>NC_082715.1:39712698-42698475 GCF_030144855.1 Hypanus sabinus | reverse complement strand
ATTCTTTTTTTAAATCAATTCAGACTCATTGTAAATGGTTCCAATAAATGCAGGCACAGGGGAAGGATTTCTTTAGTATTATCAACAATGAGAGCAGCTCTGTGTACAACAGTAAAATGGGGAAGCAAACATTAGGATGGGATGGATGGTGTATTCAGAAGTGAATAGAAAGGTGAAGATAGGGTTGTGATGTGGGCACATAGATGAAAGGGAAGGAGGTAGAGATGAAAGGAACAAGGTATGGAGTCAATTGGAGCATGGTAGGGAGACAGAGAGAGAGAGACAAAGATTGGAGGTCTAGCTGGTAATCAGGTGAGTCATGTTTGGAGGAACTGTGCATGCACACATAATCGCAAACTTCCATGTAGCTGACCACTGCAGTGTCATTCATTGCATTCTGAAGTTGGATCTTTCACAGTTTAAACCTTCATATTTCCCAGCACTGTGCAAGGAATTCTGCCTTCTGATCCTTGTCCGGGTTAGACCTGGCAGCAGTTCAGCTTCTTCAGTTATTCTACTCCATTTGATGGAGAAGAATTGTTCATTGTCGCATCTGAGAGAAGTGGGTTTCTGGCAGTTCATATTTTTATTACTATGCAATTTGCACAGGGATTCCTTGAAAATCTTTCAGGAGATGCACTCAGATCTGGAGTAGGTTCAACAAGTAGATGAGCAAGTAAATTCTGCTCATCATAGTAAAGTATTTCTCAACTACATCATGGAGAGAACAGCGAACCTAGCAATGTAAATAGGTAGAGAGCATATACAGGCAAGGGGAGAAGTTGGGATCCCATTACATGCTTTATATTTTTTAATCTCCTACTGAAACTCTCCTGCAAATATGCTGAGGAAGGTTAATGATGGTTTGAATAGCACATGGATATTCATTCTCAGCTACAGTGACTATATTAGTGCATGGAAGTTTTGTTCTACAGGATTTGTTAACTGGTCAATTGACAAAGTAAGTGTGATTCAAATACTGCAGTTAGTTTTGCTTCAGGTTGCTGCCTCTAGCTGACTTTTGCCTAAGATTACTGAAAATTGAAGCAAATACTTTGCACTTAATGGAAGAGGATGAAGTATTGGTACACATTTCAATGCCTACAGACCAGATCTAGTCTGAAAGAGTTTTTTTTTGTTGGAGCAATACACAAGGGTGCTGTAAGAACCAATGGATCAGACAGCATCTATGGAGGGAAATAGACAATCATCGTTTCATGTAAAGATCCACACTATCGTACCTATTTTTTTCTTTCCTCTCCCAGATCCAACAAGCTGGAAGTACAGACTGAGGATGGATGAGAGATCCTGTGACATAACTTCATTTTCTTCTTGCAGATCCAGAGATCTTGGGCAACACATACAAAATGCCGGAGGACCTCAGCAGGTCAGCCAATGTTTTTAATTTTCTAAAAGACATCCTTTCCTCTCTGATTTGTAAACCCTCCATAACGTAGATGCACAGAACATCTGAAAATTAATTGACTCTGTACTTGCAATCTATTGCATTATCTTTACCTTCTGGAAGTAATAAGACCATTCTCAGACATAACATTTTGGGTGCTCCTATGGGCCTATCCCTCTCTCCAAGAAATCACCAGATTTAGACTAATAGGCAGGTTCTCTTAAGCAGAGGTATTGCATGTTGTCTCAGCAATGAATGAAGAGCTGTAGACTTCTTAGCACACACTGAATCTGAGCTGTTTATGAAATGGTTTAGATGCAGGCTGGGAGAAGCTCTGCAGTGCATTTACCATTGATCAAATGGAAGCAGTGATGGAAAACTCTACACTTGGAAACTGGAAGTGTGAAGTACAATAATACAAAGAGAAATTACACCTGATAAATTCTTCCCTCTGTCTTCCTTTCCTGGATCCAAAACCTGAAACACCATCCAATCAATCTGTGAATTGTGTCCAATTGCTGACTTTGCTTTGTTGCTGCTGCTATTGGAAATTCCATTGATAATGGCGGGGGGGGGAATTATGATGTGTAGAAATCAACAACTATAATCTATCTAATATTGAATCTATTTCTTTTACAGCAATTGCTCCTCTTAGCATTACGTATTGGTTTGTTGTCTACGCATGCGCAGTTTCGCTCTCACTCCAATGTGAATGCATCAAGCAATCTCCCTTGTGTGCTCTTATTTAATAGATATGTAGTTGCAAAGACACAACAAATTAGCAATAGGCATTAACCTGAATGTCAGAAAATACCATCATGAACTGCACTGACATTTATGGAACGAAACAATGAGAGGAAAGAGTTAAGCAGTACAGAGAAAGCTGTCACAGATGCTAACAAAGGGACGTGTGAGTAACAGTGCACGGCACACAGTGAAAGATGCAACTTGCACACTTAAAGTGAAAATAACATGGCAATGGATTCAGTCAGGAAAGTTGAATTTGATAGTGCGAAGGAAGACTGGGAGTTGTATATAGAGATGGCTAAACTGTATTGTAAGGTGAACGTCATGGTTGAGCAAAAGAAAGCCCCCACACTTTTTAGCTTAATCAGTGTAAGAACCTATAGTCCCTTACACAACTTAATAACCCCTGAAAAACCACCAAACAAAACATTCAATAAAATTGTTAGAATTTTACAAAATCACTTGAGCCATAACTGCTGGTAATAGCTGAGAGATTTAGATTTTACAAAAGGAACAGATCAAAGGATGAAAGTGTTTCTGAATACATCGCAGAATAGCGCAAAGTTCTCAGCATTGTCACTTTAGAAATGGACTTTCTGACGCATTAAGGGACAGGATTGTATGAGGCATGCCTAGAGAAAACACGCAAAAGAGGCTACGGGCAAAAAGAGACCTAAATTTAGAACAGGCATTAACCATTGCAGTATATTTAGAGACTACAGCAAAGGATAGATCATAGAAATCTAAAGTATATTACAAGCCCTTCAACCCATAATGTTGTGATGACCATGTAATTTACTTTAGAAACTGCTTAGAAGTACCCTACCCAATAGCCCTGTACTTTTCTAAGCTCCATGTATCTATCTAAGAGTGTCTTAAAAGACCCTATTATATCCACCTCCACACTGTACCCATCACTCTGTGTGTGAAAAACTTATCAAAGTGTCTTATCATCTTATACACCTCTTTCAGGTCACCCCTCATCTTTCATCACTCCAAGGAGAAAAGGCCAAGTTCACTCAACCTATTCTCATAAGGTAGGCTCTTCAATCCAGGCAACATGCTTGTAAATCTCCTCTGCACTCTTTCTATGGTTTCCACATCCTTCCTGTAGTGAGGTGACCAGAACCGACACAGTACTCCAAGTAGGGTCTGACCAAGGTCTCACATTACCTCTCGGCTTTTGAACTCAATCCCATGTTTGATGAAGGCCAACACACCATACACCTTCTTAACAACACTGTCAACCAGCACAGCATCCTTGAGTGTGCTATAGACACAGACCCCAAGATCTCTCTGATCATTTACATCACCAAGAGTCTTACCATTAATATATTCTGACTTCAAGTTTGACCTACTGAAATGAACCACTTCACACTTATCTGAGTTTAGCTCTATCTGCTACTTCTCAGCCCAGTTCTGCATCCTATCGTCTTCCAGCTGTAACCTCTGACAAACTGTGGTAAACTATGTTTATCTGTCTGGACACGCCCCTCTGCTGACTGCTCGTGTGGCTCCTCCCACAGACCCCTGGATAAGGCTGATTGTGTCACTGCTCCTACCACAGTCCAGGGCGGTCATCCAGCATGGACGTGCTCCATTTTACTGCTAATAAAAGCCTTTCAGTATTTACTCTACTTCCAGTCTTTTGGAGTTATTGATAGTGCATAACAAACCTGCAAACTCTCCACAACATCCCCAACCCTTGAGTCAACAGCAAACTTACTAACTGACCCATCTACTTGTTTATCCTGGTTATTTATAAAAATCACAGAGGAGATGTCACAGAACAGATCCCTGTGGAACGCCACTGTTACCAACCTCCATGCAGAATACGAACCATCTACAACCACCCTTTGCGTTCTGTGGGCAAGCCAATTCTGGATCCACAAAGCAAGGTCTCCTTGGATGCCATGCCTCCTTACTTTCTGATTGAGCTTTGCACAGGGAACCTTATCAAATGCCTTACTGAAATCCATATATACTACATCCACTGTTCTACCTTTATCAATGTGTTTTATTACTTCATCAAAGAATACAATCAGGCTCGTAAGGCATGATCTGCTCTTGGCAAAGCTATGCTGACTGTCCTTAATCAGATTATGTCTCTCTAAATGCTATTAAATTCTGTTACTCAGACTATCTCCAAAGAACTTGCCCAGCAGTGAAGTAAAACTCACTGGTCTATAATTTCCTGGGTTTTCTCTACTCCCTTTCTTGAGCAAGGGAACACCATTTGCAACCCTCCAATTCTCCAGTACTTTTCTGGATGCAATAAAAAACATCGCTAGAGGGTCAGCAATCTCCTCTGTCACTTCCTGTTGTAGCCTGGGGTATCCAAACCTTCAGGAAGTCCATTAAAGCTATGGACAAGGAGGACATTTCTCCACAGCAGAAGGTGGACAATTTCTTTTTTGTGTATTGGAAATCTATAAATGCGATGACACGTCAAACACCTGCAATGCTCTTCATGACCAGAAAATCTGGGTTCTTGCATAGACCTCCAGAAACCGGATTTATGCAGGGAAGTGCAGAATAAACAGTTCAACTTGTTGCCAAGTAAATCAGCTAGGGGTTTAGAGATTGGACAGGAAGTCAGCACGTGATTACCGAGAAGAAAAGTAAGTCCCCGGTAGGATAGCTACAAGAACTTGACTGCTGATGTACACAATTGGGGATCATTCATGGAGACATCATGTGGACCAGATTCTGGATGCAGAACTGAAGAACACACCTGAGTCGACTACATTCAACAAGATGGACACTTAACAGTCACCAAACCTACCTCTCAGTGATGATCATGTCACTCACATCAACATGACACGTGAAACCGAGTATGTTGCCTTAGACAGGACACCTATTAATCCTGAGGTCACTCCACAGGTCAAAAGGGGTTTTCCTGAAAGAAACAGAGCACCACCCAAAAGAATGAATTTTTAGAACTATCAGGTTAGTTAGTTATTATAAAATCATGTTTATTTGGAATATGGTTTATGAAAGGGAAATTGAATGCTTTGTACCTATACCGGTTTATGTTGCATTAATCTAAAGGGGGAGGAAGTGTAATGTATGGATCTATTTCTTTTAGAGCAATGACTCCCCTTAACACTACATATTGATCTGTTGTCTACGCAAGGGCATTGATCTGTTGTCTCTGCACGTGCATTGTTCTCTGTCGCTGCAACGTGAATGCACCGATAAAGCCATCTCCCAGGTGTGTGCATTATTTAATTGATATACATCCAGGGAGAGATCTGTGATCTGTTCCTATGGAAAGAAGTTTCATTAATTTCCAAAGTAAATGTTTTTCCCATCCTTTACACCTACAGTTAAGATGTTTGATTTTAATGAGTTTAATTTCAATGAAGCTGATAAGCTATTATAAAACTGATTAAGCTGCAAGTAGAGTATTGGGTCCCATTGTGGTCACCTCTCTTCAGGAAGTTATTGGAGATGGTGCATTAAAGAGCCAGGATTCTAGATTTCAGCAATAATGTTAGACTATGTGAATAAGGGTTGCCTTTTTGGAACCAAGATAGCGGAGAAGAGAAAGATTATTGGTGAATATGGTTATGACTATTTTAGAGTAAGTGAAGTGAAGCTTCAAATACCAGTGGCAGGTAGATACAAATTTCTAGCTGGGGGCAGAAAAAATAACAGGGATGTGAGATATGGTTTACCCTACACACAGATTAGTTATGATTTCAGACTCTCTGCTTTAAGAATGGTGCAAACACAGTCAATCACAATTGTCAAAGGGAACTGGACAAACACTTGAAGGAAATGATTTGCATAGTTGTGGGATCAGAACAGGAAAATGGAACTCTGGTTGGCCTTGAATCCTGCTCTAATTCATTAAGATTTTGATAAAGTTCAGTAGTAACTCTAGCCATACTGATCCCTAACCCTATATATCATGGGACTTAAGAATATGTCAAATGTGGAGGAAATTTGGCATTAAGGTAGATGATCAGCTGTAATCTTTAAAAACGGTAGATTTAATGAGCCAAGTAATCTACCCCTGCTCTTATTCCTTATGTTTGTAACAGAAAATGTCCACATATGCAGAAAGATACTGCAAAATCACTGAAATGATGACTTTTATTAACATTATAATGAATAGTTCTCATAGAAAGCGTTGTTCAATTACTCAGTGTACAAACACTATTTGACTACAGTTAAGGATAATTCAATCCATTAACATTTTTTTTTCAATTTGTATTGCTTGAATTTAATTTTCAAAATATGTCAGAAGAATCTATCAATCTCTAGTGTCTTTTTATCAATTAACTTTTCATTGACTTTGGTGTTTACCATAGCCAATGGGCTGCTATCAACAAATTGGAATAAACTTTACATTCTTCGCTATGCTGAATTTAACTGAGAGTAGCCAATGAACCCAGATCCCCAATGATCATACTATTTCCAATAATTTATTTCTAATTTTTCTCCTCACTTCCAACCCCTATTCACTTGTTATTTGATTCCTCAGTCTACCTCTTAAAGTAAATGGAACAAGCCAGACTATAAACCACTTCTGCAGTTATAAATCAAACAACCCAGACAGTGTTTGAGAAGTCTTTTGTGTTCTTCACTAGTGCAGTTGTTATTTTTACTTTGCTAATGCTGTTAAATGTACCAGTGACCTGAACAACTTTAGACAAATTGGGATTATATTTTTTATAGAACACACAAGTGCAATTATGAAGAAAGCATGGCTTTCTTTTCTACTTTTCTAGAAATTTGCAAAGATTAAACATGACATCAAAAGCTTTGACAAACTTCCATTTGTGTGGTGGATAGTGCATTGACGGGTTGCCTCACAGCATGGTACAGAAATACCAATGCCCTTGAATGGAAAATCCTACAAAATAGTGGAGACAAACCCAATTCATCGTCGGTATCCTCCATTGAGCACATCTACATGGAACACTGGCACAGGAAAGCAGCATCCATCATTAGGGACTCCCACCACCTAGGACAAGCTCTGTTCTTGCTGCTGCCATCAGGAAGGAGGTACAGGACTCTTAGGACTCACATAGCCAGATTCAGGTACAGTTATTACCTACCTTTCAACCATCAGGCTCTTGAGCCAGTGAGGATAACATTCAACTTCACTTACCCCATTACTGAAGTGTTCCCACAACCTATGGACTCACTTACAAGGACTCTTCACCTCATGTTCTCAATATTTATTGCTTATTTCTTTATTTTGTATTTGCACAGCTTGTTGTCTTTTGCACATTGGTTGTTTGTCTGCCCTGTTGGATGCAGTCTTTTGTTGGTTCTATTATGGATTTACTGAATATGTCCACAAGAAAATGAATCTTATGGTTTTATATGGTGACATATATATACACTTTGATAGTAAAATTTACTTTGAACCTTTTTCTGGCAGATTTACTACTGGTTCCTGATTTGATCCAAAGACCATAACTCGGGTGAAAAAAGCCGTTTTGCCCCTTCAGATTAATCCATCCCAATCTTGTAATTCTATTATTGAGGAATCTCTGCAATTTCATCTTCATATTATTGCAAATGTGTCCCTCTGAGTATGTTCCAAGTCCATTAAGGCAATGTTGACTGCAAGTTAGTCAATAAATCATTGGATAACAAATCAGGAGCATTTCCCATTGTTCGAGGCCATGTATTTTCATTTAGTTAAGGTACAGTAGTGCTCAACAAATTCTTTCCATTGTCATGGAAATGGATTGCTCTAAATTTTGAAGTGTGCATTGATGATGGAAATATGAAGCTCAGTTGAATTTGATCCCATTTCTGTCTCCAGCTCAGAACTAAAAAAACTAACAAAAAATACTTGCTAGAAGGCAGGTACTTCACTCTTGCCTTAAAATTATTCCCTTCAGTAAAATACAGAAGATCAGGCCAGTATAGACTAAAAGGGCCAAAAGGCCTGTTTCTATGCTATAGTATTCTATGACAATATTTGAAATACAGGAGATGTGCTAAAATGTCTGCAGGCATTCTAACCAGTCAAACAAATGTAATTATATTCCACTGAGTATAATAAAAATGAAAAATGCTGGAAACACTCATCAGATCAAACAGCATTTGCAAAGAAAAATAATCCAGATGAACGTTTCAGTTTAAATAACCTTAGGGCAGCAGAGTGTTACAGCTGCTAGGAAGCAAGTGGATAGGCTGTTGAAGAAGGCATATGGCATGCACGTCTTCCTAGATTAGAACATAAGATATAAGAGCTGGAAGAGTATGTTATAACTTTACAAAGCACAGATTAGGCCACACTCAAAACATTGTGTACTTTTCTGGTTCCTTCTGGTTGAAGGAACGTTATTGCAACAGAGAGGGTGCAAAGGAGATTTATCATGTTTTTGCCTGGAAGTAAGTATTTTTGTAGTTAAGAGAGAGTGAATAGGTACATAGGCTAATTTTCTCTGGAGTGAAGGAGGCTGAAGAGTGTCTTAATAGAAAAATAAAAGATATTTGGATAGGATGGACAGTCAAAATCGTTTTCTTATGGTAGGAGCATCAAAAGCAAGAAGGCATAGTGAATGAGAGATTCTCATTGTCTGAAGCTTTAATTGTCCATCTTATTCACATGCTGATCTATCTGTGAACTCCTGCAAAGAGATCACCTAATCTAATGTCTTCAGTGTAAAGGTTACATAGTGAACACCTAATGCAGTACAAGAGTCAATGATATACAAGTGATTTGCTGCTTCACCTGGAAAGACTGCTTGTGTCCCTGAACAATAGCAAGGGAAGAGTTGGAGGGACCAGTACAACATCTCTGACAGTTGGTTGGGAAAATGCCATAAAACGTGGGGTTTGGATGAGATGGCATACTAGGGAACCGTGAAAGTAATGGTTCTTTCAGAATGTTGGGAAAATGATGGAAGACAAAATACTGGTGAAATCTCAGGTAGTTAAAATTGCAAGGACAGAAAGAAAGTTGAGGACAAGGGAAACACTATTTCCACTGTCCAAGGCGGGCGGGGATATAATTAGACGTGCAGAAATAGATGAGATGCAGTAAAGGGCTCTGTCAACTCTAGTAGAAGGGAGTTCATAGTTTGGAAGTAGGAAGACATCCTGGAAGTATCTGTGAAAAGTCTTCTCAGAGAGTTATGAAGGATGTGGAGCCACTGGAAAAGTGGAAGAGAGGGAGAAAGAATAGATGAGGCAGCTGCAGGAGTCGGTCATAGATCTTTGATACCAACCTTTAATATTCATTGGAGATAGAGAGATCCAGAAAAGAAAGGGAAGTTTCCAAGGTGAACAACATGAATGTGAGCACAGGCTGGAAATTAGCAGCAAGACTAATAAATTTTTGAGGTCAGTATGAGTGCAGGAAGCAACACCAACACAGTTGTCAATGTACCAGAGAAAGTGTTTTAGGGTTAGGTCTCGGAGTTATTGAAAGAGAAATTGAAGGAGAAGAATTTGAAAAAAAATGTCCACTGTCTGTTTATCACAAAGTTACAGGTAAAGCGTGGACCCATGCATGATCCCATAACTATATCTTCAATACAACAAAAACAAGCGGTGTTGAAAGAAAAGTTATTCAAAGTTAGAATAAGTTAATCAGAACTAATGTAATCTATGTGAAAATGGGGAACTGGTTTGGCCCCTGTTAAAGGAAGAAGTGGACAGTCCTCTGACCATTCTACTGAGGATTGGAGATTTAGTGGGATTATACATTCATGCCAAATACAAGTTGGTTGGGCCAGGAAAATGGGAACTGACTAAACAGTAGGGGGCATTAGAGAGGGCACAGTTGGAAGTAAAAAAATAACTGTACTAGGGAGGAGTAATGAAGTTTGGACAAAATAAGTTCAGTGGAGCCCAGACAGTCCTTTCTGTGGATATTAAGCAGGAAGTAGAGTTGGCTAAGCAGGACTATAAGACTATATATGTTAAATGTGTCAGAATTCAAGCAAAGGAGATACAACTAAAGTAATATATATTTTAATGTTTCATTTGTACAAGGGGAGGATATAAACAAAATCAGTGTTATGACAGGAGATGGGGCAGATATGTAGCTCCCTGGTTGTGAAATGTCAATGATGTAAATTGATCGTTCAAGGATTCATGATTACTTAATGTTATTTCCAGTACAGAAATGTAAAGAAGAACAAAGTAATTGTTACGCTGGATCTGATAGAACACAAACAAAAATCATAATAAGATAAAGAATACAATAGATGTAAATATATAAGATCACATAAACATAGATTGGTTGTATGTCAACAAAGTGATGCTAGGGCACAGGACTGTCTGTCTGTACACAAGGTGACTGACAGGAAGTGATAAGGTAGTGATGGCTGAGGTGGGTTAGTGGGTAATGGATTTTGATCGTCAGGATTGTTGATCCCTGTGTAATGTCCTCCTTTGAATGTTTAGAAGTCAATCTTCAAGCTACAAAGGTAATGACAAAATGCTGCCAATTTAAAGCTGTCACTAAGAGACTGCAGATTGGCATTTCCATATGTTAACTGTTGTTTCTATATGTTATTCGATCAAATAAAGTCCTGAAATAGGAAGTGGTTGAAGCAAAGGCTAATCCATCCATTAAGGGAAAAAAGGTTGAAACACTAAAACAGAGAAAGATACAGGGTATTGGGAAGAGGACAGATTTATGAGTTTAGACTTAAATTGCTTGAGTTAAAAACTGATATTGGTGCAATTGGTCAAATAATCTCCTTCTGTGCTTATAATTTTCATGGTTTTATGGTTCCCAAGGTTAAAGATAATATGACTGATTGGTAATCAGTTTTCTTGTTTAATGTGTGAACTTATAGAATGAAATAAGTCAGAGTTTAATTACTTTTTCTGGCTCCATTCAGAAACGAGAACGACTTGTCCAGCTTGTTTTCTGTTACATAATTCTAAAGTATAATTGTTGTAAGTTCTGTCACATCATAGACACTAAGATTTATTTTTGTTACTTTCTTGTGGTGTATCTTTCTTAACACTTGCAGCTTATCAGTGTTGTGTTTAATTTTAAAACGACTTAGCAAATTGCATTACCAGTCTAAGTTCCTCTAAGGTCACAGCTGCATCCTCCCTCTCCACCGAGATTCTGATTTTTTTGGTCATGTCAGCAAATCCATCAAGATTACACTTACACCAGGTGTTTCCTCTGGGTTTCTGCTGATCAGGCACAGTAGGTTGGTATATTGGTGGTAGGTGGGCAGAAAAACCAATTGCAAATCCATCCATGATCCTGCCAGTCTTGTTCTGAACTCACAATGACAAATCAGCAAAAGTTCCAAGTAATGGTTGTATGGAACATAATGTAGCTCACATGCTCTTTCATCTGGGAAATTTGTTTTATCCCCTACATAAATTCCTTTTTCTCACAAATATTCTTTCCTCCTTGTTACTTAACCAGCTTCGAATCTGGATTAATATTCAAAATGTACTTTTTCCCCAATAGAAGTCTTTCATGGGGAAGTTTATTTCAGAAGATTTATAAGGATCCAGTAAAATCTTCCATCATAATGTGGTGTAATGCCAGCCAAGGCACCTTTGTCATAAAGGATCTTCAGAGACACTGTAATTGTTTTAGCACAGAACAAATTTAGCATGTTTAAGTTGGCCCAAATGATTATCAGCAAAATCCCTTTTGTCGCAGTTGGTCTATGGAACTTCATAAGTTCCTTAAATGTGAGGAGGATTCTGCCTTTTTTACCATCCATTCAAGCCTCATCACACAAAGATCTCCAAGTCCTTTCTAATTGTTCATTAAATCATTCTGGTTCATTGTGTATAAAGGTATTATTACACAGGAGGCCTTCCATTCTACCTTTTTAAAATCTTGACCAATGGTTTACTGAATGATTTTAGAGATTGATTCCTAAATTTAATTATTGATCTTTCTATGGACAGAAGAGTAGAAAAGCTAAAAATCCAAACTTCTTTACCAACTTCTGTAGAAATTATCCTGTTTAAACCTTTCCACATTAGAGGAACATCCCATCAACTCTCTTGCCAAAGCTCTACAATTCCCCTTAAACAACCTTAGGCTCCTCAAATAATTACCTTTGTACATTCCATATCTTCCCCTTGCCTCTGATTTCCTCTGGACTCAACTATTTCTGCCTTCAATAACACTACCTTCCTCCTGATGCCCTCAGCTTTCATCACTAAGACTTCAGAGATTCTATTGATCAAAATCGAACAGGACCTTCTACTAGTCAAATCATCCTTACCAGCAAACAATGCAGCTGCATTAGCCAACTGTGCCAAGTAAATACCATATTCCTATTACAAACAGGAGAAAATCTGCAGGTGCTGGAAATCCAAGCCACACACACAAAATGCTGGAGGAACTCAGCAGGCCAGGCAGCATCTGGTTAACATTTTGGGCTGAACTACAACTGTATTCCTATTCCCTAGTATCACTAATAACATGATTCTTGAGATTAACATCCACAGTTGTACCAATTTTCTCACTACTGCTCACATCTGGAGTAATAGCACATTAACAACACCCCTGTTTTCTAATTGTTCACTACTGTCCATTAGCTCATGTTCTCTATCACTAATACCAAGACAGTTTGCATCAATGAAATCCACATCATCAGTGTTCTTATGACCTCCTATAGAATCCAATCTTGACTGCCTCACCAACAATACTCAAAAGTTTGTTAACCTAGTTTCCAACTCTTCTGTAACACATTCATTTATTATCCTCTATATTTTCGACTCTGCTCAAGAAGCTCGATCCTCTAATATCCACTCCAATTGACATCTACCTCACTTTATTACTCAGTTCACTGCACTAACATCATTAATATCTGCAGCTACTGCCTTATCATTTTGAGACATGGGATGTCTATTCCTCTCATGTTGACTTGATTCAGTCTTAGAATCCAACAACAGATTGCACACTTACACTGAAACAGATAATCCACTGTTATCCGCCATAACCCATCACCAGTGTCAAGTTCAAATTCAATTCTCGTTCAACCATACCTGAATACCCATGAATACAGCTAAACAAAACAGTGTTCCTCCAGGGCAAAGGTGCAAAACACAGCACCAACAATCATACAGAGTACAAGGCACAAATAAAATAGCAATAAACATACAGTTACACATAAAAATATACTATAGCCCAAATCTCTGAGTAACATATCCTGTAAATTATGGTGCATGGGTGTTGTCGGCAAGAACAAGCCATCAACAGTCCACAGACAAACACACACACGCAATCAAAATTGTCTTCCACCAAGCAAACAATAGAGGGCAGCGTTGATGAGAGAGGCCTGACCCAATCCAATAAGGAAGGCATGCCACACCGCCTCTAACATGTTCTCTCCTGGGCAGCAGCAACTGGTGACACCATGGCATGAAGCTTAGTTCTTGCTACAACTGAGGCTAATTAGCTCCACCGCTGCTGTTCTCACCGATAATCCAGTAAAGTATTCTATTTTACCAATGTCCTACAGGCTCTCACAGTCTCAAGAAAAATGTCCAGGACAATCAGTTGCTGTTAGACTGCACACCACCTCATGCACCAACTCCAACACCTTTCTATAGCAGACAGCAACACAATCCAAAGACAGTCCAGCTCATAGAAGTTATTCCCACAATTACCTTTATCGGTGTCCTGGTGTTGTCAAGTCTTTAATTTGTCATCTTCTTTACTCTCAACCACACACACTTCTATAAAGAAGGTAAGACAGTGACTATACTTCATTAGGAGTTTGAAGAGATTTAATATGTCAACAAATACACTCAAAAACTTCAAAAGATATACTGTGGAGAGCATTCTGACAGGCTGCATCACTGTCTGGTATGGGGGTGGGGGCGGGGGCTATTGCACAGGACTGAAAGAAGCTGCAGATGGTTGTAAATTTAGTCAGCTGCATCTTGTGTACTAGCCTACAAAGTACCCAGGATATCTTCAAGGAGCAATGTTTTTGAAAGGCAGCATCCATTAATAAGTACCCCCAGCATCCAAGGCATGCCCTTTTCTCACTGTTACCATCAGGTAGGAGGTATAGAATCCTGAAGGCACACACTCAGCGATTCAGGAACAGCTTTTTCCCATTTGCCTTCTGATTCCTAAATGGACATTGAACCCGTGAACACTACCTCACTTTTTAAATATATATAATTTCTGTTTTTGTATGATTTTTAATTTATTCAATATACATATACTGTAATTTATTTATGTATGTTCTCTTCTATATTATGTATTGCATTGAACTATTGTTGCAAATTTAACAAATTTCACGACACATGCCGGTGATGATAAACCTGATTCTGATTCTGACATAATTCAAACTGCACCATTAACAGGATACCTTTTAAAATTAGCCCAAATTTCATTAACTTTATTAGAACTACTAAAACCATTAAAACTTTTACAAGTCATGCCAAAGAGAAATTATTAGCATTTCATTCACTGGATTGTGAATGAAAATCCTCACGTCCTGTCTGTTTCCTTCAAATGATATTTAAGTGAGTGAGTCTCTCCCAGCTTCTGGAGGCTTCAGCTCATGCTGCATGTAACTCACAAATTTGCAGACAGCTACATGTGGAAATACTGATACTTCTCTATAAAATCTGAGTCATTAAAACCACTATTAAGTCTCATTATCTATTGCTTTGAAAATTCTGACACTTTTGCATCCCTCAGTTTATTTTTTTGTACTGTTAACATATTAATGTCTTCTTATTTTTAGTTACTTGGGTAAATGAGTAGGCATCTCCAAAGATTTTGACAAGGCCTGTCATGATTAATTTCTAAACATGTGCAATTGAAGTTATGCTTAGTTGTTCTCAAAACATTCTATGTTTTCTTGAGATGATGGCTAATCAAGCAATTCATGTTCAGCTGATTGAAGAATTTCAGATTTCCCATTTTGTTCGTTTTCCTGTTCCTTTTGTACAACAATGGACGTGATTTTTTTTGATTTTGTAATTCAAAATAATTACAGATATTACCCTATACTTTTGACAGGCAAGTTTTCTGTTGCCGTTTGGGACGCATGGTAGTGCCAAACTGAATAATGCTGCAAATCTTCATGAAAAACTTATTTGCTCTTTCCTGTCTTAAGTCTTGGATATTAAGGGATCAGCAGATGATTCTCCTGTTTTTCTTCCACCAGTCATTTAAGTATAATCCCATAGAATCTATGTAAGTTTAGCATTCATCCAATTCACATGCCTGACATTATTTTTTTTCTGATGGTTTAATCAATGATTTGTGTCCCCCAGAATCTAAGATAACAGTCATATAGCTGAGTATGCTCATTTGCTTGCATCTAGGTAATTTCCATCCTGCACTATGTTCTGAATAATGGCAATATTTTCATTATAATTGGATACAGTTGAAAATATTTTCACTCCCAGATTACAAACAATATTCATGGACAGCTTTTTCCAAAAATTTTGTAAAGTTCCACAGTAAAATTAAACCAGTTGTTATTAATCTCGAGTTATTAGTTAGGGTATTTTAGTTTCATACTCCTTTTAATATATCAGTGATGTGACCATCATATTATTCAAGCTGACACACTATCAATAGGATCCTTAGCATCATTAAAATTACCATTATCTTTATTAATTTTATTAGAACTACCAACACCATTAAAACCACTAGAAAACATCTGAAAACCTCTACAAAACACATTAAAGAGAACTAACGTGATAAAACATTCAGAATTATGGGTGCTAATGTTGAAGTTTACAAGACAACTTGTAACCAAACTGCTACCAAAATCCATAAGTAACAATTTCCAATGAACAATGTGCATCAATTTGCATCATAATAAGCGATTTCCTGATTCCTCACGTTTCTTTCATAAAAAGAGACCTCCTAAGTATCAACAGTATTAGATTCTAAACAAATCTTTTTTATCTATTTCAATATTAATATTTTAATTTACCGATTCAATATCACTCCAATAATATGGTTTGAGGCAGTCTGATAGACACAGAATCTTTACCACCTCCTCAGAGTCATTTCGACCTGCATGAACCCTTCAACTTCTTTTACTTTTCAATGAATGAAAAGCTGTAACCAGAACCTTCCGTACAAGAGGAAGAGTCTCAGTCAGAAAAGTCGACTGCTTATTTATTTCCATAGGTGCTGCCTGACCTGTTGAGTTCTTCCAGCAATTTTTGATGTGTTGCTCTTCAAATAATTTTAAAATATTAATTTTAAAGGTGTGAATGATGTTTACAAATATAATAGTTCTTGATTACTTATTCGACTTTGTATTTTTGTCTGTTTATTTGCATAGCAATGTTCAAGCTAACACGGTCATCCTGAGCTAACCCTATTCAAAACTTACTGGAAAGAATCATGGATCACTTTAAATCACATTGTAATCAACAAAATATCATCCTGAATTTGAAATATTATTGTGATTAAAATTAATAGCATTATTCCACACCTCACCTTGGTGTCATGTCCTAAAAGAGTTGCTAGCCCTCATTCTATAATCCTTCTATTAGCGTGCTCAGTGTTATTGGACAGATTTCATGTTTTCTATGCTCATTTATCAATCTTTCCAATGCCAGCAGTTCTGACATATCCACCCTTTTCAGCAGGACATGCTTGAATGAATGTTTCTTTTCCGTGACGTTTCTCACACACACATGACCTCAGTAATACAGATTTACTTACATTCTTTCAGCAGGTGGTGAAGGAAGATAGTTGTGATCAACACCCTTTTTCCAACTATTTCTGGATTCTACTATTGAAACTGATGTTCCTATTGAACTGCAAATATTTTCATTGTATTTTCAGGTAATTTTCTCATTGAGATTGTATCTCATGTCTAATTTTATTTTAAGAAGGTACATTTAAAATTTGCAGATTTCTTACAAAAATATAAAATCACAGCCTGAGCTGATCTTTGACTATCTTGGCAAGAATTCAATCTGTTAAAAATCACACTAGATTTAACTAACAAAACAGGCTCAGTGCAGATTTGTACATTGTATACAGATTGTCCTGAATGATATGAATTATAATCCTCCAAGTCTTAATATTCCTGCACAGAGGAAGGAAGGAAAATGCTTTCACATATTTTGGTTGTATCCTTAGAAAACTTAATTTCTTTAAAAATATCTTTATCACATTTCTAAAATACAACTTGAGCTATCCCTCTGGCTATTTGTATTGGACAGAACACCTGATCTCCCTCTGGATCCTCACGTTATTAAGTTATTAGGCATCATGCTGGCATCTGCCAAGAAAAATACACTCCTTAATTTCTGATACACCCACTTTTTCAAAGGGAATCAAAATATTGATAGATATCAGACTTTGCAAAAGATTGACACATGCTGTTGTATACAGAGTGATTTAGTTTCAGAAAGATTCATCATCCTTAAACACTTAAAAGAAGAAAGGAAATGAAATGATTGGTGTGGGATAATGTATATACTTTTTCGTCTGATTCCTCTTCCTTTCCCATTTTCTCTTTAGTTTCCTTGCTGTTTTTTCTTCTGCAATTGTTGAATGCGTGTCTGTTTTTCCGCTTTTCATTCTCAAGTATTTGACTTCCCTTACATTCTTATGGAAAAGAGCAGTAGACCAGCAGTTAAGTGTTTACTTAATGCATAATTTCACAAAGAGACATTTGCAAACATAAAATATGCTGATTATGCTGCTTTAGGAGGATCACTCTGGCGGAGTTAATGGGCCCATTTTTTAACTTTTCCCTATCTCCCTCAAAATGCATGATCAGGAGGGGGCTACAAAAATATTATCAATTACTCCCGTGGATATGTCTGGAGATCAATGAGGGAAAAAGAAGAGAACAAAAAATTCAGCTGCAGCTGAGGGATACAGAATAGTTGGAAATTTAAAATAAATAAAAATGTTGAAAATCCACTTTTGCTCAGCCAGTACCTACAAAGTCAGAGAGACGGTTTAGTAAGTGGTTTCAGTACAAAAGATTCCCCCAGAAAAATAAAATTTAGAATACATAGACCGGTACAGCACAGTACAGGCCCTTCGACCTATGGTGTTGTGCCAACCTCTTGGCCTACTCTGAGATCAAGCCCATATTCCCTCCCATGTGGCCCACCATTCCTCTGAAAGAAGAGTTGAAAACTTTAGGTCTGAAATAATCATCTCAAACCTGTGGAATTACAAAGGAATGTTGGCTAATGTGGACTAGCAAATGGAATAGAAAGACAAGACCAGCAGTTCTAGACATACAAGAGGTAATTCATGAATCCCAGCAAAAATAAGCGATTCAACCATGGCTAACCAAGGAAATTAAGGGAGATAATAAAGTAAAGA
Source organism: Hypanus sabinus (assembly GCF_030144855.1). Taxonomy (NCBI): domain Eukaryota; kingdom Metazoa; phylum Chordata; class Chondrichthyes; order Myliobatiformes; family Dasyatidae; genus Hypanus; species Hypanus sabinus. The sequence continues at coordinate 42,680,065 of NC_082715.1, read as the reverse complement.
TGAAAACATATAAGGTGACATAAACTGATGGTTGGGATAAATTCAGAATCCAGAAAAGGGGGGCTAAAAATATAATTAGGAAGGGGGTAGAAGTATGAGGGCACAGAAGCAAGAATTATGACGGAAATCTTTCTGAGTCTTCAGGCTCCTATACACCCTCCCCAATGGTAGTAACGAGAGGAAGGCAAGTCCCAGGTGGTAAGGATCCTTAGTAATGGATGGGACCTTCTTTAGACATTGCCCCTTGAAGATGACTCCGATGGTGGGGATGGTTATTCCCATGGCAGAACTAGTTAACTCGACAACACTATGCAACGTCTTGCAATCTGTACATTGCAGCCCCCATACTAGGCTGTGATGCAACGGTCACAATGGTCTCCACCATACAAGTATCTTGGTGACATACCAAATCTTCCTGAAACTTCTAGTGAAGTAAAGCCAATTGTCTTAGTGATTGCGTAACTGTCCTGAGGCCAGGACAGATCCTCCCACATATTTATGACCAGGAACTTAAAGCTGCTCACTCTTTCCACTGTTGACCCCTCAATGAAGCTGGTGTGTGTTCTCCCAACTTTTCTTTCTAAAGTCCACGATCAATTCTTGTGTCTTTCTTAGGCTGTTATGACACCACACAACTAGACAGGCTATCTCACTTCTGTATACCACTGAAGTTTTACCAACAGTGGAGTCATCTGCAAATTTGTAGATGGTGTCCCAGCTACACAATCATGAATGTAGAGGGAATAAAGCAGTGGGCTAAACATGCATCTTTGTGGTGTGCTTGTGTTGATTGGTGACTAGTAAGAGTAGATATTACCGATCCACACTGACTGGTTTTGCAATAAGAAAGTTGAGGAACCAGTTGCAGAGGGAGGTCCAGAAGCCCATGATTTGAAGCTTAGTGATTAACACCAATGGGGATGTCCATAACTGATAAACAACACTGTGATGCATGTTTGTTGTTATCGTCCAGTATTTCAAGGCAGTGTGCAGTGCCAGTGAGATTTCTCTGCTGTAGACCTATTGTTTCAGTAGGCAAATTCCAGTAGGTCCAGGTCTTTGCTCATGTAGGACCCCATCCAACGTGGCATATCTACGTTCAGACCTTCCAGTTTCACAAGAACCTTCTCCCTAGTAATGATAACTTCACACACTTCATGACCCCTACCACCTAGAACTTCAACAGCACTGCTAATGCCTTCCAGAGTGAAGACTGAAGCAAGATACTTGTTCAGTTTGTCTGCCATTTTCTTGCCCCCCCCCCCCATCATCACTACTCTCCAGCATCATTTTTCAGCAGTCCAATATCAACTCTCACCTCCCTTATACACTTTATGTACAGTATCTGGAAAAAAAATCTTTTGGTATCCTCTTTAATATTCTTGGTGAGCTTACATTCTTATTTCATCTTTACCTTCTTAATGACTTCATTAGCTGCCTTCTGTTGGTTTTTAAAAGTTTCCCAATGCTCTAACTTCCCTCTAATTTTTGCTCTATTATATGCTCTGTCTTTGGTATTTATGTTGGCTCTGACTTCTCTTGTTAGCCACCGTTGCATCATCTTGCCTTTAGAATACTTCTTGCTCTTTGGGATGTATATATCCTGTGCCTTCTGAATTGTGTCCAGAAATTCCGGCCATTGCTGCTCTACCAGTGTTCTTTCCCAATCAATTCTAGCCAGCTCCTCTTTCATGCCTGTAATTCCCCTTAATCCACTGTAATATGTTCTCTCACTTTAAACTGTCTAATCAACTCTTGTTCACTGCACAACACACAATCCAGAATAGCTGGGTCCCCAGTGAGCTCATCTACCAACTGCTTTAAAAAGCCACCTCGTAGGCATTCTAGAAACTCCCCCTCTTGTGATCCAGCACCAACCTCATTTTCCCAATCTAACTGCATATTGAAATCCCTATTGTAACATTGACCTTTCCGCATGCATTTTCTATCTCCTATTGTAATTTGTAGACTGCATCCTTACTACTGTTTGGGGGTCTGTTAACAACTCCCATCAGGGTATTTTTACCTTTGTATTTATATTTAAATACTTAGTCAATGAAGGGTTGAGAGTTAGAGAGAGGCAGGAAAGTGGACTTCATAGAACAGTGCAGCACAGTGCAGACCCTACAGTTCACTACGTTGTGTCAATGTTTTAACCTACTCCAATATCAAGTTAAACCTTCCCGCTCCAATTTCTCTTTTTTTTATATCCATATACCTCTGGTAGGAGCAAATTGAAAGATCACACTGATTTGGTGTTTGAAAAGGAACGGGTGATTTATGAAAAACTGATGCTCACCAGGAGACCAGTCAAAGCTGATCTACCCGAGTATAAATTTGGTAGTTTTTATATACTCAGTTAATGAGATTTACCAGTAAAACTACATTTTGATAACAGAATGGTGGCTTCAAGGATATTTAATTAAGTAACGACTAGGTCCTGATTACAGAGTAAAACGATTGCCCACAGGTCTAACACTAAAACTAGTTTTCTATTACTAAACAGTGCACGATATAACATAAGTAATGAAATGCCTGAATTTCAGTCATCACTGCTGTATTGCCTGTCTCTACTTCTAGGCTTTGCGTTCCCTGTTATCACAGTAGCACAACCCACATCTCTATTTGCTAGTTACTAGCCGTCACTATTCTTTTCCCTACAACACCCTCCTCCTCCCCAAGGTCCTTAGCTTAAAATGGCCAATAGGGCCTAAAGATCTGATCCCTAACAATCGTCCTGTCGAAGGGCTTCAGCCCAAACCGTCGACTGTACTTTTTCCTAGATGCAGCCTGGCCGGCTGTTCCTCCAGCATTTTGTATCTGTGGATACCGAACAATACCCTTGCTGACGTACTAAACGACAGTTTCCCCCTAAGGCAGCACTTCCTTCTGCCTTTGTAGTTTACACCGTACAATATTGGTCATCAAACAATCAGCTATGCAGTGATAATCTGACAGAAGTCGAATCAGGAGTGGGTTTTATACATTTAAATCTCGATTCCAAATAGTCACAAAAGGAGGAATTCTCTGGATCCACCCCGGCTCCATTCTCGTGATCCGTTATCCCTTTTCGACAGTGCAACCCACTTCTTAATGACTTCCTTTCCCAATCAACAGCAAAGTATGGAATGTGTGGTAGCTCTGTGGCTACACATTTGTGCAATCCTTTGCTTGAATCACTACCATAAATGGTAAGCTACAGCGTTCCTTCTGCAGCAAACACGCAAACTCTGCCCCATAATCACTAATTCAATTGGGATGTCATAGCCAGTCGGACTGCATTGAAACCACCCCTTTTAATATGTTCTTGCTGATGGTGCGATGTAGGAGATGGCGCTCCTGAAAGTATTCGTCATTAACTGGCAATATGAACTGGAACAGTTAGCATGTGTATGTTCTGTCAGGCTTCTACATACAACATCTTCTGGACATGTCCCTTGGTGATATTGCATCCTCCCCCAACCCCCAGGGCATTTGTAACTCGATTGCGTTGCTGCTTAGAGATATCCAAGTTCCCTCGTGGTGTTCTCGGATATCATGCACTCTCATGATAGAGGACGCCCGATGGTCACCATGTGGAGGACTGCTGCAACACACAGTGAACTCCAAGTAACACGCACACTTAGTGCTGGAGGACCTCAGCAGACCAGGCAACATCTATGGAAATGAGTAAACAGTCGACGTTTCGGGCCAGGGCGTCGCCTGTTTACATTTTTCCATAGATGTCGCCTGGGCTGCTGAATTGTCGTTCAGACCGTGTGTTTTAATCAAGGCACCGGGAGTCATTGTTCACTCCATCAATAAGTTCATTAGTTATAACCTTAAATGGCTGCAATAGCTGGATTGGTTCCAACCCAACTTCTGCCCCCTGCTTCTCTATTCCACTAGTTTGTCCCAAGACACCACAATTTTGTTTTATAATCCCCTTCAACTTCCGCCGGAGGGAACTGATTTGCATGCTTATTTCTGTGATACCTAAAGTATGACTGTGGAAATCCCCGAACAACTAACTCTATCAAGCCCCTTTTTCCTTCTCTGCCTTTCTGCTCTAATTTTACTCTGAGTAACTTGTGTTCTTATCTAGCTTGTCTATAGAGTAAATGAAGGAAAAGGCGATTCATACTTCCTCTGCATAAACAAGGAACTCATTAAGCAGTCAAGTTAAAGACTACCTGCACGTCTCTGTCGCCTGGTGCTGGAGCAATCCTATCCTCCAATGCTAACCCTGCATCCACAGTGTCCCTCTGGCCCTCACTATACTGTGGTCCTCTTGTGGTAACAGAGGGACCAGCAGTGATCTACTCCCAGTCCTGTCGCGTTAGTGTACAAGTTTTATTGGCGCACTTAAGTGTGAATGGTTCGTTAATCCCATGTCTCGGCATAACAAATATAAACATGGAATTCCCCTCTTGGGCATGCCAGATGTCCTGCGAGCACAGTGTAGTTTTCAAATGTCCATTTCACAGTACCGCATGCTATCGCGTCCCCCATGTCAAAACGTGCTGGTTTGTTCATTGTTATTCACTCAGTTTATAGTTTGCATTTCACTTGCTCTCGACAGATTGCTCAAAAGAGTGACATATTCAGTTATCCAGATTCTTCTGAGCGCAGTCTGTTGGGTTCCATGTTTACTGGTCCTGTGGAAATATGTTTACATGGTTCAATCATTCCTGCTCAAGTTACCTTTTCAGTGTTTCCACTTTGGCCCTCCTTAGTTTCTCTGGTCAAGATTACCGCAAATGGTAACGTCCACCTGGATTGTAGTTCCGGTTTTGCTGGCACACTGTTAACCATTCCTTATCTCCCGCTTCTGGCAGGTTCCTCTTCACTTGGGAATTCTTGTGCTCTCAGTCCCGCATTCGCTGTCTATCAATGACTGTCCCTTTTAGATCACACAGACAAATGGCCAACTCCCGTACAAAATGGGTAATCCGGTCCTTACCACTGCAACTCATCAGACATCCCGTGTCCATATCCTCTGTTAGATGCATAACTCCTCCTGTCATTAATTCAAAAGGAGTAAATCTTCTCCCATAAGCAGGGCTCACTCATAGTTTCATCAGCAGTACTGGTAAGATCCTACCAATTCTCCCCAGCCCTATTAGGGCCTTCCATAGTTCCCTTTTATGATTCATTTTCTTATCCATGTCAGAGCTTTGAGGTTGGTATGGAATGTAAAACTTCTGTTTGACCCCCAGATTCATGTAAGCCTTCTTGATTGCCTTCCCAGTAAAGTATGTCACCAGATCAGAGTCTGGATAGTATTCCCCACCAAGGTTTTACCTCCTCAGCTGGTTACTGCCTTGGCAGAGTAATCCTGACACAGAATGTTTCCATCCATCTGGTGACAAGATCAACGATCACCAAATAATAACCCTAGACTGGGGTAATGGCCCTGTGAAGTCCATCTGAAGTTGCTCCCATGGGCCTTTAGACCTAAGCTGATGCCTTAGTTGGATTTTATCTGGTTTTCCTGTGTTACTCCGGGCACATGTTATATTGAACATGTTATAGGTCCTGCTGAAAGGTCTCAGCCCGAAACATCGACTGTACTCTTTTCCATACGTGCTGCTTAGCGTGCTGAGTTCCTCCAGCATTTTGTGTGTTACATGTTATGCATTCCTGGCAGAAATTAGCAATATTTCATCCCATCCACAGCCACCACCAGCATCTTTCTAGCTGGGTCCTCAATTTATCCTACCTTATGTCAGCTAAATCAGGATAGGTTTTCATCAGTGTAAGTTTTGCTAAATCCCATCTTTTTTTGCACCGCTCTTGCCTGTTCCCAAATCCACTTCTCCTTTTGCGTCACCTTTAATTCTCCCTCCTTTACCTCCCTGATCACCACTTGACTGGGACTGGAACAGATTCCTCCATAATTGCCATAGCTGCCTGATCCGCAAATGCATTTCCCTTTTGCTCGGGGTGTCTACCCTTCTCTGTGCCTTAATCTTTATGACTGCTGCTTGCCAGGGCAATTTAGCAGCTTCAACTGACTTCTTCACCATTTCTTGACAACCATATAACCATATGGTTATATGACAAGGTCACATACCATCTCCTTGCCCAAGCTGCTATCATGTGCAACTCCAAGTGAGTATCTGCTGTCTGTGAAAACGGTCACCCTTTGTCCTTTACCTAATTTAAGGGCCTCTGTCAGCACTTTTAGTTCTGTTGCTTGTTCTGACCTGTGGCTCAGGAACATTCCTCCTGACATTAGGTTCCCTCCTTTATCCCAAACAGCCCATCCTGTTCAAGGGTTACCGTGATGGTACTTCCTAGACCAATCTACAAAAAAGGTCATCACATCACTCCCCTCTAAGGGTGTTTCTCCTATGACTGATGCCACAGTCCCTTGCATTAGCTCCATGCACTCTTGTGGGGATCTATCCTGTCATATCAAACTGGATGGGTTAACCAAACTATCCCTTATTATCTCTACGTGTTTGTCAGCAGGTAAAAATAATGCCTCCCACTCTGCTCACCTGCTGGCAGCCACTTCCCATCGTTTTCCTGCCTCTAGGAGATTGACTGTGCTGTGAGATGTGTGCAAGACTTTAAGACCCATCAGAGTAATAGGCTCTGAAGACTATTGCATGCATACACCAATGCATTCCTATCACTACATGGTCCTTTTTTACAAAATAATATGCTACAGGCTGTATTTTGTCACCATGTTCTTGAAATACAACCTGGTTGTCACAAAAAAGAGATGGAACGGCCTGGTCTCTTCATGTCTGGCAAGCCCAATGCTGACATGGCAGCTAGGTTTGCTTTCGATATGAAATGGCCTGAACTAACTCTGGAGTCCAGTCCACCTGTTCTTTACTTTGTGTCTCTCTTACAAGCGCTTGCAGAGGTTCTGTGAGCTCAGTGTAACTTTCCACAAAGCTACATGGAACAGAGAAATCTACAGCACATGACAGGCTCTTCGGCCCACAATCTTGTGACAACCATGTAACCGACCCTGGCAGCTGCCTGGAATTTCTCTACCACATTGCTCTCTATTTGTCTAAGCTCCATGTGCCTAGGAGTCTCTTAAAAGGCCTTATTATTTCTGCCTCTACCACCTTCACTGGCAGTGCATTCCATGCACCCACCACTCTCTGTGTGAAACCCTAATTTAAGAGCTTTTAGCTAGAAAGAACTACAATCACTAAACAGCATTGAGGCAAGTGCAGTGGAAACAGACAAAGCAAAAGTATTTGTTCTTGCCATGTGGTGGCAGGAATGGAGACGGCCATTTTGTGGGACTGTCTTTGCAGCTGGTATTTTGTGAACTTTTGATGAATTGATTCTTGCTCAAGGATAACAATCAGTCACGTTGAATGTGGACACAAGGAGTTCCTGCTAATAATCTGCTAAACCTAAAACCATTCTCAGATAAGAAGCTGTTTATTATGTAAAATGGCAGGTTTACAGAAGAAACAGACTGTGATCTGGTCGGCTGGGCCCAGTGTTTAGTTGACCTGGTTAGACTGGTTTGAACAAGCCTGATTTGGACAAAACTAAAGAAGTCACCTAAGGTACAAAGCTGAAAGAAACGGCCATAAATCAATACTTGTTGTAGCCCTGGGCTACATCCACTGAGAACAGACACAGGCCAGTCAGATGACCTTGAGCCAACAAAATTGAAACATCTCAGATATTGACCTGTTGGGAAAATAATAAGAATGGAGGATTTTGGGAGCACAGGATCACATTGGCGAGGTACAGAGAGATCTGGGTCTGGGTGGTTAGCTGTTACTTCCCAGATTGAAGAATTCAGGGAAGTCTGCAAGTCTGGAGGATTAGCATTGTTTTGATTAGAGGGACTTCATTAGGAATCCATATTGGGTAATTGGCCACAAAAGGGCAAGTATGCTAGTCAGACCAGTGGTGAAGGGAAAACCACTGGAGAAGCTCTTTGAAAGATTGCTCAAGGAAAATTGTCAGACAAGAAATTTAAACAATTTCAGAAGCCAGTACCAGTTGACTGTTGAATTGAGGACTGAGCAGAATGTCGGCAGAAAGCTAAAATAGAGCAAGTAAGATCAGAAGATGTAAACACAGAATGCTGGTGAATATTGGTGAACAGTTAAATTGGGAATTAAGAATTGATATATTGCAAGATTAGAATATTTGGGGAGCAATCCAAAAAGCTGCTTTTAATAACAAGACTGCTTTCTTTTTACAGAACATGAAAATGTTAGATTTTTGACACATTGATTTTGAGAGTGAGTTTCCCTGGAAAATGGTTTTGATGCAATTGTAGTGTCTCGTATAAATTACAAATGTGTATTCAATCTAAATATTGGCTGGTCCATAAAGTGGTTCGGCAGTAATTCCCTCACCATCTTAAAGCACACATGTATCTAGCTGCAGCTGGATGTTCAAATCAAAATGGTTTGGTCAGTCGGCTTTGACACTGCAGGTTTGAGTTGTAGCTGTAAAGGATATTAAAGTTTCTAACTTCTGTACAGATAATCTTCATGTTGTACTGGAGAACCTCATGAGTGTCAGGATACGATAGCAAATTATTCTATCAAAACAAAAAAAGGATCAGATAAAGCAAGACCAGACAACAAAAACACAAGCAAAGGAAAAACTATCTATTTTTTCTTTTGTAGATGGTTCCTCACTTGTACAGGATGGTGACAGGAGAGCCAACTACAGGATATATACAAGGGGAAATGAACACAGAGTCATAAAGGTGAAAGCTCAGTCCAAGTTATCCCAAGGGGGATGAAGAAGGTTAATGAGCTGCAACCAGATAGGGCAGCTGCAGATTGGGGAAACTGGAATATAGAATGAGCAATAGGTTAAGATAATGGATTTAACAGTGAAGCAGAAGAAAGATGAAGAATTTTTAAAAATTAATAGAAAGAGATCATTCATTCACTATGTGCCCGGTCATATGACTTAGGCAATCATTGTCTTTCCATGACCATGATTGTTCTTGGCAAATTTTTCTACAGAAGTGTTTTCCATTGCCATTAAAAGACAGGTGAGCCAGCCATTATCAATTCTCTTCAGAGATTGTCTGCCTGGCATCAGTGGTTGCATAAACAGGACTTGTGATATGCATCAGCTGCTCATACAACCTGCTCCCATAGATTCACCTGACCCTGATCGTGTGGGAGCCTAGGTGGTTAAGCACTTTTCCCAAGGATGACCTGCAGGATAGCAGAGGGAAGGAGCACCTTACATCTCCTTTGATATCTCCAGTCCACCTCCCAATAGAAGGAGCAGGGTCAGAAGTATACAAAAAGCACAAGGGAGTGCTTACTAAAGATTGAGTGTTCTTATATTAAATTTGTGGTTCCAGAGGGGAATGAAACCAAGGGACCCACCTGTGAGGATACCAGGGAGTAGTAAGTGTCCTGGAAAGGCTAAACCTTTAAACCCAGGGTTTTATTTAACACAAGATGAAGGAAATAATGCATTTTGTTGCAATGGAATTAACCATGGTCAGTCTTGTTCCCGAACCTTTAAAACAGGCAATTGTATCAACAGTGATGTCAATACTTGGAGAAAACAAACTGATCAAAAACAACATTTCTCAATGGACTTGAGTAATATGGGGCTAACAAAGGAGAAGTAGAAATTAAAATTTGTATTTTGCCAGGGTGAATGGTGTGATGTGCATGGACAAAATCTTAGGTATCCCAGAGGGTACTGATGTAAAGTTCTTATGTAAGATTCTAGCAGTGACAGAGGAGGAAATAATATTCAGTTTTTAGGTCTAATTACTGAGCACTCCTCAGGTACTGATGGCCATGGTAAGGTTACAGTTTTGTGGGAGCACACTCATGTGAAAATAAGTGGGGCGGTAATTCACACAAGTAAATACTGTATATCTTCTGGAGCAGTTACACCAAGTATTTTTCCTGTTATGATCCCAGCCCCCTCCTTTGTGAGAATTGCAAGAGCACCCGTCCGGGGGGGGGGGGGGTCAGTAGACCCAGGGGGGGAGAGAGAGAGAGAAATGTGCCGAATTGCACATTCCACCCGGGATGCAAAATAAGGCGACAGCGACTATTGTCTCATGGAGACCACGTGAAAAGCCCTCGGGCAAGGTGGGCTGGTTGAGAGAGAGATTGCATCATCCCAACCTGACTGACACCTGCGACCCCGTGAGGAAGTATAAAGGAGAGTCTCAGGGGGACAGCCCCTCAGACGCACCAAGAAGACACGAGAATGATCCCGCAGCAGCGGGAAGCCATTCTGAAGGAAGCCACGTGTGTTAGATTCCGGGATTGGAATTTGTGGCTGGAATCACGGAACACTGCTTTTAACTAACATCGGGGAGAGGGAACCAACGCTCTCCCGATTTCACGGAAGCTTCATAAAGACACGGCAAGTTTTTTCTCTTCTCCCCAATCTCTCTCTCTCCGTCGCCCCACGTGAAACCCAGCGATTCCCAAAAGGCTGAAGCCTGCAGACTTCTGAGTGACTTTTATATTTCCAACGGACAATCTATTAACCCCTAGACAACAGTAGAGCTCACTTCTTAATGATGATTATTACTATACCCGTGCTTTAGATTATTGACGACGTGCATTATCTGAATGTTTGTATTAACCTTACTTTTGTGCCCCTTTATAAATAAAAACGTTTGAAAATAGTGACATCAGACTTCAACGGACCTCTCTATCTTTGCTGGTAAGTTATCCAGTTACGGGATACATAACATTCCAAAGTCAGCTTTGGTCATTATTAATGTAGACAGGAGGACAATGGTACGGGGTGAAGTAGAGTGAAAAGACTGAGAAGAATCTCAATGTGGGTAAATATCATGAAAATACTTGTGGCTTCAGTACAAATAAAAGTTGTTCAATGTCTATTTTGCCTGTAAATGGTCAGACTTTCTTGCTATTTATTTACTTATTGAAATTCAGCATGGAATAGGTCCTTCTGACCCTTTGAGTCACACTGCCCAGCATTCCCCCCCAATCTAACCCGAGCCTAATCACGAGACAGTTTACACATGCACTGGTGGGACAAGCATGTAGCAACAGTAACCACAGTTTATAACAAGGAATGGAAACAGTGGCCTTTGGAATATCATGATGGTGCCACTGGTGGAAGAACCACAGTTTGAGGGCGGCAGTAGTTCACAAATTCCAACGAGTCCTCACCCATTTTGAAAAGGAAAAAAGAGACAATAAAGAGAATAATTCAAACTGTTTAGCAGATGAACTGGAAGAATTCACCCTCCATTTTTAGCTCCTCCTCCTTCACTGGATTGAGCCCTTCTTTATTATTTTTATATCAATTTACAGGTATGGTGCACTACTGTATGAGGAATCACTCTAATTTCCAGACTACTTCACCGGTTTCCTCCCATTTCCTTTTCTCTGCCATGGCCGTATGTTACAGTGTCTGCAATTCTAGCTCCTCTGCCCTATGCCTCAAATAACATTGGTTAGTCAATCAATTTCCCAAATCAACTGCAACCCATAACCACCAGTAAACCTGTCTGCCAGCTACATACCTTACAGCTTCTGCCGCTGCAACAGCAATGGTCTACTACTCCAGACATGGATTGTTAATCACCAACACTCTCTTCTGCTTTTCCACCCAAAACAAAACTTGCTGCACGTATCTCCATTCTAAGCACTGGCATTTAACTGACTACGTCATCATCAGAAAGATAGACAGGCAGGATATAAGTGTGACAAAATTTATGTGTGGAGCACAATGCTGGACAGACCAAATTCTCATCATTTCTAAACTGGACATCCATATCCAACCCAAGAGACGTCCACAAGGAAACAAAGCTTTGAATGGTTGAAAGCCTCTAAGCTGGAAAGCAGCAACATGAAACAGTCTTTTGATGACACTGTAGAGGAATACTTAAACTCCAGCCCTCCGGACAACCTGAATGTGGAAGCTGCTGGGCCATTCCTTCGAGAGCAGATCTACAATACTGCTCCAGTGTTTCTGGGTCCTGCTACCAGAAAGCACAAAGTCTGGTTTGGTGAAAACTATGTCAACATCAAACAACTGCTGGATGAGAAACATCATCTCCACAAAGCATTCCTCAGTGAACCAATTTCCACCTCAAAGAGGAATGTCTTCAATAATATAGAAAGTGCAATACAAACTGTGCCCGGTGCAGGATTCTTGATGAACAATAAGCTGATGAGATCCAAACATTTGCAGATAGGTATGATTTAAGGAATTTCTTCTCTGCACTAAAAGAAGTCTGTGGCCGCACATCCTCAGGATCGTCCCCCCTCCTTAGTGCTGATGGGAAAACAGTGATCCAAATAGTCTTTCAACTATAAACGATGAAGACATTGATTGTCTGCCCCAAGTACCTGTCAATGAAGCACTGGATTTTCCCCCAACCTTAGCTGAGACCCAGAAAGCGATACATCAGCTCTCTAGCAGCAAAGCAACTTGACCTGATGTAATACAGAGATGTCGGGGTAAGATTTTACACAGAGAGTGGTGAGTGCGTGGAATGGGCTACCAGCAATGGTGGTGAAGGCAGATACGATAGGATCTTTTAAGAGACTTTTAGATAGGTACATGGAGCTTAATAAAATAGAGAGCTATAAGTCAACCTAAGGTAGGGACATGTTTGGCACAATTTTGTTGGCCGAAGGGCTTGTATTGTGCTGTAGGTTTTCTATGTTTCAATACCAGCGGAGGCCGATGAGGATGGTGGCACAGTGCTAACAGGAAAGCTCTATCAGCTCTTTCAACTCATGTGGCAGCTAGAGATGATTCCACAGGAATTTAAAGATGCATCCATCATCCACCTGTATAAGTGAAAGGAAAACCAATAGTCCTACAATGATCAGGGAACATTCTTGCTGTATATCACTGGCAAGATCTTCGCCAGGCTTCTTCAAAAACCAATGCACATCACACCTTGACAGGGACTCCTATCAGAGAATCAGTGCGGATTCCAGAAAGAGTGTGAAACTATCAACTTGGTGTTTGCTGCAAGAGTAATGTCAGGAACAAAACGATAACTGTTTCTCCTGCTATGTGTTGATCTGACTAAGGCCTTTGACACTGTTACAGAGAGGGTCTGTGGAACAACATGGTGAAGTATCGGCGACCAAGGAAATTCATTGCAATGGTGTTGTAGTTGCATGATGACATGCAAGTTACAGTTCAGGACATTGCGGTGAGATTGGTGGATTGCTAGAGGCTTTGTCCCAGGGCTGAAATGTCTAATGTGAGAGGTCAATTTTTAAGGTGCTCGGAAGCAGCTACAAGGGGGATGTCAGAGGGAAGTTTTTCACACACAGAGTGGTGGATGCATGGATGGTGGTAGAGGCAGATACAACAGGGTCTAAAACACTCTCAGATAGGTACCTGGAGCTTAGAAAAATAGAGTGCTATGCACTAGGGATATTCTAGGCAGTCTCTAGAGTAGATTACATTGTCAGCGCCAACATTGTGGGCTGAAGGGCCTGTAATGTGCTGTAGGTTTCTATGTTCTATGTTCTGAGAACTTTCTTTTCTCAAACAGGGCCAAGTAGGCCTGTGTCTTGATGCCAGTTATATTCAGTCTGGTGTTTTCTGTCATTATGACTGATGCCATCAGAGACGGCAACTTAGGCATCGGCATCAGATTCTGCACTGATGGAAAACTATTCAACCTCAGGAGGCTCCGAGCAAAACTAACGTTATGACAGACATCAACAGAGACTTTCTTTTTACTGATGAATGTGCCATCAGTGCTGCTTCAAATCAGAATCTGAATCAGGTTTACTATCACAGGCAAATGTTGTGAAGTTTGTTAACTTAGTGGCAGCAGTATAATGCAATGCATGATAACGTAGGAAAAAAAGAATAAATCAATTACAGTAAGTATATATATATATCTGTGTAGTAAATATTTAAATTAAAAATAGTGCTAAAACAGAAATAATAAAATAGAGAAAAATAAAAACACAAAATGCTGTCAGAACTCAGCAGGCCAGACAGCATCTATGGGAGGAGGTAGTGACGACGTTTCTGGCCGAAACCCTTCATCAGGCGTGAAGTAACATGGGATGGTTGAGGGGGGATAAGAAGTGGGAGGAGGGATGAAGTAGAGAGCTGGGAAGTGATAGGCTGGAGGGAAATGGGCTAGGGGGAAGGTGGAGAATTATGGGAAATAAAAGAGAAAGAAAGGTAGGGCTGGGGGGAGATTATAGTGAGGGGGGAAAAGGGAGAGAGAGAGAACAAGACTAAAATAATAGATAGGGATGGGGGTAAGGGGGGGCAGGGGTATCAACGGAGGACTGTGAGTTGAACGTTCATGCTGGCAGGTAGGAGGCTACCTAGGCGGGAGATAAGGTAATAGACGTTCTGTTCATGGGTTCAATGTTCATTTAGGGATCAGGTGAGTGGAAGAAACTGTTACTGAATCTCTGAGTGTGTCCTTTGAAGCTTCTGTACCTCCTCCCTGGCAGTAACAATCAGAAGAGTGCAAGTCCCGGGTGATGAGGGTCCTTGTTGATGGATGGTGCCCTTCTGAGACACTGCTCCTTGAAAATGTCTTGGATACTACAGAGGCTAGTACCCAAGATGATATGCACCAAGTTTTCTGATGCACATACCAACTTTGTGCTTAATGTCAATGCCAAGAAGACTGAAGTAATGTATCAGTCAGTTCCAGGGAAATAACATGTTGAGCCAAACATCACAATCAACGGTCAAAGACTCAATCCAGTGAAAAGGTTCATGTATCTTGGCAGCACACTGTCCCAGAACATCATAATTAATGATAAAGTAAACACCAGAATTGCCAAAGCAAGTGTAGCCTTCACAAACAAGAGAAAATCTGCAGATGCTGGAAATCCGAGCAACACACACAAAATGCTGGAGGAACTCAGCAGGCCAGAGAGCATCTATGGAAAAAAAAAAGTACAGTCGATATTTCAGGCCAAAACCTTTCGGCCGGACTGGAGAAAAAAGATGAGAAATCAGAGTAAGGTGGTGGTGGGAGGGGAGGGAGAAATACAAGGTGACAGGTGAAACTGGGGGTTGGTGGTGGTGAAGTACAGAGCTAGGAAGTCAATTGATGAAAGACATAAAGGAAAGGGCTGGAGAAAGGAATCTGATAGGAGAGGACAGAAGGCCATGCAAGAAAGGGAAGGGGGAGGAGAACCATAGGGACATGATGGTTAGGTAAGAAGATAAGGTGAAAGAGGGAAATGGGAATGGTGAATGCTGAAGGAGAGGGGACATTACTGGAATTTCAAGAAATCAATGTTCATGCCATGAGGCTACCCAGATGGAATATAAGGTTCCAACCTGACTGTGGCCTCTTCGCAGCAGTAGAGTTGTCTATAGATTGATAATTTGGAATGGGAATGGAAATTAGAATTAAAATAGGTCGCCACTGGGAGATTTCACTTTTTCTGGCCAACAGAGTGTAGGTGCTTGGCAAAATGATCTCCCAATCCATCTCTGGTCTCACAGATATACAGGAGGCCAAACTGGGGCACAGGACACAGTATATGACCCCAAAAGACTCACAGGTGAAATGTTGCCTCACCTGGAAGGACTTCTTGGAACCCTGAACTGCAGTCAGGGAGGAGGTATAGGGGCCGGTGTAGCACTTGTTCCACTTTCAGGAATAAGTGCCAAGAGGGAGATCAGTGAGGAGGGATGAATGGACACGTAGAGAGTAATTCCTGTGGAAAGTGGGGGTTCGGGGAGAGGGAAAGATGTGCTTGGTGGTAGGATCCCATTGGAGATGGCGAAGCTATGGAGAATTATATGCTGGATGCAGAGGCTGGTGAGGACAAGAAGATCCCTATCTGTGGTGGGGGTTGTGGGAGGATGGGGTGGGGGCAGACGTGTGAAATGCAAGAGATGCAGGTGAAGGCAGCGTTGATGGCAGAGGAGCAGAAGCCCTTTTCTTTGAAGAAGGAGGACATCTCCTTAATTCTGAAATGAAAAGCATCCTAAGAGCAGATGCAGTAGAGAGAGAGGAATTGAGTGGGGTGGGGTGGCCTTTTTACAAGTAGCAGGGTTGGGAAGAGGTTTAGTCCAGGTATTTGTGGGAATCAGTGGGTTTATAAAAGATTTCAGTAGATAAGCTGCCTCCAGAGATAGAGACAGAGAGATCAAGAAAGGGGAGGGAGGTGTCAGAATTAAGTGTAGCTTTCAGTGACTTTATACCAATGTCTGGAGCAGAAGAGGCATAAGTCTACTGATGAAGCTGAAGGTACTATGAAGCCCATAGTACTTCCCACTCTGCTATACACCTGTGAAACACGGACAGTGTACCAACAGCATGCCAAGAAACTGAACCATTTCCACACAATCTACATCAGAAAGCTGCTCAACATTAAGTGGCAAGACTGAATCCCTGGAACTGAGGTGCTGACTGAAGCAGATCTGCCCGGTATCTACACCATCTTGATGCAGTCCCAATTGCACTGGACAAGTCTTATAGCTCGTATGGCAGACCATCATTTGCCTAAGAGACTGCTTTGCGGTGAACTACAGTAAGGAAAGCATTCTCACGGAGGCCAAAGGAAACACCGTGAGACACCCTGATAACTTCACTAAAAGCCTTTGGCATCAAGCCAGACACTTGGGAACATATCGGCCAGGATCAGGTTAAGTGGCGTTCCTCCCTCTATAAGGGTGCAGTGACACATGAGGCAGAGAGATGTAGGCTGGCCAAGAAAGCCCGAGCCAGTGATCCCCAACCAAACATGGCTGCCATCTTTTGTCCACATTGCCAAAGCCTTGCGTTAGCCTCTTCAGCCATCTGTGTACCCACAGACCAGTCCAGCCCCTGCAAATCATAAATAACTAGAGTAGTTCTCATTGTTACACTATCAACAAATGAACAAACATACAGTGTCAGCATACCTTACGGTGTCTGCAATTCTGGCTCCCCAAGCTTACTGTAGGTCTCATATAAAGTTGGTTAGTCGATTGATTTCTAAAATCAATTGCAATCTGTAACCCAGACACCCTGAATCAGGTTGTCAATGCTTTCCCAAATAAATGGCAACCTGTAACTACTTGGATCCCAAATGCCAGCTACTTGTAAGACATGGAAGCAGAATTAGGACATTCAGCTCATTGAGTCTGCTCTACCTTTATATCTGCCATTATCTTATTGCATAGCAGACTAGGCTTATGGGACTGCTAAGCTTTTATCTGTTGTTATTTCTTATTAACTATTGAACAGATATTTCAGTTGTTTGAATTGTATTTTATTCCTTCCCCTTTCTTGGAAAGACTACATGTCTACAAATTCACCCTCAGCTATGATTGCTCAAGAGACCTCGGAAATGAGATGAAAGAACAGGTCATTGTATTCTGTTTCTAATACATGAATTTCAGAAGAGGATTGAAAAGAATAAGCAGGGACTTCATTCTGCATTTTATACTGTTGAATGAGGATATACTGTATTATTCTCCAATTCATTTCTTGTCATTTTTCCTTTTATAAGATCACCAGACATAGAAAAGAGTCCAAAATGATTGTACTTTCACCTACATTGGCTTTTTCTTGCGTATGTTTGATAAGCTCCAGTTTCCCATATTTTCACTCCCTTCCTCTTCGCCCTTTGTCAGAAGACCCGATTGTACATGCTAAGATTCTCTGTATTGATAGACCATAGAGTCATAGAAGAATACAACACGGAATCAGTCCATGCCTACAATTAACCACTCATTCACAAAAGTCCTACATTAATCCCATTTTTCTTCCCAAAGTTCTCATCAGTTATTACCCCCACAGATATTCTGGCTTCTGTCTCCTTCCTTTCCGGTCCTGCTGAAGGGATTACCCCAAAGCTTTGACTGTTCATTTCCCTCCAAATTTGCTGTCTGACCTGCTGAGATCCTTCAGCTTTATATGCTTGCTCTTCAAGATTTCCAGTCCTCAATAAAAAATTAATTACAAAAAAAAATTTCCAGCATCTCCACAATCTCGGGCGTGCGTGTTTCCATCCTAACCTCTGGTGCTGTCTGTGCGGAATATTCATGTATTCTCTGTGACCGTGCAGGTTTTCTCCCACATCCCAAAGACTTTGTGATTAATTTAGGTTAATTAGCCACTACATTGCCCATGGTGTGCAGGAGCGTGGTGGAATATGGGAAAGACAGTAGAAGACAAAGTAGGGAGAAAATGAAAAAAATTGTATTAATGAAGTATTAGTACAAACAGGTGGAAACAGTTTGTGTGGACTCAATGGGCTGAAGGGTCTTTTCCTGTACTGTATCTCTATAGTACTATCTCACAGTTCTCCCCTCTTTTTTTTACCTTACTCTTTATTTTACCTTGCTTGCTTTATTTTACCTTACTCTTCATTGCTTTCCTTCATTTTCATTTCTCTCCCTTATTTCTAAGGTGTAGGCAGACCTGAGAAAGTTACATGTGGCTCTCCAGCAGGAAGTCTGACTAATAGGAAAAATAGTGCTTCACAGAGGGAGGAAAGGAGACAATTAATAGACCGCAGAATCAACCACTGGGAAATAACTACTCCTGCAGCTCTGAGATCACATCACACACGGAAGCAAGCTTTGATAATCTGTTTGGCTCCTTGACTTTGCTGTGGAAGGGAGATAAGCATTGATAAGTAAAGCCACTGAACCCACTGGCAATGAATTTTGAGGTCATTTGTAGGAGATTTGAACATGAGTTCAAATCCTATCATGGCAGCTGAGGAATTTAGATTCAGTTAATTAAATAAAGATGGAATAAAATATTATTATCTGAAAAGGTGGTCATGAACTACTGGATTGTGGTAAAAGCAAATTCTGTTAACTAATGTCCTTCGGGAGTAAGAAATTTGCTGCATTTTGCGGTCTGGTACACATGTAATTTTTATCTGCCCTCTAAATGACCTATCAAGCCATTCTGTGGTGCACAAACTACAGAAGACATTAGTAAGAGCACAGTTGAAGGACCAACCTATATCATTTTAGATAACAGAACTAACAAAGACAAATCCAGCCCAGATGAATTTTCAAAGCCCTCCTTGATAATTTTAGGGCACCGAGTACAGGACTGGAGATTTGGTACATTCCCTGCAAAAGTCTGTGGCACATATATAAAGCAATCGTGCTTACAACTTCTATGTATTGAGCTGTACTGCTGCCACAGAAAAGAAACAAATCACATGACATACGAGAGTGATGATAAACCTGATTCTGATATGGGTCTCTTCTTCTGAGAACCAAGTGTAGGAAAGGGGCAGGGAAAAGGGAATCATGTTTGGGAAAAGAAGAAGGGAGAGGACAGCACCAGAGAGATGTTCTGTAATGATGAATAAACCAATTGTTTGGAATCAAATGATCTCGCCTAGTGGTTCAGGGCTGAGTACATCTGCCATCTCTCACCCTTCTTGTTACTACAATTGGAGAGGAAGTACAACATTCTGAAGGCACAAATTCAATGATTTAGGAGTAGCTTCTTCTCCTCCATCTGCTTTCTGATCAGTCCATGAGCCACAAACACTACCTCATTATTCCTTTTCTGGATTTTTATTTATCTTTATAATTTAGAGCTAACTGCTGCAATGAAACAACAAACTCCACATCGCGTGTCAGCAATAATAAATCCAATTTGGATTCTGAAAATATATCCTGCAGACTGGTCACAGAATAAACTGCAAACGCACAAAATACTGGAGGAAATCAGCAAGCCAGACAGCATCTACGGAAAAGAGTACAGTCAACGTTTCGGGCCGACACCCTTTAGCAGGACTGGAGAAAAAAAGATGAGGAATCAAAGTTAGAATGTGGGGGGAGGGGAGGGAGAAATGCAAGGTGATAAGTGAAATCCAACTGGGGAAACTGCTCCCACAGTGGTGTTGAGAAAATAATTCCAGGATTTATTTTTGGCATGTAATAATATTTCCAAATCATTACAGTGTGGAAGGCAATCTGTTGGTCTTTAGCTAGAAGATGGTGAAACTGTGGATGCCACAGATGACAGTGGAGACCAAGTCATTGGGTATATTTAAAGCAGAGAAGGCAGTTGAGAAGGATAATAGATCAGCCATGATGGAATGGCAGAGCAGACTCAATGGGTCAAATGGCCTGATTCTAGTTCTATGCATTATGGTCTTATAATCATGGTGTCCATGGTAGGCAAGCCTATGGGCTTGGGAGATGGCTGAATAACTTTAGTGCATTCTTTAGATGCAATCCATCCATCCATGGATGGTGAGCATGGGCACTTAGGGTGGGAGATGAGATACAATTGATTTAAACAGGATGGTACCTAGCTTCTTGAGAGTTGCTGAAACTGCTCACGTCTCTATCACTTCCTGACCTACTTTGTAGATGGTGGAAAATACTTGGGTTCAGGGGCTGAGCCACTCTGAATTGCTCTTGTAGCCACTGTGTTCATGTGTCTAATTCAGTTGAGTTTCTGGTTAGTGATGATTCCACCCCTCCCAGTGATGATCACCTTAGCAATGATGATGATGTCACTGAACATCAAGGGTAGTTGGTAAAATTCTCCCTTTCTGGAGAGGGTCATTCCCTGGCAATGTTGTGGCACAAATGTTAGTCACCATTTATCAGCTCATGTTTGAAAGTTGTCATGGTCTCTGTGCATTCTGGCATGCACTGATTCACTTGCTTCAGGAACTGCTGATTGAGAATAGATTGATTAGTCAGTCATTACCCCCATTGGATTATCCTACTTCTTGTTAATATAATATACCTGGGAATTTTCTATGTTTTGGTTAAATGTCAATTATAACATTACTGGAATGCTTGGTTAGAGTTAGAGCTGATTTTGGAATGCAGGTCTTGAGTATTACAGTCATAATCCTGTGTGTTCCTGTAGCCTTTGTTATATCCAGTACTTCCAGTGTTGATTTCTGGTAGAGGGAATCAAAATGGCTGGAAATGTGGTGGGCACTCTTGAGGAACTAACATTGTTGCTTCACTACACTGGCACTTCAACATCTTTAAAAGTACCCTAGCATGCCATCCTCCACACCAATATTACAGAAGCCAGTCTTTTGGTGAGTTGATTCACTCTGTGTGATATCAAAGTGCTGAAAGGCTGACTGCCAACAAAAACTTGTTTTCATCCTCTGGCTATGCCATGACAGTGTGCAAGCCATGATCCTAATCAAATGGTCCACAACAGACCCATTATTAATGAAGGCTATTGTCAAGCAAAGCTGCATATTGTTTGAACACTGCCCTTAATCTTTCTTTTCACGAGATTGTACCTCACCATCAGTAAACTTCCCATGGTACTGGAGCTAATCTTCACAACTAATGGAAAGCAGTCAAACAATGGCAACATGCATTCCAGAACATCTCAAATTTAGTAGTTAATCTGCAAGATGTAGACACAACCTGTACCTCTATTTCTGCATGTAGAACTCAACAACAGACGAGGGAATCAATGCCTTCAGAAGATGAAGGTTCAAGAGGAGAAAATGAATGAGAAAAAAAGACAAATCTGAGCTTTGATTCAGAGACTTTTAGTGTGAGATGCAGGGAAGAGTGGACATTTCAACCAAACTTAGTTTCCAATCAGTAATTCTATAATCCGTTGGTTTTAACATGCTATGCCTGATAATGGTTGTATCTCTGGTACTGGTGTAAAGCTCAACAAGAGCTACAAAGTCTGTCATCATAACCAGCCACTATGACTGAATAACTGAGTAACTCAAACAATTAAGAGTATCTTCGGACTAACTGAGCCAGGAGTAGGCACTGAGTAACCTGCTTTTGTCTGCATCAATGGAATAGTGAAAATTAATTAGTACCAGGAGTTTGAGATTTATTAGTTCCATGTGCTTCACAGTGCTGGCTTGGAATTCAGAATGTTTTCCTTTAATATTTGAACTTTGACTTTTGGATTTATTTACCTGAATTATTACAGTGACAGGTTGCATTGCTACTATTCAAGATGTTACACGAGCTTTGAGGATTCGATGGTGTAATGTTTTCAGAACTACCACTGCCAGACCACATATGATATGTATATTGGCAGGGCATTTGCACAATCCATGCACATTTTCAGAAATAATTATGTTACTATAAAAGAAAAATCAGAATTATTAGAAATCTAGAGTAAAAGTAAATAAGAACATTGGCACTCATGAGGGAAAATGTTTATATTCCACAATACAAAATCATCACAAAGAGTAACTTACTTCCTCTGTTTGTGACAGGCTGAGCAACTGTGCCTTCTCAGAAATGTTACAGTTTTAATACAAAATTAATCATTTTAAAGTGCAGCTTTGCCCTTTACTTACTCAAGACAACAAATAATTAGTGGAATGAATTATTTTCTGCAACAAATGTTTATTTAATGATTTACATTTTCAGTAGAAAGAGTAGATGTTGCACCCTATCTAGGTAATGAAGGTTCAGCAATGGATAGGTGATGCATAGTGGCTCAAAGCCAAACATGTGTAACAAGTCTGTGACTTTACTGGATTGTCCAAAGAAAGAAGAAGGAACATATTACTTTATTTCACCTCAATGTGTATATTAACTTTAGTTACTGCCACAAGCCTGTACAAAGTGGAAAGCAAATGTTAAGTCATCCCCAGGAGTATTAGTCCTTCCACAACTGAAGCATTCTTCAGCAGTTAGTACAACTTCTCCACCACTTAGTACAATGTTTACAAAAAAATCTGATTTTTCTAAAAATCATCATAGCCTCGTGAAGGAAGCATTTAGTCACATTCGTATAGGATAGTTTTTTACTCATAAAAGGAAGGAAAATGGGAGAAATTCTTTCTTTTATCAAAATTACGTTAGCATCCTAGCTCCACATAATGTAGTAATTCAGGAAACCCTGGACTATTGTTAATGCAGCTGGTCTCACTCAACCTTGTTTCAGCAGGTTCCATTTCTCGTCATTATAAATTAATGTTCAAATTAGATGAAACATTCAGTTCTTAGCAGACTCCTTCACGTTTATCAAATTTGAAGATACAGTCTCATTGGCCAAGTTTTCTTTGAGAAAATTCTGGTGTAAGTTTTCTTTAAATATTGAAAGAATATTATTTAAAACTAATGTTGGAAAATCTATTATAAATATAACAGGGATGATCAAGTTAATTCCTCTTTGAATGATTTAGCTAACTTTAGACGCAAGTTAGACCAGACAGAATAAATCCTACATTTCCTGTCATTCTTTATGTGTGCATTTTTTATTAACAGCAACAGCATATTAGCAAAATCCTATTTCTTTTAGAGTTCATATACAAATGTGGCAAGTAGTATATTTCAAGGCAATTGTGTTAATATAACAGGTTTCCTTCACATCTTTTGAAAAAGTCCATAGGTCAGAAATATTTTCAGAGCTAACTTAGTTGCACTGTCAAAATTTAGCCGGATACATGTTAGAAAGCCTGATTATTAAACATTGCATTTTGGTGAAAGTACAGTGTCTGGTTGGGAGCAACTCCAAGAAGTGCTCTATCATTTTTACATTGGATTCTAATATACTCTTAGTGGTGTAGTATCCAGTTATTTTCAGTATTATAAATATAAAGAAAATTAAGGTTGTATCCATCTTCCCTTATCTCTCTTATCAAAATTCTAGGCTCAGCATATGCTGAATACATACCAAATATTGTACTACTGTGCCTCAGGAGTTAACATCTGCATTGTCCATCCCAATACATTAATAAAGCAGTCTGAATGATATGGGTAAATAAAAGCTTTTGTGTTGTCTTCCACCAGGCTATCAGACTGCTTAATTCATGCTGATGCAACTGTATTTCTATGTTATATTGACTATCCTGTTGTACATGATATTTATTATAAATTACTATGATTGTACATTGCACATTTGAATGCAGACGTAACGTAAAAGATTTTTACTCATGTATATGAAGGATGTAAGTAATAAAGTTAATTCGGATGTCAAACTAAGTGGTGATTGCACAGAATGCTTTTACAACAAGCAGAGACATAAGTTTAAAACAAAGGGCTGATGTACAATATTCACTTGCTGGCAATGTTATACTCCTCTTGGTCTATTGACTTGCAGATCTTCTTCTCATTCCTCACGTCCATTAATCTTGCAAACCAAGCCCGTGCATGTGCCATGATTTGGTGCATTGGTCCTTGTGCAGAGGGAATTTGGAATTTCCAAAATCTCTTCACATTCTGTGATTTGTATTAGAGCTGTAGCAGTGACGAGTAAGCCTGAAAATCTGCAGGAAATCTAAAATAATTAACAACGGTCTCCCTGAATGAAAATGATCAAATATAAAGATGACAAGGTCATCTCAATCAGGCTTCAAACTCCAATTTTATTTATAAATATTAGGCTGCTATTTGCCGAAAATAAGTATGATGGAACTGAGAATTCTCTGTCTTGATAATAATGCAAATCTGAAGATATGATTTTGGATATATACTAGAATATAATCCCAAGGTGAGCACAGAGGCTTTTTGCTGCAGTTTGGTTGCATAATTGGTCTGAGGTGCACAGCTTCTCATTTTCAGCTCCACAAATATTACAGTTCAAAGTAGATGTTATTATCAAAGTACATATATGTCACTATATACAACCCTGAGATTCATTTTTGTGGCCATACTCAGCAAATCTGTAGAATAGTATTTATAACAGAATCAATGAAAGATCAACCAGAGTGAAGAATACAACAAACTGTGCAAATATAAATATAAATAAATAGCAATAAATAACTAGAACATGAGATGAAGAGTCCTTGAAAGTGAGTTCAGTGGTTGTGGGAACATTTCAATGATGGGACAAGTGAAGTTGAGTGTTCAAGAGCCTGATGGCTGAGGGGTAGTAGTTGTTCTTGAGCCTGGTTGTGCAAGCCTTGAGACTCTTGTACCTTCTACCTAATGGCAGTAGAATGACCTGGGTGGTGGGGATCTCTAATGATCAATGCTGCTTTCCTAAGAGAGTGTTTCATGCAGATGCGCTTAATGGTTTGGAGGGTGTTACCCATGATGTACTGGTCTGAATCAACTACTTTTTGTAAGATTTACCATTCAAAGGAATTGGTGTTTCCATACCAGGCTGTGATGCAGCCACTCAAGTACACATACAATCAAAATGTTCATGTAAAGTCCTGAAATCAAGACCAACTATTCTGGTAAAAAAATTATTAATTTAAGGCACTTACATCAGATTCTCACTTTAAGGAAGGTAGGCCATTTTTGTTCCTCTGTGCGACACATAAATTCAGAGTTCACAAATTCACCATTTGTCACTTGATTACTCTGGAGATTTTGGAGTCCATTTTAAATGAGAGCATAGCAGTTACAGCTGGTGTAAAGCCAGGGGAATACTTATCAGAGTTGTATGACATTTCTTTTCTAATTTAATGAAGACATTAACTTTATGGTAAATGGGACAACTTGCCTGCAAAACTTCACAAATATTTCTCACATGTTTACAATATTCATTTCTAGCTCAGTTTATTGGAGAATTGGAGGAGATGGCAGTTGAATGCGTGGCTGAGGAGTTGGTGCAGGGGGCAGGGTTTTAGATTTTTTGAATCATTGGGATCTTTTCTGGGGAAGGTGGGACCTGTACAGATTGGATGGGTTGCACCTAAACTCGAGGGGGAGCAATATCCTTGCAGCTAGGTTTGCTAGCATAGTTCTGGAGGGTTTAAAATAATTTACAAGGGGGATGGGACCTGGTGCGATAGAGCAGTGAAAGAAGTGCATGGAGTAAAGCCAGATCTAGCATATAGGGAGGCTTTGAGGAAAGAGAAGCAGAATAAAGGGTGTAAAGGTAGTAAGGTAGAAGGGCTAAAGTGTGTGTACTTCAATGCACGAAACATCAGCAACAAAGGTGATGAACTGAGAGCTTGGATACATGCATGGAATTATGATTTAGTGGCCATTACAGAAAATTGGCTGGTACCAGGGCAGGAATGGATTCTCAATATTCCTGGATTTCAGTGCTTTAAAAGGGATAGGGGGGGGGGAAGGGGAGGAGGGGTGGCATTACTGGTCAGGAATACTATAACAGCTACAGAAAGGGTGGGTGATGTAGCAGGATCCTCTTTTGAGACAGAATGGGTGGAAGTCAGGAACAGGAAGGGAGCAGTTACTCTACTGGGGGTATTCTATAGCCCCCCTGGTAGCAGCAGATATATCAAGGAGCAGATTTTGAGGCAGATTTTGGAAAGGTGCAAAAATAACAGGGTTGTTATCATGTGTAACTTTAACTTCCCTAATATTGATTGGCACTTGATTAGTTCCAAGGGTTTAGATGGGGCAGAGTTTGTTAAGTGTGTCCAGGATGGATTCCTGTCACAGTATGTTGACCGGCCGACTAGGGTGAATGTCATACTAGATCTAGTATTAGGTAACGAACCAGGTCAGGTCACAGATCTGGCAGTGGGTGAGCATCTGGGGGACAGTTATCACTGTTCCCTGACCTTTAGCATTATCATGGAAAAGGATAGAATCAGAGAGGACAGGAGAATTTTTAACTGGGGAAGGGCAAATTATGAGGCTATAAGGCTAGAACTTGCGGGTGTGAATTGGGATGATGTTTTTGCAGGGAAATGTACTATGGACATGTGGTCAATGTTTAAGGATCTCTTGCAGGATGTTAGGGGTAAATTTTTCCCAGTGAGGAAGATAAAGAATGGTAAGGTGAAGGAACCATGGGTGACAAGTGAGGTGGAAAATCTAGTCAGGTGGAAGAAGGCAGCTTACATGAGGTTTAGGAAGCAAGGATCAGATGGGTCTATTGAGGAATATAGGGTGGCAAGAAAGGAGCTTAAGAAGGGGCTGAGAAGAGCAACAAGGGCGCATGAGAAGACCTTGCAAGTAGGGTGAAGGAAAATCCCAAGGCATTCTTCAATGATGTGAAGAACAAAAGGATGACAGGAGTGAAGGTAGGACCGATTAGAGATAAAAGTGGGAAAGTGTGCCTAGAGGCTATGGAAGTGAGCTAAGTCCTCAATATATACATCTCCTCGGTATTCACCAATGAGAGGGAACTTGATGATGGTGAGGACAATATGAGTGAGGTTGATGTTCTGGAGCATGTTGATATTAAGGGAGAGGAGGTGTGGGAGTTGTTAAAATACATGAGGACGGATAAGTCCCTGGGGCCTGACGGAATATTCCCCAGGCTGCTCCACGAGGCAGAGAAGAGATTGCTGAGCCTCTGGCTGGGAACTTTATGTCCTCATTGTTCACGGGAATGGTACCGGAGGACTGGAGGGAGGCGAATGTTGTCCCCTTGTTTAAAAAAGTTACTATGGATAGTCCAGGTAATTATAAACCAGTGAGCCTTACGTCTGTGGTGGGAAAGCTGTTGGAAAATATTCTTAGAGATAGGATCTATGGGCATATAAAGAATCATGGTCTAATCAGGGACAGTCAGCATGGCTTTGTGAAGGGCAGATCATGTCTAGCAAGCCTGATAGAGTTCTTTGAGGAGGTGACCAGGCATATAGATTAGGGTAGTGCAGTAGATGTGATCTACATGGATTTTAGTAAGGCATTTGACAAGGTTCCACACGGTAGGCTTATTCAGAAAGTCAGAAGACATGGGATCCAGGGAAGTTTGGCCAGGTGGATTCAGAATTCGCTTGCCTGTAGAAGGCAGAGGGTCACAGAGGAGGGAGTACATTCAGATTGGAGTGTTGTGACTAGTCGTGTCCCACAAGGATCGGTTCTGGGCCTCTACTTTTCATGATTTTTATTAACGATCTGGATGTGGGGGTAGAAGGGTGGGTTGGCAAGTTTGCAGATGACACAAAGGTTGGTGGTGTTGTAGATAGTGTAGAGGATTGTCGAAGATTGCAGAGAGACATTGATAGGATGCAGAAGTGGGTTGAGAAGTGGCAGATGGAGTTCAACCCAGAGAAATGTGAGGTGGTACACTTTGGAAGGACAAACTCCAAGGCAGAGTACAAAGTAAATGGCAGGATACTTGGTAGTGTGGAGGAGCAGAGGGATCTGGGGGTACATGTACACAGATCACTGAAAGTTGCCTCACAGGTAGACAGGGCAGTTAAGAAAGCTTATAGGGTATTAGCTTTCATAAGTCGAAGGATAGAGTTTAAGAGATGCGATGTAATGATGCAGCTGTATAAAACTCTAGTTAG
Source organism: Hypanus sabinus (assembly GCF_030144855.1). Lineage (NCBI taxonomy): Eukaryota > Metazoa > Chordata > Chondrichthyes > Myliobatiformes > Dasyatidae > Hypanus > Hypanus sabinus. The sequence goes on along the minus strand of NC_082715.1, from coordinate 42,652,052 downwards.
GTCACACTTGGAGTACTGTGTCCAGTTCTGATTGCCACACTATAGGAAGGATGTGGAAACATTGGAAAGGGTACAGAGGAGATTTACCAGGATGCTGCCTGGTTTAGAGAGAATGGATTATGGTCAGAGATTAAGGGAGCTAGGGGTTTACTCTTTGGAAAGAAGGAAGATGAGAGGAGACACGATAGAGGTGTACAAGTTATTAAGAGGAATAGATAGAGTGGACAGTCAGTGCCTCTTCCCCAGGGCACCACTGCTCAGTACAAGAGGACATGGCTTAAAGGTAAGGGTAGGGAAGTTCAAGGGGGATATTAGAGAAAGGTTATTCACTCAGAGAGTGGTTGGTGTCTGGGATGCACTGCCTGAGTCAGTGGGGGAAGCAGATACTCTAGTGAAGTTTAAGAGACTACTAGACAGATATATGGAGGAATTTAAGGTGGGGGGTTATATGGGAGGCAGGATTTGAAGGTCGACACAACATTGTGGGCCGAAGGCCCTGTAATGTGCTGTACTATTCTATGTTCTATATTTTAAGTCAAGAATATCCTCAAATTTACTGTTAAATTTACTGAGAGAAAATGCATTGCCTTGCTGAATCTAATGATTTGATCAAAAAGCAAACGTACAGTATATTTGTCTCCTAACTACAAATAAGGTTAAAAATTAAATTCAGCATTTACACCTTTTGACTAAATCTTCATTGCAGAACCAAATGTTACACCATTAACTTTTTAAAGTAGGTAGATTACACCTTCATTGGCCACATTATTATGTATAACCGAATGCAAATTCCAAATGATCAGAATCAGGTTTAATATCACCGGTATATGTCGTGAAATATGTTAACTTAGCAGCAGTACAACGCAATACATTATAGTATAGAAAACACACTGAGTTACAGTAAGCATTTAAATATGTATATTAAATAAGTAATGCAAAAACAGAAATATAAATAAGTAGTGAGTTAGTGTTCATGGATTCAAAGTCCATTCAGAAATCACATGACAGAGGGTAAGAAGCTGTTCCTGAAACACTGAGTGTGTGCCTTCAAGCTTCTGTACCTCCTTTCTGGTGGTAGCAATGAGAAGGGGGCAGGTCCTGGTTGGGGAGTGTCCTCAATGATAGTTGCTGCATTTTTGAGGCATCACCCCTTGTAGATATCCCAGATAATATGAAGGGTAGTCCCCATGATGGAGCTGAATAAGTTTACAACACTCTGCAGTTTACTTTGATCCTGTGCAATCTGCAAGGACTCATAATTTTAAATGATCTATATGCTCTGTAACTGTAAATTTGATATCATTGACTTTTTGTGAGTGGGAAGAATGCAGGACATTCTCAATTCTATTAATTATGTGTGTCAATGATCCAAGGGTTTTTCATTTCTCTAATGGTTTTATGCTAATTGTGGTGAACATCAATTGTGATGAAAAGGTCATTCAACCATCTGGCCAATTGTTTCAATGGAATATGTATACTGAGATATGCAATCCATACAATGTAAAAAGTTTCTAGGCAAGAGTTCTGCAATATTATAATTTGGTGGTTATCTTCCAGTCAGGAGTCAGATTCATTAGAAAACAAACTGAATCCTAGATTTATAAACCTATTCATTTTTGTCCAGGGCTTGAATTTTTCTACTGCTTGGGTCTATAATTGACAGAAGGTTGCAGGCTTAAGTTCTCAAGTATTTGATATAAGTCTCACTTGCCTCAAATGGACTCATGTCGATTTACACCAGGCTATTATATGGAGCACAGAAATTGAGCATTCTGTATTGGCTGGGAAGAAGGTAAACTGATATTGTCTTGTTTTGTCATGTCTTGTGCTGTTAAGCAATAGAATGGCATTGACAGTGGTCAGTGGATAAGGTCAGTCTGTGCCTAGTGGATGGTGCAAAATGTGTGGTGGTGTGTGGTCTGTAAAGGAAGAAAAATTATGAAAAAAAGAGAAAATCATTTTCTTAAAAAAAGAGTGGTGGTATGTGAATACATGAGCTGTGGGAAAAGATGACCACTAAAAGGTCCCAAGCTTATTTTCATTCTCCATTTTAACAGCCCTGTAAGATAAGGACAATTCATTCAAAACCAGGGTGAATAAACTTTATCTTGCACTCTGCAAAGCCACTGTGGAATCTCACTTGCTTTCTCACTTCCAGACATAGGTATGTTTGTACACAGTGCAATATATGATCCCAAGTACAAACTACTACCTTTGTTATTTAACTCTCCCAGTTTTTTGTCAGATTTTGAAAGATATTAGAGCAGAAAGCATGCAGTATTGTCATTATGTCTCACAACACCATTTGCTAAAATTCCTAAAGGAGAAAAAAAATAACAAAATAGAAAAGTAACACTGCAAATGCTTGAGGCATTTTGTGGTCAACACGACAGATACAGAAAAAGGTTATCCAACCAAGTATTTTTTAGATTATTTCAAGAAATACTACTAATTGTAGACTCTCGCGCACAGCGAAAATATTAAAACTCGATCAATGAGCAGAACGGCTTCTGTGCCATGCTTCTTTCAGTCATAACCATGCCATCTGCTCCTAACATGGAGCTGGAGATCTAAGTAGCTTTTAATTTGGGCAAAGAGGTGATGATTGATTTTATGTGTTTTTAATTGCTTGTTTGTTTAGGTTCAATGTCTGATGTTATTGAGGATATATGTGATTTTATGAGTACCATTTGAATTTGATGTTTGTATGCAACCCAATTTTTACATTCCAATACCCTCTGTAGAAGGGCTGATGCTAACTGTCATTCCAAGAACCCTACATCATTGGACAAGGTGGTGCTCACTATCACCAGAGCGGCCACTACAGAGTTTGTTAGCAGTACTAGTGTAAATAAACCCAGAGGTGATAATAGTATGAATTGATAGATAACAATCTCATGGGAATCCCATGCCGCCAATCACATCATTAATCTATTCTGAACTCTCAGTCCAAGGTCCTGTCAACTACAGTACATCTTGTGTTGTTTTTCCGTGTTTCTTTCTCCATCACCTTCTCATGCAGAGAGGTAGACTGCCTTTGAGGTAACAAATATATTTTAGTTCAACTCCTCTTAAACCTTCTGCTAACAACCTTAAATCTATGCTGTGGGAAATAATGTTGCTATTCACCCTATCCTAAGGCTTCTAATTCAAGGGAAACAACAAGAACTAGACAACCTCACCTTGTAAGTAAAGTTCCCCTGCTCTGACAACAGTCTCATGTATCTCCACTGCACCCATGCACTTCCTGATGCTATCATATCCTTCCCTTTCACCACAACTTTAGCCTAACAAATGTACTGTGTGTCTCCAACATAATCTTTTTGCTTCTATATTCTTCATCCAGACCACTAAAGGCAACAATCCACCACACAGGAATCTGTGAACAAGGTCTCTCTGTTCCTTTTTAAGTACCACACCCCTTATCAAGTGCGTTCTTTGTTTGCCTTTCTCTAACCTCGTACTCCTCTGAATGGAATTAATTTTCTATGCTACTAACCTGCCTAATAATATCCCACATCCGTAACTACTACTAATTTTGGTATCACTGGTCAAATAACTTTTTTTTAAATCGTGGTACAGTACAGAATAGGCCCTCCTGCAATCCCCCGATTTACCCCTCGCCTAATCACAGGACAACTTACAATGACCAATTACCCTACCAACTGTGGGAGGAAACCAGAGCACCTGGAGTCATTGGGAGAACATACAAACTCCTTACAGGCAGCAGTGGTAAATGAATCCAGGTCACCTGCACTGTAGAGTGTTATGCTACCACGCCGCCCCAATAACTGTGACTCTAATATTTAAGTCCAAAGCATTGATATGTACATCAAAAAGGGAACTCAGCAATTAGTCATATAAAACATCAAATAATCTTCCAGTCACTGACAATTCCAGTACCCTACTCTCTCCTCTCTCTCTCTCCCCTATACACAGTCAATCCTCAGGTAGGGTCTCAACCTGAAGCATAGTTTACCAGTTTGCCTCAGCAGATCCTACCTGACTCATTGAGTTCCTCTAGTGGTTTGCTTTGTACCAGTGGTTGAGTATAATACTGTAATAGTATTCTACAATGGTGCAAATGGCACTAAAAATGGATGTGGGACCTGAAGGCAAAACATTAGCATTTGTAGATGAGGAGCAAATAATCTGATCACATTTGCTAAATTGTTCTCTTTAAATCTGAGGAGAAATTTATCAAGGAGTGGCTGTGAATGAGACACAGACAACTGTGTTGGATAAGTGAAAAAGTAGCTAGTTTAGATGAAAGTCTAATTGTCTGTCTGCCCAGATTATGTGCTCAAGTTTCTGGAGTGGGATGAACTCAATAACCTCCTGATTCAGGCATGAGAGTGCTTTCAGTGAGCCAAGGCCAACACCTCATGTAATATTTTATCATAATGTCTTCCAATTTGTACGGTTTAATGTAAAGGCCCCCAGTTTGTTAAGGCTTCCTTAGCATGTCTCAAGGTATTAACCTGTCTGTTTTCTTTTCCAATATTAATGGGCCTGCTGTATTCCTCCAATAACTTTTGATTCCTTTTTACAGCTGTTCTCTGTAAGTGATTATCTTCCAAAAATATTTAGAAATGTGTGTATTTTGGAAGATGATTAGACTAGAACTTAACCCTTTTCAATTATAATACTCTCCATAGATTTCCATAACGTCTATCGAAACTAATTGAGGTTTGACATTTAGCATCCTATATAGCATAATTTGTAGCAGTAGATGATTAAAATTCAAAAAGAACGTTCAATCAGACTGGCAGCACTCAATCCTGCTGACAGAGAAATTGACCAGTTGGCAGCTCTGTCTTGTGTTTAATTAACTAATTGTTTATAATGTATTTGAAATATTGTTTTGTCAACCTTTAGCAAAGTCACCATTCATCAGAGATCATATTAGTGATGCAGCGAAAGAATTACTGATGTTATTCATGGTGATTTAATTGTTTCCAGTAGAAAAAGCATTAATTTCCAGGATATTTTTTGTTATATCTTTAACAGCAAAATCAGCTGTAAATGCTCACTCTTTGTGGGTCTGCAGTCTTTAAAAGACAAAATAAAAGAAGGATGTTGATTTATATAGCACCTAAAAATCCACAAGGAATTCCAAAGAGCTTTATAGTCTATTTGCACTAGTATTATAACTCTATAATTGGGATAGCAATTTTCACACAGCAATACCCCCAAAATATGACCAGATAATAGCGTCAACTGAGAGATTAGCATTAACTAAGATGATGGGAAGAATTGTTCTGTCTTGTTTCCATTGCATCTTTAAATCTCACCTGCAGAGTCAATGGGGCTTTGGTTTTGTACTTTAACTAAAAAGCATTTTTTTCACTTCACATCAGTCTATTTATGTTCTTATTCCAGATACATGTAATGTCTGGAATGTAATAATAAACATGGAAAATTGCTAAAATACATATTATTTATTCCACTCTCTTCAACTACACTGTGCATGTGTGCATATGCCACAGATGCATCACACATTAACTTAGTCTCTGGGAACCAAACTAGATCTTGTTTTCAATCCCCAAACAATTACTTGAACTCAACGCCACATGAATCAGAACCAAGAATGCTATGAATGACCCCCAGTTTTGAAGAGAATTAAAATTCTTTTGGACTACTTTAAAGCTCATTCAATCACATGATTGCAGACATGCCAAAAAGCCGGGGTGCAAATATTTTTGCGGCATTAGATAGGCAGGCTGATCGGGTAATCTGCAATGCAGTGGGAAATTGCTACGTGTCAAAGAAATTGTTGAGGTGGTTTTCACCCTGAATCTCTTGCAACACTAAACAAAGTTTTGGAAAGATATAGGAAAAATGTGGACAAATGAGACCAGCTTAAATGGAAGGACTAAATGTGTAGACTATATTCTAAATGGAGAGAGAATTCAGAAACAGGTGCAAAGCGACTTGGAGTCTCAGTAGAGGATTCTCAAAGTTTAATTTACAGGCTGCTGTGGTAGTAAGGAAGGCATTGCAATGTTAGCATTCATTTCAAGTGGACTAGAATATAAAAGTAAGGATGTAATGCTGAAGCTTTATAAGGCATTGGTCAGACCACACTTGCTGTAGCTGTTTTATGAACCCCTATCTCAGCAAGGATGTACTGGTATTGGAGAGGATCAAGAGGAGATCTATGAGAATGATTCCAAGGATGAAAGCTTTACATATGAGGAGCCTTTGATGAATCTGGCCCTGTACTCATCAAAATTTAGAAGGACAAGGGGGGATCTCATTGAAACATACTGAAAACCTGAATGGAGTGGATGTGAAAAAGATGTTTCCAATAGTAGGGGAGTCTAGGATCAGAGGGCTCAGCCTCAGAATAAAAGGGCATCTCTTTGGAACAGAGATGAGGAGAATTTTTTAGCCAGTGGGTGGTAAATCTGTGGAAGTTGTTGCCACAGACTGATATGGAGGCTAATAATTGGGCATATTTAAAGCAGAGGTTGATAGGTTCTTAGTAAGGGTGTCAAAGGTTACAGGGAGAAGGCAGGAGAACGAGATTGAGAGGGGAAAATAAATCAGCCATAGCAGGCCAAAATGTCTCACTCTGCACTGAGGTCTTATGGAATCTCAATCAGCATGTACCAGTTCAGTCAAAGAGCTAGTTTCTGTATTATGTGAGCTCGAACGTTTTTACTCACTGCATTTCTGGATGAGAGCTGTCTTCCGAAAATACAGCTGCTACTTTATTTGCCACACTGATCACCAGGAAGTGAGTTAGATCTTAACGAATACTTTGTAAGGCAACCAGAGTACAGCAGAATAAGAGCCTGCAAAGAAGCCAAAGGACGATGCGGGTGGGTGGAGAGCAGGTTTAGTGGAGCGTGGGGCATTACCGAGCTGGAAATGCCCAAGCCACTTTCCAATTTCCCATTGGTCACTAATAGCCTGATATTGATTGCTACAGTGACCGAATGTGATTACAAAAGCTTTTATGTATAAAACACTGTGCACAGAAGGATCCAATTATTAGCCAAAGATCTATAAAACTTCAGGAAAAGCCTGCCAAGAATAGGGGTGAGCATATCACATGATTTAAAAATAAATCACTCTTTTTGTTCTTGCAAGACTGAAAATCCGCTGGCACCAAACAGCATCTCACATCTTATCCTACTAACTATTATTCACTTGGGTTTTGACAGCAGTGACACCAGATTATTCTAACCCAAGCTGCCTCACAGCTGACCTGGGTCTGATGGCATTGATATGTACACAATCATACTTTCAGCAGGGGTACCTTGATAGAGATCAGGAGCGACTGATTTTTTTTTCTCTCCCTAAGGGGCCAGTGAAGCTTTTACAAAGCTCCAACTATAGCTAACTGTTTCAGCTGACTAGGCACAGCATAAGAATCAAATTGAGGTCTTTCTTTGTCTTTGTTCTGGTTATTCCTGAGTTTAATTAGAATAGTTTGCTGAAGAGAACATTAGAATTTTACACTAATATTCTTAATCCTCTCTTTGGCAGGTGAAGTGAGGGAGTGAGTCAAGAGTTTAAATAGGTTTCTTAACAATTAATGTAATTTGTATACCTTGATTCTTCTTGATAAATATGAAAATTCATTTAGACAATGCCAAAAAAATCAATCATGTTTTGTTATAAACCAGGCTAACCTAGAAGGAGAAAAAATTGTGCATATTTCTGGATACCTTCTGCATCACTCAGAAAAATTTATCCTCACATTTTACAAGAATATCTTCATTTTCCACAGCACCTTATAACCAGCATAAAACCCTCCACATGAGGTCAACTGCAGTGCAACAGGCAGAATTTGTCAATGGTGAGATTCTCAACCTGACTAATCTGAAAAATAACAGTTCTTATTTACTCACAAAACAATCAATTGTTGCTAGTTGAGTTTCTGCTGAAAGCATGTTTTTTTTAAGAACCAACACTCAAATTTCATTCTTTGTGTTCACTGAGATCCATAATTTTGCAGCATTAAATACAATCAGTGGAGGCCAGGGCTACGACCAGACTCCGCTTCCTTGCCTCCACATCATTCTAGGCCACTGCTGCTGACCTCTGCTACGTCTTACAGCTTATTGCTTGATGCTGCATGAGGGAGTCGCCCAAAATGTGGAACTCTCCAAACTGCAGGCCTTCAGGGCTTTCAGTCATGAGTTTAGGGAGACCTCCCTGGAAAAGTCCTGGCAGGAACAATTGGGTCTTCCCTGGATGATCTCCAAAGCTCCCATGCAAAAAGAAGATGCCTCCTGCAGGGACTATCCTTCACCGAGATTACATCTCGATCCATTCTCCTGGTAACTACTTACACTCTCACTAGTACACCTCAGCTCTGTTCTCTCATTGGATCATAGATTCATTCAGAAATAACATGGTAGTGCATGTTTTTGTGTCATGACGATGCATCTCTTTGTGCACTAGCTGTAAAGATAGCTCCTGATGTACTAAACAGCAACACATCAACAGGGAATGCAATTATTCAGTGCAATTCCTCACAAACAAACTTGATGATGCTGTATGGGAACCTTGCACTTGAAATTCTAGCTCCTGCTGTGACTTTTACAATCAACGATGGGGAGCTCCTTCCTGCCAATGTACATCTAAGAAAACCAATATCAAGCAATATCCAAATATGAGTTTTCCTTAAAAATGACATTATGTTGATATACTGGGCTTAGGAATGAGTTTGATCTACTGCCCGTGAAAAGATGGAGGAAATTGATTGACACGATGGAAAAACAGTTAATGCTGCTTCCTAACAGCTTGAGCAGTGCTATCGTTAAAGAGATTGCATGTTTCTCCATGATTGCAAATGTCCACTAAAGGTTTCCTGGATTCTCTTCCCAAAAACTTTGTTTGCTAGTTAGTGGCAAATGGAATTGAGTATAGTACAACCATCAGTGACTCAGCCTATTGTTAGATATTCACTCCCGCAGGGGGCCTTTTTTTGCTAAACACAGCTTTCTAAATGTAGCAGTTCAAACTTTTAAAGAACAAAGAGCTATTTTTGAGTAAATTAAACTTCTTTGTTCAGCTTTTTGCAAAATGGTGCCACACTAGTGGTAGCTTGTTGCAGTAGCTCTCATGCTTCGCTGTTTTCATATTATTTTATGTCATTTTTATGTTTCCCTCTGGGGCTTCTCTCCCCTTTTCTTTCTTCCACGGCCTTTTGTCCTCTTCTATCAGACTCCCCCTTCTCTAGCCCTGTATCTCTTTCACCAATCTCTTTACTTCATCCCTCCCCCTCCTGGTTTCACCTATCACCTTGTGTTTCTCTCTCCCATCACCCATCTTTTAAATCTACTCCTCATCTTTTTTTTTCTTCAGCCTTGCCAGAGAGTCTCGGCTCCAAATGTCGACTGTGCTTTATTCCATAGATGCTGCCTGGACTGCTGAGTACCTCCAGCATTTTGTGTGTGTTGCTTCGATTTCCAGCATCTGCAGACTTTCTCTTGTTTGTGACACTGCTAAGTGTGTTTTTATTTAAGTGTTGTTACTGTAATGAAAGAATTTCACACTCAGGATTAACAAAGTACTTATTATTATAAATGGGAGTCAGCCTTCAATTCTTAATATAAATTGCAAGGCATATTCAGTCTGAATTTAAAAGGACAGTTTCGCAAACAAACAGCACTGTCTATAGAGCACAATACGGCCCACAGCTGATTGCTTAAAAGATGCAGTGGCAACCAATAGGGTTATGTTATTTAGCATGTATCAAAGCAGACAACACTGGCAAAGTTATTTAGTTCATGGAAGCTTGCAGACCAGATCGATATTATCACTTAGCACACTAAATTGATGATGTATCAATAATGGGAAGATATGTGTACTCAGAGGGTCACCTCTCAAAACATTAATGGTTGGTGTACAGGAACTCTGTCCCCAGAAGATTTTAGATCACCTGTGTGAAGATACCTGAAAAAAAATTATGTGATGAAGTTACCCAAGTAGCAAAAATGGACAAGTGAAAGAGAGTAGTTAGGCTTGTTAGGAATGGTCAAGGAGCATTAAGAAGAATGACAGAAAGACAGGGTGAACTAGAATCCAATCCACTGCCTTTGATTTCTGTGGCAGATTACTCATTTGTCCAAAGCTCACTGGTATGTCTTTTTAGCTTATAGGAATTGTGCCTGTGTTTTAGAAGTACTTTGTGTTAGAAATCATTGGTAATTTGGAAATCTTCTATAAAATAGAAATCCTTTGTGAGTTTTAAATGGGTTTTAAGAATTTCATTTGAATTTAAACATGTATGAATAACAAATAAATATGGGTGGCATGGTAGCACAGTGGTCAGCACAACGCTTTACAGTACTGGTGACCCAAGTTCAATTCCGGCCACTGTCTCCTCATAACCACGTGGGTTTCCTCTGGGTGCTCTGGTTTCCTCCCACAGTCCAAAGGTGTACTGGTAGATTGGTTAATCGGCCATTATAAATTGTCTCGTGATTAGGTTGTGGCTAAATCAGGGGTTGATGGGTGACATGGCTCAAAGTTCCTGGAGGACCTTTTCTGTGCTGTATCTCAATAAATAAAAAATAAATAAATGAACTGTATTTAAACTAATTTGTTAGCTGGTAGGACCTCCCCCTTGGTAGGAAGAGTGGAAGTAGTGAATATTGGCAGCTAAATTCGCATGGGAGAATAAAAGGGAAGCTAACTACTCTTTGAAGATTAGTTGGTTACAGTACATCTTCCCTTCAATGAGAGTACCCATAGCTATCTATACCAGATAGGGCTGAAGTTGTTTGTTTGAGTTTAGAACTTCATGGTCAGCAAACACAATACCATCAGAGCTAACCTTATTGCTGAAGGTTAAACATTGACAAGGTAGCTGAAGATGTGCTTTACTGCAGCTATCGGAGCTGTTCCTTCACCACTCCAGAGACTCAGGTTCAATGCTTATCTCTGATTTTGTCTGTGTGGAGTTTACACATTCTCACTGTGACTGCATGAGATTCATCCAAGAATTTCCTGCCACATCCCACAAAATTGTAGGCAGGTACATCAGATTGCCACTATAACTTTCCCCTCCTGTATAAGTAGAGACTTGGAAGGAGGGATGAGGACTAGATGAGAATATGTATAGAGTGAATTGGCATTAGCATTGGTTTAGCAAACGCAATCAGTTGAGAAGCAAGTTTCTATAGGCCGTGATCCTGTGATGTGCTGTTATTTTAATTAGTAGTTATATGTTACTTATAGTACTAGAATCAAAAGAAAATTGATGAGCATATGAGAGAGAATAATAGGATTGCAATCAAGAGAATATCTGCAGATGCTGGAAATCATTTCTTTGGTCTTGCTGACACTGAGTGAGAAGCTACTGTTGTGGCACCACTCAACCAGATTTTCAATCTCCTCCTGTATGTTGATTCATCATCATCTTTCATTCAGCCAATGACAGAGGTCTCACTGGCAACCCGAAATGATGTGTTGGAGTAGCACTTAGCCTGACAGTCAGAGTAGAGCGGGGGTGAAGCCCACAGCCTTGAAGTGCTGAGAGAAATTGTTACCAATCTGAACTGACTGGGGTCTTCAAGTGAGAAAATTAATGACCCAGTTGCACAAGGAGGTATTGAGGCCTAGGACCTGAATCTTATTGATCAGTTTTAAGGGAATGATAGTATTGAATACTGAACTGTGATCATTGAAGCCAGTTCAAATTAGGTCCGAAGTTACCACTTCACACATGAGGTGGCTTTCTGGAAATTGTACCTCTATCTCTTGCATTGAACTGGTTGCCAGACCTGAATGCCACTGATTTGGCCCCCAGCAGTTTGCAGATCTCATGGTTCAGCCAAGGTTTCTGATTAGAAAAGACTGAATGATTTTGTAGAGACACGTTCTTCTATGAATTTTTATAAAGTCTGTGACAACCATGGTGTATTTGTTCAGATCCTCTGATGAGTCCTTGATACTAACTCAAAGCAATCACATAGCCACTCCTTGGCCACCTGCACCCATCTCTTTGGTGTCCTTATTTCTGGAGCCTAGCTCTTTAGCCTCTGTCTGGAGGCAGGGAGGAGGAGGACAGCCAAATGGACAAATTTTCCAAAGTGCAGTCTGGGTATGAAATGGTAGGCATTCCTAATCATAGTGTAACATTGATCAAGTTGTGTTGGATCCCCTGGTGCTATAGGTGATATGTTTGATGATAATTGTGAAATGTTTTCTTCAAATAAGCCTGACTGAACTCCGTAACAATGACTTGAACGGAGTCAGGGTAGGTTGATTCTTGTCTGCTAACCACAGCATCAAATGCTTGTTTAACATCTGTTTTTGGCAGTATGTAAAATGTAGTCAGGATCTCCACAAGGGAAAACTCTCTTGCTATGTAGAATGGTTGGCATATCATCATTAGATGTTCCAGGTTAGGAGAACAAGAGAGCGACAATACTGATGAGTCCAGGCACCACAAAGAATTTATCATGAAATGTAGACCTACCTATTGCCTTCCACAAATCAGCAGTCCAGTCCACAGAGCGATAGAGCAGTGAAAGAAGTCCTTGGAGTAAAGCAAGATCTAACATATAAAGAGGCTTTGAGGAAAGAGCAAAATGAAGGGTATAAAGGTAGTAAGGTAGAAGGACTAAAGTGTGTGTACTTCAATGCAAGAAGCATCAGTAACAAAGATGATGAACTGAGAGCTTGGATACATACATGGAATTATGATGTCATGGCCATTACGGAGACTTGGCTGGCACCAGGGCAGGAATGGTTTCTCAATATTCCTGGATTTCAGTGCTTTAAAATGGACAGAGGGGGGAGGGAAGGGGAGGAGGAGTGGCATTACTGGTCAGGGATACTATTACAGCTGCAAAAAAGAGTGGGTAATGTAGCATGATCCTCTTTTGAGTCAGTATGGGTGGAAGTCAGGAACAGGAAGGGAGCAGTTAATCTACTGGGAGTTTTCTATAAGCCCCCTGTTAGCAGCAGAGATACCAAGGAGCAGATTGGGAGGCAGATTTTGGAAAGGTGCAAAAATAACAGGGTTGTTATCATGGGTGACTTTAACTTCCCTAGTATTGATTGGCACCTGATTAGTTCCAAGGGTTTAGATGGGGCAGAGTTTGTTAAGTGTGTCCAGGATGGATTCCTGTCAAAGTATGTTGACCGGCCGATGAGGGTGAATGCCATACTAGATCTAGTTTAGGTAATGAACCGGGTCATGTCACAGATCTGTCAGTGGGTGAGCATCTGGGGGACAGTGATCACCGCTCCCTGACCTTTAGCATTATCATGGGAAATGATAGAATCAGAGAGGACAGGAGAATTTTTAATTCTGGAAGGGCAAATTATGAGGCTATAAGGCTAGAATTTGTGGGTGTGAATTGGGATGATGTTTTTGCAGGGAAATGTACTATGGACATGTGGTCGATGTTTAAGGATCTCTTGCAGGATATTAGGGATAAATTTGTCCCGGTGGGGAAGATAAAGAATGGTAGGGTGAAGGAACCATGGGTGACAAGTGAAGTGGAAAATCTAGTCAGGTGGAAGAAGGCAGCATATGTGAGGTTTAGGAAGCAAGGATCAGATGGGTCTATTGAGGAATATTGGGTAGCAAGAAAGGAGCTTAAGAAGGGGCTGAGAAGAGCAAGAAGGGGGCATGAGAAGGCCTGGGAGAGTAGGGTAAAGGAAAACCCCAAGGCATTCTTCAATTATGTGAAGAACAAAAGGATGACAGGAGGGAAGGTAGGACCGATTAGAGGGTAAAAGTGGGAAGATGTGCCTGGAGGCTGTAGAAGTGAGTGAGGTCCTCAATGAATACTTCTCTTCGGTATTCACCTCTAAGAGGGAAGTTGATGATGGTGAGGACAATATGAGTGAGGTTGATGTTCTGGAGCATGTTGATATTAAGGGAGAGGAGTTGTTGGAGTTATTAAAATACATTAGGACGAATAAGGCCCCAGGACCTGATGGAATATTCCCCAGGCTGCTCCACGAGGCAAGGGAAGAGATTGCTGAACCTCTGGCTAGGATCTTTGTGTCTTCAATGTCCATGGGAATGGTACTGGAGAATTGGAGGGAGGCAAATGTTGTCCCCTTGTTCAAAAAAGTTAGTAGGGCTAATCCAGGTAATTATAGACCGGTGAGCCTTACATCTGTGGTGGGAAAGCTGTTGGAAAAGATTCTTAAAGATAGGATCTATGAGCATATAGAGAATCATGGTCTGATCAGGGACAGTCAGCATGGTTTTGTGAAGGACAGATCGTGCCTAACAAGCCTGATAGAGTTCGTTGAGGAGGTGACCAGGCATATAGATGAGGGTAGTGTAGTAAATGTGATGTACATGGATTTTAGTAAGGCATTTGACTAGGTTCCACACGGTAGGCTTATTCAGAAAGTCAGAAGGCATGGGATCCAGGGAAGTTTGGCCAGGTGGACTCAGAATTGGCTTGCCTGCAGAAGGCAGAGGATCATGGTGGAGGGAGTATATTCAGATTGGAGGGTTGTGACCAGTGGTGTTCCACAAGGATCTGTTCTGGAACCTCTGCTTTTTGTGATTTTTATTAACAACCTGGATGTGGGGGTAGAAGGATGTGTTGGCAAGTTTGCAGATGACACAAAGGTTGGTGGTGTTGTAAATAGTGTAGAGGATTGTCAAAGATTGCAGAGAGACATTGATAGGATGCAGAAGTGGGCTGAGAAGTGGCAGATGGAGTTCAACCTGGAGAAGTGTGAGGTGGTACACTTTGGAAGGACAAGCTCCAAGGCAGAGTACAAAGTAAATGGCAGGATACTTGGTAGTGTGGAGGAGCAGAGGGATCTGGGGGTACATGTCCACAGATCCCTGAAAGTTGCCTCACAGGTAGATAGGGTAGTTAAGAAAGCTTATGGGGTGTTAGCTTTCATAAGTCGAAGGATAGAGTTTAAGAGATGCGATGTAATGATGCAGCTCTATAAAACTCTAGTTAGGCCACATTTGGAATTCTGTGTCCAGTTCTGGTCGCCTTACTATAGGAAGGATGTGGAAGCACTGGAAAGGGTACAGAGGAGATTTACCAGGATGCTGCCTGGTTTAGAGAGTATGGATTATGATCAGAGATTAAGGGAGCTCGGGCTTTACTCTTTGGAGAGAAGGAGGATGAGAGGAGACATGATAAAGGTGTACAAGATATTAAGAGGAATAGACAGAGTGGACAGCCATCGCCTCTTCCCCAGGGCACCACTGCTCAGTACAAGAGGATATGGCTTTAAGGTAAGGGGAGGGAAGTTCAAGGGGGATATTAGAGGAGGGTTTTTCACTCAGAGAGTGGTTTGTGCATGGAATGCACTGCCTGAGTCAGTGTCAGTTGTGGAGGTAGATACACTAGTGAAGTTTAAAAGATTACTAGACAGGTATATGGAGGAAATTAAGGTGGGGGGATATATGGGAGGCAGGGTTTGAGGGTCGGCACAACATTGTGGGCCAAATGGCCTGTAACGTGCTGTACTATTCTATGTTCTATGTTCTATATGTTCCATCCAGTGTATCAAGAAGTCCTCAGATCTTACCAATGTATCCAGCGTGTCTGGAGTAAGCCATGTCTCTGTGAAACACAGAACACAGCAATTCCTCATTTCTTTCCAATACAGCAATCTCGCCATTTTATTCTCATTCTTGTTATCAAGCAACTGTACATTTGCTAACAAGATGCTGAGTGGATGGAGTTTCATTCCTTGGCATTTCTTCCCCTCCTTCCTCTCTTTTGATTATGGCAATGTATCTTCATGCACTTAAATGTGCCGTACCTGCCCATGCTTGAGGAGTTAAGTCCACCAAGTCCTTCAGCAGATACTGAATTTGCTTGTTTATTAAGATGGTTCAAATACATGTTGCTTAGAGTGAAATTTCAGGTTGTAGATTGCAGTGAGAGTAATTCAGAAGAAGTATATTTCAAAGTTTTGTAAACAGCCCACAGCACATCGCCATGATTCACCTGGAGGAACTCATTTAAAGAAAACAGAATTTCAGCGTTACACATTATCATTATCTTAAGATCTTGAATTTATTTTGGCCTAATATGATAAAGCTTGTTAACTGAATAAGAATATTGTATCTGTGAGGATGCCAACATATTCATTTCGTTATTTTCTGTATTTATGACCTTTTCTGCTATGTGAAGCAAGAACTATTGGCTTAACACAAATATTCATTTAGTAAAGATCTGGATAGGTGTCTTGGGGCTGCTCCACAGCATGGAATGACAAACATCTGGTCCATTTTTTATTCCAGGTCATTTTTCACCTGCTGCTTAAGAAAGAAGGCAAAAAATATTTAACATTGAATAATCATTTAAGTATCACTGGCATATAGTGAAAATCATACAGCCCAGAGTCTGCCCATCAAGATTAGGTAAACTGCTGATGCTATTCCACAAGGACCAGTTAGTCCAAGACATGTGAAGTTAACTTTCCCTTATGTGACTTAGAGATATGTCTCAAAACTTATAAATTATTTGGCAGTAAAACTGACCAGGACATTATTTTTCTACAATGGTTACAAAGGCCAGAATGAAACTGAGGCTTGTTGGACAATACACTATAAGTAGATTTCCCAAAAGTTCATAATTAAACATTACTTTATTTAAACAATCAGCATGAAGCTCTTGATTTTGTTTCAACAATCAGATCTGTATTTGTGGAACCAGGAATTGGAAATTTTGATATTAAATACTTTGAAACTGTTAACATTGGCACAGGATAAGGGTTTTATTGATGCTCTGCACTGTTACCACCAACTTCCTTCATTCTCCCAGTTGTTAATTCCTAAAAACCACAAAGAGACCTGCTTCTTTTTTTTTTGCTTACTGTTATTCTGAAAGAAAGTTGCAGAGAATATTGTGTGCCTTTACCCTGAGTGTAACATGATCTCAAAGTGTCTCAGGGACCAGAAGTTTTTTTAGAAAACATTGCTTAAGCCTTGTGTTCACTGCTGTTTCACAGAGGCCAATTAGGCTTGATGGTGCATTTTAGAAAGCTGTCGCCAGGGCTTGAACCAGGAATAGCAAACAAGGCCCAAAGTAAATAAACGAATGGGTAAGTACCACATATCTCTGGAAAATCATGCCTTGAGACCCTCTCCCTGAGACTGGGATTGTTGAAGTACTGAACTGAGAACAGGTTAATTAGATTTGACATTATTTAACAGCAGTAATTACAAGCTAGCAATTAATCAGGGAAAGTCTCCAAACAGAAGGAGAATAAATAAACTGACAGTGGTCCTGGATCCATTACAGCTTTCAGATCAGGACATGGTCCAGGTGTCATGCTGAGGTGGGGCCAGCCAGTCTTGCCCAGTTTCTCTGGGGATCTGAGCAACTTCTCACCCATTCATCCTCTTCTTATGAAGTTCTGTATCGTGAAAAACTGTTGAATACAGTGAACAATGTCACTGCTCGGTCACTGATGTCATTGAGTTATCCATGTAAAAAATGTAAGCCTAGTGATTTGAATGTTTGGAAACCACAGTCAGCTTCTTTGCAAGCTAGTTTGGCTGTTTTTGCATCATATTTTGTCCTTGCAAATATTTTTTCAAATGGCCTGTCCAGACAGAAACAGAATCATTTTAGCAGCAGCCATTTTTCTCTTACTGGCAGGGTAAAGGTAGTTAACTGTCCCAAAGACATCTCACAGGAACTTCAGCAAACTAACACTTATGCTGAGCCATTAAAGGAGACATGAAGGTAGATCTTCAAAAAATGACAATGCCTTTTCAGGAGTAATTTCAAGGAAGGAGAGATGTGGAGCTTAAGAGAATATGGCAGGATCTAGAGGCTTGACAAATGAAGACTTTGCTGGCAAGGATGGAGTGTTTAAAATTCCTAAGTGATCAAGAAGCTGAAATTAGAGATATCCTAGGTTGTTGCAAAGCTGGAGGAGGCTCTGGAAAATAAAGGATGGATGAGGCTATTGAGAGATTTGGAAAGAAAAGAGTGGAAATGCTAATATTGTTTGACTGGAAGCAGTTGTAGGTCCATGAGAACTGGAGTGAAGGGCTGAGTCATAGCCAGCAGATTCTTGGATGGTTTCTGTTGGGATAGGTTAGAGGTCACTTAGTAATGGTTTGGATTTGCAAAAAAGTGGTAGATCAAGTATTCAGCAGCAGATGCATTGGTTGACTTGGTTAAGCCTGGATTTTGTGATTGTCATAACAAAAAACAGAACAGTATTAACAAGCATTATTTAATTGATGCTTTATGAGGGCGTTGACTAACACTGACATTTTAGAGTTAGGCAATTATGCTCCACTGTCCCCTTATAGGCAATGCTGCACAATCAATCATAAATCACTTGAAGTGTTGAGAATTTGGGCTACTTACGATCTAGTCCAAACTAAAATAACCTGGGACCGTATACCCTTTTACCCTACCATAAACGCTGCTTAACAAACTCTCTGGTCCTTACTCTTCTTCCCCTTGTTTACATGATACCCACTTACAATATGGCCTAGAAACAGAGCCTGAGCTTGCAAAAGAAAACCGATAACATCCAGTTCTATCTTTAATAATTTTATCACTGCAACATTATTGCAGTGCTTGCTGAAGGCTTATCCAGTATCATCTAACAAATTAATACAGTTCCTGGTCAACTCTATGTTAGAAATCCTATTGAGGAAGTTCTTCCATAATCTGAGATAGGTAATCTCCCTACTGGTTTGCTGTTAGGCTGACAATTAGCAAAGGGACCAATCCAAAGCCTTTGTGAGACTGGAATCAAATGCAGGCCAGAGTGGGTAAGTAGATTTGCTTTTCTTTTCTGAAGAAGCTGGTGACCCAGATAGCTATAATAATCTAGTCAATTCATGGCCATCCACACATCTTTAATTTCCTGAAAAAATATTGAATTCATATAACTGCATTTAGGCTTGTTCTTTGTATTGTTAGTCTAATTGTTTGCATTAGTAATTTGAACCATCACAGCCAAAAGAACCTAGTCCATAGGATTCTAATGTGTGGAAGAATACCAGAATGGATTTTTGCTCCAATGACCTAACTATTCAGCCACAGCTATTTATTATTCCAGGTTCTTATGGTTCTCTCCTTCACTTGCTATGTTGTCTTTGACATTCATTGTCCACATAAATTCACATTGATAACTTCTTCCAGCCTTCAAGTGTAGATTTTATAGCTTAGATTGTAAATCTGTATTGCTTCAGACTCTTGAAACACTTTAATGATTTCAAAAGGGGTGCTTCACTGATAGCAGACTAACCAAGGGGCTGATAGTGTTGAGAATTATTAAATAGATATTGAAGAGAGTGGTTAATCGAGAGACGGTAGGTTTTTGGGGCTGATCAATGGTTCTTCAGAGATTTCCTGCTCCTTTAATCCCATTTGAAGATAATATTTGACTATAAGGACAGACTTGTTTATTCTTTGTGACTCAGGGGGTTGAATGACAAGGGCATTTGGCTTATAAAAGTTAATAATTTAGAAATGTGTTCCCTAAGAAGGATTTCTGCACTAATTTACTGCGAAGAACTTCGAAAAACTAAGATGATGGGTTGAGTATGTATTGTAAGCACCATGTAACCAGCAACATCAAGCATTACCTAAATCTGTTCACATATGTATCATTTATTGTATGTTCACTTGCATGATAAGTATCTCACAGAACAGAGAACCTAAAAAAGTACAGCACAGGAGCTGGCCCTTTGGCCCATAATCTTGTGCTAAACCAGTTAAATTATTAATCAAATGGTCAACTAAATGAATCTCTTATGCCTACACCATGTCCTTATCTCTCTATTTTTCTCACATTTATATGTCTATCTAAACATATCTTAAAAGTATCTGCAGTAATGTATTTGCCTCAGCCACAAACCTAGGCAGCACACTCCACTCTCTGTAGAAAAATTTGCCACACACATCTTCTTTGAAATTACCCTCTCTCACCTTAAATGAATGCCTTCTTGGTTTTAGACATATCAACAGTGGGAAAAAGATACTGTCTGTCTACTCTATCTATGTCTCTCATAAACATTATAGATACTTGCAAGATAAACAGGAAAATATCTATCAGATCTCCCTGAGACCTCCATCACTCCAGAGATAAAAAACCTAATTTTCTCCAACCTCTCGTTATAGCACATGCCCTCTAATTCAGTCAGCATCCTGTTAAAGCTCTTCTGCACCCTCTCAAAAGCCTTGAAATCCTTCCTATAATAGGGTGAACAGAACTGTATGTGATACTCTAGATGCAGTCTAACTAGAGTTCCATAAAACTGCACCATAACTTCCTGACTTTTAAACTTAACGCCTCAACTAAAAAAGGCAAGTTTGCCATCTTAACCATCCTATCAACCTCTGTAGTCACTTTCAGGGAGCTATAAACTCTTCCTCAACATTGTCAAATTTCTTGTTCTTAATGGTGTACTGTTTCTTTAAGTTTGACCTACCAAAAAGAGGAATGGCTGGCAGCTCTTGGGCTGTACTCTCTGGAGCTCAGGAGAATGAGGGGGGAATCTCATAGAAACATTCTGAAGTTAAAAGGCCTGAACAGATTACATATGCAAAGATATTTCCCATGGTAGGGATTCTAGGACAAGAAAGCACGACTTCAGGGTTGAAGGACATCCTTTTAGAAGCAGAGAAATGACTTTAGTCAGATGGTGGTAAATCTATGGAATTTGTTGCCATGAGTGGCTGTGGAGGCCAATTCACTGGGTAGTTTCTTGATAATCAAGATAGTTTCTTGATTAGCCAGGGCATCAAAGGGTATGGGGTGAAACCAGGGGAGTGGGGATAACTGGAAGAATTGGATCAGCCCATGATTGAAAGACTTGATGGGCCGAATGGTCGACTTCTCCTATATCTTATGGACTTATAGTCAATATGCAAAGCCTCACATTTCGCTGGGTTAAACTCCATCTGTTATTTCTCTGTCCATATCTGCAACAGATCAAAATCCAGCTGTATTCTTCAGCAGTCATCTACACTACCCACAATACCACCGATCTTCGTACCATCTGCAAGCTTACTAAACCGCCCATCTACATTCTCATCCAGTTCATTTATATATCACAAAAAACAGAGGTCCCAGTACAGATCCCGGTGGAATACTATTAATCACAGACCTCCAGCTAGAATAAGTGCCTTCAACCACTACCCCCCTGGCTTCTATGGTCAAGCCAGTTCTGAATCTAAACAAACAATTCACCATTGATTCCATGCATCTTAACCGCACTAAAATCCATGCAGACAGCAGCCACAACTCTGCCTTCATCAATCATCCTCATCACCTCATCAAAAAACTCAATCAAGTTTAAAAGGCATGACTTATACTGCACAAACCACGCTGGCTCTCCCTAATTAAGCCATGTTTTTCCAAATGCTCAAAAATCTCATTACTAAGAATTCTCTCCAGTAACTTCCCTACCACTGGTGTAAGACTCACCAGTCAATATTTTTCAGGATTATCCCTGGGTCCCTTCTTGAACAATAGAGTAATATTAGTTACTCATCAGTCCTATTGAACCTCATCTGTGGCTAGACAGGGCACAAAGATGTTGATCAGGGCCTCAACAATATCTTCACTTGACTCTCTCAATAATCTAGGGTTGATCTCAACAGTCCCTGGGTACTTTTCCACCTTAATGTTCTTTAAGAGATCTAGCCCAACATATTAATACTCTTCGCATTGATCTCCTTATCCTCTTCGTCCTTCTCCTTGTTAAAAACTGATGTAAAAGTACTCATTGAGGACTTCACTCACATCCTCAGCGTCCAAGAAAATGTCCACCCTATGTTCTTGAATTGACCTACCATCTCCCTCATCCCCTCTTGCTACTGATATATGTATAGGATGCCTTGGATTCTTTTTAATCCTACTTGCCAATGCCTTTTCATGGCCCTTCATGATACACAAAGGTAGTCAAAATAATAGTTCTAGGCTATTTGCCAGCTTTGTGGTCACTAGAGTAATTCTTGCCCTGTCAGGAGCTCATATTAGGCAATGAGTATGTACAAACCCCATTTCCAGAAAAGTTGGGATATTTTCCAAAATGCAATAAAAACAAAAATCAGTGATATGTTAATTCAAATGAACATTTATTTAACTGACAAAAGTACAAAGAAAAGATTTTCAATAGTTTTACTGACCAACTTAATTGTATTTTGTAAATATACACAAATTTAGAATTTGATGGCCGCAACACACTCAACAAAAGTTGGGACAGAGTTAAAATAAGATTGAAAAGTGCACAGAATATTCAAGTAACACCGGTTTGGAAGACTCCACATTAAGCAGGCTAATTGGTAGCAGGTGAGGTATCATGACTGGGTATAGAAGTAACGTCCATCAAAGGCTCAGTCTTTGCAAGCAAGGATGGGTCGTGGCTCACCCCTTTCTGCCAAAATTCGTGAGAGAATTGTTAGTCAGTTCAAAAGGAACATTTCTCAATGCAAGATTGCAGAGAATTTAGGTCTTTCGACATCTACAGTACATTATATTGTGAAAAGATTCAGAGAATTCAGAGACATCTCAGTGCGTAAAGGGCAAGGTCGGAAACCACTGTTGAATGCGCGTGGTCTTCGAGTCCTCAGACAGCACTGCCTAAGAAGCCGTCATGCTACTGTGACAATTATAGCCACCTGGGCTCGGGAGTACTTTGGAAAACCATTGTCACTTAACACAGTCTGTCGCTGCATCCAGAAATGCAACTTGAAACTGTATTACGCAAGGAGGAAGCCGTACATCAACTCAATGCAGAAACGCCGGCGAGTTCTCTGGGCCCGAGCTCATCTCAGATGGACCGAAAGACTGTGGAACCGTGTGCTGTGGTCAGATGTTCATATTTCAGCAAGTTTTCGGAAAAAACGGGCGTCAAGTTCTCCGTGCCAAAGATGAAAACAACCATCCTGATTGTTATCAGCGAAAGGTGCAAAAGCCAGCATCTGTGATGGTATGGGGGTGCATCAGTGCCCACGGCATGGGTGAGTTGCATGTATGTGAAGGTAAAATTGACTCTGAGGTGTATATTAGGATTTTAGAGAGACATATGTTGCCATCAAGGCAACGTCTCTTCCCAGGACGTCCATGCTCATTTCAATAGGACAATGCCTGACCACATTCTGCACGGGCTACAACAGCGTGGC
Source organism: Hypanus sabinus (assembly GCF_030144855.1). NCBI lineage: Eukaryota > Metazoa > Chordata > Chondrichthyes > Myliobatiformes > Dasyatidae > Hypanus > Hypanus sabinus. The sequence goes on along the minus strand of NC_082715.1, from coordinate 42,628,974 downwards.
TTTGTAGACACAGAGTGTGTGTGCTTGACTGGCCTGCTGCCAGTCCAGATCTATCTCCTATTGAAAATGTATGGCACATCATGAAGAGGAGAATCAGACAACGGAGACCACGGACTGTTGAGCAGCTGAAGTCTTATATCAAGCAAAAATGGACAAAACTTCCAATTGCAAATCTACTACAATTAGTATCCTCAGTTCCAAAACGATTAAAAAGTTTTATTAAAAGGAAAGGTGATGTAACACAATGGTAAACACGCCTCTGTCCCAACTTTTGTTGAGTGTGTTGCAGCCATCAAATTCTAAATTTGTGTATATTTACAAAATACAATTAAGTTGGTCAGTAAAACTACTGAAAATCATTTCTTTGTACCTTTGTCAGTTAAATAAAGGTTCACATGAATTAACATATCACAGATTTTTGTTTTTATTGCATTTTGGTAAATATCCCAACTTTTCTGGAAATGGGATTTGTACATACCACATAGATTTTCATACACAAGAGCCTTTTAACCAGTACACACAAGCAGGAGAGTAGCTCATTGAGTTGTTCTCTAATATTCTGCTTATATTGTTGTTCCAATAACACTTCTTAAAATCAGCCTGCACTAAATAGGAAACTTCACATTTTATTTTCATGCCCACAGATCAAATTTCAGCAAATATATTATTACCATTTGCTCACTGGATTCCAACAAATAAAACACAGAAAAATGCCTGGAGAAACGTTCAATACTTTCAGATAGAAATTCCTCCGCACTTATTAAATAAATAGAAATAATTTAATTTTGCTTAAAGGTCAGTTTATGTAATCTGAAATATTTGGTTTTATTGCAATTATAATGGTTTGGAATCCAGGCTTGCTGTATTGAAGAAAAGCCAATATGTATATTTGGACATTTGGTTTTCTTCTAATTTTATCATCTGTGGTGTCATGGCTGATGAAATTTATTAAAATGCAACCTGCAGATATTTCAGATTAAAAAACACTTCAAAATGTAGGCCTGCCCACTAATATACAGCTATTGAAGTGACATATTATAACTAAAATTGAAATACAGCTGGTAATAGTAGATAAAATTTTACACAAAAAGAGATGTAAGTTTTATTAGAAAGCAAATAAAACTTGTGTACAATTTTTGCAAATGTACAAATATTCATTGACAAGGTTATCCCTATAGTTATTCAATAAAATATGAGAAATACAAAACATCAATATTTCATTTCCGCTACTGAGTTGTACAGGAACTAAACTTAGTGTAAATATCACCTGGTAATTTCTCCCTGCTGGTGATTTATGACTATTACAAGTTAATCCATGATTGGGATTTGGCTTGTCACTTTTTAAAATTTCTTCCTTAGAACTGGGCAATGATTACATGTCACACTAATTTCATGCATATCTCTGATTCTCATGAAAAGTTATCAATGTGAAGAGAAATGGAAAACTGGAGCAGATTGGCCATACTCATGCTGAATGTTTGGAAAAACCTGAGGGGCCAGATGAAATACTCCTACTCATTGTGCCTTTATTTTGACTTGAGTTCCCTTTATGTGTTTATGGAAATAGTACATACACAATGGTGGTGGGATTCAGGAAAGAATGATCCTTATACATCCATCAGAATGGTGTGTGTCCTCGAGGGATGGAGATTATTGAATCTAGTAACAAAGGCACTGATCAATTTAAGTTAAGAGTTTTGATTTCCAACATTCTTGTGTCTTTATCCATCTAGATCAGGGGCGTATCTACGAAAAATAGCGCCTATGGCAAGCACTGAAATTGCGCCCCTGTCCAAACATCTGACACCCATCTTTTAGATAACTTTACCATAATATAAGCTCAAAAATACAAGTCAAGCTCGTTAATCTTTTAATTAACAAATTAGGGCACTACATGAAAATTATAACTGCACCTTCCTTGCTTTCACTGATGCAAATTGGTCTATGATGTGATCAAAATCAGTTTTTTTCAGTTTCTTCTCTTTCTACATTCAGCAGAGCAAGATCACAGAGTCTGCCTTGACCCATGGAGGCTCTCAGATATGGAAGTATTAATTTTAACTTGCTGAATGATTTCTCACAGCTGGCGATGGGAACTGCAACAGCTAGCATTATCTGAATAGCAATGCGAAGATTGGGAAAGATGCTCTCATCTCCATACTGAACAATACAAGAAGCTCTTCAGGTCTTGATATTTTCATGTTGACCCGCCTTGATAGTAACATTCTGCAATCCAAAATGTCTTATATAGCCGTTGTCCATCAACATCAGAGCTGTACAATTCTTCCAAATTTTCACACTTCTTCCTTAGGTCATTACTGTCAATGCCATAACACAGTCCCTCAACATCAAGAAGGAACTCAAACTTGGCATCAATGTCATGCAAACATGCAAATCTTACGTACATTTCTCTGTGAAAACAGGTGAGTGTTCCCTTCATGGCTCTTTCCATTTCCTCCTTAGCTGTTAACCCAGCATCTCTCGAGTTCTCATCAGCCATTCATTTCTTAGGTTTCTGACATCTTTCAACTTCAGTATTCCATTCATGACAGAGACCGACTCCTTCTTCGAGTGATTCACTGATCAACACTTCTCTTTCATCATAAAAATGATCTTAGAGGGCTTTCAAATCCAGGGCAGAATCATGGAAGTTCATACTAGGATCCTGCAGCCTCTTTTGAATACGGTCAATTTGAATGAGTACTTTGTTCCAAAATCTTGGCAAAATCAGAAAATCATAATTCAACATGTGGTTGTACAGCCACCTTGTGTCACTTCTTGTTTCACTGGTCTCGTTTTCATTGTCTATTATGTCCTGGAGATCTGCTTCTGTCCTTGCACTCCACCTGGTTTCGGACTCCAACTTAACAACCACAGGCACTGCATTTTTGAGTTTTTCCCAGCACTTTGTTGAATGAGAGAAAAACACGTAGAGAACTTCAATGTTTCCAAAAAAACGTGACAATCACCAACTTGAGTGAGTGATTGTCGCAATTCACAAACACTGTCAGGTTGTTTTTCTCACTTATTCTTTGATGAACACCACTTCTATGTCCAGCCATCACAGTAGCGTTGTCATAGCACTGTGACCGATAATCTTGTAGCTCCATTTCATCCTTTTCTAGCTGTTTCAAGATGTCTTCAAACAAGCTCTCAGCATCCTTCTGACTTATTAGGATAAAACCAAGGAAGGAGTCTCTAAAATGGACTGTTTTCCTCTCAAAATCAACTTCCACATACCTCACTTCTTCTGACATCTGCTCACTGTGTGCCTGATCAGGAGTTGAGTCGAACATGAGACCATGGTACATGGTTTTATGAATGCTTCTCAGTAAAGTCTGGAGAACAGTGGATGCCATCATGTGGATGAATTCATTCTGGACACCCGATGAAAGATAAGACATGAATTCAGGATGACTTTCCAAAGGAGTGAGGTGTTCTTTTACAACAGGGTCAAAGATGGCCAGTAGTTTCAGTAAGCCAAGGGAATTTCCCACATCAGAGTCATCGTCTAGCTGACGTGATTCCCGGTGTCCTCACAAAGCCAGGTTCTGAGTCGCAAGGAATTTTGTGCAATGAAGGATGCTCGTCAAGATATCATGCCACTCTGCTTTTCCTTCTCAGTCTGTGACTGAAATATCATGTCAATAACTCCACTGTTTCCTGCTACGTTTCTTTCCATTTCATTCCGCTGTGTGAAGCATTCCCGATGATGCTTGGCATTTTCATGAACACTAATCCTTTCAGGTGCTTTCCACTGGTTGAATCCACTTTCCTGCTCCAAAGAGAATTGATGATCTGACCGGGAATAGAGAAGACAACAAATAAAAATGCAGACGATTTAGAAGGGGAATAGACCAGCCATGAGCGAGTCACTCCTCACCACAACCATTTCGCAATTTCCTCTTGAACCAAGATTTGTTCATTGAGCAGCTATTTGTTGGTACGAAAGGCCCCTCACTGTTCTGGAAATACTTAGAACCCAGCTTTATTATTGCTGTTCTCAACGCATCAGGCAGAAATGCTTTTCCAGTATCCATGTCGAACTTCAGAAGTGCAATGTCATGCTGTTCCATCACTTCTGGTATGACAGTTTGAGGCTCTTTGACACCATCCAGTTCACTAGGTTCAGTGTCATCAGGTTCAATCTCATCAGGTGAAACCTCGTCAATAAACTTGACATCACCACCTCCACCATCGTCTTCCCTCCTGTCATGTCCATGGTCTCTGTGGCAGCCTCACTCTTAATCTCATCATATTCAGATTTATCTGACTTGACTTCCTCCTCAGCTTGTGATGCACTTATACTTGATCCGCCTTCGGATTCTAATAAACTTGTAGCAGGTGCAGGCGACTCCATAGAACATGTCAAACTACTTGTTCTGGGCTTTTCAAAGAAAGGCATGAAGGACTTGCTCGACTTCCTGGCTTCCTCCCCCTCCAACTTTTGTCCCTTTCATCCTTCAGCTCCACTTTCCTTCTTCTTTGTGAGGAAATGTTTCATGGTCTTCTTACACAATGCTCTCAAATAAGGCCATCCTTGTGTTTCTCACCCATGATAATCAAAGATAGATCATACATCTGAAGAAAATTCTTCTTTCACTATCCAAAGATGCCTTGTCTGACTTTAATAGAAACTGCTCAGTGGTGCCCCTCTTTAAGTGGTGCCCAGGGCACGTTCCATACCTGCCCCTAGATACGCCACTGATCTAGATGAGTAATTTGTACTTCCGCACAATTCTAACTTGCTTGTTGTGGTAGATGAACAGACTTTGATGAGTAAAGAATTGAACGCATCAATTTAATTCTGCACTCATATCCCTGCTGTTCTTGACTTGGTTCCTCTTCAAGTCAATGGTGATCTCTCAGTGTTGCTAGTCATGGCATCTCTTAAGTTTAGGTAATTTTCTTTTGATCAAGATTACTAGTTGACACATAAATGACATGGATATTACCTGTCACCTGTAGGGCTCCATAGATCTATTTCATTATGAGAGAATACTGTGAAATTATTAGCAATATATCAATCCCTATGTAATTAATTTTATTCATAACAAAGCTGCTCAGAGTTTTCTAACAATATACAAGTGGTGATCTTTCGTGTGTTGTTAAGCTAAATGACGTTGATCACTTGTATGTTGGATTTTATCAATAAATCTATTATACAATTAACAGTCATTTGAATGTATGAACTCTTCTTGCCTTTATAAGTTATTTTATGGCTTGGGTTGTCTTCATCTCATGTATACTCATCTTCTGTCTTGAATTTCCTCTGGCAGAACAAACAAAATCAGTTACGTCCGTCCTTAATTAAAAACATGACAGCAGCTAGCAATGCAATGGAGTAGTGCTCTGAAATATTCTCTAAATAGGCAAAGCACTAAGCTAAATTATTGGTTTTATTACCTGCTCAGCAATACTTGCAGTGTTTTGAACCTGCTGATCCTTATTTTTGTTAAAGTCCCTACTCAGATAGAAATGTCACCAATAAAATTTCCTAATTAATATGGTCTACATGAAAATTGTAAGAGGTATGAGTAATTGTTTAGATGTTCTGATTTTACCATTCATTTATTTATGTTCCAATAACATGTTTGCTCAACAAATCTCCATCAGTTGATATTTAGAATGGGAGATGTTGTGCAGCTGGTTAAATTGCAGGCAAGAACCACACAACCCAGCAGCTTCCTGGACCGGAGCATAAAGGAAAGGCACCATTTGAACAATATAGATGAACTCATTGCAAATAGTAAATCCAGGATCTAACTTAAACATTGAAATATTTACCTCAATACTGTAAACAGTAGGATGAGTTTATTTAGGTAAGATGGTGATCATTGGGCAGCTAATGCACATTTAAGTCTCAAATTCATTTTGATCTCCAACTACAATTAAAATAAATACACAATTCATTTGGACCAATTCAGTGCATTTGTTTTATGGGATATGAAGCTTTCTAATCATCCTGTTTCAACCACTGATCAATGCTGCAAGTCTCTATGTAAATCTTGTGCTTTACTGTAGAGGCCATTGATTTTCTGGGGGAAATTTAACCACATTTTTTGTTTCTCTTAATTACTGAATCCTGTGTAAACATGATGAAGATAAAGAGGAAATGATTATATGATCATGGAAGCTTTCAGAATAGATGAAGGCTATTCGGCACCCTCTGCTTGGTTTCACACTACTGCCTTTTGATGGTTACAATATAAGTATTTCATTTTCCAGGGAAGGTGGAACCCGTACAGAAGAGACTGTTTGCATCTAAACGAGAGGGGGATCTATTATCCTAGAGGGAATATTTGCTGGTGCTGCATTGCAGAGGTGGGGGGGGGGGGGTTGGGTTTAAAGTAGATTTGCACAGGAAAATGGGAAACAGAGTCCCAGAACAGATAATGGAAAGGTTGAGACAGACATCATGACAACCTCAGACAGCAAGATGAGCAGGGTGCAGCTAATCTCCTGAGCTGGGTATATTTCAATGCAAGAGGTATTGCAGCAAAGGTAGATAATCTCAGAGCATGGACCAACACAATCAATTATGATATTGTAGCCAGTATTGAGTCTTTGTTGCAGGAGGGGCAGGACTGGCAGCTCAGTGTTCCAAGGTTCCATTGTTTAAGAAGTGACAGAGCATGAGGGGTTAAAGGGGACAGATGGTGTTACTAGTCAGGAAAAATGTCACTTCAGTACTCAGTCAGGACAGACTGGAGAACTCACCTACTAAGGCTTCATAGGTAGAAATGAGGAATAAGAAATAAATGACCATGGATTAATGGGGCTATATTATTGACCACCTTACTCTCTGTGTGATTTACAGGAACAAATTTATAGATGGTTGGAAGAAACATAATGTTGTTATAAAATGTAGTTAGGAGGTCCAGCAAACAGAATTTAGGGAGTTAGGTGCAAAGTTGAAGGACAGGACCTCCAGGGTTGCAGTCTCAGGATTGTTACCTGTGCCACGTGCTAGTGAGGCCAGAAATAGGAAGATAATGCAGCTAAATACATGATTAAGGAGTTGGTGCAGGAGGGAGGGCTTCATATTTCTGGACAATTGGGCCTTGTTCCAGGGAAGGTGGGACCTGTTCCGAAGGGATGGGTTGCACATGAACTGGAGGGGGACTAACATCCTTGCGGGAAGGTTTGCTAGTGCTGTTCTGGGTTTGGGTGGGGGGGTTGTGGTTAAAACTAGATTTGCAGGGAGAAGGGAAAAAGAGTGTTAGAGCAGATAGTGAGGTGGAGGAGGATAAAGGTCATGCACGAGCTGCAAGTATAGTGCATGGAGTAAAGCCAGATCTAGCACATAAAGAGGCTTTGAGGAAAGAGAAACAGAACAAGGGATGTAAAGGTAGTTAGTTAGAAGTGCTAAAGTGTGTGTATTTCAATATAAGAAGCATCAGGAACAAAGGTGATGAACTGAGAGCTTGGATACATACATGAAATTATGATGTAGTGGCCATTATGGAGACTTGGCAGGCACCAGGGCAGGAATGGATTCTCAATATTCCTGGATTTCAGTTCTTTAAAAGGCATGGAGGGGGGGGGGGGGGGGAAGACGAGGAGGGGTGGCATTACCAGTCAGGAATACTATTACAGCTGCAGAAAGGTTGGGTAATATAGCAGGATCCTCTTTTGAGTCAGTATGGGTGGAAGTCAGGAACAGGAAGGGAGCAGTTACCCTACTGGGGGTATTCTATAGGCCCCCTGGTAGCAGCAGAGATACTGAGGAGCAGATTGGGAGGCAGATTTAGGAAAGGTGCAAAAATAACAGGGTTCTTATCATGGATGACTTTAACTTCCCTAATATTGATTGGCACTTGATTAAGTCCAAGGGTTTAGATGGGGCAGAGTGGGTGAGCATCTGGGGGACAGTGATCATTGCTCCCTGGCCTTTAACATTATCATGGAAAAGGATAGAATCAGAGAGGACAGGAAATTTTTTAATTTGGGAAGGGCAAATTGTGAGGCTATAAGACTAGAACTTGCAGGTGTGAATTGGGATGATGTTTTTGCAGGGAAATGTACTATGGACATGTGGTCAATGTTTAAGGATCTCTTGCAGGATGTTAGGGATAAATTTTTCCCGGTGAGGAAGATAAAGAATGGTAGGGTGAAGGAACCATGGGTGACAAGTGAGGTGGATAATCTAGTCAGGTGGAAGAAGGCAGCATACATGAGGTTTAGGAAGCAAGGATCAGATGGGTCTATTGAGGAATATAGGGTGGCAAGAAAGGAGCAAGAAGGGGCTGAGAGGAGCAACAAGGGCACATGAGAAGACCTTGGCGAGTAGGGTGAAGGAAAATCCCAAGGCATTCTTCAATTATATGAAGAACAAAAGGATGACAGGAGTGAAGGTAGGACCGATTAGAGATAAAAGTGGGAAAGTGTGCCAAGAGGCTATGGAAGTGAGCTAAGTCCTCAATATATACTTCTCCTCGGTATTCACCAATGAGAGGGAACTTGATGATGGTGAGGACAATATGAGTGAGGTTGATGTTCTGGAGCATGTTAATATTAAGGGAGAGGAGGTGTTAGAGTTGTTAAAATACATGAGGACGGATAAGTCCCTGGGGCCTGACGGAATATTCCCCAGGCTGCTCCACGAGGCAGAGAAGAGATTGCTGAACCTTTGGCTAGGATCTTTATGTCCTCGTTGTCCACGGGAATGGTACCGGAGGATTGGAGGGAGGCAAATGTTGTCCCCTTGTTCAAAAAACGTAGTATGGATAGCCCAGGTAATTATAGACCAGTGAGCCTTACATCTGTGGTGGGAAAGCTGTTGGAAAATATTCTTAGAGATAGGATCTATGGGCATTTAGAGAATCATGGTCTGATCAGGGACAGTCAGCATGGCTTTGTGAAGGGCAGATCAATGTCTAGCAAGCCTGATAGAGTTCTTTGAGGAGGTGACCAGGCATATAGATGAGGGTAGTGCAGTGGATGTGATCTACATGGATTTTAGTAAGGCATTTGACAAGATTCCACACGGTAGGCTTATTCAGAAAGTCAGAAGGCATGGGATCCAGGGAAGTTTGGCCAGGTGGATTGAGAATTGGCTTGCCTGCAGAAGGCAGAGGGTCATGGTGGAGGGAGTACATTCAGATTGGAGGGTTGTGACTAGTGGGGTCCCACAAGGATCTGTTCTGGGACCTCTACTTTTCATGATTTTTATTAACGACCTGGATGTGGGGGTAGAAGGATGGGTTGGCAATTTTGCAGATGACACAAAGGTTGGTGGTGTTGTAGATAGTGTAGAGGATTGTCGAAGATTGCAGAGAGACATTGATAGGATGCAGAAGTGGGTTGAGAAGTGGCAGATGGAGTTCAACCCAGAGAAGCGTGAGGTGGTACACTTTGGAAGGACAAACTCCAAGGCAGAGTACAAAGTAAATGGCAGGATACTTGGTAGTGTGGAGGAGCAGAGGGATCTGGGGGTACATGTCCACAGATCACTGAAAGTTGCCTCACAGGTAGATAGGGCAGTTAAGAAAGCTTATAGGGTATTAGCTTTCATAAGTCGAAGGATAGAGTTTAAGAGATGCGATGAAATGATGCAGCTCTATAAATCTCTAGTTAGGCCACATTTGGAATTCTGTGTCCAGTTCTGGTTGCCTTACTATAGGAAGGATGTGGAAGCATTGGAAAGGGTACAGAGGAGATTTACCAGGATGCTGCCTGGTTTAGAGAGTATGGATTATGATCAGAGATTAAGGGAGCTAGGGCTTTACTCTCTGGAGAGAAGGAGGATGAGAGGAGACATGATAGAGGTGTACAAGATATTAAGAGGAATAGATAGAATAGACAGCCAGTGCCTCTTCCCCAGGGCACCACTGCTCAATACAAGAGGACATGGCTTTAAGGTAAGGGGAGGAAAGTTCAACAGGGATATTAGAGGAAGGTTTTTCACTCAGAGAGTGGTTGGTGCATGGAATGCACTGCCTGAGTCAGTGGTGGCGGCAGGTACACTAGTGAAATTTAAAAGACTACTAGACAGGTATATGGAGGAATTTAAGGTGGAGGGTTATACGGGAGTCAGGGTGTAAGGGTCAGCACAACATTGTGGGCCAAATGGCCTGTACTGTGCTGTATTGTTCTATGTTCTATGTTCTATAAGGTGATTTTAGCTTTTCAAATATTGTCTCCCATACTGTAAAAGGACTAGATGGGATGGAGTTTGTCAAATGTGTTCAGGAAATTTCTTTAATCAGTATATAGAAGTCCCAATGAGAGAGTGTGCAATACTTGATCTACTATTAGGGAATGACACGAAGGTAACAGAAGTTTGTGTAGGGAAACACTTCGCACCTACTGATCTACTAGCTACAATGTAAATACAGTATGGAAAAGATTGGGCTGGTCCAAGAATTGAGATTCTAAGGTGCGAAAAGGATAAATTTGAATGTATCTGAAAGGATCTGGCAAGTGCGGATTTGGGACAGGCTGTTTTCTGGCAAAGGGGTACTTGGTAAGTGGTACATTTTGAAAGTAAAAGTGCGTATGTGTTGGCCAGAGTAAATGGTAAAGAAAACAGGTTTAGGAAACCCTGGTTTTCAAGAGATATTGTGGCTCTGGTTAAGGAAAAAAAAGAGGTGTATAGCAAGTACAATCAAGTAGGAACTCATGAGATTGCTTTTGGAGTACAAGAAACGCAAGAGAACACTGCAGAGAGCTAAAAGAAGGCATGAGTTACTTCTTGCAGAGAAGATTAAGGAGAATATGATAAGAGGGAAAGGAATGCAAGGGACAAGATTGGTCCTCCGGAAGATCACAATGATAGTCTATGCTTGGAGCCAAAGAGATGGGGGAGATTTTAAATGGATTATTTGCATCTCTATTTACTCGGGAGATGGACACAGAGTCTATAGAAGTGAGGCAAAGCAGCAGTGAGGACATGGACCCTATACAGATTACAAAGGAGGAGGTTTTTGCTGTCTTGGGGCAAATTAGGGTGGCTAAATCCCCCGGGCCTGTTCCCACAGACCTTGTGGGAGGCAGAAATTACAGGGGTCCAGGGAGAGATATTTAAATCTTCTTTAGCTACAGGTGAAGACTTGGATTGCAGGATAGCTGATGCTGTTCTGCTGCTTAAGAAAAGCTGTAAATATAAAACAGGAAAATATAGGCCAGTGAGCCTGACATCAACAGTGGGAAAGTTATTGGTAGATATTCTAAAGGTCAAGATATATGAATATTTGGAGAGACATGGATTAATCAGGGATAGTCAGCATGGCTTTGCAGTAGGCTGTGTCTAACTGATCTTATAGAGTTTATCAAGGAAGTTACCAAGAGAATTGTTAAAGGCAAGGCAGTGACTGTTGTCTGCATGGACTTTAGCAAAGCACTTCACAGGGACCTGCATGGGAGGCTGGTCAAGAAAGTTCAGTCACTCAGAATTCAAGATGAGCTAGTAAATTGGATTAGACATTGGCTTTGTGGGAGAAGTCAGAGTGGTAGTAGATGGCTGCCTCTCTGACTGGAGGCCAGTGACTAGTGGATTGTCGCAGGGATAATGCTGGGTCCACTGGTGTTCCTTGTCTATATCAATGACCTGGATGATAATATGGTCAACTGGTTCAGCAAATTTGCAGATGATGCTAATACTGGGGCTGTCATGGACAGCGAGGAAGACTATCAGAGCTTTCAGCAGGATCTAGACCATCTGGATAAATGGGCTAAAACATGGCAGGTGGAAATTAATGCCAACAAGTGTGAGGAGTTGTACTTTGGTGGACCAATCAAGGTAGATTTTACACTGTGACCAACCGAGCACTGAGGAGTGCAGTAGAACAAAGGGATGTGGGAATACAGGTCCATAACTCATTGAAAGTTGTGGCACAGGTAGATAGGGTCGTACAGAAAGTTTTTGTCACATTGGCCTTTCTAAATCAAAATACAGAGTACAGGAGATTCAATGTTATGTGAGGTTGCATAGGACATTGTTGAGGCCTAATTTGGAGTATTGTGTACAACTTTGGTCATTGACTTACAGGAAAATTGTAAATACGTTTGAAGCAGTACAGAGAGAACCTACAAGAAGATGAAGGGAAGACCTGAGTTATAAGGAAAGATTGCATAGGCTTGGACTTTATTCCTAGGAACATAAAAGATTGAAGGGAGATTTAATAAAGGTATACAAAATTATGAGGGGTATAGATAGATCAAATGGTTGTTGTGATGTGTCTAGCATGGTAGTGTAGAGGGTAATGCTTGTTGCTTTCACTTTCAGCTTCCACCACTGGCTAGCAGTGGATATTGTATATGGAACAGATTGAGCAGTATTTTAAAACCAATGAGAAATAAGTACCAATTTTGCTGAGTGCATTGGGTGGAAAATCTTAGTTTGCATAGGAGCTTGACTGCTGCAACCAAAGCAGCTAAAATGAGCTTTGCTGTTATCATAAAAATAATGCAGGAACATTTAGAAATGAAACCATTGTTGGTTGCAAAACACTTTAGGTTTCATAAGCGGAATCAAAAGAAGGGGGTGGGGGTCCATTTCAGTGTACGTAGCAGAATAGAAGAGATTGTCTGAGCATTGGCAGTTCTGGTAGACTTAATAATGCAATGAGAGATTGTTTAGTTATTTGAACCTTACAAGAAAGCATTCAAAAATGGCTGCTAACTGAAGCACAACTTTCATTTAAAAGAGCAGTTGAAATTGCTGTATCAATGAAATCAACAGACAGAGACACAAATGAGTTGCTGTCAAGAATGAAAGTGAGCGTGAACAAAATTGCAATGTCTAAACAGAAATGGGCCTGGCCAAGCAAATTATGTTACTGTGGAGGCAGAGGCTCACATACATCAGATCAATATTGGTCCAAAGATAAAAATGCAGAAAATGTAACAAAACAGGACAAATACAAAAGCATGTTGGGCAGCCAAAAACAACAATAACTGCACAGGGAAGAGAAAAAGATAAAAAGTCAAGTTATAGTTTCAAAAAGAGCACTAATCTGTATGTGGTTCATGAATAATTGATAATAATGAGAGTGACACAGGACTGGGTATACTTGAAGTGTATAACATGAAAACTAACAAGAGGCAAGCAATATGGCTTACTCCACAGTGAATGGTAAATTAATAAAAAATTAATTGGACACTGGCTCAGCTGTTTGAGTCATTCCAGAAAATGAGTTTGAACATCATTTAAAAGATACCAAATCAAAGCCTGCAGATATCCAATAAGAATTTATACTGGAGAAAATATAACCCTTGTGGGAATGACATTCATAACAGTGAATTACAACAACCAACAAGCCAGTTTGGGCTTGTATGTGGTAAAAACAGGAGGGCCAGCATGGTGAGGACATGATTGGCTGAGACAACTACAACTTGATTGGTGGTCTGTCCATCACTTGCATGCCACATCCACTGCAATAGAGTCAATTGAAAGCAAATTAAGAAAGGTACTGAATGATGCCACAGAAGTGTTAAAGGATGACATTGGAAAGCTCAAACATATTAAGGGTAAAATTACATTAATTGAAAATGCCACACACAAGTTTTGCAACGTCTGCCCAGTTCCTTATACCATCTATGATAAAGTGGCCTGCGAGTTAGATCACATGGAGGCTGAAGGAATTCTTTCCAAGGTTGAGTGGAGCCCCTGGGCAATGCCAATGGTTCTAGTAGCCATGTCTGTCAGGATCTGTGCTGCCTTTAAGGTCAACATAAACCCAGCAGAGAAAGTAGATCAATACCAGGACCAGGATAGAGGATGTCTTGCAAATCCTTCCGGAGGGAAACACTTCAGCAAAGTGGACTTAGTTAAGGCCTACCTGTAGATGGAAATGGAAGAAGAGTCCATAGTGTTTCTCACAACAAACACTCACAAATCATTATGGTAAGCCTATTTTTTGAGTAGCATCTGCTCCTGACCTCTGGCAGAAAGCCATGGATCATGTGGTGCAAGGCTGGCTAGGCACTCAGTGTTACCTGGATGACATCATTGTTACCAGTAAGGATGACAAGGAACATCTCACAAAACTCAAAACACTTGGGTTGAGTTTTCTCCGATCTTGCAAATATTTTGTCAGCATGTGAGGAGACATCATCAGTTAGGTTGATGTATCCTCTGATTGTTTGGCTGAGCTACAAATCTTCAGATTTATCTCAAGATAGTGATAAAAACGTGAGAAATTATGGGCTTAGAGAACGATGCAACAAGTGTGAGTTCTTTAAACCAAGCATCACTTACTGTGGTCACACCATTGATGTCCAAGGCTTACACAAGTGTGCTGAGTAACACTGGTGGATGCCCTAAGACCAAAGGACATGTCACAGTTGTAGTCCTTTTGATGATTTGTCCATTACTACAACAGGGTCCTGCCAAACTTGGCTACTGTGCTCTATCCCTTGAACATTACTACAGATCAGGAAGAACTAGAAATGGACAGTGTGAGGTGGCTTTCAAAAAGGTAAAGGAAATGGCAACATCAGACACTGTACTCACACATTATGATCCGTATGGTTGAGTGAAGCTTGCCTTTCATGCCTCACCTTTTGCTTTAGGTGTAGTCATGTTATATATTATGAGAGATTGAAGTAAACACACCATAGCTTTTGCATCATGTCGCATTACCACTGCAAAGAAAATTATGCACAGATTAACAGAGAGACCTTGAGTCTGGTTTGTGGTGTAAAATATTTCAACCAGTACTTGTATGGCAGAGAGTTTGCCCTTGCTACTGATTATCAACCACTAGTGTCCATTTTCAATCTACGGAAGGGTGTTCCACTAACGGCAGCAGCACAAAGTCAGAGATGGGCTCTGTTTCTGTGGGGACACAATTACAAAATAGAATTCAAGAGAATGACTAATTATGGAAATGCTGATGGATTGTACTGTTTACTTTAGGAGAAGGAAATATCGGAAAAGTTTTTTAGAAAAGGACACTCCTCTTGACCTAATTTGCCTAACGCAAATTGAAGGTCTATCTATTACAGCAGAGATGATCCAAATGGAAACCAGGTCTACATGGACACCCAAAATGGATGGAATGTGCTGCAAGAACTCCAGTTTGCCCATTTTTACCAGTGCTGGGATAAAATACCCTTGACGCATGTTGCCTTCTGTGGGGATTGAGAGTTTATGTACCATCCAAGCTGAGAACTAAAGTGTTGGAGGAGCTACATGCTGGTCGTTCAGACATGGATGGAATGAAAGCATTGGCTTGAAGCTTTGTCTGGTGGCCTGAGATACATCAATCGATCGAACAGCTCACCATGCACTATTCAGATCCATAAGATGTCAAGAACAGTAACTCTTAATCCTTCACAATGGCCTGCATTGTCCTATCAGAGGATTCATGTGGATTTTGCCAGACCATTCGTGGGCACAAATTTCTTGGTAGTAGCAGATGCAGCTACAAAATGGCCAGAAGTGTTTCCATTAGCTTCGATCACAGCCTTGCACAATGTTGATGTGCTGAGAAGCCTCTTCTCAGTACAATTCGTCAGTGACAATGGACAACAGTTTTTATGTGAAATAGTTTTAGTCATTCCTGAAAATGAATGGAATCTGACAACTTGTCACATTCTGCACCCTAGCACCCAGATAAAAATGATTTGGTGGAAAGGCTTGACCAGAGTTTAAACAACGCACTACATTAACACTGAATCAGAAACTCGCCAATTTCCTCCTTGCATGTCGCAATGCAGCACACTGCACAACCAATGCCTCACCAGCTATACTGTTCCTATGTCATCCCTTCTGCTCACACTTGGATCTCCTGAAACCCAGCCTCTGAAGAAGTATGCAATGCAAACAGCTGAGACAATTTGAGAATTCCTCTGAAAAGGAGGTTCGATGATCCACTCCTGGAAAAGCAGTCCTGACAAGGGACTACAGAGATGATCAAAAGTGGGTACTCAAAAAGGTTAAGGACAGAATTGGAGCACTCTCCTCCACAGTGGAGTTTCCATCTAATATGGTATCATCTGGAGATGGGATTTGATCAGTTGAGCAGAGCAGAGGCAATTGTTGGAGAAGAAAGGTGGCCAGAGCTGTCAGAACCACTTCCTGCAGTCTCAGAGTCAACTCTACAACCACCACAGAGGATGTCCGAAAACCTGAGATTGTTTCACAGCCACAAGTCTCACTTGCCAAAGAATGATCCCTCTTATCAGGGAAGATGTCATCCCACAAGAGTAAGAAATCTTCCACAACGATTAAATCTTTAGGCCTGGATGGGACAAATTAAAATATACTGTACTGTGGATGTCTATAGAGTAGATGTATATATAATATATTGTTTATATAGTTGAGATAAATTCCATATTGATTGGAGTCTATAGCTAAGCAAGGTGAAGTGTTGTGTATTTAATATTTCTGTAATATTTTAGTTTTATATATATATGATATATGTATGTATGGCATCTGTTAGTCTCGCGAGACCATGGATCTGCGCCTGGAAAGTCTTCTCCAGGGCACAGGCCTGGGCAAGGTTGTATGGAACCTTGCAGAAGGTCTCCCCTCTCCAAGCCACCGATGTTGTCCAAGGGAAGGGCAAGGACCAATACAGCTTGGCACCAGTATCAATGCAGGAGTTGCTAGAACGAGGTTGAAGACAACATCGGACTGCCTTAGGGACTCCAGCTCCAGATTTGTCCTCAGGGTTTACTCCCGAAGCCATGAGTGGGTACTGCCACAAGGCAGCAGAGGTTTGAAATCAGAGTTTTCCCTCTCTTTGATGGACTGCCTTCCCAGGCTGACATGCTCCATCTACCCAAAGCACTGGCTTTAAGGCGCCAGGACCCGCTTTCGCCCCTTCTCCTGTCAGTAGAAACAGTTCTGCTGTTTAGAGGCTAAGCCACACGAGAAGGCCAGGAGCTGGACTTGGTTGTCAGAGGCTATTTGAGGTGCATGCCATGAGGAGCACTTTTAGGTAGTGGGAGCTTGTGCCCACTAACACTCCTCAGCTTGACAACCTTGGAACCATATATACTGTTTGATAAAGTAGTCTTTGATGTTTATATAACTCATTATGGTTATATGTACAAAGTACATGAATGGCAGACACCATGTGATACATGCCTGCATCACGTAAAGTGAAAAAAAAACTAAGTTAGACTCATGTTCTTGGATCCCTTGTTTTCATTCCAATTCATTTTTACATTTTGGAATAATATTTTCAGCTAAAATTTTGAGGTTTTCTGAGGTTTTATTTGCTATATCTTGAGCTCACTATGTGACCAACTGAAAACATATCTGTGCACCCAGGATTTTTCAATAATCCAGAAGCTGTATGTAGTTTGAATGATGGGTTACATCCTCAGATGTATGGGGAAATAAATAAATGTATGGAGTTATCTTAATCAGAAAACAATGAAATACCGCAGCAGGTTAAAATGCTCCAGTATTCTTCATGCTGATGACAAAATAGTTGTACTTAAAAAATTATTGCAGCTTTCTTGTTACACTTGAGTAATGTGAAATGGATAAAAATTTGTAAAAGTATTAGAGATGATAGGATAGACCATCCAAAGAGTTAACATGAGGAGAATTGGCCATATAGTCACCTTATAGGCGTCTATTTTCTTATTAATTACAATGGTATTCAATTAGTACTACTAATTATAATTCTTGAGATTAATTACTTGTTTTTAATAAGGACTGAAGTTTAGAATTTTGAGGCAAGCCTATTCAACAAATAAGTGTAACAAAGATTTATTGACAAGATGATTTTTATTATCCTGGTACATTGCTACTCATTTCAATTGGGGCAGGCTCTTTGAAGGTACATTAATAAGACCCATGTTTGATGATATGGTTCATATGTAAAGGGAATGGATCGACTATTATTCTTAATCAATTACAGGTCACCTTTGTGTGTTCCTGAACTGGGAAGGGGTGGCCATCCATGCCATGTTCCATCTTAGCTTTAGACTGCAGTCCATTTTGTACATGGTTAAACTTGCCTATGCATGCTTCATCAACCTAAATAAATATCACCTGAAAATATTAATAATATGTCAGGAAGTGTAACTAAACTGGAAAGCTAGGTGTTGAAAGCATGTTGTCAGCAACTGATTCTAATTTTAGACAATTGAAGACTAAAGAAAATTGCTTCATTTGTCACATGTACATAGAGACAGCAAAACATTCAGTGAAATACATTTACTGGATGTATGTTGATAAACTCATTTTGAGACGAAGGAGGCTGCAGATGATAGAATCTGGAGCAATGAACAAGATGCTACAGGTAATCAACAGATTGTGCAGCATCTGTGAGAGTGAACAGTTGATGCTTTGGGTCAAGATCCTTTATCTGCTTTCATCTGGTGCATTCCTCTCAACAGATGTTGACTGACCCGTTGAGATGCCATTGAGGCATCTTGTTTGTTTTTCATCCCAGAAATTAGCCTTGTAAATCTTAACTGTTTAGCCTTAACTTGTTCGGCCAGTACATCCTTTCCTAAAGAAAGGGAACTAAATCAGTACACAACTTTTCAGATGTGGCCTTACCAATGTCCTGTACAATTGTAACAATATTTCTCTAGTTTTAAACACCAACCTTTTTGTAATGAAGACCATTCTTTATTACCTCCTGCACCTGAATGCTAAACTTTTCTGTTGCATGCATAGAATAGCTAGAAATCTTGTATTTCATTCCATCCATTCTAATCCTAGAATAAGTGCGTTCATTATTGACACATACTGGCAAATGTGAATACTCTTTGAAAAACCTTCTGATTATATCATCCAAATAAGTTGTGAAGCTTCATTTAAAACCCAGGAGTAGAAAAAATATAGGGATGAAGTAAATTTTAAAATAACTCTACCCTCTGAGTTGGCAAGCCTTGCCATCCATAGAGTTTGACCTGCATCCCTCAAGTTCAAAACTCCAGTCAGCTGTCAAGCTCCTATCCAAAGGACGATCTTAGTGTCAAAGAAATAAATCTTATTTTTATTAAGCATCAAATGATCAATGGTATTAAATCAAAATTTCTGTTTTTAAAATGTATCTAAAAACCATCAGTCTTATTGATATTAATTTGTCCATTTGGTGTCTCCCTCCATTTAGATCATAAGACCTTAAGTCCATAAGATATAGGAACAGAATTTGGCCATTTGGCCCATTGAGTCTGTTCCACTATTTCATCATGGCTGATCCACTTCCCTCTCAGCCCCAGTCTCCTGCCTTCTCCCCAATCAAGAATCTATCAAACTCTTCCTTAAATGACTTGGCCTCCACGGCCACCTGTGGCAACATGTAATAATCTGCCTTTTGATTTCTCTCATCAAAGTGAAAGAACTCACATTTTTTTCTATTAAACTCCATTTCCATGTTTTCTCTAGTTTACTGAATCGATCTATGATCTGCTGCAAAGTCTCTCTATCCTCATTGCATGTGCCCTCCCATCTAGTCTTCTGTCATTAGCAAGCTTCCAGAAATTATACTCTTTTTCCTCCTCCAAGTTGTTTATATAGAGAGTAAACAGTTGAGGCCAAGAATTGACACTCAACTTGTTATTCTTCCCAGTATGGAAATGTTATGTAATAGTTGGTTTATTATGGTCACATAAACCAATGAACAATGAAAAACCTTATTTTTCATGTTATCCTTACATTATTTCAGAAAATAAGTACATTGGAGTAGAAGAGGGAAAAGCGATAATTCCAAAAGCCAAAAGCACTTATGTCATGCAGTAGCCTTTTATGTGCAGATAACGCACTAGCTAAGTCCATCAGAATCAGAATCAAGTTGAATATCACTGACGTGTGCCAGGAAATTTGTTGTTTTGCAGTGGAATACATAAAAAACAACAAATTACAATAAGAAATATATGTATAAAATAAACATGTAGTGCAAAAAGAGAGCAAAAATAGTGAGGTGGTGTTCGTGGGTCAGTTAATTGTCCATTCAGAAATCTGATGGTGAAGGAGAAGAAGCTGTTCCTAAAACATTGAGTGTGTGTCTTTAGGCTCCTGTACCTCATCTCAGATGGTAAAAATAAGAAGAGGGCATATCATAAATTCTCCATTATTGACTTGGCTTTAGAATCTTGCAAAAATTCTAGCAGATCCCTTTCATAAAACTATGTTTATTTCATGTTATAGCATTAGGTTATACTAAATGGCCAAGCAACTTTGATTTGACTTTTTGACTTTTGTCTTTGCCATTTTCTATTGCCCCACAAGTATGAGTAGGGAATTCTAGGAGTCAGACTCAGCAATGATGAAAGAATGGCAATTTGTTTCCAAGTCAGGATGTGAGGTGGAGGGAAGCATGCAAGTGGAGGTAGTAATCCTAAGTGCTTCAAGGCATTGTCCTTGGTATTAGAGATTTCGGAGTTAGGAGTTGCTGTCAGATTAATCCATAAGACCATAAGACATAGGAGCTGAAATAGGCTACCTGGCCCATTGAGACAGCTCTACCATTCAATCATGGCTGAACCTTTTATTTTATCTCCTCCTCAAACCCTGGTTCCCTGCCTTCTCCCTGGAACCTTTGATGCATGAACCTAACAATCTCTGCCTTAAATCCGTCCAATGACCTGGTCTCCATAGCTGCATATGGCAACAAATTCCATAAATTCACCATCCTTTGGCTGAAGGAATTTTGCTGCATCTCTGTTTTGAAAGGGCACCCTTCTATCCTGAGGCTGTGCCCTCTCATCCTAGACTTTCCCACCATGCGAAACATCCTTCCCACATCTACACTGTCTAGGCTGTTCAACATTCGAAAGGTCTCAGTGAGATCACCCCTCATCCTTCTGAATTCCAGCGACCCAGAGCCATTAACCGTTCCTCGTATGATAACCTTTTCATTGCTGGAATCTACCATGTTCAGTGAACTACCACAGTCTATAATCCAAAATTGGGCTGTCACTTCTTTCTAATAGCATTGCTGTTAAGTAAAGCCAGGCATTGTGCAACACCAGGCTCTGGAGCGCTTCCAACAGTTCTCCCAAACTTCCTGCTGCGACACACAGAAAACTCTCTTTGGAATTTGACATTTGAGAAATAACAGGAACAAGTTCAAATGACTCACAAATCGAGGGTTAAGCAAAATGTCTGAGCCAAAGTGCAGAGACAGTTCAAGAAGTGGTCCGTGCTACTGTGAACTCAAGAGGAAGCACAAAACTGAGGGTTGTGATGAAGAGAAACAAACTGGAACTGAAATAAGATATGAATTGCCAAGCACACTGCATAGGCAAAACAGCAGTTTTAACAGTCACTGTCGACGTTTCGACTAACGTTAGTCCTGACGAAGGGTCTCAGCCTGAAACGTCGACAGCACTTCTCCCTATAGATGCTGCCTGGCCTGCTGTGTTCCACCAGCATTTGTGTTGTTTGTATTTCCAGCATCTGGAGATCTCCTCGTGTTTGAGTTTTAACATTCATATCCCTGGCAGCTGATAAAAAAGATTAATATTCTGTTGTGAGATAATTGTTTCAATGCATTTGCACTGCATAATCCCTCAGAAAATTTGAAATACCTCTCCCCATACCTGAGAGCTTGTATATGATTGGACAATGCCTGCTGAGGGTTGACTTCCCCCAGGGCTACCCACAGTGATATTCAGTTCAAAGCTTCCTATTTCTAAATGGAAAGTTGACTGCTTGAGGTAGGACATCAGACTTCCTATAAGGAATGCACCTGAAAATCTCCAGGCTAAACCAACCCCTCAAAAGCAACAGCTGGTGACATCACTGCACAACTTCTTGCTACGTTGGAATGCCTGCACTTTGAATTTGAGGTGGGCATCAAGACCCACTCTGCACATCAACCAACGCACAGGGGCACAAGATCCAAGATCAGTGACTGTCATACCTAGTCTTACCTGATGGGCCTAAGTCCACATACATCTTTGGACACAGCATATAACCCTGATGGGCATAATAACAGGCTATCACATGAGTACACGACAAATCAGTCTATGTCTGTCACTGTATATTCCTAGGATACAATACAGGGCATACATCGGGTGCAAAACTGTTAGCCATAGAAACACAGAAAATAGGTGCAGGAGTAGGCCATTTGGCCCTTCGAGCCTGCACCATCATTCAGTATCATCATGGCTGATCATCCAACTCAGAACCCTGTACCTGCTTTCTCTCCATACCCCCTGATCCCTTTAGCCACAAGGGCCATATCTAAATTCCTCTTAAGTATAGCCAATGAACAGGCCTCAACTGTTTCCTGTGGCAGAGAATTCCACAGATTCACCACTCTCTGTGTGAAGAAGTTTTTCCTCATCTCGGTCCTAAAAGGCTTCCCCTTTATCCTTAAACTGTGACCCCTTGTTCTGGACTTCCCCAACATCGGAAACAATCTTCCTGCATCTAGCCTGTCCAATCCCTTTTGAATTTTATACATTTCAATAAGATCCCCCCTCAATCTTCTAAATTCCAGTAAGTATAAGCCTAGGCGATCCAGTCTTTCTTCATATGAAAGTCCTGCCATCCCAGGAATCAATCTGGTGAACCTTCTTTGTACTCCCTCTATGGCAAGAATGTCTTTCCTCAGATTAGGGGACCAAAACTGCACACAATATTCTAGGTGTGGTCTCACCAAGGCCTTGTACAACTGCAGTAGGACCTCCCTGCTCCTGTACTCAAATCCTTTTGCTATGAATGCCAACATACCATTTGCCTTTTCCACCTCTTGCTGTAACTGCATGCCCACCTTCAATGACTGGTGTACAATGACACCCAGGTCTCGTTGCATCTCCCCTTTTCCTAATTGGCCACCGTTCAGATAATAATCTGTTTTCCTGTTCTTGCAACCAAAGTGGATAATCTCACATTTATCCATATTAAATTGCATCTGCCATAAATTTGCCCACTCACCTAACCTATCCAAGTCACCGTGCATCCTCTTAGCATCCTCCTCACAGATAACACCGCCGCCCAGCTTCGTGTCATCTGCAAACTTGGAGATGCTGCATTTAATTCCCTCGTCTAAATCATTAATATATATTGTCAACAACTGGGGTCCCAGCACTGAGCCTCGCGGTACCCCACTAGTCACCGCCTGCCAATCTGAAAAGGTCCTGTTTACTCCCACTCTTTGCTTCCTGTCTGCCAACCAATTCTCTATCCACATCAATACCATACCCCCAATACCATGTGCTTTAAGTTTGCACACTAATCTCCTGTGTGGGACCTTGTCAAAAGCCTTTTCAAAATCTAAATATACCACATCCACTGGCTTTCCCCTATCCACTCTTCTAGTTACATCTTCAAAAATTCTATAAAATTTGTCAGGCATGATTTTCCTTTCACAAATCCCTGCAGACTTTGTCCGATGATTTCACCTCTTTCCAAATGTGCTGTTATCACATCTTTGATAACCGACTCTAGCATTTTCCCCACCACCGACATCAGACTAACCGGTCTATAATTCCCTGGTTTCTCTCTCCCTCCTTTTTTAAAAAGTGAGGTTACATTAGTCACCCTCCAATCCTCAGGAACTAATCCAGAATCTAAGGAGTTTTGAAAAATTATCACTAATGCATCCACTATTTCTTGGGCTACTTCATTACGCACTCTGGGATGCAGACCATCTGGCCCTGGGGATTTATCTGCCTTTAATCCCTTCAATTTACCTAACACCACTTCCCTACTAACATGTATTTCCCTCAGTTCCTCCATCTCACTAGATCCTTGGTCTCTTACTATTTCTGGAAGATTATTTATGTCCTCCTTAGTGAAGACAAAACCAAAGTAGTTATTCAATTGATCTGCCATGACTTTTTTCCCTATGATCAATTCACCTGTTTCTGACTGTAAAGGACCTACGTAGGTCAGTCACTGGTGAGTACAAATCTATCACTTAATAATCCCAAGTTAATGTACTGGCAGTACCTATTAGTCACTTTATAGCACTAAACTATGGTATTATGGCATTGTGTAACACTTACAATGTTATACAATGATATCCTACATCAAGCAACTCCTTGAAAGAGTGAATAGAGTAAATATTGAGAGCGGACAGAAAGAAAACGAACCCTTTTTCCCACTATGGAGAAAAGAAGCTGTTTACTCCATGAAAAAAGATTTAGCAACTTTCTTTAAAAAAAAACACATGTACGTTTTATTCCTGAATGCCCTGGAGTGTTGCTTTGAGTTTACTTCGCTAGGAGGATGGTGTTGCTTAAATGGAAGGATGTTGCTCCACCTACTCATGCTCAATGGTTACGTGATGTTATGTCATGCTCAAATTTAGAGAAGCTCCGTTGTTCAATTTCTGATTCTAACCAAGATTTTCAAACATTGTGGGGACCATTTCTGAACTACTTTCAAAACCTTTGATTTGGCGTTAAAGTACAGATGTTGGCTAATAACATAAATCACTATATGATAAGGATTTTTTTCCAAATCCACTTCCAAACAGCTTCAACTTTGGTAGTGGATTTAGATCCTTTTGTTATAATGTAATTATTACAATTTAATTAATATATGTGTTTGATTACGAATATAGGGTACTGCGATTGCAAGTGTGATTTAAATATAATGTATTCGGTACTATTCTATCATTTTTGATTCATAATATATATCCTCATGTACTCTGTATTCTTCTATGTGAAAATTAATAAAAATATTGAAAACAGAGTTTACTTCTGAGTAAAGAAATTCCTCCTCATCTCTATTCTGAAGGGATGTCTTTCTATTCTAATGCTATGCAATCTGGCCCTAAACACTCCCACTAATGGAAACATCCTCTCCACGTACACTCTTTCTTCATTATTCAACAATTGGTAGGTTTCAATAAGATCCCACTTCACATATGTAAAAAGAAGCGGTCCTAACACAGATCCCTATGGAACGCCACTGGTCACCGGCAGCCAAGCAGAATAGATACCACCCTTTGCCTGCAGCCAGTCACCAAATCTTCCATCCATGCTAGTATCTTTCCTGTAGATGCTTAAATGCTCTTCACAAGTGGAAGAGTAATGAGCAAGGGGTCTGCATTAATTTCTTCTCTGAAAGTGTAGTAATCTCTGGAATGCTCTGGTGAAGGCCAAATTATTAGATTTTTTTAAGCTGAAGATAAATAATTATTAGAAGTTTCAATGTATTGAGGATTATTAGGACATGGAACAGAAGAGTAGTTGGAGGCCAGCACAGATCAGCCATGGTCACATTGAATGCTGAGCAAGCATGAGGTGGCCTTCCCCAGTTGTAGTTTCATTGTGTTCTTCAACGGTGCTAATCTCTAGATTGTTTGAACTGCAATTGCCTAGACAAATGTATAATATTTTGCCAGCTCCTGGTTTGTTTCTTTAAGATGGTA
Source organism: Hypanus sabinus (assembly GCF_030144855.1). Classification (NCBI taxonomy): domain Eukaryota; kingdom Metazoa; phylum Chordata; class Chondrichthyes; order Myliobatiformes; family Dasyatidae; genus Hypanus; species Hypanus sabinus. The sequence goes on along the minus strand of NC_082715.1, from coordinate 42,603,724 downwards.
GAACCATTTTGAGATGTCAAAAATTTGCCACAGGAGAGAGAGTTTTTTGACCTAATCCCGTAGACATAATATTTACATGCCTGGCCCTGTTCAATTTTAGTTCAACAGTAATATTCAATATATTGATGATGGAGACTTGACAATGCTAATACCATTCAATGTCAAGGAAAAGTGATTAGACTAGATTACTGAGGGCACCATTTCTTCACAAATGTGCTAGGGCAACATAAGACCATAGGATATAAGAGAAGAATGAGACCATTTGCCCCATTGAATCTGCTCTACCATTTCATCATTGCTGATCTATTTTTTCTCTTAGCCCTAATCACCTGCTTTCTCCCCTTATCCCTGCATGCCCTGATGAATAAAAATCTATCAAACTCTGCCTTAAATATACATAAAGACTTGGCCTCCACAGCCACTTATGGTAACAAATTCTACAGATTCACCACTCTCTGACTAATGAAATGCCTCCTTGTTGTAATGTGAGTATTATTAAAAGTAAGTTAATACTAATCGGGGAGCTGTTGGTAGCAAGAGGCGGGATCCGGGGTTGGCGGGGTCTTTACTTCCACTCTTTTTACTCCCGGTATGCATTGTATATAGTTCCTCCACCCATGTCGCACAAGGTACCTGGAAGCCTCTGTGTTGTAAATATCATTTGCCGTCCCAGATAAATGGGACGGCAGTTTGGCCATCAAGTTGTCAAGTGGTTTTTTCGTAAAGTAGAAGTTACCACATATTTTTAGCGATGAGATAAACTGGTTCTGTGGACGGGTCGGCCCCGTTTTCGATCGGGAGCTGTGAGCGGGCGAGGAGCCTCGTGTTCGGATGGCTGCGTTCGGAACGGTCGGTGTGTTCGACGAGCAAATTGAGGAGTGGCCGGAGTATGAGGAAAGGTTGGGCCAATTTTTCTGTGCTGATGGAATGACTGAGGAGGCTAAGAAGTGCTCTATTCTCCTGAGTTGTGTGTGGGGCAAAGGAGGACAAGCTGATACAGAACTTAGCTACTCCGCGGAAACTGGGAGATATTCCATATGATGAACTGGTCAAGCTCGTGGGGAACCACCACAATCTGAAGCCTTCGGTGATAGTTCAACGGTTTAAGTTTCACAGCCATGTCCGGAAGCCAGGTCAGTCTGTGGGTGATTTTGTGACCGAGCTTCAGCAGCTGTCGGAGCATTGCGATTTCGGATCCGTTTTGGATGACATGCTCCGTGATAGATTAATATGCGGCATTAATAATGACACCGTACAACGCCGCTTTTTGGGGTAAACCCCACCGTTCACTTTCAAGACAGCCCTAGAGATTGCCCAAGGCATGGAGATGCTGCTAATAATGCCAAGGATATACAGAAAGGATATGGGGGGTCGCAGTCGGCGGCAGTGATCCAAGTCAGGAGGGAGACTGGTAAACAGACAAAGCGGGTGGAATGTTTTTGGTGTGGAGGAACACACTATGCGAATGTTTGTAAATTCAAAGATACTGTCTGCCATGCTTGTAGCAAGAAGGGACACTTAGTTAAAAAGTGCAGGAGCATAGAGGGTGAGGTTAAGCCTGGGCAGGGGAAAGCTCAGCAGGCTCAGGCAGCCGCACACCACCTAGGAGAAGCAGACGGAGAGGCAGCGGGTGCCTACAACATGTTTGGGGTGGAAACGGATGAGGAACCACCTGAACCATATTATGCTACAGTCACTGTCAAGGGAAAGGACATTAAGTTCGAGAAAGATTCAGGGGCTACTGCATCGGTCATTAGTGAGGAGGCCTACAGGAGGACATGGGATCCAACCTGCCTCCCATCAGACCATCTAAGCTCCAACTCAGGACCTATAAGGGCAGCCCATACCTCATTTAGGGGTGTTATATGTGGATATTTCGGCCGGGGGCCAGAAGGCTGAAGCCAGGCTGGTGATAGCTAAGGACAGTGGGCCCAGCCTTTTGGGCCATGATTGGCTTCACAAAATCCGGCTCAACTGGCATGAAATTAAGTAAGCACGCACAATGGAGGACATTCTGCAGCAGTATAGTGACGTTTTCAGGGACGAGCTGTCACACTGAAAGGCGTGACCGTGAAACTCTATGTCGACCCTGAGGCCACACCACGTTTTGTTAAGCCCAAGTCAGTGCCCTACGCCATGAAAGGCAAAATCGAGGCAGAGCTGGTACGTTTACAGGGACTGGGCATCTTTGAGCCCGTCCAGTTTTCAAGGTGGGCGGCTCCTATTGTTCCAGTTTTGAAGGGGGATAAAACGGTGAGGATATGTGGGGACTGCAGGCTTACGGTGAATCAGGTCTCTATGCTGGATGAGTACCCATTGCCATGGATGGATGACCTGTTTGCGACCCTGTCAGGGGGTAAGCTGTTCACAAAGCTGGACATGAGCCATGCCTACCAACAGCTGCTGCTTGACCAGGATTCAAAGGAGTATGTCACCATCAACACGCACAAGGGGTTATTCAAGTACAATCGCCTGGTGTTTGGAGCGTCGTCTAGCCCCGCCATTTTCCAAAGGACAATGGACTCTTTGCTGCAGGGGATTCCTCTTGATGATATTTTGATCATGGGAGCCACGGAGGGGGAGCATCTGGCTAACTTAGAACGAGTGCTGAAGAGGCTCTCAGACGCAGGGCTACGGTTGAATCATGGAAAATGTGTGTTCCTGGCTCCGAGTGTGACCTACCCGGGACACAAGATTACAGTGGAGGACAAAGTGAGAGCGATCAAGGAGGCCCCAAGCCCCAAGAGCGTCACTGAACTCAGATCATTTTTGGGCATGGTGAATTATTATGGCAAGTTTCCTCTGGACCTGTCAAGCTCCTTCACAATGACACTAAGTGGCAGTGGGGTGAAGACCATGAGGAAGCTTTCAAGGAAGTGAAAGAACTCCTGCACTCAGCGAAGCTGCTCGTTCACTATGACCCAGACAAGGAGATAACCCTTTCGCCCTATGGAGTCAGGGCAGTTCTCTCACACGTAATGGAGGACTGTTCAGAGAAGCCTATTGGTTTTGCTTCACGCACCCTGACAGCTGCTGAGAAGGGATATTCACAGCTAGACAAAGAAGGTCTGGTCATTGTTTTTGTGGTCAAACATTTTTATCAGTACCTCTATGGACATGCATTCACAATTTATACAGACCATAAACCACTGATGAGCCTTTTTAGGGAGACCAGATGCATCCCACCGCTAGCCTCAGCCCAGATACAGCGTTGGGCTCTCACATTGTCAGCCTACCAGTATACTATCGTGTATAGAGCGGGTGGGGATAATGCAAATGCCGATGCACTGAGTCGACTCCCTTTACCTGGGACGCCTGTTACTACATACGTGCCTCCAGAGACTGTGTTTTCATTGGAGAGGCTGTCAGAAACACCTGTAAAGGCAACCCAGATCAAGCAATGGCAGAGAGGGACCCAGTCCTGTCTCAAGTCAAGACTTTCCTTTTACAAGGTTGGCCCAGAGTTGTGGAAGGAGAGGAACTGAGGCCTTATGCCAAACGCAAGACAGAACTGAGTCTGCGGGTTGGTTGCATTTTCTGGGGGGTGAGGGTCACCATGTCTCCCCCTGGCCATTCACAGATTGTGGAGGAAATTCATGAGACTCACCCAGGAGTGTCTTGAATGAAAAGCCTTGCAAGATCCTACATCTGGTGGCCAAGAATGGATCAGGATCTGGAGAACAAGGTAAAATCATGCACGCAATGTCAGACCAATCAGACTATGCCACCACCAGTCCTTTGCACCCATGGGAGTGGCCAGTCTACCCCTGGTCTAGGCTACATTTGGACTTTGCTGGCCCCTTTATGGGACAGATGTTTCTTGTAACAGTAAATGCCCATTCCAAATGGATCGAAGCTCACATCATGAGCAACATCACAGCCCCCTCAACCATAGACAAACTCAGGCAAGTGTTTGCAGTCCACGGGTTGCCTGACACTCTGGTCACTGATAATGGCCCGATGTTCACCAGTGAGCTGTGCGGTGAGTTCATGCGGCAGAATGGCATTCATCACGTTCAGACGGCCCCTTTCCACCCAGCCTCAAATGGTTTGGCTGAGCGGGCTGTTCAGACAGTGAAGGAAGGCTTGAAGCAGATGACAGGGGATTATCTTAGTACCTGGCTTTCACGTTTCCTGTTTAAATACTGCCTCACTCCACAGACTACGACAGCAGAGTTGCTGATGGGGTATAGGCCTAAGTCAAGTTTGGACCTGCTGCACCCAGATATGAAGGCAAAAGTGGAGAGAAAGCAGGAAAAGCAGAAGGAGGGACATGATCAACATGTGCGAGACAGGCAGTTAGAACCGGTTGACAATGTCTATCTGAGGAACAATCAGCAATGGCTACCTGGTGTTATTCTTAAGCAGAGTGGTCCAGTCTCCTATGTCGTTAAGCTGACTGATGGGCGTGTTTTCCGCAGACATCAGGACCATGTGCACCTGCGTCATGATTCCAACTCAGAGGAAGACAGTTCCATGGAGTTTCCAATGATGAGACAGTCTACTGGGGAAGCATGTCCACCAGTGTCTTTGCTAGAGGGAGACACTCTGGCAGAGGGGGCAGAGTCCCCTGAAGAGGATGGACATTCTCACGCGGACACACAGACCCCTCTCATGTTCCCAACACTAGATCCACGCAAAACATCCTCACCAGCAGTGCCTGCTGGGTTACCAGGAGTAGTGCGTAGATCGCAGTGCCCTCACAAACCTCCTGACAGACTGAATCTTTGATTGGATAGTTTCTTTTGTTGTTAGATTGAATGTTGAATTTGCCATGTTTTTTTAGGTGTTTTTGTATTGGTAACCTGTTGCTAATGATACCACTGTTTTTATTTCCCAATTCTTCTATATTTGGGGAATGTTGGATTTTAAAGGGGGAGAAGTGTTGTAATGTGAGTATTATTAAAAGTAAGTTAATACTAATCGGGGAGCTGTTGGTAGCAAGAGGCGGGATCCGGGGTTGGGGGGCCTTTACTTCCGCTCTTTTTACTCCCAGTATGCATTGTATATAGTTCCTCCACCCATGCTGCACGAGGTACCTGGAAGTCTCTGTATTGTAAATATCATTTGCTGTCCCAGATAAAGATGCTCTTTTGGCCATCAAGTTGTCGAGTGGTCTTTTTGTAAAGTAGAAGTTGCCAGACTCCTGATCTCCACCCTAAAAGGACGCCCCTCTATTCTGAGGCTGTGCCCTAGACTCTCCCACCATCAGAAACATCTCTCCACATCCATTCCATCAAGGTCTTCACCATTCAATAGGTTTCAATGAGGGCACCCCTTACTGTTCTGAATTCTAGTGACCCAGAGCCATCCAACATTCTTCGTATGACAAGTCATTCAATCCTGAAATCATTTTCTAAACTTCTCCAGCGTCAGCACATCATTTTTAAGATAAGGTTCCAAAACTGCTCACAATGCTCCAAGTGAGGCCTCACTAGTGCTTTATAATGTTTCAACATTACATCCTTGTTTTATATTCTAGTCCTCTTGAAATGAATGTTAACTTTACATTTGTTTTCTGTACTATTGATTCAATGTGCAATTTAACCTTTAAGGAATTCTGCATTAGGGCTCCCAAGCCCCTCTGGACCCTGATTCTGAATTTGCTCCCCATTTAGAAAATAGTCTGCACCTTTATTCCTTCTACCAAAGTACATGATCATACACTTCCCTGCACCATATTCCATTTGCCACTTCTTTGCCCTTTCTTCAAATCTGAAAAGTCCTGCTGTAGACTCCCTGCATCTTCAGCACTACCTGTCCCTCCATCTATATTTGTATCATTCTCAAAGTTGTCCACAAAGTCATCCATCCTGTCATCAAGATCAGTAACATACAATGCTGCTAGAAATTTGGTGAACCCTGTAGAATTTTCTCTGTTTCTGCATTAAATGACCTAAAATGTTATCAGATTGTCACACATCCTAGAACTCAATAAATAACACAAAAACATTATACTTGTTCATCTATTTACTAAGAAAAATGACCCAATATTACACATATTTGTTGGAAAAAGTATGTGAACTTCTGGGGTAATACCTTCTCAAAAACTATTTGGAGTCAGGTGTTCCAATCAATGAGCTGAGATTGGAGGTGTGGGTTGTAAAGATTCCCTGTGCTATAAAAAAGACACACAAGGATTATTGACGGAGCCTGCTCTTTTCAGGAAAGATATGTTTATGTGCTCCATGCGTTGGTCAAAACAACTTTCAGTGGACCTTAGAAGAAGAATTGTAGAGATGCCTGAAGCTGGAAAAGGCTACAAAAGCCTTTCTAAAGACCTGAGTGTTCATCAGACCAGAGTAAGAGAAACCTTCTACAAATGGAGAAAGTTCAGTACTGTCCCTAGGAGAGACCATCCTGCAAACATCACACCAGGAGCACAATGTGTAATGCTCTAGGAGGTGATAAAGAACCCAAGGGTAACAGCTAAATACCTGCAAAAATCTCCAGAACTTGCTAAGTCAGTGTCCGTATAAGAATAATACTGAACAATAATGGTATTTATGGAAGGACATCACGGAGGAAGCCACTGCTCTCCAAAAAAAAAACATTGTTACATGTCTCATGTTTGCAAAAGGCCACCTGGATGTTCTACAATGCTTATGGGACAATGCTTTCTGGACAAATGAGACAGGTGTTGAACTTTTTGGCAGAAATGCACACTGCTATGTTTGGAGGAAAAGGCAACTGCACACCAACACCAAAACCTCATCCCAACTGTGAAGTATGGTGGAAGGGGTGTCATGGTTTGGTGGTGTTTTGCTGTATCAGGTCCTGGACAGCTTTCAATCATTGAGGGAACATTGTATCAATTTACAGGAGAAATCAGGGTAGCAGTCTGTCTCATGAAACTTACTAGAAGTTGCATAATGCAACAAGAGAGTGATCTGAAAGACAAGAGTTAATCAACAACAGATTGGTCTAAAAAGAGGAAAATACTTTTTTTTTTGTGGAATGGTCATGTCAACATCCTGGCCTTAATCCTATAGAAGTGTTGTGGAAGGACCTGAAGCAAGCAGTTCATGCAAGGAAGCCCACCAACATCCCAGAGCTGAAGTAGTTTTGTAAGGAGGAACCACCTAAAATTCCTCCTGGCTGATATGCAGGACTGATCAACAGTTACCCGAAAAGTTTGGTTGAAGTTATTGCTCTACAAAGGGGTCAAACCAGTTACCAGTTCACATATTTTTTCCAGCAAATACATGTAATATTGGATCATTTTTCTCAATAAATAAACAAGTATAATTTTTGTGTTATTTATTTAATTGGGTTCTCTTTATCTAGTTTTAGGACTTACATTAAGATCTGATCACATATATCTGCAGTATTAGACAAACTTCTACAGGGTTCACAAACTTTCTAGCACCACTGTATAACACCAATGCCTGCAGAACACCACTAGTTACTGACAGCAATAGCAGACTATAACAAATTCCTATCATATTCTATATATCCTTGGAATGTCTTTGCTCAAAACAGCATGTTGCATCTCACGAGGAAATCTGCAGATGCTGGAAGGGTCTCAGCCTGAAACGTTGACATTGCTTCTCCCTATAGATGCTGCCTGGCCAGCTGCATTCCACCAGCATTTTGTGTATGTTGCATCTCTCTGTGCCAATGAAACGTTTCCATGAAACTTTCTTTCCATTCTTTCTTTGTTTCTCAATTCATTCACAGGCCTGTCATCTACAATACTGATCTCCAGTACATCCTTCCAGTTCGTTAATAAAGAAATTAGGCCCATCATTAGCAGGTCTACAAACTATTTGCCCTCAGCTAGGAATGTACAATTTTTGTTTATTTTTTAAAATTTAGTGATATAGCCCAGGAACAGCCCCGTTCAGCCCTGCAAGTCCATGCTGCCCAGTTGAACTATTAACCTATTAACCAATTAATCTATTAACCCTTAGTCTTTGGAATATGAAAGGAAACTGACGCACCCTGAGGAAAACCACACGGTCATAGGGAGAACGTGCAAACTCGTTACAGACAGCAGTGGGAATTGAACCCAGGTCGCTGCTATATAGTATTGTTTTGTTAACTGCTACGTGTAATGCTGCAATTCTCTAATAGCGCCTACTCTTACAAAATGGTTCTCGTCACAAATAAGGCACCAAAAGATTTCTGATTTTGCCTTAAGTACTCAACAGTCTCTTTCCACAGGACCTAAATGGAAACAATACCAGACTTTCATGAATGATTTGCATTCCAGAAATATCACACACTCTTACATATTATAATTGACTGATTTTTGTACCTTACCTTACAAGAAGTACCTGTTTGTCCTGTAATGTGATGTATCACTGGGATTTTCAGCAGTTCTTTTTGAAGATATGTAACATATTGAATAACTGACAAGTAAAACATACTGTACTACATACAGATATTGAAGTATTAAAAATCAACTCAAGCCACCATGAAAAACATTAGCATTTCTATTATCATGATTTACTCAGGAAAAAAACCACAAGACAAACTATTAATCTCTAGCACTTCTACCACATGGTGCAAGCTTGTAATTCTAACTGGAAGATCTAAATGCAAGGGTAAACAGCCCAGTAAAATGATGGGCAGGAAAAGCTGATAGAAATGGCATTGTGGGTAGGAAATAATATTGTATTTCTGAAAGATTTAGCATGGGTACTTGGTTCAATGCATGTGAATCATGGGAAATGGGATAAGATACGGAGAAACAAAAGAAGGAATAGGGCTACTTGGTCCTGGAGACAGCTGCATTATTTAGAAAGCCGTAGCTGGTCTCTTGTAAACTCAACTCCTATCCCATTTTATGTTCTGGCTAATCAAGAATATATCTAACCCTTCCTTAAAATTATTCAAGTAATCTGCTTTCACCACTCTTTAAGGGAGAGAGATTCACCCTCTGAGAGAAATGAGCAACAGTAATTTTGAGTAGCAAGCTAAATTTCAGATTCTCCCACAAGAGCAGTATCTTCTTCCCACCCAACTTATAAAAACTCCCCAGGATCTTACAATTTTAAATCAAGCCCCCTCTCACCCTTCTAAGCTCAAGCAGATAAACACCCAATGAAAACATTTCTCAAAAGATTTAAGGTTAAACAGATGGATTTAATTGGCAGAAGAAAACTTAGACAATAATTGGGAATCTTGTAAGTTTGACACCAGGGCAGAAGATCTATTTCAAAAGTGAAATACTAGGGGTACAGAATCCATAGGTTCCTGTCAGAAGGAAATTCAAAGCTAACAGGTTTAGGAAACCTTGTTTATCAAGTGATATTGAAGCCTTGGTAAAGGAGAAGGAGTCTTCTGTCAGATACAGGTAGCTAGGATCAAACAAGGCTCTTGAGAAGGGTATGCAATACAACAAAAGTGTGAAATTAGGAGGACTAAAGAGACATGACGTTACTCTATCGGACAAAGTGAACATTAATCCCAGGGGATTGTATAGCTATAAGAAGAGCAAAAAGATAGCAAGGGACAAAATTGGTGCCCCTGAAGATCAGTGTGCTCATCTGTGCATGGAGCTGGAAGAGATCAGAATCAGAATCAGACTTTAATCGCCAAGTACCTGTACACATACAAGGAATTTACTTCCGGCAGATGTTGTCTCTCTGCTCATAACAATAATAATGATAAATATAAATGAAAATATAGATTATACATACAGGTAGTGCAATCCAAGTAATAGTTAGCCAACAGTTAACCGGCAGTTAACTGTTCAGCAAAGTGACCGCAGTAGGGAAAAAACTTCTCCAGTGCCTATTAGTCTTAGTCTGGAGGGACCTGAAGTGCCTACCAGACGGAAGCAGATCAAACAGTTTGTGTGCAGAATGGAAGGAGTCCTTTATGATGTTCTCCACCCTCTTCTTCAACCTGGAAGAGTACAGGTCCACAATAGAGGGCAGGGAGGCTCCAATGATGCGCTCGGCAGTCCTCACTGTGCGCTGTAGTCTGGTTCTATCCTGCTTGGTGGCAGCTCCAAACCACACAGTGATGGAGGTGCACAGGACAGACTCAATGACTGCAGTGCAGAACTGCAGCAGCAATTCCTGAGGCAGACCATAATTCCTCAAGAGCCGCAGGAAGTACATCCGCTGCTGGGCCTTCTTCAGGATGGAGCTGATGTTCTGCTCCCACTTCAGATCCTGAGAGATGTGGTTCCCAGGAACCTGAAGTTCTCCACGGTGGACACAGGGCTGCTGAGGACTGTGGGGGGGGGGGGGTGGTACATAACGGGGGGATGTCTCCTGAAATCCACTATCATCTCCTTTGTCTTGAGCGTGGTCAGCTCCAGATTGTTCCGACTGCACCAGAGCGCCAGTTGGTCCACCTGCTGTCGATATGCAGACTCATCACTGTTCTGGATGAGTCCGATGACGGTGGTGTCGTCTGCAAACTGCAAAAGCTTCACATAGGGGTTGGAGGAGGTAGTCATTGGTGTAGAGGGAGAACAGCAGTGGAGAGAGGACACACCCCTGGGGGGCTCTGGTGTTGGTGATTCGAGTATCCGAGGTGACCTGTCCCATCCTTACCTGCTGACTTCTGTTGGTCAGGAAGCTGTAAATCCAATCGCAGAGGTCAGATGGCACAGATGATGGAGATCTTAATGAATTCTGTGCATCTGTGATTACTTGGGAGATAAATGCAGAGGCTATAGAACTAAAGCAAAAAAGTGATGTTGTCATAGACCATATCTGTATTATAGAAGAGGCTATGCTCACTTCTTGAGGTAAATTAAATTGGAGAAATCCCCATTCTGACAATGTGTTCGCTTGGACCCTGTGAGGTGTTTAGCTGAGAAATTGCAGGGCCCTGGGCAGATATATTCAAAATGTACTTATCCATAGGTGAGTGCCAGAGAACTGAAGGATAGCTAATTGGAAGATGGCTGTGTGTATGATAGATCATGTCCAGCAAATTTCATATAGTTTTTTAAGAGGGTACCAAGAACACTGATGAAAGAAAGGCAATGGATGTTGTCTACATGGACTGCAGCATGGCCATTGATGAGGTTCCATGTGGGAGGCCAGACCAGAAGTTTAAGTTGCTTAGCATTCCAGAAAATGTAGCTGGTTGACTACTTCTCCCAACATTTACTAAGTGGGAAAAGCCAGAGAGTGGTACAAGTTGGATGTATCTCTGACTGGAGTCCAGTGATTTGTGGTGTGCCACAGGAATCTGTGCTGGGTCCATTGTTGTTAATCATCTATATTAATGATTTAGATGACAATATGGCAAACTGGATCTGCAAATTTGCAGACGACATCAAGCTAGATGGTATAATGGCCAGTAAGGAAGGCTATCAAAGCTTGCAACATGATTACAACCATTTGGAAAAATGGACTGAAAAGTAGCAGAAGGAACTCAATGCTGACAAGTGTGAGGTGTTACACTTTGGGAGGACAAATCAGCTTAAGACATGCACAGTGAATAGTGGTATTCTGAGGTGTCAAAGGGATACAAAGGGACCTAGGGATACATAATCCATCACAAATAAAACAGATCACGAAAAAATATCTCTTAGAACAGTGATGAATCATAAATCGCAGCATTGAACATAGGAGTTGGGAAGTGATGTTGAAGTTGTACAAGACATTGGTGAGACCTAATTTGGAGTATTGTGTGCAGTTCTGGCCACCTAACTATGTGGAAAATGTCAATAAGCTTGAAAGAATGTATAGGAAACTTATAGGGATTTCTCCAGGAAATGAGGACCTGAGCTATCAGGAAAGGTGGAATAGGTTATAACTTTATTCCCTGGAGTGCAGGAAAATGAGGGAGAAATTATGATGTATACAGATAGAGTGAATACATACAGGCATTTTTTCCCTAATGCTGGGTGAGACTGAAACTATAGGTTTAGGGTGAAAGGTGAAATATTTATGGGGAATCTGAGGGAGAACTCCTTCACTCAGAGGGTGGGGCAAGTATGGAATGACATCTCAGTAGAAGTGGTGGATGCTGGATCAATTCCTGCATTTAAGAGAAGTTTGGATAAGTACATGATAGGAAGGGCTTAGTGGGATATCATTTGTGTGCATACAAGGGGTGATTGATAAGTTCCTGGCCTAAGTTAGAATGAGTCAATTTTAGAAAACCATATAACCATATAACACAGCACGGAAACAGGCCATCTCGGCCCTCCTAGTCCGTGCCGAACTCTTAATCTCACCTAGTCCCACCTACCCGCACTCAGCCCATAACCCTCCACTCCTTTCCTGTCCATATACCTATCCAATTTTACCTTAAGTGACACAACTGAACTGGCCTCTACTACTTCTACAGGAAGCTCATTCCACACAGCTATCACTCTCTGAGTAAAGAAATACCCCCTCGTGTTTCCCTTAAACTTCTGCCCCCTAACTCTCAAATCATGTCCTCTCGTTTGAATCTCCCCTACTCTCAATGGAAACAGCCTATTCACGTCAACTCTATCTATCCCTCTCAAAATTTTAAATACCTCGATCAAATCCCCCCTCAACCTTCTACGCTCCAATGAATAGAGACCTAACTTGTTCAACCTTTCTCTGTAACTTAAGTGCTGAAACCCAGGTAACATCCTAGTAAATCGTCTCTGCACTCTCTCTAATTTATTGATATCTTTCCTATAATTCGGTGACCAGAACTGTACGCAATATTCCAAATTTGGCCTTACCAATGCCTTGTATAATTTTAACATTACATCCCAACTTCTGTACTCAATGCTCTGATTTATAAAGGCCAGCATTCCAAAAGCCTTCTTCACCACCCTATCTACATGAGACTCCACCTTTAGGGAACTATGCACTGTTATTCCTAGATCTCTCTGTTCCACTGCATTCCTCAATGCCCTACCACTTACCCTGTATGTTCTATTTGGATTATTCCTGCCAAAATGTAGAACCTCACACTTCTCAGCATTAAACTCCATCTGCCAACGTTCAGCCCAATCTTCTAACCAGCATAAATCTCCCTGCAAGCTTTGAAAACCCACCTCATTATCCACAACACCTCCTACCTTAGTATCATCGGCATACTTACTAATCCAATTTACCACCCCATCATCCAGATCATTTATGTATATTACAAACAACATTGGGCCCAAAACAGATCCCTGAGGCACCCCGCTAGTCACTGGCCTCCATCCCGATAAACAATTATCCACCACTATTCTCTGGCATCTCCCATCTAGCCACTGTTGAATCCATTTTATTACTCCAGCATTAGTACCTTACGACTGAACCTTGTTAACTAACCTTCCATGTGGAACTTTGTCAAAGGCCTTGCTGAAGTCCATATAGACTACATCCACTGCCTTACCCTCGTCAACATTCCTCGTAACTTTTTCAAAAAATTCAATAAGGTTTGTCCAACATGACCTTCCACGCACAAATCCACACTGGCTACTCCTAATCAGATCCTGTCTATCCAGATAATTATTAATACTATCTCTAAGAATACTTTACATTAATTTACCCACCACTGATGTCAAACTGACAGGTCTATAATTGCTAGTCTTACTTCTAGAACCCTTTTTAAACAATGGAACCACATGAGCAATACGCCAATCCTCCGGCACAATCCCCGTTTCTAATGACATCTGAAAGATCTCCGTCAGAGCTCCTGCTATCTCTACACAAACTTCCTTCAAGGTCCTGGGGAATATCCTGTCAGGACCCGGAGATTTATCCACTTTTAAATTTCTTAAAAGCGCCAGTACTTCCACCTCTTTAATTGTCATAGATTCCATAACTTCCTTACTTGTTTCCCACACCTTACACAATTCAATATCCTTCTCCTTAGTGAATACCAAAGAGAAGAAATCGTTCAAAATCTCTCCCATCTCCCTCAGCTCCACACATAGCTGACCACCCTGATTCTCTAATGGACCAATTTTATCCCTCACTATCCTCTTGCTTTTAATATAACTGTAGAAACCTTTCGGATTTACTTTCACCTTATTTGCCAAACCAACCTCGTATCTTCTTTTAGCTTTTCTAATCTCATTCTTAAGATTCCTTTTACATTCTTTATACACCTTGAGCAATTCCTTTACTCCATGCTGCCTATATCTATTGTAGACATGCCTCTTTTTCTGAACCAGGTTTCTAATATCCCTTGAAAACCATGGTGCTTTCAAACCTTTAACCTTTCCTTTCAACCTAACAGGAACATAAACATTCTGTATCCTCATAATTTCACCCTTAAATGACCTCCATTTCTCTATGACATCCTTCCCATAAAACAACTTGACCCAATCCACTCTCTCTAAATCCCTTCGCATCTCCTCAAAGTTAGCCTTTCTCCAATCAAAAATCTCAACTCTAGGTCCTGTCCTGTCCTTCTCCATAATTATATTGAAGCTAATGCTATTGTGATCACTGGACCCGAAGTGCTCCCCAACACATACATCTGTCAGCTGACCTATCGCATTCCCTAACAGGAGATCCAACACTGCCCCATCTCTAGTCGGTACTTCTATGTATTGTTGCAAAAAACTATCCTACATACATTTCACAAACTCTAAACCATCCAGCCCTTTTACAGAATGAGCTTCCCAATCTACATGTGGAAAATTAAAATCTCCCACAATCACCACCTTGTGTTTACTACAAATATCTGCTATCTCCTTACACATATGCTCTTCCAACTCATGCTCCCCATTAGGTGGCCTATAAAACACTCCTATCAGTGTCACTACACCTTTCCCATTCCTCAATTCCACCCAAATAGCCTCCCTAGAGGAGCTCTCTAATCTATCCTTCCAAAGCACCGCCTTAAGATTTTCTCGGACAAGCAATGTAACACCTCCTCCTCTGGCCCCTCCTACTCTATCACACCTGAAGCAACTAAATCCAGGAATATTTAGTTGCCAATCACACCCTTCCTGCAACCATGTTTCACTAATAGCTACAATATCATAATTCCAGGTAGCAATCCATGCTTTAAGCTCATCCACCTTTCTTACAATGCTCCTAGCATTAAAATAGATACATTTAAGATACTCTCCACCTCCTCCTCTCTTTTCATCCCTAACAATGCATTCAAATTTATTATCCTTTTCTTTCTTCTCCCCTACATCTTCGGGCTGAGCGCATCCCTTCTCCATCACCTGCCTCTCCTCCCTCACACACAGTCTACTTACTTACTCTACTGGTGAACTAACCTCCTCTCCCATAGTTTCCTCAAATTGATTCCCGCCCCCTCATCTTACTAGTTTAAAGTCTGCCCTGTAGCCCTAGCAAACCTCCCCACTAGGGTATTGGTCCCCCCAGGATTCAAGTGTAACCCGTCCTTCTTGAACAGGTCACGCCTGCCCCAGAAGAGGTCCCAATGACCCAGAAACTTGAATCCCTGCCCCCTGCTCCAATCCCTCAGCCACGCATTCATCCTCCACCTAATTCTATTCCTACTCTCACTGTCGCGTGGCACAGGCAGTAATCCCGAGATTACTACCTTTGCGGTCCTTCTTCTTAACTGCCTTCCTAACTCCCTGTACTCTCATTTCAGGACCTCTTCGCCTTTCCTACCTATGTCATTTGTACCTACATGTACCACGACCTCTGGCTCCTCACCCTCCCACTTCAGGATATCTTGGACGCGATCAGAAACGTCCCGAACCCTGGCCCCAGGGAGGCAAACTACCATCCGGGACTCCCGATCACCTCCACAGAACCGCTTGTCTGAACCCCTGACTATCGAATCCCCTATTACTATGGTCATCTTTCTTCTATCCCTACCCTTCTGAGCTACAGGGCCGTCCTCTGTGCCGGAGGCCCGGCCACTGTCACTTCCTCCAGGTAGGCTGTCCCCCCCAACAGTACTCAAACATGAGTACTTATTGTCAAGGGGTACAGCCACTGGGGTACTCTCTAGTATCTGCCTCTTCCCATTCCTGACCGTGACCCACCTATCTGCCTCCCGTGGCCCCGGAGTGACCACCTGCCTGTAACTCCTCTCTATCACCTCCTCACTCTCCCTGACCAGGTGAAGGTCATCGAGCTGCAGCTCCAGTTCCCTAACTCTGTCCCTCAGGAGCTGCAGTTCTGTGCACCTGGCGCAGATGTGGACATCCGGAAGGCTCGGAGACTCCAGGATCTCCCACATCCGACACCGAGAACAAGCTGCTCTCACACTCATACCTCCCAAATAACTGAAAATAACAAGGAGAACTAAAAGATAAGCCGACTGTGCCCTCTTCCGCCTAAGCCCTCTGAGCCCATGCCCTACACCCTGCTCCCGGCTCACTCCGCTGCCCACAAACGAAGCTGCCCGCTGCTTAAGGCTGCGTTCTTTTTATATCTTCCCTCCTTCCCAGGCCTCCTTAGCGCCTGTGCAGTCCCGCCTCTCAGAACTCCGATCTGAGAAGCAATTTGAAAATGGCCGCCGCTGCACTTCTTCTCAAACCCTCGCTGTCTTCTTCCAAAAGAGAAACCTAGCACTATTATTTTTCAACGTAGTCCCCTCCTATGTTTACACACTTAGTCCAGCAATCATGGAGCATATGAATCTTGGACCACCAGAAAGTGTCCACAGCAGGGGTGATTGATAAGTTTGTGGCCTAAGGTAGAAGGAGATGAGTTATACAGCTCTCGTTACATGCACATGCAGGTCAACTCTAAGTAATTATGTAGAAAGTTTGAAGATATTAACTCATCAGTTAATAATTCATCGGGGTGATTGATAAGTCCGTGGCCTAAGGTAGAAGGAGATAAGTTAGGTTTTCTAAAATTGACTCCTTCTACCCTAGGCCACAAACTTATCAATCACCCCTCGTAGATGGGACTAGATAGAAGATCAGGTAAAATGGCTTAGCTGGGCTGAAAAGCCTGTTTCTGTGCTGTAGTACTTTACTCTATGACTCTGTTAGTTGTTGTCAGTGGTTTGTGTGCAATGTTTAAAATACTTGTACCATATTTATTTTTGTGTTCCCAAGGCACAAAGTTTATCCCATCACCAATGAGAATTTATTGCTTTCCTGAGAAAAGCACACAAACAAATTGCATACTAATATTTAAATGTGCAAACCTTTTATTGAAGTTTACAAGCTTCCAACTGGAATAATGCCTACAGTTCAGACCAGCTGGTTTTGAGAAGGAAGCTGTCACTTTAGCATAATTGTATCTTAAACAAAGAAGTGAATATCAGAACTTTAAAATTTGTAAAGAAATTTGGGTCCAATATTTTTGAAAATGATACCATTTGGAGGTGATTCCACTGAACTTTTAAAGAGAGATAAGAAAAGTGATCAGAGCATTTCTGTCCAATGCAATACAAGATTGAATAATAAGAGGTATCTCAAAGTTTAATTAAAGCAAAAATTATGATCAGAGTACGTACTTGTGTTATGAATGTACCACAGCTCTGAGGGGCCAAAGGGTGCGCGGTAGCCCCCTCCTTTGTGAGAATCGCAAGATCACTATTGAGTCCATTCAGGAGACCCAGGAAATGGGAGAGAGAGACGTGCGGAATACCTCGTTCCACCGCGATGCAAAATAATGCGACATTGACCATTGTCTCCTGGAGACCACGTTTGTGGATTGGGGACTATGCTACGTGCAAGCCCTTGGGCAAAGTGGGCTGGTTGAGAGAGAGATTGCATTGACATCTGAGACCCCATGAGGAAGTATAAAGGAGGGTCTGGGGGAACACCCCCTTCAGACGCACCAGAAGAAACGCTAACGATCCCGTAGTAGCGGGAAGCCATTTGAAGGAAGTCAAGTGTATTCGATTCCGTTGCTGGAATCAGTGACTGGAACCACGGAAACCAGCTTTTAGCTAACAACGGGGAAGCCCGCTCCCCTGATTCAACGGATTTGTTTCATAAAAGACCCGGGCAAGTTTCTTTTCTCACCAATCTCTCTCTCTCTCCAACAAGTGAAAACCCAGCGGACCCCCCAAAAGGCTAAAGCCTGCCGGAACTGAGTGACTTTTATATTTCCATCGGACAATATATTATCCCCTAGACAAATGATCGAGCTGTTTCTTATTGATGGTCATTATTAGACCCGCGCTTTTAGATTGAGTAGTGATGTCGTATATTATCTGAATGTTTGTATTAATCATATTTTTGTGCCCCTTCATAAATAAATACTTTTAAAAATATAACCATCAGAGTTCAATGGTCCTCTCTATCTTTGCTGGTAAGTGACCCAGTTACGGGGTACGTAACACTTGTCACCACATACGCCTCTGAGATTCTTTTTTCTGTGGGCGTACCTAGCAAATCTATAGAACAGCAACTGTAAACAGGATCAATAGATAACGGAAACTGCAAATGCAGATATAAATAAATAGCAATAATTAATAAGCATGAAATAACAAGGTAAAAAAGTCCTTAAATGAGTTTACTTATTCTTTACTTGACTAATCTGTTGGAGTTTTTTGAGGGTGTAACAAGGATGTTAGACAAGGGTAAGCCAGTGGATGTTGTGTACCTAGATTTTCAGAAGGCATTCGATAAGGTGCCACATAGGAGATTGGTGAGTAAAATCAGAGCTCATGGCATTGGGGGCAGGGTTTCAACATGGATAGAAAACTGGTTGGCAGATAGAAAGCAAAGGGTAGCAGTGAATGGGTGTTTCTCAGACTGGCTGGAGGTGACTAGTGGGGTACCACAGGGCTCTGTATTGGGACCACAGCTCTTTACGATTTATGTCAATGATTTAGATGAGGGCATTGAAAACTATATCAGCAAGTTTGCTGACGATACTAAACTGGGTGGCAGTGTGACATGCGAAGAGGACGTTGGAAGAATACATGGAGACTTGGATAGGCTGAGTGAGTGGGCAGATACTTGGCAGATGTCATTCAATGTGAATAAATGTGAAGTTATCCACTTTGGAAGCTGGAACAAGAGGGCAGAGTATTGTCTGAATGGTGTCGAGTTAGGTAAGGGAGAAATGCAAAGAGACCTAGGAGTCCTAGTTCACCAGTCAATGAAGGTGAATGAGCAAGTGCAACAGGCAGTGAAGAGGGCAAATGGAATGTTGGCCTTTGTTACAAGGGGAATTGAATACAAGAGCAAGGATGTTCTTTTGCAGTTGTACAGGGCCCTGGTGAGACCACACCTGGAATATTGTGTACAGTTTTGGTCTCCAGGTTTAAGGAAGGACATTCTGGCAATTGAGGAAGTGCAGCGTAGATTCACTAGGTTGATTCCTGTGATGGCAGGGCTGTCTTACGCAGAGAGATTGGAGAGATTGGGCTTGTACACGCTGGAATTGAGGAGATTGAGAGGGGATCTGATTGAAACGTTTAAGATAATTAAAGGATTTGATAGGATTGAGGCAGGTAATATGTTCCAGATGTTGGGAGAGTCCAGTACCAGAGGGCATGGATTGAGAATAAGAGGTCAGTTATTTAAAACAGAGTTGAGGAAGAGCTTCTTCTCCCAGAGAGTTGTGGAGGTGTGGAATGCACTCCCTCGGAAGACGGTGGAGGCCAATTCTCTGGATGCTTTCAAGAAGGAGCTGGATAGATATCTGATGGTAGGGGAATCAAGGGATATGGGGACAAGGCAGGGACTGGGTATTGATAGTGAATGATCAGCCATGATCTCAGAATGGCGGTGCAGACTCGAGGGGCCGAATGGTCTACTTCTGCACCTATTGCCTATTGTCTATTCCGTTTTGTTCAAGAGTCAGATCGTTGAGGGGTAGTAACTTCTTGAACCTGGTGCTAAGAGTCTTGAGGCACTTGTACTTCCTACCTGATGGCAGCAGTGGTAAAAGGAGCATGGCCTGGGTGGTGAGGATCTTTGATGATGGATACTACTTTTCTATTGCAATGTTTCATGTAGATGTGCTCAATGGTAGGCAGGGTTGTACTCATGTCGTACTGGGCCGAATCCACTACATTTTCTAAGGTTTTCCACTCAAAGGCATTGGTGTACCCATACCAGGTTGTAATGCAGCCAGTCAGCACACTTCCCACCACACACCTATAGAAGTTTGCCGAGGTTTTTGATCACATGCCAGATCTCTACAGACTGCTGAGGAAGTAGTAGCCCTCTTGTGCTTTCTTCACAATAATGTTTATACAAGAGCTTAAGATATAGCAGCAGAATAAGGCCATTTTCTAACTCCCTCCTGTATGTCGACATCACCACCTTTGATACAGCCCGCAGTAGTGGTGTCATCGGCAAATATGTATATGATGTTGGAGCTGTACTTAGCCACACAGTCATAGGTGTAAAGTGAGTAGAGAAGGGGGTTAAGTACACATCCCTGTGGTGCTCCTGTGCTGATGGAGATTGCAGAGATGTTTTTGCCAATCCGATCCAAAGAATCAAGATTACACCAGCATCCATTGGTGACTCTCTGCAGGCTGCCGAATATTGTACCAGTTTTCCTTTTGAAGTATTGGTGTCCAAGTAGTAGAATAAAGACTCTTTCTATTCACTCTCTTCAGAAGAATAATAGATCTATGTTGTAATTTGTTAGAGGCAGTTAGTAATGAAGCAGCAAAATCTTATTTAAATCCTTTCAATATCCTCATGATCCAATTACTAAAATCATGTTGCCACCAATGTTAAAATAAAATGCCTTTTCAAACTTTAATGCAGTCACATAATTTCACACCTGGAAAACAAATCTGCTTGGGAACAAAACATCACAGCAGAGAAAAAATTGATAGAAAGGTATCAAAAATGTAGGCAAAAATGCTTATGCATAGATGAATCCCTCAACCAACCAATTCAACCACATGGGTGCATCCACAAAATTACAGTATGCAAGCATAATTCCAGCTATGTTTTTTTGAATTATGTTGCCAAGGTAAAACCATTTTTTGTATGAGTAACAACATCAGACACTTGTAGTTTCGAGCTATTCTTTATGGTACTTCCCTTAGAGCTAAAAAAGGTGCCTTATCTTGTTAAAGTTAAGTTACTACTAGACTATACAACTATCTTGTGAAAAACATAAACTGAAAATAAAATAGCTGACAGTAAATTTAAATTAGGTTTATATTGTCAAAGATGAACTACCCAAATGGAATTTACTGATTTAGAGCCAGCAAAAATTGATGGTATTGTTATTGTTGAGCAGAAGCATGCCAAGCTATGCAGTAAAAAGAAACTCTCAGCATTTTCATGATATTGTTTGATATTAACTTTCCACTGAAATCTACATCAAACATCTTACAAAGACTAACCTGTATATCAAGGATTAGCGATTAACCAGATGTGGCTTGTTTCCCCTTTCGCAAAGCCATTGGGAATTTTGTCCAAAGTATGATAATGCAGATGCTGGAGGTCAGAAATATAAAGGAGAAATCATTGGAAATACTCAGCAGATCAGAAAATGTTTGCAGATTTTGTAGAGAACCAGTGTCAATTAGAGAGCACAAAAGCTAGTTTCAGAGAGAAACACAAATTATTTCTTCTGTCTGAAAATGATAGTAAAATGGGTAGAGGCAAGGTTGTAAGAAGCCTAGTGGTGAGGTAGGTGAATTAACGATGCTGGATTTTATTTGAGGCTGGGAACTCTGGCCAACACTTGTCAATTTGAAAAAAAACATCTTTATTATCTATATATTTATCTTCTGAGTCACAATGACTTTTTTGCCCAAATTGGTAATATAACATTTTGTGATCAGATTGTGTTGTGAGCTTGGGTTCCTTTCATTCAGAGGGGGTTAGTGTGAGAGTAATGAAAACCAAAAGGACCTAGGAATGCTCGCATACTTCTCAAAGGAATCAAAAAACACAGGAGGAGATCACGAACAAGAGAAATCTACAGCTGCTGGAAATCCAAGCAACATTTCAATGGAAACCTCTAATACCTGGAGAAGGCAGTCAAATTAGGACAAACACATCTTAATATATACCAGTCAGTTTCAAGTCATTTAACACCCTCCCCACAAAAAATAGAAAGGCTACATCTTAAATTTTAAAAACTCAAAAATAGTCTCATATCTCAAAAATCTCCTAATTGACCTCAAATAATCATTTAAGACTTGATGACTCCAATTCCTCTGAGATTGTTTCTGGTTAGAAAAAAAGAGGAATAGGAAGTCAGCCCCAGCTCCAAAAGACCGATGGACTATTTGAGTATTACAATAATATTACTATCCATGATACAAACTTTCCTATGAGGTTAATTCAACTCAGTAGCTGAAGTAAAGTGTTTTTTGGTAAAGTGGTTTATTCTTCTCCATGGATGCTGCCTGACCTGCTGAGTTCCTTCAGCGTTTTGTGTCTGTTATTCTGGAAAAGCAATATGTCTTTTCCCCAGAAGGAGCAGCAACGATGCATCACAGCTCTTCACCTCCAGAAGTCTCACTACACACCTGCCACTTGTCGTCACATTTCTGAAAGATCCCCAGAACAAGGCTGCCTTGGATTGGGGATCTAACATAGTTACTCCCTCATGTTTCTGATCTTCTGAAGTGGAGAGATCACAGCACTTCTCCAAGTTATGTACCCTCCCTCCCTCACTTCAGCTAATCTACCTGCAGCTCGCTCTCCACTTGTGCATTGTGGCTTCCTCCACAATGAGTCCCATCTGTGGGAATGCCAAGCTGGAAACCCACAGAAGAAAAATGCATGCTCAGGTTATTAAAAAAAAAACTAGAATTTTGGATTTGCTAAAGTTCTTCACCAGAATCCAAATTTCCACCAGATCATACTCCTGCAATGCAGAGAGCCCATATCCATTAATAATTGGTTAGTGTTACTACTGAGCTTAATATCACAACAGACTGATTGAATTCCACACAAAGAAAAGTGGACTGCTTGGTTATGTAGTAAATTATTATGCATTTTATTTATTCATCTGATGTTGGATAAATATCAGAAATACACAATCTGATCATCATTGAATAGTATCAGGTGTTTTCACTTTTTCACCTAACAGAGCACATTCAGTGCAATGTATTGCACCACTAATTGTGCAGGAATGTGAGGCGCTACACTGAGTTTAGAGTCAGCTGCTTCCAGTAGATTGGGTTTTCAATCCATATACAACTGATGACTAATGCTAATACAACAGGGTATGTTTTATTGACATTGGGGTTGAGGTATATTATTAGGCTATGAAAGTGAACATTGCTGATTTGTAATGCCTGATTTAGGAGTGTTTATGTTACTATTAATGAAACATTCAAAAATTAACTAAACGTTGTAAAAGGATTCATTTACAGCACAATGCTAACTGAGAACATTCCAAGTTAAGACCTATAATGGGACCAAATATTTGCAAGGTCTCATTTTGCCTGGAAAATAATGCCTTTAAAAAAGTCATAACCATGAAGCTCAAGTTCACATTTTATACAGATAGTAACTACCTTAAGGAATACATTAACATTGTGAAAAAAATATTTACTACACCTACTCATACATTTCATTTTTTTACACTAATGTCTGCAAATATTCAAAACTTGCATACAATTCCCCTCAGTTATTTTGGATTATTTTTTATAAATACTAGCACAGAAATGCAAGTTGAGGCACCTAGCTATTTATTGAAATTTTACTTCAGTTGAGAGAAGCAATTGGGCCATGTCTTCTAACTGAGCCAATAAAACTAGCAGCTTGCACTTTACTCGTTCGTTCATTATGTGTAGTGTCGTATCACATGGCCAATCAAGGACTCTCCATGACCGTGATTGTTCTTGGCAATTTTTCCACAGAAGTGGTTTGCCATTTCCTTCTGGGCATTGTCTTTACAAGCTGTGTGACACCTGCCATTATCAATACTCTTCAGAGATCGCCTGGTGTCAGTGGCTGCATAACTAGGATAACATGATATGCACCTGCTGTTCATACAACCATCCACCACCCGAACCAATGGCTTTACGTCACCCTGATTGGGAGGCTAAGCAGGAACTATACATTGCCCTGAGAGCCAGTAGATGGAAGGAGTGCCTTAATACCTTCATTGGTAGAGACGTACCTCCACCTCATGACCCTGCTACTAAACTTGAATTATGTTAATGATAACTAACATAATCTAGAAATTAATCTGCACTATTAGTACCATAACAATGACAGTGTATTGAAATTTTCCTCTGAAATTTAACCCATAAAAGTTAAAGGAGCTGAACTTCAGAGGCACTGTACAATTCTATTCTATTGATTGTAGCTACAAGAGCTGATGCTATCAAGTAGGGATAACTTCTTATACAGTTATGTAAAATCTTCAGCCACTTCCTACCATAAGCAGGTAGTCCAAGTTTAGTCTTGCAATTAAATGCCTCTATTCGCATAACTCAATCAAGGAGATAATGTCCAAAATATATTGAGACTTATGGCTCATTCACAAGAACAACAGACATAAAATCTCTCTTTCCATATCAGCAGCTAATACTTTTGTAAATTCTGAACCGATTTTCATTCTCTCCAAATTATTAGAAATTCCAAGCACTGTTTCTGGAATATTTTCCAAAGGATAAATAAAGGTATTAAAATGTCTTATATTCTGACCTCAATCTCTATTTCAGAGTTGTTATTGAAATTAAAATAAGAACATAGAGGGAAAATACAACACATGGAATTCCTAAAAGTAAGATTACTGAATTATCCATCCTAATATTAGTGCTCTGGCACCCAGATTTACTGGCACCAGTACAGCTTGTTGGTGAATATTTCAAACAAGCTCCCCTCCAGTCTAAACATATGCATGTGTTATTAATGTATGGTTGATAAATTGTCTTGTTGTCAATCCTAGAATATAAAGACAAACCTTTTAAAAGTAGATAGATATCCTGGGTTTCATAAGAAAAGGATATTATGTTTTCTAGTATGTGTATATAGTTGTAATAACTTTGAATAAAAATTATAAACAGGAAATGGCCATAGAGCCATGTACAAGGCAACAGTTTATACTGATTCAGGTTACATTCAATTATATCAAAAAGTAATACAATATGGACGATTATCCCTGTGGGCTCACTCTTCATATTTGAATGCTTGCACAGAAGCAATGTAAGATATATCTCATCTTCTAACTATAATTAAAATAAGTATAAAATCAAAATTACTGCAACATCTGTGAAAGAAACCCTGCAGTTCTGTATATAACTGCTGGCATTCAAGAAGATAACAAAAGTTTCTTCAGATACATAAAATGTAAAAGAGAAGCAAGAGTGGGTATCGAATTGCTGGAAAACAATACTGGAGATGTAGTATTAGGGAACACCAAAATAGCGGATGAAGTAAATAAGTATTTTGCATCGGTCGTCGCTGTGGAAGATACTAACAGTATGGTGGAAGTTCCAGGTGTCAGGGAGCATGAAGTATGTGAAGTTTCCATAACTGGACAGCAGGTTCCAGGAAAACTGAAAGGGTCTGAAGTCACCTGGACCAGATGGTGCACACCCCAGAATTCTGAAAGGGGTGGCTGAAGAGATAGTGGAGGCATTAGTAATGATCTTTCAAGAATCACTAAATTCTCAAATGGTACCAGAAGACTGGAAAATTGAAAATTTCATTCCACTGTTCAAAAAGGGAGCGAGGCAGAAGAAAGGAAACTATAGGCCAGGTTGTCTGACCCCAGTGGTGGGAAGATGTTGGAGTCGATCATCAAGGATGAGGTTTCAGGGTACTTGGAGGCACATGATAAAACAGGCCATGGACAGCCTGTTTTCCACAAGGGAAAATCTTGCCTGACAAATGTTTCTGGTGGAATTCTTCAAGAAAATAACAAGCACGATAGACAAAGGAAAATCGGTTGACATTGCAAACTTGGATTTTCAAAAGACCTTTGACAAGGTAGCTGCTTAATAAGCTATGAGCCCATGGTGTTCCAGGAAAGATTCTAACATGGATAAAGCAGTGGCTAATTGGTATGAGGCAAAGAGTTGGAATAAAGAGACCCTTTTCAGGCTGCCTGCTGGTGACTAGTGGTGTTCCACAGGGATCTGTGCTGGGACCGATTCTTTTTATGTTACATGTCAATGATTTGAATAATGGAATTGATGGTCTTGTTGCAAAGTTTGCAGACAATATGAAGACATGTGGACGGGCAGGTAGTTTTGAGGAAGTAGAGAAGGACTTATACAGGTTAGAAGAATGGGCAAAGGAGTGGCAGATGGAATACAGTGTCAAAAGTCATGCACTTTGGTAGAAGAAATGAAAGGGTTGACTATTTTCTTAATGGAGTGAAAATACAAAAAACTGAGATGCAAAGGGACTTAGGTGTGCAGGATTCCTTAAAGGTTAACTTACAGGTTGAGTCTGTGGTGAGGAAGGCAAATGTTAACATGTTAGCATTCATTTCAAGGGGACTAGAATATAAAAGCAAAGATGTAACGTTGAGACTTTATAAAGCACTGGTGAGGCCTCACTTTGTGTATTGTGAGAAGTTTTGGGCCCCATATCTTAGAAAGGATGGTCTGAATCTGGAGAGGGTTCAAAGGAGGTTCACAAAAATGATTCCAGGATTGAATGGCTTGTCATATAGAGTGGAATTCAAAAGAATGAGAAGTGACCTAATTGAAACCAATCAAATGATGAAAGCTCTTGATAGAGTGGATGTGGTGAGGATGTTTCCTATAGTGGGAGAGTCTAAGATCAGAGGACACTATCTCAGAATAGAGAGGTGTCCTTTTAGAATGGAGGGGGATTTTTTTTTTAGCCAGAGGTGGTGAATCTGTGAAATTCTTTGCCACAGGCGGCTGTGGAGGCCCTTTATGTATATTTATGGAAGAGGTTGACAGATTATTGAGATTGTTCAGGGCATGAAGGGATTTGAGGAGAAGGCAGGAGATTCGGACTGAGAGGAAAATTGGACCAGCCATGATGAAATGGTAGAGCAGACTCGATAGGACAAGTGGCCTAATTCTGCTCATATATCTTATGATCTTACTGTCTTAAGGCATACCCATGATTTCAGTTTTGTTCTTGATACTTAGCGGAGAATATCATGAACTCAGGATAGCACAGAGAAGGCTCATTATGTTTAATACTGGGTTGAAGTGGTTGGCATTTAAGTGAGGTTGATCATATTGGGCCAATACTCATTTGATTTCGGAAGAATGTGAAGTGATCCTCAGGGAGACTGATAGGATGAACACTCAGGGGATGTTTCCTCTGGAGGACTGCTGAAAACTCAGCGATATAGTTTCAGAATAAGGTGTCACCCTCTTAAAATGGAGATGAGAAAGAATGGGATGTGTGCTTCACCCACTGCACTACTCCCTCTATTCCCATGACTGTGGCTCAGTAGAGTTCAAATGCTATCTATAAGTTCGCTGATAATACAATCATTGTTGCTAGAATCTCAGATGGAGATGAGAGGGTGTACAGAAGCAAGTTATACCCAACTAGTTAAGTGGTGTCACAGCAACAACCTTGCATTTAAAGTCAGTAAGACCAAAGAGATGATTTGGACTTCTGGAAGAGTAAGATGAAGGAACATGAACTAATCCCTCATAGAGGCATCAGAAGTGGAGAGAGTGAGCAATTTCTAGTTCCTGGGTGTCAACATCTCTGAGGATCTAACCTGGTCCCAACATATTGATGCAGCTATAAAGAAGGCAAGACAACAGCTATATTTCATTAGAAGTTTGAAGAGTTTTGGTTTGTCACCTAAAACACTCAAAAACTTTGAAAGATGTACTGTGGAGAGAATTCTGACAGGCTGCATTACTATCTGGTATTGCTCCAAATCTGGACTCCTTGGGTACACCAGCACTGGACCATAAACTTAAGGTACACAAACAGTTCTATTGACTTTAAAGGCTTCAGAAAATTGACAGTTTATTGTATTGTTTTGGTAACTTGCAATATTTTGAAATGCCTTTAAGTGTTTTCATGTGTTGGCTTTCTAACTTAAATCTGACTTCCTGAAATAAATTTTCAAATGTCTTAATTTTATTGTTTTACATAGTTTTGGCATTTTATGAATGTCAGACCATTTAAGGAAACTGACAGCTGCTTTATAGACGGGGCTCAGAGAATGTTCTGCCCAACCCCAGTGAACTATGCATTCAGGAGGTCCGGATATCTGGGGAATAGCTGTTGAGTTTGGAGACAGCTTTTTCCTGTTGTGAAGACTTGGTTAGTGGGGCTGTGGGTGGGTGCCAGTGCTCTTTCAACATTAGGCAAACTACTTATTTGTAAATGACTCAAAATATTCCTGTTCAAGTTGCATCAGAGTTATTAGTTCATTATTTATTTGTTGGCACCATCGTCCAGCCTAGCATTCATTGTCTTTCACTTATTAACCCTGAACTGTGAGGCTTGGGTCATCTAGTGCAGGCAGTTAGGAATAAATTGTTGTATTGCAAATCTGGAGACACATGTTTACCCAGAGGAGCAAGGACAACAAATTAGCTGATATACATTGGTGAATTGGATGGATATTTTTATGGTTATAGTCATAACTAATGCAAATTACTTACAAATATTCTTATTTTTTTTAATTCCAGATTAATATAATTACTGTCATATAAAATCACAGTTGCTATAATGTGTTTCAAGTCTAAATTTTGTATCAGTGGTCTAATCCTCCGGATGCAAGTTTGGTAACGTAAACACGATATTATCATATCCATTGGGGTGTATGGCAGGTCCATGGACGGGTAGCACCTCTGGTGAAAGGGCTTATTCTGTCCATTTTGAGACAGCTCGCTCTCCTTTGGCCCCTATCAGATGCTCTGCTTTCACCTGGGACTCTAAGTAGCTGTTTGCAGTTGGCAGTAGCCACACTCTGGTACACAGCTTTGATAGGTGGGCTAAACCAGGTGAGAATAGCCAGTAGTCCCATAGGGAAGTCAAGAGAGTGGAACTGCCCCAATGCAACAGCTTTAAAAATTTCGACTTTAAAAGTGCTCCCACACAAGTTTTCTGTCATTGTCGGATATGACGGCCAACCACCATATCATACCTCTTAAAAGGGTTTGTGAAGCTCATAAGCATTTGTATTTATAAAAATTACTTCAATGAATTCTCAATAAATATTTTTAAATTAATTACAATTACTATGAATGTTGTTCTATACGCATGTACTTGACCCCGCAGAATAACACAGAAGTGGTTCTCCTGTGGGGTGTACAGCAATTACAACGCCAGGGATTGTAACATACTTTCTGTCACTTTAGCCTATATGTCAGTAATGTAGTTAGCTGTGTAAAGAGTGACATACTCTGTCGAAAATTTTGGATTGAAGTCCTGCTTTAGCCTCTGATTACGTGCCCTAAAATTACAGCTATGAAGGTGGTGAATTATTGATGAACTCTTTAAAGAAACACAATTGTCCCATTGCTTATCACTTAAATTCGGGAGCAAGAACTTTTCCCCAGAGGCTGCCTGTAGATAGAATCTTCTGAAAGAGACCTTCTCCCATTGTCCGCTCTCCTATGACAACATGACTTCTCATGACTTCCCCTCTCCAGGGCCTACTAGCCAACTTGGATATGGGAGCAATTGGCCTGTATAGAAAGGTTTAAATCATGAAACTTGTTTCTGAAGATACCATGGTATTCATTGAAAATTATTGCAATTTTCACCAATGAAAGAGAACACCTAAGATAAATAAAATGTCAGCCTCAGCAAGAAAATAATTAGATTCGGGAGTAGGCCATTCAGCCCACAATACTGCCATGGCTGATCCACAATACGATTTATTGCCATATCCCATTCTTTGACTTCTAGGCAAAAAGTATATCAATCTCAATTTTGAATGAAATTCATGAATAAGGGTCCAGATAATGAATTCCAGCTATTATCCAATGAGTAAAGAAATTTTCCTCATTTCCATCCCACTAATCTGGTTCAAAGAACCAAGTGCTGCCAATTGTGAATAACGTCCTTGGTGGAAGTGACTGTGACTATTCTGTGCCAAGTACCGTCAAGTTCTGCTGTGTATGTGTTGGGTTAATTTGCAGGCTGAAGTCTCAAGCTACAAAATAGAATAACTGGTGTTAAATCAACCGCATAAGCTCCTGGGCAAGGCATCAGACTAGTAACCTGAAGGTCACTGGTTCGAGCCTCAGCTGAGGCAGCGTGTTTGTGTCCTTGAGCAAGGCACTTAACAACACATTGCTCTGCGACATCACCGGTGCCAAGCTGCATGGGTCCTAGTGCCCTTCTCTTGGACAACATCGGTGGCGTGAAGAGGGGAAGGCCTGCAGCTTGGGCAACTGCCGGTGTCCCATACAACCCTGCCCAGGCCTGCGCCCTGGAAACTCCAGGCGCAGATCCATGGTCTCTCAAGACCGACAGATGCCACCACCAAGCTCCTTACCACCACAAATCATCTACACCTTCCCACCAAATGTGCAGGCAAACGTACTTACAATGTTTAAATTAACAGAATGATGGAGGTATTCAGCCAGTCTGGAACTGAAATCATACAGAAATTGCCTAATTGCTGAGTGCTTCCAGTTTTTTCTAACTTTTTTATTTCAAACTGCAACATCTGCAAATCTTTCCTCCTAGACTTTTATGAAGATGCAGTCCTGCATATAATATGTCACTTCAGAAGGTTACATGTACTGTGAACTATATTTTGGATAATCAGAGCTTATAAACCCAAAACAACATGCCCTTCCAGTTCATCTTTGCTCCTTTAACAATCTAGTTCTGGTTTTGGCTCTATACATAAACTTTAAACTGAAACAAAAAGCTCACATTCCCTAAAGTGACCTAGGAATAAAATTGGTCCTTCATTCTAAACACATAAAAGAACTTCCATTAGGTATCAACAAAGTTACAGCAGTAACAAAAGAGGAAGAAATAATTATCTGAATTTACTTTTTTATGTTTATTACAAGAAATATATGCTTTCTGTTAAGTGGTAGAAGGTAGGAGAGAAAAAACACCAAGCACTTTATGGATGAAGAATATTTTTGGTCCTCGGGTGTTCATTATAATTGGGTTGATGCCAAAAGTAGACAAAAATAATAATTCTAAAGGAGAAATCCTGGGAATTTAACTGACAAGGAAAAATGTAGTTGGCAACAGATTTGACAGGCTGGAAGATAGATAACAGACCATCAAGAAATATTATTGATGAAAAAAAATGTTTATAAAAAAACACATTTAATGTTGCTGGGAATGTCTGCGTCAGTGAATAGCTTGTATTGGATATCCACCAGAACTTGATAAGTCTCTGACTTGAACTGGACTGTGAGCAATGATAGCTAAATAGAGACATGTACACAATGCTCCATCACAAATCAAGGAAGAACATGGAAATGTAGTCACCTTGAGGAGTGTTACTCCGAATAATACATGTGCCTAACAGACCTGAGGAAAATTATACCCAAAACAATACTTTATATTTTCTTAAGTTTTGTAGCTAACTATTCATATGTTTTCTTTTCTGTTTTATATTAAAAATTGAAAGACACCATTCTTTAAGACTCTAAAGCAGTGGTCCCCAACCTAGGGTCCATGGACCCCTTGGTTAATGGTAAGTCTCTATGACATAAAAAAAAGGTTGGGAACCCTTGCTCTGAAGCAATACAACCAGTATCTACCAAATTGAGGAGGTTATGATGAGTTCCTATGATAAATTTGCCACAGAACACTCAAAGGTCTCACTTCCTCATCAGATGTTCCCTCCACAGCCTGCAAGCTGCCTCTTACCTCCTGCCAAGATCCACAAGAAAAATTGACAAAGAGGACCCATTGTTTCAGCCTTTTACCCCAACAAATTTCTTTCCTCCTAACCTTACTTATGTTATTCACGACCGGAATAATGTTACAATTAAACAATGTTTAGGCCATATTAGAAACATAATACAAGAATGTGAACAAGAATAAAATGATAGTAGCCAATGATGAAGCTTGTTTGAAGTACTCTGACTATGGCTTTACCAATGTGCAAAGGTGTGAGCATTGTGTGTGCCATGCCAGTTGACACATTAGACAAAGATATTCTTGGTCCACCAAATGAATGCACAGGAGATAGAGGGGGAGGAGATCATGAGCAGAAGGAATGGTGTTGTCCAAACCATGCTTGACAATCATAGAATTGTTGCTGGTTATTCTGGCCCATTCCTTCACTCACAGAATTGTCAACCATTATTAAAAGTATCTGCACTAAATAGGACTTCAAGAATATGGTCGTTAAAGAATTGTTGGGCCTCATATCCTCACAGCTCAGAGATTATATAGCCATAAGGGGCTGGAATTCTAAATGAGACATTATATACATCTGATTTTCATTTTCATTTATGTCAGTCAAAGAGAAAAAAGTGCAAGTATACAATAGTCATTTAAACAGTATTGTATTTTTAACATCATTGCCTGATAAAAATGACAGTGCTAATTGTTATGTTATTTGTGAAAATGTATGGAGATCTGCCTCACATAGCCTACTTTCAGTGAAGCTAATGAAATCAACAAAGTCTCTGAAAACACAGATGTCTGATAATGAAGGCCATTGCTATCCTTTATCAGTTACCACCCTTCTAAACCACACAAAAGCAGCAATTTTGTGCCATTGTTCCTTGAGTTTCTTAGTTGTGAAAATCATATTAGCAACACAAATTATAAATCATGTGTTTTCACACTGTGCTTTTCAAACACACCACTTCTTCAAAGTGTATGCTTCTTGATATCAGCTTGTTTTCAGGGGAATCCAAAATTACTTAAGGTTAAAAGAAACTGATGTAATGTTAACTTTATCATAGTGGCAAAATCAGGACAGCTGCAATTATTCAAACTCCCTCCAATTGTTATCATGACCTGCGTCTGTTTGAGTAATTCCGAAGATGTTTTGTCTTTTAATTGACATATTCTGCCTGTGAACAGTGTGTCAAGTTGGAGTAAGTGCCTTTAGCTGTTCAAATTTACAACATAACAGTAGCTAATCACATAAATAAGAATCGTAGGCTATAAGCAGAGAATTGTGTGAATAATACACAGCTTGCACAGGCAACCTCTGTTTGTGGAAAAATTATGGCTTAAAGTTTGGTTAATGAAAGTGTATACAAATTTTGAGTAGAGCTCATGCAAAATAGGTAGAATGTGCAAACAAAATATGAGTCAACTTCTGCTGGCTGCCAAATTGATTCAAATGTAAGGGCGGTCACCAATATGCTAGTGAATCAAGGGAAAATAAAGCAGAAAATGCTTGGGTTACTCAACTGATCAAGTAATAGGAGGGAAAACAGAGTTAATGCTTCAGGTCAATGACTTTTCATCATCTCTGGGAAGATGATAAAACAATTCTGTTCTAAACTGTAGAGAGGGTCAGGGATGTGGGGAACAATGGGAATGTCTGTGATGGGGTGGTGACAGCATTGTCTAAGCTGGTCTGTCTGGAGGATGGTAAATGGAAGCAGATGAATGAGAGAAACAGAAAGAGAAAAAAACACTTACTCAAACTGGGGGACACAGAGTGGAACATTTACAGCAATAAAAAGAAATTTAGCAGCTACTTCCCCCTTCATTTCCAGTCCAGACAAAGGGTCTTGGCCTGAAAAGTCAACTGATTATTCCTCTCCAATAATGCTGCATGATCTGCTGAGTTCCTGTAGCATTTTGTGTGTGTTGCTCTTCATTTCCAGCATCTGCAGAATCTCTTCTGTTCAGAAAATTCAGTAAATCAGGTTGCAGCAATAGAGGAGAGAAAAAAACCTCTTTTTTTTTCTCTCCACAGAGGCTACCTGACCTTATGAGCACCCCAACATTTTCTGCTTTCATTTTGGATTTACCACAGTTGCTATTTGATGCCAATTTAACAAACCCATATTCATCCATTGATCTTGAACTTCCCCAGGCCTAAACTGGATGCAAGTTACCAATCAGTGGCAAATCTCTAGTGGACTCACACAGACACGCAAAGATTAATTCTCAGGTAGAAATCGGAAGCAAGAATACAAACACAAAGTGCTGGAAATACCCAACAGGTCAGGCATTATCTTTGGAGAAAGGGTTATAGTGCTGATATTTCAAGTCGATGGCCTTTCATTTGAACTGGGTAAGGAAGAAAACAACTCTGTTTTCAAGGAGGGAGGTTTGAAAGAAGAAAGGAAGACCAAGCTTGTCTAGTTAACATAAATGTTGTTGATGAAAATTAAAGAGAAGATTATGAATACTTATCTGCCACAGCTGATCTCTTTAGAGGAGTGCAAATGGAGTAAAATGAAAGGGGGCAGTATATTAGGGGAAAATAATGCTGGAATTAAGAGATGCAAAATACAGTTGGTTCTGAAAATCTGAAGTAAAAGAAATGTTGGAAATGTCCAGTAGATTGTGTAGCATTTGCTGAAAAAAGAAAAAACTAAGTTAATATAACATCAGAATTGACAAGTTCTGACACAGACAGGAAAGGTTGGTTATCTGAAATTGTTGAATTCAGTTTGGAGTCCTAAGATGAGATGCAGTGCCTGAAGCTTACTTTGAGTGAAAACATAAATAAAGAGCAAGAGGAAATGGGTATTTTAACTGAGGGAATCCTGGAATGATGATGTCATGAATAACCTTTCAAGTATGAAAACATATACTATATATAATTTGAATGTGGCTTTTATCTTAACAGAATCTTTTTTAATTACACCAACTATCTCATGGAGATTTTTAATCAAGGAGAAAGATGAAAGTTGAGATTTTTAATCAAATTTGGATTTTTGCTCCCATTCTCTAAACATTTGGTCTGTATTAGTGCCTCCATGAGACGCATTCTGCCAATCTTTCAGAGCTGCATTTAACCTTTTAAATGCATTTGTTGGTTGCTATCATTCATAAGCTCTGCTTACCTACTTTATGAGTAAGAACTTCCTTGTACAATCTGAAAACTGATTTACTTTTTCAAAGCTGCTTCGTATTGTATTTTCCCAGAATTTAACCAGCAACATGTTTATTATCATTTGTTAAAAGCAACCAAAAGGATGTGGTGCTATGTTTATTCCTCAGTGTCACAACCACCTATCCTTAAAATTGTTACCATTACATCCATGTAGTAAACTCATTGTGAATGCAATTGGAGTAGAGTCAAGTGGACTGCTACTAACTCACCAGCATAAACACATTTTGACATATCCTCTGCTATGGCAGTAGCTTAATTTGAGGTTACACTGTGAAGTCAAGAACAGAACATACACTATTTGTCAACCTGACCTGGAAGTGCTTAATGGCATCGATAGATGCAAAGTAAATTATCTCTCATATTTCATTAAGAACAGTCCTTAGCCTAAGAGAGCAAAAAAAATATATATTTTAGAAATGCCTGGTTCATTGAACCTTGTATAGCAGAAATGTTTAGTCTAACTTGCATTAGGTCAAGCATCGTTCCTGTCATTGATAAAAGCAAAGTTTAAACTTTACTATCTCCATATTGTGTTCATTTGATTTTATTCACTCAAATCTGTTGAGAAAGAGGTTTTTGGAAAGAGAAGGCAAATACTATAGATGGTATTATTTGTCATATATTAAAATCTGTTGCTTCTGATATCATACAAAGAAATTGATGAGTAATGGAATACAAAGAGAAACTGCATTTAACACAGTCTGAAATCTGTGACTGCTATAAACTCTCTACGATTTATGCACTAAATGTAAGAGCCTGAAGTAAATAAATCTGAAGTTGTGTGCTTTCTTGGATGACCCTGTTATTGATGGAAGCATTAGCCAAGCCCGGCTGCATTCAGAGAAAAAAAAAATTAGGAGCAAACATAAACTTCTGCTATCTGTTATTGAATCTTATTTCCAGTGCAATTAATGTCAGTTTCTTTCCTTTCTAGACCAATTAACCATATTATCCTAGGCCTGCCTTTGGTTTTGATTAACATTTAGGCAATCTTTGGACAGGTCTTGGAAACAGGAAGTGTGAGATATTGGTAGTGAAGCAATCCTGCTGATGTTAGCATTATAACTTATGTCAGGCTTGCTCTGAGTATTTGGCTCACTTATCAAAACCTTGATGTGCATCTTGTTCTTCCGCTTTTATTCTTTTTTTCTGACTTGACATGCATGCTTTCAGACATCTGAGAAATTTCCAAATGTTTTTATTCTCAGTAAACAGGCATGTCTACTGTCCGATAATTTTAAAGCTTTGATTCTGCATCAAACAGTAGGATTTACTTTACATTGAAAAAAGCTGACATTGCTGTTCCCATTTTACAGGATGCCAGTGACAAATTCACAGTCAACAGGCATATATATATGAACTACTGTTAACTGGCATATCTATATGTCCATACAGCTGGCCCAGGAGTCAGCTTGGATCGCTCTGGGCACAATAAGGAGAAGTCAGGGTCCAGGCAGAGAAGATTTGATTTAGGTGCTTGTACAACTGGCCCAGGTGTGAGGTTGGATCACTCTGGGCACTGAGCTTGATTTGAAGAGCTTGAAAGTGGTTTTGGGCTGGGCGACAAAATCTGGGCCCAGGGCGTAGTCTAGGCCCCGAGTCCTTCGCAGTAGTGGTGCCTAGGTCCTAGTGCAAGGTACAATGTGCTGTTTAGACAATTTAAATGTAGGGCCAGATAGACTGAAAAGACAGGGTGTCAGTCGGGACAAGAGCTGATTTCATTCATTCTCCGCGATGGTTATCTCCATGGTGCTGAGGCTATGAAGGCTGTCCTAACAGTTGTGCTCCATGCCTGCTAATGAGATGAATTGATAAGTGAGGCTTTGGGCCATCTCTGGAGTTCGGATCTGAGGGCTAATTTTTCATTTTTTCATTCAGAATGTTGTTGTTCACTTCAAATTGTTTGTATGACTTGTATTTATTTTCTCTTACGCATCGAGTGTTGGTCTTTTATTTTTATTTTTATTCTTTTTTAATTGGTTTATTTTGTCTACCTGGGAGCAAGTAAATCTTAAGGTTGTATAATTTATACTTTCTTTGATGGTAAATGAATCTTGAATCTTGTTGCTTTTAAATGTTTATGATGCCCACATCAGACAAGTACAGGTTGACCTCTTTTTAATGTTGAAACATGTCCTATGTCTATTTCTGATTGCATTTTAATAAGTTCTGAAGATGAATGAGCCTATGGTTAGTGCCAACCATCAACTACCCATTTATATTAATCCAAAATTCTCATCATCTCTCCCCAAATTCTACACATGAGGGACAATTTATAGTGGCCAATTAACTGACCGAACTGCATGTCTTTGGGACGTGGGAGGAAATCAGAGCACCAGGAGGAAGCCTATATGATCACAATGTAATGATGCCAATTCCACTCAGACAGCATCCATCTTCAGGATTAAACCCAGATCTCAAGTGTGGTTATAAGCTATGCATCTGCATACTCCTGCTTCATCCATTCATGTACACTTGTGTATCTGGACAGTCAAATGTCATAGTTCCCATCCCACATATTTGTCCCCAGGAGTTGTTGAGTACCACAGATGAAAACAGAGCCAGGCAAAATCTTAGACTTAGCCTGTAGGACTTACTGAGAAACTCCAGTAGTAGCCTTAGTTTCTCAATATTAATTGTCCTCAAGCAGTTTTCAGGCTGGCCACTGAAGCATATGACATTGGGCAAATTCAAATACTAGTATATAACCTGTGTAGGCGACAATCATTTTTCATATTCAAATTTAGGTTAAAGTTATTATAATACATATCTTGAGTAGAAATGCCATGAAAGTTAGTGGTTTTTTTGCAGTAACTGCATGACACATTACAAACGTAACAAACATGCGATGACATGAACTTAAATTAACATAAATTGTACATGAATTACATGACAAAATAAACATAACCATATTAAGTTTAAGTTGAGAGAGACAAAAATATAGAGATGTTGCCATATAAAATAACAAGGGATTAAATACAGATTATAAGCAGAAAGTGAGAGTAAGTGTAAGAATAACTAAAGTAACAAGGAATAATTAATGGGAATTAGAAAAATGGTAGAGATTCTCAATATTTATATTGGACTGGCCTTTACTGTGGATGACACACAAAAATTCCCAATAAATGTAATAAACAATCAAGGGATGCTAGGGAAGCTTAAATGTGTCCCTGTCATAGGAAAAAAAAAGAAATTAAATTAACTAATAGGATGAAAGGCCAACAAGTCACTTTACAGCCCATATTCTGGCACTGTAGAGAAAGGAGATTTATTGGCTTATAGTAATTCCTTTGATTCTAGAGAAGGCCCATTGAAAAATGACACATGTATATACAAGATTCAAAAAGAGAGGGAGAGAGAAAGCAATAATCACAGGCCAGTTAGTCCTACACTTCTCATTGGGAAAATGCTGGGATCCATTATTAGGGTGGCAAAATCAGGACATTTATAAAATGTATAATATACACAGTTTAAAGGAAGGAAAATCGTATTTGACAATGTTACTAAATTTTATTGAAGATGCGACAAAATGGCAACTATTAGATATAATGTACTTGGATTTCCTGAAGGCATTCTAAAAGATGCCACATAAGCCTTCACTACATGGGAGTGTAGGGGTTTGTCAGTAATACGTTGACATGGATTGGGATGTAGCTAGAGAAAAAAGAATTGGGATAAATAAATCATTTTTTTGGATTATCATTCAGCAGCTAGTGGGGTGCCATAATGATCATTGCTAGGGCTTAGTAATCTATAGTGTACATTGATGACTTGCATGAAGAGAGCTAATGCACTTCAGCAAAATTTCCTGATGTTAACAAAGTTATAGGTTAACAGAGTTATAGAGCTTTGTTTCACCTTGTCTATAGCTAACCACCAGTCCCTCTAATCCTGCTTACAAGAACTCAAACTGTAGCCTTGACATTTCAGGTTGCCTCACGGTCTGGTACAGCAATTCAAGTACACAGGAACTATAAGTAGCAGAATATTGGACTTCGCTCAATATATCATTGGCATATCCCTCCCCACCATTGATAGTATCTACAACAGGTACTGCCTCAAGAAGACTGCATCAATCATTAAAGATCTCCTTTGGTATCATTTTGCAGCTACCATCGAGCATGAGGTACCTTGGTCCCGTACTGTCAGTTTCAAGAATAACTACTTCTCCATCATTATCTTCTTAATGAAACTGGCAAAATCCTAAACTCTCGGTTTAGCAACACTCTGACCACTTTGATAATTTTGCACTAAAATGGACTTACAGTTCCTTTTGTTTTAATTACATTTTTCTTGTGAATGTTTATATTTGCTGTCGCAAATAAATTTCTTGTTGCATCTGTGCATAGATATACTTGAACACACAACAATAAACTGAACTTTGAATAATCTCCCAAGCACAACATTCAAGAATCCCACCACACTGATGAAAATGTCCTTCCTCAAATCACTTCTAACTTAGACCATACTTGGAATATTGTGTTCCGTTCTCATCACCTCATTATAGGAAGGTTGTATAAGCTTTTTGAAAAGGTGCGGAGGAGATTTACCAAGACATTACCTGGACTAGAGAATGTGTCTTATAGATAGTCTGAGTGAACTAGAGCTCTCTTTGGAGCAAAACGGATGAAAGATGACGATGGAGGTGTGCAAGATGATAAGAGGCATAAGTAAAGTGGATAACCAGAGACTTTTTCCCAGGACAGAAATGGCTAATAGAAGGGAACATAATTTTAAGAATCAGAGTCATGTTTAATTTGCTGTTTTGCAGCAGTGGTACAGTGGAATAATTTTAAAAGCCTATAAATTTAAATAAGAAAACAATATATAAAATACATATATGTATATAAACTTGCATTAAATCAAGCATTATTCCTGTCATTGATAAAAGCAAAGTTTAAACATTACTATCATCATGTTGTGTTTATTTGATGTTATTCACTTAAATCTTTTGAGAATGGGGTCATTGGACAGATATAATAGGGGCATAAAAGAAACGCTCAGATGAGCACATGGTTGACAGAAAAATGAAGGGTATTGTAGGACAGGAAGGCTAGCTTGATCTTGGAATAGGTTATAATGTTGGCACAACACTGTAGGCTGATTGGCCTGGACAGTGCAGTAATGTTCTGTGCTCTATGTTCTATTCTACCCTTAAACTTTTGTGGTTATGGGTGTTTTGCTGCAGAGATAGATTTCCCATGATCTGTCTACCTATATCTCTTATCATTTCCACTGCAAGGAAACAAAGTATTGCAAATCAGACTGAGCCACACTGTCCTTAGACTGAACATTGAGTCACTTTATAAAGTTTTGGGGAGCACACAAAGAGCTTGATAAGCTCATGTACAGATTAAGTTAATGGTCAAGAGGTTGCCAGACTGAGTATAATGTGGAAAGATGGGATGCTGGGCATCGAGTTTATTGTCATGTGTATATGTAGGTGTATGCACAGAGGCACAATAAAAAATTAATTGAAGCAGCATTCTTGAGACACCGCCTCCTGTAGATACTATCCGTGGTGGGGAGAGATATACTCATGATGCATTGGGCAGAGTCCACTATCCTTTGCAACTTCTTATAATCTGAATTTGAATTTGAATTGCCTTACTCAACCATTATACAACCAGTCAGCACACTTTCAACAGATCACTGAGAAAACTTTGTTAGATATTCAGTGATAAGCCAAATCTCCTTAAGCTCCTAAGATAATAAAGAAAATGGTGAATTTTCCTTATGACTACAAGGGTTAATGTAGCAGTGATGCACCATCAATAACTCACACTGAGACGTAAGGCGAGGTATCGGCTTTTATTGACTGGAAGAAGGAACCAGAAGTGAGTGTCCATCATACTATGTCCTGGAGACTGAGGCCGAGCGTCAGGCCTCAGATCGCCTTTATACAGGGGCCTGTGGGAGGAGCCACAGGAGCAGTCAGCAGGGAGCGTGTCCAGACAGGCACAGAGTTCACCACAAGCAGCTACATAGGACCCTGGTCAGACCCCACTTGGAGTACTGGGCTCAGTTCTGGTCGCCTCACTATAGGAAGGATGTGGAAACCATAGAAAGGGTGCAGAGGAGATCTACAAGGATGTTGCCTGGATTGGGGAGCATGCCTTGAGTGAACTCAGCCTTTTTTCCTTAGAGCAACGTAGGAAGAGAGGTGACCTGATAGAGGTGTATAAGATGATGAGAGGCATTGATCTTGTGAATAGTCAGAGTCTTTTACCCAGGGCTGGAATGGCTAGCACGAGAGGGCACAGTTGTAAGATGCTTGGAAGTAGGTACAGAGGAGATGTCAGGGGTAAGTTTTTTACACAGAGTGGTGAGTGCATGGAATGACCTGCCAGTGACAGTGGTGGAGGCGGATATGATAGGGTCATTTAAGAGACTCCTGGACAGATACATGGAGCTCAGAAAAATAGAGGGTTATGGGTAACCCCAGGTAGTTCTAAGGTAGGGACATCTTCGGCACAGCCTTGTGGGCTGAAGGGCCTGTATTATGCTGTAGGTTTTCTATGTTTCTATGTTTTTTTTACATTGATGTGTTGGGCCCAGGACAGGTAATACTATTTTTTAATGCTCAGTAATTTAAAGCTGCTGATTCTCTCTCCTGCCAGTCACCAATGTAGACTGATACATGTTTGTCCTCCATCCCCTTCCTGAAGTCAACAATCAGTTCCTTAGTTTTGCTGACAATGAGCAAGAGGTTGTTTTGCAGCACTCAACCAGTTGTCCCATCTCGGTCCACTGAGCTGACTCTGATGGGACCTGTCATTTGTCCAACAGTTGTACTGACAGCATATTTGAAGATGGTGTTGGATCTGTGCTTAGCCACACAGCCATGTGTATAGAGAGTAGAGCAGGGGGCTAAACATGAAGTCTTGAAATACACCTGTTTTGATAATCATCAAGGAGATTTTTATTTGACGATATAGGTGCGGAGTATGCCCTTCCAGCCCTCCAAAGAGTTCCACCCCTGCAACCTCAATTTAACGTTAATCACAGAACACTTTACAACAGGGATGGCCAACCTATGGCGCATGTGCTAAAAGTGGCACATTTGATGATTAGAAGTGGCGCATTGCACCCTGGTGATAATAATAAAAAAGTAAATCTACTCATGCAAAAAGTATTAACCAAAAACCAATTTGTAGAAAAAAATCTATAACAGGAATTCAAGTAGCTTAAAGCTAGAATGGGTTTTATTGAGAATAAATCTAAAACTTAGCAATTATTTTTAGCGATTTTATTATTTAGTGCACATCTTTGTTTGTCCTTTGTGAACATTTGCAGTTTTGTACTTTTCCAAAAATTATGCCTTGTTTTTACATTCTGTTACCCATCGCAGTGCAAAAGAAAATGAACAAAAGAAAAGCTGAAAGTGATAGTAAGCGTGAATTCAATGAACAGTGGG
Source organism: Hypanus sabinus (assembly GCF_030144855.1). Classification (NCBI taxonomy): domain Eukaryota; kingdom Metazoa; phylum Chordata; class Chondrichthyes; order Myliobatiformes; family Dasyatidae; genus Hypanus; species Hypanus sabinus. Next base: position 42,561,640 of record NC_082715.1, on the reverse strand, counting down.
AAAATGAGTTCTTATTTATAGCAGGTCTGTCAGGAAAACCGTTGTGCATTGTTTGTGAAAACACTTCCTCACATAATAGAAGACATAATCTTAATAGACACTATAAAACACAACATCAGACTGAAATAGAAGGAAAACTGAAGCCAGTGCTTGGGTCTGAGTTACTGAAAGAATATGTGATTAAGAAAAAGGAAGGAATCAAAAGATGACAAAATATATTTATTAAAAGTCTCTTTAAGGTAAGTAATGTTTATCTTGTTTTTATATTAAATCAATATATCATGTAAAAATGCTAAATATACCCATATTAACATATTTTTACAAGAATTGAGTAGGGTTACAAGAGTTGTATGGCGCATCTGAACTCGTGTGTAAAAAATTGACACATGGAATGTAAAAGGTTGGCCACCCCTGCTTTACAATAAGCAATTAACTTACCCAATGTGTCTTTGGACTGTGGGAGGAAACTGGAGATGCCAAAGAAAACCCATGCATTTCACAGGGAGTACAGAGACTCCTTACAGAACAGCACCAGAAATGAATTCTGAACTCCGAACGCCCCAAGCTGCAACAGTGTTGCACTACCATGGCACCCAAATATCTCTGACCAATTATACCCACGTGACCAATTAACCTACTTACCCGCACAACTTTGGAATGTGAAAGGAAACCTGAGCACCACGGAAAAACCCATTCAGTCACAGAGGGAATGTAAAAATCCCTTACGGGGAAATCAGGAATTGAATGCAGGTTGCTGGCACAATAACAGTATTATGCCACCGTGCTGGTCTATGTTATTAACAATCAGCACTGATTGAGGTCTGCCACTGAGAAAGCTGAGAATCCAGTTGTAGAGGAATGTAGGAAAGCCCAGGTCTTGAAACTGGATGATGAGTTGGAGTGGGATGAACGGCAAGTTGTAGTTAACGAACTGCGGACATGATAAACGAATTCTTATTATCCTCTTATTCCAGAGCAAATGAAGAGCCAGAGAAATTACACCTGTTGTTGACCCATCATGTCACTAGGGAATCTAGACTGGATCCAGGTCATGCCTGAGCCAAAAGTTGATTCACACCATTAACGACTCCTTAAAACATTTTGCTACAGTTGACGAAAGCACTACTGGACAAAGCTATTGAGATGCATCACCAAACTCTTCTTGGGCACCAGTAAAATAGATGCCTTTTTGAAGCAGATAGGAACTTCAGACCGCATAAGTGAGAGATTAAGTATGTCCATAAAACACTAGCCAGTTGGTTCATACAATCCCTAATCCTTAATCCTTAATACTCAAATCAAGAACATCATCTGGACTACAACTTCTTGAAGGATGCCCTGACATTGGCCTCAGAGATTGAAATTACATGCAAGTTTGACACAATTTTAAAGGATGCTGATAGAAAGTGAAATTTTGGTCTCAATATTTTTGGAGAGATGCACTTGTATTGGAGGCAGTGCAGTATAGTGTTCACAGTTGATTACTGGGGAAAAGAATTTGTTGAAGAAAGACTCTCAGGGTGATTGAAAGAGTGAGAGCTGGCAAAATGTTTCATTCAGATCAGTTATCTAGAACTAGGGGACCCAGTTTCACAATAAGGGTTACGTATATAGGATGAAAAGTAATTTCTTCTCTGTGTCATTGACGAGTCATGGCGAAGAATAAAACATTTAAACTACAAGGGAGTCAGGGTGCAGGGGATCAAGCAGTAGAGTGATTTGAAGCTAAAATTGCATCAGCCACGAACTTAATGAATGGTCAAACTGACCTGAGAAATTGATTGGTGTATACCTGTTTCTGTTTCCTATATTGTTATGCTCCTAACTTGTAATAATGCAATTGAAGGAATCGTCCTTACCTCAGAACTACAAAGAAGATATAATTTATAGGTCTCACACTATCTTCATCATCAACCTCAGATTGCAAACATATTGTATACGGGTAGATTTTGCCATTGTTGAAGAGTTGAAACATTTTTCAACAGACTCAAAATGCTAGAGGAACACAGCTGGTCAGATAGCACCTATGGAAGAAAATACAAATAGTGGAGAGATGTTTTTCCTCACATCAGCCGAAGATCTTGGGTGGGATTAAACAAAGTATAATCTATACGTTCATAAATACGTTTGTACAAAAGGTTGTGAAGAATCTGGAGATATTGATCAATGTACACAGAATGCTAGAGGAACTGAGCAGGTCAGACAGCATCTATAAACAGTAAAGGTTTCAGGTCCTGATGAATGGTTGAGGCCCAAAATGTTGTCTATTTATTGTCCTCCATAGATCCTCAAACATTTTGTGTGTCATGTTCACTTTAATTGTTCTTCACTGGGTGTGAAACAGGGAAGTTTTACAATTATTTACAATGCTCTCTGTTGTGTTTGGTTTTCATTTACTCTAGTTCTTATTCTTTCTGAAGCCATTCGTTTCTTCCTTTTAAAATACTAAAATATCTAAAGTCACGTGTGAATAAAAAATCTAAAGCCATTGTTTAGGACACTTAATTCTAAGTCAAAGGTAGAGCATGTGCTAGTGAGAGTGAAAACAATCTGCTAGAAGTCACAGTGTGCTTCAAGAGTGGAAGCGGCATACAACAGAGCTGGAGTTCAGGAAACAATGTACAAATATCAGAACACGGGGAATACCAATTATAGTGTGTGATATGAGGGTTTCTCACAAATAGTAAAAAAACAAAACTGGCCTACAAAGTATGTCCTAGAAATATGTACAAGGAGTAAAAATAACTGTAGAAAATGAAATGGAAATAGTACATGTGATGGAAATAAGGAAATAGAAAGCCAATATCTGTACTGAAAGAGCTTTAATCAATGAATTATCTACATTGGAAACAATCCTCAGGCAGGAAGAGAGGTGCTTAAGTGCTTAAGAGATGGACAAAAACCATATGGGTCAGAAATTACCATTCAACTGCACCTGCCGAAAATATTTCTCAAGACTGACTGCAAGTATTTCTGTTGCACAATATGTATGAACATAAAGATCAGAAGCAGGAAACCCTTCAAGCTTGCTCTGCTGTGCAAAAAGATCACTTCTAACCCTGTGCTAATCACTTTTCCTGCTCTGCACTTGAGTCTTCTGATTTCTAATGGATCTAGGAATATCAGTCATGAATACAATCCATGACAGACCTCCAACTGGGCTAAGTTCTGGAGCTCCTTTCTTAAAACATTGTGGTAATACCTTCACCAGAACATCGAAGTTGGTTCAAGAAAGCAGTTCATCCTCATTAGTTCAAAAGCTGAGACAAAACTTTATTGCTGTGGAGGAAGATCCTTGTGAAGGTCATGACAATTTTTCTTGCTTACAGAAAAATGTGTGCAGCTTCTAAATTCAAAAGCAAATATTTTATCTACCTCACTATTTTTATTCACAAAATCCAATTTTACACTACTGTAATTCAGGGTAGTTTTGTTGATAGGCATTAACACATCCAAAGATTCGCAGCAAATTCCAAGGGGGGAGGGGTTGAATTCCAGTTCAAGATTTTTGACTGGTGGCTGATTCCTGTCTATTTCATGCCTTGTTTTTAATCTGTGCAAATAAAACTAATTCCAAGTCTTTTCTGGAGTTGGACACTTTGGACAGTTTGGAAATCTTATGCCTTGCATGAGCATGTTATTTCTCTTGTTACACAATGCAATGGTTGCTGTGGAATCTGCACAGTGGTAAATTACATTTTGATGCAGCTGAGGCAACAGTAATGATGTGCACAGAGATTATGTGGATTCCACTTCAGAACACTCTATGCATTGTAAAATAACAGCAATAAATCATGGCACTGAACGGTAATAAACAAGTAATTTAAAATGTTCCTTTGCATTAGAGCTATATTCTGTTCTAAAATCATAGCATGTTCAAAACTCACAGCCTACCAAAGTTGGCTATTGAAATAAAAGAGAGGTCAATGTTAATTTGTAATAGGTAAAGGCAGAACACTTAGAAATTAATTTAAGAGCTAAGTGAAGGCAAAGTGGGATAAAAGGTTGGCTATGATACTTGGAAGTTCCTGAGAAAATGTACTTCATTGGTACTTAATGCAGTCAGCCAGTCTGACAGTTATTTTGAACATAACCATTCCTGCCTAGCACATGAGCAGTGAATATAAAACCGTCTTGTACAATGCCTGAAGGTTTAGCAGTGGATTGACGTTTAATAATGGAAAGTCGTTTTGAAATTTGTCATTCTTATCTGGTCTGACCCAAATGTGATGTCAGTCCCACCTACTGTACATGGTTAACTCATTATTGCCTTCTCAGTTCACAAGTAGTTAGTGATAGACAATAATAGTCTGTGGTATTGACAATATCCACCATCCCAGCTCCGACATATGGCTCTGTAGAAAGCCCTTTTTACTTTTGCTGAAACCATGGAAGATTGCAATGGTTGCTTTTTCTGTAGAACAAATTTATCAGAGTTTTTCTTTGATGACTGAATACTTTTTGCATTTATGATGGATAATTGTTTGGGTGAAAAGGCACAGTAAGGTGGTGAATCTGTGGAATTCACTGGGTGAATTTAAAGTGGAGGTCGATAGATTCTTGACTAGTAATGGCATCAAAGATGATGGGGAGAAGACAGGAGAATGGAGTTGAAAGGGATAATATATCATGATGGAATGATGCTGCAGGCTCATTGGACCAAATGGCGTAATTCTACTCCTGTGTCTTACGGTGCTAAGATCTTATATATTTCTCAGACTGCTTTTCACATGGGACATCTCTTTCCCATTTATTTTATAGCCATCAGCAGTCCAAAAAAATGTTGTCAACTCAACCTGTGGATTTCAGACCACAAGCGAAATAATACGGAATCATAAGAATAAGAACACAAGAAATAGGAGCAGGAGTCGGCCATCTGGCCCATCAAGCCTGCTCCGCTTTTCAATAAGATCATGACTGATCTAGCCATGGACTCCCTTCCACTTACCTACCTTTTTTCCCCATAACCCTTAATTTTCCTATTTCAACCTTGTCTTAAATATATTTACTGAAGTAGCCTCCACTGCTTTATTGGGAACAGATTTTGACAGATTCACTACCCTCTGGGAAAAGCAGTTCCTCCTGATCTCCATCCTAAATCTACTCTCCTGAATCTTGAGGCTATCTCCCTAGTTCTAGTCTTACCTATCAGTGGAAACAAACTTCCTGCCTCTATCTTATCTATCCCTTTCATAATTTTATATGTCTCGATAAGATCTCCTCTCATTCTTTGGAATTCCAATGAGTACAGTCCCAGGCGACTAAGTCTCCCCTCATAGTCTAACCCCCTCATCTCTGGAATCAACCTGGTGAACCTCCTCTGCACCGCCTCCAAAGCCAGTATATCCTTCCTGAATGTAATGAGACCAGAACTGCACGTAGTCCCCCAGGTGCAGCCTCACCAGTACCCTGTACAGTTGCGGCATATCCTACCTGCTCTTAAATTCAATCCCTCTAGCAAAGAAGGCCAACATTCCATTTGCCTTCTTGATAGCCTGCTGCACTTGCAAACCAACCTTTTGTGATTCATGCACAAGCACTCCCAAGTCCCTCTGCACAGCAGCATGCTGCAATTTTTATCATTGAAATAACAATCTGTTCTTCCATTTTTCCTTCCAAAGTGGATGACCTTGCATTTACCAACATTGTATTCCACCTGCCAGACCCTTGCCCACTCACTTAACCTATCTACAGTATATCTCTCTGCAGACTCTCCATATCTTCTTCACAATTTCTTTTCCATTCAATTTAGTATCATCAGCAAATGTAGTTACACTACACTCAATTCCTTTTTCCAGATCGTTAATGTATTTCATGAACAGTTGTGGGTCCAGCACCAACCCCTGTGGCACACCGCTCACCACTGATTGCCAGCCAGAGTAACACCCATGTACCCCAGCTCTCCACTTTCTATTAGTTAACCAATCCTCTATCCATGCTAATACATCACCCCCAACTCTATGCATCCTTATCCTATGCATAAGTCTTTTATGCGGCACCTTATCAAATCAAGCAAGTGGCTGGTATATCTACAAGGGGTGATTGATAAGTTTGTGGCCTAAGGTAGAAGGAGTCAATTTTAGAAAACCTAGCACATTTACTTTTCCTATATTTATACACTTAGTCCAGCGGTTGTGGAGCATACGAATCCCTTCTTTGTAGAAGTCAGCGTCTTGGTCCTCCAGAAGTGGTCCACAGCAGGGGTGATTGATAAGTTTGTGGTCTAAGGTAGAAGGACATGAGCTTTTAACGTCAAACTTTCTGCATTTTCACTCAAAGAGTTGAACTGCATGTGCATGTAACGAGATCTGTATAACTCATCTCCTTATCAATCACCCCTGCCGTGGACCACCTGGAGGTCCAAGACGCTCTTGTTACATACACGTGCAGTTCAATTCTTGGAGTGATTATGCAGAAATTTAATAACTCATCTCCTTCTACCTTAGGCCACAAACTTATCAATCACCCCTGTTGTTCACCACTTCTACAAAGAAGGGATCTGTATGCTCCATGACTGCTGGACTAAATGTGTACATGTAGGAGGGAAATATGTTGAAAAATAAGTGTGCTAGGTTTTCTAAAATTGATTCCTTCTACCTAAGGCCATGAACTTTTCAATCACCTCTTGTAAGTCCACTTAGAACATGCAGAGACAAACTTGATATGTTTAAATTAAATTTATGACATTAATATTGATTCTGCTAATGATCCTATGTCAGGATAAGGCATGTCAGAGTTTTACTCTGCTTCTTCATGCCAAAGGGAATTTGGGAATTACCCCTTCTGTATGATACACGTTTCCTACATAGTAACTCAAAAACCTAACAGGGTAAGAACTAATTGTGTAGCAAATTCTTCCTTCTCCTCTCTCCCTCAAAATTTCCTATATCTCTCCTCATGCCGCTCTTTCACCTCCACTTTATTTCTGTGCAAATCTTAGCATCTCACTCTCTTACCTCTCCAGCGGAACAGCTGGCTAAAGCATTGTAGAGCTTCCTTCCGTGAATGGCTGACAAACTCTTATCTGAGGTGGGACATGCAAATATTGCCAGTGAATTTCCAAGGTGTGGATTACTTGCCAAGTTTGGGAACATTCAAAGGAGTGTTTTAGGGCAGAAAGAAGATTCCTGTTCCAGGACACTTGAAGAAATTCTAGTGTACTGACATTCTTATTAGAACATAGAACATAGAATAGTACAGCACAGTACAGGCTCTTTGGCCCACAATGTTGTGCCAACCCTCAAACCCTGCCTCCCATATAACCCCCTACCTTAAATTCCTCCATATACCTGTCTAGTAGTCTCTTAAACTTCACTAGTGTATCTGCCTCCACCACTGACTCAGGCAGTACATTCCATGCACCATCCACTCTCTGAGTGAAAAACCTTCCTCTAATATCCCCCTTGAACTTCCCTCCCCTTACCTTAAAGCCATGTCCTCTTGAACTGAGCAGTGGTGCCCTAGGGAAGAGGCGCTGGCTATCCACTCTATCTATTCCTCTTAATATCTTGTACACCTCTATCATGTCTCCTCTCATCCTCTTTCTCTCCAAAGAGTAAAGCCCTAGCTCCCTTAATCTCTGATCATAATCCATACTCTCTAAACCAGGCAGCATCCTGGTAAATCTCCTCTGTACCCTTTCCAATGCTTCCACATCCTTCCTATACTGAGGCGACCAGAACTGGACACAGTACTCCAAGTGTGGCCTAACTAGAGTTTTATACAGCTGCATCATTACATAGCGACTCTTAAACTTTCTTATTCTTACTCTTTCTTATTCTTTCTTTATTCTTACTTTGGTTTCTCTGTGACTGTCAGTTCAAGCTGCAGTTAATGTCAAAAGATCATAAATAAGCCTTTTCCTCTCTGTTAAAATGAGGAAATGCATAAAGAAGCTACTTCTGCTCCCTGGTTTTGTGTTGGCATCGTGAAGGGTAAAAAGCAATGACCCAGAAATGTGCTGTAAAAATAATGATGAGGTTCTCAGCAATCGTTGATTAAAGACCAAACTATACAGCAGCTCCACCAAATGCTCATACGAAGTTAAAAATACAACAACTTAGAATAGATTAGAATTGTTACAACAGAAAAGGCACCACTTGGATTATCAGGTCCACACTAGCTCTTGTTGGCCATTCTCCTAATATAACCTGTTAATGCCATTCTCAGCTCTTTTACTGAAGCCCCATGAAACATTTTCCATTGTTTATCCAATTTCCTTCTTAAAAGTTTAATATAGTCTGTTTCCACCATCCTTAAATGGAGTGACTTCCAGATCATGATAACTATGAGCAAAGTAATGTTACTCACATTCCCATCAAGCCTGCTCTGGCAGTGTATCTTAAACCCATCATTTTGAATTTTTATTTGCTAATCCTTGACCATCCTCTATTGGCAACAGCTTGCTTATTTTTATTGTATTCTGTCAAAATCAATCAGATCTTAGTCTACATGTTTATGAACTCTTTTGAACCTTCCCTTTTATCAACATATCTTTTCCTTTTCACCTATCCTACATTAACTTTACCTTAAAATTATATATATTGATCTCAGATTTATGATTCATCTAATAATGTTTGACCTTTGATGAAGAGTTCTCCTATTTCTACCTTGACTTTACATTTTACCTTGTTCTTTGTATGGAAACTTTTCCTGACACTATTCTCATAAAGCCTGGCTCTGCGGTTTTAGAGTGAACTCTAGATTTCTACTTACAATGGAAAGCTAGAGAACTCTCTCTGCATCTCTATCATTTCCTCTTTTTGGCTTGAAAACTTATATAAAATTATTGCTTCTTATTTCTAGGGAATATAACACTGGTTTGTGTAATCTTTCCTTATAATTGAAACCACAAGCTTCAAGAATCAACCTGATAAATCAAGGTACTTGCCCCTCCAAAGCTTTCATATCCTTCACAACATGTGATCCCCAGAGTGTTCATAGTGCTTCATATGTGGTCTTTGCATACCTGTTACATCACTTCCAACCACTTGTATTCTAATCCTTAGACATAAAGACTATCATTTCATTAGATTTTTTGGCTATTTTCTGTTTGATATAGTCCAAGTATATGGATCCTCAAATCTCACTGGGCTTATGCCGTTTCTGGTTTTTCATCATTTACAAAGTATTTGATGATATCTTTGTTGCAGGTCCAGCACGGGTAACCTCACATTTTCCCACACCGAAAGTCATTTAACATATTTGTTAAAATGTTATTCTTTTTGTAATTTAGTCTCAACTTCCTCATGATGCAGCTCATGAGAAAATTAGAATACGCTGATTTTTAAATCACTCTTAAATATGGTAAACAGTTGAAGCCAAGTCCTTCTATGCCACCACATCCAGCGAACAAATTAATTGCTCATTATCCTTTCTGTCTCTGTCATTCGACTTATTTCCTAGTCATGTCACTAATTTGCCTTCAATTTCCTGAACTTCAGCAACAGCTAGATTTCTTTTATGAGGAACTTCATTAAATGCCTTCTGGAAGCCCATGTGAATAACATCCTTGGACAATTTCCTGCCCTGTACTTTAGTCACCTCTTTAAAATAAAATTCAATCATATTTGTCAGGTGCAACTTCTCCTTTATAAATCCATGTTAACACTCTTTCAATGTGTTTGCTCTGTCCAGCCTTAATTATGGATTTGTAATTTCCCAATAGCAGATGTTAGGCCAACTGATATATAATTCACATGTCTCCCTCACTAATATTTCAGAGTAATTCCAAAATCATTGGAAAATTAATATGCTTCTTTTCAAATCAACAAGTGAATTTGTTGCTGCAATTATTTTCTTTAATTCTTCAATTTCATTTTCAATAAATTTCATCCTTGATTCATTATTCATTTTCTGGAGATATATAATCACAGTATTGTCTACCTCTTTTGTAAATACAGGCACACAGTAAGTATTCAACATTTAAGCCATTTCTTTTGTTTTTGCTTATGTTGGCACCTTCATCAGTGTTCTAGAACTTACACTGCTTCTGACTACTCTTGGTTGTGTCATAAAATTATAAAAGTTAATGACTGTTAAACAACTTCTCGGGGACTAAATTGTCAATTTACACATGTGAAATTTTAATCTTTTTATTATACACTTTTCTCATGAAAATGTCAATCTCTGAGAGTAACCCCTTCAACAAACATTAATTATATTGCACTTTGCTCGAAAGAGTCTTCAACTATGCAAAAAAAATTACTATTTCTCTCCAAAGAAAAAAATACATTAAAAGAATATAAAAAGTTTATTTGAAAAGTTTAAAAGAAACATTAAATTGCTTTCAATTCCTATTTTCAGTATGAAATTAAAAACTGCGAAAGTAGGAATGGCATTAACAAGATCCAAAACAGCAGCAAGTCCCAATGCTGCCCATGAAGTACTTTGTCAGGAAATGTGTCAGAGAATGGTGAATCCACTTCAACTTGAGGGTCGCACACAATTCAAGAGTCACACCTAATTTGTCTGACTAAATATTGCTTCATCCATGCATGGCAGTAAGTCAGGGAAACAGTTTCCAATATGTTTAGCACAGTAAATATACTCACCCTTTGAATAATATAACTGCACTGCCTTCCTATGAGCTCAGTATAGCAATCCAGTCTGACACTATCCAACTCTAAAGCTTTTCATGTGCTGTTCAAATGCATCACTTAAGACATTCTGGATTGTAGCCCTATGAACTGTTGAATGTGGTTAGCCACCAACATCAAGCATGCTGCCCACACAAGAGACCTCAGTCATTACTGCACTTATATAAGATGGTTACAAGTCCGGGAATTTGGGTCACACATACATCTTTTCTCATAAGGGGTAATTTCCTAACCTCAGGATCGCTGCTGGGATTCTTGCCCACTGGCTGCACGGATGGGAAAAGATTATCAGCCCATTTAAATCAATGGTTGAAAGATTATGTACCATATGTATTTGAATTTCTCATTTGCACTCAAGGCTGCTGAAACTCCTTGCCAGAAACATGAAGTCAGAAACTTGACTTTTCTTTTTCTGAGAATTTCACACTTTTTCCATGTCCTAGCTTTGTGCTGTATGGGCCATTAATGCTCACTTGCATACTCCACAAGAAATTGTGAAATTGGCCAGTGTTCTTGTGCAGAACCACGCAGAGGGATGGTACTGTGGTGAGGCTAAGCTGCTTCCTCACATCACCAGAGCCTTCCTACTCCTACAGGCTCAGGCCCAATACGAGGATCTTCCTGTGAATCCGTGGGGTTCTCCCAGGTGTTCTCACTTACACACACATCCCGAAAGCATGTGGTTTGGTGGTTTGGTGGGCCACTGTAAATTGCACCTTGTGTGGTCAAGTCTAGTTGAAGTTGGTATAAATGTGGTGAGAAGAGAAAATAGAATTATTGCAGTATCAGTGGAAATAACTGGTGTGGTCTTGGTCAGTCGAAGTGCCTGTTTCTATGCTATATCTCTGTGATTTTATGTGCTAAAAATGGGTCACACACTTCCAGATGTTAAAGTACCAAACTTACTACAGATGGAAATACCTTGATTCAGAGAAATCAGAGAAGTACTTCTGATGGGACAGTCCCTGAAAAGGAGGAGGCAGAGTAGTGGTAATTAATGCAAGTCAAGGAAGAGAGGGATAATTGTGCCAATAATGATGATGATGGAAGTGTTCAACATGTCTGATCCCTCACTGGCGTTAGAGGGAAACATGCCACAGAGGGATACACTGGGCGATAGTGAGTGAGTCACAAGGACCTGTCAACAAGTCCAGTTGCAGATCCAGAGGCTGAAACAATCCTTGAGTGTCTGGGTGGCGGCAGATTTGTGGATTACTATCTGCTGGATTCCTCTGGTGTGCAGGTCCAGGAAGTTCAATGGTTCAATTGGTATCAGAAAATGTATACACTATAAAAACTGAAATCCTTGCTTTTTGCAGACATCCATGAAGCAGAAAGAAAATAGAACAAAGAATGAATGACAGGAAAACATGAGAACTCCAAAGTCCCCCTTCCACGCACAAGGTGTAGCAAAAGCATCAACCCTCCTCCCAGTTACTCCAGCAAAAGCAGCAACCCCCACTACCACCCACTGTGCAATTGAAAGCCCGCAGAGACCATGGTCTAGAGTCCATCAAAACCCACTGTCCATCCCAACACTTTGACATCTCAACAGGCCCTCACCCTTTCACAAGTCAGCTTCCCACCAGTGGGTAATCAAATTACAAACAACAGAAAGTCTGCAGATGCTGAAAATCCAAACAACACACACACACACAAAGTGCTGGAGGAAATCAGCTGGCCAGGTAGCATGTATGGAAAAAAGTACAGTCGTCATTTCGGACCGAAACCCTTCGGTAGGACCACCAGCGGGCTTCACTGTGCCACACAGATAGGCACAGCAGATGACCTTGGCCAGTGTATGAAACCACCGCTCCTCATGCCTCATCAAGAACATCTGTGTAGACTCAAAGGGAAAAGGAACAGCCTTGCAGAAGTCATACTGTGGCTGCACAGGAGACACTGTGACAGTACTAGAACTTCAAAGTTCATACATAATTATTAAAAATAGAAAGGGACTACGACAGAAGGAGAGTAAGGATATTTGAAACAAGAGGAGTTGGCCACTCGGCCTTCCATGCCCACTCTAATCTTCACTTCTGATCTTTCACTTCAGTTCCATGTTTCTGTACTACCCGATATCTCTTAATTCCCTTAGCAACCAAAAATCAGTCAAACTCTACCCAGACTATAATCAGTGTCTAAGACTTTACAGTCCTCTTGGGCAGGGGATTCCAAAGATTCATTACCCACTCAGTAAGAAATTTCTTAGCCTTTAATGGCCCACTGGTTATTTTCAGTCTGTGACTACTGGTCCTATGCAAGTGAGACAGGAGAAATGTCATTCCTGCATCAACCCTGCCAAGCCCTGTGATAATTCTGTACTTTTTGTGTCATTCTTCTAAACTATCAAGGGGAAAGGCCCTGTCTGTTTAATCTCTTCTTGTACAAGAAGCACACAATCCCAGAATCAATCTGGTGAACCTTGGCTGCACTCCTTCTATTGCAAGTTTGTCCTTCCTTAGGTAGGAAGACCAGACATACACAATATTCCAGGTGCAGTCCCACCAGGACCTTCTAGGTTGTGTAATTTTACTAGAAGAATATAATGATTTCTGATATTTATATTATTTAATTCTTCTGTTATAAATTATTCTGACCATGATAGCAGTGAAGAAACAGGTCTTCATTTAGAAAAAAATCATGTGCTTCATTTTGCAGAGAAAATTGACACTGATGTGTTAGATGCCGGCATTGCTGAAGATCCCTTTAAAGGCACAACAAACTCCTATTTTATTGTTATTATACATTATATGTCATAGGTTACACCCCAAAAACTCCAGGTTATGATGGCAATGGAGGAAAAGTGAAGCAGTTGAAATTTTGAGATCATTAGGTTCATGACCAACACTAGAAAAAACATCTGATGCACTGAACAGTTTCCCATGGAAACTTTGTTATGGGCACAATTTCACCTAGCATGATCTAATCTGGGTAAAACATCTGCCAAGCTTGATTTGCATGCGAAAATGAAGACTAACGGATCCAGCTTTTCTGCTTACATTTCTTGACCTAACGTGTTTCGAGTCAAACTGCTTGCAGAAGATGACTATATGCAACCAACCACAAGAAAGGCGTCACTTCTATTATAAAAGAACAGTGAATACAGTAATGTGGAAGGAAGTGCAAAAATGGGAAATGGGAAAATTGAATGTCACTCCCAAGCTAATGGCGGGTATCAAACTTAACATTTTTATGTTTTCTTTTGTGATTCATTCATGAGGCAATGCTCTAATGTGGACTTCCATGAGAAGCAGAGAGTCAATTCTATTGATCTATCACAAGAATTCCAATGATGGTCTTCATCTTTTGTCCTAGGTCATGAAGCAGGACCAAACCTACATTGAAGCCCTCACAGAAGCTAGCTTCACTCACTGTACCAGAACACCAGTGTCATTCAAAGGTCAGTGAACAAAGATGTTGAAGATTATGTGGTGAGTTGCTAGAAAAATATTGTTTGTGAAAGCATAAATTATGAGTGATGAGCAGGTGGACCTGCAGGGCACAAGACCAGAAGGGAATAGGAAGGCCACCACATGGGCATCAATGAGTTTTAGAACCACAAATCTTCCACACGTGTGATAGTTCTAATTCTCAAACATTATAGTTTAAGATTCCAATCTCCTTTTCTGAATATTATTTGACCTTATGTATGTTTGCTCCAGGCCAAAAGCAGCCTACACTGTACATTCCTCCCACTATCAGTACTTTTACTGGTACAGTATTCTTACATTCAGCCTCCAGTACTTCCTCTACTCTTCATTGCCTCCTTGTCTGCAACAGACAGAAATACATTGATTGGTAGGCCAGATTGAAAAATGTGAGCCTGGAAGTCAGTGTCCAATGTGTTAGGGTTCTATCTGCCAAATTCATCACATATCACTTATTTCAAAGCTTAGAAAGCTGGGAGCCTGAAAGATATTTTTCAACTAGATGGAGTGGTTTGCAAAATTTAATAAAGAATCTAAACTATTTTTATTTATTACTTTAAAATACAGTTTAAATAATACAAGTCAAATTTTATGACTTTTTATCTTTATAATATTTAAGGAATTGCCAGCTATTTGTTCAGTATTTAATTTCCTTTCACTGTGTGCAGGCAAGAAATTGGTTTTCAACTGTATATTCCCACTGGAAAATAGACATATAAACAAAAAGTGTTCTCATCAGGTTAAATCTGATGAAAGGAGGTAGTTTGCAAAGATGCAAAATGCAAAATGATTTCACCTGGATAGGTACATGGAGCTTAGAAAACTAGAAGGCTTTGGGTAACCCAAGGTAATTTCTAAAGTAAGTACATGTTCCACACAGCATCGTGAACCAAAGGGCCTGTACTGTTCTGTAGGTTTCCTATGTTTTTAAGGTTCAATGGCCTACATTAACAAAATAATAAACAAGTGTTTGATTAATTTAATTCTCATATCTTTGAAGCAAAGCCTGTAACTACAAGTATAAGTTTGAACTAATGTCAACAATCTCTTCAATGTTATAAACATTAAATAGTTAGAAATTTCTACAGGGACTGTTAGAATTACATAAAGTAAGCTTCCAAACCCAGTAATATGACAATAATCGGATCATCTATTTCACTGATGTTGAGTGGGGGTTAAATATTGATAAGTTTACTGAGAATATCATTGCACCAAAACACAATCTTGAGCCCTAACTAGACCTCATTTCTTCATTTTTTATCTGATGTAAACAGTATGCTGATACAACAATTTACTTGTCAGTAAACACAGAAATATAGAACATAGAAAGCATTGAAATCCTACAGCACAATACAGGACCTTCGACCCACAATGCTATGCCAAACATGTACTTACTTTATAAATTACCTAGGGTTACCCAGAGCCCTCTGTTTTTCTAAGCTGCATTTTCCATGTACCTATCCAAGAGTCTCTTAAAAGACCCTATTGTTTCCGCCTCCAGCACCGTATCCAGCAGCCCATTCCATGCACTCACCACTCTCTGCGTAAAAAACTTACCCCAACACCTCCTCTGTACCTACTTCCAAGCACCATAAAACTGTGCCCTCTCATGTTAGCCATTTAAGCACTGGGAAAAAGCCTTTGATTATCCATTCAATCCATGCCTCCTATCATCTTTTACACCTCTATTAGATCACCTCTCATCTTCCGCCGCTCCAAGAAGAAAAGGCCGAGTTCACTAAACCTCTTCTCATAAGGCATGCTCCCCAGTCCAGGTAACATCCTGGTAAATCTCCTCTGCACCTTTTCTATGGTTTCCATATCCTTCCTATGGGAAGGTGACCAGAACTGAGCACCATACTCCAAGTGGGGTCTGACCAGGGCCCAATATAGCTGCCACATTACCTCTTAGCTTGTAAACACAATTCCACGGGTGATGAAGCCCAATGTATTGTATGCTTTTTTAACTACAGAGTGAACCCGCGCAGCAGCTTTGAGAGTCCTATGGATTCAGACCCCAAGATCCCTCTGATCCTCCACACTGCCAAGAGTCTTACTATATTATGCCATCATAGTTGACATAACAAAATGAACCACTTCACACTTATCTGGGTTGAACTCCATCTGCCACTTTTCAGCCCAATTTTGCATCTTATCAATGTCCTGCTGTAACCTCTGACAGCCATCCACACTATCCACAACACCCCCAACATTTGTGTCATCAGAAAATTTACTAACCCATCCCTCCACTTCCTCATACAGGTCATTTATAAAAATTACAAAGAGAAGGGGGTCCCAGAACAGATCCCTGAGGCACACCACTGGTCACCGACCTCCATGCAGAGTATGACCCGTCCACAACCACTCTTTGCCTTCTGTGGGTAAGCCAGTTCTGGATCCACAAAGCAATATCCCCTTGGATCCCTTGCCTTATTACATTCTCAATAAGCCTTTCATGGGGTACCTTATCAAATGTCATGCTGAAATCCATATGCACTACATCTATGGCTCTATCTTCATCAACATGTTTTGTCACATCCTCAAGAAATTCAATCAGGCTCGTAATTCATGACCTGCCTTTGACAAAACTGTGCTGACTATTCCTAAAAATATTATGCCTCTCTAAATGTTCATAAATCCTGCCTCTCAGGATTTACCAACCACTGAATTAAGACTCACTGCTCTGTAATTTCCGGGGCTATGTCTACTCCCTTTCTTGAATAAA
The DNA here is from genome assembly GCF_030144855.1 of Hypanus sabinus. Classification (NCBI taxonomy): domain Eukaryota; kingdom Metazoa; phylum Chordata; class Chondrichthyes; order Myliobatiformes; family Dasyatidae; genus Hypanus; species Hypanus sabinus. The sequence goes on along the minus strand of NC_082715.1, from coordinate 42,544,886 downwards.
GGAACAACATCCTCAACTTCCAATCCTCTGGAACCTCTCCTGTCCCCATTGATGAAGCAAAGATCATTGCAAGAGGTTCAGCAATCTCCTCCCTCGCCTCCCACAGTAGTCTGGGGTGCATCTCGTCTGGTCCTGGAGACTTATCCAAATTGATGCTTTCCAAATGCTCCAGTACATCCTCTTACTTAATGTCTATATTCTCAAGCTTTTCAGTCTACTGTAAGTCATCCGTACAATTGCCAAGATCCTTTTCTATTGTGAATACTGAAGCAAAGTATTCAATTCAGTACCTCTGCTATCTCCTCCAGTTCCATACACGCTTTTCCACTGTCACACTTGATTGGTCCTATTCTCTCATGTCTTATCATCTTGTTCTTCACAGCTAGAGAAAGGGATTTGATTATTTACAATAATGCTTTAATTATCACTCTCCAATATGGACATTTAAAGGTCATAGTACATATCTATCATATGATGTTTCTAATTATATTCTAAGATGTTGGAACAGAATAAGACACATAATATGATATGTTTCCATTGGACAGCAAAACCCTACAGATGTTGGAAATCTACAGTAAAAACAAACATATCTGGAAATATGCAGGAAGCCAGGCAGCACCTGTGGAGCAAGAAAACAAGTATCTTCATTGGGTCCTTTTCATTACAGCATTCAGTGCAAATGCCTTCTCCAAAACCATGCCAGTAAATACCATCTATTGAATGCCCAAGTTGGTGTATAATGTAAAGAATTGTACTTTAGAAACTTTCCTGTACCATTTATGAATGTGACATTTAATATTAGAGACATTTAATATTAACCTCGATGGAAATGTATCTAGTTTAAAAAGCTAAGAAACATTGTTTGGTTGAGTGCTTCAAAAGTAAATAAGAATTTCAGAATGAGGTTGGAGAAGTGTGTACCTGAAAAGAGAAGGAAAAGGTGTAAATGCAGAATTCAGTAGCAGGAGAGGAAAGGACATAAAGGTCATGGGGAAGGGAGAGAGAAAGGAGAAAGGGAGAACATAAATGAGAGACAGTGAGAGAAATCTGAAGGAAGAAAATGTGATTGGGAAGAAAATGATAAAATTAAATAAACAATGGACTACATATGTTTTTTGGCATTCTTTTCAAGTGTATCTGCCTTTTTGATGGATACTTTGAATTATGTGACTCATGTTTTAATGTTTGCTTGATACTTTGAATTTTTTCCACCCAGAGGAACAGTCTCGTTCAGGTACGTATTTTTTGAATGATAATCAAACTCAAATTGATTTGATTTTGATTTGATTTGATTTATTAATTTGCTAATGAAGTTAGAGTCTGAGTCATATAGAACAGAAATAGGCCCTTCAGCCTTATGTCCCACGCCATACAGGATGCCATTTGCCTGCATTTGTCCCATAACCTCCTAAGCCTTTCCAATCCAGATACCTATCCAACTGTATTTCATAACTTATTATTTTAACTGAAAAGGTAATGAATTGACAAAAAGCACAATGCAGCAGAACATCATTGGGTCTGTAGTTACACTTAAAATCATGCTACTGATTTTACCTGCCAGTATTGTATGGAGGTACAGTATGACTTACTGAAAACATTGTGATTTCATGGATTGAAACAAATATATCACAGTGCCACCTAGAGGTATAACTCACTGCAGATCAACTCAACAAGGAGATTTCCCACTGAGTTATTCTGACATAATAGCTTGAATGCATTTTTAAATTGGAAATACTCCAAAGCTAGTAATGAAGGAGAAGGGTGTTTCGGAATAAGATAATGTTTTTTTTGGAACAGGGAGGCTACGTTACAGGTCACTGATGAATCAAACTGTTACTCCTTTCGAGCATTTTACATAAAGAGAATGAGTAGATATGCATAGTAGTGGAGTGAATTACAAATAAAAGGTCCAGACTAATTGCAATGAGTCAAATAGTCTCTTTCTGTGCCGTAGATCCCATGTTTCATTTTTAAACAAGTACTTTGAACGAATTTGACATACGTTTTGTTGTGCATCTACCTCTCTTTCTGAGACTGTTGTAATAGTACTTGCATGGAGTACTGTTTTGGCAATTAACCTACCAATCAAGATGTCTTTTGTATGTGGTGGAAAACGAAAGCACTGAGGGGAAACCTACACAGTGGCAGGGGGAGGGTACAAACTACACGCAGACAGTATCTAAGGTCAGGCAGGATTGAGCCCCAGTTTGCTGCAGATGTGAGGCACAAGCCCTAACTGCTGCTACAACCACTTTGCTGAACGTTGTTCACAAATACGTTGGAGGAGTTAAGCCTCAAATCAACATTAAATTAAACCAGGGAAAAGGAAAAAAAAAGAGCTACTGAAGGAACTCAGCGGGTGGAGCAGATTCCATAGACAGAAATAGACAATCAACATTACAGGTTGAGGTATTTCATCTCAGTTCCTCCAGCAACTTCTTTTCTCCTTCAGGTTCCAACATCTGCAAAAATCCTGATGAGAAGTCTCAACCTGAAATGTTGACTATCCATTTCACTCCACTGATGCTGCCTGACCCACTGAGTTACTCCATAGCAACCAATTGTGTCTCCATAGCAACCAACAAGGTGGTCTCCTATCTGCGGTGAATTCTCTCCATTTTCCATATGTTAATTAATTGAAAAAAATAAGCTAGTTTTGTTCAGTGTCCTAGGTAAATTTTGCTGTAAGCTTTTAACAATTCCTCTAAAACTTTATATAGTTATTGAATATGATTGAATGTTTTTTGAAAGTGAGTGTGCATGACAGCTCTAGCAGCTGGAAAAGACAACTGAATGTGAGGCCTGTGGGGCAGTCATAAGATAAGGCACTTGAAGAAGTGCTCAGTGACCCTGACTGCATTAAGCTCCTTATGGCATTGAATCCAAGACGGGGGGCTAAATTTATGGCTCTAGCCTCCACCATTTCCTTCATTCACTGCTTTCCGACTTTGTATCTGCAGTATCCACAGATTTCTGTGGAATCTCTATGCTGGTCTATTCTGGCAACTAAAAAATCTATAAGAAATGGAAGGGCGGACTAGCCAATAATATAAAGCAGGATACTGAACTTTTTTTTCAGTTATATAAGGAGTAAAATGGAGATGAGAGTTGATATTAGACCACTGGAAAATGATGCTGGTGACAAAGAAATAGCAGATGAACTTAATGGGTACTTTGCATCAGATTTCACTGTGGAAGACACTAGCATTGTGCCTGACTTCTGTGAGTGTAAGGGAGCAGGAGTGAGAGCCATTGCTATTATAAATGAAAAAGTGCTTGGCAAAATGAAAGGTCTTAAGGTGGATATGTCACCTGAACCAGATGGACTACATCCCAGAGTCCTGAGAGAGGTTGCTGAATAGATAATGGATGCATTGGTCATGATCTCTCAAGAATTCCTTGAATCTGGCATGGTCCCAGAGGACTGGAAGATTGCAAATGTCATTGCACCCTTTAAGAAGGGAGGAAGGCAAAAGAAAGGAAATTAGAGGCCAGTTAGTATAAACTCAGTGGTTGGGAAAATGTTGGAGTCTTTTATTAAGGTTGAGGTTTCTATGTACTTGGAGACTAGTGATAAAATAAGTCAAAGTCAGCATGGTTTCTGTGAAGGGAAATCTTGCCTGACAAAGCTGTTAAAGAGTTTTTTGAGGAAGTAACAAGCAGGGTGGACAAAGGAGAGGCAGTGGATGACATTTACTTGTTTTTTCGGAAGGTGTTTGATAGGCTGTTTAACAAGATAAAATCCTACAGCGTTGTTACAGGAAAGATACTGACATGGATAGTGGAATGGCTGACAGGCAGGAGGCAGAGAGTGGGAATAAAAGGGGTCTTTTCTGGTTGGCTGCCAGTGACTAGTTGTGTTCCTCGGGATCGGTATTGAGACCATTACATTTCATATTGTTCTTCAATGATGTAGATAATGGAATTGATGGCTTTGTGACAAAGTTTGAAGATGATCTGAAGACAGGTGGAGGGGAGTGGTAGGTAATGCAGAGGAAGTAATGCAATTGCAACCGAATTTAGACAAATTGGAAGAAAGGGCAAAAAAGTGGCAGATTGATTACAGTCTTGGGAGAAGTATGATAACACATTTCAGTAAAATGTACAATAGTGCAGAATATTATTTAAACATGGAGAATATTCAAACATCAGAGGTGCAGAGGGACTTAGGAGTCCTCGTGCAAGACTCCCAGAAGGTTAACTTACAGGTTGAGTTTGTGGTAAAGATGACAAATGCATTTATTTTTAGCGGAATGGAATATAAAAGCAAGGAGATAATGCAGAACATTTATAAGACATTAGTCAGGCCGCACTTGGACTATTGTCAAAATTTTGGGCCCCACATCTCAGAAAGGATGTGTTGTCATTGGAGAGAGTCCAGAGGGTGTTCACAAGAATGATTCCGGGAATGAAGGGGTTAACAAATGAGGAGGGTTTGGCAGTTTTGGGCCTGTACTCGCTGGAGTTTAGAAGAATGCAGGGGATCTCATTGAAACTTACCGAATGTTGAAAGGACTAGGTAGGATGGATATGGAAAGGATGCTTCCTATGGTGGGGGTATCCAGAACTAAAGGGCACAGACTCAAAATTCAGGGGTGATCCTTTAGAACAGAGGTAAGGAGGGATTTTTTTAGTCAGAGAGTAGTGAATCTGTGGAATGCTCTGCCACAGAGTGTGGTGGAGGCCAAGTCCTTGCATGTATTTAAGACAGAAGTTGATAGTTTCCTGATCAGTCAGGGCATCATAGGATATGGCGAGAAGGCAAGTGTATGGAGTTGAGTGGAATCTGGGATCAGCCATGATGGAATGGTGGAGCTGACTTGATAGGCTGAATGGCCAAACTCTTATGGTCTTATGGTCTTCATGGAGTGTTGGAAAATCACTCTTCCCTCTTACGCCAAAGTCCTTAGTAAGTTACAGTACAATCATTCCTATTCCTGCTCCTGTCAAAATGTATCTCCTCTTTAATGGCTGAGGGTTGGCTTCAAGCTACACATGCTCATTTGAACTCATGTTAGCCATGCATGATATTGGTACTCCAGTGCATCAGCAAGACATTCACTAATTTATTTACCTGTGCCAATCACGTATCCTATTTCATTCCCAATAACAGGGCACACAATCACTGCCGTCAAATAACATTAGCATTGGCTGTCATCAGTGAATTACAGAATAACATGGATTCTATTAAATTAATCAATACAGCTTTCATCATATGCTTCAAATAAAATGCTTGATTGCAGAGTACTGAATACCATCCAGGAATTACATATAGATTCTAATTACATTATCTCCTTACTTTTAATGTTGTAAACTCATTACATGTAGTATTTTGATTTAGTCTTAATTTGATGGTGAAAGAAAATCATATTCTAATTAATGTGATTCAGAGGTATGCTCTTCCTGGAATCTTGCTCTGCAATATTTGGCTGTTCTGCATTACAACAAATACAACACTTCGGGGTTGCAAAGTGCTTTGTGATATTTGGATATTGTGAAAAGAGCTATATACTGTATGTGCAAATTATGAATACCTTATCTGTTTTTTAATCTTTAGGCAAAAAAGGGATATTAGAATGATCTGTAACTGGTGTATTGCTTTGTTTGTGTCATATAGATACCATAAATAAAATGGATGGCTAACAGAAGCAGCAATTTATATGTTACAGGTAGTTACCTAAAATCATATTAGGGTGAATGCCTATCTTATTTAATCAAAATCTGCTTGGAGTAAATTAGATCACATTATCTTTCCGACAATTACTGTATATAAAAATTAAATGCTTGATGACCTCAGATAAAGCTGGCTTTGAATAACACTACTGTTATGAATATTTCCCCACCCACCCAAAGAAGGACTCAAATTTGTGCTTTTAATTTTGCTCACCTGATTCCTGGCTGTATGTATGTAAGAGTTTTATTAAACAAGCACAGCGATTTTAGAATGCTGAACTCAGTTATGGCATCAGGCCTCGGCCTAATGACAGTGTAAGCTTTAGTCCCAGGGCTACACTTTTCTCAATTGACTTAACTCTATATCCAAGTAAACACTTAGCATATCATTGATTCTGGGAAAACTTGATTCAATTTGGCTTGATCTTATTGGCAACTGTGGCACTGAATGTGGAACAAACAATATCAAGTCTTTCAACCTGCTTCCCTTCCCTTTGTATGGACCAAAGCCAAGCTGAGAATGGCTTTATTGTGTGGAATCAAGTTCCACAGAGTTTTTAATGTGAAACTTTATCCAAAATCATTTAACTTCAATCAATGCCCAATTCATCATTTAATCTAAATTTTTAATAGAATCTATTGAAATGTGCATCTATCCTTCATTCATTATATTCAGCAAGTATCTCCTTAGAATCGGGAAGTGTTTTTATAACCTCCTTTCAAGCTGTTGTGTTTTTTTAATTGGCTAATTAACCTATCATTTCTTCTGTCAGGATCAGTCAGGGTGGCACAGTAGCTTAGTGGTTAGTACCAATGCTTTACAGTATCAGCAACCCGGATTCAGTACCCACCACTGACTGCAAGGAGTTTGTATGTGCTCCCCATAACCGTGTGGATTTCCTCCGGGTGCTTTGGTTTCCTCCCGAAGTTCAAAGACATACCAGTTAGTGGGGGATTTAATTGGTCATTATAAATTATCTCATCATTAGGCTAGGGTTAAATCAAAAAGCTGGAAGGGCATACTCCATGCTATAATCTCAATAAATAAATAAATGTTCAATAAATAAATAAATAAATAAATAAATAAATAAAGCAGCTCAGCAAATTTTAGGCTTTTGTAGGTTGAATACTGGAGTTTTCTTGAATTAGAAAAGATGGAATGTGAATCTATGTTCTACTAATCTCTAGTCCACATTTGAATCTGAATGGTGTGTTACTTTTGTTTGCTACTGATGCCCATGGGACCAGGCTGAATACCACGGCTTTTATTTCTAATCAAATAATATCAAAAGAAATAAAAATTATAATTAGTTAAGATAAAATATGCCCATGCAAAACAACTCAGGTAAAAAAATTATTGTAAAATATATGTAATGAATCAGGAAGTATATAATTCTTTGACCTTAATATTGTTGTTTTCTCATCCAGCTATGTCGATAAATGATAGATATTGCATAATACGCAAACTCCCAGCTACAATGACAAAGATGTGTATATGTGAACTAACCAGAGTTCAAGATTCAAGATTCAAGGTTGTGTAATGTCATTTCCAGTACTCAAGTGTAAAAGAGAACAAAATTATTATTATATGTCAGTATAACTATAAATGGAAATAATAATAATTGGTGGAAAGACAAAAGATACTGCCACACAAATGATGATGAAGGGTCTCAGCCTGAATGTTGACTGCTTACACCTCTCCATAGATGCCCCCACACAAAATTAAGATTTACCTCCAAGTTGCAATGCTATTGCAATGCTAAAGGAAATCTAGGTGCATTAAATGTATCAAGACAAAGTTAAAATTAAAAGTAAATTTTATTATCAAAGTACATATATGTCACCATATACAAACCTAAGATTCATTTTCTTGCCGGCATACTCAGCAAGTCTATAGAACAGCAACTCTAACAAAATCAATGAAAAACTGCCCAATTAGAGCATTGAACCTTATAATAATTGAGCATAACCATAACTATACTTTCTCAGGTCCCACTGTTTTGCCAGGCTGTTCATTATTCAAGAAACTGTTAAATGTTTCCATCTGAAAACAAACAGAAACCTAATTTTCAGAATTTCAATAGTGTTCTTTTTTAACTTATCAACTTCATGTGTTATGTCATGTAACCTGCTAAGAATGCAAAAAAACTCACTGCATGAATAAACAAAACCTTAAGGCAAGCTATGTCCAGAGGTTACATTCCCCAGCTCTGTTTAACGAATGCCTACAAGAAGCCTGCATTTCAACTTAGTGTTTTCATGCCACAGAAAGAATGATCCGCCAGCTGTCCTCCAACTTATTTGAACACTCATGATTTTTGTATAAAAATATTTATAGAGAAAAATAAGCTCAATGGTCCCATTGCTGAATTTCCAACAATTTAGATTAATTGTTCTTTGGGTTCTTTTGGGATACTCATACCCATGATCAATATCCCAAAAATGAATCATGGCTTTCAGGCAAAAATCATTATTTAAAGTAATACTGTTAAGTGAAGTACAATACTGCATTTCATGAAACGGTGAACATAGATTGCATGTTCAATTTTGTGTTTCTGGTGATAAGATGCATCAGAAACTCATTTAGACAGTGTGCATATTTTTTTCTATTTCCACCCACAGTGCTGCAAAGTACAGCTTCTTTATAAATGAATATGAAATTCTGTCACCATCTTTCTATGCATTTTGGATTGATGTAATGCTAATCACCCATCTCATCAGATCTACTTCAGTTGAGTTAGAACCTAAAGTTAATCAGCAATTGATAGTCATCATACAAAAACAGTAATAATAATTCCACTAATAACACAATCAATTCTAAGGGAAGTGCTATACTGACACCATTTAACTGACCTTTCTCCTTAAAGCTGCTATCAATCGTACCATTATAATTCATTTAATCAATTATATTATTTTCAAACATAACTCAATAAGCTATGTCAAACCTATTTCTGAATGATGGGGTAAAATTGAGAAGAGTGTAAATTAACATGCTGCATATAAGATTTATTTTTATCCAAATATTTTACACCGAGAGTTATGAGTTGACTGAATTGGGAATTCAGACAAGAAGGGAGCTGGTTCCCATAAATTGTATAAACATTTTCAGTGTCTGCACAGGTATTGTTATATGCAAGTTGTAATCTAAAGTTTGGTGTAAAAGACATACTGATGGCCCACAGAGAAACATTTGCAATGAAAACATCAGTACAGAAAATCTAATGTAATTGGCCAGTCCACTACCAAAAGAATAAGTTGTATAAGAGTTCCTAGGCTTCATTATATTTCTGAAAACACACATACCTTCCTATTTTACTTTGAGCCTGTCAGCTAGGTTGCAAATTAGTCCTGCTCTACTACTTTAAGATGCTTTTCTTTAATGACCTTTGGAGCATTGCAATAACTTCCTGCTGCCCTTGTGTGCAAAAGCCACAATTTGCATTCCCAGATCAGGTATTTGCAAACCTAGACCATTTCACAATTTGTAATGGCTCCCCCATTTCATTCAAATAATCAGACCACACTCCATGACTATTATATTTTAACATTGGCCCTGAACTATCCCACATCCAGTCAAATAGTAGTTTAGGCCAATAAAACAATAAAACATGAAACAGGTAACAAACTCCCTGGTGATGGACAGCAGATTTAGGGGTTGGGTTCATCAGCCACAATCTCAGGGCAACACTAAAAGATTTTCTTGGTATCCACTACTTACTCACAGCATATTGGACTGCTGTCACCATGTATACTGTATGGGCAGCTAGAGGCTCATGGGAGGTTTACCTGCAGGAAGGACTGGGAAGTTTACTCTCGGCCTCAGACTTTGTGTGTCCAGATGCTGCTAGTTATTTATCTTCCAGCATGTGCAGCCTCACTCTTGGAGATCAATAACTAACAGTCATTAACTGTTAGGTGCTTCAGGCAGCAACCTTGCCATTGCTTTAACATTTGTCTGTTTTATGAGGTTGAGTTGCTAGTTCAACACAGTCAATCCAGCACAGGTAGAACTCATGCAAGGAGCAGGCCAGACTCGAACCCGGGTCCTCTTGTTCCAAAGTCCAGGTGCAGATGCCACTATACCTTCGCACACACATACATACTAAATTAAATCCAAAATAAAATTATTTCTAAAATTTCATGCACCTGAAGCATCTAGGATGTCGAACAATTGATAATTTTATTTCTGTGATTAATTGTAATTTAGTCAATAATATTTTGAAAGACAAACTGTCAACAGGGAGAGTATCATGTTGAGTCATGAGGTGGTGTTGAAAAGATGGTAATCTATCGTTTTGGCTTCTCACAGAGAAAGGTTTAAGAACTTTTGGCCTATAGAATTTAGTCTGATGCACAGTAATAATAATGGTAAGACTGCACTTTGGTTAATCAGATCACAGGGCTACAAGCAGTCCAGATAAATCAGAAACAGAATCAGGTTTAAAATCATTGACATATGTCGTGAGTCTTTTTTATGTGGCAGAAGTACATTGCAATACATAATAATGAAACTGTAAGTTACAGTTAGAAGTGTATATATTTTTTAAAAAATTAAATTAATTAGTACAGAAAGAGGAGAAAAGAAAAAGTACTGAGGTAATGTTCATAGATTCAATGTCCATTAAGAAATCTGGTGGCAGAGGGAAAGAAGTTGTTCCTGAATCATTGAGTGTGTACCTTTAGTTTCCTGTACCTCCACCCTGATGGTAGCAGTGAGAAGCGAGCATGTCTTGGGTGATGGCAGCCTTAGTGATAGGTCTCCACTTGTTTGCTGAAGACATTCAACAACCACAGAAGAGCTCTTCAGAAATTCTGAATGAGTCAATAGAATAATAAAACAGCAGGACATCATCCTGCCTTTCTTTAGCAGAAACTGTGTGTGTCATATACTACTCTAATACCTGGAATGAACAGATTAACTTGTAGGGAATTGTCAAATAGGCTAAGCTTGTATTCACTGATGTTTAGAGGAGTAAGAGCAGATGTAATAAAATATAAGTAATTTGCTATTTAAGAGATGAAATAATTTATCTTGAATGGACAGAAGTTCATGGAATTCTCTTCTCCAAAGATCAATGAAGTCATTGCATATTTCTAAGGCAGCGGTAGATAGATTATTGGTAAGGAAGAGATTAAGTGTTACCATGGTTGGGCAGGAATGCTGATGTAAGGTTGCAATCACATTGAGCACAATTTTACTAAACACAGAGCAATTTCAAGGGGCTGAAAGGACCTCCTCTTTTGATACATGCACTTGTATGTACAGGAGGCTGTGATCAAATAAACTATGTATTATTACACTCGAGAGAAAGTCATTCATTCCTGTGGTGTCCATTCAGCAGATGTGCCAATTAATTAACTTAAAAACCAGGTCTTGGAATTACAGCTAAAGAAAATATTTCAAGGTTGACTTGATACAGCTGGACAAACTTTTAATATATTTGGCAAAGTAGATTCGGAAATTCAGATGTGGTTGCCAGCTCAAATCGTGTACAAGAATATCAATCATCGATTAAGTTCACCCTTGCACATTTGATCTAATCTGTGAAAGTGGGGACTATTTATTTTTTAAGTTCAGTTTCAGGATCTGAGCATTATTGGCTAGACTAGCATTTATTGCATGTCTGTAAATGCCCTTGAGTAGGCAGTGGGGAACTGGCTTGTTAAAGCACTGCAGATCTTCCGGGAAGGTTGCTCCATCACTTCTCTTGGGAATGTATTTCCCAGATTTAGACTGAATAATGATGGAGGCCCAGCAATATATTTTTCCAGCTATGGATGTTAAAAGATTGAAGGAAAACCTCTGGGTAGACTGGCACTTTTGGGGTGCAAATGTCAGTTAACATTTAGTACTCAAGTATGTGTGTAGCACTGAACACCAAAGACAAATTGCTTCCAGTGTGACTTTTATTGTGAGCAGATGCAGAGATCTTGGAGAATAAAAGGTTAAAAAAATGAATGCAACAAAATACATAGAAATTAAATACAAATATTATATAAGTAAAGCCAAAAAGCATAGAGAATGAAGATGAGCAGAAAATATAAACAAAAAAGGAAGCTGTTGAACTCTGTCTGAGGTCATGGATCCTGATACAAGTAGCACAATCCCCAGAAATTCAGAGTGATTCCACACAGCAACCATGCACAGGATTTGGGGGGGAAAGTGTGATCTTTACTGATGGCAAAAGCTTTTAAAGTGCCAGTTTATAAATTATTTTAACTCACCATCAGTGAGTATTGCAAAGTTGATACCATTGATAACGATTCAGGTGAGGGTGGGCCTATTAACACACTCTTAAGCATGCAGACAATAAGTCCATCTGAATAAAAGTTGAAGGATAGGACATGATCTCAGGCTAGAACCTGAAGAATTGAATATGAGACAGGATTACTTCATACCATCAGAGGCCTCTGCAGCTTAACCAGCAGCTTGCACCAAACATCAATTCTTATAACTGGCAAATGCTTCAGAAGTCAAAGATTCTATGACGCCAAGTGGAGCAGATGTGATCCATCTGTTCTGGAGTAGCATATTGACCACCTACCTACAGCTGCCACTCCATTGTCCTCCAGGACATACCTTCAGATGCCTGGCATTTAGGCTAGTGGTTCATAAGGTCTAACATCATTTTCAATTCGATCTCAATTCAACTCCACTCCCAGCCCCTGATAGGATATATGCTGTACGCCCACTTTTGGTAACTGACCTCAAAATGTCACTTGAATCAGGTCAAACACTTTACAATAGAGGTGAGCCAGGAATCAACTCTCACTGCTGTCTGTACATTCTCCCCATGACCACATGGGTTTCCTCCGGATGCTTCAGTTTCCTCCCACAGTCCAAAGATGTACTGGTTGTTATGTTAATTGGTCATTGGTAAATTGTCCCATGATTAGGCTAAGATTAAACTGGGGGATTGCTGGGTGGCATGGCTCAAAGGGACAGAAGGGCCCATTATGCACTGTATCTAAATATTAATTTATTCAACTTCAGGTGATGTTAATGAACAAGATAGTGTGACATTCAAATGGCAAAATCATTTAAAGTGACGTACAAGTTACTAAAGCTATTAAAATAAAATGAGAGCCCAAATTCTATAAATATCTGCAGATGTGGAAAAGCAAAATGAAACTAAATCTACTATTCATCAGTTAGGTACAAGTAGATTAATAAGGTTTTACACCTCAGTACTCTTGAATTCATAGATCCAGGTTAAATGTCAGAAGGTTTTCTTTTCCCAGAGGAATACCTTGGCAGCTCATTGAGTGAGTGCAGATTCACTTTTAACATTCAAAAGCGAGCTGGAGAAGTTCCTGGAGGAGTTTGATACTGGCGTGTACAAAGGATGGAGGGAATTTACCCTGGATTCACAAGGGATTGCAGATTGCAGATGTAGAAGCTCAGCAGGTTAGGCAGTATCTTGAGAGGTATATGAACAATCAATGTTTTGCACCATCTCTTCACCTTCACTGAAAGAAAGAGTGGAGATAGCCAAAATAAAAATATAATAAGGTGGACATTAGGAATGGAACTGTAAGATTATATGTGGATGCAGGTCAGGGGGTTGGTAGAAAGGTGAAGGTAGTAAATGATATCAGAAGAGACGAAGAGGTGCGGATGATGAGTTCTGAATGGAGAGGAATGGAATTTACCTTGATATCTACCAATATTCATTTCTGGTTGAATTCAGAAACTAGGGTGAGAGTATTGTTCAGCATTCTTTGTTCCCTATTTTGGCCTTTTTTTACCAATCAGAAATTATTTGCATGAGGAAGAGCGGGTGCTGCATTGGTTCATTGCAAGATAACAGGAAAAAGTAAATCAATTAATCTTTTCAGTCTATTAATTTTTCATCCCCAGTCAATAATTTTCTGTCCATTGAAGTAAATCGGAAATTAATGGACTGATATATACAATTTTCCAAGAAGTATTTTTATAGAAAGTTTCTCTTTTTTTAATCTCTCTTGGGAAAGATATCAAGATTTAATAGATTACACACCATCATTATTCTAACTTGATTCCCAAGAAGCATAGATTCACAGAAAAATACAGCTCAGGAAAAAAAAAAGCTGTTCCGCTCTCCAAGTAGGCATCAACCATCAATTATACATTTACAGCTGGGTTCACAGCTGTAGAACATGGGACAAAACCAGAGAATCTGAAGGAAATCCACAGGGTCACAAAGGAAATATGCAAGCTCCCCACAGACAGGACTTGAGGTCAGAATTGTCCCTGGGACTTTGGCACTGTATGCTAATATTGGGCCAGATCTTGCTGGCAGGAGGATACTTTAAGCAATCACAGCCAGTAGTCTCAACACACCTGAACATAATGGTTCAGATGCAGATGTCCTTCCAGACTGGTCCTATCACTCTGCCATGATGTGCTCTGAGCTCCAGCAGTGGCAGAACCTCCAGTGGTGGACTGAAGCAACCCAGTCCCTGAAACAATCCGAATACTTGACAACCAAGGTGATCGTTCAAAAACATGCCTTCACCCTCCAGCAACATTGGAAAAGCTACTAGAAATGAAGTAAATAATGATATATTTCCTAAGTAACCAAGAACAATTAGAAACGTATATTCAAAAAAAGAGTAATTATTAATCCAAAACAAACTATTTGAAAAAGAATTTACCTTCCCCTTTATTTTCTTCACCACAGCCCTGCAGTGTTCCCAGATCGTATTTTTGCGGTGTAAGTGCTGGCAGAGCTCAACAAGGTCTCCCTCGGAGGTGCTCAGTTGGTTTCAAATCTTTCAGGACCTAGAGATTGCACCGAGCATTGGACATCGTGGACTCTCCCATTGGCTTTTACCAGCTGAATCTGGGCCAGTGTGAAGAAAGTTTAAAGAACTGGAAACTGGTTTTATGGTGAAGGTTCGGAGGGAGTTTGTTGATGAGGTTCCACGTGATGAAAAGATCTGCGTTAGAACTTAGCTCTAGGGTGGCCTTGCAACTGACATGCGGTGGTTTTCATTTACCTTCAGATGCAGCTGAATATTAGCTCGAATGTTTGCATCAGCATAGAATTGATAGGAACTAGATACCATGAAAGTAAAGACGAATCAGTATCTGGAGCAAATTGTCTTGTACACAGTATGCAGGGGTTAACAAACTATGATGCACTGATTTAAAATTATCGGTGGGATTTGCAGAGAAATGGGGGAAACTGCTTTCACTCAGAGCGTGTTGGAATAGTGGAACTTACTGCCCAGGGCGATAGGGGTTGAAACCCACTTCTCGTTTAAAAGGCTTAAAAGGCACTCTCGATGGGTACTTGAAAAACCTGGAATATTTTACAGATCAAGGACGGGAGGCAAAGATAGGTTGGGCAACTCTGTTCCAACTTGTACATACACGACGGGCCGAGTGGCCTTTTGTTTTCGACGTTTTCTCTGGTCCAATGAGACAGCACCCAGCAAAATAACAGACCAAAATATATCTATCCAGCAAACTGCGCAAATCCATCAAACGGCAGAATAGAAAAAAAAATTCTGTTTACTCCGCATCCTTGGTACCTTTGGATGTTTTAAAAATATATTTCAGGTAAGCAACTAATTTCCATATGGCCAGGTGCCCTGAGCAGTAAATAGGACAAATGAGTAAGTTTCTTCAGCTTTGCTGTTCTTAATGAAGAAATGGTATTGGCAGGACAGAAGAAAGGATTCCTTCTGATCCCCAGAAATGGTCAGGAACCATTAGAAATCGCTCATTTCGGAACAATGCGACACCTTGTCAGTGTCAGTCTATGTGAGATATCAAGTTGTGTAACAGTCCTTCAATCTAATATGCAGGGCAAATTGAACCAAGCTGGCACGCAAAGAGTGCCATTAAACTCACAGAAATGCATTTTAGGACAGCAGATTGAAGACGTGGGGAGTGGAAAACAAAAACAATAACAAATCAAATTAAAGAGAGAATAGATGAATGTGCGCAAAAAAACGCATCAACACGCATCGTGCGATCGCACTAATATTACACCACAAACAACGTGATCAATGTTCGATGCAATTCACAAGTCACACAACAAATCCAGAGTAAAACTGCAATTGTCTCCACGTAAAACTCCTTCTGTGAAGTACGAATCACTCATCCAGGTAGTGAATTGGGTTCACCATGAAGCTTTCCTCTAAGCCTGATGAATTTATGTTCTTCCTGACACGCAATCAAAATCTAGATGGCATAAGAAAGTTACAGATATAGGTTCTAGCATTCGAGTAAGTTTAAAAGTGGGCAAATGGAGGAAATTGGTGTTGAGTGGTCCAAGTACCGGATTAAAAAGTCGTACTTGCACTTCGGGGAAGCTGCTCTCATGTTCAAACGCGCAGTGTGTGAAGGAAGTTTTCTTTGCTAACTCGAAATGTTCTCCTGGATCTTAGAGCTAGTTCTGCTCGACAGAGCCTCATGAAACAAAAGCACTCAGCATTTAGCACAGAAAGTCTACGCGCAGGCATTGGCATAGTTCGTGTTTGAATGCATTTAGACGGTCGCTGCCTTACAGCATTTTGAGGAAATGTTCTGGCTAAGTGAGCAATCTCCCTTGTAGCTGATGTGGGTATTATTGAAAGGGAGCGAGAAAGGAAAATAAATATTCCACTGGGTTCAACAAGAGGTGTTCTTCTAATACCAAGATTTCAGATCATTGCTCAGAGGGAGAACATACATCTGGCCATCCCTGCACTGGATGTTAGCATTAATCATTTGTTTTATATTATAAACACTATATTGACCTAAGGGTGTTTAATGCTAAGTCTGAGTGCCAAATCTGGAAAATCCATTGCCTACAGCTGTTACATTTCACCTCCGTAAGCACAAAGAGCACAGAGATTATTTTAAAGAGGTAGCTGCAATATTTTCTGCTATTAATCTGCGATCTTTACAAAAATGGACACAGAAAGTACAGGAAGTAGATAAGAACCTGAGAAGTAATATAGGATTAAGCCACTCGGCCCCTTTGAATGCTACATTCAATATGAATCTTTTTACCTCTGCTTCACTGTTCGGCATTAACTCCACATCCCTGGATTCTCTCAATATCTAAAGTTCTACCAGTCGCCGCTTTGATCTGCTCAGCAACAAATCCTCTATAGAATTCCTACGCTTCACTACCTTCTGGGTGAAAAAAAAACTTATCTAAATCTAGCATGGTCGTTCCCTTATCTTGAGTCTGTGACCCCAGTTCCCAGGTACATAGGAGTTCAATCAGTAACTTTAAAAAGTTCATAGTTCGGTTCGTAAATTACACCAACATGTGGGCCTCGCTTTTTATCTTATCATATCTTTCTGGGTGTTTTTTATTCCACATTCACACTTCCAACGTTTTCAGTTTAACAGGCAGGTTAAAAAGAAATCTGAACTGTTTCACCGAAGAATTGTATTTCACTCCCGCAGTTGTCCCTCGGATTAAGACTATGTTTACTATATTACCATTGCCAAGAGGTCCCTCTTCTAGACCCCAGAACAAAAATTGCAACGTGGCTGTTAAAAAAATGAGGCGCCAAGTTTGCCGAAGGGCACCGTTTTTCGCTGATGCGAATTTTAAAGTCGGTAACTTCAATTTGATATTAATTATCTGAAGTAAAGATTCTTTCAATCTCTAAAATCCACCTGCAGGTAATATAAATATCAGAATATACCACCCTCTGAAGCTTATATTAATTGGCGTGTGAAGTCTCCTTGGGGGTCCAGGAAAGTATAAAATGTGAATAGGAAGTTTAAGAACTGTTAAAAGTTTTGTCAGCTGAAAATCCGTTTCCAAAAACAAATCAGTCGACATTTCGACCGTGAACTTAGCAAAGAAAACCTTACTGTGCATCCTGTGCATCCTACTATACGAGGTTCCCGTCCCAGTGTGAAGTTCGGATTTCTCGTGGATTTGGCCACATTGGTGATAAGAGCGCATTCCCGCTCTGTGCCGTCAGCCTGCAGGCGGGTTCTGGAGTAGCTCCGTGACCTGCGGTAGTTAACTGAGAGTGGAGATCACGGCCGAGTTTACAGCACCGCGGTTAGTGATGGTGTGCCGAACCCTAACCTTGGTGTAATAACTTAATTGTAATCATTGAATTAGAACTTAAAATATGTTCCCGTGAAAATAACCACAAATTGTTTGAACAGGCGCCATGTTCCAGCAGACACTGGCGGTAAAACTATTAATGTACTGCAAGGAAATGGGAAGAGATTATAGCAGAGAAGATTGTTTTACTTTTAACTTTAGATGAAATACGAAACCAAAAGGTAGTAGGGAAAGGGAAATTTTGCATTTGATTGTCCAGCTGGTTTCTGAAGCTTTTTAATACCAACCAATCAGGTGTGGGGTTAAGTTTATAGCAGAGAATACACGTTTTAAATTTCTTGGCAAGGGGGTTTTTAATGCCACTTATACACAGAGTTCTTGTCTACCCACGTCCATTCGGCCCATCTGGTCAGCAAAGGGAGATCTGAAACTTTTGCCTTCATTCTGAGCAACCTTCCTTCCCTCAAGTCAGCTGGTAAACCAACCCCACTCAAAGAGATGACTCACTTCGGCGGCTGCTCCTGGAATAAAAGGCGCATTCGTAAAATCTCAATGTATCTCTTCACGGCTGCACGCTAACGGCAGCTATACAAATTTAAAAAAAGAGCAGTGAAGAGTACGGATGTGGCGGTGGAAAGTTGCGGACCTGCGTTTTTGGTCTCTTCCGAGGCTTATAGGATTAGGTCAGTGAATTGGGAATCTGAGGTTATCCAATTGGTTCTCCGCCTCAAGCTGGTGGAAAGGGAACACGGTCTCGTTGTACATAAAATAAATCTCTTTTGGAAAATAAATGGCCAGCGCACTAAATACTGCCTAGGAAATGGCAATTTATTCGTTTTAAAAGATTAGAAATCCAGTGATACATGAAAATAGTAAAAAAAAACAGCGTAAAGTGCCAAAAACATTTACAAAGAACCATGTGTGTTTAAAAACACGGGGAATGGAATGTAGTTTAAAATATTCTTAACTTGCATAACTCTGTCATTTTTTGTTCCTTCTGTTTTAAAGTCGTTTCAATCAACAATCTGATTTATTTTCAGCACCCGCTACACAGCTCATTCTGCCTCTGTCCAATGTCAGGCAATGCAGATAATGAGTTAGTACTGCGGTGCAGATTTCAATCCCTCCACTGTTTATTGGTGTATTTAGGAGACACGGGAGACTGTAGATGCCGGAATCTGAAGCAACAAACAATCTGCAGGAGGAACTCACGGGTCGAGCAGCATCCGTGGAAGAAAAGGAATCATCGACGGTTCGGGTCAACCTCTACATTAAGCCTGGACACCCAGACCCATGGATGCATTTTGTTTTGTTGTGAGGCGCATGACTCTCCTTACTTCATGCCGCACGTTTTCCTACATTAACCCGGCCCTCAGTCGGATGCTCTTCATACATTCAAACATCACAAAGTTTCCACATTTCCCCGCTCTGCTGTTATGATTTCTTTTTGGCTTCAAGCTAAAATTTGAAAATAAAAATCCATCCTCTACCCTAAATTTCGACGGGTTGAAATCAAGCAACGTTCCTAGCCATAATCGAAGGATTTGATTCCTGGATTGTCTTTAGCGTTCTAGGTGAGGCAATGAAACCTCGGGCACAATGTCTCCGGAAAACATTCACAAGCTGAGCACATTTGTAGGGTTCGGGGTTAATGTAGATTAGAGAAGGGGTTTTCAGGTCTGATCTTCAATTACACGTTCTGCCACACGTGCTAGCATTTGTGCGGAGATTCCTGGTTAAACATCTTCTTTCCTCTCCCAAGTTCACTCCGGAGGTCGTCAACAAGGGCGACAGAGTTCAATAGCCTTTTTGTAATGGGAGGAAATCTACTGAAGCAAATAAGTTTTTGTTCTCCTTTGGAAAACGACATAGGCTTCTGAGAGTGGAATCCCACAGGTAATCTGTTCGCAACTGGAATTAAAATAACAGGATAGGTCGGTGGCAGAATAGATACAGTCTATGCTGCTTCTAAATTTGACAGATATGTCCACATTACAGGCGCTCAAAGTTCCACTCAATGTCCTGTTTGCAAGCTTGTGCTCAGCATTTAATTTTGGAAGTTTTGAGCTCCTTTACCTGCACGTGCAGTGTTTTGTGAACAGCTAATGTTCTGGACTGGCAAAATCCTTTGCCGCATTCTTGACATTTGAAGGGTTTTTCCTTGGAATGAATGTACCTAAACCAAAGTAACAGAAAGGTTATTAGACGTCTGAAAAAAATGAACAGAATTATTAATAATAGCTGCAGCGATTTACCATAGGATGCTATTAACTTTATAAGCTCATACGACAAGCTATTTATCTATGTGTTTTGATACATATTGTTGACAGTCATTTATTTCCATCTTGGATTAAACTAGTAAGTAAAGGATTCCTCCGGGGTTCTGGGAAGAACTACAAACGTCTTGGAATCAGCCATCAGTCGTGATCAAAGTTTCTGGTTCTCCGAAGTTTACAAGAGGGGTATCCTGACACATCCACAACCAAACTTGAAAGAAGCAGAATTAATTCTGGACCACGCCCTCTCCACCCCATCTCCCTTCCCGGTGAAACCGCGTTGCCTTACCTGTGATCGCGGAGGTGATCTTGTCTCCTAAAAGCTTTGTGACAAATGTCACACGTGTAAGGCCGTTCATCGGTGTGGGTCCTTTCATGAATCAATAGATTGTAAGATTTGGTAAAGTGCCTGCCACAGAATTTACAGACAAATTCTTTCTTGGTTTTGGACGGCAATCTGCCCCTGGTGGGCTTCCTTTCCGACGACAGCTTGGTGACATCCAGCAGGGAACCAATGGCCGAAGGAGAACACTGTTCATCTATTTCTCCCAGTTTAGGATGATCCTCCTGGGTGGCTGCAATGGCCAAATTGGCGAAGTCGAACCTAGGCCTTGTCTTGTTTGGAACATTGCTTGATTCTTGCTTGGGCGGGAATACATGGGGGAAGATCGGGATGGTGGGCAGCTGAAATCGAGTGTCAACCAGAGCCGAAACGGCGGGCACTTTGGAAAAGGACGATCGGGGCAAAGGCATCGGAGGGTAGCCCAGGGTCCACTGGTGGAGGTGGACGGTGTGCAGGGTGCTGAAGCCGTAGAGGTTGTGCAGCTGCTCTGGTGGCGTGGGGATGCCGTTGGAAGCTTGGAGAAAGGCGTAATTCGCCAGCTGCAGCGATGGGTGAATGGGAACTGGAGCCGGAATAGTCTTACTGCCCATCGTGCTCGCAGGTAGAGCGCTAGCTGCAGGAGACCTGGCCAACTTGCAGAAACCTTGGTGGAAAAGAAAAAAAAGTAAAACAAGGAGTAAACAACGACGTGACTTACTTCCATTCGTATTAAAAGTTCAATCAGTAATCAGACGTGACATCAGCTCTAACACAAAATGCCGCCCCAACGTAAACGGACATAAAGAACAAGCAATGTTACAGTAAAATCTACGTCTTACCGACAAAGTGTAAACATATTCAGCAAACACAGCCCTGCACTTTATTGGGAGCAGTCGAGGTTTGCCGAGCCTCAAAGAATAAACACCCAGACCAGTGAAATATGACAATTCCAGCCATCGCCACCCGCAAGGCTGTTTATTTATATCCCTTGATCGAGGACTTTAGAAGTCCAGTAAGTGCCCCACTGCGGTCTTAAACAGAGGTGAAGTAAAAACGTTTCCAGCCTGCAGCCTAACAAGTCATCAATAGTATTTTTTTAAAAAAACAATCAACAGGTAAAAAAGGTTGTAGGCATGTTATAAGAATGAGAAATAGATTTTTGCTCGATCACTCCCTTTATTGTGATTCATGATGTGAAAAGGGTAGCTCGTCCCTTTTCGCTGGAATACAACTAAAACTGAAGGTGCCGTCCGGAGAATAAAACAAGTTTTTGAACAGCCATTTTAACATGTTGTCAATCACCATCTATCATCTCCGGAACCCAGCGCTGATCCCAACAAGCGAGTGAAGGAAGAATCGCGTGTAAGTGGGCCGGGTGGGGTACTTGTCGTAACCTTTCACTGCCGCGATGCATCAGAAAGGCACAACTTAGTAAGGAGGTACAGTAACAAACCAGAGAAAATCTGCAGTCGCTGGAAATCACAGTAATACACACAATATGCTGGGGGAACTCAACAAGTCAGGCAGCATCAATGGAAAGGAGCAAACAGTCGACGTTTCGGGCCGAGACCCTTCATCAGAACGTCCTGCCGAATGGCCTCGGCCCGAAACGTCGGCTGCTGACCCTTTTCCATTGATACTGCCTGACCTGTTGAGGTCCTCCAGCATTCTGGGTGTATTAAATTTTGCCACTGTTCCTACTTCATCAATATTTTGAAAATCTGCCAAAACCTTGATGCTCTTGTTAAAGTAGAGGCAAATCAAAACAGTTCTTTTTACACTTGTTACATCAGGCTCTTAAACCTATGTTATTTTTTAAAAATCTGAAAATGAATACATATACATGGTTTACCTTTGTTTGCGGGTGAGGATTGAACGCGGAACCTGAAGGGTCGATAGTGTCTTTCCGCGGCTTACTTGTTATGAGATGGGGACCCCATCTTTGAGATGGGGTCTTGAAACTCGAGTCACAAACGAATCAGCGAGAATCACTCGCTGTTGCATTTGGGAAAATATGGAGAGATGCGACTAATTAGCACTTTCTGGTCTTAAGATCACCAGGGATTTAGTGGTTTATGGTCAGGTAATTGACTCCTTCTTCGGATCATTAGAAATATCCCATCAGTTATGACAGCGTTTCTTACACAAGATGGCACAAAACGCGTACTTAAGTTAAAAGGGGAAAAAAAACACAAATGAATCGTAACGACCGCTTCGTTTTCGCAATTAAACACCACGTTAAGTATATTTTCAGGAACAGTAAAAAAAAACACGTCGTGAGGGAATCAGAACGGTAATCGTTCTAAATTATGTGAAAGGAATTGGCAAACCAGGCAGACTGACATCATGCGGAATTCCTCTGCAATGACCCAGAATAAAATACAGTGACATTTCGCAAAGATTGGCTTTGCTAATTGGTGAGACTTTCCATTAGTGTTGGTAAGAAAAGTCACACCAGAAATTTCCGTTAACTCTCAACAGTTATGGCAGATAAAACTCAGTGGAACTAGTCACGGGTAATTTGTCAACATGCGCTCAATGAAAGAAGTTCCAGTGGGGGGTGATGTGTCTGCAATTATCCCAGCTGCTGATTAGGGTCTATTATGTTAACTTATACTTCAGTGCAGCCAGCAACCCGATGTCGCTTTTAACTTATTGAATAAAATCGGTCCTTTAGTTTCAATTAACTAGCCCAACATTCAGAAACGGAGGGAACGTGCTCCGTTAATAACTGCAACAGCGACGAGTGTAATTATGTATCCAGCACACTGACGAGTTTGCATCAACTGACTTCTAATATATATTAAACCTCGTGGAATGCTCCCGTGGGGCTGTAAATGCTTCAATTATATTTAAGCAGAGTAACGTTGAAGAAATGCCTTCAACTTCAATCCTTAGCAGCGCTAATGCAAAAGACTCTATTAAACTCACATTGAATTTCTTTTTATTGTTGTTGATTTATTTTTAGAAACAAGCTCTCAAGGAAAACGTTGAACATATCTGTTCGCAATCTGCTCAATATTGGTGTGGTCTGACATACAAGCCATTAATCACAAAGCCTTAGTACATTAGGCACAATACGGTCGTTTTTGAAAATGTTAAGTGCGAGGAAAGAAGAATTGTTCCCTTACCATGAAACATTCTAGTCTCTTACCTCCTAGTTATTTTTTTGGAAGACGTCCAAACTGAATTTTAGAGTTGAGTACAGATTCTTTACGATGCAACCGAAATCCCTCCTATTTATCTCCTCTTAAAGTAAACTGGCATCAGAAGCAGCGGGAAACATCGTGTAATTGGCCTATGTTTTAATAGAGTTTGTGTACGGTCTCGGGGGATCGATATAAAGAGTACTATCTCATATCTCCCGCGTCAACAAATATATTCGGAAGTGTAAGTCCCACTGAAACCACATATATGGTTTCAGATTATATTTACCTTACAGTAAACTGAACTTTTATATTTTATTTTTATTACCCTTCTTGCTGAGAGCTCTGTTTACCACGGAGACCGCAGAGAACTAGAATAATATAGAGACTGCGTGCTGAAGCAGACTCAGATAGACACGACGAAAGCGTTCTAAAAGCACAAGAGAGTACGGCCGCGAGCAGAAATCAGCCAACGCTGCTGATAAAATGCCCTGTGCTACTTTCATGAATTCGTTTCAAGACCAATCTACGAACAAACTCTGATAATGTGACTATTTCAAACGGTTAAATAATTTGGAGTAGTCACATTGCCTGAAATTTCACTTCCTTCTTTTGTAATCACGATTATGGAACATTATTGGTCGGATTCAAGACGTCTGAGTAATAGTGCACAGTTCATTTCAAGATCTAGGGGTAATGCCATGTTCTTAAAAACACTCACTCCCCACCGCGAAAATGTAGTTTACTGTCGAACTGAGCTCCAAACAATGGGTACTTTCTAGAAACCTGCAAATAACTACATACAGCAGGTGCATCGCGCCTGTTGCTGAATAACGATAGGAACCACCAACTCATTGTACCCTAAGTGTCGAAATAAGGATCGAGTGGAATTCGCAATCTTCCAGTAAGCATCTATACTTTGCCAAGATGTAGGATCTTTACATAAATATTCCCCAGTTTAGGCAACCATCCGCTAAATAAACCTGTCTTTAAACACAGTAGATGAGGTTCAAATATACCGTGCGGCCGTTCAACAACAACTCGAAGCTGATGAGGGAACAGCTTCATGGAATCTATGAGACCAAGTAGTTTTGATGGGGGTTTACTAGGTATTCGAAAGTAAAGCCAAGGTGTCTAGTGATCAGGCAAAAATCCGAAGAAAGGACTGAAAAAACCTGGTCTTTTAGGTGAGGTCGGAGGAACGGCTGGTTGTAAACTTGATATTTATTTAATATTACTATGCTCTCTGGCCATTATGATTACAAACACATCTATCGACTTTTTTTTAAGATGCAGCTGATTTCATCGCTATAATTTTAGCCACATCACACTGAACACAGCCTACATGCCTTTATTCCCCTGTGTTCAGGTTGAGTTTCCGGGCATACAAGCACGCACAAATGGTAATAATACGTAAAATTTACCAGCCGCTGCGGCGTTTAGAAGGGTGCTTGGCAGTTCCGTACCTGAACGGTTCATTTATACGAATTAATTGTATTCGGGGCTCTTAGGAGGATAAACGTCAACGTAGGCGAAGTAATAAGAAGGCAGGCTGCTTAAAACGTGTCCGTTTCTTTCCCAGTGTGATAAAAGACACATGCCCGAGAACATTTCTCCTCCCAATTACAACTATATCGCTGAACACAAGTGCAGCTGCTAACTTTAACGTTATAGCCAGCAAGAGAATGACAGCGAGCACCAGTCTGGTCAGTGGTCGATTGACTACTATTAGGGAAAGTCTCATTTGGTCAGGACCTACTGACGAGGGGTGTCGTTTATTCCTCGTCGACAACTGGTGCGGATTCCCATTAATTTCAACGAATCATCGTCCTTTCTCCTCCCCTCCCCCATCGCAACAAAATATCAAAGATTTTTAAAATAACAGAAATAGCGAAGGTTATTTACTGCGCAGATGAGAACAGGCAATTTTTATACAGATATACCATTTTATACAGATATACAATTTTTATCGAGAAAAGCTTAATTCTGCCAGAATAAATTTAGACTACAAAAATAAGTCCATAAACTTGAAAAAGTACATCTGTGCGGAATCTCTTTCTATTCACAGTTATCTCACCAGCCCTGCTTTGGCAACAGTCTTCTGAGCTGCAGTCTAATTTATAAGTCCGAAGCGATTTCGCCCTCTCATTGCTAGCCTAATCAGAAGCGTACTTGCTAACTGAACACAGGAATATTGGGAAGCTGGGCGCGCTGCGCCATATCAATCAGTGTTTGCTTTTAGATCTATGTTCCAAATGCTTCGGGGCATCATTATTCATCGGATTATCACAAAATCACAATGAGTACACTGTTTGGAGAATCGAAGAGCTCAAAGCACTTTTCAGCCGGGAGTGTTGATTAATACACCGAGTAAGACAAACAAGCAGTTTCTCCGTGTAAACTATGGATGAGTTGGCTTTTAAACGGGGGTAGGGGAAATGTTTAGTCCAATGTGCAGTTTGTATACAGAATGAAGTGGAGTAGTTGAACGAATTTCAACAGTCAGCTGTTTTACATCCACAGTTCGAGAAGAAGCGAAACGATCGCTTCTCTGTTGTATATTTGTCTGTGCTTCACTGATTAGTGTTCTGACTGAAAGAATAACCGTGTGTGGATTCACAAAGATCAGTCAAAGTTATCAACTAACGTCTTTGCTTTACTTTGGATTGGAAAATAAATATGCTTATTATTTTAGAAAATGAAATTTTTAAGATCTTCATAATAAAGAGTGGAGTTTTGCAGAGAACGACCCGTGTACGCAATTATGATGTGATTGGGTGAAGTATCTGTCACCCAATCCGCGGTTACAGCCGAACTCACGGATTAAGATATTCAAAATTACAATACACGATAATAAAATATGATTTCTACCACTGCTGGTCTAGTACTATTGTGATCCATTTATTGTAGGTGTCTACATTAAAATAAACTGAACAATTCGGGATTACATATAATGCTGGCGAAATTAACTAGGTTGTTTTTCCTTTAAAATATTTCACTTTACTGTTGATTATTAGTCTCACATGAAGTTGGGACTCTGTGCTTTATGGAAATAGAGAAAGGCGGTTTGGGAATAAAAAAGTGCTCCACGTATTTGACCCTGTCAGTACCTGTACCGTTGACCGCACTGGAGACCTTATTGAATGCATCCCGCCAATATTATTAGCAGTAAACTGCTCGCTGCACCGGAAACAGCTGGGAGCAACTCGCGAGCCGGGCTCGATTTACTGGTCGCCTCGCCGTGGACGGTGGCAGATAGCCGTGTGTTTACATCTGAATGATTGCACGAGACCCAAGTAACCACCCCCACCCCACCCCAAAGGCGCTAGGGGTGAAAAAAAAAGTATCAATGCAATGATTCGATAGCATGGTGGCCCACCCCCACCCACTGTCCCGACTGGTGGGACCGACTGGGATCAAGCGTTCTGCAGCTGGGCACATGTGTTTATATACAGCCTGCACGTGCTTTATCAGACGCAGGTCTCGTCAAAATCTGTCAATGGAACTTAATGCTAGAAAGTTCTGAATAGACTCAGCTAAGAGGAAACGCGTTCAGTTTCGTTCCATGCTGTGGATTAGCATCGCACTAGTCCTCCCAGTTAAAGCTACATAAACGTGCCCGCTGTGAATAAGATTCACAACTGCTAGGGTCGCTAATGGGCCAGCGCGTCTCCACTGTGAACGCCGCCGAATGGCAGGAGTTAACACCGGGTTCGGCGGTTTCATCTAACTTCGTTCAAGTTGACCCCTTTTATTTCAGAATGATTTAATTCACAACCCCGTGCATAGTAAAAACGCTATCACTAACCTAGTCATACGGCTTTTCAGAGTGACTCGCTCGCTTACTTTCCGAAACACCTCATAAAGGTAGAAAATGTCATTGCAGTTGAATCTGGATACCTACAAATTCTTGCGCAGTTGGAAAATTTAAATAGTAAAACTTTGATAAATTCTCAGCGCTCAATATCAATACCAACAACTGTCTTTGAAACATTACATATCCGTGCAATCAAACTGAAATTCCCCGCGTCCTATAAACCACGATCACCCCCGCCCCCCCAACCTTTATCCACATAATGCAATTCAATGAAGGGAGCAGAAAAAATGTGGTTACCTGCACCGGGGAACTCCTCGGGTGCTGCGAGGGTCGCCGCTTTTTCGCTTGAACTAATGGCAGATGTGGAGCTGGAGGGGGCGGCGGCTGTGGCACAAGCGCATACCCAAGTTGGCATGCTCTGAACTCGGAGATGGCGTTACGACGGCGAAGTGGGGTTACAGTGGGGCTGGTAGCACCAGCCAAAAACGACCGAGACCGTGTCAGACAGCCCTTGAGCAGCAGAAGTGCAGCTCGCCTTCTGTTCGAAGGGAGATGCCGAACACAGTCCGATTCCTCCAGACCCCTCGAACCACCTCCTATTTCAACTGAGTCCTGGGAGAAATCCTGGGACGGCGCAGGCGCACTGCGCAACCAGGCGGCCCCACCAACAAAAAGTCAATAAACTTTCCGCAAAGTTCACAGCATCGCAGAGGAGACAGGGGCTGCGGAGCTTCACGCCTCTTTAGGCTTAAGACATGATAAGAAAACATTAAAAACTAAAGTAACAACGTTTCCTGGCTCTGTCGGACAACAACATTTTATTTTTTACATTAACTTAACTCAAAGGAAATATGCAGTGTCTTTCTGAGAGAGAGAAAAAAAATCCGCCAGGCCACCAAATGGAAATGAAATAGACAGTAGGTTCTGACCTTGATGGTGCCCAGATGATAATTTGGGCTATTTTAGGAATCCGCTGAAACTACCAATTTATTTCTCGCACCAGACCTAAAGCGATAGATGATCGGCGTTTTGGGATTGAGGTATCTGTAACAAGCGATAAAAAACAGCAGTGAAAGAATTTAAATGCACTTTCTGCTGTGGTTAGATCAAAGGGGTTACGGAAGGAAGAAAACTCTAAAGAAGATATGGATACAACTCCCACTCAAAAAAAGACGAAAATATGCAGAGAGGCTAAATCTCGTTGCTAGGTTATAAATAAGTTTAACATGGTCAGTTTGATTAAGACTCCACAATGTAGCAAACTCTTTTCCTTGAGAAAATCTCCGTTTCCCCAAATTAAAGGACTAATTCAATATCTTCCCCAACACAAAAATGCTATGGGAATAATTAGAAGAAATATATATCACACACACACACACACACACACACACACACACACACACACACACACACACACACACACACACACACACACACACACACACACACACACACACACACACACACACACACACACACACACACACACACACACATGAAAGTTTTCAGCGAACGAAATGGAAATCAGATGTTTCCCGGTTTTACTTTGAGTGTGAATATAGATAATATGGACACTTTAAGAATGATTGACGTGTTCGTTTATCAGACAACTTTCTACGTATCTTTCTAATATAGAGTCAATGCAATATTATGGAGTGAGCAGTCTGATTTAGTTTGAGATTCCCAATCTTTTCCTTTGCTCAGCTCATTTGAAGGGTGTGTAGGTCTCCCTTCACCGGTCAACGTTTCGGCGAAGATCTTTTCCTTTCTGTTTTTGCTTATTATCTCTTTCATGTTCCCCAATTTTCATCCTGTTAATAGGAGATAAAGGGAGAAGATTTTTTTAACAGCCCACTCTTTCATCTAAAATAAAACTACGACTCGAAGCAAGTGCGTCTGATTCATTCAGAGAGTTGGACACGCTTGTTTTGATTAACGCTGGAAGGCAATCTGGACCGCCACTGTTCACCTTTTCAGACAGTTCGCAATCCAAGCACCATCCATCCATCCCTCGGCATGGCTCGTCGTCAAACACATTTTAGAGCCCAGGTTTGAGCTCAACCTGCGGCATTTTAAAAAGGAAATATCGAAGCATGTATAAATGTTTTTATAGCTTTTTTTTATTTCAACCCCTTCTGAAGACCGAGTAAAAAGAAGAAAGATTTCTTGAAACAATTTTGTACCAAGGAGATGATGAAAATACATGGCCAATGAAATATAACAAGTATTAATGTTTTGCTGGTATGAAACGAACAGGTTTTTTTTCCCAAGATACATCATTTTATTGTCTTCATGCGAACTGTATTGTCTTCATGCGAACTGCACTCACACGGTTAACAACTATTTATGTCCGATATTCTTTTCGTTTGACTCTCGTGGGCACTTTATTCTGACAATTATTAACTCGCAGTGTTTTAAAAGGAAAAGCTGACGTTGTGTTCGTTACAGAAATATTTTCCCCCAATCGGTGCCCATTGGGTTTCCCTGTAATATAATAACCTGTTGTTTTAGTTGTAATGCAAAACAAACAAATCTCCAAGGTAGTATAATTAACGTAAATACACAGACGTCACCTCGAGTTGGAAAATAGCAGCAAACAGTGCTCAAGATGTTCAGCCTTTAAACTATTATTCAATTTGCCATCCAATTACGATTAAGACAAATTAACCGGCTAGAGTTACTCGTTAGTTATTTTTGTTGGCTTATTATCACTCAGAGAATATCGTCATAATAAAGAGGTGGGGTGTTTTAATTTGTTTTCCCTCTGTATCAAATATGGATTTGTAACTTAAACGAGGGGATATAAGATGTATGTAAGAAAGCAAGCTTCATTGACACTTAACACTTCACTTTGTCTACACGATTACTTCAAGTTGGAAATCGTATGTGGTATGTCAAAACGCAAATGTACAGTGTGCAGTGTCTCGTCCGTTTTGTCCATTATTGATCCTACAGTTTATTGGAGGAATTCCTCGTTTATCTTAAAATTCGCTATAATTAATTATCTCACGACGTCACGTAGATGTAGCTTAAGCTCAATCAAACACTTCTTAAAGTAACAATGGTAATTTTTATAAAGACAAATTGATGAGAAAATAATTAAAATAATTCTACCAATCATTTCCAGAAATTATTGAGCCATTGATTCTTACAATATTTCGATGTACACGTGACAATTATTTTTAGATTGTAGTGACATAGTAATCTTTTTCATTAATTGCAAACAGATGTGAAGTAAATAATTAAGTACATCGATAAGTTCATATTTTTCAATTAACAACCGTTTTGAGACGACAGTATAAAAGTATATCCTTAGTTGCTATAAAGGTGGAAACGAGATTAAGTCGCCGAAGTCCGTATTAACTCTAACATGAACACATCGCGCCACCCTCTGGTCTTTTAAAGTAGAGCATTTTAACACTGGGATTTGTCCTTTGATGATAAATGTCACCATTTTGACATTTAGTATGCAGAATCATATATATTTTAAATGCGCATTCGTAGGTGACGATCTTGAGCTTCCTACAAAAGGCGCCAGTGACAGATATCAAGACTGCAGCCGCTGCCGCTAAACACTGAATAAGTTTTGGCATAAATTATCATAAAATAAATCTGATTTTAAAAAATAACTCATGTGATGGCCGTATCTCAAATTTTGCTTGCGTACCAAAGTAAGTGGTTTTAATTCCAATCTATTTCCGCTTTAAAAATGCTTGTGAATTCACTTGGTGTAGAAGGCCCCCACACCAACTGAACATCAATTCTGTGCATCGGAGGCCCGAAGAAACACATTTGATTACATTCCATGCTTCGTCAAATGCGAAATGAAGTTTATCATCTAGCACTTCAATTATAACAAGATCCAACGGTGAATAGTTATTCAACTGTAAACTTATTTTCAGGCCTGTATGCTAAGAAATCAATGGCCCTCCCACATCACTCTAAGTGTACTTATGTGCCGTTGCTGTTATGCGCTGACCATATTCGTCGTAACAACATCACGAGGTGGATTTTGCAGATTTAAGTTGCTTTATGAGAAAGTAGCGAATGCTGGAGGCATTGATCAGATTTAATTTGGCGAGTAGTATAATCTGCGGCTCACCGCCGCCCCTTCGCTCCGGAGACGAGAGGTTCTGCCCGACAGACACCTCGGATCCGAAAATCGAACCGACCGAGTCTGATCGGTCGCCCCATTATCCGTCATACTGAAACTCATTTTCCATCCGCTTCAATGAGAAGTAAAATGCGGCAATATTTACACAGGTTTACCGACCTGACACTGCTAAATTTCATTTTATAATCGAAATTGCAGCAAATTTCTTCATTGCATTTGAAATAAAATTTTAGAAGAATAAGAAATAATTTAGCAAAATGCATGAGGTTGGACTGGAAGGAAATGAGAGGACTAGCGGGCATAATCTCGAAAAAAGGAAGATCCGTTCCCATTCTTCACCTGTGATTAATGTAGGAAATAAGAAAGTAATTTATAGGACCACAATGCGGTAAAAAAAAAGCCTCTGGAGCTTATTCCGCCGTTCAGTAAAATCGAGGTTGATCGGTGCATCAGGAGATGAGGACAATGTCTTCTTTCAGAGGGTTGTTAATATTTGAAACGCTCATTCCCAAGGAAATATGGAGGTGAAATTATTGAATGTGGCCAGTGCTGAGATTCACGGGTCTTTGGATCACAGGGTAACGGGAAACGGACAAAAGAGTACAGATGAAGCGGATCGGATCAGCCACGGTGAAACAGATCCGGAGGCTATTTGGCCTCACCCTGCTTCCACTTCTTATTTCCTGCAGCAGTTGCAGGTGAAGCAGATCAGGTGAGATGCTGTGCGGGGGCGCAGGCAGGCACTCTGAGCAGCCAGTCTTACTTCGACAAGGTGAACTAGCCTGATTGGTTACAGAGACAGGGAAATCTACCTTATAATTCCCTGTGTGTAAAGTTAAAGGAAACCAAATCATTATATCAGAAGGTTTCGAATGGTATCCACCTTAACCAATTGGGCTCCCAGATGCTGTATTTATTAGCCGTTAACCATTCGCAATCAATCAATCAATCACGTGACGTAACAATCATTAATTCGACAATGTGAATGTCTAAAGGCATATTGCTTTCCACCAGTTTATTCTTTTTGAGCAAGTTTACCTTTCAAAATACAGTGCAGTAGGTTTAAATGAATATAAAATGTCTCGAATTGTAATCATAAATTTTCATTTTACATTTTCCTAACATTGACAGATTTGAACACAGTGGCCATCAGTATCCATTATGCAGGTGCTGATGGCAAAGGAAAATCGCACATAATATCTTTATGAGCTTTATAGGCTATATTGAAAAAAATAACAAGAGACAGCAAATCTATGCCCAAACTCTCAAATGAGAAACACAGATGTCATTAGAATTTCTTGGCAATAGTACTTCCTTGCAACAATTAATGGATGTCAGTCATTTTGTGAATATCTTGAAGATGATAAATTTCATTGAAGGTTGTGGTTTTTAATGTTATTTTCAAATCAAGCAACTGTTCTTCATGAACTTCTTGGAGGCACACAAGACAGGAATGACTATCCAATAAATTCATCTCATAGTTCAGCTAATATTTATGCTTACTTGTATTCAAAAAGTATAAATAAACTTTACTGACAATAAGTTTGAATGACAACTGTGCAATTATAAGCTATCCACGTTTTTTCCCATAACAGCTTATGACAAAATTTCAATCTTATAACAGTGCCAATGACTAAGAAGAAAAAAGACTTCCAGCTAAAAGTATCTCAGTACTTACCTTTTGAAATATACTTACTATTGGAAGGAAGGAAATGCAGTAACAAATTTTGCTCAGTACGATCCCACAAATAGCAAAAACATCACAATCTACTTTTTCAATTGATGCTGTAAGAAAGATAATTATTGGTCAAGATATCAGTGATCAAGTTTTTTTTTTGCTGCTCTTCAAAAGGTAACAGTTTAGGTTATGGCTCAATATTTCACTGAAAGCACAGCTGCTGCCTTAAAATGTGAAGCACAAAATCTGTAAAATATGGGTCTTTTAATAGATATCACTAGTCAAATATGTGTCTCAAAAACAAACTATTCTACCTGAGAAAAAATACTGCTGCCAAGTAAACAACATGCCATGAAAATCTTGTAGTCACTGAGAAATAATGAAGGATTCTCATAGCAATATTTTAAACACTTTTTAGGCAGTACAAAACACCTAATAAGGTGATGAATACTCTTTGGCATATACTGACATGAACAGGGAAAATACAAAATAAACTAAAGGTACATTTTGATAATCAATTACATCTTGAAATATTTTGTGAAAGAATTACAACTTACAATATAATTAATTCTTTATTAATATAGTTGCTCAAAATTAATTATGGCTTGATGTGATTTTAAAAGCTTATTTATCCCTTAACCAGCAATATGTATAATTAGGGATAATTTACAGAGAAATTAGTTCATAAATGCATTAAGTTCAAATCAATTTGTGTGATTTTCCTTACCTTTATTGGACAAGTTTGCTAACCACCACATGGAATGCTGATACAAAACATTGCTTTGAACAGTAGGTGAGGAGAAATCTGGAAGTTGCTGCTAGTTCAGGGTAATGGTGCTTGAAGGTGATAGGGTATCTCATATTAATACTGTAAAACATGGCCTTTTTTTTAGTTTGAATTATATTAATGGCAATTTTTGTATGCCATTAATGCGAGGGGCAGTGCTCAGAAGGGTCAATTTTGCAGTCAGTATTTGTTATGCTTATTGTATACACTTAACAAGGACAGTTAACCGTAGCCTTAACACATGTTATTGACTCCATGAAGAACATCAAAGTAGTAAGGACAAGGCAATATTCTGATATGTACAGATGAAAAGAGAGCCAGTTCATCGCCCCATATAATAGCCACTGAGCTGCCCTCTACTGTTCAGCATCATTGCTTTTTTCTTGATTTCCCTCTTCAAGCCTCAAGCAATAAATTTATTGATGCAATAGATTTGGGACTCAACTGCAACTGGTCTGAAAATTATTAATTCCCATCACAAGAACAATAATAGAAATTGTAGCAATTATTAGTATAGCAATATAATTGACATAACATTTTAGGAAAATTAGCTTCAGCTTATTTTTAGCTTATAATTAAAAGGAAATGTTTTCCATTTGATTGGAGAAGTCCAACTGGATGGTGTTTATTGATTTAACCACAATCATCTGTTAAGTTCATATGATATAGGAGCCGCATTAGGCCACTTGGTTCATGGTTGATTCATTTACCCCCTCAGCCCCAATCTCATGCGATCTCCCTGTATCCCTTCATGCCCTGACCAATCAAGAGTCTATCAACCTCTTCCTTAAATATACATAAAGATCTGGCCTGCCCAGCTGCCTGTGGCAAAGAATTCCACAGATTCACCACTCTCTGGCTAAAGAAATTCTTCCTGAATTCCTCCTGTTCCTTTAATAATGAACTAAGTGGAGTAAAAATATGACTTTGGCCACTGATGCTAAAATATTCGAGAGTTTGTTTGCAATCAATGTTTATGACTATACTTTATTAGGAGTTTGAAGAGATTTGGCATGTCAACAAATACACTTAAAATCTTCTATAGTTGTACCGTGGAGAGCATTCTGACAGGTTGCATCACTGTCTGGTATGGAGGGGCTACTGCACTGGACCATAAGAAGCTGCAGAAGGCTGTAAATTTAGTTAGCTCCATCTTGGGTAATAGCCTACAAAGTACCAGGAGATCTCAAGGAGCAGTGTCTCAGAAAGGCAGCGTCCATTATTAAGGACCTCCAGCACCCAGGGCATGCCCTTTTCTCACTGTTACCATCAGATAAGTGGTACAGAAACCTGAAGGCACACACTCAGCAATTCAGGTACAGCTTCTTCCCCTCTGCCATCTGATTCCTAAATGGATATTGAAGACACTACCTCATTTTTCAAAAATATACAGTATTTCTGTTTTTGCATGTTTTAATCTATTCAATATACGTAAATAATTTACTCATTTATTTATTATTATCATTTTTTTCTCTGCTAGATTATGTATTGCATTGAACTGCTGCTGCTAAGTTAACAAATTTCAAGTCACATGCTGGTGATAGTAAACCTGATCTTGATTCTGACTCATTCCAATATTGGGTCCTTTTAATGAGACCAAGTGACAGTAGGGGCTTAATGGACAGAATAGTTCCAGCTAGTAGTGAAAGATGAATATTTATTCTTCATTGTAAAGTTTGCTCTGTAAAAGATACTCCTGGGCTGTCCTCCTTCTGCATGATAGCAGAAAAAGATGTAAATCTACATCAGATTCTGTGTCCTCCAAGGACAATTCTTCAACCACTTGAATGAAAATCCTCTTTCCACTGCTGGCAGCCAAGTTCTCTTCTGCACCTGGCTACTTCTCTGACAGAATTACATCCACTTAGTTTTGAAGGTTTCCATTTACTGACTCTGCATTGGGCACTTGATAACAAACTGAGAGGTTGATGTCTATTTCTGTCAGCATTGACATTTCATAGAAGTATGAATCTCACTAATACCAAAACAATTATAAATTGAGCCATGTAGCTATACTTCATATTTTCAAATAACTTTCCATTTTATATACAGTATTTATATAATAAAAAATATTCACACAATGGGCTCCTCTAACTCTATTCTCAGAGTAGAGATGTGGTCTTGGTATTTTATTTTGCAACTGAAGTTCAAGCAGTCATCACTATCAGAACTGGATATTGAATTTAATCTCATCTCTGTGGTCGCTAGTGTGTGCAATCACCGCCCCCCCCACACACCCCGGATCCCTTCTATAAACTAAGCAAAATCTAACATGTGGATTGCTAAACCTCATGGCTTGGTGTTACCCTAGGTAGGGGGCTTGTCACAGCATCAATGTCAACCAATCATTGTTTGCCTTTCAATAGAATAGGACTCTTTTGATTGGCTCTTCATGAGCTCAGATACATGAAGGACAATAGGAATAACACAATGGGGAGGACCAACTTGACGTTTGCTAAAGATTGTGTGAGGAACCTTTATAGATCAAGAACAGTAACCATTGCTTTTGCCTATTTAGCTACTGAAACTCAGAACAATAATTCACTCAGATCTACATCACTCCAGGTTACTTATTAGTGCGAACCATCCGAATTGATTTAATTTTTTCTAAAGTATTATTTTCAAGATCTGGACAATTTTATTATTTGTTAATGCATAGCCAGGTATGGTCCTTAAATGATAGACTATCAACCTAATGTTTAATACTCAAAGGAGAAAACAAATATAACTGCATTTTGACTGTGTCTGTCCATGGTGTGATCATCACAATGGTTTTAAGAAAGTACATTTGATCAGGGGAAGAGGATACGGGTGATTTTTTATTTAACTTTGATAGAAAACCAGAATAGGAATTTCCACAAGTCAGGATTTACACAGTCTCAAGATGTGTAATACTATCTGACCTGGCACCTATTGCAATACATCACCAATCAAAAACGTGTGCACATCACTCGACCACCAGTGAATACAAACTGTTCTGATTCATTTCACTCAGTGGGGACTAAGTTGGATCACACTCATAAATGAACATATGGATTAAAATAAACAGTTAACTCCCTACACATTGAACAGGTTGCAGACAGTGCAAGCAATCTGGGCTTCCTGTACAATAGCATGCAACACCTTATATTTCATCCAGGTAGCACCCAACCTGATGGCAGAAACACCAATTTCTCAAACTTCCAGTAATTGCCCCTCCACCCCTCTTTCACCATTCCCCATCTCCTATTCCCTCTGTCACTTTATCTCCTTGCCTGCACATAGCCTCTCCCCCCTTCTCACTCTTCCATGACCTTCTGTTCTCTCCAATCTTACTCACCCTTCTCTAGCCCTCTATCTCTTTCATCAATCAACTTCCCAGCACTTTACTTCATCTCTCCCCCTCCTGGTTTCAACTATCAGCTTACATTTCTCTCTCCCCTCTCCCCCACCTTTTAACTCTACTCCTCATATTTTTTCTCCAGTCTTGCCAAAGGGTCTCAGCCCAAAATGTCGACTGTACTGTTTTCAATAGATGCTGTCTGGCCTACTGAGCTCCTCCAACATTTTCTGTGTGTTACATGAATACAGCATTTGTTTTGCCCTAATTGCCTGTTTCAGCCAGCCGGTGATGTAGTGGCAAATGGCTCCTTGCACGCTTTCCATGCATGCTGGGTCGAACATCGAGCTAACAACTCGGCTTCGTAAAAAAACAGTCAAATGCTACAGAAACCGCAAAAACATCATCTGATGTGCCACAAGGCATGAAAAGGAGCAACACTCGCCTGCTTCATTACAGAAGCAAGGGTCCTTTTGTGTCTATGACCAGTAGTAGTTAAAACTAGCTTACAGAGTTTAAACAAGCCAAAGTTCTTCATTGGAAGGTGCAGCATATTGGAGGTAAATGTAACTTGACAAAGGGCACATAGAGCAAACGAGAAGAAAGCAGAATTATGATTTTCAATTGCTGGTCTGGAGGTTTGTTGGAGGAAGTGGAATCATGTGACCTGAAGGAAGCCCGAGGGCCCTCCATGTACTCACTCAGTCCAGGCTTTGATGCAGTTCTCCAGGATGTTTAATGATTGGGCACTGACGATCATGGTTGAGTGATTCATCTTCAAATATACCAATTATTCTTCATCAGTGTTCCAAACATCCCACTCCATTACACTCTCCCAATCAGAACTCAGACTTTACAACCTCATGATCCATCATTTCCCCACATTCTTCTGCCGGCTCTAAGTGTCACACCTACACTTCACAGTGTGCATACTGTGCTCAGCACATTACACAAGTGTAACGTCCAATAGTCACAGTGGGGCAAGGTGGTGTGTGCAATTGCCATCACCAACAGCCAGCAGAATGTAATAGGCATGCCCGGTGCTGGAAGTTTGCTTCAACTTTGATTGGTTGATGTAGAGTCCAGACTAATGCTGGGACCTAGACCCAAGGAAATCATGTTCCCTCCTGCTCAATCACACTTTGCAGATGATTCACTTTTATTTGCCATAACTGATATTATGTAGAGAGATGTGGCAGGCAGTCTTCATCATCAACACCTCAAAAATAACAAGGAGCTGAAAAATGAATTGGTCTGTTTTGAGTTGAGTTGCTTGAGAGCAGAATGTTGGCACTGTGAACTTGCAATAAATGATTATATTTATTAAGAGTATTTCAGCAAGGCAAAGTACAGTTGTGATGAGGACTGATTACAGTAAATCTAATTCAAGTGTTGACAAATGATAAAAAAATCATCCATCTAACTAATTTCATAACCTACCATAAAGTTTCCACAGCATGGTCTTCTTAGAAGTTGCTCAATTCCTGGCAGCTGCTGGTACTCCTGATTGCTCACTTGTTCCACTGACACCTACAGTTGAGATTGTACTACATTATTATTTATTCTGTTTGTATTAAATTCTTTGTGCTTTCATATGTTGTCTTCTCCCCTTTGTGAATTCCCCCAAATCATAGCAAAGGTGTTTCCTGATACTCATAGCTTCTACCCTTTAAAACACTTGTCAGAAGTGGTGAAAGAGTGAGTGAAAAAAGAGAGGGGAGGTATACTTTGGATTAGCATTGTTAAGAGAAACTTATCCTAAAGATATATCAGAATCGTTTCTGTTAATGTTTTCACCTTTAGTTCCATTGGCTGTCATCACTATGGAGCCCCCTCAGTTAAGCCAACTTGATTGGTTGTGCCTGCTCAGCCCTTCTGAACTCCTGTGATCTATTAATCAGTTTAAATTTAACATGCTAATTTTAGAAATGCCAGTGGAAATAAAATACTGCTTCATTGAGCATTACAGTGTATTCTAATGGTCCACTGTTACCTTCATTAGATTAGGATTGTTTTGCGTCTCATGTCTATTGCAATATGGCTAGTTGCTGACTTTAGACCACTTGCCCTGATGATAAATGCCTAATTCAGATGTAACAGCGTTGAGTTTGCCTATGTGACAAGAAGAATTAACAAGTTTTGTTTTAAAGAATCTTTTGTGGGTGTAGCATCTTATAACAACAGAGGTGATGAAAAGTTTCAAATATCTGCAGGGTTCTGTCATTTTCTTGTCTTGGCCCATCCAAATGACTAGCATAAGTAGGCCCCAAAATACAAAATGAATTTGCACAGCCAGCATCTGCAACTAATACAAAGCTGTCATGCTTAGTATAATGAGAATGATGAGCTTACGAAGGGGTTCCAATATATTTTTATAGCCTAAGAGAAAAGTGAGGAAACTTTGAGAAAACTCTGTGCTTACTTGAAGGAAAAAACGTCAAACTCAAATCATGCATTTGAATGTTGTGAATATGAAACGCAATGCTAAGAGTCAGGCTGAAGCGTGGGTCTTGTTTGTTGAGCGGACAGAACTCACCCATATTCCAGCACACTTGCTGAGTTTAGATGCACCTCTTTTATGGTTTAGTCCATGAATAATTTTTGTGGTTGCTTCAAATATAAGAAAATGCGAATCTAGAAACAAGTATGTTTCAGCAGCAGTGTGATAAGGGTCTTGGAATCGTATTGTGTCTTAAAATGTTCTGAAATTCATGCTATGTAGCAGATCCATGTCACTTTGTCCCATTACCATTGCTGCTATGCTTCTTTGGGCACACCCTGTGCAAGAGCATGTGTCCTTTGGGGATTCAAGTCATGTATCCCTGCAGCTCTCCACACCACTGTTTTTTCTTGTGATTGTAAGATCCTAATAGGCATTAGTAATATGAACTACTGCAAGTCTGTTTCATTATTAAGACCAATGCCATGGGAGCAGTGTGGCTTCAGTTGTTGCACAGACCAGGCCCTCAAGCTGAGGTGTCACCTGTTACAGCCTCCCAGAAGAGGAGGTACTGGAGGCTGTATTGGAGAAAACAGAGGAGCAACTGGCATGCTGGAGTTCATGCTGGGTTGATGCAGATCGATGGGACCAGGCAGACTGATCATTTAGATATTGGACTAGATGGGCTGAATGGCCTGTTGTTGTGCTGTAGTGCTCTATGACTCTATAAACAGAAGAAAATCAGTGAGTCAATTGTGACCAATTAAGTTTTCTTTTCTGCTGCGACAAAAAATGTGCTGAAGGAATTCAATAGGCCATGCAGCATCTGTGAGAGAAAAGAAATTGTCAGTATTTCAGGTTGAACCCCTGCATTTCTGTGATCAGGTATTAACCTGTCCAGAAACTTTTTAATCAAGAAAAGCAAATTGAAATCAACCAGAAGGAAGTTGAGAAGATGACCTCATGTTCACAATGTGAGTGACATTACAGTTCTGTGTAAAAGTCTTGGGCACATGGTATATATAGCTAGGGTGCCAAGGACATTTGCACAATATTGTAGTAATCTTATGTATTGCTCTGTACTGCTGCTACTGCAAAAGAAAAACAAACTTCATGAGATGTACATGAGTGACGACAAACCTGATTTTGATATGGGTCTCTTTTGTGGACTGAGAGTGGGAAGGGGCAGGGAGATGAGAATTATGGTTGGGAAAAGCGGAAGGGAGCAGGAAGCCAATTGTTGTGGAGTCAAATGAGCTTGTCTGATGTCTCAGGGTTACGTGTCTCTGCACCCACAACCCCAAACCCCCACCCTTGATACTCCTTCTCTATCGCCTGTCCCACTCCACCCCACCATTCCGAACATCCTTTACTCCTGTCAAATATACAAATTCACTGTCCGCTCCACAATGACAAATACTGTACTGTGCAAAAGTAGTAGGCTCTGTAGCTATACATATGCACCTAAGATTTTTACACAGTACAATACATGAATCATCATGTTGAACCAGAACTCATTCCAAGCCTGAACTCTCTGTTCTGGATTCCCATAAAACAGAGGGTGAATCTATTTAATGCCACATTTTATCTTTTGTGCCTGTCATATTTGAAATATTGCTGTTTAATGATTTGGATGATTTGAGATTCTATGAGCACATTGTATTCTTTCTGGCTTGAAACCATTTGTACAAGTGTTTGGAAAAATAAAGCTATTTTCAAGATTAAAAAGAAACATGTTGGACCTGCTTACCTGATTTGGCAGTGTTTGTGGAGAAAGGAATAGAATTTACATTTCATTAATTTACAATATATTTCAACTTTTATAAGATCAATTACAATTTTTTTATTATTAGATGTAATGAGAGATAGATAGGGAGAGAGAGGGAGAGGGATTATAATTGAAACAACTGAACTTAATAAGGCAGTGAATTGACATAATAAATGCTTTGTAGATTTTGAAGATGCTTTGAAGAATTATGTGTTTCTACTGTCGTTTAAATAACATGATGGAATCTACACTGTATGCTCCATAGATTAATATTGCATTTGGAATTGAAGTGTTTCAGCCCCGGATAATGATGGCTCACCAAGAGTCAATTAACTGTGAACTGAGTGAAAAGTAGCAGGCATTATTCAATAGGCCACAATGATTCTTCAAAAGATGTTTCTTCTGCAGCTATGCTAATTCATTTCTCTTAAACATACCTAAAGCCAACCTGAACCTAAAGCATAAGATTCTGGGGTGCTGCTGGTCAGTTCATTAACCTGT
Organism: Hypanus sabinus; assembly: GCF_030144855.1. Classification (NCBI taxonomy): domain Eukaryota; kingdom Metazoa; phylum Chordata; class Chondrichthyes; order Myliobatiformes; family Dasyatidae; genus Hypanus; species Hypanus sabinus. The sequence continues at coordinate 42,503,031 of NC_082715.1, read as the reverse complement.
CTACACTCTATACTGAATGACAATGAGCTAGCAGACCTCTGCCAGGAGCATGCCCGTTTCTGCCTCTTCATGGCAACTGCATCTGCAGCAAGAGCTTGCATGTCAAGGAGCTTCGACTCGGAGCTGATTCAAACTGTGAGATGCCACAGCTTGAGCCAAATTTTTCTTGATGTTTTGTTCCAAGTTACAGTCACATTCCTTAGATGAAGTTCTGCAGAATTGGTCAAGCAAGCTACTTTGACTATGAGCTAGCAGGTGGGGGATCCAGAAGGGAGAACCGGAGGAACCTTAGTTTTTGCATTTCTTCATTAGAAGCACAATATTTGCAAACTGTGTGGTCAAGACCAGAGTCTGTAGGGAAAATGAGCAAATTGATCAGAACACCATGGTCTAGGGAACCATGAAGAATGTAGCAGTGAGAGGGAGCTGCGGAGTCAGAGGAATAGTAACTGCCATTGTAAGCATAAGTTTCAAATCTTTTGTTGCTAGCCAGAAGCTAGGAACCAAGGGCATCTCCTCTGGCTGAGAGGAACTTTGATGGGAAAGATCCAATTGCAGTGTTTCATAGGGGATGGGATAGTTATGGCTGAGAAGGCAGTTCCATTGAAGAGAAATGCTCAGCTAGAGACAACATTTAAAAGCAGACTGACAAAGGCAGTCTTTGGATTACCAGATGAGCCATGTGCAAATTGGCAGATGGTTGATGAGAGCCCGGCATGATTCAAGTTCAGATAAGTTTACTTTCATGGTTATACCTACACTGACGTTGAATGTCATGAAAAATAACTTTTTACAACAGTAACATCATACGTCACAAACAATATTTCCTCTGAGGTTCGCATGTGCATGCACACATATCTTTTGCCACTAGCACACAAAGCAATTTAAACTGCGCACAAAAGTTTGTCACCCTTTACCTAGTTGGCATGTTAACTATATTTCACGATCGTACACAATCACATTTCCTTTTCCGGTTTCTGATGCGGACAGTGTTGACAACATGAAGTTTGCAATGATTTGTCTGCAGGATTTAGAACTGGCTATACTCTTTTTATTGAAGAAGTTATTCAGTGTGCACATGTTGTTGTCACTGGGCAAAAAATTGCACAGCACAAGATTTTTGTGCACACTGGTCATTAAAAATTAGAGGGAACATTGATTACAAAGAAAATAGACATAAATTACATACACTTACATAAATTGCACATATTAAAATAAATTACACTTAAATTATACATATGACTCAATGAACAGAAATAACATCTCTTTATGGGAGTTGATTGCAAAATGATGTCACTTTGATTGTTGTGGGAAGGTGGACTGTGGAAAGAGTAAGTTGTTCTATTGAGCAAGGTTGCTTTCGAATATGGTGTCCTAGTGAAACATATAACTAGAGACATAAATCAGGCTTTTAACTAGATAGACGGAAATGGTTCCTGTGAAGAAAATCTAGAGTGAAAGGGCAAGACAAGAGCATAAAGGGATGAAATGGACAACAAGAACCCAAGTGGAAATGAATAATAATGAACAGTGTTCCATTATACTCGCTTACAGCTTGTCCTCACAGTGACCCTGCCCTCACTCTCAGAGGATTTGACTTTGTCCTCCCCACCCTCCCAGCTATAACACTAGTGTATTTTCTCTCCTGTCTAGTTCTGGCCTGGGACTTTGAACTGTCATTTGTCATTTGCTGTCTGACCTGCTAAGCATCTCCAGAATTTTCTGTTCATAAGTAATTTAACCTGCTCAATAATGATGTCAAATCAGTGTAGGATTTACTGTATGAATGGAAGGGCACTAGGGATTGTAATAGAATAGAGGGGCAAGGAGTATAAGTTCATATTTCATTGAGGGCAATGTTACAGGTAGACTGGGTGGTGAAAAAGTCATTTAGCACACTGACTTTCATCAGAGCGGGCACTGAGTATAGGAGTGGAGACATTATGTTGTAGCAGTATAGTATAAGTCATTGTGAGGCCGCACCTGGAGTACACTGTATAGGTCTGGTCACCCTGTTATAAAAAAATAGATGTGGTTAAAGATCTGCAAGTATTTTACCAAGATTAGAGAGCCTGAGTTATAGGGAGTGGTTGGCCAGATTAAGTCATAATTCCTTAGATCATAGGAGAATCAGGGTGACCTTGTAGAGGTTTATAAAATTATGAGAGGCATAAATAATTTGGATGTTAACAGTCTTCCCCAAAGAAGGGAATTCCAATTGTAGGGGCATAGATTTAGGGTGAAATGGGAAAGATTTAAAAGGCAAGCTTTTCATGCAGAGGATGGTGAATATATAGAAAGAGCTGCCTGGGGAAGTGATTGTGGTCAGTACAATAGCATAATTTATGAAAGACTTAGATAGCTACTGACAAGGGTTGTGGCCTGGAGAGATATGGACCAAATGCAGGAAATTGGGATGAGCTGGGTGTACACCATGGCTAGCATGGATTTGTTGGGCCAAAGGGCCTGTAGCCCTGCAGTATTATTCTATGACTTTATCATTTGAAAGAACACGCATTATTCAAGTAAAATTGTGGAGATTAGAAACTGTCTGCTAATTGAGTTTCATTCCTTTTAGACGATCTCATTCCTAGAATGGAAGACAGATTTGAACTTTTTTCTGGAGGGCAGCAATTCACTAAGTTACATATAAGTCATGCATGTGAACAGCAATTGTTAAAGGATCAGTCAAAACAGTTTTTGATTGTTAGTGCACACAGTAGCTTGTTCACATCTAGCTGAGTTTGGTCTGCACCTGTTACCTTTCAAAGACCTTTGGAGGACTATTCTCAGGCTATATTCAGGTTTCTGTATACTTAGCTGTTAACCTGTTTGTAAGGATCTCAGGGAAACAAATACCTGGGGAATCTGGAAGAAATTATGAAGTGACTGGAAAGCAGATTGACATTTAAGGAGAAGACTACTCCATGATTACTGAGCTGAAGGTATAGCTGGGACTGTTAAATTATCATTATAATTTCCTGCCAAGTCCACTACTCCACAGACAAAAGGGTAATTTAATCTTGTGCCATATCAATCATAAAGTGATGCTGGTACTGTGTTATCAGAATCAAAATCAGGTTTAATATCACCAGCATATGTTGAGAAATTTGATAACTTCGTGGCAATAGTACTTTGCAATACATGATGATAAAGGGGAAAAATCAATTACAGTCATTTTATATATGCATATTAAGTAGTTAAATTAAAAATAGTGCAAAAGCATAAATAATAAGTAGTGTTCAAGGGTTCAATATCCATTTAGAAATCATATGGCAGAGGGGAAAAAGCTGTTCCTGAATCACTGAGTGTGTCTCTTCAGGCTTCTGTACCTCTTTCCTGATGGTAACAATGAGAAGAGGGCATGTCCTGGGTGATTGGGGCCCTTATTGATAGAGAGTATCTTTCTGAGACACGGTGCTTCATGCTTTGCAGATGTCTTGGATACTATGGAGGCTAGTACCCAAGGTGGGGTTGACTAATTTTACAACTTTCTCTAGCTTCTTTCAATCTTGTGTAGTAGCCCCTCCCCACCATACAATACAGTGACGCAGCCTGTCAGAATGCTCTCCATGGTATATCCGTCGAAGTTTTCGAGTGTCGTTGGTGAAAAACAGAACCCCTAATGAAATATAGCCACTGTCTTGCCTTCTTTATTGCTGCATTTATATATTGGGACCAGGTTGACATCCTCAGACATCCTGACATCCAGGAACATGAAATTGCTCACTCTGTCCCCTTCTGATCCTGCTATGAGAATTGGTTTGTGATCCCTCTTCCTATACTTTCTGAAGTCCACAATCAGCTCTTTGGTCTTACTGACGCAGAGTACAAGATCGTTGCTGCGACATCTCTCCACTATTTGCTATATCTCGCTCCTGTACACCCTTGCGTCTCCCTCTGCAATTCTGCCAACGATGATTGTATATCTGAAAATTTATAGATGACATTTGAGCTATGCCTAGCCAGACAGTCATGGGTATAGAGAGAGTAGAGCAGTGGGCTAAGTACACATCCTTGAAATGCATTTTGATCATCGGCGAAGAGTAGTTATTAATACCAATCTGCACAAGCTGTGCTCTTCCGGTTAGGGAGGTATAGAGACCCAGGTTCCATTTGCAGAGGGAGGTATAGAGACCCAGGTTCCATTGCTTATCAATTGGCACTGTGGGACTGATGGTGTTAAATGCTTAGCAACAGTTAACGAGCAGCATCCGGACATGTTTGTATTGTCCAGCTGGTCAAAGACTGTGTGAAGAGCCATTGAGATTGCATCTGCCATAGACCAATTATGGCGATAGGCAAATTGCAATGGGTCCAGTTCCTTGCTGAGGTAGGAATTGATTCTAGCCATGACCAACGTCTCAAAGCATTTCATCACCGTAGATGCAAGTACTCCTGGATGATAGTCATTAAGGCAGCTCATGCTACTCTTCTTGGGCACTGATATAATTGTTGCCCTTTTGAAGCAAGTGGGAACTTCTGATTGTAGCAATGAGAGGTTGAAAATGTCCTTGAATACACCCGCCCATTCTTGGCACAAGTTTTCAGAGCCTTATCGTGACCTGCCACCTTACGAGGGTTCACCTTCCTGAAAGACAGCCTGACATCAGCCTCTGAGAGAGAGGAAGATGGATGACATTGAATGAAAAATGGTTCTGTGATGCTGATAAGGTTTACATTCAGCATGCTGACAGCAGAAAAGATAAAATAATCTCAGAAAAGCTTATATACTATTTTAGGAATACAGAAGATCTATGAGTACAAAATGAACATCATATCACCATTTGCACACACAAGAGCCCTGATTTCCCTTTTCCCTGAAACGTAGTCATTAGTTTCTTCATGTGTTCAAAGACCATACGAATATCCTATTGAATTCAAAACAGGGAAGTCCATGGAAAGACAGATACATTCAGTGTTACTCTGGTGCAAGAAGCAATTACTAATGAAGGAATGCACAGGCAAGTGCTGGTGTGGGAAACTTTGGACACTGCCTGTGAGTACAATGATGCAATGGACAGTACAAGATGTTGCACTCTCACTAGTGGAGGTCAGACACATTGCCAAAGAAAGTAAATTAACAGTTAATTTGAAGATTATTACATGATGTGAGAACTTCCTTTAACAAAAACTGTATTGCTGTTTTGTTGATGTGGAGTTGAGAGCCTGTTGAGTAGGAATGTAATATGTAATTAGTTCTCCTTCCAGAGCTAACAATTAAAAAGTACCACAAGGGTAATTTACTACAGGGGTTATTTTACATTTGTGGTTATTTCAGCCAGCATCTTTGTGCATTGAAGCTATCTGGTATAATTGCCTGATCTTTGTCAGAGACCCTTTCATCAAAGTATTGAGTAGAAGAATTAGAGTGTTATGCTGAGATTGTATAGGACATCGGTGAGGCCTAATGTGGAGTATTGTGTGCAGTTCTAGTGAGCTGCCTACAGGAAAGATACCAATAAGACTGAAAGAGTGCAGAAAAAAATTTAAAGGACGTTGCTGGGACTTGAGGACATGAATTATAGCGAAAGGTTGAATAAGGTGGGACTTTATTCCCTGTGTTATAGTGTTCTATGACTTGATTATTGCATTGTTTTCCTATTCAGGTTGTTGTTGGCTAATCAGGCTTGCAAACAAAGATAAGATGACAAGAACAAAACACACAACTCCCTCCCTTTGATAAGATGTAACACCAAATTTTCAAGGAAAACAAAGATCATGCAAACACAGGAGCAAACCTCCAGTTGGAGTTGGAACAGGGTTAAAATATTTAAACACGGCAAAGTTGTGGAAACTCATTAGTTACACACACACAATATTGCTCAGAATCAGAATCTTTATCATAGAGTTTATGTCTGACTTACAGTGTATGTGATGAAAGGTGTTGTTTTGTGGTGGCAGTATATGCAAATTATTATGAATTTCTCATTTCTTCTGTGCCATGTCCAATGATGAGGACAGTCATGGAACTTTCATGATCATGATTGATTTTGGCAAAATTTTCTACAGAAGTGGTTTGCCTTTGCCTTTCTCTGGGCAGAGTCTTTACAAGACAAGTGACTCCCAGCCATTTTCAATATTCTTCAGCAATTGTCAGTGGTCGCATAACCAGGACTTGTGATATGCACCAGCTGCTTGTACAACCATCCCCAATCTGCTCCCCTGGCTTTATGTGACCCTGACTGGGGGGCTATGTAGATGCTTCACCTTGTCCAAGTGTGACCTGCAGGCCAGCAGAGGGAAGGAGCGCCTTACACTTCCTTTGGTAGAGACATATCTCCACCCCACCACCCAACTATAAATTAAGGTAGGACGACATAGAACATAAAACATGGAAATCTACAGCTCATTACAGGCCCTTTGGCCCACAATATTTTGTTGACTATGTAACCTACTCTAAAAACTGCTTAGAATTTACCTACCGCATAGCTCTCTATTTTTCTAAGCTCCGTTTACTTAGCTAAGTCTCTTAAATGACCCTATTGTATCTGTCTCCAGCAGTGTATTCCACGCACCCACTACTCTCTGTGTGAAAAACTTACCCCTGACATTCCCCTTGTACTTACTTCCAAGCACCTTAAAATTATGCCTCCTCATGTTAGCCAGTTCAGCCCTGTGAAAAAAGCCTCCGGCTATCCACACAATCAATGCCCCTCATCATCTTATACACCTCTATCAGGTCACCTCTCATCCTCTGTCGCTCCAAAGAGAAGAGGCCGAGTTCTCTCAACCTACTATCATAAGGCATGCTCTCCAATCCAGGCAACATCCTTGTAAATCTCCTCTGCACTCTCTCTATAGTATCCACATCCTTCCTGTAGTGAGGTGACCAGAAATGAACACAGTACTCCAAGTGGGATCTGACCAGGGTCTTATATAGCCGTAACATTACCTTACGGCTCTTAAACTCAATCCCATGGTTGATGAATGACAACACACTGTATGCCTCCTTAACAACACTGTCAACCTCAACAGCAGCTTTGAGTGTCCCATGGAGATGGACCTCAAGATCTTTCTGATCCTCCACACTGCCAAGAGTCTTACCTTTAATCCTATATTCTAGCTTTAAATTTGACCAACCAAAATGAACCACTTCACACTTATCTGGGTTGAATTCCATCTGCCACCTGTTAATCCAGTTCTGCATCCTATCTATGTCTGGCTGTAACTTCTGACAACCTTCCAGACTCTCCACACCACCCCCAACCTTTGTGTCATCAGCAAACTTACTAACCCACCCTTCTACTTCCTCGTCCAGGACATTTATAAAAATCACAAAGATGAGGGGTTCCAGAACAGATCCTTGCAGAACACCACTGGTCACTGTCCTCCATGCAGAATATGAACCATCTACAACCACCCTTCCCAACAGCATTAGCAAACATCCCCACCAGCCTATTGGACCCATTGGATTCAAGTTCAACCTGTACTTTTTGTACAGGTCACACCTGCCCCAGAAGTGGTCTCAATGATCCAGAAATCTGAATTCCTGCTCCCTGCTCCAATCCTTCAGTCATGTATTTATTTGCCACCTCAATCTATTCCTATACTTAATGTCGTGTGGCATAGGCAGAAATCCCGAGATTACTACCCTTGAGGTCCTGCTTCTCAGCTTCTTTGCTAATCCTCGTATTCTGTTTTCAGGACCTCCTCCCTTTTCCCACCTATGTCATTGATACCAATATGTACCACGGCCTCTGGCTCCAATGTTGTGTTCTTAGGTTTAATGCACTTTTCTGAAATCTGATGGTGGGGAGGAATAAAAAACTATTGAGCGTGGGTCTTCAGGCTCCTATATCTCCACTTCAATGGTAGTAATGAGAAGAGGTCATGTCCCAGATGGGGAGGGCCCTTACTGTACTGATGGATGCAGCTCTTCCCGCCATCGAAAACATATTTAGGCACCGCCTCTTGAAGATGTCCTTCATAGTGGGGAGGTTTGTGTCCTCAATCTATAACCATTTGCTGCATCTTGCAGTCCTGAGCATTGGAGTTTCCATACCAGGGTGTGATGCAACAAGTCAGAATGCTCCCTAATTTGTAACAAGATAGCTGCAGAAACAAGGGTGATTTTTGAGTGAGCTTAATAGCCATTGCAGAGGCAATGTTGCAAAGTGACCAAAATGGGAATATATTATTATATTTTTAAACTTAGAAGCATTACTCAGAATTCAAGTGCAGGTGCTGTCCCAATAAAGTGGATGAGAAAAAAGCAATAAGAATAAAGGATCTTATCTAAGACGTGGATTTACATGGAGCCTAAAAACATCGAGGCAGAAAATATTAGTTGGAGTTGTCCTGTTTGATTACTGGTAATAATGGGCATGATGTAGCCAAGAAGATTGGGGTGAATGTAACAAGGATTATACAATAATCATGGAGGCAATACCATCTTCCATGCTGTGGTGTGCTGGGGCAATGGCTTCAACACAGGTGATACCAACAGGGTCAATAAACTGATTAGAAAGGCTGACTATGTTACAGGAGTTAAACTGGATGCACAGGAAGCTGTGGTAGAAAATCCACCTGTATGGAAAATCCTCGCAATTCTGGACAATGTTTCTTACCCTCTACAAGCCACCTTGGCTGAACAGAGGAGCACTTTTCGTTATAGACTAAGACAACTGCATTACTCCAAAGAGCGCTATGTGAGATCATTCTTACCCTCACCCATTAGGCACTATAATGATTCAACCTATAGCCGGGGAAGGGATGACCCCCTCCACTCCTGTTAGACTGTTTGAAGTAACGCATTTATTATTCTTTCATACTTCTCTTCTCATATTTGTATATCTGTGCACTTGCAATGCTACTGTGACACTATAATTTCATTTGGGACCAATAAAGTATCTATTAATCTGTGTGCATATAGACTGGGCAATCCAAAATGATGGTGTGTGTATTCTGTGTTCAAGGGATGTGTATCAGAAAGCTTCTCAGATCAGTCCAAAGTTCAAAGTAAATTTATTACCAAAGTGTGTATATGCCACCAGTTTTACAGGCATTCACAGTAGAACAGTGAAAAGCTACATACAAAAACTTGCAAGGTACCAATATGCAAAATTAGACAAACTGCTAATTAAAAATTAATAGGTAGATAGATAGAGAGACAGACATGTAGATAGATAGATTAAATAATGTTGAAAACAAGAGTTGTACAGTCCTTGAAAATAAGTCCATAGGTTACGGATTCATTTGGATTTGAGGTGAGTGAAGTCATCCACACTGTTTCAGGAACCTGATGCTGAAGGGTAATAACTATTCCTGAACCTGGTGATGTGGGATATAAGGCTCCCGTACCTTCTTCCCAATAACAACAGTGAGAAGGGAACATGGACTGAATGGTGAGGGTCCTTGATGATGGGTGATGCTTTCTTGTTGCAGCCCTCCTTGAAGGTGTGCTTAGTGGTGGGGGAGGGCTTTTTCTGTAATGGACTGGTCTGTGTCCATCACTTTTGTAGGCTTTTCCATTCTTGCGCATTGGTGTTACTATACCAGGCCATGACGTAACCAGTCAGGATACACTCCACCGTGCATCCATAGATGTTTGTCAAAGTTTTATATGATGTTGTGAATCTTCACAAACTTCTAAGAGTAGAAGTGCTGCTGTGCCTTCTTTGTAATAGCAATTGTGTGCTGGTGCCAGTACAGATCCTCCAAAGTGATAACACCAAGGAAGTTAAAGTTACTGACACTCTCCAGCTCTGATTCCCTAAAGAGGACTGGCTCATAGACTGGTAGTTTCTTCCTCCTGTAGTCAATAATCAGCTCTTTGTTTTTGTTGATGTTAAGTGAGAAGTTGTTGTGACACCATTCAACTGGATTTTCAATCACCCTTCTATATGCTGATTCATCCCCTCATCATCAGTATTGTGCGGAGCTGATCTGGATCTACATAATGACAGAGTATTAAATAATAACATTGTTGTGAAAGGATTCCATGAAATTAGAGTTTGCAAGGGCATGAACTGAATGTTAAAATTGATTGTTAATGCAGAGTAATTGTTTGGAGTGAATTTTTTTAAACACACATACGCAATAACAATATTTTTATGTTATTAGTCAAATATTGAATTCTACTAGCATTCATGAAAGTCTTTGTATTGATAACTTTTAAGTAGTTGCAAAATTATATTTTTGGAATAGGTGCTTATCAACTGTAGAAAGCAGCACACCAAGGTTTTACCATTGTGTGAACAAACAGTAAAGCAGAATACATTAACACACCACTGTATTCATAATAGTAGTAGTGCTGTGGTATAACCCAATTTAGTATGTCATGGAGATGGGATGATGTCTCATCGTATGGTGATGAAACATTTGGAACTAGATTACCAAGAGAACAACGCAAGCCAACAAGGAAGAGTTCCAATATCTTTTTAGCATTAGCGTTTTTGTTGATAAAGAAACAATAACCTTTCTTCAAGTGAAATTTGTGTCCTGCTATTCATTCTTGCTTGATACAGATAACACCAGAAAGAAATGGCAACTATGTGAGCTGATGTATCAGTCAACAGCACTGATAGTGCATATAGGTGGAGATACTATCACGACCTCCAATCTTCCTCTCTGTGATATTCTTAACTGACTACGTTATTTCAATGGATTTAATTTTTACAAAATCAGTTACTTAGTTAACTTCATTTCTTAAATTGGAAAAGTAGAATTAAGGGACTTTAACAAGATAAGGAGTACTTATCTGCATACTGCCATTCTGGATTAAATTGAAAATCAGAAGTGCATTGTGTGCAGTGGTGGAAATCTATTCATTTTATTGTTCTGGACTAGACTAGTTAACTTGAACAAGTTTAAATAAGAACTAATGTCTCCAGATGGTGGTAAATCTGTAGAAATCTCTATCACAGAAACAAAGTCACTGAATATAAAAGAGATGATTAGATTCCCAGGTGTGAAGGGGTAACAGGAAAGCTAGAGGGTCAACAGTGATTTTATTGAATGGCTGAGTAGGTCCAAAATTCAGAATGTCCAACCCTACTCTGATGTTTCTTTGTGGTAAAATCTATTTATAATCTTGTTTCTTATTTTAATTCTGTAAAGGAAAGGCTTTTTTTTAGTTGTATATGCTTTTCATATGACAAGAATTTCCACCCACATTAGGATCAAAAATGAGGTGCAATGGCACAACTACATACCACAGAAGTTTTAAGGTGTCACATATCGTGTGAGTGAGAATTAAATACAGCTCTTGCATTGCAGCTATTGTAAAAATATGTGGAGTATGGAGTTGATGTGGTGAGAAATAAGGAGCCTGTGAAAATGGTGATAAAAATGTATGGATAGGATATATTAAACAGGGAAATGAAAGCATTCTGGAGTTAAGGAATTTAAGTCGGTTCATTTGCCAGAACTCAGAGGCAATAAGGATCTTTTTAAGATCTTTCCTTTATCCTATTCTTTCGTCAACATCAGGACCTATCTAACAAAAGTAAAACATTTTTGAAGTTACACTGTAGGAATAAGCATGCAATATGATCTGATATGTAGCAATGAGGATATGATAAAAACCCTTTTTTATATTAATATTGTCAATATAATTGATGTTGTTACTGAAGCCTTACTTTCCTATGAATGGTAGCTAGTGATCTTCTACTCTTTGGAGAGGACAGAGGTGAAGAACTGCACCCAAGCCCATGGAGGCCCATAAATCTGCAGAAAATGAAGACGTTTAAACAGGAGAATGAGGATTATAAATTTACGGGGAACAGATTAGCTGAGTTAATAAATTCTGCAGAGCTGAGGTTGGGGAGATTTTGTAATGGAAACATTCAAAGTTCAGTAAAATAGCCAGAGAGGGAAAAGGAATCAATGAAAGGGCTTTAGAGATTATAATAAAGGCTGAAGATAATCACTTCTGTCATAATGTTTAACCAGAGGCCCTTGTGGCTCATTCAGGGTTGGGTTTTGATCTAGCTGTCTTATATTGGCTCACAAGGATATGACCATTTGCAATATCATAGACAATTAGAAGAAGTGTTGGAGTAGATCTGGGTTCCAAAACTCTTCCAGTGGTTTAACCCAAGGTGAAGCAATGGGAAGAATGTAAGTCGTCTGCATGCAAAGGAATTACTGCCAGAAATGTTTCCCGGCTCCCAACAATACTCATCAACTCTTCAGCTTCTTCCAGCTTGAACAATTTTCACTTTGTTTTATCTCACTTAATCCTGACAACAGCTGTGTTTCATAACTTCCAGTCTGCGATCAGTAGGAGAATTTTTTGTGAAAACGATTGAGCTAGGAGATCAATGGTAGGGTCAGGCCAGGAGATCACTGGGTGGGAGCTTATCAAAATTGGACTGCAGAATAGTGAGAATAGGAGTGGAAGTTTGGAAAGGAATGGGTCCTCAGAAACATGGAGGACTCAGAAATAATATTGTAGACTTCGTTGAGCCCCAAGTAATCAAGCGATTTTCCTATGCAAATGATACTCCATTAAAATCAAAATTCGTGGCACAAAGAACTAGGTGCTACTCAATCCAATATCTGGATCTAAGTGTTTCTACAATATACTTGCAATTCAGGTTCATGATGTAGTATTTTACAGGTAAATCAGTATCTTCCGTTAGGACACAAGAACGCAAGAAATACTTATCAATATTTCCCAATCAAGAAAGGCTTGCGTTAACTTTTTTTTCTCAGATATCAAGGTATCTCAATAGAGTTCAAGTTGTGGTCTTAGTCTGTGCAGGATATAGGGAAGAGTTCCACAACCTTTTTAGCAATAGTGCCATGTAGGTAGTTGTACTCACCTGAAACAATAATCAAGATATTGATCAATTCAAGACACCACAACACTCACTGGTACTCCACTGAAGGGTTGATACTTTGTGTCTGCAACCTCTTAGTTCAGAAGCAAAGACCTTAACAAAGAAAAAAACAATGGCTTTTACAAGCCTACTCGACATTTAACAAATGGATTTCTTCTTTCCCAGTATTGCTTGATTTCTGTTGTTCCTAAAACAATGACTTTATTTGTATATGTTGCAAACTGCATTAATACTTGGCAAGCCTTGTAGCTGTCTTCTAATAGCATTGTGACGTAACCAGCAACAACTTGCTTGAAGTGTTATCCCAAGTGTCTCCGAAATATATAACAATTTTTTTAGCTTAGATAAGTATACATTAATGCACCAGTATCAACACTGAACAGGAAGAGGCTTGGCCTTGATGGGTGAGATACTTGCCTTAACTTGTACAACGCAAAATAATTTAAACCAAAATGTCTCCTCCACTCATCCATGATTGCAAGCAATTGAGTACACTCCATCATTCTACAATACTGCTTAAATTGCACTATTTATGTTCTATTTGTTAATGTATATCTAACAGCAGGTAAGCACAGCTTATAATGACCGAATACCCACTTTTGATATTTAACACAAAATGCCTAGGATAAAATATATAAAAAAGCTTTCTTGGTAAGGTGAACCACAAAAAGTTACATGCCCTTGATTTTCCATGCAACTACACAAAAGTAGCTTCAAACATTTGGCTACCAATAGTGTAAGGAGAAGGTCTGACATGCTAACTTCATTGTGATGAAACTAGTTCATAAAGCAAATCATTTCTCATCTCACGCAGCCTAAGAGGAAGGGAAGCAGCGTGGTGACCCATTTCCTGGCACATCCGAACCAACTCACAATTAGATAGCCTACGGGGGGTTGCGAGCACAGAGCTTTGGAGCCTCTGCGCCATGGGGGGCAGGTTGAGGGAGGCTTAAAAGTGAGGCTGAAGATTTCGAATAAAGTTTTTTCCTTCGACTGCAGTTACCGACTCCGTGTCATAATTTTAGCGCTGCGTGTAGCACACCTCTACAGCAACATCATAAACCTTGTTTAAACTTATGCATGCTAAGTTAATCACAGAAGGAAATGTAACATTGGCTCTATCTTCCACTGCATAATTGGGTTGACGTAGTTACATACTTACTGTTTTACATGACTACAAGCTGATTGCACTAAAGAGATTGGCATCCATATTCCAGGCTGAATCATATATGTTTCCTTATGGTCCTTTGCCAATATCATTTCAGATGTGGAAACACAGGAGAATACAGATGCTGAAAGTTGGAGCATTAAGCAATCTGCTGGAGGAACTCAGTGGGTTAAGCAGTATCAGTGGGGGTGATGAAGAGGAGTTATGAACATTCTGGTTTGAAATCTTGCATCAGGGCTAAGTTGGAGAGGGAAGGTAGGCAGTATAAAGAGGAGAGGGAAAGTAATGATGGGTGGACCAAGATGGTTAAAGACAATAGGCAGCCTGAGCCAGGTGGTGCCTGTGATGTGGGAGGGGGTTGGTATTGTTTGGAGATAAAAGAAGTTGGAAGATAGATGGAGGCAGACAAAGAAAAGAGCAGATGGAGCCAGGTAGAGTGAGGAGAAAGTGAAATGGAAACAGTTAAGAGGGTGGTGAACAGGAACAAAAATGCCACCAGAGCTGCATTCTGAAAAGTAGGAAAGATAATAATGGGAACCATTAGGGGAGAGATGAAGTGAAGATGAAAGCAGAACCTGTTTAATGTTCAGCATCTGCTTACACAATATCAAAGTTTAAAGTTCAATGTACATTTATTATCAAAGTATGTATACTATTTACAGTCTTGAAATTTGACTCGTTTGAGGCAGCCACAAAACAAAGAACCTTAATGAAACCCATTAATAAAGAAGATCGTCAAACACCCAATGCACAGAGAAAAAAACAAATCGCACAAACCATAAAAAAAAGCAAGCAACATTCAGAATTGAAGGTCGCAGAAGTGGGTTCACATCCACGAAGCCAGTCATCACTGCAGCCAGTTCTTTTCAGGTCACAGCCTCAGTTCAGAACAGAGAGGAGTAAACCTTACAGAGTGGCAAACTGAACACCGGCTTGTGCCTTGCCTCCAACTCTGACACCCTGACCTTTTCAGTCTGGCCTGACACTTAAATTGGCCAAGCTTCGGGTCGTTCCTCACTTTCAGACTCGTATACTGTTACCTTGTCCTGGTGAGGGGGCTTGTGTATCTCAATGACACTATGAGCTATACCATGTAGCTAGAGGTAAGGAGCATACTACAAGGGATGGCAACAAAAATATTGCAAATAAAAAATGTTGCAAAATAGCGTTCTGAAGAGGCTCTACAAGTGGCTGAGCAGCAAAGAGAGTCAAAGGCCAATGGAGATTGGAACAAAGATCTCCAACTGAACGTAAAGTTCAAGAAGGTAGCAAAGAAAGACAAGGAAACAAACTTAAAGGATTTATGCAAAGAAGCTGAAGAAGCCAACAGAATTGGAAAAAAAACAAGAGATCTATTCAAGAAGATCAGAGAAATCAAAGGAATATTTCATGCAAAATAAGTATAGTAAAAGACAAAGAAGGGGGAAGGACTTATAGAAACAGAAGACATCAAATAGAGATGGCAGGAATACACAGAGGAATTGTACAGGAAAGATCCCAACAGCAAAGACACTTGCAATGACTCCCTCATCGATCCAGAGCCGGACCTTCTGGAAAGCGAAGCTGAATGGGCGATAGAAAACATAGTGAATAATAAGGCTGTAGGATGTGACAGGATTCCAGATGAATCATTTAAAACGTTAAAAGGAGATGCTGTAAAAATGTTGCATGCAATTCGCCAGCAGATCTGGAAAACCCAACAATGGCCTTTAAACTGGAAAAGATCAGTTTATATCCCAATTCCCAAGAAGGGACATGTAAAGGAATGTTCAAATCTCTGAACAATTTCACTAATTTCACATGCTAGATAGGTAATGCTAAAGATCATGCAAGCAAGACTCCAGCAATATATGGAACGAGAACTGCCAGATGTACAAACTGGTTTTAGAAGAGGCAGAGGAACCGGAGACCAAATTGCTAACCTACACTGGAAAATGGAGAAATTGAGGGAATTCCAAAAAAGTATTTATTTTTGTTTTATTGACTACACTAAAGCCTTCGACAGTGTGGACCATAATAAACTACGGCAAATCTTTAAAAAAATTGGAGATACCTGTCTGCCTTATGAGAAACTTGTACGAAGATCAAGAAGCTACAGTTAGAACTGAACACAGAACCACAAACTGGTTTAAGATTGGGAAAGAACTACGACAAAGCTGCATACTGTCACCCTTCTTATTTAATCAATACGCTGAACACATCATGAGGAATGCTGGTCTAGAGGTCTCAAATGTTGAAACCAAAGTTGCTGGATGAAATATTAACAACCTCAGATATGCAGATTATATTACTCTAATGGCTGGAAGTGAGGATTATTTCAGTAAGTTTCTAATCAAAGTGAAAGAAGGAAGTGCAAAAGCTGTCTTGTTGCTCAATATTAAGAAAACCAAGATTATGTCGACCAGCCTATTAACTCTGTGGTAATAAATGGACAGAAAGCGGATGCACTGATGGATTTTGTCTTCCTTGGTTCAAAGATGTTCTATAGATGGTAACTGCAGCCACAAAATTAAACAGCGCTTACTTCTGGGGAGGGCAGCAATGGCAAATTTAGATAAAATACTGAAGAGCAGAGACATAACATTGTCTACGAAGATCTGTATAGTTAAGTCTATGGTACTTCCAGTTGTGATGTATGGCTAAGAGAGCTGGACAATACAAAATACAAAACAATTGACATTTTTGAACTTGGGTGCTGGAGGGAACTGTTAAGAGTTTGTTGGACAGCAAGAAGATCCAACAAGTCAATAGATGAAGGAATACAACCACACTGCTCACTAGGAGGCTTGATTATGATGCAAAAGCTCAAATATTCTGGCCACATCATGAGAAGACAGGATTCCTTGGAGAAGACTGTCATATTAGGTAAAACAGAAGATAAAAGAAGGCGAGGACGGCAGAGGCAACAATGAATAGATAATATTACTCATGCAATGCGTATAACCTTGGGGGATCTTAGACAGGCGGCTTCCAACAAGAAGGCTTGGTGTGAAGGAGTTCATGAGGTCACAAAGTGTCAAACTCGACTTAATGACTGAACAACAACAAATACCCAGGACACTGTAATTCCCTCTGCAAGAGGGTCATTGACTTCCTAATCAATAGTCACAATCAGTAAGGATAGGCAGCAACACCTTCACCATGATTATCCTCAACACTAGTATCCTGCAAGGTGCATCCTTTGTCCCCTACTCTACTCCCTGTTCACTCATGACTCTGAGACCAGATTCTACTCTAACTCTACCTACAAGTTTTCAGACAACACCACTGTAGTGGGGCACATCTCAGATAATAAAATACAGGCAGGAGTTACAGTGCCAAGTAACACGGTGTCAAGACAACACAACCTTTCCCTCAATGCCAGAAAAACAAAAGAGATGGTCATTGATTTCACGAAACAGGTCTGTGTCACTTGTGCTAAACAAAGTCAATGTCAAAGTGCATTTGTTGTCAAAGTATGCATGCAGTATACCTGAGATTCACCCCTCCACAAAGGGAAGAAACACCATGGAACCCATTCAAGAAAACATCAAGCACCCAACGTGAAAAAAAAGACCTAATTGCACAACCAGCCAAAAGTGAGCGAGCCAACACACAGAATATCAGGATCAGATCAGGAGTCCAGTAGTATTCAGGTCAGTTCAGCTCCATGCTGCTAGCCAAATTCAGGATGCACGCAGACCCATTCTTCACTGAGCACCCCAGTCTGCAGCATTCACCCAGATCAAACCACTCAAATAACAGCAAAAAGAAGAGTGACCAGAACCCAGAAATAAGTGCAACATGAACCTCAGAGTCCCACAAAATGAGCCCACAGCCTCGCCGATCAACCCTTGCAGCATAGAACCCTGGACTCCTGCACTTTCCTCTGATAGCAGTTAGCAAGAGGGCAAGAAAGACTGCTGAAACGCAGTTTCGATGCAGTCGAACACTGCTCATCCTCTGCTCTCATGCTCGTCAACTTCAACTATGCTTGATGCTTCAATTGGAGAGAAGCAATGGAGTCAATCATGGGCTTGTGCTTCATCTCCAGGCTTCCAGGCCACCAACGCCATTGCAAACCTTATCAAACTCCCTCAGAGACAGGGGAGTGTCACATTACAGTTAGCTTTATTTGTCATACTTACATCAAAAAATTGGAGCATACAATGAAGCAGTTCATTGCATCATTGCTTGCAATGTGTTGGTCAGCCCGCAAGTGTCCCAATTATTTCAGCACCACCATAGCATGCCCTCAATTCACAAACCTTAAATGTACATCATTAGAATGTGGGAGGAAACCGGAGCACCTGGAAGAAACCCACACAGCCACGGGAAGAATGTACAACTACTTAGAGACAACAGAAGGAATTAAATGCTGATCAGTGATTGCTGGCACTTTAAGGCTAGTGCACTAGTGCTAATGTGGAATGGTTTGAGGGGATGGTTTGGTCTACCCTGGCCAAGAAAGCATATCGGTGCCTCAACTCCATTGCAAGGCTAAGGAAATTTGACATGTACCCTCACAAAATGTTATAGATGCCACATAGGAAGCATTCTATCCTGATGCATCATGGCTCAGCACAGCAACCAGTCTGCCCAAGACTGCAAGAAATTGCAGAGAATTGCAAACAAGCTCAGTCTTTCAGGAAAATCAGCTTCCCCTCCACTGACTGTATCGACACCTTCCACTGCCCCAGGAAAGTTGCTAAGATAATTGAAGACCCTGCCTACCCCCAGCCGTTCCCTCTTCTCCCTACTTCCATTGGAAGAAGATGTAGAAGCCTGAAAACATGTCCCAGTTGGCCAAGTACAGCTTCTATCCCACTGTTATTAGATTTGTGAATGGACCTCTATTACGATAAAGATGAACCCCTGTTCTCTCAATTTATCTGATCATGATCTTACAACCTATTTGTTTACCTGCACTGCGATTTTTCTATAACTATAACACTATATTCTGGATTCTTTTATTGCTATTCCCATATTTGGAAAGATTTCTCTGCATAATATAGAAAACAAAGAATTTTATTGTAAATGTATCAATAATAAATGAGTTACCAATCACTGTAAGCTTGTCTGAATTTGGAGGTGCTGTCTGTAGCCAGTTCAAAATGCCCCATGACATGAACATTAGGTCCAACACATGAAGCTATTTTTATATTTGCAGATTAAGAAAGCAAATATATTAAATCCTGCAAACATTGCACAGAAAGTGGACAAATGTTCCATTGAGCACACACTAGTTCCCAACACTGCAATTAATTTACCCTGATGCCCACAAACCCATATTATTTTCCAACATCTCTGTAAATT
Source organism: Hypanus sabinus (assembly GCF_030144855.1). Lineage (NCBI taxonomy): Eukaryota > Metazoa > Chordata > Chondrichthyes > Myliobatiformes > Dasyatidae > Hypanus > Hypanus sabinus. The sequence continues at coordinate 42,483,780 of NC_082715.1, read as the reverse complement.
ATTATTCTTCAAGTGCTAATTGAACTTCTTGTTGATCATTTTAAATTCGGATTCAGATTTATTTATCACATGTACATTGAAACACCCAGCGACATGTGTCATTTGCGTTAACGCCCAACACACCCGATGATGCACTGGAAGCAGCCAGCAAGTGCCTCCACGCATTCCAACAATAATATAGCATTTTATTTATTTTTTTAATTTAGAGATACAGTGTGGAACTGACCCTTCCGGCCCAGAGAGCCGCGCTGACCAGCAACCCACCTATTTAACACTTGCTGAATCACAGGACGATTTACAATGACCTACTAACTGGCAGATATTTGGACTGTGGGAGGAAACCGGAGCAGCTGGAGGAAACTCACATGTTCATGGGGAAAACATACGGATAGTGCCAGAATTGAGCTCCGAACTCTGGAACACTCTGAGCTGTAGTGGTGTCACACTAACTGCTATGTTTCTATAAGACCAAAAGACAAAGGAGCAGAATTATGACATATAGCCCATCGAGTTGGCGCCGCCATTCAATCATGGCTGATCCTTTTGTTTTCTTCTCCTTAATCCCATTTCCCGACCTTCTCCCCGTAACCTTTGATACTGTGTCCAATCAGGAACCTATCAATCTCTGCCTTAAATACACCCAACAAACTGGCCTACACTGCTGCATGGGGCAACAAATTCCACAAATGCACCACCCTTTGGCTAAGGAAATTTCTCCGCATCACTGTTTTGAAAGGGCGCCCCTCTATCCTGAGGCTGTGCCTTCTAGACTCTTCCACCATGTGAAACATCCTTTCCACATCTACTTTGTCTAGGCCTTTCAGCATTCAAAAGGTTTCAATGAGATTCGCCCTCAACCTTTTTGAATTCCAGCAAGTACAGACTCAGAGCCATCAAATGTTCCTCATATGATAACCCTGTCATTCCTGGAATCATCCTTATGAACCTCCTCTGGATCCTCTCCAATGTCAGCACATCTTTTCTAAGATGAAGGGCCCAAAACTGTTCACAATACTCAAGGTGAGGCCTCACCAGAGCCTTATAAAGCCTCAGTATCACATCTTTGATCTTGTATTCCAGTCCTCTTGAAATGAATGCTAACATGGCATTTGCCTTCCTCACCACCGTCTCAACCTGCAAGTTAACCTTCAGGGTATTCTGCACAAGGACTCCCAAATCCTTCTGCATCTCAAATTCCTGGATTTTCTCCCTGTTTGGAGAACTGTCCACACATTTATTTCTACTACCAAAGTGCACTCCATACATTTTCTAACATTGTATTTCATTTGCCAGTTTCTTGCCCATTCTCCTAATCTGTTTAAGTCCTTCTGCATCCTACCTGTTTCAACAAAACTACCTGCCCCTCCACCAAACTTCATATCATCTGCAAACTTGGCAACAAAGCCATCTATTCCATTGTCTAAATCATTTATATACAACATAAAAAGAAGTGGCCCCAACAGTGACCCCTGTGGAACACCACTAGTCACTGGAAGCCAACCAGAAAGGGATCATTTTATTCCCACTCGCTGCCTCCTACCAATCAGCCAATGTTAGTAACTTTCCTGTATTACCATGGGCTCTTAACTTGGTAAGCAGCCTCATATGTGGCACCTTGTCAAAAGCCTTCTGAAAGTCCAAATGTACAACATCCACTACATCCCCTTTATCTATCCTACTTGTAATCTCCTCAAAGAATTCCAACTGGCTCGTCAGACAAGGAAACCATGCTGACTTTGTAATTTTGTCCTGTGTCACCAAGTACTCCATTACTTCATCCTTAACAATTGACTCTAACATCTTCTCAACCACTGAGGTCAGGCTAAATGGTCTATAATTTCCTTTCTTCTGCCTTCCTACTTTCTTAAAGAGTGGAGTGACATTTGCAATTTTCCAGTCCTCTGGCACCACGCCAGCGTCTAATGATTCTGAAAGATAATTTCTAATGCCACCATAATCCTTAACACTACCTCTTTCAGAACCCTAGGACACAGTTCATCTGGTCCAGGTGACTTATGTACCTTTAGGGCTTTCAGCTTTTTGAGCACCTTCTCCCTTGTAATAGTAACTGCACCCACTTCTCTTCCTTCACACACTACAACATCAGGCACACTGCTAGTGTCTTTCACAGAGAAGACTGATGCAAAATACTCATTTAGTTCATCAACCATCTCATTACCCCCCATTATTATTTCTCCTGCCTCATTTTCTAGACATCCAATATCCACTCTTATTTCTCTTTTATTTTAACATACTTGAAAAACTTTTACTATCCACTTTGATTTTATTTGCTAGCTTGCTTTCATATTTCATCTTTCCCTTTTTAATGATTTTTTTAGTTGCTCCCTGTAGGGTTTTAAATACTTCCCAATCCTCAAGGGAAGTCAAAGCTGTTGTAAAAGCAAAAGAAAGGGCATACAACAAAGTAAAAATTAGTGGGAAGATAGAAGATTGGGAAGTTCATTAGAACAACACACGCAACAAAAACAGCAACAAAACAAAACAAGAAAACCAGCCCATTACCTACTCCTCACATACACAGGCAAGCCTTGAAATCCTGGATAGGCCACCTGCAAAACTCCAGTCCTTTGGCCTGGAGTCTCAGGCTTATAGGCTTCAGGCTCAAGCCTCCAATTCCTAGCTGGCCATCCACCCCAGACTGCAGACATCAATCTTTGAATTTCAGGCTTCCAACTCCAGACTCGCTGAGCTAGGACTGGTCTGTTTCTATACGGTAACATTTAGGACACATTAAAAAAAAGTTCCTTGAGTATTGAGCAAACCACAGAAAATGCTGGAGGAACTCAGCAGGCCAGGCAGCATCTATGGAAAAAAGTACAGTTGATGTTTTGGACCTGCCGAAGGATTTTGGCCTGAAAAGTCCACTGTACTTGTTTCCATAGATGTTGTCTGGCCTGCTGAATTCTTCCAGTATTTAGTGTGTACTGCTCAGATTTCCAGCATCTGCAGATTTTCTCATGTTTCTCATACTGATTTTTTTCATAGTATGTAAAACAATAAGAATAAATCCACACGTTATAGATCAACCTAGTTCATTAAAACAAATTTAAAAGAATGATGTTTGAGAAAAGGCAAGGAATTTATTTCCTTTATTTGTATGGTGGTTCCAGGTTTAACCCAGTGTAGGTTCAGTGACCAGGGTTCATAGCTTGAAAACAGTGAAGTATACATTGGTTAGTGCTGGCCGGAGAGGAGTCCACAGCAGCCAAAGAGGACAGCTGCAGCTAGAGATGGCAGGGTAGAAGATACGGTTGCTATTCTAGGCTGGAGCCAGATCTGGACACCAGTACTTTTGCACAGATTTAAGTATAAATCCCAACAGTAGCTGTGGAACACCACTATTGATTGTACTTCAGTCTGAAATACAAGAGTTTGAAACAACACTCCTCTTTCTTCCCTAGTGTCTTTTATTTGTCCATGCTTGGCATCAAAGGTTACAGGGAGAAGGCCAGGGAGTAGGGTTAAAGAGGGGAGACAAGGATCAGCCACGAATGAAAGGTGGATCAGGTTCAATGTGCCAAATTGCCTAATTCTGCTCCTATGTCTTGTGGTCTTATCATCTATGGTCTATTAAATAATTCTTCATCCCAAGCAACCATCTTTGAATTTTCTCACATTAAGTGCCATTTGCCAACAATTTGTCAAATTACTTAACTTAGCAATATATCTCAGTGAACTGATTGCTTTCCTGCACAATTTTTAATTCACAAATTTGACATCTTCCTTCCACTGAATCATAACTATATACTTGTATGAAACTGATCTCACTTGTTACAAGTTGCAATCCTGAAAATAATTCCCAGATCATTTCTCCTAGCTAACCAATGTGCAACATGGAAATAGCCTTTAGAATGGCATCTTGTAAAAGGCCTTTTGCAAATGCAAGCTTATCATTTCTACTGTTTTTCTTCTATCCATTCTGGCTGATACTTCCTTAAAGAAATTTTAATTTTGTCAGACACAATCTCCCTTCATGAAGCCACCCGAACTCTGCTTGGTCAGAATGTGATTTTCCAAATGTTCTGCTGTAACTGATTCGAACATTTTTCCAACAATAGACAAAAGGTTCATAGGCTTGTTGACCTGTTTTAGTCTCCCAAACTTATTTCTGAATAAGGGTATTACCCTGACAGATTTCAATCACTTCTTCTCCAAACTCTAAGGATTTTTTAAATGATACAACCGATGCATTCACTATTTTTAGACATTTCTGGTCTTTGACGTGAGTGATCAGGAATAAAGCATTTATCAATCTTTAACTCCCCTATTCCTCATGTTTGCCCCAAGTTGATTCTCTATCAATGTTAATATTTAACCCAACCATTCCCAGGAGGTGCAGTGGCTGACGGACTGGTGCAGAGCCAACAACCTGTTTCCGAATGTGAACAAAAGAGATGGTTGTTGACTTCAGGATGGCACAGAGCGACCACTCCCCGCTGAACATCGCTGAACTTCTGCGAAGACTGAGGAAAGTCCATCTCCCACCCCCCATTCTCATCACATTCTACAGGGTTTGTATTGAGAGCATCCTGAGCAGCTGCATCACTGCCTGGTTCAGAAATTGCACCATCTCGGATCGCAAGACCCTGCAACGGACTATGTAACAGTTTCCTCCCCCAAGCTATCAGAATCCTCAATACCCAGAAGCCAGGACTGACACCTTGCCCTATTGTCCTGTTTATTATTTATTGTAATGCCTGCACTGTTTTGTGCACTTTATGTGGTCCTGGGTAGGTCTGTAGTCTAGTGCAGTTGTTGTTGTGTTTTTTTTCTCTCTGTTTTTTTTTTATGTAGTTCAGTCTAGTTTTTGTACTGTGTCATGTAACACAATGGTCCTGAAAAACGTCTCATTTTTACTATGTAATGTACCAGCAGTTATGGTTGAAATGACAATAAAAGTGACTTGACTTGACTTGACTTAACAAAGTATCGTTTTAAAAATATTTATGGGATATTCATTGTGTTTTCTATTGTAATGACTGATGTGAAATATCTGGAGCAGCACAAAATACATTAGAGTAATATAGCAGGTCAGGAAGCTTCAATGCAGGGAAATGAACATTTGACATTTCAGATAGAGACTCTTCATAACATTTCCCTATTCCGTATACAGTAAATACATTCCAAGCTTCACCTTAAGGGAACTATCCTCACTTTAACCTCTGCAACAGCAGCAGTAAAAGTGCAGAGCAGGTAACCAATTAGGTGTAAGATCATTACAAGGTAGGATGTGAAGTCAAGGGTCAACAATACAGAAAGCTTTACCTATTGCCAAAATGACGTGACAGGCCTTAGATGGAACAAAAGTTTTATTTTGTTCCGGACTAATAAAAGGGAATACTGAAAGCACTCAGCAGTTCAGGCTACATATCTGGAAAGAGAAATGGAGTTAACATTTTAGGTCAAAGGTCATTTATTTCATTTCGGAATTTGTCTTTAACTTAAGAGGTTAACTCCGTTTTTCTTTCCACAGGTGCTGCCTGACCTATTAAGTATTCCCCGCATTTTCTTTTTTTTAATTTCAGTTTTTCAGCATCTGCATCTTTTTTTTAAATTCTTGCTTTGTTCCGAGATTGTGAGAGGGAACAGGAATCTTAAAAAAAATCTAACAAGTCGAAAGGGCATTCCTAAGTTGAAGAAACCATTGGCCCATCCCAATCATAAACTCTTCAGTTCTGCTTAGATCACAACTGCCTCTGTGCCCAGTCTATGTTACCCAGGGTATAACAACAAGGTGAAGTCTTACATTACATTTCAGAGCTATTGCTGTTGCCTCACATTCATACATACACAAAAACACATTGAAGAGGTGGTTTATACAAGGTATTTGTGGTGGAGACAGTTTCTACCTGCACCAAAAACTCTTGTAGCATTTACATATTGTTGCAGTCTCTCATTTTTCTATAAATTCATTAGAAAGTTTAAATATTGCTGCAAATTTTATGTTTGGTCATTACCTACAATAATGAGCTAGTGGAATATATTAACAAAAACAAAAATGGACTTGCTTGTACTTGTCAATAGGCATTACAGTCTGGGTTGGCTACGAATCATTCACAATTTTCCAGTTGAATTATTTACTTATTTATTTACTTAATGTTTTGGATCATGTTTCTGTTTGGAGAGGGAATTCAAATTATTTCAAGCATATGTTGTGATTTCCTAATGTGAAACTAGACTCCTTGTACAAAGTATTGACCACTGCCAAAACAATCCTTTCCACTCACATTGAGGGTTCTAGTGATTTCCCAGTGCAATATTATTAATTTTTTGGAGTTAAGTGTTCTCAGTAATTTCTTGGCCCTTTCAATACATTATATCAAGTAAATGAGTTGGAAATCTATACCTAAATTTCTGATCATTAGCAATAGCTTAAGCATTAAATTTTCTCTGCCACATAATCTGACACTTTAAGTCCATGTAAATGTCTTGGCTGTTTCTTGGAGGATTCCAGCCAATTTTTTTTTCTATTTTATTTCATTTTATATGGATATTCTGTGTTTTAATTTCAACATGGAGACACAAATGATTACACATCTAATGTGTTCCTAATGGAGCAGATAGTGACATGCTATTGCACTGAAATTCTGAAGTCTGATCTCAGCTTTGTTTAGAGATATGTTATCATATGAACCTTTTAATTCAGAAGTGACATCAATGAACATTCTAAACCCCATTTGGTACTTTAAAAGTGGAAAATAAGGACAATTTTGGAATCATGTATTTATTTAATAATCCTAAAATGATTGACCACAGATGAAAAATCTATTCTGGAGATGATAATTCTGAAAGAATGCAATGAATTTAAAGCCTTTTGTTAAGGCTTTAAATGTATTTGCATTTCAGAGTGACATGCATCAGCAAAGACAATTCTGGACAACATATGCTGCCTAAATTTTCCAGAATTGTAATTGGATCAACTATGAAAAATAAATGTATTTTTTTGTCCTATTATTTCTAAATGTCGTAGGAATTAATGCAATCATAAATATAATTATTGGGAAAATATTCAATTCTTATCACAGTAAAATTCCTTTCGCCCAGTATGTTCAAAACCTCGGTGGTGCCAGACTTCCCAGCTACTTAATGTTATTCCAATTAATATTCCTCCACACTCTTTTTTTTGGATGAGACACAATGGTATAATAAATTTTCCAGTAAACTTGGTGTGTCCAAGAGAGCCTGGGAATTAGCACATGATAAGCCAGATTCCAAAGCACCAGGGCTTCTGAAAAATAGGATTTAGATGTAAATTAGCTTATTATTATTTACCCAGAGTGCAATTAAATTTCTTGATTGCACAAAGCACACAAAGAAAACTAAATACATGGCAATAATAAGTACAACAATGAGCACAAAGCAGCAAAAATTGTAGTGTTATCTGAACTCGTGCACAAAGAAATGTTGAACTGAAAATAACAAAGTAGCCAATAAAGGAAGCATTCAGAGTATGAGAATGGGGCAACACCACGGGGAGGAGGATGTAAAAGAGGAGATCATTTCAGGAGTTTGATAGTACAAGGGAAAATGCAGTAAGCCTGGATACCTAGACTTACAAACTCCTGTAGAAGACAGATTAGGAAATGTCCACGGGGCAGACTTCCTTAATTATATCATTAGACTTCTCGAAGATGGACTGGAGGAAGAAGCCGATGAGTCTGTGTTGGACTGAGCAGTGTCCGTCACTTTACTGCAGGTTCCGTGAGTCGACAGTAGAGCAGTAGCTATATGCGCTGAGATGCAGCCCATTAGAATACTTTTTATTGTGCACTGATCTAATCTTGAGGTAACCCTTATGGGCAAGTCAGAACTGCCCAAGAATGTAAGTACGCTGATGCTTTTCCTTGGCCACTGCCTCAGCATGAAGGGAATAGATGAAGTTACTGGTGATACAACTATGAGGAACTTGAAGCTGCAAACCATCTCTACAGCAGCTCCATTGATGAGGATAGGGTTGAGTTCACCATTCAGAAAGAAGTCTATTTGAATTTTTAATGTTATTGATAGACTATTTCACCTCATTATGGTTATTTTTCTGATATCGGAATATCATTGATAATGTCAATTAGAGTGTTCTAAGTGGGAAACAAAAAAGATCAATTATTTCCTCAACTACCTTCTAGAGAGAATGGAAATCCATTAATACACTGTGATAGGTCACCATAGAGACAGAACATGAGAAAAAATGGTTAGTTGAAAAAATAACATTGGTGGTGTTGGTTTCCACACTGTCAAGAGGGAGTTTGATTAAAGATAGCAAGCTCATCCTTGGCCCCCAGGAGATGTCGGATGGAACAACAGAAAGGAATCTTAGGTAAAGGATCAGAAATAAAAAACTGGATCTGTTGAACAAAGAGGCATAGAGTTATAGAAAAGTACAGCCCTTCATCCCACCTAATCTGTGGCAAACCATTTAACCTGCCAAGTCGCATTATACAACTCCTGGACCATGGCCCTCCATGCCCCTACCATCCATGCACCTATCCAAACTTCTCTTAAACATTGAAATTCAGCTCACATGCACCACTTGCACTGGCAGCTCATTCCACACTCTCACGACCCTCTGAGTGAAGAAATTTCCTCTCCTGTTCCCCTAAAACTTTTCAACCTTTCACCTTTAACCCATGACCTCTAGTTGTAGACCCACCCAACCTCAGCAGAAAAAGCCTGCCTACATTTAGCCTATCTGCACCCCTCATAATTGTGTATACCTCTGTGAATTTTCCTGTCAATCTTCTACATACCAAAGAGTGAAGTCCTAGCCTATTCAAGCTTTCCTTGTAACTCAAGTCCTCCAGTCCCCGCAACACCTTGTACATTTCTCTGTACCCTTTCAACTTTATTTACACCTTTCCTATAGATAGGTGACCAAAACTGCACATAATACTCCAAATAGGGCCTTACCAACATCTTATATCATTTTAACATAATATCCCATCTCCTGTACTCTGTACTTTGATTTATGAACGGAAATGTGCGAAAAGCTTTCTTTACGACCCCATCTTCCTGTGACACCACTTTCAATGAACTATGAGCCCGTATTCCTAGATCCCTTTGGTCCAGTGCACATATCAGAACCCTAGTGTTTACTGTGTAAGACCTACCCTAGTTGGTCCTATCGAAGTGCAACACCCTGCACTTGTCTGCATTAAATTCCATCTGAGATTTATCAACCCATTTTTCCTCACTGTCCACTACACACCCAGTTTTGACGTCATCCACAAATTTGCTGATCCAGTTAGCACATTATCATCCAGGTCATTGATCCACATTATCATCCAGGTCCAGGAAAAAATTCCTTTACTATCTCCCTCATCTCTTTTGGCTCCATGCATAGATTACCATTCAGATCAGCCAGAAGGCCAATTTGTCCCTTGCAATACTTTTGCTCTTAACATATCTGTAGAATCTCTTAGGATTCTCCTTCACCTTGTCTGCCAGGACAACCTAATGCCTTCTTTTAGCCCTCCTGAGTACTTTCTTAAATGTTCTCTTGCAATTCTTTTACTCCATAAGTACCCACTTTTTTCTACTTACCTATATCCGCTATGAACCTCCTTCTTTTTCTTAACCAGGGCCTCAATATCTATTAAAAAAAATCAAGGTTCCCTAAACCTGTCACTTTTACCTTTTATTCTGAAGGCACATATAAGCTTTGACCTCTCAAATTTTCACTTTTGAAGGCCTCCCACTTACCAAGTACACCATTGTCAAAAATCAGCCTGTCCCAATCCACACCTGCCAGATCTTCTCTGCTACCATCGAAATTGGCCATTCTCCAATTTAGAATCTCAACTTGTGGATCAGACCTATCTTTTTCCATATTTACTTTGCAACTAATGGCAACAGATGCAAACTTCTGTCACCTAACCTGACTCAAAATTCAAAGTTCAAAGTTCATTTCCCTAATAGGAGATCAAGTATCACACACTCTCTTTGTACTTCTATGTACTGTTTAAGGAAACTTTCCTGAACATATTTGGCAAACCCTATCCCAATTAGTCCTTTCACTTTATGCAATTCCCAGTCAATATGTGGCAAGTTAAAATCACCTTCTATAACAACTTCATGTTTCTTGCAACAGTCTGCGATCTCTCATTAATTTTGTTCCTCTACATCCTGTGGGCTGTTGGGTGGTTTATGTTAATAGCCCTCTTAACACGGTCATAAAGTCACATCAGGATTCCACCTTTTGACTGCCAATGGAAAATATATTTATGTATCATCTGGAGTTTGGCAATAGTATCTTCCAATATATGAAAACTTCACTATCACACAGATTTGGGGTTTGTATGGGGTGAGAGGCAGAGAGATATGTTGTAAGCAGGCACATTTCTCTATTGCTCCCATGGTCAACTATGAGGAATCATTCCACCTTCTACTCATACTTCCCCCAATGTAGTGGGCTACATTCATTTTTTGTTCTTGTCATTGAATACTATACCACAGAGAAACCAAAAGTTTCTTGTGTACCCACCCTACAGAATTCTTCCATTCATTTTGTAAGGGCAAGGCTGAGCTTCCAGTTGGTTTCACTTTAATTTGTACACTGATAATTGGTTAAATATTTTTCTAACTATTTTAAGCAGCTGTTATAAGCAAGTTAACAAAGCATTGTGCCAACATCTGATCTTTCCAGCAGAATGCTATGTAATGTTATTTGGAAAAATGCTTCAATTAAGAAATCATTCTTTAACCATATAGGGACATATGTGACAAAAATAGACTATGATTACTAAGTCATTCCACTGAGTGAGTTGCAAATGTAATTGGCTTAATAACCGAGCAGGAAGGAAAAAAATACAGAATTAAAGCACTTAAGGGTGGTAAGACAGGACACATTGATCACTGCCACTAATCTCCAACTGGGCATTTTTATGTCCTCTTGATATTAAAAATAGTATATATGCACTGATTCAGAGTGATTACTGTTCAAAAAGCAACATTATATTTATACTAAAGAGAAAAATAAGTTATATCAATGAAAGTCAAGAAGGAGATTTGCAACAAAGCACATTCCAAAAAGCTTAGAATTGTTAGTTGGAAGTGGAAATGAGAAAAACAAAAGACTGTTGTTTTTTGTGAAGTAGCTTTGTGTGTGTGACAGGATTTGAGCAGAAGTGCTTGAAATTGTGACTGTTCCTTTACAGGTGCCATCAGGTATAATTCGCCATAACACATGAATGTTTAAATCACAATGTAGCAAGTTTTAAAAATAAATTCAATAATTTTGGCAGCCTGTTATTCAGGAGAAAAGGCCATGAAAAAAATTAATACAGAAACCCCAAGTGTTTCTCTATAGATTCAATTTGTCTGCCGATTGTTACAATTCAGAGATCTTTCTGGATAGGCACTCATGATATCCTTTTGGATAATAACTCATTGCATCTTTGTATATTATATATTTGACAGTAAAGTTAGTTTCCATTGAAGTTTCTGAGATGGTAAATTGTTTTTTTTCTATTTCTTGCTGGAAAAAATTATATTTCTCAACGGCCTGAGTCTAATTTTAATGTTCTACTCTTGTGCTCCAGATTCCTCCACCAGAGTGCTAAGAATTTCCCTCTCTACCCTATCAGTTTCTTTCAACATTTATCTTTCCTTAATCCTGTACCTTCCAGTCATTGTGAGTCTTGTGAAAAATCCCCTAAAAATCTAGTCCTAAAGGAATATAATGGGAATGACACTATTCTGACCTTTGTCCGTTTAATTTCATGGGGCAATCATTTCCCCACTATTGCTTATCAAGCTGCCAGACCAGCCTGCTCTAGGCCAAGTTGAGACAACATGGTCTGAAGTCAGGATATCAAGATTTTGTTCAAGTCATTTTCTAAGATTGTCTTGAATCAACAGATCATTTTTTTAAAAGTGATTTCACTTTCCTGTAAAATTACACAATTTATGTTTAACGTGTTTTTTTCTTGTAAATGCTACTCATATAATGTCATGTGCCTGAGATGCTGCTGCTAATAAGTTTTTCAAAGCACCTGTGTATTAATGTACAGTATGGGCCATTTGACAATAAACTTGACTTTGACATCAAGTGCAAGATGCAAGTTTACAACAAAGGTTTCAACATCAAGAATACACCGCCCTCCTATTTCAAGAACAAGCAGTCGGTAAGATATTCTGAGAAGAGGAGCAAATGGCAGGAACCCTGAGGGTCTGGCAAGTATTCTCTGGCAGTGCTGTGCTAGTTCTGCTTTGAGGATACATTTATTGCTGTAACAATCACTGATATCAGTCACAACAGTTTATTTAAAGCACAGACATCTAAGTGTTGTTCTCCACTAAAATTGTTTCCTGATCCTTGAGGACCCTTTGTTCTTCCTTCACTTTCCTCCTTCGGCAATTTATTTTGAACTTGACTGGGGGAATGAAGAAAAGACAATGTCCAGGACAAGGTCTAACAATGAACTATGATGGTAATAAATTATTTTAGAAAGATTTGAAATGCATAGGAATGTACTTCATCACCAAGCAGCCCATTCTGTCAGTAAAGGACTCAGTATGGGAAAGCTCCAAAGATATGCGCAATTATAACAGTAACCAGAAGAAATTATCTGCCAATGACATACAATACTTCATGATCTCTTCAAATAGCTCTGATATGGTATCTGCTACTCTGGTTATTTTTATTCCTTCAGAGGATAAACGCACCTCTGGAAAGGAAAGCACTTATTGACCATTCCTGTTTGTTTGTTTAGGTGGAAGGAGCCAGTTTATTGTCCACCAGTATCTGAAATAAAACAACCTACTTGCTAGAGTAATTGTTCTTCATAAAGATACAATTCTCCCCTCCAGAAGGAGCAAGGCCAAATTCCTTGACTTTTATTTGTAATGTAGATTAATTTATGTATTTAATTATTTATTGATACAGCATGGAACTAGCCCTTCTGGCCCAACATGTCGAGTCGATTAGCAATTCACCTTTTTTAACTGTAGCCTAATCATAGGACAATTTACCCTTGCCAATTAATGTACCAACAAGTATGTCTTTGTTCTGTGGGAGGAAACTAGAGCACTTAGAGTAAATCCTCATGGTCACAGGGAGAATGTTCAAACTCCTTACAGATGGCACTCCAAACTCAGAATTGAACAATGAACTCCAAAGCTCCATGTGCCCGCTTGTCTCACATCACCAGGTTCATTATAACCATCAGGTTCCCGAACTAACATGATAACTTCAAGCTCCTCAATGCTAAACTGATTCGATAAAGTATAAACTCACTTTCAAGCACTCCATAACTCATGTTCTCAGTATTATCTATGTACCTTTTTTATTATTTACACAAATTTGTATTCTTTTGCACATTAGTTTGTTTGTCAGTCTTTGTTATTTTAGATTTAATAAATTCTATTGCATTTCTTTATTTTCTTGTAAATGTCTGCAAGGAAATAAATCTCAAGGTAGTATGTGCTGACACATATGTACTTCGATAATACATTGACTTTGACTAAAATTTCTTGGTGAAGATGACAGCAGAACAGTGGATTGTTGTCAAAAGCCATCAATCTCATTAATCTTCATCAGTTACAATTTCTGCCATCCTTACAGGCTCTGCCCTAGGTGACTCCAGGTTTACCAAGATGTTTGACTTCAAAATGCCCTTTGAAAGAATGAGCAAATCTCTCTCTTCAAGAATAAATAACCAGTGGCACATGGGTCAAAAAATGATTTGGTGCTTGGCCAAGTCCACCTAATCAATTACGTTCAGATCCAGATTCAGAGAATTCATATTGGATCGGATGATTGGCAGGAATTTACTTGAAATATGGAGCTATGATGTTGTGGCCATTACAGAGACTTGGATGGCTCAGGGACAGGAATGGTTACTTCAAGTGCCAGGCTTTATATGTTTCAGAAAGGACAGTTAAGGAGGCAAAAGAGATGGGGGTGTGGCACTACTGATCAGAGATAGTGTCATAACTGCAGAAAAGGAGAAAGTCATGGAGGGATTGTGTACTGAGTCTCTGTGGGTGGAAGTTAGAAATAGAAAGGAGTCAATAACTGTACTGGGTGTTTTTTATAGACCACCCAATAGTAGCAGGGAAATCAAGGAGCAGATAGGAAGACAGATTCTAGAAAGGTGTAATAATAACAGGGTTGTTGTGGTGGGAGGTTTTAATTTCCCTAATATTGATTGGCATCTCCCTAGAGCAGGGGTCGGCAACGTTTACCACTGAAAGAGCCAATATGGACCCATTTCCCACAGAAAAGAAAACACTGGGAGCCACAAAATGAAATAACACTGCATACAACGGGTTTTTTTTTTGCCTTTATGCTATGCATAAACAAACTATAATGTGTTGCATTTATGAAATTGATGAACTCCTGCAGAGAAAACGAAATTACATTTCTGCATGCAACAAAAACATTTTGAACTCCGAAAAAAAGACGTTGGGTAGAAGGTTACTCCATAGTTAGCCTACCTTGGATCGAAGAATTAAAAGAAAGCGCGCACTGGCGGATGTCAGGCATTGGCAGTGGTGATGTATATTAATAGCGATAAAAAACACGTTGTAGCGGTGTGCTACACGCAGCGCTAAAATAAAGACACTGCAGTCAAAGGTAACTTTATTCGAACTAAACAGCCTTGCTTTAAAGCCTCCCTCAACCCGTCCCCATGGGCGCGGATGCTCCAAAAGACACATACTCACAAACCCCCGTAGGCTATCTCCCTTAGCCGGAACGGTGGCTAATTGTGAGCCGGTTCGGATGTGCCAGGAAATGGTGTCTCCACAAAGTTTTCAGATTGTACAAGATCACCATAATCTTCAAATTTCGAATTACATTTCAAAAGCTAACAAACCACGGGGAGCCGCATCACAGAGATGAAAGAGCCGAATGTGGCTCCGGAGCCGCAGGTTGCCGACCACTGCCCTAGAGGAAGGGGTTTAGATGCGGTGGAGTTTGTTAGGTGTGTTCAGGAAGGTTTCCTGACACAATATGTAGATAAGCCTACAAGAGGAGAGGCTGTACTTGATCTGGTATTGGGAAATGAACCTGGTTAGGTGACAGGTCTCTCAGTAGGAGAGCGTTTTGGAGACAGTGATCGCAATTTTATCTCCTTTACAATAGCATTGTAGAGGGGTAGAACAAACAAGTTAGGAAAGCATTTAATTGGAGTAAGGGGAAATATTAAGCTATCAGGCAGGAACTTGGAAGCATAAATTGGGAACATATGTTCTCAGGGAAATGTACGGCAGAAATGTGGCAAATCTTCAGGGAATATTCGTGTGGCATTCTGCATAGGTATGTTCCAATGAGACAGGGAAAAGATAGTAGGGTACAGAAACTGTGGTGTAGAAAGACAGTTGAAAATCTAGTCAAGAAGAAAAGAAAAGCTTATGAAAGGTTCAAAAACTAAGTAATGATAGAGATCTGAAAGGTTATAAGGTCAGTAGGAAGGAGCTTAACAATGAAATTGGAAGAGCTAGAAGGAGCCATGAAATGGCCTTGGCAATCAGGATTAAAGAAAACCCCAGGGCATTCTACAAGTATGTGAAGAGCAAGAGGATAAGACGTGAGAGAATAGGACCAATCAAGTGTGATAGTGGAACCGCAGAAGATAGCAGAGGTACTTAGTGAATACTTTGCTTCAGTATTCACTACAGAAAAGGATCTTGGCAATTGTAGGGATGACTCACAGCAGCTTGAAAAACTTGAGTATATAGTCATTAAGAAAAAGGATGCGCTGGAATTTTGGAAAGCATCAAGTTGGATAAGTTTCCAGGACCGGATGAGATGTACCCCGAACTACTGTGGGAGGCGAGGGAAGAGATTGCTGAGCTTCTGGCAATGGTATTTGTATTACAATGGGGACAGGAGAGGATCCAGAGGATTGGAGGGAAGCAGATGTTGTTCCCTTATTCAAGAAAGGGAGAGGTGATAGCCCAGGAAATTATAGACCAGTGAGTCTTACTTCAGTGGTTGCTATGTTGATGGAAAAGATTCTGAGGGGCAGGATTTATGAACATTTAGAGAGGCATAATATGATTGGGAATTGTCAGCATGGTTTTGTCAAAGGCAGGTCATGCCTTATGAGCCTGATTGAATATTGATTGAGGATGTGACTGAAAACATTGATGAAGGTAGAGCAGTAGATGTAGTGTATATGGATTTCAGTAAGGCATTTGATAAGGTATCCCATGCAAGGCTTATCGAGAAAGTAAGGAGGCATGGGATCCAAGGGGACCTTGCTTTGTGGATCGAGAACTGGGTTGCCCACAGAAGACAACGAGTGGTTGTAGACAGGTCATATTCTGCGTGGAGGTTGGTGACCAGTGGTGTGCCTCAGGGATCTGTTCTGGGACCCCTTCTCTTTGTGATTTTTATAATTGACTTAGGTTAAGAAGTGGAGAGATAGGTTAGTAAATTTGTTGATGACACAAAGGTTGGGGGTGTTGTGGATAGAGTGGAGTGATGAAAAAGTTTACAGCAGGACATCAGTAGGATGAAAACTAGTTTGATAAGTGGCAGATGGATTTCAACCCAGATAAGGGTGAGCTGGTTCATTTTAGTAGGTCAAATATGATGGCAGAATATAGTATTAATGGTAAGTATTAATGGCAGTGTGGAGGATCAGAGGGACCTTGGGGCCTGAGTCCATAGGACTGTCAAAGCTGTTGCATGGGTTGATGCTGTGGTTAAGGAGGTGTACGGTGCATCGATGTTGGGATTGAGTTTAAGAACTGAAGGAAGGATGTGGAAACTATAGAAAGGGTGCAGTGTAAATTTGCAAAGATGTTGCCTGGATTGGGGAGCATGCCTTATGAGAATAGGTTGAGTGAAGTCGGTCTTTTCTCCTTGGAGCAGCGGAGGATGAGAGGTGACCTGTTAAGGTGATGAGTGGCATTGATCATGTGGATAGTCAGAGGCTTTTTCCCAGGGCTGAAATGGCTAAAGCGAGAGGGCATAGTTTTAAGGTGCTTGAAAGTAGGTACAGAGGAGATGTTAGGGTTAAGTATTTTACACAGAGAGTGTGTGGAATGGGCTGCTGGCGATGGCAGTGGAGGCGGATACGATAGGGTTTTTTAAGACACTCTAGGACAGGTACATGGAGCTCAGAAAAATAGAGGGCTATGGGTAACCCTAGGTAATTTCTAATGTAAGTACATGTTCGACACAGCATTGTGGGCCAAAGGGCCTGCATTGTGCTGTAGTTCTTCTATGTTTTTATGTTTCTATATTTGTGCTTAGTTTAACCTCAAAGGAGGAGGCACAGGAACCTGAAGACACACACTTGTTTTAGGAACAGCTTCTTCCCCTCCATCATCAGATCTCTGAGTGGACTGTAAACCAACCCATGGACACTATCTCAGACAAGAGAAAATCTGCAGATGCTGGAAGTCGAAGCAACACACATAAAATGTTGTCTGGCCTGCTGAGTTCCTCCAGCATTTTGTGTGTGTTGCCATGAACATTATCTCACTATTTTTTATTGCTCTGTTTTTGAACTACTTATTTAATTAAAATGTTCATGCAGTATGTATGTACAGTATATTTATTATTGTAATTTATGTTTTTCATTTTGTATTGCTGCCACAAGACAAACACATTAAACCTGAGTCTGACTCTGATTTAAATAGTGAATGAAATGGTCATTTGGTCTCTTTTCCTTGGAATTATATCAACTTTCTAAAAGTGATTTCAAGATTAGTTTTCACATAAGTAAATATACACAAAAGTATTCTACTGTTTCTTGTTCTGACTCATGGAGGAGCTAAATGGCCTATTTCTGCTATTATTTTTTATGGCTTAGTTGAATATTATTGAATTCGAAAGCAGCATGCAATTTATTTTCAGCTGTGTTCTGAGAACACAAGACGATATGAATAAAAAAAAATGACCATCAATCTCACTTGAACTCAGTTGGAATCCGGAGAAATGTGTTTTATCTTGCTTTTGGCAACTGATATGCAGGCTAGCATGCAATGAAACTAGGTTCATATATATGGTTCATCCAAATCATATTGCTTAAACTTCTGACAATTAATCAGGAGTAATAGGAAGTACAGCTACAGTGCTATTGAAAAATCTTGGCCTTTAAGTAATTCAAAATTTGGCCAGTTCTATTAGAATTAGAGAAGCTAATTGTATTCCAAAAGGATACTAACCAAATCTATTAGCTATTAATGACATGTTACATTACAACTGTATGCAGTGCCATTTAATTTCCTTGACTCCTAGATGAAGTGCATCAGTGTTCGCTCATGAGATGTGCCAGTAGTCCTGTTGTCCAGACAAAGGGTTGGATTGAAAGAAAGCAGCTTAGGAAGGTAGCCTTTTCAACAAATGATGATGTTGTTCTGGGATTCAGACATTATAAAGCAACTTCAATAATCAGTTACTGCCTATTCATCAGGAAAATCAGAAAGGCTTGCCTGATGATGCTTTCTTCTTCCAATTCACCTCTTTATTTTGGTAACATGATTTCCGGCAAACCTACAAATAAGTATTGACTAATTCTACTTGGGTGCCAAGGAAATTAAGTGTTATTGATTAAATTGAATAGATTCTGTTCCTGGGGTAAAGAGAGCTTCAGATGTAAGTAGGATCAATTAATTGTCATACAATTTTCCAGTATTAACAATGCAGCCGCCCGAGAAATGTAGGTGTTAAGGAAACAGTGAGCAAGTACAAAAGTAGGAAACACTGGAAACATTCAGAAGGTCAGACAGCATTGGTGGTGAGAGGAACTGTCAGAATTTTGGCTCAAGAATCCTTCATCAGAACTGGAAATGTAAGAAAACAAGCATGTTTCAACTTCCAAAGAAGGGGAGGAGGTTGATAGGTATGTTTATGGTAGAACATCTACTCAAAGTTGTCAGGTTGCAGTTACTTTAAGAACAAGTGGCGTTTTGACAGAAAATAATAAATGAAACTGATTGAAACAGTAGTATAGCCAGATCTGTGCAGTGAAAGAAGACAAAAATGGGTACTTAAAATTGTTAACTTTAATATTATGATGTGTTGGTGAAAAGATATGTAAGTGCTTCTTGAGCTTACCTTGGCCATCATTGAAGCAGATCAGGGCGTGACTACAGGGAGATCAGAAATAGTGAGCCTAGCAGAACTGACAGAAGGCTGAGAGTTCATGATTGCTCTTACAGATGTGATTGTGTCTCAACTTCTTCCATTTGTTTCATCTTTCTGTTCTGTCTCTCACCGTTAGTTTTTATAGTAATTGCTACACTGTTCCATCTTTCTGCTCCAAACTTGCACCTCCCTGCAACATGAACCATGCTCAGTTTTTGATGTTTACGCTTTTGCCCTAAAAGAACGACCCTTCACTAACACCCTGGAGCATTCCACATGTACAATTTGGATTTGGATTTTGCACTTGTACATTTTTTTTTGCTTCAACAAACTAAGTATTTGTTTTAGTTCCCCTTCAATCCATCAGAACAGACCTCTGGCCACTAAGGATACTTGCAATTTTGTGCTTAAATGATATGTTTTGCTATAACCATTTAAAAACTCTCTTAAAAATTGCAAGTATCCTCAGAAATCAGAGAAAAACAGCATCATCGTTTTTGAAAAAGGCTCACAGTGACATTACAGACGTGCACAAATGTCGCGACTTCTAACATTCATCATGGCAATGTTGCTTTGTCACTTCCTACGATAAAATCTTCATCCACACATGGGTTTATTCAACATGCTTTGGGTGGGTTTGCAGCTGTTTTTGTGAAGGGAAACTTGTCTTTCTCCAATCTGCATATTAAAAAGATTAGGAAACGGCAAAGATGAATGGCATTGATACACATAAGCCAGTGTCAGCGGAATCTCAGTATTGCTCTTTCTCTCTTTCTCATTTTTGTTATCTATTCTTTTCTTTCAATTTACTTCATGGTATTTTGAAAAAAGAACTTGAATTTGTATTTGTGAAGCTATTTGGTACTTTCTGTATAAGCTTGGCTGCAATTTTCAGAATCTTTCGTCACCTCAATCTGAAGTTTATCACACCCTTAATTTACATTCTTAGTTGAGTGTTAGTCATACTGAAATGAATTGTGAATACACTTGATACTAAAATTATATTATTGTAACTTATGAAATTATTATTTTAAATTATTTAGTACAAATTTCATAAATTGCTGTTACCAGTAAAAAGAGGGAGAAAATGGGTCATAAAAATTATCATATTATTTCAGTGATTTTCCAACTATTGATATGAACTAGTCTAAAATTAAATTGCAATTTACCTTTTGATTTTCTTTGTTTTCTTTGGTTTTCTGCAGCTTTGATTCAAATATCTCACTGCTGTGGTCACAGATGATTGGTAAGAAGAAAAAATTGCAGAATGACGCAGAGAGAATGGATTTAATAGAATATTCACAATATGAATCAAATCATCTCACCACCTACTTCATTTCAACAAACTTAATGTTTGCATTTTTAAACCTTGAAATTTCAGGGGAGTTTCTGTCTTTCCAATTAATTCTCTTCTTGAATAATGCAAAGCTGAAATAAATAGAATGCCAAAAATCTGAAGGCAAGGTAACTTCAGTAGCTTTCTTGGAGATTCTTTGAATGTACAAATGTATTTTGTATTGTTATGTGCCCCGTAACTGGGTGACTAACCAGCAGAGAAAGAAGAACCCATTGGAGTCTGGTGGTACCAAACTAAAGGTGTTTATTAATAAAAATAAGCAAAACCATATCAATAATGCAAATATACATATAAAACAAGTTAGCAGTAATAAACCTAAAAGTGTAGGAATAATAATAATCAATAATAAACAAGCTCTATCGATGGCTAGGGGTAAATAAATTGTCATAGAAAAGTATAAAGTTCAGTTCAGTTCATGAGTGTTGATGTAGTTATGGTTGTTATGTTGTAATTGTTGGAGAGAGAGAGAGAGAGAGTGACTGAGATGTAACAGCTACAGCAGCCCAAACCTTCCTTTGCTGTCTTAATCCATCAGATTGTTGTGGTCATTCAGTTATGACCCCTCTGTCCTTCTGCTAGACCGTTCTTCTGTGGTTGGACTCATCACTCTGGCATGAGTGGACACGCACACAAGCCCCCCCCCCAGCCCTGCTTTTACACTGATAGCCTTACTGACCGACCTCCTGGTTCGGTCTTCAAAGCCCCCACCTTTCTTGTAGGTTCCAACACTCAATCAGTGTCCACTGGCGTGTCTGGAGGGTGTCCCTCCAGACCTGTCTTTTATCCCTACTCACAGGGTCTCAGCTATCCATCAATTTTAAATGACTGTCATCAGGTCTGTTATACTCTTAACAGTATATGTACTACTCAATCTGCTGACATTGCAATATACTTTCACTGCATATCGCCAAATAAACTATTAGAGCATCCTCTTCACCAAGAGAATGCTGCAATCATAAATGCACATTTAAAATTCTAAATAACTAATTTAATTTAAAAATTTAGTCCTATTATTTCTGTTCCTTATGTTGTAAGATTTTCTTTTTTTCTTTTCTCCATTTTTTTTTAAGTTCAAAGTAAATTTAGTATCAAAGTAGATATATGTCACCATATGCAACTTGAGATTAATTTTCCTGCAGGTATATTCAATGTTTACAATAGAATAATAATGATAAAATAATCAATGAAAGGCCTCACCAACCACAATCAACCAGTGTGCATAAAATAACTAACTGTACAAAGAAAGAAATAATAATAATAAACAAAAAAGCAATAAATATCAAGAACATGGAATGAAAGGTCCTTGAAAGTGAGTACATAGATTGTGGAAACATTTCAATGATGGGGAAAGTGAAGTTGAGTTAAGTTATCCCCCTTGGTTCAAGAGCCTGATGGTTGAGGGATAATAACTGTTCCTGAACCTGGTGGTGAGAGTCCTCAGGCTTCTGTACCTTCTTCCTGATGACATCGGTGAGAAGAAAGCATGATGTAGTGGTGGGGCGGAGGGGGGTCCCCAATGATGGACGCTGCTTTCTTATGACAATGCTCCATGTAGATATGCTCAAAGATGGTGAGTGCTTTACCTGTGATGGATTAGGCTGTACCCGTTACCTATTGAAGGATTTTCTGTTCAATGGCATTGTTGTTACCATACCAGACTGTGATGTAGCCCGTCAATATGCTATCCACCACACTTCTATAGATGGCTGTCATATTTCAGTGAAAAATGCATCTTGCAGTTTCCTGTATCTATGGCAGAAAATTTGGGGGATAAACAGACTGAGTCACGGAAATGGTGGGTGCCTGGTAGTTAATTACTAGACTGTACTGGTCAGTGGAAGTACGGACCTCAATGAAAGTAAACTAAATTGAGAGGCAGATTATGACAGTTATCCTTGGAGTCTCCATGATTGCTGGAACTAGATGCACTGTTCTTCATTGTACAGCAGTGAAGTAGCTCAGGAGAGCATTCCTGTCAAGTCATGTTTTGAATGGGTTTCTAAAATCATATAGAATATGGAAAACAGACTACTCATACACCACTCATCTCTTCCCTTTCTACTCACATTTATCCTTTAGTTTTTTTTCTCTTTTTTTCATCCTTGCATTTGTCTCATGGCCTCTTGGAATTATCTGAGCTGTTTGCTTGCAATAGTTTCTGAAATGGAAGTTGATGTGGTGAACTTCCAATAACTGGATCCCCTCCCCTTCACCATTCCTCATTCCTGTTTCCCTCTCTCACCTGATCTCCTTAACTGCCCATCCCCTACCTCTGGTACTCTTCCTCCTTCCCTTTCTTCCATGGTCTGCTGTCCTCTCCTACCAGATTCCACTTTCTCCAGCCCTTCATTTCTTTCACCAATTACCTTCCCAGCTCTTTACTTCTACCCCTCCTCCTCTACCGGTTTCACTTATCACCTACTACATTGTACTCCCCCCACCGCCCCGCCACCTTCTTAGAGTCACTTCTTTCTCAGCCGGAAATGTCAACTGTTTACTCTTTTTCATAGATGCTGCCTGGCCTGCTGAGTTCCTCCAGCATCTTGTGTGTGATGCTTTGGTTTCTGTCATAGCCAACTGCACATTCTGATCATTCTGTATACAGAAAGTTCTTATTTCTGTATTGCATTTAGTTGTGTATAGCACTTGGTCGTGGATTCTTCTGTCTAGAATCATTTCACATCATCCATCAATAATCTAAAATAACTTCTGTCATTAATAAATTTTAATGGAGTTCAAATGTAATCTGCCAATTGCAGTTTTTCATCATTATATTTTTATACATTATGAAGTAGATATTGAAGTATAAACTGGTGATCAGTGCTGAGCATTACTAATCATAACAATGGCTTGAGTTCAACACAAATTTGATACAACTTCTTTATTCCATGAAAGTATGTTCACTGTTTTATTATTATTAATTAATCTGTTAGATTCGAGACTGCTTTTAATGATTTATTCATAGCTCTTTCAAAGCCTGTTTGCTCTCCAGAATATGCTTTGGAGAGGCAATTAATAAAAAAGATTAGCTGTTAACAGTTCCAATTCAATTAGAAGATCTTGGGTACATTTTAAAGAGTGCTAGACCTATGTTTTGTCCAGGTTGTAGGTGCGGATTGTTGGTGGGTGAGACGTCCAAAAGCTGAGCACTGATCCAGTGATGCTTTTGTGTCTGTAGGCTCTTTTGTCTCTGTTAACTTAGGCAAGATAGAAATATTCATTATTCAGGCATCAACACTTAGCTGGTTTAATAATATATCAAAAGTCCTACCATTAGGTGCATTCAGTTCTTGATATCTGCCAATGGACTGGCTTACATACTTATAAGGTTGGTACTCTTGGTCTAAATTGAATTTTTCTGCTTTTGAGATGCACCATAAAGATCCAAATATCTACAAAAGGATGGGAATATTTATGTGTAAAGTTCTCCCTTGTTTATGTGTATCAATTTTGAACAGCTTGTGTCAAATGGTTTCCTGCTGTGGAACATTATGGCTGCTGTTTTAATAGAGAGTGTATTTTATTTGCACAATGCTTTCTTTTAACTTCAAAACTGATCTCGACTTATAAGTGTCAATATATTTATGTTTATTTGGGGAGTGTATTGGATACAAAGGAGTGGGACTTAGTAGTATCCATGCTTCTGTTACCTACCTCTTAGGATAATGAGTAATGATTGCGGACCAACTTAAGGATACCAGTTGAAATATGTGTAATTGAATGTATACCTGACATCAGACCCATTTAAATATTATTTCTTCATTTGAGTCTCCTTACCTCTCTTCCTTATTCTTAATCAATTTTATTCTTTTTGTCAAATTAGAGGTTCACATGTGATTTTTAACCAATTGATACCTTCCTATTTGATTTCCCTTTTATTTGACTGAAGAATGTTTCACTGTTTTGCTTTTCTGTTTTATGAATTGTTTCCATTGAGTGCCAGAATATACATGTCAAGAGGTCAGAAAGACTATTCCCACCTCATCTCAGACAGACAGACAGACATACTTTATTGATCCCGAGGGAAATTGGGTTTCGTTACAGCCGCGCCAACCAAGAATAGTGTAAAAATATAGCAATATAAAACCATAAATAATTAAATAATAATAAGTTAAACATGCCAAGTGGAAATAAGTCCAGGACCAGCCTATTGGCTCAGGGTGTCTGACACTCTGAGGGAGGAGTTGTAAAGTTTGATGGCCACAGGCAGAAGTTACTTCCTATGACGCTCAGTGTTAAATCTCGGTGGAATGAGTTTCTAGCTGAACGTACTCCTGTGCCTAACCAGTACATTATGGAGTGGATGGGAGTCATTGTCCAAGATGGCAAGCAACATCCAAGTCTAAAAATTTCCAATAACTTCGCAGAGTCTGTGTTCTGTGTCTGTCAATGAATAGTAGTTAACAGCAGTTATCTATCACAGGTCCCAATCTCCCATGCTACAAGTCTGCCAAACACAAAAATTCTGGGTGTGAACTTAATTTTTCTGAACTTTGCATATTGGGAATGTTAGTGTAACTGGGAGTAGGAATCAAAAAGGTTAGCAGCATGCAATCATTCTCCTGGTGATCAGCCTCAGTAATGCATTCCTATATACAAAATCCAGGTATGACCTACAGAAGGTTATTTTAAGGCTGAAGAAACAATTCCAATTGAACTTAGAGATAGAATCTGATACAAGTCAGCTCTGAAAAGGTCTGCAGTCCATTTCTTCCAACAAGCTGAAACGTAACATCAGGAATGGTTGTGATGCTACACTCCCAAATGAGCTCAATGCCTTTAATCCACACTTTGAAAGGAAGAATAAAACTACACCTGCGCTGCATCTGATGATCCTGTGATCTCTGTCTCGGAGGCCAACATCAGGACATCTTTCAAAAGGGTGAACCCTCGCAAGGTGTCAGGCATTGATGGTTTACCTGGTAAGGCACTGTAAGTCGGTGCCAACCAAATGACAAGAGAGTATAAGAGCAACTTCAGTCTCTCACTACTGCATGCAGAGGTTCCCACCAGTTTCAAACAAGTGATAATCATAACAGTACCAAAGAAGAGCAGGGTGAGCTGCCTCAATGATTAATGGCCAGTTGCACTCACATCTACTGTGATGAAGTGCTATGAGAGGTTGGTCATGGCCAGAATCAACTCCTGCCTGTACGTGGATCCACCACAATTTGCCTATTTCCATCATGGGTCTACAGTGAATACAAGCTCACTGACTCTCCACTCAGTCATGGATCTCCAAGACAAAAGCAGTACTTATATGAAGCTACTGTTTATTAATTATAATTCAGCATTCAACAACATCATGCCCTCCTCTGTACCCCCCTCTGCAGATGGATCCTTGACTTCCTCATCAAGTGACCACAGTCAGTGCAGATGAGTAATAACATCTCTTCCTCTCTAACAATCTACACCAGCGTTCCACAAGGCTGAATTATAACTACACCTGTAGTGGAAGGTGTATGCGTGGAAGTCATGTTTGACAAATCTTATTGGATTCTTTGAAGAGTTTACGAGGAAAGTTGACAAGGGTAAAGCAGTGGATGTTATCTATATGGACTTCAGTAAGGCCTTTGACAAGGTTCCACATGAAATGTTAGTTAGGAAGGTTCAATCATTAGTTATTAATATTAAAATAGTAAAATAGATTCAACAGTGGCTGGATGGAAGATGCCAGTGAGTAGTGGTGGATAACTGTTTGTCAGATTGGAGGCCGGTGACTAGTGGTGTGCCTCAGGGATCTGTACTGGGACCAATGTTATTTTGTCATATACATTAATGATCTGGATGATGGGGTGGTAAACTGGATTAATAAGTATGCAGATAATACTAAAGTAGGTGGCGTTGTGGATAATGAAGTAGGTTTTCAAAGTTTGCAGAGAGATTTAGGCCAGTTAGAAGAGTGGGCTGAACAATGGCAGATGGAGTTTAATGCTGATAAGTGTGAGGTGCTACATTTTGGTAGGAATAATCCAAATAGGACAGACATGGTAAATGGTAGGGCATTGAAGAATGCAGTAGAACAGAGTGATCTAGGAATAATGGTGCATAGTTCCCTGAAGGCGGAATCTCATGTGGATGGGGTGGTGAAGAAAGCTTTTGGGATGTTGGCCTTTATAAATCAGAGCATTGAGTATAGGAGTTGGGATGTAATGTTAAAATTGTACAAGGTATTGGTAAGGCTGAATTAGGAGTATTGTGTACAGTTCTGGTCACCGAATTATAGGAAAGATGTCAACAAAATAGAGAGTACAGATAAGATTTACTAGAATGTTACCTGGGTTTCAGCACCTAAATTACAGAGAAAGGTTGAACAAGTTAGGTCTTTATTCTTTGGAGCGTAGAAGGTTGAGGGGGGACTTGATAGAGGTATTTAAAATTATGAAGGGGATAGATAGAGTTGACGTGGATAGGTTTTTTCCATTGAGAGTAGGGGAGATTCAAACAAGAGGACATGAGTTGAGAGTTAGAGGGAAAAGTTTAAGGGTACCAAGATGGGGAATTTCTTTACTCAGAGAGTGGTAGCTGTGTGGAATGAACTTCCAGTAGAAGTGGTAGAGGCAGGTTCAGTATTGTCATTTAAAGTAAAATTGGATAGGTATATGGACAGGAAAGGAATGGAGGATTATAAGCTGAGTGCGTGTCATTGGGACTAGGTGAGAGTAAGCATTCGGCACGGACTAGAAGGGCTGAGATGGCCTGTTTCCGTGCTATAGTTGTTATATGGTTATATCTATCCTAGATCCAACATGTTGATGCAATTACAAAGAAGGCATGACAGTGGTTATATTTCATTAGGCATTTAAGGAGATTTGGTATGTCACCAAAGATTCGAACAAATCTCTACAGATGTACTGGTGGAGAACATTCAAACTGGTTACATCATCATCTAGTATGGCGCGACCTCTGTGCAGGATAAAAAAACTGCAGAAGGTTGCAAACACAACCTGCTCCATCATGGGCACTACTCTCCCCAGCAAGGTCATCGTCAAAAAGTAATGCCTCAAAAAGGGAGCGTCCATCTTTAAGGACCCCCATAAACCAGGACACATTGTCTTCTTATTGCTACCATTAGGGAGGAGGTATAATAACCTGAGAACCCACACTCTATGTTTTAAGAACAGGTTCTTCCCCTTCACTCTGATTTCTATATAGTCTATGGACTAACCCTTGAACAATATCTCACTACATTTTTTCTGCTCTCTTTTTCTACCACATATTCATTCAATTATATACTGTAGTGTAGGTTCATTGTCCATTCAGAAATCAGATAAAGTATATCTTATTGTAATTTATAATGTAATGCACTATACTGCTGCCACAAACCAACAAATTCCATGACACACGCCAGTTATATTCAACTTCCTTCTGATTCCGATTCCCTATAATACCAAGTGAATGTTTCCATTTCCCTTGCCAGCCAATCATGTGGTATCTCAGTAAAAATACCACGTTTGTGCTAATTGCACTCAAATTGTGGTGGATATGCTCTGTGAACTCTTAATCATTAGCAACTGGGCAGAGATTGTCCAGATCTGTTTCCTGTGGGGCTTAATTTGCTGGAAGTAAAAGGGAAAGTTTCATCTCATCAGCCTGGATTTGAGTCAAATTCAGATCCCAATGGCTTTCTAGCCCCGCGCACCACCTAATCTCAGCTGATTATAAACGAATCACAAACCATACACAAGCGAAGCGAGTATTTTACAGAAGAGAACAGAACTGGGACAGTATTTCAAAACTTTAGAGTCCCATTTGTCCTAAACCTTATGCCTAAATTTTCTTTCATTTCCAAAGCACGTTCTGTTTAGGATATTCATTAAATTTTACTAGTGATTTTTAAATTACACTTAATAAACTTTCAAGGGAAAAATCATTAGGAATTAGGTATCATCAATTCTCCGGTGAAAATGAAAAGCTTTTGTTGGCTTGTCTAAAAGCAGTTTCCATCACCATGACTTTGAATTAATTTTGGCACATTTTAGTAACACTATTACATTAAGCTGCTAGTGGTTTGCAATTATCTTCCAGTGGATTTGTTGAAGTTGCTGCAGTGAATAATTGTTCTAACAAAGCTCACTGCCTGTAAAGTGGGATTGCCTTGTGGAAACCAGGCAGCACAGGAATTTATAGTTTACTTTGTCTCTTGACTTCACTCTGTCAATTCTGCTCTACGATGCACAGAGCTTGTGGCTCCTTTAAGGTTTGCTTGTGTGTGGTTGCTGAATTGCTCATTGTTCATTTCAAATGAGTAAAGGGCTGAAAGAACTTGCATATTTAGTTTACCAGTGCCAGTGATGTGAATGAAATGGATGTCTTCAGATTCGCTGCCCTGTTTCTTCCCGGTATTCATCCAGTTGCATACCATAAGTGGGCCACAAATTTTCTTGATGCTAAAAGATATTTAAAAAAAATCTTCTCCAAGATATAATAATGAAAACACTGACTGGAATTCTGGTGCCCAACACTGGCATTTTGGATAGATTTTGAACTTGGCACATTGATATCAATAAAAACAGGTGCTTTCTACAACAGCCGGCCATTGGCATATCTGAAAGACAATCTATCCCACTGTGCCTGGCTAATCAAATATGGTCTCCAGCATTATCTGTACGCAATATGTCTTGTCACAGAGGTATCATAAGTCCAGCTGCTGTATGTGCATTTATTCTGCTGTAACAATGAAAGTTTACCTTGACAGAAATTTGAAGGCAAAGTCAGATATAAGCAGTTAGGTCATGGATTATTCTTGATCAAAATGAATAGTGGAACAAGCTCAGGGTGATGAAGGGCTTATTTTTCCCATCATATTCTTGCACCCTATGCCAATTAATATGTTTTTCTTCTTTTCTTATACTTTCTATTCCCCTAATATCTGTTCAATCACACAATGGTGAATATGAGGTCATGATTAAATCATATTCCTGCTGACTACTACATTCCTTACAGCATTGAAATCTTGTAGTTTGATGGTGAGCAAATCTTGAATCAGGCAAACACAGTTTCAAATGTAGGAAATTAATGGAACACACAGTCCTTATTAAGTGCCCAGAAATTACCATCTGCTCTAATACATTGCAATACAGTAATTGGTACACACAAATACAAATGCAAAACACATGTTGCCCCCTTTCATCCATCAGATAATCAAGAGAACTATGTGTGCTTGAAGAATGGGACAATTATTTTCAATAAATATATTGCAATTAAGTCATTCAGTGATAAAGGTAAAACACCCATATGCCAGAATGAGAGTTGTTAAATTCAGTTCAGATGCATGTATATGAATGTGGAAGGAGCTATCACAGATGAGGCAACCAAGCATATTGTGGTAGATTGCTTAGTGTGACCAGAGATTTCATAATGAAATGCCACTGGAGGCATATTTGCAGGTCAGTTTTGTCACTGATTTTTTGCAGCTGTACATTGCTATGCTGAGACCAGCAGCAGACAACAGCCATGCAGACCTGTGGTTCCAAGAGCCCTTTGCATTGGGCCTCTTAACTTTACTCCAGGGATGGATAGTGTAATTTGTATTTGAAGTAATATATGCAAGTAGATAGTTTTATCAATTTTAATAATTATTTTCTGGAAGTTAATGCTTGAATACTTTAAATATGTATCCCAACTAATAGAATCACTTGAAGAATCATTCGAAGGCCTTTGAGAGCAGCAAAACATCAAAAGGACTGTAGATCCTGTTGGCATTTGTGACTTGTTCTGTTTCACAGGTCAGCAGCAAGAGCCAAGCTTGACTAGAGTGGCAAATTCACAAAAACAAAGCAGTGCTGCAGGAGGAAATGCCATGGGAAGCCCACACAATCACAGAGAGAATGTGCAGATTTCACATAGACAGCACAGGAAGTCAGCATTGAATTGAGGTCTCTGCAGCCAAGAGGCAGTAGCACCGTTGCCTGTTCCACTGCACTGCCCACCATGGCTGACTTTCTGGCTGAGGCCACCATGAAGCTAGCCAATGAGGAATGAAGTGCTTTACTCTATGCAGTCGGCTGATGGTGGGCAGATCAGAGCTCTTTTGGAAGCTTTCATGATGATTCCCATCCGCCCGCCATCAGGTGACTGCATAGAGTAGATGGCAATACATCATCCCCTAGTTCAGCCTCTGTTAAGGTATTCATAGCTTATCAATATTTTTATGCATTTGCAAAACAATAAAAGTTGTCATGGGATGCGGTCACCCCTAAGTTCTTGGTGTTGCAAAGTTAAGCAAATTCATCAGCCACTGAAAATCAAAGAAACCTCATGGGCTGCAAATCTGAATTGAAAGCATAAGATGTTGAAAACCTTCAGCAGGTTAGGCAGAATGTAGAAGGTCACTTACGTAGAACATGAACTGCATCTCTTCCCAAGGTTACTACCTGACCTGAGTGTTTCTAGCATTGTCTGAATTGTTCGTAACGTTTTACCCCTATATTCTCGTGAGCTCTTTATTCATTTTGTTGTTTGGATGAACACTATCACAGTCCTAAAGGATAACAGCATTTTTACCATTATAAGGAACAAAGGCATATCTTCTGCAAAGATTAGTACACTGTCTTTATTGCACACTTTATTCAGGACTGCAAACCGCTAAGCTCTATTGACACCTCCTTACTATGATCAGCACAACTCCTTTATTAGAGCAGTCAAATATCTTCTGGTTTATATCTACACCACTGGATTCATCCTGACAAAATGAATTAGAACTTCAAATTTTTACCAACAATACTGATAGCCATGATTGCTTTTAATCCAAAGAATACTTTCTATTTCTGATTTCAGACAGCTGCAACATATTTGAATGATTACTTGGAAACATGCATTTTAATATATGCAGACTGGAATATCTAATCAATAATAGCTTTTACATATCTAATATTTGTAATCCAAATGCATGTACAACTGTATAACATTTTCAAAATCATGCCAAATAACACATTCTATTAGTCATGATCCAGACATCAGAATTGTGAGTGTCAAAAACGATGTCTTCTTTCAAACTTTTACAGACTTTGCATTTTGGAACTCTGATCTTGGAACCAAATGGGATTATTTTCTTACTGGAAATATCAGAGGACTTTTAAAGAATCAGAATCACTAAATCCACAATATTGTGCAATATAGTTAATAAACATTGGGTCTGTATTTGCATGTTCTTCTGCTTGGGTCATCCGGTGCTCCAGATGTAGTCTCCTCTACATTGGTGAAACCATTTTAAATTGGAGGAACGTTTTGTTGAACATGTCCACTCCGTCTGTCAGAAGCAGAACTTTCCTATAGCCCAACATTTTAATTCCAATTCCCATTCCCAATTTGACATGTCGGTCCATATCCAACTCTTGTGCCTCAAGGTAATTATGGATTACATGTAAAAGTACATTAATATCATGCTCAAACAAGAGACAATCTGCAGACGCTGGAACTCCGAGCAACACATACAAAATGTTGGAGGAACTCAGCAGGTCAAGTAGCATCTATGGAAAAGAGTACAGTTGACGTTTTGGGCCAAATCTCTTTGGCAGGACTGGAGAAAAAAAAGCTGAGGAGTAGATTTAAAAGGTGGGACAAGGAGAGAAACCTGAAGGAGGAAGGATGAAATAAAGAGCTGGGAAGTTGTTTGGTGAAAGAGACAGAAGGCCATGGAAGAAAAAAAAGTGTGGAGATACACCAGAGGGAGGTGATGGGCAGGTGAGGAGATAACGTGAGAGAGGGAAAAGGGGATGAGAAATGGTGAAGGAGAGGGTGGTGGGGGGCATTACCGGAAATTTGAGAAATCAATGTTCACGCCATCAGTTTGGAGGCTACCCAAACAGAATATAATGTATTGTTCCTCCAACCTAAGTGTGGCCTCATCACAACAGTGTAGGATTGCATGGACAGGCATTTCTGAATGGGAATGCGAAGTGGAATTAAAATAGGTGGCCACTGGGAGATCTTGTTTTATTCTGGCAGATGGAGTGTAGGTGCTCAGTGAAGCAGTCTCCCAATCTTTGTCAAGTCTCCCTGATGCCACACTGGGAGTAACAGACACAGGTAAAGTGTCCTTTCACCTGGAAGGACTGCTTAGGACCCTGAATGGTAGGGAGGGAGGAGTTATAGGGGCAGGTGTAGCTCTTGTTCTAGTTGAAAGGATAAGTGCAAGAGGGAGATCAGTGGGGAGGGATGGACAAGGGAGTTGTGTAAGGATCAATCCCTGTGGAAAGTAGAAAGTTGGGTGGTGGAGGAGAAGGGAAAGGTGGTGGCATCCCATTGGAGATGGGGGAAGTATCAGAGATTTACTTGCTGGATGTGGAGGCCACTGGTGTGGTAAGTGAAGACAAGAGGAACCGTATCCCTGGTAGGGTGGCGGGAGGATGGGGTAAGAGCAGACATGTGTGAAATGGAAGAGATGCGGTTGAGGGCAGAGAGAAGGGGATGGCATTTTTACAAGTTACAGGGTGGGAAGAGGTGAGAGTCCCTGCGGTTATAATAGACATCGGTGGATAAGCTGTCTCTGGAGATA
Organism: Hypanus sabinus; assembly: GCF_030144855.1. Lineage (NCBI taxonomy): Eukaryota > Metazoa > Chordata > Chondrichthyes > Myliobatiformes > Dasyatidae > Hypanus > Hypanus sabinus. Next base: position 42,450,861 of record NC_082715.1, on the reverse strand, counting down.
GAGACAGTCAGATCAAGAAAGGGGAGAGAGGTGTCTGAAATGGACCGGGTAAATTTGAGGGCAGGGTGGAAGTTGGAGGCAAAATGGATGAAGTTGATGAGTTCAGCCCGGATGCAAGAAACAGCACCAATGCAGTTGTCGATATAGGGTAGGAAAAGTGTGGGACAGTCACCAGTGTAGGATTGGAACATGGACTGATTTTGTGTCACTTTCTGTATTTTGCGCATGTTGCTTTGGCTTTCTAGCATCTGCAGTTTTTCTTGTGATAAGTATAGGATATTCCTGATTGCTTTAGTAACGGGTGAACATGCCAAAATGGTAGACAGAAACAAGGTAACTGGTCCAGTTTTGCAGATTGCTTGCTGTTGGGAAATGGACAATCAGAGATTCAGGCAGTGATCTCCTCTGCATTTTATCCCCCCCCCCCCCCCCACTTCTTAAGTAGAGAAAGCGAAAAGTAAAGTTAATTCAACACTTGGTTTGATTGGCAGTATTGAGTGAAATGAAAGTTTTGAAGGATACATGGTTACCTATTCAAACAAACCCGAATATAACCTTAAACTCATGTTAAAGTAGTCAGTGAATTGAAGATCTGTGACTTAGGAACCTTCCTTTAATATACACCATTTTGTTTACTCTGTTCCACATAATCTGATCTATTTGCTGTGGCATGTTATAGGTTTGTGATGTTCCATGCTGATATCACAATACTCTATAAAGATTCAGGATATAGCTTGAAAAATAAATCAGTGGTTGAAAACTCCCAAACAAAGAGCAAGGCGTTTTTAATGAAAAGTAAAGTTGACTTATGAGAAACAGTACTTGTATGTAAAAAGGAAAAGATTATCAAAATTTAATGTGAGTTCCTTACAGAATGATAAAGGAAAAGTAGTATTGTGGATAAGGAAAACTGAAATTAAATTATATATTGGTCTGTCGTCATAGAGAAGAATCAAAAAACAGCTCAGAAGTAAGAAAGCCTACTTGTCTGAAGTAAATGAGTACATAGAACATTGAGCATAGTAATTTACAGTACATTACAGGCCCTTTGGTCCACAATATTGTGCCAACCATGTAACCTATTCTAGAAACTGTCTAGAATTACCCTCCTGATAGCCCTCTATTGCATCAGCCTCCACCACCATTACCAGCAGTGCATCCCACGCTCCCATCATTCTCTGTGTGAAAAACTTACCCCTGACATCCCCTTTGTACCTACTTCCAAGCACCTTAAAACTATGCCCCCTCGTGTTAGCCATTTCAGCCCTGGGAAAAAGCCTCTGGCTATCCACATGTTCAACGCCTCTCATCATCTTATACACCTCTATCAGGTCACCTCTCATCCTCCGTTGCTCGAAGGAGAAAAGGCCGTGTTCATTCAACCTATTCTGAGAAGGCATGCTCCCCAATCCAGGCAATGTCCTTGTAAATCTCCTCTGCATTCTTTGTACAGCTTCCACTTCACTCATGTAGTCAAAAAAAAATAGGGTTAGTAAAACAAAATGTATATTGAGGAAATTAATGAGACTGAAAGGAAATGTTAATTTATGACCTGAATACTATGGTTTGAATCAGTTGGTGCAGAAATAGTGGTTGGTTTTCATCTAGGATTATTTCTGTCCATTGTAGGGAAAATGCTGGAATGTATATTAAGGAATAGTAACAGGAAATTTGAGAAATAATAATAGAATTGGGCAGAATGGAGATGAATATATGTGAAGGAAATTGTATTCAACTAATCTATTGAATATTTATTATGGAGTGGGCTCCTTCATCTCTGCCCCTCTGACTCTCAACACAAGGCCCCTCTGGGCTGTGTCCTAAGCCCCCTCCTTTACTCTCTGTATACTCATGACTGTGTTGCCACCCACAGCTCCAATCTGCTAATTAAATTTGCTAATGACACTACACTTATTGGCCTAATCTGAAACAATAACGTGGCAACCTACAGAGAAGAAGTCATCACCCTGACACAGCGGTGTCAGGAAAACAACCTCTCCCTCAATGTTGTAAAATCAAAAGAGTTGATTGTGGATTATGGGAGGAATGGAGTCAGGCTAGCCCCTATTGACATCAATGGATCTGAGGTTGAGAGGGTTAATAGCTTTAAATCCCATGGCATAAACATCACCGAAGATCTCACGTGGTCTGTACATAGTGGCTGTGAGGTGAAAAAGGCACTACAGCAACTCTTTCACCTCAGACAGTTGTAGAAGTTTGGTTTTTGCCCCAAAGTCCTAAGAACTTTCTATAGGGGCGACAACTGAGAGCAGCCTGACTGGTATGGGTAAGGTACTTCCCTCAATCATAGGATTCTGCAGAGACTGGTGTGGACAGCCCAGCACATCCGTAGATGTGAACTTCCACTATTCAGGACCTTTTTCTAAGACAGGTGTGTAAAAAGGGCCTGAAGGATCATTGGAGACCCAAATCACCCCAACTACAAACTGTTTCAGCTGCTACTATCTGGGAAATGGTACCACAGTATAAAAGCCAGGACCGATAGGATCCAGGACAGCTTCTTCCACCAGGCCATCAGATTGATTAATTCATGCTGACACAACTTTCTTTGTTATTGACTGTTCATATTTAACCGTCTTCTTATTGTCCTGTTGTACATACTATTTATTATAAATGACTATATTGCACATTTAGACAGAGATGTAACGTAAAGATTTTTACTCCTCATGTACATGAAGGATATAAGTAATGAAGTCATTTCAATACTCACTGGAATTTAGAAGAATGTGGGGTGTTCTCATTGATACCTATCAAATGTTGAAAGGACTAGATAGTGAGAAGGCAGATGTCTGGGGTTGATGGAATGGCAGAGCGGACTAGATGGACTGAATGGCCTAATTCTGTTCCTATCTCTAATGATTTTATAGTTTTCCTCAAAAATATCTGGGACAATTGTCTAGAAAGGCAAGAGTTCTCTCAGATATGAAGCAAACCATATCTCGCACTCAAAAATTGTGTCTTTCAGAAATTCACCAGACTCCTCCATCACAATCCCTGGGTGTATCCTGTCCCACTATCCAGACAATTGTACTGGAACCAGCAGCTCAATGTTATATGGACAGGAGGGAGTAATACTAAAGCCTTTGACATTGACTCTATATCCATAAAGTCTTATATTACAGGGCCACATGTAGTTAAGAAAATTCCCACTGTTAGCCATCTAATGTCAGTGGAACATTAGACTCCTCTAACATGTGGAAGCAGCATTTAAAGTGTTATAATTGTTGATAACCATAGCTGACTACAAAAGAGTGGCAAAGGGTTCTAGCTAAGAAAGGTCTCAGAAAGCCAAAGCTCAATTTGAGAGATGTGATTAGTGCCTACATGAACACTACGAAATGACACTGAGCTAAGTTATTAAAACAGCATCTTGAAGAATGATTGGCTTGCTAATATTAGCTACAGATGTTAAATGCTCCTGATAACAGATTGAATGTTTAATTACAGTGAGTATGTGAAGCACTCCTTGAAAGAGGTAAAGCAAGCAGCGTGGTATTTTGGTAAGCAAGCAAATCCCTACAGTGGTTGTGCCCATAGTAAGAAGAAAATTAGATTAAGAAGCAGCTTGGACATAGTTGATAGCCCACAATATCCTTTATCAACAATTCAAGATCTTGACTTGGAGTTGACAGAAGGTAAATTTTTCACAAAGTTCAACTTGCATATGTAGTCCAGAATTTGTAAACAGAGTAAACATCAGCTTGCTGTAAGTATGAAAAACGTACACCGGCCGGTGGTATAATGGCATCAGCTCTAGACTTTGAGGCAGATGGTCCCGAGTTTAAATCTGGCCAGGTCCTAACCTGGGCAGCAGCAGTATCTGCATGGAAGAAAGGTCTGACAATCTTCTTCTGTATCTTGCCATGAAAACCCCTTGGCGAGTTGACAAGTATGCATAAATCATCACTAAATATTTTCCATTTGACAACAGGCAAGATCATTAGTGATGTAGACTGAATAAAATAAATATGATAACTTCCTTAGTGGCACCATCATTAATGAAGACTATCTGCTTATTTTAGAAGAGGTTCTCAATCAGCTACAGTACCAGAAGGTGAAATCGCACAACTGATTATATTTTCAAATCAGAATCTATTAAGATTAAAGAAAAATAATTAAGGGTTTACAACCTGCTGTGGATAAAGATAAAGCCAAAGTAAAGGTGAAGAGACCAGGAAATGTAGCAGAGTTCAAATAATTTTTGTGTGTAGTTCAATATTATTCTAGATTTTACCAGATCACAGCAGAGTTTATACGACTGGACTAACTGTTTAAAAACCAGACACTGGGCTTCAACATCTCAGAACAGTAATTCATGATGTCCTGGGAAGTTAAATTTGAAATGAATTATGCTTAAACACAGAGGCATTTTAAGTATAAAGGTGTTGCAGATTTGCCAGGAAACAATAAAGATTAAGAAAGTCCAGTGTCAGCCATGCAGCCACAAGAGTCCAGAACAATACCACTAAAGACAATAGACCAATGTGACAAGTACCCATATACTTTTGTCAGAAAGCCAAACACAACTTCCTGTTCCTTTTACTAATCATTCTAATTGGATTGAAACAGAACATGGCATCATGCACAGCTGTAGAATGTTCACTTCTGGGGCTGAATGATTTCTTGACAGCCCAGTAATTGAGGTAACAGATTTTAATTCATATCATTTTCATGTGGATGCTTCATAAGGTGGAATAGTATCAAATATTCCTCATTACTATCCATGGAGTGCAAAGATTCATATATATTCTTAAGGAATCTATGAAGAGAACAGTTTTCCAAGTCTTGTCAATTTTACCTACAGATTACTCTTTGCTCATTTCTTACTCAAGTAGTGCAAGACAAAATTCTGCTCAGTATTCCCCTAGTAAAACTGTTATGCCATAGTTTCCAAACTTGAATTTACTACAGCCTAATTAGTAAAACAGAATAGGACTGTCATATTAAACCATACATTGCGTGACTTGGAGAGAGGTCTAAAGTGTCCACCTAGATCATTTGATTGTAATGGAGACAGACCAAAAAGTATCGAAGAAATATGTGATATTAAAATTTATTTCAGAAGAGGATGCATAGACAACTATTGAAGAAGAAATTGAGTCAGGATGTCACACACTTGTCAGATCAAGATGTTACCGGATAACCAGAGATTAAAGCACATTGGGGAAGCAACAGTGAACCTGTAGTTGCAGTACGTATGTGAAAGGCTCTTATAAAGAGATAAAGAGGTGCTGCATTTTTGTATGTAAACATGTAAATGACACAGCATCATAAGACCAAAAGATACAGGAGCAGAATGAGGCCATTAGGCCCATTAAGTCTGTTCCGCCATTTCATCATGGCTGATCCAGTTTCTCAGCCGCAATCTCCTGCCTTCTCTCCACATCACTTCATGCCACAACCAATCAAGAATCACCAAGCAGCTGATGTAAACACACTCAGTAATTAATGTTGGACTGGAGGTTATAGGAATATTAGAATCTTTCAGTTACTCCTAGAGATTATTATCAGTAGTACTTACCAGGACTAAAAGATTAATTTACAGAACATTTCCAAAGACATTGCTGGTGCCAGTGTCCTTTTTTTATTAGAAATTTATCTTCAGAATCCTGTGATGCTGAAGGGCACCTCTTTCCTTTGACTGCCTTTGTCTGTATATTTTAGACCTCCTCTCAGGGGAACCAGGTTGTTCTGGGACTGAGTTAACTGCTTGCAAATTGTGCAAAGCAAGTGTGTTGCTTTATAAGTGACTTAGGAGTAAAACAAACCCATACAAAAAAAAAACTGGAAGAAGACAGAAATCATTCTTAGCAGCCCTGCTTTAAGTATGTATTAGGCACAAAATTATCTTCCATTTTTTTGGTGTACTGTGAATTGGCACATGTACAGAGCAACCAAAAGACAAAATTCAAAAAATCACTAAAATCAGAAACATACCCAACATTTGCAGTATTCTTGGCATTTCCTTAGATTAACTGAGTCACAACCATTGACGTTAGCTTGACGAAGTGTCAGAAAATTTGAAACAGAATGTCTCCAGGAAAAGTTTCTTGCAGCCAAAAAGTATATTAACTGAAAAATCTGGAGAAGCATCCTTCAAAACCACTGTAGCACTGTTCATATTACTCCATAAAATGCACTTTAGCACAGTTATATTATGATTCTTTCCTCTTAGAGCAATTATAAAGCTGTTGCTGCAGTTTGGGGACAGCTTGTACTTTTCTATTAAGGCTGTCTATAAAACAATTGCTGATTAAACCTGTTAATTTCTTATAATGGCAAGCTATACTATTTCCATACTGATGAAAATTCTGGATTATATCTTCCCCTTGGCAAGACCACATGTGCAAAACATGCCATTAAAAGTAAGTCCAGCAAACGTCTATTCAACAAAGCCTTTTTAGCCCACACAAAATGCTTGATTATTACACTTCAATCCATTAGTGAACTTTAATGACTAAGACAATTGAAAAGGATTTGATGATCCTTTGGTGCAGGGAGAAGGTGAGGAGGGGAAATGACCTGTTGTATGGTGGGAGGGAATGTAGTATTAGTATATGACTTTCATTGCAATTCTCCATTAACACTCACACCACTCTTTACTGTCAAAATTTCAATTTTAATATCTTCTGCCAATAATTTGAACTGAGCGACACTCAACAAACAAATTTACTTAATAAATTAATATTATATGATATTTTTGTTGAGGGACCTTAGCTAATTACAGAGCAACACAATGGACGGAGATAGAAATTATATTTTGCACAGTGCATTTCTGTGGTGAATAATTGCTGCAGCTTAACTAATCATTCTTGAGTGGGCTTTTTATACTCTGTAGAGTTTTATTACATATTATAAATCACAACCATTCTCCACATGTATGTTTAGCACACTTCATTAATGCTGTGATAGTAAATGTTGTAATTTCTCTTCAGAACATGATTTTCATTCTGCAACTGAAGAAAAAATGATATGCTTATTTAACATTAACTTTTAAAGACTTCAAGGGAAAAATCATTTGTTGTTACTGGTTGAACACTCCTCACTCAAAACTCCAAAATCCAAAATCCACCAAAATCCAAAATTATTTTAATTGCTAATATGACATCACAAATGAAAAATTCCTCAAAGCACTGGAAAGGCTCCTTGGCAATGTGTAGGGCTCTGTGCCCCACTTACAGTTCTGACAAGTGACCTCACCCATATAATGACTAGAAGTGAATGAAGACTAGAAAGACTCTGCATAAAATGAAAAGTGAACATCTCAATCATGTATTGAAAGAATGGATTTGTCAGTGTCAGAGTGAACATATGTTGCCTCTTAACGGTATGCTGATCATGAAACAAGTTGAGATCTATATAGAATCAGAATCGGGTTTATTATCACCGGCATGTGACGTGAAATTTGTTAACTTAGCAGGAGCAGTTCACTGCAATACATAATCAAGTAGAGCAAAAAAAACTGTAAATAAAATAATAATAAATAAGTAAATCAATTACAGTGTACTTATATTGAATACAGTAAAAATTGTGCAAAAAACCAAAAATACTGTATATTAAAAAAATTGAGGTAGTGCCCAAGGATTCAGCGTCCATATAGGAATCTGATGGCAGAGGGGAAGAAGCTGCTCCTGAATTGCTGAGTGTGTGCCTTCAGGCTTCTGTACCTCCTACCTGATGACAACAGTGAGAAAAGTGCATGCCCTGGGTGCTGGAGGTCCTTAATAATGGAAGCTGCCTTTCTGAGACACCGCTCCCTGAAGATGTCCTGGGTACTTGGTAGGCTAGTGCCCAAGATGGAGCTGACTAGATTTACAACCCTTTACAGTTTCTTTCGGTCCTGTGCAGTAGCCCCTCCATATCAGACAATGATGCAACCTGTCAGAATGCTCTCCACAGTATAACTACAGAAGTTTTTGAGTGTATTTGCTGACATGCCAAATCCCTTCAACTTCCTAATAAAGTATGGCCACTGTCTTGCCTTCTTTATAACTATATCGATATGTTGGGACCAGGTTAGATCTTCAGAGATCTTGACACCCAGGAACTTGAAGCTGCTCACTCTCTCCACTTCTGATCCCTCTATGAAGATTGGCACGTGTTTCTTTGTCTTACCCTTCCTGAAGTCCACAACCAGCTCTTTCGACTTACTGATGTTGAATGCCAAGTTGTTGCTGCGGTACCACTCCACTGTTTGGCATATCGCACTCCTGTACACCCTCTCATCACCACCTGAGATTCTACCAACAATGGTTGTATCATCGGCAAGTTTATAGATGGTATTTGAGCTATGCCTAGCCACATAGTCATATGTATACAGAGAGTAGAACAGTGGACTAAGCACACACCCCTGGGGTGAACCAGCGTTCATTGTCAGCAAGGAGGAGATGTTATCACCAATCCACACAGATTATGGTCTTCCAGTTAGGAAGTTGAGGATCCAATTGCCTAGGGAGGTATAGAGGCCCAGATTCTGCAACTTCTCAATTAGGATTGTGAAAATTATGTTATTAAATCCTGAACTTTAGTCGATGAACAGCATCCTGACATAGGTGTTTGTGTTGTCCAGGTAGTCTAAAGCTGTGTGGAGAGCCATTGAGATTGTGTCTGTCGTTGACCTACTGTGGTATAGGTATTCATTGCTGAGGCAGGAGTTCAGTCTAGTCATGACCAACCTCTCAAAGCATTTCATCACTGCCGATGTGAGAGCTACTGGTCAATAGTCATTAAGGCAGCTCATATTATTCTTTTTAGGCACTGGTATAACTGTTGCCTTTTTGAAGCAAGTGGGAACTTCCACCTGTAGCAGTGAGAGGTTGAAAGTATACTTGAGTACTCCCACTAGTTGGTTGGCACAGGTTTTCAGAGCCTTACCAGGTACTCCATCTGGACCTTCCGCCTTGCAAGGGTTCACTCTCTTTAAAGACAGTCTAACATTGGCCTCTGAGACAGAGATCACAGGGTCATCAGGTGCAACAGGGATCTTCACAGCTGTAGTTGTGTTCTCCCTTTCCAAGCTGGCATAGAAGGCATTGAGTTCATCTGGTAGTGATGCATCACTGTCATTCATGCTATTGGGTTTCGCTTTGTAGGAAGTAATGTCTTGCAAACCTACCAGAGTTGCCGTGCATCTGATATTGCTTCCATCCTCATTCAAAATTGTCTCTTAGCCCTTGAAATAACACTCTGCAAATCATACCTGGTTTTCTGGTACAGTCCTGGGTCACAAGACTTGAATGCCACAGATCTAGCCTTCAGCAGATGATGTGCCTCTTGGTTCATCCATGACTTTTAGTTTGGGAATGTAGAGCAAGTCTTCGGAGGCACACACTCACCCACACAGGTTTTAATGAAGTTGGTAACAACTGCAGCATACTCATCCAGTTTCGTAGATGAATCCCTGAATGCAGTGCAGTCCTTCAATTGAAAGCAGTCCTGGAGGCAAGGGAGGAGATTGCTGAGCATCTGCCAATGATCTTTGAATCATCAATGGGGACAGGAGAGGTTCTGGAGGATTGGAGGGTTGCAGATGTTATTCCTTTATTCAAGAAAGGGAGTAGAGATAGCCCAGGAAATTATAGACCAGTGAGTCTTACTTCAGTGGTTGGTAAGTTGATGGAGAAGATCCTGAGAGGCAGGATTTATGAACATTTGGAGAGGCATAATATGATGAGGAATAGTCAGCATGGCTTTGTCAAGGGCAAGTTGTGCCTTATGAGCCTGTTTGAGTTTTTTGAGGATGTAATGAAACACATTAATGAAAGAAGAACAGTAGATGTAGTAGTGTATATGGATTTCAGCAAGGCATTTGATAAGGTACCCCATGCAAGGCTTATTGAGAAAGTAAGGAGGCATGGGATCCAAGGGGACATTGCTTTGTGGATCCAGAACTGGCTTGCCCACAGAAGGCAAGAAGTGGTTGTAGACGAGTCATATTCTGCATGGAGGTCGGTCACCAGCGAGGTGCCTCAGGGATCTGTTCTGGGACCCTGACTCTTTGTGATTTTTATAAATGACCTGGTTGAGGAAGTGGAGGGATGGTTTAGTAAGTTTGCTGATGACACAAAGATTGGAGGTGCTGTGGATAGTGTAGAGGGCAGTCAGAGATTACAGCAGGACATCGATAGGATGCAAAACTGGGCTGAGAAGCAGCAGATGGAGTTCAACCCAGATAAGTGTGAAGTGGTTCATTTTGGTAGTCAAATATGATGGCAGAATAAGTGTTAATGGTAAGACTCCTGGCAGTGTGGAGGATCAGAGGGACCTTGGGCTCCAAGTCCATAGGACACTCAAATCAGCTGAGGAGTTTGACTCTGGTTTTAAGAAGGCGTATAGTGTATTAGCCTTCATTAATCATGGGATTGAATTTAGGAGCCTAGAGGTAATGTTGCAGCTATATAGGACCCTGGTCAGACCCCACTGGGAGTACTGTGCTCAGTTCTGGTCACCTCACTACAGAAAGGATGTGGAAACCATAGAAAGAGTGAACAGGAGATTTACAAGGATGTTGCCTGGGTTGGGGAGCATGCCTTATGAAAGCAGGTTGAGTGAACTCGGCCTTTTCTCCTTGGAGCAACGAAGGATGAGAGGTGACCTGTTAGAGGTATATAAGGTGATTAGAGGCATTGATCGTGTGGATAGTCAGAGGCTTTTCCCCAGGGCTGAAATGGTTGCCACAAGTGGACACAGGTTTAAGGTGCTGGGGAGTAGGTACAGAGATGTCAGGTAAGTTTTTTACTCAGAGCGTAGTGAATACGTGGAATGGGCAGCCATGGAGCTTAGAAAAATAGAGGGCTATGGGGAAGTCGAGTGATTTCTAAGGTAGGGACATGTTTGACACAACTTTGTGGGTCGAAGAGCCTGTATTGTGCTGTAGGTTTTCTATGTTTCTATGTTTTGCTTCCAGCCCCAAGCATTTCAGATAAGGTGTACTGAAACTGTAGTTGGTAAAATTGTACATTTTATTTGTTTTTAAATGAAACAGCATGCCTAATTTTAGAGATGTCAGTTGCATGCCACTAAATAGCTTTTGCAAACATGAAAGGAATAGTAAGATATCATTTTCTCTCTGATGCATTGCTCAGGAACTCTTATTTCAATTGCCTCCTTTTACTTAACAGTTAATAGTTAAGTTTTGTTTTATTTTAATTGTTGTGAATATCTATAACTTTGTTTCCATGTTGAGCAAAATATGCTGACATAACTTAGTATTTCAGAACTAAAATGATATACTTGATGGCTAAAGTATCATTTAACTTTTATTTTCAAATATGTACTGTTTAGAGATAGCTGCAAATAAGCTCGGAATAAAGGTACTTTGCAGAAATCCCTGCCACCTGTTCGACAAAGGTGTCACTGGCATCTACTGTTTAAATACAGTAAAGAAGAAGATAATTCAACTCAGACATGCTGGAAAAATGTGCAAAGGAGGTGTATTTTCCCTCTCATTTTGGACTTTTATATAAATGGCCCCCAGATCATTCAACTGCACTCGTGCATCTGCAAAAGGTTTGAAGTCCTGCAGACTTCCCTGAAAACAATAAATATATTGATCAATTTTTATTCTAATGCCTGGAAATATAAAAGTTGAACTGATATTCTTCAAAAGCATCTAACAAAAAGAAATTAACTAAAATTTACCACTCCTGTTCCATTTAATAAGTAAGGTGCACAGCATCACTCATCGGAATTTGTTGCTTATTATGGCAGTCACATTCCAATTTTTGCTGCATAAACATAATCTCTAATCATCACAGAATAGGTCTGAATTAATTTATTTGATCAACTACCACAATGTAAATATTGATCTAATTAGCCTTTGCAGTCTGGTTGTACTTGCCATTGAATGTAATCAAATAAGAGATCTTTATTCTCAAGAAATTTTGTTGATGCATTTATTGAAAATGAAAAGACAAGCTGTGTTATATTTTGAAAGTTTTAATATAAATTAAATGGAAATTTAGAAACAATTAATACTGTTATTGTTTTGCCATATCTTTTACTTTCAATCATATGAATTTACGATTGCTCTTAATCAGTTTCTCACATCTTTTGTCAGCCTTGCTGATGACTACAGTATAAACTGATGTCCTTTTAAACAAGGTAAAATGATCTCTCATTATTTAAAAGTATTTTTGGTGTTAGATGTAATATATCACTGGGAACATACAGGAAAGTTGGAATTAAAACAAGTTAATGATTTTACAAATTTCTTAGTTGACTGCTCAGGAAAGCATGAACACATGGCAGTAAAATCACTTTACAGTCATATTCATCTGTCAGAATCATACAAATGTACGGCACCAGAACAGTTTTCACAGCCCACCTTGTCTGTGCTAACCTTAATGCCTGTCTAGGCTATTCCCATTCTCCCAATGCCAATAGGCTTGTATCCATCTAAGGCTTTCCTATCCAAGTACTTATAATCAGTGGAAAATAGTAAACACAAGAGGTTCTACAGATGCTGGAATTCAAGAGCAACACAAAAAAATGCTGGAGGAATTCAGCAGATCAGGCAGTTGGTACTGATCAAGGGCCCTGTCTGAAATCATCAACAGTTTACTCCGTTAGATATATGCAGCCTGAACTGCTGTCTTCCTTCAGCACTTTGTGCGTTGTACACTAATCTCCAGAGACTTCTTTGGTTCTCTATTGCTCATTAATTTTCTCTACAAGATACCTGCTAAGAGTCCTCATGTATGTAAAACATATTTCAGAATGGGAATTTAACCAAAATATTGTCAGAGGTTACAGCAGGGCATTGATAGGATGCAAAACTGGGCCGAGAAGTGGCAGATGGAGCTTAACCCAGATAAGTGTGAGGTGGTCCAGATTGGTAGGCCAAATGTGATGGCAGAATATAGCATTAATGACAAGACTCTTGGCAGTGTGCAGGATCAGAGGGATCTTGGGGGTCCAAGCCCAAAGGACACTCAAAGCTGCTGCGCAGGTTGACTCTGAGGTTAAGAAGGCATATTGTGCGATGGCCTTCATCAATCATGGGATTGAGGTTAAGAGCCGAGAGGTAATGTTGCAGCTATCTAGGACCCTGGTCAGACCCCATGTGTAGTACTGTGCTCAATTCTGGTCACCTCACAAGAGGAAGAATGTGAAAACCATAGAAAGGGTGAACAGGAGATTTACAAGGATATTGCCTGGATTGTGGAGCATGCCTTACTGAAGTAAGGTATGCATATATGATGTGGTGGCCTTGCATAATGACGTATGCCATTTATGCACTTTTACATATAATTTATAATGAATTGCATATTATGGAATTATATAAATTTATTATTGATTTATTGAGATACAATGCGTAATAGGCCCTTCTGGCTTATTAAGCTGTGCTGCCCAGAAATCCTCCAATTTAACCCTAGCCTAATTAAGTGTTAATTTACAATGATCAATTAACTTTCTAACCAGAACATCTTTGGAATGTGGGAGCTGTGGGAGGAAACTGGAGCACCTGAAGGAAACCCACACGATCACAGGGAGAATATACAAACTCCTTACAGGCAGAAGCAGGAATTGAACCAGGATTAAGTCTATATATAGCATACTCTTCAATACAACTACAGTATAGACATCCACAGATATACAGCACAGTAAATTTTAAATTGTCTTTAATCTTTCCAAGTACCCACTTTTTATCAGCTCTGTAGTCCCTTGCTGGGACTGTTTTTCCAGGAGTGAAGGATGCAACAGCATTGGTTGAGGAGCCCTCAATTTGTCTCAGATGTTTGTACTGCATATTCTCTCTGGGACTTGGTTTGAGGAGATCCAATCATGAGCTCAAGGGATGAACTAGGAACAACAAAGCTGGTGAGTTGTTGTTTAGGGAGTGTGCTGCGTTGTGATAGGCATGGAGGAAATTGATGAACTTCTGATGCACTGTCAGTGTAGTGTATACTGCTGACATTCTCGCGGTGTGTTCTTTGGAGAAATCTTTCTGCCAAGACATTTTTAGCTGGGTGATACAGTGAATATGTGCCTTATTTTCATTACTTGATATGATTTATTTCATTTATTTTCAGAAATGATTGAAACAGTTCCACAACAAACTGTGGACCATGATCACTGACTAATTGTCACAGACTCCAGTCCTTGAGACAGGGCTTCTCAACACATCAACAGTGCACAAAGCTGTATTGGAAGCAGTCTAGCCATGCTGTAGCTGCAGCCATTTATATGTCCAGCAAAATCCACGTGAATCTTCTGCCAGGGCAATGCAGGCCATTCCCAGGGATGGAGAGGCACTGCCCTTGTCATCTTCTGGGCACGTTGACATTCGAAATAGTGCATGGAAAGCTGCTTGATCCACTGATCAATCCCAGGCCACCACACAAAGCGCAAAGCTTCGAGCCAACTCTTTCATTTTGGCTATGCCTAGATTATCAGCATGCAGCTCCTCCAACACTTTAGCTCTCAGCTTTGATGGTACAACAATTCTCAATCCCCACTGTCAAGACAGGCAAAAACTGTCAAGAGCAAATTCATCTTGACACTGATTAAAATAGGGGACCTGGGATTTCTGCTGCATTTTCCAGCCATTTTGGGTTTCCACGTAGACCTGAGACAGCGTGGGGTCTTTTATGGTTTCCCTTTGTATCATCTCTGCCATAATAGAAAGACTTTGGATTTGCTTTAGGGAGAATACGTCAAGAGGAATATCCTCTTATATAAATTTTTCAGGAATTTCCTTTTCCAAGTTAAAAGGGACAATCCATCAGCATTTCCATCATTAGTTGTCCTCTTGAATGAGAACCTGTAATTGTATCCTCTAAGAAACAGCCTGTTGTGTCTGTACACAACTACATATTGTTTAAATAAAAGCACACATGTGGGTGATGGCTTTAACTGGTGTATTCACGTTGCAAAGAGAGAGAGAGAGAGAGAGAGAGAGAGAGAGAACAAACAATGCGCCTGTGCAGATAACAGTGCATGTGCACATATTAGATCAATACATGGTGCTAAAGGGGTGTGGTCATTGCTCTAAAAAATATAGATCCATACATTACTCTTCCTTCCCCTTTAGATTAATGCAACATAAAACTGAATTTATACAGAACATTCAATTTGTCTTTCATAAACTCATATTCCACATAAGTATGCTTTCACAATAACAGTCCATAATTAACTTCACAGTTCTAAAGGGTGGTCCTCTGTTTCTTTTAGGGTAGCACCTCTGGACCTGTGGAGCGCATCGGGTTTGGTAGGTGTCTTGTCTAAGACAACACATCCATTGCTGCTGGCAGATCATCAACTCGGTGAAAGACGCTCTTTGGTTGGCCCGAAACTTGATGGTCTACCAGCACACGGAGATGTCCGTGGGGGAATGCTGCCGACTGGCACATTCTCGGCTGCAGGAGTACGTGCTGAGGGACGCACTGAAACCTGGTGCAGCCGCTGCAAGGGCCCACTGGGGAAGGACCACAGTCTAGGGTTCTTCTCCCATGGGAGTTGAGGGGTGGGGGGGGTGGGATGTATATCCCTCAACAAGGGTATGTAAACATGAAGTAACAGAGTGCCACTTGGGGGGCTAAAGTGTGGAAATGTAAAGACTGTAATGGAAACATTTGTAAAGGACAGAGAGTCCTTGAATGGTTTATTTTACATAATTTTATTTTTGAATAAAGTATATTTTGATTAATAATAAAAAAACATTCTCAGTTTCCCATATTACGTCACTGTCAGTGACATTATCATTGAATTGAATTGAATTGAATTGAATTGAATTGACTTTATTTCTTGTATCTTTCACATACATGAGGAGTAAAAATCTTTAGGTTATGTCACCGTTTAAATATGCAATACGCAGTTTATAGTAATTTGTAATAAATAGTATGTACAACTGGTCAGTCAATATAGCACAGAAATACAATTCTATCAACGTGAATTAATGTCTGATGGTCTGGTGGAAGAAGCTGTCCTGGAACCTGTTGGTCCTGGCTTTTATGCTGCAGTACTTTTCCTGGATGGTAGTAGCTGGAACAGTTTGACTCTGGTCCCCAATGATCCTTTGGGCCATTTTTATGCATCTTTCTCTGTAACGTCCTTAATAGTGGGAAGTTCACATCTGCAGATGCGCTGGGCTGTCCACACCACTCTCTGCAGAGTCCTGAGATTAAGGGAGGTACAGTTCCCATACCAGGCAGTGATGCAGCCAGTCAGGATGCTCTCAATTGTGCCCCTGTAGAAAGTCCTTAGGATTTGGAGACTCACAACAAACTTTTTCAAACATCTGTTGTGTTTTTTCCACCGCACAGCCGATATGTACAGACCATGTGAGATCTTTGGTAAAGTGCATACTGACAATCTTAAAGCTGTTCACACTCTCAACCCCAGATCCATTGATGTTCATAGGGGTTAATCTGTCTCCATTCCCCTTGTAGTCCACAGCCAGTTCATCTGGTTTGGCAACATTGAGGGAGAGGTTGTTTACTTGATGCCACCATGTCAGTGTTTTGACTTCTTCTCCATAGGCTGCCTTGTTATTATTTGAGATTAGACCAATCAGAGTAGTGTCATCAGCAAATTTAGTTAGCAGATTGGAGCTGTGGGTGGCAAAACAGTCATGGGTACACAGAGAGTAAAGGAAGGGGGCTTAGGACACAGCCCTGATGGGCATCTGTATTGAGGGTAAGAAGGGTAGAGGTACACTCTTACGACCTACCGACAATCTGACAGGAAGTCCAGGGTCCAGCTGCACAAGGCAGGGTGAAGGCCAAGGTCTCTGAGCTTCTCGTCAAGCCTGGAGGGGATTATGGTGTTGAATGCTGAACTGTAGTCCAAGAACATCATTCTCATATAAGCATACTTCTTCTCCAGATGTGTAAGGATGGTGTGTAGAACTGTGGCTATTGCATCATCTGTTGGTCAGTTGTGCTGGTAGGAAAATTGTAGGGAGTCCAGTGTGAGGTAAGTCCAGTCACTATAATGTATCCTTCTTGTTGGATGCAATGAACTCAGGTGTGTTCTTCAGTAATTGGTCCATGTGATGTACCAGGTCTGATCACCAACATCCACTGTATATGTCAGTGGTCCAGTTTTTGTAGCTATCCTAATGGGTATCTTCTCAGTAATCATGTGCTAGGATCCTGTCCAATCTCGAAGCTCCTTGCTGCTTCACTTGGCAACTGGCTCAACTGTTTATTCTGCACTTCCCTCCATAGATCTGGTTTTAGGAGGTCTATGCGAGATCTCAGATTTCTGTTCATCAACAGCATTGCAGGTGTTTGATTTGTTGTTGTATGAACAGAGTTCCGATACACAAAATGGAAGTTGTCCACCTTGTGTTGTAGAGAAATGTCCTCCTTGTCCATTGCTTTAATGCAATTCTTGAAGGTTTGGTTAAACCTTTCAGCTGACCCATTCATTACTGACTGGTAAAGAGCTGACTTGAAATATCTGATGCCATTTTTCTTCATGAACAGTCGGAATTCTTCTGACATGCATTATGGTCCAATGTCACTCACTATTTTTTCGGGTAAGCCATTTCTGGTGAAGATAGTCCTCAGAGCGAAGACAGTCTAAACTGATGTGGTTGACTTCATTAGTATAACCTCTGGTCACTTCAAATGAGCATCCAGAGCAATCAGAAACATGGAGTCCATGAATGGCCAGCAAAGTCAATTTGTACTCTTTGCCATGGTGACGACGGTCACTCCCACGGGTGTAGCGGTGACCATGGAGGTGTATGTTGAACTTCTTGGCATCCCAAACAGCTTTTGGTGAAGTCGTTAATTTGCTTATTTATTCCTGGCCACCAGTTCGGGGAAAGACTCTTCACCTCTTCACCCAGGTGTCCTTCATGCATATTTTCTAACACTCTGATGCTCAGTTTAGAGGGAACCACAACTTGAGGTCCACACATCAGCATTCTTTGACAAACTGACTGTTGGTCTCATCTTGCGGAAAACTCTGGAAACGTTGGGTTACCATGAGCTGGCCACCCTTGCATGGTGATTTCATAGACTTTTGACAATATTGGATCATTCCTTGATCCCCTTTGTATTTTGGAATCTGTTACTGGCAACTGGTCCACCAGTGTGGAACAAACTTCTGCTGGGTCCCAGTATGAAGACTTTTCTTCTTCAGTTGCCAATAGTGGAAAATGTGACAAGCCATCAGTGTTGCTGTGTTGTTTGGTACCCTTGAACTCTATATTATAAGAGTGGGCTCCTAGGAATAGTGCATTCCCTCCTGGGATTCAAAATGGAAACAAGGGCTGGTGATCTGTCATTAGCGTAAATCTTTGTCTGTAGTGGTGGTGGTGGAACTTCTTTATTCCCCATGCTAGACTAAGGGTCTCTCGGTCATTCTGTGCATAGTTGCGTTCTGCGCTCTACAGTGATCATGAAGCAAACGCAACTGGGCATTCAGATCTTTCATAATCTGTGACAAAATGGCACCAATGCCATAAGAGGATGCATCACACACCAGTCTGATGGGCAGGGATGGGTCAAAACGAGTGAGCAGTTTTTCAGATGTTATTGGTCTCTTTGTTTCCTTGAATGCTTTTTCACATCTTTCTGACCATTGCCACTTTGCTCCTGTCTGTAACAGTGCATTCAATGGATGCAGCACTGTAGCGATGTTTGGGAGATACCGGTGATGGTAGTTTACAAGGCCAAAGTATGACCTGATTTTTGACACATTTTCCAGTTTGACTGCCTGTAGCACTGCTTCAATCTTCTCTTGTGATTACGTAAGCCATGCTTGTCAAAGACGTGTCCACAGCATGAGATATCATTCTTGAAAAACTTACATTTCTCTCTGTTTGCACGCAAACCACACTCAGTCAGCCTGGATATTTGCCAAATATGCTAGTGCTGATGTGATGCCAAAGACAAGATGATTATACTGGAACAGTTCTTTATGAGTGTTGATTGTGAGGAGCTTTCTGACTCTTTAATCTCTATGTGCAGATAGTCTTGAGACAAGTCAATTTTTGAAAACCTCTTCCCTGCCTGCCGAAGATGCAAAAATGTCTTCTATTCATGGCAGGGGATACTGCACAATATGCAGCACCATGTTGATGCTTTCCTCGAAGTCCCCACATATGCGAATATCCTTTCTTGATCACAGGGACAATGGACATAGCCCAATCACTCCACTCAACCTTGGAGAGAATTCCAGATGCCTCCCACCTTTGCAGTTCAGCATCCACTGTAGGACATTGTGAGGAAGACACTGGGCGTGCTTTATGGAAGCTTCATATTCCTGTTCTTCCACTTCAGTTCTGGCCTAAATGCCTTTGATTTTGCCAAACCCCTTCTCAAGCACCTTCCTATTAGCATTAAGCAGCTGTGTCAGTCTCTGGTTAGTACTATCATTAGTGCTACCGTTGCCTGTTGATGTCACGTTGAGAGCTTTGATTGACTGCCAGTCTAGTTGGATTTTCTCAACCGTTCACATCCAAAAAGTGCTGGCCCTCCTCTTCTCAATAATGAAGCTCTAACTATTGTGTTTGGCCTCCTTATGTCACATTTACTTACAATTTGCTTTTGGGAGACACTTTTTCACCTGTGTAAGGCTTTTGCATCACTGAAATCTTCTGTAATGGTATCTTAGAAAACAGTCAGTTGCAGTCAGCCTCTGGAATTATGGACAAAGCTGACTCTATATCCAGCTCCATTTTCAGTTTTACGCCAGACACATTTATGGATCCACTGATCTGCTTCAGTTATACTATGCCATTTTAGGCATGACAGTTCACCTTTGTCAGACTCTATATTGTCTGATTCTGTTTTACATTTGGTAAATTTATGCATTTTCTTCATTTTGTGTTTGAAATACTTCAGCGTGGTTTTTTTCTTGGCTTATGCTTTTTGTCTGATTTGCACACTCTCTCTATGTGACCTTGTCCATGACACTTTCTGCAGACTTTGAACCAGAGTCACTTTCTTCACGGGAGGATTTGCCACATAGATAATATATCTGGGCCTTGCACCATTCAAGGACATTTTATGCATTTCACATTCTAACCTTCTTTTTCTGTAGTTGTGCTGCAGTCTCTAATGACGTTGCAATGATTAATCCCTGTTCTAAGGCTAGGTCTCTTTCTGCCAGTAGCCTCATTTGGGTGCTTTGACTGTGTATGGCACATACAAGCCTATTCCTTAATGCATCAGAAAGTCCATCTCTAAGATCATAGTACAGGGAAAGTTTACAGAATTATGCTATGTACTCAGAAATTCTTTCATCTTTTGACTGGTCCCTTTTGTAAAATTAAAATCTCTCCACTATTTGCAATGGTTTAGGACTCCAATGGTTTTGTAACATTTAACAATTTCATTGAACGTTTTGCTTGCTGGCTTTCCAGGGGTTGTGTAAGAGATTGTATATCGTTGCACCCAATAAGAGAAGTGCACAGGCTTTCTTTTGCTCCTACACGTTGTTCACGTTACAAGTTGAACCCTCTCAATATACAACTTCCAACCTTCATTTGCACTGGCAAATTCATCATTTCTTGACTGAAGCCATTGCCATGTTATTTTCACTTTATATTCAGTGCATCTTTCACTGTTACTATGCACAATACTCACGAATTTGTTAGCTCTCTGACACCTTGCTGTTTAACACTCGCTGTTTTGTCCCATAAATGATAGTGCAGTCCGTGATATTTTCTGACATTCAGGTTCATACTTAGGTAGTCAGAGGCTCAGAGGCTTTTTCCCAGGGCTGAAATGGCTAGCATGAGAGGGCATAATTTTAAGGTGCTTGGAAGTAGGTACAGAGGAGATGTCAGGGGTAAGTTTTTTTATGCAGAGAAGGGTGAGCGGGTGGAATGGGCTGCCGGCGACGGTGGTGGAGGCAGATATGATAGGATCTTTTAAGAGACCCCTGTATTGGTACATGGAGCAATGGAGCATGTGGGAGTTGGCTTTAACCAGTGTGTTCACAGTGCAATAAAAAAGAGAGAGAGAAAAAAAAACAATGCACATGTGCAGACAACAGATCAATACATTGTGCTCAGTGGGTGGGGGGGGGGGTCATTGCTGTAAACAAAACAGATATATACATTACAGAACCTATCTCTGTATTCATGCTACAGTTGTTAGTGAAACACCCCTTCTGTGGATTGAAAATGGACACTAGCAGTTGATGATCGGTAATGAGGGTAAACTCTCTCCTATTCAAGTACTGGTTGAAGTGTTTTGCACCTCAAAACAGACTCAAGGCCTCTCTGTCAACCTGTGCCTAATTCTTCTCTGCAACACCAAGGGACCATGATGCAAAGGTTATGGGGCATTCACTTCCTCATGTGAAACATGTGACATAACTGCACCTATGCCATAAGGCACAGGGAGGATTCACTGGATAATATGGGTAATAATGTGTGAGTACAGTGTCCGCCATCGCCATTCCCTTTGCCTTTTTGAAAGTCACCTCACACTGCTTTGTCCATTGTTATTTCTTCCCAATCTGTAGTAATGAGTTCAAGGGGTGGAGCACAGTAGCTAGGGTTGGCGGGAACCTGTTATGGTAATTGACAAATTCTAAAAAGGACAATTGTGACATGTCCTTTGGCCTTGGAATGTCCAGCACTTCAACATAGTTGTGTAACTCCTGTGCGTCAATGGTATGACAACAGCAAGTGATGCTTGGTTTGAAAAATTCACAGTTGTCATGTTGTGCTCTAATCCCATAATCTTCTAATCTTTTTAACAAAATCTTGACATTTTTGAGATGTTTCTTGTCAGCTTTACCTGCAACAATGATGTTTTCTGGGTAACACCAAGTGCTTGGGCAGCCTTGCAGCTCCTTATCCATAGCTTTCTGCCAGAGTGCAGGTGCAGATGCTACTCCAAAACCAAGTCTATTATAGAGATATATTTGGACTCATCTTCCATCTCAATCTGCCGGTAGATCTTAGCTAATGCTACTTGGCTGTGAGGTTTTCTTCCAGAAACATTTGCAAAGATATTTTTGAATCTGGGGCAGAGGATATTGATCTACTTTCACCACGGGGTTGACGGTGACCTTAAAATCACCAACGGTCCAGACAGACCCATTCTTCTTCCCTACTGGGATCACTGGTTTTGCCCATGGGCTCCACTCAACCTTGCTAGAATTCCTTTAGCCTCCATGAGATCTAGTTCACTGGCTACTTTATCATGGTTGGCATAAGGAACTGGAGTGCTTTATAAAACTTGGTTGTGTAATTAAAAAAATGAAAAATAATATTGATCCTCCCCTCCCCTTAACCCTTATCTAAAGAAAGAAAAGAAAAGAAAGAAAGAAGAAAAAAAAGAGTGCCTGGATATCGGAGGATCCCCGCATGCTCCATGGAGTTCAAAATAATTTTAATATTTATTTTTACTTTCCCCAATTACTTTATAATTTTATCTTCTAAGGACCTATATATTTAATCCCATCTTTTGTAGGTATGGGAGCCAAATTTTCAAAAATATATCATATTAATTTCTTAGATTATATGTAATTTTTTCAAGTGGAATACAACTATATATTTCATTATTCCAATGATCCATAGTTAAATATAAATCAGATTTGCAAGTAACTGCGATAACTTTTTTAGCTACTGCCAATGCAATTTTTATAAATTTTTTCTGATACTTATTCAATTTAAGTTTTGGTATTGTCCCTTCAATATCTCCTAATAAAAACAACACTGGAATATGTGGGAGTTGTACTCCAGTAATTTGTTCCAATAAAAGTCTTAAATTTATCCAAAATGGTTGAATTTTAAAACAAGACCAAGTAGAATGTAAAAAAGTACCAATTTCTTGATTACATCGAAAACATTGGTCAGACATATTTGAATTTAATCTATTTATTTCCTGTGGTGTTATATATAATTGATGTAAAAAATTATATTGTATTAATTTAAGTCGAACATTTATTGTATTTATCATACTATCAGAACATAATCTTGACCAACTTTTTCCATCAATTTTAACATTCAAATCAGATTCCCATTTTTGTCTTGATTTATGAATTCCAGATTCAATTGTCTGTTTTTGAATCAAATTGTACATACAAGATGTAAATTTTTTAATTTTCCCTTTTTGAATTAATATTTCTATTTCACTAGGTTTTGGCATCAACATTGTTTGACCCAGCTTTTCTCGTAAATAAGCCTTTAATTGAAAATAACAGAAAAGAGTGTTGTTTGATATTTTATATTTATTTTTTAATTGATCAAACGACATCAATATACCTCCTTCAAAACAATCACCTATATATTTAATCCCCTTTTGGAACCAATTATGTAAAAGTTTATTATCCATTGTAAAAGGAATAAGCCTATTTTGAATTAAAGTTCTTTTTGCTATTAAAGATTTCTTTATCTCATCATCCATATTTACCTTATTCCATAAATCAATCAAGTGTCTTAATATAGGAGATACTTTTTTTTCCCTGTATCCATTTGGATTCCCATTTATACATAAAATCTTCTGGTATGTTTTCTCCTATCTTATCTAATTCTATTCTAATCCATGCCGGGTTTTTATCATCAAAAAAAGAGGCAATAAATCTAAGTTGATTTGCTTTATAATAATTCTTAAAATTTGGAAGTTGTAACGCTCCTAAATCAAATTTACACATCAATTTTTCCAATGATATTCTTGACATCTTTCCTTTCCAAAGAAATCTCCTTACATATTTATTCAGTTCTTGAAAAAACTTCTGAGGTAATTGTATTGGTAAAGTTTGGAATAAATATTGCAATCTAGGAAATATATTCATTTTTACAGCATTAACTTTACCTATTAATGTTATTGGTAACATCTTCCATTTATCAAGATCCTCTTTTTTTTCAGTAATGGCAAATAATTTTGTTTATATAAATTTTTTACATCATTATCAACTCTAATAGCTAAATATTTTATCCCATTTATTGACCATCGAAATTGAGTTACTAATTGACATTGATTATAATTTCCTTTGGTAAGGGGTAAAATTTCACTTTTATCCCAATTTATATACCCTGATACTTTCCCATATTCTTCCAATCTAAAAGATAATCTTTGTAAAGATTGCAATGGGTTTGTTAAATAAATCAAAACATCATCAGCAAATAAATTAATCTTATATTCTTCTTGATTAACTCTAAAGCCCCCAATGTCTGAATCTGTTCTAATTAATTCAGCTAATGGTTCTATTACCAATACAAATAAAGCAGGTGATAATGGGCAGCCTTGTCTAGTTGACCTCGTTAAGCAAAATGGTGTTGAAATCTGACCATTTGTAACTGCTTTAGCTTGAGGATTAGTATTTAAAGTTTTAATCCATTGTATAAAAGATTTTCCTAACACATATTTTTCCAATACCTTAAATAAAAAATCCCATTCCAATCTATCAAATGCTTTTTCTGCATCCAAAGCAACTGCCACACTCATTTCCTCTCTTTTTTGTGCCAAATGAATTATACTAAGTAACCGGGTTATATTATCCATTGATTGTCTGTTTTTAATAATACTTGTTTGATCCATATGTATTAATTTTGGTAAATATTTAGATATTCTATTAGATAAATTTTTTGCTATTATTTTATAATCTGTATTCAACAAAGAAATATTTCTATATGATGTTGGTTTTAAAGGATCTCTATCTTTTTTTGGCAATACAGTTATGATCGCTGTTAAAAAGATTGTGGGAGTTTATGCATTCTTTCCACTTGATATATTAATTCCATAAAAGGAGGAATTATTAAATATTTAAATTTTTTATAAAATTCAGGTGGAAAACCATCTTCTCCATATAACCATATAACCATATAACAATCACAGCACGGAAACATTCTCCTGGGGATTTATTAATCTGAAGCGATCCCAAAGCTTCTTCAACCTCTTTTAATGTAAAGGGCATATCTAATCCTTTCTGTTCTTCCAATTTTAATTTTAGAAGGGTTATTTGTGATAAAAATTTATCTATCTCAGCAATCTTATTTTGTGATTCTGATTGATATAGTTCAGTATAAAATGTTTTAAAAGTTTCATTAATTTCTAAAGGTTTATAAGTAACCTTATTTACACTTGTTCTAATTGCATTTATTGTTTTAGAAGCCTGTTCTGTTTTCAACTGCCAAGCAAGAATCTTATGTGATCTTTCACCTAATTCGTAATATTTCTGTTTAGTTCTCATAATTACTTTTTCTGTAGAATAAGTCTGGAGTGTATTATATTGTAATTTTTTATTAACAAGTTGTCTTCGTTTTTCTTCTGTCATATATCTTTGAGATTCTTTTTCTAACTTAATGATATCTTTTTCCAATTGCTCTATTTCTGCCATGTATTCCTTCTTAATTTTAGATGTATAACTTATCATCTGACCCCTTAAATATGCTTTCATTGCTTCCCATAATACAATTTTATCTTCAACTGTATCCAAAAAAAATTGAATCTATTTTTTCATAAAATCACAAAAATCTTGACGTTTTAATAAAATTGAATTAAATCTCCATCTATAGATCGATTCCTCCTTACCCATCATTATCATTGTCATTATCAAGGGGGAATGATCTGACAGTATTCTTGCTTTATATTCCACACTTTTCACTCTATCCTGAATATTTTTTGATAATAAAAACAATCAATTCTTGAGTAAGTTTTATGTCTATTTGAATAAAATGAATAATCTCTTTCTCTTGGATTAATTTTTCTCCACATATCAATCAGGTTTAAATCTTTCATTAATGATAAAGTTAGTTTTATTACTTTTGATTTTGTAGCAACTTTAGTTGACCTATCCAAAACTGGATCTAAACAAAAAGTAAAATCTCCACCTATTAATATTTTATCATGTGCATCAGCCAAGTTCAAAAAAACTTCTTGTATGAATTTTGCATCATTTTCATTTGGTGCATAAATGTTCATAAAAGTCCATAATTCTGAAAAAATTTGACAATGTATAATCACATATCTCCCCACAGAATCAATTACTACATTTTGTATTTTAATTGGTAAAGTTTTATTAACCAAAATTGCAACTCCTCTCGATTTTGAATTAAATGAAGCTGCAATGACATTTCCAACCCAATCTCTCTTCAATTTCTTATGTTCTGTTTCTGTTAAATGTGTTTCTTGTAAAAAAGCTATATCTCCTTTCATTTTCTTAATATATGTTAAAACTCTTTTTCTTTTCACAGGTCCATTAAGTCCATTAACATTAAAACTTAAAAAATTAAGTAAATTAATCATTCATAATACCTTGGGAACTCTTTGAAATTCTCCATGTTGTTATGAGTCTCTCCCCAACCATCCAGGCAAAAAAGAAGAAAAATAGAAAAAAGGTAACTAATATATAAGAAAAAAAACAAAATACCCCCCCCACTAATGTTGCGAATAAAAATAACACAACATTACCCCCCCCCCCATTTTACGGGTCATGGCATTCACCATGATTGTACACATGAAACTCGCAGCCATCGATCAGGAGCTCCTCCAGCTCCCCCGCAAAAAAAAAGAAAGAAAATATATTAGAAAAGAAAAAAAAAGAAAATAATTAATGTCTCTACTCCCAATTAATACTCCTCAACTATTTTTGTTTTCCTTATAAATGTCCATCAAGTCCAACCTTATTTCAGTCTTCATCATTAGTCCACTTCAATTCTATAATTCTTTAGTCCTCTTCGTGGACATCAAATAATTCTTGTACAAATTTCTCTGCTTTCCGGTAATCAACGAAAGATCTTCTTTCTTCGTTATCCAGGAAAATGATCAATTATGCTGGGTAGCTCAATAAAAATTTAAACCCTTTTTCCCATAAAGATTTTTTCACTGGATTAAATTCCTTTCACCTCTTCAGAAGATCATAACTTATGTCTGGATAAAAAAAAACTCTTTTCCCTTCTACTATCAATGACCCATTTCTCTTTTTAGCACCTTGAGTCTCTGCCTTCAAGATCATTTCTTTATCTTGATACCTTAAGCATTTTATCAAAATTGATCTTGGATTTTGATCTTGTTGAGGTCTTGATCTTAAAGCTCTGTGTGCTCTTTCAATTGCAATTACTTGGCTTCCTTCTTTCATTTCCAAAATTTTCGGAATCCATTCTTGAAAGAATTTTATTGGATTTTCTCCCTCTGTACCTTCCATAAGACCAAAAATTTTAATATTATTTCGTCTACTAGAGTTTTCAAGCGCATCTATTTTTTCCAACATCCGTTTTCTTTCTATTGTTCAGGCAAGATTATTGTCTTCTATCTTATCTATTCTTTCAGTGTTTTCTTCCATTTTTACTTCCGTCTCTTTAACTTTATTATCCATCTTCTTTTGTTTTTCCACCACATTATCGAGTGTATTCTGCATCCTTCTTATATCTGTTCTTATAGCTTTTAATTCATTCATCATATATATCAGGATATCTCTTATGTCTCCTTTAATCTCTTTCTTCTTTTCCTCTTCTTCATCCTCTGTATTTCCCAAAGAGTCTGATTCCACTTCCGATTCACTTCCAGCAGTAGTTGGGATTTGTAGTTTTGTTAATATCTGTTCATGCATACTTGTTTCTTCGTGCATGCGTTGTTCTTGCCATTTCTATCTTAGAGACCACCGACATTGCTGCAACTTCCTGTCCCGCATCATCAGAAGTGCCATGCACTTTGCCAGGAGGAGATCCAACTTGAGTCCGAGGCTTCGCCAATATGGTTAGGCCTTCTTCCCCACCGATTTGCACAGTCTTCAAAGTAGCAGCTTTCTTCTGTTTCGGTTTAGGAGCCATGTCAAAAAAAATCCTGAGTTACTTATGTTACGTATCCCGTAACTGGATCACTTACCAGCAAAGATAGAGAGGTCCATTGAAGTCTGATGGCACTATTTTCAAAAGTTTTTTATTTATAAACCTTATTTATAAGGTTAATACAAATATTCAGATAATATACGTCGTCAATACTCAATCTAAAGCGCGGGTATAGTAATACTCATCCTTAAGAAATCGTTCTATCGTTTGTCTAGGGGATAATATATTGTCCACTGGAAATATAAAAGTCACTCAGAAGTCTGCAGGCTTCAGACTTTTGGGAACCGCTGGGTTTCACGTGTTGGAGAGAGAGAGAGAGAGATTGGTGAGAAAAGGAAAACTTGCCCGGGTCTTTATGAAGCAAATCCGTGGAATCAGGGGAGCGGGCTTCCCCGTTGTTAGTTAAAAGCGGTTTTCCATGATTCCAGCCACAGACTCCAGATTCGGAATCTAACGCATGTGGCTTCCTTCAAAATGGCTTCCCGCTACGACGAGATCGCTATCATGTCTTCTTGGTGCGTCTGAAGGGGCTTTCCCCCCCCCCCGACCCTCCTTTATACTTCCTCACAGGGTCGCAGGTGTCAATCAGGTTGGGATGATACAATCTCTCTCTCAACCAGCCCACTTTGCCTGAGGGCTTTACATGTTGGTCTCCATGAGACAATAGTCAATCTCGCCTTATTTTGCATCCCGGTGGAATGCGGTATTCGGCACGTCTCTCCCTCTCTCTCCCATTTCCTGTGTCTATTTGGCACATCTCTCTCTCTCCCACTTCCTGGGTCTACTGACCCCCCCTCAACTAGTGCTCTTGTGATTCTCACAAAGGAGGGGGCTGGGATCATAACACTTATAAATAGTTTCTAGTAGGTATTTATTAATTCTTCTTCATTTAAACCCTATTTCATTACTTTTTACGAAGGAGCTGGATTCCCAACGTCTCGACCCTATGTCATCACGTGACGTCCCCCGATTGTGGCATTTTGATTTAGCACTATTTTACCCTTGATATGCTTGAGATTTCCAATGCCACCCTTGAATACTGCTACAGTGCATTTCTTAATTCGCTTTCAGTTGAATCTACTTCAGGGGATGTGGCATGCAAATGATGGATGGATCTCCAATCAAGTTGTAGTTGTCTCAGTCAACCACAAGCTCACAATGCTGGCCCTCCTGTTTTTACCACATACAGGCCCAAATATGGCTTGTTGGTTGTTGAATTTTACTGTTAAGAATGCCATTCCCACAGGAGTTATCTATTCTCCAGTATAAGTTCTGAGTTGGATATCTGCAGGCTCTTTTTTGAAATGCCACTCAAACTCATTTTATGGAATGACTGAAACAGCCAAGCCAGTGTCCAATTCCATTTTAATTAATTTTCTGACCACTTCTGGTGTGAGCCATATTGCTTGTTCCTTGTTAGTTTTCACATTTAAAATCATAAAGTTACCTAAGTCCTGTGTCACTCTCAACATTATCAGATTTTTCATTAACTGCATGCAAATTGGTGCTCTTTTTGAAACTGCAATTTGACTTTGTATCTTTTTCTCTTCCCTGTGTAGTCCATTTATTTTTGTCTACCTGATATTGTTTTTGTATGTACCCTACTTTGTTGCATTTTCTGCAAGGTTCATTCACCTTTAAACCTGCATTGGTCTGGTGTATTCCAATCACAAACAAAAGAAAATACTGCAGATGCTAGAAATCTAAAGAACACACAAAGTGCTGGAGGAACTGATCAGGCCATGCAGCTCAATTGTGTTCCTGGCTGCTGTTTCCATTGATACAGCAATTTCAACTGCTCTTTTAAAGATGAGTTGTGCTTTAGTTAGGAGTCATTGTTGAATGCTTTATTGTAAGATCCCACAAACTAAATGATCTCTCAGTACTTCTTTAAGCCCATGACTGTGCTGACAAGCTCTTCAATTCTGCCACATAAGCTGAAATGGACTCCTCTTCCTTTTGATTCTACAATCAACAATGGTTTTAGTTCTAAGTGTTTCTGCATTACTTTCACATTATTAGCAAAACTCATTTGGGTGGTTTGGTTATATTAGTTAAGCCTCCAATCAAACTGTATTCTCATTTGCGTCAAAATATTGCTCAATTGATTTGGTATACATCACCCAGTTATATTTTGTGTAATTAAGTGCATTTATATTTCCAATATAGCCAGCCACTGATACAGTTTTTATTTATGATAATTATCATATGGTACTTACTATTTATGAATGTATGAATTTTGTCACTTTTCTGCCTTTTATTTAACTTAACCATCTTTATCTCCTTCCAAAGAAGCATGAGCTTTCCTTTTTCTAACACGAATGTCTCTCTGCATTTCACAGTTAAGTAATCATCTCTGGTTTGTTTTACAACTTCACCATCACCACTGTTATGTTTTGTAACTTCAAAACACAAAACTAATTGAAAAAAAATATAGGACCTGGGGATGCACAAGTTGTCTTGTGTATGTTTAGTTTTACTTTATGAGGCAGGCAAATATGATGTGGAGGTGTAATGATGTATGCCATTCATGTACTTTTACATGAAACCCACAATGAATTATGCCAACAACAAGGAATACTTAATCAAACAATATTTGACTCCAATCTTACTGAAATATTAAATACATAAGTACTAATGCCAACACAGATGGGAAGAGACCAGGAAGAAACTCACTAAAATTACAGACAAAGCTTACACTGAAGCAGCTTTCTGGAATATGCTGATTGGCAAATTAAATTAACATCAAAGATTTGCCTAGAAACAACTGCAAGTAAGGAATATCACAATCACAATGAATTGATCTTTAAATAGTCCTTTATTGTTGGCACATAATCTACTGCAATAGATGACAGTTTAGCTAAGCACTGTTAAATTACCAAAAAAATATCCAAATGGTTAAATTACCAAAAAAAATGCAATAATATAATCACAATTTAATTTGTAAATATGTTGTTTTCGTGTTTATATGGACCATGGTACATTTTGTAGCATATTTATATAGAACATTTGACATATATTAGCTAATCTGCTTGAGGGTTGTTTCTAATGGTCTAGCAATGTTTAGAATGTTGGTCATCCAATGATGGTGACTAACCCAAAAGAGCTCATTTATCCATTCCAACAGTGTCCAAGAACAACTCGAAGAGCACACAACAGCTGTCAAAGCATGATCTCAGTGAACTCAGCTCTAATTAAAGGAGATGCCTAATTTTCTTTCATGGACACACTATCTGCTGTGGCTATAAAGAGTGAAAGAAGTACAGAATATCATTGTAAGAGCATGGTTAATTAAAGGTGTGGCAGTTAGACAATGAGACAAATTATTCATTGGATGCTATCCAAAGAAGAAAATTGTTTTAAAATAACACGAGTGTTGTGAACCATGATTTAAATATTAATATTCCTTATGATTATTTAAGGATCATCTTTAATTAATTTGGATTAAGAAAATATTAATAGTTCAAACAGGAAAAAATCTGCAGATGCTGGAAATTCAGGCAACACACACAAAATGCTAGAGGAGTTCAGCAGGCCAGTTAGCATCTACAGAAAAGAGTAAACTGTCGAAGTTTCAGGTTGAGACCCTTCATCAGAGCCGAAGAAAAAGTTAAGAGTCAGAGGTGGAAGGTGGGGGAGGGGAGGAAGAAGTACAGGGAAGTAGGTGATAGGTGAGGCAGGGAGGTGAGGGCGGGTGAAGTATAGAGCTGGAAAGTTGATAGGTGAAAGAAATAAAGGGTTGGAGAAGGGGGAATCTGATAGTAGAGGGTAAGATAACATGGAAGTAAAGGAAGGGGTAGGAGTACCAAAGGGAAGTGATGGGCAACTAAGGAGACAAGGTGAGAGAGGAAATCAGGAATGTGTGAATGGTGAAGTGGAGTGGTGGGCAGTTTCCAGAATTTCAAGAAATCAAAGTTCATGCCTTCAGGTTAGAGGCTACCCAGACGGAATATAAGGTGTTGCTCCTCCAACCTGAGAGTGTCCTCACGCGGCAGTAGAGGAGACCGTGGACTAACATGTCGGAATGGGAATGGGAACTAAAATTGAAATGGGTGGCCGCCGGGAGATCTGCTTTTTCTTGCAGATGGAGCATAGGTGCTTGGCGGAGCGGTCTCCCAATCTACTTCAGTCTCAAATATTGATAGTCTGTGGGAGTTCCTTCATTGCGAGCTGCACCTGAGAGTGGAAAGGAGAATGAGACAAGTGAATATCTTTGAGCTGCTATGTAAGGCACTTGTAGTGAATCCCAAATCAGCTGATTAACACCAGGAGAATGAAGTAGGTCGGAGTGGAGATCTAGGTACAATCCACTTCTTTAAAGTCAAAAGCAGAGAGCTGTTTGGACTCTGTCAACTTGCACATAAAAATAAAAGCTCTAAGCATTTGTTTGGGAATTGTTTTTTTAATTTAGAGATACAGCGCAGTAACATGTCCTTCTGGCTCAGTGAACCTACACCACCCAATTACACCCATGTGGAATGAGGGAGGGAACTGGAGCACCCAGAGAAAATCCACACGGTTCTGGAGAGAACGTACAAATTCCTTGGTGACAACTGTGGAAATGAACTGGGCTTGCTAACCACTGTGATTCCATGCCAACCCTAATGTTTTTAAAGAAGCATGTTGGAGTTAATCCTTATGTAATATTACATAGAAACATAGAGAACCTACAGCACAATATAGGCCCTTCAGCCCATAATGCTGTGCCAAACATGTACTTACTTTAGAAATTTCCTCAGGTTACCCATAGCCCTCTATTTTTCTAAACTCCTTGTACCTATCCACGAGCCTCTTCGAAGACCCTATTGTATCCGCCTTCACCACCGTCACTGGCAGTCTATTCCACGCACTCACCACTCTGCGTAAAAAAACTTACCTGTGACATCTCCTCTGTACCTACTTCCAAGCACTAATTATTTTTTAAAAATTACAGAAAATAATTTCTAATTATTAGAGAAAAATTAGATGTTGACAATCTTATCAATTATTTTCCCCATTTTAGATACAGTCAGATACAGACATCATAAAAGCTTCAGAGAAGGTTGGATATAATATTGACACAAATGATTGCTTTTGCTGGAATCAGGTGCAAAAAAATGCACTGCCAGGGAAACTGGCAGGTCAGGTAGAATCTGTAGATTGAAAGGGATAAATACTTTAGGACCAGTCTACTCCGAACTGGAACTGTTCAGTTGATACTTAGTCAGATTTGGCTACATCACTAGCATCAGAGAGCCAGACCCTATTATTTGCAAGAGCTTGGTAGACTGTGGCAGCGGATTGAAAAGGTTGGTGATCAAGAGGTTGGGGCGGAGCACTGATAGATATCAAGGTGTGGGAGTGTACAATTCAGAAAGTGCAGGGAGGTTTTTATTGGTGTATTGCAAACTTATTCACTATGCCTTGTACCTGCACCAAACCCTGAGGCACACTACTAGTCACAATCCTCCAGTCCAAGAAACAACCCTCCATCATCACCTCTACTTCCTACCATCAAGCTAATTTTATCAATTAGCCAACTCTCTGTGAGTTTCATGTGATCTAACCTTTCAGAGCAGCCTACAATACAGTCTTATCAAAGTCCACGCTAACCACCTTTACTTCCCTGTCCTTGATCTTCTTGGTTGCATCATCAAAATCAATGATTGATCTCCCTGAAATTTATGCTGGCTATCCTTAAACAACCTCAGGGTTTTCCAGATGCACGTATATCTTATCTCTCCAGTAACTTACCTACCATAGATGTTACAATTGCTGATTTATAGTTCCCAGTTAATCACTGACCTGATAAGAATTACAATTATCTAAGAAGAGAATGTGGAAAATTGGGAGCATGTAATGAAACAGTTGCTCAATATAAGTAACCTGTTCTGTTGAATGGTTCGTACTGAAATAAACAATCAAGCTGCTGAAGATGTTTTTGCACAAATCTGATTGTCCACCTGAATTTTTTCCCAGTAGTTTCCAATTTTATTTCAGATTTCTAGCATTTGCTGTTTTTTTTTTGTCTTTAGATTGTCACTTTATGGGCACTTTTATATGCTATTTTTCCATTGAAAACATTTACCTTTGCACATTTGCAATTCATGCAAGTTTATATTTGCTCTCCTCAGCCTATCAGATGCTAGGGAGGCTTCTTGAAAATGAAATCCAATTGTCTCCTTTTCTCTGACCTTTCTCCTCAGCCTTACTAAACTTACCTTTTCCCTCATGAAGCTATTCTTGAATCTGCACATAACACTTATTCTATTGTATGACTATTACATAGAAAAGGAGAATGTGAATGAAAATTGTGAACTTTCCAGTATGGCGTGCAAAGTCTATGGTTTGGAACCATGTTCAGTTGTGCATTTGTAGCATAATGCATGTAGGACACTGAATCTGAGCCCCAAAATTGGACCTTTCCAGATCCATCTGCTACTTCTTACTATTGGACCAAGCACGCAGTGCCAGCACTCCCACTACTACGACTGCTGCCACTGGAATTGTCAGCTAGCCTATACAGGCTTTTTTTTTATTTTGACAATCTGGCTGCAAAGAAGCAGAGGAAAGGTTACCCCATCCTTCCAAATTTCCCAACCACAACTCTACTCCAATACCCTTCTCCTCTTAAACAGTTTCATCAGTCCACAATTGGCAACTACACGAAATGCTTGCAGAATATAGGATTAGGGCAAAAATATATATTAGAATAGTTAATACAATTGAAAATCATGTACAGTAATTCAAAGAGAGGAAAAGGAAAATGGGATTAAATGAGAAGTACTCTCCTTAATATCTGAGTTGTGTCTGAACTCTTGTAGCTTAATTCTTGCTGGAGCACCTAATGGGTTATGAGGAGGAAAATATTCTATGAGGTTGTATACCATGTCTTTTGGCAAAGTAGTATAATGCTGCTTAAGACTGAATTGGGAAAATGATGCAGTCATTTTCTGAGTACATTGTGGGACTACACTTACCAGATGGCAGAAGTTATTGTCTAATTTACACCATGATTATAACGAAAGCTGAGTGCTTTACAAAAATCCAGAGTGTGGTTAGTGTTGTTGAGGAATGGGACACGGTTTAGTGTGAAAAGCTGAGAACAACACTGAATTCCTGGCATATTCCAAAAACTGGGAAAAGAAGACATTGGTATGGATATGCTGGTTGACTACTGTACTACACATCAATCACATGCTATTCATCTGAAAGATGGGCTGACAGATTCTTTGCTTATTTAATGTATTTGTTGCTGACTACAATTCGAAATGTGTGATCAGAGATGGATGACTATGCAAACATTTCATACGTACATCAGCCTAAAGCACTTAGTATAACAAGGCGGATTAAATTAAAACACAGTTAAGTTTGAAGACAAGGGTTTGCAAGCCTAATGCAATTGGTCTTCCAACAGTAGCTTTTGTTATATAATCCACTACAGGTCTAATATCTGGCATATACAGATGAAGTCAAAAAAGGCTCAGGTCGCAAATTCTACCACCACCCCGAAGTTACTATACGACTAATGACGTTTTTTTGATCCTGTATAAGTGTTCTAATACCCAGCTTAGATTTTTTGAATAACAATTGTAAGCAGGTTGCTGAGTTTCACAAAATAGATGTTAAGGGTATTTAATATTTTTTGTCTGAATGCAATACTCATAGACTTTATGATAACTTCAAAGAGATCGTAACAGCATGAATTTTGTCTTTTGAATATTCAACATTTGAAAAATTCTGACCAACTTGATATTTTTTTAATTATTCCTAATTAAAGTAAGCTGATATTTGGGGTCAGTGCCCTCCTCAGCAATACAATATGAGCAAATTAGAAATGTACTGAGGTTCAATGAGATAAGAAGTAATAGGATTTTCTTATAAAGTCTCTAGGAGAATGATTTTTTAAGTATTATTTATTACTTTGCCTCCCTCTAAGGATGATTTATGCTCTAGCAGCATGAAAAGCAGCTTGAGCTGGCTGCTGATCAGGGATGAAGCAGTTGAAGATGAATGAAGAGAGTCTATGGTTGTGCCAACTGAGTGTTTTGTGTTAATAATAACGTAGAATTAATTTGTTCAGATATAGTGACAGTAATTCCATAGAAATCAGAAGCATATTTAATGGCAAGTCTGTAAAATATTTATGATTTTCATTGAACTGAGTTAAGATCATCTTCCCTCCCATTTTTGGATGCTGATCTTGGCACTCACATACATGATAAAATATTTGGCAATACTGGCTCCTATGCGGCAAACAGACTTTGATCTACACTTACAGGGTTCTGACTTTGATCTCCATAGATGCCTGAATTAACTTCCAGAAACAGGAAAATTGCTGCCTTTCAACTCAATAATAGATATGAAGAATAAAACTGTGAAGATCATCTCTGCAATTAATTGGGCAATTTTTACAAGCTCTACAAACATAGAAACTTCATCTTGAATATAATGTTTCTCTCTGTGAAATTCTCCTTAAAGATTGTGTTTATTTTATGTTTTATGTTTATCTCACTTGTTAGCATTAGTGAATCTTCCCAGCAAGTTTCCAATGTGGCATTAACAGTACCAAAAATTTAAAATTAATAAATTAAAAAAATCACCATGATACAAAATAGTCTGACTTCTCAGCTGACCCTTAAACTTCTGCCAAGTGGTTAAAGTTCCAAAGGCAAATTAACAGCCTTAGATTCACCAGAAATTGACTTGTGGAGATTTCTTTCAAAGGCAACATTACCACCTGTCTTTTTTTTCACCATTTTGGGTGGTGATGTTGCTAGGGTCTGACAGCAGGAGGTTCACTCCTATCAAGAAATGTAGAGGAGGCTTGACCCAAAGACAGCAGTGGAGACAATTTAGTGTTGAGCAATAATTTCAATAATAAACTACACAATAACAAGCCACAAGGGATCACAAAACTAGAGAGGACAAATATTAAACTTACAGTCAACATAGTCACTGAAGGCTAGGAACAACTGGTTGAGGGTGGCAGATTCATATTACAAAAAAAGCACTGTAAATGAGAATTGGGTTTAAATAGGCTGCAGGTGATGAATTAGAAATGAGTGGCAGGTGACTCATAGTAGTTGAATGGAGACTTGGAGGCTTGACATATGAATATCATGTCAGCCAGGACGCTGGTTCGCCACTCACAGAATGCTTGGAAGTGGGCCACCTTAGCTGCCAACCGTGCCTGTTCCCTCCAGGACTCAGCACTCAGCCAAACTGCTTTTCCCTGGGTTTTATATCTGGCTGTCTACACAAGGCCTGCCCTGCACATGAGCTCCCATGAGCTCTCATTCAGTTTCATTGGTCCCTTCAAGATTACCAGTCACATCAATCCATTCACTTACCAGCTCCAGCTGCCACCGTCGCTCAGGATGACACCTATTTTTGACGTGTCCTGCCTTAAGCCTGTTGTCCATGGACTACTCAACCCGCCTAAGCCTGCATCTCTGGAACCAATGATGGTAAAATGTGGTCCAGTGAACACGGTTCATTGGTCAATGGATTTACATCAATGTGGACAAGGTGTGTAGCATCCATTTATCTGGGAAGCGTATGGCCTAGAGGAGAAATGTTTGGAGCCATCCAGTTACATCTTGGATCTATCGCTCATTGAGGAGTTCCACTGGACCCATCTGGATTGTCCTGAGCTTTCAGGTACCAGCCGTGAGGAGGGGTTTCTGTCAGGCCTGTGCATGCAGGCACATCCCAGTCACTATCCAACCAATAGGAGTCACCAGCTACTTGTTCCTAATTCATCACTTGCTGCCTATTTAAACCCAGTTGTCATCCATAGTTGTTGTTCAATCATTGAACTAGCCAGCCTCAACCAGTTGCTCCTAGACTTTAGTTACCTTGCCAATGAGTTCAGTATCTGTTCTCTCTTGTTTTGTTGCTGCTTGTACCTTGTTAGTTCGCAGTTGATTATTGAAGTTATTTGCTCACCGCTAAATCATCTCTTTTGCTCCACTTTTGGATCAAGTCTCCCCTACATTTCCTAATAAAAGTAAAACAATAACAATGGAGAATAAAGTGTAACAGCTACAAAGAAAATGCAAGTAAAGATAATAATGCAGAATAAAGTTGAAGCTATGAACAACAATTGTCCTGCTTCTCAAACAACCATGATGCCAAATGTAATATAATCAGTTTAGCTATCTAAGTTGCTAAAATGTCTTGGGTAACATTACTGCTGATTGTGGATTCTAGTGGTGATAACTTGTAATGGTCAATGATGATAGTAGAGTCTCTATTATAGAAATTGTTAGTTCCACTATGCAAAATCAGTCATTTTAAACTTCATTATGTCTTTATGATGTTTGCTGTGCAGTGAGCATGGATGAAAATGGGCCACTGTTCAAGGATGATGACTTCATGAAGTTTGCACATTGCTTAGATTTCACATATTGCAAAATATCTTGCTGATAATGTGCCAGAAATTAAGTGGAAAGGTTTATGAGAACAGTAAAACGAATCATCAATAATGTTTATGCCAAAGAGAAACCATGGAAGCAAAAATGTGAAAAATATCCTCTGCTGCTTTCAATTGTTGCAGTGCAAATGCCACCAGCTGCACATGTTTTTGTGAGGCCATTGTGCACACAGTTTCCAGAGATAATCTGTGGGTTAAATGATCCATTTCTACCAGAGTGCAGCAAAGCAAGGAAAATGGCATGAAAACAAATACAGAGAAGCACATGAAATTGAGTGAAAACATTTTCCATCTTTCTTAAACCAGCAGAGATAACTTCAACACTGAACTGATCACTGACCACAACCTACGGGCACACTTTGAAGGACTCTACAACTCAGGTTCTCGGTATTGTTTGTTTATTTATTTATTTGTTTGTTTGTTTGTTTGTTTATTATTTATTATTTTATAATTTACACAGTTTGTCTTCTTTGCACATTTGTTGCTTGTCAGTCCTTGTGTGCATTTTTTCATTGATTCTGTTGTTTTTCTTTGTTCTACTGTACTTGCCTACAAGAAAATCAATAACAGGTCAGTTTATGGTGACATATACATAGTTTGATAATAACTTACTTTGAACTTTAAACTTTCCTTTGCCTTCAAACATTAACTCTGTTTCTCCTTTTGCAGATAGCACTTGACTTGCTTAAGTGTTTCCAGTAAGTTAAGTTTTCTTTTATTTCAAGTTTCCAGCATCTGCAACTCTATGATTTCCATTACATTTTAATACTTTAGGGATAAATTTGTGAAACACTAATGATTCAATACATAGTACAGAATACTATCATTTAAAGTAATTGATAGGGAGGTTCCATGATCATAACAAATTGTCACATGAAACTCGAGTAAGAGATTAAAATTTTTAATCATTGTTTATGAGTCAATTGCAATATACAATCAGTGGCTACTTTATTAGATATCTCCTAAACCTGATAAACTGGCCGTTGAATGTGTGTTCATGGTCTTCTGCGGCTGTAGCCCATCACTTCAATGTTCGACAAATTATGTGTTCAGAGATGTTCTTCTGCACAGCACTCTGTTAACATATGGTTATTTAAGTTACTGACACGTTCCTGTCAGCTTGAAACTGTCTGACCATTCTCCTCTGACCTCTCTTAATAACAAGACATTTTTCCCATAGAACTGCTACTCACTGGATGTTTTTTTTTTAACTTTTGAACCACTCTCTAAAAACTCTAGAAACTGTCTAGAAACTCTAGAAAATGTTGTGCATGAAAATCCTAAGAGATCAACAATTTTTGAGATACTCAAACCACCCTGTCTGTCACCAATGATCATCCCACAGTCAAACTCACTTGGGCCTCATTTCTTCTGCATTCTGATGTTTGGTTTGAACAACAGCTGAACCTCTTGACCCTGTCTGCATGCTTTTATGCACTGAATTGCTACCGCATGATTGGGTGATTAGATATTTGCATCATCGAGCAGATATAAAGTGAGTGTTTGTCCATGTCACCATTGTGCAAGATGAAGGTGGTGCTGGTGGATATGCTCCTTCATTCCTATTGCTTTCAAACACTGTGGTATAGAGTGACATTTTAGGAGCTACTGTTGATGGTATCTTGGCACATTGCCACATTACAAGTTTGGCTAGTACTAATGGTTGGGTACTGTATGGGTGGTGGCAAGAATACCTATTTAGTATGTTGATTAGACACTCAAGTTCACTGTTTTGGCCCAAACGGTGGCCAGCCTGTTGAGTATTAATGGAGCTAGATTCATCCAGTCAAATGTAATTTCATACTCTAGACTTTGAAGATGGTGGAAAAGCTTTGAGTCACTATGTGAGTCATTCACCACAGATTAGAAAGCTTTTGATCTGCACTTGTAACAATAGCACTTACTTGACATGCTTACTGAGATTCTGATTGATGGCGATTCCTAAAATGTTCTTGGTATGT
Source organism: Hypanus sabinus (assembly GCF_030144855.1). Lineage (NCBI taxonomy): Eukaryota > Metazoa > Chordata > Chondrichthyes > Myliobatiformes > Dasyatidae > Hypanus > Hypanus sabinus. Next base: position 42,410,756 of record NC_082715.1, on the reverse strand, counting down.
ACCTTGATATTGGTCCCATTGTTGAATTTCAATGATCTGACACTGATGTTGCATGAAGATTAATTCTCATTTATCTCTTCTTGAATGAATATTGTTCTGATTCAGATGTGTGCAGTAGGAACTGCTTCATGTTCATTGACCTACAAAAGGGCTTTTGCAGAATCAGGTTTAATATCACTGGCACATGTCATGAACTTTGTTAACTTTGCAGCAGTCGTACAATACAATACATGATCAATATAGAAAGAATAAGTAAACCAATTACAGTAAGTATGCTTATGTATATTAAATAGTTAAATTTAAAATAGTGCAAAAACAGAAATAACATAAAAAAGTGACATAGTGCTTATAGGTTCAATGTCCATTTGGGAGTTGAATGTCAGAAGGAAAGAAGCCATTCCTGAATTGTGAGGTGTGTGCCTTTAAGCTTCTGTACCTCCTTCCTGATGGTAACAATGAGAAGGGAGTCAGCACCTTTCTGAGGCACCACACCTTGAAAATATCTTGGATACTACGGACACTACGGACACAAGATGGAGCTGACTAATTTTACAACTTTCCGTAACTTCTTTCAATTCACTGCAGTAGCCCTCCACTCCCCCCCCCCCCACCCATACCAGACAGTGATGAAGCCTGCCAGAATGCTCTCCATGGTACATCTGTAGAAGTTTTCTAAGAGTTTTAGCTAACAAACCAAATCTCCTCAAACTCCTAATTAAATGTAACTGCTGTCTTGCCTTCTTTATTGCTGCATTGATAGGTAGGTACATGGTTAGATCCTCAGAAATCTTGAGACACAGGAGCTTGAAATTGCTGGAATTGCAAACAAACTACTTGATATTACAATGGAGGGTAAGTCCTTGATGGCACAGCAATTGATGAAGGTGTGCAGGACATGGCTACCATGGCTCTGGTACATGGCATCCAGCCACCGTAAACACGGTTTAATTTTGGTGAGCAGAGTTTGCATTCTGAACATTGTCCATCATTCCTGTCTGAACATATTACTGAGACATTCATCACCAGGTTAGCAAGCTCATGAGAACAAAGGAAAGTAAAGCCATGATTTGTACATTACCATCAACATCATGCAGAATTGAAATGGCAGTCTTACAAAGTTCATTTTGTTTCATTCTCGCAGCTCCACATTTCAAACCTTTTTTTAATAAAATTGCAAAGTCATTCAAGCACAGGACATCAAATAAATTTGGCTGCTAAATGAAGTCATTTTTGTCAGAATTAAAAACAGGTTTATTATCACCAGCATATATTGTGAAATTTGTTAACTCAGCAGCAGCAGTACAAGGCAATAAACATAGAGAAAATATAAACCAATCAATTACAGTAAGTATATACGTGTATATTAAGTAGTTAAAATAAAAATAGTGCAGAACAGAAATAATAAAAAATGTGAGGCAGTGCTCACAATTGACAGTGTTCAATGCCCATTTAGAAATCGGATGGCAGAGGGGAAGAAGCTGTTTCTGAATCCTGAGTGTGTGGAACCCTCATATATTAACATAGCACATCTCATATATTAAACCATCCTAAGGCATTCATAGAAGCAAACAAAAATTTGATATTTTCCTCAACCTGTATAAAGGAAATGAAAACTGATCTGTTAAGAAGATTTTAATAAGGTACATAGCAAACAGAACAGATACATTCCAAATTCATGCGATCCTCTCTCCACTTATGGAACCAACAATGTGAATATTCAGACAGATTGACATAAAACACTTCAGCTTTCTATGTCATTATGCTCAAAAGCAATATTGGATTGATAAACTCTGTTGAATGTTCATTTAATTCTCTTGACAAATTGGGTGATAGGAAACATTGGGGCATAGACCACAAGCAGGCAGTACCAATTTACAAAGGGGTCAATTAACATCAGCTCATGATTTGTGAACATGGAAGTCCAGGGAAAGCATTAGATGTTGCATATGGTCAGGTAAGCATTAAGTAGGAAGTGATAATGAGCAAGTTCCCATCACTCTCTGTAAGGAGTTTGCACGTTCTCCCTGTGACTGCCTGGATTTCCTCTGGGTGCTCAAGTTTCCTCCCACAGTCCAAAGACATACCAGTTTGTAAGTTAATTTGTCATTGTAAATTGTCCCATGATTAGGCCAAAGTAAAATTGGGAAATTGCTAGGCAGCATGGCTCAAAGAGCCAGAAAGGCCTATTCCATGCTGTATCTCAATAAAATAAATATTGAGATTAGGTGCAAATTGAGAAGCCTTTGTGCTTTCATTGTTTATGTCAGAATACGTAGCTTCCGTGTATTAGAAAAGGTGAACAAAATATTTGGCCAGTTTGGAGAAATTTTGCGATTTTTGTCTGACATCAGCATGATGTATGGAATCTGCTCTTGAGTAGATGTTAAAGATTACATGAACAAGTGCACTAGCTTGTGGCTTTGTAGTCCATCAAAAAGAATTATTGGCATCAGTCATAGCCAAATTTGTGAACCTTCAAAATGTGCAGGCTTCTTCCTACTGGGAAATGAAAAAAAGCCTTTGTGGAGAGATCACAGTATTCCAGTGCATATATTTAATTGGCTGTCTAGACTATTTGCAATGAATGGAATCTCCAGAAAGGTTTGTACCTAAGTTTCCTTCCTAATAGTTGACCAACAAAAAAGTGCATCCGGTGCTTTTTTTGTTGCATTCAGTAGTCTGAGCATTGAATGTAGATTGAATGTAGATTGACCAAAATGATAACAATGGCCATTTGTGACTGTGGAGATGTAATTGGAAATGGCTTTGTTGTAATTGGAAAACAGGCATACAGCTATGGACACCTACTGTGTTTTCTGATATGTAAATTGTTAGTAAACAAAGTGTGCACAATTAATATTCATTTATTTATGGTGTCAGATGATTGGAAGACCTTTCCTTTAGTTTTATACACAGAATAAAATACACCTACCAGTTGCAGACATTCAGATTTACTGGCGTCTGCTTATCATTTAATGTTTGGCAAAATAAGAATATCAGCCTTAGAAAGGCTGAACAATCTTATTTCTGATTTTAAAATTCCTTATTTTTCCCTCTTCATGTTCATGCTTTTACTTAACTGTATTGTATGATCAAATAGAAATAAAATTGCAATTAACATGAATTCTGGAGTCATCCTTTTCTAATATATTTAGAGCCTATCTTACTGTAATTGAAGGAAATTAATATCACATCTTCTAGTCTGTATTTACAGTATGCAATCCACCATAGAGGAGATCTGCCGACAACACTTGCAGTGGTCATTGCGATGATTGAGTTTATTGATGGTTTGGGTGGTGCATATGTCACTAAGTGCTTGTCTTACATTTGATATGTAGGTTATTGTTTACAGTGCAAAGCACATTTCATGTTTTAATTCTTTCTTCAGTTTTAGTTACTGAATTTTCAAATCACTTTTGACTCTGAACAAAAGAGCAAATAAGCCAAAATAAAGGAATATGTCTTTCTTCAAAATCATCACTACTGCTCCAAATCTCCTGGAAATTTGATATGATACATTTGATAAACTGTCTACCAAATTTACATACAATATTTCTTATCCTTAAATCATGATACATCTATAGTTGAAGGAAAGAACCAACTTTTTACCGTATTGAGGAAAAGAAATGTTAAAACAATGACAAAGCAGAATAAGCCACAGCCGAAGTTCAATCCAGATAAAATAAAGCTAAAAGATCATAATGAGGTAGATTGTGAGTTAAGAGTCCACCTTGTCATACTAGGAAACCGCTTAATAGTCTAATAATAGAAGCTGCCCTTGAGCCTGGTGGTACATATTGGACTTCCAGGCTTTTGAATTGAAGAAGGGAGAAGAGAGATGGTTTGGGTGTGGTTTTGCTAATGTTGATGATGCTTTCTGGCAGGATTGTCAAACATAAAATCTTTTGTTTCTTTTCTTAGCAAATGCAGAAAGTAGTTTGTCTAGTTCCATGTCATTCAGTAAACTAGATATGATACAAAGCAATTCGTCAAGCCAATTTTCAAATGCATGCTTCTGGCATAGTTTCTTCCACTGGGAATGTATAGCTGGAAATCATGGATGAGGTTCTAACAGTTATCAGTTGTTAAGATTATTCAATGGAAACCCATGGCCTGCATACTTATGTGTACACCTCAGAACACTCTGTAATTGGCTTTGCAGTTAGAGGTGTAGCATTGAAAGAAAAAAGGACATGATTTAAGACAAATGAAGATTAGACTACTGTCACGGAACCATATTAAGAAGTAGCATGAACTACAGCTAAACCTTGATATTTTTGACCCACACTCCCAGTACTGCATCGGGAGTATTCACCCAAAGAGAACTGTTGAAATATGTTTCAGCTCCTCAAACGCTTAAATCAGAAGGATAATTTTTTGAAGGAAGATCCTGATCTGATTACAAGTCCACCCAAAAATCATCTCCTCTCCTCATTTTCAATTTTTATTTTACTTAATACAATGCTTAATCATCATCAGTTTTCTGTAACTCTTAATCACAATAGCTTAGTAAATGTAGAACTTGATTAGAACTAACTAAATACACCATAATTTGATCCTAACCAGTTCCAACAAATCACAATCAATATTTAGTGCAGAGTGGCATTGAAGAAGATGGCAATGGCTTGATTTTGTCAGGCTTGTCTCCTGAGAAATCTTTTACTTGGCAATGTAAAATACACAATCTTCAATGTCTAGTTATGTATGAGAAGTTTATTTCAGAAGTCTCTGTCAAAAATAGATGTTGAATACCCCTTTTCCAAAATGTTTGGGGCCAGAAGTACTTTCTGATTTTGGATTTTGGAACATATAATGAGATTGCTTGGGGTTGCCATCATATCCGACTCTGAATTTCTGTGCTTATGCCTTTATCTTACACTTGTTCATCACACATATATATGTAACAGTAAAAAATATTACATACTATTAACATAATGAAAATATAACATGTGCAAGGTGACAAAAGCAGCACCGGGTGAAAAGATGAATCAGCTGTTGAACAAAAACAAACAACACCAGCCTTTCAGTCTCTACCTATGATGCCATGTTTTAATTTAAAGCTTACAGTACACTGTGTTTGTATTTTACTTTTTTTTAAGGTTTTCTGTAAAATATAGAAACAATCAGCACTGTGGACTTGTTCTGGTGTTAGATTTTCATCAGCAACAATCTTTGCAAACTAATCAATGCATAATGATCAGCAGACACTTTATCCTTAACATTTTTTAAATCTTTAGAAATGTAATAACATCATTTTCCTTAAATTTATGCAACCAGCCTGTTAAATATTCACAATTATCTTTAATTTTCAGTTCTTTGTGATGGATCTTTGCTTGTGTTATGATCAGCATGCTGTTAAGCTGCATATGCTTACTCCAAAGCTCTCAAACCTTTTTTTCATTTCATGATTAAGATTTTTTTTTACTTTATACAGTGTTTTCCTATTTTTCATTAACTTCTGTTCATTACAATGGAGAGATCACTTCTCAGAACTGTCTCTGGTGCTGAGAGATCAGCACATCACCTGGGAATGTTCCCATTGCCTTGTGGAACTTTCCACGTGTGATGTAATGTCAGCACTTGAAAAAAATTCAAATTTCAGAGATTTTCCAGTTTTGGAATTACGGATAAGGGGTGTTCAACCTGTACTGCCAAATTACTGTAGAAGATGGTGCTTGGGAACAGACCAAAAAGAGCAAGGGTAGCTTTCATTTTAGGACTACAACTTGAGGGAGTCGGGATTTTTTGGTGGATATTTCTATTCAAAACAAAGTCTAATTTTAACATTTCTATAGAATTTTTTTTCTATTCACTATGTATACTATACTTTTGAATCCCACTGAGCTTACAGAAGCACCTGGTTCCGAGTACAATATGAGTTGCAGCCTTGGGAATATTGAAGAATAAAAGAGTTCAGTATGGCTTAAGTCATAAAACATTTCCATATACACAATTGTTTGAGTTAGAAATTACTTCATAAGAAATGAAGTGCATATATAAACACTGATATCTGTGAAGATAAAATAACTTGGAAAACCAGTAATGAATATCATATGAAAGACAGTATCAGCTGCCAGGTTTATGTCTAAGTATTTAACATGTTCCAGTTGCATGAAATGCTAATTAAAAATATTCATTTGTTGATGATATAAGAAATCTCCACTTTGCCCATTATAAGAATCATTTATAAGACAAACAATTAAGAGACAGATGATCCATGTTAACACAAGGAAATGCAGCACTAACTTACTGGAATGTCTATTACCTCCCAAGCTCCATATGTTTTATATTATAAATTAAAAGGGTTGCAGACTGTACAGGTGATGTACCTTCACGCTCTGAAAGTATCTTAATAATCAGGTTATTTTGATCCAATGGATTTTCGATTATATTTCAGTTTTCAAAACACAATATGGTATTAAAGGAAAGTTGTAGCAATTTAAACAATGCTGAGGAAGCTTGTTGTAGTTATGCTAGATGTAGGCTCCATAATGATTTCTGCATGTAAAACAAGTAGCTGTGAGAGAAAAACACTGGAGACCCAGAGAATTTTAGGATGATGACTACCGAAATAAAGTATGCACAAAAATACCAGAGGCTTGTGATTTTACCTCTGAGGAAAGTGTTAATGATGATATTTCCCTCAGCAATAATGAATGAAATATTACGTGCTTAATAGTTGCTTTTTTATAGTCAAATGACGTAAAGTGTTTTTAGTTTGCTTCAAACCTTTCATTAAATTAGTGGAAGGAAAATGTGCATGTTTGAGAGTAATGTAGCATGTATTCCCTCTCCCACCTTTGGCAGCTCACCGTGGGTGTGGCTGTTAGCAGATGCAGCTGCAACAGCAACAGAAATCCCTGAAGACAGGAACGCCTACACTATGCAAGGCAATTCTTTCCTCAAGAACAAGCTGCAGATGCCGAAGCTATTTCAAATCATAATTCACATCCACAACATAGCACAGAGCTGATCTTAGCATTTATCATCCATGTGCTACATTCTCACTATTGACAGTGATAGCCCTGCCCCAAGAGATACAAAAGAAATGTGTTGTAAGTCAAACTGCACTAATGTTTATTAAGAATGGCACCACACTTGGAAATAAAGGAATATATATTGAAATCAGAGGACAGGCTCTTTTTGTTAAGTGCTGCTTTCTTGGATCGCTTAAAAGTGCACCAAGATTTTTAAAATTTTAATATATTAAATGTTAAGTGAAGAGAGTCTTCAATTGTGTAAAAATAAATGACAAAGAAATCAGAACAAGAAGAATAAAAATTGAGAAGTGTAAGAAGCAGAAAGAGCCAATATCAATGGTATAGATAATCAAATGAGATGTAAAGTTTCATCCAGATCCAATCCCCAGCCTATGCAAATGTACTATGGTATATCTGGGGTTGTGTGGCTTACCGCTATATCCAACCACACAGCTCCAGCGCATACTTTATTTCCTCATCTTTTCGCCAGCAAAGTGGTGCAGTGAGTAGAGCGTCTGCAAACTAGTTCCTGTCCTGACATCTACTACTTTCTGTGCAGAGTTTCTCCCTGTGACCACATGCTTTTCTATTGGGTACTATAAATTGTGGTAAATGATCCCACATATTAGATGAGGATGGGCTTAATAGTGTAGATGACATTTGCCTATCTTCCAAAAAGTGTTCTATTAGGATTTTCAATCCTTTATTTACACATGGAAGCAGAAACACACACAAAAAAGCTTTAGATATACATTGATATCAAGCTTAAGAATTTGCTGAAAGAAGCAGAAAGTGATCTAATGTGAAGGAAATGCAGAATGGGATTTTCACAGTGAAGTAGCAATAATGATAAGCAGTTGACAGAATGGACATATCAGAGATCCATGTGGAATTAGCCATTTTCCCTGTATATGCAATGTCTAGTGATGTCCCTGGAGGTGAATCATGTTCTTGAGGTCCAATGGAAGGACACAGAACAGAGAAAAATGACACACCAAATAGCAAAAGTAATATAAACCAGAGACGCAAGTGACATTGGTGTGTAACTAGCACCACAAAATACAAATGAGATCTCCTATACTGGTATTCCGAAAATCTCAAAGGGACAACTGAACCCAGTACCAAAGTAATTTCAACAGCTACAAATATGTCATATATAATCATGGATAGTGAATAATAGTCATACTAAAGAGATCAAAAAATCTACAATTTTTGTCTAATGCAAGGGAGAATCGAAGCAAATTTTCAGTAATTGAATGCAACATATTAAAAATATAGAGGAATAGGAGCTCGTGCAGGCAAATATGATTAGTGTTGATAGGAAATACAATTGGTATGGACCGATGTGGACCAAAAGAGCCCACTTCTGTGGTGTAAGATTCTATTTTTCTACGCTGTGCTGAATGTCATTGAAAGTATTTTGTCAAGACATACCAATGAACAACATGACACAGTTTGGAGCGAGACCCTGAAGAAAAACTTCGTAACTTTACAAGGGCAACAGGAAAGAGAAACAGTTAGAGCAAACAGCATAAAGAAACAATTGCAGAAACTTTCTTGAAGGTAATATTAAGAATGGAATGGGCTGGGGTCTAAGGAAGAAAAAGGAAAATGCTTCAAATATTTACTCGGTCCATCTCTGAAACTTCTCTCCCATTTCTCAATCTCTCTGTCTCCATCTATTCAGACAAACTCCATTTTTTCCAAACCTACTGACACACATTTATCTTGATTATACCTCTTCCCTCCCTGTCACTTAAAAAAACATTTTTACCTTCTCTCAGTTCCTCCACCTCCACTACATCTGTTCTCAGAATGAGGCTTTCTATTCTGTAACATCTGAGAGTAGTAAATCAGTGGAATTTTTTTTTGCCATCTGTGGAGGTCAAGTCTTTATGTATATTTAAGGTAGAGTTTGATAGGTTCTAGATTTGTCAGGGCATGAAGGGATACGAGGAAAAGACAGAAGATTGGGCAGAGATGAAAAATGGATCAGCCATGATGAAATGGCGGAGCAGACTTGTGGGAGAAATGGTCTAATTCAGCTCCTACATCTTATGGTTTTATGTCCACTTTATTTAAAGAACCTGATTTCCCTTATTTCATCATCAATGCTACCCTCATCTACATTTCCTGCACATCTGCCTTCACTTCATCCTCCCACCATTATATCAAGGGTAGGGCTTATCTTGTCAAAGTCAATGTGAATTTATTATCAAAGTACATATATGTGACCATATCCTACCCTGAGATATATTTTCTTAAGGGCATTGACTGCAAATGCAAATAAATAAACATAATAATAAAATCAATTTAAAGCCACACACAACAAAGATGGACAAACAACCAATGTCTAAAAGACAATAAGCTCTGCAAAAACAAATAGAGAGAAAAAAATAAACAAAAGAAAATCTGCAGATTCTGGAAATCAAAGTAATACACAAAAAATGCTGGAGGAACTCAGCAGGCCAGGCAGCATCTATGGAAAAAAGTAAGCAGCTGATGTTTTGGCCTAAGACCCTTCATTAGGACTGGAAAAAAAGAGATAAGAGGTCAGAATAGGAAGCAGTACAAGGTTGTAGGTGATAGGTGAAACCAGGAAAGGGGGACGGGTGAAGTGAAGTTCTGGGAAATCAATTGGTGGAAGAGATAGAAGGCTGGAGAAGGGGGAATCAGATATGAGAGAACAGAGGGGCATGGAAGAAAGGAAAGGGGGAGGAAGAACAGAGGGAAGTGATGGGCAGGTAAAGAGATAAAGTGAGAGAGTAAAATGTGAATGGAGAATAGTAAAGGAGAAGGGGGGCATTACTGAAAGTTTGAGACGTCAATGTTCATGCCATCTGTTTGGAAGTTTCCCAGTTGGAATATAAGGTGTTGTTGCTCCAACCTGAGAGTGGCCCTATTGCAGCAATAGGTTCAACAGCATTATAATTGAGTGGAACTAAATGTTCCTGAATATTCTGGTGTGGCACCTGAGCTTCTGTACCTCCTTTCTGCTGGCAACAGTGAATAGAGAGCATGGCCTAGATGGTGAGGGTCCTCAAAGATGGATGCTACTTTCCTGTAACAGTGCTCCTTGTAGATGTGTTCAATGGTGGGGAGGCCTTTACCCACACTAGACTGGGCTGTTTCCATTACTTTATGTAGGCTTTTCCATTCATGGGCATTAATGCTTCCATATCGGGCCGTATACTCTTAACTGCACATGTATGGAAGTTTGTCAAAGTATTAGTTGACTTGCTGAATCCTTGAAAACTTCTAAGAAAGTAGACGTGTTACTATGCCTTCTTTGTACAGCAGTTATGTGTCAGACCCAGGACCAATCCTCTGAAAGGATAATAATGAAATGAAAATGAAAATGATCATCTGAAATAGTGCTTACCTACTACACTACAAACCTCCATATCCAGCACATCATTCTCTGTAACTTCTGCCATATCCAGCAGGATCCTACCACTAAGCATGTCTTTCCCTCCCCACACACCCTTCACTTTCTGTAGAGAGTGTCTTCCCCATAACTCCCTTGTCCAGTTGTCCCTCCAGACTGGGATTTATCCCTGCAAACGGGACAAGTGCTGCACCTGCTCCTACATCTCCTTCCTCACCAACAGTCAAGGCCCCAAACAGTCCTTCCAGATGGGGTGTCACTTCACTGCAAGACTGTTAGGGTCATCCAATGCCCCCGATGTGGCTTCTGTTACATCAGTGAGACCTGACACAGATTGAGAGATTGCTTTGTTGACCACCTTCACTCCATCCACCGCAACTGGCAGAGCCTCCCAGTGGCGACCCATTTCAGTTCAACTTCCCATTCCCATTCCGACATGACTGTCCAAGACAGAGTCAAACTCAGGTTGGAGGATCAACACCTCGTCTGAGTAGCCTCCAACCTGGTCCTATGAATATCAATTTCTCTAAATTCTTGTACAGCATTTTCTTATTCCTCCCTCCTTTTTCCCTTTTTCCATTCCCCATTCTGGTAACACCTTAACCCCTTTTCCCCACCTGCCCATCACTTCATTCTGGTTCCCCTCCTCATTCCTTTTCTCCCATAATGCATTGTTCTCTGCTATTAGATTCCTTCTTCTTCAGCCTTTTACCTCTTCCATCTATCCCCTCCCAACTTTTTATTTCAGTCCCCCCTTCCCACCCACTTACCCTCTCACCTGGTCTCACCTATCACTTGGCAATTAGTATTCCCTCCCCTACCCTCCATTCTGGCTTTAGTTCCCTTCCTTTCCAATCCTGATGAAGGGTCTCATTGATTATTTCCTTCCATAGATGCTGCCTAACCTGCTGAGTATCTCCAGCATTTTGAGTGTATTGCTCAAAGTGTTCAGAGTGCCCATTTCTAATGAACGTTCTGAACCCCCAGTTTTGATTAAGTGGTCATGGACCTGAGGAATTGATTATATCTCTTTGCATAGATACTGCCTGACCTCCAGTGCTTTTCTAGCATTACTGTTTGTTTATTGTTGAAGTGTCCAGCTTGCTGTGCTGAAGATGCGATGTCAATACACAGATATACAGCATCATTTTCACTGATAAAATAACTGAAGAAAACGGTGAAGTTGGTTTTCCCAGAAGTGCTGATCAATAGCATTACTGTGTTATACAGACCTGGGCTTCAGCATAAAAAGCACAGAAAATGCTGCATATACACAATATGTCAGGTCATCTCTGTAGGAAGTTCAATACAGAATTAATGCTTTAGCCCAAAGATCCTTCATCAGAACTGGGAAGGAAACAAAAGAAATTGCGTTTCTTTATTTCATATGCATTGCCTAGTTTTTCCTTTGTACTGGAGAGTCATTCAGCCATTACACTCCAAGGTACTAGGCCACAACTGCATCAGTTTACTCAGGTTAAGCTCTTTCCCGTGCCTTCCATATCATTTAAATTATGCAAAAGAGATAACATAAGCCTAGAGCAGGTAAAGAGGTGTATGACTCATGGATAGGGAGGTACATGGACGTAACATCGACTGACATTGAAAGTGATAGTTATTTCTGGAGAATTGGGTTTGTGTAAATTTAAGCTTAGGATGGGGTCAGTCCTGATGCAAGATCTTAACCCAAAATGTCTACTATTTACTTCCATCTGTAGATGCTACCTGACCTGCTGAGCTCCTCCAGTACATTGTATGTATCTCTCTAGATTTCCAGTATCTGCAGTACCTCCTGTGTCAGTGTTTTTTTTTAACATGATACTGCATTTCTTGCAGTGTCACGTACAGTTGTAACTCGAGAACAATTCTCATGGAAATTCTCTGGAATATTTTCCGCCTTAAAATCTTTTGTATGAGAAAGAATAGTGAGGGGTAATAACTGGTAAATAGGGAAGTGGATTGTGCTAATGTGGTAACAGGGAACTGTGGAGAACGCCTCAGAGTAGAGACATGGAATGCAAGTGGTAATGAGATCCAAGGTTCAGAAATTTCATCAATTATCTTATAGTGAGCACCCATTGTTGTAATAGAAACTTGAATTTATTGTTAGACCTGTGGACAATCATTTTAATCTGTAATCAGGACCCCGTCGTTACTTAATTAACTCTTCCTGTAGCCACCATTGTGCTTTCAAAGTGTAGTTTTACCAGTAAACTCATAAAATGAGAAAGTAAATGTTATATTAAATTTGTGATCAGGTACTGCTTTGTCTAGTCTCCTGGAGCACAACCATTCTTAACATATTACCTGTTATTTCAAATACCAACTCAGTGGGATCTTTTAGTTTGCTCCTACAAAACCCAAACTCAAAAACTGAACCCAGAATTGAACTGAACTGAATTACTTCTCTTTATTATTGTTGCCAACTCTCTCATCCTGCATCAGAAGATATTTTAATTATTTATTTGTTCACTGCTTGTCCCTTTCTAATTCCCTATGAACAAAGGCAGCACTTGAGAGTAAACGAGACTGTTGTTTCTGGAATTAGTATCCCAGTGACTTGGACACTAATATCCGAGCTGATATCCAAGTCCAGCAGTAAGAGAGTGCTCCACTGTCACAAAACCAAATGCTAATTCACTCCCTTGCAAATTACGTTGATGTCAGAAAAATGCAGTCTTGAGATGCAAGTGTACAAGAAACTTATCACGGCCTAACAACCTGATCTGTTTATTTGATTTGGTTTGTCTGATATGCAATTTTAAATCCAAGTCCCTGTAATACCTTCCGTTCTACTTGCTTTCAGTGGCTTGATTTGAACCTTATTGAAAACCACATTTCTTGGTTGCTGCTTATTTATATTGCTCATTAAATCCACAAAGAAATTTGTAGATTACTCTAACATGATTTCCATTTCATAAATCCAGGAAGCAGAGACTTTCCTGTGCACAACTAATATTTATTTTTTTAGGTATTATCACAAAAATGCCTTTGGACATCCAGAAGTTCTAAATTGATATATAAATACAATCTTTATTTTTTCTCTTTGTTCTAACTCTCTTACATGTATAGTCCTTTATTTTGAGCTTTCAATGACTGGTAATGAACTATCTCTATCTGCCTTGTTCTTTTGCATCTGCAGTTCCACTGGCTTGTCAGGCATGGTTTCAATATCTCTACTTCCATTGATTATACCCGATTCTCCTTCTCCATCTGCTTTAATGATCTCCTCTTATCTCTCAGACAGGGTGATTGTTTCCCTTCCTTTTCTGGAGTGTCTGATGAGGTCAATGTGAAAGCTGCAGACTGAGCCACAGGCGGGACAGTACAACCATGGCAGAGTAGAGTGTTTGTGAGCAGTGCAATGTTCTCTGCTGTTTATGCTGGACCTTTACATATTCCCATCAAATAGACCCAAAGTTCTCAATGTCACCCAGAATCCTGAGCAATTCAGAATTCTGAGCAAAATCCAGAATTTTGAGCAATCACAAGCAAAGAATCCCCAATTTGTCACATCTGGTCTTGTCGTATTTGTTCACTGAGGCTTTAAGAACATCTTTGAAGCTTTTCCTCTTTGCATCTGGTATTCTCTTGCCATGATGGAGTTGATAAAGACTGTGTCTATTCCATGAATCCAGAGTTGGGAATGCTCATGAAATTAATTGAATTGAATTGGCTTTATTTCTTACAATCTTCACATACCTGAGGATTAAAAATCTTTATGTTACGTCTCCATCTAAATGTGCAATGTGCAATCATTGTAATTTATAATAAATAGAACAGTCAATGTAACATAGAAATACACACAAATCAACCTGAGTTAATCAGTCTGATGGCCTGGTGGAAGAAGCTGTCCGGAGCCTGTTGGTCCAGGTTTTTATGCCGTGGTACTGTTTTCTGGATGGTAGCAGCTGGAATAGCTTTTGGTTGGGGTGAATCAGGTCCCCAATGATACTTTGAGCCCTTTTTTCATACCTGTCTTTGTAAATGTCCTGAATCAATGGAAGTTCACAACTACAGATGCACTGGGCTGTCCTCACCACTCTCTGCAGAATCCTGCGATTAAGGGAGGTACAGTTCCCATGCCAGGCAGTGATGCAGCCGGTCAGGATGCAATTAATTGTGCCCCTGTAGAAAGTTCATAGGGTTTGGGGGCCCATACCAATCTTGCTCAACCGTCTGATGTGCAAGAGGTGCTGTTGTGCCATTTCACCACACAGCTGGTGTGCACAGACAGAAAGAAGCGAAGGGCCCTAAGATCTGCTTAAATTGACCTCCTTTTCTCAATTCTGATTAATGGTCTTCAACTTGAATAGTTAATTACTACATTTTCTGAATTTTTCCTGAATTTACTGATTTTATTCCGACATATATAGTTAAGTTGTGGATTGTAAATGTGGGAGAAGTCATTAAATGCTAAGAAGCTCTGAATTATTCTAAGCCTCTTGTTGTGCTAGAAATGACCCTCCCTGGCTTTTAAAGGTGGAAATTAAAAATGGCATTTTGTTTCTCTTGGGCATATGAAATTCATGTGGTGAATCCCTGGGTGAAGTTCTGCATTTGAGGTGCATACAATGTAGATTTGAGCAAGCAGAATGGTAGCCCCCTTAAAGTATAAAAAGTCATCCTGGGCCTAATGAAAGCTCTCTCTCTCAAGTTTTGATATAAAGTTCAATTCTGTAAGCATGAATTTTCAAGCTGCTTTCTCAAACAGAACTTGCATTACAAGCCATGAGATCTAATGCTTTGATCCCACCATGCAGCTAATGGGACTGCTGCTTCCAATGCACTCTGGATTTCTGCATGTCAGTGAGAGAAGCTCGGAAAGAGGCCCTGGAAATGGAAACGTTGACAATTGCCTTCCCTGTCTTCAGATTATTTCCTTTTAGTTTTATTGCTTTGAAGGAACATGTGGTAATGCCCTGAACACACATGATATTACCCAGGTCTATCTTCATGAAGTGTATACCATTCTGGCAGAGAACTAGGGTTAAATAAAAACTGCCTACCTTAAACAGAGCCAGATCTTCCTAGTACTTATAAGATGATAGTACAAGGGTCTAATGCAAATGGCAAAGCTTTTTTTCTAGCTTCAACCCACTGCTGTACCCCAGCTAGTATTGCAGTGTATTCATTTTTATAAATATTTTTAAACTATGTCCCCAGACTACAATTTAAACTAAAAAAAAACATGAAGTTACCATCTGGGATTTTGTGTAATCAAATGTCTGTTTGGTTGCTTTGTATTCCTGCCTAGAGGGTAATCTTCATACACAGAGAGGAAATATTGGGATGAAAAAGCACATGGACTTACAAACACAAATTGCTGTCTCTGTCCAGATGAATTACACTTAAATTCAGGAAAGTGAATTTTGGAGAAACCAATTTAAAGACTCGGCTGCAGGTTTCTCTTTTCCTGCATTCTGGTGGGCAGCATTGAAGTGGTGGTTATGAGCATGTAAATGAGCATTAAGCTTCCTGTTCCATGTTCAATAGCCCGCCAATGGCTATGTTTTCATAAGCACAATACTTTTCTTTCCTGAGTGCTGGTAATTTTCAAGCAAAGGACAAGTTTACTGCAGCTGGCATTGTTTAAAGGGTTTAATGTACTCACTAGGTTGTTTTTAGATCATTTAAATATTTTTCTTTATCCACAAATCAAACTCATATGGTGATTACTCTGCATAGCTTCAATTTCACAAACTCTTTACCACTCCCCAAAAACAAACAAAAAAATTAGAAAAGTGCACCCCATAGTGAGGTGTTTATATGGTTTTACAACTATCATATGCATAGGACTGTTTCTGGCATAGCAATTGTAATCCAGTACAACAGTAGTGGTTTCTATCATAAGACCACATGTGAACAATCTCTTCCGCAAGATAAATGGTAGCTTGCTGGAATGGAGAAAGGGAAATTCCTGTTGTATCCCATTCATTTCAGTAAAACTCCAAGAGTCATTGAGAGCAGCGAGGAAGTGGCTTTGATGAAAAAACTGGATTGATGGGAAAACCCATCTAGTTAAACTAATTTCCTTCAGGAAGGCAAACTGCTGTCTTGATCAAGGGTTTCGGCCTGAAATGTCAACTGGTTTACTCTTTTCTATAGATGCTGCCTGACCTGCTGAGTTCCGCCTGTGTTTTTTGTATATGTGGCTTGGATTTTCAGCTTCTGTGAATTTTCTCATCTTTGTCAAACTGCTGTCCTTATCTGATCACATGTGATTCCAGATTGGCCAATGTAGTTGGTACTTAAATGTCTCCTCAGTTCAGAGGTAATTTTGGTGGAGAATAAGTCTACATCCAGTGAATGCATTTTTTAAAAAGCATATGGAAAGCAACAATCTAGCAATGAGGCAGATACAGCTGTGGTCAGAGATCTGGAAGAAACATCGTTAGTCTCCAGTGGTCAAAGTATCCCATTGCCCATATACAAGTACTAATAATAACAATAATAATTATGTATTTATAGAACACTTTTCACACAGATGATGTCATTCAAAGTGCTTTAAAATGGGATAAAGAACAAGCATGAAAATAAAAATAGATATAAAATTAAAGACAAAAAGATGTTGATTATAAGCAAGATTACATAATGGTTTTGAATTGGCAGTTAAGAATGTCACTGAGCTGCATCCCTTATAGTTTTTAGTAATTGAATTCCACCATTTAGGAGCATTGATTAAAAAAAGGCTGATGTGCCAATTATCTTTTGAAGATGCTTATTTAATTTTAAGTGACTGACAGAAGACCTGAGGGCTCAAGGGAGATTATAAAACAATAATGCTTGACTCTGTTATGTACTCCGGTCCAAGACTATTAGCAGCTTTAAAAACAAGTAAAAGAACCTCAAAATTCATTCTGAAAGATACAGGAAGCCTATACAGAATAGCCAGGAGTGAAGGGTTCCCTCGTCCTGGTTTTAGTTAAAAGTCTAGCTGAGGGATCCTGAATGAATTAAAGTTTGTCAATAGATTGCTCTAGAAGGCCAGTAAAAAGTGCATTGCAGTAATCTAGTCTATTCAATATAAAGGTATGAATTAGTTTTTCAGCATCATTCCAAGACAGAAATGGATGTACCTTTGCAATTTTTCCCAAGTGTAAAAATGCTGTCTGGCCACTTTCTTTATGTGGGATTTAAAATTCATATCGGAATCAAGGATAACACTTCAGATTTTGCAAGGGAAACCAAGTTGCCAAATTTATCAAGAAATTTACCTCTTTTGGCTTTGGGAACAACCAGAAGTATTTCAGGTTTATCTCACATAAACCCTCACTTTCTGTGGCTTCAGTGCAGCTGGCTTCCGCCACCAGGTGTGCTCTCCAGAGGAAATGGTACTAGGTCACAGTTGTTGAAGACAATACTAAGGCAGAAGGGCTCAAGTGGCCAACAGTGATGAGATGCTACTCCTCCAGTTTGCAACGAGCAGCATTGAAACAGTTCGGGTGTTGGAAGCAGGAACTGAGTTGTTAACTGACTGAAAGCTCAGACCAGTCCCACTGCATGGATGAAGGTGTTCAACAAAACCAGTCTGTGTTTGATCCTCCAAAAGAAATTTGACATGCCTTTGTGGAGAAAGCCTCAAGGTAAGTGTTGTAGCCAAGTCCACAAATACAGCCATCCTCGGGGTAGAAGCTATGGAATTATCCAAGTGCAAATCTTTAGAAACACAAGATCTTGCATTAACTTCTCTAGTGAAATATCTATTAGCAGGCTTTGGTTTTTAAAAACTATGATAGGATTGCAGTCATGATTGTGATGTTCTGTGGGACCAAATTAATCTTGGATTTGCATCAACATGAAGATCAAAGTAAGTTTCAACTTCCAGCTCTCTGCCTTGTACCTCAGCTTAGACTCCACAGCATTAAACAGGTTTGACATTTGAGGAACAAATGGACATTTTTATTTTAGCGAGAAGATGGTGATGTATCCTGCACTGGGATTTTCCAGCATTGGATATCAAGTACTTCAATGCATTTTCGTTCACAGTGCTTGCCAGTCCACTAAACACAATGTGACCTACATTATACTTTGATGTATTGGCTACACTGGTGAAAGTCCATATAAATGTACTGTGGAGAGCATTCTGACTGGCTGCATCACTGTCTGGTATGGGGGAGCGGCTACTATACAAGATCAAAATAAGTTGCAGGAAGTTGTAAATTAGTCAACTCCATCCTGTGTACCAGCCTCTGTAGTATCCAAGACATCTTCAAGGAGCAGTGCCTTATGAAGGCAGCATCCATCAATAAGGATCCCCATCACCCAGGACATACCATCTTCATACTGTTAACCTGAAGGCACACACTCAGCGATTCAAGAACCACTTCTTCCTCTCTATCATCTGATTTCTAATGAACATAGAACCCATGAACACAACCTCACTACTTTTTTATTTGCTATTTTCCACTACTTATTTTAACTTAACTATTTAATAGACACATATATACATCATATAACAGTTTTTTTTCTATATTTGTTTATCATGCATTTCATTGTACTGCTACTGTAAAGTTAACACATTTCACGACATATGCCGATGATATTAAATCTGATTCTGATAGATCCTGGTCACCAAGCCAAATCATAACAACTTTCATTCAAGATTAATGCCAGCCAAGTGGAGCACTAAGAAGAAAATTGCAGGGGACAGTAACCTAAGTTCTATGTGTGGACAACTATCAACTGTACCATATTCTATTAAAGACCCCACTGAAAAACTAAGGTCTGTTCAGTAATAAGAGAGGCTTCCAATCCCTGAATGATATAGATGAAAAGAATTACAATATTCTTAGTGGATTGGGTAGAGAGATGTATTGAAGGGCTTAACAACAGTCCCTTTGTCATATCGAGCTAATCCCAGACATTAACCACTCAGTTATATAATCTTACATTAGCCTAATCTTTTTTTATTGTTGTCACCATATTCTCATCAACTACCTTTGGACTCCACCAGTCACTTGCAGAAAAGGGGCATTTTATAGTGGCCAACTAACCTACCATCCAGCTTGTCTTTGGGAAGTGGGAGGAAGGCAAAGTATCTGGAGAAAACTCACCTGGTCACAAGGAGTACATGCAGAAAGACCTCACCTGAGATCAGGACTGAATCTGGGTCACTGACGCTGTGAGTCAGTGGCTCTACTAGCTCATACAGACCATGTTGGGTTCAGCATAGTCTCACAATTGTATAGGCTCAGGATAACATTGATCCCAGGTTCAAATAATCTCACAAGGCCCAAAACTGGATCATCATGAAGCCCTTGCTCCTTATCGTCAAAGTTTTCACCTGCTTCCATGACTCTGTATAACATTGCAAGAACAAGCTAGCAGAGATTCCACTGCATAATTCAATATTATTCTGCCCACTATACACCATATCCAAGCAGCCTTCTCAACACTTGAGACAACATCACCAATGATGACAGGGAGAAATGACACAAGAGATATACAAGTACTTTTAAACTAATAAATTACTCCGTTATTGCTCTTTATGAATTGTTCTCTAGCAGTTTGATTGTTTGTGCTTCTGCTTTGCAGAGAAAAGCCCTTATAGCATATTATAGAAAAAAAACATCAGCCACAGAATTTTATCAATGTTTCAATGGTTCAATTTATTATCAGAGTAAGTATACAGTATATAACGAGAGCACCCTGAGCAGCTGCACCACTGCCTGGTTCAGGAATTACACTGGCTCATTGCAGGACCCTACAGCGGATAGTGAGGTCAGCTGAGAAGATCATCGGGACCTCTCTTCCTGCCATTACTGACGTTTACACTACACGCTGCATCCGCAAAGCAAACAGCATTATGAAGGACCTCACACAGCCCTCATACAAACTCCTCTCCCTCCTGCCATCTGGCAAAAGGTACCAAAGCATTCAGGCTTTCATGACCAGACTGTGCAACCATTTCTTCTCCCAAGCCATCAGACTCCTCAATACCCAGAGTCTAGACTGATATCTACATCATTTATTATTATATTGCAATTTTGTCCTCTACTGTGCCTATTGTCTTGTTTATTATTTATTTATTTATTTATTAATTATTGTACTGCCCTGCACAGTTTTGTGGCACTTTATGTAGCCCTGTGTAGGTCTGTAGTCTAGTGTAATTTTTGTGTTATTTTATGTAGTTTAGTGTAGTTTTGTGTCATTTCATGTAGCACCAAGGTCCTGGAGGAAAGTTGTTTTGTTTTTACTGTGTACTGTAACTAGCAGTTTATGGTCGAAATGACAATAAAGAGCGACTTGGCTTGATTTGACTTGACTTGAAATTCTTACTCTTCACAGACATCCACAAAAGAGAGAAAAAACACAAAGAATGAATGACAGAAAAACATTAGAACCACAAAGCACTCATCCCCTCCCAAGCACAAGCAGCAGTAAAAGCATCAACTCTCCATCTTCCCTCTCCTACTTGCTCCAGTAAAAGCCATCAACTCTCCCATCACCCATCATGCAAGCAATAGCAAGCCCCCAGAGTCTATGATCTATAGTCCATAAAAAACTGCTGTCTCTCCCAATACTTTAATATCTCAGATGGGCCCTCTTCACTAATGAGGGAGAGAGAAATAACACTCCTGCCATAGCTAGAGGAGAGGCCAACAACTCACTGTTTCAATGTTACAATCTGCAGCATTGATTAGTCAAGTTCACCTGCCTCGGAGTCATCACCGAAAGTGAGAGATTGCTTGAGTGCAGAAGCCTCCAACAGCTGCACCTACTGCCTCGATGTTTTGATCTTCTGCAACACTTCAGTAAGTGACATTGGCAAGGAATTGGGTCCACACGCCGAAGACGCATGTCTTCCAAGATGCACCCGGAGATACTGAAGCACCAGGCTGCTCAGCGAGTTCCAAGAGCGAGATCCCCCTGCCCGTGAAGAAAGTAGTTTGTGTGCAGCTGTCGATCATGGACTATAACAGTACCCCAGCCATCTTGAAAAGGGAGAAAAGAGACATGAGGACAGAACATTTAAACTGTTTCATGGATGAACTAGAAGAAGTTGCTCAGGCCCATGAAAAGCTCTGACACCTCCCATTCCAGATCTGCCTGAGGCAAGATATTTATTCCGTGAATTTTAATTCTCCAAATGATAAACCCAATATAAAGCCCAAAACGTTGATATAGTGATATTTTAACCATGGCAGCACACATTGCAGATACAAAGGTAGAAATGAAATAATGAGATAAGCTCAGCAGGAGACATTAAGTCATAGTTTGTAGAACTCTGATTCATTATTTTTGCGTTTTATAACTAAATCTAATTGATTTAAAGAAATTAACAAACCTATCAATCTCTACTCCAAGGTAACATTTATTTTCCCTTGCCTTCCTTGCTCATTCTGAAACTGGTGTTGTAAATTCATGCAGTCTCTGCTGGGAGGATAGAATAGTGCTGTTTGCTAACATCACAACTGGGACATGACTCTCCAGGATTTCATGTAAATAAATAATTATATTTCACCTTCTTTATCTGCCAGAATGTTCACATACTGTATCTCAGATATCATTTCTCCACCTACTGAGCTTGTTTCATTATTCCATTTCTACCTTTGTATCTGCAATTTGTGCTACCATGGTTAAAATATCACTATATCAACATTTTAGGCTTTATATTGGGTTTATGATTTGGAGAATTTGAATTCACAGAATGAACATCTTGCCCCAGGAAAATTTTAATCCTTCATTTTCAATGACAAAGTTAAAGCTAACAATATAATCTACTGAGATTTAATAATGCCAGGAGTCTGAGAATAGAGGTCTCCCAGCTAGAGTCCAAGTTCAAGTTCAATTGTTCAAAGTAAATGTATTATCAAAATATGTATACAGAATGTTAAAATATATTATCTTGAGAATTATTTTCTTGCAGGCATTTACAGAAAATAAATAAATAAAATATAATGTTACAAAATATGCAGAAACAGGCACAAGGCCACCAAATAACCGATGTGCATAGTTACTAACTTATTCACTGCTTGGTAAACAATTAGAGTACAACTATAACTTTGTTCTATTGCACGTTGGTGTTTTCAGTTTTGACCATTTAATTTTGTGATTGATTTGGTGAATGGCATTAATGCCAATCCCACTTGACACACAGGAACAATTCAACATTTCTTGGGAAACTATTCCATATCTAGTTTCACTTTTCCATTCAGCTCCAGGCAATCTACTTGAATTTGAAAAGCTGAGCCCAGCAGAAAATGTCAGGAAACGTTGGTAATCCCATGTGTGGGTATTAAACCAATGGTCTTGAATTGTATTCTCTGATATGCCACAGCTAACGTAAGAGATTGTGCATACATTTTGCACCTATATTGCCTCATCCTTTCATAAACTTAAGCATCTCTTTTAAATCATTTTGTAATACCAGTTGTACAAATAAATAATAAACATATCTTCTAGATTTTACTTTAGATTTCTTTTTATTTTCTCTGGTCTCAGCAGCATTGTAAGTGAATCTGCACAGAATTTAGCACTTGGAACCTGGAGTAATGAAGGAAGTGGCCCAAGAAATAATAGAAATTTTGGCCAATTTCCAACATTATTTAGATTCTGGAATAGTTCCAACAGATTGGAGGGTAGCTCATACAGCCCCCTTATTTTTCTAAAAAAAAGTTTAAAATAAACAGGCACTTACGGACCAATTAGTCTGACATTGGTAGTAGGGAAAATGCCAGAGTCCATTATAAAAATTTTAATATTGGAGTACCAGGAAAAGCATGAAGATATCAGATGAAGTCAACACAGATTTGTGAAAAAAGAATCATGCTTCACGTATCCACCGTTATTTTCTGAGGATATTGCAAGCAGAATAGATGAAGAACAACTGGACAACAATGGTGTGTATGAATTTTCAGAAAGCTCCCAGTAAGGTCCTACATAAAAGATTAGCATTTTAAAGAATAGGGATGGTGGTAATGGACTGAAATTGAATGACAAGTTTTGGCTGATGTGGGAGGGTGATCTTTGAGGAGTATTTGGAGAAGTTCAGGTTTGATTTAGTTAAAGAAGTGAACAGATGTATAGCATTTACAGCATGAAGTAGATTAGTGCTCTCCTGGAAAGTAGACTATCATCTGAAGAATGATAGATTCAGATGGGAGGGAGGGTGAGATAAGTTCAGTGAGGTGTGAGTGCCCTCGTCTATCAGTCGAGGCAAGTATGGAGATCCAGAACGCAGTGGAAAGTGGAATGCTGGCCTTTATATAAAAAGACCTGAGAAAGTGATGCAATTATACAGGGTCTTCGTGAGTCATCAACATGAGTACTATAACTCTGCCATAGTTGGATGCATCAGCAAGGGAGATGAGGCTGAGTACAGGGCTGTGGTAGGAAACTTTGTCACATGGTGCGAGCAGAATCATCTGCAGCTTAATGTGAAAAAGACTAAGGAGCTGGTGGTGGACCTGAGGAGGGATAAGGCACCGGTGACCCCTATTTCCATCCAAGGGATCAGTGTGGACATGGTGGAGGATTACAAATACCTGGGGATACAAATTGACAATAAACTGGACTGGTCAAAGAACACTGAGGCTGTCTACAAGAAGGGTCAGAGCTGTCTCTATTTCCTGAGGAGACTGAGGTCCTTTAACATCTGCCAGACGATGCTGAGGATGTTCTACGAGTCTGTGGTGGCCAGTGCTATCATGTTTGCTGTTGTGTGTTGTGACAGCAGATACCAACAGAATCAACAAACTCATTCGTAAGGCCAGTGATGTTGTTGGGGTGGAACTGGAATCTCTTATGGTGGTGTCTGAAAAGAGGATGCTGTCCAGATTGCATGCCATATTGGACAATCCACTCCATAATGTACTGGTTAGGCACAGGAGTACATTCAGCCAGAGACCCATTCCACTGAGATATAACACTGAGCGTCATAGGAAGTCATTCCTGCCTGTGGCCATCAAACTTTACAACTCCTCCCTCAGAGTGTCAGACACCCTGAGCCAATAGGCTGGTCCTGGACTTATTTCCACTTGGCATGATTAACATTATTATTTAATTATTTATGGGTTTTATATTGCTATATTTCTACACTATTCTTGGTTGGTGTGACTGTAATGAAACCCAGTTTCCCTTGGGATCAATAAAGTATGTCTGTCTGTCTGTAAAATCTTAGCCTCATTTTCTGAGGAAGGATTTCAATAAAGTTTGAGTAGAGTGATCTATGAGATGGTAAGACTGGCATAAGAACAGAGCTTGAGTCTGAAAGGATTGTAGTTACTAGATTTTAGATCAGGTGAGGGGATCTCATGGAAAACTACAAGGTTCTAACAAGATTGGGTAGATTAGATGGTGGCGGGGGTCACATTCAAAGGATGAATGGTACGGCTTTTAAGACTGACATGAGAAGAAATGTCTGGAGTAGAATAAATCTGTAGAAATCTTTACCACAGAAAACAGTTGAAAACAAATTGTTAAATACTTTCAAGGAAGAATTAGTATTTGTTCTGGAAGCTAGAGGGGTTGAAGGGTATGGGACAATAAATGTGGATAACTTACTGTTGAATATTGGAGCAGGCCTGAAGAGTTGGATAGCTTACTTCTGCTCTGATTTTCAAAGTTTCCAAGCTTGACTTCCATGTTAGAGTGCAGTACAGTGGATTTTACTACAATTCTGGTCTTACAGAGTATTTATGCAGATACATCTTCTATCTCGAGTTTCATATCCTGTTTGTCATGTCATAAGAATATTATTTGACTTTTTCTGGACATATATTTTAATAGATTCATGATCTGTATCTCCAAATTTCTCTGCTTTTCCATACCTTGTATAAAATCACCAAAACTATTTATTGACCACTATGTACCAATATGAATTGAATGAACTGTATTCCATCTGCCAATATTAGACCACCAGCCCTTCAGTGTCCTCTTACAGTGCTCACTGAGCATTATGCAGTTTCATTATTTTCTCTGGTGTCATTTGCAATCTTGCTCATTGATTTTGAACCACTCTGAGAAACAGACCATAGTTTTCAGTACCTATATTCCCCTTTACAGCTACCTTGGTTCTTTAAGGTCATTATAGCTGAGGGTATTAATAGGGACAAGCTCCCACCACCTATTAATTGCTCCCAATGAAATGCACCTCAAATAACCTCTGACAACCAAGACCAGCTCTTGGCCTTCAAGTGTGGCTTAGTCACTAAGTCTGGCAGAAATAGTTCTACTGACAGGAGAAGGGGCAAAGGCAGGTTACTGGTGCCTTAAAACCAGTTGCTTTGGGCAGAAGGGGCTCATCAGCCTCAGTGGGCAGCTCATTTAGAAGAGGAAAGCTCTGATCTCAAACCTCTGCTGCCTTGTGGCTATCCCCACTCCTGGGTAAGGCTTTGGGAGGAAACACTGAGGGAAAACCCAGAGCTGGAGTCCCTAAGGCTGTCCTACATTGATTTCAATGCTGACTGGCAACTCCTGCATTGCTGCTGCTCCCAAACTACATCAGTCTCTGCTGTTCCTTTGGGTTCATCAGATGCGAGGCGG
The DNA here is from genome assembly GCF_030144855.1 of Hypanus sabinus. NCBI lineage: Eukaryota > Metazoa > Chordata > Chondrichthyes > Myliobatiformes > Dasyatidae > Hypanus > Hypanus sabinus. The sequence goes on along the minus strand of NC_082715.1, from coordinate 42,384,899 downwards.
GGGGGAGCTTGCTGTATGGGTAACAGCTTGCTCTCCATATCGTACTGTCCAAGCATGCCTATCTAGACAACTAGGATGCAGTATCCATGGTCGACTGACTGACGGAGGCCTCACCTTACCTCACAGCTACCTTGATTAAATGTCAGAACTTTAAAAGGACAAATGCATAAATGACATATTGCTTTTTTTTTGCCTTGGTTTTCTTGTTATTTACAATCCGGGGGTTGGGGGAGGAAAACAAGAGAACTGTGTTATCTTCTGGATGTGTCTCCTGCTGTTTGCAAATTTATTCCTACTAAGTTAATGTGTAAGAACAAAATTCGGTGAGCTAATGATTATGTTAATCTTCTTCTTCAATCAGCTGTCAGAATTTATTCCAAAACTTAATGAATGTTCCACCATAGTTTTTTAACATTGAGTAAGAATGGAGTTTTGAGTAACAATTCTGATTAAGTACAACTACGAAAAGTTCACAATATTAAGACTTGATTAATCAGGCCACGAACTATAACATAACATTTTGTAATCAAATAGACTTAATAAAAATAATATTTTCCAAATGGTTCTTAATCCTCATCGTGTTGAATAAATGGAAATTGTGTAAGGTATGTTGAGTGTTTCATAGCAATAAGAAACAACATGCTAATGTGTAAAGGATTAAACATCTCACATATGCTGCTGTCCTGGGGAAAATTTGGGGGAAATATTATTCTTGGATGAAATGTTATACAATTATGTGTTACACCAACTTCAGGAATTCTATATAATGGGAGTGAACTGGAAGTGATTTAGTACAATGGAATTATATGCTCGGATCAGATTAACGCTTGGATCAGGTATGTGTTTTGCTGGAGCCGACTGCAGTTATTTTTGTAGCAAGGTTTAAAAAATCTGGAAATACTACTTCAGCAGTTAAAATTATTTGCCCAAAGCATGATTTTTGCTGATAAGTGCAGCTATCCCTCATTTTATTTCAAATTCATTCCAGCTTACAAAATAACATGCAGAAATGTGTTATAATTTCTTTAAGAAACAGTCATCTGCATTTCAAAGCTAGTTAAAGACGATTCTATTTAAACATATCAGAACAAGCTTTAGCTCATTGATTCAAGAACAAATAGTGAAACATTTTCTGAACAGCAGAGATGACATAGTGTATAGTTCAATTTAATATGGATGAGCCACTGCTTATTTGGCTTTCATTTCAGAACTGAAAGAAGAAGCAGTGTCAAGAGTTTTCTGCTGGGAGTGTAAAAAATACAAATGGGCCTCTTCACAGCATGAGATCAGGTCACTGTCTGACTGCCCAGTGACAGGGAAAGCTGAGGACTTGTGATCAATTCCTGATTTTCAAGATTTATTCCTCAACCGTAATTGCTGGACTCCAGTTGAGTAAGTCAAAGGTAATTAACCTGTTTCCACCCTGTTATCCCAACGTGGACACAAAGCATGTTTGAAAGGAGTTGGGTAGGAATCACATTAAAGTTTATTTCTTTGGAGTGCAGCTCACTGGCTTTTGCCCTGACTGACAAGCTTGTGTTATAAATTCTTCTGCAACCTTAAAGGAACAGAAAAGGCAGGAAGGAGTTCAAAGTTTAAAATGTGATTAATGGGGAAGCTGCTGTTATTCCTTAAAATACAAGAGGATAAAGTTTCAGCCAAGTCAAAGACTGGCACCTTCCACTGGGCTGATAAACAGCAGGAGTAGAGGCGAAGCAGCAAATCATTCAATCAAATCTCTTGCCATCTCATTCAATTGTCACAGACTGTTTTCTTTTTAATTTGGCATTTAATAAACATTGCTGAGATAGCTGAGACACATTTGGAAAATATTTTGTTTGAACTTATTTTGAATATTGAACTCAGTAATGTGACAAAAACTGATGCTGCAAAACATTCTTCATCTCAAGCGTCATTTAATTTCTTTACTTTTAAACACCAGATATCCTAGTCCTTGAGTGGAGTATATCTGTCAACTAAATACAAATTCTAAACAGCTTTATTTTATGGAATCACATCTCTTATAACCTACATTCAAACTGCTTAACTTGTTTCACATGGAATTTGTAATAGTAGCCAGAGATGAGAAAATGTCATCACCTTAGGATTCAGATTGGATCCAGAGGTAAATAGACCAGATAACGCCCATATTCAATATCTACTGGTTAAATATGCAACAACAGAGTGAAAATAACTATATTCTAAGCTGAAGAAGATCAGCTGAACCAAACAACTGAATGAAGGTAGGTTTTTTTCAAACCTAAATGTCCTATAAACAATTTGACAATTTCATGTAAGTGATACTGCCCTTTACACAAATTGGATGTGACGATACACGGACAATGCAAAATTAATTCACATTGGATTGTAAAAGCCCAGTTGATGGAAATCAGTCATATAACTTCTAATGGTTGAGATTAAGGTTAGAATTCTGACCTTGCTCAATATTGTCTGCAATTGAAAATTAGAATGGAAAAGATGTGAAACTGGCTGGAATTGCATTTTAGATCAAACTTCATCAAACTGACTTTTCCTGACTGCAAATGATTGAGAAGATTTTCTTTGAACGTAGATTTATCAGCAGTTCTGTTAATATTTGAAGCTAATTAACTGAATTGCTTCTTGGGAAGGAAATTAATGCAACATGATCTCTGTATTGTTCATTTTGAAATAGTACCCTATTCGTAAATGTTCAAGTATCTGAGCTTTTGTTGCAGTATTCCAGTAAATAAACCCAGTGGTCGCACTTGCCTCATAATATCGTTGTTCATTTCTTGGTTTTGACTACCTCCAGTGGAACATAAATTACAGAAGATCAGAATGGATCAAAGGGATCCTCTTTGATCCATTCTAATCTTCTGTGATTTCCAACTAATGGTAGCATAATAGATTGGCTTACACTAACTGCTATCCATGCAATTGCAAACTTAGATCAATTGCATATGAGGAAATAGATATGTCACTCATTATTATTGAAGGTGTGAAATTGGTACCTGAGGACTTTTCCTGCATCAATAATGCTCTGCAGCAAGATAAAACTGCTTTGTTTGTTGTGATAAAGGATAATTGCTCTTAATAAATTGATGCACACCTGGTTGAGAAATTTGATGCATAGCTAGTCTGCATTTTTCCAAGTGTTAAGGCTGTGATGGCAAATGCAAACAGTTACTGTCATTGCCCCAGTATCATAAAATATTACTTCATAACTTTTATATCAGCCAATCCACTGCCTTAGTGTTCCTTGTGAAGAATTGATAGATCCTGTCAGAGACATATTGCTAGCTGCATCTTGAAATCTATACCTTGGCCTGTAAACACATGCAATAGCTTAAGGGTGGTCTGTCTCTGATAGAAAAATATTGACTCTCATTCCTTCCAAATTCCTCCTTTCTTTTAATAAAGGGAAGAAAATGAGGTGTACACTCAATGCCCATTTTATGAATTATGGCAGCAGCAAAAATCAAAGGTTGCACCCCAGGTTAAATTATTACAAATCACATACAAATCTGCCTAAGGGAAAAAATATATTGATAATGATCTAATTGTATAATATTGTAGAAAAGTAACATGCAAAGGTACACATATGCACTGTAGCTATGAATACTTGTCCTGTGAATTCACTTACCAAAATGTTTGACCGACTCTTGTTCTGAACAGCCATTTAAACTATTCACTCAATGGTGCAGAGGCAGTGACAAATCTTTGGAATTGCATCCATTTGTTGCATGAGATGAACAATATTCTCTAGAGCTCCCAAAAGGGAAAATTTTGAATGGACGGCGCTTGCAGAATAGGAGCATGACATGAAGGGTTATACTTCTTTTCACCTGGTAGTCCTCTTTTCAGGATGTTCGGTGTGAAGCGGCCTGGGGGAAAACTGGACATTTGCCCCTTTAGGGAAGATAGGAAGTAAGATTAGACAAAAAAGCCTTGTTTTTCATAGATTAGGGGAAAAAAGGCTTCTTATACATGCACTAACTGAGCCATTAAGTTTTTTTTATAAAAATAAAGAATGCTGGAAATGCTCAGTAGTCAGGTAGCATCTGTGAAAAGAGAAACAGCATTGATGTTTCTAGACAAAGACCCTTCATCAGAAATCAGAAAGAGAGAACAGAAGTTTTAAGTTGCAGTTAGACTGGGGAGATTGGGGATGGGATTTGTGGCTACATGGTTAGGTTCTAATGGTTCATTAGGAGTATAAGGAGATTTGATTTGTCAACTAAAAAACTCAAACTTCTACAGATGTACCATGGAGAGCATCCTTCTCTGGCTGCAAATCTGTCTGGTATGGTGGGGAGGGGGGTGCTACAGTACAAGATTGAAGTAAGCTGCATAGAGTTATAAAAGTAGTCAGCTCCATCATGGGTACTAACCTCCATTGTACCCAAGTCATCTTCAAGGAGCGGTGCGTCAGAAAGGCAGTGTCCATCATTAAGACCTCTACTACCCTGACATTCGCTCTTCTCATTCTCATCAGGTAGGAGGTACAGAAGCCTGAATGCATACACTCATAGCGATTCAGGAACATCTTCTTCCCCTCTGCCATCTGATTTCGAAAGGGACGTTGAGCCCATAAACACTACCTCACACTGTTTTATTATTTCTGTCTTGGTACTACTATTTTTAATTTAACCATTTAACATACATATTAATGTAATTTATTCATTTATTCTATTTTTATCATGTATTGTGTTGTACTACTTCCACAAATTTAATGAATTTCACCACATACGCTGGTGATATTAAACCTGATTCTGATGCCGAAATGTTGCATGTAATCCGCAGTGTTTTCAAGTGAGCAATCCATTCAGTGAGTGAACATGGAGACTTGTTGAATGAATAAAAGTGAAGTGTGAATAATGCGTGCAAGTGCAAGTTTTATAAGGTAACAACAATCGAGGGAAATCCATTGGCAGCATCGCTGGTCATATAGAGAGCAAATAAAAAGTAAGTCCTGCAGTAAAATTATCTAACAATCGCAACCGGATGGCTGTGACCAGACATTTGGAGGGTGAAGAAACAAAAAGGGTGGAGATGATCGAGAAGACATTTATCATGACTTCACATGGTGGTCAAACAGGTGTTAGTTTCAATAAGACAGGCCTGAAAAACAGTCATGCAACTGCAGTTGCTGCAAAAGAAACTTCTGCAGATAAACTAGCTGCAACAAAACTATTTACCAGACACATTTGAGTGTGATCTGGAACATATCAAAGCAGCAATAAAAACTGGTGAAACTTATGGGTACTCTTGGTGAATTTCCCAAGATATATGAGGCCCCTGCCATGAGGTTTTCGTTTGTTCCTTTTGATCAGTGAAGAAACTGACTACACCACACTGTGGCGACTGAACTAGAATGGCTGGATTATGCAGTTCATATTTATACGCCACCACCCTGCAAAACACATTGGCTGTGTTTCAAAAGTTCTGGTCGGATACCATTTGTAGACTTAGGAGCTGTGCTGTCTATATGGATTCCAGTTCAGGGTGATCTGAAAAGCAATTTTCTTGAATTTAATGGGAGATGTTTGAGAGGCTCAAGTCATCTGATTGATGCAATAATCAAAGTGGGCCTTTCAGTTGCTCCTTTCAAAGAATGTTAGGTATCATTATAAGTGCTGCTGCCTTAAATGTGCTTATGCGTTAAAGTTCAAATGTCTGCTTGTATGTGCACAAATTTGAACGCAGTGAAGTAGAAAAGTATGGTGATTCCATGAGTAGAAACAATACAAAATCTTTTAAAATTGAAAAGTTTTTGTGAAATTTAAGTAGAGACATAACTGAAGCTGCTGTATGTGAAATTTCCTTTCCAATATGAGTTTTTGGGTTGAAAGTTAATTTGTCATGAGTGAAATGTAATTTCATTGTGCCACTCCAGGAATTAGATTAGACATTGAGGTAAGGCCATTCGGTCCACAACACTCTGCCTACCAGTAGCCTTCCATCTGTATTAAATCCATCCTCCAGCACTCAGGTCAGAGCCTGCCATGCCTTAGCAATTCAAGCTCTCATTTAGACTTCTCTTTAATTATGTCAGTGACAACATCCAGATCCCTGCAACCACTCCAATGCTCTCATGTTGATTTCCACTTGCACAGGTGATATTATTCTAAGCGCTTGATGACATCAATCTCAAACTATGACAGTCTTCATTATTACCAATGAAAGCTGTCAGTTTTGTAGTTTGACATTGCAGTTTTGCAATGCAGTTTTCTCTGCAACCATGTATTTTTAAAAATATCTCTCTCCCTCTCTCTGCAGTCTGCTCACTAGCCAGAGGCTGCCTGTGTCTCCTACTAACCATATGGCCATAAGAACATCAGACATGAGAGTAGAATTAGGTCATTGACTCTGCGCCACCATTCCATCATGGCTGATTTATTATCCCTCTCAGCTTCATTCTCCTATCTTCTTTCCTAGCCTTTGATGCTGTGACCAGTCAAGAACCTAACCTCCACTTTAACTATGTCCAAAGACTTGACCTGCACAGCCATCTGAGGCAATGAATTCCAAAGATTCACCACCCTCTCGCTAAAGAGGTTTTCCTCATCTCTATTCTAAATGGATGTCCCTCCATTATGAGGATGTGCTTTCTGATCCTATCCTCATCCACTAAAGGAAACATCCTCCCCACATCCACTCTAGCTAGGGCTTTCAATATTCAAAAGGTTTCAATGAGATCCCCCCTCTCTCTTGTAAAATCCAGTGAGTACAGGTCCAGAGCCGTTAAATGTTCCTCATACATTAACATTTTCATTCCTCGGATCATTCTCATGAACTTCCTCTGGACCCTCTCCAATGCCAGCACATCTTTTCTTAGAAAAGGTGCCCAAAACTGCTCACAATTTTAAATCAAAATTCATCAATTCTAACATTGCATTTGTTCAAAGTTAGAATTAAATTTATTATCAAAGTACATATGTGTCACCATATACAACCCTGAAATTAATTTTCTTGCAGGTATACTCATTAAATCCTACAACCATAAATGAATCAATGAAATACCACACCAACAGGGGAGACAACCAATGTGCAAAAGACAACAAACTGTGTAAATACCAAAAGAAAGAACAAAAGGAATAATAATAAATAAGAAATAAATATTTGAGATGAAGAGTCTTTGAATGTGAGTCCATAGGTTGTGGGAACTGTTCAGTGATGAAGTTATCCCCTCTGGTTCAGTAGCCTGAGAGCTGTGGAGTAATCACTAGTGCTGAATCTGATGATGTGAGATCTGATGCTCCTTTACCTTCTTCCTGATGGCAGTAGCAAGAAGAGAACATGGTCTGGGTAGAGGGGGATCCCTGAGGATGGATGCTGCTTTCCTGTGACAACACTCCACGTAGATGTGCTCAGTGGTGGGCAGAACTTCACCCATGATGGACTGAGCTGTACCCAGTACTTTCTGGTCTTATTTTCTGTTCAAAGGCATTGATGTTTCCATGTAAGGCTGTGGTGCAGCCAGTAAAGAAACCCTCCACCTCACAGCTATCAAAGTTTCTCGAAGTTTTAGTTCTCACGCCGAATCTTCGCAAACTCCTAAGGAAGTAGAGGCACTGCCATGCTCTCTTTGTAATTGCACTTACTTGTTGGGCTCAGGACAAATCCTAAGAAATGTTAACACCGAGGAATTTGAAGTTGCTGACCCCATCCACCTCTGATCTCCTGATGAGTACTGGCACAGGGACCTCTGGTTTCTTTCTCCCAAAGTCAATAATCAGCTCCCTGGTCTTGCTGACATTGAGTAAGAGGTTGTTGTTGTGACAGCACTCAGCCAGATTTGCCACCACCCTTGATTCGTCCTATGATAGTGGTGTCATCAGCAAACTGAAATATAGCATTGGAGCTGAGCTTAGCCACGAAGTCATGATTGTAAAATGAGTAGGCAGCCTTGTGGTGCACCTGTGCTGATGGAGATTGTGGAGATATTATTGCCAACATGAACTGACTGGGGTCTGCAAGTGAGAAAATCAAGGATCCAATTACACAAGGAGGTCTTGAAGCTTATTGATTAATTTTGAGGGAATGATACTATTGAATGCTGAGCTGTGTTGAATTAAGAGCATCCTGATGTTTGTATCTTTGCTGTCCAGGTGTTCTAGGACTGTGCGAAGTGCCAATGAAATTGCATCTGCTGTGAACCTGTTGTGAAGGTAAGCAAACTGGAATGGATCCAAGTCGCCTCTCAGGCAGGACTTGACATATTTCATTACCAACCTCTCAAAACAATGCTAAATCAAGAGGTTAAAGATCTCAGTGACCACTCCAGCCAGTTGGTCAGCACAGGTCTATAGTACTTGGCCAGGGACCCCATCTGGGCTAATAATTTCTGTGGATTGGCCTTGTGAATGCTCACAAGTCGGTCGGCCTCAGAGACTGAAATCACAGGATTGCTGATTACGATTGCAGCAGGACTCAGACAAGTTGGAAGAATGGGCAAAAAAGCGGCAGATGGAATACAGTGTTGGGAAATGTATAATGCCTTTTGGTAAAATGAACAATAGTGCGGAATATTATCTAAATGGGCAGAAGGTTCAAACATCAGAGGTGCAGAGGGACTTAGTAGTCCTCGTGCAAGACCCCCAGAAGGTTTATTTACAGGTTGAGTCTGTGGTAAAGAAGACAAATGCAGTGATGACATTTATTTCAAGAAGAATAGAATACAGAAGTAAGGAGATACTGCTGAGCCTTTATAAGGCACTAGTCAAGCTGCATTTGGAGTATTGTCAGCAATTTTGGGCCCCGAATCTCAGAGAGGATGTGTTGTCATTGGAGAGAGTCCAGAGGAGGTTCACAAGAATGATTCTGGAAATGAAGGGTTTAATATATGAGGAGCACTTGGAAACTTTGGGCCTGTACTCACTGGAATTTAGAAGAATGTAGGGGGGGATATCATTGAAACCTACCTAATGTTGAAAGTACTAGATAGGGTGGATGTGGAGAGGATCTTTCCTCTGGCTGGGGTATCCAGAATGTGAGGGCATAGCCTCAAAATTGAGGCCTTTAGAACTGAGTTAAGGAGGAACCTTTTTAGCCAGGGAGTAGTAAATCTGTGGAATGCTCTGCCACAAACTATAGTAGAGGTCAAGTCCGTGGATATATTTAAGGCGAAAGCTGATCACTTCCTGATTAGTCAGGGTATCAAAGGATATGGAGAGATATCAGGTGTTTGGGGTTGAGTGGGATCTGGGATTAGCCATGATGGAATAGTGGAGCAGACTCGATGGGCTGAATGGCCTGAGTTTGCTCCTATGTCTTATGATCATTGGGGACTGTAGGAGTTTTTCCATCTTTTCATGGTCATGGAGGAATTGAGTTCATCTGGAAGCAAAGCCCTACTGTCATATCTGTCACTTGATTCCACTTCTTAAGAGGTGCTGGCATACAAACCCTGCCATAGCTGACAAGCATCCTTCATTGATTCAAGTTCACTCTGGAATCACCACTTGCCTGTGAGCTGGCTGTCTGGAGATCATACCTGAACAGAGAATTATAGAAATCTACAGCACATTACAGGACCTTTGATCCACAATGTTGTGCCAACCATGTAACTGCCTAGAATTACCCTACCGCATAGCCTTCTATTTTTCCAAGCTCCATGTACCTATCGAAGAGTCTCTAAAAAGACCCAAACATCTCTACCACTGTGGTTGGTAATGCATTCCACACTCTTTCTGTAAAAAACATGCCTCTAACATCCCCGTTGTGTCTTCTTCCATGCACCTTAAAACTATGTTAGCCATTTCAGCCCTGAGAAAAAATCCTTGGGCAGGGTCTTCTTCATAAAAAGACATTGAAATCCTTGTCTATGATATGAAATACTGTATGTTGGGGTGGACTGTTTCTTGTTTGGTGATGGCATCATGCAGTATTTCAGGCATCTTCCTTACCACCAACTCATCCTGCAAACTAACCTTTAGAGAATCCTACACAAAGACTTCCAAGCCCCTTTGTAACTCTGATTTTTGAATTTTCTCCCCATTTAGAAAATAGCCTATGCCTTTATTCCTTGTACCAAAGTGCTTGACCGTACATTTGCCTATACTATATTCCATGTGCCACTTCTTTACTCACTCTTCCAATCTGTCTAAGTCCTTCTATAGACACATTGCTTCATCAACACTACCTGCCCCTCCATCTATCCACAAATTTGGCAACAAAGTCATCAATTCCTTCATCCAAATCATTGATATTTAATGAGAAAACAAACGGTTCCCATTGCAACCCCTTCGGAACACCACTAGTTAGTGGTGGGGAAACAAGGTGTCTGCAGAAGCACTTAGACAGATTGGGGGAATGGGGAAAGAAGTAGCAGGTGGCATGTAATGTAAGGATGGTCATGCAGAAGGAATAAATGATGGGACTTTTTTCTAAATGGGAAGAAAATTCAAAAATCAGAGGTAAAGAGGGACTTGGGAGACCTCTGGGATTCCCCAAAGAGTTAACTTACAGATTGAGTCAGTGGTAAGGAAAACAAATGTATTGTTGGCATTTATTTCAAGAGGGCTAGAATATAAAAGCAGTGATGTAATTCTGAATCTTTATAAAGCATCAGTCTGACTGCATTTAGAGAATTGTGAGCTGTTTAGACTCCTTATCTAAGAAAAGTTGTACCAGCACTAGAGAGGGTCCAGAGGATGTTCACAAGAATGATCCCAGGATAGTTAGATAGATAGATAGACAGATAGATAGATAGATAGATAGATAGATAGATAGATAGATAGATAGATAGATAGATAGATAGATAGACAGACATCCGTTAGTCTCATGAGTCCATGGATTTGCGCTTTGGAAGGTTTCCAGGGCGCAGGCCTGGGCAGGGTTGTATGGGAGACCGGCAGCTGCCCAAGCTGCAGGCCTTCCCCTCTCCATGCCAATGATGTTGTCCAAGGGAAGGGCACTAGGACCCAAGCAGCTTGGCACCGGTGTTGTCGCAGAGCAATGTGTTGTTAAGTGCTTTGCTCAAGGACACAACACACTGCCTCAGCTGAGGTTTGAACCAGTGACCCAAGAATGAAAGGGTTAACATATGAGGAGCAGTTGATTGTTCTGGGCTTACTCACTGGAGTTCAGAAGAACGATGAGGGGGTGTGGGTGTGGGAGGTGGAATTGCTTTGCATCCTATCAAATATTGAAAGGTCTGGATATAGTAGGTGTGGGGAGGATGTTTGCTATAGTGGGACAGTCTGAACAGCCTCAAAATTGAGAGACGTCCATTTAGAACAGAGAATGGCCTAATTTAGCTTCCAGGTCTTATGGTCTTATGTAATTCTTGGTACTCCACTATAGTACTGATATATCCAATTTTAGCTTCTCCTTCCCAAACTGCATGGTGAATTCTACCATATTATGATCACTGCTCCTAAAAGTTCCTTTACCTTAAGCTCCCTAATCAAATCCAGGTCACTACATAACTCCCAAACTAGAATAGCCCTTCCTGTAGAGGGTTCAGCCACAAATTGTTCTAAAAAGCCATCTTGTAGATACTCTACAAATTCCCTCTTTTGAGATCCAGCATCAACCTGATTCTCCCAACCTTTAGGCATATTGAAATCCCCCCCTGACCGTCACAATGTTTCCCTTTTTACATGCCTTTTCTGTTTCCCATTGTAATTTGTAGCCCTCACCCTGTCTACTGTTTGGAGACTTCTATATACAGTAATTTTCATCAAGGTCTTTTTACTTTTGCAGTTAACTCTGCCCACAAAGAGTCTGTATCTTTCAATCCTATTTCATGTCTTTCTAAGGATTTGATTTCATCTTTTTTTACCAACAGAGCCACCCCACCTTCTCTGCCTACCTGCCTATCCATTTAGTACAAAGTGTGTCTTTGGATGTTAAGCTAACGTTATCTGACATTTCAGTACTCAGACACTAATTGCCATTGTATTTGACATGGTTCCTGAGGGGCAAGGCAGGGAGAGACTCATAATTATAGACATTACAAGCAGGGTAAGTAGGACCTATGTTACCACTGGTCTAATTAAAGAGCAGTAGCTACAAAGTCTATCATTTACCAAGACTGTCTTCACAAGACTTCATCGATAGTCTCACAGTTGTGCTTATAATCCTGTAATGGTTAAGCCCAACATCGCACTCAGTTCTACATTCAGGATCATTCCAAATGCCCAGCTTCAAACTTGAGGTGTTTTTGGCTCCCTTCAGTGCTCTTTTTGAATCATTTTAATTATTATTCACTTGTAGTGTTCCAGGGACAGAGGAGATCCTCCCTGTATCAGGTGTCTGATGTGCCTTACCCAGACTCTGCCATTGGGCACAGCTATAGCGAAAGCTGTGACAGCAAAGGAGATTGGCTGAGGCTGTAGCCAACCTACACGAAGTCAGTAATGTCTGTCTGCCACTCTCCTTCAGTGCCTCCCATGGGTCACCAGATAAAGCCGCCAAAGAGGAAGTAACAGAGAAGGATCAGGAAAACTGAAAAGAACAGGGCAGGCAGTAACAGAAGCTACAGCAATAGCTGGTGGATGAACTGAGTAACTGACAATGTTAAAAGAGGATCAGGGGTCAGGTTCCATCTAACTGAATAGAGATTATTAAGTCTCACAGCATTCAAGTGGTTGCAGGCCTCAAATAAATATACAACACCCCCAAAGTGAAGCTTTTGCCATACCCCAAGGAATTTGCAACATTCTGCATTTCTCTACCAACAGACCACCCCAGCACTCCATCTATTGAAGAAAGGGCTCATGACCTGACGAGCATGGTTTAGTTTTCTGAATACTTAGCTTTTTCCAGTGGTCTGCCAAGATATAATGAAAGACATAAACTTTGCAAGAATTGCCTTCAGGTATTATTTACCACAATATTAGGTCAATTCAATACAGTACCATCTGCAATAGTTGCTAAAGATGTCAAGCTGTGTGCTAGGTGCATTGTGCCAACATATTTTTTGTTATCGCTCAGTAGCCATCAATGGCCTCATGAAAAACATTACATAGCTAAGCAGATGGTGATCACCTACAGTACTTAAGAAACTTAAAGTATGTTTGACATGCCCATTACATATGTGCCAGAGTGAACTCAGCAAGTAGCTGAAGTAACAGTCAATAAGATAAAGTCAGATTCTCTATTTTCCATTAAGTCACATGTCATACTGCAATATAATGAACAAATCATAATCTTCTTAGTCATGCAACATCAATACTTAATAACTGTATGGGATAATTTAAATTTGGAGTCAAAGTCCTAAAAACTTGAACATTGGCTACCCTAATTAGAAATACAAGTTGCCAGTCACAGAAGCATGATCCTTCAAGGTAGATAAGAAAAACGAGAAGTATTTTCTCAGTGGTCCACTGGAGTGCAAGTACTGCCAAAATTATTTCCCTAATGCCTGATTATTCTCTTAGGAGAAGGTTTTAATGATAGAACTATGTTGGGAGAGAAGCCACTGCAGTGACTCATTGATACTGTAGACTTAATCCCTCCAGCTATAGTGTTTGGATTACTGCAAATGGGATAGGAGATGATGTATCATGAATTTACTCTATAAATTCTGTTAAAGGCTATTTCCAAGTAATTCTTGCATTTTGCCGAGTGAAGCCTGAAGCTGTATTAGCATTCAGGCATTAACTAACGAGTGTCCATTCCTGTTAGAAGTTATTGAGTCCATCAGAAACAAAGATCAAGAGGCAAGAATAAAGTATAAAATACTTAAACTTCCTGTCAGTGAAATTAATCATCTTCTCTCTCATACAGTAGGAAAAAATTACTCTTTCCTCTTCAATGACCACAATGCTACACCCAAAGATGATCGTAAAAAAAAACATGGATTTCAATGATTTACTATCTCTTTCCCTTTTTTCTGTAGGTTGAACCAGGTGATTTTGACAATAACAAGGCATTACTGTAAAATTCATTGCCCACATCTTTTGAGCTTATTCCCTGAATGACATACACAAAAAATCACTTTCACTAAAATGGCAAGATCAAACAAATGTGATTTATTTGGCATAAAATCAAGATAGAGTACTACTGAACTGAAAAAATCTTTGGAATCAGGAAAATGCTCATGGAAATAGAATATATAATAGAAATATTGTACAATCATCAATCTGCTTTATAAAGCTTGCTGTTCCCTTATCATACGTCCTCCATTTTCTCATCATGGTCCCACTACATATCATGGTCCCCTCATTTGCACTGCAGTCCACTGATAGGACATTTTCATTGTTCTGTAGGGAGGAAGCAGGTGCTGTTGTTTCAAAATACAGTGAACTCTTGTCCTGGAAGAACCCTTTTCTGTCTGTAGTACTCCAACAAGGCTGCCATAAAGAAATAGAGGTCCTGTAGTGGGAATTGAAATCCTGACAGGGGATTGTTTTCTATAGCAGACTCCAGACCCCTGAAATTCCAGGAAATGCCTCCTGGAAAACATTCATCTGTTTTCTGATGGCTACAGGTAATAGGAGTTCCAGTGTGATATCTATTCCTGCAGAACAATGATCAGCTCACTTTGGAAATCAAACTGCCTCTGGCTCATTGTTACCGGATCTCTTTGAGTCCATCAGAGACAAAATCCAAGTATCAAGAATAGTATATAAAATGCTTATGCTTCCTGTGAGTGAAGTTGTTAGCAAAGACTTTGAAAGGATCATCCTGTTCCTCCATGTATTACCAAGGTGTCAATGGTAGCTGGCACAGAAATCACAAACAGAACAGATTCTGCAGATGCCCCATATCATGAGCACATACACAAAAGGCTGGAAGAACTCAATGGATCAAGCAGTACCTATGGAGAAAAGTAAATAGTGAATGTTTTGGGCTGAGACTATTCATCAAGGGGAACAAAGGGGGAAGAAACTGGAAAAAGAAGGTGAGAGGAGGGGAAGGAGTACAAGCTGGCCGATGATACGTGAAACCAGGTGAGGAGGGTGGATAAAGTGAGAAGCTGGAAGGAGCTATGTGGAAAAGATAAAGGGCTGAAGAAATAGGATTCTGATAGGAGATAACAGTAGACCATTAGAGAAAAGATATTTGCAATTCCCATTCCCATTCCACCATGTTCGGCCATGGCCTCCTCTACGGTCATAATGAGGCCACTCTCAAGTTAGAGCAGCAGTAACTCATATTCAGTCTGGGTAACCTCCAACCTGAGGGCATGAACATCAATTATTCTAACTTCCAGTAATTTTGCCCCTTTCCCCATCTTTCTTTTTCCATTCCCCATTCTGGCTCCCCTTTTTCCCTTTTCCCTTCTCTTCTCTTCCCATCAGCTTTTCCATTCCCAATTCTGGCTCCCCTTTTTCCCTTTTTCCCTTCTCTTCTCTTCCCATCAGCTCCCTCTGGTGGGCCCCCTACTTGCTTTTTTCCTGTGGTCAATTATTTCCCATCAGAGGAGATGTTCTCCAATGGAACTGTCAGTTCATTCTCCAGGTGCACATTCCTTCTAAGTTTCTATAACGTCATTTTTTTTTAAACACTGCGTGGGCCTACTGAGACAATATGGTCATCCTTAGCAAAAAAAAAGGAAGAACACTGATAAAGCTCTGCAAATCGTGCAACATTTGTGGAGGCAAATGGTGTATACTGATGTTGCACTTCAAGACCCATCAGGACTGAGAGGGAACAGTAAAGATTGATTGCATTTGGCAGTACAAAGGGGGGGGGGGGGGGGTAGAGGCTGGTATGTAATGCAAAACCAGATAGGAAGGGTCGATGGCTGATGGGATGGAATTATCTGTAAGGAGAGTGGGGTGAGAGAGGTGAACAAATGGAGAAGAATCCAGGTGGACAGGTGTGTGTATGTGAGTAAGAGAAAGAGAGAGAGAGAGAGAGAGAGAGAGAGAGAGAGAGAGAGAGAGAGAGAGAGAGAGAGAGAGAGAGAGAGAGAGAGAGAGAGAGAGAGAGAGAGAGAGAGAAGGGGGAGAGGAGAGAGAGAAAGAGGGAGAGACAGGGAGGTGAGAGGGAAGAGAGAGAGAGGGGGAGAGGGGAGAGGAGAGAGGGGAGGGGAGAGGGAGAAGGAGATGGGGAGAGAGAGAGAGAACAGGCAGTTTGAAACTTGGATACTCAAGAAAGGGTCTGACTGCTATGATTTCATCATTTTCAACAGCTCCATGACACTTTTGCAGTGTTTTCTATATTTGTATTTTTGCGGAGAGTGTGGTGATATTGCCTGGTGATTAGTTTTGAGAATGTCATATATTTGCTGTGAACTGAATCTCAGGGGTTCAGTGTTTAACAAATAGGGTATTTTAAAGTCAATATTCTGAAAAGTTGAAAAAAGATCAACTCTACCAACTGATGAATGGTCTTGACGGTTTACTCCTTTCCATAGATGCTGCCTGGCCTGCTGAGTTCCCCCAGAACTTTGTGTGCGCTGCTTGGATTCACAGCAGCTGCAGATTTTTTTCTTGTTTGTGATTGGACAACTCTACCAAATGCATATTCAATCTATGGGCAACAGATTTGCCACATTTTTTTTTGCCAGGGTCTTTCCTTTGCAGCTTGAAAAAATTACTCTTTCATGTCTGAAGGCCCTGTTATTTTGAGGGCCCAGTTATTCTCTCGTGAAAGCATAGTTTGAAATATTTTAACTTCACATACACCTCTCTCAAGCCTGTCTAAATCAAATGCTTCAGGTCTTGTAATGCACTATTTGTTGTCTTTTTTTTTTAGCCTCCTGAGTCTCTTGAATGAACAGCTGAGAGATTAGAATTGGAATAAGAATTAATAAATGTCTCAGTTTCATGTCCCTCAGTATTTCTTGTGGCAATGGAATGAGTTCTGCTAATTGTTCAGCTGTTATGTATTCACCATGCCAATACCAAATCTTCACATTGAATGCATGAACCTTCTCAACCATTTTCTGCAGACTCCTTGGTACTCCATGGAAGGGACTGAGAGCAAAGTTCTTCAGTTACTTCTGAACAAGTTCAGTTCTCCTGTATGTGTTTTGATGAATCACCTCCAGTCTAACAATCATGGCAAGTAATTCTATTTCAATTTATCTGTAACATAATTCATATCTATTGAAGTTCTGCTTTTGTGTGAAGATATGTGAGACTGCCAGCACTGAAATCTAGAACAAAAAAAAAGTGGAACTGCTGGTAGATCTTAGTGGGTCAGGCAGCATCTGTGGAGGCAGAGGATGATATTTCAGATCATGACTTTGCACTAAACCTGTTCTAATGCTGGGTTTCAACCCAGAGAAGTTGACTGAAAGCAGAGCTCCTACCTGACCTGCTGATTTTCTCCAGCACTTTGATTTTCTCCTACTTTTAAATGCAATCTTTCAGCAGGATCCTTGTTCCTTGACTTTTCTGGAGGATTTTCCTGTAATTAGATCATCAAATTATCACAATACTGGCAGCCAAACAAAACCAATCTATGTCCATTTTAATGAGTGGCACATACATCTCACTCAGATTGGGCAGGATCTTGTTCAGATCATTGTAATACATCAAAAACATTGTACTCCTGTACTATCTGTTGGTTTAACTGGCTGCTTCAGCATGTGCTAAACCCAGTTTAGACTCCTCCAGTGGTCAAATGATCAATGAAGGTGCTGCCCTTAATTTTGAACTTCATATCTCAGTTGTTTAACTGCAGTTGGATTTCCTTGCACCTACCTAATAGGGCTTTTACTTTTCAGTCATGGTCTAACATTCTTGTCTGCTATTTTTCTTCTTCTAGACAAATATGTCCTTATATCAATGAGACTATAGGTCTTTGCTAAAATTTGTCTCTTCTGTGGTCATTCAAAATGGTTAACCAATATTTCCAGCCTTCTGGATTCTACAAATGATTCCTGTCATAACGGGCGAGCACCTCAAATATGTCTGTGCAATGATTGTTGGTGCCAGATGGGGTATCTCAGAAACCACTTGTCTCCTGTGATTTCCATGCACAACAGTCTCTGGAATTTACAGGGACTGGAGCGGAAAAACAAAAAAATAATCATCCAGTGAGCAACAGTTCTATGGATGAAAATACTTTGCTAATGAGAAAGGACAGAGGAGAATGACCTGACTGGTTCAAGCTGACAGGAAGTTGACAGTAACTCACATAACCATGCATTACAACAGTGGTGTGCAGAACAGCATCTCCAAATGCACAAGACATCAAACACTAAAGTAGATCAGCTCCAGCAGAAGAAGACCATGAGTATACACTCAGAGGCCACTTTTTTAGGTGTTTTTGTTAACCAACATTTCCAGCCTCCAGGATTCCATAAATGATTCCTTCCCTAATGGATGAGCACCTGTTATATCCAGCAAAAAATATCTTATTATTTTATCCAGAATGTATCAAGGAATTCTTCCTGCTCCTAGTTGTTTGTAAAGAGCCATGGATGGTCAGCACTTGTCATTTTTGAGCTGGTTGCAGAATGTCAAAGTATTTTGTCGTTTATCATCTTGAGGATTCTAGGAGTCCTGAGATACAAGCATCTCAGCTTTTCTCTGTTCTGATTTACCTGCCATAGCCAACTCAATATATGGTTTCAACTCTGTAGGTTATTTGCTTAGAAATTTAACATTTTGAGTGGCTTGATTTGTTCCATTGTGTGACTGCTCAGCAACCCAACTTGCTCTCTCCTGGTCCAGATCTACATGCAATCTAAATGTCATGGTTTCACTAATGAGCAATTCTGAGATCATATTTCAGAATCTCACTTGCTTGCTCTCCATGACACTGGAAATAGCTATAAATGAGAACTGTGTATAACTATATTTGTAGATCCAGTCAGCATCCTTTCAAACAGCCTGTTTCTGGAACATTATTTACCAACATCCATTACAACATTAGCCCGCACTTACTTGTAGGAAACAACAGTTAAAAGGATGATAATATGAAAAGAATAATTATTCTATAACAATCAATCATATGTATGTTCAAGCTGAACATTGAATTGTGATAATGTGCATGCAGAACAAACTCATTAACCCATAACCTTAGCTTCTATAAATTCAGCTTGTAACTTAAATTGGAAATATCATTGACTGGTGTATTTGAAATGTTTGGGTAAAATAAGAAAATGCTGAGCACTTGGTTTGACTTTGAAAATGAATAAGGATTCTTTAATCATCCAGCGTGGAAGTAAAACATGTTTAAGACAATGCTGCAGTTGTATTCCCAACTTTCATAGACTATTGGATGTTGAATTAACATTTTGCTTTTGATTCTAGACAGTGGTGCAGTGGATTTTCCAGTCAATCTGGAATATTTAAATGGTACAGGGAACAGAGTACTGCATGAGTTCAAAGGTTCAAAGGTTCAAAGGTACATTTAATTTCAAAGTATGCATATGGTATACAACAAATTTGTCCTCTTCACCAACATCCATGAAATGAAGAAACCCTATGGAATGAATGATAGAAGCATTAAAGGCCCGAAGTCCCCTCTCTCCCCTTCCTTCACACAAGCAGTAGCAAAAGCATCGACCCATCCTCAACACCCCCCACCCATGCCAGCAGAAGTACCGACCCCACCCCCTGCAGTCCACAAACCTGCACTTCGGTATCTCAAGTTAGAGTTACAAGTGAGCATAGAAGTAGGCTCTGGTGAGTTTCAAGCAAGCAAAGGAAAATGGCCTCTTCAAGTTTAAATGGAACATCAGATCTATGGTCATAGTGAACTTAAAAGGGGTCAGGTCATGGAGGCATTGTGTGCAATAGGAAGTGCATAAATCATGTTAAAGGATGTATACAGTATAAAGAGGAACCAAGTGTGTGAAAGGGAATGTAGGGTACAGTACTGACTGTTCTAGATAGCAAACTATTGAGATTTCTGAACTATGACACAGGAGATAATGGAAGCCTTATTACACTACTAATCCAAAATTTAGACCAGCTTAATGCTTCTTCAGAGAAATTTCTTCCAATCATGTAAATAATAACCACCAATAAATTGGTTCAGTTTTCATTTTAATCATTATTGGTTTCTTCAATTCAAGAACCAGAATTTCTGCTTGGTTCCTATTGTTGTTCTGAGCTACTTGCTTGAGATTTTCAAAATCTGAGTAAAAAGTATTACTGAATTTACAGCCAAAGCTTTATTATGCATTCTGCCGGCATGAACTTTTCACTGTACCGGAGCCTGAGAGAATGCCCTCAAAAACAAAACAAAAGAAAAACAATCTGAGGCTAGAGAACACTAATAAGCATGTTTTAAAAACCATTAGATTGAATTTTGCATTATTATTAACAACCTGATCCCAATATTAAAATTAGTATACACTTCAGATGATAATTTACAACTACATAACAGTGATTTAATCAGTATTTTCTTACTTTTAGATCAATCACTGAGGCCCTCCATTGGCCAGGGTTGACCATAGATGTTGCGTCCTGGCTGTCTATACAAGTCAGAACACAACCCAGGTCAGTATGATATAGAGAGCAAGCTGTTGCCCAAGCTATCCCTTTCCATGCAGCTGATGAATCCAAAGGGATGGCAGACACCAGTACAATTTGGCATCAGTGGTGTCACAACTGCCGGTCTGCCAATCGACATTACCAGTCAGCATTGAACTCACGTAGGACTGCCTTAAGGAGTTCCGTTCAAGATTTTTCCTTGGGGTTTACTCCTGAAGCCTTCCCCATGAGCTGCTATAGCTGCAAGGCAGTAAAGGTTTGAGATCAGAGTTGCCTGGACAAGCTGCCAACTATGGCTGACAAGCCCCATCTCCATGAAGTGACTGGTTTTAAGGCACCAGTGTCCTGTCTTTACCCCTTCTTTTGTCAGTAGAAAGGGTTCTGCTGGGTTTGGTAGCTAAAGAGCTGGACTTGGTTGTCAGAGGCCATTAGAGATGCATGCCATTTGGGAGCACTAAATAGGTAGTGGGAGCTTACGCTACCTCCCCTGACTGTGACAAACTTAAGGAACCTGAATCAATCAATTATTTTAAAACAGGAAATGTTGAGGGCAATGTGCACCCAAATCACCCATTATTCCTAAAATGAAAATTCTACTCTTATTTTTTACTGAGTCATGTAAGAACAGTTTTTAGTACTCTGCTTACCTTATCGTTAAACATGAACTGCTATGACAGTATCTCATACTGTGATGTTCATTATTGTCTGGTGGTGCTGGCTAAATAATGTTTCTGGTTAAAATATTGAATCTCCCTGATGTAAATCACAGGAAATGGATCAATTAGCAGGTATTTCTCCAAAGTGACATTTTTCATTGCTGACCAGTTATTGGCTTAAAACTTCAAAGCATCTGCAAGAAGTGTTTATAAGCATGAGGCCAAAGACAAATTTAGGGAGTACCCACTTCCAATTATGGTTTACTGATCACACCCTTTTCCTGCCCACAATGCCTACCATCTTTAAGATCTGTTTATAATTTAAAATGCAAAATAACTTTGATAAATGTATCTGAAATATTAAATGCAGTAAAAAAGTGAGATTTAATTTATTTCAAAAAGTGAGATTTGATTTATTTTTTATAAAGCAGAATACCTTCTCTTCCAATGGCAGTTTTAATTGGTCTGCAGATAACATCTCATTATGTTAGAGTATTTGATCTCCCCTCAGCACATGTGGGGAATAGATGGTGTTCCATAAATCAGATCTAAGAATTTGTGCAAAAGCCTGCTTTTTATGAGGTGGATTCTGCATATTCTCTTGTGGTGCTGGATTTGAGCCCATCTCAGAGACAGTTTCCAGATCAATTTACTCTCACTACCTGCAAAAGAAATATCTGACAGTAGACTGAAAGCGATACCTTCTTAAATCTGCTTCTCAAATTAGTTTGCTGTCTTCATTGTGATTTCAGATTTTTTTTTACAATTTAGACCCTTGGTAACATAGGACAAGGAATTAAGCCCTTCAAACCCAATCTACCACCAAATTTGATGAGTTTTTTGATTCTGGTTTCTTAATTGATCATGCACAATTACCTTGACATCATATCGATTTTTGTTCAGTTGCTATTGTTCTTACTCATCTCACTACCCTTCATTGAATTAAGCAAGTTATAACAATATTACCCAGGCTTAAATTACCATGGATACCAAAGCATACAGATCTGGCTTCTATAATTTTATTCTCCTGTATCCAATTGCAATAGATTGCAGACCACCATGCTTGTGCATAGAGAAGAATCACCCCCACTCTAGAGACAAAAGCAGCTTAAGTTTTAAATTGAAAATTTAAGTGCATTGAAAATTGGAAGTGGTCCAGTTTGCAAATGAAATATGAAAGTGATTGAGTGTCAGGAAATGTTAGATTCTCTTACTTCCAGAATTACCCTGCATGGTCACTTAATACATACATGTTCATGATAACTTATAGAGCAATTCACGTGAAGACAAATGTCCTAGCGTATTTAAAAGGGAAAGTGGAACACAGGACACCAGGTAAAGAAATTTGAGTCCAAAGGAAAAGGTTCCCAGGAGACTTTTGATGTTAGGAAGAGAGTTATTAAGCCAAAATTTTTTGAAGTGGATCTATATAAAGAATAGGCAAACCATGCCTAAAACATTAGTCTGCTTGAATATTGTCAGTCATAGGATTGTGAAATATTAACTTATAGATGGGCAAGAACCTTGATACCAATATCTATCAAGGTGATTGCAGCCCTTTATCTTCCTGTAGACAACAGCATGTAATTTGTGGTTCACTGTGCTGGAAGGCATGCACTGAAATCTTCCACATAAAGAGCAACATCTCATTTCCTCTTGTCAGAGGCAACATATAGAATGATCATGATAATTTGCTCAAGCTGTCATTTATTTTTGCTGGTGAGTGACAATTAATGCCCAATCAGAGTTTTGTTGTGCCTCATGTGGATTCAACCACTTACCTGTGTCAAAAAAAGACCCAATTTCTCAGCCCCTGCCACTGAGTGACTCCGGCCCCATGGCATGCAACCAAATGCCCATTATTCTGACACACTTGTGCTACCTTCAGTCTACAGCAGCTCCCAGACAACACCCTCTAATCCAAGAGGTATCCTAGTAACTTCTCCCTCATCCTGCAATATAATCAGTTTATTTTTACCCATTTCTAAGTGCATTTTCAGTAATGACATTCGCGTTTCCCAACATTCCCACATACTTTGCAGCAATTTTGTTGAATACACAAACATAGCAGCAGCTCCAATTCAAACTTACCAGTTTAATGACAACATGTGGCAAGAAGCATAAATTAATCATATGGGTGCATCCTCTTTGTGCCTTTCCTCCATGTGCCATTTTTTTAGGTTTTAATGAAGTATTTTCACAATAGCTGCAGTGTGGTTGGTAGGAAGTTGCCAACCTCTGACAAGGAATTCTGAAGATGGTATAGGTCATGTACCTTCCCAGGGAGGCTAGTATCATCCTTTTCAAGCAATACCTGGCTTCCCCCAGTTCTTGTCATGAGTCATCCTTCATAATTTATTATTTATTCCAAAAGAAATGAAATCCCATCGCTAGTTACATTTTACCTCTTTCTGCTTTCAGCAGGGACAACTATCTCCATGACTATCTGATTCACTTTACCCAATCCCACTCTTTCTAGGTCAGGCAATCAAGTACATGCTACTACTCCAAACTTCCCTACTGCTCTTGGTACATTTGATGTGGCTTCCTGTACATCTGTGAGACCACGCGTAGACTAATAGTTGTTTTGAAGAACACATGTGCTCTGTCTACTATAGCCATCTTGATCTCCCAGCTGCATGCCAATTTGATTCCTCCTTCCCATTTCCACATTGGCCTGTATATCCTTGGTTTTCGCCAAATTAAAGGGGAGGTCAAAAGCAAACTAGAAGAAAAAGTTATATGCCACCTGGTTAATCTACAACCCAATGGTATGGACATTTATTTTTCCAATTTCAGGTAATCCACACCTTCTCTCTTTCTGATCCACTTAAGTATGCCCCTCCCACCATGAATACCCCCCACCAATCATCCAGTTTCATTCTCGTCTCCTACTGGTTCCCTATGTCGACCTTCCCTCTTTTGTTTACCCTTGCCTGCCTTTGCTCCTCTTCCTCCTCCACCCCTCCTGACTTCATCTGCCCATCATTTCCCTCTTCTCCTGGTTCTGCTGGTCAGCCACCTCACCCCTTCCCTGTACCTCTCAATCCTAGCTTTCCCCTCTCTACATGCTCACTCAAGATGAAAAGTCTCAACAAGAAACTTTGGCCACCCTTTGCTTCCACAGATGCTGTCTGACATGCTGAGTTCCTCCAGCAGTTTCTTTATATGCTCCAGATTCTGGCAGCTGTAATCTCTCATCTCTCTTGCCTGTTACATGATGCCTTCTGGAAATGAAGGCAAGTGCATCAGTAAATGACATGGAATGTGTGTGGGTGACTTTGTTTGAATCACTGGTGCCGTGCAAGATGTGTGCTACAAATGTAAGGGTTTCATACGGCGAATAACATCAGGGTAAGGTAAAACAAATAAATTCCAAGTACAATAAAAATTGGTGACCGGAGGGTGACGCGATGCAGTGAACTACAGCTGCAAGGGCTGTGCCATTTGAAGATGTATTTTCTGCGTCTGACCACTCTTATGAGATAATTGATTTTCATGCAGCTTCTGCTGTTGATTTGAGTCTATATTTTTCAGAGCTTCTATTTTCTGATGGAACATCCGATGTTTCCTTTGAAAATGCACCTCAGGAGCCCTTAACCCAAATGGATTCAGGACATGTTAAAAAAAAAATGTGAGTCTTCCATTTATAGATCTTTCTGAATGCCAAAGTGTTTCACAGGTTGAAAAATGTTTAAAAAATGTGATTACTGCTGTAACCTCTTCTCCCTTCCATTTTATCATCCACAACTGAAATCCTTTCACTCATGATCTCACCTATTTTCTTTTTGCTTAGTGTAACACAGCACAGGTTCAACCTTTAGATTACTTGAGGCAGTTGCATTGGGCATGTCCAGTCAGAGAATAAGCTTCTTTTACATAGCTATAATGCGTAGGTTGTCCAAGTACCAAACGCAGTGACTCCTTTTGGTGGTCAGCGACATTTGTCTTTCTGACATAAATTTTTAGTGGAATTTGCAGTATAAATTTGTAGTGAAAGTTTAAAGTGTGTTAGATATTGGATTAAGTTGTTACAAGATGAACTAATCAAAATCTTATCTCTGAAAAGTGACAGTGAGAACAGGTTTTATCAAAGAAAAACTAGAACCAGATGTAAGTAGCCTGTTAGTACTATCCCTGCTATCTGCAAAAGCAGCACTGCCGGCATCAGAGTTAAATTAATGTTAATGAGTTGCCAAGTGATGCAAACAATGTACTTGTAGTGACTTTATTAGATCAGCAAATCAACACAACTGAGACGCACTGGTGACAGCTGCAAAGTGCATCCAATGAGTTCGATAAGTAACTGGGGTTTTCCCACGTGATATCTTAAGACAAGCTAGTTGCCTGTATTATGATGGCTTGCAGTTTAGCATTTGTTCATTTTTTTAATTAAAAGATCACTGTCTAATTGAATAACAGTGTAACAGAAGCAGTCATCTTTGTGGTGCCCAGTAATTACTTTTGTAATTCTAATTCACCATGAGGAGGTGATAGGAGAAGAGGTAAGAGGTGGGGGGCAGATTAGGGAATTGAAGAAGAAGGAGGAGAGACGGGGAAAATTTATCAGATGTTGGGGAAATCGACATTCATGCCATCAGGCTGGAGGCTACCTAGACGGAATATGAGCTGTTGTTCGTACAAACTGATTGTGGCCTCATTGTGGCAGAAGAGGAGGTCTCCGACTGACAAATTGGAATGGGAATGGGGAATAGATGTAAGATACTTGGCAACTGGCAAATCCTGCTTTTTGCCAATCCCCATTTCCATTCTGGCATTTCAGTCCATAGCCAAATCTTCTACCAAAATGAGGTGACTCTCAGGTTGAAGAAGCAGCACATCATATTCCATCTATGTATCCTCCAACTTGATGGTGTGAATATTGATTTCTCCAACTTCTGGTAAATTATCCCCCTCCTCTTAACCTCTTCTTCAATTTCCTTCTTTGCCCCCAACCTCTTCTCTTCAACTGCCTATCACCTCCCCCTGGTGCTCTCCTCTCCGATCAGATTCCTTCTTCTCTAGCCCTTTACCATTTCCACTTATCATTTCGCAGCTTCTTACTTCATACCCCCTCCCCCCTCCTACCTTGTAGCTTGTACTCCTTCCACTTCCACAATCTTTTTATTCTGGCATCTTGCCCCTTTCCTTCCAGACGTGGTGAAGAGTCTCAGCACGACATCAACTGTTTATTCTTCTCCATGGATGCTGCCCAATCTGCTGAGTTCCTCCAGCATTTTCTGTGTGTTGCGCACAATATCATTTGCCTTTTTCACCTGCCTGACAACCTCCTTTCATTCCAGCTCTAGAAAGTCTAGATTCATCTGTCTTTCTCTTCTAGGTAGTCTCTCCACACTTAGATAATAAACTATATTTTGATTCCTCTTACCAAACCACATGACCTCATCTTTCCCCATATTAAACACAATTTGCCAGATTTTCACCCATTCAATCTATCTGTATCTCTTTGCACAATCAAATACTCTTCACAAACAAGAGAAAATCTGCAGATGCTGTAAATCCAAACAACACACAGAAAATGCTACAGGAACTGAGCAGGCCAGGCAGCATTTAGGGAAAAGAGTACATTCGCGTTTTGGGCCAAGGTCCTTCATCAGGACTCTTCACAATATATTCTTACTTTTACTTTCATATCAGTGCATGATTAATTAAACTCTTGACCTCATAATTCATCTCATTATGATCTCGCACCATATTCACCTGCACTGCACTTTCTCTGTAGCTGTTACAATTTATTCTGTTTGGTTATTGTTTTTCCTTCTTCAACTTCAATGCACTGTGTAATGATCTAACCTGTACAAATAGTAATCAAGGCTAACTTTTCACTGTATCTCCGTACATTTAACCACAATGACGAGTTCTAATTCCCCTTCCAACTCACTGGAAAGCTTGAAAATCTTGCATTTCATCTATGTTCTAGCATGATTCTGTTGTCTCAGATTTCCAATATTAGTATTTTCTTGATTTTCATTCACCATAGATGATGGAAATGTCAAGTAAAACAACAAAAAAGCCAGAAGCATAAAAGGTCATCCTGCAGCAGTGGAGGGAGAAATGAGTATTAACACTTTTATTGAAGACTTTTGCTGAAACATTTTATAGGAGAATAACAAGTAATTAGGTAGCAAAAGGAATGGTGATGCACAGTAGAAGGGGACAGTAATGAGATAGGTACACAAGAAAATAAGAAAAGAAGTATCCTGCCAATTCCCTAAAGTCTGGCTCACCATTCAGTATGAATATTGTTCAACTATGCGTACAGAGGTATGGATGGGTCTGGTGGGGCTGCAGTAACTGGGGACAGCTGAATCATTACTAATAATTGCTTTTTGAAGAAAATGGAGGCTATGGTTTTGATTTGAAATCATTGGAATTACTGGTGAGCCTAGAAGGCTGTAGAGGTTTAAAGATGAAGTGTTTTTCCTCTTATTGGCAAGCACATCCATGGGGTGTGGTTGCAGGCAACAGAAGCAAATACCGATGACATAATTGACACCAGCTATCGCTGGAAGCAGAGAAATTGTAGTGATATGCCAAGTTAATGCACCCTCTAATGATCGCGTTTCAACAGCCAATAGCTAACACCGCATCAGAGCTGAGTTCCAGCTGCTGGCAGGATATTGGAGTGGTGGGTGTAGAATCTTACAGCCTAATGGGTCTGGAACAAACAAGACTGGTATGCTAGGTCGTGACTGAAGGATTATCATGTGATAGATTTTAGAACATACCAGTATAAGGCATGTAATGAAATCAAGGATAAAAAGGGATGCATGCAGATGTTGTAATTATCCATTTAGAAAAGAATCCAGTTAATGTGAGACTATTAGCAGCATCATCAATAGCGGCCAACTTTCCACCATCCATTCAACTAAAAGGATTCACAAACATTTAGAAAAATAACATGAATTTTTAAAAATCTACCATTGAGATATTTACAATATATAACTGACCTGTTTCTCCAGAGAATGGCAGTACTTGTACTTTTGCCTACACTTAATGGGATCATGTCATGGAATTTCAAAGTTCTAACATTCCTCTTCTTGTCCTGGAGTTAAATTTTCTCCCATTACAAATGACTCTGATGCATTGGA
This sequence comes from Hypanus sabinus, assembly GCF_030144855.1. Lineage (NCBI taxonomy): Eukaryota > Metazoa > Chordata > Chondrichthyes > Myliobatiformes > Dasyatidae > Hypanus > Hypanus sabinus. Next base: position 42,356,795 of record NC_082715.1, on the reverse strand, counting down.
AGTGTACACACCAGGAGGATGATAATAATTCTGAAACATGTTTAAACTTGTGATACTGACTCAGGAATGCCAGTTTCTGGTTCTAACTTACACTGAGTCCTGCTTGCCCATCATCTTTGTGCGTGCTAATCTGCATTGGCTTTCAGCTAAACCAAATTAGAATCCTTGAACTTTAACACAATTTTATTTCCTCACTTTTCCATATCTCTGTCCACTACACCCTTTGGGTTACCAATTCTTTGCTCATGATCATTACCCGTTTAAATTACTTATTTATTTTTTTACTGGCTGTGTCTTCAGTGGCCAAGGCCCTACTCTTTGGTAATCCATTCCTACATCTATCCACACTCTTCCTTCCTTGAACATATTTGTAAAATGTATCTCTTGAATGAAGTTTTGAGCATCTACACTAATATCACATTATGAGCTAATTAATTTTCTTGTCGTAAACCACTCCTGTGAGGAATCATAGGAAGTTTCTGATTCATTAAGGGATTAGAAATTATTGAAATTATTTCTCCATTCTATTTGTCCACATTAATATGGCTGAATTCGGTTGGTTTTAAAAATCATTCATCTGTATAACAATTAAGCATAAAACCTTACCTGATATTCCACTATAGGACTGTGAAGTGATGTAACATTGGAGGGGCATTCTTCAAATGAAATACTGCATTGTAGTTCACTGGAATAGCTTGAAGAAGAAGGAAGTATTTTTGGCCAGAAAAGATTGTATCTTTGATGTGCATAATCACATTAAGGTATTTAAATAACAGTCATGTGCTGTTTTTGAAACCCTAATGTATGTAAAATGGCATTTTACTTCAAAGTGACTCATTAGCCTTGTTGTTTACATCTCATCCCCATAATAGACAGGAGTATATTGGATGGGATTATAGTGCCAAGAAAGAACCATAACTGAAAAGAATGTAATCTACATTTCTTCTACTAGAATAAGCAGAAACTCCATGTCATAAAACAATTTACCATGCAGAACAAGTCCCTTTGACCCACAACTGATGGCACTGTAAAATAACCCACAGACGGCTTTGAACTTCCAGCACCTCATCTGGAGCCCTCAAACTTCAAGACCACATCTAAATCCTGTCTAAATCTGATAAGGGTTTCTATCTCCACCACCTTTTCAAAGCTATGAGTTAAAGGCTGCTACCACACCCCTTCTCAAACTTCTTGCCCTGGAAAAACCCTTGAGATGATTTTCAGATCTCAGGGAAGCCCTGAGTAAAAATTACTATATATCTACAGCTCACACTGCATTAGAGTGATCAGTGAGTTGTAGATATAATAATCCAAAAATAATTATCAATGCTCTTTTGAGTAGAGAATGAATTTTTAGCCAACCTTTCTTGAAAAAGAGCAGTTTTGCTTACCTTTCTTGAAATTAATCTCGTTCTTCCCATTTCACAAATTTGAAAAACTCTTAAGACAAACATAACAAACTTCTAGTAAATAACTGGCTTTAGCCAAAATGGAATATAATTTTTTGAAAGTTAGGCTCAGTAGATTTCATTGAAATAAATGTTGTGCTGATTTTAATTAATGCTATTTACTACATGAAAATTTATTTACTATGTTGAAGCGGTGTGCTGTGACAACATCAGGATTTTCTTATTTTTAACAAGAGAAACAAAACCTCTCATGGAGCCAACCATTGATGGGACACCATCAGTGCAGATGCCAACACAGTTCCTCCAACAGCTCCTTGTGTTTACAGATATGAAGACAAAACATTAAATCTCTCTTGAGTTTTGCTTGCTTCGGTCAGCTGTTTGCAACAGAAAAAGTTTGCTTGAATTTCACCATCATTTTCAAGTCTTACAAAGGCTACAACATGATACTTACTGGTAAAATCTGCTTGACTCATCAACCGGGATAGTGAAGCTGTTGTTTTTTCTGTTTATCACACAAAACCTCTTCAGCATTATTTGTCATGTCATCAATGCATCGACTTATCGTACTGTTTGTGAACAAAACTTTTTCAATTTCTCAAATTGCATCTTGTCCTAGCATGTATAATGTTAGATGCTGGCATTATTAGGTTCTCACCATTGTATGACTTTTCCTTCTTTGGGTAATAAGTTCTGCTACAAAATAATTTGCTTCCTCAGTCTTTTTCCAGACTGATTTTATTAACAAAGGCTTTATTCTGTTTTGAGATTCCAGTTGTTGTTTAAAATAATCAGCAATTTTACATGTCACATGGCTGTGATTTGTATTGAAGTGTCTGTTCGACTTTGAGGGAGCCATTCCTGCATGAGTAAGTAGTTTGCCACAGACCAGGCACAATGGAACAGGACAACTTGTAACGCCAGTCCACGTAAAACTCATTGATAGTTAGCTTTCATTGTAAAGATGGACTTTTTTTGTGTTCGCTCTTGCATAATAAGAATGACATAACAAATAGCTAAATGAGAGAACCACAAAAATACGAAAACTTCAAAATACAATTCACTTCTAAGCTACACAAACCACATTTTGCAACATTTACAACAACAGCAAAGCAGCAGGCCAGCAGTTATATAGTAGGACATAAAAATTCCTTCTTAAGAATGAAAGCTTCCCTCCAATTTTCTACTACATTGGTAGACTGTGTTCGCTCCTGTAAGTCAGTCGGCGGCATGTAAGGGGAAGCTAGGAGAGGTAATTTGGAAGGGAGAGGCTGACGTCACAGCCCAAGTTGGGTGAGTTCATTCAATTCTCGGAAAATACAACTCACACTCCTCATCAATCTACTGTCCTCCCCTCTGTGCAATACAGCACTCACTAATTATCAATGGTCTCCCCAACTCATGTCAAAAACTGCAAATGGACTCAACCAAATAAACATAAATATGCACTGCCATACTGGGCCGAGAGACCTCTAGTGAGACTGCTAATGGGGCTGTTCGGTCACTGCCCACCACTGTAAGCGCTAGCATCGCACGTCACACAAAGTTAAAAAAATAGATTTTTTTTTAATGATGATCCTTTGCAGAGTCCCTAGAGATCTCATGTTCAACCCCTGCTGAGAAACCCTGCCCTAGATAAATAAATATAACTTCATCACCTCTCTAACCTTTGTCAAGAATTTTAAATTCATGACCCCTTGTTTCAGGCTCCTCAGATGAATGAAAATAGTTCTATCCCTATTTATTTCATCTAGGTCCCTCCTAATTTTATATCCTTCAGGAAAATCTTTTCTGCTGCAAAAAAAACAGACTTATCTAATCTCCTCTCACAGGTGTAGTTTTTCGGTCTTCCCAATATATTTGTAAATCTCCTTGGCATCCTCTCCAGTGTTGTCATATCTTTCTTGTAATGTGGTGACCAGATGTGAACTCACTCACTTGAGGCCCCAAGAAATATTATATACTTTTCTAGTGCAACCCTATGCCTTGGCTAGCAAAGGAAGTCATCCGATATTGACATAGTACATCATATCAACTTCTCTTGATACGCTAAAATATAAGACTGTAAGACATAGGAGCAGAATTGGGCTATTTGGCCTATTGAGTCTGCTCTGCCATTTCATCACAGTTGATCCAATTTTCCTCTCAGCCTCAATCTCCTGCCTTCTCCTAATATCTCATCATGCCCTGACCAATTAAGAATTTATCAACCTCTGTCTTAAACATACATAAAGACTTGGCTTCCACAGCTGGCTGTGGCAAAGAATTCCATGGATTCACCACTCTCTAGCTAAAGAAATTCCTCCTCATCTCCATTCTGAAATAACATCCCTCTATTCTGAGGCTGTGTCCACAGGACTTAGTCTCTCACACATAGAAAACATCCTCTCCACATCCACTCAATCAAAGCCTTTCACTATTCAATAGGTTTCAATTAGGTCACCCCTCATTCTTTTGAATTCCAGTGATTACAGGCCCAGATCTATCAAGTGCACTTCATATGACAAGCTGTTCAAACCTGGAATCTTTTTTGTGAACCTCCTTTGAACCCTCTCCAATTTCAGCACATCCTTTTGAAGATATGGGATCAAAACTACTCACAGTACTCCAAGTGAGGCCACCTGTCCAGTGCTTTATAAAGTTGCAATATTATATCTTTGCTCTTCTATTCTAGTCCACTTGAAATTAATGCTAACATTACATTTGCCTTCCTCACCACAGACTCAACCTGCAAATTAACGTTCAGGAGTTTCTGCACAAGAACTTCCCTGTCCCGTTGTGCCTCAGTTTTTTTTGTATTTTCTCTTCATTTAAAAAATAGGCAACACTTTCATTTATTCTACCAAAGTGCATGACCATGCACTTCCCAACACTGTATTCCATCTGTCACTTCTTCACCCATTCTCATAATCTTTCTAAGTCCTTCTGTAGCGTCTCTATTTCCTCAAGGCTATATTGATGTCAACAAAGTCATCAATTCCATTATCCAAATCATTGACATATAATGTAAAAAAAATCAGTTAACGCAGACCCCTGTGGAACATCACTAGCCACCAGCAACCAATCAGAAAAGGCTCCTTTTATTCCCATTCTTTGCCTCCTGCTCATCACCCACTGCTATATCCATGTTAGAATCTTCCCTGAAATATAATGGGCGCATAACAGTTGAGTGAACTCGACCTTTTTTGCTTAGAGCGAGAGAGGATGAGAGATGACCTGATAGAGATGTACAAGATGATGGGAAGAATTGATTGTGTGAATAGTCAGAGGCTTGTCCCCAGGGCTGAAATGGCTAGCATGAGAGGGCACAGTTTTAAGGTACTTGGAAGTAGGTACAGAAGAGATGTCAGGCGTAAGTTTTTTGAGCACAGTGGTGTGTGCATGAAATGGGCTGCTGGCGATGTTGCTGGAGGCAGATCCGATAGGGTCTTTTAAGGGACTCCTGGATGGGTACATGGAGTTTAGAAAAATAGAGGGCTATGGGTAATCCTTGGTAATTTCTAAGGTAAGGACATGTTTGGCACAGCTTTTTGGCCTGAAGGGCCTGTATTGTGCTGTAGGTTTTCTATGTTCTATGTTTCTATAACTTGACAAGCAACCACATGTGTGGCACCTTGTCAAAGGCCTTCACGAAATTCAAATACACAACATCAGCTGATTCTCCTTTGTCTATCTCACTTGTTATTTCCTCAAAGAATTCCAACGGATTTGTCAGGTGAGATTTTCCTTCGAGGAAACCATGCTGACTACAGCCTATTTTATCATGTTCCTCCAAGTACCCCAAAGCCACATCCTTAATAATCAACTCCAACATCCTCCCAACCTCTGAGGTCAGACTAACCAGCCTATAATTTCCTTTCTTCAAGAGTGGAATGACATTTGTAATTTTCCAGTCTTCTGGATCTATGCCAAAATCTAGTGATTCTTGAAAGATCATTACTAATGCTTACATATTCTCCTTAGCCACATCTTTCAGAGCCCTGAGGTGTACATCATCTGCTCCAATTGATTTAACAAGTTCAGACCCTTTAGTTTCCCAAGAAATTTTTCTCAAGTAATGGTAACTTCACACATTGACTCCTGACACCTGGAACTTCCACCATTCTACTAGAGCCTTCCATAGCAAAGATTAAAGGACAATATTTATTCAATCTGTCTGCCATTTATTTGGCCCCCATTACTACCTTTCTAACACCATTTTCCAGTAGTCTAATATCCACTCTCACCTCTCTTTTACACTTTATGTATCTGAAGAAACTTTTGGTATTCTCTTTAATATTATTGGTCAGCTTACTTTCATATTCAATCTTTAGCTTCCTCTTGACCTTTTTAACTGTCCTCTGTTGGCTTTTAAAGGCCTCCCAATCCTCTAATTTCTTACTAAGTTTTTGCTCTATTATATGGCCTCTGTTTGGCCTTTATGTTGGCTTTGGCTTCTCTTGTTAGCCATGGTTGTGGCATCATGCCTTTGGAATACTTTTTCCTCTTTGGAATGTATCTATCCTGTGCCTTCTAAATTGCTTCCAAAAATTCCAGCCTTTGCTGCTCTGCCATCATCCCTGCCAGTGTTTTTTTTCCAATCATTTCTGGCCAAATCTTCTCTCATGCCTCTGTAATTCCCTTTAACTCAACTTTAATACTGCTATGTGGAAATGCTCCAGGAAACCTTCATGGCTCCACATCTTTTCATATCTCAGAGCCACAAGAGAGCAAAGATGCAGGAATCTAGAGCAAAAATAAAACAAACTGCTTCAGGTTAGGCAGCAAGAGTTAGCAGCAAGAGTGGAGTCAAAGGGATAGTTAACATTTTGTGTCAAGAGTCAGCATCTGATTCACTCCATATCATTCTATTTACTGTATATTTCATTGCGTTTTAGATTCTTCTCAAATACGGTAGTTTACAATTGTCTAGATTCAATTCCATTAGTCCTGAAAAAGGGTCACAGCCAAATCTTCTAGAGTTTATGATATGGTATACTTTATTCTGGGTAGAATATATTTATGAGGAAGCAAATTTGTTGATAAAAGGAAGAGAGTAATAGGAAAGTACATGAGAAGGCAGCTGAAGGGAGCTTGAATGAAGTTGATATATACATAATTTGATAATAAATTTACTTTGAAATATGAACTTTAATTAGTTAATAAATGGAGACAAACAACTTTGTTTTCTTCTCTGGCTCAGAGTGACTAAATATAAATTTGAAAAGATTGGTACTTGTAAAGTTTAGATGTTCTTTGTTGCGCTGAGAATCATAATCAAGTAAGTATGAACTCTTAGTTTTATGCCAAGATTACCACCAAAGTTAAAACACCATATGCAATTAAGTATTCAACCTTGCATTCCTACTTATCAGACTGAGAATGAAAAATGTGAAGAGAATCATTAAGAGTGGAAGGACTTGATTGAGACAAACTCAGGGTGTGTATCTGTATTTTATATCCTAATTAAGTTTCATTACTCATAACTCATCCAGTTTCCAAAACTAGAAAGGGAACAGAATATTTCATAAAAAGCACTGATCACACTAGAATTATGATACCATTATTCAATTTGAAAGTAGGTCTGAAAAAGAAGTTCAAATTTGAATCTTCTTCTTTTTGGTGTTACAGCATGGATGAAGGGATATTCGGTAATCATTTATCTTTTAACTAGTAATCTACCTTTCTTCCTAAAAACTCATGGGTAAATGGACAGTGAAGTTAAAAATCAGCTTCTTCCTACACAAAAAAATGTACTTATTCATGGATATCTGATACACCAGCAGAATAAAGCACTTTTTTTATTTGCCGGTGGTTTAATAGAAACAGATTTATTTTCCAGACAGGAGTAGCTTACTTCACTAGTGTTGAGAACGTCTCTTGTAAACTCTTAACAGAGGTGTCCAGATCTACCTTCTCTCACCATTCTGCCCAAGCATTCACAAAGTTTCTCCCTTGCTATGACAAAACTCACAGTGGATCTATTTATAGCTTTTTCTTTAAAAAGCAGGCCTTGTCTTCACATGATCTGTAGGGAAACTTAACCAATCCTTAAGCAATCTATAATGACACTTTTAAGTAAATTTCTTATTGATTAGAGCTTTTTGAATGCCAGCACCCTGATAGAAAGAGCCTTAACATCATGTCAATATGAATAAAAGGAGTATTTATTAATAATAGAATTGTCATTTTAAAATGTATGACACATGAATTCCTTGGAAGATAGAATTATTCATTATGCGGAAAATGGTTTATGTTCTTTTGCACATACCATGATTTTAATAAAGTAGGACGTGTCCGTGGGTGTATTCTCTCACCATTTTAGAGCTACTTATAGAATTGTTATTTTAACCCTGTGGAAAAAGGCACCATGCAGGGTTTATAAAGTAGCTCAGTTCAAGGAATACAGTTCTGTTATTGTTACAATCCTTTTACCCTAAGGGGATTTTACTTTTTCCTTTCAGATCACTAATCCCTCATTTACGCAAGTCACTGTCTGTCAGTCCAAATCAAAGAAGCTTCTGTGTAGCATAATAAATGCATTCTGGACTGATCTTGAAAATGTAAACAATGATGAGTGTAATCCATATTTAATGTCAAACGCTGTTTTGATTTGCTAATTCTTGTTCAGGTTCGTTGGTTTCTAAGTAATGCATGTTTCTGAGTAACTTCAATTCCAGAGACTCGCTGTCTATTAAAAAATGTGTTGACTTCTCACTCCCAGTGAGATTGCCTTTACACCTCATATCCTTATCACAATGGTTATTTGTTGTAAAATTGTATTGTAAACAGGCCTGTATTGTACATGTAAGGTGCTAGGCAGTAAAGTAATTGCTTATTTTTGAAGGTGTGTTTTTACTCCTTGTCTTTCTATTACTTTAAATGCATTTGTAATGAAGTCTGACCTTCTTCACATGGGGAAGGTGAGAAGTGTCAGATCAATAAACCTAAAGTTCACAGAATCATCACTTTGGGATCAATTAAAGACCAACATTTCAGCACTTCTCGCTTAGTGTTACACTGGTCATGATGACCGTAATAAATTTAAAGAGGCAGACTGTGTATTAACATTAGCTTAGAAGCACTGAAAAGACTGTCTTAACTCCTGAGGTCATTCCCAACTGCTAACCTACTGCTATTTCATAATTTTGAAATATAAGACTAAAAATTAATTCTGTAATTTACTTCAAAAGACAGCATTTAAAATATTTTTATTTTTTGAACTTATTTCAATGTGTTTGCTGATACAAGCAGACGATTAGATCTCCTTGTGGGATGAAAATCAGTCTGAAGAATAATAAGTTCAAGATTGTTTAATGTCATTTCCTGTGCACAAGTGTAAGGAGAAGGAAATTATTGTTACTCTGGATCTGATGCAGCACAAAATAAACACAAAAGATAAAGAACACAATAATAATAGTAGACATGATTACACACCGTGGATGTAAATACATAAGATAGCTCACAGGATCAGAGTCACTTTTTTGTCAATATGTGAAACAATAAAACATAGCATAAAATTTAAGACCATACCAGAACAGACAAGGTATAAGCAACCAACAATTGACAAGACAATCATGCAAACAGCTGTGAGCCATCAACAATCTTTGCAAACGTCTATAATCAAACTTAAGTAAATGTGAACATATCAACAGGCTAAATAATTATCAACAGAACAAGGAGAGCATGAAAAACCATTTAACAGATGTTGTGCAGGGTCAGTTAGTGTATCACACCTGAGAGAGATTGGTTGAGAAGCTGGATAGCTACAGAAAAGAAGCTTTCGAGATGATGTGCAGTCCAGGTATTGATGGACGTAGCATCTCCCTGATGGCAATTTGGTGAATAGGTGACTGTTAGGGTGGGTGGAATCAGCAGTAACCTTTTCAGGTCTTTTCTTTGCTCTGCGAATGAACCGGACTTTTAATGTCAGTAGCTGACAGCCAAGGATCATAAACAAGAGAAAATCTGCAGATGCTGGAAATCAAAGTGATACACAGAAGTTGCTGGAGGAACTCAGCAGTCCAAGTAGCATCTGTGGAAAAGAGTAAACAGTTGACGGTTCAGGCTACGACCCTTCATCTCTGCAGAGTGCCTGCTGGACTTGGAGGGAAAGGTGGCCAGTAACTAAACGGTAACAACACTCTCAATGATGGCTAAGTAAAAACTCACCCAGAATACACCCTGAGATTTTAAGTTTCTTAAACTGGAGTAGGAAGAACAATCTTTGCTTGGCTTTCCTTACGATAAGCGTAACATGCTTCTTCCTCTTCGATGTATTGGTAATGGTAGTCCACAGGAATTTGACACGACCACAGATACAGATTGATCATTAATTCCCAACCGGGGGGTGGGGGGGATGGCAGGTAGGGGGTTGTTGGTGGAAGTCAATTCTCAGATCCACTGTCTTGATAGCATTAAGCTCCAGGTTCTTATGAGCACGCTATGATGCAAGCCAGTCTACCCCTCTTTGACAGCATGTCATATCATTATCAGAGATGAGACCAATTACATTCGTGTCATCCCCAAACTTCAGGATGTTAATGGATTTGTCTGTGGAGGTATAGAGATTTGTGTAAAGTGAGCAGTGGAGGGGGGGGGGGGAGGGTGAAAGAACACACCTACTTGGGGAGAGCCTGTGCTTATCGACATCAGATCAGACAAGTCGGAACCCAGCCTGCTTCCTTCCTGTCAGGAAGTTCACAATCCACTGACAGATACAGTAGGCTACAGCTAGCTGGGTTAGCTCACTGTGGAGCAACTACAGAACAATAGTGCTGAAGATAGAACTAAAATCCACACTTAGGTGTTGGGGCAGTACAGATGTTGAAGAATGTAATGAAGGCATAAATGAACTGAGTCCTCAACAGAGGGACTTGCTCCGTAAGCAAACTAGTGGGACAAGAAGAGTATCGGTAGTGGAAAAGTAGGCCAACATCAGGCATTCAAAGGTTTTCATAACTACTGAAATCAGAGCCACTGGCTTCTAATCATTGTCGAATGACCTTGCCTTTCTTTGGAACTGGAACAAACTGAAGAATAACAAGTTTAAGATTGTGTCATTTCCTTAAGCAAGTGTAGGATGAATGAAATAATTGTTACTCCGGATCTGATACAGCACAAACAAAGCACAAAAGATAAAGAGCATAATAATAATAATAATAATAATAATAATAGAACACAACAAATATGTATGCATAAGATAGCTTCTATACATAAATTCATTGCATGTCCATAAAGTGGTGCTAGGCACAGGAGTGTCTGCACATTAGGTGACTGAAGGGAAATAATGAGGTCTTGGTTGAGATAGTTGGTGGACGTGCTGATCAGCCTTGCTGCCTGGGTGAAAGTAGCTGGCTTGGGGAAAATACCTCTGCTAGGATGCTGTTTTTTGACTATAGCTCAGCATTTCACACCATCATTCCAACAGCCTTATCAGAAAGCTCCAGAACCTGGGCCTCTGTACCTCTCTCTGCAACTTGATCCTCAACTTCCTATCCAAAAGGCCACAATCTGTGTGGATTGAAAATAACATCTCCTCCTCGCTGACAATTAATGCTGGTACTCCACAGGTATGTGTGCTTAGCTCACTGCTCTACTCTCGCTACACCCATGACTATGTGGCTAAGCGTAGCTGAAATGGCACCTATACATTTTCTGATGATGCAACCATTGTCGGCAGAATTTCAACATCCTTTGACGAGAGGGCATACAGGAGTGAGATATACCAGTTAGGTGAGTGGCGTTGCAGCAACAGCCTAGCATTCAACGTCAGCAAGACCATAGAGCTGATCACAAACTTCACGAGGGTAAGGTAAAAGACATAAACCAATCCTCTTAGAGGGATCGGAAGTGGAGAGCGTGAGCAATTTCAATTTCCTGGATGCCAGTATCTCTGAGGATGTCACCTGGTCACAACATATTGATGCAGCTGTAAAGAAGACAAAACAGTGGCTATTTTTCATCGGGAGTTTAAAGAGATTTGTTTTGTCAACTAAAACACTTGAAGACTTCTACAAATAAACCATGGAGAATATTCTGTCTGTCTGAATCACTGCCTCATATGGGGTGGGGGGGGGTGTGTTGTGTGCTACTGCACAGGATTGAAATAACTTGCAGCAACTTGTAAAATTTGTCAACTCTATCATGGGTTCCAGCCTCCATAGTATCCAAGATATCTTCAAGAAGTGGTGCCTTATGAAGGCAGCATCCATCATTAAGAATCCACACCACCCCGGACATGCTCTCTTCATACTGTTACCATCAGGAAGGAGGTACAGAAACTTAAAGACACACACTCAGCGATTCAGGAACAGCTTCTTCCCCTCTGCCATTTGATTTCTAAATGGACTTGGAACCTGTGAACACTACCTCACTACTTTATTATTTTTGTTATTCTGCACTATTTATTTTAACCTAACTACTTAATAGACACTTACATATACTTAACGTAACTCAGTATTTTTCTCTGTATTTATTTATCAACTATTTCACCGTACTGCTACAGTAAAGATTTCACAACACGTGCCACTGATATTAAATCTGATTCTGATTCGCTAAGTCTGGAGGTCCTTCATGATGTTACTGGCCCTTTTCCGGCACATTTCTATATATACATGTCTTTGATGATGGGTAGACTGGTCCCAGTGATGTTTCCAGCAGTTTTGACTATCAACTGAAGAGCCTTCCCGTCTGTTGCAGTGCAGTTCCTGTACCGAGCAGTGATGCACCTTGTCAGAATGCTCCCTGCTGAGGATCTGTAGAATACTGTGAATATGGATGTGCATAATCCAGCTCTCTTCACCTTCCTCGGAAAATAGAAGCATTGATGAGCTACCACTGTGTTGTGGGACCATGAGAAGTTGTGTGTAAAGTGCACTCTCAGAAGTCTGGAACTGCTTGCAGTTTCCACTGCTCTGCCGCCAATCTAAAGAGGGATATGAGTGGTGTGAGTTGTCCTGCCATTAGAAACCACCTCCTTTGACTTGTCAACATTAAAGAAGAGATAATTTGCCTGGCACCAGACCTCGAGCTCTTCCACCTCCTCTCGGTAGACCAACTCATCATTGCTGGCAGTGAGCTCCACCACTATCATGTCGGTGAACTTGATCATGTATTATCCAAGTGATTGGTCATACGGTTATTTGTGAGCAGTGTGCAGTGCAGAGCAATGAGCTCAGCTCACAGACACAGGGTGCACCCATGTTGAGGATGATAAGGAGGGTGGGGCAGTTGTGCATCCTGACTATCTGAACTCTGGTTGTCAAGAAGTCCAGGCCCTAGTTGCTCAGTAGGGTACCTGATCTGAGGAGTGGAAGTTTGTTCATCTAGGTCTGTGGAACAATAGTGTTGAATGCTAAAATGAAATCCAGAAACAGCAGAAACAAGTGTCCTTGTTTTCTAGGTGTGTCAGGGCTAGGTGCATGACAGATATTTTGGCATCTGTCATAAGTGCTGATGAGGTTGAAAATATGGAAATATGAAAACACTCAATGCTCAGAATTTGTGGAGAAGAAAAAGCACTATAGCATTTTAGAAACAATTACTTCACCACAACAGATAAAACTAGGCTGAGGGACAACCTCTCCTATCAGACTCCCCCTTCTCCAGCCCTTTATCTCTTTCACCAATCAACCTCCCAGCTCTTTACCTCATCCTCCCCCTCCAGGTTTCACCTATCACCTTGTGGTTCTCTCTCCTCTCAACCACCTTTTAAATCTACTCCTCATTCTTTTTCTCTCCAGTCCTGTTGAAGGGCCTCAGCCTGAAATGCTGACTGTACTTCTTTCCATCGATGCTGCCTGGCCTGCTGAGTTCCTCCAGGATTGTGGGTGTGTTACTTAGGTTTCCAGCATCTTCAGGTTTTCCCTTGTTTGTGATTGGATTCCAACATAATCAATTGGCCAAAGTCTGAACATAAGCAAGATCTCTGTTGTGATGCAGTATTTTTCTGCAAAGTCTGGAATCATGTGCAATATTAGTACTTTGTTAAAATAAATTTTCTCACAGCTCTAGGAGGTCCACCATATCAGCTTGCCAAGCATTTTATTTCTAAATGCTTCCTTTGGTTTTTCTGATGTGTAGATGTAATTCTCTAATAAGTGAATGACTAGGAAATCAGAAGTCTCACAAGGGAACCAAACTTACCAGTTTTCCATCTAGAGTCAGGCTGCTGATTGAGCACTTACAGTATCCCATTTTGCAAATATTCCACCCCAAATGGAGAAGCATGATGCAGTGGGAAGAAGCATTCAGACAAGTTCATCTTTCAAGTAATTTTGTCCATTGGTACAGTATTTCTAAATGGCCAGACATGTATACAACATTCAGACGGTGCACCCATTTTCCATTTTTTGCACAGCTCAATAATTCATGGAAGCTTATCATTATCTCAGTGAGACATATCAGCAGGAAAGAATCAGATAACTTCACCCTCTACTTATTTAGATTATTTACTGCTTCTGCGGGTGTTAAAAATATACATTTTTTTGCATTCAGACTCTATAAATATTAAGAAAAATATAGGAACTTATAAATATTAAGAAAATACATGCTCTGTGCTGAAGCCACTGTTATTACTTGTGACAGAAGAAACATAAAAAACCTAAAAATTATTCCAAATGCTTGACACAAATGGATAAATCAGATACAGTTCCTTCAACTTAATCAGGCCAAGTAATTTCAGTGTGAGCAGCTGGGAAGTTTGCAGGTGGTTATATTTGACTTAAGTGACAAATATAATTTCCAAACTATGGATGTTGGTTATTTTTTTTACAATATGGAAGATAGAAATACTAAATACTGTATTTTTGTTTTAATTCATTTCCAAAGTATGTGGAATGTTTCCAGGCTTTAGTTGCTGGTTTTCTTCATGGAAGTTACAGTATGTGATCATATAGCAAACTTCAAAGGAAGTTTATTTAGAATCAAAGCTGAAGTTTGTAAACTTTGAGATCACTTTTCAGACCTCGGAGGTCTTTGCTAGTTAAGTGAATAATGGAGCTCCTCATGACGACGTATACGCAAGTGCTTTCGAAGGTCAAATTTAGTGGGATCGATAATAGGCAGTTGCAGGCACCTTGCAAAGATCAGCAAGCTTCCTCTGTTATATCTGCAGCTGCTCAGCAGAAAGGCAATTAGTGATAAGCGTTTCAGATGCTCAAGCCACATTTTATGGTATGAAGCCAAAGTACCTCACTGACATTTTCACATTTTCAGATACATGTCTCTAAGGTTCAGTGCATCACATCAGAAAATGGAAGATATTTGCAGCCTATTGGAACAAAACTGTTTGCTTGCATCAACCAATATTCCTGCCTATATTCATCCATTTCACCCTGCCCTTGCCTTTATTCTATTGTGGTATCTTTCATTCACTATGCTAGAGAATCTTGCAGGATCATCCAGTCAGCCATGAATAAGCACAATAGGCATGTGACTGATATATTGGTTCACACTGACCCAACCATAGGAGCGTAGTGGGCAGCACATCTCTATTACAGCTTGGGGCTTCGGGGTTCAAAGTTGAATTCCAGTGCCATCTTTAAGGAGTTTGTATGACCTCCTCATAAAGACATGACTTTCCTCCAGGTGCTCCAATTTCTTCCTACATACCAAAGACGTACCTGCTTGTAGGTTAATCGCTTGTTGTAAATTGTCCTGTGATTAGGCTAGGGTTAAGTAGGTGGGCTGCTGACTGGTGAGGCTTGTTGGGGTGCAAGGGCTGGTTTAGCAGAGTGTCTCTAAATCAAAATAAACCATTGGTGAGGACTGTCAGAATAAACAGTGCAGACTGGAACCACACAGAGAAAAGTTTCATAAATTACACAAGTGCAGCAACCATGACAACACCCTAGGCACAACTGTTAACATGTAATCACAAAAAGGCATTTTCTCTAGTTGTGCACAAGATTCTTGGCCAGATGCCAACATGTATTCTGATGTTCTACTCTCTTCAATTACTTAAGATCTCCAAGCAAACCCACAGCCCACTTTTTGCCTCCCTTGTGTTGTCAGGCAAATCCAGGATCTATCAATTGTCTTTGTGGTGTCAGGAAATATCAGATCTAAACCTCTATTAAAACATTTCAAACTAAAAGGAAATGGGACAGTTTTAAAGTGCAGTACTTATAAATAACTAGAAAGATCATGTTGAATTAGTTAATCAAATTGACAGTAGAAGGAAAAGAGACAAGAAGTTTAAATCAAGCTCCTATCTACCCTCCTGGGTGGACGAAATGTATCCCATGGCCCCTATTTTAACAAAGTAATGGAAAAATTTCTTGAAGTCTCAGCTAAAATTTATCCTCAACTGACATTATAAAAATTATTATGTGGTTATTTTCACAAGCCCTTTTAATAGCCATATTTGTATAAAACCAGAGACGATCCTTTAAAACTAATGTCTCTGACTTGTGCTGTCCTAAAGTTATGAAGAGTGCAATATCGATGTATCTTTCTTTTTGTATAAATGCAAATTGTTGCCATTATAAGGTGAAACATTTAGTGATCCTATCCGAACAGGATTTTAAAGGAATAACCAGTGAGAAATGTTACTCACAAACAATGTGCACTGGAAACTCAATCATGTGCTCTGGCCAAGCTTCTGCAGTTTGCTGCTGACTGGATAGGCTCCTTGCAGTGAAGTCTGGAGGTTACATCTCAAATGAGCACCATCTCTGCAGGTTTTCCTCTTGGCTTAGCATGGGTTCATAAGAGAAAGATTTATGATACTGAAGAGTTACAGTTAAGGAGCAAGCATACATTTAATACAGTCTATTCTAATCTACATCGATATCATAGGAAGAACTGCTTGTTTGAGGTACAAAGCATCTATATTCTAACAAGTGTTTCAAAATTGATGAGGGCTGCCGAGATATAGGCTTCAGGTAGGTCTCCAGGAGATGTACGTAGAACAGAGAAGTTTTATTCTAATGATTTAACAAATGATTTTGTGGGGGACACAGCAAGACAGAGGGATTAAGTTAGCATTGCTCAGACAAAAATAGCCCAGAAACAATTGTAGAGCAGCTTCTTCCTGCACTGCTAGTGTTGATGGTTTCCCAATAATTGATTGGAATTTAATCCTGCAGCAAGGTCATTGCCAAAAGTGTGCTGTGGCTGACTACTTGTCCAAAAAAGGCTGATCATTCTCAGGGGCTGTAATCTTTTTCTGGGTAGCCTGCCTGGTGGTGATGTGGAAGTGGAGAGGAGTTATCCATTTCCTTGTGAAATTTTGCCAGGTTAGGGCTCAGCAAGGCAGCTGTCTGGAGACCAAGGCTACTTCCAAGGTATTCCTTGAGGTGTGATGGGAGTCATTAAATACCTTTGCACTAAGATGGGTGGACCTTTTCCAATAACATACTAAATGAAAAAGAGACTTGAATGTACACAGCCCTGTAGGGTATCATAGAACACTTCACAGCCAATGAAGAACTTCCACGTGAACATTGTTTCCTCGAGCATTGTCCCCCGTCTCATGTGGTCAATTTTTTAAAAGGAAGATTAATACTTATTCTACAAATTGTATATATTGTTTTGTCTTTTTATCTCACTTCTTATGATCTTTCTTTGCTTCTCGTTATTTCTAGAACTCATCTGTGGTGTACCTAACACAAATGTCTACTGTTCAACACTATTTTACTGATGGGTGAACACTTTGATATATTGTGAAAAGGGCCATACAAAGTCCTTCAACAATGAGCTTAAAATTTACTGGGTTCGCAGCTGAGACAGTGAAATTGTCTCACTGTCAAATCCATTTCACTGCTCCTGAGATTGCCAAGAGCACGTAATGATAATATGTGTTGGGTTCCGAACTAACTCATCAGGGACAAGACAATTCATTTAAAAATCATTACAATGATTAATGAATAATCTGCTTCTATTGTGAAAATGGTGAGACCTTTATGCCAGCAGAAACATTCAGAGCAGAGGGCCAAAAATTCTAATGTTTTTGCAAAGATCCGGTGGGAGTAATTCCAGAGAATAAAAAATCAGAAAAGTGATGTGCCAAGCAATACACTTATAAATTTATTACATTTGTTTTATGGTTCATTTGTACTTTTACTCTCTTCAAAGTAGCAGTAAATTTTTTAAATTTCAATTGCTGATGGCGAGTAGGAAAGAAATAGAATTGCAATTGCTGTAACTCACCTGATGTGGAAAGGGCAGAGGTTATGATAAAGGAATTCATGCTTGTTGCTCCATGATCAAAATACTTAACTAGAAAATGCCCAGTAAATGAATGTATTGTGTCATTTATTTGACAATTATCATACAAGCAACAGATTGAATATACTCCTGCTTGTGAAGTAAACATGCACTGTATGATGTACAACTTCCTTTTTCCTGCTGGAGTCCAGCTGCAGTTATGCCTGTATCCTGAATGCTGTAAATTAGCTCTTTGTAGTCCAGGAGGATTCAATCAGCCACAGGTGCGAGCCTGCTGAGCCTGGACTGGGATTAGGTAGCAATATTTGAAAGATTGAAAGATCCAAAAAAGCACCAGTAATCTCCATACCACATGCAGTTGGTCTTTGGAGAGAGCAAAGGAAAGCCCTGATGAAATGCTGCAAAGAGCCAGGAATGCAGTTTTAAACTTCAACATCTGCAAGAACCAAGGAAGAAACTGTGTCTCCTTTTTACAATGTCATGTCAATAAGGATGCAAGACAAGAATGGGACTGTATCCAAATATATCATAAAACTTGAACCACCATCATAGACCTAAAACCAACCCAGGCATGCAACTTTCACCAATCATGTATAATATATTCAGTAAATTTTGGGAACAAAATAAGCAAAGCACTATTTTTTAAAACCAGTCCCAATCTTTCCAATGTGGCTACATGGATGGGGTGCTTCCAAAAGGCAAATTACCTCATTTATAATATTCTTAGTGAATTTTGTTCTCAGGTCATCCAAATGAGCAGCCTCTGAGACTCTGAGAGTGAAATCCAGCAGCAGGAGCCCATAACCGAGGAAACTGGGGCTGTTCAAAATGCACCGGAGGTCAAAGTTGATCATGATCAGGTGGTGTGTAGGAAGGCTGGGAGATGTCTTTCACTGATACAATGGGAGGCAAAAGGCTTCCTCCAAAAGCTGGGAAAACACTCCTTGTCCCTTTGGACTACAAGGAATGCTGACAGCGGCACTTCCCTTGTGTAGCTTGCAGCTTCCAGCTCCCTTTCATTGCCAAGATTCCTGTCCTGTGGAGCAACTGTCAGTTACAGTCCTGCCTTTAAGCACAGTGACCCCCAATATATAAAAAAAAAGGAACATTGGCTTTGAGAATGATGATATAATCTCATATTTCACCTGCTAACCTTATTTCTTCCCAACATTTCGTATTGAGTACTAAACAAACCTTCTCTGTTTTTGCCTTTTCCCCAGTGCTGGTATGCCTTCCGCCCCAAGACCAAGAAGATCCCAGGTTTGTATTGTACTGAGTGAGCTGGAGTTAGCTGAGAATTATTGGCAGAGGTTTGATTTGTTTTAGTGCCCCAAGGCTAGGAAGCAGAAAACCCAGCCAGAGTTCCTGCTCAAATCTTTCTGAGATGTTGTAGAAGATGAGGATAAGACCAGTCAATACTAAATAGTTTTCTTCGGTGAAATAGCCCTCAAACAATTGTTACAGAAACCCTCCACTACTCGGTTTATAATTGCAGAAAATACCTTTCAGATTTTGCAACCCTATGATAAGAATTAGCTTGTAGCTACATATTTGTCCTTTATTCCTGATTTCTATATACACATACTTTTGAATTATCTATCCAATTTAGTAATTCACTGCACTTTGTGAGCACTTCAGATAAACTATTTACTTTTCTGCTTCGAAAAACTTTATCCCCTGCTTGTTTTTTTTTCATATGCCAAAGCCTGTGAGTCTCGTACTTATGGGAAGTATTGCAGCTGAAAACAGCCAAGCGCTGGGTAAGCTGCAACGCAAATAAGGGGCACTGTCTTGTGTATCTTTATTCAGTTCACACTCCCACTGACAACAGATGAACAGAAAGGATCACCAGTGATAGGAGGTCACTGCATTTGGGAGAAATCAGAGAGACTCTGACTGTGGCTTAGTCAGAGGGCTGGAAGTGCGGGAAGCATGCTTATCAGGGCAAGAGAGTTCATGGACATCTATAAGTGGCTGAAGAGGCATCAATACTCCTCCTGAAACGCCAGGGGTGCTGCGATGTCACTTCTTAATTCAGCAGCTTGCTCCCTCCTCCTTTGCACTGCCTGGTTTTACAACTCCGACAAACCTTACTTTACGGCGACAACATCAAGTGCTCGGACACAGCTGAAATTTCCTTCCTCTTCTGAAAAAAAAAGTGCATTTAAAATCCCCGATAAAGTGGAAATGGTCACGATGAGTGTTCAGTGGATATATTCCACCTCTTTAACTCTTTAACCCATCAAATCAAGTATCTTAACCCCTCCCCCCACACTCGTCCAATGGTTAGGGTGAAGGAAGGGAGGTGGTGGGAAGGTTAACATCCACAGCTGCCCATTATGTGTTCCAGTGCAGAGACCCCATGCCTGGAGCACTCATTTGGGAAAATTGGCCCTGTTGCATCTTGTTAGCAGCAAGTGGAAATAATCTTTCACTACCAGTAAAGGAAATATGTTATAAAAGAGCCACTTGGGCAAGGTACTGGATGTTTGCCGGTCCTGGAGAAGCAGTGTTCTTGCATGAGTCACCACAGTCAGAAGAAGTAAAGGGAGCAAACTAGGACAAAACATTGCATTGAACAGATTGCGAACATGCTGACAATCCAGTTGCCAGGAAAAACAAGAGAATGTTTTAATTTACTTTCCCTCACAAATAGTTCACTTGTTTCAAACACGTAGAAAAAAAAGTATTGCCACACAGCTTTGGAATGACCCTGCAAAATCAGATAATGTTTTCTCCTGTTTATGATTTGCTACTCCTCTGCAAAGTGTCTTTGAGGGATGCCTACCCTGAAGAAGTTTAAATCTTTTCTTCCACTGGAAGTTAGCGGGACACTCTCTCACTGCTCCTCCTTTGTGATTTTGTTGCTGTCCAATCCTTCGACCGTGTACTCACCCAGACTAGTTACCACAACCATGTGCCCTTCCCTGCACATGGTTTCCAGATCAGTTTTCAAGTTGCTCGGTTTGGATCCCAGGTATTCATGTCCAATAGACTGCATCTCTCTTGGTTTCTCCCTCCAAGTTCCTCCTTCTCCGCTATGTAGAGATACCTAGTGGCCCTTCCCCAGTCTCTGCCACAGCCCTGGGCCTCTCTCCTCTGCCTATCGTGGACCTCTTCCTCCACCAAATCTATGGTTTCAACTGCTGGTTCTTAGTCTTCCTCGCATGCAGTAAGGATCAGATCATCTGGCTCTAAATTATTTCCAGCTGCAGTTCAGACGTTCCTGGATACCTCCTGAAAGTTGTCCCTGCTGCCACCTGCTCAGACATCAATTCGATAAGATGCCTCCAGACCACAGATCCAGCCCCAGTTCTAGTGACACCGAGCGGATCCAAACGCCAGAATCTACCGCCGTCAGTGCTGGTTCCTACAATCCTGGACGCCTTCAGACCACAAATTGCATGGCCTCTAGCTCTGCCTCCAGCCTGGACCTTGACTGCCAGTGACTCCAGTCTGAGACTTTCCTTGCTGCCACTGGGCCCCCGGGCTCCAGTTACCCAACCACCGTTTTCCATCAGACTCTTGAGTCCTTGGAGCTTCCATCTTCCTCCCACCTTACCTTCCCTGAACATCCCAACCCTGCTCCCTCCTCTAGCACCATCAACAATCTGATCCCAGCTCTAATCCTTGCCATGTCATTAGCATTCCCTTCAACCTTACCTCCTCTGAGACAGAACGTTCTGTCCTCATCAAGGGCCTCACCATCTGCACCTGACTGAGTTCCACGCCGGCCATGATGCCGAGCTCTTCTTCCCCCACCTCCATCTCCGAGCCCGCTTCTTTGGCAAGAATTCCAGAACCCACACTGACGACCCCCTTCTCCCATCTCTGACTCTCCTCCTTTTCTTGGACATCCACTCTGGTTCTCTGCCTGCTCTGGATCTTTTCATCTCAAACTGCAGGTGCCATATCGACTGTTTCGACTTCAGCACTCCCCTCTCCTCCTCTCTCCTTAACCTCTCTGAATGCATTACTCTCCACTCTATCTGCACCAATCCCCACCTTAGCATCAAACACACAGACAAAGGGGGTGCTGTTGTAAGACCATATGATTATAAACATAGGAGCAGAATTAGGCCATTCAGTTCATCAAAACTGCTCTGCCATTCCATCATGGCTGAACCAAGATCCCACTCTACCCCATACACCTGCCTTATTGCGTATCCTTTAATGCCCTGACCGATCAGGAAATTATCAGCTTCTGTCTTAAATATACACACAGACCTGGCCTCCACTACAGTCTGAGGCATAGCATTACACAGATTCACTACTCTCTGGTTAAAAAAAAATCCTCCTTACCACTGTCCCAAAAGGTTGCCTCTCAATTTTGAGGCTGTGCCCTCTAGTTCTGGATACCCCCTCCACAGGAAACATCCTCTCCACCTCCACCCTATCTAGTCCTTTCAACATTTGGTAAGTTTCAATGAGATTCCCATTCATTCTTCTAAATTCCAGCGAGTACAGGTCCAAAGCTGCTGAATGGTCATCATTTGTTAACTCCTTCATTCCCGGAATCATCCCTGTGAAGCTCCTCTGGATTTTCTCCAATGACAACACATCCTTTCTGAGAAATGGGGCTCAAAACTGTTGACAATACTCGAAGTGCGGCCTGACAATTGTCTTATAAAGGCTTAGCATTATCTCCTTGCTTTTATATTCTACTTCCCTTGAAATAAATGCATTTGCCTTTACCACAATTTTTACCACAAATTCAACCTGTAAATTAACCATCTGGGAGATTTGCACAAGGAATTCTAAGTCCCTCTGCACCTCTGATGTTTGAATCTTCTCCCCGTTTAAATAATATTCGGCACTATTGTTCATTTTACCGAAATGCATTATCATACATTTCCCAACACTATATTCCAGCTGCCACTTTTATGCCCATTTTTCCAATTTGTCTAAGTCCTGCTGCATTGTATTGCTTCCTCAGTACTACCTACCCCTCCACCTATCTTCACACCATCCGCAAACTTTGCCACAAAGCCAACAATTCCATTATCCCAATCATTGAGAAGCATTGTGATAAGTAGTCATCTCAATACTGAGCCCTGAAGATCACCACTAGTCACTGGCAGCCAACCAGAAAAGGCCACTTTTATTCTCACTCATTGCATCCCGCCTGTTAGCCATTCCTCTACCAAGGCCAGTATCTTTCCGAATTGTCATAGGATTTTATTTGTTAAGCAGCCTCATGTGTGGCAGCTTATAAAATGCCTTCTGAAAATCTAAGTAAATGGCATCAGTTGCCTGTCCTTTGTCCACCCTGCTTATTACTTTCTTGAAGAACTCTTAACAGATTTCTCAGGCAAGATTTCCCTACATGAAAACCATGCTTCCTTTGACTTATTTTTATCATTAGTCTCCAAGTACCCCAAAACCTTATCCTTGTAGTATGGTGAACTGATGTCTACCTTGCTGAGGCCAGGCGGCATCACTCAGACACCTCCTCATGCCTACCCCTTGAAGAGGACCCCACTCATGACCATCAGAAAATACTCTCTGACACCATCACAGACCTCATCGACTCTGGAGAACTCCCATCCACTGCCACCAGTCTCATCATTTTCTTACCCTCATTGTTTGCTTCTACCTATCCAGACCCACAAATCTCACTGTCCAGGTAGGCCCTCTGACTCTGCCGGCTCCTGCCCCACTCAACTTCATTCTGACCCCTTGGCTTAGTCCCTTCCCACCTACATCCACAACACTTCTCATGCTCTCGATTCCCTCATTAACTTTCAATTCCCTGTCCTGGACCACCTTATTTTCACCATGGATGTCCAGTACCTGTACACTTCTCTCCCCATCAAGAATACCTTAAATCTCTCCACTTCTTTCTCAGTAAAAGAACCAAACAGCCCCCTTCCACCACCACTCTCTTCCATCTAGCAGAACTGGTCCTCGCCCCCAGCAATTTTTCCTTTAGCTTCTCCCACTTTGTCCAAACTCGAGAAGTAGTCATGGGTACCCACATGGGCCTCAGCTATGCCTGCCTTTTCATTGGCTACATAGAACAGTCCATGTTCCAAGCCTTCCCCAATAATGCTCTCAACTCCTCCTCCATTACACTAACAATTGCATTGTTGCTGCTTTATGCACCATGCTGAGCTCATCAATTTCATCATCTTTGCCTCTGACTTGCACCCTGCCCTAAATTCCAACCTAAATTTAATTGTTTAATTCTGAGACCTCCCCTTTCTCAATCTCTCTATCTCCATGTCTGGAGGCAAACTGTCAATCAAACCTTTTATAAACCTACAATTCCCATGGTTGTCTTGACAATGCCTCTCCCCATCCTGTCTCCTGTAAAATAGCTATTCTCTTTGTTTAGTTCCTTCATCTCTACCATATCTGTTCATAGGATGAGGCTTTCCTTTCGGGACCCTTCTGCAAGGTTTCTATTCCTCTGCCACCAATGCTGCCGTCAACCACATCTTCTCCAATTCCCAGACATCTGCACTCACCCCATCTTCCTGCTGCCTTAACAGTGATAGAGCTCTTGTACTTACCTACCAACCCATGAGCCTCTACATCCATCATTTCATTCTCCACAACTTCCGCCATCTCCAAAGGGATCCTACCTCCAAACATATCTTTAACTCCCTTCTCTCTCCACTTTGCACAGAGATTGCTCCCTCTGTGATTCCCTTTTCAATTTGTCCCTATGTTCTCCTATGTCCCACTTTCCTCTCCTATCAGATTCCTTCCTCTCCAGCCCTTTAACTTTCCTACCCACCTGACTTTATCTATCACCTTCTAGTTAACCTCCTTCCCCTACCCCCACCTTTTTATTCTGGAGTCCTCCTTCTTTTCCAGTTTTGAAGAAAGGTCTTGGTCCGAAAGGTTGACTGTTTATTCATTTCCATAGATGCTGCCTGACCTCCAGCATTTTGTGTGTCTTGCTTTGGAGTTCCAGCATCGGCAGCATTTCTCATGTTTATAATGTTTTACAGTCTGCTTCTATTACATTTGTAATACCAAATGTTTTGAATGATTTAGGTGCAAAAAATGCCTAAGATTAATTTGGATTTGCAATCTGACAATAATCTTATGGTAGTGAATTTAGGCACTTGTGAAGCAGGAATATTCGCATTTTATTTCCAGTCTTTATTTATGAGTTAGCTCAGACAAAGTGAATGAGGGCATTGTGGCATGGGCTTCAGAGTCCATTCTCAGCTTGCCATTTTGTCACTGGGATTTATCAGATACCGAAGGGAGCAATTCTTAGTAGTGTGTTCTTGTACTGGAGTCAGGTGGAAGGACGATGGTGAATAAGCCCAGATAAATTGAGGAAAAGAGTTTGATAGGCAATTTTATCACACATGCAACATTGCTTAAAGCATTAAAATATGATGCATCTTTCTGAATGTTGCAAATATATTCATAAATATTAAAATATTTTAAAAATTTGTAAAAAAAGAAAACAACCTAAATAAGCTTAAAAATCATAACATATCAGGAAAATTTACAAATGTTGAAGATATTCTATAAAACATTTTAGCCTAGTATCTGTAATTAGATGTCAGCAGTTCCTCAGGTCTCAGTCTTCAGCTTTAGTGTTTCTGAACATGAACATCATATTTCAATTAGTTGTTCATAATAATATTGCCAAGTGCACTCTAATTTCTCTATAAATTCAGTTTAAGGGATTAGCAGCAAGAAGCTAAAGGTAAACAGAAGCATTTAAGATGAAGCACACACAGAAAACTGGAAGCTGCTAGGTCTCATTAATATTGCCTTGCAAATTCTGGCTTACAATGCCAGAATGGGGCAGATAACTTTAAAGGGCACTTACAAATTTAAACAAGTTTATAAGAAGTTTCTGCAGATATACCACTGACAGCATTCTAACTGGTTGCTGGATGCATCATTGTCTAGTATGGAAGGTCCACTATACAGGATCGGAAAACGCTGCAGAGGGTTGCAAACTCAACCAGCTCCATCATGAACACTGGCATTGAGGATGTCTTCATAATGCAATGCCTCAGAAAGACGGCATCCATAATGAAAGACCCCCATCACCCAGGACATGCTCTCTCCATCAGAGAGGAGGTACAGGAGTCTGAAGACACATACACAATGTTTTAGGACTAGGTTCTTCCCCTCTGCTATCAATTTTTCCTGAACAGACAATGATCCAACCTTGAACACTACCTCGCTCTCTATATGTATTGCACTGCACTGCTACTGCAAAACAAGAAATTTCATGACATATATCAGTAAAATTAAACCTGATTCACCCTCTAATTCACTTGCAAGTGCTGGTAAAGCAATTTGTACCATTGAAATAACACATTTTCATCAAGATACTGCACTCTGTCAGCTGAGAATGTGTTCTTAGGAGATAAGCACAATTCTATTTTGAAACAATGCTTTATATGATACTTCGTTTAATCAGAATAAAATGGTGTACAATGCACCTTACTATATCAGCATAAGGTGGCTACTTTGACACTAAAAGAAATCCTTCACCAAGTGTTGTCCAAATTCTGTAACCTGACTTCTACTTTATCTCTACCCATGGGTACTGTGTTTCAAATAGATCTTGATCCTTGGACAATTACACAACTGAATAATTCCAAGCTGCCATTGAGATGTCTAATATTAGCCTATCTTGCAGATTCATATAACCCCTCCATTGTAATGTAAAATATTAACAAAAGTCATAGCATCAACTCATAAACTAATATTCCAGATCAAGAGATTTTTATTCTATGGAATATCAATGTACAAGAGCTGTCCCATAACTATAGCATCAGTAATCAGTAATCTTAATTTTACATTTAACCAATTTGAATAGTAACTTATCTGATGAAATTACACCACAAGGCTAAAGTAGTGTACATGAACCTCCAAAAGATGTTTAAGAAATTGCCATGTGTGGCACAGTAGCATAACGGTTAGCACAATGCTTTATACAGTAACAGCAACCCAGGTTCAATTACCACTGCTGCCTGTAAGGAGTTTGTCCATTTTTCTTATGACTGCACGGATTTCATAGAGGTGCTCCAGTTTCCTTTCACAGTCCAAAGACGTATCGATTGGCAGGTGAGTTGGTCATTGTAAAGTGTTTTGTGACTAAGCTAGGATTAAAATTGGGAACTCGAAGGGCCAATCCTGTGCTGATTCTCAGTAAATAAATATTGACCACAAGAGTTGTATATCACAGAAACAGGTTCTGCAGCCCATCCTGTACATGTTGACCATCAAATCAGCTCATCAGCAGTATTGAAGTATATAGGATAAAAGTAACAGCATGGATGAGAAATTGACTTTGGGTCAGAAATCAAGATGCCATGCCACCAACTCTGTGATCTAGAGTTTCTTCATTGCTCTTAACTTCTTCAGTGTTACTCAGACTCGGTGTTCACATGATCACTCAGTTCCAGCCTTCATGCACTTTGATCTAAGCAGTCAAAGGTCTTCAGGAGTCGAGGTAAGAATGGCCGCACTTGATATAACATAAAGGCAATTTGATAAAATTGAAGTTAAAAGGAATCATGGGAAAGCTTCAAATGAGCTAGAATCATACTTTTTGTACAGAGGAAGATGATTTTAGTTGTTTGAGCGCATCATTGTATGCATGTGTACAAAGCTAGACAGGGAGTTAAACACCTTCTAAAAAATCACCCAAGCTGGAAGCTTTCTTCACTGTTTTTAATGAGAACTTACCTGTGAAAAGATATTGCTGATTCAAGGATGGAGGTGAATTCCTTACCACACCATGTGCTTCAAGTGGAAATGTGAATTAACTCGCATAAGGAATGATATAAAAACTGCTTACTTACAGGAAGTGATGTTCATACAAAACAAGCTGCCCTTCTGGAGGACAGAACACTGCCCGACTGGCATCCACAGGATGTTAACTTAACCACAGCAACTAAAATCAGGATGATTATCTAACTAAGTGTTTGGTTAAAGATGAACTGTTCTCACTTTGAAGATGGTCAGCTTTGGTCAGCCTTGATGACATACTTGCTTGTAGCGATGTCTGATGAGCAAAGCAGTGACACCGTGCTCAACCAGAATGATGACTGGATGAAGTAATTCTGAAATGAGTTGTGCCCCTCTTTATATGTCCTTCAACTTGCAGGAAGCATTCAGAGTCGAGAAAGGGATGTGGTTCACAAATCTAACCTTGGATTGGGAGAGGTTCTTGCTTTGTGATGCATTGCACTTCATCTGCATACAATGCACTTGTCTCTGATGCCGTTACACTATGCTGAGAGTTTGCTCGCAAGTGTGCTAACCATTGCAAAGACTGACTTTGATTACTCCTACAAACTTCTCTTTCAGATAGATACTACTCTCATAGGGTCTGAAATCACCTGGCACCCAGTCTCCAGAACATTAGTCTTAAATTCCCTGACAGTGGGCTGGTGAGCACCAGCAAGACAGACTTCACCAACTAAGGTCATGGCTTTCCAGAGAGATCTGGATTGATATTTACAACTTGTATATAACATATAACCATATAACAATTACAGCACAGAAACAGGCCATCTCGGCCCTTCTAGTCCATGCCGAACGCTTACTCTCACCTAATCCCACTGACCCGCACTCAGTCCATAACCCTCCAATCCTTTCCTGTCCATATACTTATCCAATTTTGCTTTAAGTGACAATACCGAACCTGCCTCTACCACTTCTACTGGAAGCTCATTCCACACAGCTACCACTCTCTGAATAAAGAAATTCCCCCTCATGTTACCCTTAAACTTTTGCCCCTTAACTCTCAACTCATGTCCTCTTGTTTAAGTCTCCCCTATTCTCAATGGAAAAAGCCTATCCATGTCAACTCTATCGATCCCCCTCATAATTTTAAATACCTCTATCAAGTCCCCCCTCGACCTTTTCTATGTTCCAAAGAATAAAGACCTAACTTGTTCAATCTTTCCCTGTAACTTAGGTGCTGAAACCAAGGTAACATTCTAGTAAATCTTCTCTGTACTCTCTCTATTTTGTAGACATCTTTCCTATAATTCGGTGACCAGAACTGTACACAATA
Source organism: Hypanus sabinus (assembly GCF_030144855.1). Lineage (NCBI taxonomy): Eukaryota > Metazoa > Chordata > Chondrichthyes > Myliobatiformes > Dasyatidae > Hypanus > Hypanus sabinus. Next base: position 42,328,220 of record NC_082715.1, on the reverse strand, counting down.
CTTCAATACGGCCTTACCAATTTGAAAGAACACAAATGAGAGGAAGGGAAAGAGAATGGGAACATTTTGGATTGTTGGACAAGTCTTAAAAAGCTGAATGGTACTATTATATGCTTTTATCATTCTGTGATTCTGCAGAGTAAGTACAGCATATTGAAACATTTGTATGATTCCCTAGTAATGCTGCTAATAGTTCTGCCATTGGTTATGGAGCACATTCAGCTGCTTAATAAATATCTGCATCTATGGCATCAACCCAACCTTTGGTAAGGCAATGCACCATTTCCACAGCAGTCTGAACAGTATGATTTTTTTTCTAATTGTTAAGAAAATTTGTAGTATTTACAACTTGCCAACTAATTTTGCATAATTGGCACTCTTTTCATATCAATCTGTCTTCTCTTCTGCAGAAGTCCCACGGAGTCGAAAATGACTTTGTACTCTCTTTGTATTGATTGATTTCATAAAATAAAAACTCTTTATTATAAGTAAAGTAATTTTCTTATTACAAGGCAACTTACAAAACCATCGGCTTCTTCCAACATTGACATTTAACTGGAGTTCAGTTGCTACAGAGGAAAGTTCAATTGATGCTTAAATCAACACTTGCATTAATTTCTGTCTGCTATGGGCAAATTGTGATGGAGATCTGTATACTTCACTGCTATCAGTCAGCACTGATCTCAGCAGGTACCAGTTTCAAAGTAGGATGTGAAGAACAATATCATCTTTACTCATTTCTCAGACATCTGATTTAAAGTTTGATATTTAATTCTACAGCCACAAGAATTCTACTTATGAACCTCACTCAGGGATCAAATACCAGATTATCTGGCTGGAGCATTTATCAAAGCCCACACTGTCTTTCATATTTGTAAACAACGTCAAAGGGATTGCCAAAAAAAAAAGACATCAATAGATAACAACAAAAATTAGAGCAATGAACTTTGCCTCTAATCAAAGTGCACATTTTTTACAGGTTGCATGTTCAGAAGTTACATTTCAGTTTGGTCTAAAGTCCTCACCCACTTGCCTATGTAAGCAAATGCTGGACAGAATCCAGTTGCCTGGATTGTTCTTTTAATAGCCAGGCAATGATTTATATCAAGCCAAAGCCTGGAGGGGGCCCATCATATGGTGATGGGAAACATTTTTGGCATGGCCATCTGTTGCTTGGCCTTTCCAGTCTGCTTCTGATTACTGAGCAAGAATATCAAAACGTTTTGAAATAAGGAATCAGCATGACTAAATCATACTTTTAGACAAGTAATGATGTATTTTTGAACATTGGCATCTGTATAAATGTACTGTGACACATCATGTAATTTTTGCTCAATATGTTCAACAATAGGTCAGAGCTATTAAAGAAGCTAATATACCAAGGGGCACTTTACATTTTAAAACATTTCATTGTGGGACAAGCCATTATATAGTTCTTGGCCCCGCCACTGGTTGTGCCAGGCCTGCTTGTAGACCTCTGTTAAATCCATGACCAAAAGATGACTTGATTTGTGTCTCACCCAGATGCACTCAATGCAACAATTTTTTATTGCCTATATTGTAGGATCCTGAATGCCCAAATGGTCAGAGTTGGTGCTGAAGATGTTTTAGCCATTCATACGTGAGTGAGCGCCTAACCACAGGGCCTTAAGTAGACCAACAGTGAGCACGTCACGAATGAGTCACAAACATTTTCACTTTCTGTTTATGTTAACCAGGTAAGTACAGAATTTCTTCTTCCAGCTTCATAAAATAGATTGACCATCTACATAACGCTTTGTTTTAACTTTGTGTTGGAAATTTAAGAGTGCACTAACAATGTTGAAAAAAAACAGCAGTGATTGGGTTAACAGGCTGGCATTTCCATTCAGGCTCAGAAGTGCATAAAGCATTTTGGCAGACAGCAAAACAATGGCAAATGGACACAAGAAATGTGTGCAAGAATGTAAGAGTGCAGGCTTGTAATCCAAATTAACTTAGAGAGATAATTTGAGACCCACAATATGATTGTGATATATATGAGACACAGCCAGGAGTGAGGAAGGTGAACGTAAACAGGGTCCACAAAAACACTGGTCATGATGAATTGGCATTAATACAGCGTGTCAAAGTAGTTTTAATACCAATGTGAACAATATTTTATTTATTTAAATTGATTTAGAGATACAACTGGATCAGTAAATTTGCTGCTGACACCAAGGTTGGGGGTGTAGTGGACAGTGAGGAATATTATCGTGGTTTGCAGAGGGATCTGTGTCAGCTGAAAAAAAATGGGCTGAAATATAGCAGATGGAATTTACTGCAGACAAGTGCAAGGTTTTGCATTTGAGTAGGACCAACCAGGGTAGGTTTTACACAGTGAACAGTACAGCACTGAGGAGTGTGGTTGAACAAAGAGATCTGAGAATACAGACACATAATTCATTGCAAGAGGTGTCACAGGTAGGCAGGGTTGTAAATAAAGATTTTGGCATATTGGCCTTCAAAAATCAAAGTATTGAGTGCAGAATGTTATGTTGAAGTTGTATAAGATGTTGGTGAGGCTTAATTTGGAGTATGGGGTGTAGTTTAGGTCACCTATCTACAGGAAGTAAGTAAACAAAGTTGAAAGAGTTCTGAGAAAACTTATAAGGATTTTGTTGGGTCTGGAGAACTTCAGTTATAAGGAAAGATTGAATAGGTTACTGCTGTATTCTTTAAAAAGTAGAAGATTGAGAGGAACGTTGATTGGGATATACAAAATTATGAGGGGTATAGGTAAATGCAAGCAGGGTTTTCCCACTGGGGTTGGGGGGGGGGGGACTACAACCAGAGGTCATGGCTGAAGACCATGAGACCATAAAAAGCAGAAGCAGAATTAAACCTTCTGGCCCTTTAAGACAGCTCTGCCATTCAATCATGGCTGATTCATTTTTTTCTCCCCCTCAACCCCAGTTCCCAGCCTCCTCCCTATCACCTTTGATGCCATGTCCAGTGAAGTACCTGTCAATCTCTGCCTTAAATACACCCAACGACCTGTCTTCCACAGCTGCGCATGGCAACAAGTTCCACAAATTCAGCACCCTTTGGCGAAAGAAATTCCTCTGCATTTCTGCTATGAAAAGGCGCCCCGCTATCCTGAGGCTGTGCCCTCTTGACCTAGAATCTCCCATCATGGGAAATATCCTTTCCACATCTACTCTGTCTAGGCCGTTCAACATTCGAAAGGTTTTAATGAGATCCCCCCTCATCCTTCTGAGCTCCAGCAAGTACAGACCCAGAGCCATGAAATGTTCCTCATATGATAACACTTTCATTCCTAGAATCATCCTTGTGAACCTCCTCTGGAGCCTCTCCAATGCCAGCACATCTTCTCTAAGATAAGGGGCCTAAGTCTGTTCACAATACTCAATGTGAGGCCTCACCAGTGCCTTATAAATCCTCAGCATCACATCTTTGCTCTGGTATTCTATATCTCTTGAAATGAATGTTAACATGGCAATTGCCTTCCTCACCATGAACTCAACCTGCAAGTTAACCTTCAGGGTGTTCTGCACAAGGAGTCCCGACTCTCCTTGCATCTCAGATTTTTGGATTTTCTCCCTGTTTAGAAAATAGTCCACACATTTACTTCCACTACCAAAATACATGACTATGCATTTTCCAACATTGTATTATATTTGCTGCTTTCTTGCCCATTCTCCTAATCTGTCTAAGTCATTCTTCATCCTACCGGTTTCCTCAACACTACTTGCCCCTCCATCAATCTTCGTATCATTTGCAAACTTAGCAATAAAGCCATCTATTCCTTCATCTAACTCATTTGTATATAGCATAAAAAGAAGTGATCCTAACACCAATCCCTGTGGAGCATTTCTAGTCACTGCCAGCTGACCAGAAAAGGATTATTTTATTCCCACTCACTACCTCCTACCAATCAGCCAATGTTCTAACCACTTTAGTAACTTTCATGTAATACCATGGGCTCTTAACTTGGTAAGCAGCCTCATGTGGCTCCTTGTCAAAGGCCTTCTGAAAGTCCAAATATACAATATTCACTGCATCCTCTTTACCTATCCCATTTGTAATCTCTTCAAAGAATTCCAACAGGTTCATCAGGCAGGATTTTCCCTGAAGGAAGCCATGCTAACTTTATACTATCTTGCCCTGTGTCAACAAGTACTCCATCACCTCATCCTTAACAATTGACTCCAACATCTCATCAACCACTGAGGTCAAGCTAACTGGTCTATAATTTCCTTTCTGCTGCCTTCCTCCTTTCTTAAAGAGTGGAGTAACATTTGCAATTTTCCAATCCTCCAGCACCATGCTAGAGTCCAATGATTTTTGAAAGATCATTTCTAATGTCAGTACAATCTCTACCGCTACCTCTTTCAGAATCCTAGGGTGCAGTTCATCTGGTCTGGGTGATTTATGTACCTTTAGGTCTTTTAGCTTTTTGAGCACTTTCTCTCTTGTAACAGTAACTACACTCACTTCTCTTCCTTCAGACACTACAACATCAGACATACTGCTAGCGTCTTCCACAGTGAAGACTGATGCAAAATACTCATTTACTTCATCAGCCATCTTCTTGTCCCCTGTTATTATATCTTCTAGCAGTCCTACCTCCACTCTCATTTCTCTCTTATTTTTAACATACTTGAATAAAACTTTTACTATCCACTTTGATTTTATGTGCTTGCTTGCTTTCATATTTCAGCTTTTCCTTTTTTTTTGTAATCTATTTTTATTGAAGTTCATCATCAAGCAAGCATTTCCATAAGATGTATTTCAGATACTGTACATATATATCATATATTCATATTGCCACAAATCTCCACATAATGTTTATTTGAGGTGTACACTTACAGAGGAAAGAAAGAACATTCAAAAGGAGAAAACTATGTACAAATAGGAAGTGATCTTCTTTATAACATATTCATTGATCTGTGAGAATAAAATCAGGCCTATGAGGTGTTATGTAGTTAAACCATTTTTCCCAGTATGAATCCAGCTTATGATTAACAGATGCTGTTATCTTCTCCATTTTGTAAATGTCCATTGTAATTTCCATTCATGCGTTTAAAGTTGGGGTCTCCTGTGATAACCATTTCCTAGTAAGAGTCTTTTTACCAGTCACCAACAGTATATTCATTAAATATTTATCTCTTTTCAACCATTCTCGAGGTATATACCCAAAATATATGGTCTTACTTTCTAAGGGTGTTTCACATTTAAAAATGTCTTGTAGGGCATTATGTATCACACTCCAATAATGATTTTTTTTAAATTTGCTGTCTGTAGGTTTTTAAAAACTTCCCAATCCTCTATCTTCCTACTAATTTTTGCTTTAGTATGCCCATTCTTTTGCTTTTACAATAGCACTAACTTCCGTTGTCAGCCATGGTTGTACTATTTTACCACTTGAGTATTTCTTTATTTTTGGAATACATTTACCCTGCACCTTCCTCATTTTTCTCAGAAATGCACGTCATTGCTTCTCTGCTAACATCTCTGCCAGCAGCTAATTTGGCCAACTCCTCTCTCTTACTCCACAGAAATACTGCTACATCAGACCTTACTTTCTCGCTGTCAAATTTAAAGTTGAACTCAATCATATTATGGTCACTGGTTCCTAAGGATTTCTTTTATCTTTCACTTAATCCCCTCCGGTTCATTACATAACACCCAATCCATTATAGCCGATCCCCTATTAGACTCAATGACAAACTGCTAGCAAAAGCCATCTCTTAGGCATTCAACAAACTCACTCTCTTGAGATCCATTATCAACCCAAACTTCCCAATCAACCTGCATGTTAAAATCTCCCATGACTACAATAACATTGACCAATTGACTCACCTTTTCTATTTCCTGTTGTAATCTGTGGTTCACCTCCCAGCCACTATTGGGAGGCCTGTATTTAACTGCCATCAACGTCCTTTTACCCTTGCAGTTTCTTAACTCAATCCACAAGAATTCAACATCTTCCAATCCTATATCATATCTTTCTACTGATTTGAAGCCATTCTTTACCAGCGGAATGACACTATCCTCTCTGCCTACTTTCCTGTCCCTCCGATATAACGTGTAACCTTGGACATTCAGCTCTCAACTACAACAATCCTTCAGCCACAATTCAGTGATGGCCACAACATCATACTTGGCAATCTGTAATAGTGCAACAAGATCATCCACCTTATTTCTTATTACACACATTTAGATACAACACCTTGAGTACCGTATTTGCTGTCCTTTCTGATTCTGCATCCCTAAAGTTTTGATACTCAGCCTGTTGGCTGCAACCTAGTCCCATCACCTGCTTGCCCTTCCTGACAATCTGACTGCACGCTTTCTTTGCTTTTTTACCTTCCATCCTATCCTGAGTCCCTTCACTCCGGTTCCCACCCCCTGCCAAATTAGTTTAAACCCTTCCCAATAGCTCTAACAAGCCTGCCTGCAAGAATATTGGTCCTCCTCAGGTTCAGATGCAACAGGTCATACCTCCCCCAGAAGAGATCCCAATGATCTAAGAATCTGAAGCCCTGCCTCCTGCACCTGCTTTTCAGCCACGCATTTATCTGCCAAATCATCGTGTTTCTACCCTCACTGGCATGTGGCACAAGCAACAATCCAGAAATTACTACTCGAGAGGTCCTGCTTCTTGGCTTTCTCTCTAGCTCTCTAAATTCTGTTTTCAGGACCTCATTGCTTTTCCTTCCTATGTCATTGGTACCAATATGTACCGAGACATCTGGCTGCTCCCTCTCCCTCTCCAAAATGTTGTGGACATGATCTGAGACATCCCTGCCCCTGGCACCTGGGAGGCAACATACCATCTGGGTGTCCCATTCACATCCACAGAATCTCCTGTCCGTTCCCCTTACTATCGAGTCCCCTATCATACCACTCGCCTCTTCTCTCTCTTTCCCTTCCGCACCACGGACCCATTGTCAGTGCCTGTAACCCGGTCGCTGTGGCATTCCCCCAGGAGGTCATCCCACGCAAAAGTATCCAAAGCGGTATCCCTGTTTTTGAGGGGAAAGACCACATGGATGCTCTGCTCTAACTGCTTATTTCCATTTCTCCTGACAGTAAAGGTGAAAGGTGAAAAGTTTAAGGGGAACATGAGGGGAAACTTCTTCACTCAGATGGTCATGAGAGTGTGGAATGAGCTGCCAGCACAAGTTGTCCATAACAGCTTGATTTCAAAGTTTTACAGAGAAGTTTGAATAGGTACATGGATAGTACGGATATGGAGGGCTATGTTCTTGGTGCAGGTTTTTGGGAGTAAGCAGTTTAAATGGTTTTGTATGGACTAGATGGACTGAAGGGCCTGTTTTTGTGCTGTACTTCTCTATAACTTTCATTTGCTTTTGTGCCATTTGGAAGAACTGTTATCAACGTTTACACAAACATGCAAGTGACATAGTGCTTTGTGAGGCATTTAAAATATTAATAACATATTTAAGAAGTATTGAATATAGTATGCATGCTTTAAGTGACATCACTTATTGACAAACTTAAAAGCTGGCCATGGATTATTTTTAGGTGATGAAGCTGAAACTTATCATTCTGATCTGTCTTTCACTTTAATGTGTTTCATTTTCAGTCTTTCTGTCCCATGATCAACTCAAAAGGTAAGCACAGTTAACTACAACACACAAAGCACTGAAGAAACTCAATGGGCCAGGCAGCATCTACGGAGGGAATTGACAATTTAGCATTTCAGGTTGGGGACCTTCATCAGAGCTGGAAAGGAAGAAGGGAAATAGCTAGTGGGAAAACATGAGGGGTGAGAGTGGTAGACATTTTCTTAAAAAAAACAGATAGAAGTAGATGATTTTTGTGAGATTCAGAGATTGTCATGAAGAACTGGTACAGATAAGGAGATGGGCAGGGTCATATTGAATAGTGGGGTAGGCTTGAAGGGCAATGTTTGAATGTCGCCTGTTCCTGTGGTTTTATGCTCAAAGTGTACGGTCATGCTCTTTGGTAGAAGAAATAAACGGGCAGACTATTATTTAAATGGGGAGAGAATTCAAAGTTCTGAGATGCAACAGGACTTGGGAGTCCTCGTGCAGGATACCGTTAAGGTTAACCTCCAGGTTGAGTCGGTGGTGAAGAAGGCGAATGCAATGTTGGCATTCATTTCTACAGGAATAGAGTATAGGAGCAGGGATGTGATGTTGAGGCTCTATAAGGCACTGGTAAGACCTCACTTGGAATACTGTGTGCAGTTTTGGGCTCCTTATTTAAGAAAGGATGTGCTGACATTGGAGAGGATTCAGAGAAGATTCACTAGAATGATTCCGGGAATGAGAGGGTTAACATATGAGGAGTGTTTGACTGCTCTTGGACTGTCCTCCTTGGAGTTTAGAAGAATGAGGAGGGACCTCATAGAAACATTTCAAATGTTGAAAGGCATGGACAGAGTGGATGTGGCAAAGTTGTTTCCCATGGTGGGGGAGTCTAGTACGAGAGGACATGACTTGAGGACTGCAGGGCGCCCATTCAGAACAGAGATGTGAAAAAAATTTTTAGCCAGAGGTGGTGAATCCATGGGATTTGTTGCGACAGGCAGCAGTGGAGGCCAAGTCATTGGGTGCATTTAAGGCAGAGATTGATAGGTATCTGAGTAGTCAGGGCATCAAAGGTTATGGTGAGAAGGTAGGGGAGTGGGCCTAAAGGGGAGATTGGATCAGCTCATGATGAAATGGTGGAGCAGACTCGATGGGCCGAATGGCCAACTTCTGCTCCTTTGTCTTATAGTCTTATGGTCTAAAGTCTTAAGGCTGCACTTGGTACTTCACCTCCTAAGGTCTGGCTTGAATCCATATCAAACATCCACACATTTAAGTGGTAAACCATCCATATTTGGTTCCACTTTTGCTGATACCATTTGATCTCCATGAACCCACAACACTGCCAACAATCTCATTTTATTATATCTCGTTTCTGCAAAACTGTACTGTGGTTCTTACAGTACTTGTGTAACCTTGAGGCTTAAGTTGAGAGAAAAGAGATTTGAAGGGAAAGTTATTTATGTAGAGAGTGGGTGATATCAGAATTGTGCTGCCTGAAGAAATGATGGAATCAGTTGCAGTTACTATGTTTAAGAGGCAGCACGGACAGTTAAATTGTCAAGTTATAGGTGAATATGGATTTATGTGGGCAAATGTATTCAGTAGAGATGGACAAAAACATCAGCAAGGACATGGTGAGCCAATGGTCTCTATACTATGATTCTAAATCCTACTCAGGTGGTCTAGGTCAATAGGGAATAACAGTTAAGAATCAAATCCAAGAGCTCATTCTTGTTCTTTCTAATAGATTTCTTAGAAGATACTACCTAATAATTCTCTGCTTCTAGGCTCATGGGAATCAACAGGTCAAAGAGAGTGATCTACCCCTTGCAAGATTTACTCCATGTGGTCCATAAACCTTGATGAAGAGACTCGAGGGGGTAACTTTGTGCACAAGCAGAGACCAATCATGCTTGGATGCTGTGGCCAATTTTTGTTGAAATTTTACATATGATGGCAAGGAAATGGTCTGATTTCATGAATCCTTTTAATCCTACCAGTTCTGTGTATCTACTTGTGAAGTAGATAGTGGATATGTCACCTAGTTTGGATATGGTCCAAGTGTGGAGTGAGAGACAATAGTTCACAACATTTAATGTGAACAGTATTAAAGGGAAAATAAAACAATAAGCACTAGGCCAAACAGGCCCATTAACTTAAACTCTCAAATGGAAAATGAAGCCTATACTGCGGCTGTAAAGAGCATTAAATATTAAACGAATGCCGCTAGTCTTCAGAGTCAGTCCAATTTCTCAGGCAAGGCCGAATGCAAACAGGCAGCAAAGCATTGCTGTGCTCTATGCAAGTCTCACCAAGCACTACGATGACAAGTATGCAGATAAATACCATCACAATTAAATAATAACTAGCTGACATGTGCATATTCAGATGCGCAATTGCCATATCTACTGTGCTGCTGAATCCATGGTTGTGACAGGGTATTATTCAATGTATAAGATTCAGTGTGACTTTGTGGTCTCCTCATAACTACCATTTTGTCTGCTTCTGACAGAACCACTATTGGTATAGCCAACTCCCTCTTGGTAGTTTCACAAGCCAGTTTGTTCTAGCCACTCCAATTTCTTCATTATTGAGAACAATGGGACTGGTCTGTGCTTGCAGTGTGGTCCAGTCCAATATGACTGTGCAACTTGTAACCTGTTAAGACAGTGGAGCGTTCCCTAAGGATATCATCTGATCTTTTCATCAACATGTCAAGATGTGACTTTGAAAACATTGCTTCGATTGTCTTAGCTAGTCTTCCCCATTAAGTTGGCCTGTTTTCAGATAACTTGTTATGATGATGATTAGCTCTATGTACTGCAGCCTATTTCCCTGAATGTCTGCAGAACTTCAAGCAGAATAGATTTTATGTCACTGATTTTTGGCTGAACTTGCTAGAGCAAGTATCTTGACTCATTACCAAAAAATCTGCAGCAGTATCAATTTGCATGGCCTGTACAGGCTGTTAATCAACACTTTTACTGTTCGGCACCATTCTTTTTTAATGGTCAAGGTACAGTGCATTTCCATTTCCTGTTGTCAGAATGAGATTCCAAACAATGATGTCCTTTTTCTCTATTGACATTTTGAATTGTAACAAGTCTCTTTTGCTGCTTGTCTTAGTGCTTGATTTGCAGTCTATCAAAACATGATAGTCCTGAACCAATATGATGGTATATGCTGTACTCTTACTACCTAGATCCTAAAGATCAAGGCTCCAGAGATCAAGACAATGAAGAGGTGGTGGCGGGAGGTTGAGGACCAGCTACAGAATTGCCTTAAGTCAGCGGACTGGGTTATGTTCAAGAACTCAACGGGGGACCTGAATGATTACACCATGGTCATCACAGACTTTATTAAGACAGCTGTGGAGGAGTGAGTCCCCATGAAATTGTTCAGGATCTTCCCCAATCCCCGGATGGACAATAAAATCCGGACCTGCTGAGAGCCAGATCAGAGACATTCAAGTGTGGCGATCAGGACGCTGCAAGAAGCGGAGATATGATCTTCAGAAAGTGATCTCTTGGGTGAGTGGAGATTCTGGACTAGAATGGAATCAACAATGGATGCTCGACAGCTGTGGCAGGGTTTGAATGCCAAAACCTCCGACAAAGTTAAATCTTGCGGCATAGGGTACAGAATTGCTTCGCTTGCAGATGAACTCAATGCCTCCTCTGCTTGCTTTGACCACCGGAACAGGGAGGAACCATCACACAATGTCTCCCAGTGAAACTTTGGTCTCAGTATCTGGAGATGACATGCAGCTGCATTCAAGAGAGTGAATCCAAGGAAAGCATCGGGTTTGGCAAAGAATCAGGCCAAGTACTGAAGATCTGTGCCAACCAGTTGGCTGATGTATTCACGAATATCTTCAGCTGTCACTCCAGCAGTGTGTGGTATCTACCTGCTTCAAGCAGGGTTTACTCGTCCAAGAAGAGCATAGTAACATGTTGAAATGACTATCACACAGTGATACATTCACAGTGATGAAGTGTTTTGAGACGCTGGTGTTGAAACATGTGATGACTCTCCTGTCAAAATGGAGAGTTGGATCCACTCCAATTCTCCTACCAAAGCAATAGGTCTACATCAGATGCTACCTCATTAGCTCTTCACATAACTCTGGAACATCAGGACAGCAAATATGCATACATCAGGAATTGAATTAAATTGACTTTATTACTTATATACTTCATATACATGAGGAGTAAAAATCTTTACATTACATCTCCATCTAAATGTGCAATGTGCAATTTATAGTAATTTATAATAAATAGTATGTTTAACAGGACAGTCAATATAACACAGAAGTACAATTCTATCAGCGTGAATTAATCAGTCTGATGGCTTAGTGGAAGAAGCTGTCCCAGAGCCTGTTGGTCCTGGCTTTTATGCTGTGGTACCATTTCCCGGATGGTAGCAGCTGAAACGGTTTGTGGTTGGAGGGTCTTGGGTCCCCAATGATCCTGTGGGCCCTTTTTACACACCTGCCTTTGTAAATGCCCTGAATCATGGAAAGTTCACAACTACAGATGGGCTGGGCTGTCCACACCACTCACTGCAGAATCCTGCAATTAACAGAGGTATAATTCCCATACCCGGTATTGATGCAGCCACTCCGGGATGCCCTCAGTTGTGCCCCTGTAGACAGTTCTTAGGATTTGGGGCCCATATCAAGCTTCTTGAATCCTCTGAGGTGAAAGAGGCACTTTTGTGCTTTACTCGCCACGCAGCTGGTAGATACAGACCAAATGAGATCCTCGGTGATATGTATGCCCAGGAACTTAAGTTGTTCACTCTCTCAACCCAGATCCATTGATGTCAGTAGGAGTTAGCCTGTCTCCATTCCTCCTGTAGTCCACAACCAGCTCCTTAGTTTTTGCGACTTTGAGGGAGAGGTTGTTTTCTTGACACCACTGTGTCGGGGTGATGACTTCTTCTCTATAGGCTGCCTCATTATTGTTTAAGATTAGGCCAATCAATGTAGTATCATCAGCAAATTTAATTAGCAGATTGGAGCTGTGGGTTTCAACACGGTCATGGGTATACAGAGTAAAAGAGGGGGCTTAGGACACAGCCCTGAGGGGCAGCTGTGTTGAAGGTCAAAGAGGCAGAGGTAAGGTGAGAGATTAAAAATGTCTGCAAACATACCTGCCAGTTGTGCCACGCACATCCTGAATACGGGCCCTGGGATGTCACCTGGTCCTGCAGCCTTGTGACTGTCCACTGATTGGAAATTCCTGCATACTTCTGTCCCAGAGATGGGCAAGGTGCAGGTCGCTTCAGTGGCACTCCACAGGGGCTCAGTGTCGAACCGAGAGTAAAAAAGATTTAGCTTATCTGGGAGAGAGGCAGCAATGTTGAGAACTCCACTGTATTTAGCTTTGGAATCTGTGAAGGTGTGCAGACCTTGCCAGAAGCTACGTGTTTTGTTGGTGGAGAGCTACGTCTGGACCTTGTCCCTATATCATCTTGTTGCTGCCTTGATGACTTTGCGCAGATCATAGCCACATCTTTTGAGTTCCTGTTGGTCACCAGCAATGTAAGCTCTGCATCTTGCAGGAAGTACTGCTCATACGGAACTGTTAATCCGGGGTTTCTGGTTTGGATAGACCCTGACCAATTTCTGGGGGACAACATCCTCGATGCACTTCTGGATGAAACTCATGATCCCTTCCATGAACTTGGAGACATCCTCAGTGGACAGTTTTAACCATGGCCACCTCCTGTTTCAGCTTCTGCTTGTACCTCGGTAACAGCAAGATGGAGGAGTGATCAGACTTTCCAAACGGCAAGAGGAAGAGAGTGTTGTAAGTACTGCGAAAGGGAGAGTAGCAGTGGTGGAGTATGCTATCTCCCCATGTGCTCACCTCGATGTGTTGACATAACTTCAGTGAGACTTTAGACAGCAACACACTTTTGAAGTCACCAGCGATGATGAAGGAGCCTCTGGATGTGCAGCCTCCAGGGTGCTGATGGTCTCATACAGAGAGCTCGGTCAGTATCAGCCTGCAGTGGAATATACACAGCTGTGATAATAATAGCTGTGAACTCCCTAGATTACAGCTCACCATTTAACACCATCATCCCCTCAAAACTAATCTGTAAACTCCAAGACCTGGGCCTTAATACCACCCTTGTACAATTGGATCCTGGATATGCTCACCTGTAGACCCCTGTCAGTTTAGATTATTAAAAACATCTCCTCCACAAGCTCCATCAGCACCGAGCACCGCAGGGATGTGTACTTAGCTCCCTGCTCTACTCGCTTTACAGCAATAACCGTGTGGCTAAGTACAGCTCCAAAACCATACACAAGTTTGCTGATGACATCACTGTTGTGGGTTGTATCAAAGGGGGTGATGAATCAGCATACAGGAAGGAGGTTGAAAACTTGGCTGAGTGATGTAATAAAAACAACCTCTCATTCAATGTCTACAAGAATAAGGAACTGATTGTAGACTTCAGGAGAGGGGAACCAGAGGTCCATGAGCCACCAATCATTGGAGGATCAGAGGTGGATAAGGTCAGTCACATTAAATTCCCGAGTGTCACTATCTCAGAGGACCTGTCCTGGACCCATCATATAAACATAATTGCAAAGAAAGCACAACAGCACCTTTAGTTCCTCAGGAGTCTGCAGAGGTTTGGCATGTCATCGAAAACCTTGACAAACATCTATGGATGTGTGCTGGAGAGTGTGCTGATGGCTGCATTCTGGTCTGGCATGGGAACACCAACACCTTTGAGTGGAAAATCCTACAAAAGGTAGTGGATTTGGCTCAGTACATCATGGGTAAAACCCTCCCAACCACTGAGCACAAGTACAGGAAACATGTCCCAGAAAAGCAGCATCCATCATCAAAGAACCTCACCACACAGGCCATGCTCTTTTCTCGCTGCTGCCATTAGGTAGAAGGTACAGGTGCCTCAGGACTTGCACCACCAGGTTCAAGAACAGTTACTACCCCTCAACCATCAGGCTCTTGAACAAAAGGGGATAGATACATCATTTAAGGACTCTTATTTCATCCTCATTATTTATTTGTTCCTGATGTTTATAGCTCATGGCTACTATCCTACAGATTTGTTAAGTATGCCTGCAGAAAAATAATCTCAGGGTGGTGACATGTATGTACTCTGATAATAAATTTTTACTTTGAACTTTGAAATGGTGGACATGCAATATTAGCATCAAACATGCTCTCAAGTGCAGCTTGTGCTTAGGATCATAAACATGATCATTCTTATGATTCTCTAACTATGGACTGCAGTTATGCTAGATCATAAAGAAAAGGTGAGGAATGTTTTAAAGACACCATAAAAAAGGAAAGAAATGTGTGCTCATAGAGAATTACAGCAAGGAATTCAAGATTTAAGATCTCAGAAACAAAAGGTGCTAACTGAATTAGCAATAAGTAGAGGTACAAACAGTAAGATATGTAAAAATTAAGGCCAAGAAAAAAAACAAAATAAATGTGTTCCTGGTACTAAAAACAAGAAATGTTAAATATACTAGAATAAAAGAAATGACATATCATGGTGTCAAAAGAAAAATAGGGAGGTCAGAAGTCTAGAAAACTAGCAAAGGAGGAGCAAGGCATTCATAATCAAATAGAAGATAGAATACCAAGGTCATCAATTTAGAAACATAAAAACAGACTTTGTTACAGATTTTAAAGAAAAAAATAGTACAAGTTCTTTTGGGTTTCCTATAAACTGGAGACTGGAGAAGTTACTGGGGAATAAAAAGTGACAAAGAAATTAAATTATATTTCTTTGTTTGAATTCAGAGAAGACGATAGAAAAAATTTTGAAAATAGTGATGAATGTCAGGCCTAATGTGAAAGCAAAGCTCCAAGACATTTGTAGCAGTAAAACAAGCATTTTGAAAATAACTCAGGCTAAAAGACAATAAATGCAATAAACTTAATCACATTTATCTTAGAAGTTTGAAGGAGGTAGTTACATAAATAACTGTATGCCATCTTCCTAACTTCCATGGCATCTCAGATTGATTGGGAGGTTACAAATGGCGACTCATACTTTAAGGAAGAAGGAAAAGAGTAAAAAGAAACAAAAGGTGCTATTAGAATGTTGGCCAGGCATTAGTAGTTGTGATAGTTATAACTTATCATTAATAAATGCTAAGAAGGCATTTAGAAAAGAACAAACACATTGGAGAGTGAAAGGGAAGTCAAGTTTGGCAAGTCTTTTTGAGATTTTTAAGGTTATAACTAGCAAAATAGATAATGGTAAATCAATTGAAGTAGTTTCTTTGGATTCTCAGAAGACATACAATAAAGTGCAAAACAGGACATCACTACATGATCAACACGAGAAAATCTGCAGATGTTGGAAATCCTAAGCAACACACAGAAAATGCTGGAGGAACTCAGCAGGCCAGGCAGCATCTATGGAAAAGAGTAAACAGTCAATGTTTCAGTTCCAATGAAGGGTCCTGGCCTGAAATGTTGACTGTTTACACTTTTTCATAGATGCTGCCTGGCCTACCGAGTTTCCCGGCATTTTGTGCGTGTTGCCATTATTTCATTATACTTGGGATAATATTCTGATATAAATTGAGGACTGGCTTACGAACAAAGGACAAATAATAAAATGGGTCATATTTGCTGTGGTATTCTCTTATGAGTACAGGAAGCACAGTAGTTCACAGTCCTTATACATGATTTGGATGAAGGGGTTCATGTATAATATAGCTACAATTGCTATATTATAGGTTGTGAGGACTTTACAGCATGACTTCAGAAGGACACAGAGAACAAATTAATGGTAAACAACGTGCCGAATGAAACATGATGGGAAAAAGTGTGAGGTCATTTACTTTAGTCTAGCTCAATTGAAAAGCAGAATATTTTTTAAAATGAGAGATTGAATGGTGTTAGTGTTACTTGGAGTGTGACCTAAACGTCATTGTATGCGATGCATGAAGTGTTAGCATTAAGTCCATCAAGAAATTAGGAAGGCAACTAATATTTTGATCATTACTACAAGTGGATTTGAGTACAGGGATAGATATAACTTGCTCTATATGTCTGTGATGAGGCTGCATCTGAAAGATGTGTATAGATGAACCCCTTAGGGAAGTGATCACAATATGATCGAGTTCACTTTGAAATTTGAGAAGAAGAAACTAAACTCCAATGTGTCGGAATTTCAGTGGAATAAATGAAATTACAACGGCATGAGAGGGGAATTGGCCAAGGTTGACTGGAAAGGGACACTGGCAGGAAGGACAGCAGAGCAGGAATGGCTGGAGTTTCTGCAAAAAATGAGAGAAGTGCAAGACAGATACATGCCAAGTAAGAAGAATTTTTTTTTTGTAATTCAAATTTTTATTATTATTCATTCTTATTTTACAAAGCAGCACAGCATATTATAGAGCAGATACAGTACAGCATATTTACACAGCCATCCCATGACAGGAAAACATATAAACTAAGAAACAGAAAAAAACTTCTCATTTGTTTAAATTAACGTACAACCAAAATTGATCCCATGCATCTTGCACTTTTCCCTCACTGTTAATTCTTCCCATCAGTACGGCAGAAAGATCATGGAAGCAATATTGAAGATAATGAGTGGACAAGTATTTTATTAGATGTGGGTAGACATATTAGGGAAGCGAGAGGGAAATTTATGCAGTGTAAGATAGTACACAGATATTATTGGACAACAACTAGACTCTACAAAATGGGGATTGTTGATAATCGTTTATGCTGGAAATGTAAAAATAAGGTGGGCACATATTTTCACATGATTTGTCCATTTTGGTGTAAAGGTCTTTATTGTTGGGGAATTGGTTAGGTCCTACACTGCCCTTGTGCCCACGGCTTTGTCTCCTGGGTGACAGGACAATGATACCGAATGTAAACAATGACAAATTTACTATTTTAAAGGTGGGTCTCATCACAGCTGCAAAAATTATATTGCAAAACTGGAAAAAACCCAGATGTCCCACTGTGAGGGAAAGGACTGAGGAAATGGTTAAGAAGGAATTTTTGAATAAAAGAAGGACCGTCCGTGGATGACAAGAGAAGTCAAGGCCAAAGTAAAAGCAAAAGAAAGGGCATACAAGGAAGCCAATGCTAGTGGCAAGATAGAGGATTGGGGAGCTTTTAAAAAATTGCAGAGGGGAACTAAGGTGGTCATTAGGAAGGAAAAGATGAATTATGAAAGGAAGCTGGCGACTAATATCAAAGAAGATACTGAAAACTTTTTTTAAGTATATAAAGGGTAAAAGAGAATTAAGGGTAGATATAGGGCCAATAGAAAATTACACTGGAGATATAATGAGAGGCACAGCGATGGCAGAGGAACTGAATGCATATTTTCCATCAGTCTTCACAATGGAAGACATCTGCAGTATACCGGACATCAAAAATTGTCAGGGAAGTGAAGTATGTGCAGTGAAAATTATGACCAAGAAGGTGCTCAGGAAGCTTATGGTCTGAAGTTGGATAATTCTCCTGGACCTGATGGAATGTAACTGGAGAGACTGCGGAGGCATTAACGATGATCTTTCAGGAATTGATAGATTCTGGCATTGTACCAGATGACTGGAAAATTGCAAATGTTACTCTGCAATTGAAGAAAGGTGGGAGGCAGCAGAAAGTAAACTATAGACTTGTTATCCTGACATCAGTGGTTGGAAAGTTGGTGGAATTGATAGTTAGAGATGAGATTACAGATGATCTGGAGGCACATGACAAGATAGGCCAAAGCCAGTACTGTATGGCTTCCTAAAAGGAAAATCCCGCCTAACTAACCTACTGCAATTCTTTGAGGAAATTACAAGCAGGGTAGACAAAGGAGATGCAGTGGATGTGGTGTACTTGGATTTTCAGAAGGCCTTTGATAAGGCGCTGAACAGGAAGCTGCTTAGCAACATAAGAGCGCATGGAATTACAAGGGAGTTACTAGCATGGGTGGAGCATTGGCTGATCGGCAGAAAACAGAGAGTGGGAATAAAGGGATCCTATTCTTGCCGGTTGTCAGTAACCAGTGGAGTTCCACAGGGGTCGGTGTTGGGACTGCTGCTTTTTACGATGTACGTCAATGATTTGGACTATGGGATTAATGAATTTGTGGCAAAATTTGTCAATGATACAAAGATAGGTGGAGGAGTGGGTAGTGTTGAGGAAACAGAGAGACTCAGATAGTTTAGAGAAACAGACAAAGTGGCAAATGAAATACAATGCTGGAAAGTGTATGGTCATGTACTTTACTGGAAGAAATAAATGGGTAGACTGTTACTTAGGTGGTAAGAGAATTCAAAATGCAGAAAATCAAAGGGATTTGGTAGTCTTTATGCAGGATACCCTAAAGGTTAACCTCCAGGCTGAGTCAGTGGTGAAGAAGGTGAATGCAATGCTGGCATTCATTTCCTGAGATATAGAATATAAGAGTAGGGATGTGATGTCGAGGCTCTATAAGGCACTCGCAAGACCACATTTGGAGTATTGTGTGCAGCTTTGGGCTCCTTATCTTAGAAAGGATATATTGACATTGGAGAGAGTTCATAGAAGATTCACGATAATGATTCCAGGAATGAGAGAGTTACTGTATGAGGAATGTCTGGCAGCTCTTGAGCTGTATTCCCTGGAGTTCAGGAGAATGGGGGGGGGGGGGTCTCATAGAAACATTCTGAATGTTAAAAGGCCTGAGCAGATTAGATATGGTAAAGTTATTTCCCATGGCAGGGAGTCTAGGACAAGAGGGCAACACTTCAGGATTGAAGAATTTAGAACAGAGATGTGGAGAAATTACTTTTCTCAGAGGGTGGTAAATCTGTGTAAATTGTTGCCACAAGTGGCTGTGGAGGCCAAAAGTCATTGGGTGCATTTAAGGTTGAGATATATAGGTTCTTGATTAGCCAGGACATCTAAGGGTATGGGGAGAAGACAGGGGAGTGGGGATGACTGGAAGAATTGGATCAGCATGACTGAATAGTGGAACAGACTTGATGGGTTGAATGGTCTGCTTCTGCTCTTGTATCTTATGGTCTCATGTGTTGTTCCTAAAAATGGACATATATATTTGCAATAGAGTAAGTAGAATAAAGGTCCATGCTTAACTGCAGGGATGGCAGATTTGATGTATGAGGACAGATTAAGCAGGCTGGGAATGTCTAGTGTTTAACACGTTTGTAGCTTGTAGCTTTCTTCAGTCCTGATGAAGGTCTCGGTGCACAACGTTGACTGTTTATTCATTTCCATAGATGATGCCTGAGTTCCTCCAGTGCTTTGTGTGTTCCTTTGGATTTCCAGCATCTGCAGAATTTCTCTTGTATTTACTCTTTGGAAAGAAGGAGGGTGGGAGGAGACATGATAGAAGTATACAAGGTATTAAGAGGAATAGATAGAGTGGACAGCGAGCGCCTCTTCCCCAGGGCATCACTGCTCAATACAAGAGGACATGGCTTTAAGGTAAGCGGTGGGAAGTTCAAGGGGGATATTAGAGGAAGGTTTTTTACTCAGGGATTGGTTGGTGAGTGAAATGCACTGCCTGCGTCAGTGGTGGAGGCAGATACACTAGTGAAATTTAAGAGACTACTAGACAGGTACATGGAGGAATTTAAGGTGGTGGTTTATATGCGAGGCAGAGTTTAAGGGTCAGCACAACATTGTGGGCCGAGGGGCCTGTACTATGCTGTACTACTCTATGTTCTATATGTAGCTTTACTCAAAATGGATATTTCCCTCTTATTAGTTGTGCATTCAAGACAGATAAACAGGCTTTAAGACAATAAAAGGATATGGGGTTTATGCAGGAATTTTGCACAAAAGATCTTTCATGATCTTATTATAAGGTGAAGCAGACACTTGGGGCCAAAAGTCCTACTTCTGATTCTTAAAAGTTTGAAGAAATTTGAAAGGTTGCTGGGCTGACAAAGGGCACAGAAACAGACACTTATATGATCTACAAAATACTATTCTGTCACTCTGTAATGGTAAGTTTTTTTAACAATACAGACCTGAAATAAATAAGACCTACCTCAATGAAAATCATAGGTAAGAAATCTTGAGCAGCTTGTTCTAATAAATTTTACTAATTACTTTTCAGCAAAAATGTTCATCTTTATTCTTGTATTCGACCCTAAGAGGACATAATATTTTTCACCTTTTGCTGTGAACATTGTAATGACAACGAGGAGGAGGATTTGATTTGCGATTAACATCTGAAGACAACCTGTCTCACTATTTTTCTATTTTTCAGCTCTTCTGAGTCTGACGTGAGGCACAGACTCAGGTTCTAGTAAAGGTATGAGAAAAAATGTATTTTAGGAAAAAAGACAAATGTCTGTTTACATTAGATTACATGATAAGGTTGTCTGCATCCTCTTTAGTGTTAATTTTCTTAAGGGATTGTTTCCACCTTCTCTCTGCAGCAACCCTTCTTGCTCTGCTGAGCTTGCAGTGTATTTTAAGAGTTTACAGTAACTTCTCAGAACTTCTACCTGGAGCAAGATTCTGGGAATCATTATCACCCTCTGGAGCTGCTTTGTCATCAATTTTGTGATATTTTATTTTTCTAAAAAAATGTTCCACTATCACATTTCAAGGGATCCATTGTTACTCATTATAAAATTATCGCTGTCTTATGGATTGAAAATAAAACAACTGCATTTGACTTTGCATTGTCTATTTGGTTAAACATTTGGGAGGAATTAACATAGCTGGTAACACTCATCATTGATCAATAAATATAGAGTTCATGGAAACTCTGCCAATTTAGATCTTCCACTTTATATTTACTATTGCCAGTTTATTGTCAGAGTGATTAATAGCCATTTAATCTTCTAAATAAGGATATGGCACGAAGTAAACTTGCAACAGAATGAAATCGCAGAGGAGGCCTTCAGACAATTAAGGCTTTTGAAACATCTTTCCTTATAGCCCAGAAAATTATTTAATTTGCATTGATACAGTTTGACTTTGAACGTGGCTATTGAAATCAGATGGCACTACTGTTTGAAGACACAATAGCTAACATTTGAAAGACTGTTCTCTTGACTGGTCATTTGTTCTTTTGTCCTTTGTATTAACAATGGCTTTGATCAACTGATCCATTTGTTACTGGGAGTTTTCTTTGTGTTTACATTCATAACTTCAAATACTTCCATCAAGTTTTCTCATCTTTTCTGTTCTTAGCACAACCTCAGCTTTTCCTGTCTCTTGATGTAACTGAAGATCCAATCTCAGGTATAGACATGCCAGTAAATCAATTCAACATCCTAAGACCTTAAAATCCTTCTTGAAGAATGAGCCTAGAAATGAAAAAAAAAAGCTTGATTTCAGGACACCTGCTCCCATTTAAAATAATCTGTTCTGAATTAATATTTCTCTGTGTTGAATCTATGTCAAATTGCTAATTTAATAATTAATTTGGCATGAGCTTATATAAGCAAGAGTAGTATAATGTTGAATACAAGACAAAACTCACAACACTTGAAAGAGGATATTCAGCTCATTTCATTGTTAATTAATTTGGTAAATTGAATGTTCCACTGCATTTATAATCTGCATCTACCAGTCTGCAAATTCTTATTAGTTTGCCAATGGTTTCAATTATTGGGACTCTCCTGAAATAACTCAAAAAATCTCAGTCTAAAGCTGTGATAAATACTGCTCATTTCAATAAAACATTTCCATTGTAGATACCTAACATTTCCAAACTGATCCTTTGTATTAAGGATTCAGTAATGACTCCACAATTGTCTGTTCGGGAAGCGCTTTCTGAAATGGAAGCAGCAAACCCAGCTTTGAGTTCTTCCTAGCGGAAACCACAACAATATGCTTGCATCCACCTGAGGTTCAACAGTACACAGGACATCAGGAAAGTTAATGTCATCTGTATCAGTTAAAAAGACACAAGTGATACCACAAGGGTGAACTTTGTTGAGGATCCTCCTGGCTGTCTGCCATAACTTTCACAGAAGATCTGAGGAAATACCATTGAACTGTTGTTCCATGGCTCTTCCATCAAAATTATATTGGGCATTTGAGGGAACCTCCACCAGAAATTCACACCGCCCCAATGCCTTTCTCTTCATCTCTGTGAATGATTATTCTCTGCACTTAAGACAATTACGAATGATAATGTAAGCGTGAGTGTTAAGTGATACTAGATGAATAACCGTTGTGATAACATAGTTTTTCCAATGGCTTATTTTACACTTCTGCTGATAAATTAAAAGAAATACTATTATTTCTTTGTTGAAAAGTCACATTTCACACCAAAAATATTTTGCCACAGTCAGTCTCCTGTTTGGAAGCATTTATGTTGCTATTCTGTCTGCTAATTCAGGTGTTCAAATTTCAAAGGATTTACTTATTCCTGAGATCTTGTGACTTGAGCTACAGAAAAAGGATAAATTTTCCATTACAAGCTTTCTAAAAGTAGCACACATAAAATGCAGGTGGAACTTGGTAGGTCAGACAGCAACGTTGGAGGGAAATAATCAACAACTTGGGATGAGATCCTTCTTTAGGATTTGGCCTGAAATGTCGACTGTTTATTTCCCTCCCTAGATGCTATGTGACCTGCTGTGTTCTTCCAGCATTTTGTGTGTGTTGCTCAAGATCTCCAGAATCTTTAGAATCTCTAGTGACTATGCTAACAGTGTTGTAAAATATGCAATTTGCTAAAAATGACTATTTAGCTCAATTAACAGCATTGAATCTTTCTTTTGGAATGAGCGGGTTCAGTGGATTAATCACAGTATCTTAGGGCTGAGATATTATAGTGAGGCTCTATTGAAATGGATGCTGAGGTTTTAGAATACTCAGCCATGCTGCTCTCCTGGTAACTTGTTCTGTAGGGGACTGCAAACAGCGTCCTCCTTACAGGTTGGCTTGCCCTTTGCTACCCCACCGCATATCCAATTTACACCTCTACTGCCAATCTCACCACACAAAAAAACAGTTAGTGTGTGGAAACAGCGCAGGAAACTTGGCAGTACCCCGACGCCAATGACAAGCATAGACTCTTCAGTGTTTTCAAGACCATCTACAAACTAAAGGCCCAAGGGTTAATTTCAGCTGAGAGCCAAGAATAGAAACTGATCATGAATAGTCATTACCCACAAAAAGGAATACTTTGAAGGCTTGCTCAGTAGGATCTTTGTCCTTGATGTGGGACCCTTTACAAATAAAACCCTCCAGACCACAAATGTACTACTCTTGATTGATAGTAAATTTAAAAATGTCAGAAGAAAATCATGGCCTCAGACATAGATGATTTTTATCCTGAAACTCTTCAACTTGGTGGACGGAACTTCACTCACTAAGGAACCTCTTCTCCCACATTTGGGAAAAAAACAATATGCTCCAGGACACAGGATATTTCTGACCTTCAAGACCCTATTTTCATGAAGGAGAGAAATCCAATTTCAGTAACTCTAAAGACATCTTCCTTCTGTCTTCCCTAGAGAAAGTAATTTTCAGGTCTTCCTCAGTTATCCTCTCCCAGTAACTGAACAGTTGTTTCATTAATCATTGCACATATTCTTTACATCATTCAATATGTCAGGCCTACACAGGCAGTCACCTCCCAGACTAACAAGGGTCACCTACCACTCATGTCCAATATATCACCTGCATCCTATTTAAACTCAGCTCCATTCACAGTCCTTGTTCACCCAATGAAACAGCTAGCCTCAACCAGTTGCTCCCAGCCTTCAGTTACCTTGTTGGTCTCCAGAACCCATGCAGCTAGGAAGAGCTCCCTTAACCTTCCAGGAGTCTGTGTAGGTGCAGAAACACGTGTGCTTACTGTGTTTCAGATGATTTCTCAGGCATCAAATGCCCGCTGTGTCTGTGACGTTGCACCACCAGGTTGAGATAAGGGCCACCTATCTAGTAAGCTCTCCCAGCCTCTCATTCCAGCACCATAGCCCAGGCATGGGCAAACTATGGCCCGTTAAGCTTTTTAATCCGGCCCGCAGAACTTGATGAAATTATATTAATAAACCTTGTTAACGTTTTTTCCCCGCAATTCTGGCGTCTTCCCAATAGATGACGCACTCTATATACATTGACCTTTGTTGAGGTGCAGCGTGTTACTCCACATTTGCGCTTTACTTTGTGACCTTGTGGCGACCCATTTCCTGGCACATCCGAACCGGCTCACAATTAGCCAGCGTTCTGGCTAAGGGAGATAGCCTGCGGGGATTTGCGAGCACAGAGCTCCGCATATTGGCGCGCTCTCACTGTTCTGTCATTGTGCGGGTCGTTGTTGAGTTTTGGCACAGGGGACAATTGAATAAGAAGGAGCAGGACAAGTAGACCTGCATCTCCTACCGTTTTTGAAATAAAGACAGTCAGGAGGAGAGTGATGATGATAATATCTTGAAGGATAACAGAATTTTCAGTGCTTTAAAATAATAACTGTTACTATTAAAAAAAGCTGTATTTTATTCATTTAATTTTCAGTGTTTTAAAAGATATTTCAATAAATAGCTAAATACCATGGGACTTCAAAGACAGATATTTTGTTGTAATGCATTTGTTCATTTTCAATTGAAATTAAAGCACATGTTTTCTACATATCCCATGATATTTTATTTTCTCTTATGAGGTGTATTACCAAAACACTCCGTCCATCTGCTCCTGGTCCGGCCCCCCTGTCAAATTTTAGAACCCTTTGTGGCCCTCAAGGCAAAAAGTTTGCTCACCCCTGCCATAGCCCGAATCACTCTGTCCTCTTCCACACCCTGACAGCTCTACACACAAAGAAAGCTTTGGATTCTGGCACAGCAAGCAACATTCTGAACTGGGCTCTGTATGTCAAGTCACAATCAGACCATGGTGTTTCATGACACAGCACAAAAACTAGACAGAACTACGTAAAAAACAACACAGAGAAAAAAGAAATTACACTGGACTATAGACCTACCCTGGACCACATAAAGTGCACAAAACAGTGCAGGCATTACAATAAATAATAAACAAGACAATAGGCACAGTAGAGGGCAGTAAGTTGGTGTCAGTCCTGACTCTGGGTATTGAGGAGTCTGATAGCTTGGGGGAAGAAACTGTTACATAGTCTGGTCGTGAGAGCCCAAATGCTTCGGTGCCTTTTCCCAGACGGCAGGAGGGAGAAGAGATTGTATGAGGGGTGAGTGGGGTCCTTCATAATGCTGTTTCCTTTGAGGATGCACCGTGTAGTGTAAATGTCCGTGATGGCGGGAAGAGAGACCCCGATGATCTTCTCAGCTGACCTCACTATCCGCTGCAGTGTCTTGCGATCCGAGATGGTGCAATTTCCGAACCAGGCAGTGTTGCAGCTGCTCAGGACTCCAACATTTTCCAAACCGCTGAGGTTAGGTTAACTGGCCTATAATTTATTTTGCCTTCCTCTCTGCATAAAGAATGCAGTGACATTTGCAATCTTCCAGTGCTAGGGACCATGCCAGAATCAAGTGATTTTTGAAAGATCATGACCAATGCATCCATTGTCTTTTCAGCAACCTCTCTCAGGGCTCTAGGATATAGCCCATGCTGACTTTTCCACCTTAAGTAATAGCACTTTTATATTATTTTAAATATTTAAATAACATAAAGTAATCAGTGGGTGTTCCATCTTCCACTCATGCCCTGGTGGATGCAGATCATGTTGTATGCCGTCCTTAGATTCAGTTTGGTGAATGTATGAGCCCTACAAAATGTTTCAAATGCTCTATCCCTCAAAAGGAGAGGGTAGCTGTTCTTAATGGTGATTTTGTTGAATTCATGATAATTGATGCGGGGAAGGAGACCCCCCATCAACACACACAAAATGTTGGAAAAATTCAGCAGGCCAGGCAACAATACTGTCAGCCAGAGAAAACAGGATCTCCAGTAGCCACACATTTTAATTCCACATCCCATTCCCATTCTGATGTCTGTCCATGGCCTCCTCTACTGTCAAGATGAAGCCACACTCAGGTTGGAGAAACAACACCTTATATACCTCCAACCTGATGGCATGAAAATTGACTTCTCTAACTTCTGTTAATGCCCTTCGTCCCCTTCTTACCCCATCCCTGATTTATTTATCCCTCCCCTTTTTTTCTCTCTCTGCCCATCATTCTGCCTGTTCTCCATCTCCTTCTGGTGCTCCCCTTCCCCTTTCTTTCTCCCAAGGCCTCCCGTCCCATGATCCTTTCCCTTCTCCAGCTCTGTATCCCTTTTGCCAATCATCTTTCCAGCTCTTAGCTTCACCCCACCCCTTCCGGTCTTCTCCTTTCATTTCCCAATTTCCCCCTGCCCCTCCTACTTTCAAATCTCTGACTATCTTTTCTTTCAGTTTGTCTTGACGAAGGGTCTTGGCCCGAAATGTCGACAGTGCTTCTTCCTATAGATGCTGCCTGGCCTGCTGCGTTCCACCAGCATTTTGTGTGTGATGCTTGCATTTCCAGCATCTGCAGATTTCCTCGTGTTTGCAGTATAAATGGCATATTCTTCTTTTTATTGATTATTTGACAATTTACCTCAGAAAATGTTGTAATAGGGATGAATGGACATTTTGTTAGATTACTACAATCCTTGTTAGGTTCTGGTCAAATGACATACATAATTTGCATTAACTATTAAAAAAATGGAGGAAAAACCCTTCTTGTGTTATATTCACCATTCAAGGTGCTTTCAAATTAGGAAAGATTTTACTTGTACAATTCTCATATTCTTTTGTTCTTTGGCATTAGGGAAAGCCTTTAAAATCTGATTGTGAAATGCAATGTTAATTGCATGCTAAGAAATTATTTTGGCAGATTTACAGTGTGCCTTTTTTAATGTTATCCTTCTTGTTAAATCCATTCCTTCAAGGTCTGATTGCCATTTTTTAGTGTGTGCAAAACTTTTGCATTGAATAATACCTAAATACTAATACAGCCAAGGTCTACATAATCTCTCAGTGTTCTTTGAATATCTTGTACAGAGAAAGATGGAAACATGCATTTTACTGTGTTTTTGCAATTTGTTGACTTTCAACTATCACCATCAGCTGACTTAATTTCACTCCTGGGATAATCGAGAATGCCTCCATATTGTTACATAACGCTGCCAGGTTATTGTCCTGTAATTCCAGCTTGTCATGCTTCACAAGACAATATACATTACTGTCTTGAGAATAGGACATTTTTTTTCTTCAGTGAGTGGAAGGGATTATGGTTAGTTGTAAGGCTAATGTACTTCTCTAGAGCAATAAAAGAATTTCACAGCCCTCTCTGAAGCTGGAGCCTGCTTCCCCATTATAGAGTAATTGCTTCCTTTTTCACACAAGGTTATGTTGGCAGAGAGACAGAGAGCCAAGGGAAGGCAAAGGCTTTTCCCTGAGCTAGAAATATAGCAGGTTGTTACAGAGGCTTGATGTTTACAGTAAGTCTTGTTTAAAATTATTTTTAAGATTGAATGGCAAAGTTTTTGAGGAAGGTTTTTTAAAAAGTTCTTGATGCCAAGTGTTAACACATGTGACTCAGATAGGGTAAAAAGTGCCCTGTTATGATGGAATACCCAGTGCTTGTAACAAATGAAAAAGGCAAGAACATGTCAATATGAATTCCTAATATAATGCATATTTTTCCCATCATTTTTTTGGGATGTGAGAATTATTGACAAGACCTACATTTATTGCACGTTGCTAAATGCCTTCGAAAATCTATTGGTGCAATGCTGGACTTTCTCTGCCAAAGGAACTCCCAAAGTGCTGCTGTGCAGCGAGTTCCAGAATTCAGACCCAGTGGTAATGAAGAAACAGTGATATGTTTTCACATCACTATGTTGTGTAACTTGGAGAGGAATCTGTTCCTGATCATGAGTTCAGACCACACCCTATACGGCCCTGCAATGAGCTAATTACCCAAGATAAGAGAACTCGACAGGGAGAAAAGGAGGTAAATCTGGAAGGGAGGTCAGGGTTTACCACTGAACATACCTCACTCTTGAGATTTCACACATGTTTTATAATATTTCAGCATAAATATGACCACTCATTCATCCACCTTTCCTGTAATTGAACAATGCTGCCTGTGTTGGAATTGCAATTTTCCTGTACGTCAGCCATTCTTCTCATTACGTGTTAACACATTTCCTGCAAGCTTAAGTCTGAGCACATCAAAATATGGTTTATTTCTATAGCCACTGGAAAAATCTACATTCAACTTTTGCCAGAGCAGCCAGGGCTTAATAGTATTCATTGTGATGATCCTTTTTACTATACTTTTATAGCAGATTTTTTTAGGTCAACTAGCATCCCAGCAGCTCCATGGGGAACTGATGGCTGTTTGCTGTTTGGGACTCAGATAAGGCCAACTGTGGAAGTCTGAGATGAGCTGGAGATCAAATCCTATAGCAACAATCTACTGCTCTGCCACGGGGCTCGTTGTCAGACCCAGAAGTAGAGCATTAATCTGCTGAGGAGAACCTCTGAATGCCCTCTGCATCTGACTGACCCAGCCCCTCACCAACCAACCCCCTCCCCTCTCTTCCCCCAACAACACTCAGATTTACAGCAGAATTGTGGGTATACAGTTGTCAACAGCTTAATGGGATCACTGAATGGGTGATTGTCATTACTGAGTTATTTTCCTTAATTAATTTTATTTAGTTCAAAGTATTTTAAAGTGTTGTCAGAACTTTAAAAAAATTATTTTATCTATATCATATTACCATCAGACACATTTAGCAGGAGCTTTGACAGTGGCAAACTAGGAAAGGTGGTGAAGGTAATAGCAATATGTTATTGAAATATGCTGTCCAGTGCACTAAACCCAGTCTACCTCATGGGTGCCTTTTGAGTGCCGAGGATGAAGTCATCAGGCCTTCAATCTCCACAGCCCTCCCAACACTTACGGATTCAGAGACTTACTTGCCTTACTTGCCCCTCATCTAATTTCATCTACTGTATTTATTGTTTACAATGTGCAAAGTCAGTTTTCTCTCTCCACAGATGCTGCATGACTTATTGGATAAATGAGCATTTTGTCATGTTTTCATTAACTGCAGTATTCTCCGTGTCATTGTGTTCTTTTTGATCCTGTTGTCATGCATCTCCCTCTCCTTGTGTCTCATCCAGACAGATGAGCTGCAATTAATACCTTCACCATGTTCTCCCAGCTATCACCAGCTCCACATCATTCATTCTCTTGGTCTCACCACATCACAGGCTTTTCCTGTCTTCCCCTCCCCCTTCTCCTATGATGGACAGTTATGAAATTAATCTGTTTTGCAAAAAAAAGTGATTTTTTAATAGTTCAACAGAACATGGAATTTTGGAATTCATTTATTGCATTTAGAGATCTATCAGGAGGTGCATTATTGGCTGAAATGATTGATTTTAAATAAACCTTTGGATGTAGATGACAGAAGTAAACAAATTGCATTCGTAAATGAGCAGCAGTTGAGTTATATTAAATACCTAATTTGCTTTGTCTTAATCAATAATTAAGTTGAACAAACAGTGAAGTTGAAACAGACATCTAACCAACATTTTCTTTGAATGGCATTTCTAAACAAAAATATGGAAGTGAAAGGGAATGATGGAGAGTTATTTAGGGGTATAATTATTATGCTGAATTATGTTTTCATTAATACAGCTAACATTTGTGTACCAATTCTTTCTTCTTAACCAGATTCTTATTAGCATAGTAAAATATCCTTTGTTTCACTTTTCACTCAATTTGCTTTAAAGATTACTTTTGATTTTTTTCCCATTTCACAATTTTTTTTTTGCCAATTGCACTTTTAAAGAGATTGAAGCAGGTGAGCGAAAGACAAGAACATCCTAGTATTTCCCCCTTTTATTTATCTCTCATGTTAGCAGGATAAAAAAAGTAAAAATCAAAGAGAAAAATCAGTTGAGAAAGCAGATTGGAAGTTAGGAAAACTGAAATCTGATATTTTGGTGTAGGTCATTTGAGAGTTCCAAAGATTTCCAAAGGAAATGAGAATGATCAAATTGAGTAGGATGGTGTGAAGTATTTTCATGTAAACTCTAATCATAAGTTTGCTTGAAATCACTCTAAGGAACAAGATGTGCAAAAAAATTCCCTGCTCTTTCAGCTGTGTGACATTTTAGAAGGATCAGAAAATAGTGGTGGAATTAAGTCATAGGTTGAACAGTTTAAACATTGTAAGATCTATAATTGTATTTCAAACAAGAAATGACAGATCATGTCCAGTGGCACTATGAAAATCTATCAGTGATTTAAAACACTCGGCAACTTTTTTGGTTTAAGCCAGGACTGCAAGGCATTGAATTATGCTACTTATGGTAAGCTCCTATGCAGGGCTATCATCAAAAGGACTCAAAGAAATTCTTCACCTATTTTAATCCAGCACTTCAGTTTTCCTTTTTAGCCCCCAAGTTGGCCTTATTCTGATTTTAATGCTTAAAAATGGTTTTTAACATGCTATAAGCTCAATTATACTTGACATTCTTCTGTTGGCCAACAGCATTTGGAAATGTTTTTTTATGATGACAGTCATATAAAAATGAGAAACATTTATAAAATTTGCTTTTATTCCACCCCTGCAAATCTCTATCAAGCTTAATCACTTCCACTCATGTAATTATCACCAACAAATATGGGAAGATTTAATATGTAAAATACTGAAAATGGAGAGGGGAGGAAACAAACTGATCATCGTAACTTCCTGCAATAAATTTGAAAGATTTGTTCATGCTGTTTGAGAATAATTTGTCATTAAACTATGAAATGTGTTCTGCAAAGTGGGATGCAATGGTGGAGATATTAAACAGTCAAGATGAAGAACAGTACAGCCTGGCTCCAGAGTGTTTCTTTCCAGCTCAACTGAGATTGTAAACCCACAATCTGAACAACCTCCATTTGAAAAATCATTGTTCCCTCCTCCAGCTATATGGCAATGCTCTTGGACTGATGCCAGGTAAGATTATCATTGCTGTTTCCAGATCATCACTGCAAAACAAAATTAGCACTTCAGCTATAACTCAGTGTTGCACCATTAGGTATGTTCAAAGCAGATTACTTTTATCCCAGCACTGTTCTCACCAGTGAAAGATGTAAAGACACAGTATAATTTGTACATGTCACCCTATTCAAATTTTACTTTATATTTTTTTCATATCATCAAGAATATTTCCAAATCCCTTTAGTGATGTAGCCTGATTGTATGAATTTGAAAATGTGTATGTACACAAGGCAGATACGTGGTTTTGTCGGAGCCTAAGGATGGAAATAAAGTTATTCGTCTTGTTAAAGTCTGATAATTGCTATAAAACCACAAGTGTGGTGAATCAATTATACTAATCAGTTGGATAGATGTTCCACATTTATGCAATCACGTCTTGTATTCTTTCATTAAATAGCAACACTTCCACAGTCATACAAATTCAATTGTATAGCTTTGACAGCAGATTTGAATTCCTTGCAACATCTGTTTTCTATTCTGTACTATTTCTATTTTTTGTGTTATTTCATTCATTGTTGTGAAGGGGCAACTACATTCAATTGCATTTTTACTGTATGTTCTGCAAAAAGAATGTCAAATAAAAAAAACAAAATTAATTCACAGATGCACTTGGCATTTGTTATGTGAAGATGCACCATTTTACAAAAGATTAAACAATATCTGAATAATCAGCATTAAACTGATAATGAACATACTGGCAGCAAGTTGTGAATAAGGTAACAGCTTTATATTTAACATACATACAATGTTGACATTTAGACCTTGAAATCACATTATGTAATAATTGTGAATGAATAAGAGGTCAGTTATTTAAAACAGAGTTGAGGAAGAGCTTCTTCTCCCAGAGAGTTGTGGAGGTGTGGAATGCACTGCCTCGGAAGACGGTGGAGGCCAATTCTCTGGATGCTTTCAAGAAGGAGCTGGATAGATATCTGATGGATAGGGGAATCAAGGGATATGGGGACAAGGCAGGGACTGGGTATTGATAGTGAATGATCAGCCATGATCTCAGAATGGCGGTGCAGACTCGAGGGGCCGAATGGTCTACTTCTGCACCTATTGTCTATTGTCTATTGTCTAATACTGGGTTGATTATTTAAAATTATGTTTTCAACCATCTTAAAGTGTTAATCAGCTTATTTTTGAGATACAAAAAAATAGCAAAATAGCAAAATGCCAAAATAGCAGAGAAGAAATTCAGAGGGATGGGTAGTTTATAAGTTGTAGCAATGGCACTTTGAAAATAATGAGCCTGCTCTTGTTTTTTCACTTTTGGCCAAGTTAATGCAGTGAACTTGCTTTGTGCTAAGTGTTGCATGATGGACAGTGTGATTGTATGGGGAAAATGTGTCAAATTCAACAAATGATGGATTTCTAGTAAAGAAAAACATTTTTCATACAAAATTTGTTCAGGGAAAAAGGTTTATTCTTTCTTAAAGGTCTGTAAAAGAACAATCATGGAAAGCTTATGAAGAATTTTAGAGAGATAATTATCGTAAATATGCATGTTATTAATTTGAAAGATAAAAAGCTCTATTTGTCACATGTACATCAGACCATTGAAACATACAGTGAAATGTTGCACTTACATCAAATGAATAAGGATTGTGCTGGAGGCAGCCCACAATTATTGCAGTATTTCGGTGCCAATAGCTTGCCCTCAACTTACTAAGCCTTACTAAGTCTTTGGAGTGTAGGAAGAGACTGGATCACCCAGAGGAAACCCAAGCAGTCACAAGAGAACATACAAACTCCTTATGGACAGCACTGGGGACTGTACTCTGTTGATCACTGACATTATGACGTGATTGTGCATTGTCCTTTTCTACTAGATTTCTTCATCAGTCATACAAAAGCAGTCAAGTGTTCTATCACTATACAGCATTGATAAGAAGCCAACTGGTCCTTTATCTTCATCAACCAGAAATGATAGCGAAATTTGAATAGGCTTATGGCAAACCCACGATACAGGTGTTGTTGATTATGTGCATTCAACAATTAGAGTACCACTTCTCTCCCATGATATACTGTAACGCGATGTATAAATGATACAGATATTGGGAACATCAATGAAAGAATCCCAAAGAACATGGAATTTCAATTTTAAGGAAAGCAGCTCTTTAAATGCCTTTTAAACAATGGGAATAGGTGGGTTGCTGTCTTTCTCGACAGCATGGGCAAGAATCTGCATTATGATAATTAAAAACGTAATGGATGAGTGATCCAAAGCCTGCAATGGGTAAATTTGTGTTATTCTGGCGCCAAGCTTTAAGTGTTTGCCCAATCAGCTGCTCTTAAAATAGAGGCATATTAAAAAATCTTAAAATAGAAGATTAAAGTAATGGTAATTCTTTGCTGCACGGTATCAAATGTTGCTGCAGTATAAAATTATTGTCTCAGCTGCCTGCACTGGATGTGCAATACAAAAGTGAATGTTTATTGTACTCCATCTCCAAACTTCAGCAACATTGGCTTCACATGCCTGGTACTGAACATTAGCTTTTAGTCCTGTTGCTTCCACTGAATGTATTTGCAATATTGTTTCATCAATGTTATCAAGACAGAAAATATTAAAAACTAAAGCAACCTATGCTATATTATGCACAATAAAATTATAATAGGCTTCATGTAAATGTGGGTGGGTTTTGTTTTTTGTTTGTGATGTATCTATGTATGTAAGAATCACCTGCTCCAGGACTACACATGGCCCTACTTCGTCAACATGTCATGCCCTGGGCTATTGTCTATGGATTCCATAATGGACTCCTCAGAGCCTGTTCAGTGAGAATCACCATTGAACTTGAAAGACTTCTGAAATAAATGCTTTTGTAATGACTTTTACCCGTTTTGTGCCATAATTTTCTGTATTGTTTACCTCATAATATGAGGGGTCAAGTTGAAATAGTAACATTCATGAACGACTACGTAAATAACTAATCATTGGAGACAGTGCATATGTCCCTCCGCATGCTTCAATAATGGAGGCCAAGCAAAATTGTAGAGATTCGTTTCCCAAGCTCCTAGAATTGGTTGTGTTTCTGACAAGTCACCATGAGCTGTTTCGTTCTTGCTCTGTACTGCTCGGCTGGAGGACAGCTCTCATATTTCTCAATGATAGCTTTGTGAACAGATCAAGCAGTCATGTTGCTATCCCTTTTAATTTGAAATATAGGTCTATTTCATCACTTAAATGCTCTGAACCCATTGAAATCTGCCCATAAAGCGATGCTAAACAGTCAACTGAAAATAAAAAGTTACGTGTAACAGGAACTTCCATTTCAATTTATAAAACTAATGGGTGTTCTGATATTTAATAATGCACCTATTGTAAAATTTGGACTAGATTTGAATCCCTATTTTCACAGTCTCACCCAACTGTCTGGCCTCTGGTAAAAATCAGGGCTTTCATATATTAATGAGCATTCTTACACAGAAAACAACTACACTTCTAACAGGCATTCTATTTCTGTCCCAAATCTTGGAGAATTTTAACTGTCATTCAAATCCCACAGCAATCTCCGCAATCAAAGATGATGTGTTGATGGCACAGATTTAATCAACCTCAGTTTGATTATGGATAAGGTACTTGGTCTACCAGCAGTGAAATTCACGTGGTAGACATGCCAGTCAGCATCACTGTCTATTCATTTCAAATTCTCTGTTACTGAACAGGCACATTTTCTTTCAATGAGGACAGTGACGGAGCCCTATGTTACCAGATCTGCTGACAAACTAATTTACAATAAGCTGTATCAATGAGGATTACCCCATCTGAATTCAAGATGGCGGTGTGACGCAGCTTGCAGCAGCCACTCCAGAGCTGATTATCTGTTATTTATGAAGCGGAGTTCCATGCGCAATCATAATCTGATGAAAAACAGACGTGGGAGCATGGAGGAACATCTGGAAATCTCCAGGAAGGCCTTCTTCATTGCTGCTGCTGCTGTGAGGTCCAGGTCTCTGCTGGGAAGAACAGGCCCCCAGTCCTCAGGGTCGCGTTGACGATGGCTGTTGGCGGGGGCATCTTAATACGCTTGGCAGAGGATGGTGCTCAGAGAAGCTGTACCAGAGGAGATGGTTGGAGGCTCGGAGTCCGCTACGGTCAGAGTGCTTTCATAGTGTGCTGCATCTGCGAGGCTGAGTCGGGCGTCGCCGTGAAAGTCCATAGCGGGGGGTACTCCTTTCTGCCGCCTGCGTGGGATGACGAGTCTGTCGGGACCCTGAGGACTTGTGGAAACTGTGTGGTGATTTCTTTTGAGCTTATAGTCTTTTAACATCTTTGGACTAATGCCCATGATCTGTTTTTTTATCAATTATGCTATTGTTTGCACTGTTGTAACTATGAGGTTTGGTGCAGGTCTTGTAGCTTTAGTTTTTGGTTTTGTTTTGTCTGGTGGGATTGGAGCTGCTTTCCAGGGAACGCATTAAGACGGTAGCACGATATTAATACGCAGCAGCCTCTCCAGACTCTGGATTGGGAATTGCCAAACGTTATGTGGATTTTCTGGTGTAGTCTGTTTTGTCATGTGCTTTTGTGATATCATTCTGGAGGAACGTTGTCTCATTTTTTAACTGCATTGCATTTGTGGTTTCTAAATGAGAATAAACAATCTGAAACTGAATCTGATTCCTCCAGTTAATTGGTAATGGAGATATGTACATCATTATAATACAGGTGACGAAGTGTGTCCCTTGTTCTCCCTGATGATGCCCATTATTCTACTAGATGTAGGAAATCTAGAAAGTAAATGCAGGAAACAATCAAGTTTACTGCAGCAGAGAGAATGCAACAGACATTTTTGAAAAAGAGCAATTTCTCAGTGGAATGCAAAGACGTTAAAGAAATGATAAGACTTCAAAACTTGAGAGATACACAGTACAACTGCACCTCATTACACGATAAAATTGCAGCGTTTTCCTATGTGGCCTCTCCGGGAGTTGCATGCCATCTCAACAGGGGTTTTAAGGCAAGCTAAAAGTTGGGCAATTCTTTCCAGAATGGTTACAGAGTTCATTTGGGGCCAACAGGCGAACAACAGAAATTAATTCAAATTTTGTTTCAGCCATTGTAAATGCTGTAATATTAGCTGCTTCTCAGAAAGCAGTAGTTATAATCACCAGAATCCTCCAAAACCCTTCAAAATCCTTACCATGCTCCTAATGAAGTTGATAAAGACTCTTGATTTAATTGGGTCCAGTGACTCCCCATGCATGTCTTTTCTTATTAACCCAAAGCAAACATTACAGGAAGTATTTTGTATACATTTTCACATCATTTTTAGTTGTGGCTGTGAAATTACAAGGTGGTAAGAGTCCTTATTTGTTTAATTGTATATTATTTAAGAGATCATCAAACATACAGTACATTTTGATTTCAAATAAATTGGATTCAGTATAAATTCAACTGAAAAAGATTTTGAAGCCTCAACAATCTAATATCACTGAGAGATGCATCGACATTTATATTAGACTTAAATTGGAATAATTACCAAGTACTGATAATTTTGTTAATGACCTGCTTGCAGCTAGAACACTAGCTTGAAGGAGGATGGGAGAGGAGACACTCATTTATCATCAGTAAACCTGGTTTCCTCAATGTGTCACAGGATCAATTAAGTATTTTCTGTAGGTTTCCTTCCTGAGGCTTGGTTAATCATTGAAAATATCTGAAATATTAGGGAAAGGGGGTGAGTGTAGGAAATGGGCAGTGCAATTCGTATTTAGCCCAGAACAAAAAATATTCAAGACTCTCAAGGTTCAACAACAAGTTGTTGAATACCTCAATACCTCAGCCATTGTACTTCCCTGTGCACCAGGATACTCAACTTACTCATCAGAAGAACTCAAGCACTGAGAATCGGTAGCAACCTTTCCTCCTCGCTGACCATCAATATAAGTGCAGCTCAAGACTGTGTGTTAGCCCCTGCCCTACTCTCTGTAAACATAGAACTGTCTGGCTAAGCACAGCTCCAATGCCATTCTCAAATTTGCTGTCTCACTACTGTTGTTAAATGAATCACATTAAGCCAGTTTACCAGAGCGAGAAAGGACACATGTTTGAGCAGTGCTGGATAGAGTGCAAACATGTGCCAGTCTGTATTGAGAGATCAGAACTGGACAGAGTCAGCAGCTTTAAATTTCTGGGTGTTAACCTGTCCTGGACCCAGCACATTAATGCAAACATATTAAAAGCATACCAGCATCTTTACTTTCTAAGCAGATTTCTTAGGAGGTTCAGCTTCTCATCAAACAATCTGACAATTTCTGCAAATGAAGTCGCTATTCAGAAATATCCCATGCTGTAGTCAATGATGGCAATTACTATCAACTCTGATTGTATTTCAGTGTTGTTCTCTCCAGCTGACATTGAGTTAAGTGGCATTCCAGACCTTAGGAAACTAAAGCAAAAGAAAGAACATTTGTAAAACTGGTTTAGAAACACATGCATACATATATTAAAGAACTGATGCTCTAATTGATACTCATGGGGGTGTGGGAGTAAACATGTGCTTTTCTTTGTCTAGAAAAGTTATTTTTATGGTGACAGAGCATAATTCTGTACCAACATCCCTGTTCTGGGAATGAAAGAGCATGAGTAACATATATGCACATTCCAAAATGTATGTTTTTTACAGATCCTAATTGTCCCACTTCTTGGACCACTGCCATTTTATTTCTGTATGGCTGTAAAATGTTGACCTTGCTTTCAAATTCTCATAGAGTGACATTTGTCTCTGCTTTACCATTTATGTGGAAAATAAGTCTTCTTACATTTATATGCCATTGAACTGGATGTTTCTCCTTCCCTTACAGCAAGGTGGTAAACTAAATAATCTCTACAGTCTGATCCGGAGAAGATTCCCTTTCCTTGGGAAGTCTGATTCATGAATCAATCTCGCAGGGTGGGCCAAAAAAATGGACATTAGTTGTGTGGAAAAACTCATCAAGACAGGCAACATTGTGGAGAGCAATAAACAGTAAACATTTCCGTCCAAGACCCTTCATCTACACTGAAATGTCGACAGCTTATTCCCATCATTGACGATGCCTGTCACACTGAGTTCCTCTCACATTTTGTGTGTGTTCCTCTAGATTTCCAACATCTGCAGAATCCCTTGTGCTTAAATTTAGTTGCCTGTAGTGCTAAATATGGGAGAGAGCTTTGTCTCAGAGCATTTATTTTCCCCCCAAGGGTGTCAAACACCAAAGAAATGTGGAAGAGAGTGAGTGAGGAGTACAAGTATATAGTTTGCTGAGAGCAGCATCACACGTGGACAAGGTGCTAGAGAAATCTTATGGCACACTGCCAATGCTTTCAGGATAGTAATTGGGACATTGTGTTGCAGTTGTACAAGATGTTGTTGAGACCACACTTGGAATGTTTTGTGCAGCTTTTGTTGCTTTGTTATATAAAAGGCATGGTTAAACTGGAAACAGTACAGAGAAGATCTACAAAGATGCAGTCAGGACTTGAGTTATAGGGAGAGGGTTAGCAGACTAAGAGTTTATTCAGGATTCCAGATTCAAGATTTTTTAATGTCATTTCCAGTACACAAGTGTAAAGGAGAGATAAATTTCAGATCTGATGTAGTACAAAATAAAAGCACAATGAGATGAACAGAATTATTAAAAATGATAAATATAAATATGTAAATCAATTATATGTACATAAAGTTAAACTAGGCACAGGAGTGTCTGTACATAAGGTGATTCTGACAGGATGATAGGTGAGCAATGGAGGATGAGAGGTAACCTGATAGAGGTGTATAAGATGATGAGAGGCGATGATCATGTGGATAGTCAGTGGCTTTTTCCCAGGGCTGAAATAGCTAGCACAAGAGGGCATAGTTTTAAGGTGCTTGGAAGAAGGTGCAGAAGAGATGTCAAGGGTAAGTTTTTTATGCAAAGAGTGGTGAGTGCATGGAATGGGCTGCTGGTGACAGTGGTGGAGGTGGAAATGATAGGGTTTTTTAAGAGATTCCTGGACACTCACATGGAGCTTAGAAAATAGAGGGCTATGGGTAACCCTAGGTAATTTCTAAAGTAAGTACATGTTCGGTACAGCTTTGTGGGCCGAAGGGCCTGTATTGTGCTGTAGGTTTTCCATGTTTCTATGAAATAATAACGTAGAGGTGGTGGATGTGTTGTGGGTTTGGATAGTGAGTGGAGGTGTTGATCAGCCGTACTGCTTGGGGAAGTTAACTGCCTTTGATCCTGATGGTTCTAACATGGATGCTTTGTAGTTTTCTTTTTGCTGTGAGTGGGACAAACCATCCATGAGCAGGGTGGGTAGAACTCTTCCTGATGTTGCTGGCCTTTTTCTTGCACTTTTCTGTCCTTGATGGAGAATACCAGTGATGCGCTAGGCAGTTTTAACCACCTGCTTTAGAGCTTTCCAGTCCACAGCAGTGCAGTTTCCATACCATACAGTGCTCTCCACTGCACAGCTGTAGACTGACATGAGTATAGATGAGCCTAGTCCAGCTCTCTTCAGCCTCCTCAGAAAACAGAGGCTCTGGTGAGCTTTCTTAATTGTATAGTATCACAAACAGAGAAATTCTGCAGATACTGGAAGTCTAAAGCAACACACACAAAATGCTGGAGGAACTCAGCAGGTCAGCAAGCACCTATGGAAAAGAGTAAACAGTCGATATTTCGGGCCAAGACCCTTCATCAGGACTGGGATCTTGACCAAAATGTCAACTGCTTACTCTTTTCCAAAGACCATTCCTGATGAAGCACTTAGGGACAGAAGCATGGATGAGTGAAATTTTGAAGATGTCCATGAACTGGTCTGAATCCTCCCAGAGGACTCGTCCTGGGATGTTTTATGGACCAGCCACCACATGTGGTTTGACTCTCCAAAGGGACCTTCTCACATCTGCTGCTGTTACAGACAATGGCTGGGAGGAAGGTAGCTTTCATGGCTGGTGTAGTGTTGCATGCCTAGAAACATGCATAAAAGATGTTTGGAGCATCAGAGATGAAGGTGAC
Source organism: Hypanus sabinus (assembly GCF_030144855.1). Classification (NCBI taxonomy): domain Eukaryota; kingdom Metazoa; phylum Chordata; class Chondrichthyes; order Myliobatiformes; family Dasyatidae; genus Hypanus; species Hypanus sabinus. The sequence continues at coordinate 42,287,701 of NC_082715.1, read as the reverse complement.
ACTAGTACAGTCAACATTGTTTATCCTTGCATAGTCCGTAATGACTTGATGACCAGCTGCAAGGACAGAGACAGATTAGGAGAATGGGCAAGAAAGTAGCAAATGAAATACAATGTTGGAAAATCCATAGTCATGCTCTTTGGTAGTAGAAATAAATGTGCAGACTATTTTCTAAACTGGGACAAATCCCACAAATCTGAGATGCAAAGGGACTTGGGAATCCTTGTGCAGAACACCCTAAAAGTTAACTTGCAGGTAGAGTATGTGGTGAGGAAGGCAAATATTGTGTTAGCACTCATTTCAAGAGGTTCAGAATACAAGAGCAGGGAAGTGATGCTGAGGCTTTATAAGGCACTGGTGAGGCCTCACCTTGAGTATTGTGAACAGTTTTGGGCTCCTCATCTAAGACAAGACATGCTGGCATTGAAGAGGGTTCAGAGGAGGTTCACAAGGATGATTTCAGGAATGAAAGGGTTATCATACGAGGAACGTTTGATAGCTCTGGATCTGTATTCTTTGGAACTTATAAGGATGAGGGCGGGGATCTCATTGAAACCTTTCGAATGCTGAAAGGCATAGACAGAGTAGATGTGGAAAGGATGTTTCCGATGATGGTCGAGTCCAGGATAAGAGTGCACAGCCTCAGGAGAGAGGAGCATCCATTTTATACAGAGATACCGAGAAATTACTTTAGCCAGAGGTTGTGAATTTGTGGAATTTATTACCACAGGCAGCTGTGGAGGCCAGGTCGTTGGATGTATTTAAGGTGGGGTTTCTTACTTGGACATAGCATCAAAGGTTATGGGGAGAAGCCTGTGGAATAGGGCTGAGGAGGGGAAAAAGGATCGGCCACAATTGAATGGCGGAGCGGACTCAATGGGCAAAATGGCCTAATTCTGCTCCGATGTCTTACGGTCGATGGAAACTTTACTAACCAACAATGTCACTTGCATATTTATAAATGCAGAGCCACACAGACATGCCTGTAGACAGAGCGGAGCTGTAGGCTAAGCACGAGTTCCTGAGATCCACCTGTGTTGATTGTTCATAAAGAGGAGGTGTTACACCAAGCTGAACTGACTGGTCTCCTGATGAGGAAGTCGACAATTCAGTTACAGAGGGAGATACAGAGCCCCAGGGTTAGGAGCTTGATGAGTAATGCTAGGGGGCTGATGCTATAGAATGCAGAGCCGTAAACGATAAACAGCAGCCTTTCACCACTTTCTGGATGAATACCAAGTGCCATTTCCACCAGAATGTCAGTCGTGTCATGAAGAATGGTGAGATTCTAGCTTCTAGCTGTGCCAAAATTTGAAAGCGCTACACAAGCATGCATGATTGCAAGGTTCCTGAATGCTGATCACTGCAATTTCCCAGGCACATTCTGTTGCAAGAGCCCTTCACAAACCCAGCAGTGAAGCAGAAACCTTACATAGAATTTCCTGCAATTAAACAGGGGAATTTGCTCACTGAACCTTCACCAGCTAAATCTGGTGCAGATCCAGCTACTTGTCTGGGGAGGATCAGCTGTGTGGGCAATGGATAAGTTACAGAAAATTTATATTTTTGTTTAATTGTGTTACGTTAACTATATTTTAAAGTATTTAGGGCCTTTGAGTGTGTTTTTCATTTTTTTTAATTTTTATTGTTGAATGCTTGTGAAAGTACTCGAAAGCTTTGACAGTCGATTCAGTGTTGGGATCTGGGATTTATGTTTGGACTTTTCATAAGTCCCGCAGAAGGCTTGGGCAAGACCAGACTAGGGCAAGCAGAGATGTAGGCTCTAAGTACACTTCCAGTGTGCTCTTTTTTTTCTGTTGGTATGTAGTGAGTCTGCTGAGAATGGGTTCAGAGTTAGTGGCATGTTCCTTCTGTTGGATGTGGAAGGTTTCAGAGACTTCCAGTCTCCCTGATAACTACATCTGCACAAAGTGCATCGAGTTGCAGCTCCTTTGAGACTATGATAAGGATCTGAAGTTACAGCTCAATGACCTTTGGGAGAATGGGGAGATGATAGATAGAAGCTATAGGGACTTACAATAGTCACCCCTAAGTTGCAGGACACAGGTACCTGGGTGACAGTGAGGAGAGGGAAAGGGAACAGCAGCCAGAACAGAGAAACCCGATGGCAATTCTCCTCAATAATAAGTATACTGCTTTGGATACTGTTGGGGTGGGGTGGGGAGAATGGCCAATCCGCAGCAATGAGGTCTCTTGCACTCTCTGGATCAGTGGCTCAGAAGGGGAGGGGCGTGTTGCAGTGATAGTTGGTTAGGGGAACAGAAAGGTGGTTCTCAGATCGAGTCCACAGAATTCTTAAATGGGAGGGTGAGCAGCCAGAGGTCGTGGTCCATGTCGGAGGCCCTAAATACTTTAAAATATAGTTAACGTAACACAATTAAACAAAAATATAAATTTTCTGTAACTTATCCATTGCCCACACAGCTGATCCTCCCCAGACAAGTAGCTGGACATGGGTAGGATGGATGTAGCAGTCCTGCAAAGTGAAGTCTGGGAGTCAGATATTCAGAAGTTGGCGCTGGAGGGAGAGCTTCAGGATTTTGAATCATTGGCTCTCTTCCAGGGAAGATGGGGCCTGTACAAAAGGGATTATTTGCACCTGAACTGGAGAGGACTGATATCCTAATAGAAAAGTTTGCACAGACATGGGGATAAAGCTAGAGTTGCAGAAGGATGGGGACCAGAGCATCAGGACAGATAGTGGAGTGACTATGGAGAAAGATGTTTTTAAGTCTACATACAGGTTCAGGAATCAAAAGGTTGAGCATGGTGGGACTAATATTCTGAGCTGCGTATAATTCAGTGCCAGGAGTATTGTATGAAAGACAAATGAGCTTATGGTATGATGCACCATCAATAACTCACACTGAGACGTAAGGCGAGATATCGGCTGTTTTTGACTGGAAGAAGGAACCAGGAGTGAGTGTTCATCATACTATGTCCTGGAGACTGAGGCCGAGCGTCAGGCCTCAGATCGCCTTTATACAGGGGCCTGTGGGAGGAGCCACAGGAGCAGTCAGCAGGGGGCGTGTCCAGACAGGCACATAGTTCACCACATGATATGAATCAGCGCATGGAATTATGACATTGTAGCCATTAATGAGACTTGGTTGCAGGAGGGACAGGACTGGTTAATGTTCTGGGTTCTATTCTTTAGACACGAGAGGGTGGGAAGGATTAAAAGGGGAGAGATAGCATAATTAGTCAGGGAAAGTATCACTGAAGTGCTCAGTCAGGGCGGTCTAGAGAGCTCATCTAGTGAGGTTTTATAGGTCGAATTGAGCAATAAGTAAGGTATTACCGTGTTAATTGGATTATTTTACAGACCACCCAACTACTCGCAGGATTTAGAGGGCTGATTTGTAGAGAGATTGCAGACTGATGCAAGAAACATAAAGTTGTGATAGTAGGCAATTTTAACTTTCTACACATTGACTGCGACCCCCACACTGCAAAAGGGCTAGACGGCAAATAGTTTTGTCAAGTGTGTTCAGGAATTTTTTTACGTAATCAGTACTTAGAAGTCCCGACTAGAGAAAGTGTAATGCTGGATCTCCTATTAGGGATTGAGACAGTGCAGGCAACAGAAGCTTGCATAAGAGAACATTTTGTATCAAGCGATCATAATGCCATTAGTTTCATGATAATTATGGAAAAGGGTAGGTCTGATCATCAGGATGAGATTCTATATTGGAGTTTTGATGTTATCAGAAAAGCTCTGACAAGGTGGATTGGGGATCATTTTTTTTCTGGCAACTATGTACTTGGTACGTGGAGGCCTTCAGATGTGAAATTTGGAGAATACAGTGATTGTATGTTCCTGTCAGAATAAAAGACAAGAATAACAAATTAATGGAACCTTGGTTTACAAAAGGTATTGAAGCCCTAGTTAAGAAAAAGAAGAGTTGCACAGCAGGTACAGGCAGGCAGGAACAATGAAGTACTTGTGGAGTGTAAGAAATGCAAGAGAGCACTTAAGAAGGAAATCAGGAGCACTGAATGTGTATGAGGAAGTCACGGTAAAGGTTTTGAAATTTGGAAAATATGTTTCTGATGATATTTTGGGAATTGAATACTACTGGGACAATTCACTGTGGATTGTTTTCTTGATTCTAAAAAAAGTCTTAATTGATTGAAGGTTCCAGGAGGGAACAGTTGAAGGGTCCCACGATATTGATGAGAACCTGAAATAGCATGGAACTTCGGATAAACTCTTAGTTCAGCAGTATCAAAATAAAGCAGATGGAGCAGTCACATCTCTCAAGGGATTCAAAATACAGCCGTGATTTGGAAAAAGAAACTACCATAAAGCTGCTCACTAGTCAATATTTTTGTGAGATCAGCAAGGATTTGAACTTCCTTTTTACCATATCATTTCAGAGCAGTTGTCATGTTTGTTAGCATCAGTACAGTATAATTCTTGGAGGCAGCTTAACAAGTTAGCTCTACACCTCATTGACTTTATACCATCTGCTGGTTAAAAATAAACCCACAACTGTTCTGAATATCATTTTAGCCTGTGAAACTGCTTCATTGTTTAGATTTTTTGAATTGTAGTTGGATGATTTCTTTAGTTTGGCCTGTTCCAGCAAATTTTAAATCTGCCAGAAAGAATTATTATTTTAATCTCCTCTTCCAGCTAAATTATGGCAATCAGATGGACTGTTTGACTTTGGTGGGGATATAAAATGGTGGCAGTGGACTGACACCCCAAGTAGTCTGACTTTCTATACTGATAATGCAAGGTAGGAACTTGCACACTTAATTAATGTCCTCTCCCACTTCTGAGCCCTCCTAAAAGCAGAATCAGAGCTGACCCTTGTGGAACTGAAGCCTGCAACCTCCATCTCCTATTCCTTGTGTGTGTCACCCAGTTTTAAGTCCCAAAACAGCTGACAGACTATGAAAAATCACAGACCATACTTATTGCCAGTATAACAATCAGGTAATCAAACATTGTACTTCCAATTTGCCACTGATAACTCAGAGAACTTGACTATTAACTGCACTCTCACATAGTCTTTTTGGATCAGGAGGAATTGGGGATTGGCAATGAATATTCTCCTTAACAGTGATACCCACATTGTTTGAATACGTAGCAAGAAAAGCCAGCTGGCATAATGCTTTATTACAGGAACTCTGTTTACCATCTGCTGCATTTATACGCTGACATATCTGCCAGAAATACCCCACCACCAATACCAGGGCTATAGGATTTAAGCGCCAGCACTAACACCTCTGGAAGCATTGAATGCAACCCAGACAAAATTTTCTTGAACAACCACCAATAAAATGAAACATTAAGCTGCCTGCCCACAAGTTTGTTTGTGCAAGGCAATAGCGACACAGGCGATCCCAGGCCCTCAGACAGGAAGCCCGTCACATATTAGTCTTTGGGAACCAATTACAAATACTGAGCCCAAAATGAAAATACTGGGAAAGATCAGGAGGTCTGGCAGCACCTGTAGAAAGAGGAACAGAGGTAATTTTCTGGAACATGAATTGCACATTAATCCTGGTTTTATTTCCACAGATGCTTTTGGACCTGTTGAGTGTTTCCAGCATTTTCTGTTTTTGTTTCAGAATTTTGGCATCTATGGTTTTTAGAACGATGAAACCTGAGCTTGTCTGGCACCAGAAAAGGCAGCAATACAGGGTAAAAATTTTATAACATTTTCCCTGGAGAGGATTCCACACACCTGCATGCATGCCTGTGAGGCTGGAGGAGCAGTGCTAACAGCACTGGAGCTGGGAAAGAACAGGAGCAGCTGAGGAAGAAGGATCAGAGTACTGTTCCAGCATACAAAGCAAAAAAGGCATGGCTCTGAGCACAATGGGTAAAGGGAACACAGTTTATGAGGGAGTCTTTCTTAGAGCTGCCATAACTGGAGCCCTAAATCAGTCATTAGCATCACCATGGTCAAGGATGTTTACAGTTTAACTCTGGGCTTATTTGAGACACCTGAAGTGAATGACACTGAAATAGCACAGGTTCTTGTGCTCCTCTACATCACTGAAATGATGGTGGTCCCCTTCACTTGGAGGTACACACATGTATCATCTTTCACTTGGGAAAAAAAGGTGCAATTGGTTTATTATTGTCACACATACTAAGGTACAATGAAAAGCTGTTCTTGCATGAAGTCCCTACAGATCAAATTATTACATTTGTTTCATCAAAACAAGTGGGATAGCACAATATGATAGTGGTTAACGTAACACTATTACTGTGCCAGCAGCCTGCCTCTATTCGTAAAGAGTTTATACGTTCTCCCTATGACCACATGGGTTTCCTCCAAGTGCTCTAATTTTCTCCTACGTTTCAAAGGTGCATAGGTTAGTAGGTTAATTGGTCACACAGGTGGAATTGGCTGTAGACATTATTACCAAAGGGGAGGTCCTTTGGAAGTTGAAAGGTGTGAAGGTAGATTAGTCACCTAGAGAAGGTGGATTAAACCCCCAGCATTTTGAAAGAGGTAGCTGAAGAGATTGTTGATGTATTAGTAGTGGTCTTTTAACAATTACTAGATTCTGGAATGGTTCCGGAGGACCGAAAAATTGCAAATGTCACTTGTAGATAATTACAGGAATAAATGAAATAAAATGAAATTTTATGAAAACAATACATAAACAGACAAACATTGACAACTATCATGAGCAAATGGAGAAAACCTGTGCAAATAGAAACAACTGAGAACATCGGTTGTAAACAGTCTGTAGTTTGAGAATCAGTTCAGAGTTGTGGTGAATGAAGTTCTCCATTCTGCTTCGGGAGTATGATGGTTATGGGGTAATAACCTGGTGTGGAAGCTGATGCATCTGTACCCCTTGTCCAATGGTAGAAGTGAGAAGAGAGCACGGCCCGCATGGATGCTGCTTTCCTGCAGCAGCGCTCTGTGCAAATGGACTAAATGATAAGGAGGGTTGCTCCGGTGCTGGGCAGGGCTGTACCCACCACTTTCTGTAACTTCTTTTCTTCCTGCGTGCTTGTGCTTCCATACCAGATGGTGACACAACCAGTCTGGATATTCTCCACTGTGCATCTACAGAAGTTTGTCAGAGTTTTAGATAATATGCCGAATCTGTGCAAACTTTTAAGGAAGTAGAGGTACTGTCATGCCTTCTTTGTGATGACACTTACATGATGGTCTCAGGATAGCTCTTCTGATACGTTGACACCAAGGTGTTTAAAGTTACTGACACTCTTCACCTCAGATCCCACAATGTGGACTGGTGCATGGACCTCTGGCTACTTCATCCTGATATCAATAATCAACTGCATGGTGGTGCTGACATAGAATGAGAGGTAGTTGTTGTAGCACCACTCAGCCATATTTTCAATCTTCCTCCTATGTACTGATTTGTCACCACTTTTGATTCAGCCAACAACAGTGGTGTAATCAGCAAACTTAAATATGGCAAGGAGCTGTACATTATCACACAATAATGGATATAAAGTGAATAGAGCAGGGGGCTAAGAACACAACCTTGTGGTGCACCTGTACTGATGTTAAGTGTGGAGGAGATGTCATTGCCAATCCATACTAAGTAGGGTTTGCCAGTGAGAAAATCAAGTACCCAGTTTACAGAGAGATACCGAGGTATTTCAGTTTAGACGTAAGTTTCAAAGGGGTGATGGTGTTGAATGCTGAGCTTGAGCCAATGAAGAGCATCCTGAAGTATGCAGCTTCATTGTCTAGGGTATCCAGAGCTGAATGAAGATCCAGTGCAATGGCATCCGCTGTTAACCTCTTGTGTTGGTAGGCAAATTGGTGTGGAACCAGGTCACTCCTCAGGCACAATTTGATCAGCTCCATGACCAAGCTCTGGAAACATGATATTGCAGTGGATGTAAGTGCTACTGGATGATAGTTATTGAGGTCAGGCACCATAGTCTTCTTGGGTAACAGAATGATTGAAGTTTGCTTGAAACAGGTAGGTACCTCAGACTGCCAAAATGAGAAGCTGAATATGTCCACAAATACCCCAGCCGGTTGATCAACACAGATCTTCAGTACTCAGTCAGGTATGTCATCTGGGCCAGATACTGTACTTTCTATGAATTCAGCCTTCTGATGAATGTTCTCATGTCGGCTTCAGAGACTGGGTCATGGGGAGGGGTTGCTCATAAAGGGGTCTCCATGTTCTGTTGGTGAAAGCAAACACAAAAGTCATTGAGCTCATCTGAGAGTGAAACATGGTTGCTGTTTATGTTATACAGTCCTGGTGAAGGGTCTTGGCCCAAAGCATCAACTGTTTACTCTTTTCTGTAGATGCTGCCTGGCCCACTGAGTTCCTCCAGCATTTTGTGTGCGTTGCTATTTATATTGCTTGGGTTCGCTTTGTAGGAAGTGATGGCATTCCATCCCTATTGCAATTGGCGTACTTCCCTGTTATACAAGCTTAATTATTCCAGAGTTGCCACTTTGCACATGAGATGGTCTTCCGGAGGTCATAGCTCTTGTATTTTCCTGATCACCAGTCCTAAAGGCCAGCAATCCAGCCCACAGCGGATCATGAATCCCTTGGTTGATTGAGCCTTTGGGTTGTGGAACACTGAATGATGTTGTGGGGATACACTCATCCATGCATGTCTTTGGCATCTGTCGGGTAATCATTCTTCTCCTTTGATGGGTCCTTGGACATGGCACAGTCCACCAGCTCAAAGCAATCCCATTACCGATTCTCTGCTTCCCGTGACCACCTATTTGTTGTCCTTACGTCTGCTGCTTGCTCTTTCATCTCTGCCTATACACAGGCAGCAGGAGGACAGTCTTTTTATTTACATTACCTTCTTAGCCTTTCACTAGACTCACATTTGATTGGTTAGGGAAATTCATAGTTGCTGGTCATGTTCACTCAATTCTTAGATGTCCTGTTACCCAACCTGTGATGTTATCATACAAATACTTACCCTGGAAAATATTTCCTCTCCTCTCACCGCTACCAGCAGGCCGGAGGTGCAGGAGACTTGGTTCGAATGCATGAGTAATTGTCACCCAGCAGCCGTCCACATACTAGACCAGCTACACTTGTCTCAGCTCCATGTCTGTTGACTCGCCTATGGCTGTGTACTCACTTTCAGGGATTATGCTGGTCATGTTTTATACCTTCAAACTGATGAGATGAATATCAATTGCTCCTTCTGGTAAAAAAAGCTTTCCATCCCTCTCTTCTGTTTCTATTCCTCTCTCTGTCCTCTTACCTCTTCTCACCTGCCTATCACCTCCACCCTCCCCCAACTCCTGTTCCCTCTTCCTTACATTTCTCCTATGGTCACCTCTCCTCTCCTATCTGATTCTTCCCTCTCCAGCCTCTAGCTACCCTCCTTCTCCTCCCCTTACTCTTTTATTCTGGCATCTTCCTCCTTCCTTTCCAGTCCTGAACAAAGGATTGGTCCGAACCTGCTCAATTGGTCAACTGTCTGTTCATTTCTATAGATGCTGTCTGACCTGCTAAGTTAATTATGTGTGTTGTATTTTGTATTTATTTACTTTTTTATTGTTTGCACAAATTGTTCTTGTTTTGCACATTGGATGTTTGTTATATGGGGCTTTTCCTGGATGCTATTGTGTTCCTTTGTACTGTGGCTGCCAGCAAGTAGATGCATCTCAAGGTTGGGTATGCAAACTTTGATAATAAACTTAGTTCACACTTTGAATTTTGAACATGCAAGATCAAGCCTAAGGAAGGCAAATGCCAGTAGTCAAGTCAAGTCAAGTCACTTTTATTGTCATTTCAACCATAACTGCTGGTACAGTACACAGTAAAATTGAGACAACATTTTTCAGGACAATGGTGTTACATGACACAGTAAAATATGTACAATGTCTGAAATACATCTTATGGAAATGTTTGTTAGGTGATGAACAATAAAAAAATAAATTAAAAAAAAACAACACAGAGAGAGAAAAAAAAACAACTACACTAGACTACAGACCTACCCAGGACTGCATAAAGTGCACAAAACAGTGCAGGCATTACAATAAACAAGACCTCAGTAGAGGGCAGTAAATTGGTGTCAGTCCAGACTGTGGGTATTGAGGAGTCTGATAGCTTGGGGGAAGAAACTGTCACACAGTCTGGTCGTGAGAACCCGAATGCTTCAGAGCCTTTTCCTAGATGGCAGGAGGGAGAAGAGATTGTATGAGGGGTGCTTGGGGTCCTTCATAATGCTGTTTCCTTTGCGGATGCAGCGTGTAGTGTAAATGTCCATGATGGCGGGAAGAGAGACCCTGATGATCTCCTCAGCTGACCTCACTATCTGCTGCAGGGTCTTGCGATCCGAGATGGTGCAATTTCCAAACAAGGCAGTGATGCAGCTGCTCAGGATGCTCTCAATACAACCCCTGTAGAATGTGGTGAGGATGAGGGGTGGCAATAGATTCATTCCTACAATAAATTAACTATTATGAACAATTAAAGAATCTTTTCCATTTCAATAATATTTTGACCTCAAAACACCAAATATATTAGCTTATTGCCTATTGTATAATTTTCCCCTACATTATATTGCATTTTCAAAGCACTCTTTAATTAAACATGAAACTGAAGTTATGGTGCAGTCCAAGAAAACACCATTCAAATGTCTGCGAGAAGCTCAAATTGCTTCCGAGTTAAAGTCAAAGTCTCTAAAGTAGAACAGTAATGAACTAAACTACATTGAATCTTATATCACACATATGACCAGCAGAAATAATACAGCTGGTTTCAACTTATCAACTCAATTTTGTTTTATTGAGAATGGATTGGATTTGTGTGTGGTTTTCATGAATGAAGATGAGTAATTAAAATATTTGTCTCTTGCCTGTAGCTTCCAGTTTCCACACAGAGTAAAATTGCTGAATCTGTGAGCTAAAATCACATGTCTGTTTAGGTCAAAGGTCAAGGTTTTAAAATAAATTCTTAAGCTGGAACCCAAGCCAGAATGCATGATCCCACTTCATGTTTCAACAGACATGATAATTTGATAGTTGACCATTTTGATAGGATAAGATAGCAATTTAACTATGACAATGACATGGCTTGCTCTGTCAACCAAGTTTCCTAGCCCTTATGGAAGCGAGAAAGTGAAGTTGAACCCACCCACAACGTTCCACCCTCTGGTCTCACCTTCTCTCCTTGATTGTGGCCTTGTATTGCAGGCTTTTCCACCCAACACCAGTGGATGAAAGAATTGGCTGCAGTTACAAACTGGGGGTCTGTGAGAAACCAAATGTCTTTAAATCAGGTTTCCCCACCTCCCACACAGAAGTGGCTATGCTAAAGTCTTGCACACTGAATGCAGCCATAGAAAGAATTATGTTGTGAATATTACTTTTGTTTCTCTCAGCATTTTCTGAGGCTCTTTTACACCACATTAAATTTGGAAAAAGCAAACAACTCTTTCCAATGCAACTCTTGGACTGTTCATAAGGCAAAGAAACAAATTTTTCTTCACTCCCCTGCAGCAATACCTCATCTGTGCATTAGAACTTCTCCGGATGACCAGCTGACATCCAAACGCGCTGAACAATTCTCACGGGAAAAATATAAATCCTCTTACTCCACATTGCATTTCATTTTGCGCCATTGGATTTTTCATTAGACAATTTTAAAAAACTATTATTTGAGTCATGTAAAGGAATTAGCTTAGCTATTACAGCTTAATTCCAATCTAAAGATAACCCTAAATGAAAACTCAAAATGAATTGAGGTTTTCCTGGAATCACTTTTGTGATTAAATTATTATTTTTACCCTCCACTTTGCTTTGTACTACGCACACCACAAATGTAGGAATTATAACATTTCTGGGAACTATAGCATTTCTGTAAAGTAAATACACTGAAACATTTTCGATGGCTGGAGTAAATTAAACATGAAGAAGATCTGATTTGTATTAGATTTGAATTACAGCATACAAAGAGTTATGTTCCCTTCCTTTAAGCTGTAATTGCTATTTTTAATGATGCCAATTTGGAAAATACTTCTTCAGCTCTACTACATAATAAAGCAATTTCAACTTATTAAATATAAATTAGGACTAATGTAGATTGCCAAAACCCGAGGGTAAAGACAGAGCTGTCTATATAGTTTAATAGATACTTTGTTTAACTGGAAAATGTTTGACAAACATTTTAAATGTTGGTTTTGTCACGTGTACTTGATCCATTGAGCTATTTTTTAAATAACACTTGGATCTATATTCTGCAAAAAAATTAATTAAATGTGACTTTGAATTTAGCTTGTCTTTGTAAAAGTACTAGAGATGACTGCCAAGAAATAATTTGATGGGGAAAAGAGCCAAAATTAAGCTGGGAAAAGAAGTTCCACAAACAATACTAGTAACACAGACCTCCAAGGCAAAAAATATGACATGAAATGGTTTTGATATTAATCTCAATTTAGTTACATTTACTCACACTGCCTCTGCCTCTGTGCTTAAATCACAGGTCAATGATGTCAAATGCATCAGGTGTAAACAGCAGCAACTGGAGCAAACGTTTTAGCAGAAATCTTAAACTCAATTCAAAGTGTTTTCTTTTCCCTCTTCAATGTGCAGATGGCAAGCACATTTGGAGCATCATTTTTTAATTAAATATCTCAAACCCTAGTCATCTAATCTAAGGAGATTAGTGGAACACAACAGCATTTTTATATAATTGTTACCATATCAGCTGGAACAATCCTGAAAGTCTGGATAATCAATGGTTGCGGGGAAAACTGTGATCTTTTTCTTTTTTAAAACCAGAGTGCATTTCTGCAGCAAATGTGCAATGCTACAATGGAGAACTGCTTCCCAAATGTTGCATCATTCAGAAACAACCAAAATTAATAGTTAATATATTTTACACCAATTCCATCTGGCTCAGTTTAATGTTCTTATCCATGTACTTTCTTCACGGAGCCTACTGAGAGGGTGAGGTGGTATCTGTAAGAACTCATCCTGTTATTTATTTAGTTTCCTTAAACAATTTTTCACACAGCTATCGCTGTAACTATTTTACCTAGGTGATTGTGGGGTATTCTTGTCATCCCAATTGTCACATGCTAACAATAATTCAGTCATATGTGGTTATCTATTACAGCTAGAGAACTGATTTTTAGTATTAGTTTGACATCTGAATTACGGCTGAAATAACAGGAGCGATAAATTAATGACAGAATCTAACCAGCGATGTTTTTAATGGAATCTTGCCACTGGTCCAACATCACCTAAGGATTCTGTTTTCAACATATTTGTATTCATGCAACGTCATTAGTTTTAAAAAAAATAGAGTTCAGTTTGCCTTTGCACATTATGCCAGTACAGCACTCAGATAGTCTGGTGGTGATCGGGCTGCTCGAGGGAGTGCATGAATCAGCACCCAAAGAGCCAGATGCCAAACCATCAGGATTTCCAAACAATAAGCGAAAGTCAAGAAAAAACATCTGCAGATGCTGGAAATTTAAAATAAAAAACAAAAAATGCTAGCAATGTTCAGTTGCCCACATCTGAAAGAAGTGAAGCAAGAGGTAACATCTCAGGTCAAGACTGTCCAATTTGAGATTGTTCTGGTGGAGGGCCTCCTACCTGAAAAGTTAACACTGATTCTCTTCCCAGAGATGCACCTGACCTGAGTATTTCCGCAGGTTTCATTTGACTTTTACTTTGAGTTACCAAACAAATGGCAATGGATTATTGAAGCTTTGCCATCAAAGACAGACACAAAACCTGAAGTTTAGACAGTGTCTATTTCCATTTTATTTAATTTCATCAGTAAAGGGTGATTTGCATCGGTGTTAGCTACATTCAGAGTTTAGATAACTTATTTCCTTGCCTATTTAACATGTTAATGGAGCAGTAAATAGATTAGGGATTGTATACTAAATTTTTAAAATTCTGATGATTATGCACTGCTTATTTTTGAACTTGGTTGCAGCCCAAAGGCGACTTCACAAATTGGATCCAAAATTAGCTTGCTGACAGGAGCCCCGTAGAAGGCTCCCAGCACGAAACTTTGACTTATCTATTCTTTCCATAGATGATGCCTGACCTGCTGAGTTTCTCCAGCACTTTGTGTGTATTGAATAGAAGATACAATGTGACAGTAAAGGTTTTTGGTTTTGAGTCTGGACAGATTTTTTCTTTGAGTCCAACAGTTCAGACATGAATATAGGAGGCACAACTATTAAGTTTGTCAAAGTTTCACATATATGGAGAAGTTGCTGCATCTGGGAAATATATGGACACTCACACACTGCCCTCACTGGGAGAGGTGAATTTGGGGAGCTGGATATTTTCTTTCAATATGATTTTATTGAGTATTTATTAGACTAATGCTACACAACTTGGTCAGAAGTTGCACAGTTCCTCGATAATGCCAAGAACTATATATTTTCTATTGAAATTAAAAGCACAGAAACTGAAGCTACCAGAAGGATAAATTCAAACTTAATTTTCAAAATATAAAGTTATAGTGACATTGAGTCAAGCATACCGATCACAGATGTAGGGAACAAAATGCAAAATTAGGATGGCAATAACAGATTAAATAAAGAGAAAATAACATTGATATGTAAGTGAGCATTTATTTATTTGTATACAGCACAATCATCATATAAATGATCTATGGGACTTCTGACTCCCACCATGGACAAGCAGTTTGTCTTCCTAGACAGGAATTCTCCTTTTACATCTATTCTCCAGGCAAAGATGGAGAAATAAAATCACAGAGCATTATTTTTGTGGTATTGGTGAGGATGATTGAACATTGAACAAGGAATTAAATGAGGAGTGATTTGAAAATTAGTAATGCAGAAGGTCTTCATCATTAATAACTTAATAGGGGATAGTTGGATGTGTTTCTTAAAACAGAGGACCAGCAGAGAGATGGGAGTTGTAAGAATGAGACTAAATGTAAGTTCTTCATGGAAAAGCAACCTGTATTGTTGAAGTTTTCACTATCCTGGAAATGTTTATGTTTTATAAAGTGTTAAAGATAAGGTCTTATTGTTCTTGTATTATAACTGTGTGAACTTCACAAATTAAACCATTTTGTACTTGCCCTACAAAAGTAAATAAGATGGTTTTAATAAGCCTCGTTGTTTGAGATCATGTACAGTAATCAATAAATCATCAAATGTTTAGGTATGATTGTGTAAAACTTTGGCACCATTGATCCTTCGAAAACAAGCCTGTTTATCTTTGACTGTGTGAATTCCATGGAAAATGAAATATAAAGGCAATTTGTATAAGTCTCACTCTGATTTGGTGCAGACCTTGGCATCAGTTATGCTCACATTGCACTATATTTTCCGCCTTCAATTTTGCCTTTGTTCAGTGTTCAGTCAGCATCTCTCAATACCACAAATTGGGTTTTGGATGATGAAACTGCTGTGTGAACTAATTTCTCCCATTTATCTGGTGAAAATGCATTTTGCAGTTAAAGGAACAATCCAATTAGAGACCAGTTCAGCAAACATTTTTCAATCTGTAAAAGAGCAAGTAACAGAATTACAGGCACCAGATTCTCTTGGTAAAATTAAATCGATTATCTTTATCGTCAAAGTAGAAGCTGAGCAAATATCGTCATAAGATCAGAAGTGGGACCATTTGCAAATGATTGCACAATGGCCAATTCCATTCATAACTACTTAGAAAATAAAGCAGCTTAAGCCTGCATGCAGCAAGATCTAAATAACATTCTGGCCAACAAGCAACAACCACACCAACTTCCTTGAGTTATCATTATCACCTTCATTATCCTATCTGAGTACTTTACCGAAGTCCTGAGTGTCATCAATGACCTGAAACTAAACAAATAATAAGGGTTTTCATGAAGGCTTGGCTCTGATAAGTACCAAGTAAATGGGTATTCATTGGCACTAACCACAAGTCAATCTTCATATTAAGAACTGTCTTGTAAATTAGGGTGTGTCAGTGAAGAACTCACACAAAAGTGCTGGAAAAGCTCAGCAGGTTTTGCATCATTGCAGATTTAATGTTTCAGGTTTACATGTAGCAACTTGCTTTCATTTGAAGCCTATGGATCTAACTAAATCAATAATATGGATGTAAGAGGCTCACAACCTGAATGCAAGGGATGAGGCATTCCTCCAGATTTTAAGAATTTTTTCATTCTACTCTGCCGAATCATTATTCCCTTCTACTGTAAGTGTTAAACAATTATGGTATATAAATGAAATGGGTGTAAATGAACAATATTATGTTAGAGTGTTCTAATCCATTTCTAATTGAACACTGTAGACTCATAGACTGCCCATTTGATCTTGGGCATTTGTTATGAGGTTGCATTGTAGGACAAGTATATATTTTATGATTGTGGGGATCACCTGGACTTCATTATCTCTCTTTTTATCTTCATAAAAAATCAGACCTTTATTAAAAGGTTTTGTTCTGATAATCACAGAAGTCTTATTTTTATTTAAGCAAGGAAATCCTCTAAAAGGGGTGGTGAATTGTGATAAAAATGGGACTGAACTAAGTAAAGATAATTTAGACAGACACTTTTGTCACTGATAGTAGAAGGATTTGTAAATAGCCAGGGGACTGTAAAGAAGAAAGCACATGGGGTGAACGTAGAGGAAAAAGTGTGACAATGTATGAATGAATTGTTGAAGACAGAAACCAAAACAGAGAATGTTGGATCCATCAGTGTCTGGACTGGAATAGTTTAGGATTGATTTGAGGTCATTAGCAAACAAAGCTTGAGATATTATGATGAAAGTACCTCAGCATTGCCAAGGAAAACAAAAAGCCTATTGGTCTTTGGAAACTAAAAAAACAATTTGCACTTTGAAACCACTCTGCCATTTATTTATTTCATAGCAGTCCTTCATCTTTGTCATCATTCTTCCACTCAAACCCCAGTTCCCTTGATTATCTTAACTCCATGAAATCTATGGATCTTTGTTTTGAAGAAATTCAGTGACTGGACCTCCACATCCTTCCAGGATCGAGTACACCTAGAATTCATCACCTTCTGTATAAAGCAATTTCTTTTCAATGGCCACTCAATTCTGCGAACGTGACCCCCGTTCTGTATTTCTTACCAAGGAGACATACCCCATGCATCTGTTCCGTTGAGACCTGTGAGAATTTTGTACATTTCAATGAGATCTCCTTCTCATTCCTCTGATCTTTAGAGAATATAAACCCAAGCTTCTCCATTTTGTTCAATAAATCTATCTTACTAGTGAATCATTGCTGCAATCTAATTCTGGCAGGTTTATTAATTTTATACTGTAGATAAGGAAACCCTTTTAACTGCTCACTTAAAAGGATGAACTCTTCAAATTCAGTGAGGTGAAAATACACTTCAAGATAATGTGGGAAATAAGTATATTTTCAGTTGTGGCACACACGGTGTGACTGCCAGCTCTGAGTTCACGACTACAGTTACACTCAATGCTCCATGGAATTCGAACATTCCTCTCTGGATTTGGGTTTACCTGAATCCATTCTTTAAATTGTTATTGCAAACCAAAGGAAAACATTCTAACCTCAAATACTCAAGGGCTCAGGTAGAAAATAGTCCAGTTTACTTGTACTCCAGTCTGCTGAACACAGTTAGACTAGTTGTGTTGAGCACAATGTACAAGCTTCAAAAGCCCCATTCACAGATGAAATTCCTGTGTGTGGATAACTATGAACATCTGGAAGAGATCTACCATGCTTGCACTGACCTCCTTCTTGGTTTATTACTCAAGCCAAAACACAAAAAAGAAAACTGCAATTTGGAAAGACTGATCAGGATAAAAAGATTGAGTCTAACTTTTAGGTCCTTTCTCACCTTTATTCCATTAAGCCAGATATCAATAAACTACTCCTGTGATGCCTAATTCATGCTTATGTAGTTATTCCTAATTAATATTCAACCTGCAAGTCTCTCGTGTGCTTCTACATCTTGGCCATACATTCTAATTAAACGTATGATCATACACTTGATTGTCTTTTTAAACTCACCTTAAAACTCTCTCTGAGACCAACCATTTGGACTTGATATAACTTAATGAGATCATCTTTGATTTGTGTCAGTTCTGTTTATTTGTGTTTCTGCGCATTACTGCTAGTGTTCTTTACGAAATCAAAGGAGTAATGAGATAAAAAGTCTTTGCTGCTATTAAAGACATGATCAAAACCCACTGAGGTAATAATCAAGGAAATAAAACAGTTTAACCTTTCTGTATCCTTAAGATACTGAGAAATGTTGTCAATTCAGCACTAAACAACCAGCACTTCTTATCACATTGCTGAGTTTCAAACTCCGCAATGCCTACGTGAGTCCTAAACTGATTGTTGTAGTTTTACAATGTGTAGATTGACATGGATTCCATCGGCAGAGCATGAAATTGCTGGAGCAGATGTTGGAATTTATTTACCAAATCTATCCTCTGATTTGTTTAATTGGTTCATTGATTGTTAATAGTTTTTAAAAACAGGTTTTTATATGTTTCAGAGATAATAAAAAGCATTTTATGCCTGACAGCAGGACTCATTCAGCTGTGAATCTCTTTTCCTTCTGTTCATTGGACAGTGCTTGTTTGAGACCAGGATACCTCCGGACAGTAAGTGAATGCCAGCAGATCAGGCACAATAAATCAGAGAGAGTAGCTCAGCACTGGCAGCAAGTTCTAGCCCATTAGACCCAGAGGTACTTGCACAAGTTAAGCGCGTTGCTAAATCAGTGTAATATTTTTTTGGCATTCAATGAATATCTCACATCTGAATCTAAAACATTAAATTGAAAAAGGGAGTTTCCATTCCATACTCCGAATACCACAGTTGGACCTCACAGGCTTCAAAGAAGGTGTTGTAAAATTTACTGATTAATCAATTACATCTGCAACATTCTAAGATGTTGAGGCTAATCACTATTTATACAGATGCCTTTTGGGGTACTTTTGAGATTACATCATTTTCCTTACAGTCCAACTAGTCCCATATCATTTACATTGAACCACAGATGAAATCATACATGGTTAAGTCATTACATCTTACCTGGCAAAAAGTGAGAACGGAAACAATCAGCAAAGTGAAATATAGTTGTTGTACTGAACAGATTTGTATCTTCACTGAATTGGGTTAAAAGTTTAATAGAAATTCTTCAATTAAACTTATCTCGTTACTTATTTAAGTTTAAAAGAAGTCACAGACCAATGAGCCTGAGGTTAAGGATAAAAATGAAACAATGAAAGACCACACTGAATGAAACCAGTACACTTCTAGTTCAAAGCATTTATCCAGAATATATTAAAATAACTTTTCCCTGCTTTAATATATTGAAATAAAAGAAAAAAATTGTCACAGCTCATCAAAAGTTAGGAAGTACTCAGAGCAGGTATCTTGATAAACTTCCTTGGGTGTGAAATGTTACATTTCACATTGTTACTTAAACCTTTGCCAAAAATAAATTGGATTGTGACTTGTTTTATCTTTACAAGAAATTATGTGTCCATAACTGATGGGATTAAATTTAGTTAATCACCTTAATAAAAATATAATAAAAATGTCCGTGTTGCCATTCAACTGAATAGAAGATAATGAGGCATTCACTCCTACTGGATGTATTATTAGAACTTCATTCTATAAGTATTAACTAAACCAATGAATACTGGCAGGATAATAACCAGGGGAATAAAATACATACTTGGCAAGGATCTCTCCTGGACACCATCAGCTTTTCTAGTCTCAGTATAACTATTGAACATAGGGGCTATAAAACAATTAATTTGGCTGGTGATCCCACAATGCACGATGCTCACTGTTCTTTGAATGTGTGAAATCTGCAGTCAAGATGAGAAGCAATGCTTTTTGGGAGAATGTCAACCAATCTCACAACAGATGTTCTTTGAGATCCAGCAACACGCTAATGTTGATTAGTTGATTTTGGCCTCATTCTATCTTCTGCTCCAAAATCTGGTGAAGATGATTGTAAATCATTTAAGTGCCATTTTTCTGGATTCTTAACAGCTGGGCTTGTTATTAACAAGCACCTGGCTTCTGTTTTTTCATTATAATTCTATACAATGTCCTACTGCTATTGGTATTACGATCATGCGCAACTATTTTTTCAATGGGTGATTATTACTTCCATTCTTTATTTTTCAATAAAGTTACTTTTCAAATTGAAAACTTATACTTGGCTATACTTCTACTGTCAGTAAAAAGGCAGAAGCTGAAGACCATAGCAGCAGTGGTGAGGACGGCAAAGGAATAATCAAGGGAAGCAGAGGAGCATTTATACGACAGCTTTACAGGATTGTTTTAAATCACTGATTGGACCAGGTTCAGATTTGATTGAACAACACCAGCTCTCTCAAACTTCATCTGTGTGGATGAGGGTGTGCCTTGAAGGACAGAGCAAACCAAACCAGAAGACCTGAGTGAACCAGGATACTTGGAGCCTCCTGAGGGCTAGATCTGTGGCATTCAGTACCTGTGATTCAGATGCATGCAAGTAGTCCAGGTACAACTTACAGAAGGCCATTGTGAAAGCAAAAAAAAAGTATGAAATTAGTGACATGATGATATGCATGACAGCTGTAGTAAGGTTTGCATGCCTTTACCTCCCATAAAGTGAAACCTAACAACATAAGTGGAAGGGGGATGGGATCTAGAATGCTAGGTCAGATGATGAAGCAGTTGGTGTAAAGGTAGAGAGACTGAGAGGAAGGATAGGCAGTGTATAGGACATCATTACTATCATTTGGTTGGATGGAAATGTGTACTTTAGTTTGAGAAGTAACAGGAATAAGGGTAATGATAAACAGGAGAAATTCTGCAGATGCGGGAAATCCTGAGCAACAAACACAAAATTCTGGAGGAACTCAGCAGGTCAGGCAATATCTATGGAAATGAATACACTGTCGACAGTTTGGGCTGAGACCCCTGCTTCAAGACCGGAAAGAAAGGGGGAATACGTAAGAATAAAAAGGTGGGAGGAGAGGAGAGAGGATAGTCGGAAGGTGATAGGTAAAGCCAGGCGGTAGGAAACGTAAAGGGCTGGAGAGAAAGGAATCAGATAGGAGAGGAGAGTGGACCATAGAAGAAAGGGAAAGAGAAAGGGTCCCAGGGTGGGGCAATAGACAGGTGAGATGTAAGAGGTCAGAGTGGGGAATAGAAGGGGGGGTGAAATTATTTTACCAGAAGGAGAAATCGTTTTTCAACCATAGGTTGGAGGCTACCCATATGAAAAGTAAGATGTTGCCCCTCCACCCCGATGGACGTCTCATCCTGGCAGTTGTCACAAGGGCAAAAGTGGCTGCTGGGTGTTTTGGGATTTAAAAGTTTTGAAAGGGACAGGGAGGGGAGGAGGTAAAAGAGATGGGAGAGTAAAATTGCTAATTAAGGACAGAATCACAGCTATAGAAAGGGAGAAGGTTATGGAATGATCATCTGCTGAGTCCGTATAGATGGAAGTCAGAAACTGGAAGGAAGCAGCCACCTGTACCTCCCCCCCACCCCTCACCTCCAAACAAATAGCATCATGGACACTGAGAAGCAGAAGCAATTTTTAAAACTGCAGAATTAATAGGATTGTTGTCATGGGTGACTTCAATTCTCCTAATATTGATTGGCACCACCTTAGTGCAAAGAGGTTTAGGTGGGACATAATTTGTTAGGTGTGTCCAGGGAGAATTTCTCGCACAATATGTGGACAAGCTGACTAGAAACTATGCCATTCTGGATCTGGTACCAGGCAATAAATCTGATCAGGTTTGTCCTGTTGAGGCTGGGGAAGGATAGTAGGGTGAAGGAACTATGGTTAACAAGAGATGTGGAATATCTAATCATGGAAGATAAGGAAACATACTTAAGGAAGCAAGGATCAGATAGAGTTTTAAGGAAGCCAGGACGGGACTTTGAAGAGCTAGAAGGGGACACGAGAAGGCCTTGGTGAGTAGGATTAAGGAAAGTTCCAAGGCATTCTAGAAGAACAGTAGGGTGACTAGAGTGAGTGTAGGACCGATGAGGGATAAAAGAGGAAATGTCAGAGGAGGTAGGGATGGTTCTTAATGAATACTTTGCTGCAGTATTGCCAAGTGAGAGGAAACTTTTCAAATGTGATGGCAAATGTCCAGATTAACAAAGAGGCAGTGTTGTAATTTTTAAAAAACATTAGGATAGATAAGTTCTCAGGGCCAGACATATATGCCAGGATACTATTGGAAGTGCTGGAAAAGATTGCTAGCCATTAGTCATAATCTTTGTGTCCTGATTGGCCATTGAAGTTGTATCAGAAGATTGGAGTTTGTCAACTGTTATTCCTTTGTTCATGAAAGACAATATGGATATTTCTGGGAGTTGTTGACCTGTGAATGGTGTATTAGTGGAGGGCAAGCTATTGATGAGGATTCTTAGAAACGGGATTTAAGAACACTGGATGAAGCATAGACTGATTAGGGAAGTAAGAGTGGAGATTGTGGTGTATATGGATTATAGTTATTATTATTTAATTTATTATTATTAAATTATTTATGGTTTTATATTGCTATATTTCTACACTATTCTTGGTTGGTGTGACTGTAACGAAACCCAATTTCCCTCAGGATCAATACAATATGTCTGTCTGTAAGGCATTTGACAAGGGTCCCTGTGGCAAGTTCAGTCCAAAAGTCCATAAGCTTGGGACCCAGGGAAACGTGGCTGCATAGATTAATAATTAGCTTGCCCACAGAAAGCAGAGGGTAGTAATAAATGGAGCATATTCTGTCTCAGAATCCATGGCCAGTGGTGTTTTGCAGGGATCTGTTCTGGGAACCCTGATCTTTGTAATTTTAATAAACAACCTGGATGAGGAATTGGAAGGGGAGATTTGAAAGATTGCAGATGATACTAAGATTGATGGTCTTGTGGATAGGTTGTCATAGATTGTAGTAGGACATTGAGAGGATGCAGCGCTGGTCTGAAAAGTGGTAAATGATGCTCAATCCAGAAATGTGTGGAGTTACAAACAGGAGAAAATCTACAAATGCTGGAAGTCCAAGCCACACACACAAAATTCTGAGGGAACTCAGAAAGCCAGGCAGCATCAATGGAATGAAGTGCAGCTGACATTTCAGGCTGAGGCTCTTCTACGGGACTGGAGAAAAAAAGATGAAGTGTCGAAGTAAGAAGGTGGGAGAGGGGAGGAAGAAACACAGGGTGATAGGTAAAACCTGAGGAGAGGGAAGGGGTGAAGTAAAGAGTTGGGAAGTCGATTAGTGAAAGAGATACAGGGGTGGAGAAGGATGAATCTCATAGGAGAGAAAAAAAGGCCATGGAAGAAAGAAAAGGGGGAAGGGCACCAAAGGGAGGTGATGGTCAAATAAGGAGATAAGATGAGAGAGGGAATTGGGAATGGGCAATGGTGAAGGAGGGGCTGGGTATGGCATTACTGGAAGTTGGAGAAATCAATGTTCATGCCATCAGGTTGGAGGCTACCTAGACAGAATATAAGGTGTTGCTTCAGCAACCTAAGTGTGGCCTAATTGCAATAGTAAAGGAGGCCATGGACTGACGTGTCAGAATAAAAATACTTTTCAGAAGATCCTGAAGAAATACTGGATTAATATTATCCTCAAACCCTTAAGGAAACTCAATTACAGGTTATGCAGGTCACAGATGACATTATCATTTAAAAATGCAATAAAAAATTATTTAAAAAAAAAGGAAGTATACAGGAGAGCCTTACTTCAGCTGGTTTAGTTGCAACAACATAATCTAAAGATTTTAGTGGTTTTGTAGGCACAATCGTTTTCTCTGATCCAAGTATAAGGCTTTGTGAGCAAGTTTGTGAATGATACGAAGACACATGAAGGGACAGGACTGTTAAGTAAGCAGGAAGTCTGTAAAAGGACTTAAAGACAGATTGGGAGAATTGGCAAAGAAATGGCAGATCAAACATAGCATAGGGAATTCTATCGTCATGTACTTTGGTAGAAGACTTAAAGTCATAGACGATTTTATAAGCAGGGAGAGCATTGAAAAATTAGAGTTGTGAAGAGGTATGGGACACATCATGCAAGAGTCTGTAAAGGTTAACTTGCGGGTAAGGAAGTGGTAAGGAAGGCAAATATAATGTTAGCATTTATTTCAAGAGGACGAGAATATAACAGTAAGGATGTAATGCTGAGGCTTTATAAGGCATTGGTCAGAATATAAGAACATTAGAACATAAGAAATAGCAGGAGTAGGCCATCTGGCCTGTCCAGCCTGCTCCGCCATTCAATAAGTTCATGGCTGATCTGACCATGGACTCATCTCCACTTACAAGAAAGATACTAGCATGGACAGAGCATTGGCTGGATAGCAGGAGGCAAAGCATATGAATCAAGAGGGATTTTTTTGGTTGGCTGCCAGAGACTAATAATGTTCCATGGGAGTCAGAGTGTTTATTTCAAGAGGACTAGAATATAAAAGCAAAGATATTAAGGTAAGGCTTTATAAGGCATTGGTCAGACCATGCTTGGAGTATTGTGAGCAGTTTTGGGCCCCTTATCTGAGACATCCTGGCAATGGAGTGGGTCCAGTGAAGGTTCACAAGATAATTCCAGCAATGAAAGTGTTAATGTATGAGGAACATTTGATGGGTCTGGCCTGTACTCTCTTGAGTTTAGAAGAATGAGAAGGAGATCTCATTGAAACTTATCAAATATTGAAAGTCCTAGACCTGATGTGGATAGGATGCTACCTAAATTGGGGGAGTCAAGGACTCAGAAAAGAGAGATATCCCTTTAGAAGAGAAATGAGAAGGAATTCCTTTAGCCAGATGGTGATGAATGCATGGAATTCCTTGACACAGATGGCTGTGGGGGCCAAGTCTATGGGTTTATTCAAAGCTGAGGATGATCGGTGCTTGATTCATAAGGGGATTAAAAATTATGATGAGAAGACAGGGAATAAGGTTTGGAGGGATAACAAATCAGCCACTATGGAATACTGGAGCAGACTCAATGGCTCCTAATTCTGCTTATGATCTTATGATCTTCTGAGAGACACAGGCGTAGAAAAAATGACACTTACATAGCAATCAATATGCAGTGTATAACTCTATGAATTTATTCATAGATCCAAAGAGGTATTCAGCACCAAAAAAGGTCATGTGCCCCAACTCTTCTTTACCAATCAAGAAGCCTAGCTATGTTAATCCTCTTTGTCCTGCATTTTCCCCTTAGCCCTCCAAACCTTTGCTTTATGTACCTGTCAAAATGCCTTTTAAACATTATAGGTGTACCTGCTTCTACTAACTTCTCTGGTGCTTATTAAAGATACCTATCACCCCCTACATGAAAAACTTAGCCCTCAGCCTTAGATTATCAAATCTCTCTTTATAACTCAAGCCCTTCAGTCCATACAACCTTCCAATGAATCTCTTCTACATCCTCTGTAGTTCCTACAGTACGGCAACCAGAAATGCATACAAAATCTGAAGCACAACCCAACCAGTGATTTCTAAGTTAGAACCTGATGTTCCACCTCTTATGTTCAACGTTGAATATACACAGAAACACAACAAAATAAAACCTTCTCATCTTCTGGCATTTGTCAAAAGATGATATAGTAAAAATCAGAAAGGACCAAGGATTAATATTTATCACTTGTTTTCAAGCTGGCTATGTCCAAAATTTCAAAATCATTGCTATTACATCAGAATATGGTATCACAATCAAAATAGAAAATTCTAGAAACATTCAGCAGATCAGACAGCATCTATGGAGAAGAAATAGTCAATGGTTTAGGTCAGTGACTGAATAAATTCAGATTCAGACTCAGATTTATTTATAGTACATTGAAACATTATTACACGTACACTCACATCAACAACCAAAACAACATAAGGATGTGCTGAGTTCAGCGTACCAGTTCACACATTCTGTTGCCAACATTGCATGCCCACCATGTTTGCAGAATACACAAGCAACAACAGAACTCCAGCAAGAAAACAACAGCAAAATCAAGCCCCTGATCTCCCTCCCATCACCCACTCGAAGTAAAATTTATTCAGAGTACATCATGTCACTGCATACAACCCTGAGATTCTTTTCCTGTGGGCGTACTTAGCAAATCTGTAGGACAGCAACTATGAACTGCAACTATCAGGAACTGGGAACAAGCTGTGCAAATGCAGATATAAATAAATAACAATAAATGATGACTATGAAATACCAATATAACAAAGTCCTTAAATGAGTTCTTAAGTATGTGTGGCTATCCCCTTTGGTTCAAGAGCCTGATGGTTGAGGGGCAGTAACTGTTTTTGAACCTGGTAGTGCAGGTCCTGAGGCACTTGTACCTTCTACCTAATGGCAGCAGTGAGAAAAAAGCATGGCCTGGGTGGTGAGGGTCTTTGATGTTGGATGCTGCTTTTCTACATCAACGTTTCATGTACGTGCATTGAATGGTTGGGAGAGTTTTACCCGTGATGTACTGGGCTAAATCCACTACCTTTTGCCAGATTTTCTGCTCAAAGGTATTGCTGTTCTCATGCCAGGCCGTAATGCAGCCAGTCAGCACACATTCCAGAACACATCTGTAGATGTTTGCTGAATTTTCAGTGCCATGCAGAACCTCCGCAGTCTCCTGAGGAAGTAAAGGTGTCGTCATGCTTTCTTTGCAAAGATATTTATATGATGGGTCCAAGGCAGGTACTCTGAGATAGTGACACCCATGAATTTAAAATCATTGACGCTCTCCATCTCTGATCCTCCAATGATTATTTGTTCATGGCCTTTGGTTTCACTCTCCAGAATTCTACAATCAGTTGCTTGGTCTTATTGACATTGAGTGAAAAGTTGTTGTTACTACACCTCACAGCCAAGTTTTCAGGCTTCCTCCTGTATGCTGATTCAACACCCCCATAGATACAGCCCACAAGAGTGGCGTTGTCAGGAAACTTGTATACAGTGTTGGAGCCACACAGTCATAGGAGTAAAGCAAGTAGAGCAGGGGGCTAAGCATGTTGTGCTGCTGTGCTGATGAAGATTGTGGAGGAGATGTTTTTGCCAATCCAAACTGACTGGGGTCTACAAGTGAAAATATCCAGTATCCAATTGCACAAGGGGATATTGAGGCCCACGTCTTGGAGTTTATTGATTAGTTTTGAGGGGATGATAGTGTTAAATGCTGAACTGCAAGAGACAGACACATACATAGTCAGTCCTCTAATCCCAGAACAGGTTGTCTCCTGATTTCCAGCCTCTAGTGGATTCACAGACATTGGACCACCAACTCACAGACACAGACTTCAGCCATCAGGCTTCGATTTTCTGAACTTCCAACCCACTTCAGACTTTGATTGTATGTATTTACCCAAAAATTACCAATGATAATGTATGAGGACCCTGGATGAGGCCCCAGAACTAAGGGCCTCAAGCTCCAAAATCTCCAAAGACTGGAGCCCCAAACACTAGGCCTCCAACTCTAGTCTCATCATCTTGTGTATATAAGAGGTCACTGGCTCTCATTCCTCCCCTAAACTAGAAATACAAATAAAATTCTGCATTTTTGTCTTTCTATTAATGAACCCGCCATAGGCCAGTTAGATTCAGAGCCAACATAGAGAAGAAACGAGTCAAGCAATACAGGTTACCATTCAGTAATTCGGTAGCATTTTGGAGCTTTCAACACATTCCCAGGATGGCAGATTCATGATATGGCAAAAGGGTTATGAATCCGGGGCAATAATTGTAGTGCATTCAGTAATATTTGAGTAAAATTGTAAATATATTGTTTGATTAAGCATTCTTTGTTTGGCTACATAATTCATTATGGGTTATGTGTAAGATGTATGTGAATGGCCTATGTAATTATGCCACCATGTTATATGCCAGTGCCTCACTAAAAAAAGATAGTAAAACTAAGTAGGTAAATATCCCGGCTCCTCCATTTTTCTTTCTATTAATTTCTGAATTCACAAAACATAACAGTAATCTCTAGAGAGCAGAATGAGTGGTGAACTCACTGAAACATATACACTTCTTATAGAGTTTGATAAATAAGTACAGAATTGATGCTTCCTCGGGCTGTAGTGTCTAGACTCCTGTGATGGGTATTCACTGTCCAGTGCTTGAGGGCCTTTTCACCAGGCTCAGCTTTCTACATAGTAGCTGACACTTCTAGAGATAAACTTTTTGAGTAAGTTAAACTTCCAACCAATATCATTTGTTCAGCTTCTTGTCACAAACAGGAGCCTGTCTTTAGTTCTTAATGTAAGTTGCAAATAATAATCATTCTGAAGTGAAAGGGACAACTTTGGAAACAAACATATATTGTCTATAAAGTATAGACTGCTGGCCCACACCACTGGGCTGACTGCTCATGAGATGCAGTATAAGATAATGGGGCCATGTTAATTGGCCTTTAACAAACCAGAAAATAGTGGCTGAGTTATTTAGTTCAAGGAACTTTGCAGGCCATATTGATACTATCTTGTAGCTCATTAAATAGCCGATCTATTAATAGTTGGAAAATTTGTGTACTCAGAGAGTCAGCCTTCACACCATTACTTTTGGGTATCTGGGATATCTATCCCCACAAGCTTTAAGAACTTCAGTGTAAAAATGTATATGAAAGCATATCACATGCATATGAAGTCACCAAATGGCAAAAATTGTATAAGTATAAGAGGGCAATCAGGCTTGTTTGGAATGTTCAAGAACAACAAGATTGATAGAAAGACAGGGCGAAATAGATTCCAATCCTTTGCCTTTGATTTCTGTGATGGACGACTTATAAATCTACAACTCATTGGTTTGTCTTTTTGTTTATTGGAATTGTACATGTATTTTAGAAATCATTTGTAATTTGGAAAATCATTTATATAAGATAAAAAACCTTTGTGAGTTTTAAATGGGACTTAAGAATTTTACCTACATTTAAACGTGTATTACTAAAAATAAATGTATTGTGTTTAAATTTGTTTGTTAGTTGGATCTACCTCCTCCTTGGTAGGGAAGGTGGACCAACCACTCGAAAAGGGAGTGTTGGTAGCTAAGCTCATCATAGAGGACAAACAGGATCACATTGATCTAGTCTTTGAAGAGTAGGTGGCTACAGTAAAATCTCCATGATAACCATAGCTACTTACAGTATATCAGATAGGACTTAAGGTCTCTATTGGAGTCAAGAACTTTGAAATCAGCAAACAGAAAAGCTTGTAGTACAAAATAAAGGGCATGCTATTCAGTACTGAAGTGAGAAGAAATGTCTTCAATCATATGGTGGTCATTCCATTAAATTCTCCATCCAAGACTGTTATAGAAGTCCAATCACTGAATATATGCAAGACAGAGATGGGTACTTGTTAAAATCCTAAAGGAACTAAAGGATAGTGAACAGAGATGGTGTAGATAGGAAGTTCAACTATTAGTTTATTGAACGGATAGACAGGCACAAATGGGTAAATGTTCAATCAATAACTCTAATGCTATGTTCTTGTGTGAGTCTCTGTCTTAGGCAAAGCTGATTTAAGTCTGGACCAACTTTGCTGGATTCTGCTATGTTATGATACAGAATCTTTCCGTGTAATCCTATACCAGCTTGACCATAATTCTGAAGATAGTTCTTGAACTGTTATTAGGAGGATGCGGGTAAATTGTTATTTAACCCTTGCTCATTTTATATTATTTTTTTAAATATTTCTTAAAATATTAACATATTTAAATGATTTTAATTGTTATTTATTATATTTATTTTAATAATTTTACAACAATGCTAAAGCGATATCAATACCACAAATGGTATTGAGAAACCTTCCAGCTTTGACAAGAGCAAAAGCTCCACTATCAACCTTGCCTTCTGTAACAGAAAGCAATGTGTCCAGGAGCAGAGCCTCAGTTATTTACCATGGAGGCCTCACTACATCTTGGCACCTGGTTCTTCATTACTACAATTATTTTTACTTGTCATATGTACATCAAAATCTCAAAACATATAGACAAATGCATAATTTCGTCATCAACACACAAACTTATTGCAGATCCTGGGATACTGGCTCTGTAAAGCATTACACTAACTGCTACACTGCTGTGCTTCCTCCATCTACAGTACTGTGCAAAAGTCTTAGGCGCACACACGCACAAACACACACACACACACACACACACACACACACACACACACACACACACACACACACACACACACACACATATATATGAGAGAGAGAGAGAGCTAGGGTGCTTAAGACCTTTGCACAGCACCATTGTAATTTTATGTATTGCAAAAAATAAAAACAAATTTCATGACATATATGAGTGATGATAAACCTGATTCTGATACTGTATGGGTCTCTATTAGGGATTGTGAGTAGGAAGAGGGCAGGGAGAAGGGAATCTTGGTTGGAAAAAAGGATAGGGAGTGGGAGCAGGAAGCGCCAGCAAAACATTTTGTAAACATCAATAAACCAATTGTTTGGAATCAAGTGACCTATCCTGGAGTCTCAGGCCTGGGTGTGTTTGTACCTTTACCACCCCCCGTCACTGACACTCCTTCTCTACCATCTTCCATCTCTCCCCCCATGGCACTTCACCTTCGCCATTCCCAGCACACTTTGCTCCTGCTAGATTTACAAACTTGCTTTTGAGTCCGCATTGACAAGTACAGTACTGTGCAAAAATCTTAAGGCATCCTAGCTATATTTATGTGCCTAAGACCTTTGCACAGTACCATATCTCTCTGCTCCACTAGTCTGCACCAGAAGGTACCTCAACACATCTCACCTCCCTGCCACTAACTACTCCTATTCCTTTGACTGGGTGTGGGGGGGGGGGGATCTCAGGAATAACCATCCCCTCAACTCCAGCTGTGTTTCCACAGAGATTTTTTTGGAACTTTTATACAAAATACAATTACATAAATGAAGGCCATGTATGTGGGGTTGGGGGCGGGGACAGAAGCCTCCCTATCCCAGCATGGTGCATTTCCCCAACACCCACTCACCCATTGGAATCTGCACAGTGCACAGTTTAAGAAGCTGCAGTGGAAGGCAGGATGGTGTAGTGACCCAGGGGGCACCAGCAGTCTGAGAAGCCTCTCCTGATAGTGTGCAGGATGTACAGCCTAGTCCATGCCCCGTGTAAGCATGGGCAATTCTGAAATGCATATGTAATCTCAGTTTAGACCAATATTTGAGTACACCAGTTCCTCTTGCCCTTACCAATTTTTGCACAGTTGAGAGTTTTTTGACACTTGAAGGCATGACCAAACGCAAACTGAAGTAAAGCCTCACCTTTGCTTGAGGGCTAAGAATCATTCTTCAAAATGAATACCATCGCAACTGAAGACAATTGAGGGTTACTCTTGAAATTAAAAACGCAGAGGTATGACAGAATAAACAATCCATCATGAAAGATATTTTTCCATGCCTCATTTCTGTGAGTCAAAAAATTTTGCTATAATTTCTTGATGAGACTAGAATCGCAAGTGATCATGTTGTGTTGGCTCTTTTACCACAGCCAAAGTACAAAGGGCAGGACTGTCCATTTTTTGAGTGCTTGGGTTTATGAGCCACATCAGCTATATCACTGCATCACAGATATTGTTGAACAGGATTTAAAGAAGAGCTGTCAATTTTTACTTTTTTTTTCTTTAAACCAACACTTGGTATTTCTGGTATTTTAGTGACAGATGTGTTGCTATGCATCGTTGCTGCAGATCATTTGACTCAAAGGGTGAACCAACATGTTACTCTCACCAAAATCCTAGTGCATGGATGAAGCTGGAACTCAGCATAAACTGGAAAATTGGTTATAAAAGAGCAAGTCAAGAGTTAATTTCAGGGTCACTCAATGCTGGGCAGAGCCAACAATTAATGCTCAGATTAAAAACTGTAGATTATTGTCTTGTCAGGCCAGCTACTGATACATAAAAAGGACTGAAGGCGATGCTTTACAAGAGGAAAGTTTGCTTCTGAACTGCAAATTGGAAAAAGCTTCTAGTTAAAGCATTGCCTCTGGCCAATCTTTTAGAAACCCCAAAGAAAGTATGACACATTTATCTGGCTTCTGCCCTGTGGCAGGTCCTATGTACTTTAGAGCAAACCCTGCTCAGAAATGGAACTACTGTTCAAAATGCATCACATCTGAGCATGCAGAGAATTTCCAAGAAATTTTCATCCAAGCTTTGGCATGGATGGATAAAATTCATCAACAAAACCTTGATGTGGAAATCTCAGATGCTGTCTGTGTGCTGTATCCCATGGAAATCCAGACAATGGAAAGAAAAATAGCAGCACCTGTCTTTAATACGTGGATGGAGCTCAACGTCCACTGTTAGCTGAATATTCGGATAAGGCAGCTTCCAAAGCTCTCTGTACTAATAATAGGATTCATTTGGCTTCACTGTCAATCATTAATGGTGAGAGGATGCTTGCCAGTTTACTCACTTCATGCTGGACTCTAACCAAAAAACAGCGGGATGTTCCTATCAATGCTCCTTCAACTGACTTAATGTTGTTTATTTATATATAATCTCCTGAGGTGACCTTTTTTGGAAAATGTAATTTAAGAATAAACATAACTTGCTATAAATCTCTTTTGCTTCCAGTATTGTGGCTGGTGCGCAGATTTAGAAGCAACATTTCCAAGGAGTTTAACTACATTTCCAATGGAGCTGCTTCAACTAGTTATATTGGCACTTCTGAAGGGAATCATTGACATTCAGCTCCTGGAAGATTAGAATAGACTGTTTTTACCCTGCTAGCTCTGCCATTAGTCTGTGATGAGCTGAGAGAGAATTGCTGGTTGATTTATCCCTCTGTTCCTTCACTGCATTCCATTTATTGAAAACTGGAAAAAATGCAAATGGTGGAAATCTGCAGTAAATAGATAGTCCTGGAACCAATCAGCAGGTTATCTGATTTAAGAAAATTTGCCTGAAATATTAACCCTATTTCTTTCTCCACCAATGCTGCCTGACTTACTGAATGGTACAACTACTCTCTGGTTTCTTTATTAGAATCCACTATGGGAAAGAATCTGCCCCTCCAAGTACACAATAACAAGACTTGGTGAAGGATCACAATCTCTATTCTGATCTCCAAGCAAGAGTTTCAGAAGAAAAGGGTATGTTCAGGTATTTATTTCCCTTATTTTGTTTTTAATATTTTCAGTTCATTACTTTGGTTTTAATGAAACGGTCTTCTAAAATTATAATAAAGTAATCTGCTTAACTCTGTTTCAGAAAGACCAATCTGAAGAAAAATTCAAATTATATGGTTATAAAGCACATTCACATTTGAACTGTTTCCAGATTCGTTTCATAATTATGCTGTCTGTTTCATGTTTGTATCATTCCTCATTACTAACTAGCAGTTTGTTCTCTTGTAGAATGTTAAATAATCATTGAGTATAAAAGTAATTCAGACCTTAGATTGACTATTTATATCAAGCTTGGAGATATAGTCAGTTCATATCAAAGATCCTATGTCAAAAGACAAACAGAAGATGGACTGGTAGTCTTGTCATAAAAATTGTTAAGTTCCATTCATATTATTTCTGTTTGAATTTATTCCAGATGGATGGGATGAATTTCTCTTCCCTTTGCCAACAATAATGGTATTAATGGACTAAGTTTGGTTAGTCTTCATTCAGAAGCTTTTCTACAATGCAAAATGAACCAAAATTCAAAACATTGGCAATTTTTCAGAGGGCTAGTTGGTGGTGTGCAAACTGAAACTTACTTCTAAAACAAAAATTATAGTTTACTACAAATTTGTTCCAATTCACAGCCAAATCTAAAATATGTGAAATACTAAAACATTATTACTAAAATTATTTTGTGCTGATCTCTCTAACTATTCCTTCTTCAAACCAGTTTAGGAGTGTTGGATTTTTTGAAAAACATTGACAGATCCTCCTTAATTGTCAAGAAACCTGAGATGTACTTCTAGGCCTGCATAGTTTGGACTGGCATGCAAAATATATACAAATATGCACATATCGATAAATATCTATCTATCCATCTTTCTATACATATTTGTGTGTGAGAGTAGTGAGGACAGGCTGCTGAAAGGGCAGAATTGCAGTCAACAGGATGAGTTGCCACGTAAAAGGCGGACAAAATCAAAAAGAGTGAGCACAGGACTGAAGATGTTGTGTTTGAATGCACACAGAATGCAGAATATGGTAGATGAAGCTTGCAGCACAGTTGCAGATAGACAGGTATGATGCTATAGGCACCACTGAATCATGGCTGAAAGAAGATTACAACTGGGGGCTTAATGTCTAAAGATACATCTGGTATCAAATGTACAGGCTGTAAGGCAAAGGGGGTGGTGTTGCCCTGTTGGTAAAAAATAAAATCAGATCGTTAGAGGGAGGTGACATAGGGTCAGAAGGTGTTGTATCTTCTGAGCTAAGGAGCTGCAAGGGTAAAAAGACCCTGATGGGAGTTGTGAACAGAACCCCAAAGTAGTAAGGATGTGGTCTAGAAATTACAATGGGAGATAGAAATTTCATTGCAAAAGAGCAATGTTACAATATATAGTCATGGGGGACTTTAATATGCAGGTCGATTGGGAAAATGAGGTTGGTACTGGATTGCAGGAGGTGGAATTTCCAGAGTGCCTACAAGATTGCTTTTTAGAGCAGCTCGAGGTTGAGCCCACAAGGGGATCCGTTATTCTGGATTGGGTGTTGTGAGATGAACAATTAGAGAGTTTAAAGTCAAAGAACCCTTAGGGGAAAGTGATCATAATATGACTGAATTCACTCTGAAATTTGTCAGTCTTTGTGCAGACCTTTTCATTTATTTGTTTGTATTTTTTGTTCTACAGCAAATAACCATAAGAAAATGAATCTCAGGGTAATATAAGAAGGCATATATATACTTTGATAATAAATATACTTTAAATTTTGAACTTTGATACTTGTAGCATTTTAAAAACACATCCTAAGGGAGGTGTTATTGCAACTGGCCTATAGTGTCCTGATTTCTGCCCTCCTTTCCTTATGAAGAAAGAAATTAGTTTTACTATTTTCCAATCTAATGGAACCTTTTCCAGATCAGTGATATTTACGATCATCTATCTCAGTAGCCACTTCTTTTGGAACCATAGGCTGAGGTTCATTAGAGCCAACAATTGGCTTGGTGTCACTTTCCCAGTAATTATTGTTTTCTTGAATTCCTCCCCCCTTTTAATGTTTGACTTAGTAAAATAGGTTGCAAGTGATTTTTTTCCAAGCTACATATTGTGACTATACTTTTATCAGTCTAAAACAATTCTTTGAATAAGTTAAACCTTTGAGAACTAAACAATCCATGTAACTTTCAAAATAAGCATACAGTTTCCTGTATAAAATTAAATCAAAGTAATATTTTAAGAATTCCAAATAAAGAAGTAAGACTGAACCATTGAACATCTCCATATGCAGTGCATTCTCTGCATAAAATCAGAAACAAACCATAGCTTGTTACATTTTTATGCTGTGATTGAAATACAGCTACAGACCTCACATCATTAAAGGTAGGCAGGTCTTGCAACTGTATCTTCAAACATCCGCTGTTATATGTCTGTGCTAATAATAAAACAGAGTGGAAATTTTAAAATAGAAATCCTCATGAACAAGACTGATTTATACTTTTTACACGGATTGTACTATTCAAGAATTATTGCAGTGACATTGCACACCTGGTTGAGATTATGATATGAACAACTGTATGACTGCCAGTACTAAGGACTACAGGAAATGAGGTCAGTAGTTTTTTTTTTACATTTTTTCATTTATGTATTTTGAAATTCTTTTATTAGAAATAAACATTATTTCAAATTATTCTTTTCCTTCCTTGAGGATGAACGTGATTTGATTCAGAATCCAATGATTTACCATGCTGAAAAAAAATTAGCAATCTCTGTTGAACTTTTCCAACTAATCTCAAACCTAAGAGAATAAGTTTTAAAAACTAAAGCACAACTTGGATATACTTTGGACTGTAAATTATTGCGACATTTAACTGCGTCTTACCAGGGAAAGGATGTTCTGCAAGTGGCAGTCAGTGGGAGGTTTGGTTTGTGGGTTAAGTGAGCTGCAAATCAAAAACCCAAGCAAATCTGCACCTTTGATCTTTCCTTCCTTTTAGCTTAATTTTTTCCCCATTTTGCCATTCTTACACTTCTGTTTTTTTTTTTGCTACTGGCATGTTAACTTGAATGTAGTCACTGACTTTTTATAGAATTTCAGATTCTAGTTTCAAAGCATATGTTTCTGATTTAGATTATTCCACAGATGGGATATGCAACCCAAAAACTTGGAGGGCAACACTGAAAACCGTTCCTTTAAAGAGAGATGCCTAATTTTTTTTTCTTCTTGGAGATGTTTGATGTATTCAGGTATGCACAAAAATTACAAAATTATAGTGGGAGAAAACATGGCTTTTTTGCAATATATTAGAAAATAATAGTAATAAAGATTGCAGACATATTCAAGGATCACTCATAGAATTGAACATCTGGCCTCAATACCAAATTCTCACTGTTCTTTAAAGCAAAGTGAGCTAACATATAAGATTCTAAAACAATGGAGGAACAATGATTATGTACTGCAAAAACCAAAATATCTCCTTGAGCTTTTTATACTTGATCTTCTATTTGCAGATAATGATGACAATTATGGAACCATGAATATCTTCACTGACGCTTAACTTCCTAAACCAGTTGAGTCATTTGAGAGTAGAAATTTTAAAGTGAGTAAATGATTAGTAACTATTTTATCTAATTTTCTATGTTATAGCAATGCAGACTTGTCAAAGGCACTGATGAAAGAGAAAATATATCTTGAGAAATGAAGCCCACCTCTAGAATTTATAAATGACTGAAATAGATGACAAGCATCCCTGTATTAACAGTTGTTCTGGTATGTTTCTGAGCATCAAGATGTTTAACCAAAATCTAATGAACTGTTTGCTTTATTTATTTAGCATAATATATGTTTATTTCTTTTTGTGATTTAAATATATATTTAGTTAGTTGAATTAATTATAAATTAATTCAATTCAGATGTCATTTTAAATACTCTGGAAATCACTCACAGTACAACATCTGAAAAAAAATGAATATCTTTATTTTTCCTGATGTTTCTCCACTTCAATGTACCCAACTCAAAAAAAAACAATTCATGAGTAAATCAATGACCAGAACTCTTTGAGAAAAACTTTTGTTATTCACAGGGTTTTGCTTTTTATTTCTTAGAATCAAATTCGATGGTTTAATATCAGAGCGAGTGTACAGTATACAAACTGAAATCCTTACTCTTTGCAGTCAACAGAAAAAGAATGAATGACAGAATACTTTAGAACCCTCTTCCCCCTCACACATATAAGCAGCAGCAAAAGCATCAAACCCCACCTCCCACCATGCCAGAAATAGAAAAGCCACCAGAGACCATGATCTGGAGTCCATCAAAAACCATTCTCCATCCCAAAACTTCAACATCTCAAATGGGCATGTACTAACATCATAAAATTATAGTTAAAGAAAACATGTTTTTTTTTGCAATGTTAGCGAGGGAAAGAGATTCCCTCTTTCCCACCAAAGTAAGAGGGGAGACCAACAGCTCACTGTTCCGATGTTCAAATCTGCCACATTGCTTGATCAAATTCACCCGACTCGAGGACTAGCTGACTCGTTCACCATCGAGCAGTGAATGCTCGTGCAGAGGCCTTTTTTTGACAGCAGTGTACACCGCCCGCCTGCCCGCAGTCTTGATGTTTCAGTCTCCTGCAAAATTAACTCTGGACCAAAAGCGTCAATGAACAGCAGCCGCAAAAACTGAAGGAGTTCACAATAATTGCAATATAACCCAAATGACAGGAACACCAACTATCATCCTATGGTAGCTTTTTCTCTATCAACATCCACTTTAAATATACTTAATGATTTGACATTCACAGCCGCCTGTGGCAATGAATTCCAAAGATTCATTGACTACTAGCTAAAGAAGTTCTTCCTCATCCCTGTTCTAAATTCACATCCTTCTGGTCTGAGACTGTGCCCTCTGATCCTAGACTTACCTGCTATAGGATACGTCCTTGTATCCTCTATCCAGACATTTCAATATTCTATAGGTTTCAATGAGATTCCCCCTCATACTTCAAAACTCCAGTGCGTACAGGCTCAGAGTCATCAAAATGCTCCTCATATGTTAACTCTTTCATTCCAAAATTATTCTCATGAAGCTGCAATGTCAGTACATCTTTTCTGAAATAAGGGGCCCACAATTGCTCACAATATTCCAGGTGCAGTCTGAACAATGTCTTCTAGTCCACTTGAAATGAATGTTGACATTGCATTTGCTTTCCTTACCACCAATTCAAACTGTAAGTTTACCGCAGGAAACCCTTCATGAGGACTCCCAAGTCCCTTTGCATCTCTGATCCTTTAAAATGTTCTCCCTGTTTAGAAAATAATCTACACCTGTATTCCTTCTACCAAAGTGAATGATCATATAATTCCCTAAAGTCTATTACATCTGTCACTTCTTTAACCATTCTCCCAATCTGTCTAAATTATTCTGTAGACTCCCTGCTTCCTCAACATTACTTGCCTTTCCATCTATCTTGTCATTGTCTGCAAACTTGATCACAAAGCCCTCATTGCTGTCATCCAAATCATTCACACATAGCATGAAAAAGTGGTCCCAACATCAACCCCTGTGGAACACCATTCGTCACTGGCAGCCAAACAGAAAAGGCCCTCTTTATTGCCACTCCTGCCAGTCTGCCAGTCTTCTAGCTTTGCTAATATCTTTCCTGTAATACCATGGGCTCTTATCTTGTTAAGTAGCCTCATTCATGGCACCTTGTCAAAGGCCTTCTGAAAATCCAAGTAAACAACATCCACTACTCTCTTTTCTCTATCTTCCCTGTTATTTTCTTAAAGAATTCCAAAAGATTTGTCAGGCAAGATTTCCCCTTGAGGGAACCATGCTGACTTTGGCCTATATTATCATGTACCTCCAAGTACCCCAAAACCTCATCCTTAATAACGGACTCCAGCATCTTCCAAATCACTGAAGTCAGGCTAACTACAATCTTTTTTTCCGCCTCTCTCCCTTCTTAAAGAGTGTAGTGGCATTTGGATTTGCAAAATCTTCCAGAACCATTCCAGAATCTATTGATCCCTTGAAAGATCATGACTAATTCCTTCTCATCTCTTAAGCTACCTCTTTTAGAACCCTGGGGTGGGGTCTATCTGGTCCAAGTGATTTATTTTACTTCAGACCTTTCACCTTCCTAAGCATCCTCTCCTTAGTAATACCAACAATGCCCCCTGACACTGTCAAATTTCTGGTATGCTGCTAGTGTCTTCCATAGTGACGACTGGTACAAAATTCTTGTTACGTTCAGGCACTATTTCTTTGTTCCCCATTTCCACCTATCCAGTGTCATTTTCAAGCAGTTCGGTATCTGCTCTTGCCTCTATTTTACTCTTTCTGCAGTATATTTGAAAAAAAAAACTTTTGGTATCCTTTATTATATTATTGGCTAGATCCCTTCATCTTTCATCTTTTCTCTCCATATGGCTTTTTTGATGCCTTCTATTGGTTTTTAAATGCTTGCCAATTGTCTAACTTCTCAATAATTTTTGCTTTATTGTCCTCTCTTTTAACCATATAACAATTACAGCACAGAAACAGGCCATCTCAGCCCTTCTAGTCCATTCCAAACGCTCACTCTCACCTAATCCCACCTACCTGCACTCAGCCCATAACCCTCCATTCCTTTCCTATCCAATATTTTTTTTAATCACAAAATTGAACTTGCCTTTACCACTTCTACTGGAAGCTCGTTCCACACAGCTACCACTCTGAGTAAAGAAGTTCCTCTTCATGTTACCCCTAAACCTTTGCCCCTTAACTCTCAACTCATGTCATCTTGTTTGAATCTCCCCTACTCTCAATGGAAAAAGCCTATCCACGTCATCTATCTCCCTCATAATTTTAAATACCTCAATCAAGTCCCCCCTCAACCTTCTACACTCCAAAGAATAAAGACCTAACTTGTTCAACCCTTCTCTGTAACTTAGGTGCTGAAACCCAGGTAACATTCTAGTAAATCTCCTCTGTACTCTCTCTATTTTGTTGACATCTTTCCTATAATTCGGTGAACAGAACTGTACATAATACTCCAAATTTGGCCTCACCAATGCCTTGTACAATTTTAACTTTACATCCCAACTCCTATAGTCAATGCTCTGATTTATAAAGGCCAACATACCAAAAGCTTTCTTCACCACCCTTTCCACATGAGATTCCACCTTCAAGGAGCTATGCATCATTATTCCTAGATCACTCTGTTCTACTGCATTTCTCAATGCCCTACTATTTACCAAGTATGTCCTATTTTGATTATTCCTACCAAAATGTAGCACCTAACACTTACCAGCATTAAACTCCATCTGCCATCTTTCAGCCCACTCTTCTAACTGGCCTAAATCTCTCTGCAAGCTTTGAAAACCTACTTCATTATCCACAACGCCACCTATCTTAGTATCATTTGCATACTTACTAATCCAATTTGCCACCCCATCATCCAGATCATTAATGTATATGACAAACAACATTGGACCCAGTACAATTTTTACTTTTATGTTCCCTTTGAGTTCCCTTGTCTGCTACACTTGCCCCATCTTCCCTTTAGAATACTTCTTCATCTTTAGAATGTATCTATCGTACACCTTCCAAATTTTCCCTAGAAACTCCAGCCATTGTTGTTCTGTCATCATCCCTGCTAGTTTTCCCTTCCAATAAACTCTGGCTAGCTCCTCTTTCATTCCTCTGTAATTCCCTTTACTCCTCTGTAATATTCCAATTTTAGCTTCTGCTTCTCAAACTGCAGGATGAATTCTATCAAATTATGATCACTATGAGTTCCTTTACCTTAAACTCTCTAATCAAATTTGTTTTGGTTCACATCACCTAATGTAGAATTGCCTTTTCTCTAATGGGTTCAACCACAATCTTCTCTAAAAAGCCATCTTCTAGGTATTCCCTCACAAGGGATTCACAACCAACCTGATTTTCTCAGTCATCCTGCATATTGAAATCCCCCATGACTATTGTAACATTGGCTTTTTACTTCCTTTTTCTATCTCCCATTGTAATTTTTATTCCATGTCCTGACTGCTATTAAGAGGCCTGTATATAACTCCAATCAGGGTTTTTTTTATCCTTGCAGTTTCTTAACTCTACTCACAAGGACTCTACATTGTCTGACCCTATGTCATCTATTTCTAAGGATTTGGTTTCAATTTTTATCAACAGAGCTCCACCGCACCCCCTCTGCCTAGCTGCCTGCCATTTTGACACAAGTGTATCTTTGGAATTTAAGCTCACAGCCATGACCTTCTTTCAGCTAGAATTCTGTGATGCCAACATCGTTCTTGACAACCTCTAATTGCACTACAAGATCATCTACCTTACTCCGTAAGCTGTATGCATTCAAGTATTACGCCTTCAGTCTTGCATTCATCACCCTTTCTGATTTTGCCCCCATGTTGCACTTCAACTCATCTCACCAAATGCAAACTTACCCTATCATCTGCCCACACTTCCTCACAATCTCATTACACACTGCATCTATTTATATACCAGCAGCCTAATTATAAGCCCTATCATTCCAATTCCCACACCCTGCCAAATTATTCAGCAATAGATCCCAAATCCACACCTTGAGCAACAGGCACAAGGTGACACTATCACTTGCAGGTTCCTCTCCAAATCCCACAAAGTCCTGACTACACTCAGTGGCCATTTTATTAGGTACATTTATACACCTGTTCATTAATGCAAATATCTAATCAGCCAATCATGTGATAGCAACTCAATGAAAAAACAAATCATTCAAACATGGCTAAGAGGTTCACTTGCTGTGCAGACCAACATCAAAATGAGGAAGTAATGTGATCTAATTGACTTTGACCGTGGAAAGTTTGCTGGTGCTTGACAGGGCGACTTCAGTATCTCAGAAACTGCTGATCTCTTGGGATTGTCACGCACAGCAGTTTCTACCTTTGTTATACCATGGACGCCAACCATTAACTGAGGGGTCTGTGGACCACAGGTTGGGATCCCCTTTTCTAGAGTTTACAGAGAATGCTGCAAAAAAACCGCAAAAAAAAAATCCAGTAAGCTGCAGTTCTGTGGTTGAAAATGCCTCGTTAATGAGAGAGGTCAGAATATTTGAACACAGTAAGGCGACAGTAACTGAAATAACTACACATTGCAACAGTGGCATGCAGAAGAGCATCTGTGAATACAGTTGTTGAACCTTGAACTGGATGGGCCATGGAAGCAGAAGCTCACAAACATAAATTTAGAGGCCACATTATTAGATACAAGAAATACCCAATAAAGTGGCCACTGAGTGTATATTGTTGTTCCTTCATCCCTGTTGGTTCTAAATGATGGATTTCCCAAAGTAGCTCTACTGTTGGAAAATTTGCATCAAAAGGATTGGTATTTTTAAAGAATGTTCACTGACAGCACCAGGGAGAGGCTCAGAGTTAACATCACAGATTGTATCAGACACAGGAAGAGTAAGATACGCAGAAAGCTGCGGCAGAGAGGAATGCCAGGGATGTCAGTAATGGAGCTGAAGTCAGGAGAGATTAAATGACAAGAAGGGGGAAAATAGAGGCAGGAAAACAGTGATATTGTGCAAAGAAGGAGAGAAAAAAAGATCAGCCCTAAGGAAGTGTAGGTTGGAGAAGCTGAATATTTCTTCAATATTACCAAAATGAAATATTCTGAATGCTGTGAAACCCTGCTGGTTTCCTTGGCTGCGTAAGTCTAGGGAATACACACTTCGGTCCCACCAAACCTGTGAGTTTGAGCCAGCTCTCCCACCCCAAACCCCGGTTTGTGTGGATTTTGCGTAATTTACTATCCTGTTACAACTCAGAGCCAAAATATAACAGACAGCACCCTGCATACAACTAAAGGAATTATAATTATGAATCTTAACTTAACTAGAGGGTTAATAAAGAAAAGAAAGAAAGAAAAACAAAAAGGACCTGTTATAATTAAACAGTCAAATATGCACAAGTTGGAGCTCAACTCTTCCAAAAGTCATATTCACCGATCCTCAGTAGACCCCAGCGACTTGCTCCATCAATCATGGTCCTTTACCGGGTTGAATCCTACAACCTGTTCTCTCCAGTATCATCTCTCTTCATCTCCCGCTAAACAAAAAAAAACCCAAGATCAACCTTAGTATCCCTCACAAAACCTCCCAGTTCCACCATCCTGATTGGATGACACACATCCCTCAGCATCCCTTATCTTCAACAATAATCCAAACAGATTGAAAGCTGAACAGACTACTCTTACAGAACTGCTAAAATTAAGTACCTACAGCGTAGCAGTAAAACTGTGAACCAGGGTGTTACAGCTGTAAATCAGAAGTGGTAATTTATTGGAACACTGGTTATCAGAAAATGTTGCACTTAATGTTGGATCTGGAATGTTGTGATTGTCATTCAAAATATGAGGTAATGTTCCAATTTGCCATATTTCAGATTCAGCACAAAGTTCAGCAGTTTCAAGTCATCACATTTCCTCTCATATTCCAACAACACATGGGTTGGTAGGGTAACTAACCTTTGGAAATTGTCCTTAGTGTTTAGGTTTGTGCTAAAATCTGGGGGGAGGGGGGGAGTTGATGAAAAAACAGCAAATAATAGGTTTAAAGTAGCATTGTTTTAAATGTCAGCAGTATTCAGTGGGCTGATAGGCCTCTTTCTATGACTATAGCACTATTGGCAGATATATTTTCCAAAAAATTAAAAGTATTCTGAGTAGACTGCCAAAGAAAATGAGGCAAATTTGGTATCAATTCTGCTTAAGTTCAGGACCTGGCTTCTCCTCTTTGTTTATTTTCTAGTGGAAGACATCTATTTGGCACTTCAGATTCACTTAAATTTAAAAGAAGCCGATTTGTATGAAATAGAACAGTGGAGAAGAAAAAATTACACTCCAAATCATTTCTTTCCCTCTGCAGGCCTTAAG
This sequence comes from Hypanus sabinus, assembly GCF_030144855.1. Taxonomy (NCBI): domain Eukaryota; kingdom Metazoa; phylum Chordata; class Chondrichthyes; order Myliobatiformes; family Dasyatidae; genus Hypanus; species Hypanus sabinus. Next base: position 42,243,711 of record NC_082715.1, on the reverse strand, counting down.
AGAACAGAAGCATGTATTTTAAAGCCATTCAGACCAGAAATTCACACATATTCTCAAAAATTGACTACAAAAAATAACTGACTACCACAGTGACATGTTGAAAATACACAGAGCACAAGTCTGTTTCACAATACTGTACTTCAAAGCAGCCACAAGAATGAAGGAGAACTTCAGCTTTCTTTTTACTTTGGCCTTGTATTGGTTTCATGGAGTTGCGGTACCACCTGTGCAACATACAGATCTTGGTTGCTTCTAAGAAAATTGCTTTGGGGCTCTAGATTATTTTTTTAAAATGTCTGAAATGTTTTACTTGTATTGAATGTTCTCTCTTCTCACTTCAGTTTCCAACAAAGGTACTCACTGCCATAATAAAACTTCACTCTGACATTGGGATGGGTGAAGTTCCATCTGTAAGCTCTATAATTTCATTTCACTGTCATCATGCTTGTAGGTGCAGTTGGGTGGCAAGACCACAATTAACCACATACAGAATGTCTGTTAATCCTAGCTTTCAGTGCCACAGGTTACTGCACTGATGAAGGAGCCCACCCACATTGGAGATATACATGGCTCCTGCCATCCTTGCTTACTCTTATTTGTGGAGACCTGCTGCTTCTCCTTTAATCTTCAGCTTCCACACATTGTTGGCCATCATTCTTTTCTCTGGGGTCATCAAAGGTCCAGATTTTGTTGTTTGAAAAATGAATGCTAATTTGATGTACCATCCTCATGGTCTGTTGCCCATCAATAAGTCAAGAATATAAATAATTACATGTACTGAGCTCCTTTGTGACTGATCAGAAAATGAAGCAGCCCATATCTGCCTGCAGCAAGACCTAGAAAGCATTCAGTTATACTCAAATTACAAGCAAGTAACATCACCCCCCCCCCCCACCATAAGTATGACATGTATGTGATGAGCTCATTAACCTGTTTGTCAAGTACCAGGCAAAGGCCATCACCAGTAAGAGAGACTCTTGTCATATACACTTGATATTCAGTGGTAGTACCTTTAGCACCATCTTCATCTCTGGAGTCAACAAGGAAAAGAGGAAGTTAGAAGTTGCATATTCTGAGGCAAATGACTCACATCTTGACATTCCAAAGCTGTTCCACTATCAAGAGAATGGTCAGAAGCAGATTAGAATTCCTTCCACTTGCTTGGATGAGTCCAGCTGCAAGAAAGGTGAAGTTGACACTATCGAGGACTTAGCAGCCAGTTTGATTAACACTCCATCCACCACCCTAAACACCCATTCCCTGTGCCACCAGTGCGACGTTTATCTGCAAAATGCACAGCAGTTACTCACGTAGGCTCCTCTGTCAACACCTGCCAAACCCTCTTTGTCTATTACCTAGAAAGACAAAAGCAGCAGGCTCATGAGGACATCAGTTTGGAGTTCAATCTGGGAAAGTGTGAGGTGCTGCTCTCAGGTCAGTCAAGTGTAAAGGGAAAATATGCAGTCCATGGCATGATCCTTAATCACAATGATGTACAGAGAGATTACAGGGTCAAAATGCATAGCTTTCTGAGAGGTCCACACTAGTAGATAGGGTGGTAAAGGAATCATATGGTTTCTGTCCTTTCGTTGGTATAGGCAGCCGGCTGGTGATGTAATGTCATCAGCACCAGACTTCAAGGCGAATGCTCCTGAATTCGAACCCAGCTGGCCCCTCGCACACTTTCCAACTGTGCCCAGTCGAGCGTCAAGTTAGCAACCCAGCCTTGTAGAAAAAAACAGTCAAATGTTACAGAAACGGGAAAAATGCCACCCCATGTGTCACAAGGTGTGAAACGAACAACAACGTTGGTTTAGGCACCGAGTCATGTTACAGCTATGAGCTATGTAAAACTTTTGACAATCTTCACTTTGGCATTTGTCTGTACAGTACAGAAGAGATGTACCAGAATCCTACCAAGACTTTGTGGCACATTTGCATCTGCACTGGACTTTGAGGTGAGTGGTCCCCCATTTGAATCCAGCTGGCTCTTTGCACACTTTCCATCCGTGCAGGGTTCAGCATCCAGCCAGCAACTCAACCTCATAAAAAACCTATCAAGTTCTAAAGAAACGGCAAGGTTCTCACTCAATGCACCAGAAGTGAAGGACAGGAATACAATAATTAATAATACCTAGATTAGAGGGTATGAGTGACAAAGAGAGGTTAAACAAACCTGTTTTCTCTGCTGAAGCATTGGATGCTGATTGGAGACCTGACAGTTAATAAAATTATGAGTGGTATAGTTAAGGCAGATAGATTTTTTTTTGCCAGGTTAGGCATCTCTAATACCAGAGGACATGCACTTATCATGAGAGGGGGAAAGTTTAAAGGAGATCTGTGAGGCAGGTTTTTAATAAAGAGAGTAGTAAGTGGCTGGAATGGGCTGCCAGAAACAGTGGTAGAAGCAAACATCATTGTACCATTTAAGAGGCTTTTAGATAGAAATATTGTTATGCAGGCAATGGAGGGATATGGATTATGTGCAAGCAGAAGAGACTTAGATCAGTTTAGCATTGTGATTAGAATGGTGATCATTCAGCACTGATATCACAGACAGGCCCATTCCTGGGCTATATTGTACTTTGGTCTATCTCATCACCACTAGGTTCCTCCCCGGTATATTAACCTGAATTAGAAATATATTACTATATCTTCATTAGGACTACATCTAAACCCTGGACCTCCTTTTCCAACAAAATAGAGGAGGGGGTATAATTAGCAAATTTTTCTTCTTCTTCTTCATGTGCCTTGCATGTTACATGCTTGGTCAATCATGGCTTTCCACACCGAACGATCCCACGCAGTGCCAATGATACCTCACACACTTAGATCATTGCAAACTTTTAGATCACAGAAATTGGTGCAGGCATAGATGGTGAGGAAGGTAGTCTACTGACACAGCAGAACATAGATCAGATGGAAAGATGCACAGAGCAGATGAAATTTAATCCAAATAAGTGTGGTGTAAAGCGGTTCAAGTAATCAGATTCTGTCAATACACAGAGTAAGTGGCAATGATTAAAGGAACATTGAGGCAGAGGGAGAGTTTAGGATGCAAGTCTATAGTTCACTGAAAGTGGTGACATGGGTGGATAGAGCAATGAACAAGCCATTTGGCATGCATGCCATATTTGGCCAAGGCATTGAGTATAAGAGTGGAACATCACATTGCATATGTATGAAACATTGATTAGACTGCACTTAGAATATTGAATACTGTTCTGGTCAATTTATGACTGGCAAGATGTGGTAGATGTAGAGAAAATGTAGAAGATATTTATCAGGATGTTCCTGGAATATAGGGTGCAGGATACAGTAAATCTGATGTATTTTTGCTGGAGCATAGGAGGCTAAGAGATGACATTATAGAGATTTATAAAATTATGAGGGATATAGATGGGACAAAGAGTCAACATAATTTTTTCCAGGGCAGGGCAGGGGAGTCTAGAACTGGAAGGTACAGATTTAATTGGTAAATGGTTTATTGGTACCCATCCAGACAGACCATTCCAAATATAATATGTTAAAAGCAATAATTGAATGCAGAATTATATTTATAGTTACAGACAAACTGCCTTGCAAATAGATAAATAACATGCAAGGCAGGCTGAAAGATCAAGAACTCATTTTTATATATTATCAGTACTATTCAAGAGACATGTAACAGAGGGATTGAGCCTGTCCTTAAAGCTGATGATAATGGGGTGACATGAGTGCAGCTTAGATGACAATGGCACCTATCTGTGACTCCTTTGCTTGCATCTTCGGAAACAGTTCTATGTCTATCTTTAATATCTCTATTTTCCCTTTCAGGGTTCTTTTGAAGACCCTGGCCTGGAGTTCCATGCTGACTTCGGTTCTTTGCAGGAATGGGACCCGCTCTCGGGGTCTCACAACTGGCTGTTATTCGATATACCAAGGACATTGCCTAGAAGATTAGGTCGCCTTCAGAGTTTTGGGATTTTGTGGCTCTGGAGGAAAGCAGATTAACATCATAAATCAGCGAGTTTTTCATTATGTCTCCCCCCTCATTGTGAAATGGAAACACCTCTTTTTCCCTTATTAGGGAGAGAGAGAGAGAGCCTGTGGTATGTCAAATTACCGGGTGAATGAGTAGTCTTTGGGGTACTGCAAGTCTGTGACTTTATTGATGCTTTGCTGCATGCTTGAGTGCTTGGTGGGTGGTGTCGATGCTTTTTTTGCTGATGGGGGAGGGGGGATCATTGCTTTGCTGCTGCTTACACATAGGAGGGTGAGCCTGGGGGGCTTTGAGGTTCTAACATTTAACTGTCATTCATTCTTTGGGGTACTCCTTTATTTTCGTGGATGGTTACGAAGAAAAAGAATTTCAGGATGTATATTGTATACATTTCTCTGATATTAAACGTACCTTTGAAACCTTAGAAACATGTTTGCAAATTTCTGTATATTCTGCCTGATGGAACAAGGGACAAAGAGAATGAGCAGGGTTGGAGGAGTTATTGGCTGCTTTCCCAAGCGGTCTAATTGGGGAACATTTAAAGGTGATCTGAGGGGTACGTTTTTCACGTAGAAAGTGGTGAATATCTGGAACAAGCTGCCAGAGGAAGTAGAGGAGGAAAATACAATTACCACGCTTTAAGGGCATTTGGATTGGTATTTAGATATAGGGAAATTATGGGTCTAATTATGGAATCAGTGTAGATAGGAATCAAGGTTGGAATGAAAGAGGTGGGCAGAAAGTGCCCATTTCTGTATCGAACATTGTGAGAACCCCTCACAGGACTGCAGAATCTGCAGAATTTCAAGAAGTTAGCTCAGCATCACTTTGTCTAGATAACAGCCAACAGTATAATAACCACTTCCCAACAAGTAACTAGCATGCTTGACTGAGGAAGTTTACATTGGTCTTGGAATAGTTAAGCATCAATTTACTAGAATCAATGGAATTCAGAGTTAACTAACAGATTATGGAAAGTAATTTGGCATTCCCTAATATCTGGAAGTTTAAAGATAAATCTAATACAGTTTTCATGATATTAGAGGAACTGATAAAAGAGGCAGAGAAAAATTATTTTTGCAGGCTGGAGTCTCAAGAATTTTTAAGAATAGTTTAAGAATTGGGGCGGCATAGTAGTATAGCAGTTAACATAGCACTATTACAGCATTAGCAAGCTGGGTTCAATTCCCACCTCCATCTGTAAGGAATTTGTACCTACTCCTCATAATCACGCGAGCTTCCTTGGGCACACCCGTTTCCTCCCATATCCCAAAGATGTATGGGTTAGTAGCTATTTGGTCAGAACCGTGCAATTGGGCAGAATGGGCTCATTGGGCAAGAAGGGCTTGTTGCTGTGCTGCATCTTCAAATCATTAAAAAAATTAGAGGCAAAAATATAAAGAGATAAATCACAAAACACCTTCACAGCAATAGTAAATTTTAGAGTTAACTCCTGCAAACAGTAACTGGTACTAGGCAAATTACTAATTTAAAATCTGATGATAATAGATTTTTAATAACCCAAGATATAATTAGATACAGGAGAAGGGATGTATATATGGAGCTAGTTCACAAAATAGCCAGAGCTGTTTGAATGGGAACCCAGGTTCAAGTGAGTAGATAGCCTGCCCTTGTTCCCATGTTCTTATCACTGTCATAGAGTTGATCTGTCATTCATTCTTGCTTAATGCTAACCAGCAGAGAACAGTGCCTAATGTAATGTATACACAGTGCTTTATAAGGATAACACTGACTTGAATGAATAGCAGTTGAGTAAGCGGACAACATCTTGCTCTGAAGATGAGAAAGTAGCAGACGTCAAGAGTCAGCCTAAAAGAAACATGCCTGAAAATTGAATGGCTGGTGGTCTCCAGCAGCCTACTCTGCAAGAAATTAAGGGAGAGTAGAATGAAGCTATAGAAAGCAGAGTCAGCCTTACTATAGGGCATTAATACATTGACATATCTAAGCATGTCGGTTCATCAGCATTCCTTTTGACATAGATTATAGTTGTATTAAGCCTTTTTAAGCCAGATTTGACCATTTGCACAGTAGTTCCTGATTTTTGAACTAGATGTATTTTCCACTATGAGCATGTCTAAATTCTAGACTGAAGAAAAATAGCCTTACACCTTCCATGCTGGTCTACAAAGAAACATTTTACAAAATTGTTAAGGGAATATTTGACACAGTTCTTAATGGTTCTCATCAGGTTGATAATTAGTGTGTATATATTTTTCTAATATTGTAAAGTAATGCCAGCATTACTGCTGTTCCTGTTAAATTACTAGCTAGGCTATAAAGGTGCAAATTAGCTTCATATTCTCCAACTTAATGCAATGCAATGCTGAGTTAGAACCTGTTCTTCAGAACTATAGGTCTCAACCAAAGCCAAATCTTCAGGAAAAGAGCACACATTCCAGAAGAACTGAATGTTACCAAAAGGTTGTGGCATCTATTATTTTGCATGATTCTCATCTGGCATCTTTGGAGATAATTTATTCATTAAGTTGAAACATTAGAAAATTCCAGAGCTGGCCATCTCTTTGGAAGATCTTAAATTATATGAATAGTTAAGTTTGATTTGAACTCTATGAATCACCCATCCAGCCACAAGTTTGCATTTGGATATGATTTGTAACATGGGATGACTAGAGAATTTAAATTTGGTCAAAGCCCTACAATTTCTTGGTGTGCTTCTGCTTCCAAGACTAAGCAAGTAGAATACTTGGACCTCTGTTTCTTCCTTGATGCTTTTTATTGAGCTCCACTATAGAACTGAGTTGTCACTGAAGACTCAAGTTCATCTTTAGATCTCAATATGTTAACAAATCCATTGTCTGAGGCAGGCAGCTGGCAAAGCAGTGAGGATAAATCTGCTGCAAAGAAGAAGTGGAGGGATGAATAAATGTTTGCTCTTAATTTTGGTGCATTTAGTTTTGATTGTGTATAAGGAGTCATCTGTGGGGAAGCAAGTCACCTACAGGCCAAATGTCCCAACCTGCAGCCGCTGGGAAACTGCGAAGACCATTGAGGGTTGGAAGGAACGTGGCAATAGTAGCCAATATTCCTAACCCTACAGATTCTGGTGTTATGCTGAAGATAGAGATCTCATGAGGAAAAAACTAGTGAAAGGTGGACTCTCGGGTAGCTGGTAGTTTTCTGGAATTGGGGACAGCCCATTGATTCAACATAGCTGAGCCAGCACATAATCGCAACTGTGTTGGACAGACGTACCCTTTCTTGGGTCATATTGTAGACACTGATTTTGCGAATGAGGATAGGGAAGCCCTAGCAACTGAGCCTGAGGGAACCAATTGTCAGGTCCCATTTAAGGGTAAGGCACCTAAACATAGATTCTCAGAGCCTAGTCCCGGAGGACAAAGACAATTCTTAGGGCCTTGCCATCGTCTGAGGATACAGATGAAGGTTTGGACTCTGATTTGGTTAAGCCTCTGGAGTCGAATAAGGACTCTAATTTGGACTCTGTTTCAACAGGGACTCTAGAGAACCTAGAGAGGACACTATGGGGTCTGCTGAATTGCCCCCATCCTTAGAGGGATCATCCTTAGAGGGATGTTCAGGGATGGTTGCAAAACCTGAGCCAATCAAAATTCCCTCCATCTACAAAGATTTGAAACAGGTCCTCACCATTAAGAAGCTTCTGGATTCATGAACTGTTCAAGGTGTACAGTAGTTCCACGTTGACTGGGTAGAGTTTGGACCCGAGGAATGGTGCTAGGCTCCTAAAAGTGGCATCCCAAGCGCGGCATTGATCCACGATTAATGTCAATGTCTCCCTGAGCAGAAAGGACTGACAGGGGTTTGCAGTAGGGAAGGAAATCCTGTTACTGGAACCCCCAGCCACGCCAGCCTCCGGGGTTTAGAGACTCCAGTTCTTCTGAATATGGATAGCTGATGCAGTCTCTTTAAAGATTCTGACCCGCTTCATTAATTAGCGGCCAAGTTTTGGCTCAAAGATTTGGATATTTGAAGAGCACCTGAACTCAGGTTCAGGGTTCAATTGTCAGCTCAAACTTGGTTCATGATTTCTGGATTTCTGTCTCATTTGATTACTTGTCTAGTCACATCAAGTTCCCATCAAGCATTTAGTCAAGAACCTTGTTCTCATTTCAGTCTTGAAATCTAGTCTCAGACAGTCCAGCACTTGGGTGCTTGCCATCCTTGCCCAGGCCTCTCATCGTACAACCAAGCTCATTTCTTTTGATGAGTTATCTATTATATCTGAACTTTCCACCACCCGTTCTGGTCAAAGACTAAATAGCAGGAAGTGATTCTGATCCCTGTTGATCAAGGATGGAGCAGTGCTCAGACCCGAAATGGAAATGGCCGATGGAACTCACCTCATCATCCTGAATAATCAGTGCCTGTGCGCCTTATGCAAACCAATCAAGCACTAACTTACACTTTCAATTCACGTGCAAAATTTAAAAAAAAAACAGAAAACAAGAGTTAAATAAATAGTTAAGCAATTTGATTGGATGCTTCTGTCTGAAGACAACCCTGCCACAATAGCCTTCTATTCCCAATGATCAAATTCATCCTTCTGTTAACAAAGGCTCTGAGCCAGAAATACTCACATGTGCTTTTTGTTCTTGGTTAAGGCCAGAATTTTATGGCTTCCATTCTTATTCCAGAATTCTGAGATTTTTACTGATGTTTGGGGATTGCTTTACACTATTCCATCCATTTATAATGAGGTCCATTAGTTCATGGTGGCTGAATAATCAGGTTCTGTATTTTACAATCTGGGATTATGGGATTTCCTGGGATTTCATTCTGGTTACTTAATATCAGACATTGTTGTATGTTACTGTATGAGGAATTACAAAGAACACAATATGAAGTACACTTTGAGTAATACGTACTGAAAACTGAAATTAAAGGATTCAGTTTTAGTCAGTAATTATTTAGTCAGCTAGGATAAGGTTTCTACTTTGGGTGAAATTGAAAAATTGCAACTAAAATGTACTTAAAATTTTACTGATTAGGCTACAATTTAGGTTGCCAATAACTTTGCTTAAATTCACATGTAAAATATTCGAATGATGGGAGCAATTTGGGATGCATATTAGAATTAAATGTAGCTACATTCACATTCTTTTCTGGTTAAGAATATTTAGATGAGCTATAATGGAGGTGTTTCGTCGGCGCATTTGAAAAAAGGTTTAATATCAAGAATTCATTCATTCATACATTACCTGTGTGTCGTATGACATAGGTGATCATGATCTTGACCATGATTGTTCTTGGCAAATTTTTCAACAGAAGTGATTTGCCATTGACTTCTTCTGGGCAATGTCTTTACAAGATGTGCGACCACAGCCATTATCAATACTCATCAGAGATTATATGCCCAGTGTCAAATATCAAGAATAAGGCTTCTTAATAAGAGAATGAAATCCTTTCCTGTGAGTAAGTTATTTTAAAATGATTAAAAGTTACTTTAATAATGTTAGAAAACTAAAGAATTTAAATAAAATTGAAAATCTGGTTCTGGGAACATGAGTAGAGTTTGAAGAAACTTTCCTAATAGATGCAATCTTTAGAAACTTATAATTACAACAGGGAGCTTGGCTAGTTTTATGGATGGAACCAAACTTATACACGTTGAGATATGAATACTGTAAAACAAATCACTTTTCTCATAATGTGACTCCCCTCCGTATAAACTACAGTACCCCAATATTTCAGATTGCTTCATTTATTTCCATTTAAATTGCATTCGTTCTCAAAGAAGATGATGTCTGACCACAAAGCTCAGTGGCTTTTTGAACAAAATCCCATTTATTGAATAAAATAAATGTCTCCCAACACCCCCCCCCCCCCATTGAGTAACTGATACACAAGGAACTACTTCTTTTAGGGTATTAAGTCTGTGCTAGAAATTCCCAAAAATTCCCAACAATTCCTCTTTGGCCAGAATACCAAGAACACATGGTATATTTTTAACTTGTGAAGAATCAGATCAGATTATCTCAATATTATTAGTGCATTGTAAGTCAGCTCACTTCTCCTCCCACAATGACCGGTCTGTCCTTGGTCTGCTCTACTGGCATGATAAGGCCAAAAGCAAAGCTGAAAAATACTTCATATTCTAATTGAATAGTCTACAACTCACACTGGATTTTCAACTTTCAAGTAACTGACTCCCACCAGTCCATCTAGGTTCTCAAACCTTTGTTAATCATTTCCAAGCACATGGTTCATCTTCCGTTATCCAAAATCATTCCCTAAATCCATTATCCTATAGGGTAATGTATTGATGATGGATGGCACATATTGTTCATGACAGAATCTGTTCACGAATTCACAAACACCGTTATTGAGTTGTGTTCACTTTAAGAGATGATGTCTGATGTAATGACGACAGAGTAAGACAACGGCCATTGGTTTGTTTGTAATAGAAGCAAAGGGCTGTGGCTTTTGTTAAGCACATATAATGACTCTCACATGATTTATTCACAAAATCCGACACTCCTTCCCCCAACTGACTCCACGCAGCTATCTGTCTGGGTTTCTTTTCCCTTAACCTGCCTCTCCTAGTCTCTTCCATACAGGTTCCATCTGATTTTATCCTGCCCTCATCTGTTTCCACCTACAACTTTCCACCCTCTTGTCTCTACTTTCCCATCCCCAACTTCCAACTGGCTCCTTATCTGTGTTCACCTATCTCATTTAAACATAAGAGCGTAAGAAATAGGAGCATGAGGAGGGCATCTGGCTCATTGAGCCTGCTCCACCATTCAATAAGACCATGGCTGATCTGACCATGGATTAATCTCCACCTACCTGCCTTTTCCCCATAACTCTAAATTCACCTACTATGCAAAAATCCATCCAACCTTGTCTTAAATATATTTGCTGTGGTAGCCTCCACTGGTTCATTGGGCAAAGAAATCCGCAGATTCACCGCTCTCTGGGAAAAGCAGTCCCTCCTTATTTAAGTCCTAAATCTTCTCCCCCAAATCTTGAGGCTATGTCCCCTAGTCTTTCTATCTCCTAACACTTCTGTATTATGTCGCTCTTCACCTCCTCCCACTCCTGGCTCCGCCTGTCCATCATTCTCCAGTTCATTTGGTTCCACCTATTACACACTAGTCACAGTCTTTCTTCTAGACTAGCCACATCTCTTCTACATTCACAATCCTAATGCAGGGTCTTACCCTAAAGTGTTGAATATCTCTTTGTTTCCACTCATGTTGTTTGGCCCACTGAGCTCCTTTAGCAATTTGCTTTATTTTGTTCTAGTCTCCAGTATCTACAGTCTCTTGTGTCTCTACATTTACTTTGTTTTGCTTCCAGACAAACTTTGAATTTGTACAGCTTTTATAAAAGTTAAAACAAGATGTCTCAAATCAAAATGCAATGCATGAAAACAAATTTCTTGCAGTTTTCAGATAGAAACAAGTGATGAATAGGAATATTCTGTGACAATAGGAATAGGATGATGTGGAGGATAAATGTGTGGCTGAGGGATTGGAGCAGGGGGCAGGGATTCCAATTTCTGGATCATTGGGATCTCTTATGGGGCAGGTGTGACCTGTACAAAAAGGACAGTTTGCACTTGAATCGTAGGGGGACCAATATACTAGCAGGGAGGTTTGCTAAGGCTACAGGGGAGAGTATAAACTAGAATTGTTGGGGGTGGGAACCAAACTGAAGAGACTGGGGAAGAGGAGGTTGGCTCACAAATAGAGAAAGCTTGTAGACAGTGTGAGAGGGAGGACAGGCAGGTGACAGAGAAGGGACACACTCAGACCGAAGGTTTGAGATGCATCTATTTTAACGCAAAGGGTGTTGTGAACAAAGTGGATGAGCTTAGAGTATGGATCAGTACCTGAAGCTATGATGTGGTGGCCATTACAGAGACTTGGATGGCTCAGGGGCAGGAATGATTATTTCAAGTGCCGGGTTTCTGATGTTTCAGAAAGGACAGAGAAGGAGGCAAAAGAGTTGGGGGCATGGCACTGTTGATCAGAGATAGTGTCACGGCTGCAGAAAAGATGGATGCCATGGAGGGATTGTCTATGGAGGATGAGAGGTGACCTGATAGAGGTGTATAAGATGATGAGAGATATTGATCGTATGGATAGTCAGAGGCTTTTTCACAGGGCTGAAATGGTTGCCACAAGAGGACACAAGTTTATTGTGCTGGGGAGTAGGTACAGAGGAGATGTCAGAGGTAAGTGTTTTACTCAGAGAGTGGTGAGGGTGTGGAATGGGCTGCCAGCAACGGTGGTGGAGGCAGACATGATACGGTCTTTTAAGAGACTTTTAGATAGGTACATGGAGCTTAGAAAAACAGGGGACTAAAGGTAAGCCTAGTAATTTCTAAGGTAGGGACATGTTCAGCACAACTTAGTGGGCCGAAGGGCCTGTATTGTGCTGTAGGTTTTCTATGTTTCTATGAGTAAGTTCCTGTTAAAATAATAAAATAATTCACTGGAATGTTAATGTTCATTTGCTGAGTATTATTTTTTCCACATAATTGCTTTACAAATTGATGCACCACAGTGAGAACAAATAAACTTAAAAATATTACAAACAAGTAAACAAAATAACAATGTCATAGATGGTTTCATCCGTGTGAATTGTTTAATTATGGTGATTAACTCAATATTTCAAATTGCTTACTAACAGCAACAATTTTCATTCCAAACATTTATTTCCTGCCCCTCAACCAGAGCAGCAAAATAGAATTGGCACTTGCCATTGGTCCATTCCATCTCCCCAGCTACCACAACAAAATAATAATGAGTTTGCTTGTTCAAAATGTTTGTGTTCAGAATCAGAAGACAGTCTTGAGCCAGAAGTGTTCCAAACTCTGTGCTTTTTTTTAAATGTGACTGGGATTACATTTTGGGGCTGTATACAACTCCTATGCCAAGCTGAATTTTATGTGTATCTGAAGCATTTTCCTCAGGTGTGGATACTTAATCCCATTCCACCTGCCCGATGAATCACCCAACGGGGCACATTCAGTCTATCAGCCACACTTACCTCCAACCAAAAAGTCACAAATAAAACTTAAGAGAAGAGAAAGCTGGAATTCTGTTCTGATACTCAAAAGTTACCATGTAAGTTCATCGGCAGCCAAGGGACAGTTTTGTTTATTTTGTATTCTGCTACTTGCAGAATATTCAAGATTTCCATCAAATATTAATTCAGTTTTCTCTGCTAGTTAGTATTTTGCTATCAAGGATACACAACTGAACATAAAATTGTGAAGTTGCCATTCATTCATTTTATAATTTCCTGTAATACTTGAAGTCATGCTGAACATTGTAGCTTTGGAAATGTTCCTTAACCTCAAGGTATTCTATGTACGCAAAGCGATCCTGTACTCCACTCAGAACAGCCCACGAGTAATCCTGATCAATGTTACAGTTTCTTCTGGAACATAAAATTCAGGCCACAATCCACATGGCAAAGAATTGAGACGCCTGTCTCATTGACATCCATCTAAAATCTACTCTGTGGATGCCAATAAACCTGAATTGCAGGAGCATTTTTAGTGCTGTTCTACAAGTGATGGAGACATTGTGCAGCTGGGTTGCAAGCTGCAGAACACAAAATATACAAAACTGTCCTTTGGCTGCCCTGACAAACTTACATGATTAGCTTACTCATTTTAACTATGTTGTGTAGTACAGATTGGCCAACGATGTGAAATGCTGTCATACTGGTTCTTTAATTGCAAGTCCACCACATAGTCCTTTATCTAGCATTAATATGATAGGTTTATTCATTAAGAAGGAAAGTGATGTAGTCATTCTGAAGCGAAGGTCTGAAATCTAAACAAAGGGAACTATGAAGGGATTAGGACTGAATTGGTTAAGATTGATTCAGGATCTTATTAAATAAAGTGGTATAATAAAGTGGTTACAACAGTGGAACAAACAGAGGAACTGAAACCATTATTCATGCCTGATACATATCCTTTCTCCCAGCAGATTGCTTGTTGCTTTGTTGTACATTCGTACCTGGCATAAGAACATACAAAGAAAAGGGACCCAACTATGGAAAACCAAAGAGATAAAGGACGGTGGCTAAACCAAAGGGGAGTTGTTTATGATTGCCAGACAAATTAGCAAATCTAGGAACTGGGTAATTTCAGCAAAGAAATCAATTAATGGAGCAAAAGCAGGGATACAAAAGTTTTCTACAAATCAGTAAGAAGAAAAAGATTAGAGGTCAATTGTCATTTCTTTAAAGTCAAAAAATGAGGGAATTCATAATGGGAAACGAAATAGCAGAGCAACTAAATAGATGAATGAGAGATCACTGAAGAGGACACAAGTAACTTTCCAGAAATGTAAATGAACCAAGAAACTAATGAAAGTGAGGAACTACAGGAAGTAATTAATGAAAAAAAGTTGAAAAAATTAATCACACTAAAAGTCAATAAGTTTGCAAGCCCTGATAATTTGGTCCCAGAATACTAATGGAAATGGCCCAAGAAACTGTGGATACATTGGTTAACATTTTCCACAATTCTAAAGATTATTTATTAGTTTTCAGTCTTTAAAGTGTACATTATGTAACCCTACTTTAATAAATGAGGGAGAAAGAAAAAGAAAGTAAGATTGGTTATCCTAACTTCAGCAATTGTTGGGGCATATTATAATGGATGAAATAATAGGACACTTTGAAAACATCAACAGGATTAAGCAAAAACAACATGGATTTCTGGAAGGGATGTCATGTTTGAAAACCATCTGGATTTTTGAGAATAAATCTGGTAGAATAGATAAAGGAAAACCAATGCATATGATGTACTTGGATTAGATATGTGGTAAATAGTTAGTGTACTAGACTAAATCACATCATTTTGGGATTAAAGTATTGGCAGACAGGAAACAGAGAGAAGGTCATTTTTGGTAAGGTCGGAGGAAATGTGTTGCAAGCAGTTCAGCTGTTCATTTACTGTATATACCAGTGATTTGGATGAGGGTAGTGAACATAGTATTTCAAAAACTGCTGATGATATTAAGCAGAACAGAGTTGTAAATTTGTGGAGGATACAGAAAGACTTCAAGTTCATTCAATAAAGTGAGTGGACAAAAACATGACAGATATGGTATAACAAACAAGGGAAAATCTGCAGATGCTGGAAATCCAAGCAACATACACAAAATGCTAGAGGAACTCAGCAGACCAGGCAGCATCTATGAAAGAGAGTATGAAGTCCTGATGAAGGGTCTCAGCCCAACTGTACTCGTTTCCACAGATAAAGTATAACTTGGATAGATCTTAAGATATTCTTGATAAGTAAAGAAAGGCTCCATATTGCTTAATACTGCTAGATTTGGAAATGATGATCTACAGAGTCTCTGGTCTTCTTGTTCTCGAACCACTGAAATCAAACATGCAGATACAACAAACAATTAAGAAGAAAATACTGTTCTTCATTGTAAGAAGATCTGAGTTCAGGTCTACTACAATAATACAGGAACTGGGTGAGTCCACAACTTCTTTCACTTATTCAAACATAGGCTCCAGCACAAGCTCATGATATTCCCAGCTCAAACTTAGAACAGCCTAAGTAAAAATAATATTTATGATGCCTCAGATGGCCATGGCTGGGAACTCATGCTGCATTGGGAATCTTGGGACAGGAGAAAGATTTCCCTTTCAAGGGAAGTTTACCAATTGACATCACATTCTACTTATATTTCTCTAATAGGCAGTGGAGTTTGCACACTCAGGTTTTCAAAGGATGCCATTGCCAAAATATTAATCATTCTACGGGAGACTCTTAGCAACAACTTTTGCCTGGAAAGCTGCCTCGGTGGGTGACACAATGTCATTGATGCTCATACTCCTCCTAACTTGACCATTCAAAAAGGCTGCCATATTTCTACTTCTGTTCTGTCAACTTGCTGATCACTGCTGCTTCAGGACAAATGAACTTGTGAAGAAATTATTCTAACTACATTGAGTTCAGGTGATTGGGGGATCTCAAGCTCTGAAATCTGCTAGTAATTCTCATCAGAAAAGACAGCCTTAACTTCATTTATGCGTCTCTACCTGGGTTCCCATTAATAACCCTAGTTTTTCCATCCTCAGCAAAAGTTTCCACTACTTCAATGTGCAGTTAATTGAGGGTCATAAGAGTTCACTCCATGTTTCTGGGAAGCACACATTATTCTTAACCCTCAGGGAAATCATACTAACAAAACTAGGTCTAACAGAGCAATGGAAGATGAGAGGTGGCCTGATAGAGGTGTATAAGATGATGAGAGGCATTGATCGTGTGGCTATTTCCTAGGGCTGAAATGGCTAACACAAGAGGGCACAGTTTTAAGGTGCTTGGAAGGAGGTACAGAGGAGATGTCAGGGGTAAGTTTTTTATGCAGAGTACTGAGCGTGTGGAATGGGCTATTGGCAACGGTGGTGGAGGCGGATAAAATGGGGTCTTTTCAGAGACTCTTGGATAGGTACATGGAGCTTCGAAAAATAGAAGACTATGGGTAACCCTAGGTAATTTCTAAACTAAGTGCATGTTTGGCACAGCATTGTGGGTGGAAAGGCCTGTATTGTACTGTAGATTTTCTATATTTCTATGTTTCTATGAATGAAACATTGTGGTACTCATAGCCTCATCCTGCAGCTCACTAGAAGGGATATATTGTTGGAATTAGCTACAAGAAACTCCCAAAGAAAAACATCTCATCAAGAGCATAAAGAGTCTCCTCACATTCCAACAATTAAATGTCATAATATGCAGCCAGGAGAGTTCAGATGACATCCAAAGATCCCTCACATTATGTTTTTCAAGCTCACCTGAACTGATATTAACACAAACATAAATCTGAGTACCGAAATAACTACCTCAGTATTTCTTGATGAATGGTATTTCGCTGAAGGAATTTACACCTGTAAAGATTTCTGCTCTGTAAACAGAGATATGCAGATCATCCTGACACATCTTGTTAGTGCATTAAGTTTCTCTCTGCATTGCTCCATTGTATTGAGACTGTTGCGTCTAGAAAAAAGCCAGTGCAGCCACCTCCTGCCTAACTCTTCTGATGGTCGCTTATTGAGTCTGCCTGGCAGAGAACTGAGTTAATGTGGAAGACATTTCTCTGTCTCCTGCAGTCTCTGTCTCCTTCCTAGCAGCTGATGCGCTGCTGCTGCTGGTTAGCTCCATACACATGCAAGGTGATTCAAGGGTTAATGACTTCCTCTAAAAAAAAATCTGAACATATTTGAAATGCGGTGAATTGCCATCTAAAATTACGCTGGTCTTGTTTCAGCAGTTATCTCTGAGTACAAACCATAGAAATCAAGTTTTAACAAAAACACGAGGAAATCTGCAGATGCTGGAAATTCATGCAACACACACAAAATGCTGGCGGAACGCAGCAGGCCAGGCAGCATCTATAGGAAGAAGTACAGTCGACGTTTCGGGCCGAACCATCGACTGTACTTCTTCCTATAGATGCTGCCTGGCCTGCTGCGTTGCACCAGCAAATTATGCTTTAAACTTCCTTTTGGCTACTTTCACCATTTTTGCAGGAGATCCAATTAAGTATGGTTGTAAATGAAAATATATTGTAACATACAAAATGTCAATAGAATCTGATTTTATTCTTGTCTTTTTCATATATTCTGCTTGGAAGACATTGGATGTTTCATATGCTTCTTTCCAGCATGATAGGCACATGTGACCAGTTTGTGATAGGCACGTCTGAAGTTTGTGGCTGTCTTCAATTTAAAATGTCACTGGAGGAGGAACGTGCAAAATGTATTTCAAGACAACAAAACTCATGGAAGTATTGTTTGTTGGCTGTCTGTCATATCTAACAAATGACAGGAGACCTGCACGGGAGAGTTTTTAAAGTGGAAAAGTCATTGCACGAGAGCAGTTCCACTCTCTTGACCTGGGAAGTCTGGGTCCAGTGGTATGAGTCACAAAATAGGGTCTTTCTTCGTTGCAGATGGGTGACCATGACTTCCTCTGTGCCTTGTCATGCCTTTCAGTCTCCAGAAAGCATTGCAGAACTGCCTTCCTAGCCGTTGGATCGCACTGTTGATCTCAACCACCCAGTCCGCTGGCGCAGAGTTCACAAGCTACGGCAGATGTGTACCTAGCTTACTAGGGCATGAGGCCCACCAGCTTTCATCAGCTGTCTTATCCCACTTGTCAAAGCAGTGTACCAGGGTGTGGCTGCTGTCACATGCAGACAGCTACTTGGAGCCACAGGTGAGAGATGGATCTCCAAAGGGACTCAAAGGTGAGTGAACTGTCCCAGAGTGGACATGATCCCCTTCACCAGAGATGCTACCCCTCCCTGGACACACCAGGTATCCTGCTTCAAAACATCTACCATTGTCCCTGTACCTATAAAGTCCAAGGTGGCATGTCTGAATGACTGGCGTCCTGTCACACTCACCTTAATAATAAGCGAATGCTTTGAGAGACTGGTAAAGGACTACATCTGCAGCATGCCAACACCCAGAATGGACACCCTACAATTTGCCTACTGACACAACCAGTCGACAGATGATGCAATAGCTGCAGCTCTACACACCGTCCTTACACATCTTGCACGTAAGGATGCTTATGTGAGAATGCCGCTCTTGGACTATAGTTCAGCAGTCAACACCATAGTTCCCTCCTGGCCTGACAAGAAACTCAGAGATTTTGGCCTTCACCCTGCCTTGTGCAGCTAAACCCTGGACTTCCTGTAAATTCACCAGCAGGTGGTAAGAGTCTTCTCCCTCACCTCTGCCGCTCTGACCCTCAAAACAAGTGCCCCTCAGGGCTGTGTCCTAAGCCCCTCCTTTACTCTCTATAAACCATGACAATGTCACCGCTCAAAACTCCAATCTGCTAATTAAATTTGCTGACAATTCTACATTGATTGGCCTTACCTCAAATAATAACGAAGCAGCCTATAGAGAAAAAGTCATTACCATAACCCAGTGGAGTCAAGAAAACAACCTCTCCCTCAATGTTTCAAAAACAAAGGAGCTGGTTGTGGACTACAGCAGGAATGGAGACAGGCTAACTCCTACTGACATCAATGATCTGGGGTTGAGAGGGAGAACAGCTTTAAGTTCCAGGGCATACGCGTTACTGAGGATCTCAAGTGGTCTGTACACACCAGGTGTGTGGTGAAAAAAGCATAACAGTGCCTCTTTCACCTCGGGTGGTTGAAAAAGTTTGATATGAGCCCCCAGATCCTAAGGACTTTCTATAGCAGCACAATTGAGAACATCCTGACTGGCTGCAATTCTGCCTGGAATTTAGGAGGATGAGAATACACTGGAATTTAGAAAGATTTAGAAAGTTGAGAGAGGATCTGATTGAAACATACAAGATTATTAAGGGGTTGGACATACCAGAGGCAGGAAACATGTTCCTGATGTTGGGGGAGTCCAGAACCAGAGGCCACAGTTTAAGAATAAGGGGTAGGCCATTTAGAACAGAATTGAGGAAAAACTTTTTCACCCAGAGAGTTGTGGATCTATGGAATGCTCTGCCTCAGAAGGCAGTGGAGGCCAATTCTCTGGATGCTTTCAGGAAAGAGTTAGATAGAGCTCTTAAAGATAGCGGAGTCAAAGGATATGGGGAGAAGACAGGAACAGGGTACTGATTGTGGATGATCAGCCATGACCACATTGAATGGTGGTGCTGGTTCGAAGGGTCAAATGGCCTACTCCTGCACCTATTGTCTATTAACTGTGCTTCTCTCAATTGCAGGACTCTGCAGAGAGTGGATATGAACTTCCCACTATTCAAGACATTTACAGAGACAGGTGTGTAAAAAGGGCCCGAGAGATCATTGGGGACCCGAGTACCCCAACCACAAACTGTTCCAGCTGCTACCATCCAGGAATTGGCACAGAGTCCGGGACAGCATCTTTCACCAAGCCACCAGACCGGTTAATTCACACTGATAGAATTGTATTTCTATGCTATATTGACTGTCCTGTTGTACATAATGTTTATTACAAAGACTATACATTGCACATTGCATATATAGAAGGAGAAGTAATGTAAAGATTTTTACTCCTCATGTATGTGAAGGATGTAAGAAACAAAGTCAATTCTGTTCAATTCATACAACCCCATATAAGTATTATTAAACTCCTGAAATCATTAAATAAAACAAATGCTGATTTGGTTTGATGGTTTTACAGAAAATGCTGATTTGAATAAAAATTAAGGAAGTTGCTAATGTTGCTGCACTGATTAAAATGGTGAGCTTTGCAATTTACAGGTAATATTTGTTGAGAGATTTAATCAACCGTAAAAATAATAGTGTTGTAAGTGGAGTATCTTATTGTACCTTATATTCTGTGCATGTCAAATCTGCCACTTAGAGAGTTTAGTTTGAAAATGTATTTGCTTATGACTAAATCTAATTTTATATATTTCATTGGTCACCAATAGCATATTTTTAATTTTTCACAGTATGTGATAAAAGTCTATCCACTGTCTCTTGAGTCTTTTATTATCTTCATTAAATTACACTTTATCCAGCGCTAAGCTAGTTATTTTAGCTGCGATCCTGCAAGCTGACTCAGATTTGTGATGTCAGAGGAGAGCATGTGCAGAATGCTCCATTACCCAGAATGCACTGATGTTAACCAATGAATGCAGTCTTGTGAATTCTTTTGTGGCTATTAATCAAGTTCATGGGGACATAAGTGCAAAAGTGTTTCCAGGTATATCTGATGTCTGTTACGTTTTCTTGAACAATGAAATTCTATATAGTCAACTTTGATCTTATTGAAAGGCAGAGCAGACAATATAGGCACTTATTTTTATCTCTGTTTTATCTCTTATAGTTTTATCCCTGATTAGGGTAAGTCAAAAACAAATTACACTTGTGCACTTTATTTTGTGCTGTGCTCTGCAAACACTGAGTGAGTTGTACTGAGTTTTTCTTCCAAAGGAATCCCTTTACTTTATAATTCAGTCCATGCCTGACTCTGACAAAGTTTGTGTGGTTATTATTAAAAGAATTTATGTTAGACAACTACTGTGAGGGCAGAGGTGGAATCTTGTATTTGACCTTAGTGTGTTGGTGATGCTGAAAGGTCCAAATTTATTGTACTTTTCCACTTGTTATATATCTTAATTTGTCTTAAAAAGATTGTGTCCTTCTCCTTAAGCCACTGTGCTGATCTGTTAACAAAAGAGTGCAGAGCTCTCAGATAAGGAAATGCAATGTTTCACAATATTGAAGAAATTTTACCTCTATCTGAAGCTGGATGGTGTACAATTTAAAGAAAATTCTATAGTTAACATGCATCTGATTGTATGGTTTGTTTTGGGTCTGTAGGTGAAGGAAGATGCAGGGGGGAAACACGTACTGCTAAAAAGTTAGTCATTTTTCAGTCTGTCAATGGGAAGGGTATTGAATCCAGTGACTGGCTTGTATCATACAAAATCTTCTGTTCTCATTGTTACCTTATTAAGTGCATTCCTCTCCCTGAAAATCCCTTTGATTCTTTTGTTAGCTCTAAGATTGACTGTTGCAATGCATTCCAGTCAGATCAACTATTTTCCACAGTCCATATTTTAATACACACTGTTCAATTTATCCATGTGATTGTTGACCTCCACTGCCTCCCAATTAAGCATCACTTCATTTTTTGTTATTCCTCTTCACCTTCCTTCATTCTTGCCATTCTTTTACTTTCTGTTTAGAGACATGATGTCACTGAATTTAATTGCTTCACCATTGCTAGACGTACCTTCATTCTTAAAATACCCTTCCCAATCCACAACTTTCCATCAAATGGTAAATTGTGCAAACCACTAAAATAATGGCACAGGTTAATAAACATACAAACTACTGAAATTCATCTGAAAGAAGTGCATGGAAAACTAGGGAAGTTATGTTTCACATGTATTGAATCATATGTCACACCAGATTTGGATATAGTGATACAGGATTTGAAAAGCTATCATTAGCAGGAAACATTGAACAGGCTGGGGTCCTTCAGCTCTTAAAATTACAAAAGCAATTGATAAAATAGAAATAATGATGGGAGAGGAAAAGAAGAAAGTTAATGTTTATCTTCATCAGAGCTTCATTACCTCAATATACCTCTCCACAGAATCAGCCTAACCTGCTGAATGTTTTCAGTATTCTCTGGTTTCCTTTCAGATTTCCTGTGTCTGCAGTTTTCTTTTCATGATGAAAGGGAGTGCCTGCGAGAAGCATAATGCCTGACTTGTGCAGGTTGAGCTGAGTGATCCATTTCTGTATATAAGAACATCTTTACACTTTGTACCGGGGTATTGCCAAGTTCACAGTTGAGAAGTCAATCACAAGATCCGGATGCTTCCATGCAAGTCCTGATTGCCACTATATAATCCAGTGAAAATTAAAATTAGCTTTCACATCACTGGCATTTGTAGTGAAATTTGTTATTTTGCAGTGGCAGAACATTGCAATACATAATATTAAGAGCTATAAATTACAATGAGAAGTATATATTAAAAAAATTAAATAAATAGTGCAAAAGGAGAGGGAAAAAGTACTGAGAAGGTGTTCATAGGTTCACTGTCTGTTCAGAAGTCTGATGATGGGGGGAAAGAAGATGTTACTGAAGCATTGAAGGTGTGTTCTCAGGCTCCTGTACCTCCTCCTTGCTGGTAGCAATGAGAAGAGGGCACGTCCTGGGTGATGATCCTTAATGATGAAAGCCACCTTTTGAGGCATCGGCTTTTGAAGGTGTCCTGGGTGCTGGGGAAAGCTAATGCCCATGATGGAGCTGCCTGAGTTTACTACTTTCTGCAGCTCTTTCCGATCTGGTGCAGTGGCCTCTCCATACCACATGGTGATGCAACCAGTTCAAATGTTTTCCATGGTACATATGTAGAAATAAGTGGAACTTTGGTGAGCTACCAAGTCCCCTCAATCTCCTAACGAAATAAAGCTGCTATCATGCCTTCTTTGTAATTGCATAAATATGTTGGGCCCAGAATCGATCCCCAAAGATGTTGGCACCCAGGAACTTGAAACTGCTCACTTCTGATCCCTCAATGAGGACTAGTATGTCTAAAGATAAGCTTGCCCGATTTTACTCGCATATCAACCCTCAATGTGACAGATGTCACTTAGAAGTGGCCTCATTGACCCACATGTTTTGGGCATGTCCCACTTTACATAACTATTGGAAGGACATCTTTGATGTCATTTCCTCAGTATGAAATATCGATTTACAACCCCATTTTATTACTGCAATTTTCGGTATACCAAATGAAGATGGCAATCAGTTTTCCCCTTCAATCAGACGAATGATTGCCTTTGTAACATTAATTGCCAGAAGGTCTATATTACAAAACTGGAAAGAAGTAAATCCTCCTACTACATCTCAGTGGTTCTCCCAAACTATTTCCTATCTGAGTTTGGAAAAAATTAGAAGCACTATTTTTGATTCTTCAATTAAATTTGAAGAAACCTGGGGACCATTCATTCGACACTTTCATATGAATTAATTTGGCCTATTTCAGATCCTTTTCTCTACTTATCCTTGTTCAGGTATGGAGTTCCGGAGTTTTTTTTCTTGACACCTTCATATATTTATAAAGTGCTATTATTGCCCATGTTAGTTTAGTTTAGTATTTTTTTTCAATATATATTTTCTCATATATACTTTCAAATTTTTTTTTTCTTTTTTGATGATTATTTTTGTTTTTTTTTCATATATATTTATATAGACTTGATTGATTTATGTACCTTTTGTTGATTGATGTTTAATAGGATATTATTATCCTATTACTAATGTAATTTCAAGTTTATTGAATTTGTAATCTATTCATTATCATGTGTTGTTTTTTTTATATGAAATTTAATAAAAAGATTGAAAAAGAAAGAAAGAATGAGGACTAGTAAGTTTTCCCTTGACTTCCAATTCCTGAAGTCCGCAATCTATTCCTTGGTTTTACTGATGCTGAGTGCAAGATTGTTGCTGCAACATCACTCAACCAGCTGATCTACTCGCTTCTGAACGCCTCCTTGTCACCATCTGTAATTCTGCCCACAGTAGTCGTGCCAGCAGCCAATTTTTAGATGGTGGTTAAGCTGTGCCTAGCCACACAATCGAGGGAGTAGAGAGAGGTGAATCCTTGAGGTTGATTGTCAGTGAGGAGGGGATGCTATTTCCAATATCGTCTTGTAGTGAAGAACTCAAGGATCCAGTTGCAGAGGAGGTAGAGAGAGCCTAATTTTGGAGCTTATTGATTAGAACTACGGGTTTGACTGTGTCAAATGCTGAGCTGTAATCAATAAACAGTAGCCAGATGATCCAAGGCTGAGTGGAGAGCCAGTGAGATTACATCCTCTCTAGACCTGTACAGCTACTAGCATCAAAGGTAAACAGAGTTAGAAAGTCAGTTTGCTCAGTCTTTTCATTTGGAAGTAAGAACATAAAAATTAAATTTATGTATCATCAACACAGCAAATATCCCTCTTAGGAGCATAATCTTACTAAGTTTGACACCAAGCAATATGTTAAGGCATTTGGCAAATGACTAGCTCGGAAAGATAGGTTTAATGGAACAATTCAGGGAAGGAGAAAAAAAAGAGTTAAAATGGAAATTTCAGAGCTCTCATTTTGAATAATGAAATTCGTGGATGGATTACACCAGACAGAGTTCCCAGACAGTTAATGGCTGTTATGATTGTGAATGATGATACACATTGGTTCCTCATGTGGATAAACTGCTGGGTATCTACGGTCATTGTTTCTCCTCGGGCTACTCTCCTATGGGTGTACCAAGGACGTCACCACTGTGAAAAGCTTTGCAGAGCTCAGCAATCCAGAGATATGCAGCAATGAACGCTCCCCTGCTGAGCAAACAGGAATTGGCACCAGGATTCTCTGCATGAAAGCATACTTAGACAATGCGCAGATTTGTTTTCTTGCATGTAGCAAAGAAAAAAAGGGACTCAAAAAGTCCAAATCACTGCTCATAAGTTCTGTTGACTTAGAACTCTAGCAAGCGCTCTTTGATCCTGGCCTGTGGTACTGGCTACTTGTAGAGTTCTCCCTGTGACCATGTGAGTTTCTCGTAGTGCTCTGATTTCCTCCCATGCCTCAAAGAAGTCATGGATCAGTCAATTAATTGGCCACAGTAAATTGCTTCTAGTGTAGGTGGGAAATGCGGGATGAACAGATTACAAGAAAAACTAGTGAGTGAATGGCACTGCTCTGTGAGCCTGCATAACATCGATGGGCTGAATGGCTTCCTCGTATGCCATAAGGCAATATGAGATTCTGTTTGAGCCTTTCCAGTTCAAGATTTCTGAGCCACTGTTTCCAGTCTCTGTCAGACCAAGCCTGGAGGAACACGTGGCCAGAGACGCATAGTTATTCATCCAGACTAACGCAGCGACTGGTGGAATTTCTGGCTTGATCTCTCCTATTGCATTATTAACTAGGAAGGCCATGCCAGGGAAGCAGTAGGAGGTGTGTTCCCTATCCCACAGCCTAACTGCCATGATTGGCTCTACATTCCATGGGCTGCTGCCAAAGCGACAGTGAAAGTAATGTCCACAGTACAGTTCTGGGGGGTCAAGTTGCCATCTGTGTTCCTTGGGATCGAGACTAGGCTTATTGAAAACCTGGTGTGAAGAGGATCCAAACTGGAAACTGCATGATTGTATTACATTGGACATTTCTTTTCTGACCACTTTGTGTACTTCTACTTTAGCACCATGAATCATCTGAACATACTTGATGTCTCAGATGTGGCAATAAAGAAACCACTAATACTTACGATAAACAGTGAGTCAATGTAATTAATCTCAGGAATGTACAAGGACTAATCAAGGACAGTGGGAATGTAAACCAATTAATGCAATTGCAATTGGATTGAACATACTATATGGGTGACTAGCACATAGGATGTCTATATATTTTACAGCTTGTAGATTTCTTGCAGGACCGTTCATTCGACACTTTCATATGAATTAATCTGACTTCTTCCAGACCTTTACTCTTATTATTCTTGTTCTGGTATGGAGTTCCGGAGATTTTGACACTATCATATACATATAAACTATTATTACTGCCCATGTTAGTTTAGGTTTATTTTTTTTATTATTTCCTTAAATATACATTTTTTCTTATACTTTATACTTTTTTTTTCTTTTGATGATTATTTTTAATCTTTTCATGTATAATCAATATAGATTAGATTGATTATTATATGATCCTTTTTCGCTGATAGTTTAATAAGATATTGTTATCTTGTTACTAATTTAATTTCAAATCTATTGTATTCATAACCTATTTAATATAATATTATGTTATGTTATTTTTTAAAAAAACTAATAAAAAGATTGAAAAGGAAAAAAAAGATTTCTTGCAAATAATCTTGTCTCTGCAAATAAGTCAGTCTTCCAGTTTGTCCTTGCACTGCTGAGAAGATAAATTTGCACACTGATTCATCCAGATCTGTGTGTTACAGCCTGTGTAGATAATGGATCAAACAACTGTAACACTTAATCTGTTTACTGCAGCAACATTGAATTTAGATGCTACTAAGATTGTCATAGCCATGCCTAACTTAATGCCATTTGGCATGTGTTCCAAGACATCTTCAGTCCTGTTCCTCAGGAAAAAAATTGGCTTTGCACTTTTAATGGGACAGTGAAAGGGTTTAAAATTTTAAATGCCATATTTGAAAACTTTACTTCTGTAACATCATAATACTGAAGAGTTCAGAGTATTTAATAAACATTGTCCACTACTCTAGAGACTACACAGAAGCAAGGCATGTCCTGATTGTAGATTACTAGAGTAAATTGTAGAGTACTGCACAGTAATTCTTTTCTATTGTGCAAGTAAAGAAACTATGTTGTGGCATGTTATCTTGAGTGACTTGCCAGAAAATGCTGAGAACCCAAATCATTCACTGAAGGAGGGATTTCAAAGTAACTTGAACAGAAACCTTGCAAAAAGGATGTCAAATTGTCTGAATGGTTTAAATTAGCAAAATCTGTGCCAGATATAGAAAATACATCTGGAGTAGAAGGTACTGTGTGAATAGAATTGGAATACAAAGCACACATCAGAGCAGAACGTTAGACTGAAAACCACCAACAGAGAACCTCTCAATAAGCAGAACTCAAATTAAAAAAGGGAAAATTTACAGATGCTGGAAATCCAAGCAAGCAAAATGGTGGAGGAACTCAGCAGGCCAGGCAGCATCTATGGAAACATTGGTTAGAAATCTTGACTGTTTACCCCTTTCCATAGAAGCTGCCTGGCTTGCTGAGTTCCTCCAGTATTTTAGGTGTATTGCTTAGGACTCAAATTAATACTATGTTATTGTGCTGGAACCCAATACTGAAAGCAGAATATATTGCTCCAGTAAAATGCTAAATAATGCAAAAGAAACGTATACCTGCTGGCTAATCGTTCAAAATCCCAATGCATCAGAACCTATGCAGAATCTGAAAACCAACGTAGTGTTGATAATGATGTTTCTAAATGCAAATTTGTTATACACCATTCTCACCATGATGGTAAGACGATCATAAACTCCTGTAGAGTAACTAAAACATGGAACTAATAGAAAGAAAAACATGAAGCTGGAGATAACACGTCGACTTTGTTTTTAATTTAAATGACAGGGTGCCATATGACATGCCATTCACATTCTTCTGACATATAACCTGTGATAAATTATACACGCAAGAAAAGAATGTTTAATCAAACAATATAGTGACATATATATACAAACAATATTACTGAAATGTTTATATCCACATAATATGCAGTATACAGACCTCTGAGGACCTAACCTGGTCCCAACATATCAATGCAGTTATAAAAAAGCCGAGATAGTGACTATAGTTCATTAGGCGTTTGAAGAGATTTGGTATGTCAACGAAAACACTCAAGAACTTCTATAAATGTACCGTGGAGAGCATACCGACAGGCTGCATCACTGTCTGGAATGGGGGTGGGGGGGTGGAGGACTACTGCACAGGACTGAAAGAAGCTGCAGAGGGTTATAAATTTAGTCGGCTCCATCTTGGGTACTAGCCGACAAAGTAACCAGGACATCTTCAGGAACACTGTCTCAGAAAGGCAGAGTCCATTATTAAGGACCTCCAGCACCCAGGGCATGCCCTTTTCTCACTGTTACCATCAAGTAGAAGGTACAGAAGCCTGAAGGGACACACTCAGTGATTCAGGAACAGCTTCTTCCCCTCTGCCGTCCAATTCCTAAATGGACATTGAACCCTTGAACACCACCTTACTTTTAAAATATATGTTATTTCTGTTTTTGCACAATTTTAGCCTATTCAATATATGTATTGTGTAATTTATTTAATAGTTTTTCTTCTTCTATGTTATATATTGCATTGAAGTGCTGCTGCTGAGTTAACAATTTTCATGACGTGCTAGCGATAATAAACCCGATTTTGATTCTGATTCTGATACTATATAATACAACTACTATATAGATATCCATAGAATTCCAACAGAACACAGATAGCTTGACTGAGCAACAACACGAGATGAAACACTCTCCAAAACTAGGATCCTGTAATAGTGTTAACAGAACATGAAAATATAAGCAATTCACCAATCCAAGTACTAAAAAAAATCCCTGGAATCCAGTGGTCTCCAGCTCCCTGCTCAGCTCTGCAGACTGAGGATTTTTTAGCACTTGGATTGGTGAATTGTTTATATTTCTACATTGTTTATTTTTATAGACACATTATACAATATAATACAGCCACTATATAGTCATCCACAGCATAGTGAACTTTAAATTGTCCCATTCAGGCTTAAAGATTTAATTGATGTGGAGGATTTCCTACTCTTATGGGTAATGTGATTCAGAATTTCTTTGTTTTTTTTAGCTCACATAGGATGTGATGGCATAATTACATAGGCCATTCACATACTTGTTATATATAACCCGTAATGAGTTATGTAAACAAAGAATGCTTAATCAAACAATATATTTGCAATATCACTCAATTATTACTGAAATACTTAATAGACTGCATTCCTCCCTGTTTAGCTATAAATTCCAACCCAGTATAGAGTGCCTATCAACTCAGATATGTTACATATTGACAGTTATATATACAGTATTGCTAGTCACAGTATAGTACATAATATAACTACTATATAGATATCCACAGCATAGTAAATTTTAAATTGTCCCATTCAAGACTAATAATGTATCATTGTGAAGGATTTCTTACTCTTGTGAGATAACATCTTTCCTGACAAGAGGAATCACTCTGCTTGGCAGGTGAGACTTTTGGGTGTGAAGCAATCTCAGGTTCTGGGGCCTTCTCCATGGTGGCTGTAGGAGTTGACTCTGGGACTACATGCAGGAAGTGGCTGTGACAGCTCTGAACACCTTTTTCCTCTATCAATTTACTCCACTCTCCTCAACTGATTGATGTTGTCTCCAGATGACATCAAACGCAGACTCCCCTGTGTCCAGTACCCACTTTAAATTATGTCCGTGTTTTTTTTTGCCAGGACTGCTTGACCAGGCGTGAAATGTTAAACCTTCTTGTTTGAGGAGCCCTCAATTTGTCCCAGCTGTTCACCTTGCATACTCCAGCTGAGCTTGGGTTTGAGGAGATCCAACGATGAATGTAAAGGATGACCCAAGAACAGCATAGCCGATGAGTTGGTGATTGTGGATTGTGCTGCACTGTGATATGCAAAGAGGAAATTTGCAAACTCCCAATTCAGTATAGTGTGTTCTGTTAACATTGTTTTCAGTGTGCTCTTTAGATTCTGGACGAACCATTTCTCTAAGCCAATTGTAGCTGGGTGATACAGTATGTTTTATTCCATTCATTTTCAGCAATGGCTGAAACAGTTTCACAACTATGGTCCATTGTCACTAAGTGTTCTGGAAACCAGTTCTTGAGAGAGATTTCTCAACATATCAATAGTGTGCGAGGCTTTGTAGTCTGGCCACTTTGTAGTTGCATCCACTACTACATAGAAAATTGTTGCCATCAACGATCTGGCAAAAATCCACATGAATCCTTTGCCAGGGCATTCCCAGGGATAGAGAGGTGCTGCTCCACATCTTCTGGATGGGTTGGCATCCTGAACAATGCATGGCAAACTGCTCAATCTGCTGATCTATCAGACAAAGCTTCAAGCCAATACTTTCATTTTGACCATGTCTAGATGACAGGCATTAGCTCGTCCAGCACTTTAGCTCTCAGATTGGATGGTACAGTTCTTAATCCTCACATAAGGCAACCACATCGAGGGCAAGTTCATCCCAGCACAGGTAAAAATGGGGGAACTAGAAGTTCTGCTGAACGTTTCAGCCATTTTCGGTTGCCATGAAGAACTGAGAGAATGTGGGGTCTTTTCTGCTTTCCCTTTGGATCATTTCTGCCATAGAAAGGAGACTTCCAATTTGCATTAGAGAGAATCCATCAAACAGAGTGTCCTCTTCTGTAAAATTTTCAGGTATTTCCTCTTCCAAGGGCAAACAGCACAATCTATCAGCATTTCCATGATTAGTTGTCCTCTTGAATTTGATCTTGTAATTGTGTCCTCCAAGAGACAGAACTCATCTCTGCATTCATACTGCTGCTGTTAATGATCAGCCTTCTGTGGAATGAAAATGGACACTAATGGTTGATGAGTAATAAGCGTGAATTCCCTCTCATACAGGTACTGGCTGAAACAGGTAACTGGCCCAAAGCAGACACAGGGCCTCTCTGTCAATCTGTACATAATTTTTCTCTGCAACGGTAAGGGAAAGTGATGCAAAAGCTATGGGTGATCATTTCCATCACTCAAAACATGAGATATGACTGCACCTATACCACAAGGCGATGCATCACAGGCAAGCTTCACTGGACGATGTGGATCATAATGTGTGAGTACGGTGTCTGACATCACTGTGACCTTGGCCTTTTGGAAAGCCACCTCACTTTGCTTTGTCCATTGCCGTTTCTTTCCAATCTGTTGTAATAAGTTCAAGTGGTGGAGCACAGTAGCCAGGTTTGGCAGGATCCTGCTATAGTAATTGATAAACCCAAACATGGACCATAACTGTGATACATCCTTTGGCCTTGGGGCACACTTTCTCAGGACACTTTTATAATCCTTATGCATTAATAGTATGACCACAATAATTGATCATTGGTTTAAAGAATTCACACTGGTCGCATCATCACAGATCCGGAAAGACCCATCTTCTTGCTTATTGGGACCATTTGCATTGCCCATCAGCTCCATTCAACCTTGGAAAACAATTCTTCAGTCTCCATGTAATCTAGCTCACTGGCTACGTTACCATGGTTAGTACAAGGAACTGGATGGGCTTTGCAAAACTGTCCTTACCATGGAAATTACCTAGGATACCCATAGCCCTCTATTTTTCCCAGCTTCGTGTACCTATCCAGGAGTCTCTTAAAAGATACTATCATATCCACCTCTTCCATTGTCGCTGGCAGCCCATTCCACGCACTCACCACTCTCTGTGTAAAATACTTACCCCTGACATCTCCTCTGTACCTACTCCCAAACACCTTAAATCTGTGCTCTCTTATACTAGCCATTTCAGCCCTGGGAAAAGGTCTCTGACTACCCACACGAATTATGTACCTGTATTCGCAGATCCTTTTTTTTCTACCACTCTCCTCAGTGCCCTACCCTTCACTGTGTAAGACCTACCCTGGTTGGTCCTACCAAAGAGCAAAACCTCACATTTCTGCATTAAATTCTATCTGCCATTTTGCAACCCTTTTTGCAGCTGATGCAGATCTCTCTGATAACCTTCCCACTGTCCGCTGCATCCCCTGTCTTGGTGTCACCCGCAAATTTTCTGATCCAGTAAACCACAGAATCATCCAGATCAAACACGAAGAAATCTGCAGATGCTGGAAATTCAAACAACAACACACACAAAATGCTGGTAGAACACAGCAGGCCAGGCAGCACCTATAGGGAGAAGCGCTGTCGACGTTTCGGGCCAAGACCCTTTGTCAGGACTAACCGAAAGGAATGATAGTAAGAGATTTGAATGTAGAGGGGGGAGGGGGAAATGCGAAATAATAGGAGAAGACCGGAGGGGGTGGGGTGAAGCTAAGAGCTGGAAAGGTGATTGGCGAAAGTGATACAGAGCTGGAGAAGGGAAAGGATCATGGGACGGGAGGCCTCAGGAGAAAGAAAGGGGGGCGGGGAGCACCAGAGGGAGATGGAGAACAAGCAAACAAATAAATATGTCAGGGATGGGGTAAGAAGGGGAGGAGGGGCATTAACGGAAGTTAGAGAAGTCAATGTTCATGCCATCAGGTTGGAGGCTACCCAGCCGGTATATAAGGTGTTGTTCCTCCAACCTGAGTTTTGATTCATCTTGACAATAGAGGAGGCCATGGATAGACATATCAGAATGGGAATGGGACGTGGAATTAAAATGTGTGGCCACTGGGAGATCCTGCTTTTTCTGGCGGACCGAGCGTAGGTGTTCCACGAAACTGTCTCCCAGGCTGTGTTGGGTCTCACCAATATATAAAAGACCACACCGGGAGCACTAGACACAGAATACCACACCAACCGACTCACAAGTGAAGTGTCGCCTCACCTGGAAGGACTGTCTGGGCCCTGAATGGTGGTGAGGGAGGAAGTGTAAGGACAGTTGTAGCACTTGTTCCGCTTACAAGGATAAATGCCAGGAGGGAGATCGGTGGGAAGGGATGGGGGGGACAAGTGGACAAAGGGAGTCGCGTAGGGAGCGATCCCTGCGAAAAGCAGAAAGGGGGGGAGGGAAAAATGTGTTTGGTAGTGGGATCCCGTTGGAGGTGGTGGAAGTTACGGAGAATTATATGTTGGACCTGGAGGCTGGTGGGGTGGTAGGTAAGGACAAGGGGAACCCTATCCCGAGTGGGGTGGCAGGTGGATGGGGTGAGGGCAGATGTGCGGGAAATGGGAGAGATGCGTTTGAGAGCAGAGTTGATGGTGGACGAAGGGAAGCCCCTTTGCTTAAAAAAGGAAGACATCTCCTTCGTCCTGGAAAGAAAAGCCTCATCCTGAGGGCAGATGCGGTGGAGATGGAGGAATTGCGAGAAGGGGATAGCCTTTTTACATGAGACAGGGTGGGAAGAGGAATAGTCCAGGTAGCTGTGAGAGTCTGTAGGTTTATAGTAGATATCAGTAGATAGGCCGTCTCCAGAGAAGGAGACAGAAGGATCAAGAAAGGGGAGGGAGGTGTCAGAAATGGACCAGGTAAATTTGAGGGCAGGGTGAAAATTGGAGGCAAAGTTATTGAAGTCGACAAGCTCAGCACACGTGCAAGAGGCAGCGCCAATGCAGTCGTCGATGTAGCGAAGGAAAAGAGAGGGATGGATACCGGTATAGCCTTGGAACATGGACTGTTCCACAAAGCCAACAAAAAGGCAGGCATAACTGGAACCCATACAGGTGCCCATGTCTACACCCTTGGTTTGGAGGAAGTGGGAGGAGCCAAAGGAGAAATTATTGAGAGTAAGAACTAATTCCGCTAGACGGAGGAGAGTGGTGGTAGAAGGGATTTGGTTAGGTCTGGAATCCAAAAAAAACAAAGAGCTTCAAGACCATCTCGGTGGGGGGTGGAGGTATATAGGGACTGGACGTCCATGGTGAAAATAAGGTGGTGGGGTCCCCCTGAACTTAAAATCATTGAAAAAATTCAAAGCATGAGAAGTGTCACGAACATAGGTGGGAAGAGATTGAACAAGGGGGGATAAGACAGTGCCAAGGTAGGCAGAAATGAGTTCAGTGGGGCAGGAGCAAGCTGAGACAATAGGTCTACCTGGACAGGCAGGTTTGTGGATCTTGGGTAGGAGGTAGAAACGAGAAGTGCGGGGTGTGGGAACTATGAGGTTTGTGGCAGAGGATGGGAGATCCCCAGAGCTCATAAGGTTGGTGATGGTATTGGAGACAATGGCCTGGTGCTCCTTAGTGGGATCATGATCAAGGGGTAATTAAGAGGTGTTATCAGAGAGCTGTCACTGTGCCTCGGCCAGGTAGAGGTCATCCAGATCTTTGGTACAGATGATAAATAACAACTGACCAAGCACAGATCACTGCAGCACACCACTAGTCACAGAGGCAACCCTCTACTAACACTCTCTGGCTTCTCCCACAAAGCCAATACTTAATCCAATTTGCTATCTTATGTAAAGGGGGTTTCTTCTTTTTCTTTGTTACTGCGTATGTTGATCAAAATGGCTTCTTTGTTTGTTAAAAGTAGGAATGCTTCTTTGTTGCGAGAGAATGCTGGAAGCTTGTTTGGGTTAAAATTTACTGATAATAAGAATTGTATTCCTTTGTAAACCAATTGGGATTAATGTTGTTCTTTCTTCTGAGTCTGTAAGCTATTGTTGGCGGGCTTTTGGGCAGATTGGCATGAGGAGGTGAGAGAGAGAGGACGTGATGCTGTAAACTGGGCGAGGAATGGACGCCAAGTGGGGTCCGAGGCCAGGAGGTACCCCGAGGAGAGGAGACTAAGATAGATGTGCTTGGTTGACCACTCGGAGGGTCCTGAGCTGCAAGTCGAGGAATTCGGAGGGGATCGAATGGTGGCCAGAAGACTTCAGTAATTGAGCTCCAACGGTTGTGCACAAAGTGGTTTGGACTTTGATAAGTTTGGCGCCTCTTCTTTACTTTTTTTCCTTCATATATACTGTATTGTTATTAATCACTTAGTTATAGTAACCTTTATAAATTGTACTCATTTAATTGCATATGGTGTACTGTCCGTTTTTGGGTGAGGCGGGACATCACACAGCATCCACACCAGCTGATTACCCAGTTTGGCGGGGCCGAAGGCTGCTCCCCCTAGACGAGAACGAGCTCAGTGAGCCTGAGGCGACCCAGGGGGTTACAATTATTCTGAATGCACAATACTGGCTTTCCTGTTTTTATAACGTACAAGCCCAATGTGGCTTGATGGTTGTGGTGTTTCACTGCTACAAATGTCAATCACACAAGATTAACCTTTTCTCCGGTATAAGTTCTTTGTTGCATATCTGCAGGCTTCAGTTTGGTATCTTTGAAATGCTGTTGAGACTCATTTTGAGCCAGTATCCAATTCCATTTGAATTAATTTGCCATTCACTTCTGGTGTAATCCACATCGCTTGTCCCTTGTTAGTTAACCTCAAGACTACACAGTCCTGTGACGCTCTCATCAGATTTTTCTTCACCAGCATGCAGATTAGTGCTATTTTTGAAACTGCAATCTAACTTTTAATCTTTTTCTGTTCATTTATTTTTGTCTGTCCAGCATGCTCTTGTATGTGTTCTACTTTGTTGCGTTTTTGTAACTTTTGTCTTTATGCCTGCATTGGTCTGGTACATGTGAGCTCCAGCAACACCAGTAACACAATTCGTCTGGCCAGGCAAATTTCTGTTCAGATGTTGCAATTTTGTTCGTGCGCAGTTACATTCCTGACTGCAGGTCATTTGCGTTACTATCTGCTGTTTCCATTGATACAATGTTTTCAACTGTTCTTTTAAATGTGAGTTATGCTTCAATTAGGAATTGTTTTTGAATATCTTCATACAAGCCACATGATCTCTCAGTGCATCATTAAGCCTATCACTAAACTGACAATGCTCAGGCAAACTCTTCAAATCAGCCACATAAGCTGAAATGAAGACAACTTTCCTTTTTTACGCTCAAAAATTTAACCTCAAATGCTCTGCAATCAACAATGGTTTCAGTTCTCAAAGGTCCTGCATTACTTTCACAATATTAGCAAAGCACATTTTGGCTGGTTTCAAAGGTACATTTAATGTCAGAGAAATGTATACAATATACATCCTGAAATTCTTTTTCTTCACAAACATCCATGAAAACAGAAGCGTGCCCCAAAGAATGAATGACAGTTAAATGTTAGAACCCAAAAGCTCCCCCAGCTCCCCCTCCCATGCATAAGCAGCAGCAAAGCAACGATCCCCCCCCCCCCCACCAGCAAAAGAGCATCAGAGAAGTTAAACTTCCAAGCAAACCTATTCTTCTACCTATTGCACTCAACAAAACTGGCACACATTTTTCATTGGCTATTTAATTTGTTTAAAAAAACTGATCAATTCATTCTATATACATATTCCCTTGCAATCAAATATGTCTATCTTTCCAAATTAGCCAGCAATTTCAAT
The DNA here is from genome assembly GCF_030144855.1 of Hypanus sabinus. Taxonomy (NCBI): domain Eukaryota; kingdom Metazoa; phylum Chordata; class Chondrichthyes; order Myliobatiformes; family Dasyatidae; genus Hypanus; species Hypanus sabinus. The sequence goes on along the minus strand of NC_082715.1, from coordinate 42,207,570 downwards.
TTTTATTTATTTATTATTATTGTCACCTGGTACTCACTGTTTAAGAACTCATAAAGTTTGTCATTTTCTGCTTTTCTTTAACTGAAGAGACATGTACTGTTTTTTTTAACTCAACCATCTCTCTTCTTGTGAAGAAGAAAAGCACAGCTCTTCAAAAGGTAGGCAGTCATCTCAAGTTTGTTTTAGAATTTACTCACTGTGACTGTGAAACATAAAACTAATCAAGAAAAACACAGAGCCTGTGATAATGTATCTATTTCATTTTTACAGTTAGTGGAATGCATACATATGACATGGTGATATAATGACATAAGCCATTCACATACTTCTTACATATAAACTGTAATGAATTATGTAAACAAAGAATGCTTAATCAAACAATATATTTATAATATTACTCAAATATTGCAGAAAAAATTAAATACACAACAGTGACACTATTTCCAGGTTCCCAAAATATAGAGTGTTGAGTGTCATTTGAGGCATTTAGCATTTTCACCTCTACATCTATAGCAATAACTCTGGAATTGTGGTAGACTATCCGGTGCAGGCCAGTCTGTTAACAAAGCAATCAGTATAACACTCAACTGCACCAAAGCAAGATACTGAATCTGCCCAGTTTCTTGGGTGTTGGCAATAAAGAGGGCAGCCATTGTTTACATCTTGCTCAACAGCAAGCCTACATAATCAATCACAGTTGCAAAGATTAATAGCTGCAGTGTACAGAAACTGAACCACATTAACTAGAGACTTCTATAGTTGACACTTCAGGGCTGTTAAAGTTATTCAGAGGTGAAGCTGGCCACGATTGGGAATAATGAATGTTGTATATAAAAAAATATGGGGCTGATCTCCTGTCAGGGCATTGCACACACCGTAGTAAGTTCAGCCATTTGGCTGGTCATTGGAAGGCCAGCCTGGTATATTTGGCTTCCTTATATCCTCCACGACTGTAGAGATACTGTGAATTCATTCTGAAATGTATGTATAATTTTGTTAAAAACACCAAAACAAAGCTTTCTGTGCTGACTCACAACAGTAGACAGTGTGGCCACAGGAATCTTTAGTTTTTGTGGCCTTAATCTTACTGTGTTTCCTCTCCTTACACTCCACATTATTAAACTGATTTCAAAACAGTCCATTTTTCTTCTGTTTATTTTCCAGCTTCACTTTTTGGTAATCCTCCTGTGGTTTAGATTGTAACATTTGAATAAATGAAAGCATTTGTCATCCGTATAAGTTTTCACAAGCACAAATCTTTTCAAAAATCCCATAATTAGCAATGCATGAAAACTGTTGTACTGACAAGACTTAGCCTATAAAATCTTAAGTTTAGTATTCTTTTTACAGAATCATTTGTGTATAACTAGCTCTTCAAAACTGTACAAGCTTGAATTGCAATTCATTGAAAATTTGGTAATAAAATTCCTTCTAAAAAAGGAAAGGAAGGAAGTGGTGTTTTATATCTTGTACAATTTAAACTTATGATACGTATTTCAGCTGTTTATAGAGAATTTCATCAGGCAAGCATTTAAGTTGTAAATAAGATGTAAATAAGACCTTCTCTTTCATCTTATATATTTACTATCTATTTGTAGAGTTCAGCCCCATCAACATGGTACATGTGAGTCGAAAGAAGTCCAACCTTCCCTTCAGTTTCTGCGAGGCTCTTATGACCTTTAGGCCATTGTGAGAAAATATAACTTTAATGAGTACAGCAGGATTGTCTTTTCTCAATAAAATAGCCTGGTTCTTGGTTTTATCTGGGAGTTGGTATATAAATATGTGCCATAGGTGATAGAATTCAGTTTTTCACAATTCCTGGTTAGATTCTTTTTTGTGTGCCTTTCATTGGTTTCTGTAATGTAAGTCCAAATTGATGTTGAATGAGAAAGAGCCAAATGTCTATTTAATCATCTGCAAGCCGGCTGAAACTGAAGCATTTATGAGGCTTCAATGGGACATGAAGAGCTTAACAAAGAGGGAATTTTATGAAGGAGTTCTTACACAATTTCACTGCTGTTCAGGGAAAAACAAGACATCTGAAAGCAAGCTTCAGAGTCCCATTAAAATTAATGATAAGTTTGTTCTTTATATGTTTGAATTGTTGACATGAAAGTATAGATACCATAGAGATCAGTGCCACTGGAGAGAAACCATCTATCCTCATCATTATGCCATTAACCATATCTGCACATGTTGTCAAGGTTAAGTGAATCCATAAACTCCAGCCCAGCAGGCAGATTATTACAGAGCTGTGGTATTCATTGAGAAGACAACTGAGAACAGCTGGAATCATAATGGTGGCACTGCTTCCATTCTCACCTTCTCTATGTTCTTAATGGAATCACTTTCCATCTGCAAGAATTTTAAGCAGCAAACAATCTGCTGGAGGAACTCAGTGGGTTGGGTGGATCTGGTGCGGAGAACATTGTCAGTGTTTTGGGTCAAAAGCCTGCATTGAGATTAACGGTAGAGAGGGAAGATTGCCAGTATGGGGGGAGGGGAGGTGTTCATGGATCAGTGGATGATTGCATTGGATGCAGAGGATTTTCTGGTCTGTGGTGGCCAGTGCTATCATGTTTGCTGTTGTGCGCTGGGGCAGCAGGCTGAGGGTAGCAGACACCAACAGAATCAACAAACTCATTTGTAAGACCAGTGATGTTTGCGAGTGGAACTGGACTCTCTGACGGTGGTGTCTGAAAAGAGGATGCTGTCCAAGTTGCATGCCATCTTGGACAATGACTCCCATTCACTCCATAATGTACTGGTTAGGCACAGGAGTACATTTAGCCAGAGACTCATTCCACCGAGATGTAACACTGAGCATCATAGGAAGTCATTCCTGCCTGTGGCCATCAAACTTTACAACTCCTCCCTCAGAGTGTCAGACACCCTGAGCCAATAGCCTGGTTCTGGACTTGGCATAATTTACTTATTATTATTTAATTATTTATGGTTTTAATTTCTACACTATTCTTGGTTGGTGCGACTGCAACGAAACCCAATTTCCCTTGGGATCAATAAAGTATGTCTGTCTGTATACTAAGGGTCAAATGATAACAAGCAGATTGAATAGCGTTGGGGAGGCAAACAAAAAAAATGGGCGAATGAAGCCAAGTAGGAAATGGAGAGTGAATGTGAAGACAGCTAGGAGGGTGGTAAATAGGAACAGGCAACTAGTGCTGGTACATGGATGATAAAAGGATATTTCACAATTCTTCATAATCCTGTCATCAAAGAAAAGACATATTTGCAGGGTGACCAAATGCTTGGTTAAATGGAATGGATTTAAAGAAAATCTTAGACTGCATGAAGGGATTTCTTAAAGGATCTGGCTAAAGTTGATAAACAACAAAGTCAGAGACTGGACTAACAATCCATATGCACCATGGTAGCTGTGGGATTTAAATTCAGATTAGTAACCAGGAATATTAAAAATAAACAATAATTAGATATGATGACTGGAAAGAAATTACCCAAATGTTTATTAAAATTAATTTATTAATCTCTGGAGCAAATCTGAAATCATTGTCCAGTTTGGCCATTATGTGGCACTTCCCACCCATCTCTGGTGGCCTTTCCTAATGATGAAACAAGATTTACCCAGGGACTGTAAGGGAGCAGTTTGAAAAGCTTTAAGTAAGGTTCTATCCGGTGAGTATGACTGTGTGGTTCTCTCTACAATGTCTTCATTGTACCATTATTATAATGCATGAAGAATAAAACTGGGCAGACTGTTGGCTTTGACCTTGGCATCAAATTCAGATATGACAAATTTGTTTCCAGCTCTGTCAACCTTGCAAGGTCCTCCCCACAGCTGGGACTGGTGTCTAAATTGGGTGTGCCATCCCAGAAAGGTATCAACCAACAGCCTAACATAATGATTATCACAGGATCACATTTGACAGACATTGCATCAGTCTGTTCCACCAAGTCAAATCAAGTCAAGTCACTTTTATTGTCATTTCGACTATGTACAATAGATAGTAAAAATGAGACGACATTTCTCAGGACCATGACACAGTACAAAAACTAGACTGAACTAAATAAAAAACAACACAGAGAGAAAAAAAATCAACTACACTAGTCTGAGTACTGTTGGGGAGGGGTTTCAGCCTATCTGGGGGAAGAGACAGTGGCCGTGCCTCTGGCACAGAGTCTGGCCCTGTGCCTCAGAAGGGTAGGGAAAGGAAGAGGAAGGCAGTAGTGATGGGGGACTCTATTGTCAGGGGTTCAGACAGGCAATTCTGTGGATGCAGGAAATAAACTCGGATGGTAGTTTGTCTCCCAAGTGCCAGGGTCCAGGATGTTTCTGATCGCATCCAAGATATCCTGCGATGGGAGGGAGAACAGCCAGAGGTCATGGTACATATTGGTACCAATGACACAGGTAGGGAAAGGGAAGAGGTCCTGAAAGAAGACTACAGGGAGTTAGGAAGGAAGTTGAAAAGCAGGACCTCAAAGGTAGTAATCTCGGGATTACTGCCTGTGCCACGCGACAATGAGAATAGGAATAGAAAGAGGTGGAGGATAAATGTGTGGCTGAGGGATTGGAGCAGGGGGCAGGGATTCAGATTTCTGGATCATTGAGACCTCTTTTGGGGCAGGTGTGACCTGTAGAAAAAGGATGGAGTGCACTTGAATACCTGAGGGACAAATATCCTGGTGGGCAGGTGTAATAGAGCTGTTGGGGAGGGTTTAAACTAGTTTAGCAGGGGGTTGGGAATCAGAATGTGAGTGCAGGGATTAGGTAGAAGGACAAGGGCATGATGCTAAGAGTTCTGAGTTGACGAGGAAGGACAGGCAGAGGACAGAACATAATTGTAGCCAGTTAAAGGGGTTGAAATGTGTCTATTTCAATGCTAGGCGTATTAGGAACAAGGAGGATGAACTTAGAGCATGGATTAGTATGTGGAACTACGATGTTGTGGCCGTCACTGAAACTTGGTTGGAGGAAGGGCAGGATTAGATGATGCAGTTCCCAGGGTTCAGGTGTTTTAAAAGGAATAGGATGGGAGGTAGAAAAGGGGGGGAGTGGCATTGCTGATCAGGGATAGTATCATGGCTATAGAAAGGGAGGACGTTGCAGAAGGAGTGTCCACAGAGTAAGTCTGGATGGAAGTCAGAAATAGGAAGGGATCAATCACTGTGCTGGGAATAGTCTATAGGCCCCTAAATGGTCTTCAGGACACCGAGGAGCAGATAAGCAGGCAGATTTTAGAATGGTGCAAGAAATACAAGGTAGTAGTTATGGGAGATTTCAACTTCCCTCATATTAACTGGCACCTCCTGAGTGCAAGGGGGATAGATGGGGCTGAATTTGTCAGGTGTTTTCAAGGGGGATTCCTGACACAGTATGTGGAACGACTGACGAGAGGAGAGGCTATACTGGATCTAGTTCTGGGTAATGATCCTGGTCAGGTGACAGGCCTCTTGGTGGGGGAACATTTTGGTAAGAGTGACCACAACTCCCTTAGCTTCAGCTTAGCTATGGAAAGGGATAAAATCAGATGAAATGGTAAAGTGCTTAACCAGGGAAGGGCTAACTTTGAAGGGATGAGGCAGGAACTAGCAAGAGTAAATTGGAAACAGATGTTCAAAGGGGAAAGCACAGAAGTAATGTGGCAGAAGTTTAGAGATCACTTGAGCTGGGTTCAGGATAGGTTTGTCCCACTGAGGCAAGGAAAAAATAATAGGAAAAGGGAACCGTGGCTGATGAAACATGAGGCAACTCATCAAGAGGAAAAAGGAAGCATATGTTAGATATAAGGAGCAGGAAGTAGGAGGGACTTATGAGAAAATAGTGTAGCCAGGAAGGTGCTAAAGAAAGGACTTAGGAGAGCTCGAAGGGGGCCTGAGAAGGCCTTGGCATGTAGGATTAAGGAGGATCCCAAGGCGTTCTATGCATATGTGAAGAATAGGAGGATGACAAGAACGAAGGTGGGTCCGCTAAAGGATAAAGAGGGTAACATGTGCCTGGAGGCGGAGGAGGTTGGGGAGGTCCTAAATGAATACTTTCCTTCAGTATTCACAAGTGTAAAGGATCTTGATCAGGATGAGGTTGAAGTAGAGAGGGCCTGTGTGCTGGACAATGTGGAGATTAAGGAAGAAGAAGTGCTGGATCTTCTTAAAAACATTAAGATTGACAAATTCCCAGGGCCAGATATGATACACCCCAGGTTGTTGTGGGAATTGAGAGAAGAGATCGCAGGAGCATTAGCTATGATCTTTGAATCCTCTTTGGCTGCAGGGGAAGTGACAAAGGACTGCAGAATGGCAAATGTAGTTCCCTTGTTTAAAAAAGGTAATAGGGAGAAACCTAGGAACTATAGACCGGTGAGTCTTAAGTCAGTGGTATGCAAACTACTGGAAAGAATTCTTGAGGATAGGATCTACAAGCATTTGTAGAATTTTACAGTCTATTCATGGATAGTCAACATGGCTTTGTGAAGGGAAGATTGTGCCTCATGAGCCTGACTGAGTTTTTTGAAGAGGTAACAAAAGAAATTGATGAGGGTAGGGCAATGGATGAGGTCTACATGGCATTTGACAAGGTCCCTCATGAGAGACTCATCCAGAAAGTCATGAGGTATGGGATAAGTGGAACCTTGGCCGTTTGCATAAAAAATTGGCTTAAAGGAAGAAAGCAGAGGGTAGGTGTGGAAGGCAAGTATTCTGCCTGGAGGTCAGTAACTAGTGGAGTACCACAGGGATCTGTCCTGGGACCCCTGCTATTTGTGATTTTTATAAATCACCTGGATGTAGAGGCAGAAGGATGGGTGAGTAAGTTTGTGGTTGACATGAAGATTGGAGGAGTTGTGGATGGAGCTGTAGGTTGTCGAAGGTTACAAGAAGATATAGACAGGCTGCAGAGTTGGGCAGAAAAATGGCAGATGGAGTTCAATCTGGACAAGTGTGAGGTGATGTGTTTTGGAAGGACAAACCAGAAGACTGAGTACAGGATTAATGGTCAATTACTTAAGAGTGTGGATGAACAAAGGGACCTTGGGGTTCAAATCCATACATCCTTCAAGGTCGCTACACAGGTTGATAGGGTAGTTAAGAAGGCCTATGGGATGCTAGGCTTCATTATCATGGGGATTGAATTCAAGAGTAGAGAGGTCATGTTGCAACTGTACAAATCTCTCATGAGACCGCACTTAGAGTATTGTGTTCAATTCTGGTCACCTCATTAGAGGAAGGCTGTGGAAGCTATGGAGAGGGTGCAGAGGAGATTTACCAGGATGTTGCCTGATTTGGAGAACAAGTCATATGAAGCAAGGTTAGCTGAGCTGGGACTTTTCTCTTTGGAGCGTAGGAGAATGAGAGGGGACTTGATAAAGGTCTACAAGATTATGAGAGGCATTGATAAGGTGGATAGTCAGTACCTGTTTCCCAGGGCAGCAGTAGCAAACAGCAGAGGGTTTATGTACAAAATTAAGGGAGGGAAGTTTAGGGGAGACATCGGGGTAAGTTTTTTACACAGAGGGTTGTGAGTGCCTGGAATGACTTGCCAGGGACGGTGGTGGAGGCTAACACATTAAGGGCATTTAAGAGCCTCTTGGACAGGCACATGGATGAAAGAAAAATGGAGGGTTATGGGGTAGTGTGGGTTTAGTACTTTTTTTAAGGATTATATGGGTCAGCACAACATGGAGGGCTGAAGGGCCTGTACTGTGCTGTAGTGTTCTATGGTTCTACTACAGACCTACCCAGGACTGCATAAAGTGCACAATACAGTGCAAGCATTACGATAAATAATAAACAGGACAACAGGGCATTAAGGTGTCAGTCCATTCTCTGGGTATTGAGGAGTCTGATAGCTTGGGGGAAGGAACTGTTACATAGTCTGGACGTGACAGCCCGAATGCTTCGGTGCCTTTTCCCAGATGGCAGGAGGGAGAAGAGTTTGTATGAGGGTTGTGTGAGGTTCTTCATAATGCTGTTTGCTTTGCGGATGCAGTGTGTAGTGTAAATGTCCGTGATGGCGGGAAGAGAGACCCCAATGACCTACTCAGTTGACCTCACAATCCCCACACAGTAATGACCCACCAGAGATGAAGCGAAGTTGTATTCAGGTAGGAGGAAATAGCCCGTGGGTTCCAGACTCAATGTGGTCTCGTGGTCTCATGGCATCAGGCCGAGATGGGCAAGGATTTCTTCCTAATTGCCTCCCACCATCTTCCCTCAGCTCCTGGATGTAGGATAATGCAATGAAAGTGACAATATTCTCTGAACAGAGACTTCAATGCTATTGCCAAGAGAGGCATTGTAGCATCCCAAGACCATGTTGACTTAATGCTGACGGAATGACTGTGAAAATGGATGTGTGGCAGGCAACGAGTGAGCCAAAACAATTCTTACCAAACTATCTCTGGCAGATGTCCAGAATGGCATTTGCACAAGTGACCAACCATTGCAGGGACTAAGTTCCATCTTCGTACCAAATATATCCTCCACTGTGTTGTACGACATGACAGTCGAGATATACTAGAGATACTTGGAACAAATCTGGCAGCTGCTATGTGAGCTTCCATCGTGGAGCGAGAGCAGCAGCAGAGGTGTAAAACATCACTATCTATAACCTCGTGGCCCGACATATCAATACACCAAAACTTGGTGGTCAGCCCCGGTTCAGTCAGGAGTGCAAACGAGCAGGTTGAGAGCAGCACAGACCATATCTAATACTGATGAAGACCAACATAGCGAAGGTGCAATATAAGACTATACGTATGTGCCAAATGGCATGCAAAGACAGAGCTAAACAGTCTCATAACCAAAAGATCAAATTAAAGCTCTGCATTCCAGCCACATCCATTCATATACATAAGTGGGCAATTAAACTACTATTAGAAAGAGGAGGCTCCAAGAACACTTCTATCTTTGCCAACAACAAGAGCCAACACGAGAGTGCTGAAGTCAAGACTCAAGCATTTGCAACCATGTTCAGCCAGAAGGACTGAATTCATCCCACTCTCTTCTTGAGATCCACAACATTACAGAATCCAGTCTCTTCAGCTAATTTGATTCAGTCCATGTGATGAACATGTTAGGAAACAGACAGCAAAGATCCTGAGAGCAGGCAATTTTCCACCTGCAATAGCAAAGCAGAAATTGTGAAGGATTGTCCTGTTACATCCTATTCACAGAAAGCATGAGAAATCTAACCTAGCTAACTGGTGCTCGTTCCATCTATTTTCAAATATCAGCAACAGAATGTGCCATTTAAAGTGCTATCAAATAGCAGTTGCTCACCAATATGCATTTTGTGTTTTGCCTTGACCTCTTGGTTCAAGACCTTATCACCACCTTGGCCTAAGTATTTCAGAGCCAAGGTGAAATAACTGTACCTAATGTCAAAGAAACAGTTTACTTATTTTGGCATCAAGAATCCCTGGTACAATGAAAATCAATGAAGGAGCTTTCAAGAAGGAGCTAGATAGGTATCTTATGGATAGGGGAATCAAGGGATATGGGGACAAGGCAGGAACCGGGTATTGATAGTAGATGATCAGCCATGATCTCAGAATGGCGGTGCAGGCTCGAAGGGCCGAATGGTCTACTTCTGCACCTATTGTCTATTGTCTATTGTCAATGAGCATCCAGACAGAACAATCTAGTGATGGAGTTGTAATTTATAGAAAGCAGTGCAGTTGTGGTTGTTGGGAGCTGTTCATAAGATACAGCATTACCGGAGTTCCTCAACAGTATCTGAGGCTCAACTACTACCAGATATTTTACTGGGTCAGTGCAAAGCTCTTCTAATAGTGTGCAATGTCCAATTCTATTCACTCTCTGAGGACCATAGGTGCATCTAGCAAGACAACATTGTTGCTTGAATTTTAGGTGGCAAATATTGTTCATGCCAGGTAAGTGAAATGATCTTCCTTGAAACATCTCCTTCAAGAAAGAATGTAACTCCCTTTCCTTGATTTTCTATTACAATACCATTAATGGCTACCATATTATCAACATCTTGGCAGTCATTGTCAACCAGGAACTCATCTGGAGAAGGAGTACAAATACTGATGCTTCAAGGGAAAGTTAACAGTAAATGCATACGTACACAATGCTGGAAGAACTCAGCAGGTCAGGCAGCATCCGTGAGAAAAGAGTAGCCAACGTTTCGGGCCGAGAATGGGGAGGAAGAGAGGGCCGAAGCCCAGTAATAGAGATAGGGGAGGGGGTAGGGCCTAGAGGTGCCAGGTGGAAAAGCCATTCCTGATGAAGGGTCTTGGCCCGAAACGTTGGCTACTCTTTTCTCACGGATGCTGCCTGACCTGCTGAGTTTTTCCAGCGTTGTGTACATATTCTTTGATCCAGAGCATCTGCAGTTGTATTTTTGTGTTTTAACAGTCAATGCAGTCATTGCAGTAAATGACTCACCTCCTGACCCTCCAAGCCTTTACATTATTTACAAGGTGCAAGCCAAGAGAGTGATATAATTTGCATGAATGATTATCATGCCAATAAATTCAGCATCATCCAGGATAAAGCAGCTTGCTTTAGCCATCTTAAATATTTATTCCTTCTACTGCCAGAGTACCACAGCTGTGGTCTTTATCATCTACAAACAATATTCAGTTGTTACTTGGCTTGGTTACTCTGACAATATCTCTCAATCCCGCAGATCTTGTTTGCGTAGGATAAGGACAACAAGAACATTGGAAATATTTGCTGTTCTCTCTAAGTCACATAACATCCTGACTGAGAAATACTGTCTATCACACTTCATCATTTTCACTGTCTAAATCCTGGAGCTCCCTCCTCTGCAGGACTGTGGAAGCACTTTCACCAGATTTCACCAGCGATGGTAACTGCCTGCCACTAGCTTCTCAAAAAGAGCCAATATTTAGGTACATGGATCAAAAAGGTTTGGGTGGAAATGGGTCAACTGCAGGCAAATGGGAACAACTCATGTGGACAACTTGTTTAGCATAGATGGGATGGGCTGAAAGGCCTGTTCCTGTGCTGCATTATACTGTCTCTGAGGGAATTAGGGATGAGTACTTAACATTGTCCAGTGATGCCAGATCCCACAAAAAGGATAAATGAAAAATGTGACCAGCTTTCCACAATCTCTCCACCAGAACAGCACAACTTCTCTTTCAGGATGTTTTGAGAAGATATTGGACACTTGTGGGAGTTGCATTGCTTCATTCCTTTTTATTGTTATAGCTGTTCATGGAGCCGCACCGAAGACTAGGAGTATCTTTTTTGATTCCTTTCTAAAAGGAAAGGTGACACTAATGGGAGAAAAAGAATATGATCCAGGAGCATTTGTTTAGATCTTACTCATCTTGTCCACTTTTTTAAAAAATTCACTCAAGTAATATAATCTATAATAAGTGACAAAATGTGGAACAAAGGTAAAGGGATGTTCAACCTAGGGCAGTTCAATCCAGTGTTGGGCACTACTCTACTGATAATGAAACTCACATCTGAAATACCTAGTTTTAAATGTACTAATAGGTCTAAATATACGCACATAAAAGAAGAACAAAGTGTCTGCTCTATCTCTTAAACAATCCAACAATCCACGTAGTGTAATCAGTCATCATAATGTCGTAATGTAAGATGTCGGTTAACCTGGAAGCAATGAAGAACGTCAGCATAATTGCACTGAAACTGCACTAGAACCCAATTAGACTTCCGGCTGTTCTATGTGAAACTAGTGTTGAACTCATGACCCCTTTTTTAGTAAGGGGTAAGAGTTCATCAATTTTATGAGCTTCTAAGTGTGACTCCGATTACTACAGAGTGATTCATTAGGTTCTGTAGATTATCAAGGCACATAAACACATCCTCTCTTCAACTAAAACACCAGGGGTACATTTTACTCCATTAAGGAAATAATTGTTTGATTTAGAATGAAAGTATAGTGAAAGAATTTATATGTGTAGGGAAGGAAATTTATGTTTATGAAATAAGTACTTGGATCAACTCCTGGAGTTAAAGGAAATGGACAGAATTTTTTTGAAAACACAGGTATACTATCACACTGTAAAACTAATCAGCAGATAAATATATCCACTATATTAAGGCTTTGCATTGCTCTGGATTGACCATGGATGTTGCTTCCTAACTGCCTACATAATATACAAGTCAATGTGCAAACCAGGGCAGTATGATATGGAGAGCAAGCTGTGACCTATGCAGCAGGCTCCCCTCTCCATGCAGCTGATGGAGCATGGAGCTCCATCAAGGAACAAAGGAACAGCAGAGCCTGATCCGGTTTGACATCAGCATCATCGAACTCAGAGTTGCCACTCAGCATTGAACTCAACATAGAACTGTCTTAGAGACACCAGCTCCAGATTTTTTCCTCACAAACCCTTCCCTGTGAATGGTTAGAGCCGAAGGTTATAGTGGAGGTTTGAGATCAGAGATTTCCTTTCCCTAGATGAGCTGCCATCCGCAGCTGACAAGCTCCGTCTGCCCGAAGTGACTGGTTTTAAAGTGCCAGCATTCTCCTGTCAGTAGAAACAGTTCCACGGGGCTTAGTAGCTAACCCACAAGTGAAGGTCAGGAGCTGGACATGGTTGTCAGTGGCTTTCTGAGACGTACTCTATTGGGAGCATTTAATAGGGAGTGGGAGCATATCCCTACTACCTTAAACTGGCTATGACAACCTTAAGGAACCACATCTACTATACAACAGAGCAAAAATTAACTTTAATGGCATTCTAAGATTTTATGACATTAAATTAAAATAAAACATTGTTTAGTATTTAGCTCAATGTGAGGATTCAGATGACATGACATAACCATGGTCATGACAGAAGGGACTGAATGAGAATATGCGAGTTTCCATTAGCTGTGTCAAATGGTAATAATCATATTTAGCTTTGGAAGTGGGACCAATTTTAAGTAATGTTCCAAAATACTTGGAACAAAGTACTTTTACAGTCATTGTCATAGTGTTTCACAAATCAAAGTTAGTCCACTTTAATACAGATTATTTACTCTTTTATGCCTAATCTGGATTTGAATCCAAGTTCTTGAGGCTTCTCTATTTATTGGTTCCTGACCAGAATAAATGCTTTCATATTTCTAAAATCTGCATTTGGTTTGTTTTGGGACTACTTTGCATTATAGTAACAAGTAATTAACAAAGATTAAGTACATTTTCTCGCCCTGCCGCCAAATCAGCACAGATTTCGAAAGATTTTGGTTCTTTTCCAGTTATGCACAAAAAAAATGTTGCGCTCTGGTATAGATTTGCAAGCTGATCTGTAAAATCACACCTGCCCATTACTTACTAAGAGTTCCTCTACATCTGGAAGAGAAATGGTTTGATCATTAAGTGGCTGGCCACCATGAAAGGGTATTACTTTCAATCGGCACATAGAAGTCAATTAGACTCTTAAACTGCAAGCGAATGTGATGTCTGTCTGCTATACTTGTCTTTTGGTCACAAAATACTTTGGGATCCTGCTGAGGGGTAAATGCTCTTTTACAGCTTTAGCTGCAGTTATTGTGTAAACACAGTAAAGTTTTATGAGAAAAATCACTAGTTTACCAGTGAAGTTGACAGCTCTTTGCCTCCTTTACAGAAAACAGGTATGGTATAAATGAGTAAATGTGAATTTTATTAATTTTTTTGTGTATGGCTGTCATTAGAAATATTCAGAAATTAACAGAACTTCCTGACATTAGTAAATCAGGAAGGTTTATTCCACAGCCGCTGGGCCTCAGTAATGATGGAAGAACGAAACATCTAAGGTAAATACTTACTAGTTTCTCCTGATCAGTCATCCAAAGAAGAGTGATGGAGTAGAAAATAGCACTTCATATGTGTGTAGGCAGGGTGTTACGGGATGGTTTCTGTAAGTCTTAAGAAGTTTCATTTTAGAGATTATATGTTTTGTGAAATGTTTTGAGGACCTAAGTGAAGATCAGTCAAAAAACTAAGCTAATATATCTAGTTTCCAAACCAACAACTTAGAGAATAAAAAACATTCTTGGTGTCAAAGTCATGGATACATTTTTAAACTAACAATGGGGATTATATAATTTGGAAGTAAAAATTCTAATTTACTCACATATGTGAAGGAAAAAAGTGCATTATTATCCACAATTTATGATGACTCTTCTGCTTGGATATTTCAGTGATATCCCTTTCTTCTGATTTAGGAATTAAATAGAACCAATCCCATTTATTAGTTTGTTTTTCTCTACCATCATCCCAAATATCTAATTACAAGATGTGAATTGATTGTTCATACAGATCACCAGTCTGCTGATCCTGATAAGCAATATTCTAATAACATAACATGTTCAAAGCTCCCTGTGTCTCCATTCAAATTTTACCCATCAACCAAACCAAATGGAGTCCATTACTTGCTGACAATTAGAACAAGCCTCAACACCAAAATGCCTTGGTCTATTTGCTCAAAATGGTTTTGAGGCTTGACGTTAGCTAATTTCAGTAAATATTCTGAGCTCCAAGTCTACTGGGTACTGGCACCCAAGAAGAGATGAGACCTGGGGCAAATCAACTAAGATCATATTGAATGTGGAGTTGACTTAATTACTCTTCATGCTGTCATCATGTTCATATGTCTTCAAAGTAAATCCATACAAAGAAAACTAAGGAAAGTACCATGCAAGAGTATGTGGAAAAGCTTTAAGGGATTTTGCGCTAATCTATTAAAGCTAACAAATAGATTTTTAATGGCCTGTTGACAGAGAAGTGCTATAATTCACTTGATCAGATTAACAGCAAGTTTATCCCTTTTTAAAGGAACTACCTTTTTAGATTTAGATTTAACATTTTTAAAGAGGCCTTTCTTGAAGAGCAATAACAAATGGACAGTACAAAGCATAAATCCTACTGAGAAGGTAAACCCCTGTCTAGTGAACTAGTGAATTGACTGCACATTATACCACCCATCCAATATTTTGTCTTCCATTTCCTTCGCATCCAAATATATAGGCACTGTTTTCCCAAAGACCACCAAGACTATATAGACTGCAGATCATAGTATCAATTCCACTGAAAACAGACCTCCCTTGCGAAGAGTCCCAGTCCTTGAAATTCAACCCAACTTCTCTTTCCACAATTGCTACCTGACCTGCTAAGTGTTTCCAACATTTTCTGTTTTTTTTTATTTTTCTCACTGCCAGATATACTGAACATCTGAAAAGTTTTTTACGCAGGACGGTAAAAGTTGAGGTTCAACTTCCAAGAGTTTCCTGTCTTCTTTCTCAGATGTTTTGAAAGATAGCAACTGAAGGAGTCTAAACCAATCATTAGCTCTAGCTAATTAGAGTAGGTCAATCAGAGATGAATAAAATTCCTAGAAACCATAGCTTGTCAGCTGCATTGTACTTGGCTCTCAGACCTGCTAGAAGTGTACAAAGCAGTGCTTACAGTGGCAGTATGTCAGAATTAATGAAGTATGGTATTGCCCTCATCTACAAGCAGAGGGAAAAAATCAGAAATTGACAGCCAATTTAAATGATTAATGAGCACTACAAAATTCCATCCAATGTTGCCAATAGAGCCAAGTCAAATTAAGGGCTGATAATTCATTCAGTTTAGATCTGTGCTGTACTTGTCAGATGGTTCTCCAGTTACCTTGTCGAGTCCAAATTCCCACCCCACCCCTTCCAACCCTTCTCTGGGGTTTTGTTCATGATGTCTCTTTGGAAGACCACTTCTGATCTCCAGATGAAATGGAAGTCTTGTCAGTTGACTGCTGCAGTGCAACACTAAAGGCACCTCGCAGCTTAAGAATGCATTTATTGCAACAAAACAGAAGGGTTCACTGCAGTCATAATCCTGGCTTTCACTTCAGTTTGGCTGTAAACTCCATCAACCTCTTAGTGCCCTTGGTACCTGCCCCAGCTTTGAATTATATTTCCACAGACAAAGCATTGTCAGAATGATCATCAAAGAACATGACCTCATTTTTACTGTGATTGACTCTGGTGCCCAGATCAGGTCTTCGATGCTCAAAGACCTACAAACTGACAGTTGATCCATGTCAATTATGTCAATCATGCGCAGAGAAACTTTGAAGGAAGTGTTTGAAACTGTTATTTACATCTTTATTAGTTTTTTTCCTCAATAAAACCTCTGTTTATGAGAAATCAATTCTTAGATGTTCATCAACTGAACCAAACTGCACCCAAACAAGCATTCAAATATCAAACAATATCACTCATTTCAATTCAGAGTGAATGAAACAAAATTAATTTCTTAATTCTAGTTAAGTTAAAATGCCTTTTAAAAAGCTCAATTGACTTAGAAGGAAACATAATAATTAAATATTAACTTTGGAGCCTCATTCTCCACAGACAAAAGAAAGCTTGACGTTCACTGGAGTTGCAACTTCAATTTCAGTATAAAATTCCTTCCAAGAACAAAGAAATTCACAAATTAAGAAAAAAAAATACTTCATCATTCAACAAACATTTGATCCATGAAAAGCAAAACTGTCAGCTTGTGAGTTTGGGAAGCCACAAAACACTCATACCAGCTAAATGAATACATGTTACAAGATTTCAGAAGAACAGAAACAAATGCAAGATGAACATTTCCAACAACAAATAACATTGCAAAAAGTTAACAGCATTCAGCTATCTGCATAACAGTGAAAAATATTGAACACAAACTACAGACACTTTTTGACAATGTGGCATTACACAAGGAAGATTCATTTTCGAAACCACTGCATCAAAATATTCCTCAAAGTTGAAACACAATTATGCATGCTTTAAAGAGCCTTTAAAAGCTAAAGCTTTACACCAAAGGAATCAATATCAGTCAATCTTTCAATTGCTCGAAGTCCACACCCCCATCTACCCTGCAAAGCATTTCATATACTAAACACATGACAGAATACCCACTTTTTGAGGTTTAAGTGCTTTATTTACATCATAAATCTTTCAGAAACTGTGCCTAGAAAAGTTCATACATCTATTGATCCATTGTGTTCGGGATTCAGTGTTGCTGAGCAGAGAGATTTCAGGATCCAAGATCATAGTTCCTTGAACTTGGCTATACAGGTTGATAAAGTGGTCAAAAAGGCTTACGGAAGGCTTGCTTTTATTAGTCAAGGCATTTTCAGTTCAAAACTCAGGAGGTTATGTTGCAACTTTATAAAACTCTGGTTATTCCACATCTGGAGTATTGCATACAGTTCTGGTCACCTCACTATATAGAGGCTTTGGAGAGGGTGCAGAAGAGATGCTGCCTGGTTTAGAGGGCAGGTGCTAGCATGACAGGCTCTATATAAGTGAGAGGTAAGTGTTTTCACTGAGAGTCATGGATGCCCGGAATGCACTGCCTTGTAGGGTGGTACAGGCAAATACTTTAGAGGCTGTAAGAGATATTTGGATAGGCACATAGATGTAAGGAAGATGGAGGAATATGGACATAGTTGCTTTGCTGCACACTTGAGTGCTTGGTGGAGGGTGCCAATGCATTTTTGCTGGTGGGGGAGGGGGGTCTTGCCTTGCTGCTGGTTCTCTGTGGGTGAGGGAATTGGGGTAGCTTTGGGGTTCTAACATTTATCTGTCATTCATTCTTTGTTTTTGTAGATGTTTGCAAAGAAAAAGAATTTCAGGATGTATATTGTATACATTTCTCTGACATTAAATGTACCTATTTAAACCTATCAGTGTAGGTAGAAGGGGTATTACCAGGTTCTGATATGGCCCAAGTGCGGAGGGAGAGACGCTGAAGCAGGTCGGTAATTCACAAACTTTAATGCAAACAGTGTTAGGGGGAAAATAAACAATAAACACTTGGCCAAATAGAGCCATTAACTAAAATTCTCAAATGGGAAATGAAGCCTACAATAATGTTTAGAAAATCTAAACATTAAACAAATACCACTCGTCTTCAGTCAGTTGACTCGGAAGTCCAATTTCTCAGGGAAGGCTGAAAGCAAACAGGCAACGAAGCATTACTGCACTCTGCCCAAGTCTTGACAAGCATTATGATGACAAGTATGGAGTTAAATACTATCATGATTAAATAATAATTAGCTGACACATGAAAATTCACAAGCGCAATTTCCATATCTACCCCGCTGCCAAATTCGTGGTTGTGACAAGGGATAATGTTCGTGTGTTTTTGATTTGCTTTTTAGCTGGTTCAGCAGAACATTGCAGGCTGATTGACCAGTCCGTGTGCTGTATTATTCCATATTCAACGTTCATAGCCCGCACCACCACTACCACCATCCCTTCAGTTCTTGTTGATTACAAAACCTGTATGCTCTTGGATGGTACTGGCCCTGCTATTACTAATGTAAGCTCCACACAATGTTCAGATGTCCAAGCAATGTGCACAAAATACTAGAGGAACTCAGCAGGCCCGGCCGCATCTATGGTAAAGAGTATAGTCGACAGTTCAGGCTGAAACATTGACTACTCTTTTCCTGGCCTGGCCTTATGCTGCCTGGCCTGCTGAGTTCCTCCAGCATTTTGTGAGTGTCACTTGGATTTCCAGCATCTGCAGATTTTCTCTTGTTAATGTTCTGATGTCAACAGCTTACAGGGCTTTGCTCAAATGTGTCAGAAATTTACTTCATTGAGAAGCGAAGTCTGGACTAATGATTATCAGGAGATTGATCAGATTGAAAGAGATCATAGAAAGCCAAAAGTGGCAAGTGATAAGTGTGAATGTAAAGGTAGACTGTGCCTGATAATTTTACTGCATCCATTAATGTTTATAAAATCAAATAGTTTGTTCTGAATACTTTTAGCCAGCCTATATATTTCCTTTGTTAGAAGAGACTAAAATTCCCATCAAACGTTTCAGAAGAGCAGTTCAAATCATTTTCAAATGCAAAATCCTACATGACATGGAATCACCGTGGAAACATCTGGGGAATAATTCTGGTTTAGCCATTGAGCACCCAGAATTATAATAACTATCCATGCAGTCTGTATGAATGGTGAAATTAGGACAAACCTTCTGAATGGCAACTTCAAAATTAGGTGTCATTAATTTAAGCATAATATAAATTCCCTGAATTATTTTAACTTTACGCATGGACCACCTTGGACTAGAATTTGTCTTTTATGCTGACTATTCAGTAAGGGTTCCTCTCTGCGTGCCCATCTTGTGACTTTTGCTGACACTATGCAGAAAAATGTGGCAGTAGGTTTGGGCTGCCTCCTTAAGTTACTAATGGATGTCATTGAGGAGGCTCACACATGAACTCCAGTAATTTGACAAAGATTTCAGAGACTAACTGGCATCTGTGGAACCACGTCCAACATAAATTAGGACGAGATAGGGAGTTTCACCAGTAAGTCTTTAAGGGTATTGCGTTTTTAATTTTCATTAAATCAAGTAAGAGTTAACACATGTTGTCATTCATTGCATTGAATGCACTGCTTTCATGTTGCGCAGGATAGCTGAGAACTTCTCCAAGGCAAGATAAAATATAGCCAAGTATATTTGTCATTAACTCTGTGTTACCCTCCCCCTCTTACTTTAAAGGGCATCTTCAAAGTGGATTTTGTCACAAGATAGTTACTGGGAAACTCAATGACTGTTGAAATACCATGGCAATATTTTTCCTCAGACCATTCAATGAAGATCCATGGTTGATAATACCAGGCTCTCGTTTCTTGAGAATTAGTTAGAAATTAAACCAGAACAGGAAAAATACATTGTGCATACATGTAACATAAAATGACTGAAATCAGAGCATCCCAGACTTACTGTACTAAAAAAGGAACTCAATATTTGATTGTTACAACTTCTGATGTCAGATAACTACATTGGTTAGGTTATAGTCCTGAAATACAATCTAGCCTGTTTTCTGCATATCGAGCATAGAAAGCCGTGGTCAAAATAAATTCTAACAGACAGATGGAGACCAATTGAATGATTAGATGGATTTATAGTTAAGATAAATAATTATATAGAAATTTAACTTCTGGAAATTCGTGTTGAAATATCATTGAATAAATGTCAAAGAGTTTACCTTGTTTAATGAAAAGGAAACAATTCTTGTAATAATAAATAGCAATGTCGCTGTAAAAGTTTATGTTGTGTGAAATGCTCTAATTGATGTCAGATTTCTGAACAATGTTTAAAGGACTGATGATGCAGCAAACAGAGGTTGGCCTGAAAATTAACAGAGTTTGGACAAGGTGAAAGTAGGAAGTATTAGGGAAGTAATGTTTTCTGTTCAAAAATATATAAATTGAACAGTTTGCAATTAACATCTGTAGAAGATATAAAAACTAAAACTCATATTGCCAGTAAATCTCAGGGTTCTCACATGCATAGTTTTCAGCTAATTGGGTGTAATCGGAATTTACTGCATAACCTTTCTACTATAAATGCAAAATAAAACTTTATTACTCTTGTAAAATACAAGCTGTGTAGTCTGATGCTCCTGTGCACCAAAGATTTTAATCGTTCCCTCCACTCTGAATTAAATGAGTCAAGTCAGTGCTTAGCTACTTTCCAGATATTTGTTTAAGCACCTAAAATGCTGAAAGGGAAGCAAAAGCAATAAAGGAAAAATGACAAAGTTTAACTTAAGTTTAACAGAGAATGTCAAAAATATATAACAGACTCAGATCAGTATTTGAAACAGATAAGTATATTAATATGTCAGAAATTGAATTCCGCATGATTGCATGTTCTGACTGGTGGGTGTTATTAAATGAAAATTTTCCTGATAAACCACTGCTGCTATTTCTGATTGACTATACCCAAAACATCCATGCCATTTAATTTCTCATTTACTTTTTAATCTTAAATGATTAAATTGTACATGATCCAGGGAAGACCAAATAAATATTGTTTTACTGCTGTACTTTATTGAAAGTCTTGGGAATATTCATGCCCTATCCAAAATCTTAGTGTCTAGAATAGTTTTTGATGTTAACATTCAAAATGGAAATTGCCAATAGAAGTACAGTACTTGGAATATGAGAAACCTGGTAATTATTTTACTTGAATTACTTATTGGAGCATTCAACATGAACTTAAAAATTGGATACTGTTCCCACACCAGAAGGGCCTGTCCCATACTGTATCTCTAAATAAATAAATAAACATTTAAATGATGGCTTGTATCAATGTGGTCACTATCACTATCATAGGCAGCCCCAATGCATTTCATTGACCATAAATTTTATTTTGAACTGCAGTCAATATCAAATGCTAAATTGCTTCTTTTCCACCTCTAAGCAAATCCATTGGATCTATTTTGGGAAACAAATTTCAAAAGCTCAGCTAACATTACTTTAAGGAAATCAATCAGCCATGATGAAATGGTGGAGTAGACTCAATGGGTCAAATGATCTAATTCTGTTCCTATTTCCTATGGGCTTATAACATTTACATGAGTGCATGAGGGTTTTTCTTTTCAATATGCATGGGCTTCCACCACAGCTTAGCACCAGATCATGATTAGAAAAACATCTAATTGTTTTAAAAGAAATTAAATTAAATGGAAGCATCTAATTATCATTTTACCTTATTCACAAAGATAGTGAAAATTCTGTCATTTAATGAATCAGAATCAGATACAGGTTTGATGAATGAACTCTTCTTAGGCTTCCAGCTGGGTACAGGTATTGATTATAAACAACATTATAATAACCCTTAAGAAGACAGCAGAGTTTGTTATCGAAACATCGGTTATAATCAATATTATACCCGACTTGAAGCCCTAGAAGAATTTATTTGTCATATACACCAGGAAAACACTGGATCTTTTTTAAGATTTACATTTATTATCATTGTCTTAAATTTATCATTAGGCAGTAAAGTGCAGAAACATCAAATTACTTTAAATTATGAAATAAATAAGTAGTGCAAAGAAAAGGGAACATGAGGTAGTGTTTATAGGTTCATGGACTGTGCAGAAATCAGATGACAGAGGGGAGAAGCCTGTTTCTGAATTGTGAGTCTGCCTCTTGCCATCATGTGCATTGCAGTCGTGCAATGCAGACAGTCAGAATGCCCTCCACCTTACATCCATAGATAAAGTACTTAAATGGTCAGGTAGAGTGAGTCATAACCACAATAACATTTTCGCATGACCCACCTCATTCATTGTGGTTAAGTGCATCCTCTTCATTGAATCCTATCCGGTAACAGTTTGAAAATTTGCAACCATTTCTCTGAAGTCACCTCTGATATCTTTGCTGATTTGGCTTCTCTGGTTCCTGGTACCTCCACTAATGGAAGCCTCTCCTCTTGATTCACCCTGTGTGTACACTTCATTACTTTAAACATCTGGAGAAGGATTGCTAGCTAGTCTCATTTATAACCAGTGAAAAAATGCAGAGATGTAGCTTCACTAAAATAATTCAAAGTGAACTGTTCGACCTTCTTCAGAAAAGAAACTGAGCACAGACCTGCAAGCGCCTGTTGCTTCCTTCAAGATGTGAATGCGTTGCTGCGCTGAAAAATTTCTAAGCAGCACTTTGATGCAATGAATTCATCTCCGTGAACAGTATGCAAGACAAGTTTCTCACTGTATGTGACAACAATAATAAAGCAAACCTATTTATGTCAGCACTAAGATCTCTGTTTAATGACACCATGTTGCCTGACAGTAGAAGTTATTGCTGGCTTTACTTTGCCAAAACTCCCAAGAAATTTGGGGGATTTTTAATCCAATCCAGGCAGTAATATTCTTAAGAGATGCCTCAACCACTTCTACTGGCAAATCCATTTGAACTTTTAGATGGCTTTGTAATTTGCTTAAACAAATCCAGCAAAGTCCCTCCACAAATATGCAGACTGGCCAACTAGTAAATGAAAGCCCAGATGTTGCTTGTCTTTCACTCCTTGTCATTCTGGGCAGAAGCAAGTCAGCCAACATGACAATGAAGCTATGAATTTGCTCTTGTTTCAATCCCTTTTCCATAACATAGTTTACTGTTGCCCTGTACGGAATTGGGATCCATGATAGACATTTCAGCTTTTACAAAAAAAATGTAAATTGGAGTTCAAAGTTTAAAGTAAATTATCCTCAAAGTACATATATGTCAGCATACCTGAGATTTGCTTCGTACAAGCATTCACAGTAGAATAAATAGATACAATTGAATCAATGATAAACAACATACAAAGGCATTTCCATTCCAACTTCAGGATTTAAAACTAATAGCTGCAGAAAATGAAACCGTATTTTGTCACAAGGGTCAATTCTATTCAGAACTTCTCAGAAAAACAAAAGAATAGCCTGTGCTTATGTGGAGAAAGACCTGGAAAATATTCAGGACTATTCACATAGCGTTTACATTACACAAATCAGATAATGTCCATTTCCAGTAAAGGGGCCCAGCCAATTTCCCTTGATATCCAATGACAATACCATCGCTGAATTCCTTTTCATCAACATTCTGCTGGATCACCAGTTAATAGAAATTAGATCTTATTTGTGACATAACTGTTGTACCTACAGTAAAAAACAGGAGTGCATCTTCTGAGGTAAGTTTTTTATTACCAGGCTCACAAAAATCTTCCCTCCATCTGCAAGATACTAGTCCAGAGGAATATTCCCCTTGTCTTGAATGAGTACAGCTGCAACAATATTAAAGAAGCATATTACCATCCAAGGCAAAACAGTCTGCTTGATTGGCATTCCCTTCTACATCCCAATGAGTGGATGAAATATTGCTGGATCAGAACTATTGGCATTCGGTCATTCACAAATGATAAGTCATGGACTTCTGCTGAAGCATTGGCAAGAGTACTCAGTGGAGCACAGTTTTGCTCCAACTCTTCAGCATTAATTGTTACTCTGTTCTTAGGTTCGACCAGAGCAGTATAAAATCATAGGTTCCATTCATCTGAATGAGGAAGTTAAGTGCTTTTAAAATAGTTTGCTTTCTTTTAGTGGTTTTAATAATATTAATTTTCAGTTTCCCAATTTACATCATTTTACTAGTCTTTTAGTGCCTCTGAATGTTGGAAACATTGAAAACATATTTCTTTGCCACTTTAACTATGAAGGTGGTGTTTCAGTTAAGACTTCAAGATGACACCGTGCAAGGTCTCCTCACTGCTAGGACATTATACCCATTGTGGTAGGCCTCCAGAATCTAGAGATCTACAGCAAGATTCTACCTGTGTCCCTGTACTGGTTAGGTACAGCATGCGGTGGAGCATAGATGACGATTTTGTGTCCTTCTAGAGCAGTGGTTCTCAAAGTGGGAGATATCAGCCCCTCACTGTGTTGTGACAGTTTCTAAGGGGACCATAGAGATAAAGGGATGGTGGGGAGAGGAGATGTGCTCAGTTGCAACAGGAGAAGCTGAGGGATTACAGGATTAATTTAAAAAATGAATTACTTATTATAAGCAATTGGTCCTCAGTGCCTTATCATTGATAATAATGATCATATAATCACCTCATCTCTAGCTAATGCCCCATTCTCTTAGATTTTACTCAAAGTGCATTATTGTTTTTGAAAAGAAATGTGATACTCTGTATTTAGCATATCATGGACTGAAGAAATTGTGTTATATCCAGGCCCAGCTCACAAATTATTGCTATTCACTACTGAAATGCAATGTTAGCTTGTATGATTTCCATACTCTAATCATGTACTGTGAAATAGGATATGTGGTTTAATGGGGCAAAGGTCAGAATCAGCCCTTTCAAATGATCTTGACTGCATTTCACTAGCCCAAAGTCCAACCAAGATATTGCTGCCCAACTTTATGTACCTTCAGGCACAGGCAGACTCAAAGGGTCAGAAAGCTATGATTCCCTTTTATTGATTTCAGTACTTGAGATTGGACTGAAATGTTAGGCAATTTACTGTGGTCAATAATCCATAATGAAAATGGCAGAAAGGGACCAATTGCAAAACAATTATAGTTCATATAGTGTGGAGTATCTGAAATGGATTTATACCAGGACCAAGCAACCAACAGCAACCAGTAAGTCTGCTGTCTGAAAAAGCTTTTTCAAATGAGTCAATGAAACCATCCAGACTCCTTGAACATTTGAAGAGAATACACACTGATAAAGCAAACAAGAACCTGGCTTATTTTCAGTCACTTTGTGAAAACTTTCAGAAACTGAAAACACTTCAAAATATGTTTGCCAGTACTTCACAACAAAACAGTGATGGTTTGCGTGCTTCGTACTTTTCATTGCTCATTGCTAAATCTGGAAAGCCCCATACAATCGGAGAAGAACTGACTCTGCCAGCTGTAAGGGAGGTTCTGAGTACAGATCTACATAAGTCTCCAGACCAAATAATTAAAATGATTCTACTCAGCATTAACTCTGCTCGAAGACAAATCGACAAAGTGTCTGAGAATATGGAAGTCACATTGCGCAACATACTTAGGAAAACAGAATTTATTCTGCAGGTGGATGAGTCATCTTTGTCAGGCAACAAATCTTTGCTTCTTGGTTACGTTCACTTCCTATAAGATGAAATCATGGTTCAAGAGCTGTTATTTGCAAAGGGACTAGAAACAGATATGAAGGGAGAGTCAGTATGTCGGGTTGTTGATAAATTTTTCAAAGAGAAGGACATTTTGCTCACCAACATTCTTGTTTGTGCAACAGATGGGTCGCCATCAATGTTTTGAAAAAGGCTGCATCTAACATATTTACCATTCAGTGTGTAATTCACAGAAAACATCTTTTCCCAAAATGCCGAAGTGTCAGCTGTACAAACCATTAAATACCGTTATCACAGCGGTAAATAAAATCAAGTCCCATGCTCTCAATTCTTGT
The DNA here is from genome assembly GCF_030144855.1 of Hypanus sabinus. NCBI lineage: Eukaryota > Metazoa > Chordata > Chondrichthyes > Myliobatiformes > Dasyatidae > Hypanus > Hypanus sabinus. The sequence continues at coordinate 42,181,868 of NC_082715.1, read as the reverse complement.
ATTTTTTAAGAGCTTTGAATTGAAAATGATGAACTGTTTAAATGCTTGCTGTTGAACACACAAGTTAGATAGCTCTCAAAAGCAAACCACCAGAGACAACATACACATAATACTGGAGGAACTCAGCAGGTCAGGAAGGATCTTTGGAAATGAACAGTCAATGCAGTGGGCCAAGATCCTTCTTCAGTAGTAGAAAAGAAGGGGGAAGATGCCAGAAATAAAAAAGCTGGGGGAGAGAAATAAAGTTAGCTAGAAGGTGATAGGTGAACCAGTTGAGTAGAAAAGGTAATGAGCTGGAGATGAAGGAATTTGATAGGAGAGGAGAGTGGACCATGGGAAAAAGGGATAGAGAAAGGCTACCAGGGTAGGTGATAGGTAGGTGAGAAGAGGTAAGAGACCAGAGTGGGGAATAGAAGAGTGGAGGGGGAAAATTTTTTTAACCTGAAGGTGAAATTGATGTTCATGCCATCAGGTTGGAGGCTATGCCAATGGGATAGAAGCTGTTGCTCCTCCACCCTGAGGGTGGCCTCATCATGGCAAAAGAGGCCATGGACTGACATGTCAGAAAGGGGAATGGGTACTGGAGTTAAAATGTTGGGCCACCTGGAAGTTGTGCTTTTGGTGGATGCAGAGGAAGTGCTCAATGAAGTTGTTCCCCAGTTTACGATGGGTCTCATTAATGTAGTGGAGGCTGCATCAGGAGCACCAGATACAGTAGATGACCCCGGTAGATTCACTGGTGAAGTGTTGCCTCACCTGGACGGTCTTTTTGGGGCCTTAGATGGAGGCAAGGGAAGAGGTGACTGGGCAAGTGTAGCATTTTGGCTGCTTGCAGGAATAAGTGCTGGGAGGGAGAATAATGAGGAAAGACAAGTGGACAAGGGAATCATGGTGCGTGTGTGATCCCTGTGGAAAGCAAAAAGTTGGGGGAGGTAAAGATGTGTTTTGTGGTAGGATTCCTTTGGATATGATGGCGGTTGCAGAGAATGGTCTGTTGGATGCAGAGGCTCATAGGGTAGTAGCTAAGGACAGGAGGAACTCTATCACATTTAAGGAATATGAGGTGAGCCCAGATATCCAGGAAATAGAGAAGATGCGAGTGAGGACAGAGGAAGGGAAAGCCTGTTCTTTGAAGAAGGAGGACACCTCTGATGTCCTGGAAACGAAAGCCTCATCCTGAGAGCAACTGCAATGGAGATGAAGGAACTGGGAAAAGGGAATAACATTTTTTACATGAGACAGAGGGTGAAGAGGTTTACTCAAGATAGCCTTGGGAAAAGTAGATTTATAGAAGATGTCAAACAGTTTGTCTCCAGAGATGGGGACAGAGAGATTGAGAATGGGGAAGGAGGTGTCAGAAATGGACCAAGTGAATTTGAGGGCAGGATGAAAGTTGGAGGTAAGGTTGATGAAATTGACGAGCTCAGCATGAAATGTATTGGGAAGGGACTGAACCAAACTTGATAGAACGGAGTCAAGGTATGAGGACATGAGTTCAGATGGCAGGAGCAGGCACAGACAATGGGCCTACCCAGACAGGCAGCTTTATGGATCTTGGGTAAGAAGTAGAAGCGAGCAGTGCAGGGTAAGGGAACTATTAATTAGGTAGTGGAGATAAGAGTTCTCCAGAGTTGATGATGTCGGAGACAGTTTTCTTTTGGTCTGGAATGGGAACCTTTTCAAAGGGTAGGTATGAGGAGGTGTCTGAAAGTTGCCAACTGGCCTCAGCAAAGTAGAGATCAGTCTGCCAATTACAACAGCACTCCTTTGTCTGTGGGTTTGATGGTAAGTTTGGGATAGATGCAGAGAGAGTGGAGGACAATGCATTCAAAGGAAATAAGGTTCGAGAAAGAGAGAGGAGTGCTGAAGTTGAGCCAGACAATGTCTCATCGGCAATTAGAGATAAAAAGGTCCAAGGCAAACAGAAAACCAGAATGGGGTGAACAAGAAGGGAAGGGGTTTTGGAGATTGGAGAAGGGATCATCGGTGTGGGATAGGGAATTCTCACTGAAGAAGTGGACTCAGAGACAGAGGCAACAGAAGAAGAGTTCAGCGCAATGGTGGGCTTAGAACTCACTTGGTGTGGGTGAAGGGGGTCAAAGAACCTTGTTCTGGACAGAATGCTCCATCTCAGAGACTGGAGGGTCAGTGGAAATGGTGAAGATGCAGGTGAAGGGGAACAAAGATAACTGCCAACACACTTCTATGCACTTTCTGAAAATGGGATGAAATTCTTTGAAGACTAGAATGCTTCATTCAGTAATCAACTCAAGAACATTAGGCATGACATTGCTTATCTTTCAGAATTACTTGAAAAGTTTAACGAAATCAGTCTTCAATTGCAAGTATATAATGTGAACCTTATAAAAGTCAAATCAGTCATCTCCACTTTTCTGTCCAAGTTAATCATATTTAAGTGCAATGTTGATTGTAGCAACCTTTTCCAATTTTGGAGCCTTTCTAAATTGGGAAAGAAAGAAAGATGACAATCCTCAAGAATACTGTGCCCACCTGGGTGAGTTGCATAAAGACTTGTCAGAGATATTTCAGGATCTTCTCTCAATCCAAATTGCAGATCGGGTAATAAGTCCACTCCTGAACACTTACAGTGAAGAATTACCAGGTAGGAATGAGGAAGAACTGATCTCGCTACAAAATTACTTTGAGCCGAGGCCGAGGTTCAACCAATTTTATCAAGATTCTTCAGTGCAAAAAGAAATCTCTGAACAATATATTGACAATGTATGTTCTTTATTTCCTTTACAACATAATATGAGCATAGTTTCAGTGCAGTTGCCCAACTTCGTTTAAAGCAATAAAGCAGGCTGCAAATTACTGAACGTGGGGATCTGAGACCCCTTCTGAGTGATGTTCATCCTGATGTTGAGGAGCTGATATCACTGCACCAAGCTGATCCACCTCATTGAACGGTGAAAAGGCAATGAATTAATGAGTAGTTGGACTACTAATGCACACTCTAATATTATTGATAAAAAAATTTCACTGTAATTAAATAAAGAAATAATTTCATCTCTAGCTTTAAACAGATTCATATAATGTTGCCAATTATTTGTCACTGCAGTTCACTGTGCATCATAAATCAAAATTCTTCATAGTTTTTATGTAATGGCTGGAAAGGTGGGTGGGGGGTGGTGGTTGCTGGGGATATGGTCTGGGAGTCAAGGGAATGGAAATTCAAAAAGGATCTGGAAGCCACTGGTCTAGAGAGAAAGCCCTTACTCACTCTATGCTTCACTCGGCTATCTGTGGTTGCACTGCGGCGGTCTGGCAGCACCTCTGAAACTTACTATTACCTCTACCGCTTTGAAAGGAAAGAGCGTGAATTTCATAACAGGCAACCATTTGCAAGTGTCCTTCAAGGAGCCCTATGATGTTGTTACATAAGCACTATTCCATTTGTCCATAAAATAATATGAGTAGCTTTATTTGTTTCCATTATTCAATAATATGCAATATTCCCTCTAATTTTTAAGGACCAGTGTGCACAAAAATCTTGTGCTGTGCAATTTTTTTTTTGCCCAGCGACAACAACATCTACGTACTGAATAATTTCTTCAATAGAAACATTTTGAACAAACCAGCTCTAAACCCTGCCGACAAATCTCAGAAAGCTCCACGCTGTCAACACCGTCTGCATTAGAAACCGCAAAAGGGAAAATGTGATTTTGTACGATTGTGAAATATACTTAACATGCCACCGGGGTAGAGCATGGCATCCTTTCGTGCACAGTTTAAATTCCTTTGTGCGCTAGTAACAGAAGATGGATGTGTGTGCACGCCTTAGCGGGAACATTGTCTTGGGCATACATCTCTGGGAAAGCAGCAAACAAAGCATTATGTAAAGTATTTGCCTCCTGAGTGTTTTCTAATTGCATTAATTTCCTTTAAATAAATATAAATTTCTCCGTGCAGCAAACCCCAGTATACTTATCACTAATGCTTCTTATATTCTTCTCCAAGTCACGGTCCGTCATGACAGGGTCTAAATATAGGAACACTCTCCCCACAGCTCCGACGGGAGTGCCTTCACCAGTGTGGCCACAGCAGTTAAAGGGTAATTAGAACGTGCTGTACTGTCATTACCCACATCAGTCATGTGAATTAAATCGGCCAGCACTTTAAAAAAGCGGAAAGAGACTATTCACATTGTACATTGACCAGGTTATCATAAGAAATTAAATCTCATATATGAGTGTAGATATAGAAATACTTCTATGCAAACATCAAAGTTTATACTTTGCTACCCTTGGCTTCCTAAATAGAGAAATTTAGTTCTGGTTGAGTTTAGGTCTGTCCCAGACTAATACACATAATTCAGTAAACTAAACTGAAGAGAACTGGGGTCTGAATCTACTAGTTTTGTCCTGGGCCTAGTCTATCTTAATTTTCCTCTCCAGATGGGAAAAACTATTATGTCACATTTTGGCATGAGAAGCTTCAAGCAGCTGTGTCAGACTTTCTGATAAACTCAAGTGCATTGTGATCTCACGTGGGACAAAGAGGGGCTCTGATCTTTTTAGCATATGGAGATCAGGCCAGGGTTTTGCAAACTAAGAATTTGGCTGTCTTTTTGCTGATTTCAGCTATTTCTAATCAAAACATTCAAGTCAGTTTGATTTTAATGCAGTGGAAATGAAGCAGTAACATTGAGTAATTTTGATAATTAAACACATTAGCCTTTTGGGCTGGAAATTAAAAATCATTGTGGAAAAAAAGGCCACCTATCTTAGGTGCTACCTTACATGCCACTCACCTTTTGTTTAACTCTGGACAAATGCACTCTGTGGGCACTTTATTAGATACCTCCTGTACCTAATAAAGTGGCTGAGTGTAGGTTCATGGACTTCTGGTGCTGCAGTCCACCCACTTCAAAAGTCGATGTGTTCTATGTTTAGAGATGGTCTTCTGCATACTACTGTTGTAATGCATGTTCATTTAAGTTACTGTTCTTTCCTCTCACCTTGAATCAGTCTGGCCATTCTGCTCTGACCTCTAATTAACAAGTCATTTCTGTCGATAGAATTCACACTCACTAGATGTTAGTTATTTTTTGCTTTTGCAACATTCTCTGTAAACTTTAGAGACTACTCTGCATGAAATTCCCAGATCAGCAGTTTCTTAGATACTCAAACCACACTGTCTGGCACCAACAATCATTCCATGTTGAAAGTCATTTACATCACATTTCTTCCCCATTCTGATGTTTGGCCTGAACAACAGCTGAACCTCTTGACCACATCTGTTTGCTCTTATGCATTGAGCTGCTGCCATATGATTTGCTGACTAGATATTTGTATTAATGAGCAGGTGTACCTAATAAAGTGGCCACTGAGTGTATAAACCCCACTATATACAGCATGGCTACAGTCTGAACAATCTGTGTATTCACTATTAATGAAATAAAATGTCAGAATATTCCACCTACTCAAGAAACAAAAATGGGTGGCACAAATGGTTTGCAAACCAATCAAACATAAGTTGAAGTTGGGAAGAAGGTGACTAGTGGAGTGCCACATAGGATGATATTGGATCATTCACTTTACTTAGCAGAACCGGAAAAGCAGAATATTTTTTAACCTTCTGGGAATCATAATAAATAACAATGCATGTGTGACAAGCAGTTAGGAAGAAAGATATCTTTCATTACAAGGCAGAGATCATACATAAGAAACTCTCAGAAAGATTGTAAGGAATTTGTTGAAACAATATCTGGAACAGTGTGTGTTGCTTTGCAGAGTCAATACAATGTAGATCCACCTGTTTAGTTTCAATGCTGGCAGGATAGTACAGGGAAGAGGCAGCTCCAGGAGGACCACGACCTTGTCCTGGTTTGGAGACTTGCATGCCACAATGACCCGGAGAGCTATGCTGGCTGGAGTCAGGGCTTTGTGCTTTGGCTTCTGGTAGGATCACCCATGCCAAACGGTCAAAGGGTAGAGGCCAGACTAAGAGTGGTCCACCGGTCCTCCAAGTTTGGGGGTTCAGCTCAGAGCTAACAACCCTGACCGGTAAAGCAAAATTGTTACAGAAACAGGAATGAAAAATCCTTCTACATCTGAATGCAAAGGTATTCATGAGACTACACCCGGGACTTGCATGATTGACAGCAGTGAAAACCAAGGGGAAGCTACTGATATGATGAAGGAAGCCCTGAACACCACCAGAGGCAGAGGATCTTCACTGTTGCCCTGAACGTCAGTGGTGTAATGGGCAGTAAGTAAGTAATAAACATATGAAATTGACAGGAGAAATGCTGAATGATTTGTTCCTCAACCTAGAAAATCTAGAATTGTGAATATGTTACACAGTAAAGAGTTGGCCATCTAATAAATATTGTTAAAATATACAAAAGAATCCAAAGTGTGGATACAGATAACCTGTTTCCACATGTAGGAGAACCCAGAGTGAAAAAAATTATACATTATACAATTTAAGCCAGAATTAGGGTTTTCAGGAATGAAGATTGTTTCCGTTGGTAGGTGAGACTAGACCTAGGGGACATGTGTTCAAGATCCAAGGGAATAGATTTATGATAGAGGTGAAGAGGAAATGCTTTTTTTCCAAATCTGTAGAATTCTCGTACCAAGGTAGCATTGTGCACTACCTCATTAAAGATATTTAAAAGCAACACATGCAAAGTGCTAGAGGAACTCAGCAGGCTAGGCAGGATCTATGAAAAAGAGTATAGTTGATGTTTTGGGATGAAATCCTTTAGCAGGAGGATTAGTCCCGAAACGTCGACTATACTTTTTTCCATAGATGCTGCCTGGCCTGCAGAGTTCTTCTAGCATTTTGCGTGATTTGCTTGGATTTCCAGCATCTTCAGATTTTCTTTTGTAGGTGAGATATACTTAAGGCACAGTCCATGGCTGAATTAGTCACAATCTTATTAAATGGTGGAAAAGGGAGGACAGGTCTGCTCCTGCTTCTTATGTTCTTATAGTCTCTTTTGAGTGCAGGTTACCAGAAATTTAAAATACTTGATGCCTTGTCAATTACAATTTTCAGTCCTGAGATTAATGGATTTTTGTTGAGCAATGGAGTCAAGAGATGTGGAATAAAATTGGTTGTTTCAATTGAAGGTATAGAATAATCATGTTCTGGTTTGAAATATTGAACTGATCTTTTCCTTGATAATGACTATCCTGATAGATAGCTGTCCAGCCGTTAGAATGATGGTTATAATTTTGCTTTATCCCTGAGCCACATATTGGAAGCATCAGCCATGTCTCTAAGAAAACAGTCAGCCTTTGCCTAGATTGGTTTGTTCTCCCTTTCCCTTGCAGTGACATTGGTAATAAGGTACTATACCCTACCTTTGGGATTTAGGACAAGGTCATAGCAGGGACAAAGCAGCAGGGGGATGTTCTGGACTATTTAGTTTGCATTTACACACACTCTCTGAAATTTAGATTATCTGGATTTATGTTAAATGAACATGCGAATAGATTAAAGCCAGAGAGCACCATGTAATAAGAGACTCCAAGGTCTTATTGCAGGAAAGAAAATAATTACAGATATTTGAAATCATAAAATTAAATGGGAGAATGAAAGTTTACCAAAATACAACAAGCAACTTGCTTACAATAAAATAAAACTGGATATTCTGGTTAAAGTGCTAACACTGAGCTAGTCACAATGAGCCAACTAGTCTCCTGCGCTGTAAGTCCTGTGCTTTAATGTTAACATATGAAGTGATGTGGGTACTTCTGGTGGATTTGGCTATATAATTTTACTGCTTTCTTTTCTTTAATTTGCCAAGTCAGTAAAAATTAAGCAAGTGAAAAAAGTTTTGGAAGAAAATTAATGACCTATTATGAGAAATACAATTTTAACCCCCTAATCTTCCTTTCTCATATGAAGTGAGAGAACTACGTTATAAAGTAGGGATCACACTTTGTCTAAAATTGCAGGAAATTGCACTTGAACAGTATTTGAAAAAATATATACACATAAAGGAAAATCCCAGATGTTGTCTGTTCATTTTTAGCCTTAAAGTAACGGTGACTTTTTAACAAGGGTTGGAGCTATCCGAGAAGAGAACCATCCAATAGCAATATTAATTGGTCTCTGATTTGCCTTGTGACCTATTTAGTTCTCTTTCCTGCAGAGAGAATTAAGCAGACAGGTCAGGAGAGCAGAGAGACAGTGCAATGATATTCCAAGTCCCACCATGGATGTTAAACACAAATCATGGCAATATTAGAAAAGTATATATTTTATTTGTGACATTATTTCCACAAAGCTGTCAGCATTAAGTGTACTTATCCATGATTTTTATGTTTATATTAACTTGCATAACAACAGTTTACCAACAAACTTTGTGCTTTACATTGATGTTTTTATATGTGAAACTATTTGGAAAGTTTCAAAGATATGACGAGCTCCATCATTATCAAAAACCTTTTATTTTCCTTTCAGTAGGTAATGTAAATAATGAAGAATAACAGTCAATGTTGTCTTCTGAAAAGATATTGTACTGGGAAATGAGAAAACATAAAAATGTCCTCCAGCACCTTTGAAGGTCTTTCCAGAAGAGTATGAGATTTGCATTTTTAGAGAGTCAGGTAAAATGACAACACATCCAACATCATTGCACTCTTGAATAAAAAGCATAAATGTGATAATAAAGTAATGATTTCCAAAACTGAGCTGTCTGCTACTTGCAGCTAATCTGAATTCAGACTTGTGCGTTTTCAGCCAAATGGAGATCAGCCCATGATGAACAAGAAACTGAGGTATCTCACATCCAAGTTCACTACTGGACTCATCAATGAGCTCACTGCCAGGACACTGATGTACTACGTCAGAGGCGCCTTGGCTCCCTGCCATTATTTGAATGTCAACCTTGTGGAAAATGGAAAGGGCAGGTGTGTGAGTAATTCTACTTTATTTGATTTCATCTTAACATTTGTAATCATACATATTGTGAGGTGTTTTGCTTTATTTTCATTGTGTTTAAGTTCTTTCTAAATATCATGGGGCCTACTCACCACTCAGAGCCCAATCTGCCCCATAAAACTCTAAGGAAAAGGGCATCAGCTTAGCCTGGCTCAGACTTGAGAAAGTTCAGGTGGGTGAGCACTGAGACCAGAGTGTCTGAAACATTTTTAATTTAGGAATCTCCCTTGAGATTGTAAAATTCCCCTGGCACTGTCACAATTTCAGAAGGGTAAAGGCTTCTGGGGAATTCTAGATCCATTAGATTAACTTCAATTTTGAGGAAGTTACAGTACAAGAATCTGTTATTTTGGACAGAATTGCTGTGCATTCATCCAAGTGTAAGATGGTCAGAGGGAGCCATTGTGACTTCTTAAAGGACACGATATATCTACTAGACCTGTTTGAGTAAGTAGCTAATGTGGAAAAGCTCAGTGAGTGTGTGAATATTGCTGATAAGAATCTCCAGGTGACATTTGTCAGAATTCTTCATAAAAATTAAGTGAACACCATAATGCAGGTGATCTGTTGGGGTTACATATGGAAGCAAAGAGGAAATCAGTATGTATTGACAAGTGATACTAATATACCGAGGTAGACAGATGAGATTGTTTTATCTCTCAAGGATCAGTAGTGTAGGGATTTCTTTTTATTCTGTGTAATAACTAATAATTCAGACAGAACACAGAACATAGAAAACCTACAGCACATTACAGGCCCTCCAGCTCACAATGTTGTGCTGACCATGCAACCTACTCTAGAAACTACCTAGAGTTTCCCTAGCGCATAGCCCTCTATTTTTCTAAGCTCCATGTACCTATCTAAGAGTCTCTTAAAAGACCCCATTTTATCCTCCTCTACTACTGTCGCTGGCAGTGCATTCCACACATCCACCACTCTCTGCGTGAAAAGCTTACCTCTGACCCCTTGTACCTATTTCCAAACACCTTAAGACTATGCCCCCTTATGTTAGCCATTTCAGCCTTAAGAAAAAAGCCTCTGGCTATCCACATCAGTGCCTCTCATCATCTTATATACCTCTCATTCTCCATCACTTCAAGGAGAAAGGGCCAAGAGCACTCAACCCTTTCTCATAAGGTATGCTCTCCAATTCAGGCAACATGAGGGACTTGAAATGTACATCTTTTATAAGTGGTACAAAAAATCATGTAGATAGCAACAGAATGTTTCCAAGCAACACTGAGCTATTATGTGGGGAAAACTAAACACTTGCATTTATATTGTGCCTTTCATTAGCCTTAACAGGATACTTGAAACACCTTACAGACATTTGAGGAGTAGTCACTGTTATAATGTGCAGTTGGCCAGAACAGTGATAAATGGAGTTTAATTTGAGAAAGTGTGGGATCATAAGTTTTGGACCTAAGAAAGATAAATGTTTATTTAATTGGCAACTAGTTAGAAAATGCAGATGAGCAGAGCGATTAGTTTTATTGCCTTTTAATGGTGTTGAAATAACATTCAGTGTTATCCTAATTGTTACTACAAGTCCCCTAAAAATCAAGACTGCAAGCTTGCAGAACACCATTGCCAGGTTTCCCAATGTATCACTAGTGTCCTGACTTTACTTTTGGATTCTGTAATTATTTGCTAAGTATTTAGCCTTTCAGGTGTTGCTATGAATTACCGTATGCTGAAAAGATCTACGCATGAAGGAAGGCTGCTCTTGGGAGTGAGAGAGATCTGGACAGGCTGACAAAGAACAGTGTATATGGCAGGCATGTCCTTTGAGGTAGGTAGCCATGGACACTTGTGTATATAATATTTCAGTAATATTGTAAATATATAATTTGATTAGGAAGTCTTTGTTTAAATGATTCATTACAGATTACTGTATATATAAAATTATACGAATGGCATACATCATTACACCACCACATCATTAACTGCGCACCTCACTAAAGTAACAATGAAGTAGACCTGTTACTCCCGTGCGATGTTGCTTACTGAAGTGACTGTTGATTTCAGCTGCAGTGCTCTGAACGGGAATACTTGATGATTCCCATCGGACCTGCATGCCACTTAACACCACCATTTAGGGGAGTAATTCTTAGATTAGGAAACTGGGATTGACATGATTTTGATGTTTCTGAGCAAGGCAAACATTTGAGGTCAAAGGTAACTCAAACATCTCAGTGTGAATTGAGAATAAGAGTTGCCCCAAATAGTACAGTTTCAAGAGGTAGAAACCTTCTTGCTTGAATTAATATCTACTATATTAACGTAAGTCCAAAAATACTTCTTAACGTTTCCTCCTCTTGGCCCCTGAACAGAAGTGTGTCTCAGGAAGGCTAGTCTTTAAGGAGTATCTAATTAAGTAGGGCAACAGAAAGGCCACTCTATCAGTTTCCCAATTACTAACCTATCATGGTCCTAGGTTGATCTACATCTACCCTATAATCCCTGACTGGCTATCCACAAGTCTAAGCAGAGATGCCAATAAACCATTGCATAAACTTGATCGCATGCTCTTCTTGTCATCTCAATGTCAACCTGTCTTTAAAATGCAGATTTGTCATTCATGTCCTTGTTGCCTCATTCCTTGCTATCATATCGCCTGGCTGTTTACATACCCTTATCTTCACTTCAATATCTGACAGTTAAAACTCAGCAGTGGCTATCAGTAGTTACTCTGTGGGCAGGAGGCACAGCAAAGTAACTAAGTTTCAGGTTCACCGGCAACAGCTTACATCCCATGCCATGATAGCGAATTGTCAGAATAATCTGACAACAAATCTCAGTCCCTTTGATTGATCTACAAGAGGGTTTAGGTTTGTCTCTGTTGGAATGGCTACAAGGACCCCATCCCAGTGGCATCCCCTCCCAGACCTCTCCAGTCATCGGCAAGGGTACATCAGTTATCAACTCTGATGACCCCATGTCCACTAATGTATCATATTGCCAGCCCCAATGCAACTTTTATATACATCCGTAGGTGACCAATACTGGCAGTAGAGGCTACTACCTGCCATTCCTCGGACCCTGGATGCTGTCCTCACCAGCTCTAAAGTCTGGTTGGCAGTCAAATAGGACAGAGAGGGAGCTGCTCTCATTTCTGCCCATTTTGGTGAGTGACTCTCACTTTCCTCTCTTTTTAGGACACTGCCTCCAATGACGGCCCAAAAGGCCACAGCTGCAACATATCATCTCCTTTCTATATCTATTTTGGCAGTTCCTTGCTAGATGCCTCAGTTGCTGGCACACAAAACAAGTTCTCTGTGCCTTTGCAACAGTTACATCCACTACAGTCATTTTATGACCTATCATCCCCTTGTCTGGTTTCTCTCACCATGATAGGTTGATCCCACTTCTATTCCCAAATCTAAAGGTTCCTGGTGGGCTGAGCTCAGGCCTTCTTTTAGTATTTGCAGAAAAATTGGATCATAGCTCCATGGATTGTCCAACCTTGAGTACTCCTTATATCTCTGAGGATCTAACTTAGACGCAATATATTGATGCAGCTCTAAAGAAGGCAAGACAGCAGCTATATTTTATTAGGAATTTGGGGAGATTTGGTTTGTCAACTAAAACACTTGAAAACTTCTACAAATCTACTGTGGAGGGCATTCCGACCGGCTGCATCACCGTCTGATATGGGCGTGGGGTGACTGCACAATATTGAAATATTGAAATAACTTGCAGAAACTTGTAAAATTAGACAGCTCTATCATGAGTACCAGCCTCTGTAGTATCCAAGACATCTTCAAGAGAGGTGCTTTAGGAAAGCAACAGCCATCATTAAGAACCCCCACCTCTCAGAACATGCCTTCTTGACAATGTTACCTTCAGGAAGGAGGTACAGAAGCCTGAAGGCACTCTTTCAAAGATTCAGGAACAGCTTCTTCCTCTCTGCCATCTGATTTCTAAATGGACATTAAACCCATGAACACTAGTTCTGTTATTATGCACTACTTATTTTAACTTAGCTACTTAATAGACATCTATACTTTAATGTAATTCAGTATTTTCATCTATATTTATTTGTCATGTATTTCATTGTACTGTTTTTGTAAAGTTAACACATTTCACAACATTTGCTAGTGATATTAAATCTGGTTCTAATTCTGATATGCTTGATACTTATGTTCTCATTAATCCATGGCGGTCTTCAGAGAAGATGAGGATGTTGTTGAAGTAGACGAACACATGCCTGTGTAGCACAACTTGGAGGATCTCGTTGACATTGCAAGATGGTGCCAGAAAACCACAGCGACGTTCTGCGGGCTACAGACAATACTTCTGCATGCACCTCTTTCAAGTTACTCACTACAAACTGCAGCATGTAATTTTCCTGTAAACATTATACTGTACTTATAAATCAGCTTAATTCTCTACAGACTTCATGATCGTCTGAAGAACTCAGCAGACCAAGCAGGTACTGCACCTGTAAGTGGACAAAGGTTCGTTGCCATGACTGGAAGTGAGTCAGGACTGGGGAACTCCAAGCCAGGCTGAAACGCTGAAGGATGAGGACCACTGTACAAAGCACCTTGCTAGCAAATGTGAATCATTGGAGAAAAACTGAGGACCTGAGGTAAAGAATGCTATATCAGAGGGAATTGAGAGATTGTTGTGTTCCATGTCTGAGTAAGATGTAGCTTTCTCTAGGCATACCAGATTCAGTGATCAAATTGGAAGGCTCTCAATTTACCAAATAAACTGAATTGCTGATTCAGAAAAGGCAAAAGGTGAATATATGTCCTTCATGATAATTCTCAGTAGTGCTCCAATGTGATAGTTTTTTTTGTATATATGCTCCCCCAACCTTGAACACCTAAAGGTCAAGTGCCATCCATTCTATTTACCAGTGAAGTTCTCCTCCATAACCCCGACCATAGTTTACATACCACCAGTGGCCGATTATAATCTAGCACGTGAGACACTGCATGATGCTGTCCATCATGATGCATTTCAAATCTTTGCCTGGGACTTCAGCTAGGTTTGTCTGAAGAAAACCCTGCCCAATGACCATCACCATATATCCTGTAGCAGCAGAGTTCCCACACACTAGACTACAGTTATACTAAGATAAGGGATGCCTACTGTACCATGCCTGGACCGGATTTGGTAAAGTGGATCACTTGGCTGACCTTCTACTTGCATACAGGCAGAGACTAAAGAGGAAATCTCCAGAGATTAGGACAACAAAGAGATGATCATGGAAGGCAGAGGGGTAGCTATGGGACTGCTTCCAGTCAGTGGATGGGGCCGTGTTGAAGGACTCATCTGTGGATCTGAATGAATACACAGGGTTGTCATAGACTTCATTAAAACAGCTGTAGATGAGAGTGTCCCCTCAAAATCTTTCAGAGTCTTCCCCAACCAGAAGCCCTGGTTGAACCATGAGATCTGCAATCTGCTGAGGACCAGATCAGAGGTGTTCAAATCTAGTGACAAGAAAGTTATAAGAAATCCGGGTACAATCTCTGGAGAGCCCATCAATGACAAAGTGACAGTTCCAGACTAAACAAGAATCGATAATAAATGCTCAATAGTTGTGGAACGGCTTGAATACCATTACCTCTTATAAAGTTAATTCAAGCAACATAGCTGACACCTGGGCTTTGCTTCCAAATGAGCTCAATGCCTTCTATACTCACTTTGACTGTCAAAACATGGAGGAACCACCACAAGTTCCCACAGCCTCCCAAAGATCTGGTGCTTTCAGTGTCTGAAGCCAATATGGCAGCCACCTTCAGGAGGGTGAACCCAGGAAAAGCATCTGGCCCAGACAGAGTGCCTGGCCAAGAACTGAAGACTTGTGCTTATCAACTGGCTGGAGTGGACACCGAGATCTTTAACCTTTTGCTTCAGCAGTTTGAAGTACCAACCTGGTTCAAGCAATCTTCAATTATACCAGTACCTAACAACATGGTAACCTGCCTCAATGACTACCCAGTAGCACTTTTACATCCACAATGATTAAGTGTTTTAAAAGGTTGGCAATGGAACACATCAACTACTGTCTGAGAAGTGACTTGAATCCATTCCAATTAGCTTCCCAGAGCAACAGGTCTACAGCAGATGCCATATCATTGGATCTTCACTCAACCCTAGAACATCCAGACAGCAATGATGCATACATAAGGATGCTCTTTATCAATACCATCAGATTTCAATATCATCATCCCCTCAAAATTAATCAATAATCTCCAAGACCTTAGCCTCAATATCTCCTTGTGCAATTGAACTCTTGATATCTTGACTTGCAGACTGCAGTCAGTTTGGATTGGCAACAACATCTGCTCCACAATCTCCATCAACACAGGTGCACCACAAGGCTGTGTGCTTAGCCCCCTGCTCTACTCTCTTTACACTAAGACTAAGAACAGCTCCAAGATTACAGACAACACCTCTGTCGTAGGCCAAATTAAAGGTGGTGATGAATCTGCATATAGGAGGGTAATTGAAAATCTGGATGAGTGGTACCATAACAACAGCCTCTCACTCAATGTTAGTAAGACCAAGGAGCTGATTTGTTACTTCAAGAGATGGAAACCAGAGGTCCATGAGTCAGTCCTCATCAGGAGATCGGTAGAGAGGGTAGGCACAAAAAACTTCTCAGTACTATTATTTTGGAGGACCTGTCCTGGGCTGAATATGAAAGTGCAGTTACAAATAAATTGCACCTCTATACCCTTAGGGCTTTGCAAAGATTCAGAATGACATCTAACACTTTGACAAGCTTCTATAGATGTGTAATGGAGAGTATATTGACTGGTTGCATCACATCCTGGTATGGATGCAATGAAAATTCTACAAAAAATAGTGACTACAGCCCAGTCTTTAACAGGTAAAACCCTCCCCAGCATTGAGCACATCTACACAGAACATTGTTGCAGGAAAGCAGCATCTATGATCAGGGACGAGGGCATGTTTTCTTCTCAATGTCACGATTAGGAAGAAGGTACAGGACCCTCAGGGTGTATACCAACAGGTTCAGGATCAGTTATTACCCTCAATCATCAGGCTCTTAAACCAAAAGGGAATACATCACTCAACTTCACTTGTCCCAACATTGAAATGTTCCCACAACCTATGGACTCACTTTCAGGGTCTCTTCATCTCATAATCTTGATTATTTGTTACTAATTTATTATTGTTATTTCTTTCTTTTTGTATTTGCCCAGTTTGTTGTCTTTTGCACCCGGGTTGAACACTCAGGTTGGTGTGGTCTTTCACTGATTCTGTTATGGTTATTATTCTATTATGGATTTATTGAGAATGCCTACAAGAAAATGAATCTCGTGTTTGTATATGGTGACATGTATATTCTCTGATAATAAATTTACTTTGAACTTTAAACTTTGATGAAAGCTTGGAAAACAGCTGAACTGCTGGAAAGTCTGGAAGACATTGTTAATTCTTTATAGTGCCCTGTGGTATTATGAACTTGGTTTTCCATTCATACCCTCTGGTAGATGCAGAACAGGTTGTAATCACGCTGTAGATCCAGTTTGGTGAAGGTCTGGGCACTGTGGTGTGTTTCAAATGCATTATTGATCAAGGGGAAATGGTAGTAGTTGTTAATAGTGATTTTAAATAGTCAAAAAAACAAAGACCCCCATCTTTCTTCCTGGCAAAGAAGCGTCCTGCACCGTCTAGGGAATGGAATAGCTGTATGAAACAGTGCTGTAATGCTTTGGCAATATGGTTATTTATGGCTGGGTCTCAGGAAGGGAGAAGGAGAACAGACCTCGGGGGGGGGGGGAGTGGTAGCGGTGCTTGAGATGAGGTCGATCATGCTGTCGTGTGGTCTCTGAAATGTCAGTGTGCCTCCCTCCTTTTACTGAGAGGGATGGGCAAGTCGTGGCATTTCAATGGGAGTTTAGTGAACATGAGGGCTTCCTCTGACACCACAGATTTATGGGGTAAGGTCAGCTGAAGTTGTAGGCATTCAGGTCACCAACTCAGCAGTGAACCAGATGACGAGTTCAACTGAGGGTAATCAGGAGAGAGACAGGGATAACCAAAGATGAGAGGAGTGTTGTGAGATAAATTGGATGGACTTGCTGTGCTCTCCAGTGCTCATGTGTATTTGAACTATCCCAGACCCCAAGGAACATCCATCAATGGTCGTGATGCACGAGGGGTGAAAGAGAGGATCGGTAGGGAGTCCAAGCAGCACACGCAGAGACAAGTGCAGAAAGTTGCCTGCTGTGCCAGAATCCACCAGAGCCTCTCAAGTTCATAGAGCAATTGGGCTGTGGAGGAGACCAGAGAGAGTAGTTGGGCAATTGTGCTGGAACGAGAAGCTGGAGGGATATTCCCAGATAGAAGGCCCCTTGTCTCTACCTGATGGTGCCGTTTACCTTGATGCAGTGGTCATTTAGTGAGTGGGCGATGGATGGCTCTGCAGTAAGTGCAAAAGATGTTCCTCCACCAATGCTCATGCTCTTGGGGGGGTGTTAAGGAAGCTCTCCCTAGCTGTGTGGGTTTTGGAGGAATTACTGATTAGGGTTCTGCAGCCTGAAATTGTTCTGGGTTAGGAACTGAGGACCTGGCAAATGATTGGAGGGGTCCTGAATTCCACAGTGTAATTCAGCACCGAGCATTAGCCTTGCCACAGGTGAAGTATCTGATCCACTGCTCCCTTCCACTATCTGGATGGTCAAAAATCCAGTGCACCTCTGTAGTTAGATTCCTCATAATTATTGCAAATCAAGTCAAGTCAAGTCAACTTTTATTGTCATTTCGACCATAACTGCTGGTACAGTACATAGTAAAAATGAGACAATGTTTTTCAGGACCATGGTTTACATGGCACAGTACAAAAACTAGACTGAACTACATAATAAAAAAAAAACACAGAGAAAGACTACAGATCTACACTGGACTGCATAAAGTGCACAAAATCAGTACCAGCATTACAATAAATAATAAACAGGACAGTAGGGCAAGGTGTCAGTCCAGGCTTCGGGTATTGAGGAGTCTGATAGCTTGGGAGAAGAAACTGTTATATAGTCTGGTCATAAGAGCCCGAATGCTTTGGAGCCTTTTCCCAGATGGCAGGAGGGAGTAGAGATTGTATGACGGGTGCATGGGGTCCTTCATAATGCTGTTTCCTTTGCGGATGCAGCGTGTAGTGTAAATGTCCGTGATGGCAGGAAGAGAGACCCCAATGATCTTCTCAGCTGATCTCACTATCCGCTGCAGGGTCTTGCGATCTGAGATGGTATAATTTCCGAACCAGGCAGTGATGCAGTTGCTCAGGATGCTCTCAAAACAACCCCTGTAGAATGTGATGAGGATGGGGGGTGGGAGATGGACTTCCCTCAGCTTTCACAAGAAGTAGAGACACTGCTGGGCTTTCTTTGCTATGGAGCTGATATTGAGGGACCAGGTGAGATTCTCTGTCAGGTGAACACCAAGAAATTTGGTGCTCTTTACAATCTCTACCGAGGGGCGGTCGATGTTCAGTGGGGAGTGGTCGCTCCGTGCCATCCTGAAGTCAACAACCATCTCTTTTGTTTTGTTCACATTAAGAGACAGGTTGTTGGCTCTGCACCAGTCCATTAGCTGCTGCACCTCCTCTCTGTAAGCTGACTCGTTATTCTTGCTGATGAGACCCAACACAGTCGTGTCATCAGCAAACTTGATGATATGGTTTGAGCTGTGTGTTGCAGTACAGTCGTGGGTCAGCAGAGTGAATAGCAGTGGACTGAGCACGCAATCCTGGGGAGCCCCCGTGCTCAGTGTGATGGTGTTGGAGATGCTGCTCCCGATCCGGACTGACTGAGATCTCCCAGTCAGGAAGTCTAGGATCCAGTTGCAGAGGGAGGTGTTCAGGCCCAATAGTGGTTTTATTATCCCGGTTACTGGTGGCCCAGGTCAGAACTCAGCCAGTCAGAAGAGAGTTAATGAGGTGAATTTTGGCTTGGTGTGTAAAATGCAGAGATGGCTGGAGGTCAAAGTGCAAGATGCACTGGTACAGGAACTGATATCATTGTGCTGTGGATCCATCAAAGCATTTGGGCACTGGAGCCCGGACTCCAAGAGAGGAGACTGATTTCTGCAGGGTCGTTGTATCAAGACAAAGAGTTTGTTGAGAGTGGCAAGCAGATGGTCATTGGTTTCCTACAGCTTCAGGATAATGTGGTCCTGTCAACAGTTGTCTTCCTTTAGGCAAGCATACACTGCTGAGTCATCCACTGGCTCACTCATCCTATCAGGAAATGTAGAGGAGGCTTGGCCCAAATGCAGAGTCGCAGAGATGATTTAATGGTGAGTGATAACTTTAATAACAAACTGCAAAATAATTAGCCACAAGGACCCACAAAACAAGAGCAGGTAACACAGCAAAATAACTGAAGGCTAGGAGCAAATGGATGAACAAAAGACTGTAGCTGAGAGCTGGGTTTAAATAGGCTGCAGGTGATGAGTTGGAAACAAGTGGCAGACCTGACACAGTGGACAAAACAAAAAGATTAATTTTTGAGCTAATGGGACCTGGAATCATGGGAGGATTGGAATACACAGGAGTGAATTTGTGTTACTGCTTGTAGAGCAGTAACGCCAGTTAAATCCGCCTGGTGTGGTGTATTAATTTCCTGATGTATCAGTTTAAGGCAGAAAATGTTGACTTTAGATGGATTATATCATAGGAAAATATCAGGACTGAAAGGTTTAAACCTTAAGGATAGCGCCTATTAATAACTAATTTGAATTGAATTGACTTTATTTCTTACATTTTTCATATACATGAGGAGTAAAAATATTTACGTTACATCTCCATCTAAATGTACAATGTGCAATTTATAGTGATTTATAATAAATAGTATGTACAACAGGATAGTCAATATAACATAGAAATACAGTTGTCTCAGCATGAATTAATCAGTCTGATGGCCTGGTGGAAGAAGCTGTCCTGGAGCCTGTTGGTCCTGGCTTTTATGCTGTGGTACCGTTTCCCTGATGGTAGCAGCTGGAACAATTTGTGGTTGGGGTGAGTCATGTCCCAGTGATCCTTAGGGCCCTTTTTACACACCTGCCTTTGTAAATGCCCTGAGTAGTGGAAAGTTCACATCTACAGATGCACTGGGCTGTCCACACCACTCTCTGCAGAATCATGCGATTAAGGGAAGTACAGTTCCCATACCAGGCAGTGATGCAGCCAATCAGGATGTTCTCAATAGTGCCCCTATAGAAAGTTCTTAGGATATGCGGGCCATACCAAACCTGTCCAACCGTCTGAGGTGAAAGAGGCGCCGCTGTGCCTTTTTCACCACGCAGCCGGTACGTACAGACCACATAAGATCCTCGGTGATGTTTATGCTGAGGAACTTAAAGCCATTCACACTCTCAACCCCAGGTCCATTGATGTCAATAAGGGCTAGCCTGTTTCCATTCCTCCAGTAGTCCACAACCAGCTTCTTTGTTCATTCGCTATTGAGAGAGAGATTATTTTCTTGACAACACTGTGTTAAGATGATGACTTCTTCTCTGTAGGCTGCCTCTTTATCATTTGAGATTAGGCCAATCAGTGTAGTGTCATCAGAAAATTAGCAGATTGTAATGACACAGTCATGGGTATTCAGAGAGTAAAGGAGGGGGCTTAGTACACAGCTCTGAGGGACACCTGTGCTGAAGGTCAGGGGGGCAGAGGTGAGGGAGTCCACTCTTATCACCTGCCTGCAATCTGACAGGAATTCCAGGATCCAGCTACACAAGTCAGGGTGAAGGCTGAGGTCTCTGAGCTTCTTGTTGAACCTGGAGGGAATGATGATGTTGAATGCTGAACTGTAGACCAAGAACAGCATTCTCATATAAGCATCCCTCTTCTCTGGATGCATAAGGACAGACATTGAATACCTGGAAAACTGGAAAAAGGAAACTAGTCAACCTCTATATGGTTTCTTGGGAAAACAGGAAATAATTCCCATGTTCCACTCTTTCCCTGCAACACTTCAACGTTGGCTCCTTTGAAGAATTATGTTTTTCCCTTTAGGAGGCTTAATTGGAACTTAATCCAACATCCTCTCAGTGCAGGCCTCCCAAATCCTGACTACTCATCATGTAAACAGAATTTCCTTATATTCTCTTACTGATTCTCTTGACATCATATATAATCTTACTTCTCCGGTTATTAGCCTTACAGTAATTGTAGATAATTCTTTATTTCATTGATCTTATCCATTCATGCTTTTCAAACATTTATCAAGTTTCTTCTGCCATTGGGGAACAAATCCTGCTTTTTTAATTCTATTTACATAATAATATTCCCTTAAATATAAAAGTGAATCTATTTGAGATGTTTGAAGTTATTTAGAAACTTGATAGGGCAAATGGAAAGAAACTGGTTTTCCTTGTTGGGAAAGTTCACAATCAGGGGTATAACTTTATAAGTAGGTCTCCGTTAGTCTCAATAGACCATGGATTTGTGCCTTGGAAAGTTTCCAGGGTGCAAGCCTGGGCAAGATTTTTTTATGGAAGACTGGCAGTTGCCCAAACTGCAAGTCTCCCCTTTCCACGCCACTGATGTTGTCCAAGGGAAGGGCATCAGGACCCATACAGCTTGGCACCAGTGTTGTCGCAGAGCAATGTGTGGTTAAGTGCCTTGCTCAAGGACACACACGCTCAAGGACAACCTTGTAAGAAGCATAATGCCGATCAAAAAAACATTTCTTCACGGAAGCCTTGTTGGATTTGTTGGACTCTCACCCTGAGGATGGAAAGCAACTGAGAAGTTTGAAATTCTGAACAACATGCTTAATATTCAAGGTAGATCAATGAGATCAAGATGAAGATGTACTATGATCTAACTCAGGGACAGCTGAATGGTTATCTTCTCTGTTAAAAATATAGCTGCTGAAACATTTCTGGCTTTGATCTCTGATAAAAGATATTTGTCTAAATAATCCAAAAGCAAATGACTGTGGATGCTGGAAATACTCAACAGATCAGGTAGCATTTACAGAGAGAGTTAAAGGAAGTTAATGTTTCATGTCGGTAACCTTTCATAATATCTGATTAAAGATTTCTGTGTTTTGTTTTCAGATTCTCATTCCAAATTAATTTCATTCCAGGAATATAAATGTATCCCACCGAGTAAAACAAAAATATTGAAAACAATTGCCTTCAGTTCCCAATGGTCCACCAGAAATAACATAACTGTGTACCTCTATTCATAGCTCAAAGGTACTGGATGTGGACTTCCAGCTGCTGTGGTGTTGGACAACTTACAGCAAACCACTCAAACACACATGCATATTTATTAAGCTGTTCTCAAGCCTTTCCAAAATGACATATATTTTCACAACTAAACCAAAACCAAAGCTAAATTCCTCTCCTCCATCCTTGGATCTTTGGTCTGGCTCCAGTCAAAAAAAAATAGAAAATGTTTTACACACTTAACATGTTAGGCAACATTTCTGGAAAAAGAAACCAGGTTAACATAATCAGGGCAGAGAGCCTCTTTCAGTACTGGAAAAGATTCTTCAACCTAAAACTTTAACACCATTTCTCCATCCACAGATGTTATCTGACCTGCAAAATGTTTCTGATATTTTTTGATTTTATTTCAGATATCCAGTAAATGCAGTTTTTTTTTCCATTTCTGTTCTAGCTTAATCCTATTCCAACAGGTCTCTGCACTGTTGGTAGTAGTCAACAGGTTCTGCTTGATTTTGAAGCAAATGCCAAGACAAGATGTTGAGATCTGTTTCAATATATGAGTACTTTAGTACAAAGTCAGAAGATTGGAATTCTATTCAGTACTGATGCCCCAGCAAAATATGGCCTCACTTTTTGTGATGGCTTTAGATAATATTTATATGTTAACAATAAACTTTCTTCAGCTTTGCAGTTTTCTACTCATGTTATAGTCAAAATGAATCTGCAGTTACTTCTCGGAAAGTAATGAAAGCTTTTAGAGCACAGTCACCCTGTCATTTATCCCATTGCCCCTTAAAAGCAGCTGTGCAACTATCAGAAAATTGAACAATGGTCTGCTTTCTGAATATTTCATGCAATGCCCATACAACAATAATGAGTGTATACAATGGAAACAATGACTTGGTAGCTCTTCTTGCCACCAATGTAATGGGTGACTATGTCTCATACTGGAGTGACAGGAATGATTGGAATTTCAGACAACACTTAAATTATTCAATTCCACTGAATTATATTAGAGTTCACTCAGGTAAGTTTCACAAAGGTTTATCAGAATTCAAAACTTCTTGTTTACATTTTGACAAAAAAAAACTCAATTACCTGACTTCACTGGAATTAGATCTCAACTTGACTACTGTCTGAATACCAGGAGATCATTTTTATCTTATACATGAACCTTGCAGCTTGGATATTCTTAAACAATACATAGAGAGCCCAACTAGAGAGAGTGCAAGAGCAGATCTCCTAGTAGGGAATGAGACAGAAATTTGTCTAGTGATCATCATGCCATTAGTTTCAAGGGAATTATGGGAAAGGACAGATCTGGTCCTCGGGTTAAGATTCTAAGTTGGAGAAAGACCAATTCTGATAGCATCAGAAAGGATCTGGCAAGTTTGGATTGGAGCAGTTTGTTTTCTGGAAAAGGAAAAATTGGACGCCTTTGAAGGAGAAATATTGTGAGTGTAGAGTTTGCATGTTTCTGTCAGAAACATTGCTTTACGAGAGATGTTGAAACCCTGCTTAAGGAAAAGAGGGCGGAAAGCACGTATAGGCAAGAAGAAGCAAATTAGGTACCTGAGGAGTATAAGAAGTGCAAGAGAACACAGGTGTAAAATCAAGAGCCAAAAAAAAAGAAAGCATGAGGTTTCTCTAGCAAACAAAGTGAAGGACAATTCCAAGACTTTCTGCAGATATTTTAAGAGCAAGAGGATAGTAAGGGACAAAATTATTCCTCTGGAATATTAGGATGGACATCTATGCATGCAGCCTAAAGGGATGGGGCAGATCTTAAATGGATTGTTTGCATCTATATTTACTCAGATGATGGACACAGAGCTTATATCAGTAATGAAGTCATAGAGAGTGTACAAATTTCAGAGGATGTGGTGTGTGCTGCCTTGAGACAAATTAGGGTGGATGAATCTGAGGCCTGACAAGTTCCCCCTCAGACCCGATAGGGAGGCCAGTGGAGAAATTACAATGGCATTGGCAGAGATATTTAAAATGCCCTTAGCCATGGTTGAGGATGACTAATGTTGTTCCATTACTTAAGAAAGGCTCTAAGAATAAACCTGGAAACTATATGCCAGTGAGCTGGCATCAGTAGTGGATAAGTTATTGGCAGGTATTCTAAGGGAATGGATATATAATTATTTGGATAACAATGACTGATTGGGGATAGTCAACATGGCTTTTTGAGTGGTAAGTCATGTCTAACCAATCTTATAGAGTTTTTTGAGGAAGTTACCAGTATAGATCGATGGAGGCAAGGCAGTGAATGGAGTCTACGTGGACATTAGCAAGGCCTTTGACAAGGTCTTGCATGGAAGGTTTGTCAAGAAGGTTCAGTTGTTTGGCATTCAAGTTGAGGTAGCAAATTAGATCAGACATCAGCTTCAAGGAGAAGCCAGAGAGTGGTGGCATTTGGTTGTCTCTCTGAATGGAGGCCTGTAACTAATACTGTGCTGCCGGAATTGGTGCTGGGTCCATTGTTGTTTGTCACCTATATCGATGATCTGGATTATAATGTAGTGAACTAGATTAGCAAATTTTTGGATGACACCAATATTGGGGATACAGTAGATAAAAGGAGAGACTATCAAAACTTGCAGTGGAATATGGATCTGCTGAAAAATGGGCTGAAAATGACAGATGGAATTTAATGCAGACAAGTGTGAAGGGTCGACAAACCAGTGTAGAACTTATTTGGTAATTGGAAGGGCACTGAGGAGTGTGGTAGACAGAGGGATTTGGGAATACGTAACTATAATTCATTGAAAGTGGTGTCACAGTTAGATAGGGTTCTAAAGAACGCTTTTAGCTCATTGGCCTTCAGATATCAAAATACTGAGTTCAGGAGTTGGGATGTTATGCTGAAGTTGTGTAAAACGTTTGTGAGGCCTACTCGGGAGTATCATATGCAGTTATTGTGTGCGAGTTCAGCACAGACTGCCTGCCTTTTGACCGCTGCCAGAGAAAGAATTTGTGAGCAGCCTGACACTGTGTGGCACTCTGTGACAGGCAGGTCGGTCTCTGCCTCATGTGATGGCCCATCCTCTCGATGAATGTCAGTGACATCAGAGGATGGTATTGTGGGTCTCCGTTTATGAATTGGACTGTTGCATTTATAGACTATGGACCTTTCCAGACTCACAGTTTTTATATTGTTTTTTATCACCATTCCTTTTCCGTTTAGTTATACGAGGGGAAAGGAGTTTGGGGGTTGATGTTCAGGCCATGTTTTTGTGCAGGGAAGGTGGGTCTAAGTTCCTGTTCCATTTTACGTGGATGGAGGGGGTGTTGATAATTGGGATGCCGTTCATTTTTGTGTAGGGATATTTCTATTTTTTGATATTCCTCTCTGAATGACTTTCATGTCCTTTCTTTGTTTCATAGCTATCAGGAGAAGAAAAATTTCAGAGTTATATATGGATACATGCTTTGATAATAAATGAACCTTTGAATCTTGGAACATGAGAGTGTGGAACATGAAAGTAGTGGATGCACATTTGATTTCGGCACTAAAGAGAATTTTGGATATGTTCATAGATGGGAGGGATATGGAGGGCTATGGTCTGGGTGCAGATCAACAGGACTAGGCAGTTTAATATTTGGCATGAACTAAATGGGCCAAAGGGCCTGTTTCTGTGCTGTAGTGCTCTATGATTCTATGATTTTATGATTCTAAAGCTCTAAAAGCAAATGGAGCCATCTGTTTGTTGTTTCTGTTAAATCTAGCTTTGTAAATGTGCCAAGCAATTGTTCACTGTTCACTGATAATCTCATTGTCTAAATCCAGTACTTAGCACACCACAGAAGGATGTCTACTATTTTCAGCACTCCTTGGAAAATCTTTTCGTCGTGAATGCATTCCCTTTTCTTCAAGTTTTAATCTGGATCAGATAAAGAAAGATTGACTCCATTTTCAAAAAACCTTAATTTGTAAACCTCAGAATATACAGTAATCATCATTTATTGGCATGTTGCTAATCTACGAAATAAATAGGAAAAAGCACACTGTTCATCATCGATGCTTCCTCTGATTTAGCTTCTGCATAACTCATGAAGCATAGGAAGACAGTGAGTTAGGAACATCACATTTGAAAGCCACAGGTCGAACAATAGTCATTTATATATCAGGTATTTACTATAATTCCAGCATCCAACAGTGACTTTTCACAAGAATCATGTAATTTTTTCTGGTGTAAACATCACAATATTGATCATTACAAAAACAGAATGATACGTGTGTACTGCACACAAATTTCTGGTGAAGCTCAGCAGGTCAGGCTGTATTTATAGAAATGAATTAACAATCAATGTTTTGGGCCAAGGGTGCTTCCTGACCTGCTGAGCTCAGTCTGTATTTTGCGTGCATTGTTCTGGATTTCCAGCATCTGCAGGATCTTTGTGCTTATGATAATTGTGCAGTACTCGTTTCTATATTCTTCAAATAGTTGAATAAGAGGACATCTTGTCTATAACTAGTATTCATTCTCTGATTGCTTTGGGTCAACATGAAGCTCTTGCCAGTCAATCTAAACAAATGATTAAACATATTGAAAACACTTGGCTTTAAATCAAAATAAACTAACATTGCACACTCTGTGAAATGGCAGCATTTAAAATCCTACAAAAGAGTACAAGTCCTTTATGGATGGACTCAGAGAAAGGTAAATGGGATCACTTCCAGTTTCACTCACATCTATTGTGATGACTTGCTTTGAGAGGTTGGTCATGGCCAGAATCAACACCTGCCAAAGCAAGGAACTAGGGCCTGCTGCAATTTGCCTTTCACTCCTTAGATCTACACCAGATGCAACCTCACTGGCTTTCCACTTGGACTTTGATCACCTGGACAATATTAATATCTATGCTAGACTGCTGTTTATTGATTACAGCTCAGCACTAAACACAATCTATACCTCCCTCTACAAGTGGAGCTTTGACTTCCTCATTACGAGCCCATAGTGAGTGCAGATTGGAAATAACATCTCCTCCTTGCTGACCATCAATACTGGTGCACCTCAAGAATGTGTGCTTAGCACACTACTCTTTCTACATCCATGACTGCGTGGCTAGCCACAGCTCAAACACCATCTATAAATTTGCTGATGACACAACTATGTTTGGCAGAACTTCAGATGGTGACAAGGAGGCATTCAGGAGTGAGATAGATCAGCTGGTTGAGTGGTGTCATAACAGCCATCTTGCGCTTAATGCCAGTAAGACCAAAGAATTAATTGTGGACTTCAGGACAAGGAAGTCAAGGGAACACATAACAGTTCTCTTTAAAGGATCAACAATGGAAAAGGTGAGCAGTTTCAAGTTCCAGTTCCAACATCTCTGAGGGTCTATGCTGTGCCAAACATATTGATGCAATTACAAAGAAGCCACGAGAGCAACTATATTTCATTAAGAGTTGGAGACTGGTATGTCACCAAAGACTCACGTATTTCTACAGAAGTACAATGGGGAGTATTCTAACTGGTTGCATCACTGTCTGGTATGGAGGTGCCACTGCACAGAAAGCAGAAGAAAGTTGAAAACTCATCAGCTCCATCACAGGCACTAGCTTCCCCAAGGCGATGCCACAAAGAGCACATCCAGCATGAAGACCCCATCACCCAGGATGTTCCCTCTTCTCATTGCTACCACCAAAGAAGAGGTAATGGATGCTGAAGACTCATGCTCAACATTTCAGCTTCTTCTCCTCAGCCTTCAGCTTTCAGAATCACAGTACAGTACACAACCTCACTGTTTCTTGCTCTCTTTTTGCATTACTTATTTAATTTAGTTTATATATCTATTTATTGCCATTTATAGTTTTTTTATATTAGTATGCTTTGCAATGTATTGGGGCCACAAAACAAGAGATTTCACAGCCTACTGCATGCCAGTTATATGAAATCTGATTCTGATTTATGTCTCAAGAAAGTAACAAAGATTAACTTCCAGAGATATGTATTTTGCTGCTGGAGACCAAAGCTGAGTTCTAAACTTAGAGAAGATTTAAATGTAAGGACAATTTGGTATTTTGTTCATGAGTGGAAAATGTGAATGGATGAGAGAAACAAATTCTGAATAGGAGAAGATACTGGCCACATCGATTAAAAGTTGATATGCTCTATCTGTCTGTCCTATGTGACTAACATTCTTAGTGAAAAGATAAGTAAATATTTTTACTCCTGTACTGTATTTTTTCTGTAGTATTTCTCATTTCAATTGAATAATCTTTATGTACTAAAACAATGAAAAGTATCTTTTTCTATTTACTCCGTCCATCCCTTCAAAGAATCCTTAGGGATCTATGAATTAATAAGATTATAATTGCCAATTCAAGTGCCACGAGCACACAGCACACACACATGTTTCTACTAGTAGATAGTGTTGTTCAAAATAAATTTGATTTGTAAAGATATGAGTCATGGTGAATGGCTGACTTGAAGAATATTTGGCCTTGGACAGCGGAGAACAGGTGAGATCCATAGTAATAGGGCCATCATGTCCATGTCACTCATCTAGCATCTATTCATAATTTCATCTGCCATTGCTAGGACTCCAGTGTTTCGAGTGCTCACCGAAATGCTGCTTAAATGCTGTGAATGTCACTGCAATCGCCACTCCCTCAGACATTCCAGATTCCAACCACACTCTGGATGAAAATGCATTTTGTCCAATGCTTTTCAAATTTCCTATTAGTTTTAGGCACTTCTATAATGGGGGTGTTTCCTATTTTCTGCCCTATTTACACCTTTCATGATATTTTTCATCTCTAACAGTTCCTCCTTCAGCCGTGACTGCTCCAAGAGAAACAAACTTTGTCCCTCTTAGTAAATGAAGCTCACTTTCTCAGGTAGCATTCTAGTGAATCTCCTCTGTCTCCTCTCCAGTACATTCACATCCATCCTATAGTGTGGAGTACCAGTACTCCACACATATGATACTTCAGCTGGGGCCTGACTACTGTTTTATAAAGTTGTGTCATAACCTCTTTTATATTTCTGTGCCTCTGCAAATGAAGGCGACCATCCTGTGTGCCACATTTACCATCATGTCTACCTGTGCTGATACCTTCAGTGATCCTTATACACCACAGTGCCTCTATTCTCAACCAGCCACAGGGCCTACCATTCACGGTGCATATCCCACTCCTATTAATCCTCACAAAATGCTCATAATCCTCATAATTATCAGAATAAACCTCATTTCCCATTGCTCTGATTATGTTACCAAAAGACCTATAACAGTTTGTAAGTATTGAGATATCTTGGGGTTGCAGTTAAGTGATTGGGTATAACTAAAAGGTTTGCATTTGTATTTCTTTCAAAATTATTCTTTTGAAGAGAATTCTTAAGAAGAGGGTTTATGAGCATTTGGAAAACCATATCCTAATTCGGGAGAGTCAGGATGGCTCGTACCAGGCAACATGTGTCTTACTAAGTTGGTGAAGTTTTTTGATGAAGTGACGAGGGTGGTTGAAGAAGGTGTTGTGGATGTTGTCTACATGGATTTTAGTAAGGAATTAGACAAGTTTCCTCATGGGATGCTTATCCAGAAGATTAAGGTGCATGGGCTCCATGGTAAATTGGCCATTTGCTTTCAGAATTGGCTTACCCATAGAAGATAGAGAGTAGTGATTGAAGGGACTTATTCTAGCTAGAGGTCTGTCATTAGTAGTGTTCAGCTGGGATCTGTACTGGGAATTCTGCAGTTTGTATTCTGCATATATATATGAATGAAAATTTAAATAGATGGGTTAGTACGTTTGCAGATGACACGAAGATTGGTTGATGTTGGGGATAGAGTAGAAGACTAGCATAGTTTACAGTGGGATATAGATATGGGCGGAGAAATATCAGATTAACCTTAACATGTCCAAATGTGAAGTGTTTTACATGTAAAGAGGTCAAATGTGAAGAGACAGTTCCACTGTTAAAGGCAAGACCCTAAACAACTTTGATGAACAGAGTGATCTTGAGGTCCAAGTTCGGATGTTCCCTGGAAGTAGCTGCACAGGTTGATGGGGTGGTGAAGATAGCAGATGGCATGTTTGTCTTTATTAGTCCAGGTATTGAGTTCAAAAGTCAGGAAGTTATACCGCAGCTTTATAAAACCCTAGTTAGGCTGCACATGGAGCATTGCATATGTTTGCTCCATTATAGGAAGGATGTCGAGGCTTTGGAGAGGGTGCAGCAGAGGATTACCAGGATGTTGACTGGATTGGAGGGCATGTGCTATAATAAGAAATTGGGTAGCCTTGGTTTGTTGTAACTGGAGTGGCAGAAGCTGAGGGGAGATCTAATAAAGGTTAATAAGATTATGAGAGGCATAGAGAGAGTAGATAGACCACATCTTTTTCCATGGGTTGAAATGTCTAATTCTAGAAGGCATGTATTTAAGATAAGAGCAGGTAATTTCAAAGGAGATATGAGACAGAAGTTGTTTTCCATAGAGAATGATGGGAACCTGGAATGTGCTGCTTAGAGACATCAGGGGCATTTAAGAGACATTTAGATAGGCACATGAATGTGAGGAAAGTGGAAAGATATTGACATTTTGTAGGCAGAAGAGACTAGTTTAGTTGGTCATTTGATTGCTAATTTAATCGGTTTGGCACAACATTGTGGGCTGAAGGGCCTATGTCTGTATTGCACCATTCTATGTTCTATATAAAACTTCAGAGAATATCTAAGTACTTAACAGGTAAAGAAGTTTGTTTGAAGAGTGGCCATTATTGTGAGGTAAGAAATTATAACCAGTTTTACACAAAGCAAGCTTCAAAGGGCAGCAATGGGATATTGGTGCGATAACCTGTTTCAGTAATGTTGACTCTGAATGAACTATTGACTGGGATTCAATGGAGAACCCCTTTTGTTCTTCACGCTTTGCCAAGGCACCTATAATATAGCAACACCTTTCAGAGTTAGCTGAAAGGATTTGTGGAGTTATTTTCTGGTGTATATATAAATATTATTTTTCACTTTGTGTTGCCTTCCCTGATATTAGAGATTGCACAGACTAATGGCATTTTCTCAACGTTTTTTTCTGCTTTAATTTCTGGAAGCAGAGAAACATCACCTGAGAATAACTCAGATAACGTGTGTTGGATTTAAATTTTTCAAGTTGGTTGGAGGTAGTGATATTTAACAACTTTTGCAAACATTCAATGCAGAACCTGGTGCATGTGGGATAGGCAGCATTCCTTTGTGCTAAACTGAAGCAGGCACCATGTGTCAAAGGTTACCTGGACAAACTGCTGTCTGTGCGCATTCAAAGGTTTTAAATTTTATCACAGTAGCATGCAGCATAGTGCTCTAGCCTTCAGTTGAGTCAGTCGTTACCGCCATTCATGTACACTTTTATTGCCTGCTGCGTTAAGCAGATAGCATCTCAGCACTGGGTGACAGTTAGTGAACAAATTGATCCCATAGGAGAAATGACCCAGACCTGAAGTCTCCTCTACTCACAAATGGCGGTATTAATTGGGATGTTTGTTTATTATTAGACTCTTTGCTTTCCTTGTTTATTTGATTTAAATAGTCATTTAAATTTCATGATGGGAGGCATGTATGCCTTGAACTGAAGTAATTCCCTGTGCAACATTAATGGATTAAACATGTTTTTCTCTGTATCATGTTGTAGAAAAGGTCTCAAGCTATTATTATTGTGCAGAATATTATATGAATGGTAACATACAAGGGCATTTTTTTTCTCCAACCAGTTTAAAATATTTCTCTGCCATTTGAATTTGATGGGACACATGATATTGTCAGTTACAATGACATAAGCCTTCATCTCAGCTGTACTATGAAGGTGGTGAGGAAGCTGTAAATTTAGTATCAATTGTTAGAGATTTTAAACATAAACATAACACTATTATATTAATTGAGTCATTTATTGCAAAATACTGTATGGAAGGTGATACAGTATTCTGTATGCTATAGAATTATCATGAAACACTTTAGTTCTCTAATAACCTGTCACCAAAGGCCAGTTTAGATTTCCTTCAGAATCATTCATCTCTAGATCTTATCACAGCTTTGGTCCGAACATTAACCAGGGAATCAAATGCCTGAGATGCGAATAGTTGTCATGTCATCAACATAAAAAAATTAGAAATTGGTGCAAGAACAGGCCGTTCAGCCTGTCAAGCCTTTCAGTCCTCAATGATCTTCTACCTCAACCCCAGTTTCTGACCTACCCCCATAGGCCATAAGTTTCTCTAAGATCCACAAATCTATCATTCTTGGTTTTGAACACACAAACCTCTATAGACCACAAGGGCCACAAATTCAAAATTCACCACCCTCTGAATGAAGAGTTGTTCAGTGCTAAATAGCCTGCCCCCTTTTGTGACTGTGAATGAACCACAGGAAGACTGGAGCTGTAGATATAAAAGATCTTTGTTCAACGTGATAAGCAGGCAATCCGGAAGAAACGCTCAGAGCACCTCTGAAGAAATCTCAAAGGTTATTGAGGTTTTATACTCTTTAACTACAAAAATAATAGCAAGTTATTGAATGCAGTTTCAGTGTTTACAGTTTGCTTCAACATCTGGGTGCAGGCACGTATCTCCATAGAATTAGATGAAAATGCATTTTGATTGAAAAGACGTCTTTAAATATTTAAACATCAGTGAATGATCAACAGAGTTTTGAGCATCTAACACTCAAGATATATTATATTAGTTAGATAGATAAATACAGTATTGATCCTCACTTCGGGAAATCTGATCACCTGACTGTACTTCTACTCCCTGAGTATAGGCAGATACTGAAGACTGCAGTACCAGTAGTGAAGACCAAGAAGGTATGGACAAGGGAAGCACAGGAGCGCCTACAGGACTACTTTGAATCAGTGGACTGGACTGTATTCAGGGAATCATCTTCGAACCCGGATGAGTATGCTGCAGTTGTTACCTACTTCATTAAAACCTGTGTGGATGAGTGTGTGCCTACAAAGACTTACTTCCCAAAACAAAAGCAGTGGATGAACCAAGAGTTACAATGTCTGCTGAAGGCTAAATCTGTGGCATTCAACTCTGGCAACCCAGGTCTGTACCAGAAAACCAGGTATGATTTGCGGAGGGCTATTTCAAGGATGAAGAGACAATTTTGAATGAGGTTGGAGGTGACATCGGAGCATGGCAGTTATGGCAGGGTTTGCAAAACATTACTTCCTACAAAGTGAAACCCAATAGCATGAATGGCAGCGATGCTTCACTACCAGATGAACTCAACACCTTCTATTCCCGCTTTGAAAGGGAGAACACAACTACAGATGTGATGATTCCTGCAGCACCTGATACCCGGTGATCTCTGTCTCAGAGGCCGATGTTAGGTTGTTTTTAAAGAGAGTGAACCCTCACAGGGTGAAAGATCCAGGTGGAGTACCAGGTAAGGCTCTGAAAACCTCTGCTAACAACTAGCCAGGAGTATTCAAGGACAATTTTAACCTCTCACTGCTACAGGCGGTAGTTACCACTTGCTTCGAAAAGGCAACAGTTATACCAGTGCCTAAGAAGAATAACGTGAGCTGCCTTAATGACTATCACCTGCTAGCACTCACATCTACAGTGATGAAATGCTTTGAGAGGTTGGTCATAATTAGACTAAACTCCTGCCTCAGCAGGGAGCTGGACCCATTGCAATTGGCATATCACCACAATAGGTCAACAGCGGATGCAATCTCAATGGCTCCTCACACAGCTTTAGACCACCTGGACAACTCAAACACCGATGGCAGAATGCTGTTCACTGATTATAGTTTAGAATTTAATACCATCATTCCCACAAACCTGATTGAGAAGTTGCATAACCTGGCCTCTGTACCTCCCTTTGCAATTGGATCCTCGACTTCCTAACCAGAAGACCACATTCTGTGCGGATTGGTGACAACATATCCTCCTCCCTGATGATAAAGACTGGTGCACCTGTGCTTAGCCCACTGCTCTACTCGCTACATACACATGGCTGTGTGGCTAGGTATAGCTCAAATACCATCTCAAGTCAAGCCAAGTTGCTTTTATTGTCATTCTGACTATAACTGCTGGTACGGTACACAGTAAAAAGGAACCAACGTTCCTCCAGGACCATGGTGTTACATGAAACAACACAAAACTACACTAGACGACGTGAAACAACACAAAACTACTTTAGACTTCAGACTTACATGGGACTACATAAAGTGCACAAAACAGTGCAAGACAGTACAATGATTAATAAACAAGACAATAGGCTCAGTAAAGGGCAAGTTACAATATACTAGTAAATGATGTAAATGTAAACAACGTAAACAATGCTTTAGCAGAAATTGAGAAAGAAATGAGCAAAAATTGCAAAGGGAGTAGAGTGGTGTTCAGGTAGGTAGGGGTGTGTGTGTGTGTGTGTGTGTGTGTGTGTGTGTGTGTGTGTGTGTGTGTGTGTGTGTGTGTGTGTGTGTGTGTGTGTGTGTGTGTGTGTGTGTGTGTGTGTGTGTGTGTGTGTGTGTGTGTGTGTGTGTGAAGTTGGTGTCAGACTCTGGGAATTGAGGAGTCTAATGGCTTGGGGGAAGAAACTGTTTCACAGTCTGGTCGTGAGAGCCCGAATGCTTCGGTACAAATTCTATAAATTTGCTGATGATACAACCATTGTTGGTAGCATCTCAGGTGGTGGCGAGAGGTGTACAGGAGTGAAATATGCCAACTAGTGGAGTGGTGTCACTGGCACTCAATGTCAGTGAGACAAAAGAGCTGTTTGTGGACTTCAGGAAGGGTAAGATGAATGAACACATGCCAATCCTCATATAGGGATCAGAAGTTGAGAGAGTGAGCAGCTTCAAGTTCCTGGGTGTCAAGATCTCTGAGGATCTAACCTGGTCCCAACATCTCGATATAGTTATAAAGAAGCCAAGACAGTGGCTATACTTTATTAGGAGGTTGAAGAGACTTGGCATGTCAACAAATACACTCAAAAACAACTATAGATGTACCCTGGAGAGCATTCTGACAAGCTGCTTCACTGTCTGATATGGAGGGACTACTGCACAGGACCAAAAGAAGCTGCAAAGGTTTGTAAATCTAGTCAACTCCATCTTGGGTACTAGCTTACAAAGTACCCAGGACATCTTCAAGGAGCAGTGTCTCAGAAAGGCAGAGTCCATTATTAAGGACCTCCAGCACCCAGGGCATGCCCTTTTCTCACTGTTACCATCAGGTAGGAGATACAGAAGCCTGAAGGCACACACTCAGCAATTCAAGAATAGCTTCTTCCCCTCTGCCATTAGATTCATAAATAGACATTGAACCCTTGGACTTTTAAAATACTTTTTAAATATACAGCATTTCTGTTTTTGTTGGCTTTTAAATCTATTCAATATACGGATACTGTAATTGATTTACGTACTTATTTTTTTCTCTTCTATATTATGTATTGCATTGAACTGCTGCTGCTAAGTTAACAAATATCATGTCACATGCCAGTGAATCAGAAACCTGTTTCTGATTCTGATTCTGATTCTGATCCCAAAGGAAATAACAGTGTCACAGTAGAAGTGTTAAGAGATGGCTCCCTGGATGTACAAGCATCCCAAATATTGATTGGCAGAACAAATATATCTTTAACAGTGGAATAGGCAGAAGGACTATCTCCTTAACGGTACCCATGAGTCAAGTGACAGGATAATTAGGCTTTTTTTTCCACTGATGCTGGGTTGGACTATGGCAGGAGATCATGGATTAAAGGAAAAGTTTAAGGGGATCATGGGGGAAGCTTCTTCACTCAGAGTGTCGTGAGAGCATGGAACAAGCTGCCAGCACAAGTGGTGCATGTGAGCTCGATTTCAATGTTTAAGAAAAGTTTGAATAGATAGATGGTAGTGGTTTGGAGGGCTGTGGCCCGGGTACTGGTCAATGGGAGTAGGCATCTTAAAGGGCCTGTTTCTGTGCTGTACTTTTCTATGACTCTATGACTCTAATTCCTTCCTTGATCTCATCCTTGGATTTTCAAAGCAGACCGGTTAAGGTAAACATAAACATTCACCTGTAGCTTTTCCTTGCATAGTTAATGCTCACAAAACCAGAATGTCCCACATCTATTGGCTGATTTCAATGTCCTCAACGATTTGATGGATGTTAAATTGTGAAGAGTTTTTGTTTTGAAGACAGGTTTTCCTTTGCTTTAATGGCTGCTATCCACATAATTCCTGACAGATGCCCCATGTTTCATGAACCATATCATCATTAAGTTTGAGGCAGATTTGAGTGAGTATAGCATTAAGAAGCTCAAGTGAAATGGAGGTCAGTGCAAACCAAGGGGAAATTTATAGCTACAGTCATGATGCAAAGGAAAGTGGTGTGGTTTTTGGAGGTTGTTCATCTCAACCCCAGTAAATAAATTAATGGTGAATAACAATTATGTCACATAAATGCCAGACAATAATTACGTTCAGCAGTACAGAGCCCTAACCTTACCTTTACATTCAATAACATTATTTACTTCCAAGCTCCTACCAATAACATTCTGGGGGTCACCACTGATCAGATGCAGATTGGACCATAAATAACATCACCACCAAAGCAGGGCACACATTGGGTGTCCTGCAGTGAGTGTTCACTTCCTGACACCTCAAATATTTTCCACCATCTGAGAACCAGATGGAACAGTCCTTGCTTTCCTAGATGTGCATCATTTCAACAATACTTGACTCCATCCAGAATCAAACAGCTACTTGTTTGAAACCCCATTGAACTCTAAATATTCATTGCCATTGCCACAAGTGCAGTGTGTACCATCTACTAAATATCCTGTTGGTACCTGCCCAGGCTGCTCCAACAACACTTTTTAAACTCATGATCTTTACCACTAAAGAAACACACAGCAGTCATTTGGAATCACTATAACCTAAAGGTTCTACTCTTGATAGACCATATTGATTTAAAATTAAATCACCATTCCTTCATTATTGATGCCCTACATTCTGTAGCTACTCAACAATGCTGTGGGGATACCTTTAACAGAAGTTCACAGAGAGATTTTTGGTTTTAGTTCATTTACATTTAGCAAATGACTTTGACTACCAGCTTTCTGTCTTTGAATATTTATTGTGGATTTCATTTGGAGTACAGGTCTGAAACACATGTTCCCAAAAGCTGTGAAAAGTCTTTTCACCGCACAGCCATTATGTACAGACCTCGTGAGATCATCGGTGATTTTAACGCCGAGGAACTTAAAGCTGTTCACTCTCTCAACCCCAGATCCATTGATGTCAATAGGGGTTAGCCTGTCTCCATTCCTCCTGTAGTCCACAACCAGCTACTTTGTTTTTGCAACATTGAGGTAAAGTTTGGTTTCTTAACATAAATGTATCAGAGTAATGACTTCTTCTCTGTAGGCAGCCTCATTATTCTTTGAGATTAGGCCAATCAGTGTAGTGTCATCAGCAAATTTAATTAGCAGATTTGTCTGTGGTGTGTGTGTGTGAAGACGGAGGTGTGAAGTTTGTACATAGTTTCAAAGAAAGCATTGTCTATACTTTGTAAATATGGAATTGCCCTTTATGTTTAGTACATAAAATACCAAGTAAATGTATTGTGGATTTAACTTAGAACAATGAATTCCTAACAACTGTGAATCCCAGTCCAGACAATGCTGAGGTCAATGGTATGGATACGAATCAGGAGATGTGAAGGTTGTACGTAGTTTCAAAGAAAGCATTGTCTATAGATTGTAAATATGGAATTGTCCTTTGATATTTGACATATAAAATATCAAGCCCTACATTGGGCCAGGAGACCTGTCCACTAAAAGCATCCCTAAATAATGCCTACGGCAGTTGGCTTTGTCGAATAAAGAAGCTTCTTTGTATCTACCAGTAATTTTCTTCGGCAACATCATTCACGCAATAACACTAATGACCTAAAGATTTATTTTCTTGCAGACATTCATGGGAAAACAAAGAAATATAATAGAATCAATGAAAAACAGCACACAGTGACAAACAATGTGAAACTTTTTTTTAGCACTTCGAAGCTTCAGCAGAGAGGCTTCAGTCAATAGACAATAGACAGTAGGTGCAGGAGTAGGCCATTCGGCCCTTCTAACCAGCACCACCATTCACTGTGAACATGGCTGATCATACACAATCAGTACCCTGTTCCTGCCCTCTCCCCATATCTCCTGACCCCACTATCTATAAGAGCTCTATCTAACTCTCTCTTGAATGCATCCAGAGACATGGCCTCCACTGCCTTCTGGGGCAGAGCATTCCACATATCCACCACTCTCTGGGTGAAAAAGTTTTTCCGCATCTCTGTTCTAAATGACCTACCCCTTATTCTTAAACTGTGGCCTCTAGTTCTGGACTCACCCATCAGCAGGAACATGCTTCCTGCCTCCAGTGGGTCCAATCCCTTAATAATCTTATATGTTTCAATCAGATCCCTTCTCATCCTTCTAAATTCCAGTGTATACAAGCCCAGTCGCACCAATCTTTCACCATACGACAGTCCCGCCATTCCGGGAATTAACCTTATGAACCTACGCTGAACTCCCTCAATAGCAAGAATGTCCTTCCTCAAATTTGGAGACCAAAACTGCACACGATACTCCAGGTGGGGTCTCACCAGAGCCCCGTACAGCTGCAGAAGGACCTCTTTACTCCTATACTTAATTCCTCTGGTTATAAAAGCCAGCATGCCATTAGCTTTCTTCACTGCCTGCTGCACCTGCATGCTTGCTTTCATTGAATGATGTACAAGAACACTTAGATCTCGTTGTCAGAAAAAGCAAAAATAAAAGAAAGCTCTAGGTAAAGTCTTTTTTCCTTCTCTTCTTTACGTCTGCTCAGTTAGGACAGTAGAGATGCCATGCAGGGTAGCTGAATGTTTCTCTTGCAGGATGTGGGAAGGGAGGGAGGTCTCCAGTGTTCCTGACAACCACAGCTATGAGAAGTGCATCCAGCTGCAGCTTCTAACAATCCATGTCAAAGAGCTGGAGCTGGAACTGGATGAACTCCAGATCATTAAGATAGGTGACAGGCTGTTAGATAGGACATATAGAAAGGTAGTTACACCCAAGGTGCAGGACACAGGAAACTGGGTGACTGTCAGAAGAGGAAAGGGGTTAAACAGCCATTGCGGAGTACATCTATGGCTATCCCTTTCAACAATAGGTATACCTCTTTGGTTGCTGTTATGGGGTATGACCTAACACAGGAAAGTCACAAGGGTTGGGTCTCTGGCATTGAGTCTGTCTCTGTAGCTCAGAAGGGAGGGGCAGAGCTGCAGAGGAGCAGAGTGTCCTGAGCTGCATAGATTTCAATGCAAGAAGTATCATAGGAAAGGTGGATGAGCTCAGGGCAAGGATCAACCCCTGGAATTATGACGTTGTAGCAATTAGTGAGACTTGGTTGCAGGAGGGGCAGGACTGGCAGCTCAATATTACGGGACTCTATTGTTTTCGATGTGACACAGCAGAGGGTTTAAAGGAGGAGGTGCAGCTTTACTAGTGAGGGAAAATATCACAGCAGTGCTCCATCAAGACAGACAGAAGAACTCAACTATTGAGGCGATATGCATCAAAATGAGAAAGAAGAAAGGTATGACCTCATTAACATTATAGACCACACAACAGTCCTAGGGATTTCAAGGAACAAATCTGTAAAGAGATGGCAGACTATTGCAAGAAACATGAGGATGTTATAGTAGGTCCGCATATTGACTGGGAGTCCCATAATGTGAAAGGACAAGGTGGGATAGAGTTTTTCAATTAAGTTCAGGAAAGTTTCCTTTGTCAATATATAGAAATCCCAGTGAGAGAGTGTGTGATATTGGATCGGCTATTAAGGGATTGAGACAGGGCAGGTGACAGAAGTTTGTGTAGAGGGACATTTTGCATTCAGTGATCACAATGCCATTAGTGGACAGATCTTGCCAAGGGATCTGCATCAGCTGGAAACATTGGCTGAAATTGCTAAATAGGATTTATTGCAAACAAGTGTGAGGTTTCACACTTTGGGAGAACCACAGTGAATGGCAGGGCACTGAGAAGTGTGGCAGGACAGAGGGATCTGGGAATAGAGGTCCATAATTCACTGGAAGTGGAGTCACGGGTAGATAGGATTATAAAGTAAACTTTTGGCCAATTGGCCTTCATAAATCAATGTATGGAGTGCAGGAGATGGGATGTTATGTTGAAGTTGTAAAAGACATTGGTGAGCCCTAATTTGAAGTATTGTGTGCAGTTTTGTTCACCTACCTACAGGAAGGATATTAACAAGGTTGAGAGTGTAAAGAGAAAACTTACAAGAATGTTAAATACGAGGAAATCTGCAGATGCTGGAAATTCAAGCAACACACACAAAATGCTGGTGGAACGCAGCAGGCCAGGTAGCATCTACAGGGAGAAGCGCTGACGGCATTTCAGACCGAGACCCTTCGTCAGGACTTCGACATCTCCCTATTGATGCTGCCTGACCTGCTGCGTTCCACCAGCATTTTGTGTGTGTTACAAGAATGTTGCCTGGTCAAGGACCTGAGTTATAAGGAAAGGCTGAAAGGGCTAGGACTGTATTCTTTAGAATCTAGGAGATTTGATAAAGGTATACAAAACTGAGGAGCATAAATTGAGTAAGCGTAAGCAGGCTTTTCCCACCGAGGTTGGGTGGGACAACAACTAGGGGTCATGGGATAGGGTGAAAGGTGAAAAGTTTAAGGGGAACTTCTGCCGTCAGAGGGTCATGAAACTGTGGAATAAGCTGCCTGCTCAAGTGGTGCATGCAAGCTTGTTTTCAACATTTAAGAGAAGTTTGGATAGGGACATAGATGGTAGGGGTATGGAGGGCCACGGTCCCGATGCAGGTCAATGGGAGTAGGCATTTTTGAATAGTTTCAGCATGGATTAGATGGGCCAAAGGGCCTATCTCTGTGCTGTACACTGTGGCTTTATGGCTCTGAATAAAAATGTGAATGAACAAAAAAATAATGCTGAGAACATGAATTGTGGAGTCCTTGAAAGTGGGTCCACAGGTTGTTGAATAAGTTCAGAGTTACACTAAGTGAATTTATCAATGCTGGTTCAAGAGACTGCTCATTGAAGATGGAAAATGAATTCAAAAGTTAATTTCCTA
The DNA here is from genome assembly GCF_030144855.1 of Hypanus sabinus. Classification (NCBI taxonomy): domain Eukaryota; kingdom Metazoa; phylum Chordata; class Chondrichthyes; order Myliobatiformes; family Dasyatidae; genus Hypanus; species Hypanus sabinus. Next base: position 42,140,669 of record NC_082715.1, on the reverse strand, counting down.
GATGTAATTCCCAAACCCTATAAGACTCTTAAAAAGAACCTTTTACATCGTGGGCAGTGCCTACCAACCACCTTATATTTGTATATGAAGGGTCCAAATCATGGCTTCTGTTCCTTCTACTGAATTTAAAATTGTAATCCCAAGCAAGGCCTGCATATGGTCCACTTCTAATTCTCAGGAACTGCTGGTGCTAAAGAAGTAGCTATCGACACAAGATGAGTCTTTTCAAATAATCCTGTGAAACCAGTCAAAGCAAGACAGCTTCACATTCAGCACAATGTCCTTGTTCAACCGGCCAGTCTCCTCCTGGGTGTCAGGCATGTGGCCTGGAAAGAGTGCTTTTCAAATGGGTGAGCTACCTGTACAGATACAATGGGCATCTGGGGAGGTGTGGAGTGGATGTGGTGAGGGGAAGGTTCTTCCAGCTGTATTTATTAAAACCCAAGGCCCCACATTTTAGTCTGGCCTTGAGCCTCCCATTTGGACCACAGGCTTCCTGTGAGGTGCTCATTTTGGGGCAGGAAGCAGGCCTGAAGCGATTTCCACCTAATAGTTCTTTTTCAAACATAATAAACAATGGTTTTCCCAAACCTGCTGTCTGCAAATTGGCAAAACTTCTCTGTCATTCAGATAAATTCTGCTTGAAATGTAAACGATGTATGTCAGCATGCTTCTCTATATCAAATTCATTTTTCACCAATGGAAAGTAGACAGTGCTGGGTCACAGAAAAGACAGATCAGATTAAAAACAGGTGGTCAGTTTTTCAGAACATGTTAAAATACTGTCTAAATGTTGACCCTGCTTGACAAAAAACTGTCCAGATTGATATTGAAATGCTGAAATCAAATTCAACAGGATAGCTATGGAATAACATTTTTATGGAGTAGCTGTGATCTTTGAGAGTTCTGATATTTCCAAATACTCTGGCAAATAAATACAATCATAACTACATGGTGTAAGTTCCATTAGGGCAAATGTGAAAAGTAGAGGATGACAATCCGATGAAACTTAAATGTCATGTACTTAGACGAGGAAGAATAAAAAGCTCAAAAGCTATTTTGAAGGTAGTGAAGTTAATATAGGAAAAATTATCAATAATTTCACATGTAACCACAATACTGTGAAATGGGAAGTTTTTCTTTGTTTTTTTTTGTTTCCTTATTCACATCGGATTTGTGCTGCTTGTGCATCAGGAATGACTTTTCTTATCCTTTCTTCCATTTGTCCTCAACAGGAGGGAAAATGCTGTGTGGAAATTTAAGACCCTCCTACACCAACCCCTCCCCCACCCCACCCACAGTCCCCGACTCGCTTGCAATCATCCACTTTCCATTTATTCTAAAATTGGCTGGGTTTTATGGGGTAATTAATCTTGGTAACTGAAGCTCCTTGCTGAATCTGATCAAATCACACAATTACAACACCGATCCTACCACCTGATAAATGCCAGTCTCTGCTTCCAAACTCTACTGCAGGCGGTACAGATTCCAAACAGTCTAAAACTACAAAGCATGCATAATCATTTGCACCCATTAGTGCAGACTCTGAAATGTTAAAAAGCCTTGCTTTGTAGTTTGTTAATTGGGGATGTTCCCAGAGGGAAAAGTGGAAGAGCAGGACAAAGGAAACTCCTTTGGATGAGAGCTTAACAGAAGGAAGCATCTCAAATAACACTTAACATAAATTACAAATCAAAGTCTAGATACTTCTGCACTGGCTCTCTGAGGAGCCAGTGACACAGTTGTATCACATTTATCTAAAAGACCATAAACATTGACACAACTTAAACACTTGTCTCACTATAAATATGGACAGTTCTGATTAAAGTTAATACCATAAGACCAAAAGATATAGGAGCAGAATTAGGCCATTTGGCCCATCGAATCTGCTCCACCATATCATCATGGCTGATCCAATTTTCCTCTCAGCCCTAAATTCCTACCTTTTCCCTGTATCTCTTCTTGCCTTGACCAATCAAGAATGTTGCGTTAAATATACATAAGTACTTGGCCTCCACAGTTGTCTCTGGCAAAGAAATCCACAGATTCACCACTCTCTCTGGCTAAAGAAATTCCTCCTCATCTCCATTCTAAAAGGACGTCCCTCCATTCTGAGGGTGAGTCCTCTGGTCTTAGACTGTCCCATCATGGGAAACATTCTCTCCATATCTACTCTATCAAGGACTTTCACCATTCAATAGGTTTTAATGAAATTACTCCTCATTCTTCTAAATCCTAGTGATTACAGGCCCAGAGTCATCACGTGCTCTTCATATGACAAGCCATTCAATCTTGGAATCATTTCTGTGAACCTTCTTTGAACACACTCCAGTTTCAGCACAGCTTTTCTAAGATCAGGGGTCCAAACCTGCTCACAATACTCCAAGTGAGAACTCACCAGTGCTGCATAAAGTCTCAACAGTACATCCTTGCTTTTATATTCTCGTCCTTATGAAATTAACGCTAACATTGCATTTTCCTTCCTCACCCCAGAATCAACCTTCAAATTAGGAAAGTTTAGGAATCCTACACAAGCACTCCCAAGTCCCATTGCACCTCAGATTTTTGTACTTTCCCTCCATTTAGAAAATAGTCAACTCTTTCCAATATCCATTTTTGCCTCACTTTTACACTTCATGTACCTGAAGAAGCTTTTGGTATCCTCTGTAATATTATTCTCTAATTTACTTTCATGCTCCATCTTTACCTTCTTCATCACTTTTTAGTTGCCTTCTGTTAGTTTTTAATAACTTCCTAATCCTCTAACTTCCCACTGTTTTTGCTGTACTATATGCTTTCTCTTTGACTCTTATGTCTTATACTCTTATGACTCTTGAGGAAGAGCTTCTTCTCCCAGAGAGTTGTGGAGGTGTGGAATGCACTGCCTCGGAAGACGGTGGAGGCCAATTCTCTGGATGCTTTCAAGAGAGAGCTAGATAGATATCTGATGGATAGGGGAATCAAGGGATATGGGGACAATGCAGGGACTGGGTATTGATAGTGAATAATCGCCATGATCTCAGAATGGCGGTGCAGACTCGAGGGGCCGAATGGTCTACTTCTGCACCTATTGTCTATTGTCTATTGTCTATGTTGGCTTTGACTTCTGTTGTTAACCACAGTTGTGTCATCTTTCTTTTAGAATACTTCTTCCTCTTTCGGAGATCTATATCCTCTGCCTTCCCAATCGCTTCCAGAAATTTCAGTATTGCTGCTCTGCCATCATCCTTGTCAGTGTTCTTTTCCAATCAATTCTGAGCAACTCCTCGCTCATGCCTCTGTAATTCCCTTAACTCCACTGTAATCCTGATACATTTAAGTTTAGCTTCTCCTTCTCAAATTTTAGGGTGAATTTGATCATATTATGTTCACTTGCCCCTAAGGGTTCTTTTACTTTAAGTTGGCTAATCAATTCTGGTTCATTGCACAACATCCAGTCTGGAATAGCTGATCCCCTTGTAGGCTCAACCATTAGCCGCTCTAAAAAGCCATCTCTTAAGCACTCTAGAATTTTCCCTTGCCGAAATCCAGCACAAACCTGTTTTAACCAATCCACCTGCATATTGAAGTCTCCGTGACTTTTGTAAGATTGCCCCTTTGGCATGCATTTTCTATCTCCCATTGTAATTTGTAAGCCACATCCTTACTACTTTTTGGCTGTCTGTATACAACTCCCATCAGGGTCTTTTTATCCTTGCAGTTCCTTAGCTCTGTCCAGAATGATTCAAAACCTTCTGACCCTTTGTCACCCTTTCTAATGATTTGATTTTATTGTATTATCACCCTCCCCCTCTGCCTTCCTGCTTGTCCTTTCGATACAATATGTATCCTTAGACATAAAGCTCCCAGGTATAATTTTCTGCCATGACTCTGTGATGCCTACAATGTCATAACTGTGCTACAAGTTTATTTACCTTACTCTGTATGCTGCACACATTGAAATACAACACCTTCAGTCCTGTATTCACCCTTTTCGATTTACACTGCCTTTTATGTTGTAACCCATCCTGTTGCCCTATCAACAGCCTCTCCTCTCTACACATTGCTTACGTTTGTAAACCAGCTACCTCATCTTCAGCACTATTATCTGCCTTGCTGACGATACTGCTTCAATTCATATATTTGCAGCTCAGGACATTAGATGCAGCATGCTCAACCTTTTGATTCCTAACTTTGAGGTCTTACCAACATTTGCCTCCACCATCTCTCTACTAAATGTTCTGGCACTCTGGTTCCCAGCCCCCTGCAACTCTAGTTTAAAGCCCACCATGCAGCATTAGCAAACCTTCCCACTAGGATATTAATCCTACTCTAGTTCAACCGCAAACTTTCCTTTCTGTACAGGTCCCATCTTACCTGGAAAAGTGCCCAATAATCTAAAACACTTATGCCCGCCCTCCTATGCTAACTGCTTAGCCACATTTTAAACTGTATACTCTTCCATAACCTTTGAGATCCTACTCTTAATTTTAGAACCTAACTCCCTGAACTCCCTATGCAAAACCTCATCATTCATCCTACCTATATCATCGATACCTACATGGACCACAACTTCTGGCTGTTCACACTCCCACTTAAGAACGCTAAGGACTCAATCCAAGATATTCTGGACCCTGGCATCTGGGAGACAACATAACATCTTGGAACCTCATTCTCACCCACAGAATCTTCCATCCGTTCCCCTAACTAACAAATCCCCTATCACACAGCTTGCCTCTTCCTCCCCCTTCCCTTCTGAGTCACAGAGGCAGACTCAATACCGACCACTGTGACTTTCCTCTGTTAGGTCATCCACCACACCCACCCCACTCCCCCTACACCCTGACAGTATCTAAAGTGATATTTCTGTTTTTGAGGGAGAAAGCCACAGAGGTACTCTGCACTGGCTGTTCAACCCCTTTTCCCTTTCCTGATATTCCCTTTTCCCTTCCATTTTCATGTGTCCTGTACCTTGGGTGTAACTACCTTCCTGTATGTCCTATCTATTACCCCTTAAGCCTCCCAAATGATCCGGATTTCAACCAGTTCCATCTCCAACTTCTTAACACAGACTGTTGGAAGTTGCAACTGGATGCACTTCTCGCAGTTGTGGTCGTCAGGGACACTGGAGGTATCCCTGCCATCCCACGTCCCACAAGAAGTGCATTCCACTATCCTGCCTGGCATCTATACTGTCCTGGTTGAACAGATATAAATAAGGGAAGAAAAAAAAAACTTGAGCTTTTCCTGTCTTTTGCCTTTTCTGACTGAAGCCTCTCTTCGCTGAAGCCACAAAGTACTAAAGCCTCAAGATAATCACTCTGACTCTTTCCACTTAGACAACAGCCATTGCACTTACCCCTGCCTTTCTTTAATTTGCTCTTGCTAATCAACCCCAAATGCCGATTGGTTGCTAGGCTCTTTTTTTGTTACAGCAACCCACTGCTGCCTTTTGTACTCAAGTACTTGATTGGACCTTATTGAAGACAATCCTCTTAAAATTTTTGATATCCAATTTGGTTACTGGTCAAAGTTCTTCTTAAGAGACAGAATTGGATGCTCGTCAGCTCTGGCAAGGTTTAAGGTGATTAGTTTCTCCAAGGTGAAACCTAACTTCATGAATGACTTTGATGTTTCACTCCCAGATGAGCTCAAAAACTATTACGCACACTTTGAAGGGGAGAATAAAACTACACCTCTGGAAATCCCTGTAGTGATCCTGTGATTTCTGTCTCGGAGACTGACATCAGCACAGAAAACCCGCCCTCATCAGGCCTGATGGTGTACATGATCGAGCATTAAAAATCTGCCAACCGGCTAGCAGGAATGTTTAAGCACATCTCCAATGTCTCACTGCTGCAGTCAAAGGTTCCTACTTCATTCAAAAGGGTGACAATTGTTCCAATGCCCAAGAAAAGCAGGTTGAGCTGCCTCAACAGCTATCGCCATGTTACGTTCACATCTGCTTTGATAAAGTTCTTTGAAAGGGTTGTCAAGGCCAGAATCAACTCCTGCCTAAGCAAGGTCCTGGACCTGTTGCAATTTGAGAGTGAGAGAGACAGAGATTTCACCACAAATAATAGACTAAGAGAACTTTGCTGCTCTAAATAGTGCTATATGAGGTTATTCTTACCTTCGGCCTTCAGGCTAAATAATGAGTCAGCCTATAGTTGGGGAAGTGATCTTGTAATGTTTGACTTGTAAATCTTGTACATCTTATTTTTAAGGTAGTTTATTTTTGTTCTTTCTTACCTCTCTTCTAATATTTGTATATCTGTGAACTTATAATGCCACTGTGACACTGTAATTTCCTTTGGGATCAATAAAGCCTCTATCTATCTATCCATCAAATACATCTTAAAAGTAAAACTAACTTGATTTCTCTCTTTTCAATTCTAATCAAGAGTTCCAGTTGCAAGAAAAAAAACTGTTCCTCTTTCTATCAATCCTCCTGCCATGTTAAGTGTTTACCTCTGGGTTCCTTCATAATTAGCAGATGGAACTAACGTGTGATGAGCAAGAGCGTATCATGCAATCGTCTGCTTGACTATCCACAGTTGTCATTCGCAATTATCCACTGCTACATTTGTCATCCCTCACCTGAAGCAAAGTAAGGTTTGGCTGCTGGGAGAGAGGGCCAAGGCCTACACATCTAGACTGAAAATCTTCTGAAGATCCTGAATTAGAGGATATATACTAAAATAGAGACTGGCAAAGCTTTCTAGAGGCTTTTTTTTTCTCTCTTTGTAGCGGCAGAGGCTGAGGGTAGACCTAATACAAGTCTATTAAATTATGAGTGCTGTAGACAGAGAAAACAGCAAGTATTAAATTCCCAGGGTCCAAATATCTAATACTTGAATGCATCCATTCAGGGTAAGAGGGGGATAGTTTAAAGGAGATGAATCAAATGAAGATCTTGGGCACAATCGGATATAGATAACAATAAGCATGCTCACTAAAGAGGGGCTATATTGCAGCCTCACACTCTCCAAAGGCTAGATCAACTCCATTTATTCTCCATGGCAATTTAAGTTGGCAATATTCACTACTTGTGTGGTGGGCATTCCCTCTCCAACAAGTGATACAAGTTTAAATTTACATACAATAAATAAAACACCTTTAAGTCTCATAGAGAATTTCTGTCTTTTAAAAGATTTCCAAATCACAAATGATCTCTAAAGTACACAGGATTTCCAAAACGCAAGTACAATTCCTATAACCGAAAAAGACATACGGTTGTGAATGAACGGGTCTCTGTCACAGAAGCTACAGGCAGGGGGATGGATGTAGTCACACTGACTTTCTGTCATTCCTCTTGTTATTCCTTGATCATTCCTAACAAGCCTGACTTCTCTCTAACACTGATAGTGTTTTTGCTACTTTATGATGTCACATGCATGCACTATTTTTTCAGTTACATTCATCAAGCCAAGTGAATGTATTGTTCAGTTAAGCTGAAGTGGACCCCATTGGTTTTTCTCGATTAAACAATGAGCCAACAAGGACATAACTTGTTTACAACAAGAGGCTGAGCAAGGAATATCAGTTGGAAGTTTAACTTATCAAAAATATCTCATTGACCCCTGGAAGAGTTACCTGCTGTGTTAGAAAGCTGAGCTTGACAAGTAAGCTTCCCAGGCTCTGGAATGCACTGCCAAGTGTGATGGTGGAGGAAAATACAGTTAGAGGCATTTCATAGGCTCTTAAGACTTGAACATGCAAAGAATAGAGGGTTGTGGGCATTGTGTAGGCAGAAGGAACTAGTTTATTTCATGTTTAACTAGTTCAATTCAACTTTGGGAGCCAAAGGGCCTATTCTTGTGCATTCTGTCCAATAGTATATTTCTTGTGCAGCTGCAGGTTACTACTGCATGTTTCAAATGTAATCTATACTCAAGCACCAGCTTGTTTGCTTGCATTGAATGTTATGTCTTCCTGCAAGTTGGTTCAGATCGGAAAGAGTGTCCAGTTATTAAGATTTATGTATGAAGGCCATATCTCCTCTGCAATAAAATAAATGCATGGAGTCAGCATTGGATTTGAATCTTCATGAGGAGAGGGCATAAATAATGTCAGGGAACGGGTGGGGTAGACCCAAGGGATGACTTGTTCCAAAGTTATTTGGCAGCTGTACAGTGAAGACAGCTTTAGCTCAATAATCTACAGACATCTGCATTATTAGTCAGATACCTTCTACAAGAACTCATATCTATTCAAAAATATTCATGGAAATTAACATTGCAGAAGTATAAAGTATGAACGCATAAGCAAGAGAGCTAGGAGAAGACATCTGCACCTTGCATCTGCTCTGCCATTTTGTAAGCTCAGTCCCACTTCAAGTTCTACAGGAACATTGTTTATGCAAAAGCATTCAAACAACGTGGTAATTTTGCCGGAGTGCTAAAAATGATCAGATCAAGGTAACTATTAAAAGTGTCCTTTACATTCTATAAATTTATCCCACCAGTGAGTGTGAAGGCATCATTCAAAGCCTCATCAGATTGTTGTGAACAGCAAGCAGATAAAGGCTGGGGTCTTTATTTTTCAAATTGGAACAGTTTTTCGATCCATGAATTTGTAGGCTTTCTGACTCCCAAGGGCGGTCATTCAGGGATCATGTGGGATATGATATCATGTTCCATTCATTTCTCTTCATGCTATGATTAACATGGTCTGGAGTAAAGTCTGGGAGGTATATCTGTTTCACCACAGGTAGGATGTGAACTTTCCAATATATTATCTCTTCCATCTGATGTCCTTGCTCCATTCACTTCCAGCAGGGGATTTATGGCCAGCCGGTCCCTTTTTCATTCTTTCCTCAAGCTCATTTTGTAAGTCAAATGGGTTACTGTTTTTGTGATGGTCCTCAATAAACTAAGGGGGGAAAGGATCTTGTGCTTTCCCAGTGTATATGGCACATAAATTCTTAGAGCAAGACCTTTGTCTTTGTTGAAATTCTTATTCTCTAGACTTGTTTCAATGGCTTCCTTCACCAGGCGGTCCCAAAAACCATTGGCGTGGCACAGAAGTTCTGTGCCATCAAAGTCAATCCTGTGGTCATTGTGAATGCAATGTTCTGCTACCACAGATTTCTCCGGGTAACCCAAACTGATACACCTCCTATGCTCCTTGATGCAGGCTTCCATTGTGCACTCCGTCTGGCTAATATACACTGCTCCGCACTCACAGAGACTCAAGATAAGACTAGAGAATAAGAATTTCAATGAAGATGTAGGTCTCACTCTAAGTAAAAACTGGAATACAATTTTAAACAAGGTGGGATAGTGTAACCTGATCGGCTGAGGATTAAACAATCAGGAGAGATGGACAACAGGAGTTGAGTATATATACCACTGGACTAGATATGCCTAGGCATCATCCCTGATGAAGAGGGTGGAGTTTGTCAACAAAACATCGGTTTTAAATCAACACCTGGACCCAGCTGGAAGCCCAAGAAGAGTTTATGCAAAACTAGAGGGAGTTCTTCTGCCTTCATTTCTGAAGCAGGAGTGATACTGATTTACTTAACCTACTTATACTAATGAATGACATAGAATTTTGAGCATATAAACAAAGTAAGTGAAAATGAAATGGAAGGGAAAAGATATTTCTATGCTGAGAGGAGTGCCTCTCCAAATCATGCCAAAGGCAATCTTTTCACTAGGGCTGCATCTGTAAAAAGTGGAAACTGCTGAGTTGTGTTCTCCTAGTTTGCATTGCTACTTCCTTTATTTGTGAACTTCTTTCCCCAATGTCTCTCCAGCTAAATCAGAGCATATTGTATGTCATGAAATGTGTTGCTTTATAGCAGCAGTACATTGTCATCCATAATAATAAAAAACTATAAATTGCAATATGAAATATATATATATAAACTGAATTAAATAACTGGTGCAAAAGGAAAGCAAAAAAATGCGAGCAGTGTTCATGGGTTCATTGTCAATTTAGAAATCAGTTGGCAGAGGGGAGGAAGCTGTTCCTGAAATGTGAAATGTGTGCCCTTAGGTTCCTGTACTTCCTCCTTGAAGGTAGCAATGAGAAGAGGGCATGCACAGGATTATGGTGTCCTTAATGGTGGATGCTACCTTTTTGAGGAATTGCCTTTTGAAGGTATCCTCATTACTGCCGAGGTTGGTGCCCATGATGGTGGTGGCTGAGTTTAAGAATTTCTGCTCTCTTTTCTGATCCTGTACAGTGGCGCCTCCACGCCAGACGGTGATGCAACCAGTTAGAATGCTCTCCAGGGTAGAAATTTGTAAGATTCTTTGGTGGCATACCAAGTATCCTTAAACTCCTGAGGAAATATAGCCACTATCGTGCCTTCTTTGTAATTGCAACAGTATGTTTGGTACAAGATAGATCCTCAGAGACGTTGACACTCTGAAGCTTGAAACTACTCGCACATTCCACTGCCGATCCCTTGATGAGAACTGATATGGGCTCCTTTGACTTCCTCTTCCTAAAGTCCACAATCAATTCCTTGGTCTTATTGACATTCAGTGCAAGGTTGATGCAAAACCACTCAACAAGCCAATCTAATCATTCCTGTACAACCCCTTATCGCCATCTGAAATTCCATCAAGTCAAGTCAGGTTTATCGTCATATACATGTATATAATGTATGTAAGCATACTGTATAATGCATATAGAAACCAGCCGTTTCTTCAAACCAGAGTGTAAAGCACAATCGTACACATAACACAAGATAACTTATGAAGGTACAGATAAAATCTACAGATGGATCACCTAGAAATGACAAAATAAAGTGCATTAATGTTAAATATTGTAAGGTACAGAATAAATTAACCAGTGACACTTCGAATACGATGCGGCAAGGAGCTCAGAAGCCTAATGGCCTGGGGGAAGAAACTTTCTCATTCGAACTGTTCTTATTTTCATGCGTCGTAGTCTCCTATTTGATGGTAGAAAGTCAAAGAGGATGCGGGATAGATGGGTGGATGGGTGGGATCCTTGATAATACTAAGGACCCTGTATATGTTTGCATCAATCTTCTTTGGAAATGGAGGTGCTGCTGTGTCATCAGCAGATTTATAGATGGCATTTGAGCTATGCCCAGCCACACAATCATGTCGTACAGGGAGTAGAGCAGTGAACTAAGCATGCATTCTTGAGGTGCACCGGTGTTGATTGTCTGTGAGTTGATGTTATTTCCAATCTACACTGACTGTGGTCTCCCGATGAAGAAGTCAAGGTTCCAGTTGCAGAGGGAGGCACAGAGACCCAGGTTCTGGAGCATGTTGATTAGAAATGAGGGTACAATTCTGTTGAGCACTGATCTCTAATCAATGAACAGCAGCCTGACATAGGTATTGTTATTGTCTCAGTGATCAAAGGCTGAGTGGAGAGCCATTGAGCTTGCGTCCACTGTAGACCTATTGTGGCAACAGTCAAATTGCAGAGGGTCCAGATCCTTACTTAGACAGGAGTTGATTCTGGCCATGACCAACCTCTCCGAGCTCTTCATCACAGTAGATGTGAGTGCAACTGGGTGATGGTCATTGAGGCAGCTTGCCATGCCCTTCTTGGGGTTAATTGTGACCTCTTTGAATCAGGTGGGAACTGAGTGCAGCAGCACAAGATTGAAGATTACCTTGAACACTCCCGCCAGTTGGTTGGCACAGATTTTCAGTGCCCTACCAGGTACACTATCGGTCTGATGCCTTGCATCTGAAACCTTACCAAATGAGACATTGTCATAATGTTACATCCCCTTTTTGTCACAAAAAATATGCCTTGACCCAGCTAACCAGAATTGGTTCCATGGTTAAAGCATCTGGTGATCATAGCTCTTGGCTTTTCTGTAGTGTGGTGAAAATCTCTGCACTATGTTGGGTGAAATATAATTGACTAATTTTTTTAAGAACTGAAAAAGAAGATCCACTCTGCATATGTTGTAAGTAATTTCTTATAAAAATATTTTCACAAAAATTGGTATAGAAACCAATATTTCATTCCAGAAATGTTGGAGGAATTTGTGTAATCAAGCATCTAATTAGTTGCCTTTCTACTCTTTGCTATTATTAGTACATTTCTATGAAATGATTGTTTAAATTTTTAATACTATGCTTTGAGTAATTTGATTAATATATGTTAAATAACATACAACTGAACTTCACAATGAGCTTATCAATCAATAAATTAAACCTGGTCAGAATGGAATTTTATTTCACTGCAAAAATTATTGGCTGGATATGGAGTTAATTGCACAAAACCAGCAAGGAAAATTTGATTTAAAGCTAAGAAAATTTCAGACTAAATATCTCTGTCATTATTTTTGACTTGAAGTTTAACAGTATGTAGTAGTCTTTTTTTAGCTTAGTGATTCCAGACTTAATCACCTACTGTGGGTCAAGCAAGATGGAAATCGATCACTTCAATCCAAGGATGGTGGGTGGCAGTTGTGGATCGAAGGTAGGAGGTCAAGGAGATTAGTGCTAATGGCGGTGATGCACTGCAGTCTTTTCCTATTACTCCCTAATACCTCTGATTAATGCAGATCAGAAATGATCTTGCCACTTCCTTCAGCTAATGTGAAGGCCGGGTTTGGTAGATACTGGCCCAGGACATCAAAGGCAAGAGCTTGGTGTCCCTCACAATGCCGTTGTAAGCAATCTCTGAATGTCCTCCCCATGAAATAAATGGGTTTGCCAGGTGCTCTGGTTTCCTCCCATTGTCCAAATATGTACTGGATAGGTTAATTAATTATTGTAAATTATCCCATGATTAAGTTAGAGTTAAGTCAGGGTTGCCATGAGCTGCTGGGTTGGAAGGGCCTACTCTGTGCTGTAACACTAAAGAAATAAACACATAAATAAACTGCTACTCTCTCTTTAATACTGAGCATGTCATGCACTCAAACCAAACTGCCAGTCTGAGAAACAATGTCTGCCAGAAGCCTACTTGATTGAGTACAAATTTATCAGAACTGTCATGCATCAATTACAATATACAGATTCAAAGCTCTTGTGCTGTGGAGAGTGTGATCCATCATCAGGGCACAGTGAAAGAGGATTTGAATCTACTGATTTAATTAAGAACACATGTCTCACATTCCTGCTCTTGGAGTTAGTCCCATTTTTTTCCTTGGCTGCAAAGTCAGAACTTTCCCTTGATGATGTATTTAAAAAGTACATAAGAGAGGAGCAGAAAGAGATGATTTGACCTATGGAGTTTACTCCATTATTTAACAACATCATACCTGAACTTATTTAACAACATCATACCTGAACATTATTTAACAACATCATACCTGAACATTATTTAACAACATCATACCTGAACATCATACCTGAACTCAACTTTCCCCATCCTATCCTCATTACTTTTGATTCTTGTAATATCCAAAATCAGCTGATTTTTACACGGACTCAATGACTGAGAATGACAGACTTCCAGAATAAGGAATTCTAAAGGTGTACCACCCTCTCAGTGAATAAATTTCTCATTTCACTATCAATTGGCCTTCCCCTTATTTTGAAAGTTCAGCCTCTAGTTCTCAATTCTCAGGCAGGAGAAATGTTTTTCCCGTTCTTTCCTGTTGAGATCTTGAAGAATGTTAGAAGTTTTAGTGAAATCAGCTCTGATACTTCCAAACTTGAGAGCATAGAGGCCTACTCTTCTTCTTCTCTCCTCCTGTGACAAACTGTCATCTCAAAAGTTAGTATGGTGAATTTTTACTATGCTCTCTCTAGATCAAGTCTTTCCATTTTTAGGTAAGGAATCAAATATATACATAATGCTCCAATTATGCTCATAGTCAGATTTTTCTGTCATCATCATTATTATGTCTCATGTCGTATGATGTAAGTGATTATGGTCACATGACCATGATCGTTTAGGCAATTTTTTCTACAGAAGTGGTTTGCCTTTGCCTTTGTGTGGGCAGAGTCTTACAAGGCAGGTGACCCCAGCCTCTTCAGAGATTGTATGCCTGGTCTCAATGGTCACATAATCAGGACTTATGAAATGCACCGGCTGCTCATACAACAATCCACCTCCTGCTTCCTTGGCTTCACGTGACCCTGATCTGGGGGATAAGCAGGTGCTAGACTTTTCCTAAGGTAAAGGGAAGGAGTGCCTTACACCTCCTTTGTTAGAGACATTTCTCCACCCTGCCACCCATAATTTTTTTTGCTATATAGGAACATATATGATACTGTGCAAAAGTCTTAGGCACATATATATAGTAATTATATGTCTTGTACTTTACTTCTGCCAAAAAAAAACAAACTTCATGACATATGTGAGTGACAATAAACCTAATTCTGATATGGGTCTCTATTGTGGACTGAGAGTGGGAAGGGAGCAGGGAGGGTGGAATCATGGTTGGGAAAAGGGGAAGGGGGAGGGGAGGGAGCAGGAAGCACCACAGAGACATTCTGCAATGATCAATAAATCAATTGTTTGGAGTCAAATGACCTTGCCTGATGTCTCAGGGCCGGGTGTGTCTGTACCTGTGCCACTTCTCTGCCACCTTTCCCTAACCACTCTTAAGGGGCACCACCCTCACCATTCACAACATCCTTTGTTCTGCCAGATTTACAAACTCGCTCTCCGCTCCACATTGACAAATACATTACTGTGCAAAAGTCTTAGGCACCCAGGCTATACATAGGTGTCTATTCAGGTAGATTATGAGATCAGGATTCTATCTCATTTACTAGGGAACTGATCAACAATCTCCTCAGTGTTTAGTGCTTTAAGATTATGCTGGCTGCTTTACTGAGGCAGACAGAAGTATAGACAGAGTCTGTAGAGGGGAGGCGGTTCTCCATGATGTGTTGAGCCTCAGCTCCCTGCAGTTTCTTGCAGTCACATGTAGAGGAGTTGCCATAGCAAATTATTCCATCCTGCATCAATGAAAACTGTTATAGGTTGTCGGGGACACAACAAATGCCTTTAGCCTTGAGGAAATGGAAATGTTGGTGAAATTTCTTGGCCATGTCATCTGCATGGTTGAACAAGAACAGGACGTTCACCCCTATGAACTTGACCTTAACGCTGTTGATGTGCACAGGAGTACAGCCCTCCTTCCTGAAGTCAATGACCAGCTCCTTTGTTTTCCTGACATTGAGGGAAAGGTCATTCTTTACTATGCTCTGATTCTTTGTTATTTAAGATATGATCCACTACAGTGGTATCATCTGCAAACTGAGAAGAATCTGGCAACAGAGTCTTGTGTGTATAGGAAGAAGGGAACTTCTCTGCTCCATTACCCTTTGAGGAAGGGATTTCTAAAACCTCATGGCCCTCATGTCTGCATTAAACAGGACACCATTTATTTTCAATTGCTTATTATTACATGCTCCAAGAAGAAGAGGCATCTTTTCCACATTCATTCTGTCAAGATTCCCCGGGATGAATCATTCTCATAGTATCTATCTTCTGAAACCAAATTACTCTTTGTTGGCTGGAAAAGATTTAATACATGATTTGTAGAGAATAAAATAATAAAGTCATGCATTCAAATAGTTTGTGGCAAATGTTTAGATGCTTTAAAGAATATATTTTATATGACTTGCGATGTCATTTAACTCTGAGAACTCTGAGTAAAGGGTAACCAGATATTTGAGGAATGATTTATTTTTGGATTTATTTGATCTGATTTATCTGAGGCATGATTTATCTTCCAAACTTAAAGAAAAAGCAAACTTCACAGTTAATCATCAGCATCTCAAAGTGAAAGATAGGGTGCGTTTTGAAATTTGTCATTACTCTTTGTAAGATAACCCTGAGTATAATACTGCACAACAGAGGACCGTAAAAAAATTGGACCTTCATCAGACATTCATTGCTTCTTAGCATTCCAAAAAAAAAATTCCTGTGGAGGAATTCAAACTGCTGAATATATTCAGCCAAGGATTTGTGGTAATTTATGGGTTGCAAAAAAACAAGAATTGTAACTCTTTGCCACAAAGTTAATGGCAACTGATGTAAATTGGCTACCATCTCAGCCTGTGCAAAATTTAGAAGATAATTCTCCAATCAGTCATTTGTCATATATTTCCAATAGCTATTGTTATTCATTCACTGTGAACACAAAAGACTGATCAGCAGCACAGAACAAGAGAATATTCCACACTGACAAACATCCTGAGAGGTAATTTAAAGCTATTGTGATCTAATATGTGTGGTTTGAACTTCAATAATAGTGCACTTTGCAGATCATTGCTTTGTCAGCCGCTTCCTTGTGAAGCAGAAAGCAAAACTGATCTCTTCACCTCTGCACATTATCAGATATGTTTCATGCTCAAGCATCGCCGGATTTGTCCTTGTCACATCCATAACAGGGTTGCTCGGGTCAGAACACATGAAAAGTCCCACTCACAATACATAACTCCTTTTGGTTGCCGAGTTTTCATGGCATGTTTCTGCTAGTTGCTGATTTTTACTTAAATTTCCAGTGGAGGATTTCCTTTTCCCTCTGAGCAAAGTAATCCCAGCAAATGAGTCAGGCCAACAAGAAACAACAACCACTTTCTGACCATGAAATCTGACAAAATTATGCTTCATTTTCAAACCCACCCTCCATCATAGCTTGAGGCTATGAACTAATGTTAGCACACCAGGGAATCTTACTGGGAGGTACAGTATATTGTGGGCAAGGATTGCAGGATTTGCCATTTCCACTCCACTAATGTAAAGCGATCCTCCAAAAAAAGAGTTACATCAGCAGGTGAAAAGACAAAGGATGACAAAATGGAGAACATTAGTGGCATAAATGAGGGGGAAAAAGCCAGAGTGTTAATATGAATTGAAGAGAGTCATGAATATTTACTGTGTGGGGTGATACAATGAGAAAACAAGGAGTGTTTTCTGAAACTCAGACTGAAGAGGTTGGCCAGCCTGAGTTGATACTGGAATCATGTTCTGGAGAAGACATGAAGTAATGTTCATGCCCTTGAAGTTAACAGTTTAGGAAAAGGTTTTTGTGAATATGTATTGAGCCATGTATACTGCTGCATCAAGATCAAAGTAGCTTCTGACCTAATGGCATGAACATTGATTTCTCCAACTACTAGAAATTTTTCCCCTCCTCTTCTTCATTTCCGCATCCTACCCTCTTAGCTTTTCTGCTCATCTGCCTATCACTTCCTCCTTGTGTCCCTCCTCCTTCCCTTTCTCTCATGATCCATTCTCCTTTTCTATTAGACTCCTTCTTCTCCAGTCCTTTGCCTTTTCCACATATTTCTTCCCAGCTTCTTATTTCACCAGTTGTCCCCCACCCACCTGGCTTCACCTATCATCTCCTAGCTTGTCCTCCTCCCCCACCCCCACCCCCACCTTCTTATTCTAGCATCGTCCCCCTTCCATTTCAGTGCTGATAAAGTGTCTCAGCTCGAAATGTTGACTGATTATTCATTTTCGTAGATGCTGTCTCACTTGCTGAGTTCCCCTGACATTCTGTGTGTTGTTCTGAAATACCAGAATCAACAGGATCTCTTGTGTTCAAGACTATTTAATTGGACTTGGATCTGGTACATTTTCACTTTGTGGAGTAACTTACCTTTAAACATAAAGTTCTCTACCCCATCAATTGTTGTTTCCCTGGACTGGGTTGGGTGTTGTGTCTGTTTTCTCAGACAAGTGCAAGGTCACTGCCCTATTGGATTTTCCCTGTATTAATCATTGGTTCTTACCTACCTCTTCTTAAGTTGTTAGACACACTTCATGAACCTGTATTTTTGGTTAATTGAGTAAAACTTGTGGTAGTTATGTTTCCAGGGGGTTAACTCTCTTCAATTCATATTAACACTCTGGCTTTTTCCCCCTCATTTATGCCACTAATGTTCTCCATTTTGTCATCCTTTGTCTTTTCACCTGCTGATGTAACTCTTTTTTTGGAGGATCGCTTTACATTAGTGGAGTGGAAATGGCAAATCCTGCAATCGTAGCCCACAATATACTGTACCTCCCAGCACTTATCCTGCTATTAAGAACATGCTTGGAATGAATTCTGACACCTGTCACACTCTGAGACAATTCAGGTGCTATCATAGCAAAGTTGCAATATTTGATGCTCGTCAGTGTGGGGCAGATAATGACAAGCCTTATTGATCAGTCTGGTGATGGAATGGCATAGGTCAGAAGTTTTTGATACTTAAACTCTACTGCTTCCCCTGCCTGATTTTGTGTGATATTTATCCATTGAGTTGGTGATTTTGCGTCAGTGTTACCTTGAGGATCTTACATCCACTTGTTAAACACAGAACACTAGGAACTATACTGTGTTTGGAAAATTAGTAAGGTTGTATTTATGAGTGCCATCTAGTGATAAAAGTCCAAGAAAATCATGCCATATTTAAATATGTTAAATATGGGAAGTATAACACGGGCAGGACAAAAACAATGGATGACAGGGCTCTGGGGAAAGTTGTAAAACAGAGAGGGCTAGGAATATAAGTACATGGTTCCCAGAAAGTGGTGACACCGGCTGACGTGATGGTGAAGACGTCATGTGGCATGCTTGTCTTTGTCTGCTGGGTCACTGAGTACAAGATTTAGGACGTCCTGTTGCAGTTGTAGAAGACAGTGGTGAGACCACACTTGGATTAGTGTGTGCACTTCTAGTTATCATTCTATCACAATGATGAGATGAAGCTAGAGAAAGTTCAGAAAAAAATTGACAAGGGTGTTGCTGAGACTGCAGGAGTTGTGCTAGACTGGATATTGTAGGACTGTTTCCCTTGGAATAAGGAGGCTGAGAGATGATTGTACAGAGGTTTATAGAATCATGAAGGGCATAGATAAACAATACGGTTAGTGTGTAGTGTAATGGGTGTTGTAGGCATAGAACGAGCTACCAGAGAACATGACAATGGTGAAAAAATTTAAATGTTTCATGGTCATTTAGACAGGTACATAGATAGAAAGGGTTTAAAGGGACATAGAGAAAATGGGACTATCTCAAGTAGGCACCTTAACCTGCAGTCGGGCCAAAGAGCCTGTTTTTGTGCTGTTTAACTACCCAAGCCCATAAGTTGTAAAACTTGAGATGATGTTTCAGATGTATTTCCCTGGGAGGTTGCTATATCGATCTGCTTTAAGTTTTAAATAGAGAAGTTTGGAAATACGTAGGCAACAGAAGTACATAAGTAACAGAGAGAGAACATCAGTCCTGGTTTTGGTTAAGCCCTGGACTTCCAGCAGCCTGTTGGAAGCCACAACGGGCTGAGGTCTCATCGTGTCAAGTATAATCAACAGCTGCAGTGCGCTGTTTTTAAACCAGGGCACAGAGCTCAGATAGGAAACTCTTAGGCTCTGTAATGAGATGATTTACTGGAAGGGCTGCTTGGCTGAGTGCCTAAAGGTTCACTATCCAAATGTGTTTTATGACTATTATGATACTTATTAAACCTAAAGCCAAATTTATCTTCTCTTTTCAGAAGAAGGAAATTATGTATTTGAGCATTTTCTGTTTTGTTTTCAACATTTGTACATATTAGTTTTAAATTCCAGTTTCTCTGTGAAACAAGAAAGAATATTTGCGTACATTATTATTTAATTATTAATGGTACATCAGTAGCTGTAACTACTTGATTACATTATCAGTAATAATGGACTAATATATAGAACACAGAATATTGAACAGCACACCACAGGAACAGAGCTATAAACCCTGTAATTCCGTGCTAAACACAGTATCAAATTAAACTGTATCTCTTCTGCCTGTACAAGATCCATGTCCCTCCATACCCACCCTGCATTATTCACTTGTCTATTTAAAGGCATCTTACTGATTAGCTGTGTGATGAGCAATCACAGAGCGAAAACAATCAGTGATATATATTGAAAGAAAAGAATGTGACACAATTTCCTTTCATGCATTTTCTTAAAGTTCCAGTGAAACCAAAGGACCCTACATTTGGAATTGTAGATATTTGTAATTACATTTTTTGATTCATTTGCAGAGAATTTCTGGTCCTTGAATTCCTTTGGATACACCATGTTTCCTGCTCAGATATGAACATTCAGTTTTTCTGCTGAGCCAGTCTAATCAATGGAATTCTCCATATTCACTGTCAGTGCAGATTACGCCTTGCAGCAGGAATAAAATAAAAGGCTATGTAGGGCATTCTTTGGTGACCATCTGGGAGAATATTTTTTGTGTTCCTATATCAGTTACTTTTATAGGAAGGAGATCATAGATGAGAGTTTTACTGAGGCTTCAGAGAGATGGGGTCCACCAGGAGAATTAAGAACAATAGGCAGTCAATGAGTAGTTTCTCTGTGGCCATTCTTTTCACAGACAGATAGACCTATCTGGGTAGTCAGCACTGTGTCTACTTCTGAGTCTCAGATGGAAAGGATCCAGTCAGATAATGAAAGGAGACTCAATGGGGAGGGGGACAAAGTTCAAAGTACATATATGATACCTGAGATTCATTTTCTTGCAGACATTCACGGTAAATAAAAGAAATCCAATAGAATCAATGTAACAGGATGGACAACAGCCAATATGTAAAAAAAAATCAAACTGTGCAAATACAAAAAGAAAGAAAAAAAATAATATTAAATTAATTAATAAGTGGTAAATATCGAGAGCATGGATTGAAGAGTCCTTGAAAATGAATTCATAGGTTGTGGGAGCACTTCAGTGATAGGGCAAGTGAAGCTGAGTGAAGTTACCTCCTCTGGTTCAAGAGCCTGATGGTTGAGGAGTAATAACTATTCCTAAACATGGTGATGTGGGTCCTGAGACTCCTGTACCTTCCTCCTAATGGTAGCAGTGAGAAGAAAGCATGGCCTAGGTTGTTGGGGGGTCCTTGATCGTGGATGCTGTTTTCCACTCCATATTGATGTGCTCAATAATGAGGAGTGATTTACCCATGATGAACTGGGCTATATCCATTGCCTTTTACAGGCTTTTCTGCACAAGAGCCTTGGTGTTTCCACATCAAGCTGTGATGCACCAGTCAATCTGTTCTCCACCACACATCTATAGAAGTTTGTAAACGTTTTAGATGACATGTCAAATCTACGCAAACTTCTAAGAAAGCAGAGGCGCTGGCTTGCTTTCTTCATAATGCCACTAACATGCTGGGTCCAGGACTGATCCTCCGAAATGATGACACCAAGGATTTTAAAGCTGCTGACCCTCTCCATCTCTGATTCCACTGATGAGGACTGGCTCATGGACATTCAATTTCCTCCTCCTTGCTCTTGCTGACATTGAGTGACAGGTTGTTGCTGTGGCACTACTGAGCCAGATTTTCAATCTCTTTCCTCTGTGCTGATTCATCACCATTTTTTGATTTGGCCAAAGGCAGTGGTGTTGTCAGCAAATTTAACTATGGCATTGGAGCTGTGCTTAGCCTCACAGTCATAAATATAAAGTGTGTAGAGCAGATGACCATGCACACAGCCATGTGGTGTACCTGTGCAAAGAGAGATCATGGAGGAGATGTTGCCAATCCAAACTGACTAGGATCAGCAAATGAGGAAATTGAGGATCCAGTTGCACAAGGAGGTATTGAGGCCAAGGACAGATAGGATATTCTATAGCTACAGAAAAAATGCCAGGATGATGTAGTGTGCCAGGGAATCTCAGCAGCAGAAAATTCTTAAGTGGGAGGGCAAACATTTAGAGGTGATTGTACACATTGGTACAAACTACACAGGCGAAACAAGGAATGAGATCATACAGAATGAGTATAAGGAGTTAAGTACGATATTGAAGTGTAGGTCCTTGAGGGTAGTCTTCTCCAGATTACTCTTGGTTCCACATGTAGCCGGGATAGGCCAGATGAAAGTCCAGCTGAAGAATTGGTCCAGGGGCATGGATTATTGGATAATTGTGATCTCATCTGGGGTAGAAGTGACCTGTAGAAGAGAGACTGCATGCACTTGAACCAGAGGAGGATTAATATCCAAGAGGGGAAATTTGCTTTTGCCACCAGGATGAGTTTAAACTAGATTGGCAGGGGGCTGCTACTCAGTGAGAAGGTAGGAGTCTGTGCAACAACCAAAGAGTACAAGCCTAGCTGTCAGGCAGGCATGATTCCAGTAAAAGGCAGATAGCAACCCTGCTTCAAATTACATCTATTTCAATGCATGCAGCTTAATAGGTAAAACAGGTGAACTGAGGGCACGGATTGCTTCAAGGGACTGGGACATTGTGATTATAATGGAAACATTGCTGAGAAAAGGTCAGAACTGGCAGATCAATGTTCCAAGATACCAATACTTTTGGTGTGACAGAGGAACGTGTAGAATTGAAAGGGGTGTTGTCTTTTTGATAGGACAGGACATACAGCAGTGCTTAGAGGGGATATTTTGAGGGATCATCGAATGAGGCTATTAAGCTAGAACACAAAAATATAATGAGTATGGTCATCCCTGCAAACGGAAGAAGTGCTACACTTGCCCCCACACTTCTTCCCTCATCACCATCCTAGGCCCCAGACAGTCCTTTCAGGTGAGACACCACTTCACCTGCGAAACAACTGGGGTGATATACTGTATCCGGTGCTCCCGATGTGGCCATTTATACATTGGGGAGACCCGCCACAGACTGGAAGACCGTTTCGCCGAACACCGGCGCTCGGCCCTCCAGCAGTGGCGGGATCTCCCTGTGGCCACAGACTTCAATTCCACAGACCACTCCCACTCCGACATGTCTGTCCATGGCCTCCTCTACCGTCAAGATGAGGCCACACGCAGGTCGATGGAGCAATACCTTATCTTCCGCCTAGGTAGCCTCCTTCCTGCCGGCATGAACATTCTACTCACAGACCTCCGTTGATACCCCTGTCCCCCCCTTACCCCATCCCTATCTATAATTTTAGTCTGGTTCTCTTTCTCTCTCTTCCCCCCCCCCCACTATAATCTCCCCCCTGCCCTACCTTTCTTTCTCTTTTATTTCCCATAATTCCCCATCTTCCCCCTAACCCATTTCCCTTCAGCTTATCACTTCCCAGCTCTCTACTTCATCCCTCCCCCCACTTCTTATCCCCCCTCAACCATCCCATGTTACTTCACTCCTGATGAAGGGTTTCGGCCCGAAACGTCGTCACTACCTCCTCCCATGTCTGGCCTGCTGAGTTCTGCCAGCATTGTGTGTTTTTAAAGAGTATGGTCACCATGGTAGGGCAATATTATAGACGGTACAATAGTCATCGGGAACTTGAGGACAGGATGTGTCGAGACTTTTACAGTGTTTCCAGGACAGCTTCCTCACACAAATAATATTTGCTTTGTCATCCACAGTTGAATTTCCAGAAGACTAAAGGGTGGCTATTATTTTTCCATTGTTCAAGAAGCATAGCAAGGACAAGCCAGGGATCTACAGACTGGTGCATCCTGACTTGAGTTGTAGGGAAGTTACTGGAGGGAACCCAAGGAATGCGATCTACTTTCACATGGATTTTAAAGGCCTGATCAAGAATAGACAGTATGATTTGTGAATGGAACATCAAGTCTGACAAATCTTTTGCAGTTTTTTGAAGAGGTAATGAAGGGGCTAGATTAAGGTAAGGCAGTGGATGTTGTTGATATAGCCCTTTAGTAAAGCATTGAACAAGGTCTTCATGATGTAGAAGTTTAGGTTTTATAGGATTCGAGTAAAGCAAGTAAAATGGATTCAGAATTAGCTCAGAGGAGAAAATGAGGTGGATTCAGAACTGCTCAGTGATAAGAAGCAAATGGTGATGGTTAAAGATCAATTCTCCAGTCGGAAGCCTGTAACTTCTGGGGTGCCCCAAGGGTTGGGACCTCCATCATTCATTATTCATGTAAATGATTTAGATGTGAATGCTCACAGTGCAATTATCAAGTTTGTTAATGAATCTAAATTAGGAGGTCATGTTGATTGTGAAGTAGGTTACAATGAATAGAGGGTCAGTAAAGATTGATCATGCTGGATCTTCAATCATCGGAGAGTAGGAGAATGAGGGGTGACTTCATGAAAGTTTATGAAATCATGATGGGTATGGATAAGATAGATGGCTATAGTCTTTTCCTCAAGGTTGGAGAGGCCAACAGTAGAGAGTATAGATGCAGATAAGAGGAAACGTTTAAGAGATCTGGGAGGCAGCTTCTTTACATACAGCATAGTGAGTACTTGAATGAGCTGCCAGAGGAAGGTCAATTGCAATATTTAAGAAGAATTTGGGTAAATACTCTATTGGAGGAGAGGGACTTGGAAGGTTATGAACCGAATGGGGACAACTGGCACTAGCAGGGAGAATGTTATGCTCGGTATGGACCAGTTAGGCCAAAGGGCCTGTTTCCATGTTGTATTACTCCATAGCTGCCCAAGGAGCTTTTTAACCTTGTGCCAATTAGTGCAAAATTATAAACATAGTTGCTGTAGACAGTTTCATTTAAGGCCCTACCACCCTTCAGAATGAAGAAATTTTTGTCTTAGCAGATGGGGTAGGCCTGAAGCCAGGCCCCAGGGCAGTTTTCTAAACCAGTGCACTGCCAACCCTCAATATTTTCAATTTATGCAAGAGCGCAAAGTTACATAAAAGCTGCCTGGAAAATCTGAGATTTATTTTAGCATCAACATTGCTGTTTAGGTTTTTGATCTGGAATAGAAGAGGAATTTGCCACAGAACCTTCCATTCTGAATTTGTTAATTTCAGAAAATATTTCTTTAGTATTTTAAAATTAAAATTTCCTGAAAGCTTGATCTCTTGTCCATTTAGAAAGTTGAAGCAGAAGAAAAAGTATTCCATGCTGCTGCTTCTGCTATGAAGTTACAGCAGTTCCACACAAACTTTGATGCAAAATCTGAAAAGTAATGTCTTGACCAGTGTCTTCTTTTCTCTATCCAATAGAGAGATATTGCCACAAAATATATGCAGAAAGACTAGCTCTCCCAAGGGATGTAAAAGTGTAAAACTGCTGCACATTAGCTCTGAATCTGACTGCTACCATGATCCAGCACCTATCCAAATTCTGTCAACAAATTCCTGTTACGTGAAGAATAGCTAAAAATAGGCAGTAATAGCAAAGTAATGAATTGTACATCTAATTTAAAATACTATGAATACTTAATTGCACTATTTGCTCCAAAGAGTAAAAATGTCAGTATGTGTGATAATGGTATTTTTAAACCAAGGTAATGCACTGCAATGTTCATTCAAGATGAAACTAAAGGAAGTTTGAAGTCACAATGATACGTGTAGAAGTAGTCCGTCGGTTTTTGAAATGTTTGGGAATGACTAAAACTCAAACAGCAGGTGAAGTGGTCAGGAAACAAAACAAAAAAAAAATGCTCTTGTCATTAATTAGCAAACTTAGCTGAGAGTTTGAGATAATGCAAAAAAAAATTACTGATTGTGATTTTACCTGTGCAGCTCACCGGGAGAAGAAAGGATTATTAATCAATGGTGAATGAGATCCTATCAGGGAA
Organism: Hypanus sabinus; assembly: GCF_030144855.1. Classification (NCBI taxonomy): domain Eukaryota; kingdom Metazoa; phylum Chordata; class Chondrichthyes; order Myliobatiformes; family Dasyatidae; genus Hypanus; species Hypanus sabinus. The sequence continues at coordinate 42,115,309 of NC_082715.1, read as the reverse complement.
GGTCTTATTAGTTGTGGGTGAAAAATATTCTATTAGTAACCATCTGCAGGCAGGCAGTTTTTCAGTAGTTGCAAACATAATGGGCCCAGATATTGAGACACATCTGGTTCCAATATTTATTGGAAAAAATCCCACCCCCAACTCCATGGAGTGGAAAGAAGGAACTGTTTTCACTTTGTGGTTCTGACTATTTTTTTCACTGGCCTAAAACCACCACACATGTATTCACTAAACCGTTAAAAAAAAATTCTGCATTCCATACTGTATTGACAATTAGATTATGTTGTTTCCAAATGAATGTATTATTAAGTTTCTGATTTTTGGAGAAGTTGGAGAGGAGTTGGTTTGTTTGTATGTTTAAGTAAACTAAATGGTTAAAATACAATCATTATCCATTTAATGATATGACTGCAAGGGCAAGCAGCCTGGTAGCTGTAGTTTCCAACTTTTGGACTCCAGATTGGGAAACCCCCAATCTTAATTTTTTTTCCACAGAAGCTCACCATAATGCTACAAGACTTGTTCTGACTGAGAGGTGTGTTGGCACATTTTTGGTTATGTTGTGATGCCAGGGGCAAGGCAGCAGAATATTCCAAATCTTGGTGGGTCAGTTTAATGTGATCTACTGAAATATGTTCAGGTTTTCCCCTCTTACCTATGACAGAAGTATTTTCTTCCTGTTCCAAAATGTGGAATGGGCCATTGTAAGGGTGCCTAAAGGGATGTTGCTATGTGTGATGGAAGATGAAAACAAACAAGGCGGAATGTAGTTCAACAGGAACCCAAGAGTGCTCTACGTCATGATGGAAGGACTAGACAACAGACAGTGGGGTTTAGAGGGACAAATTTGTAGAGAGTTCGCAGACGGTTGCGAGAAACATGGGTTGCTTTAGTAGGTGATTATAACTTTCCACATATTGACTGGAACTCCAATACTATAAAAGGATTAGGTGTGATCGAGTTTGTCAAATATGTTCAGGGAAGTTTCCTTATTCAGTACATAGAAATCCCAACAAGAGAGCGTGTGATGCTTGATCTCTTATTAGGAAATGGGAAAGGGCGGTTCACAGAAGTTTATGTAGGGGAACATTCTGCATCTGGTAATCATAATGCCATTAGTTTCAAGGTAATAGTGACAAAATATACAAGGGGTGATTGATAAGTTCGTGACCTAGAAGGAGCCAATTTTAGAAATCCTAGCACATTTATTGTTCAACATAGTTCCCTCCTACATTTACACACTTAGTCCAGTGGTCGTGGAGCATACGGATCTTGGACCTCCAGAAAGTGTCCACCTTATGGGTGATTCATAAATTCGTGGCCTAGGGTAGAAGGAGATGAGTTATACAGCTCTCATTACATGCACATGCAGTTCAACTCTTTGAGTGATTATGTAGAAAGTTTGAAGTTAATAACAAATTTCCTATCTTGGGACACAAACTTATCAATCACCCCTGATGAGTTATTTAGATGGTATCAGAAAGGATCTGGCAAATATGGATAGGGGATGAGTTGCTTTTGGTAAAGCTATACTTGGAAAGTGGGACCCTTCAAAAGTGAAATTTTGAGGATGAAAAGCTTGTATGTACCTGTCGGAATAAAAGGCAAGGCAGTTTTAGGGAACAGTTTTCGAGATACATTGAGGCAGGCCTTGGTTAAAACCATAAAGCATAGCAGCAAAATTGGGCCATCTGGCCCATCAAATATCCTCCACCATTCAATCATGGCTGATCCTTTTTTTCTCTCCTCCTCAACCCCAGTTCCCTGCCTTCTCCCCATAACCTTTGAAACCATGTCCAATCAAGAACCTATCAATCTCTGCCTTAAATACACCCAACAACCTGGCCTCTACAGCTGCACATGGCAACAAATTCCACAAATTCACCACCCTTTGGCTAAAGAAATTCCTCCACATCTCTGTTCTGAAAGGGTGCCCCTCTATCCTGAGGCTATGCCTTCTTGTCATAGACTCTCCCAGTGAGGAAACATCCTTTCCACATCTGCTCTGTCTAGGACTTTCAACATTCAAAAGATTTCAATGAGATCCCCCCTCATCCTTCTAAATTCCAGTGAGTACAGACCCAGAGCCATCAAACATTCCCCATATGATAACCCTCTCATTCCATGAATCATCCTTGTGAACCTCCTCTGGACCCTCTCCAATGCCAGCACATTTTTTTTAAGATGAGGGGCCCAAAACTCTTCACAATATCAAGGTGCGGCCTCACTAGTGCCTTATAAAGCCTCAGCATCACATCCTTGCTCTAGTATTCCAGACTTCTTGAAGCGAATGCTAACATGGTATTTGCCTTCCTCACCACGAACTCAACCTGCAAGTTAACCTTCAGGGTGTTCTGCACAAGGACTCCCAAATCCCTTGGCATCTCAGGTTTCTGGAATTTCTCCCTGTTTAGAAAATAGTCCATACATTTATTTCTACTACCGAAGTGCATGACCATGCATTTTCCAATGTTGTATTTCATTTGCCACTTTCTTGCCCATCTTCCTAATCTGTCTAAGTCCTTCTGCATCCTACCTGTTTCCTCAACACTACCTGACTCTCCAACAATACTCGTATCATCTGCAAACTTGGCAACAAAGCCATCTATTCCATCATCTAAATCATTTATACACAGCATAAAAAGAAGTGGTCCTAACATCGACCGCTGTGGAACACCACTAATCACTGGCAACCAACCAAAAAAGGATCCTTTTATTCCCAATTGCTGCCTCCTACCAATCAACCAAAGAATGCTACAACCATATTAGTAACTTTCCTGTAATACCATGGGCTCTTAACTTAGTAAGCAGCCTCATGTGTGGCACCTTGTCACAGGCCTACTGAAAGTCCGAATATACAACATCCACTGCATCCCCTTTATCTATCCTACTTGTAATCTCCTCAGAGAATTCCAATAGGTTAGCAGGCAAGATTTTCCCTGAAGGATACCATGCTGACTTTGTCCTATCTTGTCCTGTGTTATCAAGTACTCCATCACCTCATCCTTAACAATTGACTCTAACATCTTCCCAACCACAGAGGTCAGGCTAACTGGTCTATAATTTCCTTTCTGCTGCCTTCCTCCTTTCTTAAAGAGTGGAGTGACATTTGCAATTCTCCAGTCCTCTGGCACCATGCCAGAGTCCAATGATTTTGAAAGATCATTTCTAATGCTACCACAATCTCTAGCGCTACCTCTTTCAGAACCCTAGGGTGCAGCTCATCTGGTCCGAAAGACTTACGTACCTTTAGGTCTTTCAGCTTTTTGAACACTCTCTCTCTTGTAATAATAACTAGATCCACTTCTTTTCCTTCACACACTACAACATCAGACATACCGTTAGTGTCTTCCATAGTGAAAACTGATGCAAAATACTCATTTTGTTCATTAGCCAGCTCCTTGCCCCCATTATTATTTCTCCTGCCTCATTTTCTAGCAGTCCTATATCCATTTTCAATTTTTTTTTATTTATAACATACTTGAAAAAACTTTTACAATCCACTTTGATATTATTTGCTACCTTGCTTTCAGATTTCATAATTTCCCTTCTAATGATTTTTAGTTGCGCTCTGTAGATTCTTAAAAGCTTTCCAATTCTCTCTCTTCCCACTAATTTTTGCTCTGTTGTATGCCCTTTCTTTTGCTTTTACATTAGCTATGACTTCCCTTGTTAGCCATGGTTGTGCTATTTTACCATTTGAGTATTTCTTCATTTTTGGAATACATATATCCTGCACCTTCCTGATTTTTCCCAGAAACACGCCATTGCTGTTCTGCTGTCATCCCTGCCAGCAGCTCCTTCCAATTTACTTTGGCCAACTCCTCTCTCATACCACTGTAATTTCCTTTACTCCACTGAAATACTATTACATCAGACTTTACTTTCTCCCTATCAAATTTTAAGTTGAACTCAATCATATTGTGATCATTGGTTCCTAAGAGTTCTTTTACCTTATGCTCCCTAATCGACTCTGGTTCATTACATAACACCCAATCCAGTATAGCTGATCCCCTAGTAGGCTTAATGACAAACTGCTCTAAAAATCTCTCTCTTAGGCATTCAACAAACTCACCCTCTTGAGATACGTTACCAACCAGCTTTTCCCAATCAACCTGCATGTTAAAATCTCCCATAACTGCCATAACACAAGAAGAAAAAGGAAGTGCAAAGCAAGTATAGGCAGGTAGGAACAAATGCGGTATTTGAGGGGTATAACAAATTCAAGAGAACACTTACGAAAGTCCTCAGGAGGGCTAAAAGAAGGCTGAGGTTGCTTTAGCAGACAAGGTGAAAGAGAATCCAAAGTGTTTCTACAGATATGTTAAGATCAAAGGATTACAAGGTACAAAATTGAACCTCTGGAAGATCAAAATGGTTATCTACGAGTGGAGCCAAAAGAGATCAGGAAGATCTTACATAGATGTTTTGAACCTGTTTTTATGTGGGAGATGGACTTAGAATCTATAAAAGTTAAGCAAAGTAGCAGTAACTCATGGATGCTGTACAGTTCACAGAAGAGGACGTGCTTGTTGTCTTGAGGCAAATTAGGGTCGACAAATTCCCAGGGCCTAACAAGGTGTTCCCTCTGATCCTGTGGGAGGCAAGTGCAGAAATTGCATGGGCTGGAGCAAGTTATTTAAAACATCCTTAGTGACATGTAAGGTACCAGAGGACTGGAGGATAGCTAATGTTCTGCTGTATAAGAAAGGCTCTAAGAGTAAACCAGGAAGTTATAGCCCAGTGAGCCTGACATCAGCAGTAGGAGAGTTATTGGAAGGTATTCTAAAGTTCAGGTATATTAATATTTGGATAGACAGGGACTGACTAGGGATAGTTAGCATGGCTTTGTGCATGGTCAGTCAGGTCTACCCACTTAGAGCTTTCGAGGAAGTTACCAGGGAAGTGGAAAGTTGATGAAGGTAAGACAGTGGATGTTGTTTACATGGACTTCAGCAAGGTGTTTGACAAGGTCCCACACGGGAGGTTGGTCAAGAAAGTTCAGTCACTTGTCATTCCATATGAGGTAGTAAATTGGATTAGACTTTGGCTTTGTGGGAGAAGCCAAAGAGTGGTAGTAGATGGTTGCCTCTCTGACTGGAGGCCTGTGACTAGTGGAATGCCACAGGGATTGGTGCCATGACCATTGTTATTTGACATTTATATCAATGAACCAGATGATAATGTGGTCAACTGAAGAAGGAAATTTGCATATGTCACCAGGGTTGTCGGTGTAATGGACATTGAGGAAGACTATCAAAGCTTGCAGTGGAATCTGAACCAGCTGTAAAAATGGGTTGAAAAGTGGCATACAGATTTTAATGCAGAGAACTGTGAGGTGTTACACTTTGGGAGAACCAACCAGGACAGGTCTTACACAGTGAGTGGTAGGGCCCTGAGGAGTCCAGTAGAACAAAAAGACCTGGGAATACAGGCCCATAATTCCTTGAAAGTGGCATAAAAAGTAGATAGGATCATAAAGAAAGCTTTTGGCACATTGCCCTTTATAGATCAAGTATTGAGTACAGGAGTTGGGATGTTGAGTTAAAGTTGAATAAGACTTTGGTGAGGCATAATTTGGAGTATTGTTTGGAGTATTACAGTTTTGATCACATGCCTACAGGAAAAATGTAAATAATATTGAAAGATTACTGAGAAAATTCACAAGAATATTGCTGGGACTGGAAAATCTGAGATATAAGGAACGATTGAATAGGTTAGAACTTTTTTTCCCTAGAAAGTAGGAGTTGCAGAGGAAATTTGATGGAGTTGTACAAAATTACGAGGGATATAGATAGGGTAAGTGCAAGCAGCCTTTTTCAACAGTGGTTGGGTGAAACTACAACTAGAGTTCATTGGTAAGTGGTGAAAGGTGAGATATTAAAGGAGAATATGAAGGGAAACTTCTTCACTCAGAGTGTGGCACCAACTACTAGCACAAGTGGTGGATGTGATTTTGATTTCCATGTTTAAGAGAAGTTAGGATATGATACATGGATGGGAGAGGAATAGTCTGGGCACAGGTCAATGGGAGTTTAAATGGTTCAGCATGGACTATATGGGCCAAAAGACCTGTTTCTGTGTTGTTGTTTTCTATGACTCTATGACTCTATGACTCTATGACTCTAACCTAAGTTGTAACTTAAAGCTGTTAATAAGATGGATCAGAAGATTAATATTAAGGAACGAAAAGGAACATTCACATTAAAGGAGGGATGTCAATAGTGTTGCCTAGCTACAGTGTTGGATCTATTTTGACTCTATATACTGTATAAAGAGGGATTGGGGCATTGGAAACACTTTGCTCCCAATGGAACAAAAACAAAGAAAAGCACACAAAGGAGCATGTTGGTATAGGAAACAGATGTATTTTAATAAGAAATGTGTGGTGATGCATATTGGTAAACAAAACAAGGAATGATAATCTATACCTACTTTAGAACTAGGCCTCTAAAGGTTAAGGTTAAAGAATGAAATGCTTAAAGGGAACATGAGGGGGATCTTTTTCACTCAGAGGGTGGAGAGAGTGTGGAAGTGTGGAAAGAACACAGGTTCGATTTCAGCATTTAAGAGAGATTTGGATAGGCACATAGATAGGAAGGCAATGGAGGTTTATGGTTCAGATGGAAGTCTATGTGGCTAGGCAGTATGATGGTTCAGCATGGAGTAGATGGGCCAAAAGGCCTGCTTATGTGCAACATTGTGTAAAAAACCTTATCCTTGAATATACTAGTATGTACAGATCATGCCATAAATGTTGATGGAAGAATTACCTGCCAGATTAGTGTACTGACAACCGGAGTTGCTCTCCTGTGATTTTAATTACCTTTATGTCAGATGTTGAGGAGATTTCCCCCACAATTTGGAAGTGTTTCATTGGTGTATCCAGTGCAGAGCACAGACAATAGTCATTCAAATCCGACTGAATATCCACTCAAAATTCAGAGCCAAATCAATGTGCAACAGAATTCAAATTATACACTCCAACTGAGAGATGAGCAGAAAAGCCATTACTCCTCAAAGGCATACTCCACATGACTGTCTGTGATGGAGAGCTAGGATTATCAGTAGAGACCAGTTACAGGGATTAATTTCATCCCTTGCTTCAATAAGGATGCTGGCTAGGAAAGTTTAAAATCTACTATGTACTTTCCAATTGGATAGTTTCCAATCAACACATTTTACTTCAAATCGATTTTAAAGTCATTCAAGGGTCCCACTGGATGTGGGAGGAGGCCTGATATAGTTCTGGAATTCTTCATTGGTGCTACAAGAGTTTAATTGAAGAAGAAATGTTTCGAGAGCATGGAACTCCATATTTAACTCTTCCTTAACCCCTTGCCTTCTGAAACCCCATTGCTCTAGCAGACTGTCCCAAAGCTACTGCCTTAAACTCCATTCTGCTCCCAACCAATTTTTGTTCTTTTTCTGATACTCACCAGTGTAGTATAGTAAAATTAGGCCCTACAAATTAATTCAATTGAGCTTGACAGCTATCATCCATTTAGGTATCTGACTCAATATGGACCAACTGCAGATGTGCAGGCAGGTTTGTTAGAGCTGTTCTGGAGGGTTTAAACTAATTTGGCATGTGGACGGAAGCTGGAGTGATGGTGCTAAGGATTATAGCATTTGATAGCAGGAGATAGCGACTGAGAAGTAAAATGTATGAGATATGATGAAATGTCAGATCAGAACTGATGGGCCAAATTGCCCAATTCTACTCCTACAGTTTATGGTCTTAGGGTATGTTGAGTCAAAAATGCTCCACCCCCACTGGGCTGACCAAGAGAAGGATTAAGAGGTATTTTTAAACAGATCAAGGTTCAAAGTTCAAAATCAATTTATTATCAAAGTACAGATATATCACCATATACAACCCTGATATTCAAATTCTTGCATGTAATCACAGTAAGTACAAAAACACAATAGACAATAGACAGTAGGTGCAGGAGTAGGCCATTCAGCCCTTCTAGCCAGCACTGCCATTCACTGTGATCATGGCTGATCATACACAATCAGTACCCGTTCCTGCCCTTTCTCCATATCCCTTGACCCTGCTATCAATAAGAGCTCTATCTAACTCTCTCTTGAATGCATCCAGAGACTTGGCCTCCACTGCCTTCTGGAGCAGAGCATTCCACATATCCACCACTATCTGGGTGAAAAAGTTTTTCCGCATCTCTGTTCTAAATGACCTACCCCTTATTCTTAAACTGTGGCCTCTAGTTCTGGACTCACCCATCGGTGGGAATATGCTTCCTGCCTCCAGTGTGTCCAATCCCTTAATAATCTTATATGTTTCAATCAGATCCCCTCTCATCCTTCTAAATTCCAGTGTATACAAGCCCAGTGGCTCCAATCTTTCAACATATGACAGTCCCGCCATTCCGGGAATTAACCTTGTGAACCTACGCTGAACTCCCTCAATAGCAAGAATGTCCTTCCTCAAATTGGGAGACCAAAACTGCACACAATACTCCAGGTGGTGTCTCACCAGGGCCCTGTACAGCTGCAGAAGGACCTCTTTTCTCCTATACTCAATTCCTCTTGTTATGAAAGCCAGCATGCCATTAGCTTTCTTCACTGCCTGCTGTACCTGCATGTTTGCTTTCATTGACTAATGTACAAGAACACCTAGATCTCGTACTTCCCCTTTTCCTAACTTGACTCCATGTAGATAGTAATCTGCCTTCCTGTTCTTGCCACCAAAGTGGATAACCTCACATTTATCCACATTAAACTGCATCTGCCATACATTTGCCCACTCAGCCAACCTGTCCAAGTCACCCTGATTCTCATAACATCCTCTTGACATTTCACACTGCCACCCAGCTTTGTGTCATCAGCAAATTTGCTAATGTTACTTTTAATTCCTTCATCTAAATCATTAATGTATATTGTAAACAGCTGCGGTCCTAGCAGTACCCCACTGGTCACAGCCTGCCATTCTGAAAGGGACCCGTTAATCGCTACTCTTTGTTTCCTGTCAGCCAGCCAATTTTCAATCCATGTCAGTACTCTGCCTGCAATACTGTGTGCCCTAATTTTGCCCACTAATCTCCTATGTGGGACTTTATCAAAAGCTTTCTGGAAGTCCAGGTACACTACATCCACTGGCTCTCCCTTGTCCATTTTTCATAGTCACATCCTCAAAAAACTTCAGAAGATTAGTCAAGCATGATTTTCCCTTTGTAAATCCATGCTGACTCGGACTGATCCTTCTACTGCTATCCAAACGTGTCGTAATATCCTCTTTTATAATTGACTCCAGCATCCTTCCCACTACTGACGTCAGGCTAACCGGTCTATAATTCCCTGTTTTCTCTCTCCCTCCTTTCTTGAAAAGTGAATAGAATCAATAAAAGACCCCAGCGAACAGGGCAGACAAAGAAACAATACGCAATAAAAAAATAACAACCTGTACAAATACAAAAAGAAAGAGACGAAAAATGAAATAATAATATTGACAATATTAATAAATAAACAATAAATATTGAGAACATGAGATGAAGAGACCTTGAAGGTGAGTCCAGAGTTTGTGTGAATAGTTCCCATTGATGTTACAAGTGAAATTGAATGAAGTTATCCCCTCTGGTTCAAGAGCCTAAAGACTGATGTTTTTAAATAGCAATAAGTAATCCAAAGGACCATAAAACTATAAGACAAACAAGCAGAATTAGGCCATTTGGCCCACCATTCCATCACGACTTATTTATTATCCCTCTCAACCGCATTGCCCTGCCCTTTCCCTATAACCTTTGATGCCCTTACTAAATATGAACCTACAAACCACCACTTTAAATGTACCCAATGACTTGGCCTCCAGAGCCATCTGTGGCAATGAATTCCACCGATTCACCACTGTTTGGTTAATGAAATTCCTCATCATCTCTGTTCTCTCTATTCTGAAGCTGTGCGCCACTGGTCCTAGACTCCCACACTGTCAGCAAAATTCTCTTCCACTCTATCTTTTAATATTTGATAGGTTTCAATGAGAATTTCTTCATTCTTCTAAACTTCAGCAAGTACAGGCCCAGAGACATCAAACGTTCCTCATATGTTAACTCTTTCCCTTTCATTCCCGAAAGATCCTTTTGAAAATCTTCCGAACCATCTCCAATACCAACACATCTTTTCTCAGATAATGGGACAAAAAGTGCTCACAATACTCCCAGTGTGGTCTGACCAATGCCTTATAAAGTCTCAGCATTATATACTTGCATTAATACTCTTGTCTTCTCAAAATGAATGTTATCGTTGCATTTACTTTCTTACAACTGACTCAATTTGCAAGCTAACCTTTAGCGAATTCTGCACAAGGACTGCCAAGTCCCTTTGCACCTCTGATTTCTGAGTGTTCTCCCCATTTAGAAATTTGTCAGTGCTTTTATTCTTTCTACCAAAGTGCATGACCATACACTTCCCAATACTGTATTCCACCTGCCACATCTTTGCTCAATCTCCTAATCTACTGTAATTAAGTCCTTCTTCAGCCTCCCTACTTCTTCAACACTACCTGTTCCTCCCCTGTCTTAATATCATCCACAAACCTGGTCACAAAGACAATTCTTTCATCCAAGTCATTGACGTATATTGTTCAAAGAATTGGTCCAAACACAGACACGTGTCACCAGCAGCCAGTCAGAAAAGGATCCATTTATTCCTTTATTCGCACTCTTTGCCTCTTGTCAGTCAACCAGTCTTCTATCCAGCGGCACCTTGTTAAAGGCCTTCAGAAGATCCAAGTAAATAACATTAACTGACTCATATTTGTCTACCTACCTGTGATTTCCTCAAAGAATTCCAACAGATTTGTCTAGCAAGATTTCCCCTTAAGGAAACTATACTAACTTTGGCCCATTTCATCATAAGACTCCAAGTACCCCGAAACCTTATCCTTAATAATGGACTCCAACATCTTCTCAACTACTGAAGTCAGGCTGACTGACTTAATATTTACTTTCTCTTCCCTCCCACCTTTCTTGAAGAGTGGAGTTCGATTTGCACTTTTCCAGTACTCTGGAACTAGTGATTCTTGAAAGGTTGGTGCAGATGCCTCCACAATCTCTCCAGCTACCCCTTTCAGAATCCTGGAGTGTAATCCATCTGGTCCAGCTAACTTCTAAGACCATAAGACCATAAGATATAGGATCAGAATTTGCCCCATCGTGTCTGCTCCACCATTACTGATCCATTTTTCCTCTCAGCCCAAATCTTCTGCCTTTGCCTCTGTATCCTTTCATACCCTGACCTATCAAGTTTCTCTAAACTTCTGCCTTAAATATACATAAAAAACCTGACCTCCACAGCTGTCTGTGGCAATGAATTCCATAGGTTCACCATTCTCTGGCTAAAGAAATTCCTCCTCATCTCCATCCTAAAAGGACGCCCTCTATTCTGAGGCTGTGTCCTCTGGTCTTAGACTCTCCCTAAATAGGAAACATCCTCTATCAAGACTTTTCACCATTCCATACATTTCAATGAAGTCACCCCTCATTCTTCCAAATTCCAGTAAATGCAGGCCCAGAGCCATCAAATGCTCTTCATATGACAAGCTGTATAATCCTGGAATCATTTTCATGAACCTCCTTTGAACCCTCTCCAGTTTCAGCACATCCTTTCGAAGATAATGGGCTCAAAACTGCTCACAGTTCTCTAAGTGAGTCCTCACAAATACTTTATAAAGTCTCAACATTATATCCTTGCTTTTATATTCTAGTCGTCTTGAAATGAATGCTAAATTATCTACCTTCAGACCTTTCAGAGTCCCAGGCACCTTCTCCATAATATTGGCAACTACACACGCTTCTGTCCCCCTGACACTCTTGAATTTCTGGAATACTGGTGGGATCCTCCCTGTCTACTGTTGGAAATCATACCAGTCTGCTCCTAATCTTGGTTTGCTTTGTAATTTGATTTTGTATCTTATCTCCATGTTAACACTCAGATCAGCTGCTTCTAGTTTAGAAACTTCATTCATCTGTGACTGAAAGTCTAATCATCTAAATCAAGGGTTCCTAACCATTTTTATGCCATAGATCCCTACCATTAATCAAGGGGTACGTGGATCCCAGGTTGGGAACCCCTGCTAGAAGCTCACCTGTTTCTATGTGTTTCTGGCTTTCATTCCTTCTATTCTCCACAAACATCCATTCTTCAGAATTCTGCTGCCCACACCCTAACTTGTGTTTGGTCCTGTGCATCAATATCCTTTGTTTGCTGTAGTCCTTTGTTGAGCATTGACACTGTTAAAATGTGTATCCTTATTTTCATATCCCCCTGTTTCTGAGGTCTACTCCAAGCCTATATCATGTTAATATACAGTATCTGTTCTCCTTCACATTGTTCCTCTGAAGCCTTTAAATTTGTTTGTTCCATCAGTGATAACCTTGCTTCTAACTCTCAGAGTCCTAAGCTCTATAAATACCTCAATAAGGCACTCTGGTTCTTTACAACCTCTTTCCATTGGAATGCTGCTTAAGCCCATCGTTTCTGAGTAGACTTTTGAATATCATCCCAAAATAAACTAATGATAATGCTCCTGTGAAAAACCCAAAATAATCTTGCCATTTTAAAGCCATTGTAAATGAAAGAGAGCTGGGTGAAGTGATTATGCATTTGGAGTTTCTGTGATTACTGTACCTTTACCCATTTCCTTGGGTTGGAGACTGTTTGCCATGTGGGCTCAGATCAAAGCCACTGAACAATAAGTTTCTCCTATAATAGAAATAATTGTGCAAGAGTATATCAAGGACAATTAATTGCTGCCCATTTAATGGCACGCAAGTGAATGTTATCTCTCCTGACCCTGAAGGTTTATGTTGATTATATCCCAAGTGACAGATCTTTTACCATCCCCCCACGAGAAATACCCAACTTACTCTAGAAGCCAGGAGGGCAGTTCTGGGAGAACACTGGATGCATCGATCTCCCTGTCAGAAAAGCTATTGTGATCTAAATAACTATCCTCATGTAGCACCTTTTGTATTTAAAGATTTCAAGTTCTTTTTCTGAAAGGTCCAGAGCACAATCACAGCCAGAAGGTCCAAGAGCTGATGTCTGACAACATGGCCAGAGATTAACCTGTGCCAAGGTGTAGAAATGCAGTAACACCCATCATAGGAAGGCCCTGCATCTGGCACCACACTCTTTCACATATTAAGTCTTGCTTGGAATTATCAGGGCATAGTATACTCCCAAAAATCAACTTTTTTAAAAAATTCGGCCTACTTATAGGATCACTTAAACAACACACACAAAATGCTGGAGGAGAGGCTGTACTTGATCTGGTATTGGGAAATGAAACTGGTCAGGTGTCAGATCTCTCAGTGAGAGAGCACTTTGGAGATAGTGATCATAATTCTATCTCCTTTACAACAGCATTGGAGAGGGATAGGATCAGACATGTTAGGGAAATGTTTAATTGGAGTAAGGGGAAATATGAGGCTATCAGGCAGGAACTTGGAAGCATAAATTGGAAACAGATGTTCTCAGGGAAACATATGGGAGAAATGTGGCAAATGTTCAGGGGATATTTGTGTGGGGTTCTGCATAGGTACATTCCAATGAGACAGAGAAATGATGGTAGGGTACAGGACATAGTGTACAAAGGCTGTTGTAAATCTAGTCAAGAAGAAAAGAAGAGCTTGCGAAAAGTTGAAAAAACTAGGTAATGATAGAGATCTAGAAGATTATAAGGCTAGCAGTAAGGAGCTTAAGAATGAAATTAGGAGAGCCAGAAGGGACCATGAGAAGGCCTTGGCAGACAGGATTGAGGAAAACCCCAAAGCATTCTACGAGTATGTAAAGAGCAGGAGGAGAAGATGTGAGGGTATAGGATCAATCAAGTGTCACAATTGAAAAGTGTGTATGGAACCAGAGGAGATAGCAAAGGTTTTTAATGAATACTTTGCTTCAGTATTCACTATGGAAAAGGATCTTGTTGATTTTAGGGATGACTTGAAGCAGACTGAAAAGCTTGAGCATGTAGATATTAAGGAGGAGGATGTGCTGGAGCTTTCAAAAATCATCAAGTTAGATAAGTCTCTGGGACCAGACAAGATGTACCCCAGGCTACTCAGGGAAGTGAGAGAGGAGATTTCTGAGCCTCTGGCAATGATCTTCGCATCATCAATGAGGACAAGAGAGGTTCCAGAGGATTGGAAGTTTGCGGATGTTGTTCCCTTATTCAAGAAAGGGAGTACAGATAGCCCAGGAAATTACAGACCAGTGAATCTTACTTCAGTGTTTGGTAAGTTGATGGAGAAGATCCTGAAAGCCAGGATTTATGAACATTTGGAGAGGTATAATATGATTAGGAATAGTCCGCATGGCTTTGTCAAAGGCAGGTCATGCCTTACGAGCCTGATTGAATTTTTTGAGGACGTGACTAAATACATTGATGAAGGAAGAGCAGTAGATGTAAAGTATATGGATTTCAGCAAGGCATTTGATAAGGTACCCCATGCAAGGCTTACTGAGAAAGTAATGAGGTATGGGATTCGGGGAAACATTGCTTTGTGGATCCAGAACTCGCTTGCCCACAGAAGGCAAAGAGTGGTTGTAGGTGGGTCATATTCTGCATGGAGATCGGTGGCCAGTGGTGTGCCTCAGAGATCTGTTCTGGGACCCCCTACTCTTTGTGATTATTATCACAAGGAAGATGAGGAAGTTGAGAGATGGGTTAGTAAATTTGCTGATGGCACAAAGGTTGGGGTGTTGTGGGTAGTGTGGAGGGCTGTCAGAGGTTACAGTGAGACATTAATAGGATGCAAAACTGGGTTGAGAAGTGGCAGATGATGTTCAACCCAGATAAGTGTGAGGTGGTTCATTTTGGTAGGTCAAATAATATGGCAGAATATGGTATTAATGGTAAGACTCCCGGCAGTGTGGAGGATCAGAGAGATCTTGAGATCTGAATCCATAGGACACTCAAAGCTGCTGTGCATCTTGACTCTGTGGTTAAGAAGGCATACAGTGCATTGGCCTTCATCAGTGGTGCAATTGAGTTTAAGAGCCGAGAGGTAATGTTGCAGCTATATAGGACCCTGGTCAGACCCTGCTTGGGGAACTGTGCTCAGTTCTGGTCTCCTCACTACAGGAAGGACATGGAAACCATAGAAAGGGTGCAGAGGAGATTTACAAGGATGTTGCCTGGATTGGGGAGCATGCCTTATGAGAATAGGTTGTCTGAACTCGGCCTTTCCTCCTTGGAGTGATGAAGAATGAGAAGTGACCTGATAGGGGTGCACAAAATATTGAGAGGCATTGATTGTGTGGATAGTCAGAGGCTTTTTCCCAGGGTTGAAATGGCTCACACAAGAGGGCATAGTTTTAAGGTATTTGGAAGTAGGTACAGAGGAGATGTCAGGGGTAAGTTTTCTATGCAGAGAGTAGTGAGTGCGTGGGAAGGGTTGCCAGTGGTAATGGTAGAGGCGGAAACAATAGGGCCTTTTAAGAGACTCCTGGATTAGTACATGGAGCTTAGAAAAATAGAGGGCTATGGGTAAGCCTAAGCAGTTCTAAGGTAGTGACATGTTTGGCACAGCTTTGTGGGCTGAAAGGCCTGTATTGCACTGTAGGATTTCTAAGTTTCTAACTCAGTAGGTCAATAGAAAATAAATAAACCATCTGCATTTTCGGCTGAAACCAGGACTGGAAAGGAAGTGGGGAGACACCAGTATAAATAGGTGGGATGAGGATAGCTAAAAGATGATACATGAAGCTAGATGGGTAGGAAAGATATAAGGCTAGAGAGGATGGTATCTGATAGGAGAGGAGAGTGGACCATAGGAGAAGGGAAGGAGGAGGGGACCCAGGGAGAGGTGATGGGCAAGTAAGAAGAGGTAAAAGTCCAGAGTGGAGAATAGGAAAAGAAGGGAAAAGGAGGGAAAAATAATTATACCAGAAGGAGAAATTGATATTCAGGTTATATTTGGACAGAATATAAGGGGTACCTAATGCCTGTTAATGACCATTATATTCATATAATTTGGGATATTCAATTATATTTTATTCTGTCTTATGTTTGTCTTATGATTTTTAATTTTGTCTCATTTTATGACTATATTGATTTATCTTTACAATCTATGTAAAGCACTTTAAGCCTGCATCTTAATGTATGAATAGAGTTTTTATTATTATTAACCCCACCAGTACATATTCACTGAAAGCAGAAACTTGCACTCCTTAAGAAATGAATTAAATGAATTTCTACCAAGTTAAAACAGTTCCTGCCTGTTTTCAGTTTTTGTTAACAATGCTGTAGTTTTGGCCCCAAATATTGATTAGTTTGAGAAGGACTGCAAAGAGGTGGGCATTAGAGAAAAATCAGCTGGTCTGCTTCACTTGCAGGAACTAGCAATTTGTCTGCAAGCATGGGTGCTACTGGCAAAGGTTTGCCAGCAGATGGCAGGAGACTTAACATGCTTGTGGAGAATGCTACTCTGCTTACTTTGCTCATCAATGTAACATTAAATGTTACCTTTCTTGCAATGTTAGCTGAGTTTATTTTGACCATTTACAGGTCAATGTTAGGCAATTCGAATCAGAATCTGGTTTGGTATCCTGATCTATGTTGTGAAACTTGCTTTGTGGCAGCAGTACAGTGAAAGACATAAAAATTACTATAAATAACAGAAGTCAATAAACAGTACAAAACACAAAAAAAGGTAGTATTAATGGGTTTGTGTACTATTCAGAACTGTGATGGTGGAGAGGATGAAGCTATTGCCAAATCATTGAATGTTGCTGTACCTCTTCCGAGATCTGAATGTTGCATATGAAAAGGCCCTTAATGATGGATGCCAACTTCCTGAGGTATTATCTCTTGAAGATGAACTCAATGTGGGGAGGGCTGATAATGTGATGAAGCTTGTTGAGTCTGTAACATTCTGCAGCTTCATTTGATCAATGTCTTGGAGCCTCCCTACCCATCCATGATGAAACCAGTCAGAATGCTATCCACCGTCCATTTGTAGAAATTTGCAGTAACATACCAAATCTCCTCAAATTCTAATGAAATAGAGTCACTGCTGCATCTTCTTTATGATTTCATCAATATATTGGGTCCAGGCAGATGTTGACATCCAGGAACTTGAAGCTGCTCACCCTTCCTGCTGCTGACCCCTCAATGAGGACTTTTGTGTCCTCTACCAGCTTCCCTTTCCTAAAGTCCACATTCAATTCCTGTCATGGTCCCTTCTGGCAATCGCCCAACTGCCTACTTACCTCAGGAATTGGGCCTCAGACACCTCGTTTAATTCCAATCATTCCCAGGTTCCACTAACTACAAGCACCTGCTTGCCATCAGCAAATGCAGTATAAAAACCCCGTGATCACAACAAGGAGCTGCCAGTTTGTTGGTTAACTCTGGTGTGTGTAACCTTGTTTCAAGGTTCTTAGGACTACCAGGTCTAGGTCAAGTATTGCTCCTTGATACTGACCCCATGCTTGCTATGTTAATAATGCCTCCTTACTCTGCCTCCATGCCTGTGTTCTGCACTTGGGTTTGTCCACTGCCATGCTTGTGTAACAATTCCTTGGTCTAGCTGATGTTGAGTGCAATGTTGTTGTTGTATGTCACTTAAGCACCTGATCTATCTCACTCCTGTACAGCTCTTCATTATCATCTGAATTCTGCCAAAAATAGTAGTGTCTTTGGAAAAGTTATAGATAGAATTTGAGCTGTGCTGAGCCACACAGTCTACTGAGTGTAGAGCAATGGGCTAAGTGTATATCCTCGAAGTGCACCTGTGTTGATAGTGAGTGAGGAGGAGAAGTTACTACCACTCCATGCTGATGCTTAGTGATTTTAGTAGTTAGCAGCAAAATTATATTTCATTTTCATTGCTTAGCATCAATGTACTTTGGTTAAAATGCCCCATCTGGAACATTTTATTGCAATGTGTAAGCATACTGAAAGTTGCACTTGCCCTTTTAATCAGGCCATTAGACAAAGAAAAAAACTAGGATGAGAAGGATTAGGGATTGAGACTTGGATTCCATAATTCTGGGGACCACTTTGTTAGAAGTGAAGAAAAAGATTACTCAGGCACATAGGATTTAAGTCACTACATAATATATATATATTCATGGATTAAAGACCATTTAATGTGATAAATGTGCTTTTTTCAAATGACCCTGTTATGCCTCAAAATATGAGACACAGACATAGATAGAAAAAGCACTCATTCCACACGAGGGTGAAGTTTAACTAAACATAAAAATTTAATAAATAAGTCTTACCTCCAAACTTCCCTCATTTAATAATTTAGAAGAACCTTGTATAACGCACAGTTGTTATCACTGGCATTACATTGGCTGCCAGCAGACTGGGGTCAAATGAGGTACGGGTTTGTGGCAATTTCTTTTGAAGTTAAAGTTATCTGGATATTTTCAAACCAGGATGACTTTCTGAGAATGTATCTCCTGGTCATTGGAAGATGGTATTTGAAATTAAGTGCAGTTTGGAAAGAAGTACCAGAAGTAATTTCTTTCTGAACTTATCCATCAAACCAGCAACAAAAGCAGTGTGATATCACCCAGTCAGTATGCAACGTAGGGACAAGCTGTACTAAAATTGTCCTGGTACGTTGATGCAAGATGGATACTTCTCAAGGGGCAGCAATAAAGGGTTTTGAAAATGTAGAAGGAATTACATTCACAAGTAGTATAAAATGCACTGTTTCTGTAATAAAGCTACCTTTATCTCAGCACATTTATATATGTTTAAGCACTTACCTTGGAGTACATTCAGCAAGTACAGACTTCTTTTCCCATTTAACATATTCTTAGATGTTAGCTGTCATTCTCACAGAGGTACTGTCAGCCACCCTGATGATTTTGTTGTGTATACCAAGTACAGATGGCGTCCAGAGGGAATCATGCAGACGAATTTCATGAACTGCTCCAGGGATTGCACAATGGATCCCCGTGAAATTAGCAAGTTCCTAAAGCCCACATCAATTCCAAAGTCTTCATTCACAAAAGAGGAATTCAGATTGCAAACAGTCTGATGTGACACTGGGTCCATTGAGAATTGCTTCATTGAAGTTCTTGGAACTATAAAGGGATTCAAAGAATAGAAGAAGAGAAGCTATTTCCCCTAGTTATGAATCCATAACATGGAAATATGATTTTAAAGTTACAGCTAAGTAAAACCAGTAAGCAATTTTTCACACCAGTATAAATCTGGAGCATTCTTTCCTCAGTTGTTATGCCTGCAGGGTCAAGACTGAAATCAGTTTGGTTTTATTTTACAGCATTATTAGGTGAGTATGGAAGGAGGCAAATAAATCATAAAGTTCACCCAATACCCAGACACCCGGACCAGATTAACTGCACCTTACTGTTCTGAAAGAGGAAGCATTAGAGATTCTGGAGGTATTAGTAATGGTCTTTCAAAAATCGTTCAACTTGGGCATGGTGCTGGAGGACTGGAATATTGTAAATGTCACACTACCGTTAAGAAAGGAAGATGGCAGCAGAAAGGAAATTATAGACCAGTTATCTTGACCTCAATGGTTGGGAAGATGTTGGAGTCAATCATTAAGAATGAGGTTATGGAGTACTTGGTGACACAAAACAAGATAGGACAAAGTCAGCATGGAAAATCTTGCCCGATAATCCTGTTGGAATTCTTTGAGAGTATTACAAGTAGGATAGGCAAAAGGGATGCAGTGGATGTTGTATATTTGGACTTTCAGAAGGATTTTGACAAGGTACCACAGATAAGGCTGCTTAGCAGGTTAAGAGCTTGTGGTATTACAGAAAAGTTACTGGCATTGTTAGAGCATTGGCTGGTTGGTAGGATGCAGTGAGTGGGAATAAAAGGATCCTTTTCTAGTTGGCTGCCAGAGAATAGTGCTGTTCCGCAGGGGTTGGAGTTGTGACCTCTTCTTCTTATGTTGTATATCAATGATTTAGATGATGGAATAGATGGCTTTGTTGCCGGATTTGCAGATGATATGAAGATTGGTGGAAGGACAGGTAGTGTTGAGGAAACAGGTAGGCTGCAGAAGAACTTAGACAGATTAGCAGAATGGGCAAGAATTTGGCAAATTAAATACAATGTTGGAAAATGCATGGACATACACTTTGGTAGTAGAAATAAATGTGCATACTATTCTCTAAACAGAGAGAAAATTCAAAAACCTGAGATGCAAAGGGACTTGGAGTCCTTGTGCAGAGGACCTAAAGGTGAACTTGCAGGTAGAGTCGGTGGTGAGGAAGGCAAATGCAATGTTAGCATTCATTTAAAGAGAAAAAAGATGTGCTCCATTGAAGCGGGTCCAGAGGAGGTTCACAAGGATTATTCCAGGAATTAAAAGGCTATCATACGAGGAATGTTTGATGGCTGTGGGTCAGTACTCGCTGGAATTTAGAAGGATGAGGGGGGGATCTCATTGAAACCCTTTGAATGTTGAAAGGCGTAGACAGAGCAGATGTGGAAAGGATGTTTCCTTGGTGGGAGAGTCTAGGACAAGAGGGCACAGCCTCAGGATACAGGGGCACTCTTTCAAAACAGAAATGTGCAGGAATCTCTTTAGCCAAAGTATGGTGAATTTGTGGAATTTGTTAACATATGCAACTTGGGAGGCCAGATCGTTGGGTGTATTTAAGGCACAGATTGATAGGTTCTTGATTGGACATGGCATCAAAGGTTACAAGGAGAAAGCCAGGGAGTGGAGCTGAGGAGGAGAAAAATGATCAGCCATGATGGAATGGCACAGCAGACTTGATGGGCCAAATGGTCTAATTCTGCACCTGTGTCTTATGTTCAATATAATGGCAGAGCCTACTATATCATCTAAATGGCCTCCCCTTGTCCTTGCATTTCTAAATAATTCACTACATGCCTTGGGATGTTGGAATAAAATAGGGGAACTAAACAAAACAACAGAAAAAAAGATTTTTACCGGACTCCAAAACATCTTGGTAATTACGCAGATGTGCTCAGAGCCCTGCATTCGTCAGATGTTATCCCCACGAACACTGTTTTAGAGCTGCACTTTACCAGCACCTCGTACAACAGACTTTTAAGAATTGCTGAGGACTGATCTGCGAAATATATAATGCATTTGTAATAGCAAATCAAAGAGATTAGATAAATAGTAGTTTCTTTCCTGGCTAATCTCAAGCAAATGCAGCAATTGATCATTGCAAGCATTAGTACAGAGGAAACAAAAATCAGCAGGATTTAAACTCCAACTTTTTAGACGTCATCTGGGAGGACTGTCTCATAGTTTCTAATACAGGACATTACAGACAAACATCTGAATGCAGAATGAAACAGTTTAATTGATAAGTTTGGCCGCAGAATTTCATTGAGTGAAGTAAACACAGCCATGAATTTGCCTGCTGACCAATAATGTGAACTTCAAACTGAAATCACAATCAAAACAGCAAGGTCTCTAATTTGGCAACAGCACCTTTAATTCATTTAATTATTTTTCCAGGCATAACTTATTAAAAGTATAAGAACCTTTGAAAATGTGTACAGGTTGTGGAAATGGCTGAAATTCAAACTTTATATAAGTCATGCATGAAATAAAAATACTAAGTTTTATGTCAAAAACATCGATAGAAACGAGCCAAAACAGAGGAAATTATTTTAGTTGACCAAATGTTTTAGGCAGTGATTATATTTTCTGATAGCTTTCCAAGATAATTGCATCCCAATAGAGATGACGCGAGTTAAACAAAAGTACTTGCCAAATTGTTACAAAGGTGTCTAGGACATTATCCATTCTATTATTTTATGCAAAATGTGTAAGGAACATGACTCCCATATCTAAAGCTCAATTTATGTTCCGATGAGAAACTTACTGTTGCCTGATCTTGTTGGCAAACATGCGTTCAATATGTGCTATCTGTAAGCTATTGAGGAGGTAGTAGAGAATACTACAATGCCATCTGGTGGAAATATCTTAACTATTTGTCTGTATAAACTAATAATCAACCTTTGCTTCGTCAGTCTAAAAATGAATCTTCCAAAAAAAACTTGTTCTGCCAGCCGTCAACAAATTCGTAAGTTGAATATTTGTCTTAGCCATCTTTAAATCTGTTCCTAAAAAAGACATGTTGCTCTGACAAGCACAGATGTCTCCACAGTACATATATACCATTCTTTGTTCAATGTTTTCTGATTTGCAATTCATTAGTTTTACTTAATCTGACTTGAGACTGAAGTAATCAAGATTACTTTCAGATAAACGTACTGCAAGTCCCTCTGAGAACTGCCCACACATCACTTTGGCTTTGACCCAGCTGTACAATAACTGCAACTGACAATACGATGTTCCCTGGCTGCTGCACAATTAACTTGGCCGTGATAAGGTGCAAAGCACTGTAAAGACTGGCAAATTGGAAAAAGAACTGGTGAAGGTTCTAGCGGATGTATACAATAAACTTTAAATGGAAATTCATTGACCTGGAATGTTAACTGTATGTTCATTTCCACAGATGCTGCCATTTCTCCTCAATATTTCCAGCATTTCCTGTTTTGAGTTAAATAAATAAATAAATAAATAGATAGATAGATAGATAAATAAATAAATAAATAAATAGATAAATAGATGGATAAATGTGTGTTCACCATGAGTTAAGTCCAACTTTGTACTGTATTTAGCATGTTCTTTTAACCATGCTCGACTCTTTAGTGATACATGTTTGTTATAGTGTATCATTTATTTTAATTTATCTTATAGAGATACAGCACAGAGTTAGGCCTTTCTGGCCCTTCAAACAGTGCTGCCAGCAATCCCCGGATTTAACTCTAGAGTAATCACAGGACAATTTATGATGACCAGTTAACCTACCAAAGGATACAGCTTTGGACCGTGGGAGAAAACTGGAGCACCCAGAATGCAATGCAATGAAGTCACAGGGAGAACATTTATTTTCCTTATAGGCAGTGGCAGGAAGTGAACCCGGATTGCTGGTGCTGTAAAGCGTCGTGCCAACCACTATGTAAACTATGAAAACTATCGTGGAAAACAGCACAAGTGACCCAGGGTCAACCCCACCCAAGATGTTTGTACAATCTCCCCCTGACTGTATGCGTTTCCTCTGGGTGCTCTGCTTTCCTGCCATATTCCACAGAGGTAGAGGTTAGTAGCGTAATTTGGCACATGGGGATAATGAGTGGCATGAGCTCATTGGGACAGAAGGGCCTGTTACTGTGCTGTATCTCTAAATGATTAACTACTAACATCAGTGTCAGTATTACATAGTAATTTGAATGCTCCTACACTTTTCATTGCAAGACCTTTCATTAAGTTGTATATTCAGGTAACATTTAATTGTTTTGCTTCCTCTCAAAATGGTATCAAAAGGGACTTGCTTTTTAGTCCCTGTACCTATTATTCTTTTTCTTCACTAAGCAAAATTTAAAGCCATCTCCTCACATGCTTTTTTTCTGTTAATATCGTTTTACTACCCTGCAAAACCTGGCACATCAAATAAAATTCTGTGAGTGATGAGCCAAAGTACAGAACTTACTAGAAATGGTTTCCATTTAAATTACTGAAATACCTCTTGCATCAATGTATGAAACACCTAAAAGTAATAGAGCTCTGTTTGTAATTGTAACGGCCTGGTATACATCCCTTTCAAGCCCATCTTCTGACCAACCAATTTGTTAAAACACACTAGTCACATTTAATCAACTACTAATCATGGCATCATTAATTTTCACAAAACAGCCCATTAGAGTGTTCCAACAGAAATAGATGTGTCTCCTTGGAATTTCACACATAGCTTCCTGCAAATTAATTTTCAAATAATGTTGTGATATTCTTGCAAAAAGTGTAATTATAATTTCCGCTCCTGAAGCAAATGTGCTTAGAAAATGTCATACAATTCTTCTATATGTCCAACATTGGCCAGGGGCTCAGGTTTTAGATATACAATCACACATTACATACAAATGCTGCATTCAGCAGTTCTCTGCGTTTGTTATTTTTGTACTGACTCCTAAATAATATCTTTATGAGTATCACTGATTTTTGCACATTATGCTACATTTTAAAGTGCATAGAACATTATTGGCATGAACTTGAGCAGTAACGTTCCAACCAAGTCCAAACCAGATGTGTGTCATCATGGAATGACGTCTTTAAAGAATTGATTTTAAATCAGCTGGAATTCATATCATGTACTTATGATTTTAGCAGAAGTATACTGGAAGCATATATGGGTGCATATAGCAAGCAGTAGTTTTTTTTATAAATAAAGGTGGCAGAGGGAAATGAAAGCAACATGTTGGGATGACTGCCATTGCCTGGCAAGCTCAGTACATTGTAAAGTTATTAGTAATGCAGTCATAGCTGGGCACCTAACAGAGGTTACAAGTGGTGTGCAAAATGAGGCATGCTATCACAATGGTATCTGTTGCAATGTATGCTTTATCTACAGATGTAGTCATTTTAATTTTTGTTTTATAATGAAACACAGAGTTTAAGGATGTATGTTATGCAGAAATGAATGTTGTTTGGCAGTTTTGTAAATCTGTACAAAGGGTTGTTCCCAAAAATACAGAATCCTTCAAAAAGTACAAAAACTTACCTTGTAAATAATGGAAGAAAAACTCTAAAACTACAGTACTGGGACATACAAACTATGAACAGCCTGACTTGAAATTATCAAACCTTTTTACCCTTTACAACATGGGAAATAGAATGAATCTCTCTTTCATATGTTCAAAGCATATACAGAGTCCAAAGATCCAGGGAATTGTTACTGAATTCATCTTGGTTCCTCCTAGTAAACGGATGTTTTATCCTTTGTGTTCATACAGTCCCTCCAGAATGCAAGTTTTCAAAGCTCCATACACATTTTGTTCCAGCTTGTATCCTGACTTTGAATTCTTCCAGCAACTGTAGCTCTCACTGCTGCCCAAGGGTTTAAATCCTCCATGCATTCAGAATTGCCATAGAGCCATAAAGTGTAGAGACAGGTACTTCCGCCCAACTTCATGCTAACTCCTTATCTTTTCTAACCCATTTGGCCCATTCCCCTCTTCTCATTTCCTATCCATGTACCTGTCTAAATGGCTCTTAAATGTTGTAACTGCATGCACCATTCCAACTTCATCTGACAATTTGTTCCATGCACACAATGTGTGGAAAATATGCCCCTCCGATCTCCTTTAAATATTTCCCCTCTCACCTTAATCCTGCCCTAAGGGTAAACTTTCCTACCCTGAGAAAATACCGTGACTATCTACCCCATCAAAGCCTCTCATAGTTTCATAGGCCTCTATAAAATGTACCCTCAACTTGCAGTCCATCCAATATCTCATTTAAACTAAAGCCCTCCATTTCAGGCAACAATCCGGAGAATCTCTTCTGCAATCTTTCTAGTGCTAGTTCATCCTTTCTACAGTGTGTCAGCCAGAAATTATCACAATATTCCAAATGTGGCCTAACCAATGTCTTCCAGAGATGCAACATGATGCCCGACTCTTACATTAAATACTCCTGCATTTGAAAGCAATCAAGCTAAACACCTTCTTCACCACACTATTCGATGTGTCTCCATTCTCAAGGAGCTATGAACTTGCAGCCTTCGGTCCTTTGGCACATCATTTTTTCTAAGGTCCGCACCATTTACCATGTATATTCTAGTCAACATTAGTTGACCTAAAATGCATTAACTCACACTTGTCTGGATTAAGTACCATATGCCTTTACTCTACCCAACTTTCCAGTGATCAATGTATCTCTGTATCCCTAAGCAACCATCCTCACCACCTACAATCCCACCAATCTTTATGCTATCTTATCAAACCACATACATTCTCATTGAAGCCATTTGTACTAAAAACTAACACAAAGGTCCCTGCCCAGATGCCAGTTGGAAAAATAAATCTCCATATGACAAGTCAATTGTGGATCCAGTTTGCCTCAATATCTTGGATCCTATATGCCCTAATATTCTGAACCAGCTTACTAAATCAAAAACCTTGCTGAAGTCTATGTATACCACATAAACTGCCTTCCCTTCATCAATTTTCTTCATAACTTCTTCAAACAACTCAAATAGATTTATGAGTTTCATGGCTTATCTTTTCTGCCCTTCTTAAAAGTAGGAAAAATGGTAACCTCCAGTTTTTGGTACCTCACCCATTGTTAAAAATGATGCATAAATCTCTGAGAATTCCAGCAATCTCCTCCCTTGCTTCCCATTGCACCCTAAAATAGATTTCTTTGAGCTTTTGAGATGTTTCCACCTAAATGTGCATGAGTATCACTGGCACTTCCACTTCTCTGATTGACTCTGTCAGCGAACAAATTCCTTAATTCTGTTCTCCCCATTGTAGTCATTCAGGAAGACACATGTATTCCCTGGCTCCACACAAAGACCTACTCTTTCTTAGATACCCTCTTGCTTTTAATATATTTGTAAAAGGTTTTTAATTCTGTCAGCCAAGACAATTTCATGTCCTCTTTTTGACCCTACATGCTTCCTTAAGATTTCTCCTACATACACAATAAACCTCAAAGGACTCACTTGATCATGCTTCCTCCTACTTCTTGGTCAAACGCTCAATTTCCTTTGCTAACCATGTCCCCTAATCTAACCATCTTTTCATCTTAGCCCTACAGGGACATGCTGACTCTGAATTCTTACTATTTCACTTTTAAGTGCTTCCCACATATTAGATGTTGTTTTTCCTTCAAGCAGCTGATCTCAATCTATTTTAGCTAGGTCCTTTGTTTTACTCTACTATTGAAGGTAGATTTTAATTCCAGTTCTAGCCTTATCCTTCTCCAGGAATACCTTAAAACTTACTGACCTATGATTGCCATTACCAAAGGATTTCTATTCTGGCACTTCCAAAACTTATCTATCCTCATTCCCTGAGTAAGGTCGAGTACAGTTCCTGCCTTGTAAGATTCTCTTCCTTCTGCTTTAAAAACCCTTCCTTTATACATTTAACAAATTCCGCTAAAAAGGCTGCTTCCACGAAGGCAATCGCAGTCAATATTGAGAAAGTTAAACTACTACAACTTAATTGCTTTTATATACCACACTATCTGTCTACATATCTGTTCTTCTAAAACCTGCTGACTATTTGGTGGCATTTTGTTTAATTCCATTAAAGTCATTGCCCCTTTCTTATTCCAGATTTAGACTCATCTAGTTTAATTTGCTCGTCCTTAGCGGATATATTCTATGAGTACTGCTCTCCCGGATGAGCAGTGCAGCACCTCCTTCCTCACTGGAAGTCCCCCCATCACACCTGGAGAATACTATACTCAGGAACAATGAGCTGCCGTTCCTGTCCTTCAATCAGCCATGTCTCTGTGATGGGTCCAATATTGTTATCCCACATGTTGATCCACGCTCTGAGCTCATCCATCATGCTTGCGAGAAATCTTGCATTAAAGTAAATGCAGTTAGCCTTCAGCCCTCTTATGTTCCCCCAACCATATCCAGATGCTCAGCCCACTAAACTTGCCTGCTCCATTCACTACATATGCTTCTCTCTCACCTTCCGCTCTGCTGCTCACTTGTTTAGGGTGTGATTCCCTTATATCTTAAATTAAAACCATCCTAAGGAGCACTGTCAACCCTTCCTGCCAAGATATTAGTCCTCCTCCTGTTTACATGCAACCACAGGTCACCTGTACAGGTGTTCTTGTCACCTTATCCCTGCGGGGAGTCTGGTTATCCAAACAACTGAAGCCCTGCCCCTGCACCAGCTCTTTAATTGTTTCACCTTCCTATTTCTGATCTCGCTACTTTGTGGCACGGGAAGTAATCCTGAGATTCCTTTAGGACTTGCATGACTACAGGCACTTTTGGACAAGAAAAGAAGTTATGACAATCCTGAAAACACTAGTTTTCCCTGGAGCACAGTGTCCGGTTCTGTGCATTGCCCTGTAAGAAACATGGGTGGGAAGAACAATGCCTGCTCGCAAAACAGCTCAGAGCAATCTTAACAGCGGTGGAAATAATGGAACTGCTGTCTCACAGCACTGGAGATCCAAGTTCACACCTGACCTCCAGTGCTACTTGTGTGGTCCCTGTGAGAAGGTATGTTGGTTTCTTCTCCTGTGCCAAAGATAAACGGATTTTCAGCTGAATTGGCCTTAGTGGTAGAATCGAGACAGAGTTAGAAATATAGAATACATGGGTGCTTGGAGGACTCAGTGAGCCAAGTTAAGACTCTATAAGAATCTAAAGCACTTAAATCCACTGTTGTAATTGCAAGCAATATGTATATATATATATATATAGTATTGTATATAAAGTGGTATATATTATTAAAGACAAAACATTAATTTATCTTTTACTTTCTCCTTTCCAGACTGGACTTGCATATCCTGGTTCTGGTCAAAACAGGCTCAGGAAGCAAGATCAGATTTCCCAGCGTATGTACTGGGAAACTCAGCAAGTTGTGTTAGGTTGTTCAATGCCACGCTGAATATAATGAACGAGTACAGCCTGGAAGTCACTGGATGGGCTCTGCCAGCTAGTTTGGGACTACAGTTTCCTAAACTCACTGGCACTTATGCTGAGGTACTCTGGCAGTCTGCATAGGGTTTGATCCAATGTCTCCAGCTAGTTTCACTGGCAAGGTCTAGACAAGACCAAACTTTGGAGGAGCAGTTTCACATCTCAGAAAGCATATGTGCACGTGGAACCTCACCCCATCAATGACACATCCACGAGGAGGCATATAAACAAGATCAATCTTAATGCAACCCTCAAGACAAGAACATCTCAAAGGAAGCTTACTGATTGAGATGTGCTCATCTTGTACAGTAGAAGGAAGGCACGGGAGGAGGATTTCAAAGTCCTCACTATGTTTACGAAGGAAGGAAAGAGACCAGGATGCTTTAACCCTAAGGGAATACAGCAGCTGTCTTTCTGATGGATAGCTGATCAGTCCTGAGAGTTACAGTCAGTTTTCTGTAGGGGAATACTGCACGCTTTATGCAGTGGCATCCAAAGCCCCTGGATGCTATCTGAACTGTGAGCTTTCACAAAAGGTTCCAACTTGCTGGAATACTCTGTGAAAGAAAATAAAAACACATGTCTCATATAGCTACATTCGTAACTTAATCACATTCCGAAACATTTAAGAGCAAATGAAATATTTTTCAAATGTAGGATATGCAACAACCAATTTTTTCATAAGCATTCACAAACAGCAATGTGAAAATTGTCGGATAATGGGCCAAGATAATGGCTATTTAGAGAATTATTTTAAATCAGAATTCTGTTACTAACCTGTCATTTCTTCATTAAGTATTTGAAAGGCAGATGAGTTCTTGGTTTAACACTTAATCTGAATGGAAGATACAGAAGCCTGAAGACACACACTCAGTGATTCAGGAACAGCTCTTCCCCTTTGCCATCCGATTCCTAAATGGACATCGAAACTTTGGGCGCCACCTCACTTTTTTTTTTAAATATACAGTATTTCTGTTTTTGCACATTTTTAAAAATCTGTTCAATATACGTAATTGATTTACTTGTTTATTCATTATTGTTTTATTTTATTTGTTATTTTTTTCTCTCTCTGTTAGATTTTGTATTGCATTGAACTGCTGCTGCTAAGTTAACAAATTTCATGTCACATGCCAGAGATAATAAACCTGATTCTGACTCCATCAGTGTGCCAGTTATTTAATACCACCCTACCATAACCCCAGATGAGTATTGGTCATGTTAGAACTCACTCCTTGGGCATTCACAATATATTTTACTGATGGATCTTCTGAAAATATTGTATCATATAAAATGCTGAAGGACTTCACTTGCATTCAGTGAATTACAGCTACTGTTTTTTGTTATGCAAACAGCAACATTCTTCAAACTACAGTGAAATGAATCTGCTTTGGGTTACATTATTGAATTTGAGTGCTGGTATGCTTGTCTCTTTGTTGGGTTGTAGGTTCAAGTGCTGAATTGTGTATGAAACAGCCTGAATGTTACACTGCTGTACAAGGCACTTTGTTGAATGACATATTGCACTAAGCCCATCTGCCTTTCAAGGCTGAAGTGAAAGATGACAGTTTAAATAAAAGCAAAAGCAGTGGACTTCTGCAGATGTTTTCATGACCATTGACACCATCAAAGGTTGATGGCTAGGATGATCCTCAGATATTCTCAAACACTGCTGACATCACTTTACCAGAAATGCAAGCAAGAAGCACAAGTTTCTGTTGGATGTTGAGGAAAGAACTGCAGGAGCAGGAGCACCTGTCATAAGTCACACCACTATTTGTGGGAACAAATGAAATGTTGGAGGAACTCACCGGGCCGAGCAGCATCTGTGGAGGGAACTGGATGGTCAACGCTTTGGGCCGTGACCTTTCATCTAGACTCTTCACGGTTTGTGTGGCCTTGCTATGCCTAGCTTGGTTTCCACATTCTGCTAAATTGAAACAGTTACCACAGTAAGAAGAAACTTTTTTGATCAGAAAGCCCTTTAAGAGTTGTTGAGATGGAGAACAATGCAATACTCTGTCTCATTTCCTCCAGATAGAGATAAGTGACTGGGACCACCGAATGACATTAGAAATCAGTTGTGGTTTGAGGATGCCCCCGTGTTGCAGTAACCTTACAGCTTGAAGATCCCAAGCTTAATTTGGATCTCATATACTGTGCGCACTGTCTGTACATTCTCCCCTGACTCCACGGGATTTTCTTGGCTGCTTCAGTTTTCTTCCACATCCCAATGGTGTGGGGGAGGTTAACTGGCTACTTTCAATTGTCCCTTAATATAAGTTAGTGGCAAGAAGAATCAAAGGAGAGTTGATGAATCTGTGAGAACATTGCAGGGAAAGTGCATGGGGAACGGGATTGCTCCCATGAGATCTAACATGGGCTTAGTGAGTTAAATGACCTCTGTCAGTGTCTAAAGCGAAGAAAGGAGGAAAGAAGTTGTAATTTTAAAGATCTGTGTGTACTTATATTTGGAAAGTGAATTGCCAAAAGACAAGCTTTTATATATATATTTGTAAAGCAACAATTCCCAGAAACTATGTATCATCATTTTGATTCCCTGGGCGTTGTACTAAGTTGATAGAAAGTTCACTGGATGTATTTGTTTGTGTGTTTCTGATGGTTGGATCTGGCACTGCTTAATGCTTTACATGCTGGCAAATAAGGTCGGCATTATGGGACTCTCAGGCACCATAACGATCAAATCCTCTCTTTCACAGCCTGTTGAGCACCAGGCTACAATATACAATTTCCACTCATCTCGAACATTTTCTCCACCATGCCATCATGAATAAGATGTGTAGCCCTGATTACTTCAACATTTCTTCATGCACTGTAGTTTCCCAGCATGCCTGTACTGATCTCAGTTCCGTTGTTAAAGGCACCTGGGATTCACCTGTTCTGCTGACAGTTTCCTAAGCCAAACAAGAAAGGCAGAAAACATTGCTGCAGAAGGCCTGGACCAAGGGCCGCACTGCTGAGGTCTATTGATGCTTTAACTGCCTACCCTCTTATACAGACATACTGTAAAAGTTAAAGCTGACTAAAACAGAGTGATGAGTTTTCTTCTTTACATGATGTTTACAGAACCATTTATTTTAGTTTGAAACCAGATGAATATAATTCTATTTCAAAGGAATATACTCCTGGAGTTTACCTGTGACCAGAAAATCATATTTCTTGGGTGCAAATATTAATCCTCCAGTAAACTTCACTCTCCGTAGGACAAGAAAGAACACCCTTTCTTCTCCTATACTCTTCTCCAACAAAAGTTCTGTCACTTTTTTTCCCACTAGAAGAGTCATAAGACTCACAGTTTCACATCTATCTTTTCCACTGTCATGTGGTCTCTATGATCACATTGATTTCTGGAATGAGTTCAAAACTCCTTACATCCAGTTCAGTTTTTGTGGGTTTTTTTAATCTTTTGAGACACAATATGAATTAAGTAATACATTATTCATATTGGTGCAGGATAAGAGAGGAATGAAGTTGTGCATGTATTCCTTTGATGGTGGTAAAAAAATTGTGAAAATTCTGCTTAAAGTTTGGATCATTTCACTGCAAGGAATATGTGAAGGCCTTGGCAATGGTTTGATATTTTCTGCTGGCTCCTTGGAAAGAATTCCTTGGCACAAAAATTCAAGATTGTTGCACCTTGAATGTCACCCTAAAATTGAGGTCAAATGCTCTCACAACATATTGAACCCTTGGGAAACTGATAACTTGCAGCAGTGTTATTAGTTTGTGTTTGTTACTGTAAAGCAACTATTTAAATGTTTTGTAAACTGGCTGTGTGTTTCTTGTTATCTAAGCAAACTGCTTCTTTCAAATGATATGTACATTGAAATTGCAAATGCCGCCACCTTTATTGTTAGAACAATGTCAATGCTCCCAAGTGCTTTGAAAGATCTTTATGTATCATAAAACCTCAGTCTAGAAGCTGTGAACTTTGTGTGTTTTCTAACCTCAATGAAAAAGAATCCTCACTTTCTATTTCAATATCTTGCTGATTCCTTTGTTTGTTCACCAATTAAGATGTGGTGAGTAGGAAATGACAGCCAGTTTGTGCCTGGCTGACAGAGTAGAAAGTAAAGACAACATCTGAGACACATCACATTGCTTGTTCTTCCTTGAAGTTACAGTTAAAGTTAAATAAACAACCAACCAAAATATTTCACCATGTAAATCTCATGATTAGAGTGCATTTAAAGCACAAAAGAGTTCCACCCTCTTTTCTTCATATTGTGTGCCAAATATTGACATAAATACACCCGATGTGGTTGTATATCAGCCCAGTAATCTCAACCACTGAGTCCCACATGGACTGCCTTCACTATTAAATGTGGGAAAATCAACGTTAGCAGAACATTTATATCATCCAGGAATAAATTTCTCATCCTACATCAGACATTGTTTGCCAATATACTTAGCAGGCTATTTTTGTTTATTTCCGTATAATTGTCAGGAAATGTGGAGAAAGCTTGATCCAAATGCAAAGCAGTGGAGACAATTTAGTGGTGAGCGATAACTTTAATAATAAACTGCAAACTAACAAGCCACAGAAAAAGAGAGAACAGATTAACAGGTCAAGACAACAAGGTAGCTGAAGGCTAGGAGCAACTGGTTGAGGCTGGGTGGTTTGATAAGAGAACAAGGGCTACGGATGAGAGTTGCTTTAAATGGGCTGCAGGTGATTCCTGTTAACTGGGTGGAGACTGGAAGGTGTCTGCCTTTGCAGGCCCAAAAATAATTCTGTGTAAAAGCGTTCTGAGGCAACATTCTCTGATTCCAAATTCCATAAAATAATTTAGATAATTTCAATTTCACAGTAGCATGCACAAAATATTGGCAAACACAAGCTTTACTATGCTCTGCTAATCCTGAATGCTTGGTGCTATCTTGCAGTGAAACAGACACTGTTGTTAAAAATGTTCTTGTTGCCAAGCTGATTATTATCTGAGCTGATTTGTAAAAGCTTAACAGTAGCAGAGTTATTTGATGGTTAGTTTATGGTAACAATAACCACTTGTAGCATTTGTAAGTGGCTTAGGTTCTAAGGCTTTTTATTTTACTCGACCAATTACTTGGTATCCATTGTGGAAATGGGTTTCGAGCAGTGGAGAAAAATGGGCCTTCAGATGATATTGTAAAGGTCATGCCTTGTCAGTTTCATTTTACTTCCCAAGCCAAGTTAAAATTATACTTCAAGAGAAGGACATTTCCCATGGTATTGTGGCAATGATTGTGTAACCCAATCACTCTTTTTCTGAAACCATGCTCCCAATGGAAAATCTTGTCTCCCAGAACATCCAAATTTCAGAAAATATCCCCAAAGGGGTTTGGTCTTAATGATATTATTCATGCCTCCTCAATCAAGTACATCAAAGATTTAAGCCTGGAAGATTGGGCAGTGGATGAATGAAGAAAGCTGAAATGGGACTGCGGGGGTGAGGGGTCGCATGGTAGCTTTATACAGAACCATGAGGGAATAATTTCCATGCCTTTGGAGCATGCAAGGGAAGATACACAAAAGAAGTGGAGAACCCAGAACTTTGCTGCAATTGCATCAATTAACCTCTTGTAATCACAGGAATTGCCTAAAACATCAGCTTACCTTTTTTGTTATGGGTTAAACATTCAAAAGTGTAGTTTTTGAGGGCAACCACTTCCAGAGGAGTGCAGTGATCTCAGGTGATCTAATGTTAAGTTCCCCATCGTGGAAGTGGGAAGAGACACCATCATCCTCTGCTGCTTGTTTATACACCAAAGAAATCAGAACATAATCCAAGTGATTGATGAAGGGGTGGGAGGGGAGTCAAAAAGAAAATGGAAAGCTTTTTCTGCAAATGCTGAGAATGTGGTCTTCTAGAGCTGAATCATGGCAAGATCTTCAGTAATAGTGCAGGTGAGTTGAAAACTCAGTCAGCTCCATCATGGGCAATAGCCTCCCCAGTATCCTGGACAACCTTCAAAAAATGATGACTCAAAAAGGTGGCATCCAACATTAGGGACTCCCATCACCCAGCACATGCCCTCTTCTCATTGCTATCATCAAAGAGGAGGTACAGGACCCTGAGGATGCACACACACTTTAGGAACAGCTTCTTCCCCTCTTCCATCAGATTTCTGAATGGACAAAGAACCCATGTACGTGACCTCTATTTTTTCCTGACTTTTTGCTCTCTTTTTCACTACTGATTTAATATAATTATATAAATTTTTCTTATTTTAATTTATAGTTTTTTTAAATGTATTGCCATGTAGTGCCACTGCAGAGTAACATATTTCACGATATATGCCAGTGATATTAAACCTGATTTGGATTTTGAGATTTGAAAAAACAAGAAGTCTTGTTTTTTTTTCCATTAATGTCTTGCTTCCTGATCAAACTTCATGGTGACACATAGTCATAAATCTGTAACTTATTGTTGCCAAACACTCTGAAATGTGTATGGTTTATGTTTGTGTGCAACTGTTACTTTAAGGATGATGAACCCACAATGCCCTTGAGAGATCTGTGTCACGTGGTTAACCATTGTAACCATGCTTCAATTCAGTTGAGAGGCCACAATCTTGTATAAAGATTTGTCTCCCTGATGCTCCGGGTGTGTTATGTAATACTTTACAATATGAACTTAAGAAAAATCACCTTGAGGGTGGCCACAATGAGGCTGGAGGAAAAAGACCTTATATTCCATCTGGGTAACCTCAAAGCTGATGGGAATGAATATTGATTTCACCTTCTTGTGAAAATAAATCTCTCCCCTCCACCCTTCTATTCCACACTCTGGTTTCTAACCTCTTTTCACGTGCTTATCACCTCCTCCTGGGTCCCTTTCTCCTGCGTCCACTCTCCTCTCCTATCACATTCCTTCTTCTTTAGCCCTTTACCTTTCCTACCCGCCTGGCTTCACCTATCACCTTTGAAATATCCTCCTTCCCCTCCCCAACTATTTTATTCTGGCGTCTTACTGCTTCTTTTCCAGTCCTGAAGACAAGTCCGAAAAGTTCACTGTCCATTCATTTCCTTGGCTGCTGCCTGACCTGCTGAGCTGTTCCAGCATTTTGTGTGTTTGATAGTAAAAATCCAGTTCAACAAGAATGAATACCTCTTGGAGAGTTTGTTCAGGCGTGACCGATGAGCCTAGCAAAACAGGAGGATGAAATTGTCACTACTGAGGTAAGATGTATAAATGGGGTTCAAGACAAGATGTCAGAAGCAGCACAGCTGGGTTGCTTCAGAAGTCTTTATTAATATGATGGAATCCTAGAGGCATTTACCATTTAAATTGAAAATTAAATATGTTTTTCAATGCCAAAAACATTGGTATTTTTTGTCTGTGAGCACTACAAAAATGTTGTTATCTTTGAATGAGTGAAAGACATGCTAACTGTGAAAGAGGGCTTGGACTCTTAAATAACACAAAGTTCAGTCATTACTGTTGATTAGTACAGCACTATCTGAAATGTTTAATATACAAATCCAATATACATAACTGGATACCAGATGAGGCAGTCTGTAAGTGCGTGGTAAATTTGAGGGACCATGCGAAACATTGCAGTATTAGAAGATGACTGGATTAAGTCTTAAAGAAAGCTGATATGTGGGCTAACTGATAATTCTCTACAGGTTAAACTGTAACCAAACCTCACTGGCCAAAACAATGTCTTACTGCACATGTGCTTAAGAGAAATGCTCAAAACTGGGAAAAAAAGTGGCAAGCCAAACTTGGGAAAACTGTTTTGGTCAGAGATTAAATCACAACATTTGAGCAATGATGTGTTTAAGCACCATGCCCGGTGTGGAAGAAGACATGCAAGTAGCTGGATTTTCCCTCCTAAGTCCCATGGTCCACTCTTGATCCAACATAGTGAAGCAGAGTAAATGAACGTCAAAAAAGCTGCTGATGCTTGAAAATTGACAAAGTGGGGAAAAGATTTCGGCAGGTCTTACAAAATATTGAAAAAAGAAACAGTTAATGGGACTGTCCGACCTGGGATTTTCCAGTGTTTTCGTTTTTTGTTTCAGCAAAGTGGAGATGGTGTATAGCAACTCAAGTAAAAGTGTAACACGATTAAGTAGTACTAGTGAGGATCAAAGAATCACCATGAATCTCCATTCAATTGTTACTAGGACTGGTGGGCTACCAACAACTATGCGAAACCATGTTGTATGACTAACTACTATAACTACAAACACAAGCAGGTCTGCAGAAGATGCTTCATGTCCATTGAGAGTCCACCACAACCATCGCTAATTTATTTAATACTCCATGTGACTTAATCCATGTCATAATTCATGGTTCAGGTAGAACTCAATACTCTATCTAGAGTTGAAATTCCTAACTAGTTTACTGCTGCATGCCTTGCTGCTTTATGTGTGAGCATAACACACATATAGTTCAAAGTATATATTATATGCACTTTGTGATTAATTTTATTTTGCTTCAATCTCATAATGCAAAAATATTTTGAAGTAAAATCTCTATGCTCTGTTCTTTAGCTTGGGATCCTCCAGCACAACCTACAACATGGCAGTATTTGGTCTTTATACTTAAGCATTGTCAAATTTTCCAGTTGACTTCACTTGTGCTTTATTTATATTATTCTTGAAATAATTTCCCTATAACACCTAGGGAAGTGCTCAACCCTAGTTGGCTATGTATCATGATGTTCACAGCCTTCAGGATGATTTCATTTAGCACCAGTGACTGGGACCTTAACAATTCTGCCAGTTGGCAGCTGATTTAGGTGCATCTCCTAATTATAGCATACTTAAATAAAAGGAAAAACTGAAAATGCTGGAAATCTGAAATAAAATTAAGAACTGTTGTAAGTACACCACAGAGTGGTCAAATGCCAGGAAATGGCAGTCTATAATGTTTGGGGTAAATTAGCTTCCATTTTGTCAACTTTCTGAAGCTTGATTTTAAGACTGCTGAAAACATTTTGATCTTGCCACTTCTTGTCCTTCATTGGACTTTGCCAATATTGGACCAACTGGGAATTTCAGTTTGCAACACTCAGGATGCTAAAAACAGTATTAATTAATTATTTGTTCACCTCTAGGTCTGACCCTACCATTTCTGGACTATTTACTTCCTTTGCTTCTAATTACTTAAGGTTGATAGGGTCACTGTTAGCTAAAAAAATACAATGTCATGTGGTTAACAATTGCAACGTGTAATTTTGATTCTGACATTCAATGATTTTCTGCAATTATTAGA
The DNA here is from genome assembly GCF_030144855.1 of Hypanus sabinus. Classification (NCBI taxonomy): domain Eukaryota; kingdom Metazoa; phylum Chordata; class Chondrichthyes; order Myliobatiformes; family Dasyatidae; genus Hypanus; species Hypanus sabinus. The sequence continues at coordinate 42,077,612 of NC_082715.1, read as the reverse complement.
GCTCCACAATTCTTTTGACTTTGTTTCCCAACTTGGACTTAACTTGGGGCTACTGGAGGGCCCCATTTTGTAGGTAGGGTCTTTGTAAACATTGAGTGAACAAGCCAGGAAAGTGAGCCGGAGTCAGGATAGGTCAAAATGGCAGAGACGGAGATATGGCCTTACCATGAAAGGTAAATTATTGGGATAGCAGTCTATTCAGCTATTATTTCATGTGGTTGAATTCCTGTGCTTTATGGAAGGTTTAACGATTCATTTCTATGCAAGGCAACTATAGATATTTTCACCTTACAAAAAGTAACAACATATCTCTGGACTCATTCACTTTAGTCATTTTGCCTTAAAGTAAAATAAAATGCATCCTCCTTTTTTTTATCAGGAAATCATTTAAGAAAAAGGGAAATCTATCGTCACACATTTAAGCAGCCTTAATCAGGACTGAACTGAACAAGGCACTTTAGGAGGATTTTTTTTAATCTTATAACCAGTTGGTAAATTTATGAGAAATTAGGTTTGACTGGAAGCATTCAACTTGAATCAGTCTTCACGATATGCTAATAGGAAAAGAATAGTAAGAACAACAAATGTAAAGCAAGATTTTGGTGTAAACTCTTTTAATAGCTAGTTTGTGGCAGTAATTGAATTTGTTTGCACACATTCCCTTACTCCCCTTGGAAAATGAGGTCACAGTATGGTTCAGTCCTTACTTTCCACTTGACATGCACAACCAAGTGAAGGGGGGCAAAGGGTTCCATATAGAATTAAATGTTTTCAAACAAACAATGACATTTTGCTTCTGAAAATCTGAAAATATACTGAGAAGCCACTTTGAATAATGATCTCTTTATCAGCATTGTTTTAAGTTTAGATTGCACATTTGTCTATTTATGAATATAATTTTCCACACTTGGTAACTCAATCAATAATTTGTGGTCAAGGATCACTTACCTGAAATGCTTTGTCTCCTGAAAGCGCCTGTGCTGCCGGGCCCTTCAGGCATTTCTTACTTTAATTAATTAATTATGGTTTGTGGTTTGTGTTTATTTTTCATTCCCATTTGAAGCTGAAGCGATAAGAATAAGGCAGAAGAAGTAATAACTAAATGGATGGTATAGCAGATTCAAACAATGTTGAGAAAATCAGATATTTGGTTCAGTCTTTTACATTTGGTTGCAGAGCAATTAAGTGGAATGTCTATCAATTATCCTGTTACTATCAGGAATTAACTGCATCAGACAGGGGTTTATGCTAACAATCAGTATGATGGAGTTGCCACTGACAGAAATATTTTATTTAACCTGTTAATATAGTGTCAGACAGAGAAGGGCACCTATATAGGCTGCTCAGCCCAATGAGTCAGACACATTTTGACACTTAACATACTTTTCCCCAATATTTTCCCCATGTTGCCATTTATTCATTGTTACCAGGACTCCCTCCTGACCCTCGGGTTCCTCTCAAAACATTAATCCACCAAACTTAAAATCTTTGAGGATACAACTGGAGCTAGCAGTCACAGGATGAATGTGCAAACTTCACAGAGGTAGTAGCATGGAGGTCAACTGGGTCAGTGGAGATATGAAGTTGTGGCTCTATTTATGCACTATGAACTGGCATTGCAGTTAAGTAATAGGTCCAGCAGCCAATATTCTAGGCCACTGAGGCCAGTAAGTTTGAATCCCAGCATACCTACAGGCAGAATTTAAGTTTGAGCCATTGCACACTCATGAAATGTATTCTTCTTAAAAGAAAACGAGGCTTAACAGCAATAGTCATGAAGTAGTAAAGATCCACTGATGCCCTTCAGGGAAAGAGATTAGTCATCCTTTCCTAATTTAGCCTGAGACACTAACATGGTTGACTCTTCAGTTCAGAAGCAATTGGCAGTGGGCAATAAATGCTGATAGTACCAGCGATGTTTATCAATAAAAAAAAGGTAAACGTCAGGAGCTACTCTAGTGGGGTATTAAATACGGGTTTTGGAAATTTGAGGAGCGTGCAGTGAAATCTGTAAAGGCAATTAGCAGCATTAAGAGGATGCAGAAGTAAATGTTTAGAATACTGCAACGCTTGACTTCTGATAAAAAGATAAAAGAGAAATATAGCAGATACTTATAAAATTATAAAATAAATCTACAGTGTGAAATTGACAAGACGATAACTATTTGTTGGTCATTCCAAAGCAACAGTTCAGAAATAATAAATAGCCAATGTGAGTTGAAATGTAAGTTGAAGACTTAAAATTAGAACAAAAAACTTCTGTCAGCAATTGAAAAAATTGAAGTTAATGTTAATGTGGATACTGCGTCCAAGTATATTCACAACCTTTTCAAGTTTCTAGTACTTTATTTTCCCTTTGATAGTAAATTTATGGATTTATTAAAAGAATAGTATTCTTTTCCCAAACCTATATAGTCCATGACAAGCATCTTAATAAAAAAAAGTTCATTGGGTTTGTAAAATACTTTGCTCTATATCAGAAAATAGCATTCTAAGAAGCTTGATATTTTTCTTAGATTATCCTATATAATAATTGAATATAGTTTTCCAAATGTTTGGTTTTATTGTAGTTTTGAAATCAAATTACCATTATTGCATTCAGTAAAACCCTGCTTTGAGACTGCAGTTTCTTCATCTGAATTTCCTCAAAATTCTGAGATCGGATGTATTTGACCTAAACTTCTTTCAGGAAAACAATCTAAATTTGGAAGTGTGAACTTTACAAATTGTGGTAATCGAGGATATTGAAAGCAATTTTCATATTCAGCAGAAATAAAAAAGATACATTGCCAATTCCAGAAAATTTAAATTAAAACAGAAAATGACAGAAAATACACAACAATCCAGAACCTCAAAGAAGATGAGGGTTAATGTTTTGCGTGTAGATCCTTCCATCAGACCCTGTACTACTGCTGCTAATTACAACATGTTAGTGTTTCCTCTATGCTCCCTTTTAAGGTCTCTAAAATTACAAACCTGTGAGCTGCCTGTTATTTGGAGATTTAGCCATTCAACATTTCAACTTCTATTTATTTATTATTCTGACTTTTCAATTTCAGAAGAGTGCTTGTGCCACCTGATTAATGACAGTGGGAACAATATTTCCAGACAAATAAATGAGAAGTAGCATAACCATGGTGGTAACCAAAACCAAAGGTATAAAAAAACACAAAATGCTGGCAGAACTCAGCAGGCCAGACAGCATCTATGGGAGGAGGTAGTGACGACGTTTCAGGCCAAAACCCTTCATCAGGAGGGTATAACCCTCATATCCCTTCACCCTCCTGATGAAGGGTTTCGGCCCGAAACGTCGTCACTACCTCCTCCCATAGATGCTGTCTGGCCTGCTGAGTTCTGCCAGCATTTTGTGTTTTTTTGTTATTTATTTCCAGCATCTGCAGATTCATTCGTGTTGCCTTTGAAACCAAAGGTATTGTTGTTTTCATGTTTTCAGACTTTATAAGCACACCAGGGCTTAGCCATGGCACAATAAATTTATGGTGGAAGCATATGTCTAACTTTCATCAGATTATGCAGAGCAATTCGAGGACTCCGATTGCCTGATTTTTCCATATTCATCTCCACCTAGTGCACATGAAAAAAATGCTCAGGAAATTTCACCCGATTTATTTTTTGAGAAATAGAAAATTACATTATGAACCATTGAGTTTCAAACATGGATTCTCCTCTCGTATCAACCAGAGGTACTGGTCATGTGAAACTCGGAAAATCCACAGAACTCTCCGTACTAAAGCACAAAAGAGTGAACTCCTTGACATCAAGATTCCAGTGACAGTCAACAAAGAAAGCAAGGCAATCAAACCAAAAAGAAAAATGCTTTCAGCAGAAAGATATAGCATAAATGAATTTGAGCAGAAGATATGTAAGAGCATGATGTAATGATAATAGTAATCCAAAATTTTAAAGCTGCACGTAACTCAAGTAGGGTACAGCAAAACATGTTCTGAAGAGACCCATAAGGATTCCCTGAATGTCATTATTTGCACATTTCTACATACTTAGCAAACCTGTTGTATCTATTAGAATATGTTTGGGGAGTAATCTTTGTAGTCTTAGTAATACAAATGTAGGGAATCGTAAAAAGCGAACTATAAACTTAGGAGAACATAGATTTGGCTGACCTTAGAATGTTTCTTATAGTCATGCTCCTGGAAGGCAGCGTATGTGTGTAATTTCAAATGTGGGAGCAATTTTACTTGTAATGAAGCAAATCTCAGTAGATTTTGCCACTGATTTGTTCATTCTTTCATCATACTCTGTACAGCATACACTAACATATTACATGAAGGTTCACAAAAGGGCCAATTAAGACAGGATTAATCATGCTGTAAGAGCAACTATGTAGCAACAAAGATTATTTAAAAGGTACATTAAATGAAGACATAATAAATGTAAATAAAAAACACATGGGCCTGAACAGAAAACAACAAAATTTAACTTGACGCTAATTAAAACGTACTTAAAGATTAAATTTCATCTATATTGAAATGCTAAATGGGCACTATATTTTTCCCAATACCAAATCAATTGTTACAAAAAATAAGCACAAAATTTGGGCATTCTTGCTTTCAGGGTTTTCTCCTTTGAAGAAACATTGATAGTAAGGCCTGTCAAAGACATGGGGAAATGAACTGGTGGAGTGATTGTGGAAAAACGGAATATGTAGAAAAACGAGTGAGTTATGATTCATAGATCTTCAGATATGCTTTCACCAACTCCAAGGTACATAGAGTGGACGGTGGCAACAATAAGGCCACAGATTAGGGCTTCTGTGAACTGAAACTATTAGTGGACAAAGGTATTGAAGTGTATTCTGAATTGTGGGCAATGAATGTATTTTGAATTGACCAGAAGAGTTTATAAGTATAAAAATATTATCCAGACAGACATACTTTAGATCCCAGGATTCAATGCTTTCCATATCATGATCTCTTTTTTGCTGTGAGTTATAAATAAAAGATATTTATAACCTCCAACTTTCCTCCAGTTTTTCTTGGTAATTAAATGACGAGTTTGGTTCAATTTGATGATGTCATTGTGACAGCAAAGTATGAGGGGATAAGAAGCAGAAAACTTCCTGGAAATAATAGGTTGGGAGTAAATAAGGAGCTCAAAAATGATAGTAATGCTGGCAGAAAAACTGGTATTTGAAAATTACTCATGACCTGGTAATGTAAATTTAGAATTTTTATAAAGTTGGGTTGCACTAGTTATCATCTTTCTAAATTCTGTAGATTCTGCAACAGCTCCCAGAAGATAGCAAATGTAACTCTAGTATTTAAGACCAACATAAACCATGAACTAGTTAGCATTACATATGTAGTAGTGAAAATTCTGGAAGCTGTTATTAAGAGAGTAGTTCTACAACTCTTGCAAAATAAAAATAGGATTTGGCAAATTCAGCATTAATTTCTGAAGGGAAATCCTGTTTGACAAACTTTTTTTTTACAGTTATATCTAATAGAATTGGTAAGTATTGAGTGATGTAATTAGTCTTTTTGAAAGCCTTTGCAAAGATGCCACACAAGATCAGTCAACAAATTTAGAGCAGTTAATGTCGGGATAATCACTGGCATGTTCTGAGCATTGGACAGAGAGCAGGAAATTGGAATAAATAGATCACATTTAGGTTGATACGTTGTGAACTGTTGGGTGCTTCAGCTATTTGCAATCTAAATTAGTGGGTGAAGTCATCAGATAATCTTCTGTATGTATTGCATATAGACTGGCAAATAGATGGGCAAGGACATCCCAGATAGAATATGAAATACATTCCTGATATAATGTGGAATAAAGTGAGACAGCCCTCTTTTGATTGAAAAAATCTAAAGCTATAGTTCTAAATGGAATATGGAATATATTGTAGAAGAGTATAGCACATGAACAAGCCCTGTGGCCCATAGTGTTGTGCTGCACTAACAAAATTCGTAATTAAAAGCCTAACCAAACGATTACCTTCTGCCCACACATTCACGTGCGTAAGAGTCTCTTGAATGCCTCTATTGCACTTGTCTCCATTAACACCATATGCAGCACACTCCAGCCACCCAAAAAAAGCTTACCTCACACATGTCTTTGAATCTATCCCCTCTCACTTTAAACGCATGCCTACTGGTATTAGATATTTCAACCCTGGGAAAAAGATACTGGGCTGGAGTACTCTATCTATGCCTCTCATAATCTTAAAAACATCTATCAGATCTCCTGTCAGTGTCTGCCACTCCAGAGAAAACAAACTAAGTTTGTCCAAACTCTCCTCTGAAAGCATACTTGCAAACTTCTTGTGCGCCCTCTCCAAAGCCTCAACATCCTCCCTTATAAAGAGGCAACCAAAACTGAATGCAATATTCCAGATGCAGCCTAGATAGAGTTTTATAAAGCACCAACATCATCTCGCAACCTTTGAACTCAATTCTTCACCCAATAATGGCAAGCATGCTATATGCCTTGTTTGCCACCTATCAATCTGTATAGCCAGGGAGAAATGGTGAGAGATTGAAAAGAATTTGTGTTTAGAGAGACCTGGCTGTATTTGTACTTGAATAACAAACAGGTCTGATTTCATGAAGGCCCTGTATAATTGTAACAAGGCATCTTTGTTCTTGAACTCAAATCTTAATTCTACTGAACCCAGATAAGTGTGAAGTGGTTCATTTTGGTAGGTCAAATATGATGGCAGAATATAGTATTAATGATAAGACTCTTTTGGCAGTGTGGAAGATCAGAGGGATCTTGGGGTCTGAGTCCATAGGACACTCAAAGCAGCTATGCAGCTTGATTCTGTGGTTAAGAAGGCGTATGTTGTATTGGCCTTCATCAATTGTGGGATTGAGTTTAGGAGCTGAGAGGTAATGTTGCAGCTATATAGGGCACTGGTCAGACCCCATTTGGAGTGCTGTCCTCAGTTCTGGTCGCCTCACTACAGGAAGGATGTGGAAACCATAGAAAGAGTGACTTTCATGTTCTAAACTTTTTTTCTGTCATTCTGACGTTTATCTGTAGTTCCTTTACTGCAGTCTCTAATGATATTGCCATGGTTAATGCCTGCTCTAAGGTTATGTCTCTTTCTGACTGTAGCCTCTATTGAATGCTGTGATTATGCCTGTCCTTTAATGCATCAGAATATCTACATCCAAAGTCCCCGTATTGAGAAAGTTTGCACAGTTCTGCAACGTATTCAGAGGTGCTTTCATCCTTTGACTGGTTCATTTTCTAAAACCTAAATCTCTCAGCTATTACCAGTGGTTTAGGGCTCAAATGATTTTGTAAAGTTGAAATAATCTCATCGAACATTTTGCTGGCTGGCTTTTCGGGAGTTCCTAAGTTGCACAAAAGCCTATATGTTTTAGCACCCATTAAGCTAAGAAGTGTGGATACTTTCTTTTCTTCATCCACATCATTCACATTACAGTTAAACTCTCTTGATATAAGATTCCCAGTTTTCATTAGCACTCAAATTCATCAACTCTCTTGATTAAGGCCATCATCTTATTATTTTCACTTTAACTTTGTTAGTTGTGCATCTTTCACTGTTACTCACTCATCCCTTTGTTAAGATCATGACTGCCTTCTTTGTACTGTTAAACACTTTCCTCTTGCTGTCTCTTTTCCTTCCTCTGAAGGCAGTCATCTTGTAACTATCAGTGCAGTTGGTGAGATTCACTGACGTTCAGGTTCATACTTTTCACCAATTTGTTGAGTCTGTGTCATTATTCTAAAAGACATAGATCCACACATTACATTCCTGCCCATTGATGATGTCACAGTTATCAATTTTCTACTACATTTACAAAATTTTTCCTCAACATGTTCAATTTATCCAAGTCAGCTCATATGGATTTACATCAATCGACATCTCAGCGGCATCCTGAACAATGGTGATCTGCTGAATTTTTCAGTAATGACTCCATGGCTTTAGAAAATGTTCTTGGTGTTTACTCCCTCCTGCTTCTACCAGCTTCTAAACGCTCGAGTTTTTCATTCAACAATTGAGTCCATGCGTGTTCTATTTTACACGAGAGGTACATTGATGATTTAACCATGACATATTGGCAAAGAGGTAAAATCCAGTTCTTGAGAAGGTTTACTTGGTGTGTACATTGGCATAACACTGCTGATTGTACAAACATTCAAGCTTAGAAACAAGCACCAGAATTGTTTCATGGTATCAGTTGTACTGATCTACCCCAACAAATTCAGCTGAAATCCACACCTGTATGGAGAAATATGCAGATGCCAGAGCTCCATCGTCAATGGTATGGGACCCTTCTGAGTAGAAATACATGAATAGAAAATTCTTTGTGCAAACAGAAAAGTCCCATTCTGTCGCTTTCCAGTTCTAATGAAGGATCCCACCCTGAAATGTCAACTGTTTATTCACCTGATTGAATTTTTTGAGGATGTGATTCCTGATTGATTTGTTTTGAGGATGTGACTAAACACATTGATAAAGGTAGAGCAGTAGATGTAGTAGAGTACCCCATGCAAGGCTTATTGAGAAAGTAAGGAGACATGGGATCCAAGGGGACATTGCTTTGTGGATCCAGAACTGGCTTGCCCACAGAAAGCAAAGGGTGATTGTAGATGGGTCATCTTCTGCATGGAGGTCGGTGACCAGTGATGTGCCTCAGGGATCTGTTCTGGGACCCTTACTCTTTGTGATTTTTATAAATGACCTGGTTGAGGAAGTGGAGGGATGGATTAGTAAGTATGCTGATGACACAAAGGTTGGGGGTGTTATGGATAGTGTGGAGGGGTGTCAGAGGTCACAGCGGGACATTGATAGGATGCAAAACTGGGCTGACAAGTGGCAGATGGAGTTCAACCCAGATAAGTGTGAGGTGGTTCATTTTGTTAGGTCAAATATTATGACAGAATATAGCATTAATGGTAAGACTCTTGGTTGTGTGGAGGATCAGAGAGATCTTGGGGTCCAAGTCCATAAGACACTCAAAACTGCTACGCAGGTTGACTCTGTGGTTAAGAAGGAATACAGTGCATTTGCCTTCATCAGCTGTGGGATTGAGTTTAAGAGCTGAGAGGTAACATTATAGACAATAGACAATAGACAATAGGTGCAGAAGTAGACCATTCGGCCCCTCGGGTCTGCACCGCCATTCTGAGATCATGGCTGATCATTCACTATCAATACCCAGTCCCTGCCTTGTCCCCATATCCCTTGATTCCCCTATCCATCAGATATCTATCCAGCTCCTTCTTGAAAGCATCCAGAGAATTGGCCTCCACCGTCTTCCGAGGCAGTGCATTCCACACCTCCACAACTCTCTGGGAGAAGAAGCTCTTCCTCAACTCTGTTTTAAATAACTGTCCTCTTATTCTCAATCCATGCCCTCTGGTACTGGACTCTCCCAACATCTGGAACATATTTCCTGCCTCAATCCTATCAAATCCTTTAATTATCTTAAACGTTTCAATCAGATCCCCTCTCAATCTTATATTGCTGCTATATAAGACCCTGGTCAGACCCCACTTGGAGTATTGTGTTCAGTTCTGAACACCTCACTACAGGAAGGACGTGGAAACCATTGAAAGGGTGCAGGGGAGATTTAGAAGGATGTTGCCTGGATTAGGGAGCATGCCTTATGAGAATAGGTTGAGTGAACTCAGCCTTTTCTCCTTGGAGCGACAGAGGATGAGAAGTGACCTGATAGAGGTGTATAAGATAATGAGAGGCATTGATTGTGTGGATAGTCAGAGGCTTTTTTCCAGGGCTGAAATGGCTAGCATGAGAGGGCACAGTTTTAAGATGCTTGGAAGAGGGTACAGAGGAGATGTCAGGGGTATGTTTTTTACGCAGAGGGTGATGAGTGCATGGAATGGGCTGCTGGCAGTGGAGGTGGAAGTGAAAACGATAGGGTTTTTTAAGAGACTCCTGGATAGGTACATGGAGCTTAGAAAAATAGAGGGCTATGGGTAAGCCTAGGTAGATCTAAGGTATGGACATGTTCAGCACAGCTTTTTGGGCCCGGTATTGTGGTGTAGGTTTTCTATGTTTCTATCTCCATAGATGCTGCCTGACCTGCTGAGATATCCAGCATTTTGTGTGTGTTGATAAAGAAAATTACTGCCAAATTCTCGATCACAACTTGGTACATCTGCAAGTGGAAACCACAAACAAGCTGTTGGAGGACCAGCTGGCTTGTCCTTACTAAATCATCATTTGATAATGTTTCAGGCATGATATCAAACACTGTTAATACTGTAGATACAGTTCCAAGTTGTTTACAGTAGCACTTCATATCTGTGCTTTTGCATCCTAAATATAATATTGTGTGGATTGTCAGAGGCTTTTTCTCAGGACTGAAATCGCTGCCACAAGAGGGCACAGGTTTAAGGTGCTTGGGAGCAGGTACAAAGGAGATGTCAGGGGTAAGTTTTTTACTCAGAGAGTGGTGAGTGCGTGGAATGGGCTGCTGGCAACAGTGGTGGAGGTGGATATGAAAGGTCTTTCAAGAGACTTTTGGATAGGTACATGAAGCTTAGAAAAATAGAGGGCTATGGGTAACTTCTAAGGTAGGGACAAGTTCGGCACAACCTTGTGGGCTGAAGGGCCTGTATTGTGCTGTAGGTTTTATATGTTTCTATAACTGTCTACATCTATGCCTGTACATATAATTACACTCTATCTTGTCCAGGTTCTGTACTGATGAGAGCTTACCACATTTTGTCATAAAATAACTTATCTACTGCTTCAAATTTTACTCCATTACATAGTTGCTGTCAAGAATATATTTTCATACATTTATTTATCAAGATTTATTGGTAAAATTTTAAAATCATACCACCAGAGGACATTTGTCATCTGTGTCATCAACAAAAACATAATATTTCTTCAGTTAAATTTCTTCAGCTTTTGTTAAGCCACCAGGGGATGGGTTGTGCTGAATTGGGTGTTGTGCAATGATCCGGAGGTGATAGGAAAACTTAAGGTTAAGGAACCCTTAGGGAACAGTGATCACAATATGATCGAGTTCACATTGAAACTTGAGATGAAAAAAATAAAATCCAATGTGTTGGTATTTCAGGGGAATAAAGGAAATTACAATGACATGAGCGGGGAACTGGCCGAAGTTGATTGGAAAAGGACAGGGAGGACAGCAGAGCAGCAATGGCTGGAGTTTGTGTGAGAAATGAGGGAAGTTCAAGACAGATACATTCCAAATAAGAAGAAGTTTTCAAAGGAAAGAAGTGGCTGACAAGTGAAATCAGAGCCAAAGTAAAAACAAAAGAGAGGGTATACAAGGAAGCCAAAGCTAGTTGGAAGACAGAGGATCAGGAAGCTTTTAAAGATTTGCAGAAGGAAACTAAGAAGCTCATTAGGAAGGAAAAGAGGAATTATGAAAAGAAGCTGGTGACTAAAACAATACTTAAATCTTTTTTAAGTATATAAAGGACAAAGATGTATAGGACCAATACGAAAAGACGCTGAAGATATTGTAATAAGAGATGCAGAGATGACAGAGGAACTGAGTGCGTATTTTGTATCAGTCTTCACAGCGGAAGACATCTGCAGTATACTGGACATTCAAGAGTGTCAGGAAAGTGAAGTTTGTGCAGTGAAAATTACGACTGAGAAGGTGCTCAGGAAGCTTAATGGTCTGAGGGTGGAAAAATCTCCTGGACCTATTGGAATGCACTCTCAGGTTTTGAAGGAAGTATCTGGAGAGATTATGGAGGCACTAACGATGATCCTTCAAGAATCGATAGATTCTGGCATTGTATCAGATGACTGCAAAATTGCAAATGTTGCTCTGCTATTTAAGAAGGATGGGAGGCAGCAGAAAGGAAACTATAGACCTGTTAGCCTGACATCAGTGGTTGGGAAGTTGTTGGAATTGATTGTTAGGGATGAGATTACAGAATACCTGAGCACACATGACAAGATAGGCCAAATCCAGCATAGTTTCCTGAAAGGAAAATCCTGCCTGATGAACCTACTGCAATTTTTTGAGGGAATTACAAGCAGGGTAGACAAAGGAGATGCAGTAGATATGGTGTACTTGGATTTTCAGAAGGCATTTGACAATGTGGCGCACATAAAGCTGCTTAGCAAGATAAGAGCCCATGGAATTACAGGGAATTTGCTAGTGTTGGGGAAATACTGGCTAGTCGGCAGAAATCAGAGAGTGGGAATAAAGGGATCCTATTCTGGCTGGCTGCCGGTTACCGGTGGAGTTCCACAGGGATTGGTGTTGGGACTGCTGCTTTTTACTGATTTGGACTATGGTATTAATGGATTTGTGGCTAAATTTGCCAAGGATACAAAGATAGGTGGAGGAGTGGGTAGTGTTGAGGAAACAGAGAGCCTGAGAGAGACTTAGATAGTTTAGGGGAATGGCAAAGAAGTAGCAAATGAAATACAATGTTGGAAAGTGTATGGTCATGCACTTTGGTGGAAGAAATAAATGGGCAGACTATTATTTAGATGGGAAGAGAATTCAAAATGCAGAGATGCAAAGGGACTTGGGAGTCCTTGTGCAAGATACGCTAAAGATTAACCTCCAGGTTGAGTCAGTTGTGAAGAAGGCAAATGCAATGTTGGCATTCATTTCTTGAGGTATAGAATATAAGAGCAGGGATGTTATGCAGAGGCTCTATAAGGCATTCATGAGACCACACTTGCAGTATTGTGTGCAGTTTTGAGGTCCTAACTTTAGAAAGGATCTGCTGACATTGGAAAGGGTTCAGGCAAGATTCACAAGAATTATTCCAGGAATTAAAGGGTTACTGTATGGGGAACATCTGGCAGCTCTTGGGCTGTATTCCCTGGAGTTCAGGAGAATGAGAGGGGGATATCATAGAAAAATTCCAAATGTTACAAGGCCTGAACAGATTAGATATGGCAAAGTTATTTCCCATGGTTGGGGATTCTTGGATAAGAGAGCATGACTTCAGGATTGAAGGATGTCCATTAAGAACAGAGATGTGGTAAATCTGTGGAATTTATCTCCATGAGCGGCTGTGGAGGCCATGTCATTGGGTGTATTTAAGACAGAGATAGATAGGTTCTTGATTAGTCAGGGCATCAAGTGGTATGGGGAGAAGGCAGGGGAGTGAGGATGACTGGAAGAATCAGATCAGCCCATGATTGAATGGTGGAACAGACTGAATGGGCTGAATGGCCTACTTCTACTCCTATATCTATGGTCTTATGGTCTAAATGAGTTTTATTTTCCAGCATCTTATTGTATGTATATTTTTATATAGAGTACATGGTATATAACTGTTGTGTGAACACAAGAAATACTCAGATGCTAGGAATCCAAAGCAAATTACTTAAAAAGAAAATGAATAAACAGTCAATGTTTCAGTCCGAAACCCTCCTTCAGGACTGCAAAGAAAGGGAAAGATACTAGGATAACAAAGTAGGGAGACGGGGAGGCAGGGAGGAAAGCTAGAAGGTGATAGTTAAAGTCAGGTGGGTGGGAAAGGTAACGGGCTGGAGAAGAAGGAATCTGATTGGAGAGGAGAGTACACCAGAGGAGAAAGGGAAGGAGGTGGGGCACCAGGAGGGGTGGGTGATTGTCAGGTGAGTATTCAGCATATAATTGGAGTGTTGGTGATTCTGTACTGAAGCCATCATAAGTACAATGAGTTGGCAAATCCAGGCTTCATGTGCTTACTCTGCTGATATTAAAAGGTCTACACTATTGCACTATTTCAAAAGTAACTAGGAGATTATTTAGGGCTACTGACCAATATTTATTCCTAAATTTAGAATACAAAGGAACATCATCAGCAATTAATTATTTGGTGTTTGTAGAGATTACTTATCTAAAACTTCAACACTTTTTCCTGTCTTTATGTAAATCAAAGTCAAACATTTAGAACATGCTCGAAATAAGAACATTTTAAAATATCAGATATACTGGAACCCTCTGCATGTCTGGCATCCTCAGCAGAGATTGACATAATATTTCAGATTGAGAAAGGTTGAGAACCTGAAAGGTTCTCTCTGGTTTTCCTACCACGGATGTGCCTGATCTGCCGAGAGCTTCCAGTATTTTCTGTTGAAATTGTGTGCTATTTTTAAACATTTGTGCAAGCTTATTCCCATCGCTTTTATCTGCCCCTTATAAAACTTTACCATTTAATCCAGATTTCTGCTGCTTATTCTGCATCTAAAGTCACGTGATCTCCAATAACTTCCATTTACGTAGTTTAAAAGCTTCTTTGCTCTTCCATACAAAACCTATTGCTTGTTGAGTGTCTGTTCCTCTGATTACATTCTATACATTCTCCTTCCATTCAGCCCAAATTCTATGGATTATCACCCATAATCCTTTCTTCTATATAAAAAAATAATCTGAGGTTAGTTCTTCACTAAACTTTGATAGCACATTTTGTCATTTGTTTCCCTTTTGTCTCTTTGTAAATGTAGTTTGTGAACACTTTCTTGCAATAATCAGTAAAACATAAATTCAATTTCCTTTCCTGTGAAGATTGTGTTTTGAAGTGATGCATGGAGGTAATTATTAGAGAAATGTTTCGTAAACTACTGCCATCAACAACAAAATTCAGAAATTAAGACACACATCAGACATTATTTTCTGTCCAATTATTTAAGTAGCTGAAAAAGCATGCAAAGCCTAAATATTTACAACAGTAGAAAATCTGCAGATGCAGGAAATCCAAGCAACACACACAAAGTGCTAGTGGGACTCTAGAGACAGCATCTGTGGAAAAGAGTACAGTCGAGGTTTCGGGCTGAGTCCCTTCAGCAGGACTTAATATTCACTTTGGGTTGAGCCATACCATTGGAAATATCTTAATCATAGTCATTGCACTATAGAATGGTACAGAGTTTCACATAAAACATTCATGTTATCACTGATATGATTTTATTGAAATCCATGCAAATATCTTTGGGTGTGTGTCCTTTTCATTTATACAAGTACCTTTTAAATCATTTTTGTTCTCTTAAGAAATGGGATGCCATGGTAGCATAGCAGCTAGTGCAATGTTATCACAGCTTGGGACGTTGGAGGCTCAGAGTTTAATCCCGGCGTACTCTGTCAGCAGTTTGTCCATCCTCCCCATGGTAAGAGTGGGTTTTCTTGGGTGCTCTGCATTCCTCCTACAATCCAAAGACGGACCAGTTAGTTGGGTGATTGGTCACTGTAAATTGTCCTGTGTTTAGATTAGGGTTAAATCAGGGTTTGCTTGTTGGGTCGAAGGACCGGAAGAGCCGATTCCACACTGTACTCTAAATAAAATAAAATAAAATTCCTCCCCACTTGTGAAGATTCCTTTGTAAGAGCAGTCATTTCTCTATATTATTGTTGCCATGATGTAACTGTGCTGAATTTTCCAGCAATAGAAATTCCTCTATATTACAAAATCATTTCAAGTTTCTCCAGCATGAGGTACATTGTCACCTTTTGAGTTTGAAGGAACACAGACTTACAAATACTACACACAATGCCATGAAGAGTTCTTTTTTCAAATATCTGAGATGATGTGAGAAGGATATTACACTTTATTATGTTGATGATAGAAAGTAAAGCAATGATGGAAGAATTCAGCCAAAGTGGTCAGGTATATATCTGAAAGACAGAAGGGGGAGGGATAAAGCTAACATCTGGAAAACTGATTGGAAAAAGGAGTACTCCATCTTCTTCTGGTGCTCCCCTCCCCATTTCGTTCTCCCTAGGCCTCCCATCCCATGATCCTCTCCCTCTCCAGCTGTGAATCCCTTTTGTCAATCAACTTTCCAGCTTTTAGCTTCATCCCTTCCCCTCCTGTCTTCTCCTATCATTTCAGATCTCCCCCTTCCTCTTCCACTTTCAAATCTCTTACTATCTCTTCTTTCAATTAGTCCTGATGAAGGGTCTCGGCCCAAAACGTCGACTGTGCTTCTTCCTATAGATGCTGCCTGGCCTGCTGCATTCCACCAGCATTTTGTGCATGTTGCAGTGACTACAATTACTGAATTAAAGCCAACCCTCTCTTGAAGAGAACCTCAGATAGTGGTAAAGGAGGCAAAACTATTGATATAATTTGAATGTCACTCTATATTTTACTGTGCTATGAGTAGTTTACCTAAGTAAGGTACATTACTTGGTTGGTCACATTCAGTCTCATTAAATTGTTACTCTTCAAAGAAGTTATCAGGCAAGAACTCTGATGGCACTATTCCATCACTGGGCTTTTATGGTATCATGGTGATGTATTTTTTTATTTAAAGCTGTAAAAAAAAAAATTCTCCTTTGAAATGCTATGTGTAAACATTAAACCCAATACTAGATTTAAAGGAAGGGCTTAATTAAGATACACATGCAGCATCTAGCTTTCTTGGCACTGAGAATGTGTAAATAAAAAAGCATATGTGAACTGAAAAGGAACCAAATGATAAAACAAAGTTTATGAAGTCATTGAGGCCCGTCTTGCCATGAACTTTTTGTGGAAATGATTGATGTGATATTTTTATAAGAATAGAAGTTTTGCATTCCTTTTTAGGGACATATCAAATGCAATTAATTATGAAAAACTGCGGGAAAATATATTATTGTGGATGATGAAATACTTATACATAATTAAAAGTACATATTTTCAAGAATGATCCCATTCACCAGTCAGCACTGATTAAAGCTCCTTTAGTGGCTTTGCCACATATGGGTTCAACAGTACATTCCCTTCATTAACACAAACCTAAGGGCACTAAGAAAAACAGGTTAAATGTGAAAATAGTTACTAACCCAGAGACCATTAATCATTGCCTTATGTCACATCAAAATCAGATGATCAGTCGCATTCTGTAATTTAGATTGCAGTTGGTAGAAAGAGATTTTTAATGTACAGATGTCATAACTCTAAACCACATAGAACCTTGGAAAAGCTGGATCTGAAACAGATGCATTAACAACCCATAGCAAAATAAGATGTATTACAATTAACACACAAAGTAAAAATCTCATTATATGTGGGGGTAGGGTAAGGAGGAATGTGCCAGATTTCTGAATTAAGCTTCCTTTTGTATTAACAAACTAGACACGGACTATCGATGAGATAATTGATCCATTGGCAGTTTCAGGTTTAATTATTTATCCCCTGTACATTGAAAAAAATGGTGAAATGTGTCAAATGCTTTAACAGCCAACAAGCACAAGGATGTGCTGGAGGCAGCCCACAAGTGCTGCAGTATATTCCACTGCCAACACAGCATGCCCAAAATGTTCATCAGAACAACACAAGCAGAAGCAGCAGCAACAACAAAACTAACAAGACAATGCAAGGAAAACAAGTTCCTTTTCCACTCACACAACAGAGACAGAATCAGAATCAGGTTTATTATCACCGGCAGGGGTCGTGAAATTTGGTAACTTAGCAGCAGCAGTTCAATGCATAATATAGAAAAAATAATAATAAATAAAACATTCAAATACAGAATACATATAATGTATAGCTTTAAAATCATGCAAAAAACAGAAATAATATATCTATAAAAAGTGAGGTAGTATTCAAGGGTTCAATGTCCATTTAGGAATCGGATGGCAGAGGGGAAGAAGCTGCTCCTGAATCGCTGAGTGTGTGCCTTCAGGCTTCTGCACCTCATACCTGATGGTAACAGCAAGAAAAGGACATGCCGTAGCTGCCGGACGTCCTTAAAAATGGACGCAGCCTTTCTGTGACACCACTCCTTGAAAATGTTCAGGGTACTTTGTAGGCTAGTACCCAAAATGGAGCTAAATTTACAACCTTCTGCAGCTTCTTTCGGTCCTGTGCAGAAACCCCCTATACCAGACAGTGATGCGGCCTGTCAGAATGCTCTCCACAGTATATCTATAGAAGTTTTTGGGTGTATTTGTTGACATACCAAATCTCTTCAAACTCCTAATGAAGTATAGGCACTGTCTTGCCTTCTTTATAAATGCATCAATATTTTGGGACTAGATTAGGACCTCAGAGATATTGACACCCAGAAACTTGAAATTGCTCACTCTCTCCACTTCTGATCCCTTTTTGGGGATTGGTGTGTGTTCCTTCATATTACCCTTTCTGAAGTCCACAATCAGCTCTTTCATCTTACTGACTTTGAGTGCCAGATTGTTGCTGTGACACCACTCCACTAGTTGGCATATCTCACTCCTGTATGCCCTCTCGTCAGCATCTGAGATTCTACCAACAATGGTTGTATCATCAGCAAATTTGAACTATGCCTAACCACACAGTCATGGGTATAGAGAGAGTACAGCAGTGGGCTAAACACACACCCCTGAGGTGCACCAATTATGAGATGTTATCACAAATCCAGACAGATTGTTTTCTCATTAGGAAGCCAAGGATCCAATTGCAGAGGGATGTACAGAGGCCCAGGTTCTGTAACTTCTCAATCAGGATTGTGGGAACAATGGTATTAAATGCTGAGCTCTAGTCAATAAACAGCATCCTGACCTTGGTGTTTGTGTTGTCCAGGTGGCCTAAAGTCATGTGAAGAGCCATTGAGGTTGCATCTGCCATTGACCTATTGTGGCGATAGGCAAATTGCAATGGTCCAAGTCCTTGGTGAGGCAGGAGTTAAGTCTAGTCATGATCAACCTCTCAAAGCATTTCATCACTGTAGATGGAGTGTTACTGGGCAATAATCATTATGACAGCTCACATTATTCTTCATAGGCACTGGTATAATTGTTGCTTTTTTGAAGCAAGTGGGAACCTCCACCCATAGCAGTGAGAGGTGGAAAATGTCCTTGAGTACTCCTGCCAGTTGGTTGGCACAGGTTTTCAGAGCCTTACCAGGTACCCCATCAGGACCTTTCACCTTTCACCTTGCTAGGGTTCACTCCCTTTACAGACAGTCTAACATTGATCTCTGAGACAGAGATCACAGGGTCCACAGCTGTAGCTATATTCTCTGTTTCAAAGTGGGCAAAGAAGGCGCTGAGTTCATCTGGTAGTGAAGCCTCCAACCCCAGCACAGGCCACCTCTGGGCAATCAGTCCATGGTCCCAGACACTGAGCCTCCAATCACCAGTCCCTAGCCTAGGCTCACAGAAATTGGGCCTCTAACATTTATCTCCTTCATTCCCATTATTACCAGCTACTTCATTAACGGCTCATTCTACATAAAACGTCAATTTCCCTCAGGGACATGTTAGATCTGATGAAGCACCTTAAGTAAGGTACATTATTTAGTTGGTCATGTTTAGTCTCATTGGCAACATGATTTTTTTCTTTAAACATTTCAGAAATTAATCTCTATTCATATCAAAATATGAATGATTTAATTAGATTATTTAAAATGTGATGGGGCATTGCAATTTTTTTATTTTGATAATTCAAAGAGTCTATTCTCACAAATGTGTAAGTACTAAAATGGTGTTTTGATGCAAAGCCTTCCTCAAGACTACTTTGGAATATTGCAATAAGTTTAAGTCTGTTTGACAGATGTTACGAAAAACAGTTAAGTTATAGGAAGCATCTGCAGGCAACCTGCTCCCTGATTTTTTTAACAATTTCATTCAGAATTTAAAACTTCAGAACTGCTCTGTAAAACATCTGCCTCTGTTCCATCTAAACATTCTGCACAACACTATCTCTGAATGTGCAGCCAAGATAAAGGTAAAATTAAATGAATGGCTGATACAAAACAACTTCTGTCCATTTATCAGAATGTCATCACACATTGCGATCAGTGATACTGCATTATGCAATGTTGAATTTCACTGCAAAGATACAGAAAACAACAAATCCAAAATTATCATTCTTTGTACCACAGACACTCAAAGACATCAGTTTAAAATATTTGACTAATTTGTAACTATTTTTTCTTCAAATTCTTCAGAAATACATTTGTTTATTAGTTGGAGTAAGCAGGGGAACTGGGGGGCATGATCCTCTTCTGAACAAGTATTTTCCATCTGCTATAGAACAATGAGTCATTGCCAAGATTAAAGAACAATCAAACTCACTCTGTACTTGATTAACAATAATGATGTAATTTGCAAGTAATGTTTTGGATTTATTCAACACTTGTGGAATTAACCCTTTAAAACAGTAACACTGAATGAGCAGACAGTATAATAGAGTCATATTGTCACTTTCAGCTTCTCAAGATATAGAAAAGTAGCAGTGATTGTTAAATAACTACAGCATGGCTTCAGTACAGCCCACACGATAACATTCAAACGAATGCCCCCAAATTTGTGGTAGCAACACAAGTAGGTCAGAAGATTCCTTGTTCATGATAATTCGTTATCCTGTGACAAACAAGAATTCTTAGTTTGACTAAAGTGTTAGTAAAGAAAAAGCAAAAAGGCCCATTTTAATGAAACAGTTTAATGTGCACAAGTTGAAGCTCACGTTTCCCTTTTGCTGATCCTCCTTCAATCTCCCTGAGCATTGTCAAATCATGGCCCCGGTCTGGGTCAAGTCCTACAAACTCTTCCCTCTGGTGTCTTCTCCCTTCATCTCCCACCAAACAAAAGACCCAGCTCACACCAGTGTAAGGCACACAACACGAAACACACTGCCTTAATTGGGTGGCTCACATTCCAAAGCACCCGTTACCTCTAACCATAACCCAAACACTGCTTCTAAAGAAAGACCATTACGTTAGCAGTGAAACCTTTGTTGCATTCAATTCTTCATCCATCTGTATCGATGAATTAAAATCTGTTGGTCCACAATTTAGACCATAAGACCATAAGTGATAAGAGCAAATTAGACCATTCGGCCCATTTTTCATCTCAACCCTAATCACCTGCCTCCACCCGGTAATTTTGCACACCTCAATCAAGAACCTATCAACCTCTGTCTTATGTACACCTAATGACCTGGCCTCTACAGCCACCTTTGGCAATGATTTCCATAGATTCACCACCATCTGACGAAAGAAACTACTCCTCATCTCTGTTCCCTCAAGTCTGAGGCTGTGCCCTCTGGTCCTAGAATCCTCCCAATATAGGAAATACTCTCTCCATATCCGATCTATCTAAGTGTTTCAACATTCGATAGGTTTCAATAAGGTCCCCCTTCATTTTTCTAAATTCCAGTGAGTACAGGCCAAGAGCCATCAAATGGCCTTCATACAATAGCCTTTCCATTCCTGGAATCATTCTCCAGAATCTCCTTTGAATCCTCTCTAATGTCAGCTCATCCTTTCTTAGATAACGGACCCAAAACTGACAACCATTCTTCAAATAAGGCATCACTAGTGCCTTATAAAGCCTCAGCTCTACTCCTGCTCTTATATTCTAGTCCTCTTGAAATGAATGCTATCCTTGCACTTGCCTTCCTTACCACCAACTCAACTTGCAAGTTAGCCTTTAGGGAAACCAGCTTGAAGACTCCCAAGTCCCTTTGTACTTTATATTTTTGAATTTTCTCCTGTCTTGAAAATAGCCTACACGTTTGTTCCTTCTACCAAAGAGCAAGACCATGCACTTCCCAAAACTGTATACAATCTGCCACCTTTTCCTAATCTGTCTAAGTCATTCTGCAGCCTCCCTGTTTCCTCGCACTACCTGCCTTCTTTGTATTATCCTCAAATTTGGCCACAATGCCATCAATTCCATCATCCAAATCATTGATATTTATTAGAAAAAGAAGTGGTCCCAATACTGACCCCTTCAGAAAACCACCTGCCACTGGCAGACAATCAGAAAAGGCCCTCTTCGCTCCCACTCTTTGCCTCCTGCCTATTAGCCAATGCTCTATCCATGCAGTATCTTTCCTATATAACCAAGGACTCTTACCTTATTAAGCAGCCTCATTTGTGGCACCTTGTCAGAGCCCTTCTAAAAATCGAAGTATGCAGCATCCAGCAATTCTTCTTCATCTATCCTGCTTGTTATTTCCTCAAAGAATTCCAAGAGATTTGTCAAATTCCCCTTAAGGAAACCATACTTACTTACTTTGGCCTATTTTATCATGTGCCTCATCCTTAATAATCAATTCCAATATCTTCCCAAACACTGAGGTCAAGCTAACTGGCCTAAATTTCATTTCTTCAGCTTTCCTCCCCTCTTGAAGAGTGGAATGACATTTGCAATATTCCAGTCCTCTGGAACCATGCCAGAATCCAATGATTCTTGAAAGATCATTACTAATACCTCCAAAATCTCTTTCAGAGCCCTGGGGTGTAGTCCATCTGGTCCAGATGACTTATCTACATTCAGGCCTTTCAGCTTCCAAGCACCTTCTCTCCAATGTTAGCAACTGTACTCACTTCTGCCCTCTTGAACATCCACAGTGAAGACTGATACAATATTTAGTTCATCTGCTATTTTTTTGAACCCCATTACTACTTCTCCAGTGTCATTCTACAGCAGTCCAATATCTACTCTCACCTCCTTATTATTCTTTATGTATCTGAAAAAACCTTTGGTATCTGCTTTGATACTATTGGCTAGCTTACCTTCCTATTTCATCTTTTTCCTCTTTATGACTTTTTAGTTGTCTTCTGTTGGCTTTTAAAAGCTTCCCAATCCTCCAACTTCCCAATAATATTTGCTCTATTATATGCCATCTCTTTTGCTTTTATGTCGTTTATGACTTCTCTTGTCAGCCACGGTTATGTCATCCTGCCTTTAGAATATTACTTCTTCTTTGGATTTAAAATAAATAATTGGTTTTATTATTTCTCCGTGTCCAATTGAAGGTTCGCAACCTGAAATGTTAACTCTTCATTGCCCTGCATAGATGCTGTCTGACCCACTGAAATCCCTCAGCACTTTGTGTGTGGGTTTACGAGTTCCATTGCTTCCACGTGGAGTCAGAGTCCAGTAAACCAGTTTCCCCTGCTGTATCAGCAACAACAATGTCTTGGAGGGCGGACATTGGAGACACGAGTTTGTGAAAGTACTCTGGTTGCCTGGTCCTCGTTCTGCATCAATAAAAAGTTTTACACTTAGCTTGTTGGACCTCTCTGTTGACTGCTGGCATCTACTAAGCCAGCAGTATCTAGTATTAGTATTCTGCTGATATCTACTAATTTTCATTGGTAATGGAGTTAAGATTCTCCCTAAAATTTTACAGAAACTATTTTTCCTTACAGTGACAGGACCTGCAATGACATATGTTTGTGAAAAGCCATTCCTATCTTCAACAAAGAAAGCAAAGAGTCTCTGCCAGCCATCATCTATTTAGATACACTGATGCTCACCAGCTCTAAGTCAATGGGACCCATGATACAGCAGGAAAGACTAGTGTACCCAGTACCTCCAAGATGTGTCTTCTCTTAAAGAAGCAGAGAACATTTGGCAATGATCTGTAACCAAACTGTATATATATTTTCTGATGATCAGTAGTTCAAACTCCAGCCATTATCATTTCATACATGAGGATTCTGCTGTATAGGGATATCTGTCTCTGGTGTTCTACCCAAGACAGGTTCTGACTCGAGTTTCACATGTGAATTTTCAAAGCCACGTACTAAGAAAAAGTAGTTAAGCTAGCATTCCATTATTCATGATTGTACTTCCATTAGTATCTTCTTGCAACTACAAGATACAGAGATCTCTACATTGAAAGGGGTGGGAAATGATTTGGAGTCAGGGCTAATCATACCTATGACCATCATATTGAAGAATTTCCATGAATGTTAATCCAAAATTTAGGCATATGTATATCTGGTGTGGTACTTGAACCTAAGGCATCTATATCAATTTGGGAATATTGTTATTTAGCCAAAATAGTGACAGTCAAGTTCAAAGTCGAGTTCATTATCACACACACACACACACACACACACACACACACACACACACACTAGTACACACTGTATATATGCAACTGCAATTTAAAACGTGCTTACTCATGGCATCAGATAAGCAGGATCCACAAGAAAAGTATAAAATAAATGTTTACAGGAAAGAACACTACCAGAACAAAAAAAAAAGCCGAATGTAGTGCAAATGGACAATGTGGTCATAGTGTTACAACATTGAGGTTTTGATTAGGATTGTGCGGGTTGGTTCAAGAACCCAGTGGTTGAAGGGAAGTAACTGTTGTTGAACCCGTTGGTGTGCGACATCGGGTATCTCTACCCACTGCCTGATGGTAGCTGCAAGAAATGGCATGGCCCAGATGGTGTGGATCTTTGATGATAAATGTCACCTTCTTGAGGCAGCACTTCATGCAGATAGTAACGTTACAATAAATATGCAATCAATAACATCCCAGGTGTTATATATTTATTCTCTTAACTATTTAGTGATTTAATCTTCCTAGCTGGAGTTTATAAGCTGTACTCTGCCTTTGTTATAAGACACATTACCTAAAATTCTCCTATATTATTAATTTTTTGCAAGGTATGCAAAAAGTGCCTTGGCTTATGCAGAAGTTCCCATGAAAGTCTGCTGATATTCGGAATGCCTCGGGTCTCCTGAGAGTATGAACTGTAAGAGGCCTACACGTATACCCATTCCATGTAAAGCTGTACTTCACTGGCGTTGTGGCTTTCAGTTACTTCCTCCTATGCCTGCTACTTAGGATTATTAATTTTGTTAAACAATTGATTGCTTCTTGATAATCAATTACAGCCCAGATTTTGTTGGATTATATTAAAACTCACTCCAAAGTATACATTCTTCAGTCAGTTTTTGATGAAGTTATTATTACTTTTACCGCTAAGTTTTTCAGCCACTAATTAATCACCATATTTCAGAATGACAAAAATTTTAATATTAGATTTCCATGCTGCAGAGAAAGGAATAACATGATTAAATGGTTAGAAATCTATGATGTACAGGTAATCTAAGAAGTGACTACTGCAGATGTTAGTTGTTAATTTCATTCTGAGTAATCATAGAAAGAGATCTTTTTTTAACTTTAGTTTTGGGAAAGGAAGCCCCTCTATTGCTCAAAATTTATTAGGGAATGGTGACATTTAATTGAATTAGAATTTTCACTGGACATTTGAAACTGAGTATTTTACCAGCTCCAAACTGAATAAACAGCCTTAAATATACTTTTTTAAGTTAAAGCTGAACTTATTTGTTATTTATTTGTTGAAATCAGAGCTGTATCTGTCCCCATCGCCCTTTGAGCCATGCTACCCAACAATCCGATAGCTAATCATAGCCCAGTCACAGAATAAGTTCCAATAACTAATTAACCCACCACTATTATGTCTTTGGACTGTGGGAGGAAACTGGAGCAGCCAGGGGAAACCCACACAGTCACATACAAACTCCTTACAGACAGCAGTGGCAATTGAACCCGGGTCGCTGGTACTGTAAAGCATTGTGCTGATCACTACACTATCATCTCACCTACATTGTTGAACACGAGCCCTTTGCGATTACCATCAGGATTAGTTTCCATTGTTACATCCATCATATTCTGCCCTCTAGTTAAGCTGGTCCATAAATAGCAATTGTTGCCCATGGCACAGAGAGTGTTTTGCAAAT
Source organism: Hypanus sabinus (assembly GCF_030144855.1). NCBI lineage: Eukaryota > Metazoa > Chordata > Chondrichthyes > Myliobatiformes > Dasyatidae > Hypanus > Hypanus sabinus. The sequence goes on along the minus strand of NC_082715.1, from coordinate 42,052,218 downwards.
CTTAATCAGAATCAGGTTTAATATCATCGGCATATGTCATGGAATTAGTTAACTTTGCAGCAGCAATAAAATGCAATACATGATTAATAAACAAAAAAAACTGAATTACAGTAAGTATATACGAATATTAAATAGTTAAATTAAGATAAGTCATGCAAAAAACAGAGATTTTAAAAAGTAGTGAGGTAGTGTTCCTGTGTTCAATGTCCATTTAGGGAAAGAAGCTGTTCCTGAATTGCTGAATGTGTGCCTTCAGGCTTCTGAACCTCCTTCCTGATGTTAACAATGAGAAGAGGGCTTGTTCTGGGTAGCAGGGGTCCTTGATGACGGAAGCCGCATTTCTGAGGCACAGTTCCTTGAAGACGTCTTGGATACTACGGAGGTTATTACCCATGATAGAACTGACTAATTTTACAGCTCTCTGCACTTGAGAACTGGAAGTTCACATATTGCATGAATTCATGGCTACCTCATCTTGTCCTTTGTGCTATCTGCAGCCACCCTTGGAATACAAGAGGCAGAATAACAGAGAGGTCAGTACGGAGACAATTATAACATGCATACACTTTCTGTATAGTTGGATAAAATCTATTACATGCTGTAAACCACCCTGCAATCTCTCATGTAGTTCCATCTTAATAGATTCAAAGATTAGCTGTTTTTCCACATATTTCATGGTATATTATATTCCCAAGTGTGCAATCAGTTTCCTCAGCTATTTCCTCCAAACAGATTTCATCAATTCTGCACTTATTTACACACATGTAATCACCCACTATGATGATAGTTTCATTCATCTTGTTTTTCCCATATGTTATTAAACATTGTCCACAGACCAGAGATATCTTGCCACTCCATTATAAGCAACACACACAAAATGCTGGAGGTACTTAAGTCAGGCAGCATCTATGGAGGGAAATAAACAATAGGTGTTTCCTACTAAGATCTACTTGTGTGTGTTGCTAAGATTTCCAGCATCTGCAGAATTTCTTAAGCCATCCTTACTCAATCCAAAATTACTTGTCAAGCCATTTAGTTATTTTTTTGTTCTTTCACCCACTTCACAAGGGGCAAGATAGGCAATAAATATTGGATTTGCCAGTGATATTTAAATTAAAACAAATAAATAAATGAAGTGTTATGTCTTTTACAATCACACAAATGTTGTCTCAAAACATAAAAACATTGTCATAATGGTGAAGGGAGATGGGTGGGAATGTAAATTTGGATCAAGATCTGCTGTTGTGGAAGAAAAGCTTTATTCTAGCTGAGACTGAATTAAATAAAAGGGTTTGTGCACAACAACTCATAAGACTCAAGGAACAGGGGTGAAAATGTTTTTAATAAAAAGAGGAGAAAAGCATTTTGAGATTCTGGCTAAGGTGATGAAGATATCCAAAAGTTCTAAAAGTTTAATTTGGATAATACCTAATGGAAATTTGTGATCATTTACATGTTTTAAGAATTCTGAATGTAATAATAACTCATGTATGAACTCAAAAGCAGAAAACAGAAATGTATCATCAGAGAAAGCTATTAGACTTTATTAAAAAGGCTTAAATATTATCAATTCACTCTAATGTTTTCAGTTCTGTATTAGGACATTTGTGTTCAGTTAACCAATTTTAGTTGCTAGTAGGTGGAACGTGATCATTGGCATCTGCGTTTTTAGGTTACAAAGAAGAAAGTCATTTTGGGATTTGCTGCCTGATTACTCTCTAATGGCTCCTGCTGGCAGATGTGAATGAAAAGACATTGAGAACAAGAACTGAGCTCAGGTGTGGTATTTTTCTACAGCAGAATGGCCATGAGCACTCATTGTCCGGACTTCTTCCTGAATAACGGTGTCAGAGTGTTTTTGCCTTGTTCAGAACAAATTCCGCATGAAGACAATTGAAAAGGAGGTAGAGGTGTAATGCATGAAAGCAGTTGTTAGTGATCTAAATCAGCCAATTGGAATATTCAGCATTCATATGTCTATATATAATATAATTGAGTGCATATATCAAAACTATAAAGGGAGAAATGCAAATCAATACCACACGTTTCAGCTTAAAATTATTTTTTTCTCTTTCATAGGCTATATAGTATTTCACCTGAGGCAGGAAGATTCTTAGCAAATGGCATCACCTTTAAATATGTGTTCCTGAGTTGTAAGCATAAGCTTTTATTGAGCCAGCTCTGTTATCAAAATGGTGTAAATAGAAACTCCAATGCTGCTAATTTCAATACAGCAATAGCATATAGATCTGCACAAGGGGTATGTTTCTTCTTCAACATTGGTACTGTATACCTGCATTCAAACTTTGAATTGTGCTGACAAATTTGAAGACAGTCCATTCATCCAGTGATAAACATGGATACAGGCCTGTGATTTGATTTATTTACTGATACTTATGCCACTTTTCAACTCTGTCACATATTAACAAGTGAATCATATGTCGTACTTGCATCTGTTCATTAGATATTTTGTTTAAAGTCAGAATAAAAGCCCTTTATTGAAATGTGATACCTACCCTCTTTGTCCAGTCCAAGTTCCATTTCTTTCAACTTCAAGATGTTTAAGAATTGTGGCTGTTCAGAAAATCAGGGAAATGTGGTCCACATGCATTTCATCCACTATAGTTTGTTATGAGAAGCTTCAAAAGTAGTCATCTCCTTCTGAATGAATTTGCCTCAGTTTTTCTTCTGCATATATGCTTTGGCAAGTTATTCTTATCAGTTCTCATTTACTCTCATTGCTTAGGGAATACCACTGATTATTATGGTAAACCCATGGGTTCTCTAATTATGTGAATGGCCATTATTTGCCAGGTTTGTATGCCGTAATTAAAAGGAGAGTATATATTTTTACCCTTCTAAGCTAGCAGAAAGATTCAAACTGCAATTTTTTTGCACCAGAACTTACAGAACTTTGTGACCTACCTATGTTATATTATACCAGCACTGCATCCCTTACCCCACTCTTGCTGTGACTTAGTTGTCACTTTTTGCAAGTAAGCAGATTCAATTGAATATTGTTTAACATTTCATCTACACTTTACATCAATATTGTAAATGGAAATTGTTTCTAAAATAAGCCAACAGAAGATGTAATTGCATAGTAGGCATAGCGACTATTCACCAATATTGTGATGGAAAAAGCAATTTCAATAATGACCACACTTGACATAATGCCATAGCCAGAAACTTCAATGAAAGCAATTCAGAATCCAATCTTAAAAGTGATTTAGGTATTACCAACTTAAGATCATAAAAATAATCACACTCTACCAGACATGTGATTACTGAATTTTATTTATGTTAATTTGAGTGAGACAAAGGAAACAATTTTCTTTAAGTTTTCAAATTAAGTTTGTTTTTCTTTCCCGTGGCATATTAACGTAGTCTTCTGTCAGTACAAATGCAAAACACATCTGACAAGCTTAAGAGGATGTTGCAGTGTGAGTAGACACTATAGCAAATGAAACTTAGATTAGTACACTGTAATTTGGATGAATTTGCTAAAATGTTAAAGCCCCCCATCGACCACCGATGGTGAAAAGCAGTCACAGATACTGTGCATTATTTTTCCTAAAATCTGATGTGCACCTAAAATCATAATTAATGTCAATGCAGTTATATCACAGCAAAGCCTGAATGATTTTAAGGTGGTTTGTGAAGTGCCATTCAGGACTAGAAGAGGGGAATGACATCTTTTTCCCCAATAATTGGAGGAAATAAAGTTGAAGCTTGCACCAAGATTATGTGGATGAAAGGTCTGTAACATCAACTCAGATGGTTTAAAATGGTTTATTAATAGTCAGAGCAGGAAAAGCAGCTGTGTTTGCTGATCGAACCACATTCTGAGCTAACAATACCACGGCCACACTCACTAATTTTGCTCAGTATACTTCCAAAGTTCAAAGTAAAATTTATTGTCAGAGTTCATACATATCATCACATACAACCCTGAGATTCGTTTTCCTGTAAGCATACGCAGCAAATCAATAGAACAGTAACTGTAAACAGGATCAATGAAAGAGCAAGAGCATAGAAGACAAGAAAATTTAAAAATGGCAAGTGTAAATAATTAGCAATAAATAATGGGAGCATGATATAGCAGATAAAAAGTTCTTCAAAGTGAGACCATTGGTTGTGGGAACACCAGAAATAGAATGAATGTAATTTTCCTCTTATGCTCATGAGCCTGATGTTTGAGGTATAGTAAATGTTCTTGAACCTGCTGGTGCAAGTACTGAGGTACGAGTACCTTCTGCCTGATAGCAACAGCAAGAACACAGCATGGCCTGGGTGGTGAGAATTTTGATGATAGATGCAGCTTTCCTACGACTTCATCACATCACACTTTAAGCCTTTGCCCAAATGCCCAGTTTTCATTACCCCTAATGCAGTGCATGCGTGGCGTGTGGCCAAGTGGTTAAGGAGTTCGACTAGCAATCTGAAGGTCATGAGTTCGAGCCCAGCCAAGACAATGTGTGTGTCCTTGAGCAAGGCACTTAACCACACAATGCTCCAGTCTACCCCAGCCTATTATCCATATATTTGGGAAAGAATGTTATTATGTATGTATTGAACCAATCAAGCCATTCTCCTCTGACCTTTCTCATTAACAAAGCAGTTTTGCCCATAGAAATGCTGCTCACTGCATTTTTTTTTGTTTTTCACACCACTCTCTGTAAACTCTAGACACTGTTATCCATGAAAACCCCAGGAGATCAGCAATTTCTGAGACACACAAACCACCCTGTCTGGCACCAACTGTCATTCCAAACAGTCAGTCACTTAGATCATATATCCCTCCCCATTCAGAATAACAACTGTACCTCTTGACGATGTGCTCATGCTTAGTCACTTTTCTTGTGATTGTTGGATTTTGTTATTGTGGATTGCTGCAAGTCCAATTCACTGGTTTATTGGCAGCGGGTAGGGCGGCAGGGGAGCTGCGTGGCCTCAGTTATAGTGAGGACTGGGCCTCGAGCCATTCAATTGGCTGTTTACATTCGCCCAGGAGAAAGACATCAGAGTCAGTGCATTCTTCCAGAGCTGGTGTAGCACGGCGTCCAAGCTGGACTCAAGGCTGCCCCCAGTGGTTGTTCAACAGAAGACAAGCTACAGATAGATAGATAGATAGATAGATAGATAGATACTTTATTCATCCCCAAGGGGAAATTCAACATTTTTCCAGTGTCCCATACACTTATTGTAGCAAAACTAATTACATATAGTATTTAACTCAGTATAAATATGATATGCATCTAAAATCACCCTCCCAAAAAGCATTAATAAATAGCTTTTAAAAAGTTCTTAAATAGTTTACTAAAGTGCATTGAGTGGTAATTTAAGCTCAGTCCTAACCCCAGCACTTTAACATGTCTTGCCCCTGGTGATTGAATTGTAGAGCCGAATGGCGTTAGGGAGTAATGATCTCTTCATCCTGTCTGAGGAGCATTGCATTGACAGCAACCTGCCGCTGAAGCTGCTTCTCTGTCTCTGGATGGTGCTGTGCAGAGGATGTTCAGGGTTTTCCATGATTGACCATAGCCGTGCAGATTTCTGCAACATTCATGAATTCAGGGTATTGGAATCTATTTTGTTCTGTGTGAATAAATTGTACAAATAACTTACACGTGCTTGCTATCTTATATATGCTTTGTGCTGTATATAACTATTTCGCAGCTTAACTCTGGAGTAACACTGTTCTGTTTGGCTGTATTCATGGGAATTTCATGTATGGTTGAATGACAATTAAACTTTAACTATGAACTATGAACTACTTTCCATGGACTTGTTTTGGTGGTAGGTGAATTGCATTGGGTTGACTATGTGTGGGAGGCTGGATTTAACGCATACCCTGACCAGCCTCATGCTAGTGGATGACTGAGCCAAAGGGCAACAGTCAGGAAACACATTACTTTGTTCTCATAGGTACCAGATGATGGTAGTCTTTTTAAAGCAGGTGTGAAGCTCAAATTGAAGCAGGGTGGGTTAGCAATGACTGCAAATACCCCTTCCACTGATGTGCTTAGTATCTGAGAACACAACTAGGAATACCACCCAGACAGGATGCTTTCTGTTTTCATTCTCCAAAGAACTAATCTTGCATCTGCAATGTTGACTGGAGATCTAGTTGTCTTGGAGACTGTCGGGGGCGGGGGGTGTGGTGACATTCAAATCTCCTTCTGTTCAGAACATGCATAGAATGTATTCAGCTCATTGGGAAGGAATGCACAGTTGTTGACAATGCAGTCTGATCTTATCTTGTAGCCTTTTATAACATGTAAGCCCTGCACAAATGACAGTGGTTTGGGACTCTATTCTGGATTGATATTACCTCCTGGCATCCCTGATAACTTTATCGAGATCATGTTGTTCAAAAGATCTGGGCCATCTGATTTGAACGCTGCAGATCTGGACTTCAGTGGGGAGTGGATCTCTCAGTTAATCCATGGACTTTGTTCTGGGAACTCCTCAATTTTTCCCTTTTTCACAGTTCTCAACACACCTGCTCATCAAGTGGTGATGGTCTCACCTAGGCTGGCTGCTGGACAGAAGGTAATTACATAGAAGCTCATGTTTTTCCTCAGACAAGCATGGTATGACTTTCAGTATTGGATCTTCATGTTTCAACTTCTGTTTGTATGCAAAGAGAAGGAGGCCTGCTGGTCTGATTTGCCAAAGTATGTACTGGGTGGGTGGGGAGGGTGGGATGCATAGATGTGGGTGCAATGGCTCAGCAGGCATCTTTAACTGTATAGCAATAGTCAACGTATTAGCAGGGCAGATTGCCACAAAGTTTGTAAACGCAAAGTACAGCAGCCGGGGACAGTCACACAGCCTTAGCCTTGCAGTGTGAGGAGCCCCCAGACTACCTGGACTGGCATTTAAAGTGTCTGAGCCTCACAAAAGGAACCAGGTCCCACCATGGTGAATCACTCTGGGACTAGATTTCACTGCCGGAGACACCGTTCTCAACCTCTCCAAATCAGCTCTGAGCTTAGACCGATCCGGCCTCGCCCGACTCTCAATATCCTGCCTGTCCTGTCTATCTGGGCCGGCTTTTAATTTGTCCAAACAGCATATGTAGCTCGCATTTAGGACCCAGGCCTCACTGTAACAGGTCACTCAGAGTCCAGAACTTGCCGCCCAGCGATTTGTTTCGGACCTGGATTTTGCTGCCAAAGAAGCCATTCTCAACCTCACCAAATTGGCTCGGTGCTTATAGTGATCAATCCTTGCACTGGGGTAAATTGGACAGGCATTGGAACTTCTCCATCCCAACCAGCACAGCTCCAACTCCCAGTACATCGATCTTGCACCACACCAGCAGGGCACATCTCTCAAGTTCACTTTGCCCTCGCTTGTCTCTTCATTATCTGAGGTGATAGCTTACCACAATTTAATTCAAAAAAGTGTATCAATAACGTTTTTAATCAAATTCATTCTAACCACAAGTAAGCTGTCACACATTTTCAGTAGTGCCATCTTAAACCGGAAAACTCTGAGTAATATCGTAAATATATTGCATGATTAAGCATTCTTTAATGTTTATAAAATTGATTGGAGTTATATGTAGGAAGTACTTGAATGGAAAACGTCATCATACTGCCTTGTCATATGTATCTGCGTGACTTGTTATGGAAACTGAGACATGTTCTCCTGGGCTCCCATTTTTTTTAAGTTACAAAACATAATGGTTTGGGCCTTTAGTGAGACAGGAGACATGCTGGTAGTACTTTGGTAAAGCAATCTTGAACTTCCTCGTGTTCCTCAACTTCCTCAACACAATCTTCAAGTCCACCATCTCTTAAACAGAACTGTCACCCTGCCAGTCTCAAACGCCACTGTGAGAGGGATTCCAAAAAAAAAGCTCATGACTAACTTTTCATGGCAACTAAAGAAGGACATTAGCCTTAAAATATTAATCAAAGCAATATTGCTAGTTCAACAATTGCCTTAATTCTTTGGAGTTTTGAAGTGATTTGGTGTATCACCGAAGAGCGTTACAAATTTCGACAGATGTTCAGTGGAGATCATTCTGACTGGTTGCATCACAGCCTGGTATGGACCCTCCAACACACAGGATCACAAGAGACTGGAGAGGGTTATAGATTCAGCCAGCTCCATCATGGGCCCAACCCTCCCCTCCATCGACAACAGCTTCAAGAAGTGGTACCTCAAGAAGACAGCATCCATCCCTCACTATCTAGGACATGTCCTTTTCTCATTACTAACATTAAGGAGGAGTTACAGGTGCCTGTAGACCCATATTCAATTATTCACCTCTACCATCAGATTTCTGAAAGTTGTGTGAACCCATGAACACTACCTTATTATTCTTTATTTTGCACTATTTATTTATTTATCTTTAATTATGCATTTTTGTGTATTTGTAGTGTACATCAACACAACTTATTTCACATCATGTATCAGTGATGATGCCCATAAATAACAAAAAATACTGAAATGTCTTATAATTGGCATGGTGGTCTGACTTTTTTTCCACTGTTGGAGTCCATGCCCTTCATTGTGACTCTCATAGAGATGTTTATGCCTCAGTATATGCTTCTATTCCCATGCAATGATTTAATTCTGATTGAATTTTCTGTTTTTTTCCCTCCTGCTTTACAATCTGCATGTTTCTGGAAACATGCTATAGCTGTTTGCACATATAATAAATCTGCTGTTCATATAGGCCAACTCAATCAATAGAAATTTCTATCAACAGGCTTACAATAAGTTTCTTGCAACTGTACCTGAGAACTGAGCATTCTCACAGCAAGATTCAAAATATTAAAGTTGGCACGTTCAACTTCTTTTTCTGTCGATCGCACCTCATCACATATTTCAATCAAAGAAGAATGCTAAGAAATGGAAATTATCTGGACTAGTTAACAGTCCCATGTGATTGAACCTCCATGTGAGCTCTTACACTGACTGACAAGACTCATATGGCAGGAAAGTTTTAGAGGCTCCAGTATCCCATACTGTGAAAGTGGGACCACTGGTACTAACCAAAGAAATCTCCATTCATTAGGTGTATCTGATTAGACTTTCTGCACTTCTGATTAAGAACATTCATTACAAATGAACCACGAACTCAGGTGAAGTTGGTTAAGTCTGCTAAGTTTAGTGGAGAATCTATTCTTAAATATAAAGACATAAGAGCAGAATTAGCCCATCGAGTCTGCTCTGCCATTTCATCATGGCTGATCGATTTTCCCTCTCAACACCATTCTCCTGCCATCTCCCTGGAACCTTTCATGCCTGACTGACTGAGAACCTATCTATTTCTACCTTAAATACACCGAATAACCTAATGTGTAGCTGCCTGTGGTAACAAATTCCATGGATTTTCTACACTCTGGCTATAGAAATTCCTCTTCATCTCTGTTCTTAATTGATGTCCCTCTATTATGGGGCTGTGTCCACTGGTCCTAGACTCCCCCACCATAAGAAGCATCCTCTCCACATCCAATCTATCTAGGCCTTTCAACATTTGATAAGATTCAGTAAGATCCCCCTCATTCTTCTAAATTCCAGTGAGTAGAGGCCCAGAGCCATCAATCACTCTTCATACAATTAACTTTTCATTCCCCGAATCATTCCCGTGAACCTCTTCTGAACCCTCTCCAATAATAGTACATCCTTTCCTTACCCAAAACTGCTCACAATACTCCATGAGGCCTCCTCAGTGCCTTATAAAGCCTCAGCATTACATCTTTGTTTTTGTATTCTAGTCCTCTCAAAACGAATGTTAATATTGCATTTGCTTTCCTCACGACCGAGTCAACCTGCAAATTAACCTTTAGGTAAGCTTGCATGAGGACTCCCAAGTTCCTTTGCATCTCCGATTTTTTAATTTTCTCCCCATTTAGAAATTAGTCTAGGCTTTCATTCTTTTTATCGAAGTTCATGACCATATGCTTCCTGTCACTGTATTCCATCTGCCACTTCTTTGCCCATTCTCCTAATCTGTCTAAGTCCTTCTGCAGTCACCGGCTTCCTCAACAATATGGTCTGCTTACTTTTGCATTCTAACAAAAGCTTCCATAATAGAAAGACTTTTATCACAGTGCCTGAGAATCATTTTTTCTTCTTTAATTTTCTTCAAAAATATCAAAGGGGTTTTCCACAGAACTAAGACCCTTCTAGATATTTAATATTTTGAGTTTCATCATAACAAATGCTTTACAGATGTTTGCTTATTTCATTGTTTCCTGGCTCTATATGACTTGGACTGTGGTTGTCATTTATGAAGACTAATTTAAAGAATTAATTTAATGCATCTGCTATTTCCTGATACTCTCTATCAATGATTTTTAAAACTTTCTGTGGATTCAGGAGGCATCTGCCTTTCATTCCAAAGACAATGTCTGCCACATAAAGGAAATCCACAAAGCCATCATTTATCAGTAAAAAACAATTATAGACAACAATGGCAATCGTCCGGATATCTAAGCTTGAACTATCTATCTCTTCTTACTTGAAAGCCATATTATGTACCAAATGTTTCCAACTTAACTCTTTAACAATCAGAGATACTTTATTATGGCATTATTTTTCAAAGTGCTTTGGCAAATATTGTGCCCGCCAGGAATGGAAGTGAGTAGCAACAAACATGAAGCAGACTTAGAAGAAAAACTAAGGAAAGCAGCCAAAGGCATTGTCAAACAGTGTGGAGTTTAGAAGGATTTATAGATTAAGAGTATTGTATCAAGACAGCTGAATTTGGAAAGAAAATTTAAGAGTGTATGTATGTAATGAATTATAGATTTATCACTGACAAAGGATCAGAGAAATATATCATGCTGTTGGATTTTTTTTTTCTATTTGTCGTGTTTCTATTTATAACTACAAAACTTCAACATGGGAAAATCAATATATGAGAATTTATGTGCATTTAGACAAAATTTGTGAATTCCACTGACGAATAAAAACTGGTGTAAGAGATTCAACCTTGATTCCACAGCTTGCCCTACTCTCATAGATTGACGAGCAAAAGGTACTTCAATACCTTGTGCAACTATGCTATGATGAATGCAGTATTTGCTTACACAGACCAATGTTCATAACTAGCATGAAATTACTGAGTCAATTAAGTGATGGGATTGGAAACTTTAAGAGGGAATATCTAAAGCATAAATCTTGTAACATCCAACCTGGGACATTTACACAAATGGTACCCTCCATGGAAGCATTTGTTGTGTGCAGTGAACTCAAATAGGAGGTCAGGTAAAAGTAAACTCATTTACTGTGCTTAAGTCGACCATCTACAACAGGCTGAGAAGTGTCAAATTTGAAAGCTAGACCTCAATAAATTTATTAAATTGTAAAATAACTACATATACCAGACAAAGGCTTCAGAGGTCACTGCCAAACAAACAGACCAAACTAATACATATTCTGGCCTGGGTGCATTAAATCCCCATTCCATTGTAATTAAGGGGCCCATTTAGCCTTTGTTCACTAATATCCCTGTAGTCTGGCAAAACTGTAGAACTTGCCGCCTGTTTCTATCGGATCAACATAATCATGCTATACATTTTTTTGATATACAGCAGCATAATTGTATTGTACAATACCAGAATAGTTGTTGCTTGACATCAGAATACGCATACACTCACTGCAAAGAAGCTTATAACACAGAACTTATTCTGGATACATTCCAATTGACTTTTTCCATAAATCCAGAGCAATGTTTACCAGATATCAAATATAATCCAAGACAAACATAAGCATTTGTCAGCTAAATCATAGAATTAGAGCCTAGGTGTTCTGCTTATTTGTCTTGGGCGGTGAGAAATCTCCATTCAGTGGTTCCAGAGCGAAGTGAATTCTTTCTGCAGTGTATTGAGGAAAATTGCCTTTAAGTGCTAATGCCGTAATTTTCCATTGACTGCTATTTAGTGTAATATGTTAGAAACAGGAATAATATTCATAAACAATACAATTATACTACAAGTAGGAAAGACTTCACAAGCCTATGGTGTGCTGTATCAATTCCCAAGACAGGATAAAAAAAAACTCTTTGTACATACATAAATCAAGTCTTGCTAATGCAAAAATTATGAAAGTAACCGGCTGTGAGTAAGTCGGAAACCATTATCAAAAGGTTGATTCAAGAGAACTATAAGATGATTTTAGATATCAAATTATTAGGCTGTTGCCAGGGGAGAAATTAATTTTTGCTGCATTTCTGTCCACTTCTCTATTCATTAAATATCTGTCTCAACCTCTATAATACAGTGAACACAACGGTGTGTTTGGAATATAATGCTCTCTCAGCATCAAAAACATATTTCCAATATTTACATCTCACATTTCCTGTAGAGCATTGGTACAATACAGTTAAAACAAAGTGAGTTTACAATATAATGTGAAATAATCAAAACCAACAAGCAAAGTTTGCTGATTTTTTATAACTTTACATTGTCAATTTTTATACTGATTGCACACTTTTAAAGTTCTCCCATTACTTGTAATAACAAATACAATTTTAACCCTTGTTTATTTATAGATCAAATATTGTTCCACTCTGTATACACACTGTAAATATTGTTGCACTATATACACATTTAAATACATATCTATTGTATTGAGAATTGTTTTATGATGAAGCAATTTTGCTATCATTTCAATTAAGCGGGTCAAAGAGAAATTTGTGTTATATTTGAGACTTTGAATAAAAGTAGTAGAATGAAGAGGTAAAACAAAAAATACTAGAAATATTGAGACAGCTGGGAGATGTTGTTTTCTGAACGTTAACAGCATCCACAAATTTTTTTAAAAATCAGGGCATGAGTCTCAAAGTGACAAAAGATTACTTTGGTAGCTCTGCAGCAGAAAATACTTGAAAAAGTACATATTAATGCTGGTGTGTTTGATCATTAACTTCTGTTGTATTTGTCTCATCTTTTCATTTACCAATTTTTACCAATGCACCACAGAAAGTAACTTATCCAGATACATTACAGCTTGGATCTGCAGCTGCTCCTGCTTCCCAGCACAATAAGTTGGATTCTTGGCCTCACTATTTGTTTACCTGTACTGCACTTTTTCTGTAGCAATATTTATTTCAAGTAAACATGAAAAAGCCCTAGTGTTGAGTATATAAAAATGTAATTTGCTTCAGCTGAAATAATCCATAATTCTGGGCCACATCCCAGCAAACAAGATCATGTGTCCCAAGATCCACTTGTCAGAGTCCTTCCCAAGCAACTGGAAGAAAATCGAGTTTGAATTCCTCTTGACTGGCACCCTTGGAATCTGCTTGGTTCCAGACCACAGAAGCTACCCCCAATCATCTCCATCTGAGCAGAACAGCTCTTTCTTTTTAATGCAGGCCCTCCCCAGAAAACATATGGTTTCCAAGAACTATCTGAACTATCTGAAGTTTTTCTAAGTCAGATATGATGCTGGTAGAGATTGCAAAATTTGTACTGGTTGGTTAATTAGCTACAGAATTGTTCAAATCATAGTTAATTGCAGATCTTAGTATTTCATGATATGCCGCTCCACAGGAATTGCCAGACCACAGGGTTTAAACCTGTACACACTCTGAGAAAAAGGTATCCAGTCATTGGGAACAAATTCCCAAGCTGAAACTAGGCCCTACCTGTTTCTATGAAATACATCTGGGTCAAATATTCAAACACCTTTATTGCAATGATTACAAGTACCAAATAACAGACAGTTTAATTTCATGATCCTTTGCTGAATCACAACCTTACCACAGTAAAATCTGTATAGCTAATGTAAAGCTTTCATCTTATCATTCTGGAATGCATGCTAACTAAAACCAAAGATTAAAGAAGGTATTAATTCACTGTAGTAATAAGCCTTCTTTATACACAGTCGAGTATATCATTTAAGTGGAAAAACAGTATTCCTTTTTTATCATACATTGCAGCTGTAAAACATTTACTCTGTCAAAGCATGTGTATCTACAGAAGCATTTGAGCATATAGAACAACATTGGACTTGGACACCAATGCTCAATGACCACTTTGAAGTCCTGATTTATGAGCAAAGACCTTCTGATCAGTCATGCTTGCATATAAACGTGTTAATGCTTATATAACACACACAAGAATTTTTATGTGCGCAGTGTTGCAACTTTGAATGAGCCACACAGAGACCAAAGCCATAGAGGTAACAGGTCTTTATTCAACACAAGCAGACACACAGGTGAATGACCTGGTAGGAAAGTATTATGGTGGCATCTCCCTGAAATGAAAATTCATCAAGCATTTAAACTATTTAACCACAGTGATAACTATAGGCAACTGAGTACTATTTCAATATTGTAGAGTTTACTTCAATTCTTTGATTGTAGACAAATAGTTCCATAGAATTACATCTTAACTGACAATATTTTGAATAATCTTTGCTGTGACAAAGTAGCTTATGTGGGTGGGCTAAAAATTTCTAGGATTGAAAAAAAGACTAAAACTTTGGTGACAAAAAGAAATTGAAGAGAACTTGGAAGGGGCATATAAAAATGTTCAGCCATGTTCACCAGTTGCACTAGCAAACCCATTGGTTAATGCTGGGAAGGACTCTGCTTGCGGTGGCGTTAATCAAGGGGCACACTTGGAAGCTGACAACTTGTATTTAAAACAAGGCATTGCAAACCTAAGTGCAGAAGTTGCAACTTTGAAAAAACTCATAGAAAAGCAGCAGGTTACTGCTTTAGACTGTAGTAAAAGCGCTACTGAGAAACGACTTGCCAACTAGATTACCAAATAAAGTAGAGTAGTACATTTTATACTAGATAAATTTTCACTGGAACTGTTGTCATTTCACTGTAGTTAACTTGTAATTTCTTGTAAATGCTTCTGTATGTTCTGAATCGTACATTATGAAATTTGTCTTTTGTGGACTTTGTGATAAACATTGTATGATGAAAACATTCAGTTCTGTACATTCAACTGCCTGAAACAATTCTACAGATGAACCTTTTACATTTTGTTTTATCAGACATCAGAAAGCCAAATATCAGATACAATTAAACAGTTGATGGAAAAAAAATTATATTAAAAAAAAGGATTCAGAACAAGAAGGCAGCGGGAGAGCACCTAAGGATTTCCAGCAGGAAGACATTTTGAGTTCTCGGGGGAAAAGACAGGTCAGACTGCGTAGGCGCGTGATGTCAGCCAGCTGAGCGCGAACAGTTTAGAAAGAAGGCAGCCATATTCAGCGGGCAGCAGAGTGAGAGGCGGCAGAGTGAAAGGGCTTTGGCTCCATGGGCTTCGGCGGTAACGGGACAAGGTGAGGCAGTTGTTGATTGCAAAAGGGGATAGTGTGTGTGTGAGGCCAGTTTTCTGTGGTTGCTGTCAGATGTGGGAGGTCCTGGAGTCCCTCCGCATCCCGGACAGCCACATCTACACCCAGTACATCGAGATGCAACTCCTAAGGGACCGCGTTTGGGAACTGGAGCTGCAGTTCTATGACCTTCATCTGGTCAGGGAGAGTGAGGAGGTGACAGAGAGGAGTCACACTGGGGCCACAGGAGACAGACAAGCGGGTCACAGTCAGGACGGGGAAGGGGAAGAGTCAGGTACTAGAGAGTACCACTGTGGCTGTCCCCCTTAACAATAAGTACTCCTGTTTGAGTACTGTTGGGGGGAACAGCCTACCTGGGGGAAGTGACAGTGGCCGGGCCTCCGGCACAGAGTCCGGCCCTGTGTCTCAGAAGGGTAGGGAAAGGAAGAGGAAGGCAGTAGTGATGGGGGACTCTATAGTCAGGGGTTCAGACAGGCGATTCTGTGGACACAGGAAAGAAACTCGGATAGTAGTTTGCCTCCCAGGTGCCAGGGTCCGGGATGTTTCTGATCGCATCCAAGATATCCTGCGATGGGAGGGAGAACAGCCAGAGGTCATGGTACATATTGGTACCATTGACACAGGTAGGGAAAGGGAAGAGGTCCTGAAAGCAGACTACAGGGAGTCAGGAAGGAAGTTGAAAAGCAAGACCTCAAAGGTGGTAATCTTGGGATTACTGCCTGTGCCACGTGACAGTGAGAATAGGAATAGAATGAGGTGGAGGATAAAGCAGGGATTCAGATTTCTGGATCGTTGAGAACTCTTTTGGGGCAGGTGTGACCCTTAAAAAAAGGACAGGTTGCACTTGAACCCAGAGGGACCAACATCCTGGCGGGCAGGTTTGATAGAGCTGTTGGGGAGGGTTTAAACTAGTTTAGCAGGGGGGTGGGAATCAGAATATGTGCAGAGATTAAGGTAGAAGGACAAGGGCATGATGCTAAGAGTTCTGAGTTGATGAGGAAGGACAGGCAGGGGACAGAACATAATTGTAGCCAGTTGAAGGGGTTGAAATGTGTCTAGTTCAATGCTAGGAATATTAGGAACAAGGAGGATGAACTTAGAGCATGGATTAGTATGTGGAACTACGATGTTGTGGCCGTTTCTGAAACTTGGTTGGAGGAAGGGCAGGATTGGATGATGCAGTTCCTAGGGTTCAGGTGTTTTAAAAGGAATAGGATGGGAGGTAGAAAAGGGGAGGGGGAGTGGCATTGCTGGTCAGGGATAGTATCATGGCTATAGAAAGGGAGGACGCTGCAGAAGGAGTGTCCATGGAGTCAGTCTGGGTGGAAGTCAGAAATAGGAAGGGATCAATCACTGAGCTGGGAGTAGTCTATAGGCCCCCAAATAGCCCTCGGGATACCGAGGAGCAGATAAGCAGGCAGATTTTAGAATGGTGCAAGTATTACGGGGTAGTAGTTATGGGAGATTTCAACTTCCCTCATATTAACTGGCACCTCCTGAGTGCATGGGGGATAAATGGGGCTGAATTTGTCAGGTGTGTTCAGGAAGGATTCCTGACACAGTACGTGGACCGGCTGATGAGAGGAGAGGCTATACTGGATCTAGTTCTGGGTAATGAACCTGGTCAGGTGACAGGCCTCTTGGTGGGGGAGCATTTTGGTGAGAGTGACCACAACTCCCTTAGCTTCAGCATAGCTATGGAAAGAGATAAAATCAGATGAAATGGTAAAGTGCTTAACCGGGGAAGGGCTAACTTTGAGGGGATGAGACAGGAACTAGCGAGAGTAAATTGGAAACAGATGTTCAAAGGGGAAAGCACAGAAGTAATGTGGGAGAAGTTTAGGGACCACTTGAGCTGGGTTCAGGATAGGTTTGTCCCACTGAGGCAAGGAAAAAATAGTAGGAAAAGGGAACTGTGGCTGACAAAACATGTGAGGCAACTCGTCAAGAGGAAAAAGGAAGCATATGTTAGATATAAGGAGCAGGAAGTAGGAGGGGCTTATGAGAAATATAGGGTAGCCAGGAAGGAGCTAAAGAAAGGACTTAGGAGAGCTTGAAAGGGGCATGAGAAGGCCTTGGCATGTAGGATTAAGGAGAACCCCAAGGTGTTCTATGCGTATGTGAAGAATAGAAGGATGATAAGAACAAATGTGGGACTGCTAAAGGATAAAGAGAGCAACATGTGCCTGGAAGCGGAGGAGGTTGGGGAGGTCCTAAATGAATACTTTGCCTCAGTATTCATAAGTGAAAAGGATCTTGATCAGGATGAGGTCAAAGTAGAGCGGGCCTGTGTGCTGGACAATGTGGAGATTAAGGAAGAAGTGCTGGATCTTCTTAAAAACATTAGGATTGACAAATCCCCAGGGCCTGATCTGATACACCCCAGGATGTTGTGGGAATTGAGAGGAGAGATCACAGGAACATTAGCTATGATCTTTGAATCCTCTTTGGCTGCAGGGGAAGTGCCAGAGGACTGGAGAATGGCAAATGTAGTTCCCTTGTTTAAAAAAGGTAATCGGGAGAAACCTGGGAACTATAGACCGGTGAGTCTTATGTCAGTGGTATGCAAACTACTGGAAAGGATTCTTAAGGATAGGATCTATGAGCATTTGGAGAAGTACAGCTTACTCATGGATAGTCAACATGGCTTTGTAAAGGGAAGATCGTGCCTCACAAGCCCGAGTTTTTTGAAGAGGTAACAAAAGAAATTGATGAGGGTAGGGCAGTGGATGTGGTCTACATGGACTTTAGCAAAGCATTTGACAAGGTCCCTCATGAGAGACTCATCTAGAAAGTCTTGAGGCATGGGATAAGTGGAACCTTGGCTATTTGCATAAAAAATTGGCTTAAAGGAAGAAAGCAGAGGGTAGTTGTGGAAGGAAAGTATTCTGCCTGGAGGTCAGTAACTAGTGGAGTGCCACAGGGATCTGTCCTGGGACCCCTGCTATTTGTGATTTTTATAAATGACCTGGGTGTAGAGGCAGAAGAATAGGTGAGTAATTTTATGGATGACACAAAGATTGGAGTTGTGGATGGAGCTGTAGGTTGTCGAAGGTTACAAGCGGATATAAACAGGCTGCAGAGTTGGGCAGAAAAATGGCAGATGGAGTTCAATCCGGACAAGTGTGAGGTGATGCATTTTGGAAGGACAAACCAGAAGACTGAGTACAGGATTAATGGTCAGTTACTTAAGAGTGTGGATGAACAAAGGGACCTTGGGGTTCAAATCCACACATCCTTCAAGGTCGCTGCACAGGTTGATAGGGTAGTTAAGAAGGCCTATGGGATGCTAGGCTTATTATCATGGGGATTGAGTTCAAGAGTAGAGAGGTCATGTTGCAACTCTACAAATCTCTGTTGAGACCGCAATTAGAGTATTGTGTTCAATTCTGGTCACCTCATTATTGGAAGGATGTGAAAGCTATGGAGAGCGTGCAGAGGAGATTTACCAGGATGTTGCCTGGTTTGGAGAACAAGTCGTATGAAGCAAAATTAGCAGAGCTGGGACTTTTCTCTTTGGAGCGTAGAAGAATGAGAGGGGACTTGATAGAGGTCTACAAGATTATGAGAGGCATAGATAGGGTGGATAGTCAGTACCTGTTTCCCAGGGCACCAGTAGCAAACAGCAGAGAGTTTATGTACAAAATTAAGCGAGGGAAGTTTAGGGGAGACATCAGAGGTAAGTTTTTTACACCAAGGGTTGTGAGTGCTTGGAATGACTTGCCAGGGATGTTGGTGGAGGATAAAACATTAGGGGTATTTAAGAGCCTCTTGGACAGGCACATGGATAAAAGAAAAATGGAGGGTTATGGGGTAGTGTGGGTTTAGTACTTTTTTTAAGGATTATATGGGTCGGCACAACATGGAGGGCTGAAGGGCCTGTACTGTGCTGTAGTGTTCTATGGTTCTATGGTTCTAAAACATGGAGCGACCACTCCCCACTGAACATCGATGGCTCCTCGGTAGAGATTGTAAAGAGCACCAAGTTTCTTGGTGTTCACCTGATGGAGAATCTCACCTGGTCCCTCAACACCAGCTCCATAGCAAAGAAAGCCCAGCAGCATCTCTACTTTCTGCGAAGGCTGAGGAAAGTCCATCTCCCACCACCACCCCCCCATCCTCATCACATTCTACAGGGGTTGTATTGAGAGCATCCTGAGCAGCTGCATCACTGCTTGTTTTGGAAATTACACCATCTCGGATCGCAAGACCCTGCAGCGTATAGTGAGCTGAGAAGATCATCAGGGTCTCTCTTCCCACCATCATGGACATTTACACTACACTCTGCATCTGCAAAGGAAACAGCATTATGAAGGACCCCATGCACCCCTCATACAATCTCTTCTCCCTCCTGCCGTCTGGGAAAAGGCTCCGAAGCATTCGGGCTCTCACGACCAGACTATGCTTCTTCCCCCAAGCTATCAGACTCCTCAATACCCGAAGCCTGGATTGACACCTTGCCCTACTGTCCTGTTTATTATTTATTGTAAATGTCTGCACTTTTTTGTGCACTTTATGCAGTCCAGTATAGGTCTTAGTCTAGTGTAGCTTTCTCTGTGTTGTTTTTTTTTACGTAGCTCAGTCTAGTTTTTGTACTGTGTCATGTAACACCGTGGTCCTGAAAAACGTCTCATTTTTACTATGTACTGTACCAGCAGTTACGGTCAAAATTACAATAAGAGTGACTGGACTTGACTTGACTTGACTTGACTTAAAACAAGAGATTCTGTAGATGCTGGAAATCCAGAGCAGCACACACAAAATGCTGGAGGAACTCAGCAGGTCTGGAGGCTTCTATGGAAAGGAATAAAGAGTCAGCAGTTTGTGCCAAGACCTTTCATCAGGACTAAAACTTCTTTTATTTATACACACTATTGTGAGTGTTGTGATGTCCATAATTGTGTCTGATGTGCTGAATAGCAAATTAGCCAATCAAAAACCTCCCTTAAATTTTGTCAAATAGTATGAAATACATTACTTCAAGATATCTAATGATTGGTTCATGTGGACCAGTTAAGATTAAGCTATACATCTGGCCAATGCAGCTGAAAATGTCCTATGGTCATATCAGTTTCCAAAGTATATTTCTTAAGTAGCCTCCTGCTGGTAGTTGGTAACCGGTTTCCTTCGCAGTGTTTCATATTCAGTCTATGTACCAGAATTTCAACACTAACTATAATTTATAGGTTACATCTGAAAACATTTGAAGATTGAATATTATTTGTACTAATGGCCACACTCTATAATTCTTGATGCATAGCTGCTTCTCCCTAACACATTTCTGTGAAAACTTTACATATAGCAAGTACTATCTGATGTCATTAAAGGTGTTTTCATTAAAACCAGCATATTCAAAGCTCTGTATACAAAATAGAATAATGGAAAGCTGAGGCAAATATCTTTTTCAGAATCAGAATCAGCTTTAATATCACCGGCTGCTATGCAGTGTAATACAAATAGCTGAGAAAAAAAATTGTGAATTACCTTAAGACCATAAGACATAGGAGCAGAATAAGGCCATTTGGCATTCAATCATGGCTGATCCTTATTTTCCCCTCCTCAATCTCATTCCCCCCGTCTTCTCCCTGTTACCTTTGATGCCATGTCCAATCAAGAACCTATTGATCTCTACCTTAAAGACACACAATGACCTGGCCTCCAAAGCTGTCTGTGATAACAAAATCCACAAA
Organism: Hypanus sabinus; assembly: GCF_030144855.1. Classification (NCBI taxonomy): domain Eukaryota; kingdom Metazoa; phylum Chordata; class Chondrichthyes; order Myliobatiformes; family Dasyatidae; genus Hypanus; species Hypanus sabinus. Next base: position 42,031,240 of record NC_082715.1, on the reverse strand, counting down.
TTCACTACCTCTGGCTAAAGAAATTTCTCTGCATCTCTGCTTTAAATGGATGCCCCTCTCCCACTACGGGAAACATCCTTTCCACATCTACTCTGTCTAGGTCATTTAACATTTGAAAGGTTTCAATGAGATCCCCCTCATACTTCTAAATTCCAGCGAGTATATTCCCAGAGCCATCAAACATTCTTCATATGATAGCCCTTTCATTCTCATATTCATCCTTGTGAACCTCCTCTTGACCTTCTCCAAAGCCAGCACATCTCTTCTCAGATGAGGAGCCCAAAACTGTTCAAAATACTCAAGCTGTGGCCTCACTAGTGCCTTATAAAGCCTCAGCATCACATCCCTGCTCTTGTATTCAAGATTTTTTAAATGAATGCTAACAATGCATTTGCCTTCAATTACAATAAGAATATATATATATAATTGGTAAATTAAATAAGTAATGAAAAATATAAATTAAAAAAACAGTGAGGTAGTGTTAATTAAAAACAATGTCTATTCCGAAAACTGATGTGTGTGCCTTCAGGCTTCTGTAGCTCTTTCCTGACGGTAGCAAGATAAGAGGGCATACCCTGGGTGATGGGTATCTTGAATGATATACACCGCCGTTTTGAGGCAGCTTTATGCACAGTTGTTCCCTATATCCTCAAAAATAATAATGACTCGTATACTTGACCAAATTTCACCAATGGCAAGCTGGAATAAAGAACTATTCAAATTTAAACATTATCATGTTATCCTTTTTGTTTATAATTGAGATTTTCTGTTCAAAATTGGACTAAATAGAAAATCAAAAATTTTTGTGCAACCTTTCTGATATTAAAAGGAAAATTCTACCTTGAAACACAATTTTGCAGACCTTCGAGAGGAGATTTGAACACACCACACTAAAATGACTGAAAGACAGAAATATCTCATCTATTTAATGAAGCCATATTTAACTCAAATTGCACATATTGTTGTAGGAACTTCAGCAATGACTTACATGGGTCTGGACTTCATGAATTTGTGTGAAACAGGTGGTATTGAGTTAGGATACGATTTTACGATTCTCCAGTTTTTAATTCCAGTAACCTTAATTGCACCACTGAATTGTTATGGTAGCATAATTCAGACTAATTGCAAAAGAAAAAGTAACTTGTTTAAAATGACTTTATTTAAGTTGATTCGGTCCAGTAAATAGTATATTAATGATTGCATCTCAATAACTCATGGCATTCCAAACCCCAGAACACTTTACACAATTTGTTGAATACTTGGCACTGCCTCAATGTGATATCATTAAAACAACCACTTAGGGTAGTGGGAAACTATGCAGATATTTTATTTAAACAGGCCCCAATGTTGTTAGTGCACTTGTTTTCTTATAAGATTTTAATTATTGCTAATTCTTTCCATACATTGCAGATGGATATCCACAGACACACTTTGAATATATTTTGATATTTTAGTAAGAAATATAAAACTAGTAAGTTTGTTTATCTTAGGGAAATCAGCTTGACCAGTCTAGTAGGTCTCTATTGGGAAGACATCAAATGAATGTTAAAGGCAATATCTCCATGAAGATTATTGCAACCAAGTAAGACCCCAAAGTTGAACATTTCAGAGTAGCGTCATATCATATTGAACACACATAATTATAGCACATTTCAATTATCTTAAAATGAAAAAGTATAGTTTACCTTCAATATTAGAATTTTCCACATCCACCACATATTAACATCAATGACAACACTCAAGAGATTTGGAAGCACCCAGACAAAAAAAACTTGACTGGAATTCCATTCACCAGCAGAATGTCTGCTCTCTGCACCACTGACAACTTTCCCTAATTCTACGATCTCGGTATCCGGGGCATATTGTGACCAGTTGTGTATATCTGAAGTGTCATAGAGGAGCAACAATAGAGCTGTTGCTTCACTGTGCCAGAGACCCTGGGTTCAATCCCGACCTTGGATGTTGTCCAGGTGGAGTCTGCATGTTCTCTGTGTGACCACTAAGACTTCCATTGTATAGTCCAGTTTCCTTTCAAATCCTAAAACTGTGTGTAGTTAGGTTAATTGGCCGCTGCAAGTTGTCCCAAAGCGTATAGGTGAATAGTAGGATCCGGGCTAGAGTAAATGGGAATGTGGGGGAAATGGAAATATGCCCATTTGCCTCTATAGATGCTGCTTGACCCATGGAGTTGCTCAGATTCATCATCTATAATCTCATGTACCATGGAGAGCATTCAGACAGGCTGCATCACTGTCCGGTATGGGGGCAGTGCGGGGGGGGGGGGTGCGGCTACTGCACAGGACCAAAAGAAGAGGGTCGTAAATTTAGTCAGCTCCCTCTTGGGTACTAGCCTACAAAGTACCCCAGACATCTTCAAGGAGTGGTGTCTCAGAAAGGCAGCGTCCATTATTAAGGACCTCCAGCACCCAGGACATGCCCTTTTCTCACTGTTACCATCAGGTAGGAGGTACAGAAGCCCAAAGGCACATACTCAGTGATTCAGGAACAGCTTCTTCCCCTCTGCCATCCAATTTCTAAATAGACATTGAACACTTGGGACACTACCTCACTTTTTAAAAATATATTATTTCTGTTTTTGCACAATTTTTAATCTATTCATTATATGTATACTGTAATTGATTTACTTATTGATGTATTTATTATTATTATCTTTATTTTTTTCTTCTTCTTCTAGATTCTGTATAGCATTGAACTGCTGCTGCTGTTTTTGTCGTAAAAACAAATTTTACGACACATGCCGGTGAAAATAAGCCTGATTCTGATTTTGATGTGGGCTTCTGAAGGGAATAAATATTTGATTAGAGTAGGATTAGTGACAAGTGGGTGATTGGTGGTTACCATGGATTCAGTGGGCTGAAGGGTCTGTTTCTATGCTATCTAATGCTGTGATTCTATGTCTCATTGCAGCATTCAAGCTAATGTTAAAGTTCTTCATTTTGTAAGAGTAGCACAGTACTCTGCAACTCCCAAGTGCTCAATTATAATGTCCAAAGAAAATAAAACAACCTCGTCTTCCTACAAGTTGCTTGTTTCATCGGGAAAGTACTGAAGCAAACAATAAAAGCAAAGGAGCTAGAATTATTGGAGTGTATTTACAAAACATACTGCAATTCAACCTGAGATCTTGGCACAACTTTCTTGAGGGCAATTGGAAATGGCAATTATTGCCACTTTGGCTGTGGCATACAGACTCTAAAAACGAACAAGAGAAGTTTCAAGTTAATTAAAGTGGCACGAGTCATGAATAGACTTGAGAAGATTTAATTTAGCCGGAATGTGAGAATTAGAAGCACATCAAAATTAAATATTCTGCAGACAGCAGTTTAATGAGGATCTGATGAACATCCCATCATGAAAGCACATTTACTCTAAGGGAACAATGAGCAGAAATATCATAAAGCAGAATGGCTGTAGTCCTGCTGGGATTATAAAAATGTTGATTGTGGAATGCAACTGAAGTTGAATAATTTGGACTAATAAAGAATTTTCCACTCAATTGCTTTCCAACATTAGGGAAACATTTTACTGTTTCCTCTTTTTGAAACTATTACTGATGACTATTTCTTTCAGGAGGTTAAATAAATGAGCGAGAATGTTTGACACTGTAAATTGTTCAGTCATTCAAAGCAGAAGTGTGTTAGATCAGTTAAGTCTCCTCTTTCATCCATTTCATATGTTTCTAGACACATATAATCATATCTGGACTAAATGATGCCATGAAGTTGAAGTGAGCTAGCATCTGAACAAATTTTGATAGCCAAATGAACTCCCACATGAACTGGAAAATACAACTATTTGTTATAAGTTCCTCTGCAGAACATACAGGCTTCTATGCATGGAACACTAGCAGCTCAAAGTATGTGTAATTTATTTAAGACCTCTTCAAAGAGTGTCTCAGCATATTGTTGTAACCCAAAGAGCAATTAGTCATGTCATTAGACAAAATCTTCAAAGAGTGGCAGCCTTAAAGAATACCATTCACAACCATTATTTAAAAAAAGAACTGCTGATGATTTGTCATTATTCTAGCAGAAGGCTATCAGAACCCAGAAAATGGTTGAAAATGGTTGCTTAAGCTGCTTTCCTGTATTTTTTGTCACTTGTAAGCGAGAGTTTCGGAACCCAGAAATGTGGCTTATGGGATCAGTATGGTATCGGGTGCACAAGGTAGCACAGCGGTTAGCATAATGCTGTTGTAGCTGTACCGGCCTAGGTTCATTTCCCACTGTGGTCTGTGGGAGTTCAGATGTTCTCCCCGTAACAACATGGGTTTCCTCCAGTTGCTCTGATTTCTTTCTCCATTCCAAAGAATGGATTAGTAGGTTAGTTCGGTTCTTGGGCATAATAGGGTGGAATGGGTTTGTTGTCATGTTCCAGTGTATCTCTAAATAATTAAAAATATAAATAAATTTTACAATGAATTCTCTTGCCATGCATCAATATTGGTTGCTCTGCAAAATCCCCTAAATAATGTGGGAAAGAATATCGTTAACAATATTGTTTCAGAGTGAGAACCTTCATCAGCCACAGCTCCGATGAAAGGCCTTAGCCTGAAATATCAACTGTTCCTTTCCCTCCATAGATACTGCCTGATGTGTTGAATTCCTCAACCATTTTATGTAGCTCATGGTTTCCGGCATCTGCGGAGTTTCTTGTTTATCCAATTCCTTGGCTCAGTACATTACAAAATTCCCATGGAACCAATGGTGCACCTAAGTCCAAAATGTGTTGATGTATTTTCTACAGCTGACAGGTGACTTCCTGTGGAACCACCAGCTCATTATCTGTGTGTTCTAGCCCAAAGGGCAAAAATGGAAAACAAAGTTAAGTCAATAGCAAAACGGATGTACTATTGTTGAAGATGGAGTCTGTTTGGAACTCTTGCAGTAAATAAGAGAAATCTAACTAAAGTTAGAACAGGCTTAAAACATCACGGCCTTTATTTCATTTTGCTTCAAGGAATCTGATTTCAATAGTCAATTACCTTCAATCCATGATGTTCCTTTCAAACTTTCAAGTACATTTAGGAAATTGAAAACAGAGGAAAATATGTAAAGAATATATGGAGTTCAACTGAAAGTTCTTATTTATGTCCAAGTATCTGAAGTTGCTGATATTAATACAGTGAGTAGCTGGGCAAATAGGATCAAAGGGCTTCTCCTGCCTAAAGCTGTCTTTGTGTACATACATCTACATATTATGGACATTCTGATGTAGAACTCCTCCATCAATGAGACAACAGAAATAAGTATTACCCTTCCAAAAATCCAACTCATGGAATCTTAACAGCAAAATCCAGAAAAGTACCAAATGTAAATGCAGAAATACAAGAGCTTTCTGGGCTGTAAAGCTGGTTGCTGCATTTTTATATGAATCCTGGCCCATTGCTTGAACACCTTTATTCACGTACAGTAACACTCTTACAAATGAAATTGCAATGTATTAAGTTGCAGCCTTGATATTTCATTTTTATCCCATAAAATTGATGGCTGAATTTACACAGTTTTTTGAATATGGAATTAGTGAGATGTCTATATAAATGACTATAATGGCTATGGTGATTGTATGAGCCCCAGATACTTCATGTCTTCTTGCTGATTTGCACTTCTTATAGTGGCCAGATTGTGGCTTTCTGTACAGATGTGCTTAATTAAAAATTTCAAGTTGCTGTTATTCTCATTGAAGTTGTTCCTAGGATAGATATTTGAATTTGCGCATTGAAGTCAGGGCACATGATTTGCCACCCTCACAAGTTTCATTGCTGATGAATCCAAAGTTGAATGGTGATGAATGCCGACAAGCCAGCTGAGCCAGAAGTTGCCCTACCACAAGGCAGCTGAGTCTTGAGTTAGCTCTGGTGAACACCTTGCTGTCATTGCAATCTGGGAGCCCTATCTCATCCTCTGTCATTCTGTGTCCAGTCCATTTCTGTGCCCCTGTCATCTGAAATAAGGCTTTAAAAACTATGGATTTCACATCAGAATGCAAATAATTAGAACAGAAAAGTGTTTAAAATAAAGGTGAAGAATTTTCTGTTTGGATGATTTATGTCCTCCTGGTGGGGGATGACATAAAAACATTGCCAGCACTCAAAATCATCTTAATTAGTGGTAGAGGTTGTGGCTTTGTGAGATGCTACTGGAAAAGTCTGGGCAATAACTGTGATTTTTTTTGTAGATGTCACACACTGTCTGCTGCTGGTGGAGGGTTGAATGTTCAGGGTGATTGATGGGGTGTTAATCAAATGTTCTGCTGGAGTCAAGATTCTCGTGAGCTGCAAATTTTGCACTTTTTCCGACAAATAGAGTGTATTCTGTCATGCCCCCGACTTGGGCTTTGTAGATGGCAGAATGACCCTGGAATTTCTAAAGTTGAATCACTCACCTCAGGACACTCTGCCCAGGACATACTTCCTTAATTCCTTATGACATAGGAACTGTTGTTCTGTAAATTAAGTCACCGGAGAAAATTACTGGTAGGTATAAAGCAGCTTCTTTATTCGACAAAACAAAGTACAGCAGGCATCTTTCGGTGGAAAGGTCTCCTGGTCCAACATAGGACTCGATATTTATTTGCTAAACACAAAGGACAATTCCATATTTACAATGTATAGATAATGTTTCCTTTGCAACTGCATTCAAATCTCACACCTTCTGACTCGCATCCATCCCACAGACGCCAGGAGTATCTGGACTGGGATCCACAGCTTTTAGTTCCAAATTAAATCCACAATACATCATTCAGGAACAGAAGACTGGTAGCCAAAGCCATTTGCTAAATGTAAATGACTTAAACCCAAAAATCACTCTAATGGGAACCATTTCTTCCATAAAGCCCACACTGGCCCACTGAGTAATCCCATTCCTCAAAAATTTTCTCTGTCATCATTATCTGATCAAGCTCCCCCCCCCCCCCCCCCCACCCCTTACAGATTTCCCACTCACCAACAGATTAGAACCTATTTCTTGTGGGTATTATCCATCCAAGATGCAGATAGGATGTGGGGAAAATCCAGTAACAAGAAGTATGTGTAAACTTCATACAGATGAAATCAAAGGTCAGCATTAAACCTGGGACACAGGAGCTATGCAAATTAAGTTTCTGGACAGCGTGACCCAACAATGGCACTTATCAGTGGCCTGTTCCTGAAGGATCAACTTTATTCACCGAATTGTTATTCCTCTCCACACCTTCTGGCACATCGGGTGGCAACCTGGTCATTTCTTTAGCATTCTGCCTGTCCTTTACGAGGCCAAGTTGCTAGCTCAATGCTCAACCTAGCGTGCACAGAGCCGGTCAAACTCGAACCCAGGTCCATTCACTGCAAAGTCCAGTGCTGATGCCACTACACCACCAGCTGGCCTTTATACATGCATTAGGAATTTGCTGTGGTATGTTGGCACGACATGCAACAGAAAAGCAGAATTCACCATTTATAAGGAATAAAGAATTATATAAAAAATAAAGTTAGTGATTAAGGTTGTAACAGTCATATTGCAGAGAGGTTGCAAATGGAATTGAAACGTGTGCAAACATTAGCAAACATTCCCATTTCTGACCTCATGGAATTAAAATCAATGATGAAGCAGCTAAAATGTTGGACCTAGGGCACACTGCTGAGGAACTTTAGCAATGATGTCCAAGAGCTGAGACAATTGACCTTCACCAACCAGAAACAGCTTTCAATGTAGTGTTTTCCCTATGAAGTCTATTAACCAGTTTTACTGAATAACCTGGTGCCACAATTGGTCAGATGCTCCTTTGATGCCAATTGCAGTCAATCTCATCTTAACTCTGGAATTCAGCTCTTTGGTCCCTGTTTGGAGCAAGTCTGCAATGAGATCTGCAGCAAGTGGTCCAGTAAAACCAAAGCAGGATACTAGTGCCTAGGTTAATCTGAGAAAATGTTTGTAGTATAATTGATAACAAATTTCCAACATTTTACTAATGATTGATTGATTGCAATTGGATTCATCCTACTTTTCATGAGAAAGATATATTTGGGCAGTATTCTGTTATTGACTAGATAGTGGTGGTGTCATTGTGTTAGAAAAGCTTAGCTAGAAGCACTACTATTTCGAAAGAATAGGTCTTCAGTATTACTGATAGGATTTTGTCTGGTGTTGTAGCCTTTACTGCATCCATTGCTTTGAGAAATTTCTTGACACCACATGGAACAAATTGGTGAAAGACAGGCTTCTGCAATCATAATGATCTCAGGAGGAAGCAAAAATAGGTAATCTATTTGGCTAAATGTATTTATAAATGATTCAGCCTTTTGTTCAGCAGCTACTGGCTAGGTTCTGTCACCATGGAAGAAGATAATGTTCTTGAAAACTCCTTCAATTTGCAATGAGATATGATAGGAATATATTTAATGCAGAATTAAAACCTAGTCTATTAATTGGCTCCCTTCATTGTGTAAAATTCCTAAAATGTAGTGTACAGTTATTCCTATTGTGGTCTAACTCAGCTGGTGCTGCACTTGGCATGCCCTTCTGCACTTCCCTTTGAACCAGAATTGAGTGTATGGCAAAGTGAAGGAAATGCCAGGCTGGGAATTCAGAGATTATGTTGGTGTATATTTCTATTGTTGCTGCTGCGGGTCTACAGTCCTTCATAGATACTTGGCTTTGAGCTGCAACAACTATGGTATTGTAGAACCAGGATGGAGGAGGGTCCTTGGTGTGAAGGTGGATGACATTCTGTACTAGGGATTATTTCTACCAGGGCTGTCATGGACAGATGTAATTGTCACAGGAACTTTAGTGAGAACGAAGTCAAGTGGGTTTCTCTCTCATATTGAACCCCCCTCACAATAATCAGCACTCAAACTACCTCAGATCCAGTCTGACAACTATGTCCTCCAGGACTTGGTGAACTTGGTCTGTGACGCTGCTACCAAGAAAAGCTTGGTGATAAACACTCCACAATGCACTACCACTCACTGTGTAAGACCTATCCTGTTTGGTCCTACCAAAGTGCAACACCTCACATTTGTCTGCATTAAATTCCACCTGTTATTTTTCAGCCCACTCTTCCAGCTCATCCAGATCCTGCTGCAAGCGCTGAGAGTCCTCCTTGTTGTCCGGTACATTCCCAATCCTGGGGTCATCTGCAAATTTACTGATCTAGTTAACCACATTAACATCCAGGGCGTTGATGACTGACAACAATGGACCCAGCACTGATCCCCACAGCACTCCACTACTCACAAGCCTCCATTCAGAGAGGCAATCATCTACTACCACTCTCTGGGATCTCCCTCAAAGCCAATGTCTAATCTAATTTACTACCTCATCTTGAATGCTGAGCAATTGTAACATTTTGACCCAACTCCCAAGCTGGACCTTGTCAAATGCCTTGCTGAAGTATATATAGACAACAAGCACTGCCTTGCCTTCATCAATCCTGGTAACTACCATGGACAAAACTTTGCTGACTATCCCAAGTCAGTCCCTGTCTATCCACATACTCATATATCCAGCATCTTGGAATACCTTCCAGTAATTTTCCCACAGCTGATGTCAGGCTGACTAGGCTGTAATTTCCTGGTTTATTCTTAAAGGCTTTCCTAAACAGTGGAACAACATTAGCTATCCTCCGATTCTCCAGTACCCCACATGTTGCTAGTGATAATTTAAATATCTCTGCCTGGGCCCCTGCAATTTCTGCACTTGCCTCACACAGGGTCCAAGGGAACACTTGGTCAGGCCCTGGGGATTTATCCACCATAATTTGCCTAAAACAACAAACACCTCCTCCTCTTGTAATCTGTACATGACCCATGACCTCACTCTGCTTTGCCTCACTTCTATAGACTATGTATCCGACTCCCAAGTAAATACAGATTTTAAAAAATCATTTTAAGATCTCCCCCGACTCTTTTGACTCCACACATAGGTTACCATTCTATCTTCCAGAGGTCCTATTTGGATGCTTGCAATGAGAACGTAAGAAACCAGAGCAGGCGTACGCCATCTGGCCCAACGAACCCGCTTCACCATTCAATAAGATCATAGCTGATCTGGCCATGGACTCATCTCCACCTATCTGCCTTTTCCCCATAACCCTTAATTCCCCTACTAAGCAAAAATTCATTCAAACTTGTCTTAAATATATTTACTGAGGTAGCCTCTACTGCTTCATTGGGCAGAGAACTCCACAGGTTAATTTTGCTCTCAATATTTCTGTAGAAGCCCTTGGGCTTCTCCTTCACCTTGTCTGCTAGAGCAACCTCATGCCTTCTTTTAGTTCTCCTGATTTCTTTCTGAAGTTCTCTTGCATGTCTTATACTCCATAAGCACATCATTTGTTCCTATCCTGCTTATACCTGTTACGCAGTTCTATTTTTGTCTTAATTAAAGCCCCAATATCTCTCAGAAACCAAGGTTTTCTAAACCTGTTATCCTTGCCTTTTTTCTGACAAGCACATACAAGCTTTGCACTTTCAAAATTATTCCACTTTTGAAGGCCTCCCACTAATCAAATATACATTTACCAAAAAAAAAGCCTGTCCCAATCCACTCTTGGCAGATCCTTTCCAACGCCATCAGAATTGACCTTTCTTCAATTACGAATCTCAACCCAAGGTCAAGATCTATACTTGCCATAATTACCTTGAAACTAATGACTTTATGGTCACTAGATACAGATCACAGAGTGTTCCTCTACATAAACTTCTGCCCTGTCCCATTCCCTAATAGGAGATCAAGAATTGCACACTATCATTAGGACTTCTCTGTACTGATTACAGAAACCTGCCTGAATACATTTGACAATCCCTTTCCCATCTAGCCCTTTTACAGTATTGGAGTCCCAGTTAAAATATGGAAAGTTACGTTTCTTACACCAGTCTGTGATCTTAAATTTGTTCTATAAATTCTACAATCTACAAATGTGTTCCTCTAAATCTCCTGGATTGTTGGGTGATCTTTAATATAATGCCAGTAACCCATAAAGCCTCACTAGACGAGTTCTCCAGTCTGTCCTGACTGAGTGCTGCTGTGACATTCTCCCTAATCAGTAATGCCACTCCTTCTCCTTTAATCCCTCCCACTCTATCATGTCTAAAATAATAGAAACCCCCAATTTTGAGCTGTCAGTACTGCCCCTCCTGCAACCCAAGTCTCACTAATAGCTACAATATACATGGTAAATGGTAGGGCATTAAGTAATACAGTAGAACAGAGTGATCTAGGAATAATGGTGCATAGTTCCCTGAAGGTGGAATCTCATGTGGATAGGGTGGTGAAGAAAGCTTTTGGTATGCTGGCCTTTATAAATCAAAGCATTGAGAATCGGAGTTGGGATGTAATGTTAAAATTGTAAAAGGCATTGGTAAGGCCGAATTTGGAGTATTGTGTACAGTTCTGGTCACCGAATTATAGGAAAGATGTCAACAAAATAGAGAGAGTACAGAGAAGATTTAGTAGAATGTTACCTCGGTTTCAGCACCTAAGTTACAGAGAAAGGTTGAACAAGTTAAGTCTTTATTCTTTGGAGCATAGAAGGTTGAGTGGGACTTGCTAGAGGTATTTAAAATTATGAGGGGGATAGATAGAGTTGACGTGGATAGGCTTTTTCCATTGAGAGTAGGGGAGATTCAAACAAGAGGACATGAGTTTAGAGTAAAGGGGCAAAAGTTTAGGGGTAACACGAGGGGGAACTTCTTTACTCAGAGAGTGGTAGCTTTGTGGAATGAGCTTCCAATAGAAGTGGTAGAGGCAGGTTCAATTTTGGCATTTAAAAAAAATTGGATAGGTATATGGACAGGAAAGGAATGGAGGGTTATGGGCTGAGTGCAGGTAGGTGGGAATAGGTGAGAGTAAGCATTCGACACAGACTAGAAGGACCGAGATGGCCTGCTTTCTTGCTGTAATTGATATATAGTTATATGGTTATAATGTCATAATTCCAGGTGTTGATCCATGCCCTGAGCTCATCTGCCTTTCCTACAATATTTCCTGTATTGAAATATATACAACTCCGAACATTAGTCCCACCACGCTCAAACTTCTGATTCCTGATTTTGTCTGAGGTCTTAACAACATCTGTCTCCATAACCACTCTATTATCTGTTCTAGTATTCTGGTTCCCATCCCTTGCATCTCTAGTTTAAACCCCCTCCACCACCTCCCCCCTCCATACAGTACTAGCAAACCTTCCTGCTGGGATATTAGTCCCCGTCCAGATTAGATGCAAACTATCTTTTCTGTACAGGTCTCACCTTCCCTGGAAGAGAGCCCCATCCAAAAATCTGAAGCCTCCCTCCTACATCAACTCTTTAGCCTGATTAGGCTCTGCTCAAACTCCGAGACTGCCACAAAGTGCTGCTTTTTAATGCACACGCGCCCACCTGGCTCTTCTCTGGCTCCTGATCTCTGATTGGCCGTTGTTCAGTGCAGCCGCATGTCTCCTTAATACATTTGGTCTTGGGCCATCACAATACTTGAATTTATTTCTCTGTCCTCTGAGACTAGAACACCTGCAGATCTTGACTAAATATTGCATTTGGAAGAAAGTATAGAGAAGTCTTGATCCCAGTTCCTACTGTTGATCGAAGGGTTTTGCTGCCTTGCACCTTTCCCATAAGGTTCAGCTATTAGTTTGACTTCCTTCTATTAATGACTGTTCAGTATGTATCCGGAAAGTAACTTTCTGATGTTGGTCAAAACAATATTCCCCTTAACTTCCCATTGTTCAACTGTCCCTTTGAGATTCTGTAAGCATTTAGACTAAGCAGCAGCTGTATATTTTGACGTTACAACTTTTCACAGGATAATGACCCAAGGTGGTCATAAACATTTTAATGAGCTGACATCGGAAGTTCACTAGAGGTCAGCATTTTAACTTGTTAAAGGCCTGGAGAGCCATCTCACCAATGATTTTGGAGCCATTTTCTTTTCCTCTGTTAAGATCAGGATGCTAACCGACTTATTTGTCACTTCTTATTGAGTAGCTGCAGCTCCTGTTGAAACTGCGCTGCTGTAAAATCACCCAGGGAGCTTAACTCCCCATTGCCAAATCACATTTGAACAGGCAGTGATTCAGAACGATAACCTAACTTATTATTGTGTCATTAAGTTAATAAAGCATTCCAAGTCTCGTTGCAGCAGCAATATCAAACAAAACTTGACTCCGAGCTTCATGTGGGGATTTTAATTATGTTCATGGCCTTTAACATGATAGGCAATGAACAAGGTAAAAGCAACCCCAGTATCCCAGCCATTTTCCTCTGCTTACGTTCTCCCAGAGGACCGATGCCGATTTTCTTCCACCCCAGTCTGTGAAGATCTAAGCGAGCTCGCAAGGCCTGTGTAGACTCTCCCGCTGGTTGGATCATTGTGAGTGAGGGGACATGTGAATGCTCTGGGAGGTGATGGGTTCCTTACACATTTGTGCTGAGCTTCCACACGTTCCCAATGCCCTTCGCAATGCTCCAAAATTCTGAACATGTATGGCTGTGGCTCCCCATAACACTGAGGATATTACAATTTTCCAAGGTGCATCTGTCTCCTGGTAATCTCTTACCTCTTGCCATGAAACAGCTTGGAAGTCCGATGCATGTGATGTGAACAATATAGCCTATCCAACAAAGCTGGTAAGTGTAATCAGTGGCTCAGAGTTGTGGATATTGTCCAGAAAGAATTAGTTTACTTAGCCTGAAGGATGATAGGTTAACAGAAACAGCAGCATCCTTCCAGGGCTTTAATGGTCTTTAGTAGATAGTCCATGTCTCAGATGCATACACTGAGCTGAGAATTATAGCTGTTTTGTAGACCACAAGTTTTCTACTGGGTTAGAGGCCTTGAATTTGAAACATTTTGTTTCCCTTAGATAGTCAAAGGCTTGATTAATGCACTGAAATTTCATCATCCTGCCTGCTTCTCACTATTCAGGACAGTTACAGCGACAGGTGTATAAAAAGGATCACTGGGGACCTGAGTCACCTCAAGCACAAATTGTTTCAGCTGCTACCATCTGGGAAATGGTACCACAGCGTTAAAGCCAGGACCAACAGGCTCCGGGACAGCTTCTTCCACCAGGCTAACAGACTGATTAACTCACACTGACACAATTGTATTTCTAAGCTATAGTGACTGTCCTGTTGTATATTTTACTGTACGTACTATTTATTACAAATTTCTATAATTTCCACATTGCACATTCAGACAGAAAAGTAATGTAAAGATTTTTTTTTCTCCTTACATATGTAAATGATGTAAGAAATAAAGTAAGTTCAATTCAATGACTGCCAAGATATGGAAAGTGATTGATATTTTCCTAGGTCTCATAATGGACATGGACATTCATTGTCGGGGTGGTGGTGTGCAGCAGGGAAAGGTTGATAAAACATTACTCTTTCCTAGGCTTCAGTGAATAAGTCAGTAATAATCAGGAACTCAACATTAAAATGTATTTAGACAAGCATCCCCAGAATACTACAGCTAATAGACAATAGACAATAGACAGTAGGAGCAGAAGTAGGCCATTCGGCCCTTCTTGCCAGCACCGCCATTCACTGTGATCATGGCTGATCATACACAATCAGTACCCCGTTCCTGCCCTCTCCCCATATCCCTTGACCCCGCTATCTATAAGAGCTCTATCTAACCCTCTCTTGAATGCATCCAGAGACTTGGCCTCCACTGCCTTCTGGGGCAGAGCATTCCACATATCCACCACTCTCTGGGTGAAAAGTTTTTCCGCATCTCTGTTCTAAATGGCCTACCCCTTATTCTTAAACTGTGGCCTCTAGTTCTGGACTCGCCCATTAGCGGGAACATGCTTCCTGCCTCCAGCGTGTCCAATCCCTTAATAATCTTATATATTTATTAATCTTATATGTTCAGCTAAGTGGCTGAAGCTAGACTAGCTTTGCTATTGGAGGGGTGGGATTTTCAGTTCATATCCTATCATTCTGCAAAGGTCACTGTCAACAACAAATCTTGCTGTTCTAGTTGAGAATTTATTCATCAATGAAGAAATTAATTAAGTACATTTCTTTGAAAAATGCCTGTCCAAAACATTCAAATAAAGAAAATTAAGAAATAGTGGGTCCTGTGGGGTGGAATTCAAAGTGCTGGCAAGGCTGGGCTGCAGTTGGCCACCGCCTGTTGTTTGGAAGCATTTGTACTATTCCCTGTGAAGCAGAGGGAGAAAGATTGGAAACACTGGTGTTCAGCTGGTGAAACCGCCGTTAGTCCCATTCAGATCTGGCAAAAGAAACAAGATTCCATTAATTTCCTTGCAGAAATCTTGCCTGACAAATCTGTTGAAATTCTTTGAGGAAATACAGGCAGGATAGAGGAAGGAGAGTCAGTGGATGTTGTTTATTTGAATTTTCAAAAAGCTTTTGACATAGAGCCACATATGAGGCCGCTTAACAAGATAAGCGCCTGTGGTATTACAGGAAAGGTACAAGTAAGGATAGAAGATTGGCAAACTGACAGGAGGCAAAGAGTGGAAATCAAAGGGGCCTTTTCTGATTGGCTGCTGGTGACTCATGGTGTGCTGCAGGGGTTGGTGGTCAGCACCATATGTCAATATTTTGGATGAAGGAGATAATGGCTTTGTGGCCAAGTTTGCAGACAATACAAAGATAGGTGGAGATACAGGTAGTGTTGAGGAAGCAGGGTGTCTGCAGAAAGACTTTGACAGATTAGGACAAAGAAGGCGAAGAAGTGGCAGATAGAATATAGAAGCAGAGAAACAGAGGAAAACTACAGCGCAATACAGGCCATTCGGCCCACAATGCTGTGCCGAACATGTATTTACTTTAGAAATTACCTCGGGTTACCCATAGCCCTCTATTTCTCTAAGCTCCATGTACCTTTCCTGGAGTCTCTTAAAAGACCCTATCGTATCCACCTCCACCACCATCGTCGGCAGCCTATTCCACACACTCACCACTCTCAGCATAAAAAAATGATCCCTGGCATCTTCTCTGTATCTACTTCCAAGCAGCTTAAAACTATGCCCTCTCCTGATAGTTATTTCAGCCCTGGGGAAAAGCCTCTGACTATCCACACTATCAATGCCTCTCATCATCTTATACACCTCCATCAGGTCACCTCTCATCCTCTGTTGCTCCAAGGAGAAAAGGCCAAGTTCACTCAACCTATTATCATAAGGCATGCTCCCCAATCAAGACAACATCCTTGTAAATCTCCTCTCCACACATTCTATAGTTTCCACATCCTCCCTGTAGTGAGGTGACCAGAACTGAGCTCAGTACTCCAAGTGGGGTCTGACCAGGGTCCTATACATCTGTAATATTACCTTTCGGCTCTTAAACTCAATCTCACGGTTGATGAAGGCCAATGCACTGTATGGCTTCTTAACCACAAAGTCAACCCGTGCAGCAGATTTGAGTGTCCTATGGACTCAGAACCCAAGATCCCTCTGATCCTCCACACTGCCAAGAGTCTTACCATTAATACTATATTCTGCCATCATTTTTCACCTACCTAAATGAACCACTTCACACATATCTGGGTTGAACTCCATCTGCCACTTTTCAGCCCAGTTTTGCATCCTATCAATGTCCCACTGTAACATCTGACAGCCCTCCACACTATCCACAACATCCCCTACCTTTGTGTCATCAGCAAATTTACTAAACCATCCTTCCACTTCCTCATCCAGGTCATTTATAAAAATCATGAAGAGAAGGGGTTCCAGAACAGATCCCTGAGGCACACCACTGGTGACTGACCTCCATGCAGAATATGACCCATCTACAACCACTCTTTGCAAGACAATTCTGGATCCATAAAGTAAGGTCCCCTTTGATCCCATACCTCCTTACTTTCTCAATAAGCCTTGCATGGGGTACCTTATCAAATGCCTTGCTGAAATCCATATACAGGTCATCTGCTACTCTACCTTCATCAATGTGTTTAGTCACATCCACAAATATTCAATCAGGCTCGTAAGGCATGACCTGCCTTTGACAAAGCCATGCTGACTATTCTTAATCATATTATGCCTCTCCAAATGTTCATAAATCCTGCCTCTCAGGATCTTTTCCATCAACTTACCAACCACTGAAGTAAGACTCACTGGTCTATAAATTCCTGCGCTATCTCTACTCCCTTTCTTGAACAAGGGAACAACATCTGCAGATCTCCAATCCTTTGGAACCTCCTCCGTCCTCATTGATGATCCAAAGATTATTGCCAAAAGCTCTGCAATCTCTTCCCTCACATCCCACAGTAGCCTGGGGTACATCTCGTCCAGTTCCAAAAGCTCCAGCACATCCTCTTTCTTAATGTCTATATGCCCAAGCTTTTCAATCTGCTGTACATTATCCCTACAATCGCCAAGATCCTTTTCCGTGGTGAATACTGAAGCAAAGTATTCATTAAGTATCTTTACTATCTCCTCCTGTTCCATACATACTTTTCCACTGTCACACTTGATTGGTCCTGCTCTCACGTCTTATCCTCTTGCTCTTTATATACTTGTAAAATGCCTTGGGGTTTTCTTTAATCCTGTTTGCCAAGGCCTTGTCATGGCCCTTTCTGGCTCTCCTAAGTTTATTCTTAAACTCCTTCCTACTAGCCTTATAACCTACTAGATCTCTATCATTACCTAGTTTTTGAATCTTTCATAAGTTTTTCTTTTCTTCTTGACTAGATTTACAACAGCCTTTGTACATCACGGTTCCTGTACCCTACCATCCTTTCTCTGTGTCATTGGAGCCTACCTATGCAGAACTCCACACAAATATCTCCTGAACATTTGCCACATTTCTGCCGTACATTTCCCTGAGAACATGTGTTCCCAATTTATGCTTCCAAGTTCCTGCCTGAGAGCTTCATACTTCTTACTCCAATTAAATACTTCCCTAAATTGTCTGTTCCTATTCCTCTCCAATGCTATGGTAAAGGAAATAGAAGTGTGATCACTATCTCTAAAATGCACACCCACTGACAGACCTGACACCTGACCAGATTCATTTCCCAATACCAGATCAAGTACAGCCTCTCCTCTTGTGGGCTTATCTACATATTGTGTTAAGAAACTTCCTGAACACACCTAACCAACTCCACCCCATCTGAACTTCTTGTTCTAGTGAGCTGCCAATCAATATTTGGGAAATTAAAATCTTCCACCATGACAACTTTGTTATCATTACACCTTTCCAGAATCTGTCTCCCTATCTGCTCCTCGATATCCCTGTTACTATTGGGTGGTCTATAAAAAACACCCAGTAGAGTTATTGACCCCTTCCTGTTTCTAACTTCCACCCTCTGAGACTCAGTAGACAATCTCTCTATGACTTCCTACTTTCCTGCAGCCGTGACGCTATCTCTGATCAGCAGGAATATAGTGTGGTGAAGTGCATTATCATGCACTTGGTGCAAGGAATAAAGGTGTGGACCATTTCCTACATGAGGAGAAAATTCAAATATCAGAGGTGCAGAGGGACTTGGGAGTCCTCGTGGCAAACTCCCTAAAGGTTAACTTGCAGTTTGAGTCAGTGGTAAGAAAGCCATTCATGTCAAAAAGACTAAAATACAAAAGCAAGGATGTAATGCTGAGGTTTTACAAGTCAGTTTGCACTTGGAGTATTCTGAGCAGTTTTGGGCCCCTTATCTAAGAAGAGATGTTTTGTCATTGGGGGGTCCAGAGGAAGTTCACGAAAATTATCCCAGGAATGATCCAGTTAACACATAAGGAGCATTTGATAGCTCTGGGCCGATACTCACCAGCTTTTAGAAGAATTAGGGGGGAAATCTCATTGAAACATATCAAATATTGAAAGACCTGGATAAATTGAATGTGGAGAGGATGTTTCTTATAATGGGAGAGTCTAGGACCAAAGGGTACAACCTCAGAATTGAGGAATGTCCATTTAGAACAGAGATGAGAAAAAATCTATGAAATTCATTGCCACAGATGGCTGTGCAGGTCAAGTTACTGGATGTATTTAAGACAGAGTTGGATAGGTTCTTAATTAATCACAGTGACAATTGTTACAGGGAGAGGGCAAGAGAAAGGGATTGAGAAAGATAATAAATCAGCTATGGCAGAATGGCAAAGCAGACTCAATGGGCCGAATGGCCTAAATTACCGCTGTACCTTATGGATCTTAGGGCAGAGGATTAGAAGACAAGTTACTTTTCCAAAAGATGTATTTTCCTTATTTTAATATGTCTATGGAGGTTTTCACTCATCCGGGTCATTGTATATCAAGGGCACAGGACTTGCTGTGTTGCCTATAAGATGTTTTGTCACTCATCTGAGAGACTTCTTCAGTTCTGATCCCTGGTGGGTAGTTTTCCGGCTTATAAAGTCTGTGAACCATAGAACCATAGAACACTACAGCACAGAAAACAGGCCATTCAGCCCTTCTAGTCTGTGCTGAAACCTTATTCTGCTAGTCCCATTGACCTGCCCCGTTCATAACCCTCCAGACCTCTCCCATCCATGTATCTATCCAATTTATTCTTAAAACTTAAGAGTGAGCCCACATTTACCACATCAGATGGCAGCTCATTCAACACTCCCACCACTCTCTGAGTGAAGAAGTTCCCCCCAATGTTCCCCCTAAACCTTTCCCCTTTCACCCGAAAGCCACGTCCTCTAGTATTCATCTTTCCTAATATAAGTGGAAAGAGCCTATTCGCATTTGCTCTGTCTATACCCCTCATAATTTTGTAAACCTCTATCAAATCCCCCCTCATTCTTCTACGCTCCAAGGAATAAAGTCCCAACCTGTTCAATCCCGTTTAATACTATAGCAATCACATGAGGGTCGTTAAGTGTCATAGAAGTAATGAGAGGGTCATTAGTCTTATCTTTGCATGAATGGAGGTGTGAACTTTTGTGGAACCACCGGGATAGAGATGTTCGGATTGCATTGTAAGAAGAAGCCTCTCGGATGAGTGGTGAAACAACTTCTAGACAACACAGCAAGTCTAGTTGCCTTGATTTACAACTGCCTTACTTTAATGTTTTAACATCTAAAATCTCATTTTTGCCAACGTTTCAATGTTTTTAATTACTTACTTTAGTCTGAAAAGTTTTGAATTTCTCTGAATATCTGCAACATTTAAAAACTATTAAAAATTAATTGCCTCTCATCCAGCAAACAAAGCCTTGCCTATGGTTCAGTTTTCCTGGCTTCCAGAGCCCGCCAGGTGCAGGGCCTCCCTGCTATGCTGCTGAGAGCAGGCTGCCGGACAGGATGTGCAGGGCCAGCAAAGCTCCACAGCCACAGAGTGAAAACCACAACACCAACAAATGACGTAGTCCGCTTGTCAACAAGTTAAAGTTACAACTCCAGCCCAAGCCAGAAGACAGAAAGTAAGGCCAAGTTGATGAACATCGAATTTTTTTTGCATATATCAGGATTTTCTTTATCAACTACAGCTTGGCAATCAACAGTACCCTCAAAACTAAATCACTAAGCTTCAAGACCTTAGCCTCAATACCTTCTTGTGCAATTGTATCCTCGATTTCCTCACATGAAGAGCCCAGTCTATTCTGTTTGGCAACAACATCTCTCCCAGAAACTTCATCAGCACTAGTGCACCACAAAGCTGTGTGCTTAGCCCCCTGTTCTACTCAGTTTACACTATGACTATGTGCTGCTTCAATGCAATACTAAGTGTGCTGATGACACAACTTACTTTAATCCTTGTCGCTCCTTATGGAGCATAGGATCTCAACAAAAGTCCTCCACTTCCTGCGATCTCTAGCAGATGTTTTTGCAGTCTCCCAAGTTTGGCCAGTGGCTTTCAGTTCATCCAAAAGCCTACGCCTCCAGGTTAGCTTTGGGCGACCGCTTCTTCTCTTCCCTTGTGGATTCCATTCGAGTGATTGTCGAGTGCTCCCAAAGCGATCTCACATTCCATGTTCCGATTAGGATAGATTTCTTCTGTGAGAGCAGCTTTGGAACATCCATTATGGTTTTCCTCACGTGAAGGAGGGTTGTCAGCCCTGCAGCTTCCTGACGGGTTTGGTTGCAGCGCGTCATCAGCCTCCTGAATGGGTCCCCGCTTTTCCCGAGATCTGGGTTAGTGGTTGACAATCTGTTGACGGTTTCTGTAACAATTGCTTGTTTTACGTGAACGGGTTGTTAGCCCATTGCACAACCCCCAACCTGGAGGACCAGGGGTTTTCTGTCAGGGTCACCTTCCCCTAGGCGATGGCATTTCCATGCTAACGAGCTCCTCCTGCCCGGGTTTGAAATCAGAGTTTACCCTCTCCTAGATAGGCTGCCATCCAAAGCTAACGAGTCCTATCTACCCGAGTTTAGAAACGGAGTTCCTTCTCCTAGGCCATGTTGGTTCGCGGCACCTTCTTCCATATTATCCGGTGCACCCCTCACACGAGGGAGCCCCCATCCACCACCCAGGGGACATGCCTCAACGCAGTATAGCCCCAGCGTGAGGTGATGACACAACTGTCACAAGCCAAAACAAAAGTTGTGATGATTTGCATATAGGAGGGAGATTGAAGATCTGGCTGACTGGTGCCAAAACAACAACTCACTCAATGTCAGCAAGACTAAAGAGCTGATTATTGATCTCAGAAGAAAGAATCCAGAGGTTTGTGAGCCAGTCAGGGGATCAGAGGTGGGGAGGGTTAGCAACATTAAATTCCTTGCTGTTATATTTCAGAGGACCTGTCCTGGGCCCAGTATATAAATGCAATTACAGAGAAAGCACCACAGTGCCTCTGTTTCCCAAGGAGTTTGTAAAGCTGACAAACTTGTATGGAAGTGAGTATATTGTCTGACTGCATCACAGCCTGGTAATGGAAACTCCAATGCCCTTGCACGTATAATCTTACAGAAAGTAGTGGATACGCCCAGTCCACCATGGGTAAAGCTCTCCCCACCACTGAGCACATCTACACAGAGCATTGTTGCAGGAAAGCAGCATCCATTATCCGGGATCCCCACCACACAGGCCATGCTCTCTTCTCACTGCTGCCCTCAGGAGAAGGTACTGGAGCCTTAGGGCTCACACCACCAGGTTTGGCAACAGCTACTACCTCTCAACCACAGCACTTTTGAACCTTAGGAGACTTCACTCGATTTCACTTGCCCCACCACTGAAATGTTCCCACAACCTGTGGACTCACTTTCAAGGATTTTTTAACTCATGTTTTAATATTTATTCCTATTTATTATTATTTTTATCAGTTGTTTTCCTTTTGTATTTGTACAGTTTATTGTCTTTTGCACATTGATTGTACACCCAGTTGGTTTGGTCTTTCATTGAATCTATTATGGTTGTTAGATCTATTGGGTATGCTTGCAAGAAAATTAATCTAGGGGTTGTATATGGTGACTTGTATGTACTTTGATTTTGCATTTACTTTGAACATTGAACTTTGAATTCTTTTGACCAGTACTATTCCCTAAAGGTTATTTTTTTCATTGAGGAAGACAAATGCAATGTTAGCATTCATTTCAAGAGGACTAGAACGTAAAAGCAAGGATGTGATGCTAAGGATTTATAAGGCATTGGTCAGACTAGACTGCATTTGGAGAATTGTGAGGAGATTTGGGCCTCCAATGTGCTGGCATTGAAGAGAGTCCAGTGAAGGGTCACAAGAATTATCCCAAGCATGAAAAGGTTAATGTATGAGGACCATTTGATGTCTGTACCCATTGAAGTTTAGAAAAATGAGGTGGTCTCATTAAAACCTAGCGAATGTTGAATGGCCTAGATAGAGTGGGTGTGGAGAAGATGCTTCCTATAGCGGGGGAATCTGTGACGAGAGGTCACAGCCGCAGAATAGAGGGACATATCTTTAGGACAGAGATGAGGAGGAATCTATTGAGCCAGAGGGTGGTGAAACTGTGGATTTCATTGCCACAAATGGCTATGGAGGTCGAGTCACTGGGTACATTTAAAGTGGTTCTTGATTAGTCAGGGTATAAATGGTTATGGGGGGAAGGCAAAAGAATGGGATTGAGAGAGATAATAAATCATACATGACAGAATGGTGGAGCAGTCTCAATGGATCAAATGGCCTAATTCTGCTCCTATGTCTTACAGTTTTATAGAATGATTTTTGATATGGCTGTTACTAATGCATATATAAATTGACTAAAGTGAAGTGATACAGTAGTGCATGAGGAAAGGATGTGATTTGGACATTACAGTGAGAATCAGGGACTAATCATGAACATCTACGGCTTATTTGCACTTGCTTATTTCAAGACCACCCAAGGCTTGTGTTTTTGCTATGAGCATGGAGGTTGTGAATGAGGGGGTAGGCATGGGGACAAAGGGAGATCAGATCTAGAGGTGTGCAGTGAGAAGGGAGCTGGAAGAAGGAATTAGAGATGCCCTGAGTAGGGGATGGAAGAGGCAGACAGGCAGCAGCTAAGGATTAGTGAGGGTGTCTTGGAATCAGCAATGATTCACCAAGAATTTAGGAGTTTGGTGCGGGGCAGGGGAGGGGTGAAAGGACAATGTTGCGAGTGGGTGGTGAGAGCAATATCTGGGTTGTGTAGGCAACAGGCTCCATTATGGCTGCCAAGAAATCAAGGGGTCTGCAGATATTGCTGAAGAATTTTAGGGAAACATGGAATTGATGCATTGTAAGAGCAGACTTTATAAGAATTTCAGGGATTGGAAATTCTGGCGTTCAGTTTGCTGGAGGTCCACAGTATCTGAAGGTTGCATCCTGAACAGTGCAATGTGATGGGATGCCCATGCATCGTGAGCAGCTCAGGAAAGAGGACTCATTTAATTTAATACTTATTTAACAGGTTTACTGATCTGGTGTTGCATGGGGAAGTCCTGAGATCTCCAATAGTCATCACTCCTGGGAGAACTTGGTTCAGCTTCCCCTGAAATCTGTCTGAACCTTCTCTCTGATGATTTTCAATTGCATAACATTAAAGACAGTCAGTGTTGTGCAATCAAATGTCTATAAGACCATAAGATCTTAAGACATACAATTAAGCCAAACTATTTACCAAAATAAGTAAGTTGTATTCCTTAATATCATTGCCAAAGTGGGTCATAGTCGATGCTCCAAATGTGTTACAATCATCATCCCATGCACCATCAATCTTCAGGCCATGACATTCAGAGGCTTGTGCTGATACCATTATTATTTCTTTTTTATATAACTGTATGTGCTATCTTAAATATTTGTGCAACAGTATGTGCTGTGTGTGACTGTATGTATTGTCTTTTGCACCTTGACACTGGAGGAACACTGTTTCATTTAGCTATCACATGTGTATGGTTGAATGACAATTAAACATGAACTTTGACAATGCCCCCTTATCCACTTGAAAAATTTATCACATAGGTATCACAACAACTTGCTGATTATCCTGCATGCAATACACAGACATCTTTTAAAAATACTGCTTTAAGGGATAATGTCTGAATAGCATGATGGAATGGAAATCCAGATTTTGCTTATTTTTCCATCCATTTTCAATATTCTACTGAAGTATTTCCAAACCAAAGGCAGTCTCTCATCAAACCCAGGATGAAGTTTACCAAATTCCATTCAGGATTTACAGATTAACCTAATAGATGTTAAAAGTTGTAAGAAGCAGTAGAATTGAATTCAATGTTGTTTTTATGTATATATGGCAGGTCATAATGTTTTCCTGAAGTAAGCCTCTTTGACCTCACAATGCACTGATCTCTGCCTCACAGCCACATCGATAATGTGTTGCATTCAGCTCAGATGTACTTATCCGGGGTTTGCATTATGACCTATGCTATAGAAGAAAATGTTTACCATAAAATGCTGTTTTAAATTAAAATAAATAATGCATTGAAGAACTACTTCAAAACATCATCCCCAACTTTCCCCTTAGCACTTTGGCGCAAATATATAATCCATTGGCATAATTTGACTTTCCATTCTGTTTTTTTGGCACACGTTGCCTTTGTGGTGTAATCTACATTTTTAACAGATTTTCCCATTAATACCAGTAACTTTATCTCCACTGTGTTATTAATTTAGAGTGGATATTGTTTTAGGCAGAGTGTTATTTACAGCCGGCCATGAACTATTTTAACATCATCTCCTCATTCCTCATCAAAGATGTTCATTCAATCATCTTGCAGCTGGTCTTAATAATGTCCCAGATAGAAGAACTAAATTATCTTCAGCAAGCAGCTGTCACAGTGATGGAGATCTATTTTGAATGTACATCACTAACTGCAGGGAAAAGAGGAGAATGCTTTCTCTATTGTTTTGCTCCAGATTTCCTAGTCATTAGTGAAAGGTACATCAAAAAGTTTTTGACCAATTATATAAGTTCACTCTTTGCAGACTTAAGAGCTAGTTAACAGATCCATCCACAATAAATTAATACTGTGTTTCCCATAGCTTAAATACTACATCCTTAAATGTTTTTCTGACACCACTTGGTTTCTCTCATCTAACTGATTAAGTCACATTGTCAGAGTATTGGTCAAAAGGTCTTGTGGGTTTAGATTGCCTGTTGTTTTTACCCAGGGGAATAAAAGAGCTGCATTACTAGACTCAACAGGGCTGATGTATTCCTATTTGGTCAGTTAGACGTAGTACAATTGGCACACATACTAAAACAACATCCAATCAACGATTTGGAATGATGCAACCCATTTGGCCCATCATGTTTAAAAGAGCTGTCCAATTACATAAATTTTCTCCCACTTATATCACTTTTGCCAAACTCTTTTGTTCTGGCTTGACCACGATATTCTTGAGAGGCTTAAGTGTAAAGGAAGTTGAATTACATTCTAGGCTATGGAATATGTCAGGTGCCATTCAGCTGAAGTCCTTGTCAGCGGCTAAGCATCTGATGGCAAGCTTGCAAGCAGCTCATTATTCAGCAAGTCCAAAAACCCTAGTAAACTCATACAGAACCAAGTGGTCAACTAGTGTTGATAGCAGAGTAGGAAAAGTAAGTAACTGGAAGCAGGGAGAGTGAAGCAGGAAGGGTCTGGACTTGATATCTCCAGGAAACTAAAGAAATATTTATGCTTCACTAATGCTAGAAGGCTTTACTGCTGAGTGCAGCATGTTACCCAGCCTGCAGAAAGAAGGTGGTCTTAGCGACATTTTGAAGATTTCAGGATCACCTGTCAGGATTTCAGCAGCAGAGCTCACACAGAGCTTAGCCATGGAAAGGTTCTGTCATTCATCCTGCAGTCTACTTTCACTGTCAGGAAAAAGGTGCTCTCCTATATTAGGCCAAGAAAGTTTCTGTATGTGCTCTGCAGTATCATAAAGTAACATATATTGGTTGATGTCACCGCGTTGCCTCTCATGCCCTCTCTACACAAGAACATTGGAGGCACAAACACCACATCTACTGCTTACACCAGCTACACACCTACAGTTTCACCACCTGCAAACTCCATCTTGCTCCACCTGCTTGGAGTTAATTTTTGTACTGCTATGCTTAAGGTTTGCTTGTTGCACCAGGCAGACTTCCCCATCATGTTTCTCATAGCTACCCACTCATGATTACTCACCCTCATTCAACTTAGCAGACAAGATCAAGGAGAATCCCAAGGACTTCTACAGATATATTAAGAGCAAAACGATAGCAAGGGACAAAATTGGTCCTTTTGAGGACCACAGTAGTCAGCTATGCATGGTGTCGAAAGAGAAGAGGGAGATTTTGAATGGATTCCACCTGGGTAGCTTTCAACCTGAAGGCACAAATATCAATTTCTCTTTCCAGTAACAATTTTTTCCCACCCAGCCCCAGCTTTTTGTATTCCCCATTCTGATTTCTTACCTCTTCTCACCAGCCTATCACCACCACCTGAGTCCCTTCCTCCTACGGTCCACTCTCCTCTCCTATGAGATCACCTATCTCCTTCTAACTATCTCTTTCCCCTCCATTCACCTTTTTACTATGGTGTCTACATCATTTCCAGACCATAAGACCATAAGACAAAGGAGAAGAAGTCGGCCATTCGGCCCATCAAGTCTGCTCCGCCATTTCATCATGAGCTGATCCAATCTCCCCTTTCGTCCCATTCCCCTGCCTTCTCACCATAACCTTTGATGCCCTGACTACTCAGATACCTATCAATCTCTGCCTTAAATACACCCAATGACTTGGCCTCCACTGCTGCCCGTGGCAACAAATTCCATTGATTCACCACTCTCTGGCTAAAAAAATGTTTTCACATCTCTGTTCTGAATTGGTGCCCTGCAATCCTCAAGTCACGTCCTCTCGTACTAGACTCCCCCACCATGGGAAACAACTTTGCCTCATCCACTCTGTCCATGCCTTTCAACATTCGAAATGTTTCTATGAGGTCCCCCCTCATTCTTCTAAACTCCAAGGAGTACAGTCCAAGAGCGGTCAACCCTCTCATTCGCGGAATCATTCTAGTGAATCTTCTCTGAACCCTCTCCAATGTCAGCACATCCTTTCTTAAATAAGGAGCCCAAAACTGCACATAGTATTCCAAGTGAGGTCTTACCAGTGCTTTAAAGAGCCTCAACATCACATCCCTGCTCCTATGCTCTATTCCTCTAGAAATGAATGCCAACATTGCATTTGCCTTCTTCACCACCAACTCAACCTGGAGGTTAACCTTAAGGGTATCCTGCATGAGGACTCCCATGTCCCATTGCATTTCAGAACTTTGAATTCTCTCCTTATTTAAATAATAGTCTGCCCGTTTATTTTTTCTATCAAAGTGCATGACCGTACACTTTCCGACATTGCAATTCATTTGCCACTTCTTTGCCCATTCCTCCAATCTATCCAAGTCTCTCTGCAGACTCTCTGTTTCCTCAGCACTATTGGCCCCTCCACCCATCAATAGTCCTGACATTGGCCACTCCAGGACATTAACTTTGTTGTCTGCAACATCGACTGTTTACTCATTCCATAGATGCTGCCTGACCTGCTGAGTTCCTTGAGTATTTTGTCTATGTTTTGCAGAATTTCTTGTGTTTTTATTTTTTGCATCTGCATTTACTCATGAGACAGACACAGAGTCTATAGAAGTGAGGCAAACAGCAGTGAAGTCATGGAGTGTACAGATCACAGAGAAGGAGGTGCTTGCTATCTTAAAGAAAATTATAGTGGATAAATCCTCAGGGCTTGACAAAGTACTCCATCAGCCCTTATGGGAGGCAAGTGCAGAAATTGCAGGGGCCCTAGCAGAGATATTTAAAATGTTCTTAGCCACAGGTGAGGCGCCAGAGGATTGGAGGATAGCTAATGTTGTTCTGTTGTTTAAGAAAGGCTCTAAGAATATGCCAGGAAATTATAGGCTGGTGAGCCTGACATCAGTAGTGGGAAAGTTATTGGAAGTTATTCTAAAAGACTGGATATATACAGTGCCTATAAAAAGTATTTACCCCCAGCGTTGGAAGTTTTCATGTTTTATAGTTTTACAACATTGAATCAATGGATTTAATTTGGTTTGATTGATACTGATCAATAGAAAAAGATTTGTTCATGTCAAAGTGATAACAGATCTCTGAAAGTCATCTAAATTAATTACAAATATAAAACACTAAATAATTCATTGCATAAGTATTCAGTCCCTTCAAGTCAGTATTTAGTAGTTGCACCTTTGGCGGCAATTATAATCTTGAGTCTGTGGGGACAGGTCTCTTTCAGCTTTACACATCCAAACACGACAATTTTCCCCCATTCTTCTTTACAAAACTACCCAAACTCTGTCAGAATTCACGGGGATTGTGAGTGAACAGCCCTTTTCAAGTCCAGCCACAAATTCTCAGTTGGATTGAGGTCAGGACTCTGACTTGGCCACTCCAGGACATTAACTTTGGTGCTTTTAAACCATCCCATTGGCTTTATTCTTGGTGTCATTGTCTTACTGGGAAACAAATCTTCTCCCAAGTCGTATTTCTTGACTGCATCAGATTTTCCTCCAGGATTTCTCTGTAATTTGCTGCATTAGTATACATTCACAAGCCTTCCAGGGCCTGTTGCATGATGCAGCCACCACCATGCTTCACTGTATGGATGGTGTGTTTTTGATGCTGTGCGGTATTTGTCCTACACTAAACATAGTGTTTAGTCTGATGGCCAAAAAAACTCAATTCTGGTTTCATCAGACTATCGAACCTTCTTCCAGCTGACTTCAGAATCTCTTCCAAGCTTTCTGGCAAACTCTAGCTGAGATTTAATGTAATTGTTTTCAACAATGGCTTTCTCTTCGCCACTTTCCAATGAAACTGCAACTGGTGAAACACCTGGGCAACAGTTATACGTACAGTCTTTCCTATCTCAGCCACTGAAGCTTGTAACTCCTCCAGAGTTGTCATAGGTCTCTAGGTGGCCTCCCTCGCTTGTGCCCTTCTTGCATGGCCACTCAGTTTTTGAGGGCAGCCTGCTCTAGGCAGATTCAGAGCTGCATCATATTTTTTGTCCATTTCTTAATGATTGACTTGACTATACTCCAAAGGATATTCAGTGATTTGGAAATTTTCTTAAATCCACCTGCTGGCTTACACTTTTCAATAACCTTTCCATAGCGTTACTTGGGGTGTTCTTTTGTCTTTATGGTGTTGTTTTGCCAAGGTACCGACTCACCAGCAGTTGGGCCTTCCAGATACAGGTGTATTTTTACTACAATCAATTGAAACACCTTGACTGCACACAGGTCTCCAAAAACAGCTCTCCATTTAACTGATCATGTGACTTCCAAAACTAAATGGCTGCATCAGTGATGATTTGATGTGTCATATTAAAGGGGAGTGAATCCTTAAGCAATCAATTATTTTGTGCTGTATATTTGTAATTAATTTAGATCACTTTGCAGAAATCTGTTTCTGCTTTGACGTGAAAGAGTCATTTTTCTGTTGATCAGTGTCAAAAAAGCCAAATTAAATCCACTGATATTCAATGTTGTAAAACAATAAACCTGAAAATCTCCAAGGGGGGAATGAATAATATTGATCGACACTGCTAGTATTTGGATAGACAGTATTTAGGATAGTTAACATAGCTTTGTGTCTGGTACTTAATGACTGTGACTCATCCAAGTCTTACTGACTGCAGCGGATGGTGAGGTCAGCTGAGAAGATCAGCAGGGTCTCTCTTCCCGCCATTACGGACATTTACACTACACGCTGCATCTGCAAAGCAAGCAGCGTTATGAAGGACCCCACACACCCCTCATACTAACTCTTCTCCCTCCTGCCATCCTGGAAAAGGCACCAAAGCATTCGGGCTCTCACGACCAGACTATGTAACAATTTCTTCCCCCAAGCTATCAGACTCCTCAATACCCAGAGCCTGGACTGACACCTTCCTGCCCTATTCTCCTGTTTATTATTTATTGTAATACCTGCACTGTTTTCTGCACTTTATGCAGTCCTGGGTAGGTCTGTAGTCTAGTGTAGTTTCTTTTCTGTGTTGTTTTTGACGTAGCCCAGTCTAGTTTTTGTACTGTATCATGTAACACCATGGTACTGAAAAAACATTGTCTCATTTTTACTATGTACTGTACCAGCAGTTATGGTCAAAATGACAATAAAAAGTGATTTGACTTGACTTGATTACATTCATTTCAATATTGGCCTTCATTAGACTATAAGACCATAAGATATATGAGCAGAATCTGGCCAATTGGCCCATCAGGTCTGCTCCACCATTTCACCATGGTTGATCTAATTTTCCTCTCAGCCCCAATCTCCTGCCTTCTCCTTGCATCCCTCCATGCCCTGACCAATCAAGAATCTATTAACCTTTTGCCTTAAATATACATAAAGACTTGGTCTCCACAGCTGCTTGTGGCAAAGAATTCTGCAGATTCAACACCCTCTGACTAAAGAAATCCCTCCTCATCTGCATTCTGAAAAGGCACCCCTCTATTCTGAGACCTTGACCTCCGGTCTTAGACTCTTCCACCATAGGAAGCATCCTCTCTATCAAGGCCTTTCTCCATCTGATGAGGTTTCAATGAGGTCACCTCTCATTCTTCTGAATTCTAGTGAATACAGGCACAGAGCCATCAAACACCCTTCATATGACAATCCATTCAATCCGGGAATCATTTTCGAGAACCTCCTTTGAACCCTTTCCAGTTTCAGTACATCCTTTCTAAGATAAGGGGCCCAAAACTACTCACAATACTCCAAGCAAGGCCTCACCAGTGCTTTATGAATTCTCATTAGTTATCCAGTAAGTGTATTGTTGTCTCTTCATGAACAGTGTCTATTCCATTTACTTCAATCGAGCAAATGGCAGTGAGCAGAGTGATTTGTAAGCTATTGCCACTGGCATTAAAATATTAAGATCATCTACTTGGTCTCTCTAATGGCATCATTTGTATTTCTCTTCTCCTGGTTCAAGTTTTTGTCCTCAGCAATGATCTCAGATACTAATCCAGAATACCAGCTCAGATTTTTTTCATTGCTTTATATTGGCTAAAATGCTGCAACTTTCTAAACCTTATTATATTTGAGAATTCCAAACATTGTTATCTATAGATTTTTTTGCCTGTTGTCCATTGACACTATCATATGCATGCTGAAAACTGTAAATCTGCAGGATAATAATTATCCGTCATACTTGGCAGTTTCTTACCAAGGATCCAGTCTCCAAAACAAGTTTCCTGATGAAAGGGAATGTTAGTATGATGTGAAAGTTACGTGTGACATATTATGATGGTGTTTTTCAGAATAATTGTTTTTCACTCTCAGTAAGTGCATCAACCCATGTGAAGGAGAGGAACTATTCTTTGCAAAGTATGTGAAATAATTAACCAATTTGATAGGACAAGAGGTGGCTGGAGATTTGAGAATGGTAGCTTAGAAATTAATGAAGACTCTAGGTCGCTTATGTGTCTGCTCAATATTTCCTTTAATTAGGAAGGTTCTTGGTTTGATTTGTTTTTATTTTGATCAATTGGATATTATGTATTTTCTGCCCTATGCATTTGTGAATCTCTGGAAAATACAATTTGTATAGGCCGGTTGCAATTTTTAATTATATAAATCTAACAATTCTCCAAGTTAAATGGGTCTATGAATTATTTGATCCTGCATCCCTAAGCTATGTAAAATTTGTACAAGAATCCTTGCAAATGTCATGCCTTAAGGGAGGCCTGCAGAAAACAATAACTATGTGCCAGAGTTTGCTGGTGCGATGTTCTTTACTCTAGTTGAGGCAGGCTTAAGCTTGAAAATGTCTTTATACTTCCAATTTAGTTTCAACGATCAGAAGTTTAAAAAAAAGAAATTATGAATTCCTAAACTTTATTTTTGCAGTTCAATGGATAATTAATGTACAAATGCAATAACTACATGAAAACTGCTAAGAAAATAAGCGCAAGATGCCTCTTCCAAAAGCTAATGGAATTGCAAATCAAACAAGACAGCAATTCGCGGGTGCCTTTTCCTCACAACAGAGCAGTCAGTGAGGAGCAGTGAGCATCATTTGAAAGCTGTCATTTCTTTCGGCAAAATCTTCTACCATGTTTTAACAGTAAGAGCTCTGCCAACAAAATTGTCACTGCCATGTCCATATCAGCAGTTGTTTCAGATCTTTGGATATAATTACTTGACTTCAGTCAGTAGAAGTAGTTAAGTGCAATTATGTTAATTATTACCTAACCATTAAAAAAAATCATTTGTAACTATAGTCATTTTCAAACAGTCAATCAAGACTCCAAATCAAAGTAGTTCTATTGAGCCTTATTTTTTTATTTTAAGTGTATAATTTTGCATATATCAGGAAAGTAAATTGGCTGTGTTTATGTATTATATTTTTTCCAGTTTGAATATTGTCATTGAGATTCTTTGTATAGTTAAATTTTAAAAAATGTTCATCAGGCCTTTTCCCAAGAATCAGTTGTGCAGCAGCAAAATCTACAGAGATTCTATTTAAGTACTTTATGCTGAAGTTACTGGAGGTAATTGGAAGGAAACTTGAAGAAATTCTGGATGTTAAAAGTAATCTTGGGGGGATTAACGAGGGAATTGTCTGTCCTTGTTGAATCTTCCAAAAAATAGGAACTCTGCAAGTTTCAAATAACAACTCCATCTCCAGCTTTAGTAGCCATAATGTGTTGTCATAGAAGTTGTCATAATTCCAATATACTGCAGAAAAAAATGCAACCTAAATGTATCTGCAATAGAATCCTTGGCAAAGCACCAAGTTAAGTTCTGAGGGGAAGTGGATGAAAATTAAAGCAAGCAAAGTATGAGAAGTAAGTAGCAGCTGATTTAAGAGTGAACCCAGAAGTCTTTGAGGCAAATGGAGTGAGAGGAGGCATGAGAATGATGAAGAATAAAAATGATCCATGAATAGAAGTAGAGATAGTGATTTGTTTGGTCAAAGGCAGAGGATGCTCCCAAAGTCTTAGTAGGAGGTTTGTTGTTTGGACAATAGGATGGGCTCAAATTAATAAACCTGGTGGTACTAGAAGAGCAGTTTTTATTTGAAGTGTGCAAATTACCAGGTCTGAGTGAAATGCTTTGTAAGTTGCTGTAGGGGGAAGGAGTGGGGTGGCGGGTAGAGATTACAGAAGGGTTTGCCATAATTGTCCAGTTCCCCTTAGATACAGTGCAGAGGCCAAAAAAAACCTAATAACCTTGCTCAAAATTAAGTGTAGGGCATTCCAGGTAACAATATTCCCCTCAGGTTGATCTCAACTGGAGAAAACTATTAGAAACTAAAATGAGGATGAAAATGATAAATAGGGGCATTGAAAATTGGAATTGATAAAGGAGAGCCAGTTCAGTTTTGTCGATGGCAAATGGCAGTTGACTAACCTGACTTAAGTCTTCTGTCTAGGTAACAGAGAGATTTGAAGGATGTCATCTGCAATGTTTTCAAAAGATTTTTCATTAAGCCACATACTAAGAGCTTAATAAAACTGATGCCTGAGGGGACTGAACAATTAATTATATATTGATAGGAAATAGGCTTTAAGACATAAAGTGGAGTGTTTTATGCCTTGAAGTCAATTCAAGGCATATAATATTCTGCTATGCCTTGTCCACACAAGGACCGGGTGTTTATTGGTTGATTTACATATTGTAGGATTGTGGGCTATAGCATTCCTCAGCAGTTATTGCAGGAAGCTTCTGATTTTGTGAATATATTAGTGGTTTAAATATATGGTAATCATGCAGGGTAATATTTTGAAATTTGCAGATAACACCAAGTACTGAAGAGTAGTGAACCTTGAGGATAGGAGTAGACTGCAAAAAGTCATGGATAGGTTGCTGAATGGACAGGCAACTAGCAGATGAAATTTGTTCAGTGGTGAAGTGATACTTTGGCAGGAAAAATAAGAGGGAATAAGAGAGACTAAATGGCACAACTCCAAAGGGTGTGCGGGAGCAAAGAGACCTTAGCGTACAAATGCATAAATCTTTGAAAGTGGCAGGGGACATAGGTAAAATAGTTAATAAAACACATGGAGTCCTTGGCTTCATAAATAGAGGTATCAAATATAAGGAAGCAAGTTATGTTGAATTAGAACATAACATCTACCCTGCAGCTGGAGGACTATATCATTTCTCGACACCACCTTTCAGGAGGAATATGAAGATGCTTAAGAGGCTGCAGAAATAAATATTACACTGGTTCAAGGGATGAGGGATTTCAGCTGTGAATTTTGACAGAAGAGTACCACGGTATCGTAGCAGTTAGTGCGACACAATTATAACTGGAAGCATCAGAATTCAGAGTTCAATTCCAGCACCATCTGTAGTTCCTCTCACGAGAGTGTGTGTCTCCTCCAAGTGCTCCATTTTCCTCTTACATTTCAAAGATGCAAGAGTTAGGAGATTAATTGCTCATTATAAACGTATCCTGTGATTAGGCTACAATTAAGCAGGTGGGTTCTGGGTGGCACAGCTTGGTAGGCCAACACCATTAAGCAAGGGGTCCATGGACTCCGGGTCAGGAACCTCTTCTCTAAATCAGAAGAGATCTTACAGACGTTATTAGATACGTGGGTTATGACCAAAGGAAAAATGGCTGGAGTTGCCTAGCACTTTAGTTCAAGGGTGTTTGTTTGATGCATCAAAAATCAAACTTTAAGAACTGAGTGAAAACTGCCAATATTTACAAAAATTTATCTATGAGAAGGCAAAATAATAGCTCCATACATTGTTCAGTGTGAACTCCTGACAACCTTGATCTCTCTCTCTCACCGAGGGCGATGACCTCCTTTTTATTTGGCACTAGGACATACTGTACCATCTTCAATTACCAACAAAGTTAACTTAACACTACACATGGATTGGAATTAAGTAACATGAAGCCAACCCAAGCACATCAGCTTGGTTTAGGACCCATTATGTGAATATACTGGGGAAGATACTGAAATGTGTCCACTCAGAGAATGACAAGGTGGTGTTTGTGTGTGTGCAAATGCGTGTGCATAAGGAATGTGTTCATTGGGTTCTCCATCACATTGTCACCATCCCCTCCTGTGGCAACAATGCTCGGCAGCCGAATCAGGTGATTTGCAGTAACGTTTCCTTTCTCTGCTTGATGGTGTACACACAATTTGAAGGGTTAGAGCTCCAGATACTTCCAGGTCACTCTGGCTTTATAGTCCTTTAAGTCAACACTCAGTGGTCAGTGTAAAGGTAAAACTCCCCACCAAAGAGGTAGTACCGGAGGCTGTCAAGGGCCCATTTAATTACCAGACACACAGTGGTGGAATATCTAGTTCCCCTTGGGAGGAGTTTTCATCTCCGGTAAAGGATAAGTCCCTCTTCTCTAGGTTCTCCTTTTACCAACACTGCTGCAATGCCTACTCCTGAGGTATCCACCTGGACAAGAAACTTTTTGTCAAAGTCAGGTCTCTGAAGGACTGGTGAAGAACACCTGTGGACTTTAAGGGCTTCAAAAGCATTTTCACACGCACTTGTGCACATCACTGGCTTATTCACAAGCTTCCCAGTAAAATTAGACAGAGTTTCAGCCAGAGAGGTGCACTGGGGAATGAGCCTGCAATACCACACTACCAGACCCCAAAGGACTTCACTTCCTTTTTGGATGGAGGGCTTCATTTAGAAGCAGTCGTACCAATACCGTGCTCAATCTGCATCAGCTGTATTGATAGGGTTAAGACTGGGTGAACTTAACTTTCGCTTTCTGACATAGACACGGTTTAGGAACGGCGATTGCCACGAGTTTCAACAACAGCACTACTACCAAGACATTTTGGTGGTGCACTTCGAAGTATTTCACTGACAGAACTTCATGTTCTTTGGCTCATGGGCTTGAAGATAGTTTTACCTGATACCCTGGCCCAAGGTTCTTCACAAAGAATGATCAAAAATCATGATTATTTGGCCCATACAATTGCCAACTATGTAACAATTCACAGTATTTGTAAAGTCTCCTTGCTGAAGCAAGAAACTTATGATAAGCCAATACATAGAAACATAAAAAACTTATAGCACAATACAGGTCCTTTGGCCCACAAAGTTGTGCTGAACCTGGCCTTACCTTAGAAATTACTAGGCTTACCCATAGCCCTCTATTTTTCTAAGCTCCATGTATCTATCCAAAAGTCTCATAAAAAACCCTATCGTATTCACCTCCACCACCGTTGCCGGCAGCCCATTCCATGCACTCACCACTCACTGAGTGAAAAACTTACCCCTGGCATCTCCTCTGTATATACTCCCCAGCACCTTAAACTGTGTCCTCTCATGGCAACCATTTCAGCCCTGGGAGAAAGCCTCTGACTATCCACACGATCAATGCCTCTCATCATCTTGTACACCTCAATCAGGTCACATCTCATCCTCCATCAATCCAAGGAGAAAAGGCCAAGTTCACTCAAAATGTTTTCATAAGGCATGCTCCCCAATCCAGGCAATATCCTTGTAGATCTCCTCTGCACTCTTTCTATGGTTTCCACATCCTTCCTATAGTGAGACGACCAGAACTGAGCACAGTACTCCAAGTGGGATCTGACCAGGGTCCTATACAGCTCCAACATTACCTCTCGGCTCCTAAATTCAATTCCACGATTGATGAAGGCCAATACACCTTAACTACAGAGTCAACCTGTGCAGCTGCTTTGAGCATCCTTTGAACTCGGGCCCCAAGATCCCTCTGATCCTCCACACTACCAAGAGTCTTATCATTAATACTATATTCTGCCATCATATTTGACCTACCAAAATGGACCACTTCATACTTAGCTGGGTTGAACTCCATCTGCCACTTCTCATCCCAGTTTTGCATCCTATCAATGTCTTGCTGTAACCTCTGACAGCCCTCCACACTATCCACAACACTCCCAGCCTTTGTGTCATCAGAAAACTTATTAACCCATCCCTCCACTTCCTCATCCAGGTCATTTATAAAAATCACAAAGAGTAGGGGTTCCAGAACAGATCTCTGAGGCACACCACTGGTCACCAACCTCCATGCAGAATATGACCCGTCTAAAACCACTCTTTGCTTTCTGTGGGCAAGCCAGTTCTGAATCCACAAAGCAATGTCCCCTTGGATCCCATGCCTCATTAGTTTCTCAATAAGCCTTGCATGGGGCACCTTATCAAATTCCTTGCTGAAATCCATAAACACTACATCTACTGCTCTTCCTTCATCAATGTGTTTAGTCACATCCTCAAAAAATTCAACCAGGCTCGTAAGGCACGAGCTGCCTTTGACAAAGCTATGCTGACTATTCCTAATCATATTATATCTCTCCAAATGTTCATAAATCCTGTCTCTCAGGATCTTCTCCATCAACTTACCAACCACTGAAGTAAGACTAACTGGTCTATAATTTCCTGGGCTATCTCTACTCCCTTTCTTGAATAAAGGATCAACATCCACAACCCTCCAATCCTCTGGAACCTCTCCTGTTCTCATTGATGATGCAAAGGTCATCACCAGAGTTTCAGCAATCTCCTCCCTTGCCTCTCACGGTAGTCTGGGGTACATCCCATCCAGTCCCGGAGACTTATCCAACTTGATGCATTCCAAAAGCTCCAGCACATCCTCTTTCTTAATATCTACATGCTCAAGCTTTTCAGCCCAGTGCAAGTCATCACTGCAATCACCAAGATCCTTTTCCATAGTGATTACTGAAGTAAAGTATTCATGAAGTAGCTCTGCTATCTCCTTCGGTTCCATACACACTTTCCCACTGTCATACATGATAGGACCTATTCTTTCACGTCTTATCCTCTTGCTCTTCACATAAGTGTAGAATGCCTTGGGGTTGTCCTCAATCCTGCCCGCCAAGGCCTTCTCATGGCCCCTTCTGGCTCTCCTAATTTCCTTCTTAAGCTCCTTCCTGTTAGCCTTATAATCTTCTAGAT
The DNA here is from genome assembly GCF_030144855.1 of Hypanus sabinus. Taxonomy (NCBI): domain Eukaryota; kingdom Metazoa; phylum Chordata; class Chondrichthyes; order Myliobatiformes; family Dasyatidae; genus Hypanus; species Hypanus sabinus. Next base: position 41,992,966 of record NC_082715.1, on the reverse strand, counting down.
CTCTAACATTTCCTAGTTCTCTGAACCTTTTGTAAGCTTTTCTTTTCTTCTTGACTAGATTTATTACAGCCTTTGTACACCACCTACCATAACTTCCCCGTCTCATTGACGTCTCCCCGTACATAGGGGAATAATATCAATGTAATACCAATGTAGGGGCATAATCCATTGCAACAACAGCAGTGAACAGTAGACATTTGCCTAACATCTGTGTCACCTACTCCCCCCCCCCCCCACCACCCACCCAATCATAAGCCAAGTCAGAACTGGTAACAAACACGATTAACTGGACACCACTAAGAAGGAATACTTGGAATTGTTGGCATAGAAACCTCAAGTGCATTGTGTAATAAATAACCCCTGACTAAAGAAAGACATACTACACTAAATGTGTATTCCATTGTTTTTATTTGATACAATTCGAAAGAAGTACATTTACGGAATCAACTATTGTTGCTTGCCAATTCTAAATGTGTGTAAATAAAGAAGAAAACATTTCAACAACTTGTCTAAGATTATCTTGAATGCATTACACATTGTATGTGCCTTGCTTTGCAAGACTCTGCTGACAATAACAATTTGGATATGTTTCCCATTAGGATTATTGTTTGGAGATCTCTCGTATTCCTGTTTTCACAAAAATAACTCTCGAGAAAAGGGTCTCATGTTTTCATGCCATTGAAAGGGCATCTGCCGTACAGGTAATCTCCTGTAGTTTGGCATTCAACATTTCAAAATTACAAACAAAGCAATGCTGATTTTAAATCCAGAGAATTGTATTTTCTAATCAGTATAACCAGAGGTAGTACAGAGACGTTTTTCATTCACACTGTCACGGGTGACTCAGGGAAGTGCACAAAAATCAAGGTATTAAGTGGATCGCTGACGATACACTAAATAGCAGAAATATTTGATAAATAGACTGGACATAATCATTGCTGTTGCAAGTTATAATTTTTTGTTGGCCTTCCATGCTAATCATTGTTCCTTGTAGATTTCATTATGTTTTGTCAGTCACTTCTTCATCTGTTGAAGAGTTGGAACTTCAGGGCTTTATCTCCAGTACCTTTGGAAATTCTCATTTTTTTGTTTTGGAGTCTTGAGGACAAACTAAGGTCCTTCTGATCCTAGAAGAGGCACTTGCAGTGTATCCAAAGAGGAATGAGCACATTAACAAAACAAAAATACTGACATGCTGACTGAAATTTCAAAAATTCAGCATCTGATGTTACATGGGTCCTAAGTCCCCATCATATCCAGGCATCTTTCTTTGGCCCCCATCACAAATTCTGAACTTGTTCCATTTATTCTATCCCCTACCCAGATACGGTCTCAAGCTCAGTAGAATACTTTGCAACTTTTTTCTGTGCTCATCTTAACCCAGTGCTCACTTCCAGGACTCTGCTTATACCTTGTCATCACCTGACGCAAACAGTCAAATGTTCTGCCCACAGTCTTCACATCTTCTAGTTTCTGAACTCTTCCAAAACACCTGCATGCAGTCCGTTCGTCTCTGGTCAACCTACACGTGCAAGTTAAAATTCTCAGTGTTATACTTTAAACCATTTTGTCAATGGTCTCTTTGTACTAAAATCCTTCAAGCTCTCCATTTACGTAGATTTTTTTCTGCACCATTGCCCACCCTTTTCACTTTAATTCATCAGTGGGATGTATGTGATGTCCAGGGAGGGGAGACACCTCTGGTGAAGGGAATTATCATGTCCATTCTGGGCAGCTCACTCACCTTTGGTCCTCACTGGACACTCAGTTCTCACCTGTGTATTCAAGTAGCTGATTGCATGCAACAACAGCCACACCCTTGCACACCACTTCAAAAAGTGGGCTAAACTTGGTGAGTGTAACCAGCAGGTCCCATAGGAACATGCCTGTCCAAGCATGCAAAGTCATCTCCAGCGGACTGGGCAGATAAGATCTTCAGTGAGATCCAACAGCCAGAAAGGTGGTTCTGCAAAGCTTTGTGGAGTGCATAGGGCATAGTAAGGCAAAGAGGAAATCACGGTTATCCACCGTGACCAAGGAAGGGCCCAGTTTGTGATGACTACTTGTAACCCTGGACTCAGACAACCGAGGTTGAGGGAGTGGAACTGTCCTGGCTTTTCCACTCCTCTTGAAGGATCTTTCATGAATTTTCTTAGTTGGGAACTATTTTCGATAAAGCAGTACATGCATAAACTGGATTTGCCTCCAAGAGCCAAGATTTAGAGATCAAGAGTGACATTATGGCAGTACTGAAGCAAGCTGGTTTAGCTAGCTTGTGGAAGAGATTAATTCCGCTCGTAATGCTGACGAATGGGTTGATATCTTTTAAAATACTCTGTCCAATGAGAGCAAATGAACATTGCAATTTTATTAATTCTACTGGGAGGAATGTGAAGAAATAATGTCAGGTTATTTGTATTATCTGATTCAGCTTCTAAATGGTGTAATGGTGGAGACCTGAACAGCTGCTCAGTTAATAATCAATTTTGAGAAGTGTGTCGATGTGCCAACAATTGCATCTTGCTCCAAGGCATTGTTTTTGCTAGTTTATTCACTCTGAGAGAGCCAGAAAATTAATGGATATTTATTTATTTCCTCTCTAAATCTCCAGCACTCGGAGGGAGCGTTACGGTTGCAGTGGGGTAGAACTTGAATCCTCTCCGCACCTTGTGGTACATCGAGCAACAACCTTGCCGTCTCTTTAGCATTTGTCTGCTTTTGCGAGGCCAAGTTGCTAGCGTGATGCTCAATCTACAACAAATGGAAAGCATGCAAGGGGCTGGCCAGATTCAAACCCAGGACTACTCGCCTCAAAATTTGGTGCAGAAGTAGCATAGAATGGTACAATCTAAATGCCAGTCTATTAGCGTACCAACGGAGAAAGGAAATAGTTACTTAAAAAAATTCTAGGAGCAGAGGGGAAATAGCCCATCACAATACATGAGCCAAAAAAACAGTCAAGAGCAGCAACCCATATCACTAGCTAAACAGAAACCTTAGTTTTCCCACCATGTCTACCTCTACTGAATACCGGCCATTCATAATAAATATCTTCAAACCTTAAAAAGGCATTAACCCAGCATATAAACTCCAGTGCCAAGAAATCTGCAGTCTCCATAATCAATGTGATTACAAATTTCACTTTGGCTTCAAAAACTATTCATATGTGTGTCTGTGCATAGTCTTGGAAGTATAATTAAAATATAAACAAATGGTACCAAAATATCAAGCTTTAACTTTATTTTAAAAATAAATGTTAATGACCCGGAGAGCTATTTTAGCTGGAGCCAGGGCTTTATGCTTTGGCTCTTGGTTGGGGCATCCATGCCAAACAGGTCAAAGGGTAGAGCACAAACTAAGAGTGGACCACTGGTCCTCCCGGCTCGGGCGTTTAGCTCAGGGCTAACAATTCTGACTGGAAACAGCAATAAAAAATATTTCTACATCACTGGAAGATTTTCATTGTTGTTCTAAACGCAGGCAGGCGTAACAGGCAGTAAGTAAATGCATTTTGCATAAGCTTAAATGCTATCATTAGTTCAGAAACCCATGACTGGCTCCTGAAGTAAATGGATTTATTTCTTTGAAAATAAATGAATCAGGACAGGACACTAGATTCCAGCTCCACATTGTCTGCCTAGTACTTCGAAATGAAGCTGAACCATGATAAAAGTCTGAAAGATGCAGGGTGACACATATGAAATGTATTTACCAAATGGATCACATTCAAAATGGGGTCATAGAAGTCCTCCATTAGCTATCTAGGTAATTAATAGCTTCAGCTGAATTGCCAGGTGTCCTCTCACGTCTGAGTACATACGTTTTGTCCAAAGTACTAGTCCAAACCAGAGGGCATAATCCAAATGTATAGGCCCATGCAGAACCCAGGGAAATATGGAGTGGAGAGTCGCTGTATTTGGCAAGTTACTGGAAGTTTGCATCTGCCCTCTTACAGCATATAAAACATCCCATGTAGAGTGTTGAGAAAACCAGGAGAATTTCCCTAATGTCCTACAGCTATTGTTTGTCTTTTGGTTAATGCTACACCATCATATTATCTATCCAGTATCAATCTATTTCGTCAACTCTGAACAAGGAATATTACATTTTCACAAATTGTTGAGATGATGGATATTTCTCCTGGGCAATTACTATAGAAGATATTTCCATCCAAACGTAGCTTTGAATTCCTTTCTCTCCCGAAGTGGAGATTGAATATGACACATCATTTATAAATTTTAAAGGGAGGAAGATAAATATGAGAAGCCCAGTTATAAAAACACAAGTAAATAAGTAGAGTTGACAAACATTCATTATTAGTTACATCATGTATATGCAGTATGCATGGCTTTTAAATCACTTGTGAAATGCAGTTTCTGGAACAGCGCTAACTGTTCTTGTTTTTTCAAGCAAAGTTAACAAAATAAAGTGTTAAATATGCATTTTATCAGCATTATCTTGTCTCAGTTATGAAATCTAATAACCCAGTGGTCTAGTGAAATTCATTTGATCACACCTTTGGCATCTCCTCATTATGCTTCAGTTGTTACAGAAGGCGAAAGTATGAAGCCTCATTATTTATGTTTCATTACTTTAACTTAACAACAGATCTAGCGGTTTAATCCTTTGTATAGGCAGCTCTTTAACTGCAAAAATTAGAGGAGAGTTCTGGGCAGGATCTCAGGAGAGAATCCCGACCACGATTAAGGCCTGAACTAAATTGTGATATTAATGGAGGTCCTGATTCCATGATATCAGGCCTCAGTCTCTTTGGATTTACCACTTCATGTTTCTGAGGTGTCCTAAGGAGTCCAACCTCCATCTCCAGTCCTCCCACAGTCTCTGACCTCTATCTCAATAGCTCTAATGGTTGCTGATTTCCATCTCTGCTGCTCTTGGCATCACCAGCCTCCATCTGCACTGTCCCCACAGTCCGTGACCTCCATGTCAATTGCAATCACTAGTTGCTGGCCTCTTGCCATAGCCAATCCTATGACTCTGGTCTCCATCCCAGCCACTTTCATGATCACTGGACTCTAGTTTAACAGCTCCCAGGATCACTGATTTTGCCAGGTTGCCTGACCTCCATTTCAGCCACATGCAAATGTTATCATCAGCCTAGCCAATCCCAGAGCCAGATTCACTGGTTTTGCCTGCTGACCCTGTAAACCAAGCCAATCGTACAATATGTCTGAGCTTCCCATGAACTGCAGCACTTCAAAGGATGTGTTATGAGGAAAAGAAGCAATTACTGAAGAGAAGTTCTCCATGTACATAATTCAACAGCATACATTTAATAACTTACAAAAAGATTATTAAAATATTATTTTGTGGTTTAAGCTGAATTCCCTCATGAATTAAATATACCTGGGGCATAGATAAGAGCAATCAGCAAGCAAATTAGAGGAAAGATGTAGACGGGTCATATTCTATATGAAGGTTGGTCATCAGTGGTGTACCTCAGGGATCTGTTCTGGAACCCCTATACTTAGTGATTTCTATAAATGACCTGGATGAAGAAGTGAACAGATGCATTAATAAATTTGCTGATGACACAAAGGTTGGGTGTGTTGTGGATAGTGTGGAGGGATGTCAGGAGTTACAGCAGGACATTGATAGGATGCAAAACTGGGCTGAAAAGTGGCAGATGGAGTTCAACCCAGATACGTGTGAAGTGGTTCATTTAGGTAGGTCAAATATGATGGCAGAATATAGTATTAATGGTAAGACTCTTGGCAGTGTGGAGATCAGAGGGATCTTGGGGTCTAAATCCATAGGACACTCAAATCTGCTGCACAGGTTGACTTTGTGGTTAAAAAGCCATACAGTGCTTTGGCCTTCATCAACTGTGAGATTGAGTTTAAGAGCTGAAAGGCAATGTTACAGCTATATAGGACCCTGGTCAGACCCCACTTGGAGTACTGTGCTCATTTCTGGTCACCTCACTACAGGGAGGATGTGGAAACTATAGAAAGTGTGGAGAGGAGATTTACAAGGATGTTGTCTGGATTGGGGAGCATGCCTTATGAGAATAGGTTGAGTGAGCTTAGCCATTTTTTTCCTTAGAGCGACAGAGGATGAGAGGTGACCTGAGAGAGGTATATAAGATAATGAGAGGCACTGATGGTGTGCATAGTCAGAGGCTTTTTTCCCAGGGCTGAAGTGGCTAGCACAAGAGGACACAATTTCAAGGTGCTTGGAAGTTGGTACAGAGGAGATATCAAGGGTAAGTTTTTTACGCAGAGAATGGTCAGTGCGTGGAATGGGCTGCTGGTGATGGTGGTGGAGACAAATATGATAGGGTCCTTCAAGAGACTCCTGGACAGGTACATGGAGCTCAGAAAAGTAGAAGGCTATGGATAACCCTAGGTAATTTCTAAGGTAGAGACATGTTCAGCACAGCATTGTGCTGTAGGTTTTCTATGTTTCTATGAGGAACAAAAGCATTCAGCATTCAACCAGCAAATGCTTAGGAGACAGGAACTCTCTGCTTGAAACACTTGTAGAAGTAGAACTACACTATCTCATTTAAGTATGAGATGCATATTTGAAAGCCATAATGAGCAGAAACAGAGACAGATTGCTGGAAGATGGGATTAGACTTGGTTTGCCTTTCACAGTTACACACACACACTCACACAATAAACTGAACGGCCACATTCTATATTGCAACTATAATGCCCTCGCCTGCATTTCCTCCATTTCCCCCATCTTCCATGTTCACCCCATCTTCCCGCCACCTTAAAAGTGATAGAGTTCTTCTGCTTCTTACCCACCAGCCCAACAGCCTCTGCATCCAGCATGTTACCCTTCACAACATACGTACGCCATCTCCAAAGGGATACTACCACTAAACGTATCTGCTGCCACAGTGAAACCACACTCAGAGTGAAGGAGCAAAACCTTATATTCCATCTGAGCAGCTTCCAACCTGATATGACATGAATATCAGTTTCTCCTTCCAGTAAACAAATTCCACATGCCACCACTCTCTATTCTCCACTCTGGCCTTTTACCTTGATGTCCCTCCTCCATCCTCTTCTCCTATGGTCCACTTGCCTCTCCTTCTCCACCCCTTGCTCTAACCCACTCACCTGGCATCACCTATCACCTTCCAGCTATCCGCCTTCCCTCCCCTCAGTTTTTTATTCAGGCATCTTCCCCCTCCCTTCTCAGTCCTGAGGAAGGGTCTTGGCATGAAACGCTGACCCTCTATTCATTTCTATAGATGCTGCCTGACCGCATTTTGAGAATGTCGCTTTCTATGTTGTAATTTATTTTTCCTTTTTCTTTTTTATGCCTTCAGACTCCTGCAAATAATGTAAATTAATACTTTGAAATATTACTTTCTAACAAGCTTTTCAACCAAGCGAGGCAAATTTTTAAAGTTCATTGTCACTTAGCGATAATGGAGTTTGGACTTGGGTCCATATAGCAGCAATGCATAACGTAAATACACATTCCTTCAATTTTATTTTGTGTTAAAAGAAAGTGGCCAATGAGAGATACCTGAACTGCAGCCTAGGTAAACATATAAATCACTGCAACTTCAGCAACAGAAAACTGAGAAATGCAAAAATAATTCTTCTGAAGCCATGTATAATACTTTGTAGGATCAAGTTCCTGCTGCATTAATGAGACATGATGTTTTCAACCATGATCTGGACCAACCTTCTCAGCTTTTTGAGAAATAGGATGCGATTGGATTCCCACTGCTGTCAGCTCCTTTATGCAGGGAGGGTCAGCACCAGCAGACCAGTCAAGAATAGCAGGTAGGAATTACCTAGTTGATCTGACTCAATTAACATTGTCAGTTCTGGAAATTTCAAGTGTCCGATAAACCAAGACATTGCCTAAAGGAGTTTAAGGTCTGCAAGTCATAAGTTCATTCATAAGTCTGTGAGTGAATATTTCCAGATTGTACAGTGAGGGCAGTGAGTGCTGAAAAGTATTGGTGAAATATACATAGGCAAAGTAACTTACTGCCTCAGGTGATTTTGTAGCATCCAGTGTTTTTTTTGTTTATCACCTCACAAACACAAGCTCGATTAAAACCAGCTTTGTCTCAGCTTCCAGATAATACAGTGCATGATACAAAGTAAAACTAAATGCAATGTCTCAGCTGAACTGCTCAGAACAATATAAAGCTAATGTTATTGAATATCCCTTTACAGTACTCAGACAGCGATTTTACATTTCTTGTTTACAACATGATATTGACTTCTCCGCTTGCCTCACCCATTCCAACCCTACCCCCACTGAATACACAGCACCCCACTCACTTTCTACTAATCCCAACTTCCTAAGTGAAGCCACGCTGGCAGCAATGTGATCTTGCGCCTTGCAGATGCCAGTCAGCTCCTCAATATTGTGCTCTGGATCGTGACTTCATGAACCAACACAAGGTCACTGTCTCCCACTTTGAGCCCACCAGTCCAATAAGATTCTCATTCTCTTTGTTCACCTTTTCCATTTTCCACTGACTTCCCCCTTGTGTTACCAACATTCATCACCCTCTCCCACCTGCTTGCCTTTGTCTATCGCCCACATATTTACATAGCTACCTAGCAGACTTCTCTGTTTCATTTTCTTTATCCCTTACCCCTCTACGTCACATCTTCCCATTGTCCATCCCTTATCTGATACCACTCCCTGCCTCAACTCTTCCACTTCCCCTCCCCGAATGGCCTCACCAAAACATTTTTTTCTTCTTTTACATTTCCACCCCTGTCACAATACCCTCTCCCCAACCATCATCTGATTCCACCTATCACCTACAAATTCTGCCTCACTCACCTGTAAATACTGGCTACCTTCCCTCGATGCTCTCCATTCTGGTATTGGGTCTTGACTTGAGACCTTGGCCATGCCTTTGCACTCACCCACTGAGTTATTTCAGCAGCTTATGTTTTCATTCATGTTCCAGCATCTGTAGTCATTTGTATCTCTAGCAGCTTTTTGTCTGTTTGCGTAGTGATGTCGTGGAAATACCTTCCATCACATGACCTCTTACGAGAATAGGTTCTTCCAGTTTTGTTGTGGATGTAATGAGCCTTGAAGAGGCTTAGGAAAGTTATCTATATACCAGAAGGACTAATAAAGAGGATAACTGTCTGATCCTATGTTACCAATGTGAACAATTATTTTAATTTTATTTAATTTATTTAGAGATACAATGTGGAATCTAGCCACCCACCTAATTTAGCCCACAAGCCTAATCACAGGACAAATTACAATGAAAATTGGCCTACAAACCAGTCTTTTGAACAGTGGGGTGACAGGGAGAACATACAAACTCCTTACAGATGGCACCAGAATTGAACTTTGAACTCTAGCACCCTCAGCTGTGATTGTGTCGTGCTAACTGCTACACTACTGTGGTGCCCTGCTGATGGCACCTACCAAAATTTCTATGAATAATTTCATTGGCTTCACCTTCGTGTCCCATTGTGTAAGAAATTAAACTTCCCATTCATACCAGGAAGATCTTAGAGGAGAGAAGATCTGAAACTTCACTTCTAGCTGCTCATCGTAGTGTCAAATGGTTGACAAACAGGTGTGTGATGGGTCAGAGTTTCAATTGGCTGGTACTAGTTCTCATTAGTTCTGCATACACTCTGTTAAGTGGAAAAAATTAACTTCTTTCAGAAAATAAAGGGGAATTCCAAAGAGTGAGATGTATGAACCTTGCTTTTGAATGGGGAAGGAGTTAAAAGGCTACCTTATACTGGTTATTTTCATGTATAATGTATGGCCCATTCTTAACTGTCCTTGAGAAAACAGTGATGAGCCATTGCCTTATAGGCTGTTATGTTACACCAGGCAGCAACCTTGCCATTTCTTCAGCATTTGTCTGTTTTTTAACAAGGCTGAGTTGCTAGCTTGATGCTGAACCCCGCACGGATGGAAACCGTGCAAGGTGCCGGCTGGATTCGAACACAGGACCTCTTGCCTCGAAGTCTGGTGCTGATGCTGCTACACCACCTGCTGACTTTCTGGTGAAGGTGCTCCCACAATTTTGTTAATGGTTGGTGGCGGTGTAGCGGTGTGAGAAGAATGTGGAAAGGCAGAGACAGGCAACATAACAATCAAGGACAAAACAGATGGAATACAAATAATACAGAAAATATAGGTCACCCAATTTGATAGAAGAAAAATAGAAAGAGCATTTTTAAATGGTGAGAGACTGAAACCATTCAGATAATTCCACTGCACAAATCTGAGAAAATTAAGATGCATTTGCAAATTGGGAGGACAAATGCAATGAGGCCTTTGATGCAAGAGGAATTGAGTACAAAATTAGTGGTACCTTGTACTAATAAATTGTTCTTTTGTGAAGGTGCATTATGAATCTTATGTACAGATCTGATCTTTGTGAGGGTCAATGGAGCTTTGATTGAGTGAATGATATAAAGCTTCAACTAGATTACCACAAAGATTCTGCCATACACCCACAACACCACCCCCCAACCCTGCCCCCCCCTCCTGCTCTATAAGCAGATTTTGTTTGACAAATTGCCAAATTAATTTCTGGAAAAGTAAGTTTGACATATGAGGAGGAATTAAGTAAATGACATGGTGATATGACGTGATATTCTGTCATTCTGTCATGCTTAACAATTCACTAAGCTCCAACTTTTTAAAGTCACTACCAAAATTTGTGTGAACTGGAGGTAGAGGGAGGGTGTCTTTCGACTAGATCATGTGAAGTACAACACTAAGTCTCTTTCCTGGTGAACTCTTGATGTGAGATAACAGCAAGCTGCTTTATTCCATTTTCACCATCCAAATCCACCCAATAAAGTACGGCATCTGGACTGCTGCAAATCTCTGATATTTAGAAATCATTCAAAATAATGCCAAGAAATTAAACAAAGTCTGCAGTTAAAACATTAAGGAGGTACTACCTTCTTCCTGATTTCATACTGAAAAATCTGGCAACTGACGTTGAGCACATTACCACAGAGAAATTTTGTGGGCTGGGAGGTATGGTGCAGTTAAATAAAGAGAGGGAAATATCCATTGGAAGGGAGACCATAGGTTTCAGGGTGCTCCATCACAACGTAGAGCATCTGCTGCCAGCCTCCAGCAACATCCGCATTCACCATAAAGACGAGGGTGTCCTGACAATCACACCACTGTAACCTATACAGGTAGTCTTATCACACTGAGCCAGACGGAAATCTATTGTTAGGTTCACACCAGATTTCTCATCCAGCAGTGCACACAGAAACGCTTTATATGTTAAAGTAACAACACCTTTTGGGCACTTCCATTTCTGGATACGCACCCTCGGCAGTAGTTGAGTTACCAGTGTCTTGAATGGAAGTCGCATTAGCAAAGAAACAGTAGTTCTAGAAATGAAAAGGTACATTTAAAAATGCAAATTGGAAGTATGTTAAAAAAGACAGTACTGTAGCGGTGTGCTACATGCAGCGCTAAAATTACGACACGGAGTCGGTAACTGCAGTCGAAGGAAAAAACTTTATTCGAAATCCTCAGCCTCACTTTTAAGCCTCCCTCAACCTGCCCCCCGTGGCGCAGAGTCTCCAAAGCTCTGTGCTCGCAAACCCCCGCAGGCTATCTAATTGTGAGCCGGTTCGGATGTGCCAGGAAATGGGTCGCCACATAACCCCACCCCCAGAACCAGCGATACACCCCCCAATGTCCACAGTCTAGGCCGGAACCTGCTTGGGAGGTCGGCCACTGCACCAAGGTGCGGGAAACTCGGCCGGTTGCGCCAGGTCCACATGGGCCGGTTTGAGTCGGTCCACCGTGAAAACCTCCTCTTTCCCCCCAACGCCCAGCACGAACGCAGACCCGTTGTTCCGGAGCACCATAAACGGCCCCTCGTATGGCCGCTGCAGCGGTGGCCGATGCCCGCCCCTTCGTACAAACACAAACTTACAGTTCTGCAGGTCTTTGGGTATGCAGGTCGGGTTCCGCCCGTGCTGTGAAGTGGGTATGGGGGCCAGGTTACCGAGCTTCTCGCGTAGTCTGCCCAGGACTGCTGCGGGATCTTCCTCTTGCCCCCATGGGGCTGGTAGGAACTCCCCGGGGACGACCAGGGGCGCACCGTATACCAACTCGGCCGACGAGGCGTGCAGGTCGTCCTTGGATGCTGTGCAGTTGCCGAGTAGGACCCAGGGAAGCTCATCCGCCCAGTTGGCTCCTCGCAGGCGGGCCATGAGGGCCGACTTCAGGTGACGGTGGAAATGCTCCACTAGCCCGTTTGACTGCGGGTGGTAGGCAGTTGTGTGGTGCAGCTCAGTCCCCAAAAGGCTGGCCATAGCTGACCACAGGCTGGAGGTGAACTGGGCGCCTCTGTCGGAGGTAATGTGGGCCGGTACACCAAAGCGAGATATCCAGGTGGTGAACAGGGCTCGGGCGCAAGATTCGGAGGTGGTGTCGGTAAGCGGGACCGCCTCTGGCCATCTTGTGAACCGGTCCACGATAGTCAGGAGGTACCGCGCTCCGCGCGACACTGGCAGTGGGCCCACGATATCCACATGAATGTGGTCGAAACGCCAGTGGGCGGGATGGAACTGCTGCGGTGGGGCTTTGGTGTGCCGCTGCACCTTGGCCGTCTGGCAGCGCATGCACGTTTGGGCCCATTCACTGACCTGTTTGCGGAGTCCGTGCCAAACGAACCTGCTGGAAACCATCCGGACAGTCATCCGGATGGAGGGATGCGCCAAGTTATGAATGGAGTCGAAAACACGGCGCCGCCAGGCTGTCGGGACGACGGGACGGGGCTGGCCGGTGGCGACGTCACAGAGTAGGGTCCTCTCACCCGGGCCCACGGGGAGGCCCTGGAGCTGCAAACTGGAGACTGCGGTTCTGTAACTCGGAATCTCCTCATCTGCCTGCTGTGCCTCTGCCAGTGCCTCAAAGACTACCCCTTGGGAAAGGGCATGAACGGTAGGGCGAGAGAGCGCATCCGCCACAACATTGTCCTTACCCGAGACGTGCCGGACATCCGTCGTGTATTCAGAGATGTAGGACAGGTGGCGTTGCTGGTGGGACGACCAGGAGTCGGACGCTTTCGTAAACGCAAAGGTAAGCGGTTTGTGGTCCGTGAACGCGGTGAAGGGCCGACCTTCTAGGAAGTACCTGAAATGCCGGATTGCCAGGTAGAGCGCCAACAGTTCCCGGTCGAAAGCACTGTACTTGAGCTCGGGTGGCCGCAGGTGTTTGCTGAAAAACGCCAGGGGTTGCCAGCGACCTGCGATGAGTTGCTCCAGCACCCCACCGACTGCCGTGTTTGATGCGTCCACTGTGAGGGCGGTAGGGGCGTCCATTCTGGGATGTACTAGAATTGCGGCGTTCGCCAAAGCTTCCTTCGTTTGAACGAAAGCGGCGGCGGACTCCTTGTCCCAGGTAATGTCCTTGCTTGGACCCGACATCAGGGCGAACAGGGGGCGCATGATCCGGGCAGCTGAAGGTAGAAATTGACCATACCTACGAATTCCTGAAGGCCTTTGATCGTGGTGGGTCGGGGAAAGAGGTGGACCACATCTACCTTAGCGGGCAGAGGGGTTGCCCCGTCTTTAGTAATCCTGTGGCCCAGGAAGTCAATGGTATCGAGTCCGAACTGGCATTTGGCAGGGTTGATTGTAAGACCGTACTCACTCAGTCGGGCGCAGAGTTGACAGAGGTGGGACAGATGCTCCTGATGACTGCTACTGGCTATGAGGATGTCATCCAAATAGATGAACGCGAAGTCCAGGTCCCGTCCCACCGCGTCCATTAACCGCTGGAACGTCTGCGCGGCATTCTTCAGGCCGAACGGCATGCGGAGGAACTCGAAAAGGCCAAACGGGGTGATGAGAGCCGTTTTGGGGACGTCGTCAGGATGCATCGGGATTTGATGGTACCCTCGGACGAGGTCTACCTTGGAGAAGATCCGTGCGCCGTGCAGGTTTGCTGCAAAGTCCTGAATGTGCGGCACAGGGTAGCGGTCCGGTGTGGTAGCCTCGTTCAGCCTGCGGTAGTCGCCGCACGGTCTCCAGCCCCCCGTCGCTTTGGGCACCATGTGCAGGGGGGAGGCCCATGGGCTGTCGGACCGCTGGATGATCCCCAATTCCTCCATCCTCTGGAACTCCTCCTTCGCCAGTCGGAGCTTGTCCGGGGGAAGCTGCCGAGCACGGGCGTGGAGGGGTGGTCCCTGGGTCGGGATGTGGTGCTGTACGCCGTGCCTGGGCATGGCCGCTGTGAACTGCGGTGCCAGAACCGATGGGAAATCCGCCAAAACCCTGGTGAATTCGTTGTCGGACAGCGTGACGGAGCCGAGGTGAGGGGCTGGCAACTGGGCTGCACCCAGGGAGAACGTCTGAAAGGTCTCGGCGTGGACCAGTCTCTTCCTGGACAGGTCGACCAGTAGGCTGTGAGCCTGCAAAAAATCCGCACCCAGAAGCGGTTGGGCTACGGCGGCCAGTGTGAAGTCCCACGTGAACTGCCTGGAGCCGAACTGTAGCTGCACCTGACGGGTGCCATAGGTCCTTACTGTGCTGCCATTCACGGCCCTCAGGGGGGGACCCGGTGCCCTGCTGCGGGTGTCGTAACTCGTCAGGGGTAAAACGCTGATCTCAGCCCCAGTATCGACCAAAAACCGGCGTCCCGACCTTCTATCCCACACATACAGGAGGCTATCCCGATGGCCAGCCGCCATAGCCATCAGCAGCGGCTGGCCCTGGCGTCTCCCGGGAACTTGCAGGGCGGGCGACAATGGCGGGCTTCTGCGCCCCACCGCTGGTGGTAGAAGCACCAGTGTTCATTGGGCCGGGGGTTGGCGGGCTCTGCGGCCGGGCCTGGATTGGTTTGCTGCCGGGAGCGTGGCTGGGAGATCTGTGCGATGGACGCCCCGCTCACCTTTTTGGCGTTCCACAGCAAGTCCGCCCGGGCTGCCACCTTCCGGGGGTCACTGAAATCTGCATCAGACAGCAGCCGGCGTATGTCCTCGGGCAGCTGCTCCAGGAATGCCTGCTCAAACATGAGGCAGGGTGTGTGTTCGTCGGCGAGAGACAACATCTCAGTCATTAAAGCCGATGGAGGTCTGTCGCCCAAGCCATCCAGGTGCAGTAAACGGGCAGCCCGCTCGCACCGTGAGAGTCCGAAAGTCCTGAGGAGCAGGGCTTTGAATTCCGTGTACTTGCCGTCTGCCGGGGGCGACTGTACGAACTCCGCGACCTGGGCCGCTGTGTCCTGGTCGAGGGAGCTCACCACATAGTAGTAGCGGGTGTCTTCTGAGGTGATCTGGCGAACGTGGAATTGGGCTTCGTCTTGCTGGAACCATAGGTTCGGGCGCTGTGTTCAGAAACCCGGCAGTTTCAACGAAACCGCATGAACAGAGGCGGCGTCGGTCATTTCTGGTCCAAAAATCATTTGGACTGTCGGGGTCACCAATTGTAGCGGTGTGCTACACGCAGCGCTAAAATTACGACACGGAGTCGGTAACTGCAGTCGAAGGAAAAAACTTTATTCGAAATCTTCAGCCTCACTTTTAAGCCTCCCTCAACCTGCCCCCCATGGCGCAGAGGCTCCAAAGCTCTGTGCTCGCAAACCCCCGTAGGCTATCTAATTGTGAGTCGGTTCGGATGTGCCAGGAAATGGGTCGCCACAGTACTATTATTTATTAGGCAAGAGAAAAGAAAATGATTGGTTGACACACACACAAAATGTTGAAGGAGCTCAACAAGTCAGGCAGCATCTATGGAGAGGAACAAAGAGTCAATATTTTAGACTCACACCTTCATCCGGATGTGCTCCTCAAGATTTCCAGTATCTCAGAGTCTCTTGTGGTTAGAACATGATTGGTTCTGAATTTTTCATTATTTATATAATGGTGCCAAAGTGTCTTTCTTCCATGTTCTAATTTAATTCTAATTTTAACAATGGCTCAGTTTTCAGTGGAATTCAGTGAAACAATTATGATTTCAGTTTAAAAAATCTGTTCTGGGATCAATGAGGCCTAATACCTTAATTTTTTAGCCATATTAAAATGCCATCAATGGAGCTCAAATCTTCTTCATTTTTCAGGAATTTTCAGGACCCTTCCCATCATTTCAAAAACACAAAGCCATGAAAATTCTCCATTTGCAGAGCAATAACCTTCCAGAATCTCTGCTCCAGGACAATGCAGAAGGTGCCGAGGCTACTCTCAAACTCATAACTCTACCACAGAAAAAGATCAAGGCATAGGAAGATCACCACCAAACTGCAGTTTTGTGATCTGGAAATACATCTCTGATCATTCTTCTGGGTCAATATCTTCGAACTTCTGACCCAACCAAGAAGTCGGCTTACTGAAGGCAACGAGAGATGAGGTACAAATACTTAACTTGCCAACAAGACCAGTTCGCAAAAATTAAGCTAAACAAAATGGCAACTGATCTATACTTGCAGAGCACAAAGGCCACATGCGAAGAGCAATACTAGGCTGAGTCTCCATACTATCCAATGGTAACTTGTGAACTGTACCTGTGAAGGAGAAGAGGCCATAGATCATGTTTACATAAGCTCCATGCCCTAATAGCCACCTAAGTTTCTTTCTGATTGATGTTACCTTTTTGGACTCATCTTGCCCTGAGTTAGGTTCTCCCTGTGTCAGCCAGTTTCTATCTGGCAGAAATTAATATGACTAGGTATGCACCTCCTTCAGCCTGCAGCCTAGTGGTTGGTTTCAAGCTATTGCACCAGTGGGGATGTGGCCAAGGTCAAACTTGAAGTCCTCTTAATCCAAAAATGGGACTATGAGAATGTAGGGGAGGGTGATGAGGAAGACAATATGTTCTCCGTGTGATATCTTATGGTGGTTCCTCCCAACAAGATCAGAGTCTTACTGGTTTTCTTCATCAATACGCTTCACAGATCTTACTTAATTTAAAAACCCAACAGTATCACTCCCTGCACACCATCTCCATACCCCAAGGCACTGCCAAATGACACCCACAAGGATGGAGTATGCATTCTACATCAGACAAACAGAAACAATGCTGTACATTTCTTAATAGTATACACTGGAGGTTTGAAAACATGCAAAGATGTTTGGTGTATGGTGGATGCACCAAGTAACCAAACATAGGTTTCAGTCGGAACCATTCACCCTGAACCTTTCTTGTTCTACATGACTCACCGTGCATTGCAGTTACCCAAGAATAGTCACTTGGGAGAACTATTGGAAGCCTTCCATCCGTTGAGGATCTTAACTCAACAAAAATAAAATATTTCTTTAGAAAAGGACTAGCCAGGAGGACAACTGGAAAAGAAAAATGGAATGTTCGTCAAAATAGATTAGTAACATTCATAATCTGCGAACCATTTACTTTTGGTCATTGGGTTGGAACAGATTTATGCACAAGTCTCGTGGTAATTGTGCAGTACCTCTGGATTCATGGCTGTTGCATACAGACTCACTGAAACAACAGGAACAAGAAAGAAAAGAGGAATGCAGAGAAGTGTTTTTAATCAGTTTTTCACATCTCACACACCCTACAATTATTGCTTTTGTTTTGGACTCGTATACGTTGATTTAAGCTTTGTGATGCATGAGGCCATTCATATCGAAAGACTTAGAAACTGTGAATAACAGATGTGGAAGTGACTATACAACAATGATACAACTGGTGGTTTCAGATTATATCATTGGGCACAAGAGCAAAATGTATGCAGTTTATATCCATCATTTGAACCCTGAAGTTTAAAACAGTCTTAAACTACTCTTTTATAACTGTTTTTGTTTATGATACTCTCTGTTTCAATTTGATGTGGAATTTTATTTTGTTGTCATGCTGGCAGTGACCTAGCATGGGAGTGCCAGCTAGTGGAAAAGTCATGTCCAAAATTCAGAAAGATATTCAAGCATGAGGATTAATGGCTATGATGTAAGTGCTGTAGACTTACTGAAAAATAAGCTGCAACTAATTGCCAGGAAATTCAATGCCCAGTAGGTATGGCATGTTAGTAAATTAAAGATATATGTGACAATCATTTCAAGTGATATTATAGAGCCATTGTACATCAATAAACTTCTTTTTATTAGCTAAACCATGAAGAATACCAGCAGTGGTTTAGTCAATTTTCAGGACAATGCTGAGAAATAGATGGAATGGATCTCCGCTGCCATCTTAAGGGCAAATCCTTTTTTTCATAAGTTTTAGACTCAGGGATGTAAGTCATGTTTTAAAGGATCGAACAAGATTTATGTTCCTAACATAAATGTAATCATATCCTGAAAATAATATTTTACCTCAAGCATTAGTAGTCCTGCATTGTGAAATTAACTAAATGCTTTAAATTGGTATTTATATATTATTTCATTCAGCTTTCATTTGGATTTAATTTATTATTTGGTTGGCTTGGACAATACTGGGTTTACCACTGGCGGTGTGAGAGAAAATACTGCATGTGCACACTCATTTTCATCTTTCAGTAAAGAAATAGTAAGGGTGGATAGGAAAGTGGACAGCATTTGTTTTTTTACATTGAAGTTCCGTCCATTTTTTCCACCACTTACTTAAGAATATTGATGTTACAGTCGCTCAATGGTTCAATGTAATATCAGTGAAGATCCACCTGAAATTCTCAAAAGTGAGAAGTAAGATTCAATTAACTTCCTTACCTTAACTTCAGTGGATATTACCTACTTGCAAAACTAGAAAGAAGAAAAAAAAATCATTCTAAACTGCTGAATTGCTTCTCGTTTCTGATTGAACACTGAGAATCAGGTTACTGCAGGTGGTTCTATGTCCCTCGGCATCCACTATTTCCTTGTGCTTTACTTGTGTGACTTTTTTTAAAAAATTGGCTTGGTATCTTCACAATTTCCTCTTTTTCTGTTGTAATACTTAAAATGAATGAAGTGTAGAGGCAGGTACTTGGCTTAGGTGATTCCAGACAGACAATCCATTGAAACCAAATGTTTCCACCCCCAGTTTAACAGCAGAGGTTTTGCAGGAAGTTATACTTTATTCTCCATGCAGATAATGATAATAAAAATAATATTTTAACCCTTGAAGTACAATGTAAGGGACAATTTTACAGCATTCAATTTCCTTGTCATCTTGGGTGATTAGAAAACTTTGCCAGCCTATTGAATTCATAAGATCACCATCAGTCCAACAGGTTTCCATTCAAACATTCAGAACAGATAAAAGATTTCTGGACTAAATTTCCTTTACATAATAATTAACAAGAGATGACAGGCAACAGCACCATTCTGAGCAAAACTCGGCACTGCTAACAAGCAGGAATGAGTCTAACCCATTACCTAAAACTCAGGCAGCTCCCTTAGGCCTCACTTGTCTCACTGTCTGTTAAACACATCTATTCCATTACAAGTTACCTTGCATGCTCTAGTAAATGATCATAAACAAGCTATTATATGTCCTGATACCCTGGGTACCACGTCTAGCTGCAATCCAACAGTGCTTTCCATCTAAAAAAGAAGGAATTTGCTCCTAATATTGACCCAGTGTTGGTTGGTGCATTTTTAAATACATTTATGAATCTCACTTTCAATGCAAAACTGCAATTCCTGGAAATCATGTGTCGGGTAAGCCAATATTAGATTCAACTTTCCGACAAACAGGTGTTCCAGGTATCACAAAAATCAGTCAGAAAAGGTGGTTCATTTTTTTCCTGGAAATCATATGACCTGTAAATTCAGTCAAGTGATCAGAAGTAGATCCCAATTTCCACTTTAGCTTTCTACTTCTCCTCAGATAAGCTATATATCAAAGAGAAAATTTAAAATAGTTGTGAAACCCTGTTGCTATAGATTTACATGCAAACAAGAAAGTTGTTAATCTATAGCAATTAGCAGAAATTTAAAAGTGGCAGAATATCAGTTTCACTTTCTGTAATGTCAATTTGAAACCAGATAATGGCCAGATATTTAAAGCACCCTGTTTCTCCTTACTGTTGGCAACTTTGTTGACATTGACAAAGTCCATCAGAGCTTACAGTAAGATCCAGACCAACTGATGAAATGAGCTGAAAAATGGGGGATGGGATTTAATGCAGACAAACGTGAGCTGTTGCACTTCGGTAGGTCTAACCAGGGTAGGTCTTACACAGTGAATGGTAGGGCACTGAGGAGTGCAGTAGAACAAAGGGATCTGGGAATACAGGTGCATAATTCATTGAAAATGGTGTCACAGGTAGATAGGATCATAAACAAAGCTTTTGGCACATTGCCCTTCACAAATCAAAGGGTCTCAGCCTGAAACTTGGACTGGTTATTCCTTTCCATAGATTCTGCGTTCCTCCAGCATTTTGTGTATGTTGCCGTGGATTTCCAGTATCTGCAGTTTTTCTGGTGTTACTGAGTACAGGAGATGGGATGTTATGTTGAAGTTGTATAAGAAATTGGTGAAGCCTAACCGGGTGCAGTTTTGATCACCTACCTAGAGGAAAGGTGTAAATAAGGTTGAAAGAGTGCAGGGAATGTTGCCCAGACTGAAGGACCTGAGTTATAAGGGAAGATTGAATAGGTTAGGACTTTATTCCAAGGAAGGTAGAAGATAGAATGAATGCAAGCAGGCTTTATCCACTGATGCTGGGTGGGACTACAACAGGTTATGGATTAAGGGCGAAACATGAAAAGTTTAAGGGGAACATGAGGGGAAACTTCTTCACTCAGAGGGTCATGACCTCAGACTTCAACTACCGCACAGAGTCTTGCCATCTTCAGAAGTTTTCTGATGACTCTGCCATAGTTGGATGCATCAGCAAGGGAGATGAGGCGGAGTACAGGGCTACGGTGGGAAGCTTTGTCACATGGTGCGAGCAGAATCATCTGCAGCTTAATGTGAAAAAGACTAAGGAGCTGGTGGTGGACCTGAGGAGGGCTAAGGCACTGGTGATCCCTGTTTCTATCCAAGGGGTCAGTGTGGACATAGTGGAGGATTACAAATACCTGGGGAGACAAATGGACAATAAACAGGACTGGTCAAAGAACACTGAGGCTGTCTACAAGAAGGGTCAGAGCTATCTCTATTTCCTGAGGAGACTGAGGTCCTTTAACATCTGCCAGACGATGCTGAGGATGTTCTACGAGGCTGTGGTGACCAGTGCTATCATGTTTGCTGTTGTGTGCTGGGGCAGCAGGTTGAGGGTAGCAGACACCAACAGAATCAACAAACTCATTCATAAGGCCAGTGATGTTGTGGGGGTGGAACTGGACTCTCTGATGGTGGTGTCTGAAAAGAGGATGCTGTCCAAGTTGCATGCCATCTTGGACAATGACTCCCATCCACTCCATAATGTACTGGTTAGGCACAGGAGTACATTCAGCCAGAGACTCATTCCACTGAGATGTAACACTGAGCGTCATAGGAAGTCATTCCCACCTGTGGCCATCAAACTTTACAACTCCTCCCTCGGAGTGTCAGACACCCTGAGCCAATAGGCTGGTCCTGGACTAATTTCCACTTGGCATGATTAACTTATTATTATTTAATTATTTATGGTTTTATATTGCTATATTTCTACACTATTCTTGGTTGGTGCGGCTGTAACGAAACTCAATTTCTCTCGGGATCAATAAAGTATGTCTGTCTGTCTGTCTGAGAGTGTGGAACGAGCTGCCAGCACAAGTGGTGCATGCAAGCTGAATTCCAATGTTTAAGAAAAGTTTGGATAGGCACATGGATTGTAGGAGTATGGGGGGGCAGTGGTCCTAATGCAGGACTATGGGGGTAGGCAGTTTAAATGTTTTGGCATGAACTAGATGGACTGAAGGGCCTGTTTCTGTGCTGTACTTCTCTATGACTTCATGACTCCTTGTCATGAGCTGGAGATTTGAGTAAAACCAATAAAACTGAGAAAAGGATTAGATGGAAGAACTCTAGCAAAAGAATTAATGAACAGAATGTTTAAGAGACTGGTGGGCTGGAGAGAACCACAATAATTTTCTCAGACACCTGACCAAGGCTACAATTACTTCAATGATCTGAAAAGGGAAGACAAGTTAAAAGGACAAGTTAAAATACACACATTATTTGCATCACAGGATTCTCCAATGAATTACTTTCACTTCTTAAAAGTGTACATATTCCTCATGTAGACAACCACACTAAGCTATTGAATCATTATTCTTCCACATAATGCAGCTCGGAACTCCTCTCAAACTACCAGATGGTGAGCACTTTCCTCAACAAGATTACTTACTGCTGAGAAGTAATTTTGAAAATATCTAGGGAGAAAATCCAGGATTAGGGCAAATCTTACTACACAAAGATGTACCAGTTAGTAGGTTAATTGGTCATTGTTAACTGTCCCGTGATTAGGCTAGGGTTAATTTGAGGGTTGTTGGGCAGTGTGGCTCAAGGGCCAAAAGGGCTTATTTCATGCTATATTTCTAAATAAAATAAATAGCAATTTTTTTTTTGAATGGTAGGCTGTGAAGCTACTGTGCAGACCTCCTGTCTAGGCTATTGATAGCTGGAGATGGCTGTTGTAATTGTGTACAAGGTATTCGTAAGGTGATAATATGAGCATTTTTGTAAGGTCTATGCTTATTATTACCACCGTCCATCATTTGAAGAGGATAGTGGAGGAGTAGACTGAACCCTTTATTTCTTGGGCTCTCTCTTTCACACCATGAATTATTCATTCTCCTTTCACATTCATTAGTTCAGATAGGATCTTAGAGTTGGGATGGGGGAAAATAAAGTATCGTGTTATGGGGTCCAAACACAGAGCGTAAAGGGGCCCGCAGGATGCAAGAGAAATCGGTGCCAGGGCAATTTTGGAACAGAAAAGAGTTGGCAGGGTTGAAGGATAATCAGCACCAGACAAGGGAGGAGGAGCCTCAGTTGATCTATGCAGAGAAACAACTGGCCTTGCTCGAGGAGACAAATAGATTCAGGTTAACTTATTTTGCTCTGAAGAGAATAAACATTGGTGCTAATCTAATCAAAGTCCTGACAGAAGGTGTATCTGCAGAACAAGACTATTAAGCCACTTGTAAATGATACATCATATCTGAGAAGTTCTGTTTTGAATTTATTAGATCTTCCCTTTCTTAAGTGCCATCAACAGATGTGGCTGGGTGGGTAGATGCTTGAATATTGGGTCAAGATGTAGTTGGGTTTGGCTCCCCTGGCTTCCAGCTGAAAATTGGCACTCAGACAAGGTAATGCTGACAATGGAATTATCCTGAGGTAATCGGCTACTCATAGCAAAGAAGGAAAGGAAAGAATGTTTTTAAATTCTCTAACATTTAGTGAATGCCATATCCTTCCCAACATGAACAGAATACATACAAAAGTGTTTAAAATAATTTAGCAATCTATTCCTTCCTCTTTCCCTGACCTTTGTATCCTGTCTCCTACCCAAAAGCTAAATGCCAACCTTTAAGAATTTCTCTTAACACAGAAAGATTCCAAGAACAATTAGAAACTAACAATACAGTCATCCCTGAGCACTCTGGATTTACTGGTGAACAGCTCTGGTTAAATACCCCACTTCAACTAAAACAAACAGTCTTTGCAGAAACCTTTTATCAAGACCAATGAAAGGGGTCAAGTAGTACAAAGAAATATTAACAAATGATTAATCAATGCAAAATAAAGATCCAATTTAAAATAGAAATATCTATCTCCTGGCTTTGACTTTCTTCAAACTCAGTGGTGTGTCATTAACCACTTCAGAACTACAGCAGGTCATTGAGCATGTCTCTTCCACAAATTAAATTAAAAACATCTAGTCACAATGCAGCTGAGGCCATACAATCCAAACTATAGGCCATGTAACAAATCACTGCAGTCTGCACTCTTTCAGCAATGACACAGTGAAACAACACAAACTCTCCTTTAAGGCCCTTTTGTGGCTCTCAGAACTCAACATTGACATTTAGCTCCTGAACATATTGCCTTACACAAGAAGAATGTGACATTTATCTAGATAAATTGGTGATGACAAATGGGGAGAGAAAAAAATCACCATGGAGTGCAGGCAGTGGCTACTAATATAGATAACATTCTCTCTTCATACTGTTAATCAATGAAATCCTTCCACTGATATTTCAGAATTTGCTACTAACAAGCTATGTGGTCAGATGATTAATATAAACAAGGCTTTAGTTTAGAATAGGATCAGGATTAATTAAATGAACTAACTAATTAATGCCAGATGGAGTTTAATGTGGACAAATGGGAGGTAATAGACACTGGAATATGAAACCCGTCTCTTTCATAAAGGTGTGGAATAATAAAGATGGAAAGGCATTTGATCACTTAAGTTAATGTATCTGGTCAATGTGAAGCTGTTGGCAACAAAATTAATCAAGTACTGGAATGCATCACAAGGGAATTCGATTATAAATCAGAACAAATTATTTTAATCCTGTGGAGATGAGGATATATTTGAAACCTCATTAAATTTGAGACCCCTGTCTCAAAGTGGCAGCAATGGGTCAGTGAGATTGGAAAATAAAAAGGAAACAGTAACTAGGGCATTAAATTATGAAGACAGTTCAACAAAACTGATCCATTTTCATTAGACAATATAATTGACAAAGGGACACAACCTCAAGAACAAACATATTCTTAATGGAATATTACTGACAGGACAATATCAGAGTAAGACGTTATTGACAATTCAGTGTACCTGGCACCAGTCGTTGCAGTGCAGGTGATTAATATCTCGAGTTGGCTTTGGACTAAGGTTGCATCTCATCCATGATGCTGGAAATCTTGAGCTCACACAAAATACTGGAGGAACTGATGTCCTCCTCATGTCCTGATAAAGAGTCTCAGCCCACAATATTGACTGTTCATTTCCCTCCATAGATGCTGCCTGAGATGTTGATTTCCTGCAGTATTTTGTGTGTGTTACCCCCTCCATGATGTTCATTTCATGATGCCAAATTTCTTACCATGGGCAATATCTTAAAAATCAGCAATAATATGTGGGGTTAAAGGTACTGCTGGGAATTATGATTACTTTCACAGGATCAGTCTTTATCCCAAACACAATCGTTATTCAAAATTAACAAAGAATGTCAATGATTTGAGATGAAAACTTTGAATTTTGTCATAGCTAATTATTAAAACATTGTGGTTGCATTTGAAGCTGCCCTACAATGAACAACAATGACTATATTAAAGCAATATTAATATTAATTAAATATAGAATCTGCCCAACCCACATCAAAATTGTCCTGATGTGGAAGGCTGGCTAACTGGGTGTCCATCTCCTGGAGCCTTGAGCAGGAGCTGCCCTTGAAGCACTCCTGACAGCCAGCAAATCCGGTAGCAATGTTGTAGGTACAGGTGGCCCCCATTTTTTGAACGTTCGCTTTACAACACCTCGCTGTTACAAAAGAGCTACATTAGTAACTGTGTTTGCTAACCAAAGAGGATTTTTGCTTTTATGAAAAAAAGATGCCCGCATAATACATGTGTTTACCCCGAGAAAGACTACCATGACTGTGAAGCCTTGTGCGGGCAGTTATGTGCACATGCGTGTACGTGCGTAGGCATGTATGTGCGCATGCATGTACGTGCCAATTTTTTTTCTCCAAATCGATTTGGCTCTTTGTCTTCCCGATTCTGATAAGCGAAACTACATCGTACATGCAATATTTCTACTTTATATAGGCTGAATATTTATCATATCATTCCTGCTTTTAATATATGTTCATGCTATTTTAGGTTTTATGGGTTATTTGGTATGAGTTGGTATGAGGTTATGTTTTTGGATCTGGGAACACTCAAAAATTTTTCCCATATAAATTAATGATAATTGCTCCTTTGCTTTATGACATTTCACCTTACAAATGGTTTCATAGGAATGCACTACCTTCGGATAGCGGGGGACACCTGTAATTTTAATATTTTTTAAAGCTGTGGGAGATTGAAGTGATAAAATAAAATAAAAAGAAATAACGCAATTAAAAAAAAACATTTTTTGAACTCATTTTTTCCTTTGTCCTGAATATCTCTACCAGACAATCCCCACTGAAGTCCACAGGGCCTTGTTTCGATCATTAGTTTAAAGATTTTAGCCTGATTTGGGATAAGGACTCTGCAGCGTAATGTAGTGGTCCAGCAAAACAGGGGACTGCAACTGAAATCCGTGTGAAGGTTACACAGCAAACCGAACTGCCAGATATGGACTTTTAATAGCAAGTCTCTGTCAAGAACCAGGAGTCAAAAATCAACAAACGGCATATTTGTGAAATCTGAAACGTAACTGGAAAGGTTCTGAAAACCCTTCATTTGAACTCTGTTGAATTGTTATAAGCCGGAAATATTGGCCCCAGAATCAGAAGTCAGTACTTAAAAGTAAGAGGCCGTCCATTTAAGGCAGAGGTTTTCTCGAAAGGTCATGAGTGTTTGTTCTCTTCCTCAGCCTAGGATGGAAATCCTACTCGGTATTTTTTTAAACCAGATGTAGATGAATTCCTCATAAAGGAGTGAGGGTAAATGGGAACATGGAGTTGATGTTACAATCATATCAGGCATGATCTTATTGGATGACAGAGCAGGCTCCATGGGGAAAGAGGCTTACCATTTCTGCTCTTACTTAATGATTGTATATACTTCCTCCTTTCATATCAAATCTCCTGAGGTTGTAGTCTGATTTCACTCCAAATGGCAAAGCTCTGTCAGCTCTACTCACTATAACAAGTATGATCCAACCCACATATATAATGATTCACAAAATCAAAAATGCATTCACTAGAAGTTTATTACAGAACACTCCAGGGAATGAAGCACCCATTGAGGGAGCGAATAGAGATGTAGGAAGAAAGCAGGGGCACTTCAAAGGCTGGTGGTAGTCAGCTTTGTAAGGTGGGACTTGGTTTGGTTCAGATGTGTCTGCTTCTTTCTTCCTGTTGAAATTTAAAAGCATTCCAATATTGCTTGGCCTCAAAGCTCTAAAATGTTTTCAGGAAATTATTCCCTTTCAATTTTACTCTCTCAAGTTGAAATGTAAAGCTATAATCTGTAATGTCTAATTGAACTAATAATTCTTTCATAGAGTTTGGTGGATTTATGACCATGGATTTAAGTTCAAAGGATTATTCTCTCTGAAATTCTCATGAACTTCAGTATGTTTGTGTATTGTACTTCATTTATCAACAACTCACTGAGCAGACAGACCATTCAATCTATATTTTTCATTATTAAAATGACTAACCACTTGTTTGTTGCACGGTTATGAGAAAATTTTCTAAACAAAATTATACATCTTTAAAGTAAAGTTTAAATGTAACACGATATTGTAATTGGAATGTTAGCATTATTGGTGTAATTAATATGCATCACATTTTCTTTATTATTAATATCTTAAATATCCATTCAATTTATCTTTATTTGTAAATATTAAATTAAAATCAAGAATGTTAATTTCCCATTGGAGCTGTCTATTTCTATTATGAGAAACATTTTTGTACTCAAGTTTATCCTTTTTATTTTCCTTTCAGGAAATTGCCACATCTCAAGTCTGACAAAATTGTTCTCTGAAAGATAAGGCACATTTGAAAGAATATTGAATATCAAATTTTAAAATGTGCATGTCCTTTATAGAGTAAAGAAATCTTTCTTCATGGGACAAGAACCAGATTAATTCTTTACTTGTAACCTAGGTTATAAAATGTGATAAATGGGATTAGTTTCCTTGTATCAGTCAAGTTTGCTGGACACTGCTGCATTAAAGAGTCAGTTCAAAGATACAATCCATGCCACAACTAAAACAGATAAGAGTTCAGCACAGGTTTATCATCACTTCCTTGTGTAGTTTGAGTTTGGGCTTCTTGTTTCATGCTGGGGGTGATTTATAGGGGAATAAAATTGACAGATTAACAGATAAAAGTTACTTATTAATTAGCTGGAAAAGTTATTTATGATTAACTAAATTTCTTAAAATCAGTTTAGCTTTATCTCTGTGAAAGTATTTTCTTTACAGAAAAGCTACTATATAGTTTTTGATTAGCAATAATACAAGGCAACAGTTTAAATTTAACCCTACTTAGTTACAGCAACAAAGAATGAATTGCATTCCATTGAGAAATCATCAGTTGATTTATGACGTAATAACATTTATCAGTGCCTTGTCATACTCTGTTGAACATAGCCATCCAGAATTAACTCTTGTCACACTTTGTCATTCCCACCGACAACATCTGCAGCCATAAACCTTTCCACACGAAAGATGAAAGAGTGGCTTTTCATTTCACCAGCAGTAAATATTATGCACATAAAATTGCAAAAACAAAACAAATTTGCTACAAAATATCAAATTAATTATGCTTTTGTACTTATGCATATTATTACAAACAAGTTCACACAATCCAATTATTCCCACAATCATACTGAGTGAACTTATCGCAGAAATATTATTAAGTGTGGGTGGATTCTTAATTATCTCTTTGTAGCTGTGTATTTGGACAGATTTCAGGAAGGAAAATTAATAGTGTTAATTAGCATGATGGCAGTATTGAATCACAGTTCAGCTGCTAGTTAACACTGGCATGCACTGGGCATTGTTTGAACTGGGAGAGATATTCTTGGTTGAATTTGAATCAGAACAGTTCCAGTGATTCCGTATGAGATGAGTGTTTCCAACTTCTTTGTCAAAACCAAACTTAATTAGTAATGAATAAAAATGAAAAAAAAGTACTTTTTTAAAAAAAAATACAAGCGGAAGATATATGCTTTAAATAGTTTCCTGAAAAAAATATGACCACTGTATTTTGAAGATATATTGTGTATCTCGTCCAAATGTAAATGGTGATCATTAATAATGCTTTTCAGTAATTCCTAAACCTTTCTAAAATAATACTTAAGGAACAGGATGAACTTTGGGGAAAATAGCTGCAAAATGTGCTTGATAATTTCATGTCATTCTTCAGTGAGGGACATTTTTGAAATGAAGACTTGCAAGTTTGTATGGCTTCAATGACAGGCGATTGACAATCATTTATTTTAGAAGCATCGAAACATAGAAAAACATACAGCACAATACAAGCCCTTCAGCTCACAAAGCTGTGCTGAACATTTCCCTACCTTAGAACAACACCTAGACTTTACCCATAGCCCTCTATTTTTCTAACCTCCATGTATCCATCCAGGAGTCTCTTAAAAGACCCTATCATTTCCACCTCCACCACCGCTGCAAGCAGCCCATTCCACACACTCACCACTCTCTGCAGAGTCTCAGCAATCTCCTCCCTTGCTTCCCACAATAGCCTGGAGTATATTCTGTTTGGTCCCAGTGACTTATCCAACTTGATGCTTCCAAAAGCTTCAGCATGTCCTCTTTCTTAATACTCTCTGCGTAAAAACTTACCCCTGACATCTCCTCTGTACCTACTTCCAAGCATCTAAAAACTATGCCCTCTCATGCTAGCCATTTCAGCCCTGGGGAAAAAGCCTCTGATTATCCACACAATCAATGCCTCTCATTATCTTATACACCTCTGTCAGGTCACCTCTTATCCTCCATTGCTCCAAGGAGAAAAGGCTGAGTTCACTCAAGTTCACTCATTTCTCATAAGGCATGCTCCCCAATCCAGGCAACATCCTTGTAAATCTCCTCTGCACCCTTTCTATGGTTTCCATGTCCTTCCTATAGTGAGGTGACCAGAATTGAGCACAGTACTCCAAGTGGGGTCTGACCAGGGTCCTATATAGCTGCAATGTTACCTCTTGGCTCTTAAACTCAATCCCACGATTGATGAATGCATTGTGTACTTTCTTAACCACAGAGTCAACCTGCGTAGCAGCTTTGAGTGTCCTCTGGACTCAGTTGCCAAGTTCTCTCTGATCCTCCACACTGCCAAGGGTCTTGCCATTAATATTATGTTCTGCCATCAAATTTGACCTACCAAAATGAACCACCTCACACTTATCTGGGTTGAACTCCATCTGCCACTTCTCAGCCCAGTTTTGCATCCTATCATTGTCCCGTTGTAACCTTTGACAGCCCTCCACACTATTCACAACACCTCCAACCTTTGTGTCATCAGCAAATTTACTATTCCATCCCTCCACTTCCTCAACCAGGTCATTTATAAAAATCACAAAGAGTAGGGGTCCCAGAACAGATCCCTGAGGCACACCACTGGTCACCGGCCTCCATGCAGAATATGATCCGTCTACAACCACTCTTTGTCTTCTGTGGGCAAGCCGGTATTGGCTCCACAAAGCAATGACCCCTTGGATCCCATGCCTCATTACTTTCTCAATAAGCCTTGCATGGGGTACCTTATCAAATGCCTTGCCAAAATCCATAATGACTACAACTACTGCTCTATCTTCATCAATATGCTTAGTAACATCCCCAAAAAATTCAATGAGGCTCGTAAGGCACAACTTGCCTTTGACAAAGCCATGCTGACTATTCCTAATCATATTATGCCTCTCCAAATGTTCATAAATCCTGCCTCTCAGGATCTTCTTCATCAACTTACCAACCACTGAAGTAAGACTCACTGGCCTATAATTTCCTGGGCTATCCCTACTCCCTTTCTTGAATAAGAGAACAACATCCGCAACCCTCCAATACTCCAGACCCTCTCCAGTACTCATTGATGATGCAAAGATCATCGCCAGAATCTCAGCAATATCCTCCCTCGCTTCCCACAGTAGCCTCTGGAATACATTCTGTTTGGTCCCGGTGACTAATCCAACTTGACGCTTCCAAAAGCTTCAGCACATCCTCTTTCTTAATATCTACATTCTCTTCAGTCCACTGCAAGTCATCCCCACAATCGCCAAGATACTTTTCCATAGTGCACACTGAAGCAAAGTATTCATTAAGTACCTCTGCTATTTCCTCCAGTTCTATACACACTTTTCCATTGTCACACTTGATTGGTCACTCTCACATCTTATCCTCTTGCTCTTCACATACTTGTAGAACGCCTTGGGCTTTTCCTTAATCCTGTCTGCCAAGGTCTTCTCATGGCCCCTTCTGGCTCTCCTAATTTCATTCTTAAGCTCATTCTTGCTAGCCTTATAATCTTCTAGATTCATATCATTACCTAGTTTTTTGAACCTTTCGTAAGCTCTTCTTTTCTTCTTGACTAGATTTACAAAAGACTTTGTGCATCACGGATCTTGTACCCTACCATCCATTCCATGTCTCATTGGAATGTACCTACTCAGAACCCCACACAAATATCATTTGCTACATTTCTTCGGTACATTTCCCTGAGAACATCTGTTTCCAATTTATGCTTCTAAGTTCCTGCCTGATAGCCTCATGTTTCCCCTTACTCCAATTAAACATTTCCTTAACTTGTCTGTTCCTATCCCTCTCCAATGCTATGGTAAAGGAGATAGAATTATGATCACTATCTCCAAAATGCTCTCCCACCGAGAGACCTGACACCTGACCAGGTTCATTTCCTAATACCAGATCAAGTACAGTCTCTCCTCTTGTAGGCTTATCTACATATTGTGTTAAGAAACTTCCTGAACACACCTAACAAACTCCACCCCATCTAAATCCCTCTCTCTAGGGATATGCCAATCAATATTTGGGAAATTAAAATCTTCCATCATAACAACCCTTTTCTTATTAATGCTTTCCAGAATCTGTCTCCCTATCTGCTCCTTGATGACACTGTTACTATTGGGTGGTCTATGAAAAGACACCTAGTAGAGTTATTGACCCCTTCCTATTCCTAACTTATACCCACAGAGACTCCGTAGACAACCCCTCCATGACTTCCTCCTTTTCTGCAGTGGTGACACTATCTCTGACCCTCAGTGCCACGCCCCCACCTCTTTTGCCTCCCCCCCTTTCCTTTCTGAAACACCTAAAGCCTGGCACTTGAAGTAGCCATTCCTGCCCCTGCACCATCCAAGTCTCTGTAATGGCTACAACATTATAGCTCCAAGTGCTGATCACGCTCTAAGCTCATCCGTTTTATTCATGATACTCCTCACATGAAAATAGACACATCTCAAACCATTGGAGTGAGCACGTCCCTTCTCTATCCTCCCTTTCACACTGTCTCCAAGCCTTCTCTATTTGTGAGCCAACCTCCCTTTCCTCCGTCACTTCAGGTCAGTTCCCATCCCCCAGCAATTCTTGTTTAAACTCTCCCCAATAGCATTAGCAAACCTTCCCACCAGGATATTGGTTCCCCCTTGGAATCAAGTGTAACCCATCCTTTTGGTACAGGTCACACCTGCCCCAGAAAAGGTTCCAATGATCCAGAAATCTGAATCCCTGCCCCTGGTCCAATTCCTCAGCCACGCATTTATCCTCCACCTCATTCTATCCCTATACTCACTGTCAGTTGGCACAGCCAGTAATCCTGAGATTACTGTCTTTGAGGTCCTGATTCTCAACTTCCTTCCTAACTTCATGTAGTCTGTTTTCAGGACCTCCTCCCTTTTTCTACCTCTGTTGTACCAATATGTACCACGACCTCTGGCAGTTCTCCTTCCCACTTCAAGATTACATGGATGCGATCAGAAACATCCCGGGCCTTGGCACCTGGGAGGCAAACTACCATCCGTGTTTCTTTCCTGCATCCACAGAATCGCCTACCTGACCCCCTAACTACAGAGTGCCCCATCACTGCTGCCATCCTCTTCCTTTCCCTGCCCTTCTGAGTCACAGGGCCAGACTCTGTGCCAGAGGTGCAACCACTGTTGCTTCCCCCATGTAGGCTATCTCCCCCAACAGTACTCAAGCAGGAGTACTTATTGTTAAGGGGGACAGCCACTGGGGTACTCTCTAATACCTGCTTCTCGCCCTTCCCTCTCCTGATGGTTACCCACTTCTCTGTCATGGGGTGACCACCTGCCTATTGCTCCTCTCTATCACCTCCTCACTCTCCCTGACCAGACAAAGGTCATCGAGCTGCAGTTCCAGTTCCCTAACGCAATCTCTAAGGAGCTGCAGAATGCACCTGATGCAGGTGTGGTCATCTGAGAGGCTGGGAATCTCTAGGATTCCCACATCTGACACCGAGTGCAGAAAACTGACCTCACACACATACTTTCTGTCTTTATTTTGTTGAAAAACACACAAAGCAAAAAATAGCATGCACTTTGACAATCTGATAACTGAAAAAACTTGGTCAAGCACTCTCAAAGTACAAAGTACATAGTAAATTTATCATCAAACTACAGATATGTCACTATATATAACTCTGAGATTCGTTTTCTTGCAGGCATGCACAGTAAATCCAAGAAACACAATGGAATCAATGAATGACCCCACCCAACAGGATGGGCAAACAACCAAAGTGCAAAAGACACAAATGTTGGAAATGCAAAAGGAAAGATAATAAGGCAGCAAAAGGGTTTTCTGCCCAGGTGGTGGATGGGACAATGATCTGTAGATGTGTAAGGCAGGTGGAAAAATAAAACACCACTGATGGACCAAAACAGAAACAAATCCAGCCATGTCTGTACTCAGATTGGGCGATCTCATGTCAGCATCTATTCTGCATGTTTAGGGGCGACTAAAACCAAATCCTGGCTGCAGGTATAAAACACTATTTACCCTTTCACTTTAGAAATGGAGAGATACCGAGGAAATAGAAAGACCATGGAAAAATGGACAGGGTATACATTGTCCCAATAGTAATAACCACAACTGGTTTCATCCCAAAGTCACTACACAATAGCATCAAACAATTTGGCCCACACAGCAATATTTATGTAAATCTCCAGAAGGCCACAATATTAAGCACTACTAGAAAAGTACAAAAGTTCCAAGCAATTAAGAAGTAAGTGTGTTTGGCCGTGCCTGTACATCAGTTTTTACCAGCCTGAGCCAAAAAGAAAAAAAAATAATAATAATAATGAAAAACAATCAATAGAGAGAATATAGTATGAAGAGTCCTTGAAGGTGAGTCCATAGGTTGTGGGAACAGTTCAGTGATTGGGTGAGTGAAGTTATCCCCTATAGTTCAAGAGCCTGATAGTATGGCGGTGTGGGTCCTGAATCTCCTCCTGAAATCAATCATCATCTCCTTGGTCTTGCTGACATTTAGTGAGAGGTTATTGCTACAGCACCACTCAGCCAGATTTTCAATCTCTTTCCTGTAAACCGATTCCTCACCACCTTTTATCTTTCAGATAGCGACAAAAACTTAGTTTTAATTAACTGCTGGATCTAGTAAACAATTAACTGCTAGGAAAGCTACCAGCACTTTGAATGTAGCTAATCTGTGATAAATTAAGTAATTTGAAATTTGCTCAAAAACATACATATCTGAAGTGAGGAAACACATTGCACACCCTGCATGATCTGAGCCCCAAGCACAATTCTGTCATGTTCATAACGTGTTGGTAATCAGCATCCATGATGTGTGCTGGTGATTCAGAGCTACCTTGTTGGTGGAACAAAGCAACTAAAATTATTGTGTCAGAGAAAAGAGTAACATAATTATCTGAGAAACCTGAGTAGGGACTATTATGTTTTGTATCTTCAAAACATTAAATTAATTCAAAGGAAGACACGGGGTTCTGAAATGTGACTCTAATTTCATGTTTACTTTGAGTGAGGCACATACGTATCCCATGGTAGTGTCGTGATGTTTGAATTTAACACATTTAAAACACATTATGAATTATGTAAATAAACAAGAATGCTTAATCATTCAATACAGACATGCAAGATTACTTAAATATTACTGAAATATTAAATACTCCTCCCTGCTCAGCTATAAACACCAACTCAATATAGAGTGCATCTCAAAACAGTATGCTATATAATACAACTGCTATACAGACATCCACAGTATAATAAATTTTAAATTGTCACTTTCAGGCTTAAAGATTCAATCACTGCAGAGGCTTTCTTAGTTGGGATAACATCTTTCCTGACAAGTGGGAATCACTCTGCTTGTCAGAAGAGACGTGTGGCTGTGAAAACAATCTCAGTTGAATCTCAGACTGCAAAAAGTGGTTCTGACACTTCTGGACAACTTTCTTCTCCTTCCTTCTAGTTTGAACATCTCGATCTTGGGAAGGTGCATTTACTTCGTTGGTGTAATCCTTCTATTGCTCCTTTTATGATCTGATCTCTCCTTTGGTCTCCTCATCCACAACATCATCTGATGGATTGTCTGCTTTCATATCTCCACTGACTCCTTTCTTTTTGGCCTTCCACTCACCCAGCTGGGCTTTGGTCTTCACATTTACTTTTACAAGCTGATTTTTGTCTCCCGCTTGAAGTTCATGCAATAACTTCAATGCATGCAGGGCAGATTCTGGTTCTTTATACTCACAAAAGCCAAATGCTTGCAACATTCTCTTACAGCTTTGAATCAAGCCACAGTTCACAAGTAACTGCCTGATTAACACATTGGAACCTTTCTCAGTTACGTTGACTACAAAAACTCTTGTAGTCAGACCACTGTTTTCATAACTTCCACTATTCCTCTGAGCAGCGTGGTTCTTCTGTAATCCAATATGCTTTTCAACTGGAGGCACAGAGGTTGGTGCCAACATCTGTTTGTCTTCTGTTGGGCCATGTTTCATAGTATACAACATGGAGACAGATTTGGCATCATCCAATACCTTTCTTAATTTGCATTCAGTTGGCTTCATTGCAGGATATGTGGCATGAAAACAGTGGACAGATCTCCAATCAAGTTGTAGCTGTTTCAGCCAATCATACTCCACAATGTCGGTCCTCATGTTTTTACCACATACAAGCTCAATGTGGCTGATGTATTTCACCAGCATTATACTTTCTCCAGTAAATTTATTAGTTAGATATCTGCAGGCTTCAGTTCAGTATCTTTGAAAAGCCCCTCAAACTCTCTTGTGGAATGACTGAAATGTCCAAATCCATTTTAATTAATTTCCCATTCACTTCTGATGTAAGTCATATCTGAGATTTTAATATTGTAAATCTCAAAGCAACACAGTACTGTGTCAATCTCATCATTATCAAACTTTTCATCAAAAGCATGCAGATTAGTTCTCTTTTTGAACTGCAACTTGACTTTTAAGCTTTTCTCTTCCCCATGAAATCCAGTAATTATTGTCTGTCCCTAACAGGCTCTTTGTCTGTGTCCTACTTTGTTGCATTTTCTGCATGTTACATCTTTATATCTGCATTGGTCTGGTGTATGTGAACCTCTGCCACAAAGGTCAGATTTCAGTTTAGACTTTGCAATTTTGTTCACATTCTCTTTCATTCCAGACTGCAACTCAATAGCATCTCTGTCTGCTGTTTCCATTGATACAGCTATTTCAACAGGTCTTTTAAATGTATGTTGTGTTTCAGTTAGGAGTCATTTTTGAATGCTTTCTTGTAAGATTCCATAAACTAAACAATCTCTCAGTGCATTATTAAGCCCACCAATGAACTGACAATGCCCAGGCAATCTCTTCAATTCACCCAAGTATACTGAAATAGACTCCCCTTCTTTTTGATTCCACTCATGGCATCCTGCAATCAACAATGACTTCGGTTCTAAATGTTCCTGCATTACTTTCACAATATCAGCAAAGCTCAGTTCTGCCGGTTTGGTTGGAGCAGTTAAAATTCAAACCAAGCTGTATGCCTTTAAACCCGATGCACTCAGCAAAATTGGTTCTTGTTTCTCTTTGACGATTTTATTTGCTTCAAAATATTGTTCAATTAGCTCAGTATACATGAGTCAGTTCCCCACTAAGCAATCGAACATATCTATCTTTCTGATCTTCTTTTATGATTACTATCACCCAGTAATTGTATATGAACCCATGAATTCTTATATTTACTGCTTTTTTTAAAAAAAAAACATGCCTTTTCTCTGCACATGCTGCACTGTTTTCTCACTCACCATGCTTTTTTCTCTTTACTCGAATGTTTCATTGTGTATTAAC
Organism: Hypanus sabinus; assembly: GCF_030144855.1. Classification (NCBI taxonomy): domain Eukaryota; kingdom Metazoa; phylum Chordata; class Chondrichthyes; order Myliobatiformes; family Dasyatidae; genus Hypanus; species Hypanus sabinus. The sequence continues at coordinate 41,956,163 of NC_082715.1, read as the reverse complement.
AATTCACGGGCCATTTTTGCAATACCTCATCACCACCGTTAGGTGTTGTGAAATCAAAACATTAAACTAATTCAAAGGAAGACACAGGAGCCTGAAATTTGATTCTATCTTCATGTTTACTTTGAGTGAGGCATGCATGTATCCAATAGTAGTGTCATGACTGATGTAAATCACTTACATAGACATATAACCCATGGTGAATTACTTAATTATTTAAACAAACAAACCCTGGAATCACAAGGAACTGCCAGTTTGTTGGTCAACTCTTGTATGAGTAACCTTGTTTCGTGGTTATTTAGGGCTGTCAGTTCTAACTTCTGCATTGGCTTCTGGATTCTCTATGTGAACCTTATCTCTGTATAAAGACTCTCCTGGATACTGGCTTTCCATTCGCAGTGGTGCTAATGCCTAACAATTCTGCCTCAGTGCCTGTGTCCTACACCTGAGTTTGTCCCCAGCCACATCCTTGCAACACACACTCAGATTGGAGGAGCAACACCTTATATTCTGTTTGGGTAGCCTCCAACCTGATGACAGGAACATCGATTTCTTGATCTTATGGTAATTGCTCCCTACTTCACCATTCCCTTTTCCCATTTCCCTCTCTTACCTTATATCCTCACCTTCCCATCACCTCCCCCTGGTGCTCTTCCCCACTTCCATTCTTCCATGGCCTTCTGGCTACTCCTATCAGATTCCCCCTTCTCCAGCCTTTTATCTCTTTCACCAATCAACTTGCCAGCTTTTACTTCACCCCTCCCCCTCTCCCAGTTTCACCTATCACCTACTACCTTGTACCTCCTCCACCCCTCACCCCACCTTCTTACTCCGACTTCTCGTCTCTTTTTTCCTGTCCTGATGAAAGGTCATGGCCTGAAACGTAGACTGTTCACTCTTTTCCATGGACGCTGCCTGGCTTCCTGAGTTCCTCCAGCATTTTGTGTTTATTTGATCTCCAGCATCTACAGATTTGCTGTTTTTTGTGTACGATCAATGCCTACGGCAGACCCAGGGTGATTCATGAGTTGGAATTCAGAGTTCCCTTGACAACAGCGGCAATCAAGTCTCCCAGTGATCGCAACAATTGAGTGCTGACTAAGAATTGAGAGCCCTGAAATCTTTGTGGAAATCTTACCACGTGGTATTTAGTGTGGTTTATTTGTGCTTTCTGTTTTACTTTGTTGTGCTTGTACATGTCCCGGACACTCGAAATGGTTGGGGCTTTTACAACCCCATTACACAGCCATGATAATGCAGAGCAGACTCAATAAGCCAAATGGCCTTTCTGCTCCTATGTCTTATAGTCTTATGTTTTCAGTATCTTATGAAAAAGTGTCAATATCCCATTGATTCATGGGAACTTCTGACCATAACCATTCAAAATGCAGGACGATTTTGGGATGGCACGTAGGTTTAATTCCACTTATAGGAAAGCACAAGAGCCCAGCATGAATGCACATGAAGGAAAGCTTGCTCAGATGTTGTGGAACTGCATGGTACACAGGAAATCTTCTCATAGGATTTTAGGCAGAGCTAAGAATGCACTCTTAGTAGTCTGGAAGTGCAGTCTATGTGACTTAACATTTTAAAGATGTTCCTTATCATTCTTCACAGATATTTGAACTCACTACTCCCCAAAAGGAAGCATCTTATAATATTTATTTTTATGTCTTGCACTGTACCACTGCTGCAAAATAACAAATTTCTCAGCATTCAGTATGTCAGTGATAATAAAACTGATTCTGGCTGAGTTAGTCTGTTTCCTTTCACATGAATCATCTAAGATTTATGTTAGTTAAAATCTTTTCTTCAGACATCTTGGTCTGAAGAAATATGTAGTTTAGAGTACAGGAGAAGGCTTTAGAAAAGTGTAACCATTCAGAGCACCATAGTTTTAAAAAGCGAGCGGGGCCTGTCAGGACTTGTCTGTGGAGTCGGAGATCATGAAGAGTTGAGGTGGCCATTGCGATAGTGGGCCGGGCTTTGGTTCAACAGATTTCAGCGAGAACAGGTAGAGGCTTTAAGTAAGTTTTAATAAGTTTATTCTTCTCTTTCTTGTCTATTAACATGTAACTAGTGCATTCAAGTCAAGTCAAGTCAGTTTTTATTGTCATTTCGACCATAACTGCTGGCACAGTACACTGTAAAAATGAGGCAACATTTTTCAGGATCATGGTGCTACATGAAACAATACAAAAACTACACTGAACTACACACTGAAAAAAAAATCTACAGAATGGTCCTTTGAGGTATGTTCTTCGTGTGAGATGTGGGGACTCTGTGAGATCTCCAGTCTCCCTGATAACAACATCTGCACAGACTAAATCAAGCTGCAGCTTCTCAGAAAATGTGATAAAGAACCGGAGCGACAGCTGGATGGCCTTTGGAGAATGATGAAGTGATCTCTTGGAGCTACAGGGAAGTAATCACCCCTAAATTGCAGGAGGCAAGTAGCTGGATGATTGTCAGGAGAGGGAAAAGAAATGGGCAGCCAGTGCAGAATACCCTGTGGCCATTCCCCTCATTAATGAGTAGACTACTTTGGATACCGCTGGGGGAAAACTTACCAGAGGGAAGCCAAGGCGGCCTCATCTCTGGGACTGAATCTGGCTCTGTGGCTCCGAAGAAAAGGCAGGTGAAGGGGAGTGCAAAAGTGACTGTGAATTCCATACTTAGAGTAGTAGACAGGAGATTCTGTGGATGTGAAAGAGACATCCAGATAGTACGTTGCCTCCCAGGTACCAAGGTCAGGGATGTCTCGAATCAGGTCCACAACATTCTAAATGGGGAGGGTGAACAGCAAGAGGTCATATTGGCACCAATGATATAAGTAGGAAAAGAGATGAGATCCTGAAGAGAGAATATATGGATTTAGGTAGAAATCTGAAAAGTAGGACCCTAAGGGTAGTGATCGCTGGATTGTGGCAATGAGGGTAAGAATAGGATGATTTGGCAGATTAATACGTGGCTGAAGAATTGGTGAAGGTGGCAGGGTTTCAGATTTCTGGATCATTGAAATCTCTTCCAGGGAAGGTATGACCTAAACAAAAAGGACAGATTTAACCTGCACTCAAGTAGCACCAGTATACTTGCGGGCAGGTTTACTAGAGATACTGGAGGTGTTTAAATTAATTTGGCAATGAGATGGGAACTGGGGTGATAGGGCTGCAGATGGACAGTTGATATACAAGTCGATGCAGTGTGCAATCAGACTGTGATTGGCAGGTGGCAAAAGAGTCCAACTAAAGGAGTTGATGCTGGTTAACGCTCGTTGCAAGTGGTGTTTTGCATTAGGCATAGATGTAGAATCATGATATTCAGCCCATCCAGACTGCTCCACCATTCCTTCATGGCTGACTTATAAAGAGCAAAGTTATATTGTGTTAGAGAACTCAAATTACTAATATAGAATAGTCCAGAAAATCCACCAGTCTGGCACCAACAAATTCTCAAGCATGTGCCTTTTCAGATTTTACTGTAACTTGTTACTGGATCTCTTGTGAATTGGAGGAAAGTCATACTCTTAGTGTCTTCTTGACTCAATTGGTATGAAACTGTATTTTGTTGGTGCTCAGTCATGGGTGCTGTGGCTTTAATTAATGTACTTCTCTGCTAGAACCTTTAATTAAGCTAATTGATTTGAGTTAATGATTTCTGTGCTCAGTGAGAAATCCTCAACTACAGGTGTTGTTAATAAAGCCAGCTGCAATCATCCCTTCTAATGAAGTCTGAAACAGTCAAAGACCAAAATGTTTTTTTCACTAAGAAGAAGATAGAACAACACTTAAAACTAAAACTTTATTGTGTAGAATTAGGAAGTGCAGATAACTTTTAATTTTTTTTTAGGAATTTGGCTTGATAAAAGACTCATGTAGTGAACGCTTAAGGAAGTAATAACCAAAAGTTAAAAATGCTAAATGCTCTGAGGTGTTTCATAGGAAAGAATGGGGAGCTGATAGGAATTCCTTGAAACTAATGTGTATCAGTGAGCCGATATTTGACCGATTAAAGGTTCCATTGTTCACCAATTAAATGTGACGAGGGAGACAAAAAGACCAGCTACCTGCCTTTTTATCGCTGGGGGATCACTCTGCTATGGAGAGGGGAGATTGCCTTTTTATCGCTGGGGGATCACTCTGGTATGGAGAGGGGAGATTGCCTTTTTATCGCTGGGGGATCACTCTGCTATGGAGAGGGGAGATTGCCTTTTTATCGCTGGGGGATCACTCTGGTATGGAGAGGGGAGATTGCCTTTTTATCGCTGGGGGATCACTCTGCTATGGAGAGGGGAGATTGCCTTTTTATCGCTGGGGGATCACTCTGCTATGGAGAGGGGAGATTGCCTTTTTATCGCTGGGGGATCACTCTGCTATGGAGAGGGGAGATTGCCTTTTTATCGCTGGGGGATCACTCTGCTATGGAGAGGGGAGATTGCCTTTTTATCGCTGGGGGATCACTCTGCTATGGAGAGGGGAGATTGCCTTTTTATCGCTGGGGGATCACTCTGCTATGGAGAGGGGAGATTGCCTTTTTATCGCTGGGGGATCACTCTGCTATGGAGAGGGGAGATTGCCTTTTTATCGCTGGGGGATCACTCTGCTATGGAGAGGGGAGATTGCCTTTTTATCGCTGGGGGATCACTCTGCTATGGAGAGGGGAGATTGCCTTTTTATCGCTGGGGGATCACTCTGCTATGGAGAGGGGAGATTGCCTTTTTATCGCTGGGGGATCACTCTGCTATGGAGAGGGGAGATTGCCTTTTTATCGCTGGGGGATCACTCTGGTATGGAGAGGGGAGATTGCCTTTTTATCGCTGGGGGATCACTCTGCTATGGAGAGGGGAGATTGCCTTTTTATCGCTGGGGGATCACTCTGCTATGGAGAGGGGAGATTGCCTTTTTATCGCTGGGGGATCACTCTGCTATGGAGAGGGGAGATTGCCTTTTTATCGCTGGGGGATCACTCTGCTATGGAGAGGGGAGATTGCCTTTTTATCGCTGGGGGATCACTCTGCTATGGAGAGGGGAGATTGCCTTTTTATCGCTGGGGGATCACTCTGCTATGGAGAGGGGAGATTGCCTTTTTATCGCTGGGGGATCACTCTGCTATGGAGAGGGGAGATTGCCTTTTTATCGCTGGGGGATCACTCTGGTATGGAGAGGGGAGATTGCCTTTTTATCGCTGGGGGATCACTCTGCTATGGAGAGGGGAGATTGCCTTTTTATCGCTGGGGGATCACTCTGGTATGGAGAGGGGAGATTGCCTTTTTATCGCTGGGGGATCACTCTGCTATGGAGAGGGGAGATTGCCTTTTTATCGCTGGGGGATCACTCTGGTATGGAGAGGGGAGATTGCCTTTTTATCGCTGGGGGATCACTCTGCTATGGAGAGGGGAGATTGCCTTTTTATCGCTGGGGGATCACTCTGGTATGGAGAGGGGAGATTGCCTTTTTATCGCTGGGGGATCACTCTGCTATGGAGAGGGGAGATTGCCTTTTTATCGCTGGGGGATCACTCTGGTATGGAGAGGGGAGATTGCCTTTTTATCGCTGGGGGATCACTCTGCTATGGAGAGGGGAGATTGCCTTTTTATCGCTGGGGGATCACTCTGGTATGGAGAGGGGAGATTGCCTTTTTATCGCTGGGGGATCACTCTGCTATGGAGAGGGGAGATTGCCTTTTTATCGCTGGGGGATCACTCTGCTATGGAGAGGGGAGATTGCCTTTTTATCGCTGGGGGATCACTCTGCTATGGAGAGGGGAGATTGCCTTTTTATCGCTGGGGGATCACTCTGCTATGGAGAGGGGAGATTGCCTTTTTATCGCTGGGGGATCACTCTGCTATGGAGAGGGGAGATTGCCTTTTTATCGCTGGGGGATCACTCTGGTATGGAGAGGGGAGATTGCCTTTTTATCGCTGGGGGATCACTCTGCTATGGAGAGGGGAGATTGCCTTTTTATCGCTGGGGGATCACTCTGGTATGGAGAGGGGAGATTGCCTTTTTATCGCTGGGGGATCACTCTGCTATGGAGAGGGGAGATTGCCTTTTTATCGCTGGGGGATCACTCTGGTATGGAGAGGGGAGATTGCCTTTTTATCGCTGGGGGATCACTCTGCTATGGAGAGGGGAGATTGCCTTTTTATCGCTGGGGGATCACTCTGGTATGGAGAGGGGAGATTGCCTTTTTATCGCTGGGGGATCACTCTGCTATGGAGAGGGGAGATTGCCTTTTTATCGCTGGGGGATCACTGGTATGGAGAGGGGAGATTGCCTTTTTATCGCTGGTGAGATCACTCTGTTATGGAGAGGGAGGATGTTGCCCAGGTTTTATGTGTTTTGGATGTGGACTTTTGGCGATCTAATGGATTTTTTGTATTCTGTGTTTTTTTATTTTTTTGTGTGCAGGGGAGGGGGACTTGGGGGTTGATGTGCCTGTTCCATTTTTGATAGCATTTTTGTGCAGTGGTTGATGATTATGCTGCTGTTCTTTTCTTTCTTGGATTCATGGCTATCTGAGGAAGAAGAATTTCAGAGTTGTATATTTTGATAATAAATTAACCTTTGAACTTTTGAAATAATTATTATGGATATTTACAAATGTACACAAATGCTCCAAAAATGGTAATAGTAGACTAGGGGTAGGATTTGTACTGCCTGGTTTTAACATAAGGATAACTGGTGGTTTCTCAGTGAATACAGGTGAAATTACTGACTGTGAAGCTGATAACATAGCCGTTGAGGAATGAGAGTTGTAATATTGCCTGATTCAAGTACAACAATCAGGAATCTACAAGATTTGCATTCAGAGGCAAGACCAGATATTATGTATGAGACAATACAAATTTTTTTAGACTTAAAATGATGGGAATCTCTGTATATTTTATATGTATTCCAACACATGTTGGTATTAGCAGGAATCAAAGGCAGGCAACTGTTTGAGCTGAAGTGGACATTCAAATAAATTACAATAAAGGAGAAATAAAAAACTTTATTAAAAGTGGAAATCAAAAAAAAAGTGGAGAAAGCAATGGGATAAAGAGAGAATAGTAAGAAGTGGAATGGTCAAGGAATGCAGGAAAGAGCAGGAGGGAGGAGGTGATAATCCCTTTTCCTCTAATCCAATCTCCTCTTCTATCAGATTCCTTTTTCTCCAGCCCTTTACCTTTTCCACCCACCTGACTTCACCAATAGTCTTCAAGCTAGTCTCCTTCCCCTTCCCCCACCTTTTTATTCTGGCATCTTCCCCCTTCATTTTCAGACCTGAAGAACAGCTTTGGCCTGAAATGTCAACTGTTCATTCCCCTCCATAGATGCTGCCTGACCTGTTGAGATCTTGCAGAATTTTGTGTCCGTTGCTTTGGATTTTTCATGTTTATGATAATATCTGATTGAGGTTTGGGCACACAAGGTTAAATGGCACATTGTTTTTAATGAAGAAACACAGTAACGAGAGGTGCGAGTATTGTTAACAAGAAATAGTGAAGCATGCACTAGGGAGGTATTCACTATGAGGCAGATATAATGGGTTTTTTTAAGAGACTCCTGAATGGCTACATGGAGCTTAGAAAAATAGAAGGCTATGGGTAAGCCTCATAAGATTTACCATGAGGTAAGAGCATGTTCAGCACAGCTTTGTGGGCCGAAGGGCCTGTATTGTGCTGTAGGTTTTCTATGTTTCTAATATATAATCAAGAAAGGGGATGGTTGATTTTAAAGTTATCATGGAATAAAATACAACTTAACATTAACAATATTTTGCAGAAAGGATCACAGGATTATTGCTTTAAATACATAGTGCAGTTCCTTAAGAATACAGGTTTTTTAATAGAATTTGATATAAATATAAATACACTGGATTTAGATATCCTATCCCACACTCCAGTTCAGAAGGTGGTGGTAATGCACCTTAAAGCTGTTTGCCAACCACAGTAAAACCCCAGAAGAAGCAGAATAGGGAGCTTTTGGCTGCTTTCAGGAAAACAAAGTGGTGCATTGTCATTGCTGGGATGGCTCTCAGACCGCATGCAGTTGGATTCGGGTTGCAGCAAAGGATGGAGCCAGTTTCTGGGAGTTTGCTCTCTGGCAAGAAGGGGGTAGAAATGGCAAGAATTGACTGTGAAGATGGAGGTAGCAAACTGGAAATGGTATCGGGTGATGGAGTTGTATGGAGGAAGGTGGATGGTAGGCTTCTGGGAAACAAAAAAATAAGTGGCTGATTTTTGTATAACAGGGGATTCTCTGATTGATGATAAACCAAAGTTTGTCACTTTCATGGCAGATGTGGTAAATTGCTAAGGGCAAACTAAAAGTAGGACAAAAGAATTAACATTATATTAAAAGCTGCAGAAAAACATCTAGAGATCAAAGAGTTAACTCTATGTTAACAATGCCTCACAAAGAGGAATAAATGATGTTCAGACTTCAAAGGAGGTTTGTTAATTTTTTTTCTAATCTTATAATGAAGCCTGGTAACTAATGGTCAAGAATTTAAGCCATATTTTAAAGATTTACCAAATAAACCTGACGTTAAGTGTACAGGAAACCTGGTGGAAATCTTGTCTAAGTTTTATGATACAAGGTTATGGTTATATAAAATAATTAATGGAGGAGAAGTGGCTGGAACTCCTAAAATGGCAAAACATACAGTTTTGGAGATTGGGGTTGTTTATGTGTCAATTGTAGTTTAGGAAAAGAATAGTGAAATACAGATATTAATTTGTTATAACCCTTGTGAAAGGTTAACACGTGGGTGGAAATTGGAAAAATAAGGTTATCAGGTGTAGGGCTTGTAGTGACACAAGTGTGAATGGGATGGTGGTGGAAGACTTTCTGGAAGAAAAGTGTTTGTAGTACTTGAATGATAGCAGGAGAACAAGGATAAATCTATTTAACAACACCATTTCTGCTATAGATCATACGCTGGTATCTAAGGATACAGCAGGTGCAACTGGGAAGTGTATAATGAAATAACAGCGGGGAGTGATCATTTCCCCATTATCTGTACAGATAACAGATTTGAATCAGAGGAGAGGTTCTCGTATACCCAGATGGAATTTTAAAAAGGCAAATTGGGATGTATTTGGTGATTTACATGGAAGTAAATTCCCTGGTCATTTGGCTTCGGAAGATATTGTGTTAAGTAATAATACAAAATAAAAGAGCTCAAGCTGTAGTTAGAAAAGTAGTGAGAAGGGCAATGAAAATGTACTGTGATAACATTGAGAAAGAGATCCAGGTAGGGGAAGTTTGGGGTTTGATACACAAGATGTGGGGAGTTAAACTTGATGCATTACCACAGCAGCACACACAAAATGATGGGGGAGCTCAGCTACTATAGAAAAGAGTAGACAGTCGATGTTTCCAGCCAAGACCCTTCATCAGCGCTGTGAGTTAAAGGGCCATTTCCTGCTTGCTGGAAATTAGCAGTTGTTATCCCTATATTGAAATCTGATAAGAATCAATCTGATCCTTCCAGTCATAGACATTTTTCACTAACTTTACATGTATGGAAAGTGTTGGCGCGTGGCCTAGTGGGCAAGGCATCAGACTAGTAACCTGAAGGTCACTGGTTCGAGCCTCAGCTGACGCAGTGTGTTTGTGTCCTTGAGCAAGGCACTTAACAACACATTGCTCTGCGACGTCACCGGTGCCAAGCTGCATGGGTCCTAGTGCCTTTCTCTTGGACAACATCAGTGGCGTGGAGAGGGGAAGGCCTGCAGCTTGGGCAACTGCCAGTCTCCCATACAACCCTGCCCAGGCCTGTGCCCTGGAAACTCCAGGCGCAGATCCATGGTCTCTCAAGACCGACCGATGCCACCACCATATATATGGAAGATAATAGAACAAATACATAAATGGTTATGGCAAAGCTTTCTTCTGCTGTGGAAAACAGTGAATAATTAGCTGTATATCAATCTGGATTTCGTAAAAGGAGAATGACCATGAACTCGGTGTAAAATTTGGCATCTGATTTAATAAGGTCCAAGTTAATTAAGAATCAGATTCCTTTGATGTAGAGAAAGTTTGATTTGTAATGGACACAAGGATTGCTGCTTAAACTGGAAAAGATGGGAATAGGTGGCAGAATGTTCAACTGAATTCAAGATTTTTTATGTAATAGGAATATAAAAGTTAGGGTGGCAACAACATTCTCCAAGGAGTATAAGATAGAGAATGGGACTTCACAGGGGAGTACACCTTTTTAATATTATGATTAATGATATTTTCTTAAATGTTCGCTCAGACATTTCAAAATCCTTATATGCTGAAGATCAGGCAGGAACATAAATTATCTGGTTGAGAAAATGCAGGCAGCTATTAACAAAGTAGAGGAATAGGGACATTGGTGGAGTTTCAGTGATAAAGTTTCTAGATATGTGAATGCACACAAGGTTAACGTGGAAGGTGCATGTGAATAAAGTTGTACAGAAGTATACAAAAAGCCCTTAATGTGTTCACGTGCTTAGTTGGGTGTCAGTAGGAGGTCACTTAAACAAATGAATATTATTTAATCACATCTGTCTTTGATTATGGATTTGTTGCTTATGGGTCAGCCCCACCAGCAGCCTTAAAGTCCCTAGGTAAAGTCTTCAAGCTCAAACATTGAGATTATGTTGTGGTGCTACCAAATCATCCCCAATCGGAAATGCCCTTACATCTGTGCGGCTAACATTTAGCAATGTTTTTGGGGTTAACGTAAGAAGACATGAAATTGGTAATGTAATATTAGCAATGTTAATAGTGTTGGGAAGATTGGATTCGTAAGGTCTTCAGTTTTGGGTGGATGGGAAATGAATGGGACCAAAACCTTGGGTTGTTTATTGTGGATTATGGTCCCAGTGTACCCTTTTGTCACTACGCCATGGTTTTTCCCTTTGACTGTTGTTGATTTGGGCCTTCAGATAAAGATTAAGATGAGGAGTGATTGGTTATTGGTGGCACAGGAATTTCAGTAATATATTTAAGATAGATATTATGGATTCTTACATCTGAGGTTCAAAAGATCGAGTGACAGATAGGTTGTTCATATGTTTCTGTTTATGTTCCAAAGTTTCAGGTGACCATTAAGAAAACATTATCAGACAAATTATCAGTATTCAGGTCTGAGATGGTTGCTATCATTTTAGCCTTGGAATGTATTGAAAAGGTACACCCTGATTATGTACTTCTCTGCTCTGATACACTCTTGGTCTTGATACATATTAAAACATGTATTTCTAATTGTAGGCCAGACATTCTTCTTGATATTGGACAACATCTGAGGCTGCAGCATCTGGCCCTGTGTATTCAGTTGGCCCTGCAATTCATATGGGTTCCTGACCATGTTGGGGTTGAAGGAAACAAGGTGGCATTCATTCTAGCAAGCACTCACTTAAAATTAAGGATGTAAATGTAGTGTGCCTTTGCATAAGGGAGAGAGGAAAGCCATAGTTAAAAAGTTACTGTGGCCACAAAGTTGGGGTAAGGAAAAGAAAGGGAGATATTTATATAAATTTCAGAAGATGGTGGGAAATCAACAGCAAGATGGGTATAAGAGGAGGGAAAAAGTTATACTTGCATATTGGACTTACTAGGTTGAATAATTGCCTGATCACAATTAATATGCTTGATACAGGCATTTGTAGGGAGTGCACTTGTCAGGAAATGGTGCAGCGTATATTGTAGTTCATGACGTACAAAAGAAACATCTAATTTCTAAATTGAGATTTTTGGGACAGGCAAGGTTTAACATTGTAAGTTTATTAGGATTATTACTGTCATCGTAATGTATATAATTGTGTACTTGTCTTTCTGAAAAGCATTAGACTTTTCGATACTATTTGAGATTATTTCGGTGGGGGGTATTTAGTGGGTGTACTTCCTGTCTGTTTGCTCTGCACTCCAATTCAGTGGGTGATGGTAATGCACCTTATGTTGGTCTGCCAGTGCCATTAAACTTCATGAGAAGTAGAACTAACTGGTGTTTTCTCTATAGTTACCTCACTCCTCCACTGTTGTCTGCTTTTTTTATTATTGGAATCTGGTTGGTTTTGTGAAAATTTGGTGCTTGGAACTAGCCTTGGTCTGCAAAAACAGAAGTAGGTGAGGAGTGAAAAAGTAAACACCTCCGGTTTCCTCCTCTGTCACAAAGATGGCTCTCATTTGCCACTGAGTGAGTGATAGATTTCAAAGCAGGTTGATGAAAATGTGGAAAGGAGAGGTTACAGGGACAATTATTAAGAACTGGATTCCTATGAAAATTGACACAGACCTCAAGCTAAAATGGCCTTCTAAATTAGCTATAAACATGGATGCTTTAATGAAATGTAAATGCCAGCACTAACTGGTAAGCTAAATGGCCAGTTTATTTACTATATATGTGTTATCCTTGACCTTTTACAGATATTGACCACAATTCCGGTCTAGAAGGTCAGGGCCAGTTAAATTACTCCTCAGAAAGTCATTGGCTGATCTCCACTGTGCACTGTGGTTTAATGAACAGGCATAAGGCAGGGAGAGAGCTTGCTTTTCAGTAATCACTCAGAATATGTCTTCCCCGCCTAAACGCACTTCCTCGGTGCAGCACCAGCACGGAAATATTTGAGCCCTCATCTGGCAGCTGGTAGTAACCAGCCTCTGAGGTGAAGCATACTCTATAGGTTATTGACTGAGTAGTTCTTTTTCACACAGCAAAACTGTACAATTTAAAAAATCTCTATGAGCAGCCAACAATGCTTGTAGGACAGGGAGAAAAGAAATTGAGGTAGCTTCAATTCCAATTGAGTGCTGCATCTGCAAGACATCACTATGCCAATGTCTTAGATGTCTGATCTATATTGATGCAGCTTGTGACCAGGCATTGAGTGGCAGTGCATAAAATGTTTAAAAGACCTGTGCTTGGAACATTGTTTTCCAGTCCCATGCACTTGAATTTCACAGTGCTATGTAATCCAACTATTAAGCCAGAAAGACACTTTGTGGGAGATCAGCCAACTGAGATGAACATTATGAGGTACAACAGCGCCATCTATAGTGAGTATGCTGGAAAAAACAACAGGAGCCACAGGGTGAGACAAAACTCCCAAATGAGAATGGCAATCAGTAGCCATGCAAATTTTAAATAATTTGTTACACTGCTTTCTGAAAATCTTAACCACCTTCAAATTCTAGATTTTACCATTTCTTGGGAAGAGGATGCCGCAGGGACGGTGGGCATTCAATGCCCATACCTCATTACATTTTGAATTAGACTCATTTAATTATCCCATTTATAGCAAAACACAATAAAATGTATCATTTGCACTAACTTAAAGAAGGCAACCCACAAGTGCCTCCACACACTCTGTCACCAGCATGGCATTCCCATAGTGTTCATCAGAACAATACAAACAACTACAGCAAGTGGCATTGATTTGCATAATATTTTGTTTCAGTGGGATACTTAGAGGCTTTAACCAGTTTTTCTTCTCTTCCTAAAATTTGGTTGTCTACTTGATAAAGGAGGAAAAAAATTTGACAATGTGACAATCAATGGAATGGAAAACAAAGGTTACAAAAGTAAGTAACTTAAAGAAATGCCAGTAAGCCACCTTCCTAAACCACTGCAGACCTTGTTAGGAAAGAATTTCCATGTCACTATTTGGCATCCTAGAATGGGTCCTCAGTTACTATGAAGAAAAAGTGTTACATTTTCAAGTCAGGGTGGTATGCGTCTTGAACAGGAGTTTGCAAGTGGTGGTATACTCTTCCTTGGAAGTAGAGACTGTGGGCATTGGTAATGCTGTTGGTGAATCCAGGTAACAACAATGCATTTTGTAACAGAGGTAGGCATTGCATCTATGCTTGAAAATGAATGTTTAGGATGGTGGATAGAGTGCCAGCCATACTTTTTTTTTCTTGAATGATGTCAAGCTTCTTGTTGCTGAAGCTGCTCTCCTTTAGACATGTGAGTAATATTTCTTCACAACTGACTTGCACCTTCTGGATGGCAGAAGAGCTTTGGAGTGTCAGAGAGCGAGTCATTTTTGCACTACGTAATTTGAACAGTGAACACGTTATGAAAGAGGAGATGCTGCTTAATAGTGTTGCAGTTGGAGATACTTTAATTTCCACTTTAATGTTAGGGCTTTTCATGTACATTTACACTTGCCATTTAAATGTAAATGATAATATGAAACAAACTGGTAAGTGGAGTTGTCTCTTGCAGAGCTTGTGCTTTGCCAGAATAGCAGTGGTACTTTGTGAAGCCACATTTGCAAGATGTAGTTGTAGCATTAAAAGACTACTGAGGCTACTTCCGTTGTAAATATGGAAAGATCAGGTTTAACATTACTGGCATAGGTTGTGAAATTTGTTGTTTTGCAGCAGTGCATTGCAATATATAGTAATAATAAACTATAAATTACAATAAGAAATACATATAAAAATTAAATAAATACTGTAGTGCAAAAAGAGGGACAAAATCAGTGAGGTAATCTACATGGGTTTATTATCCATTTAGAAATCCAATGGTGGAGGGGAGGAATTCTTGGAACATTGAGTGTGTGTCCCTGTAACAAGGGCATGTTCTGGCTGATAGGGCTCCTTAATGACGGATGCTGTCTTTTTCAGGCATCACAATTTGAAGATGATGCTGAGGAAACTAGTGCCCATGGTGGAGCAGGCTGTGTTTACAACTTCCTGCATCCTTTTTCCAATCCTGTGCAGTGGCCTCTCCATTCCAGACAGTGATGTAACTAGTTAGAATGCTATCTATGGTACATCTACGGAAATTTGCAAGAGTCTTTGGTGACGTAAAAAATTTCTTCAAACTTCTAATGGTAGCCACTGTCATGCATTCTTTGTAATTCTTTCCAAGGTGTTTTTTTTTAATTATCATGGTACAATTTTAAAATATATATGCAGTTACATAGAACCCTGGTCAGAACCCACTTGGAGTACTGTGCTCAGTTCTGGTCGCCTCACTACAGAAGCCATAGAAAGGGTGCAAAGGAGATTTACAAGGATGTTGCCTGGACTGGGGAGCATGCCTTATGAGAATTGGTTGACTGAACTCAGCCTTTTCTCCTTGGAGTGACAAAGGATGAGAGGTGACCTGATAGAGGTCTATAAGATGATGAGAGGCATTAATCATGTGGATAGTCAGAGCCTTTTTCCCAGGGCTGAAGTGGTTGCCTCACAGGTTGAAGGTGCTGGGGAGTAGGTACAGAGGAGATGTCAGGGGTATGTTTTTTACTCAGAGAGTGGTGAGTGCATGGAATGGGCTGCCGGCAATGGTGGTGAAGGCAGATACCATAGGGTCTTTTAAAAGACTTTTAGAAAGGTACATGGAGATTAGTAAAATAGAGGGCTATAGGTAAACCTAGTAATTTCTAAGGTAGGGGCATGTTCGGCACAACTTTGTGGGCCAAAGGGCCTGTATTGTGCTGTAGGTTTTCTATGTTTCTATGTAATTATTAACACCAAGAATTTCTGCAAGTAATCACCAGTAAGGCATTTTAATTAGCAGATTTTTGAAATATTACAAGTATATAGATGTTTGCATTGTCAAAATTACAAAGGTAAAGAGAACCTTGGACAAGGAAGAATGCAATGAGTAGTGATAACAGGACTTAAACTTGAGTCTGATCTAGTGTGTTGAAGTTATAAGTACTAACAATGGGCCAAAGGAAAGAAGCTGCGTGAAGCAAGAGTAAAATTGGGGGTGCTGTTCGGTTGGAAGGAATTAAGTTAATGGAGAAGAATTTAACAAGACTGTAATTGGAAAGATGAATAATTGAACCTAGATGCAGAGTTTAGAATGCACTAAAATTAATGGCAATGATGAACAAGATGACTTATTGGTGAAACAAGTTTTTAAAGTGACAAGCATGAATAACAGTATCATTAGTAGCTATGCTTTTTCTGCAATGTGGAGGTGTATTGGCTAAATCATGGAAACTGCTTCAGCTCAGTGATGCAAAAGATTGTGAGTAATCTGGTTTAACTCCAAATAATAACTAGGAAGAGAATAATCCTACTAATAGAAGAGTGTGGACCTCACAGCAGTGCCCGTGCCATGCTCTTTTTGTCTCATCCCAAACTTTAGTTGGTGAAATGACTTGTCAAGACTGAGCATTCAAAAGGGAACTGTGGCTGTTGTGAGGAGATTGAAAGATGGTAGGATGTTTGTGGCTATTTATCATTAGTGCATTGGGGGTGCTCCTCATTATTGTGTCCCCCTGCATGTGAGATTTTTGGGCCAGAGTTAGAGTGTTGCATCCTAGAGATGAGGTGAATGGATGGGTAGAAGTGGAATCCCTGAAGCTACAATGCAGGAGAGTGATTAGACCATTAATCGAAAAAAGGGTTCAAAGGAATTGAAAATCCAAGGAGGGTAATATTGCCATAAACCCTGCACATGATTTAATTTGAGTCACTTCATGCTTGTAAGGGACATTGACCTGATGCTGAATTCAGTCAAGGAGTTGTAAGACAGACTTTTCTCAGGAAGGTGTCAAATACTCAAGCAATATAGGAGAAAACTTTTGTCACTGGACAGAAGTTGTTGAATTTTGGGGTGTTTTGCATTGAGGAAGATTGATGACCTAACCAGTGTTTGTATATTGCATCACTGAAATGAGGGGCAGCTATGGTGCAGCGAAGAATATAATGGGAGAGTAGTGAGTCATGTAGATGAGCTAAGCTTGAGATGGTGAAGACTGGTACATTTATTCTACAAGAAAAGAACTGAAGTGAGTTTAGGTATATTGGACATACAGGAGGGAGAGAGAACATATAGCCTGAATTTAGACTAATAAAGGAGTTGTGAGTTCCTTGTGCAATAAAGTTAGGATTGGAGGAGCAATGCACATTTTCAGCTGGTTAAAATGAGGCACAGTTTTTTTTAATCTCCAGGGTTAATTTTGAATATCTTGATGAGTCTGATAAAGCTTTGGGGTGAGCAGTCTTATTGTCAGTAATTTAAACCAATTGCTGATTAGGAGCACATCTTCAGAAAAGGGGTGTGCATACTTAAAGGAACTTGACATAGGAGTAAACTTTTTTTGTTGCTGGAGCTGTCAACCTGCAAATTCCCTGTTTTCTGGCTTTATGCGTGATCAGATGCTTGTCATTGTTGTAGTCGTGAAGAGTGAATTCTTAAACCTGGGGGAGTGAATAATTGTCAGTAGCAATTTATCTTTTGCTTTTTCTGTGGAAAAATGCTGTGTTTTTTATTTTGTTGCAAAGTGGTTTTTCCCTACTAACTGTTCCATAAAGCCTAAGTTTGTAAATATGTTTTCCTAATAATTTTATGCAGTGTACAATCTGTTATTCCATGCCGACCGACAATTGTGTATGGGTAGTGTTACGTAGCATCAGCTCAAATCAAAGTATCTTTAATCAGAACATCACAACATTTCTATTTGGCTGAACCCAAATCATATTGACCCTAGATGCATGTTGTTTATGAAAGGTGACCCTTTTCATCACTGAGTCCCATGGCTGTTAGTAAAGTTGGCGAACAAGTCAAGTTTGCATACGAGATTTGTGAGAGGGTTGCACTATTGTCACCAAAAAGAGAAGTGTGTGGTCAGCAACTGAGTGAGGAAAAAGATTGAGGAAGCAGGTGTCTAATAGACAAATTGAGTTTAGCAAAGGTCTCTTGTTCAAAGCTAGTCATTTAAAGATTAACTTCATTTGTCACACATCCATTGAAACATACGGTGAAATGAGTTGCTTCTGTCAATGACTAATGCAGCCTGAGGATAGGCTGAGGGCAGCCCAAAAGAGTCGCTGTGCTTCCAAAGTCAACATAGCATGAACAACTTACTGATCTTAACTTCGCAATGTGGATAGAATCTGGAACACCCAGAGGAAACCCACATGTACGTGCAGAGAACATACCAACTCCTTACAGACATTGGTGGGAAATGAACCGCACTCTTCCAATTGCAGACGCTGTGAAGTGCTATGCTAACTACTGCACAATTGTGTCAACCTCTTTCTTGTGGAGGCCACCAAGTACAGATTAATCCTAAACTGGAAACTAATATCATTAGTTGGGGCTACGGTACAAATGATTTTCTTTTCATTTTGTCCTTTGTTGTGCTGAAGTACACTTCTCTTGAAGGTGGAGATGGTAAATGTTCAATTCTCCAGTCCTTTTGGTATTGGGTCCTTTCTCAGTTGATTCAAAAACTATACAAGGGTTAACAGTGATCTAAAAGGCATTACTTCTCCTTCTCATTCTAACAGTATAGATACAGCAGTCTGCTTAGATGCAGCTATAACAGTTCTCCAAAATTATTATTTTGTGGCCTGGCTACAGCTTTGCATCAGTTAGATCACTGGTTGATATTAATATGGTGTCATTCACAATTGAACCCATTGAAAGTTCTAACGAATTGATGCCTCATTTCCAAAGTGAATGTGACAGTGATTTTCTGCCTTGCGATTATGAAGCCTCACATTCATTTAACACAATCACGGACTGATGTTTTAAATGTGCCTCTGAAACCACTGAGCATGGGAGTAGTATCACAACTTCATATTGTGGTAATGTTCACTTCTACTTGCAGGTGGAGAGACACTCCCCGGTTCACCTCTGCTTGATTATTGCAGCATTGATCCAGCTAGTCACCCATCTTTTATCTTCTGTAAACCAAAGTTGTTTCAAACTCTGAATCCTTTCCTTCATCAAATACATCTTGTTCAAGGCCAGAAGTAATTCACTACTTTCAGATTTTAAGATCTGTAAACTAGGATCTTCTGTGTGTTTAAATGTCTTCATAACGCTGTCCTTCCTAGTCTCTGAAGCTTTCATTTCTCACTCCAGTATTACTGTATTCTCTACTCCCAACTACTGAAGCTCCTGTATTCGGCATTCTGTGCCTAACCTGTTGAAAGTCTCTATTGATTACACCATCTTTGACACTTGACATTTAACCATAAAAAATATTCTGCTGCAAAACTCATCTATTCGTCCTTTTTCTTTGTTTGGCTCTAAACTCTACTTTGTGCTTCTATAATATCTTTTGCTCTAATCACTTCTGTCTTTAAGAAAATGCATGTACAACACAAAACACATCTGAACAGATGTTTGGTAGGTAAGGTGTAAAAGGATCTTTCCTAATGCAGGGAGTTGAAATTCACATAAAAAATCATCATGTCAGCATGGACAAGATGGGCCAAATGGGACGTTTTTGTGCTGTATGATTCTATGATCCTCTCTTTATGTTAGACCAAGCTATTCTATTGTTATCAGGACATCAAATTCAATACTTTCATACCTTACTACAACCACCGTTCCACACAAATGTTGGAAATGATTCTGCTGTTTATATATCTTATTGCCTTCCATAATATTTTTGTCTTTTTTTTCTTTCTTCCCTTCTCTACCTGTTTCTACAGAATGTCATTTACTGAAAGCTGATTAATCTGAAATGTTTTTTTTTTCTCCATTACTGCTACATGGCCAGTTTCCAAAGTTTTGAGCAACTGAGTGTATTGTCATCCAACTCTACATTTTCTTCTAATTTGTCCGCAGAAGTCTTACATCTATATGCTTTCTGCTGGCCAAAAGAAATGAGAAAACTGACAATTTTGATTTCAATGTACAATTTCCACCTTCCTCATTGCTCTGTTGTTATATTGTCATCTTTCATACAAACATCAGAATGTTGTGCTATTTTATCCCCGTTGAATATCTTCCAACTGGAACATTTACCACCAATCACACACAAATCCAAGGTACATCCTAATTGTGCTATTGTGTTGTATCCCAAAAGTAATTAGTATCTCAAGCATTCACTGTGCATTCACGTCATTTGAATCTCTCTCTGTTCTTTTAATCCATATCATTCTGATTTAATTCTAATTTGGATTAATGTGGATTGTGCTCATGTGGCAACAGGGAGCCACTGACAAAACCTAGATAAAGAGACATGAAATATAGCAGTGATGACGCCCAAGTTTTGGGAGCTTGTGTTATAGTGTACACCTATTGTTGTAACAGAAAACTGGATTTCCTTGTAAAATGTGGAAATATTTTATTCTGCACTCAGTGCCTACTCTGTTAAATATTTTTAGAGCCACCTTTCTGTTATCAAAATGTAGATTTACTGGTAATCCTGTCAACTGAGAATGTACAGGAAAAGCTGCACCAAATTCATGTTCAGGCAGATCAGCTTTGACTGCTCTCCTGTTGCACATCAGTTTTTAATAAATTGTCTGTTATTTTCAACACCAACTCCGTGCACCCTTTCAGTTTGTTCCTACAGTGCTGATATGGGTTATCTTGACCAGGGTAGTTCAGCTGATACGAGGACAAAATGCCATTTGGATACAAACGGAAAAATACTTGATCTGATAAATACGGTAAAATTACTCTGATATCACTTTCTCCATTTTCTCCCATCTCGCTTGATTTATTGACTTAGTTTGTAAATGGGCAATTATCAGGGCAGGAGGAAGCAGTATAAAATGATTGCTACCACATTCTGAACCGTTCATTCCCTAAGACTCAGAGGAGAAAAAGACAAAAGTAAGGAATATGTGCACCTTTTTATTACAATTCAAGCTCTAAATTAGTTAAAACGGTAATTTTTATTTCTTGCAGTTATTTGTCTTCACAAAAATATGTTGTTTGATCGTATCCTGCTTGGTAGTCAGTAACTTTCTGGGGACAACATCGTAGTGGGGATGTTGGGCCACCAAAGAGCATTCCCTTATCCAGTTCTGGGCAGTGCAGGTATCTGCAAGAAATGAATGAGTGAAGCAAACAGTGTTTCAAGTCAAAGCATTTTCTCTAATGTTGCTGGAAGTTGAATAGAGCTTGCTTATCTGGCGTTTCTTGTTTAATAAGTGTTCTGCTTTCCTTTGAGCATTTTTAAACATTAACCTGCACAGTTGTTTTTTTCTGAAAATACACCGATTAGCAAAGCTCATCATGCAGGGCCGCAACTAATATCCCGCCTAACCTGGACCATGCTTGTCTTTCAGGATTTCAGGTGGAGCAGGCAGATGATGCCAGGTAAGGGAGGACAGCAAGCGTGGAGTTAGAAGACTCTGGCTGGGGAATGATGGATTAAGGCAGAGGATTAAGATTAACAGATGGAACAGAAGGTGGGAGGAGTGAAGTATGAAGATGGGGACACTGCTGGAGGGAGATGAGCAAGAACACAAAGAGCTATTAATGTCAGATTCAGATAAAGAGATGTGAATGGGAGGCATTAGAGAAGAAGGGAGAGGTGAATGATAGTTGGAACCAATATAGGGTGGGGGCAGAGAACCTGTGTGTGAAATGGCTGGATGGAGCCATAAGGGGGAAAGGGATAAAAATGGAGGGGAGACTGGAACTGGAAGAGAGATTAAAAATGGGATCACCAGAAGATCAGAAGGAAGTTGGATCGGGGGGAAAAGAAAGAAGTGAGGTAGGTGGGAGTTGACCTAAAGCTCAATAAGCATGGCACTGCAGATGCTGGAATTAGTAGCAACAAGATGAACTCAGCAGGTCAGGAAGGGTACGTGGAGGGAAATGGACAGTCAATGACTCGGGTCATGACTTATCTGCACCAAAGGGGGGAAGGGGCCAATGAATGGAGCAAGAGCTCAGAGGCAAAAGGTGGACATAAGTAAGGAGTGGTGAGAGGCAGCTGGAGGAGAATGGAAAGGTGACAATGATGGACAGCCCTTGCTCTCTATCGCCCCAAGTCACTGTTATTGCTGAAAGGAACCATTCACAGCTTCAAACATAGCATGGCTAATAAACTCCTCTTGGATATTAGCATGGCTGTTATTAACTTCTGCAGTAAATTTGCAATGTTCATTGTAAAGTTCGAAACTGTGTTCTGCCAACTAGTCAAGTAGTCTCCTACACTAACTATTATCACCTAAGTGAGTTAGATGGGCGTTTTCCCTCATCGAACTGAATTTTGACATGTTTATTCACCTCTTCTGGGAGATAACATGGTTTTCAGGTGCACTGAGACAGTTTTGGGTGGGATATGCTGAGATCGTTAAAATTATTGTAATTATCTGAGGTGTTCTTGCTGAAACAATCACTGTCCACCGTCACCTGGATGTTGTGCATCCTTAGCCTGGGGATATGGTGATTGTATCAGATACTTAAACAACTATCGTTCTCGAAAATAAGTTAGTCCATCTCATTTCTATGTTAAGTGTACCTGCTGGATATTAAAATGAAGCTTATTACTCTACTCCCTGGCATTGCACATTTAGACTGAAACATAATGTAAAGATTTTTACTCCTCATGTATATGACGGATGTAAGTAATAAAGTCAATTCAATACTAGCAATGCTACTCACGGGGGGTTGTTCATGGCAACATGTGTATCTCCTCTAGGAGAGATGCAGAGAGCAGCTTCCAAATTATCTTTGCAGAGACTACCTAAGCACTCGCGTGGCCACGAAATGTAGTTAGGAGAAGGGCATTCATCTTTGTCTCGTTGGCTGTTTGAAGATTGTTCACGATAACAGTTAGTCCTTTTTTCCAACGCCTGTTTATTATTTTCACTTTTCTCTTGATATCACAATGGACATAACTTTATTTCCGTAAATCAGTTTCATTTAGTTCATTGGGTCATTATTGTATAGCTCCACATCTTAGCCTTATTGCATGTATAAAATAAATTATTTTTACCGGAGCAAAATTAACATCCTTTGAATCTATAAGAGATACGCTTATTGGGGAAAGATGCTGGATGGCTTTTTGTCCACTTAATTCTATTCCACTAGCCAATACTTCAGTTGCAACACTCTTTGATAAATGATCTGAAATACTAACTCTGCATTTCTTTCCAAAGTTGCAACCTGACATGCTGACTTCAAGCATTTGCAAATCCTTGAGTAATTTCAACTCTATTCCACTAGATGGCATTGTTTCTTTTGTAACAAAAATCTGCCAAGTTTACCAAACAGATTTTAACATAATGTAAATGTTTTAAATCTGCAAACCAAGATTAATAAACTCTAAATCTGTGCTCATGCACATCTCTAATCATCTTCGCTTGATGCTAGACTGAATCTCAGGAAACAGAGCATTTCAACCTATGGAATGTAATTCCCTTAAATCCAGCTTTTGGACAGATTTTGTGTTTTCTATGTGGTTTCACACATAGCTAAATTGAAGCTAGAGGATAGCATCTTGAAGTGTTAATTTTGGGAGACGAGTACAAATTTTATTGACAAAAATTAAGTATAATTTGAGTTCACCCGCTATTTCATGTAATTGGTACAAGTCAACAGTGTGATGTCAAATTGATTAAGACAATGATGCTTTGCTTTTAACTTGTGGTGGCCAGTGCTATCATCTTTGCTGTTGTGTGCTGGGACAGCAGGCTGAGGGTAGCAGACACCAACAGAATCAACAAACTCATTCGTAAGGCCAGTGATGTTGTGGGGGTGGAACTGGACTCTCTGGCGGTGGTGTCTGGAAAGAGGATGCTGTCCTAGTGCTTATAAAGTTTGCTTTGAAACGTCATTTTACAGCAAATCTATACAGGCATTCATCTTCAAGTCAAGTTTGTTGTCATTTAACTATATACATGTATATAATGTATATAACCAAATAATGTACGTGGAAATAAGGCCGCATTTCACCGAACCAGAGTGTAGATTATGAGGGGTGATTGATAAATTTATGGCCTAAGGTAGGAGGAGTCAATTTTAGAAAACCTAGCACATTTATTTTTCAGCACCCCTGCTGTGGACACTGTGGTGAACTACGTGTGCCTGTCTGGACACGCCCCCTGCTGACTGCTCCTGTGGCTCCTCCCACAGGCCCCTGTATAAAGGCGATCGAGGTCTGATGCTCGGCTCAGTCTCCAGGATGTAATATGATGGTCACTCACTGCTGGTTCCTTCTTCCAGTCAATAAAAGCCGATATCGCACCTTTACGTCTCAGAGTGAGTTATTGATGGTGCATCAGACACTTTCTGGAGGTCCAATCTCAGTATGCTCCACGACCGCTGAACTAAGTATGTAAATGTAGGAGGGGACTATGTTGAAAAATAAAAGTACTAAGTTTTCTAAAATTGACTCCCTCTACCTTAGGCCATGAACTTATCAATCACCCCTCATAGTATACATAACACACACTACACATGATAATTTATGGATAAAATCTATAGATGAATCACACAAAAATAACAAACTAAAGTGCATTAATATTAAATATTAATACAAAACAAATTAACCAGTGACACTTCGCAAACGGTGCAGCAAGGAGATCAGAAGCCTAATGGCCTGGGGAAGAAACTTAGCAAACATCTTATCGAATATATAAACTATTTTCTCAAGCATTAATAAAGGCACTTGGAAAACAAACTGGATTTTCCACAGATCATCTAAAAATCAAAGCAGAGTACTATGTAAAAGTAAGTGTTTCACCTTCCCTTCTATCCACTTCTGCAGGTGGAATTTCCTCTGTAATGAGACATGCATATAAAAAACAATCTAAAATAATATTTATAGAAGCACATACACACCAGTTTCTAACTTTTTTGATCCAGTTCCAGTATACATTTCATTCCATTAAAAAAGGCTCCACTCTCAGGGTAAAAAGAAGCATTGGGGTTTTATTGTAATCTGTGTGTGTTTATTATTCGTATCTGGCTATTTTGTTGAATGTTAAATGGCATCTGTAAAAGTTGCCCAGCAAATCTGGGAAAAGCCTCCAGACTTGCATGTTGCTATTGACTAATGTAAATAAATGATGTTTAATTTGGAACTGCACTGTACGCAGGGACCATCTTTGAACCTTTGAACTTCAACCATCATTTTTAAAGAACAACACTATATTCACACTTCCATTAAGCCTTGAATATTTCCATTTATAAATTAATGAGGTGTTAAAGAAACTTGAGTGAGAATATAACCACAAAATGATATTTTGAATGTAACCTTCAATTAGTCTCCCTGGAAATTTCACCCATACACAGGAAGGAACAATTATAGAAACAGCATGTAAAAAGTTCTGCTTTAACAACTGAGAATGGGCATACAATTCATTCCCTTGCCCATCCTAATTCATTGCTGCTTTGCATTTTAAGCTAAATCCCAGAAATGCTTGTAGCTGTCACTTTGCTTGCAACCACTGAACTCACTCTTTCCATGTCACAAGCTATTCCCATTACAGGTCAGAATTTAAACTGGTTTTTGAGATTACCCTCAGCCATAGAAAATTCTTTGGGCTGCAAAATATAGAACAGTTGGCCTGTAAGTGATGAGTCACCAAGCAATGGAGGAAATAAGAAAATAATAAAAGGATAAAACTAACTAAGCCTGAGGATCAACCAGTCTTGGCACTCTCACTGTTTCTAATTCACGTCCGTTTTTCGCTGTCTCTATGATTTTGAGCGAACCCTCACCACACAAGGTGGATTTTTCATTAACTATCCTGGGATAGGGCAGAGGTTCTGTGTTCATAAACCTAGCCTGTGTTCATAAACCTAGCAGTATTCTTTGGGGCAACACCAATATTCCTGAAGCTTCCAGTTGGACTGTACATCACATCAGCACTGCCTCATAATGTTTAAAGTACATAATGCACATTCTGGACAGGTTTGCCCTAAGTCACAGGCCCAAATTCCATTTCACAATTGTGTTAACTAAATAGTAAATGCAACTATAAACTGTTTCTAATTTTTAAAAGAGATTATCTTATTTGCCGATGCTCCTTCATCTAGTTTGTGTATGAATAGGACCACAAAGTATTAGATTTTCTCTGCATCCCTCTTTGGCAGTTTATGGAGGTCCATCTTTCTGCAATGTTTCTGCTCAGGCAAGGGAGAATCTCCACAACCCTACCACAGAAAAGTAACTTTGTTCCTAAAGTTTTCCAGCTTTAGTATTCTACTGGTCTCTCTTGTTGCTTTCCCCTCTCAAGCTCTGCCTTAAGGCTTTGTCGTCCGTCATTTTACTCCCTATTGCAACATCATCCATACAAATAAATGCCGCAGAATTTAAAGCTCACTTTCAAATGCATCTGGTGTGATATTACGTATTGTGTACTTGTCATTATAATTGCTTAGTGTACGTAGTGCTCAGCCGGTGGATAGTTGACCTCTTGATCTGTGGTTGGCCTTCCAGTTGAAAACTAAGAAAACAACTGGAATTATTTGGGGATATATGCTCCCAGTGCATCTGGACTGATCCGAGGCATTTTGAAGCATTTTTTGTGTGTGATTTTTGTCAGAGCCCACTGAAAACCTATTTGTTTACGTTCAATAATATTGTGATTCTTCTCAACCAGCAGCAGTTCAAATGAGTTTGGCTAACTGTGGGAGCAATTGTAGACATGGTTGCTCATCCAGTCCTCACTGGAAGTGTTTTTAAATATGTTTATGTTAAGGATCGAACGTTCAAGTGATAGGTATTGCACATGTTGCTGAAGGATCCTCACCACTACAGTTTACATGTCTTGCTTAAAGGGGATAAGGTTAAGTATGGAGAACACATTTTTAGGGGTTGCCAGGGTCTCGGCTCAGTATCCTTGAGATGCATGATGTTGGTAACAATTTTGACTTGGATTCATTTTGTACTCATTAAAAGATGTATGAAGTCTAATTTCCAGCTAATTCTATTAGACATCAGAATTTACCTTCCATTTACTGTATATTTTTAAAAAATCAATTATTTAACTGATATTATGACGCACTGCAAGCTTGGCTCCTCTGCACTGTTAACAAGTGAAGTTGACAGCCTTGGCTGGATTTATACAAAGACTCCAACTCTTACAGCATTTTCCTGGTAGTTGTTGCCCAACCATCCATTCTCATAACAGCTGGAAAGATGACCAGACTCTTCAATACTCCAGGAGATATTCCCATCGCCAGCAATTTTTTTGTAATTCATAATTTCCTTTCAATGCACTTCTTTTTAATCTGGGGTACTCCCTGCAGAATCCTCAGATTAATCTACAAATATCAGAGATGCCATAACAATCCAGGAGGATTGGCAACCTTTTAGACTTTGGTCATCAATAGGAAGCTAGAAACTTTCCAGATTGAAGACAAATGTTCGAATAACATGCAACTCCATGGAACTGAACATCCTCATAAACATAAGCTAATAATAAGAGGCATGTTTTAAATCACAGAGTATTTTACTTGGCAATAAACATAAAGTAACAATTAAATTATTGTCTCAGCTGCTTTGGCACACTTCCAGAGAAGTGACACATATTGATAGTAAGAGAAAAATGCATCTGGTGAAACATCACTTTCCATTAAACATAAATGTTAATTGACCATTAAAGAACTCAAGCTTTCAAATAAAATTAACTCTTTTTTTCTTACTAATGAGAAGATAAATGGTTACAACTTTCAATCGTATTGGATGCCAAAGCAGCAGTTGAAGATTTATCTTCAGTTCAGTGATTTGGCAGGTATTAAATAAAGCACAGAGCAACTTAAGTACAGTCATTTACAAAATTACTTAACAATCATGTAGTCACTTAAAATTAGACCTCTTTAAAATGAAATTAGGACTTGGATAAAAATTAAAACCATATAGATTAAAAACTAGAAAAAATAAATTGAATTTCAAAAGTCAATCATTCCTCAGATCTGTAAATATTATTTGCCCTGAAAGTCCTCCTTTTCTCCCAGATCTATGAAGCTTGGTTTTATTGTAGATTTCTGGTGTGTTGTGTGGAGTAAGCTACCTGCAGAAATGTATAAAAATAAAGGCAAGTTATGCATAGTAAAGCACTTCATTAAATAAAATATAATGAAAAAAATCATTGCAGATCCTGGAAATATGAAATAAAAATGAAGTACCAGAACTGTTCAGGAGACGCAAACGGAGAAAGAAGCAGGATTAGGTCAGTAATTTCTCAGTACCAGAGTGGAAAATAAGCATGATTTAAGTTAAAAGGGGGTGCAAGGAGAAGCGAACCAAGGTATTGGTACTGGTTTGTAATTCTCACATGTGCTAAGATGTAGTGAAAAGCTTGTCATTCATATTGTTCGTACAGATCAAATCATTACACAGTATATTGAGGCAGAACAAAGGAAAACAATAACAATTACAATAACGATAATAGAATAAAATAACAATAACAGAATAAAGTGTAAAAACCACAGAGAGTGCAGTGTAGCTAAACAATAAAGTACAAGGTCAAAACAAGGTAGATTGTCAGAAGGTTAAAGTGATCCAAGAAATGTTTCTGGTGCTTTCCAAAGAAGCTAGTGAAAGCTTGTAAGTCCTAGCTGCTCTGTCTGGAGGAGTGTATGTACAAGGTGAAGAATGATGATAAGAGAGAGAAGAGAAACCAACACTGGAAATAAGATGTAAGCCCTTATCTTATTTCTTCATGGGATTTGGGTATTGCTGGTGTTCATTGGAAAATCCTTTGAAAACTAGTGATGAGCCATCACTTTAAGAGATTGCAGTCTTTTTGTTGAAAATGCTGACAGTGAAAATCTTTGGCAAACTCCTTATAAAGCATACACACAGCTGTTGTGTTGTGCAGTGGTGAGAGAGTGTATTCAAGATATTTGATTGCAAAGCAAGCAGGCCACTATACACAGAGTGGTACTGAATTCATACACAGTGGATTATGGTTAATTGGTTCATCAATTAACCAGGGCAGGTGCTTATTTGGAACAATGCTTAAAGAACAAAAACTAATTGAGAAAAAAAGCAAGTATTCCCTTCATTTATTTGGAGCACCATGCCACTTAATTCAGACGGGCTGCTGCTGAACAGTTCCTAACTAGCATCAGGTGCATGAAGTTGTGTGGCCATTACATGCTACATCGTGTTTAGAGCAAACAGTTTGTAAGTAGTATCAGTTATGTGTGTTTGTGTTCAAAACCATTGAATTTTGTCACTGACAGTTGAGAAATAAGCAGCAAGACAATTTAGAATTATTTTGCTCACTGCAGTTTCAAGCATTCAGGCTTGGAAATGCCAGAGACAGCCAGAAGTGAAAATGAAACATTACTACTTCAAGTTAGGAACTGCAAACAATTTGAAGACATCACCAATCATCTTGAATGTTTCAATGAAAATGAAGATCTAGAGGACGTAATCATTGAAAGCATTGAATGAAGGCAGTCGTTTAAATGAACTAATTATGTTCATTGACAGTCAATCAAAAGAACACAGCAGCATACTGGTTGTCCGTCACATCCAATTATGACAGCGAAACCTGTGCCGGAGAGATTTTGAAGTAGAAAAGTCATTGCACTGGGACTGTTCCATGCTCTCGACCTTGGAAGTCCAGGTCTAGTGGTATGAATGCTCATCGCAAACCGGAGTCTTCCTTGGTTGCAGTGGGTAACTTCTATGCCTTGTCATGCCCTTTGCTCTCTATGGAGCACTGCAGAACCACCTTTTTGCCCAATGGATCTCACGGATGATCTAATCCGCCCAATCCGTTGGAGCTGACTTCACATGCTAGGACAGATATGTCCTTAGTTTACTAGGGTATGAGGCCCGCCAGCTACCCTCCCCTGGTTTAGACTGCCTATCAAAGCAGCAAGCAGGGGTAGAGACTCTATCACATGCAGACAGCTACTTGGAGCCACAGGTGAGAACTGAGTGTCAGATGGGGACCAAAGGTGAGTGAGCTGCTCCAGAATAAACAACACAAGCCCCTTCACCAGAGGTGCAACCCCTCCCTGGACACCCCATACACAAGAGCATACATCCATCAATAATTAGCAACTGCAGAGTTTTTATAGTACTGTAGTAGCATTGACAATGTTCTCACTTGTTCTGTACTTCATTTAAATACATAATTTGTTGCTCAGTTAAATGGTATTTTGACTTTTTTATACCTTTAACTATTTCCATAAAACCAGCTAATTGAAGCAGCCATGTAATTGGGCCAAAATGTACTGCTAGATTTGTCCCAATTAACGAAAATCCAGTGTTTTATGGAACTGCACTCATCTCCTTGCGCAAATGCAGAATATTAAATCCTGATGTAATACAAATGATGTAAAGCTTTGGGGGCAACAGAGTAACTCAAGTTGCTAACTACCTAATTTTCCTTGCAAAGATTGTACTTATGTGGCCGGTACAATGGTTAATCCAAGATACTGATGCGACTTCAGCAATGTTGAATAGCCATTTAATAGCCAAGGAAAACTGACCAAACTGGAGATGGTCATTCTCTCTCAATTGTACAGCACAAATGTTACTTGAGACTACTAGCTCAAGCATGAATTGTAACTAGATCTTGCACTACCATAAGACATAGGAATAGAATTAGTCTATTCAGCGCATCGAATCTGTCTGTCATTCCTTCATAGCTGATTTATTATCCCTCTCAACCCCATTCTCCTGTCCTATTCCCGTAACCTTTGACACCTTTAATAATTAAGAACCTATCAACTTCTGCTTTATGTATAGCCAATGACTTGGCCTCCAAAGCTGTCTGTAGCAAAGAATTCCACAGATTTACTGCACTCGAGCTAAAAATTCCTCCTCATCTCTGTTCTAAAGTGACATCCTTCTGTTCTGAGGTTTTGCCCTTTGCTCTTAGACACCCCCAGAAAGAAAACATTTCCTCCACCTCCACTATCTAGACCTTCCAATATATGATAGGTTTCAATGAGATCCCTCTACATTTTTCTAAACACCAATGAGTATAGGCCCAGAGCCATCAAATACTCCTGATACAGTAAACCTTTCATTTCCAGGATCATTCTTGTGAACTGCTTCTGGACCCTTTCCAATGCCAGCACGTTTTCCTAGATACGGTGCCCAAAACTGCTCACAATACTCCAAGAAGAACCTGAAAAATGCCTCATAAACCTTCAGCATAACATCCTCTTCCCAACATCGCCTGTAAAATTGCCATTCCCTTGTCTCAGTGCCTTCATTTCTGCTGCATCTGTTGCTCGGATGAGGTTTTCTTATCCAGCACTGGAGGTTTCCTCCTCCTATGAACGTGGTTTCACTTCCTCCGCCATTGAAGCTGCTCTCCTCCATTTCCTGGACTTCCACGTTCACCCCATCTTCCCACTGCCTTAACAGGGATAGAGTTCCATTTGTCCTCACATACCACCCCATGAACTTCCACATCAAACA
The DNA here is from genome assembly GCF_030144855.1 of Hypanus sabinus. Lineage (NCBI taxonomy): Eukaryota > Metazoa > Chordata > Chondrichthyes > Myliobatiformes > Dasyatidae > Hypanus > Hypanus sabinus. The sequence continues at coordinate 41,925,133 of NC_082715.1, read as the reverse complement.
CATCATTCTCCCCAACTTCCACCATCTTCAACAGGACCCTACCACAAACACATATTTACCCCCACCCCCACCACCATTCTCCACTTTCCACAGAGATCAATCCCTCTGATTCCCTTTTCCATTTGCCTCTCCCCCTGTATCCTGGCACTTATCCCTGCAAGCAGAAGAAGTGCTACAACTGCCCATTCATCTCCTCCCTCACTACCAATCAGGGTCCCGAAAGGTCCTTCCAGCTGAGGTAACACTTCACCTATGAACCTGTTGGGATTGTCCACCGTATCCAATACACCTGATACGTTCTCCTCCTCCACATTGGTGAGATCTGACGCAGAATGGGGAACTACTTTGAGTCTCCCATTCTTCCATCTGCAAAAAGCAGGATTTCCCAATGGCCAGCCATTTTAATTCAAACCTTTATTCCCATTCCAACATGTCAGAACATTCTCTCCTCTTCTGTTATGATGAGGCCACTCTCAGGTTGTAGAAACAACATCTCATATTCAATCTAGGTAGCATCTGCAGAATCTCTTGTGTTTTGAACTACACCCTTGCTTCTATATTCTAGTCCTCTTGAAATGAATGCTAACATTGCACTTGCCTTCCTTACCACCAACTCAACCTGCAAGTTGACATATAGCAAATCCTGCAGGAGCACTCTCAAGTCATTTCGCACCTGATTTATGAATTTACTCCCGTTAGAAAGTACGCTATTCCTTCTACCAAAGTGCATGACTATCCACTTCCCAACACCACATTCCATCTGCCACTTCTTTGCCCATTCTCCTAATCTGTCTAAATCCTTCTGCAGCCTTCCATCCTCCTCAACACAACCTGCCCCTCAACATATTGTCCACACGCTTGGCCAAAAAAAAAATCAATTCTAAATCAACCAAATCATTGTCATATTACGTGAAAAGGAGCAGCCCCAACACTGATCCCTGCAGAACACCATTAGTCACGAGCCAATCAAAAAAGGACCTTTTCTTTCCCACTCTTTGCTTCCTGCCAAGTCAACAAGATGAGTTGTTTTATTTTCTGAGGTGAAATTATACTGAATTTCAACACTGCCAGATAGATGTTTTCTATATTATGTGTTGTGTAGGAAATACATGGGCATATTTTTCTAGTTTTTAAAACAATTCAAGCACTTGCATATTTTAAAAAAATCAATGTAATAACCATTTTTAGAATGCATTTGATCAAGTACAGTTTGCCTATTTTAACGTTATTTAATGGCAAAAATTCTGACATATAGATGAAAATGATGTGTTTAAAAATAGCATGGAAGTTACAAACTGCTTTAGCTCAATCAACAGCACTTGCTGGAGTTCAGTAATCTATTTCAATCTTGGTCTTTATAGCGTATGAAAAAAAATTGCTGCTTGTCATGTAAAGTTAGCTGATAATGCAATGTAGTTTAAAAAGCAAGAGAATGAATTTTAGAACCAAGAGGAATGAATGGAGGTGGGAGAATGTTGATCATTTGGTAAAAGGTGCCAGTCATTAACAAAATGCCAATTTGCCAAAACTGTTAACTATCCAAATACTGATGTGTACACCAGGTCTAGAGAATTAAGACACATCATCCAATCTCATGTGTTCTCACATGCGTCAACTCATGCCAAGCCAACCTGAAATGTTCCCTATGGAAGCATCTCACTGTTCTCAGCTCTATTTGGCATTAAAATAAAATTATTATTTACTTTTTTTTAATTATGGCTGGGGTTAAAAGAATCAAGGGGAATCTCTGCAAACCATTTTTTGTTTGCGTGCCATAGGTTTGCCATTCCTGAACTATGCACTGATGCTCCTAGGCCTGTGGTATCATTACCCTGCCCAGTGCTCATAGTACACGTTCTATGTTGGTTTGACTTTGCAAACATATTGAAACAATCATGAAAATAGTACACCAGTGATTCTACTTTATTCACAAATGACTTGCAAATCTCCACAGATGCATGTTGATGAGCATTTGAAAGCATCATAGCCTGATATGGTGGCTCCAATGCTAGGGGTTGTAGACTCAGCCAGTTCAATCATGGGCACAACCCTCCTTATAATCAAGGGTTAATGCCTCAAGAAGATGGCAAGCATCATTTAGCATACTCACACACTTGTAACCCCCATCAGCAAGGAGATATGGGAGCCTGAACATGAAAACTCAATGAATCAGGAACAGCTTCTTCCCATTTGCCATCAGATTTCTGAAGTGGCCATGAACATCATTTCATTGTTCCATTTTTATTGCACTTTATTTTGCAATTTATATTAATTTTCATGTCTTTGCACTGTAGTATTACAAGACAAAGTTCATTTCATAGACAACCATGATAGAAAATCTGATTCTGATCAGTCTCCTCACACTTATTTGTAAGATTTCTAAAAGGATGCAGGGATACAAGGGCACAATTTGTTTTAAGTGACAGGCTGGGCTGGGATTTATCCAGAGAGGCACAGAATACAAAACCAAAATGAACTGAACCTTTCTACAATACTGCTGGTGATTATTAACTCATTATAAAGAGATGTGGAAACACTCAGGAAAGACCAGAAAATATTTACAGGAATCAATGAATGATTCCTGGGTCAGATTACAATTACTGTACATGGACAGAATGGAAGTGCCGGGACCCTTTCCGAAGAGAAGATTAGGGTGAGATCTAATGGAAAATGTTTAAGACAGCTTGGAAATGCAAGGGATTGGTGACGGGACAGAGGATTAGAAGTTGCAGGTACAAATTAAAGTGGAAGAGTTTTTTTACATAGCATTTAGTTGTAATCTAGAAAGTGGAAGCAAGTTTCATTGTGGCCTTCATTAAGGAATTGGGTATGGCGAAAATAAACTTGCAGGGCTATAGAGAAGAGCCTGGGAAGGTGGAATTAGTAGGTGACTTTAGTGGAGAGCTGTACATGATGGGCCAGATGGCTGCCTGCTGTTCTGTATCTATTCTGTCTTCATGTGTGTTGTGCTTTAGCAAAGAAACCAATGTTATAATGAAGTATTACTTCACTGTAATACAGTGAACTGTATTACTGTAAATAATACACTGTGAGTGGATACACATCCATCTGTCAAAGCACCAGCTCTGGTCTTACAGCAAAATTAGATGTTGTCCTGTCCTTCTTTCAGCAAAAGATAGAGCAGCTGTGGACTGCATTTTACTCTACATTAAATGACTGCACATCCATCAAATGCACAGACTAATACAAAGCACTAACATAGCTGTATTTTGTCCTTAAAGGAGCTACTCTAATCAGGAAATACTACTAGTAATCTTGTGATTCTTTTTTCAAATACACGAAGTCTTATTGGCCAACAGGAATGGGAATAATTTTCAGATTCCATACTAAATGTAGTAATGTTTTGTGAAGCTAAATCAATGTGAAGAGGTTTATAATAAAGGTATCAAAATTTAACTGGATAGGGATCTAACAATTAAATTTTTCTTGTTTCAAATTGAACTAGCAGCTTCCAACACTGATTACTGTAATGTGCATTTCTGTTAAAGTCTAGTACAGTATTATGATTCAAATAGCTCTAGTTAAATAGTGAATATATTGATTTAATGTCTTAGCATTGAAGTTTGCTACATTGATTGGTTTCTCAATTGAAGTAATGTTGATCAGCATCCAATATTGCTGCTTGTCACTTTTTGGGTCAAACTCTACACATGATGTCAAATTAAATCTGTACACTCAAGCTATTACAAAACAAACTACAAACGTACTTTTGTGATACATCTGCAAATTTACAAAAGTAATAGAAGATGAGTGGCTATTCCAAAATGCCCATTCTTTGGATAGTGATTCCATCATAAAATGATGTAAACTGTTTCAATATTTGAATGATACTTAGCTTGAATAATCTTGGATTGGTATCTTTCTAGATCAAAAATGTAATCATCTATCCATCTGCATTTGTGTAAGTGTACTAGTTTACAGCAGTAATGGACCTTGCTAAGCACAATGGAGAATTACCAAAACTAACTGATACTTCAGTAAGGATGGAGCTAACGTACCAATGGCCCTATAACACATTGGCTTGATCAAATGCAATACCATAAGAGCTGATTTAAATTCCTAGAGAAAAAAAAATCAATTTCTCAGCAACACATTTTGGGAAAAAATAAAACAACAGACACTGGTAATGTGAAATGGATAAAAATGCTAGAAATATTTGATGCCTATGCAAATAGAATGGAGGCAACATTTCAGGTGAAAACGCTCCATCAAAACTGGAAAGGAGAGAAACGCTATTATCAACTTGCAGGGATGTGGATACCATATCATGAATACTCTGCTCTCAGGATGAGGCTTTTCACTCCAGGACAAGGGAGATGTCCTCCTTTTTTAACCAAAGGGGCTTCCCTTCTTCCACCATCAACTCTGCTCTCAAACGCATCTCTCCCATTTCTCGCACATCTGCCCTCAACCCATCCGCCCGCCACCCCACTCGGGATAGGGGACCCCTTGTCCTCACCTACCACCCCACCAGCCTCCGGATCCAAAGTACAATTCTCCATAACTTCCGCCACCTCCAACGGGATCACACTACCAAGCATATCTCTCCCTTCCCCCCCCCTTCTGCTTTCCGCAGTGATCACTCCCTACGCGACTCCCTTGTCCATTCATCCACCCCCCCCCCCCAATCCCACCGATCTTGCTCCTGGCACTTATCCTTGTAAGCGGAACAAGTGCTACAACTGCCCTTACACTTCCTCCCTCACCACCATTCAGGGCCCCAGATAGTCCTTCCAGGTGAGGCGACACTTCACCTGTGAGTCAGCTGGTGTGGTATACTGTGTCTGGTGCTTCCGGTGTGGTCTTTTTAATATTGGTGAGACCCAACAGCCTGGGAGACTGTTTTGCTGAACACTTATGCTCTGTCCACCAGAGAAAGCAGGGTCTCCCAGTGGCCACACATTTTAATTCTACGTCCCATTCTGATATGTCTATCCATGGCCTCCTCTACGGTCAAAATGAAGCCATACTCAGGTTGGAGGAACAATACCTTGTATTCCATCTGGGTAGCTTCCAACCTGATGGCATGAACATTGACTTCTCTAACTTTCGTTAATGCCCCTCCTCCCCTTCTTACCCCATCCCTGATATATTTAGTTTTTCTCCCCCTCCTTTATTTTTTCTTTCTCTCTCTGCCCATCACTCTGCCTGTTCTCCATCTCCCTCTGGTGCTCCCCTCCCCCTTTCTTTCTCCCTAGGCCTCCTGTCCCATTATCCTTTCCCTTCTCCAGCTCTGTATCCCTTTTGCCAATCACCTTTCCAGCTCTCAGCTTCACCCCACCCCCTCCGGTCTTCTCTTATCATTTTGCATTTTCCCCTCCCCCCTCCTACTTTCAAATCTCTTACTATCTTTCCTTTCAGTTAGTCCTGATGATGGGTCTCGGCCCGAAACATCGACAGTTTTTCTCCCTATAGAAGCTGCCTGGCCTGTTGTGTTCCACCAGCATTTTAACCATATAATCATATATAACCATATAACAATTACAGCATGGAAACAGGCCATCTCGGCCCTTCTAGTCCGTGCTGACGCTTACACTCACCTAGTCCCACTGCCCCGCACTCAGCCCATAACCTTCCATTCCTTTCCTATCCATATACCTATCCAATTTTACAATTTTACTTTAAATGACAATTTGTGTGCGCTTCATGAATACTCTGCTTTTTCTAAATAATCTTCCTCCAATTTTATGCAACATAAAAATGGTTTGTTTGTTTCCAATATTACCCAATCTGCTACGTGTTTTCAAATTTCTATTTTGGAGGAATCTTTGTAGTTGGTTTGAAGATCTTATCCATATTTTTTCCATTTTGCCATCATAAATATAAAAATGTTTGGTTCATAAACTTTGGATGAGATATTAAATAGTTTGAAATTAGCCCAACTTCTTTATCCGTGCAGAAGGAACTCTCAAAGTTGTAAAAACAATAAATGCAGATTTCATTTGGTTGAAGTATCTCAAAACACAAATGTAGTTGAGACTCTCATTTTGATTTGTCTAAAGGAACCATGTTGGATGATTACCAAGTTTCAATCTAAATTTGCTCAAGGGTTTATATATGTTGTACTTTCATTCACTAATATCATTTTAAGAAATGGTAACCTTGTATCTATAGCAGACAGGAGTCAAAGCTCAATGAAAGTTGTATGGGAATCTGTTAGATTTTATTAACAGTCAACACTCTAAAAATCGGTATTTTTTAAACTAATGGAACCTGCATTTAGTAACATTGTATAAGACTTTCCTTTCATTATTTGCAGCATTGTTCCTGATTTCTAATTTTGCTGCAATTCAAATGCACATTTTTGTGAGCAAGAAAATTTAATATTTCCTAACATGGAGATACAAATTCTGTTTTCATTTGGATTAGATGTTGATATTAACTTAAAGGCAGGGGTACATCATAGTTTAGATAAAGGAAAATTAAAGCATCTGGGATAATGAACATTTGGAATTCATTGAATTGCAAGGAAGATACTTGCAGGGATAACAACTGTAATTTTTGGCAAGGAGCTATTGAAAGATCCAAGGAGAAAGTAAGCTTTAAAGTCCGTGCCTTTTGAATAGGTTAATGTTTGGAAATAATTCTTGGACTTTCAGTGGAATTTTATTTTGGCCTCCTTAGTTGTACTCAAGTGTTTAGAGTCACACCTCATGCATTAACCACACTAGTCACTAGTGGACAAAATTCAAGTAACGATTATGTATAAAATGAATTCTTTGGACATTTCTCATCCTTCCTTCATTGCATTCTTAAAATTCCTCAGGATTGAAATTGATAGTAAAAGTCTTCTTTTCAGTGACAATTGCACTAAAAAAAAATCACATTAATGCTATTCGATCTGATTTACAAACAGTTTTTGCACTTCTGCACTCTATCAGGAAGTTGGAATATTTCCACTGCTCTCTAATGCATGACACAATGCCAGAAACTCAACTACATGACTAGCAATCTGCAGACTAAGCTCTAATACCACAATAATAAGTTTAAAAACATAATTAAATGAAAACTTAGATTAAATTTAATTAGGTTACTAAGATCCTTATCAAAAGATTGCCGACATACCTAGTTTAACCCAATCTTATAGGGTTCTTCACTCTCTATCAATGGGGCCAGCAAGCCAGTTTAACTATGACTAATTACTAAGTTTTATCGAGAATAGAAACAAAATTATACAGAGTTATCATGATGACACATCCCATGATATTACCACTGTCACACAAGAAACAGCAGATCCTCAAATCTGGAGTGAAAAATAAGCTGCTGGAGGAACTCGGCAGGTCAAGCAACATCTGGGAATGCCAAAGAATAGACAACATTTGGGCAAAATCTGAAATCAAATCTCATCTTTCCCTCTGCCTGTACGGATGTTGTTTTATCTGCTGAGTTCCTCCATCAGTTTGTTACGTTATACTATAGTTACATTACATGACAGAGCCCATGATAATACAGCTTTGCCAACCAACACCACTTGCATCCATACTGGCCACTTCCCACTCAAAAGTGAAGATTTGAAATAAATAATAACCGAGATTTTCCTACTACACCTATTGCAGTCTATTCATTTCTGCATTCAGGAAGCCTCTATCTTGGAAAATATATATGATCAGTGACACAGGGTAAGTATATTTGGAATAATTACAAATTTACTGTAAACGATAGTGTAAGCAACCAACTTAATGAAGTTAAATTAATGCATTAAATTCATTTTCAAATGATCTATAAAACACTATTGTTTTAAATTAGTGAAATGATCTTGCATCGTGTTATACTCACATTTTAGGTAAAGAAGGGAATGTGTCTTCCTCTTTTCCGGGCAGCACAAAATGATCTACTCTGGGTATTATGCCTGTCTTGTCTTTGTAGTTCTCCCGGTGTTGCTGAGATAACTAGTGAAAGTACATTTCATTAACAGTTCAATAAAGACGGAGCTTTAAGCTATCTAATGTTATTTCCTTACTCGTTGTTTTCCTATGAGCCAGTAATATGCCCTAGGTTGTCCTAAGTAATTTGTTTTTCTGTAATATTGCTTGGCAACACAGTTGTACCCAACTTCTTTATCCCACCATTTCAGTTTTGCAATATAATCAATTGTTTTCACACATGTTTTATAACTACATTGATCACTGCTTGAACTGTGGTGTCACTGGTTCCTGTTTGACATTGTAAAATAATTCTTAGATTCTTGAATAATTTTCTAACAATACTGTGTAGTGTCACATAGAGCAAATGATATTAATCCTTCTTGGCACAGGAACTGTGGCTGACACAATAGTACAACTAGTAGAGCTGCTGGCTCACAGCGCTGCTGACTTGGGTTCAATCCTGACCTTGGCTGCTATCTATGTTCATTTACTTGTTCTCTCATGTAACCACATGGATTTCTTTCCCACATCCCAAAAATGTACAAGTTGTTTGGTTAATGCTTAACAGACAGGGCGGGCCTTGAGGCTCTGCTGTATAACTCTAATTTCTTCATTCCCAATTGGTAGAATTTTAAACAAATTTTGACTTAATAATGTCCTCATTGAGGAGGTGATGTACCAAATAATCTGTAAATTCCAAATCAATGGGAATGTTCAGTAAGATGAATCCTGCATCTCAAACTAAAATGTCTGAGGTTATTATAAGCCATTTAACTTCCCGGTAGTTCCTGAAAGTGTGACTTAAGCACAGCCAGCTACTTTTTCAGCGACCATTCCTCGATCACAAGCTGAAAATTAGTGGCATTGCTAATTGCAGTATTTATTCCTACTTCAGCTCTAATAATTCATTGCTAAGTGCCTACAGGCAACAAGACCTTGATAACATTCAGGCAGGCCCTGCCAAGTAGCTAATAACATTTACACCACACAATTTCTGATCAATAATCATTTCCAGCAAGAGCAACTCTAACCACCTTTGCTTGACAGTTATTAACAATGACTGTGCCAAAACCCACACAATCGACATCCACAGTTATCATCGACTGATAGAATAAATGGCTGGGTATTCTGTGGTAAATAACTCTCCCCCTTACTCCCATTACCCTCCCACCATCTATGTGTGGCATGACAGTTAGATACAAAACTCTCCATTTGATTTTTTTTAAATAGTTGAGTTCTCAGTCTGGTCTCCCCAGGCATTTCTTCTGGTTAAAATTATTAGAAATTATTTTCACCTGTTGATTAAGCCAAAATTAAGCTTTTCCTTTAAGAAAGTACTCTTCGAAGATATGCAGTGTGTTTAACAGTTTTTGTTGATCTAAGCAGAAAATTGCTGTCAATTCACCAACAGCTTGATTTGTACTTCTGGCCCTCATTTTGGCATGTACTGCAGGATTACCCATGAATCTTTGCAGCCCATTTACTTTGCATTTTGTGGCATTACAAAGTGGTTTTAGCTCTTCTGATAAATGGGTAACGAAATCAGCTAGTTTGACTCTTGGCCAAGAATGTGAGAACACCAAGGAGGTGGCCCCACAACGCTATCAGCGCCGACATAACAGCAAACTTCACAAAACAATGTGCCGTCAGCAAGAAAACTTAAATTTTAAATCCTTCATTTAAAAAAAATCTTGGCAAAGGACTGTGTTGTCCAAACCTTTTAATAAACATAACATTTCAGTTGGTTCTGAGCACAGGGGAGTCATCCGGAATGATGCATATTTATAAAAGACACCAGCAATGTCTGAGGAAAATCAGGTAAGGGTCTGCACAGGGTAGGCAGTTGATAATGCACATCCACGCAGACTGTCTACTCCAATCTAAATAAGTAGACACTTCTGGTGCAAAAGGTATAATTGTTCCATTAGTTTCTCAGATATTTTGTTACCTTATTGAACACTTTCATTTCTTCCTCTCTGTCGAAATCCACATCATAGCGAGACCATTGCGGTGCATATAGCCATCTATTCCTGTTGCGCATCCTATTTTCTATCACAAGTGATGGGTTGCTGGAATAAATGGTTGGAAATTGCCCGCCTTTGCTGTAAGGACTCTGACTGGTATTCAGAGCTGACATACGGAAATCTTCAAAGTATTTCCTGGTGGTGTTCCCATAAGTATCGCCATGTGTAAAGTTTATTGTTGGAACAAAGCCACGGTATCTGGAATCAAGAACATAATGTCAATAGTGTAAAATGGATGATTACAGTACAGGAAGGGGCCTTTCAACCTATTGTGTCTGGCTAAGTAGTTCCATTGCTCCTGCTTCCCACTTTTTTTCCCCTTAAACCCTGCAAATTGCTCTCTCTCAAATGCCCATCCAATTTCCTAGAGGAGACAATAATTGATTCCTTATCCACCAGCCATACAAATAATTCCAGATCTTAAATAATTTGGTTCAGTAAAGTCTCAAGGATGAAAGGACACTGTCCCAATTATTTGTCATTATACATCAATGAATGAGTGAAACATGGTGATCCAATTGCAGGCAGACTGTCAGGCTGAGATCTGAGAGTTCTGGAACGGAGAGTAATTCACCCCAGAATGGAACTGGAAAGATTTAGCCACAAAGTCAGAACAGAGGCAGCATCTTGTGGAATTTGGGTGGGAAATAAATGAGTTATGAATTTCTTTATACCATGCATGATTTTATTTCTGGTGTCTGTATTGCTCAAGCTAGCAGGAAACTCTGATGCTGAAAAACCCGGCCGGGAGGGAATTAAGAGTTTTGGTTGGGTTGTGCTCATCTCCATGCTGCCAGCACATAGGCAGTCATGTCAATCTCAGCCCAGAATTCAGACAGCACTGCCACATTAGGGACGATACTTTTCTTAAAATCATGAAATAACAGTAACAACTCCTTTCCCTTTACATCGTGCCCAATCGCAAACAAAAGCAGTTAATTTAGTGGAATAGGTATTGCCCGTTGTGATGGAAAAGTATTTTGCATTATGATGCAGAAGTTGATTAATATGGTGTCTATAGTTTGCACTTCATGCACTCACCTATTTTGAAAGGCTATTCCAACCATAAAGCACATGCTGAAAGGCTGACCAGAAAATAATGAGTACCAAATTACAAATACAACAGATTGAAAGTCAGAACATTTATCACTAGAGAATTATGAGCACTGTGAAAATGCCAAAATTCCAAATATTTTGACAGGTTAAAGAGCAAAACTTCGCTTCTACGGGTTGCAATAACATTCCAAATGGGTGTAATTTGTTGATTCGTTGATCTGGAGAATTTGATGCATCAGAACTGAATGTTAGAAATACGGAAAGGTTGTGCGTAAAATATCCTTTATAAATAAACATTTTAAATTGATTCGACATTGGATGCCAAAGCTAGGAACATAGATTTCACTCTGTATAGGAATGAAAATTAACCCTAAACTATTACAATTTTACAAATGTATTGCATGTGATTCAGAAAAATGAAATGAATTGGCTATTCACTGCACTCAGAGAATGACTGAAGTCATAACAGAACAAATGGCTTGAATTTTGAGTAAATGTGTTGAGGGCCTCTAAAGCCCACCTGGAATTTTACTACTTTTAATTAAAAACACAAATGTGATTCCAATGTTCATAATCTCTGAGTCCCCTTCCACGGCATCTAGTGTCACCCCTCAGACGAAATAGAGAAAATAATTCATATAAATGAAAAGATAGAGATTTATCTTCAGTTACAGCCAGCCCATTACAGGAAGGATGCCAAAGCTTTGGAGAGGGCACAGAAGAGTTCTACCTGATGCTGTATGGATTAGAGGGCATATCTGCTATAGAGAGCAGCTGGACAAACTTGGGTTGTTTTCTCCGAAGCAACAGAGGCTCAAGGAGACCTAATCGATGTTTAAGATTATGAAAGAAATACACAGCCAATATTTTTTCCCAGGATTGAAATATCTAATACCAGAGGGCGGGTATTTAAGGTAAGTTCAAAGACAATGCGTGGGGCAAGTTGTTTCAGAGTGGTGGGTGCCTGGAATGCAATGCCTAGGGTAGTGGGGGTGGCAAACACAATAAGAGGTGTTCAAGAGACTCTTGGGCCCAGATGTAGAGGAAATGGAAGGACATGGATGTTGTGTAGGCAGATGGGGTTAGTTTAGCTGGGTATTTAATCACTAAATTAAATTAGTTCAGCACAACGCTGTGTGGTGAAGGCCCTATGTCTGTGCTGTACTGTTCTGTGTTCTAGGGTTGAAACAAATCAACAAAAATGGTTTGGATTCCAGGTCATTTAACATGCCAAGAAATTTTAAGAGAATGTAATCTTTTAATAAAAGACAAGAATTTTGAAGTTATGTTAAATGTAAAATGGGTTCTCAGTGAATGTACATTTGTTACATGTAAACTCGATGTAAGTACAACTCTAATCCACTGCCAAAAGTACCCATTGTCTGAAAAATATCCAATAGCACATGTTTAAAGTATGTAAAGCCTCTGTCTTTGTAAATTAATATATTCCAAAGGTCTTGGAAACAATTCCACATGTTAAACATGCTGGTATACTGGAGGCACTTGAACAACTTATTTAAACATTCCTTTCCATCATCTCTAGCTCAAAGAAATTTAGTTTTCTATTGCCAGTTGTCAAGGGAGCTGAGGTTAAACTTCTCATATGTTCAGACTATTCAGCCCTTTGTGTCAATGCCAGCTCTCCAAATGATTCCATTACCCTGTAACTATACCCCCTTGCATGCCTATCAGCTCCCTGATTCTTCTATACTGACAGTAATTTACAGTAACCTATTAACATACCAACTATCATACCTTTGTGATGTGGGAAGGAACAGAAGCAGCCCTGAGAGAAGCCTATGCAGTCACAAGACGAACATGCAAATACTGTCCAGGTCAGAATCAAACATAGTTCACTCGAGCTTAGAGGCCTTACCCTGTCACCCAATACTGTATTGATAGATTTTCCTTTTCTGCAATATCTTTCCTGCCTGATAGAAATCAGTATTACACTTAGTGCTGCAAACTAGCAGTGATGGTTTTTTTGACAGGCTACTTTCTTTAGAACTGATGATCTCACTTTTCCAAATGATGTAAAGGAACAAAGGGACTTTGAATTAAATAAGGAGCTGATGAAAACTTGAGGATTAACTTATGGAGGGAATTTAATTATAGGTAATGATTTTTTAACAGAAGGGCCAAAAACCAATAGACACAAATTTCAAGTAATTGGTAGAAAGATTAGAATGGAAATGAAGAGAACACTATCACCCATGGAGTGTAACAGGATCCCATTGCCCAAAAAAATAGCAGAGAGGAAGTCCATCAAAATTAAAACTGGCATCCTTGATTTTCAGACAGAGTGCTGGAAGACAAAATTAAGCTTCTTGATCTTTTTCAACAGGTACAAATGGCATATTGTAAATTTTTTGTTATTTTACTCTGTATAAATGGTTTCAATAACCTATTTAATGACCCCAATTTTTCCAACTTTTTACCTATTAATAGTGCAATGGGTTATCACATTTACTTCATAGTTTTGTTTACTGATATTGAAGGCACTTTGACTTGTTAACATTTAATTTCCATGTTTCTGAAGCCATTTCCCAGTACCTGACGGACTTGGCCATTATCAAGAAATTCCTCCTGATGAGAAGTTCTCAAACAGATGGTTGCTGATCCTGATGCAGGATCTTGGTTGGAAATCCTGATGATGTTTTTGCCTTTACAGATCCACCAGTTCCACCAGCATGTTTTATTTGTTCCAGATTACAGCATCTGCAGTCTCCTTTCTCCAGCCTCGAGGTCATCAGCAATGGTCAAACTTTATCAATTCCCAATAAATTATATCAAAAGCCAATTATAAGGGCTGCAATACTGATCCTTCAGATACTGCACTTGTCCTGCAGCATTCCAGTTTCGCTACTTGCATGACCAAGTCCATCTTTCACCTTGTGGGTAAATACAAGTCTATTTTAGTGATTCTGTAATAGGTTTTTTGTCCTTGTGTGTGGCCTCCATCGGTCATGGTCGACCATTTGTACTGCACCTCTGGTAGTCACTGGTTTGTCCAGCCCGTCGACTGTGGCTATTGAGGCCGATCCTGGAACAGCAGGCTCTAGCACAGTTGCTGCACGTGTAGGGCATCGTGGAATTGTTGTCCGTTGTACTCTCCGTTTAACTCTCCACTCCTCAAACTGACTCAGGATCACTCTTTCGCCTTGCTCTCGGTGTTACTGAAGAGTACCTCGCCATTTGTTGCCGTCATTTGCTGTGTCCTCCCAGCACTCTGTGTTGATTTTTAACGCTTTCACACAGAGGTCCTTGAAGCAAAGTTGGGGTCTACCAATGATCCTCTTGCCTGTTGCTAGTCCTCTGTAGAGGATATCCTTTCGCAGTCTACCCTCCTTCATACAACAGACGTGGCCCAGCCAGCGCAGTCTGTGTTGTCTTAAAAGCGTGAACATTGTGGGAAGTCCAGTGTGGGAGTGAAACTCAGACCTTATGCTGACCACCCACATAACAATGCAGTAAAGATTGTGATCATGTCTAGATAGTCGATACCTTTACCTTTTGGGCTCTCTTTATGTCAAAAGTTCTCAGACCTTACAGATTTCTACATTAGTCATTGTTTCATGACAAGCTGAAATGGCTCCCACCACTGAAACTTCTAAATGGGTATAATGACCTCACAGATGAATCTTAATTATTTTGTAATGCATTCTTGCCAAGGTTTTACTCAAAAGATGTTGCAAACAAGAGCAAGGGTATAAAATAATTTGTCAACAGTTTATACTAAATGCCACAACATCTGGGTGTTGTACCTTCATGATCAACCCGTTCTATCTGTGTCAGCTCTGTCCAATTAGTCCTAATTCTTTGCACTTTCCCTGTTATCTGACCAATTCACTTTTAAAAAAAAAAAATAGATGGATGATAGAAATATGGAGGACCATTTGGAAGTGAAGGATTATATTGACCTTGTGGGTTTAAAAAAAAGTTGGCACAACATTGTAGGTTGAATGGTCTGTACTGTGCTGTATTGTTCCATGTTTGTTTAAGAGAAGTTTGGATTGGTACATGGATGTACCAGTACAGAGGGCTATGGTCCAGTTGCAGGTCCATGGGAGTAAATAGTTTTAATGATTCAGCACAGACTAGAAGGGCTGAAGGGCCTGCTTTGTATTTTTCTCCCCATCAGACAATCCATTGCAATCTAGAACATCTGGTTCCTGACCGCGATAAGGGTGAAAACAATTTCTTCTTGAGCAACACACGCAAAATCTTCTTTTTGAAATGTTCAATTATTCTGAATATTTTCATTGTTTTTATCTGTTTGATCTACATAACACCTATCACTGCAGATGTACTACGTATTCAAAAGGAAAAAGCAACCTTCATTAAATAAGAGAAGTCAGTATTTCTTTCTGCAAATAGTTAAAAGTCTGTCCTGAGCCCTATACCCTATAGGCTCATCTGGCCTGTGTATATGCCAGTTTCTGTGGCGTGAAGTGACTGAGAGTATGAGACTCCCCCCCTCCCCATAGGACGCCAGTCTATTGCGAGATTAACCCCCAGCCGGTACCAATTTTCAGCTGGGTGGTCTGGTTTCTGCAAATACTTATTCAATAAATGGAATTTGTCCAGAGCAGAGTTAGTTGCCTATCAATTTGTTAATCATACCTTTGATAAATCATAAACACAAGAGATTCTGCAGATGCTGGAAATATTGAGCAACACACTGAAAATGCTGGAGGAACAGATCAGGCAATATCAAGACCTGGTCTCAGCTGGAAAGGTTGACTTTTTATTCTCCTCCATAGATGCTGCCTGACCTATTGAGTTTAACTCCAGCATTTTGTGTATGATACTGGGACAAATGGTGAGAAAGGAGGAGCTGTTTTTGAAAGGTTAAATCACGAATTTACTTAGCCAATGTAATTGTTCAATAACTTAATGACTAATGAAATTTATATTTAAACCAATGGCTATAATCTAAATCTAAGGAACCTCCTAAATGGGATCTAAGATTTAGTGTATAGTTTACTGATGAAATCTAGTTTCAATCAACAGATGCTAAATCTTTCATTATTAATGGGTAGGGTAAAATTTTATGATTATTCTCGACCAGATCACGACAAAATTGGATAAATTTGGGAATGACTAGAAGACTGAAAATCTCAAAACAACGGTGGTTTCTGAAGCATTATCAGCTACAGCATAAATACTCAACATGACCAAACATTTGGTCGAACTTCTGAACATTAGCTTTTATTAACATATCCAAAATAGTATTTTCAATGTGCTCTTTATTCTGGTATTGTATTCGCTCATTGCACAATATAAACAATAACACAAAGGCTGACAATATTCACAAACACGAGAAGATCTGCAGATCTGTTTTCTTACCCCGGCATTAAGGCGGGAGGAATGTATGTAGCATTGTAGTTAGTTATGAGAGTTCCAGCACTCCGGGAAGCCATGACTCCAGAAGGGGAAATGTTGTTAACCACAACGACCTGCTTTTATTTATCACCTTTTTTTTCCTACGCCCTCGACATTTCCCTGGGAGAGCTGTCAATCAGCGCCGTCCTGTGTGTAACAATCTGTAACCAGGCAACCAAAGCGCGCTGCCCGCTGCTTTACAGGAAGAGAAACGCTCTCTCTGTGAAGCGGGCCGGTATAGCCAATGTGTCTCTGCCATCGTCGATAATGCTGCGCTCATTGCTTGCATGTTTAACAAATCCTCTTCTTTTTCAAAATCGCTGTAACCTGTATCACTTTGCTTAACTTTCAGACCGATTAGTATTGCAAAAATATTTATATTGCTAATTAATCAGTTTAAAGGGGAATTATAAAAATTCTCTGCTGATTCTGACATGAATGCATGCTATACATATTCATAATAGACTTTTGAACGCGCTTAAAATTTAAATCGTACACACTAAAATAGTAAAATTAAGCTAAAGCTAAATAAACAAGAAGCTACTGGGACTTTTATTTTGACAATTGAGGGGGGGAATCAAATCTCAATTTGTTCCAAATACACGATTTTGTATGCTTCAGTAGAATCGCCTTGTGTTTCCAATGAAAATTATTTGCTCAAACAGTATATAATTTTTTCAACAGTATATAAAATGAAGTGATTTCAAACCTGGTTGGTAGCATTTTGCCAAACATCTAGTTCTTGGATAACCCTACAGTGAAAACTCTACTTAAGTAGTACCAAGTTACATTGCAAATCCAGCGTCCAAGTTACCAGTTGCAGTAGGTGTAATGCGAATTTTAGAAGTTAGAAAGTATCAAACATGTTGTATTTGCTTTAGTACAATAATATTAATGTAGCATCACAGTATGCATACTATCTGTTGGCTTGGATTAAAAATACTCTACCTAGCAATTTGGATATCCAATCCTTTTTTTTGCTGTATGAGATTCATTTGACAATCTGAAATATGATGCATTTGCAACCATTCTAGATGAAATACACTAGGAGTGAAAGTCCATCTGGGTTCAGATTTGTCCTTGTTTATCTGATTTGATATAGTTTGGATGCTATTAAAGTTTGCAGAGAGGCCAATAAACAAAAAAGTTCATTGGTGTGCCATGCAATTGCACTACAGATTAGTTATAAGAGTGCCAATGATCTCCAGATCACAGAACTATTCAGAACTTTGCTTAGTTGAACTGCATATCTGCTTTTTAATGTATTCAACACAATTTTCAAAATGCAACTCAATACTTTCAGAAGCAATATAGAAACAACAATATTTTGTTATTTATAGGTTCAGCCAACAGGCTGAAAATCATTACTAATTTTTATCATTCAGTGATAAATTCATGCCTGTGTGCCTTTCTTATGGTTACTTTCCTTCATTTCATTTACTAACACAATGTATTTTATATTTTGTTGCTTGTTTGTCCCACCTACTTATAATGTTCTCCCTAATTTACTTTGGTATAAAGAATAAAAATGTGGGCTATTTTCTAAATGGATAAAAAATTCAAAAAGTTGAGGTATAAGAGGACGTGGGAGACCTCATGCAGGGTTCCCTGAAGGTTGACTTGAAGGTTGAATCAGTGATAAGTAGGCAAGTGCAATGTTAACATCCATTTTGTGAGGACTAGAATCAAAAACAAGGATGTAGTGCTGAGACTTAATAAGTCTTTGCTCAGATTACTTTGAGTATTCTGAGCAGTTTTGCACCTCTTATTTAAAAAAAGATGCACTTGCATTGGAGAGTGTTCAGAGAAAATTCATGAAAATGATTCCGGGATTGAAAGTCTTCCCATATGAGGAGCATTTGATGGCTCTGGACCTAGTCACTGGAGTTTAGAAGAATGAGGATGGAATCTAATTGAAACCTATCAAATATTGAAAGGCCAAGATGGAGCGGATGTGAAGGGAATGTTTCCTATAATGAGAGAGTCTAGGACCAGGGACCACAGCCTCAGAATAGAAGGACATCTATTTAGAAGACCAGAACCATAAGACCATAACATATAGGAGCAAAATTGGACCATTTGGCCCAACAAGTCTGCACCACCATTTCATCATGGCTGATCCATTTCCCTCTCGGCCTCATCCTGCCTTTTCCCTATAACCCTTCATGCCCAGACTATCAACCCCTGTCTGAAATATACCCAGTGGCCTGGCCTCCACAGCCGCTTGTACCAACAAATTCCACAGATATACAACCCCCAGCTAAAGAACTTCATCCTCATCTGTGTTCTAAATGGTCGTCCCTCTCTTCTGAAGCTGTGTCCTCTGGTCTTAGGCTCCCCCACCATAGGAAACATCCTCTCCACATCCACTCTATCGAGGCTTTTCATCATTCAATACCCTTCAATGAGATCCCCCCACCGCATTCTTCTGAATTGCAGTGAGTACAGGTCCAGAGCTCTTCATATGATAAGCCTTTTAATCCAGGAATCATTTTTAAGTAGTTCCTTTCAAGCCTCTCAAATGTTAGAACATCCTTTTTTAGATAAGGGGCCCAAAACAGCTCTCAATAGTTTACATACGGGTCTCACAAGTGCCTTATAAAGCCTTAACCTTACATCCATGCTTATATCTTCCAGTTCTCTTGGAATGAAGGCTAACATCACATTTGCCTTCCTCACCACCTACTCAACATGCAAATTAACCTTCAGGGAATCTTACACAAGGACTCCCATGTCTTTTTCCACCTTAGATTTTTGAATTTTTTTCTTAATCTAGAAAATAGACAAGCTTTTAGCACTTCTACCTAAGTGCATGACACAGTTTTCCACCTACCATTTCTTAGTCCGTTCTCGTAATCTCTCTAAATCTTCTCTGCTTCCTCAACTCTACCTGCCCCTCTTCCTATCTTCATATCATCTGCAAACTTGGCAACAAAGCCATCAATTCCATCATCCAAATCATTGACATATAGCGTAAAAGGAAGCTGCCCCAACATAGACCCTGTGGGACTCCACTAGTCACTGGCAGCCAACCAGAAAAGGCTCCTTTTATTCCCACTCGTTGCCTCCTGCCCATCAGCCAATGCTTGATCCAAACTAGTATCTTTCCTGTAATACTATAGGCTCTTAACTTGTTAAGCAGCCTCAAGAGCGGCACCTTGTCAAAGATCTTCTGAAAATCCAAATACACAACATCCACTGATTCTCCTTTGTCTATCCTACTTGTTATTTCTTCAAAGAGTTCCAACAGATTTGTCAGGCCAGATTTTCCCTTAAGGAAACCATGCTGACTTTGATCTATTTTATCATGTGCCTCCATATACCTAGAAAACACGTCATTAACAATCAATTCCAACATCTAACATACACTGAGGTCAGACTAATTGGCTTAGAATTTCTGTTCCTCTGCCTCTCTCCCTTATTGAAGAGAGGAACAACTTTTGCAATTTTCCATTCCTCTGGAACCATGCCAGATTCTATTGATTTTCAAAGGTTTCAGAGGTACATTTAATGTCAGGGGAATGTATACAATATACATTCTGAAATGCTTTATGAAAGATCATTGCTAATGCTGCCACAATTTCTTCAGCCACCTCTTTCAGAACACTGGGGGAGAATGCCATCTGGTCCAGGTAATTCATCTACCTTCAGACCTTTCAGTTTCCCAAGCACCTTCTCCCTAGTACTATATGGGAACTTCACTCATTTCTACTCCTGACATTCTCAAACTTCTGACATGCTGCTACTGTTTGCACTGTGAAGACCAATGTAAAATACTTATTCAGTTTGTCCACCATTTCCTTGTCCCCCATTACTATCTCTCCAACATCATTTTCCAGCAGTCTGATAACTATTTTTGTCTCTCTTTTACTCTTTATATATCTGTCCACTATCAGTAATCTCGACACATGATGATCAAGAAGGAGACCACTTTAAATGGGACACAGTGAAGATACTGGTGCAAGCAAACACAATACAAGCATGAGAAATTTTATAAGTGTGGCTCTCTTCTGAATACTCCATAAACAAACATTTAGAATTGGACGCCATCCACGAACCTCTAAGAGCCAAAGAATCATGAGCCAGTAAAATTCAAAGGTCATCTGAGGGGTTATCCAATCAGCACTGAGGCAAGTGAACAGGGGCTTTATAAAGGTGAGCACTCCCAGAGAGAAACACCGGCAATTGTACACTGAGGATGTCACTTTGACTAGTGATGAAATGCCCAAAAGCTAATCGTCAAATTCGGTTAACACTACAAAATCAAACATCTGAAGAAACCTTTGGTATCTGCATTAATCGTATTAGCTAGCTTACCTTTTCATTCCATCCTTTCCCTCTTTATATCTTTTTTACTTGCCATCTGTTGGTTTTTAAAATCTTCCCAAGCCTCTAACTTCCTTCTCTTTGGCTTTTATGTTTGCTTTGACTTCCTTTTTCAGCCACAGTTGCATCGTCCTGTCTTTATAATACTTCTTCTTTGGGATGTATGTATCCTGTGCTGCTCTGCTGTCATTCCTGCTAGTGTGCCCTTCCAATCAGTTTTGGCCAATTCCTCTCTCATGTTTCTATATATCCTTTTACTCCACTGTGAGGCTGATACATCTGACTTTAGCTCTCCTTCTCAAATTGCAGGGTGAATATTATCATGCCATGATCACTGGCCCCTTTGTGTCCCTTTAGTTGAAGATCTGTAATCAATTCCAGTTCATTGCACTACACCCAATCCAGAATAGCTGATGTCCTAGTGGCCTTTAACACAAGCTGCTCTGAAAAGCCATCTCATGGGCATTTTACAAATTCCCTCTCTTGGGAATTTGTAGAATAATTTTCCTGATCTACCTGCATATTGAAGTCCCCCATGACTATTCTAACATTTCCCTTTTGACATGCTTTTTCAATCTCCCATTGTAATTTGTAGCTCACATCTTGCTGCTGTTCAGAGGTCTGAATGTAACTCCCATCAGTGTCTTCATACTCCTGCGGTTCTTTAGTTCCACTCACAACAATTCTATACCTTCTGACCCTATGTCACCTCTTTCTAAGAAATTTGATTTGATTTTTTGCCAGTAGAGCCATGCCACCCCCTCTGCCCACCTGCCCGTCCTTTCAATATAATGTGTACCCTTGGATGCTAAGCAACCAACTATAGCCCTCTTTCAGCCATGATTCAGTGATGCCAACAACATCATACCTGCTGATCTGTAACTGTGTTACAAGTTCATCTACCTTGTATGGAATGGCTTATTAGACTTGATGAGCTAAATGGCCTAATTCTGATCCTTTGTTTTATGGTCTTAAGACCATGAAGACATAGAAGCAGAATGAAACCATTTGGCCCATCAGGCTTTCCCCGCCATTCAATCATGGTTGATCCATTTTATCTCCTCCTCAGCCCCACTCCCCAGCCTTCTCCCTGTAACTTCTCATGCTGTGGTGAATCAAGAACCTATCAAGCTCTACATTAAATACGCCCAACGATCTGACCTCCACAGCTGCCTGTGGTAACAAATTCCACAAATTTACCACTCTCTGGCTAAAGAAATTTCTCTGCATCTCTGTTTTAAATGGATGCCTCTCTATCCTGAGGCAGAGCCCTCTTGTCCTAGACTCCCCCACCATGGGAAACATTCTTTCCACATCCACTCTGACCAGGCCTTTCAAGGTTTCAATGAGATTTCCCCCCTCAACCTTCCAAATTCCAGCATGTACAGGCCCAGAGCCATCAAATATGCCTCATGCGATAAACCTTTCATTCCCGGAACCATCCTTGTGAGCCTCCTCTGAACCTTTCCCGATGCCAGCACACCTTTTCTTGGATGAGGGTCCCAAAACTGTTCACAGTACTCAGGGTGAGGCCTCACCAGTGCCTTATAAAGCCTCAGCATCACATCCCTGCTCTTGTATTCTGAACCTCTTGAAATGAATGCTAACAGTTCATTTGCCTTCCTCACCACCGACTCAACCTGCAAGTTAACCTTCAGGGTGTTCTGCACAATGACTCCCATGTCCCTTTGCATCTCAGATTTTTGGATTTTTTTCCCAGTTTAGAAAATAGTCTGAACATTTATTTCTACTACCAAAGTGCATGACCATGCATTTTCAAACATTGTATTTCATTTGCTGCTCTTTTGCCCATTCTCCCAATCTGTCTAAGTCCTTCTGCAGCCTATTTGTTTCCTCAACACTAGCTGCCCCTCCACTAATCTTCATATTATCTGCAAATTTAGCAACAGAGCTGTTTATTCCATCATCTAAGTCATTTATATCCAGCATGAAAAGATCATTACTAATGCCTCCACAATCTTTACCCCTACCTCTTTCAGAACCCTAGGGTGCAGTTCATCTGGTCCAGGTGACTAATGTACCCTGAGATCTTTCAGCTTTTTGAGCACCTTCTCCCTTGTAATAGTAACTGTGCTCACTTCTCTTCCCTCACACCCTTCAACATCTGACACAGGGCTTGTTTCTTCCACAGTGATACAAAATACTCATTTAGTTCATCTGTTAACTCCTGGGCCCCATTTATTAATTCTCTGACCTCATTGTCTAACAGTCCTATATCCACTCTTTTCACTTTTATTTTTTCAATACTTGAAAAAGCTTTTATTAGTCACTTTGATGTTGTTTGCTAGCTTGTTTTCATATTTCATCTTTTCCCTCCTAATCATTCATTTAGTTGCTCTCTGAAAGGTTTTTAAAAGCTTCTCAATCCTCTCTCTTCCCACTAATTTTTGCTTTGTTGTATGTCCTCCCTTTTGCCTTTACATTAGCTTTGACTGCCCTTGTTAGCCATGTTTGTCTTTGTTTTTGGAATGTCCTTCCAATTTACTTCAGCCAACTCCTCTCTCATAACACTGTAATTTCCCTTACTCCTTTTCTCATTTTCTCCCTATCAAATTTCAAGTTGAACTCAATCATGCCTCCTAAAGGTTCATTACCTTGCTCCCTAATCGCCTCTGGTTCATTACATAATACCCAATCCAATATAGCTAATCCCTTAGAAGGCTCAACAACAAATTGCTCTAAAAAGCCATCTCACATGCATTCAACAAATTCACTCTCTTGAGATCCATTACCAAACTAATATTCCCAATCGACCTGCAAGTTAAAGTCTCCCATGACTATTATAACATTGCCCTTTTGACATGCCTTTTCCATTTTCTGTTGTAATCTGTAGTCCACATCCCAGCTTGGAGGTCTGTATATAAATACCATCAGGGCCCTTTTACCCTTGCAGTTTCTTAACTCGACTCACAAGGATTCGAAGTCTTCCGATCCTATGTCACATCTTTCTAGTGATTTGATGCCATTGTTTAGCAGCAGAGCCACGCCACCCCCTTTGCCTCTCCGTTACAATGTGTAACCTTGGACATTCAGCTCCCAACTACAACCATCCTTCAGCCACGATTCAGTGATGGCCACATCATCATACCCAACAATCTGTAGAAGTACAACGTGATTATTCACCTTATTTCTTATACTCTGTGCATTGAGATATAACAATATGAGAACTGTACATACTGCCCTTTTTGATGCTGCATCTCTAAGTTTAGTCAATTCAGAAGAGTTGTTACTCTTTTGGAATACAGAACTAAACCATTTCTTTACTGCAATTGATCTCTGTTACCGGGGTTTTATCACTGCCAAAATACTGAAAGAAGTCCCCTCAGAGTTAGTGACAATATCTATTAAGACTGCAATAAAGGTCATCTCCTTTATCTTTCCTGACTGTCTGCAGACTTTGATCTGATTGAGTTCAATGTCCACATTCATCACTCACCA
Organism: Hypanus sabinus; assembly: GCF_030144855.1. NCBI lineage: Eukaryota > Metazoa > Chordata > Chondrichthyes > Myliobatiformes > Dasyatidae > Hypanus > Hypanus sabinus. The sequence goes on along the minus strand of NC_082715.1, from coordinate 41,900,997 downwards.
GAAGAATCTAGCTGAGTAACACTGCATTCTCTGGTTCCATTCTTTTCTAAGAATTTGCTTTGAGTTCTCAGAAAATAATGGAATGTTTTGCTACTCATTCTTGTACATAATCTCAAGAGTCTCTTAACCACCTACTGTTTCTGAGCACATTCTGTCTGCAAAAATACCATTAGTTTCTTACCTCTTCTCACCTGCCTATAACCACCCCCCCCCCCATTGCCCCTCCTTCTTCTCTTTCCCCCGTGGTCCACTCGCCTCTCCTCTTGGCATCTTCTCATATCCTTTCCAGTTTCGAAGAAAAGTCTTGGCCAAAAACATCAATTGTTTATTGACTTCCATGGTTTCTGCCTGACCTGCTGAGGGCCTCCAGCATTTTGTTCCTTTTGTTCCAGTATCTGCAGAATTTCTCGGTGTTTATTATTAGTGTCTACATGTTGCTGACAATGTTCCTCAAGGATCAAGGATCAAATATTCACCATACTCTACATATTTGCTGTGGTGTGTTGGCACATTATGCAACAACAAAAAAACATTATTATAAAGAATAAAAAATTATATTAAAATAATGTCAGAGGTTAAAGTACAGATATGACATATAATATGCGTAAATATACAAAGCCAGCATGTATTTACAATATAAACAGCATTATCAAAAGTGATTTAAGGTGTTTACAATGCATTGCATTGACTGCGATTGTGGATAGAAAAGGGTGGAGGCTAATTAGAATTGTTGATCGGGTTAACTGCCTGGGGTAAGAAACTTTTTAAATGGCATGAAGTTTTTCTTTTGTTTTATTAGCCCTGTAATGTTTTCCAAAAGTCAGCTTTTGGAATGGGCAGAAAAAAAATATTTACAGAAATCTACCCACCCAGCGGTGTCCGAAATGATTTTTTCTGCCTGTTTCTTTCTCCTGGACATACACAAGTCCTGCGGCGATGGTAGACTGTAGCCAATGATCCTTCTCTGCTGACCTGACAGTTCATTGTACTGTACGTATATTGTAAGAGGATGCTAAGTCAAACCAGATAGTAATAATTAATGTGAGGATGCTCTTGATGACAACAGTGTAGAATTGCACCAGTATGTTCTAGAGAGGATTGAACTTTACCAATTTCACCAACAAGTTTTTTTGGCCCTTTCAACTGCTTCTGAATATTGGAACTGCTTTTCCAAAACTTGTTACTATTTCTGACTATTGAAGCGATTGTCTCTGATCTCTACCATAGGAGAAAGGGAGGCACAGGAATTTGCTGCTTATTTTCAAGCATTTAACTGATCAAAAGCTCAGGATTCCCGAGCAGGCAATAATGGCGGCACAGTGGTGCAGATAGAAATTCCAATAGCTGGTGGTCTGAACTGACCATGATTTCTGGTGTCTGCATGAACAGGTATAATCAGCAAGCAACTGGCTCCACCCTAGTCAAGTCTTAGGTGTTGGGTGAAGAGCCCCCAAACCAGTGGTCTGAAAATCTTGCGTGAAGAGTCTGGCTCTGGTGGAAAAGGTGAGGAAATAGACCTTCTGCATTAAATCTCTCATGTGACATGTCTGACGTGAGGGGGCGGGGTGGTGGGATTTCATGCCTGGCAGCAATAGGTCATCTCAATCAGAATCAGAATCATCGCCATGTGACATGAAATTTGTTAACTTAGCAGCAGCAGTTCAATACAATACATAACCTAGCAGAGAAAATAAATAATAATAAATAAAATAAAACATAATAAATAAACAAGTAATTCAATTGCGTATATTGAATAGATTTTTAAAAACGTGCAAAAACAGAAATACTGTATATTAAAAAAAGTGAGGCAGTATCCAAAGCTTCAATGTCCATTTAGGAATCTGATGGCAGAGGGGAAGAAGCTGTTCCTGAATCGCTGAGTGTGTGCCCTCAGAATTCTGTATCTCCAACCTGATGGTAACAGTGAGAAAAGGGCATGCCCTGGGCGCTGGAGGTCCTTTATGAAGGACACCACTCCCTAAAGATGTCCTCGGTACTTTGTAGGTGCACACTCTCTGTGGTACAACTACAGAAGTTTTTGACTGTATTTGCTGATGTGCCAAATCTCATCAAGCTCCTAATAAAGTATAGCCACTGTCTTGTCTACTTTTTAACTACATCAATATGTTGGGACCAGGTTAGATCCTCAGAGATCTTGACACCCAGGAACTTGAAGCTGCTCACTCTCTTCACTTCTGATCCCTCTTTGAGGATTGGCATGTGCTCCTTCATCTTACACTTCCTGAAGTCCACAATCAGCTCTTTCGTCTTACTGATGTTGAGTGCCAGGTTGTTGGTGCAGCACCATTCATATGACATATTTCACTCCTGTACGCCCTCTTGTCACCACCTGAGACTCTACCAACAATGGTTGTATCGTCAGCAAATTTATAGATGGTATTTGAGCTCTGCCTAGCCACATAGTCATGTGTATATAGAGAGTAGAGCAGTGGGCTAAGCACATACCCCTGAGGTGTATCAGTGTTGATCGTCAGCGAGGAGATGTAATCACCAGTCAGTACAGACTGTGGTCTTCTGGTTAGGAGGTCAAGGATCCAATTGCAGAGAGACGTACAGAGGCCCAGGTTCTGCAACTTCTCAATCAGGATTGTGAGTATGATGGTATTAAATGCTGAGCTATAGCCGATGAACAGCATCCTGACATAGATGTTTGTGTTGTCCAGGTGGTCTAAAGCCATGTGGAGAGCAATTGACATTGTATCTGCCGTTGACCTATTGTGGCGATAGGCAAACTGCAATGGGTCCAGGTCCTTGCTGAGGCAGGAGTTCAGTCTAGTCATGGCCAACTTCTCAAAGCATTTCATCACTTTCGATGTGAGTGCTACCAGGCAGCAGTCATCGACGCAGCTCACATTATTCTTCTTAGGCGCTGGTATAATTGTTGACTTTTTGAAGCAAGTGGGAACTTCCACCCGTAGCAGTGAGAGGCTGAAAATGTCCTTGAGTACTCCTGCAAGTTGGTTGACACAGGTGTTCAGAGCCTTACCATGTATTCCATTGGGACCTTCCACCTTGCGGGGGTTCACTCTCTTTAAAGATAGCCTAACATCAGCCTCTGAGACACAGATCACAGGGTCATCAGGTGCAGCAGGGATTTTCACATCTGTAGTTGTGTTCTCCCTTTCCAAGCGGGCATAGGAGGCGTTGAGTTCATCTGGTAGTGAAGCATCGCTGCCATTCATGCTATTGGGTTTCACTTTGTAGGAAGTAATGTCTTGCAGACCCTGCCAGAGTTGTCATGCATCTGATGTTGCCTCCAAGCTTGTTCGAAATTGTTTCTTCACCCTTGAAATAGCCCTCTGCAAATCATACCTGGTTTTCTGGTACAGGCCTGGGTTGCCAGGCTTGAATTCCACAGATCCTTCCTTCAGCAGACAACGTACCTCTTGGTTCATACCTGGCTTGTGGTTTGGGAAAATACAGTAAGTCTTTGTAGGCACACACTCATCCACACAAGTTTTAATGAGGTCGGTAACAACTGCAGCATACTCATCCAGATTCAAAAATGAATCCCTGCATATAGTCCAGTCCACCGATTCAAAGCAGTCCTGTAGGTGCTCCTCGGCATCCCTTGTCCACATCTTCTTGGTCTTCACTACTGGTGCTGCAGTCTTCAGTCTCTGCCTATACTCAGGGAGTAGAAGTACGGCCAGGTGATCAGACTTCCCAAAGTGAGGGCGTGGAATGGCACAGTAGGCATTCTTGATGGTGCTGTAGCAGTGGTCCAGTGTGGTGTTTCCTCTGGTATTGTAAATGATCTGTTGACGCTGTTGCTTAATCATTATTTCAGACTGGCCTGGTTAAAATCTCCCAAAATCATGGTGAAGGCATTAGGGTGATCTGTTTCGTGCATTTTATCCCACTACGCAGATCATCTAAAACCTGCTTGACATTGGCCAGAGGTGAAATGTAAACTGCTACCAAAATGACCCCAGAGAACTCCTGTGTTAGGTAAAGAGGACAGTAATTTACTGCTAGATGTTCCAGGTCTGGTGAGCAGAACTGGGCAGCACTGATATATTTGTGCACCAGGAAGAGTTGATCATGAGGCATACTCCTCCACCTCTGCTTTTGAGAGACTCTGTAGATCTATCCTAACGGTGTATAGTAAACCGGTCGACCTAATCAGGATTCCGTGAAACAAAAGTCACACGGTCCTAATGTCCCTCTGCTCTGAGATCATTTATTTTATTCACCAGAGACAGCACGTTCGCCAGCAAGATAGTCGGTATAGGGAGTTTAAAACCCTGTTTCCTTAAACGCACTTGTAATCCTGATCTACACCCGCGCCTCCTCCATGGGAATCGGTGTTGCTTCCGTCGGTTTTAAGCAGCGATAGTTCATCTAAAAGTATTAAGGCATCTTTGTTGACTGTACAGACCTTGGAAGCAGTTGCGCTTTTTAGCTGTTTCAGGCTGCAACGGGCTTATTTACTGTAATCCTATCTATTAAGAGTATTGCTGCTACTCGAGTTGCGCTGAGGCGCCCCGGAATCTAGGCCATGTGCCGTGCAAATTAACAAAAATATCTTAATGAGTTATTGAAGGTTGATTTAAAACAAGCTAATACATCAACCTCACAAAAAATTTTACAGTCCAAAGTATTTTTAACATAAAATAGTGAGCACAGCCTCAGTCTTCTATTGAATAGAAGACAGAGTGGTTGCTGGGGTAATGTATTGATGGTGCTGAGAAAGAGATTGAAATGGGCAGGATGAAGCCAACAGTCAGCAGGTGCCTTCCTTATGATAATTATACAGAGTAGTTCAGAGTAGGATGAACATACAAATTACTCTTAGGCCACTCAAATCTGTTCCATCATTCATTAAGGTAGAATGCGGAGTTGAGATTGCAGTCATGGCTGATCTAAAAGCAAACTCAATTCCTCATTGTCACCTACCTTCAGTAGCCTTACGTAGGGAAAATGAAAGAGTACCCCCAGCTGAAGATGGATGGAGAAGGTTCTGATTTTGCTTTTAATATGAGAGGCTAATGGAAACTCTACCTCCTTAGTGTGACTGAATCTTTAGGCTGTCCAAATACAATGATGAAATAAATAGACATTCCACCAGCTCACACTAATGTTAACAATCTTGAGCATGCTTGGACAGTTCTTCTGTACCACAATATCACCAGGCACTTGAATCCAACATTGCCAGTCATTGAAACCCTGAGCAGGTAGTTGAGCAGTATGCACTATTTCTAAAGCTAGACAGGCAAATCCAGCTTCAAACACACTCTGCGGAAGTTTGGGTATTTGATTTTGGAATGCTACGTTTTCTGAACTCCATCACAGACTCAATTGAGAACATAGAACATAGAAATATACAGCACATTACAGGCCCTTCGGCCCACAATGTTGTGCTGACCATGTAACCTACTCTAGAAACTGCTTAGAATTTCCCTAACACATAGCCCTCTATTTTTCTAAGCTCCACGTACCTATCTAAGAGGCTCTTAAAAGACCCTATTGTATCCGCTTCTACCACCACCACCCACAGTGCATTCCAAGGACCCACCACTTTGTGGGGAAAAACCTACCCCTGACATCCCTTCAGTACCTATTTCCAAGCACCTTAAAATATGCCCCCTCATGTTTCTACTTCAGCCCTGGGAAAAAGCCTCTGACTATCCACACAATCAATGCCCCTTGATGATCAATGATGATCATTATTCACCTCTATCAGGTCATCTCTCATCATCTGTTATTCCAAGGAGAGAAGGCCAAGTTCACTCTATGTATTCTCATAAGATACACCCTCCAATCCAGGCAACAGCCTTGTAAATCTCCTCTGCACTCTCTATATGCTTTCTGTACTGAGGTGACGGGAATGGAACACAGTACTCCAAGTGGGGTCTGACCAAGGCCTTATATAGCGGTAACATTACCTCACAGTTCTTGAACTCATTCCCATGATTGATGAATGCCAACACATTACATGCCTTCTTAACAGCACTGCAACCGGCACAGCAGCTTTGAGTGTCCTATGAACATGGACCCCATGACCTTTCAGATCCTCCACAGTGCCAAGAGAACTTTATATTTAAAAAAACTTAGAAAGCTGGATGTGCAGAGGAATGTTCAGAATAAAACAACCAACACATGCAGTGAGAAAATAGATAAATTGATTTATTATTGTTACATGTACTCAGATACAATGAAAAAAAACTTGGACTGTACGCTGATCAATTCATTACAACAGTGTATTGAGACAGTACAAGGCAAAGCAATAACAGAGTGCAGAATAAAGTGTTATAGTTAGAGAAAGAATGCAATGCAGGTAGACATTAAAATGCAAGGTCAGAACAAGGTAGACTGTGAGGGCAAGAGTCCATCTAATCATACTAAGAAGCCTTTTAATAGTCTTGTTAAAGCAGGGCAGAAGCTGCCCTCGAGTCTGGTGGTATGTAATGCAATGAGACTTCCATCAGTCAGGGTCGACCATGGATGTTGCACCCTAGCTGTCTAGGTACACAAACCAGGGCAGTACAATATGGAGAGAAAGCTGTTGTCCATGGAGTAAGCTCCCCCTCTCCACGCATCTGATGAACCAAAAGGAGCGGCAGAGACCGATACAGTTTGGTAGCAGGAGCTTCGCAGGAGTTGCCAGTCAACATTAACCTCAATGTAGGATGGCCTTAGGGACTCCAGCTCTGGATTGTTCCCTTGGAGTTTACTTCCAAAGCCTTCCCCATGAGTGGGTATAGCTGCAAGGCAGCCAAGGTTTGAGATCAGAGCTTTCCTTCTCCTGGATGAGCTGTCAACCACAGCTGACGAGGCCCATCTACCTGAAGCAACTGGTTTTAAGGCACCAGTAGCCCATCTTTGCCCCTTCTCCTGTCAGTAGAAATAATTCTGCCAGGCTTAGTAGCTAAACAAGAGAAGGCCAGGAGCTGGACTTGGTAGTCAGAGGCTATTTGAGTCGCCCATCATTGGGACCATTTAATAGATAATGCAAGCTTGTCCCCATTATCACTCTCGCCTGTAACAACCTTAAGGAACCAATGGTATGTGCTTTCAGGCTTTTGTATCTTCTACCTGATGGGAGGTTAGAGAAGAGACAATCTCCAGGGGGAATATTGTCTTTGATACTGTCTGCTTTACTATGGAAGTGAGAGGAGTAGACAAAGTCAATGGAGAGGAGGCTGGTGTCTGTAATATGCTGAGCATGTCCGCAATTCTCTGTAGTTTCTTTCAGTCCTGGGCAGAGCAGTTGCCATGCGAAGATATCAGGCTTCTCGATGCGCAGGGATAAAAATTGAAGGTTGAAGGGGACAAGTGAAAATCTTTTTAGTCTCCAAAGAAAATAGAGATGCTGGTGAGCTTCCTTGGTCATGGCATCTACGTGGTTGGAAGAAGACTGGCTAATAGTGAAGTTCACACCTAGTAGCTTGAAGATCTTAACCCTTTTGACATCAGCATTGATGTAAATGTGAGCATTTATACTGCACCCCCCCCCCACCATGCCCTTTCTGAAGGGAATGAACAGTTCTTATGTTTTACTGACAATGAGGAAAAAGCTGTTTTCATGTCATCATGTCACCATGCTCTCTCTGTCCTTCCTGTACTCCAACTCATCATTATTTGAGATATGGCTCACTATGGGCAGCAGTGCTGAGAATTACTGTTACTGCTTTTCCTGCTGATTCTGGTCTGTTAGTCAGGAAGTCAAGGATACATTTGCAAAGGAAGAATTAATTCCAGGTCTAGGAGTCTGGAGATGATTTTTTTTGGAAATATAGTATTGAAGATAGACTGGTAGTCAATAAACAATAGTCTAACATGGGTGTCCCTACTGTCCAGAAGATCTGGAGATGAGTGTCTGCCATGGACTGGTTTTGGCAATAGGTGAACTGCAGCGGGTCGAGGTTGACAGGGAGGTTGGAGTTATTGTGTCTGATGACAAACCTCTCGAAACATTTCTTGATGGTGAATGTCAGAGTCACTGGACAGTAGTCATTAGGACTCAGTAAACAGAGATTATCAATGGAGGTTGAAGTAAATCCTTTTTGGTTTTCAATGTAGGTGTGCGAGTCTTCTGATTCATTGAAAGGGAAGGAGTTGCAGGAGCCATGCTGTAAAACCGAGTGTTGACAAATCTGTCCTGTTAAGCCATTCCTTTGATGTTGCATTCTGCTCACTCAGCTGTTTCCAAGCATTGTGCAAACCCAAAACTTTATTCAGAAGGGGGAAATTGAGGATAACTCTGACTACTATCCCTAGGGATTACTGCAACATTTCCTGCAGTTTATACAGGCACCAGCTGTGGCTCTTTTGGAACTGTTGATCATTTCTCACCTACACCAATATAATGTCACATTCAAGGACACTAAGTGTCTTTTTACAATCAGCCAATTTAAATTGTACCAACAAAACTTTGGTGGTTGATCATTATTTACGAGGTTTATTTTTCATATATTTTTCGGAGATCTAGGGAGGGAACTTTTCACACAGTAGTCGGAGCCTGGAATACAAACTCTTACGACATTTATGGAGCATTTAGACAAGTACTTGGGTTACAATGGTATATAAAGCTATAGACCATGCAGGTAAATGGGGTCAGAGTAGATCAGCACAGTGGGGAAGTATGAATGTGGTGGGCCAAAGGGCCTGCTTCTGTATTGTATAACTCAATGATGATTCTCTGAACCTGTTGAGTTCACCTGTTTATAGCATACACAGATATCAATCAATGGCGCATCTGGCAAAGATCAAAACAATGAATGAAAGCCACTGTTAAAAACGTCGTGACCCCTGATGGCTTGAAGGAGAACAGCTACAATTATATATGTTCAATTACATACATTCAGTGGCCACTTCATTAGATACAGCTGTACACTAGCAAATACCTAATCAGCCAATCATGTGGCAGCAACTCGATGCATAAGAGCATGCAGACATGGTCAAGGGATTCAGTTGTTGTTCAGACCAAACATCAGAATGAGGAAGAAATGTGATCTAAGGAGCCTCAGGATTTACATATCCAGGTTCAAGAACAGTTACTACCCCACAACCATCAGGCTCTTGAACAAAGGGAAGGAGTACACTCATTTGCCCATATATTGTAATATTCTCACAACCAATGATCTCACTTTAAGGACTCTTCATCTTGTTATTTCATGACCTTGTTACTTTATTGCTCTTTATTTATATTTGCATTTGCACAGTTTGTTGTCTTCTGCATTCTGATTGATCTTTCACTGATCCTGTTACAGTCACTATTCTATAGATTTGCTGAGTATATTACAGGAAAATGAATCTGGTGACATATAAATTAACTTGAGCTTTGAACTTGGATTGTTGGTGCCAGTTGTGGTGGTTTGTGCATCTTAGAAGCTGCTAACCTCTTGGAATTTTCACACACATTAGTGTCAAGAGTTCACAGAAAATGGTGCGAGAAACAAAAAAAAAATCTAGTAAGTGGCAGTTCTGTGTGTGAAAACAGCTTTTAAATGAATAGGTCAGAGGAGAATGGCTTGACTGGTTCAATGTATACAATTTATGTAATAATATATATCTGTATCAATTGTTGGCCAATTATTTTTCCCTAAAAATATGGATTATTTTGGAACTTTTAACAATAGAGGCACCATACATTGATCTTGTGCACTGCATGAATATTCAGGTTTTGCAATCAGGCACTTCACATTAATTAATATTAAAGAATGGGAGCCCTCATATATGGTGTTCAAAGCCACATGAACCTACCATTCTGTGAAAGCCAACTATTTTGTAAATTACCAGTAGCCTCTGCTGGTCATCATTGTCTATTGGTCCCACACTGGCATCTAGAGTGAGCCAGGCCTGTTAAAACATGAAAAGTGTTCTGGGTCTGAATGATGGCTGTGCAGGAAAACACCTATACTCTCCCTTAGTAAATCATAGGTTAACACAAACATTGTCTTTGTGAGGCACACAATAAAATTACTGCCAATGAGGTGGAATCTTTACTTCTATTTGAAATTTGAGAGTCTGCAACTTGTTCTCTTCCTCCAGTTTAATAAAGGCAGGAATGACAGGGATAGGATGAGCCAATTTAAACCATTACTAAAGTAAATAAACAGGGAATTCTCAGCAATCTACTGATATATTATTACATTATTTTAATATATTATTTGGGAATATATGGGAAAAGTCCAGATGGATTGAAGTGCAATTTTTTAAAAAATGACTGGAAGATTGATGGGAATGTACCGAAGAGGGCTGAAAGAACAACTGCATTGACAAATTTCCAAAACCTGTCCAAATAGCAAGGTAATAATGACAAATAAATCCAACTACACTTACAGTGATAAAGTAACAAGTAAAGAATGTACAATCTAGCAAGTCCTGGAAAGAACATCTGTACCTCCTTCTGCAAGTGAATCATTGATTTCCTCACTGGGAGACCATGGTAGATCAGTAATAGTGCTTCCTCACTGACAATCAACACAGGCACATCTCAAGGAAACGTGCTTAGCCGGCTGCTGTACTCACTCATGACTGTGTGGCTAGACATAGCGCAAATACCATCTATAAATTTGCGGGTGACAGCACTGCTGTTGGTAGAATCTCAAATAGTGATGAGGAGGCATACAGAAACAAAATAGACTGGTCAAGAGGTGTCACAACAACAGCCTTGCAAGAGCAGGGAAATGACTGTGGACATCAAGAAGAGAAAGTCAGGAGAACACACACCACTCCTCACTGGGAGATCAGCAGTGGAACATGAGCAGTTTCAAGATCCTGGGTGTGAACAACTCAGGGGTTACAACACATTGATGCAAGAAAGCACAGCAGCAGCTAGAATTCATTAGAATTTTGTGAATATTTGGTATTTCATCAAAGACTCCAGCGGATTTCTACAATTGTACAGTGGAGAGCATTCCAACCAGTTGCATCACATCCTGATATGGATATGCTCCAATGCATACGATCACAAGAGGCTGCGGAGGGTCGTAAATTCAGCCAGCTCCAACATGGGCAAAACTCTCCACACCACTGAAGACATCCTCAAGCGGTGCCTCAAGAACTCGGCATCTGTCATTAAGAATCCTCACCATCCAGTGCATGCACTCTTCTCATTACTGGCGTCAATCTGAAGCCACACACCAAGTGCTTTAGCTTCTTCCCCTCTGCCATCAGGTTTCTGAACAGTCCACAAACATCACTTCATTATTTATTTATTTATTTATTGGAATTCATGGTGATTTTTATGTCTTGCATTGTGAAACAACAAATTTGAGAACATACGTCAGTAATAATAAACGTGATTCTGATTCTGAATGGGTGGTATCAGACTTTTAGTGGACAAAGTTGGGCCTATTGAGTAGTGGAGCTTTCTCAGGAGCAGCATTTAAAAGTCAAGCAGAGTTACACTGATTATAGAAAGGGACAAAAACAGCTCAGGAGTGAAAACTTTAAATGGAGGAAGGTCACATTTACTGATCCGAGATACGATTTTGGAATAACTGGCTGGAAGCAACGTGGAAGGAAATTAATTTTAGAAGCAGACAAAAAGGTATTGAGGATTCCCATGAAACATTAGCCCATTTAAAGGTGAAAACATTCAAAAGCTAGAGAGGATAAGGCAAAAAAAAAAGGGAAGATTATGCAACCAGCAAACTGTGGAAAGTCTATAATTTGGAGAAGAAAATTTTAAAAAAGTAAATTATGAAAGAGAAGAGTTTACATTGAAAAATACAAGCAGGTAATGTCAAAAATGTCTACTGTTTTATAAATGCTTAAAGGTAAAGAGGAAACCAAAGAAAGAAATTGTTCTTTATTAAGGTCAAAATGAAGATTTGAACATGGTTGCAGAAGAGCAGCAGATGCAAACAGATTCAAGTAAATACTTTTATTCTACCTTTACTGAAGGGTGATAAAATATATTGACACTGAGAAAGAAAATTGTGAAATATATAAGTAAAATAATTTACACTGTGGTCTTCGAGTCTGGGGGAAGAGTTGAGCATTTCTGATCCTAGCTTTAGATGCCCTCACAGTTTCTATCTTGTCAATCCCTCTTGAGGTCCCAACCTATTGCTTTTCTATTCTCTAGTGTATATAGATTAATTTTCTTCAATCACTCTTTCAACCCAATAACGTATCTAGTGAATCTACACTGCACTAACTCCAACTAAGCATATTCCATCTTCAAGTACAGATCAAAGCTAGACACAGCATTCTAAATAAGATCTTACCAAAGTGCTCTACAACTTGTGCCATATTTCCTATCTTATGTACTCAGAATTTTCATAATAAATCTCAATGTAGCATTTGATATGCTAATTGTGTCTTACTATTTATTTCTAAATCTTGTAAACCACTGAACGCAGATGTGTGTAGCCCAATAGTTATTGATTTGTTACTTTTTAAAATATATTCTGTTTTCTGTTCTTTATCAGGGTATTAAAATATCAAAGCATTTCCAGACATCCTCACAGATTACCACACGTTGTAGATGTTGCCCCATTGGTTACTAATCATGGAGACCTCTGAATCCATGTGCCTATCAACTTTTACAGATATCTGTAAATAAGAATGTATTTTTCATCCATGTCATTAAAATGGTGAATGGTTGAATATACAAGATTGACCTTGCTAATAATCATCTGCCTACCTGGAAAAAGACCATTAACCCAACTTGTTCAGGACTTTGTTGGTGTCAGACTAGCAGATTTTCTGGACCATTGGGTATTATTCTACTTAATGGTTCATGTTCTTTTTACGTTTTCATAAAATTTTCAGTGAACCAACTGAGTTTCAAGGGAATGCGGGAAACAGAACCATGCGAACTTAAGTTGGAGGAAAGCAGGGCCCAGTGACAGTGACATGGAGGAAAGCAGGACATGCAGGTACTGGGATATTTTAAAGGAATCATCTCCAGTAAGCTCATCATTAGATATAGAACTGCCACAATTTTACTCCTTATCTATTGTTTTCCAAATGTCAACTAACCACTGTCCATGATAATTTTACTCCAAACCTTTACAAAGTAGCATTTTGGAATCAGGTTTAATGTTATTGACATTTGTCATGAAATCTGGATTTCAGCATCTGCACATTTTCTCTTGTTTGTGAGTTGAGAGTTTGGTTCATTGAGTCTTTGGCAAGGAGAGTCTAGGCCATAAGTAGATATTTTTTTCATTATTTATTCTTTTATTTCTTATTGCACATTGAGGGCAGTGTGGATGCCAGACAGGGTACCGGAATGTTCCTCTTGCTGGTTGTGGGACCTTGGTGTCACTGATGTCTGCACCTGCAAGAAGTGCATCCAGCTGCAGCTTCTAGCAGTGGAGCTGGAACTCAGTGAGCTCCAGATCATTCAGCAGGCTGAGACGTTGCTAGACAGGACATACAGGGAGGCAGTCACACTGAAGATGCAGGACATAAGTAACTGGGTGACAGTCAGGAAGGGGAAAAGTGTTAGGCATCCAGTGTAGTTAACCCCTGTTGCCATCCCCCTCAATAACAGGTACGTCACTTTGGATACTGCTGGGTGACATTACTAGTTGAGGAAAATGTCACGGCAGTGCTCCGTCAGGACAGACTGGAGAACTCAACTAGTGAGGCATTATGGGTGCAACTGAGAAATAAGAAAGCTATGACCACATTAACAAGTTACATTACAGACCAAGTAACAGTCCGAGGGATTTAGAGGAACAAATTTGTACAGAGATTGCAGACTGTTGTAAGAAATACAAGGTTGTTATAGCAGGTGACTTTAACTTTCCACGTGATTGACTGAGAAGCCCATACTGTAAAAGAACTAGGTGGGAGAGGGTTTGTCAAATGTGTTCAGGAAAGTTTCCTCCATCAATATGTAGAAGTCCCAATGAGAGAGCTTATGATACTGGATCTGCTATTAGGGAATGGGACAAGACAGATGTCAGAGGTTTGTTTTGTTGTCTATGGCAGATTTAAAATGCAGAAGAAACTGTTGAACTTGAATGGGTCAAGGATAGTGGAAACAGATCAACTGTCTTTGTTTCTGTCGTGTGCTTAAAGATGGAGGCTACCATTTTGTGGAACTGTTTACTGTCGTCCATTTTGTGAGATGAAGTTGCTTCGCTTTCTGTGTTTAAAAGTGAAAACAATGTTGCTTCAGGTAATCTCTGCTGGACTAGAGATAAGTTCCCAATAAGAAGTTATTTGTGAGGTGTTCTTGATGTAATATAACATGCAGCTTTGCGAATATTGGGGCCTATGCCTGCCTGAAATAATTTGAACTGGTTACTGAAGAGAACAAAGAGCCAGAAATTACCGATTTCCGCTTGCTGGGAAGAGGGCAACAAATGGATGCTGACCTGGAGCAGAGCCAATAAAAAGGTTAAAGGTCAGACACATGACCTACAGCCTTTGACACTGGAATGCAATATTTGAATTGGTTAGGAGCAAATATTAAAAAAAGGACACTTCAGTGATGCTATCAGCAAAAACTCTCTCAAGAGACTCACCATCACAAGGAAGAACTCCCATGCCAGGGGCTGGGTGAAGGACGGATTGATCATCTGGCCAGTGGAGATCCACTCTTTCCGTTATAAATTGGAAAAGTGGTCTGACTGAGTATTGGTACAGAAGGAACAGTAGAATTCATGTTCTAAGTTGTTGGCCCAGAGTCAATATAGTTATGTTGTCGTTTGTGCAAAGACAATGAAGTATGAGCTTCAATTAATTATGAGTTGCATAGTGAATTTCCTAACCTAGTTCTGTTGACAAATGATGAATAGTGTAGGGGAACACTTTGCATCCAGTTACTGCAATGCCATTAGTTTCGAAGTAAATATACAAAAAGGTAGGTCTGGTTGAGATTCTAAATTGGAGAAAGGTCAATTTTGATGGTATCAGAAATAATCTGGCAAGTGTGAATTGGGATAGGCAGTTTTTTGGCAAAGGTGTACTTGGAATCTGAATCTGAATAGTCAAGAATGAAATTTTGAGAGTACAAAGCTCTTATGTGTCTGTCGGAATAAAAGGTAAAGGTAACAAATGTAGGGAACTACATTTTCAATGCTGTACTTCTCTATGAATCTATGACTTCCTAAAATCCCTCTTCAGGGTGTCCTTGTCATTCCTACCTGTGCCATTGGTATCAATATGTACCAAGACTTCTGGCTGCTCACCCTCCTCCTTCAGAATGCATTGGAGTCAAACTGAGACTTCCCTGACCCGGCTGTCTCTTTTGTGTCTACAGAATCTCCTCTCTATTCCTCTGATAATGGAATCTCCTATCACTACTGCAGTCCTCTTCACCTCTCTTCTCTTCTGAGCCACAGCACCAGATTCGGTGCCAGCAATCCAGTCGCTGCAGCTCCGCCAAGGTAGGTCACTCCCTCAACAGTATCCAAAGTGGATATTTATTATTATGGGAATGGCTGTAAGGATACTCTTCGTTGACTGCCAATTCCTTTCCTTTTCCTGACGGTCACCCAGTTACCTGCCCCTTAAAATCTAATGGTGATTACCTCCCTGTAGCTTTTTCTTATCACATCCTCGGACTCCCCTATGTGCTGAAGGTCATCAGGTTGCAGCTCCAGTTCCTTAACACGTTCTCTGAGGAGCTGCAGCTCCGTGCACTTGGTACAGGTGTGGTTATCTGGGAGGCTGGAGGTCTCCCAGAATTCCCGCATCTCACACACAGAAAAAAGTATTGCCCCTGGGCCCATTCTCATTGCATTAACTGTGCCCTAACAGACAGAACAATAAAGAAAAAAAAAGGAAAATTAGCAAATACTTACCTCACCCAAAGCCTGATGAGCTAAATCCTCTCCAACACTTATCCGCTCACAGAATGGCCACTCCAACAAGGTTTGCACCACATGTCCCTGCCATATATTTATGTGTCCTTTCTAATGAATCCTGATCAATGATTTAGTACTGTGCAACTCTGAAAAACTATAGTGAAACACTGCCTTTTTAATCTTGAATGCAAATCTAAGTGAAAAATGGAGCTCACTTCTCATGCTCACACTTTCTGATTAGGCAACTCTCCTATTTTAAAAGGGCTGGATAGGAAACAGTTTGATAAGTGTGTTCAGGAAACTTTCCTTAATCAGTTCATAGAAGTCCCAACTAAAGGGAGTGCAATACTAGACCTCCTATTAGGGAAGGAATTTGGCATTCAACACCATAATATCCCTCCAAGCTCAACAAGAAGCTCAGAGACCTCGGCATTCACCCTGTCTTATGTAGCTGGATCCTGGACTTCCTGTCAGATCACCGGCAGGTGGTAAGAGTGGGCTCCCTCACCTCTGTCCCTCTGACCCTCAGCACGGGTGCCCCTCACACCTGTGCAAAAAACAGTCAGACACACAGACAGATTTTATTGATCCCGAGGGAAATTGTGTTTCATTACAGCCGTACCAAGAATAGTGAAGAAATATAGCAATATAAAACCATAAATAGTTAAATAATAATAAGTAAATTATTCCGTGGAAATAAGTCCAGGACCAGCCTATTGGCTCAGGGTGATTGACACTCCGAGGGAGGAGTTGTAAAGTTTGATGGCCACAGGCAGTAATGACTTCCTATGATGCTCAGTGTTGCGTCTCGGTGGAATGAGTCTCTGTCTGAATGTACTCCTGTGCTTAACCAGTACATCATGGAGGGGATGGGAGACATTGTCCAAGATGGCATGCAACTTGGACAGCATCCTCTTTTCAGACACCACTGTCAGAGAGTCCAGTTCCATGCCCACAACATCACTGGCCTTACGAATGAGTTTGTTGATTCTGTTGGTGTCTGCTTCCCTCAGCCTGGTGCCCCAACACACAACAGCAAACATGATAGCACTGGCCACCACAGCCTCATAGAACATCCTCAGCATCGTCTGGCAGATGTTAAAGGACCTCAGTCTCCTCAGGAAATAGAGACAGCTCTGACCCTTCTTGTAGACAGCCTCAGTGTTCTTTGACCAGTCCAGTTTATTGTCAATTCGTATCCCCAGGTATTTGTAATCCTCCACCATGTCCACACTGACCCCCTATTAAACCCCCTCCTCTACTCTCTATGTTGCCACATACAGCTCCAATCCGCTAATTAAATTTACTGATGATGTTACATTGATCTAATCTCAAATACTAATGAGGCAGCCTACAGAGAAGAAGACATCACCCTGACACAGAGGTGTCAAGAAGGCTGGTTGTGGACTACATGAGGAATGGAGATGGGCTAACCTCTATAGACATCAATGATCTGGGGTTGAGAGGGTGAACAGCTTTAAGTTCCTCGGCATCCAGATCGTCATGGATCTCACATGGTCTGTACATACCTGCTATGTGGAAAAAAGCACAACAGCGCCTCTTTCACCTCACAGTTGAAAAAGTTTGGTATGAGTCCCCAAGGACTTTCTACAGGGGCACAATTGAGAGCAGTCTGAACTGGCTGCATCACTGCCTGGTATGGGAACTGTGCTTCCCTCTATCACAGGACTCTGCAGAGAGTTGTGTGGGTAGCCCAGCGTACCTGTAAATGTGTACTTCTCTCTATTCAGGACATTTACAGAGACAGGTCTATAAAAAGGGCCTGAAGGATTATTGGAGACATGACTCACCCCAATCACAAACTGTTCCAACTGCTACCATCTGGGAAATGGTACCGCAGCATAAAAGCCAGGACCAATAGGCTCCGGGACAGCTTCTTCCACCAGGCCATCAGACTAAATAATTCATGTTGATACAGTTGTATTTCTATGTTACATTGACTGTCCTGCTGTAAATACTATTTATTATAAATTACTATAAATTGCACATTGCACATTTAGACAGAGATGTAATGATTTTTACTCCTCATGTTTATGAAGAATGTAAGGTCAATTGAATTCAAGATAGGCCAGGTGACAGAAGTATATGTAGGGGGACACTTTGCATCTAGTGATCACAATGCCATTAGTTTCAAGATAATTATGGAAAAGGATAGGTCTGTCCCTCAGGTTGAGATTCTAAATTGGAGAAAGGCCAACTTTGATGGTATCAGAAAGGATTTTGCAAGTGTTGATTAGGACAGGTTGTTTTTGGCAAAGATGTACTTAGTAAGGGGGGGTGTCTTCAAAAGGGCAATTTTGAGAGGACAGGGTTTATGGGGTATGTGCCTGTTGGAATGGAGGGCAAGGATAGCAGGTTCAGGGGACCTTGAGGAATATTGAGGCCCTGGATAAGAAAAAGAAGGAGGTTCATTGCAGGTAAAGGCAGGTAGGAACAAATGAGGTACTTGAGAAGTATAGGAAAGCACGAGAACACTTAAGAAGGAAATTAAGAGGAAAAAAATCGAGTCATGAATTTGCTCCAGTAGACAGGTGAAGGAGAATCCTAAATTCCTCTGCAGATATATTAAGAGCAAAAGAATATGAAGGGATAAAATTGGTCCTCTGTAAGGTTAGAGTGGTTATCTATGCATGGAGCTGAAAGAGATGGGGGAGGTCTTAAAAGGATTTTTTGCATCTGTTTTCACTTGGGACATGAATAGGGTCTATAAACATGAGGCAGTACAGCAGCAACGTCATGGATCCTATACAGATTATAGAAGAGGAGGTGTCTGCTGTCTAGAAGCAAATTAGGGCAGATAAATCCCCAGGGCCTGACAAAGTTTTCCCTCAGACCTTAAAGGACACGTGCTGAAGTTGCAGGGGCCCTCGCAGAGATACTTAAATAATCCTTAGCAATAGGTGAGGTACTAGAGGATTGAAGAATAGCAAATGTTGTTCTGCTCTTTAAGAAAGGATCAGGAGTAAACCAGAAAATTATGGTTTGGTGAGCCTGAGATCAGTCATAGGAAAGTTATTGGAAGCTATTCTGAGGGACCAGATATATAAGTATTTGGATAGACAGGAACTGATTAAGGATAGTCAACATGACTTTGTGTGTGGTAGGTTGCCTCTAACCATTATTTTAGAGATTTTCAAGAAAGTTAACAAGGAAAGTTGATGAAGGCAAGGCAGTGGATGTTGTCTACATGGACTTCAGCAAGTCCTTTGATGAGGTGCCACTTGGGAATTTGGTCAAGCGATTTCAGTTGTATAGCATTCAAGATGAGGTAGTAAATTGGATTAGACATTGGGCTTTGGAGAATAAGCCAGAGAGTGGATGGAGATAGTTGCCTCTCTGTCTGGAAGCCTGTGACTAGAGGTGTGACATAGGGAATCAGTGCTGGGTCTGTTGTAGTTTGTCATCTATATCAACAATCTGGATGATAATGTACTAAACTGAATCAGAAAATTTATGAATGAGACCAAGATTGGGAGTGCAGTGCATAGCAAGGAAGACTCTCAAAGCCTCCTGCAGGATTTAGACTGACTGGTGAAATGGGCTGAAAAATGGCAGATGGAACTTAATGCAGACAAGTGTGAGGTGTTGTGTTTTGGTATTACAAGCCAGGGTAGGTCTTACATGGGGAGTGGTAGGGCACTGAGGCGTGTGGTAGAACAGACAGATCTGGGAATATAGGTCCATAATTCCTTGAAAGTGGCATCACAGGGTAGGGAGGTTTGTAAAGAAAGCTCTTGGCACATTGGCCTTCATAAATCATTGTATCAAGTATAGTACTTGGGATGTTTAAGATGTTGGTGAGGCCTAATTTGAAGTATTGTGTCCGGTTTTGTTCACCTACCCATGAGAAAGATGTAAGTAAAACTGAAAGAATACAAAGAATATTTACAAGGATATTGCCAGGACTTGAGGACCTGAGTTATAGGGAATGGCTGAATAGGTTAGTACTTCATTCCCTAAAACATAGAGGACTGAGGGGAAATTTAAAAACATAGAAAAACCACTGCCGCCAGCAGCCCATTCCACGCACTCGCCACTCTCTGCATAAAAAAACTTACCCCTGACATCTCCTCTGTACCTACTTCCAAGCATCTTAAAACTATGCCCTCTCATGCTAGCCATTTCAGCCCTGGGGGAAAAAACTCTGATTATCCACATGATCAAATGCTTCTCATTATCTTGTACACCGATATCAGGTCACCTCTCATCTTCTGTCACTCCAGGGAGAAAAGGCTGAGTTCACACAAACTATTCTCATAAGGCATGCTCGCCAATCCAGGCAACATCCTTACAAAATCATGAGGGTATATGCAAACAGGCTTTTTATACTGAGGTTGGGTGAGACTGAAAGTGAAGACCATGGGTTATGGATGAAAGGTGAAACGTCTAAGGGGAATGTGAGGGGAACTTCTTCACTCAGCGGGTGGTGAGATTGTGGAACAAGTTGACAGTGAGAGTGGGGGATGCACGGTCGATTTCAACGTTTAAGAGAAATTAGGATTGGTACATGGATGCAAGGGGTACGGAGGGCTATGGTCCTGGTCAGGTTGATGGGACTGGACAGATTAATAGTTTGGCATGGACTAGATGGGTCAAAGAGCCTGTTTCTGTGCTGTAATGTACTATGACTCTAACTTTGGATTCAGGCCCAGAGGTTCTAGAGCCCTAACTCTTCCCCCATTTTGACCTGCGGATCTGTTCACAGGGCACAGTGTTCCTTCAGTGCCACCACCTACCTTAGCTTCCTTTGCTGCCACTAGACATTCTGTTTTCACTCAGCTGTCATTGTTCTCCCACAAGGAAGAGGGATGCAAAATATTTGCCCACTGCTTTAGCCAATTCTTAATTTCGCCGGATAGGAAGAAGCCCAAAGCAGGCTGCATGCTGTGCCACACTAACTCCCAGTGCACAGGAAACCCTTCCCCTGTGTGCATGTGTATATCGGAGATGTATTTGCAGCAATTCCACACCGCATATGGACGCCCCCAACAGCTGGATAGACTGAACTGACGTCTGGTGAATGATTCTGAGTACGATCGTGGGGCAGCTTTAAAACATGTCAGCGATATCCGCTCTGTTAATGAAGCTCCTGAATAATTTAGGGATCCCGAACAACACAACGGATGATCCACAGTGAGTTGTACACAGGGGAGGAGACTCCGGGAGCTGGTTCTCCCTGCCGCCGCTCAGCAGTGTGGTGTCACTGACCGAGGGAAGCGAGTCAGAGTCCAGCGGCACCTGCTCCGGGAGCAGCACTGACCGGAGTCGGCATGGCTCTCACGGTGCACCTGAAAACCGTCACCGACCTCCGGGGGAAAGGAGACCGCATCGCAAAAGTGTCCTTTCGAGGTAATTGGGGCGATCCTTCTCCTGTGCACTTACAGAGCATCGCGCCGCATTTGGATGGAGGGTTGTGATTGTAATGCGATGTCAGATTATCGGAGGTGGCACCAAAGGTATATCCAGGTGTCGGCTCGGCAGAGGGAGCTGACTTGTACTGTATTGTGCTGTGAGCCGGGCGAAACCCATTCAATGTTGGCACCAAATAATAAAAAGTTATGTTGCCCTGAGCGGTAGCGCCGCGTTTATGAACTGAAAGTCGGTCTGAATTAATTAGTTATGCTAATCCCGGTATATTTTGATAATCCGTCTATCATCCTGCGTGTGCTAACTCCGGAATAATTTGGCATTGCATCCTTTCAATTACTTCTTGTAAAAAGTACTGTAATAATTATAAATGTTGCATTAAAAAATCTGTGCAGCCCTGCGACATAAATGCAAGTTGTGCCTGATGTTGGTCACAGCAGAGCTGATCCACATTTCAATCTATTGCGTATGGGAATCCTAAGGAAAAAGCACCATTTGTGTCCATAGCCACTGCCGTGGACGCTAGCGAAGCCGGCGAGCTGAGGTGTGAGGGCAGGAGGTGTTGAAGTGCTGGTGAAGCTCCTGCCCTGACGCTTACCTCCGCCTTTCCCGTTATACCGGGCGAGTTGCGAGAGCAGGAGGGGTGGAAGGAAAATACTTAAACCAATGTGTGTCTGTGAATTAAGGGAGCAGTCTGTGTACAAGTGTATGAACATGGCATTGGCGATGTTACTGAGTCGAGACCTGCTTCTTGGGTTCTTCAGTCTGCTCATCATGAAGCGTTTTACTTCAATGAACTGAGCGGTTTAATGTTGCCGTTGAAATAGCGGAGGGGGGAAACATATCCCCGAAATCTTAAGCATTGGTTCACTAACGTGGCCAGTCATAACTCTGAACCCGTGCAGCATTAAGTGTAGAATTCCTTCGCTTTCCTTTCTTCATTAAAAAGTGAATATTATGCAAACATTCAGTGGGCCAGGCTGCAACGAAAGAGAGTTCTCGTTTCAAGTCAATTCCTTTTTTTTATTCAGTTGATATTGGACGTAGGAAGCGGGGAGAAACATTATTCAAGTGCTACTAAATAATCTTTATTGGGCGATGGCTGAATATTTATTTTAGAAATATGTATAATCTTCACAGGAAATCCAGTTTAACTTTATTGATTTGATCAAAGAAATACTCCATTAAGATTAGAGTCGCTGTCATTTTGCTGAAGACCGGAGGATAAGCAAAATGATATTTTGATCTAATTTTTGATGCTGAAATTATATTACATTTCTTCTTCTCTGGAGGGCTAGTTGTTTGGAGATACCTGAATTATATGGAGAGCTGGGAGTTGACCTGTGGAGGTCTGGGGCTCCACAGACCCCAGTGGTTAATTTAAATTGATAAACTGTGGCTAATTAAATCAGCAGATTATACTGATGAAATTGCAGTTATGGAAATAACTTTGGGCTCAAGAATATCATTGAAGTTTAAATAGAACCAAATATAGCTGCCAATGTACAAAAGTCTGCCTGTCATGAGATAAACAACCTAGTTTAGTGAGGCCAGTTGGTGGGTAAATACCACAGAACACCTGCAGACTTTTCCAGTTGCCTTTTACCATCATTATCAGATTATGAATTAGAGGAGGGGCTGCACATATGACCCACAGCAAACAGAGGAACAAACATAGTCAATTTATTCAGTAAACAATCTGTTTAAGGTGCAGAGGAAATAAATTACACCAACTTCTCCCAGTAACAACATGAGAATTTGCTCACATCCCCTTCTTAAAAAGTAGGTGTTAAAGTACATCTATAGAACAGCCAAGCCTATGAATGTGGTGGGTAGGGAAGGGCGGGGGGGGGGGGGGGGGGGGGAGAAGGGAAAAGGATGAGGGGAAGTGGAGGGAAGAGGGAGCCCACTTGACCTTAATGAGAGCTCTCATTAAACCTCCCACCCACAACATCATTAAGCCTGCTACTTTCTGATTTTTTTTAATACCTTCTGACTCCAGCCAACTTCGGTCTATATATTCTAAAAAAACTTTATTCTCTCTATGAACAACAACAAACTCTCACACATGTAATTTCTTTGTGTCATGCTATATCATTCTGTGCTTGCTGACATACAGGACATTTATTGTTAATTAAGCAATGTTTCAATTTCACAATCTCACTCTTGTTCCAAATCCTCGCATAAACTTGGCTATCACACCAATATAATCTCCTCCATTTCTGTTGTTATCTAAGATGTCCACAACCTTTTTGTTCTATCATTTTGATTATTCATAGTTTTAATCTGCTGCTCACTTACAACTGCACCATTATGTGGTAAAGTGGCAAGCTCAGGAATTCCCTTCCCCAATGATTCTACCTCTCCAGCTCTCTCTCTCTCTCCACTGCTGAGACACTTTTTTAAAACTACGTCTTTGATTAAACTTGTGACCATCTTCCCATGCATGACATCAAATATTTTTGAATATTCTACTATGAATCACCTTGGTACAGCTTACATAGTTAAAAATGCTCCATAAATGTAAGTTGCTGTTGAAATGTGGCACTTTGT
Source organism: Hypanus sabinus (assembly GCF_030144855.1). Lineage (NCBI taxonomy): Eukaryota > Metazoa > Chordata > Chondrichthyes > Myliobatiformes > Dasyatidae > Hypanus > Hypanus sabinus. Next base: position 41,877,313 of record NC_082715.1, on the reverse strand, counting down.
ACAGTGCTATATCGCTTCAGTACTGCACTAATGTGTGGGAATCAAATGTAAATTCTTCTGTAACTGAATGTTGTCATCAGTATCCACAGTCTGAGGAGTGGCTTACAACTTCCGATAGCATTTACATCCAATTCTCCATGTCCATTCTTAATCTGACATATCATCTGTACCCCCGCCCCATCCCCACCATGTTCCAAACAGGCTGCCCAGTGTAAGCTTGGGGAACAGATGAGCTTCAAGATTTAACAATACACCTCCTTTCCTCCTTGCACCATAATGGGCCAGTTCTGCTGTAAGGCTATTCATCTGTAACTTCGATTAAAATGTCCTCTCTCCACACTCACGCAAACACTTGTGGTGTGCGGGGCATTTCCAGGATTTTCCCCTTGGTTTCAGATCTCAGAAACAGCTCTGACCTGAATTTCACAGCTTTAATATGTCCTTTTGCCTGTCTTATCCTCTTCTGTCGCCTTAATTGATTTACTGGCTTGCTCCATAAACATTAAAGCATCTCAACTACCCTGGTAACATCTCATTCCATTTTAGCATATCCATCCTCCCTGCTCCGTCCTCTCTGCTCTTAATAAAAACACAAATTGCTGGCAGAACTCAGCAGGCCAGACAGCATCTGTGGGAGGAGGTAGTGACGACGTTTTGGGCCAAAACCCTTCATCAGGAGTTTTTTTCCCTCTTTCCCAGTTCTGACAATATGGATCTAATCTGAACAGTTCACCACAGATATTACCTAACCTGCTCATAGTTTTAGCATTTTCTGTTCTCATTTTTATTCTTCTGTTTTGTAGATGAAAGTGTTATCAAACTGATAACAAAATGATTGCACACTGGAGAATGTCTCTGGGATCCACCTAATCACCAGTGCCTTTTTTATGCATTTCAATTCTTATCAAGATGGTTTTGTATTTAGTGCATTTCTTGGTATCAAAGACATGGATAATGACTCACACTACTTGGTTTTAACATATTCAGTTATCATATTGAAGAAAGACTGTGAGGTTATGTTTGGCAGCATCTATGGAGGAGAATGGAGAGTCAACATTTTGAATTGAGATTGGACGTAATGAAGTCTCGACTCAAAACATGAACTGTCCGTTTCCTTCCATAGCTGTTGCCTAACTGGCATAGTTCCTCTAGCATTTTGTGTGTTGCTCCACATTCCAGCACCTGAAATCTCTTGCATCTTCTTAGGCTGTGGTGCTTTGGTTGATTTGAAAATTATATGAAAAAAATTTAGATCGATGTAATTGTGTTAGTTTTCCAAGTCTTAAAAGCATTGTCACCCCTAAATACTTCTCAGTTTCCCATCAAAAATACTCGTTACAGTTGTAATAACTATGAAATTACTTTTTAATCTAAGTTCATTGTTGTACATGTAATGTTGAGTTCCATGCAACCAAGCAGGTCAGATTCTGAGTGAGCAGTCTGAAATTTGAAATGCACTTGTGCCAAACCCCCAGGCTATAGTCAGAATGAAAATTAAAGAGAAGGTTTTCAAGGAAATGTCTTTAAAATCAATGTGAGGAGATCTCACAATCCAAGTTTAATCACAACGAGCATGTAACCTTTAAAACATATTTTACAACTTGACAAAACACAAAATGAAGGATGTGAAGCATATATTCGATCCACATAAGATAAAATCGTTAGTAAGTATGAACATATAATGTATCTCACAGCCACATAACGACATAATCTGCAATTTATATTTTTTGTGTTTGTCATTATCACTCCACATATTGTTCAAGGTTCAAAGTATGTATACATTATACAACCTTGTGATTCATCTCTTTACAGGCAGCCACAAAACAAACAACCACAAAAATCCCATTAAAAAGAGAAGACTGTCAGACACCCAGTGTACAGAGAAAAAAAACAATAAAAGCAAGCAAATAGCATTTAAAACTGAAGATACTGGTGTTATTTTCTAACACTACTGTCACATCTGCTACTATTGTTAAAGATAATGAAACCTGTTTTATTTCTTGTTTTTTAAGAGACCTTCCTCTCTTTCAGAAAAGAAGAAATCTAAATAGCTTTTCCAATTTTAACCTCTATACAATTCACCAAAAAATAAGTTAAGCAAATTTTAGCATGGTTGTTTGCAGAAGTTATGAAGCTGTTTTAAAAGAAAATAATACATTCAGTAGTTTGCAACTTTTTGTATTGATAAAAAACCTATTGTCACTTTTTGCTACGTACCAGTTCGTGAAATTTAAAAAATTGGAGTCTTCAAAGAATCTTCAAATCTTTGAAGATTCAAATTACAGGTTGAAAAATAGATTTGTAAAAGTCACATTCAATTATTTTATTCTTATAGTAAAAAATAATTTACTCATTTAAGGGATATGCCTGTTTTTGGCTTGGTCCAGTTAAATTTTAGCTAATAGTGATTCACAGTGCTTTTGGGTAGAGAGACCCTGGATATAATGATGAAGTGATGATAAAAATTTCCAAGTCAGAACAGTGAGTGACTCACAGGAGAACTAGCAGGTGGTGGTGTTTCTGTGCATCTGCTGCACTTGTCCTCCTTGGTGGTAAAGGTCGCAGGTTTTGGAGGTGCTGCCTGAGTACCTTGGGCAAGAAACTGCAGCATCCTTTGTAGATGCTATATCCTACAACCACTGTATGTAGGTGGTGGAGGGAAGGTTTCGGTGGCTGGTAGGACACTAATCAAGCTGTTTGCCATCTTTGACAGTGTTGATCTTCGTGGCTATCGTTGATGCTGCAAGTGGAAAATATTCAATAATATTCATGAGTTGCATAAAATGGAATGGTTATGGTGTATTCTCAACATTACTACTGTGACAACTGTTCACCGATACTACATTATAGAAACATGGAAACATAGAAAACCTACAGCACAATACAGGCAATTCGCCCACAATGCTGTGCCAAACATGTCCCTACTTTAGATATTAGTAGGCTTATCTATAGCCCTCTATTTTTCTAAGCTCCATGTACCTATCCAGGAGTCTCTTAAAAGACCCTATTGTAACCACCTCCTCTACTTTTACTGGCAGCCCATTCCATGCACTCACCACTCTCTGAGTAAAAAACTTAACCCGACATCTACTCTGTGCCTGCTCCCCAGCACCTTAAACCTGTGTCCTCTTGTGGCAACCATTTCAGCCCTGAGAAAAAGCCTCTGACTATCCACATGATCAATGCCTCTCATCATCTTGTACACTTCTATCAGGTCACCTCTCATCCTCACTCAACCTATTCTCATAAGGCATGCTCCCCAAACCAGGCAACATCATTGTAAATCTTCTCTGCACCCTTTCTATGGCTTCCACATCCATCCTGTAGTGAGGCAACCAGAACTGAGCACAGTGCTCCAAGTGGGATCTGACCAGGGTCCTATATAGCTGCAACATTACTTCTCGGCTCCTAAATCCAATTCCATGATTAATGAAGGCCAATACACCATATGCCTTCTTAACCACAGAGTCAACCTGAGCAGCTGCTTTGAGTGTCCTGTGGACTCGGACCCCAAGATTCCTCTGATCCTCCACACTGCCAAAAGTCTTACCATTAATATTATATTCTGCCATCATATTTGATCTACCTAAATGAACCACTTCACACTTATCTGGGTTGAACTCCATCTGCCACTTCTCAGCCCAGTTTTGCATCCTATCAATATCCCACTGTAAGATCTGACAGCCCTCCACACTATCCACAACACCTTCAACCTTTGTGTCATCAACAAACTTACTAACTCATCCCTCCACTTCCTCATCCAGGTCATTTATAAAAGTCACGAAGAGTAAGGGTTCCAGAACAGATCCCTGAGGCACACCACTGGTCACCAAACTCCATGCAGAATATGACCCATCTAAAGCCACTCTTTGCCTTTTATCAGCAAGCCTGTTCTGGATCCACAAAGCAATGTCCTCTTGGATCCCATGCCTCCTTACTTTCTCAGTAAGCCTTTCATGGGGTACCTTATCAAATGCCTTGCTGAAATCCATACACACTACATCTACTGCTCTTCCTTCATCAATGTATTTAGTCATATCCTCAAAAAATTCAATCATGCTCATAAGGCAAATCCTACCCTTTACAAAGCTGTGTTGACTATTCCTCATCATATTATATCTCTCCAAATGTTCATAAATCCTGCCCTTCAGGATCTTCTCCATCAACTTACCAACCACTGAGGTAAGACTCACTGGTCTATAACTTCCTGGGCTATCTCTACTCACTTTCTTGAATAAAGGAACAATATCTGCAACCCTCCAATCTTCTGGAACCTCTCCCGTCCCCATTGATGGTGCAAAGATCATTGCCAGAGTCTCAGCAATCTCCTCCCTCGCCTCCCACAGAAGCCTGGAGTACATTTCGTCCGGTCCCAGCGACTTATCCAACTTGATGCTTTCCAAAATCTCCAGCACATCCTCTTTCTTAATATCTACATGCTCAAGCTTTTCAGTCTGCTGCAAGTCATCCCTACAATCACGAAGGTCCTTTTCCATAGTGAATACTGAAGTATTCACTCACACATTGATGCACAATGTTTTTTTTAACATCTTGGAATCATGAAAGCGATAAATGCAAGTCTTGCTTTCTTCATAGTTATTATATTGCTAACCATCCTTAACAGATTTCTTTGAGTTTGATATCTTTAGTGGTCTCGCTGTGACCTGAGCAGTTTTAGCTAGCAGTGATTTGTTTTAGACCTGTGGCAAAATATACTTCTGGAAGGTGTTGCAGACATTAGATCCAATTAAGTGTCTCTTAGTTTTCCTTCATTTCTCACCAGGACCTTTCATTGCTCTGATGCCCGATTTCCTGAGGTTGCTGCACTATAGCCCCATTGATTGTTTTGTGGTTGGACTGCTACATCATTGCACTTAGTAACCACTCCTCCATTTTAATTCATGTGATTTCCCCACTGCCTGGGTGTTGAAGTGACTGTATCAGTACACTCACTGCAAATTGTTATTATTCCCCTCAAAAACCTTGTTAATCATTGATCAATTTCTAGCCTATCATTTTATTTGTATTCATAAAAGTTATTCTCAAATTTATTCATCAAATGGAATGTTACTTAATAGAAATACTGCCAATGGGGACCCTGTCAAAGTATCCCATGGTATATTGTAGATGATTTGAACTGAATCTTTCTTAGAACTTAGATGTTGAGGTTCATTTTCATGATTCATTTAATTTTCATTTTTTGGGATCAATCCTGGATGTTGGTGAGCTTTTTGGCACTGCACTCATCCAGACAATTGGAGAGTACACCATCACAGTTCTGACTTCAGCTCAGCTTCTGACCCATCCTTGAAGCCATGGTATTTATGTGGCTGGCCCAAATGAGGTCATGATTTATGATAACATTGTTGAATGTCAAGGGTAGGTAGTTAGATTTTCTTCTGTTGTATATGATTACAAGAGCATATCAGAGGATGAGTATCCTGTGGCAAGTGACTCACCTCCTGACCCTCAATGCTGTTAACTAGCACTTAGGTGATGCGAATGTTATGTGCCTGAAGAGTTTAACCCTGTGCCATCATCTGTGAGCTTCCTCATTGATGGAAGGACAGTCATTTGTCATCCCAAGGAACTCCTGCAGTAATTTCCTGGGGCTGGGATGATTAACCTCCACCATCTCCCTTTGTGAGCAGTACAACTTCAAGCACTGAAGTGTTTTATTTTCTTTGAGGCCCATTGACTTCAGTTTTACCAGATTTCCTTGATGCCATTCACTGCTCTGTGGTCCAGGGCAATTATTCATACTTCATCTTGTGTTTGGACCAAAGTTGTGAAAAGTCTAGAACAAAGCGATCCTGAGAAAATCCAGACTGGGCATCAGTGAGAAATAAGTGTCACTTGATGGCACTATTGATGACACTTCACTTCACTTTGTCATTGATTCAGAGCAGACTGGACGGTTATTAGCAAAATCGAACTTGTCCTGATTTTATATGACCAGGGTTTTTCCACATCTCAGAAATGCCAGTAAAGTAATTGTACTGCAACACAGTGCTAGTTCTGAAGCACTACAGTTGTAATTTTTGCTTGATTCCACTGTCTGTATTTTATCCGTTGTTCTCAGCCAATATCATCTCAGTGGTATTCCTGTTCTGTCCAGCATATTGTTATTAAAACTGGATCATTAGATGAGCAAAGACACAAGACACTACTATCAGTGTCCCCACTAAGGAATGAGATCAAAAATGAAAGATAAATATTAAGTATGAACATAGCAGAAGTGATCAGCCCATGCAAACTAATTGCCTTCTCTGACTGCTTTCCCCATTGTAAATTGTTTGAGACTTCACAACGTATCTCATTCAACCTATTATCGTACGTTAAAAATGAAATGCATAAACAATACATCATAGTGAAATAATTACTATAATCTATTAATTCCCCTGCCATTTTATAAGCCTCCAATAATGGATATATTTACCAAGAATTTTGTGATAAGTTTAGACAAATTTCTTCCTGAATAATAAGTACAAACTGAATTGTAAAGATGCACAAAGAAACAGACAGATTGGTTTTGTATATACCAGCTCAGATATTGATTATATTACTGGGCTAATGGTTTGCATTGGTGTCTTTACATTGCACTGGTTCCTAACGTTAAAGGTATTAAATATTTCTAATCATCTGAATATGCTCTTTGACTGCTCATTAATCTATTGCTATGGTAATGGAAACACTTTTCCTGTTTCAAATAACTACCTGCATATGTTTTAATGGAGAAGATAATTTTCTCTTTGTTCTATGGTACATTACTGAACTATGTTAGACTAGATTGTATCAAATTCAATACTAACAAAATGTTTTAAGTCCAATAAATACATACAATAAATTGATAGTTTCAATCTCTCGCAATCTACCCATATATTAATAATACATAATGCAAAAAATGAATCTTATTGTCAGTATTCCAAAAAGATACTTTAGAAACAATCCAATATACAAAAACTAACTTTTTATGTAAAAGGGGTTTATTAGGAATTTACTTGCTAGAAGTCCAAGGAGCAAGGCAGCAAAAGCATTGATTAACATTAACCTAATTCTTCCCTCAGGAATTTTTTTCACCTGAGTCAAGTGTTGTATTCAATTATTAATCCCCTTGAAAAGGCAAAGTATATTTCTTACGTTAAGTATAGAACAGGGTTGCTTTACCTTTTCAAAACACAATATAATTGAATTCATCTAGTTCCCAAGTACCAGATAAAAGCACCTCAATCCCCAATGAGTGTAAGTGGATGAAGGATTATGATGGATAGTTGCTAGGAGTGTATGAATACATCATTAAATTAATTGCAAAAAGATTTACAAGAAGAGAAAAGAAGATTGGGTTAAGAAAAAGGAATAAAAGAGATAGAAAGTAAAGTTACATACAAATTAAATTGAAAAATTTGACAATTTAAATTTTCCCAAAATGACTCTCAAGCAGATAATCATAACTATTCACTTACTAGGGAAGTAAGTAAGTAAGTTGATGGATTGACATTAATGAGCATTATATGGTTATTTGGGCTGTTAATTGCAAGCACATATTAACTTTATTAATTAACCTAATTTATTAATTATTTATATTAACATATTAACTTTCATTCCTTTTAATGAGCATTAAAAGGATTTTTTGAGAAGTTTCAAGTTGCATTAACCAGAGCATTGTTTTGCTAATTCCAGAATACAGCATCTCAGAAGAGGGCTTGATAATGCATTTTATTGAAATATTTCCAATGGGCTTATTAAAGCAGTTTATATTTTTCTGATCTTAATCTTCAAAATTGGCAATTCCATTTATAATATAAATTAAATGTTGCCACATTCAAATTAGTTATGAAGATTTTATTTGCCTTTCGATCATAGTCAAAATGTATATATAGATTTGGAACATTTAAGTATTGTCACACTTTCCTCATTAAGAATATCCTGATCCAAATTAATAAACTGCTAATTGTAACTTTGAACAGAATAATGCAAGTTAGAAACACATCTGCATATGCTGAAATGCTGAAATAAATACTGAAGTTTCTAGAAACACTCAGCATGTCAGTAGCATTTGTAGAGAAAATGTTTCCTTAGACTATTGAGTTTTAGACAGTATTTTTAATTAAACTGAAAATTATAAATGCCATTGAATTCAGCAATACCATGTTTTTGTCTTTCCTGACTGACATTTTTGTTTTCTGCTAAATTTCAGGCCTTTCATTTTACACAAGAGTTCTGGAAAACTGTGAAGATGAGGCACAATTTGATGAGGTAAAGTTATCTCCTCAATTATTTTATTATGTTAAAAATCTGTTCTGGCCGGCAGCAGATTCATGTAACGCATGTCAGTCCATAGCCTCCTCTACTGCTACAATGAGGCCATACTCAGGCTGGAAGAACAACACCTTATACTCTGTTTTGACAGCCTCCAACCTGATGGCATGAACATCAATTTCTCGACCTTTCAATAATTTCTCACCCCCCCTTCACGATTCCCCCATTCCAATTTCCTCTCTCGCCTTATCTCCTTACCTGCCCATCACCTTCCTTTGGTGCTCATCCCTCTTCCCTTTCTTCCATAGTCTTCTATCAGACTCCCCCTTCTCCAGCCCTTTATCTCTTTCACCAGTCAACTTCCCAGCTCTCTACGTCACCCATCCCCTTCTTCTGGTTTCACATCATTTACCACCTTGTATTTCTTCCTTCCTTCCCTGCGCCCCCCCCCCCCCCCCACCACCTTTTGGTCTGACTTCTCACCTTTTTACAAGTCCTGATGAATGGTCTCGACTGAAACATTGGCTATTTACCCTTTTCCTTGGATGCTGCCTGGCCTGCTGAGTTCCTCCAACATTAAGCCTGATTTGTCCCCATAACCTGATTGGTTCCCTCAAGCTTCATGTATTTACGTTATGGATTTATCTAATGCTTGCTCAACACACCCAACCTTTGTGACATTAGCAAATTTACTAACCCAACCCTCCACTTCCTCATCCGGGTCATTTATAAAAATCACAAAGAGTAGGGGTCCCTGAGGCATACCACTGGTCACTGGCCTCCATGCTGAATATGACCTGTCTACAACCACTCTTTGCCTTCTGGATCCACAAAGCAATGTCCCCTTGGATCCCATGCCTACTTCCTTTCTCAATAAGCCTTGCATGGGATACCTTATCAAATGCCTGGCTAAAATCTACAGCTCTACCTTCATCAATGTGCTTAGTCACATCCTCAAAAATTCAATCAGGCTCGGAAGGCACAAACTGCCTTTGACAAAGCCATGCTGACTATTCCTAATCATATTATGCCTCTCCAAATGTTCATAAATCCTGTCTCTCAAGATCTTCTCCATGAACTTAACAACCACTGAAGTAAGACTCCCTAGCCTATAATTTCCTGGGATATCTCTATTCCCTTTCTTGAATGAGGGAGCAACATCTACAAAACACCAATCTTCCAGAACCTTTCTGTTGCCAGATCCATCATCCATTCTCCATCATCAATGCCAGAGGCTCAGCAATCTCCTCCCTTGCTTCCCACTGTAGCCTGGGATACATCCCATCTGGTCCCGGTAACTTATCCAACTTGATGCTTTTCAAAAGCTCCAGCACATCCATATCCTCTTTCTTAATATCTACATTCTCAAGCTTTTCAGTCCACTTTAAGTCATCCTTACAATTGCCAAGATCCTTTTCCTTAGCTAATATTGAAGCAAAGTATTCATTAAGTGCCTCTTCTATTTCCTCCTGCTCCATACCCACTTTTCCATTGTCACACTTGATTGGTCTTTTTCTCTTATGACTTATCCTTGGGATTTTCCTTAATCTTGTCCGCCAAGGCCTTCTCACGGTCCCTTCTGGCTCTCTCCTCCAGAAGAGCTCTTAAGCTCCATCCTGCTAGACTTATAATCTTCTAGATTCATGTCATTACCTAGTTTTTCAAACCTTTCGTAAGCTCTTCTTTTCTTCTTGACTAGATTTACAACAGCGTTTGTGCACCGTGGATTTTGTACCGTACCGTACCATCCTTTCCACGCCTCATTACATTATTCTACAGTTGACAGATCTTGTTGCTTTGGAGTTCTTAGTTGGATTCTGATAAATGAAATTAAACAGAGTATAAGGAAAGGGCATTATAAAATCTGGAGGGAAAATTTGTTTGAATGCATATGTATCATTGGTTTTATATTGCTATATTTCTTCACTATTCTTGGTTGGTGCGGCTGTAATGAAACCCAATTTCCCTCGGGATCAATAAAGTATGTCTGTCTGTCTGTCTGTCTGATTTGTGTCAGCAGCTATCAAGTAGTGGATAGAGGTGTACACAGACTGGACATCCATTTTCACCATGGACATCCAGTCCCTATACACTTCCATTCCACAATCAAAAAGGACTTTAAAGCTCTCTGCTTCATTCTGGAAGCACCTCAACCAAGAAAATGGGCACTGAATCAAAAAGAGAGTGGACTTTGTGTTCAGGCAGGTGGGATGATTTATTCTGTGGCCCACTACAGTTTCCAGTTCCTCTCTTTGTAAAACAGTCTCACTGCCATTTCGGACCTTCTCCCTACTAAAATATTGTCATACAGTCATTCAGACCAGATCTGGGACTGGATCCTTTTTATATTGGAACTACCCCATTCAAGTTCAAGCTTATTGGCATTCAACAGCTAAACAAAACATTACTCCTCAGGGACCAAGGTTCAAAACACAGTGTATATATCACATACAGCAAATAAAATAACATTAATATTATAATACCAACAGATAAAAAAATTATTCTGCAGGTACATGTACAAGTTAACATAAAGTGCATATACAGTATGACATGTAGTTAAATATACAACAGTCCTACAGGTGCTGTCATAATGTGTAATGGTGGTAGCAGGGTGTTCAGAAGTCTCACAATCAGGGGGATAATGCTGTTACCCAGCCTAATAGAGCTTGTTCTTATTTGGCAGTACATTCTGCCTGATAGTAGAAGGTCACAGAAATTGTGGGATAGATGACAGGGATCCTTAACAATACTGTGGGTTCTAACAATGCAGTGTTTCTTGTGTATGTCATGGATTTAAAGGAGAGAGATGCAGGTGTTTCTCTCAGTAGTCCTCACAATCCATTGTAGGGTTTTGTGGTCAGATGCTTTGCAATTCCCATACCGGACAACAATATAGCTAAGAAGTAGAGTCTGATTGTCACCCAGCTTCCTTATTTTTTGCCCCACTCTAAAGGGCCTCATGTTGATTATAGAAATGTTATTCAAGACTGTCCAATATCTCTATAACTTCAGATTTCCATCAATGAACATTTTCTCAGTTGACTTGAAATTATTAAGTATCATTCTACTGTCCCTGTAGTGATCCTAACTATCAATAAGAGTCTGGTTCTACAGTTCTGCTGCTCCTGAACCCTTTCATTATAGACCAACTATAACAATCAATATCCTAACCAGTCAAAACTCAATCTTTTTGTATCCTGAATCTCACTTTCCTTACATTCTCCCAGTACTGCCACATTTACAAGTTATCACTATTCTAAATATTTTAATCTGTGCCTGAATGTTAGAGACATTTAGTAACCACTACAAAGCATTACAGCCTCTGACAGGAGGTGAGCATGCACTCTCCTGCCTTGACTCTTGTTAATACTGTCTAGTTTGCTGTCTGGGGCCTGGTGAGGGCTGAAATCCTGCCACACAGGGTCAGTGAGCAAACCACTGCATCTGCTTGAGAAAAGTGGGCAGACGGAGATGTTGAGCAGCAAGTCCAACCAGTGAGCCAAGTCCAACTCAATCTGGTTCAGTGCAGTTCACTGAGAGAGACACCAATGCAAGATAATAAATGGAGGTCTAGGCCATCAGGCCCCTCAAGCCTGTCCCATTTTTCAATATGTATATAAGAATCTACCTTTTCTGTACCAATTCTTCAATATCTCTCAATTCCTCGATCTTTCAAATACGTACCCATCTCCACCTTAAATATATCTAATGATCTGTCCTACACCACCCTCTAGCGCAGAGAATTCCAGCGATTCACAACCCTCTGAGAGGAGAAATGTCCAAGAACCTCAGTTTTATACAACTGGCTCTTATTGTGTAGTTATCCCCTTGTTTGTGTTTCTTCCACTCATGACCTTATCTCAACATCTACCATTTGGACTGTGTATATTCGAAAAAGTGTTACCCCTTATTGTTGTAAACTCCAAGGGAGTTTACAAGCTGTCCAGCCACTCTTCATAGGCTAATCCTAGTACCCTTATGAATCTACTTCGGATCACCTCCAATGCTACTACATTGCTTTTGGGTAAGGGGACCAAAACTATGCACAGCATTCCAGATGTGGTCTCACCAACGCACTGTATAACTGTCAGAAAACCACCCCAGCCTTAAACTCCATCACCTTTGCAATAAAGGCCAACATGCTGTTTGGCTTCTTAACTACATGCTAGATCTCCACTAGAAGGATCACCTCTGTTTAACATAGCCTTCCTACTCTATAGCTCTCCTGATAATGAAGATGATTTACTCTGAGTATTGGTTAAACGGTGTTCCATTGTAGATTTTCTGAAACATTGATCACAATATGTTGTCACCAGGACTGCACACGGCATTCCAAGAGAGGTTGCGCATAGCTTGTGCAAAAACAGAATATTGTACCTCCTTACATGCTCAAACTGCTCACGATTATGTTCAAAAGTCATAACTGTACCAGCATTTACTCTGTTCTGTGCTCCCTTATATTTGAACATGCACACAGATGTCTTTTCTTTTACAACTAATTAACCGCATTTCTTTGAAAAATATATGAATGTTCATGGGTCTCTCCATCCACATGCAAATTGCTACACTTACCAACGTCAGCAACATTTGCCATTTTCAAGCCCCATCTCCCAACACTTTATTATCCATCTGCTCTGTTTACTTGCATTTACGCTTTTGCATTAGCTGTAGATTTACAGATCATAAACCCAACTACATCCAGATCACTGAAACAATCACAAAGTATCCAAATCCACCTACAGTTGCACGATGTTTAACGGGTTTTCAAATCAGCGTGATTTATTGCCATTGATACCAAAGGCTCTGATCTTTAAAAATCTGCTATGTGATTGAGATACTGAACTACGTTTGTTCTATTTACCTGCTGAACTTCCTTCGCATGTTATTGGTGTCACTTCATCAAAATTTACAATTAATTTTATAAAATGTGCCATTGTGTTTGTTAGCCCTGACTGATTGCCTATTTCAATTCAACAAAGCATTCCCAAAGATGGAGCAATCATTTTACTATTATTGAAGTCCAACTACTGAACCTGGAGACACCACACCCAGGCTTACCTGTGTTGCTCCATATTCATACTGGCACTCATTTCAAAACTGGAAGCAGTTATTCCTCCAGCTTTTGTGGCTGTAATAAGCACCAAGGAGACTAAAGGATAGTAACAGTTTTAGACAATGAAAAATATTAAAAGTCTGCTTCATAGGAGTTTCAGTGCTGGGAAACTTTGGAGTCACTGATTTAAAGTATTTCTGGTCTTTAGTGTAATGGCACAGAAAATGGGACAATTACTTTATTTCTCATGTTCAAATCATATACGAAAACATGGGCTAAGTTCCACAAGCAATCATCTGAGAGTGTAATTGAACCCATTGGGAAATCTCCTGGCACAATTGATCTTGTTTTTCAAGTATCCGTTGTGCACCTGATGATATCAGCATTAATCAGCCACTGTACTTGGTGTTGCAGATACATGAAATTTTATCACTGGTTCTTCTACCATTAATTTCATTCTTTTTGTATTTGTGCATATAGCTACAAGCTGCAATTTCTGCCTTATTAATCATACGCACTTTTCAATTTCCCAAGAACCTTCTCCCTCGTGATGGAAACTTCATGACAACTGACACCTGGAACTTCCACCATAAGGCTAGTGTCTTCCCCAGAGAAGACTGATGCAAAATACATATTCAGCTCGTCCACCATTTCCTTATCCCATTACTAGCTCTCCAGCTTCTTTTTCCAGTGGTCTGATATCCACTTTTGCCTCTCTTTACACTTTCTGAGGAAACTTTTGGTATTCTCTTTAATATTATTGGCCAGCTTACTTTTGGATTCTATCTTTACCTTCTTAATTATTTTTAGTTGCCTTCTGTTGGTTTTTAAAAGCTTCCCAATCCTCTACCTTCCCAGGAATCTTTGCTCTATTATATGCCCTCTCTTTTGCTTTTATGTTGGTTTTGACTTCTCTTGTTAGCCACAGTTATGACATCTTCCTTTTATATACTTGCACTATAGGAATTTCCCTCACAGAATCCAGCACCAACCTAATTTTCCCAAACCACCTGCATATTGAAATCACATTGCCCTTTTGGTATGCATTTTATAATTCCCATTGTAATTTGTAGACCACATCCTTCCTACTCTTTAGGGGTCTGTATATAACTCCATTTAGGGTCTTTTTACCCTTGCATTTCCTTAGCTCTATCCACAGTGATTCATTAAATGATGTTGTGGATGAGGAAACCAAGAGGAGAGATAAGATCATAAAAGGAGCAATACAAGTTCAAATGTTCAAAGGTTCGTTTATTATCAAAGTATGTATCCATATATGACTCTGAGATTTGTCTTCTCCAGGTAGCCACGAAACAAAAAAATCTATGAAAATCTTTCAGAGAGAAAAACATCAAACCACCCCCTTACTAAAAAAAATGGCAAGCTGATCATCAAGCCTCCCCCATTCATCCTTCCCCCACACAAAAAGTAACATTATGGAATAAGACATCAACCCCAAACTCCCCTCCTCTCACACAAAAAAAAACCAACAGAATGCAACAAGAACATCAACCTCCAAATCCACTCCCCTTGTGCAACAAAACAGAAAGGAGTGGTCAAAAACACAGAATGTAGAAACTGTAAGTCTGAAGAAGTCCACAATCCTTAAGCATAATAGTCCAATCCATAAACGCAGAGCCATGGTAACATCCTACAACAGCGTCAAAAGAGAGAGAGATCACTTGAACACAGAAGCCCTGCCTGCCACAGCGAGCCACCACAGAGGCATAGGCCAATCACAGACTCCTTCTCCAGCTGCCGAGGGATCCCATCAGCGATCAAAAGGCAGGCAGTCGGTATTGAACGCTTGCTTGCCTGCCGCATTCGCCTCGATGACTCTTTCTTCATCGATGTTTTAATTGGTGATTAATGGACACTATAATTGGCATAACGGAGTTGAACACCTCTAAGTTTCTTCACCTCAAGGCCATTCGAGTGTGCACTCGCTTCCTGAAATATTCACGCAGCCAGCAAAGCACTGGATCATTCAATCTATCTCCAAACTGTCGATCACAGGCTCTAACAGCTTCAGAAGGATTAATAAGATAATACTCCAGTGAACTAAATGTACTTTCACAAGATCAAGGTGCTCAAACTAGAAGAAGAAAAAGAAGGGACGAGATGAAGAGAAAGATGTCTTGCACACAGCACTAGCATTTGGTATTGAAGATACTTGAAATCTTATTACTGTTTCTTCTACCACTAATGTAATTATTTTTCTATTTGTGCATCTGGCTACATGTGACTATTTCAGCCTTATTGATCATCCTACAATTTTCAGTAGTATTCAGTAAGTCATGGCACTGGACTCAAGTAGGACAGACAATCTTGTAGGACACTGCTCAAACACCATGAGATCATCGTGTTCTTTTTTTCATTTTCCCTCATTTCCCTGCTGTAATCTTTGCAACTATCTGTTGCTTCTATGGCAAGAGTCCCCTAATGATATAAGGCATATCACACAGTTCTGTTATGGCATAGAAGCAGAGTTAGGAGCTTTTCTTGGAGTTCTTTTTAGGAAGTGCATGGGTCTTGTTCTAATGCACAGTTCTGAGCAGAAAACACTATACACCTGTTCATATAACGTTGGCCAATTTCATTACTTTTTTGTGGGGTAACTGTCACTGTACACACCAAAAAGAACGATGTCAGATTTCCTAACATTTTATCATATTGTTTTTCATTTCAGACGTTGAATCTGCTGAAGGCATTTCATAGTACACACTAGGAATTTTTATACTGGAGTTTCTTTCAAGTGTATTTCACATGGTCCTATTAAAGACATGGACTCCAGCGATTTTCAGTGTAAAATGCTAATTCAGGCTGTTCTGGATTTTGCAGTTTATAGAACAAGAGCAAGATAAGTGTGTTATGTGGAACATGCTAGTATCAGAAGAAGTTCCATTATTGCTAATTACATTTTCTAGGTAGAACTAATATTTAAAATAATCCCAACTCCTGACAACATTCCTCTGTCTTGGAGCAAATCTGAATCACTAATATGTGACTGTGGGCTGTATGACTCTTTTCTATCTCCTAAAATATAATAAGATAATATTAATGAGGTATCGCAGAAGGAGTTTGGGCAACACAAGTGTCTTGTTTCATGTGTTTTACAATTCAATTTGAATGGAAAACCAATCACATGGGAAATCAGTGAACTTGTACAAAATTCCATGAGCCGTATTTTCCTTCAGCATTTCTATACATCTGGGTCATTGATGTTTGAACAACATCTCTTCACATGTTGCTTCTATAATTTAGGTTAGCACATACGTGGGAGATACCCTACTGATTAAGTTCAGCTACTCTTAGGGACCAGCTCACTTTGTAGGTTACAGCCCCATCCAAATCCTTGAAACTTTACCCAACCTCCCTGCAGTAATGATCTTTACCTTAACACTGCACCCAGAGTAATATACTAACCAACATTCAAGAATCACCAATCTTTTCCACAATTCCACCTTGACTCGTTTACTAATAGCCTACTTAACAACTGGAAATGGATGTCTGAGTGTGGTGCATTTGGCCTCACCTGCTGCTGAACTGTGAAATGGGTTCTCAAAAAAAAATTATCAATTCGCCCTGCACAAACATTATAGCATCATTCCAGTTCTAGACAATTGACTTTAGTAGTGAATTCCTTTCTGTTTGGAAAGGACTGCGAAAATTTGTGCTGTTCCAACTGAGACAACACCGATGTGGTTTTCCCTGATTTATCTTATCAGCCCAGCTTTTGAAGACAGCATTAAACAGTATTAATCTGTATCTGAGGAGAAATCCTGAAGTTGCTGTAATTTTCAGTGTTGCTGCCAAAAAGCAGTAGTTTTGCCAATAACATTTCATTCTTTAGGAAGAACACATTTAGATTTTCTGAATTTTTAAAAGGAAATTACTTATAGATATACATAAAATGTTGGTGGACAAACAAGAGAAAATCTGCAGATGCTAGAAATCCAAGCAACACACAGCAAATGCTGAAGGAACTCAGCAGGTCAGGCAGCATCTGTGGAAAAAGAGTAATAAGTCAATGTTTTGGGCCAAGACCCTTAATCAGGACTCGATAAAAAAGATGAGAAGCCAGAGTAAGAAGGTGGGGGGAGAGGAGGAAGAAATACAAGGTAGTAGGTGATAGGTAAAATCGGGAGGGGGTGACTGGTGAAGTTAAGAGTCGGGGAAGAGATAAAATTGATTGATCTCTTATAAGAGGTAAGACTGGTGAAAGAGATAAAGGACTGGAGAATGGGAATCTGATCAAAGAGGACAGAAGGTCATTGAAGATGCATGGATTATTTCTATTAAGTGAGAAAATTGAAAAATGTTAGTATTCAGAAAGAGCTGGATTCCTTGTATACAAATTACTTAAAGTTAACATAGAGGTATAGCAGGAAAATAGAAAGGAATTTGGAACATCAAACTAGTTTGGCGGGGTGGGGGGTGGGAATCAGAATGTGACGGCAAGGATTAAAGTAGAAGGACAAGGGCATGATGCTAAGAGTTCTGAGTTGATGAGGAAGGACAGGCAGGGGACAGAACATAATTGTAGCCAGTTAAAGGAGTTGAAATATGTCTATTTCAATGCTAAGAGTATTAGAAACAAGGAGGATGAACTTAGAGCATGAATTAGTAGGTGGAACTACGATGTATGGCCATTACTGAAACTTGGTTGGAGGAAGGGCAGGATTGGATGATGCAGGTCCCGGGGTTCAGGTGTTTTAAAGGGACTAGGATGGGAGGTAGAAAAGTGGGGGGGGGGAGTGGGGGAGTGGGCATTGCTGGTCAGGGATAGTATCACGGCTATAGAAAGGGAGGACGCTGCAGAAGGAGTGTCCACGGAGTCAGTCTGAGTGGAAGAGATCATTCACTGTGCTGAAAGTAGTCTGTAGGCCCCCAAATAGCCCTCGGGACACCGAGGACCAGATAAGCAGGCAGATTTTAGAATGGTGCAGGAAATACAGGGTAGTAGTTATGGGTGATTTCAACTTCCCTCATATTGACTGGCACCTCCTGAGTGCAAGGGGGATAGATGGGGCTGATTTTGTCAGGTGTGTTCAAGAAGGATTCCTGACACAGTATGTCGACCAGCCGATGAGAGGAGAGGCTATACTGGATCTAGTTCTGGGTAATGAACCTGGCCAGGTGACAGGCCTCTTGGTGGGGGAGCATTTTGGTGAGAGTGACCACAACTCCCTTAGCTTCAGCATAGCTAGGGAAAGGGATAAAATCAGTCGAAATGGTAAAGTGCTTGACTGGGGAAGGGCTAACTTTGAAGGGATGAGGCAGGAACTAGCAAGAGTAAATTGGAAACAGATATTCAAAGGGGAAAGCACAGAAGTAATGTGGGAGAAGTTTAGGGACCACTTGAGCTGGGTTCAGGATAGGTTTGTCCCACTGAGGCAAGGAAAAAATAGTAGGAAAAGGGAACTGTGGCTGACGAAACATGTGAGGCAACTCGTCAAGAGGAAAAAGGAAGCATATGTTAGATATAAGAAGCAGGAAGTAGGTGGGGCTTATGAGAAAATAGGATAGCAAGGAAGGAGCTAAAGAAAGGACTTAGGAGAGCTCAAAGGGGGCATGAGAAGGCCTCAGCATATAGGATTAAGGAGAACTCCAAGCCGTTCTATGCGTATGTGAAGAATAGGAGGATTATGAGAACGAAAGTGGGACCGCTAAAGGATAAAGACAGCAACGTGTGCCTGGAGGCGGAGGAGGATGGGGAGGTCCTAAATGAATACTTTGCTTCAGTATTCACAAGTGAAAAGGATCTTGATCAAGATGAGGTCAAAGTAGAGCGGGCCTGTGTGCTGGACAATGTGGAGATTAAGGAAGAAGAAGTGCTGGATCTTCTTAAAAGCATTAAGATTGATAAATCCCCAGGGCTGGATATGATACACCCCAGGATGTTGTGGGAATTGAGAGAAGAGATCTCAGGAGCATTATCTATGATCTTTGAATCCTCTTTAGCTGCAGGGGAAGTGCCGAAGGACTGGAGAATGGCAAATGTAGTTCCCTTGTTTAAAAAAGTTAATAGGGAGAAATCTGGGAACTATAGACCGGTGAGTCTTATGTCAGTGGTATGCAAACTACTGGGAAGGATTCTTAAGGATAGGATCTACGAGCATTTGGAGAAGTACAAACTACTCATGGATAGTCAACATGACTTTGTAAAGGGAAAATCGTGCCTCACGAGCCTGATTGAGTTTTTTGAAGAGGTAACAAAAGTAATTGATGAGGGTAGGGCAATGGATGTGGTCTACACGGACTTTATCAAAGCATTTGACAAGGTCCCTCATGAGAGACTCATCCAGAAAGTCATGAGGCATGGGATAAGTGGAACCTTGGCTGTTTGCATAAAAAATTGGCTTAAAGGAAGAAAGCAGAGGGTAGTTGTGGAAGGAAAGTATTCTGCCTGGAGGTCGGTGACTAGTGGAGTGCCACAGGGATCTATCCTGGGACCTCTGCTATTTGTGATATTTATAAATAACCTGGATGTAGAGGCGGAAGGATGGGTGAGTAAGTTTGCGGATGACACTAAGATTGGAGGAGTTGTGGATGGAGCTGTAGGTTGTTGAAGGTTACAAGAGGATATAGACAGGCTGCAGAGTTGGGCAGAAAAATAGCAGATGGAGTTCAATCCGGACAAGTGTGAGGTGATACATTTTGGAAGAACAAACCAGAAGACTGAGTACAGGATTAATGGTCAGTTACTTAAGAGCGTGGATGAACAAAGGGACCTTGGGGTTCAAATCCATACATCCTTCAAGGTCCCCGCACTGGTTGATAGGGTAGTTAAAAAGGCCTATGGGATGCTAGGCTTCATTAATAGGGGGATTAAGTTCAAGAGTAGAGAGGTCATGTTGCAACTCTACAAATCTCTGGTGAGACC
The DNA here is from genome assembly GCF_030144855.1 of Hypanus sabinus. Classification (NCBI taxonomy): domain Eukaryota; kingdom Metazoa; phylum Chordata; class Chondrichthyes; order Myliobatiformes; family Dasyatidae; genus Hypanus; species Hypanus sabinus. Next base: position 41,857,115 of record NC_082715.1, on the reverse strand, counting down.
GCACTTAGACTGTGTTCAATACTGGTCACCTCATTATAAGAAGGATTTGGAAGGTATGGAGAGGGTGCAAGAGGAGATTTACCAGGACATTGCCTGGTTTGGAGAACTAGTCATATAAAGCAAGGTTAGCAGAGCTGGGACTTTTCTCTTTGGAGCGTAGAAGAATGAGAGGGGACTTGATAGAGGTCTACAAGATTATGAGAGGCATAGATAGGGTGGATAATCAGTACCTTTTTCCCAGGGCACCAATAGGAAACACCAGAGGGCATATGTACAAAATTAAGGGAGGGAAGTTTGGGGGAGACATCAGGGGTAAGTTTTTTACACAGAGGGTTGTGAGTGCCTGGCATGACTTGCCAGGGATGGTGGTGGAGGCTAAAACATTAGGGGTATGTAAGTGCCTCTTGGACAGGTACATGGATGAAAGAAAAATGGAGGGTTATGGGGTACTGTGGGTTTAGTACTTTTTTTAAGGATTATATGGGTCAGCACAACATGGAGGGCTGAAGGGCCTGTACTGTGCTGTAGTGTTCTATGGTTCTATGGTTTCCCAAAGGAATTTAGTGAATGTGAATGTGATTTCTTGCTTCAGTTGTATCAGGCCATGGTAAGATCACAATAAAATATTTTGTGCAAATCTTATCTAAATAATGATATACATAAGGTTGTCGGAATACAAGGAAGATTCCTGGGATTGTGGTTTTAAGGAGATATCAGACAGTGTTTAGAATAATGATCTCATCGAAATTTCCAAAATTTTTATTGTGCTTTACAGGGAATGTTAATGTTTGGCACCAGGAATTGCAGTCTCAAAAATAAGGCCATTCAGAACCTTAATGTGAAGGAGTTTCCTCAAAGATCCTAGTGATTCAGTTGTTATGAAACCAAGTCCTATATCTCCTATTTATCTCAATAGATTTTTAGCTGGTGAGATTGTCAATTAGTATGTGGTAATGAAGGGAAGTGGCACTCCCTGACATAATATCTCCACCATGACATTAAATAGCAAGAGTAGATGCTATGGGCTTAATAGCTTTGTCCAGCTTCTATTTCTTAAGTTCATATAATTCATAGCATTGGTTTGAATACAGGTTAATTAAAAATTAAAATTTCTGTATCAACTTTTCTGGAAAAGCAGTTTTAAAACTTTCAAATCATACGCAATTCATTAAAAGATCAATTTCTTAAGAAGCAGCCCTGAGACATTTTGTGATTTTTGTTTTCTGCTGACATAGGGGAAATGGTGAGATATCAAATCACTTGTGTTTAGGAAGTAGTGGAATGTCAGATTTGCAATCCAAATGACAAATTTACAGCGGTGTTTCTGTACTATCCTCATTTTTCCTCAAAGCCTTAGCTTTGATACCAACATAGTGCATATCTATGCATATCATGTTCCTTTAGCAAATATAAAACCCCCAGTGAGTGAAATAGCCTCCTGGGGAACAGGGCATATAATGTCAATGTTCAACACAATAAAATCTGTAGATGAAGGAAGAGGCCATTAAAAAGGAAGTGCAAGATATTTTTTGTAGAACTAGGAAGAACAGAGTGCTGGCATGTAGTCACCTCCTCCCTGGCAGACCGAGTCCAGCAATTATGTAAGCTCACGATCAAAGGGTATCCATGAAGAAAGAAGCAGAGTTGCAGTTTCAGTTTATGAACTTCCTCCCAAAGTCAAAATACTGCAAATACATGGAATATCTGAAACATGAACTTTTCTCTCTCCACAGTTACTGCCCAACTTGCTGAGAATTTCAAGCAGTTTCAGTTCCATTTCAGATATCCAGCAACTGCTATATTTTACCCATGAGTTTGCTATTATTGGTTCAGGACATGCATCTCTACTAAAAAGAGCACATTAAAATTAGACAAAGTAACTTTCCCCTGGTATATCTTTGACTCCGGTCTTTAGACAGGGTTTTTGAGTCATCGGTCTGAAAGAACCAGTGAAGCCTAGTTGCCTTTCCAGCCAGTCACTCAGTGGTTAAAAGCTGACTATTTAATGCTGATATTTCACATGCAGAAACATACTCTGCTGCAATGAGTGAACTAGCTGTAATTCTTTGAGTTAACTTGCCCTCATGATGATGTAATATTTTCATCCTTTCTGTACTGCTATCAGTAATTTATGAAGACTGAGAAAAGAACACTTGAGCATAGTTGCTACAGCTGGCAACACATGAGTCATAATCGGCAATACTAGAGAACTTGTGTCTTCCTAAATAACCTCAAGGAAGCTATACCATGTAGAGCACATTAATACAAAGCTCTGCTTAAATGTTTTTATGTTGCCTGATTAATTTTTGAAAGCACTGTGCTTCCTGTAAGAGTAGCAAACAATTAATATGTTGTGCATTTTTACCTGTAGGATAAGATGCAAAATGTAATTACTTGAAATATTGTGATTTATCTTTGTGCAATTTTTAATATTAGGTAAAGTTCATTGACACTGATAAGGGGTTTGTCTCCTTTTGTATTTTCTTTACTTTAACTCTGTATTTTTGAAATTATTACATTTACATGCACTTCTAGAACAAAAATATATTTTTATTAAGGGATGTCTACAGCAACATTTTCTTTTAAAATGTGCTTTGATTATAAAAAAAACCATCAGGCTGCTAAGCAACCAAGCACATTGAAATTTTTTCAACAAGCACAGAAAGAAATCGTACAATCTTCAACCATTGTAAATGTTTTATAAAGACTGAAATAATGACTGGACCATACAGATAACGTTAAGCTCAGTACCAGAAGAGCATCAGCAAACACCTTCAAAATCAAATTTCTTATTATTTTAATTGCATGAAATTTTACAGAACTATATGAGGGAATGACATTGTTGCATGGTAATTGTGGCTTAATATGCCATTCAAAACAGTTATAACATTGAAAGTACAACAATTTCCCAAACATACAAAATGCTTGAGGAACTCAGCAGGTCAGGCAGCATCTACAGAAAGAAATAAACTCTTCAAGGGTGTCAGCCAAAACATTGAATATTTATTCCTTTCTATAGATGCTGCCTGACCTGCTGAGTTCCTCCAGTATTTTGTATGCGTTACTCTGCATTTCCAACATCCGCAGAAGCTTTTGTGTTTCACATGATCAATGATGTGATGATGATACTTCACTTTAGCAGAGAAAAAAAAAGAAGAATTTAATCTGAATGATGAGAGTTAGAGTACAAGAAGCAGGAGTCAGTGATCAACTCCTTGGGTCTTGTTTAATAAGATTCAACCTTGGTTCCCAACCACTTTCCAGTTCTCTCCCTATCTCCCTCCATTTCTTCCAATTGAAATGTTGAATATCTTCCGGAGAACTCCAAGCAAGTCTACCTCCACAGCTTCATGAGGTTAAAAATTCTTGAGAGTCGTTAGAGTAAGAGAAGAGAAAATGCTTTACTTATATGATAAATGGGCATCCCCTTACTTTGAAAATATGACTCATAGTTCCATATATACCCATTCAGAGAAGTGTATAAGATGATGAGAGGCATTGATCCCGTGGACAGTCAGAGATTTTTTTCCCAGTGCTGAAATGGCTAACATGAGAGGGCACAATTTTAAGGTGCTTGGAGAGTAAGTACAGAGGAGATGTCAGGGGTAAGTTTTTTTTTACGCAGAGAGTGGTGAGTGCATGGAATGGGCTGCCAGCAACAATGGTGGAAGCAGATACGACAGGGTCTTTTACGAGACTCCTGGATAGGTACATGGTGCTTCGAAAAATAGAGGGTACGGGTAACCCTAGATAATTTCTAAAATAAGTACATGTTTGGCATAGCATTGTGGGCCAAGGGGCCTGTATATTGCTGTAGGTTTTCTATGTTTCTATCTCAACATCCATCATATTATTTCTCCCTAAGAATCTCATATGTTTCAAGGAGATCACATTTGATTATTTTAAACTCTCAAGATGAAAGGCTTAACCTACTCTAGGATGTGAAAAGATCCAAGTGTTTTAGTGAATGATTTGCAGAAGATGGAATGCAGCTACTGCAAGAAATTCTGGAAGCTAACAATGTTATTATTTATTGAAAGATTAATGGAATTGAACAGTAAGGAGGTAAGACATTGGTTGCATTGGACATTGGCAAAATCATTATTGGTTTCCTTATTTAATGAAGTATACAAATGCTCTAGGAGTTCAGTGAATTAGTCTACTAACATCTAGAATAGCCAGATTGTCTGATAAGCAAAGTTTGGATTGCTAGAATTTAGACAAGGAAGCAGGGATTTGATAGAAACATAAAAAAAGTTTGAGGGGTCATGACAAGTTGACTATGAAGAGTACTTTTCATCTTGTAAAAAACTCTAGGTCGCTCTTTAAAAATATGGAGTCAGCATTTTGGGCCAAACCCCTTCCTCAGATCTGATGAAGGGGCTTGGCCCATAACGTTGACTGTTTATCCCTTTCCATAGATACAGCATGACCTGTCGAATTCCTCCAGCATTTTGTGTGTGCTGTATATTTGCTCAGCAATGGCCATAGAGTTACACAATTCTTCATCCATGATTGTAATCTATGAAGAAGATTAGATTATTTGCCACAAACATTGAAACATACAGTGAAATGTGTCATTTGCGTCAATTCAGATCATTGAAGATTGTGCTGGGCTGCCCACCAGTGGTGCCACGCTTATGGTGCCAGTATGCCCACAACTGACTAATCCTAAACCATATGCCTTTTGATTGTGGAAGGAAATCATAAAATCTAATGATCACTGATAAATCTAGCTCAATATGCTGTGCATGCACATACAAGGTGAAGTTCATTGTAATGTTGAAATATCACTCATGCAAATGGATCTTTGGAATGGTGGGCAGCTCGGCCATAGTTTGACAAATGGTCTGATGTATTCTCACTGAGATAAGACCATCTTTTTTCCTCTGCATTTAATATGTTGCAGCCCTTAACCTGAAAAGAAAATATCATCAATAATTCATTCAAGTACTGATTTCATGGCCTGTGATGCTGCTTGATACTCCACTGTTCAATGCTGAAATGGTAACTTTCAGGGTTGCTGATAAAATTAAAGGTTATAAATGTAGTCATTCAAAAAAATCAAAAGTGATGTTCATTGATAATATTGTTAATGTAAACATTCCAAGTAATTCTATGACTCATAATGTTGTATAAATTAAAGCAACAGGGTAAGTAAAGTAAGGCAGCCAAATAACAGGCTGTTTGGTGGAATGACAGAGAAAAGCTAGTTTTAATGTTGAGTTGTTCACTGGCTTAAATCGGGTGTCTATATTAAAAATGATGAAGCAATAACCTACAAATGATTGTGCAAGCTGTTTTCTTCTTGGATTCATGGCAAATTTATCTTAGGAGAGTCATATACACAAGTGTTGAAGCCAATTTATATATAATTAGTTAGCTATCTCCATTTATCACTTATTTTGAAGCCCTTTTGGGATCTGTGTTTTCTCTTTTCAAAATGAAATCGGAAATTATTTCGAGTTTCTTCACAGCCTCTTATTTATTTACTATAACTAACAGAATTTATTATATAATGAGAATAAAATACTAAATTTCTATTCAATAAGAACGTAAGACCATGAGACACAGGAGCAGAATTAAGCCATTCAGCCCATTAAGTCTGCTTCACCATTCCATCATAGCTGACATACTATCCTTCTCAACCCTATTTCTCCTGCCTTCTCCTCATAACCTGAGATGCCATCAGTAATCAAGAACCTATCAACCTCCGCTTAAAATATACCCTATGAATTGGCCTCCACAGCCATCTGTGGCAATGAATTCCACATATTTAATACATTCTTGCTAAAGAAATTCTTCCTCTTCTCTTTTTTATATGGACGTCCCTCCATTCTGAGGTTATACCCTCTTGTCCTAGAAACATCCTCTCCACATCCACTCTATCTAGGCCTTTCATTTGCAATTTTCCACTCCTCCAGAACCATTCCAGAAAATAGTGATTCTTGAAAGATCATTAATAATGCCTCCACAATCTCTTCAGCCACCTCTTTCAGAATGCTGGATGGAGTACATCTGGTCGATGTGACTTATCTATCTTTTGACCTTTCCGTTTCTGAAGCCCCTTAACCTTAGTAATAGCAACACTCACTTCTGCCCCCAACACTCTTGAATATCTGGTATTTTGTTTGTATTTTCTACAGTGATGATCGATGCAAGATACTTTTTAAGTTTGTCCATTATTTCTTTGTCTCCCCCATTACTACCTCTCCAGTGTCATTTTCCAGTGGTCCAATTGCCACTCTCACTTCTATTCTCTCTTTCACTCTCTCTATCTATCCTGCAACTTCCAAATTGCTCCCAGCCACTGAGCTTCCCAATCCTCTATCTTCCCACTAACTTTTGCTCTATTATATGCCATCTCTTGGTTTTTATGTGGAGAGAATGTTTCCTAAGATGAGCAGGAATTTCTTTAGCCAGAGAGTGGTGAACCTCTGGAATTAATGCCACAGGCGGCTGTGGAAGGCAATCTTTACATATACTTAAGGCAGAGGTTGATAGATTCTTGATTAGTTGGGGTGTGAAGGGATACTGGGAGAAGGCTGGAGATTGTGGCTGAGATGGAAAATGGATGAGCCATTATGAAATGGTGGAGCAGGCTCAATGGGCCAAATGGCTTAATTCTGTTCTTATACCTTATTGTCTTATAAGTTCAAAGTTCAAGGTAAAACTTATTATCAGAGTACATACGTGTCACCACATAGAACCCTGATATTCTTTTGCTGTGGGCATACTTAGAAAATCTATAGAACAGTAACTGTAAGCAATGGACAACAAACTGTGCAAGTGCAGATATAAATAAATAGCAATAAATAACAAGCATGAAATAGCAAGATAAGAGAGTCCTTAAATGAGTGTAATTATTTGTTCAAGAGCCTGAAGGTTGATGGGTAGTAACTGTTCTTGAACTTGGTGGTGTAAGTCCTGAGACACCGGTACCTTCCAACCTGATGGTAGCAGCAATAGAAGAACATACCCTGGGAGGTGAGGATCTTTGAGGATGCATACTGCTTTTCTACAGCACCGTTTCATGTAGATGTGCTCAATAGTTGGAGGGTTTTACCCATGATGTATTGAGACAAATCCACTAGCTTTTGTAGGATTTCCCACTCAAAGGCATTGGTGTTTCCATACCAGGCCATAATGCAGCCAATTAACACACTTTCCACTGCCCAACTATAGATGTTTTCCAATACATGCCGAATCTCCACAGACTTCTTAGGAAGTAGAGGCACTGTCGTGCTTTCTTTGCAATTATATTTATATGTTGCACCCAGGGCTGGTCCTCTGAGATAGTGACACACACGAGTTTAAAGTTACTCAGCCAAGTTTTCAATATCCCTCCTGTATGCTGATTCATCACCACCTTTGATATGGCCCTCAGCAGTGGCGTCATCAGCAAACTTGTATATGGTGTTGGAACTGTACTTAGCCACACAGTCATGAGTGTAAAGCGAGTAGAGCAGGGGGCAAAGTACAGGTTCCTGGTGTGCTCCTGCACTGATGGAGATTGTGGAGGAGATGTTTTTGCCAATCTGAACTGACGGGGGACTGCAAGTGAGGAAACCTGAAATTCTACCAACAACAATGGTATCATCAGCAAATGTATAGATGATGGTAGCCACACAATCATGAGTGTAGAGAGAGTCGAGCAGGGGGTTAAACACATATCTTTGAGGTGTGCCTGTGCTGATTATCACCAAGGTGGACATGGTATTACTAATCTGCACTAACCAGACTGTACTGCAGCTGAAGCCTTAGAGTAGAGAGGTCAGGAAGGAAACAATATTGTCTGAGGCAGAGTAAAGGAAAAATACAGCATGGCCTTTTCAGCCCACTGAGTTTGCGCTGACCAGAACACATCCACTTTTATGTTAATTCTGTCCTTTTATTTTCCCCACATCCCCATCAACGTCCGCCTGACTTTCCCACACTAGAAGCAATTTACAGTGTCCAGTTTACCTACCAAAAAATCTTTGATACAATTGGGGAAGAAACTCACGTGGACACAACACTGGAGGGTGGAATTGAATATAAGTCGATGGAGTTGTGAAGTAACAGGTTTAGCTGTGGATGGAGAGTTTCTCTTTAGAATTGTAAAGTTGAAGGTGAGGGAAATAATGCCACTGACTACTGGTAAGATTGGAGAAAGCAGCTGAGTTGATGAGGTCACAATATGAGCATTTGTAATCCAAATTATGTTTTTAATTTCTTCTATTTTTCATTTATTACAACTTAATTTGAAATCAAATGTGAGCTGGAAAAATAGTGCAAAAATTGCCCTCATGTAAAAATCCACTTTTTTCCTCCTGAATGACTCACCCCATAGTGGTGTTTTCTACATCAAAGACATTGTTCTTCTTGTTATTGTATCTAAATCTGCCTACAGGTGCACTGCTATAATACAGTCCCTCCCCATTTCAAGTTGAGTAATCGAGTTAACAATGGACTTCCAAATGTTAAGGATATTTTTGATATTATTCAGAGTCAGAAGTCAATTTTCCTTCATGTCCAAGCTTTAAGTTTGGATAGGTCTGTAAAGCCATGTGTTTTTCTCAATTTCACACAAAGTGAATATTGTGCGATCGGTCTCAAGCTCCGACATGCTAAATTTTCATTCTGATTTTGAAACTGTTTAGGGATTCTCACCAGATACTGAGGTTGCTTTGTTTTCTTTCTACTTGGCTGTGCGATATTTCATTGAAGATTGAATGTAATAGGTCCAGATTTTACACATTCAAGTAGCTTTAAAGTAGCTGTCTTGCATCACAGTGGGGAGTATTCAAAGAGGCTCTCAATTTAAGAAGTGTAGTTTTTGCTCTCTGGATCCACTTAACCATCTCACTGCATCCTTATAAAATAATTCATTTACTTTGTTCTTATTCTGACCATTCGCATGATCTAAAAGCCATTTCAGTGCTGCACATTCAACAACATATATGGGCCAAATTTACTTTAATTGATAAACTTGATTGTTAGGTTTACATTTAGTTTGAAAACTGCCATTTTAACTATTATGTGATAATCCTAGAAGGAACAATTAGCACATTAATATAATGATCATACAGGGTATTCTTGCCCACAGTAACTGGCTGCCCAGGTTAAACTAAAAAAGGAATCCAAGCGTCATAAGTAGAGATATATAATAAAACATATGGACTCCCGGGATTAGTAAAGGAATATAATGAGTTTTCTTTAGAGATTGATGATAATGTGGAATTTACTGTCACAATAAATAATACTTAACAATAAATAGGGAGAAAAGATTAGATATTCTAGTGAAAAAATGGGAAAAATGGGTTAGGAAATCTGTTCTGGCCATAAACTCTAAGATATGGATTCTGGGTTGAAGGACTACATTTCTGCTGTACATGGATATTTGGCCATCATTGTTGTGAATTAAAGTGTTAATTGAATAAGCAATCAAAGTAGTAATTATTTATACCTCTGTGCATTTTGTGTTATTGTCAGCAATTACATCATTCTGCAGAATGGTATACAAGATTGTTGTTCATCAACTGCATTCAGCCTCCTGCTGACTGAGTGCAGTTAATGGACAAGTTAGAAGTGTTGTAACCAGTGAGGAAGAGTGGAACCTTTTTCAAAAAGATGCAGTTGAATGGCAGATAAGTACCAGATAAAATTTAATACTGAGAAGTGTGACCTGATGAAGGAGAGCAAATGCAAACTAAATGGTACATTTCTGAAGGATTCATAAGAACTGTATTTGTGCAAAATCGTTAAAGATGGAAGGGAATGTTGATTGTTTAGTAAAGCAACATGCACTTCCATCTTTAAGGATTATGCACCAGTACTAATCCTGTTTTCCATCAATCAGCCCACCTTGGTGTTTCAAGTGCTTATCTAAATAAATGTGAGAATTCTTACCTCCACTATCCACACTATATATGCATTATAAATTTCAACCACCCTACAGCTGAAATATCATTACTCAAATCCCCTACCCCTTACTTTCAAACTACATAGTATTGAGTTTTAGACACCTCTGCTAAAGGAAAAGTTTCTCAACTTTTACCCTACTTATGCCTCTCATAAGTTTGCTAATTCAATCTGGCTCTACCTCTGCCTTCTACACTCCTAGGAAAACAAACCCAGCCAAGGCATGTTCTTCTTATAACTGAAAGACTCCATCTCAGGTAACATTCTGGTATATCTGCTCTGTACCCTGTCCAGTGTAATCACATGCGACAGCCAGAATGGTACACGGTACTCTAGCTATAGCTGATTCATATTTTATATTGTTTCTTTCTGTGCCTTGTAGCGCATTGGGCAGCAACCTTGCCAATTCTTTAGGAATTGCCTGTTTTTTTCACAAGGCCGAGTTGCTAGCTCGATGCTCAACCAAGCATGGATAGAAAGCATGCAAGTAGCCTGTCGGATTAAAACCTGGGACTACTTACCTTGAACTCCAGCACGGTTGCCACTACACCACTAGCTGGCTTATTATTTTATATAATTCTATCATAATCTTGTTCTTACATTCTATGTTCCAGTTAATGAAAGCAAACATCCTTCTTAACCACCACATGTACATGAGCTGTTGTCTTCAGGAATCCTTGATGATGCATACCAAGGTCCAATCTGTTCCTCAGTATCTCTCAGGGTCCAATCTTCTATTTTGTCTTATTCATCCTCCCAAAATACATCACCACACACTTTCCAGGATGAAGTTACATCCGTCTATTCCCTACCTGTCTTACTACATCATCAACAATATTTTGTTGCTGAAGATCATCATTCTCACTAGCAAAAATACCACCAAAACTTTTGTCATCTACTAAACACACCTGGGGCTCCTATATCCAGATTATTAATTCACGTAATCAACAACAGCAAGTACAGGCACTTCAGATGCAAGAATGGATGTAGAATGGTTCCATGAATGACAGATTTCTGCTGTATGCATGGAACATTAATTCTTGAGAAACAAAGAACGTGGAGAGGATATCTGATGGAGATATATAAAGCCATGATGAATTTAAACAGGGTAAGTGAAGAAAACATGTTCCCATCAGCAAGGGAATCTATAAGGCTGAGATAGATTTAAAAATTGGGCAAAATGTATGAGAGAGTTGTGAAGAAAGCTAAATAAAAATCAAATAATTGTAAATATTGGGAATCCAAAGCAAATTCAAAGGCGCTGAAAATAATATTTCTAATAAAGGGTTGCAAATCTGAAACAATGATTGACTGTGTCTCTTTCCGCAGACACTGCCTGCCTCGATACATTTTCGAGCTGCTTTGGCAAAGTCTATTGATTCTTTGATTGTTTTTTCTTCATTGGTTCATGATAAATTCAGTAGATAGGGGCTTAATTTTGTTGACAAATATCAGAAACAATTAATTAATCAAAATATCATTGGGCATCCATCTTGTTGCAATTTCATTTGAAAGAAATTGACATAATCCTCAAAGTGTTAGTAAAAAAAAATAAAAAAAAAAAAAAAAAAAAAAAAAAATATAAATAAAAAAAGAAAAAAAATACAAAAGAAAAAAAAAAAATATTCAAAGAAAAGAAAAAAACAAAAAAAAAAAAAAAGAACAAAATAAAAAAAAAAAATTACACCCTTTCAGATGAGTTTCTCTGGTGTCAGTTCAGGTCCCCTTCTATAAAGATGAATAGAGGCACCCTGGGCTCCTAGTCAGCACAGGAATTCCACTGGAGTCCAGATCCTCCCATAAGTACTTCCATAAACCTCACTCAAAGTGATATAATTTTACAAAGTGTTTGTCTCATGTGGTCCATCTTAGACCCATTAGAAAATATGTAGTAAAGACCTTTATTTTGGACTGTGGTTTCAAAGAAAGTAAAGACTTGAACTTGATTTGAGGGGATAGGTGGGATTTATTGCATTGAGTGCAATTGCAGGATCATTGGTCATATATTTTTCACCAACAAAAAAACACTTTAATTTGTTCAAGCCTATATCTTAAGTCAATGAGTGATTTTAAAGGAGAATCACAGAAATATAAACTTGACATGGCACCATTTAATTAACTTTAGTAAACAGTAAGTGAATAGGGTTATTTAAATATGACTTTGAATAAATAGTGGGTAAGCGCAAAGAACATAAAGTCTGCCTTGTGTGGGGACACTGAGCCCAAGAAATATTTTGGTGTGTTGAAGACCTTTTTAAAAAAAAATTTGCTGGTGTTCCACATTTGGAACACGCACAGCTGTTTATTGTTGAAGCAATTATGCAAATGTGCAATTAGAACACTTCCTTGCATGGCTGTGCAGATTCCCAGCCCAAACAACTGAGAATGTCCCAGAGGCACTTTCTGGCAAATTCACAGACATGACAACATTGCAATCACCAACAAGGCAAACACTGCAGCCTTGAGATAAGCAAATTCTCTTCAGAAGCACTAAGTGAAATGGAAGTTTTCATCTGCACTCCCTGTGAAAAGGTAAATTCAAATTACTGAATGAGCAAGTACTGGGAAAGGTCAGACATTTTAAATCCTTTCTTTTGTTCGAGCAATATTTGTAAATTTATTATAGAGTACAAGCAAACAAGAATTTTCAAAGTTAAATGTTTTGAATATGTACTTAGGATATTAAAACAGTTTGATACATGGGGCTATAAGATTAGTAAATCGGGGACTACTGTGGATTTGGACAGAAAATTAATGGTTCTCGATCAATCCTATCTGATTTCCACCAAAGTTAATAAAAAGGGGCATCCATGGATCCATTAATTTGGGATGGTATCATGAACAGTTATTTTATGAATAGTGAACAAGGAGTTTATAAACAGTTAAATAAAATTCTACACTGTAGCACAGGAATAGGCCCTTCATCCCACAGTGTTTTGCTGAACGTGATGCCAATTTAAACAAAATCTCTTCTGCTGCACATATTCCATTTCCTCCATGTCGTGCCTATTCATGTGTCTCTGAAATACCATTAAAAATGGTATTTAAATTGTGTCTGCTTCCACCACAACCCCTGGCTGTAGATTCCAGGCACCTACCGGTCTCTGTAATGTTTGGGGAAAAAGTGCCCTACACTTCATATTCGAATGTCCCCCTTACTTTAAATGCATGCACTCCAGTATTTGACATTTCTAACCTGGGAAGAAAATTCCAACTACTTATTTATGCCTTTCAGTCTCAAACTTCTATCAGGTTTCCACTCTGCCTCTAATGTATGAGGAAATAGCTACCCAAGTTTATCCAACTTATCCTTATTGCTCATAGCCTCCAAATCCAGCAAATATCTTAAGTTTCTGCACCATTTCCAAAGCCTCTGCATCTTCAGTGTAATGGGGCCAATAGAATTGCACTCATTTGTCTTTATGGAACTGAAATATGATTTAGAAACATAGAAAGCTTACAGCACAATAAAGGCCCTTCAATCCACAAAGCTGTGCCAAACGCACTTACTTTAGAAATTACGTAAGGTTACCCATAGCCCTCTATTTTTCTAAGCTCCATGTACCTATTAAGGAATCTCTTAAAAGACCCTATTGTATCTGCCTCCAACACTGTTGCCGGTAGCCCACTCACCACTCTCTTTGTTTATATAAAAACAAACCTACCCCTGACATCTCCTCTGTACCTACTCCCAAGCACCTTAAAACTGTGCCCTCTCCTTATGCTCATACAGCCTACTTTTATGGAAGTAGGCAGTTTAAATGGTTTCAACATGGACTAGATGGGCCGAAGAGCCTGCTTCTGTGCTGCACTTCTCGAGGATTGCATTTCAATACGCTAATGAAGGCATGGATGCCATCTGCCACATTTATCATCTTGTGCGGCAGTTTTCAGAGATCTGTAGACTAGAACCCCAAGAAATATTTGTATAGCACTGCTATTAAGGGTCTTTAATTAAGTACTTTCCCCTTGCACTTGAACACCCAAAGTAAAACACCTCATTTTCTCACTTTGAACTCCATTTAACATTTCACTTAACTTATCTACATCCTGCTGTATTGTCTCGTAGCCCTCTACACTGTTCAGAATTATACATATATAGTCACTGTGCATCCCATTCATCTTAATCTTCTGCTTCATTTTATCAGTCTATAATTTTTTGCATTATTCTAATTTCCCTTCTTGAATAAAAGAACCACATTGGTTACTCCACAATCATACCTCTCGATTGTGAGGATACAAAGCTCGTTGTTAAGGTCTCAGCAATTTCTGTCTTATCTCTTTCAATCACCTTGGATATTTCCTATAAGACCCTGGAGACTAACCCATCTTAATACTCATTAAAAGGCGCAGCACCACTTCCTTTCTGATCTTCCCAGTTCACATTAGCAGAGTTTGTAATTACCAGCATCTTCATTTTCTTCAGGATTAGTTTAGATTATTTTTAACTTCCAGCTTTTGTATAATAAATGAATTCCTTTATTTTCATTGGTGAACTCTTATAAGTAGTTACTATTGGCAAGACTGCTCTTATCAACCATCCCATCCCAATTTTTCCTCAGAAACTGTAGTATTCTTGTGATGATTCACTTGTTAGCACAATCAGCCAGACTGCAATGGGTTCAAGTTATATTGTAGAAATGTGAAAACTGAAACTAAGACTGATGCTGCAGTGTAATGGAGAGTGAATTTTTCACTCTGGTGGTTGCCATCTTTTCAGTGAAATTTTAAGGTCTGAATTCTCCCTCTGATAGATGAAAGGAGTCACATAACAACATTTTGAAGAAGAATAGGAAAATTATCAGAACAAATGTTTATCCTGACTAAGACAAAAATGATATGAATGTATTTGTCCATTATTGAAAGACTATTTTGATTGTTGCATATAAATTAACTGACATGTTTCCTGCATCTCTAAATGATTGCACTTCAGAAAGCACTTCATTTACTTTGTTTAATCGGGCTGACTAAATGTCATTTAAAGCTTAAAGCAAATGCAATGTTTGCTTGTTTCTAATTAAGTATTCAAGATATTAATACTAGGTGTAGGAATGAGCTTGCAGTTCAATTGATGCTGCAGGAGAATTCTAATGTCATAATATAACCATATAACAATCACAGCACGAAACAGGCCTTCTTGGTCCTCCTAGAACAATATAGAACATAAAATGTTTTGATCTACTCCATAGGTCAGGTTACATTTATAGAGCGAGAACTATGTGGCAAGAGCATGCAGTGCCTTCTTCACCTACACATATCTTTTCCAGATGTAGCAGACTAATCAATTAACTTTGCACATCCAGGGGCCAGACTAGGGTGTGAGCTGAAAACCCAGTAGACCCTGATCACACTTGGCTGTCTGATAAGAGATCTGTAAGGAAATTCAAAGAGATTTGCGTAATTAAAAACTAAAAGTTATTTAATGAAATAAAATCTTGCATTCTAATACACTTCAAAACAAAAAGAAGTAATACAAATAATCCACTCAGCTGTGCACATCAGTTCCTGCAGGATCAAATCAAATGCCTCCAATCCATTTCTCCAGCGGGGCTGCTGGTTTCAGTGGTGAGTTCAGGAATGGAGTGAGAAGCAGTTTCTGTTCCTATGTCTTGTGATCTAAGCAAGGAAAGTTCAAAGAAAATGTATATATATGTCACCATATACATCCCTGAGATTCATTTTCCTGGGGGCATACTCAGCAAATCTATAGAATAGTCACTATTGGAGCAACTGAATGTTACCCCCTTCTATTCAAGAGCCTGATGGTTGAGGGGTAGTAACAGTTCATGAACATAGTGTTGTGAGTCCTGAGGTTCTTGTACCTTCTACCTGTTGGCCTTAGCAAGAAGGCATGATCTGGGTGGTGTGAATAATTTACGATGGATGCTGCTTTCCTACAACAACATCTCATATAGCTATGCTCAGTGGTTGGGAGGGCTTCACCCATGATGTACTGGGCCATATCCACTACCTTTTGTAGGAGTTTCTGTTTTAAGACATTGGTGTTTCGATACCTGGCTGTGATGCAGCCAGTCAATATACTCTCCACTACACATCTGTAAAGTCTGTCAAAGTTTGTGATGTCCTGTTGAACCTCCACAAACCCCTGAAGAAGTAGAGGCACTGCTGTGCTTTCTTCACAATTACACTTACATACTAGGTCCAGGACAGTTCCTCTGAAATAGTAACACTTAGGAATTTAATGTTGTTAACCCTCTCCACCTCTGATCCTCCACTGAGAACTAGTTCATGGACTCTGGTTTCCCTCCTGGTTTCTCTTGCTGATATTGAGCGAGAGGTTGTTGTCATGACAGCACTCAGCCAGATTTTCAATCTCTCTCCCTTATGCTGCTGCTTCACCTTTGATTCGGTCCATAACAGTGGTGTCATCAGCAAACTTGAATATGGCATTGGAGCTGTGCTTAGCCACGCAATCATGGGTGTAAAGCGAATAGAGCAGGGTGCTAAGCATGCAATTTTGTGGTGTACTCGCACTTATGAAAATTGTGGAAGTGACTTTGCTGCGAATCTGAACTGACTGATGTCTACAAGTAAGGAATACCAGGATCCAATTGCAGAAGGAGATATTGGAGGCCAAGGTCTTGGAGCTTATTGGTTAGTGTTGAGCGGATGATGGTTTTGAATGCTGAGCTGTGGCTGATAAAGAACATATTGATGTATGCATCTTACTGTCTAGATCTTCCAGGATTGAGTGAAGTGCTAAAGAGATTGCATCTGCTGTGCACCTATTGTGTTGGTAGGCAAATTGGAGCGGATCCAAGTCACCGCTCAGTCAGAAGTTGCTATGTTTCATCACAAACCTCAAAACACTTCATCACCGTGGATGGAAGTCAAACTGGGCGATGGTCTTTGAGACAAGTCACAATGCTCATCTTGGGCACTAGTATAATTGAATCCTGCTTGAAACAGGTGGGTACCGTACATTGCTGGAGCGAAAGGTTGGAGATCTCAATGAACACACCAGCCAGTTGGTCAGCACAGGTCTTCAGAATATGGCCAGGTACTCCATCGGTTCCAGATGCTTTAAATTAATTCATCCTACTGAAAGCAGCCTGCACATCAGCTTTGGAGACTGTCATAGGATCATCGGTGAATGTAGGGGTTTGCCATGGTTTCCCCATGTTCTGACATCAAAGCCAGCATAGAAGACGTTGAGCTCATCTGGAAGTGAAGTCCGGTTGACTCCTATGTTGCTTCATTTAACTTTGTAGGATGTTATATCATTCAAGCCCTGCCACAGCTGTCGAGCATCCCTCATTGATTCAAGTTTGGTCTGGAATGTCCACTTCATCTGTGAGATGGCTTTCCAGAGATGCTGGTGTCCAAATAATTTGAGACTTATATATTTGGCTGAGCATTCAATGAATTCAGGAGTGAGCCAGGTGGCTGACTCTTGGCAATTCTCTGCAGAGCTGCCACCTGTTGGCCAACTCATTTTGGACTAGAGTTGACATCTCAGGCTTTTCCTGCCATCTCAGATTCCACCAGACATTTTTGGCTGATATAAAGTGCCTATAAAATGTATTCAACCCACTTGGAAGATTGCATGTTTTATTGTTTTACAGCATTGAATCATTATGGATTTAATTTGTCTTTTTTGACAAAGACTCTTTCATGTCAAAGTAAAAACAGATCTCCACAAAATTATCTAAATTAATTACAAATATAAAACACAAAATAATTGATTGTCTAAATATTCACTCCCTTTAATATGACACACCAAATCACTCCTGATGCAGCCAGTTAGTCTGAGAAGTCACATATTTAGTTAAATGGAGATCACCTGTGTGCAGTCAAGGTGCTTCAATTGATTGTAGTAAAAATACACCTGTATTTGGAAAGTCCAACTGCTGGTGAGTCAGTATCCTAGCAAAACCTACATCAGGAAGACAAAAGAACACTCCAAGCAATTCTGCAAGAAGGTTATTGAAGCACACAAGTCAAAAGACGGATATAAGAAAATTTTCAAGTCACTGAATATCTCTTGGAGTACTTTTAAGTCAATGTTCAAGGAATGGAAAGAATATAGCACAGCTGTATATCTGACTAAAGTAGGCTGTCCTCAAAACTGAGTGACCGTGTAAGAAGGGGGCAAGTGAGGGAGGCCACCAAAAGACCTATGACAATTCCAGAGGAGTCACAAGATTCAGTGGCAGAGATGGGAGAGATTGCACATACTACAACTATTGCATGGGTGCTTCATCAGTCACAGCTTTATGGGAGAGTGGCAAAGAGAAAGCCTCTGTTGGGGATAAAAAATCTCACATGAAATCTCAGCTGGAGTTTGCCAGAAGGCATGAGGGTGACTCTGAAATCAGCTGGAAGAAGGTTTTATGGTCTGATGAAATCAAAATTGAGCTTTTTGGCCATCAGATTAAATGCTATATTTAGCACAAGACAACACTGCACATCATCAAAAACACACCATCCCTACCATGAAGCATGGTGTTGGCTGCATCATGCTGTGAGAATGCTTCACTGCAGCAGGCCACGAGAATGTAAAGGGTAAAATGAATGCAGCAGCATACAGGGAAAACCTGATGCAGTCTACAAGAGAACTGTGATGGAAGAAGATTTATTTTCCAGCAGGTCAGTGACCTCGAGCATAAAGCCAAAGCTACACTGGAATGGCTTAAAAACAAGGTTAGTGTCTTGGAGTGGCCAATTTGGTTCCAGACCTCAATCCAATTGAGGATTGTTGGCTGGGCTTGAAAAGGGCTGTTCATTCATAATCCCCATGCAATCTGCCAGAGCTTGAGCAGTTTTGTAAAGGAGAATAGGGGAAAAATTGCAATGTCTAGATGTGCAAAGCTGATAGACCTACTACAGTATCCATATGGACCGGAGGTTGTAATTCAAAGGTGCATTTAATGTCAGAAATGTATAGAACATACATCCTGAAATGCTTTTCCTTTGCAGCCATCCACAAAAACAGAGGAGTGCCCCCTAAGTATGAACAACAGTTAAATGTTAGAACACCAAAGTCCCTCCTCCCCCTCCCCACCTAGCTCCCCTCTTTCCTGGGCATAAGCGGCAGCAAGCAACAATCCCCTGACCAGCAAAAAGAAGCATCGGCACCCACCACAAGCACTCAGCAAAGCAACAGCAAATTCACAGGTTTGCAGTACCCTGAAAACTACTCATTCACCTGGTATTCGACAAACCACAGGCTCTCTCTAATAAGGGAGAAAGAGGTGTCTCCGTTTCACAGCGAGAGGGGAGACATAACAAACAACTTGCTGGTTTATGATTTTAAAAGTCCATTGCATCACTTTTTCCAAGCTCTGTGCCCAATGGTCTCTGGGCACAGAGCCAGAGATCTTCTGACTCCCATGACACACCGATCTCCTGCCAGTTCACCAACCTTCGATCCTCACATCTCCAGAACCATGAAACCTCAGACCTCCGAAGCCGAACTAAGCTCTTAGGCCGTGTCCGTGGCATGTCGAGTAACAGCCAGTCGTGAAACCCTGAGAGCAAGACCCATTCTAGCAAAGAACCAAATTTGGCGTGTAACTGCAGATCAGGGTATTCAAAAGAACACCTCAAAGGGAAAATAGAGGTATTAAAGATTCACTGTTTTAAAACAATAAAACATGAAAACTTTTGAGGTGGGGGAGAATGAATACTTTGTATGGGCTCTGTATCTTGTTGCAGACAGGCCTTTAGTTTTTTTTTCCTACACTCTTCCTTTCTCTGCATCTTAAAAATTGTTTTATTTCTTCCAAATTTTGATCAGATGTCATTCACCCAAAATATAAATTGTTTCCCCTACTGCATCTGCTGCCTGACCTGTTCATAGATCAAGAATTTTCTGTTGTTTCACATTTCAACAAAATAAATTAATATATAGTTCATAAAGACTCAAACACGAGGAAATCTGCAGATGCTGGAAATTCAAACAACACACACAAAATGCTGGTGGAACACAGCAGGCCAGTCAGCATCTATAGGAAGATGTATGGTCAATGATTCGGGCCAAGACCCTAACTTCATTAGTCCTGAAGAAGGGTTTCGGCCTGAAACGTCGACTGTACTTCTTCCTATAGATGCTGCCTGGCCTGCTGCGTTCCACCAGCATTTTGTGTGTGTTGCTTGTAGTTCATAAGAGCTGCTCTTTCTATTCTTGTTGGATGCAATGGCTGGAGGGATTGAGAAGTGCTACTTAACCAGCTGCATTGATTTAGTGTGCTGATGTCAGTGGAACATAAATAATACAGTCAGTGTTGCACTGGGAAGTGATAAAATAATTATAGGAATCTACTGGTATGGATTTAATAATTTTTATTTTAATTGCCAATGAATATATCAGCCTAGTCATAATTCCACACACTCAACTTTGGGAATATAACCATCAGGCTGTTTAAAAACTGTGAGGACTGGCTGGTGGAGTGATGACAACCACATTGAGTCACCAATCCTTAGCAACTGAGTTCTGCATGTATTGTTATTTTAAGCTTTTTTAAAAATCTATTTTGCAGTGTTTTAAAGTTTTTAGGTACTTTTTAATACATTTCCTTAAATCCATTTAAACTGTACTTAAATGTCTCAAACTTTGCAAAGCTTCAAAAACAGTCAAAAATCTGTGACTGTTGTGTTACATTGAATGTGAGCAATGTTCCTCAATGGAATTGTTCTGTTGAATTGAGCTATTAATGTCAGGAGAGCAACTTGGGTGTTACAATGGCACAGGAGATGTTAACTCACAATTCTGGCTGTCCTTGTTGAATACCCGGAGATACCTGCATGGAGTTTGTCCACACAAGTATCTGTGTTGCCCCCTAGTTTGCCCTCTTGTGACTGTGTGGGTCCCCCTCCACACAGTACTCATGCTTCCTCCCACATCTGAAAACATGGTTTGACAAGGTTTCTGGCCTCTATTGATTGTATCATCTGTGTAAATCAGGCATAGGTGAAAATTGACAGGAATATGCAAAGAATAAAGTGCAGCTAGTGTAAAGTTATTATGAATGATAGCTGGCAGAGGTTCTGTGAGTTGAAAGGCAATTTGCATGTGCATGCGAATACAGTGGCTTTTGGTATCTTCTCTCATGGAGAGACAATTCACCTCTTGTAAGAGTTTTACAGAAACTCCAACGTGCCCAGAAAGCAGATGAATTATGTATATCATCTGGATGAAGAATCATAAAATGTATCCTCTGTATTGTCCTGTTCTTTTCCCTTATTTTCCCTGTGAATGATTCCTCCATTTTCACATTCCTCAGGTACAAATTGCAACGGAGCCAGATTTAACTGAGGAAACTTTACAGGAAGGAAGTATGCAAGTTATTTGAACTAAGTGCATTGTTTTATCATTAGTCACAGTCATCGCTTGTTTGGGAAGAAACATTTAAAACGCTTGGTAGCGCTAATCCTTGGGCCCTTACTGAATTATGACTTTACAAAATAACAGCTTTAAGACTGCAAACTGAATTTCAAACAAAATAATTCCTATTAAATTTCTTTAGTCTAACCTGTACCTAAATTGACCCTGTTCTTCATTTTTGGTTCACAGTAATGTTTTGCAAGCAAAAATATCCAAAGTACATTGCTGTATTACTGATTCAAACTTCCTGTTGATTCTCTTACTAAATTTTATTGTCATTAAAATGCTGATTATCTGGTTAATATTGCTGCTGCGTGTGAGTACCTTATATTAGTTATAAAGTGCTTTTAGATTTCCTGAGATGAAGTTGGACTATATAATGTCAGGTCTGCCTTTCCTGCATTCTCACCAAATACAACTGTAATTGATTTTCAAGTGTATATATTGCATTGAAGAAAATCTTGTAAAATGATCCACATGTTTGTAGTGAAAAGATTACCTCCACAGGCAAGCCCAGCCATTTTATGGCAAATACAAAAGCTGATTTCATGAACAAAACAATCAGGGAAGTCCTATGCACTGTGTGAAATGTAAACCAATATATTGTCAAATTTCACCCAGAAAAGGTACAAGAATAATTTTAACCTCCAAAAGCAAATGGTTTGTAATAGATGTGAAGTAGAATTTTTAAGTTATCTCAGTCCATCAACTCTGATTTGACAAAAGCTATATTGGAGGTCTGAGGAACGTAGCTCCTTTGAAAGAGGTCATGAAGGTGTTGCAAAGTGTTGCTTTGTATTACACACTAGCCAGGTACAACTAACTCAGCAGCTAGAGGGAGCTCGTGTAATCCCAAGATGGCTTGAAGGACAGGAGCAAGTGTTCCACTTCCATCGCACTCCCCTACCCACCAACATTACCCCATCTTCCCCCAGCAAGAAGAGTAGGAGTGTTTCACATCTATCTTTTTCCCCTCATGAGGAGTAGAAGCGGATTACACCTACCTCACTCTGCTCCATTTAGTCCACCCACCAATGATCAGTAGTACGTGTGCTTGACACCAACTAATTCATCCCCAGGAGAAACTGGAGCCCTCAGTACTCCCAACCCCACCCCCAACATGCTCATCTCCCATTCTCCTCCTCCCGTATCCTCCACTGTTCCCCGCACCCCATCCACCCACCAAATTTCTCAAGTAATTCCCTTCTTTTCAATCCTTCAACCACCAAACGCTCCAGGCTCTATATTGATATTTCTTCCCCTTCCACCCCATCCATTCCAATGTTTTAATGCATTGACAAATAAAGATCTGTTCTGTTTCATTCTGCTGTATGGTGCCTGCAATGTGTGTTATCTATTTGAAGCAGAGCAACAATCTTCCTAGCGTTCTTCAGCAGGATTCCCAAAATCTCTGGCTTTCAGTAGTATTGCAGCTGCTTCCACTTCCCACCTGCCTCATTTACATCAGCAGGAGTGCATTGCAAACACATCCATTCACTTCATTAGTGAAGCTATTCCTCTCACTTTTTAATACTTGTTTATCATTTTCATTCTCAGTGATCTGGTTCTTGACCCTCTCATGAATGGGAATGGCTTCTTTCCATTTAATTTGTACCTTTGAAAAATGTAAGTAACTCATCAGCCTGTTCTGTTTCAAGAAGAATAACA
This sequence comes from Hypanus sabinus, assembly GCF_030144855.1. Taxonomy (NCBI): domain Eukaryota; kingdom Metazoa; phylum Chordata; class Chondrichthyes; order Myliobatiformes; family Dasyatidae; genus Hypanus; species Hypanus sabinus. Next base: position 41,834,197 of record NC_082715.1, on the reverse strand, counting down.
CAACTTCCCCAGTCAACCAAAGGCAGCTATCCCTGATGTAATTCCAGTAAATAACTTCTGCATCGTCTTTGAGACATTCATGTTTATCCTTATGTGTGCTGTGCAGAACTTAGTAAAAAAAAATAAATCAGATGAGATCTATCAGTGCCCTCTTAAAAATTGAGTGATTTTCTGTTCTTGTAGCCCTTGCCTCAATTTCTAAACACTTGCTGTCAAGTGTGCTTCACAATCTCTTGCCATTTTCGTTAATTTACAATATGTGCCTCAGATCTCGGTTTCTGCAGACTTTGTAAAATTGTTGCCTCTAGGTTATATTGACCCTATTAATCTTAAAGCAGAAAACTACAAAGTGTAACACATTGTAAGTTTCTACCTTCCATTCCATCAGTATATTTGTACCCTATTGAGTGCCAATGTACTTGTACTTCCAACTAGTTCTGTTTCTTTTGTTTGCAAATTTGAAAATTTTGTCCTCAACACCCAAGTCAAAATCAATATATTACTCAAATTAAAAACACAAAATGCTGTCAGAACTCAGCAGGCCAGACAGCATCTATGGGAAGAGGTAGTGACGATGTTTTGGGCCAAAACCCTTCATCAGGAGTGAAGTAACATGGGATGGTCGAGGGGGGATAAGAAGTGGGGGGAGGGATGAAGTAGAGAGCTGGGAAGTGATAGGCTGGAGGGAAATGGGCTTAGGGGGAAGGTGGAGAATTATGGGAAATAAAAGAGAAAGAAAGGTAGGGCTGGGGGGAGATTATAGTGAGGGGGCAAAAAAGAGAAAGAGAACCAGACTAAAATAATAGATAGGGATGGGGTAAGGGGGGCAGGGGTATCAACAGAGGTCTGTGAGTTGAATGTTCATGCCGGCAGGAAGGAGGCTACCTAGGCGGGAGATAAGGTATTGCTCCATCAACATTGTGTGCAGCCTCATCTTGACGGTAGAGGAGGCCATGGACAGACATGTCAGAATGAGAGTGGTCTGTGGAATTGAAGTGTGTGGCTCAAAGTTGTGGATCACAGACCTAAGTGGAGATCTTTTAATGGAACTGCCGGAGATGGGCAAGATCCTCAGTATTTCTCTTTTCTTTTTACCATGAAGAAGGACATGATGACTTCAAAACTTGAAACAGATAATAGGGAAGTATTAGGAATAATCTCCATTTAATGCACTGTATGTCTTAAAATATATATAGGTAGCCAGTTCTCTAGGGTTTGATCAGGTATATCCAAAAAAACCAGGAGGCTAGAGAGGTTGTTGTGGGGACCCTATGAGATTGTGCATCATCATCAGTGATGGGTGAAGTGCTAGAAGACTGGAATGTGGCTAATGTTGTGTCTTTATTTAAGAAGGACCTCAAAGAAAATCTGGGTAAAATAGACTAGACTAACACCTGTGGAACGTAAGTTACTAGAGGGGATTCTGAGGAATAAGATATAAAAACTTTGGAAAAGATGGGTTGATTGGGGATAGTCACTACATCTTTGTGCATGGGAGATAATGTTTCACGAATTTGATTGCTTTTTTTTTGAAGAGGTAACCAAGAAGGTTGATGAGGTCAGGATGGTAGATGTGGACCATATGGACTTCAGTAAGATCTTTGATAAGCTTCCACAGGGTAGGCTGACATTGAAAGTTGCATCACATGGGATGTGGGGAGAAATGGCTAATAATCTACATGCTTCATGGTAGCAAGCATAGAGTAATGGTAGAATATTGGTTTTTGGATTGGAGGCCTATGACTAGTGGTGTTCCCAGAGCTCAGTACTAAGTTCATTGCTACTTGTCATCTCTGTCAATAACCTGAATGTGAATTTGCAGAAGGTTGCAAACTCAGCCAGCTCCATCATAGGCACTAGCCTTCCCAACATCAAGGACATCCTCAAAAGGTGATCTCCCAAAAAGAGAGCATTTGTCATTAAGAACCCCCATCACGCAGGACCCTGTTTTCGAGGACATACAGGAGCATGAAGGCACACACTCAACATTTTAGGAACAGCTTCATCCCATTTTCCATCAGACTTTTGAATGGACAATAAACCCATGTACACGATCTCACTTTTTACACTCTCATTGAAACATGTATAGTGTTTTTATTATATATTGCACTGCTGCCGGAAAACAACAAGTTTCATAATATACGCCAATGATATTAAACCTGATTCTGAAAAGGCATGGTCAGTAAATTTGCAGGTGACACTGGAATAGGGGGTACCATTTACAGTGAAGGTCATCAGTGCTTGCTAGATAAATGGGCCAAGGAATGGTAAATGGAGTCGGATTCAGATAAATGTGATGTATTGCATTTTGAGAAGACAAATCAAGGTAGCACATTCACAGTCAGTGGTACGGACCTGGGAGTAGTTTTAAGACAGAACTTTCAAGGAGTACAAGTACGTTGTGTCATCACAGGTAGACCAGTAGTGAAGAAGGCTTTTGGGATGCTGGCTTTCATTAGTCAAGGCATTGAGCATAGAAGTTGGGATGTTGTATTGCAATTTTACATGACATTGGTGAGACCATATTTTGAATATTGTCTTCTATTTTGGTCACCGTACTATAAGAAAGATATAATTAAGCAGGAAAGGGTACAGAGGGAATTTACAAGTGTGTTGCCTGAATATGGGGGAGTGAAATATGGAGAGAGGCTGATTCTATGGGGTGCTCTTGTAGATGTATATAGAATCATGAGGTGCATAGTTTTTTTTTCCTTCAAGATTGAGGAATCAAGAACTACAGGGTGTAAGTTTACAGTAAAAGGGGAGAGATTCAATAAGACCCTGAGAAGCAACTTTCTGATGCAGCAAGTGGTCAGTTTGTAGGATGAGCAGCCAGAGGAGATGATTGAGGCAGGTATGTACATTAACAACATTTAAGAAGTTCTTGGGCAGGTATATGGAGAGGAAATGTTTAGAGGACTATAGGCCAAACATGGGAAAATGGGAGTACTTTAGATGGTTAGCCTGAACCAATTTGGCCACAGGGTCTGTTTCAATGCTCTATAACTCTGAGAGATTGTAGAGTTCCGAGATAAAGATATTTGGATGTCTGAGTGCATGACTCTCAAAATACTAGCATGCCAGACGTGTAAATGGGAAAACTAACAGAACATGTTTTATTGTTGGAAGAAATCAATGCAACAACAGATAGTTTGTTTCAGTTTTAGAAGCTATTGATGAGACCATCAGTGAAGAATTTTGAATAGTATTGATTGCCTCATTTAAGATGGGATGTAAATACGCTGGAAGTAGTTCAGAGAAGGTTTACTGGACTAATACTTGGAATGAATGAATTTATTTACAACAAAACGTTGGACAGGGTAAGCTTGTATCTGCTAGAACTTAGAAGAATGAAAAGGACTTGAAGCACATGAGATCGTGAGAGGTCTTGACTGACTGGAGAGGATGCTTCTTGTGGGAAGATCTCAAACTAGGCATCGCTCTTTAAAAATATGCAAGAAGCCACTTAAGACAGAGATAAGGTAATTATTGCTTTAGAAACAGTTATAAGTCTTTGGTCCTTTATTCCTCAATTGTGATAAAAGAAGAGACTTTATTTTTTAAATGTGTAGATAGATTCCTGAAAAGCAAGGAGATACAAGGATATTGGGTGTAGGTTGGAATGTAGAGTTGTGTTATCATTACATCAGCCTTCACATTGAATGATGGAGCAAAGCACAAAAGACCATGTGACTTGCTCCAGCAAATTAGTATATTTGTACATAAAACTCATGCACACTTACATCACCCACATTTCCCTCTATAAATGTATGCCTTTAACAAATCTCTGCATGATTTCCCCAATCAATATTTGTCTAATTGACTACTAATACCACCCCAAGCTTTCATTACAAACATCTGCAAATGCTGGAAATCCAGTCAATGCGCACAAAATGTTGGAGGAACCTAGCAGGTCAAGCAGCATCTACTCTGTATCCTGCCAAAGGGTTTCATAGAACATTACAGGCACATTATAAGCCCTTTGGCCCACAATGTTGTGCTAACACTTAAACATTGCCTCCCATATATCCCCCTCCTTAAGTTCCTCCTCATACCTGTCTAATAGTCTCCTAAATTTCACTAGTGTATCTGCCTCCACCACTGACTCAGGCAGTGCATTCCACGCACCAACCACTCTCTAAGTGATAAACCTTCCTCTAATATCCCCTTTGATCTTCCCTCCCTTTACCTTAAAGCCATGTCCTCTTGTACTGAGCAGTGGTGCCCTGGGGAAGAGGCACTGGCTATCCACTCTATCTATTCCTCTTAATATCTTGTACACCTCTATCATGTCTCCTCTCATCCTCCTTCTCTCCAAAAAATACAGCCCTTAATCCTTACTCCTTTAATCTCTGATCATAATCCATACTCTCTAAACCAGGCATCATCCTGGTAAATCTCCTCTGTACCCTTTCCAATGCTTCCACATCCTTCCTATAGTGAGGCGACCAGAACTGGAAACAGTACTCCAAGTGTGGCCTAACTAGAGTTTTATAGAGCTGCATCATTACATCGCATCTCTTAAACCCTATCCCTCGACTTATGAAAGCTAACACCCCATAAGCTTTCTTATCTACCCTATCTACCTGTGAGGCAACTTTCAAGGATCTGTGGACATGTACCCCCAGATACCTCTGCACCTCCACACTACCAAGTATCCTGCCATTTACTTTGTTCTCTGCCTTGGAGTTTGTCCTTCCAAAGTGTACCACCTCACACTTCTCTGGGTTGAACTCCATCTGCCACTTTTTAGCCCACTTCTGCATCCTATCAATGTCTCTCTGCAATCTTCGATAATCCTCTACACTATCTACAACACCACCAACCTTTGTGTCATCTGCAAACTTGCCAACCCACCCTTCTACCCCCACATCCAGGTCATTAATAAAAATCATGAATAGTAGAGATCCCAGAACAGATCCTTATGGGACACCATTAGTCACAACCCTCCAATCTGAATGTACTCCCTCCACCACAACTCTCTGCCTTCTGCAGGCAAGCCAATCCTGAATCCACCTGGCCAAACTCCCCTGGATCCCATGCCTTCTGACTTTCTGAATAAGCCTACCATGTGGAACCTTGTCAAATGCCTTACTAAAATCCATGTAGATCACATCCACTGCATTATCCTCATCTATATGCCTGGTCACCTCCTCAAAGAACTCTATCAGGCTTGTTAGGCATGATCTGCCCTTCACAAAGCCATGCTGACTGTCCCTGATCAGACCATGATTCTCTAAATGCCCATAGATCATATCTCTAAGAATCTTTTCCAACAGCTTTCCCACCACAGACGTAAGGCTCACTGGTCTATAATTACCTGGACTATCCCTACTACCTTTTTTGAACAAGGGAACAACATTCGCCTCCCTCCAATCCTCCGGTACCATTCCGGTGGACCTCAAGGACAAAGATCCTAGCCAAAGGTTCAGCAATCTCTTCTCTTGCCTTGTGGAGCAGCTTGGGGAATATTCCATCAGGCCCCGGAGACTTATCCGTCCTCATGTATTTTAAGAACTCCAACACCTCCTCTCCCTTAATATTAACATGCCCCAGAACATCAACCTCACTCATATTGTCCTCACCGTCATCAAGTTCCCTCTCAGTGGTGAATACCGAAGAGAAGTATTCACTGAGGACCTCACTCACTTCCATGACCTCCAAGGCACATCTTCCCACTTTTATCTCTAATTGGAACTACCTTCACTCCTGTCATCCGTTTGTTCTTCACATAATTGAAGAATGCCTTGGGGTTTTCCTTTACCCTACTCGCCAAGGCCTTCTCATAGCCCCTTCTTAAGCTCCTTTCTTGCTACCCTATATTCCTCAATAGACCCATCTGTTCCTTGCTTCCTAAACCTCATGTGTGCTGCCTTCTTCCAGCTGACTAGATTTTCCACTTCACTTGTCACCCATGGTTCCTTCACCCTACCATTCTTTATCTTCCTCACCGGGCCAAATTTATCCCTAACATCTTGCAAGAGATCCTTAAACATCAACCACATGTGCAAAAATATCATCCCAATTCTAGCCTTATAGCCTCATAATTTGCCCTTCCCCAATTAAAAATTTTCCTGTCCTCTCTGATTCTATCTTTTTCCATGATAACACTAAAGGTCAGGGAGCAGTGATCACTGTCCCCCAGATGCCCACCCACTGACAGATCTATGATCTGACCCAGTTCGTTACCTAATACTAGATCTAGTATGGCATTCCCCCTCATCGGCCTGTCAACATACTGTGACAGGAATCCATCCTGGACACACTTAACAAACTCTGCCCCATCTAAACCCTTGGAACTAATCAAGTGCCAATCAATATTAGGAAAGTTAAAGTCACCCATGATAACAACCCTGTTATTTTTGCACCTTTCCAAAATCTGCCTCCCAATCTGCTCCTCAGTATCTCTGCTGCTACCAGGGGGCCTATAGAGTACCCCCAGTAGAGTAACTGCTCCCTTCCTGTTCCTGACTTCCACCCATACTGACTCAAAAGAGGATCCTGCTACATGAACCACCCTTTAATAGTATCCCTGACCAGTAATGCCACCCCTCCACCCCTTTTCCCCCCTCTCTATCCCTTTTAAAACACTGAAATCCAGGAATATTAAGAATCCATTCCTGCCCTGGTGCCAGCCAAGTCTCTATAATGGCCATGACATCATAATTCCATGTATGTATCTAAGCTCTCACTTCATCACCTTTGTTCCTGATGCTTCTTGCATTGAAGTACACACACTTTAGCCCTTCTACCTTGCTACTTTTACACCCTTTATTCTGCTTCCCTTTCCTCCAAGCCTCTCTATATGTTACATCTGGCTTTACTCCATGCACTTCCTTCACTGCTCTATCGCTCCAGGTCCAATCCCCCTTGCAAATTAGTTTAAACTCTCCCGAACCATGCTAGCAAACCTACCTGCAAGGGTATTGCTCCCCCTTGAGTTCAGGTGCAACCCATCCAGTCTGAACAGGTCCCCCCTTCCCCAGAAGAGATCCCAATGATCCAAAAATCTAAAACCCTGCCCCCTGCACCAACTCCTCAGCCACGCATTCAACTGCCATCTCCTCCAATTCTTACCATCACGATCACATAGCACTGGCAGCAATCCTGAGAACGCCACCCTTGAGGACCTGCTCTTCAGCCTTCTGCCTAGTTCCCAAAACTCACACTTCAGGACCTCATCCCTCTTCCTGCCTATGTCATTGTTCCCAACATGTATCACGACTTCTGCTTGCTTTCCCTCTCATACCAGGATGTCATGTACCCGGTCAGAGACATCCCTGACCCTGGCACCCAGGAGGCAACAAACCATGAAGGTGTCCTTCTCACGTCCACAAAATCTCCTGTCTGCTCCCCTGACTATAGAGTCTCCAATGACGACAGCTCTCCTATTCTTCGTCCCATCCTTCTGCACCACAGGGTCAGATTCAGTTCCATAGGCCCTGCCACCATGGCTCACACCTGGTCGGACGTTTCGGCTCGAAACATTGACTGTACTTTTTCCATAGAAGCTGCCTAGCCTGTTGAGTTCCTCCAGCATTTTGTGTGTTAATCAAACTGCAGCTGACTGCTTTGTTATTTCAAGGTTACCAATTTAGTATAACCTTTCATTCTTCAGGTTCCATCCCTGAATCTGCAGATATTTGAAAGATTATGTCTAGTAATCTTCTCAATTTTCATGTTTTATTTCCTATTATGTTCATTTTAATTAGCTGAAAGATCACATTTATCTTTTTCCAAACTCTCAGGTTGTTCAAAATATGCAAATGTCTTTATTCCAGTGATGCTGATACAGTCTGATTTTTCTTATAATACCACCAGTACTGAACAGGTCCTTCAGCAGAAGCATCCTATGCGCTATTTGAAATTATTTTTATGTAACATCAGGCATTCAAAAACTATCATAAACACAAGAAATTCTGCAGATGCTGGAAAACCAAAGGAGCAAGTACAAAATGCTGAAGGAACTCAGCAGGTCAGGCAGCATCTACGGAAAAGAATAAACAGTTGACATTTCAGGCCAAGACTCTTCTTCAAGATTTTATACAAAACCTGTGTTATGAATGTCAGAAGCACTGGAGGAGAATTATTTTTTCTGTGCAATATCCAAGCCCAGATGTAGTTAAACCCCAGCTGAGCTACACTAGCTACTATTGAAGTTGTTTGTGAATTTTTATGAAGTCTTCATGCTGTGGAATAAAAATGTTTTTGAGCTGCCACTCTTTATACCAAATTACAGATTGGCATGATGAGGTGGAGTATGAACTTCTAGATATGCATACTAGGGACAGATTTTTTAGTTGTCTGATTTAATAAGGAGCTAGATGTCAAATCACAAGTGAACAAATAATTTCAGTCCATTCAGACAGCAGTACCAATTATGTATTATGCAGTTAAATGATGTTAAAAAGACCACCCCCAAATTCTGTCTTTATCCATGAACAATTGAAGGAATTTAGAACAATTAGTGGATACCATAGAAACAGTGCAAACACAAGCATCCAGAATTAAAGGTGCAATTTATATTGAACTATAATTTTGCATTTTGACAAATCTTTCCTACTATGATCAGCCCCAAGTGTTGGAGCAGATGAGCGGATTTTAATTTTGCATCAAAATTAGGATTCCATTCCATCTACTCATCCACTGATGGTGGAGAAAACACTTGGGTGGCTTACAATCTAAGTAGTTGGGGGGAATTTTCAATCAATTCAAGTAAAACTTATGAAAGCTTCTGATAAAAGAGTTCAACTGTCAGCTTTATTTGGTGTATGATTGCAATGAATTCTGAAGCAATTCCAGAAATGCTAGGTCAGGAATTAAAGGGGGGGGGGGAAACAAAGTTCAAAGGAAGTTTATTATTAAAGTACATGTATGTCACCATATACAACCTTGAGATTCATTTTGCAGGCATACTCAATAAATCCATAATAAAATAATAACCATTACAGAGTCAATGAAAGACTGCACAAACTTAGGTGTTCAACCAGTGTGCAAAAGACAACAGACAGTGCAAATACAAAAAGAAAGAAATGATAATAAACATGCAATGAAAGTGTGTCCATATGTTATGGGAACATTCAATGATGGGGCAAGTGAAGTATAGTATAGCTCCTTTGGCTCAAGAGCTGAATGGTTAGCAATAATAATTATTCCTGAACCTGATGGTGTGAGTCCTGAGACTCCTGTACCACCTTCCAGTGGAAACAATGACAGGGGAGCATGGCCTGAGTAGAAGGGATCCCTGCTGATGGATGCTACTTTTCTGTGACAGCACTTCATGTTGATGTGATAAATGGTGGGGAGGGCTTTACTCAAGATGGATTGGGCCTTATCCGTTATATTTTATAGGGTTTTCCTTTCAATAGTATTAGTGATTCCATACCAGGCTATGATGCAGCCAGTCAACATGTTCTTCATCAAACATCTATAGAAGATTGCCAAAGTTTTAGATATCGTGGAGTACTGTGTCCAGTTCTGGTCCTTTGACTATAAGAAGGATGTGGAAGCATTGGAAAGGGTACAGAGGAGATTTACCAGGATGCTGCCTGGTTTAGAGAGTATGGATTATGATCAGAGATTAAGGGAGCTAGGGCTTCATTCCTTGGAGAGAAGGAGCATGAGAGGAGACATGATAGAGGTGTACAAGATATTAAGAGGAATAGATAGAGTGGATAACCAGTGCCTCTGCCCCAGGGCACCACTACTCAGTACAAGAGGACATGGCTTTAAGGTAAAGGGAGGGAAGATCAAAGGGGATATTAGAGGAAGGTTTATCACTTAGAGAGTGGTTGGTGCATGGAATGCACTGCCTGAGTCAGTGGTGGAGGCAGATACACTAGTGAAATTTAGGAGACTACTAGACAGGTATGTGGAGGAACTTAAGGAGGGGGATATATGGGAGGCAAGGTTTAAGTGTTAGCACAACATTGTGGGCCAAAGGGCCTGTAATGTTCTATGAAACCCTTCGGCAGGATACAGAGTAGATGCTGCTTGGCCTGCTAGGTTCCTCCAACATTTTGTGCGCATTGACTGGATTTCCAGCATTTGCAGATGTTTGTAATGAAAGCTTGGGGTGGTATTAGTAGTCAATTAGACAAATATTGATTGGGGAAATCATGCAGAGATTTGTTAAAGGCATACATTTATAGAGGGAAATGTGGGTGATGTAAGTGTGCATGAGTTTTATGTACAAATATACTAATTTGCTGGAGCAAGTCACATGGTCTTTTGTGCTTTGCTCCATCATTCAATGTGAAGGCTGATGTGATAATAACACAACTCTACATTCCAACCTACACCCAATATCCTAGTATCTCCTTGCTTTTCAGGAATCTATCTACACATTAAAAAAAAAAGTCTCTTCTTTTATCACAATTGAGGAATAAAGGACCAAAGACTTATAACTGTTTCTAAAGCAATAATTACCTTATCTCTGTCAGTGGTGGAGGCAGATACACTAGTGAAATTTAGGAGACTACTAGACAGGTATGTGGAGGAACTTAAGGAGGGGGATATATGGGAGGCAAGGTTTAAGCATCAGCACAACATTGTGGGCCAAAGGGCCTGTACTGTGCTGTACTATTCTATGTTCTATATGCAGAATCATCACAAACTCCTAAGGAAGTAGAGATGCTACCATGTTTTCTTCTGGTTTCATCCTCTTGAAATCTATAATCAGCTCCTTGGTCCTGCTGACACTGAGTAAGAGGTTGTTGTGTCACCACTCTGCCAGAATTTCAATCTCCCTACTATATGCTGATTCGTCAACACTTTTGATTCAGCCAACAACAGAGCTGTCATTACCAAACTTAAATATGACATTGGAGCTGTTTTAGCCACATAGTTATGAGTGTGAAGCAAGTAGAGAAGGGGGCTAAGCACAAAGCCTAAGTTAACAAATAGGTTTTTAAATCAGGGTTCAAGCCAGATTGGCTGCTTGTTATTCATTTCAATTGATGGGAAAAATCATTTGACATTGCTGGCCTTGCACCCCTGACCATCACACTATGAGATATATTCACTCAACTTCCAGGGGATTGTAAGAAACAACCATTTGGATCTGAAAAAATAATACTAAGGAAGCATTTTATATTTTTGTATCCAGTTTTCTGTTACTGTAGTCAACAGCTGTTTTGGTTTTGTTGTATGATAAAATGAATATGCAAGTTCCTTGGTACATCAGCTGACTAAGTATGTATTATATAACCTTCAAATGAATGTAAGAATTTACTGCCATGTAATATTTTCAATTGTGAATTAAGGTTAAATACTATGGGTTATACTGTTGGGTTGATGTTCTGGAATTTCATTGACTCTTGTAAAATATTTAAGTGTACCTTTTACTGAATATTTTCTTAGAGACAGAAATGGATTCTTTAGCCCATTGTACTCACACAACCATCAAGCTAATCATATTTTATTCACCCCACTAACTCCTACTCCACCTCCAAAGATAATTGTTTTTACATATTGACTAAGAGCAATAATCAGTCCCTTCACATCTGTCTTTATCCCATTGTTCTACCACACTCAGTGCCATAGTGAACACGGGTCCATAGCTCTTTGAAATTGGCGTCACAGGTAGATAGGGTCATAATGAAAGCTAATGGCACATTGGCCTTCATAAAACGATGTATTAAGTACAGGAGATGGGATGTTATATTGAAGTTATTGTGTATAAGACATTGGTGAGTCTTAATTTGGAGTATTATGTGCAGCTTTAGTCACCTACCTACAGGAAAGATGTAAATAATGTGAAAAGAGTACAGAGAAAAATTTTAAGGGGAACATGAGGGGAAATTTCTTCACTCAAAGGGTATGTGAGTGTGAAATAAGCTGCCAGCACATGGTGCATATGAGCTCGATTTCTAAGAAGTTTAGATGGGTATTGAGATAGTAGGGTATGGAGGGCTATGGTCCCAGTGCAAATCTACAAGACCATAAGCCCTGGAGCAGAATTAGGCCATTCAGCCCATTGAGTCTGCTCCACAATATCATCATGGCTGATCATGGATCCCACTCAACCATATACACCTGCCTTTTCACTATATCCTTTGATGCTCTGACTGATCAGGAAATGATCAACTTAAATACACTCATGGACTTGGCCTCCACTGCAGTCTAGGGCAGAGCATTCCACAGATTTACTACTTTCTGGCTTAAAAAAAATTCCTCCTTGCCTCTATTCTGAAGGGTCACCCCTCAATTTTGATGCTGTACCCTCTAGTTCTAGATACCCTCACCATAGGAAACGACCTCTGCAGATCCACCCTCTAGTCCTTTCAACATTTGATAAGTTTCAATGAGATCCCCATGCATTGTTCTAAATTCCAGTAAGTACAAGCCCAAAGCTGCCAAACACTCCTTGTAGGTTAAGCCTTTCATTCCTGGAATCATCCATCTGAAACTCCCCTGAACTCGCTCCAATGAGAACACATCCTATCTGAGAGATGGGGCCCAAATCTATTGACAATACTCCAAATGCAGCCTGACGAGTGTCTTACAAAGGCCCAGCATTATCTCATTGCTTTTATATTAAATTCCCCCTGAAATAAATGCCAACATTGCATTTGCCTTCTTTACCGCTACACATTTATCTACCACCTCATTTTATTCCTATCCTCACTGTTACATGGCACAGGCAGCAATCCTGAGATTTCTACCTTTGAGGACTTGCTCATCAGCTTCCTTCCTAACTCCGTTTTTTTTTCCTTCAGGACCTCCCTCCTTTTCCTGCCGATGTCATTGGTACCAATATGTACCACAACCTCTGGCTGCTCACCCTTCCTGTTCAGGATATTGTGGATGTGTCCAGAAACATCTCGGACCCTGACACCAGGGAGGCAAACTACCAACTGTGTTTCCTTATCCCATTCACAGAATCACCTATCTGTCCCCCTGAGTATAGAGTCCCCTATTACTGCTGCCATCCTCTTCATTTCCCTACCCTTCTGAGCCACAGGGTCAGACTCAGTGCCAGAGGCATGGCTGCTGTTGCTTCCCCCTGGTAACAGTACTCAAAATGGAGTACTTATTGTTGAGGGGGATGGTCACAGTATCTGATGTTCTCCCTTCCCCCTCCTGACAGTCGCCCATTTATCTGTCTCCTGTAGCTTTGGGGTGACTACCTCCTTATAGCTCCTGTCTATCACTGCTTCACTTTCCCTAAACGGTCTCTTAGGAGCTGCATCTTGATGCACTTGGCCATTGGTAGGCTGGGAGTCTTCTGGAAATCCCACATCCAACACCCAGAGCAGAACACTGGTTCTGTAGTGATGCACCCTATTCTCTCCTCCTGTTCTCGCCAAAGCATTACTACTCTCTCAGACTACAATGATAACTGCTTCCATGATGAATGCTCCACTAGGGGGTACCTCTCTTTTATAGAGACTGGGTTTCTAAAAGCTCTTTGTTAGACCTGCACTGTACTCTAATCAACAGTCGATTAGGCTAGGCAGTTTAAGTGGTTTCAGCATGGACTAGATGGGCTGAAGGGCTTGGTTCTGTGCTGTACTTCTCAATGAGTAGTTGTACCACTTTATCTGTATGATTCAGTGCTGTTTGGGAGAGTCAGTGAAGAGGGGATCGTTTTCCATTCAGTGCTACCACTGTGGACCAGTTCATTGAAAATAATCAGTACATTCTTCTGAATTTATAATTGTATGAAAACATGTTTAAAGTTATTTTGTATTTTTCATCTCCTCTGTGGGTGATACATACTTATTGTTATGACTGATGTTATGATTATGAGAAATTGAGATTTAAATTATGATTTTAAATTGGATTTTGTATCTTACCTATTTGGTGCTTTAATAATTTGCAAATTACCAAAAATAAGTTTGCTAAAATACAACTAAGTAGAAGATTTGGGGAAAAAAAAGAGCTGAACAATCACTTTACAGTACTCTTGTTTTGCACTCTAGCCATCCTGACCTTGCCTTCTTCATCTTTAAACACTAGCTGAACTTGCCATTGAACTGTAGAAGAAACTACACTGAAAATTAAAGAACTGATATCATTATTAGAAATGTGAGATAATATTAATGCAAAGTCGATCAAATATCTGACATAGAAAGCAGTGATTTTAAACTGTTAAAGCTCTTTCCATCATGATTACATGCTTTTAGAGATTTGAAAAATCACAAAATCATTTGTTAGCCCTTGTCTTTGCCTCTGTTCTGTTCTTTCAGTTTCTGTTCTGCACTATTTCTCACCTCATTCTTTTGATTTGACATTAATTGACTCATTCATCAATTTTTTTTAAATTAATGATGCCTGCTGAAGGATGTACTGTTCCTGCAAAACTTGGACACTGCGTTCAAGCAGTTATTTTCTACTTTACTCAAAAAGTTAGTTATTGAAGCATTTAATGTGATATTATAATACCTATCATCCATCTGAATATTTTGTTCAGGTTTAGGCCTTTATTATACATGACTTGTCGAACTGAAATGCCTGTGAAACATTCAGTCAATACCACTAAATGCCAGCACAACCACATCTATTAGTTCCAATATGCATCTTCAGTAGCAGAGTGTATTTAAACCACACAATCTCAAACTAATTTAGTTATATGGCTGTCATTAAGCACAATGTTTTCTTCTCATCAACATACCTTAACATGTAGAAAATGACTGTGATATTGTTATCCTGGGATCTCTTAACTCCCCTTATTCTAAATCTATTCCCTTCAGTATATGTTATCTTGTTCAACTTGCATTTTCAATTTGTCTGTATTAAATTTATTTTGCCATTTTTCTTTCCAAGCACAGAATGTAATTCATCTTACTACCAACCTTGCCTAGATCTATTTGTTGGAGGCCAGTGACTAGTGGTGTGCTTCAGGGATCTGTTTGTCATACACATTAATGATCTGGATGATGGGGTGGTAAATTGGATTAGTAAGTATGCAGATGATACTAAGATAGGTGGTGTTGTGGATAATGAAGTAGGTTTTCAAAGCTTGCACAGAGATTTAGGCCAATTAGAAGAGTGGGCTGAAAGATGGCAGATGGATTTTAATGCTGATAAGTATGAGGTGCTACATTTTGGTAGGAATAATCCAAATCGGACGTACATCGTAAATGGTAGGGCATTGCGGAATGCAGTAGAACAGAGTGATCTAGGAATAATGGTGCATAGTTCCCTGAAGGTGGAATCTCATGTGGATAGGGTGGTGAAGAAAGCTTTTGGTATGTTGGCCTTTATAAATCAGAGCATTGAGTATAGGAGTTGGGATGCAATGTTAAAATTGTACAAGGCATTGGTGAGGCCAAATTCGGAGCATTGTGTACAGTTCTGGTCACCAAATTATCAGAAAGATGTCAACAAGTTAGAGAGAGTACAGAGGAGATTTACTAGAACGTTACCTGGGTTTCAGCACCTAAGTTACAGAGAAAGGCTGAACAAGTTAGGTCTTTATTCTTTGTAGCATTGGGGGTTGAGGGGGGACTTGATAGAGGTATTTAAAATTATGGGGGGGTAGATTGAGTTGACGTGGATAGACTTTTTCCATTGAGAGTAGGGGAGATTCAAACAAGAGGACATGAGTTGAGACTTAGGAGGCAAAAGTTTAAGGGTAACGTGAGGGGGAATTTCTTTACTCAGAGTGGTAGCTGTGTGGAATGAGCTTCCAGTAGAAATGGTAGAGGCAGGTTTGGTATTGTCATTTAAAGTAAAATTGGATAGGTATATGGACAGGAAAAGAATGGAGGGTTATGGGCTGAGTGCAGGTTGGTGGGACTAGGTGAGAGTAAGTATTCGGCATGGACTAGAAGGGCCGAGATGGCCTGTTTCCATGCTGTAATTGTTATATGGTTATTGTTCTTCATTTTTCCCCTCGATATTGAGAAATTTCTAACTTGTTTTTGGCATCCAGGTTATTTACTATGCGAGTGAGAAACAGCAAACTTCAAATAACAAATATGCTATTTAATTTAAATCAAAAATATTCTCTCCCATTTATAATTTCCCATTGTTCAATTTTCTCAGGTCTTGGTTAAATTTGCATTAATTTCTAGAGCTATGACTGAGCATTTTAGAAAGTCCAGACAAATGAAGGCCTATCAATACTTGATAGCATCCTATTTGCAGAACTCATCTGGGCATTTTTTTAAAATATTAAAAGCAATTTAGTTACTTGCAATCCTGTAATAAATCCAGTAAAATTTCCACTGTGCAAGTTAGTGTCTTGCAATCTTCACGGATCCCCTTCATTACCCAAAATGTATCCAAAAAATGATTTGATTTGCACTCATCATACCACAGTGGAGCTGCCCCTGTCGTGCAAAAAAAATCCTTTGTAATCCATAACTTAATATAAACTGATTAAGTTTCATTTTGAAGAACAGTTCAAGAAAGTTGAACTGTTCAATAATTTACCTTAGAAAACATAGAAAACCTACGGCACAATACAGGCCCTTCGGCCCACAAAGTTGTGCCCAGCATGCCCCTACCTTAGAAATTACTAGGCTTACCCATAGCCCTCTATTTTTCTAAGCTCCATGTACCTATCTAAAAGTCTCTTAAAAGACCCTATTGTATCCACCTCTACCACTGCCTCAGGCAGCCCATTCCACACACTCACCACTCTCTGAGTAAAAAAACCTTGTCCCTGACATCTCCTTTGTACCTTCTTCCCAGCACCTGTGTGCTCTTGTGGCAACCATTTCAGCCCTGGGAAAAAGCCTCTGACTATCCACACTTTCCTTTATACTGAAGGGAATAGATTTATCACATCTTTCCTTTATTGGCTCCATATTTTTAAAGAAGTATAAACATCCTCCTGAACAGATGAAGACAAAAGATAATGCGTTAACATTATAAACACTAGAGAATCTGAAGATGCTGGAAATGCAACACACACAAAATGCTGGAGGAACTCTGCATCTCAGGCAGCACCTATGAAATGAAGAAAGAGCTGCTGCTTCAGGCCGAGACCCTTCCCCAGGATTGGAAATGAAGGGGAAATATAACAGAGTAAAAAGATGGGGGTTGAAGCGAGAAGGTGATAGGTGACAGTGGCTGGGAAAGGTAAAGGGCAGGAGAAGAAGGAATCTGATAGGAGAGGAGAATGAGCCTTAGGGGAAAGGGAAGATGGAAGAGCATCGGGGGAGGCGACAAGCAGCTGTTGAAAAGAAGTAAGAGAACAGAAGAAGGGGCAGAGGAAAAAGTGAAATGTTGTTTAAATACTACTTTACCCTTCCCCCCACCACCCATTTTCACTTTCCACAGAGATTGCTTCCTCCATGAATCCCTCGTCCATTCATCCCTCCACATTTACCTCCCTCCTGGCACATAGAAGCGACAGAAATACTACACCTGTCCATTCAGGGCCCCAAACAGTCCTTCCAGGTGAGGCAACACTTCACTTGTGAATCTGTTGATGTTATCCAGTGCTCCCTATGCGGCCTTCTCTACATTAGTGAACCCCGACATAAACTGAGGGTCTACTTTGATGAGCACTTCCGCTTCATCTGCCAAAAGTGGAATTTCCCAATGGCCAACCATTTTAATTCCTCTCTCCATTCTGTTCTGACATGTCGGCTCATGGCCACCTCTTTTGCCACAACAAGGCTATTCTCAGAGTGGAGGAGCAATACCTCATATTCTGTTGTCATCAGCATCAATTTCACCTCCTGGTAATCACTACCCCTCCTTCCCTCTTCGATTCCCTTCTCTGGCCTCTTAATCTTCTCCTCACCTCACCTGCCTATCAGCTCACTCTGGTCGTCCTCCTCTTTCCTCCATGATCAACTCTCCTCTCCAGCCCTTTGCCATCCCACCCACCTAGATTCACTCATCACCTTCTAGCTAGTCATACTACCCCTCCCCTGACTTTTTATTCTGCTGTCTTCCCCCTTCCTGTCCAATCATGATGAAGGGTCTTGGCCCAAATATTAATTTCCATAGATACTGCTTGACCTGCAGAGCTCCTCCGGTATTGTGTGTGTTGCAGGCTGAAAGGTGATGGATGAAGGCAGGTGGGGATAAAGTCCTCTAATTGCACTATAGTTATTCCCATGTCCCACTCCTTTCCTTCACTCTACTGGAATGTGGCATGCAATCAACTGTATAGTCATTTCAAAATTCAGGATTCACATTTATTTATTGTGTACATCGAAACATACAGTGAAATGTGTCATTTGTACCTGCACATATCACCACACATTCCAGCACCAACACAGCATGCCCACAAAACAAAACAGAACATGACAACAAAACAACAGCAAAGTAAAACCTGTTCCTCCTTAACACCCACACATACATACAGTCTTCTAACCACAGGACAGCCGCCTTCAGCTTCCAGCTCCAGTGGATATGGACTATGGTTCATAGACATTGGGCTTTGAATTTCCCAGTGGTCTCACAAAGACTTGCAGACTTTGAGTTCCAGACCTTGAGCCTCGATGTCCAATTGACCCTCGAGCCCCAATCCTCAGGATTGACCTCGGCTTTTCCTGAATAGCTATATATTTTGATTTGTTATTCTTACAGAATGACCATCAGTATGTTGTCTTTTGGTGCAATCTCCTTATGAATTGGAAATCATCCTTAAAATGTTCAGGGAATTTCTACTGATGGGTTCTGTAATCTTCCAGAGTATCTGAAATTTACATCTTCAATATAAATTTCAAAGTATAATTTATTATCAGACTATGTAAATGTCACCACATACATTCCTGAGACTCTTTTTCCTGTGGGCCTACATAGCAAACCTGTAGAACGGTTACTGTAAACAAGATCAATGGACAACAAACTGCAAATGCAAATACAAATAAATGGCAATAAATAATGAGCATGAAGTAACAAGATAAAGAGTCTTTAAAGTGAGACCATTGGTTGTGGGAACATCAGAAGTAGAAATAGAGTAGTTTAGCCCCATGTGTTCAAGAGTCTGGTGTTTGAGAGGTGGTAACTGTTCTTGAACCTGCTGGTGCAAGTCCTGAATCACCTGTACCTTCTACCTGATGGCAGCAGTGAGAAAAGAGCATAGCCTGGGTGGTGAGGATGGATGTTGCTTTTCTATGACAGTATTCCTGTGCAGGGTTCCTGTGCTGTGGAAGATGTCCTGCCTTGTCCCTGTACCGAAGACACTGTGCCCCAGTGGCTCCAATGACTACAGACCAGTGGCGTTGACCTCCCACATCATGAAGACCCTGGAGAGACTTGTTCTAGAGCAGCTCTGGCCTATGGTTAGGCCACACTTAGACCCCCTCCAGTTTGCCTAACAGCCCTGACTAGGAGTTGAGGATGCCATCATCTACCTGCTGAACCCGTGTCTACGCCCACCTAGACAAGCTAGTGAGCACTGTGAGGGTCATGTTTTTTGACTTCTCCAGTGCGTTAAACACCATCCACCCTGCTCTGCTGGGTGAGAAGCTGACAGTGATGCAGATGGATGCTTCCCCGGTGTCATGGATTATTGATTACCTGACTGGCAGACCACAGTACGTGTGCTTGCAACACTGTGAGTCAGACAGAGTGGTCAGCAGCACTGGGGCACCACAGGGGACTGTCCTGTCTCCCTTTCTCTTCACCATTTACACCTCGGACTTCAGCTACAACACAGAGATTTGCCATCTTCAGAAGTTTTCTGATGACTCTGCCATAGTTGGATGCATCAGCAAGGGAGATGAGGTTGAGTACAGGGCAACGGTGGGAAACTTTGTCACATGGTGTGAGCAGAATCATCTGCAGCTTAATATGAAAAAGACTAAGGAGCTGGTGGTGGACCTGAGGAGGGCTAAGGCACTGGTGACCCTTGTTTCCATCCAAGAGATCAGTGTGGACATGGTGGAGGATTACAAATACCTGGGGATACAAATGGACAATGAACTGGACTGGTCAAAGAACACTGAGGCTGTCTACAAGAAGGGTCAGAGCCATCTCTACTTCCTGAGGAGACTGAGGTCCTTTAACATCTGCCAGGCAATGCTGAGGAAGTTCTACGAGGCTGTGGTGGCCAGTACTATCATGTTTGCTGTTGTGTGCTGGGGCAGCAGACTGAGGGTAGCAGACACCAGCAGAATCAACAAACTTATTCGTAAGGCCAGTGATGTTGTGGGGGTGGAACTGGACTCTCTAATGGTGGTGTCTGGAAAGAGGATATCATCCAAGTTGCATGCCATCTTGGACCATGTCTCCCATCCACTCCATAATGTACTGGTTAGGCACAGGAGTACAATCAGCCAGAGATTCATTCCACCGAGATGTAACACTGAGTGTCATAGGAAGTCATTCCTACCTGTGGCCACCAAACTTTACAACTCCTCCCTCAGAGTGTCAGACACCCTGTGCCAATAGGCTGGTCCTGGACTTATTTCCACTTGGCATGATTAACTTATTATTTAATTATTTATGGTTTGATATTGCTATATTTCTTCACTATTCTTGGTTGGTGCGGCTGTAATGAAACCCAGTTTCCCTCGGGATCAATAAAGTATGTCTGTCTGTATTTCCTGTAGCCATGCTTAGTGGTTGGGAGAGTTTTACCCGCGTTATACTGGGCTGAATCCACTACCTTTTGTAGGATTTTCTGCTCTAAGGCATTGGTGTTTCCATACCAGGCCACAATGCAGCCAGGCAGCACACTTTCCACCACACATCTATAGAAGTTTGCTGATGTTTTTGACATGCTAAATCTCCACAGACTCCTAAGGAAGTAGAGGCACGGCCATGCTTTCCTTGTAATTATATTTATTTTTATAAGATTCCCTTCCTTTAGTATTCCATAGCTATATGTTTTAATTCTGTTTTTCCAGGTTTATATTTCAGCCATGTTAGGGTCAGGAGGATAACTCCAGAGTGGAAAGACAAGATTGAGAGATGAGCCATGTGGAGGTGACAGGCAAATGAGGAAAAGTGGAGAGATGACTGAGAGATGAACCATGTGGAAGTGAGAGCTGAGAGGAAATTGACAGCACAGCAGATGACACTCTCAAGAAGCTGTCTTACTGGAGGTTTCACCCAGTGAGCCGAGCTAATAACACAGAATGGTAAAATGACATGTTTGGTTGAGTGATTGCTCAACAGCAATCTTGCAGTCAATATCAGTAAGAACAAAGAATTGATTGTGGACTTCAGGAAGGGAAATATGAGAGAATGCACTCCCGTCTTCATTGAAGTGTCAGTGGTGGGAAGAGTGAGTAACTTCAAGTTCCTTGGCATTGGGTTCCCATAAGATCTGTCCTGGGCCCAATATATCGATGTAGTCATGAAAAAGGCATGGTAGTGGCTATACCTCATTAGGAATCTGAGGAGATTTGGTATGTCACCAGAAACTTGCAGATTTCTACAGATGTATGTTGGAGAGCGTTCTAACAGGTTACATTACCACCTGGTATGGAAGCTCCAATGTGCAAGATCAAAATAAGCTGCAGAGTGTTATAGACACAGCCGGCTCCAACATGGGTACAACCTCCCCAACATCAAGGATATCAAGAGCCGTGCCTCAAGTGCCCTGCCTGGGCTTCCTGTCAGATCGCCGACAGGTGATAAGGATGGGCTCCCTCACATCTGCTTCTCAACACAGGTGCCTGCTAGGGTTGTGTCCCGAGTTCCCTCATCTACTTTATACCCACAACTGTGCTGCCACACACAGCTCCAATCTGCTGATCAAATTCACAGATGACATGACATTGATCAGCCTTATTTCTAGCAGTGACGAGACAGCTTATAGAGGAGAGGTTAACACCCTGACTGAGTGGTACCAAGATAACAACCTCTTCCTCAATGTCCAAAAAACAAAAGAGCTGGTCATGGATTACAGGAGGAACAGAGACTGGCTCACTCCAATCAATATCAATGGGACTACAGTTGAGTAGTTTCAAGTTCCTCGGTATACAAATCACCAAAGATCTCACCTGCACTGTACACTCCGGCTGTGTAGCAAAAAAAGCACAACAGCATCTCTTCCACCTCAGGCAACTGAACACGAGCCCCCAAATGCTCAAGACACCATTGAGAGCATCCTGAGGCTGTATCACCGCCTGGTACAGGAACTGCACCAACCTTGATAATTTCCCTCCATTGAGGACATTTATAGCAGCAGATGCATAAAGAAGGCCTGGAAGATCATCGGGCACACCAGTCACCCCAACCATAAACTGTTTCAGCTGCTTCTGTCTGGCAAACTGTATCGCAGCATTAAAGCCAGGACCAGCAGGCTGCAGAACAGATTCTTTCTACAAGCCATTAAACTTACAAATTCACATGCCTGTACACTGTGACAGAGTCATAATGCAAAAGTTTTTACTCTCTCGCATTGTGGGGTGGATGTAAGATTTAAATAAATTCAATTAAGAAAGTGACAACCATAGTTAAGGACATCATCTGCAGCGTGCCCCTTTCTCATTCCTTCCATCGTGGAGGAGATTGAGAATTCTGAAGACTGCACTCAATGCTTTAGAAACAGTTTTTTCTCTTCTACCATCAGATTGCTCATTTGCACTTTTTTTTGTTCTTGAAATCTATAGTCTTATAGTTTGTTTTGCTCTGTACTGCTGCTGCAAAACAAAAACTTTCATGACATATGTCAGTGATGGTCAGCCTGGTTCTGATTCTCACATGGTAGTGCTGGCTCTCTGCCCCATTTGTTGCATGTTTTAGAGAAGCAAGTGGATGCATGAGTGATTTTGAAACTCCTTCACTGAAACTGATATCACAGAAGGTGGTATTCACAGGAATATATTTGGAACTTCTTTGGGCAGATGGAGCTCGTCAGCCTGGGAAGACAGTCCATCTAAGAGAGGGAAAACTCTGATTTCAAATCTCCACTGCCTCACGGCCATACCCACTTATGAGAAAGGCTTTGGAAGTAAACCCTGAGGACAAATCCAGAGCTGGAGTCCCTAAGGCAGTCCGACATTGCCTTCAATCTCATTCTGGCAACTCCTGCGACAATACTGGTGCCAAGCAATATCAGCCCTTGCCCTTCCCTTGGCCAACATCGGTGATGTGGAGAGGGAGACTTGCTGCTTGGGCAACAGCCTGTCTTCCATACAATCTTGCCCAGGCCTGCGCCTTGGCGTGGACACTCCAGGCTGAAGCAAGATTTTCCAGGCACAGATCCATGGTCTTGTGGAACTTCTTACTCTGGTACACCTTCCTGATTGTGATGTGTTGGTGCAGGACGCAACCCATATTTGAAAGAATTAATGTCACAGGGAGATGCAGCACAGAAGCAATTTCTCTGGCCCACCGCCACAGGGATTTATAAAACTTTGAGTCATAAAAGTTATTCCCAAATGTAGTTGACTACTTTAATTTCTCTCATGACAAAGTTGCTTCATAATAACAAGATGGTTAAACTCATTTTTGTTGATTGCAAATCAGTTTCTGCACTTGCAGTCAACCATTATAACAAGTGGATGCTGTAACTTTTTAGTTGATGCTTTCACATGTAAAATAGACTACATGATGCAGGATGTACCTTAAAACAGCACAGTTCATCCCAAGCACCTCTGGATATCTGCACTGTATTTCATATATACAAAAAATGTGTTGTCTGTCTATTTTTAGTACGGAAACCAATTTCAGCATCTAACTCTTCCTGTGTATCCACCAATTCTCCATGCCCATAAAACTACACCATTCTGGAACTTCTGTGTTTTCTACCTGCATATTGAAGTTAAGTACTATATTAGTCAAACTGCATCCCATCTGTTACCATCGTAAAAGTCCCTCAGGCTCACCTGTGGTGCATGGCCAAGTGGTTAAGGCGTTGGACTAGTGATCTGAGCCCCAGCCAAGGCAGCGTGTTGTGTCCTTGAGCAAGGCACTTTACCACAGCTGAAAATGGCTCTCAGCACTTTACTCCAGTCCACCCAGCAGAAAATGGGTACTGGCAAAATGCTGGGGGTTAACCTCGCGATAGACTGGTGTCCTATCCAGGGGGGGGGGGGAGGGGGAGTCTTGTACTCAGTCGCTTCATGTCACAAAAACTGGCATAAACATGAGCCTATAAGGCTCGGGACGGACTTTAACTTCAGGCTCACCTAAATCATCCTGCCTTTTCAATTGTGCAATTCCTCTCTTAAAGTCATTTAACAGTACTGAAGCAGATACTTAAACCACTCAAACATTGAGAAGAATTATATGGGAAAAGTTGATGAGAAGTATTTCAGCAATTTCTCATTTCTGACTATAAATACTGACCACTTAATTTCTACCTTGAAATAGTGCAGCTCTGAGCTCTGTCTCCAGGGAATTTAGCTCCATGTTAATTGATTTAACTGTTTATAAACCTGTCAATGAAACAGATTTAATTCCCACTGAAAATTTTAATCCACAGAAAATTGAATTCAGGTGGAAAGTTGAAGTCGCTCTCGACTCGTGGCAAAGAACTTTTGTGATAATGATGTTTTTTTATGATACGTTAATTTCTCTTTCCCAAACTATGGCCATTGAAAAGAAAGAATTAAATAGCTCTTTGGCAGAGAAGTGAATTGAAGGAAGGATAGCTGGTGAATAAGTAAAAGCAAAAATTAGAAGTATTGTGAAGTGTGGTTTTATTCTTTTAAAGCTTGAGGGTAATGAACTGGGCCAAATCTTGCAAACTGAAAATAATATTTCCAAAGGATATGCTGTTTACACCTGGGCATATATTAAGATGATAAGACACAGGAGCAGATATATGAAGAGATGCAGAAGTCCCAAGATTTCTTGAGGTCAGAATTGGCAACTCCTGCTGTTTATTCCATTGATGGACTCTTCACTAAATCCAGTGAGAATAGATGATATAATTTCTACTTCGCTCATCTACAATCTTTTTCTGTATTCCTTATACCAACAAATCTCTTAGAATATTTCAATTCCACTCATGGTTCCGAAAAGCAAAATGTGAATGAAGCATTTGCAAGGCTTTTACACAGGACCCAATCTCTGGCTGTCCACTGATGGAAGGACACTAGAGTTGGTGCTTCACTACAAAATCTTTAGAGAGACTGCACTGAACTTCATTGCTACCCTCATCTCCTTACACTAGAACACCATCAAAAATTTAGCAGACCAGAGTGCATGCTTCAAGTTAATGATCTTCCAACTGCAGCTGATGTTATTTCAGGATGCAACCCTGAAATTGGGCATGTCAGAGTCTGTTACTATACAGCTGCTTGGGGCAGCATAGAACCATGTGCACTCACAACAGGCACTCAGCTTTTCATTAGGATGACTAATGTAGCAACAGTGAATTGGATCACCAATGACCCCACTGTAAAAGTATGTGGTGGACTAATCTTGCATTAATGTTTCTGATTACTTTTCATTGTTTAATTTTGTTTTTCAATTAAATTTACTTTTAATCATTTAGATTAAATCATTACAAACTGAAATGTCTCTAATTATAAGAATTTTTCTTCAGAAGAGGTGTCTTAAAAGTATTTTATGGTCAAATAAAAATCAGAAAATAACATCTAAAACCTGGTCACTGAATGGAACCTGCACCAACTGGCCAAATGGGTCGGCCTTCACAAACAGTACCAGTAGGAAGGGGCTATAAGTAACATGGTGTGCAGCATACCTGGTCTGGGACAGCGTGGCCTGGTTGGCTCTTGTGACAAAGAATATATATAGTACAGTTGTTCTGAGCATTAGATTCTTGGAGCAAACATGTAATTTTTGTCATAACACACAAAATACTGAAGGAACTCACAGGCCAGGCAGTCGATTCCTTGGCTCCAACTGTACTCTTTTCCATAGATGCTGCCTGGCCTGCTGAGCTCCTCCAGCATTTTATGTGTGTTGCTTGGATTTCCAGCATCTGCAGATTTTCTCTTGTTTGTAGTAATAAAGTGTACCTTATTGGATGTTAGTTTTTTAAATGAAAAGTCTGCACTTTGTATTGCAATAAAGGTGAACTGCAATTTATCCTTTTAATTAGACAAAAATGTGTGAAACCACAACACCATTCACTTCAGAGAAATTAGTACAAGGCGAACTCTCATTACTGCTTTCATCAATCAACACATGATTAGTTGACAATTAAAAATTCTCATTTAATAGAATGGTGGAGCAGTCCAAATGATTGCACTGAGTGTAGTTGCCATTCTTCTTCAGCTGTTGATTAGCTCAATAGAATTTAGAGAGGCCATTATAATCACTGAGGGTAACATTACCTAGATGAACGAAAGTACAACTTTCAACTTGGTAGAAAAATAATGGGAATATACATGGTACAGTCTGCCTGTACACACTTCAGTTTTCCTTGTATAACATCACAAAAATAAGCTCCAAGTCTCGAAATGAACCATTTACTGTATATATTTTATGGCTATTTTATTATTGATAATGTAAAACCAAGTGACTTACAAATGTTTGTCCCCCATACATTAAAAATAGTTAGCAGCAATGGGTTTAGGACAGAAACAGTAGAATTTTGAGTAATTGGAAATAAGTGTAGGTAATTAGATCTACATTTCTGAATTATATTAATGGTTTGGACCCTGTTCAGGATGTGATGTTATTGCCATTACATTTAATGATGATACAAATGCAAATAGTAATGCAGGAGAGAGGATAGTAAGAGGAAGAAGACTGATGGATAAAATTTAATGCAGAGTACCATGCAGTGAATCAACTTTGCAGAAAGAACAAAGAGAGGTGGTTTAAATAAAATGATACACTTTCAAGGGATTACAGAAAAAAAAGAGAACCAAAAGTGTGCTGATGCATCTTTGAAAATGGTAGCAGAATTTGAGGATGCTGTCAGAAAGCCTCCTTGACCATTGGTTTTAAAAATGGACTGTAGTACAGAAGTTGAAAAGGTTTGTCTAAATTTCTATAAAATTTAGACAAACCTTGAACCACAGCTGATGTAATCTATTTCTGGGCACCATACTGTAGGAAAAATGCTATGACCTTGTAAAACAAGGTGGCACAATGTGCAGCGGCATAATAGCATTGCAGTTAGTGCAATTCCTTTACAGTGCCAGCAATCACAGATCGCTGCCTGTAAGGAGTTTCTATGTTCTCCCTGTGAACACATGGGTTTCCTCTGGGTCTTCCGGTTTCATCCCATATTCCAAAGACATGCAATTACAGTTTTTAAGTTGGGGGCATGCTATGTTGATGCCAGAGCTGTGGCAACTCTTGTGGGCTGCCCACAGCAGAGTTCTCACTGATTTGATGCAAATAACACATTTCTCTGTATATTTTGATACATATGTGACAAGTCGGAATTTAGAAATCAAACACTGGCTATTTCTGATACGCACTAGAAATCTGCTTGACTGGAACAGTTAAATTCAGTGTGGAATCCCGAGGGGTGTAGTGCGCCGAATCAGAAAATGAAGTGCTATTTCTTAAACTTGGTTTGGGCTTCATTAGAATAGTGTAAGAAGACAAGGACAGCAAAGCCAGAGTGGGATTTGGATAGAGAATAGAAATGATCTTCAATTAGAAGCTGAAGACCGCCCATGCAGCCATTACAAGCGTTCCACACAGCCATCACTTAGATTCTCTAATGTTGCAGCAATCATATAGTGCACACCACCACAATAGACTAAATTGGAAGAAATACAAGTGAATCACAGTTTAACCTGGCAATGTTATTTTAGCGTACTTAAACTTTGGGTTCAAGTTAGTTTGTTGTGACAAGCGTTTTCTTCAGCAATGAACCCTGATTGATGGGTTTGGTTTCTAGTCAGGAGCAAAACACTGTAGAACCTGATTTTTATAAGAGAGGTGCACTATCATAGGACAACAGAGGATGAGCCTTTACCAGCTAGGGGAGATTGTGCAGAACTTCCCACTCTGTTGTTGATATATGATTAACTGGATATAAAGTTCAAAGTAAATTATATTATCAAAATGCATACACGTCATCATATCCAATCCTAAGATTCATTTTCCTGTGGGAATAATCAGCAAATCAATAGAATAGTAGCTATACAGGATCAGTAAAAGATCAACAAGAGTGCAGAAAACAACCAACTATGCAAATATAAATCAATAGCAATAAATAACAAGAACATGAGATGAAGAGTCCTTAAAGTGTAATCATGGGTTGTAGGAACATTTCAAGTGAGTGTTGTTGAGGGGCAGTAACTGTTCTTGAACGTGGTAGTGTGAGTCCTGAGGCACCTGTGCCTTCTACCTGATGGCAGCAGCGAGAAAAGAGCATGACTTTGGAAGTAGGAATCTCTGATGGATACTGCATTCCTACAACACCATTTCATGCAGATTTGCTCAATGGTTGGGAGGGCTTTATCTATGATAAACTGGCTTGAATCCACTTCCTTTTGTGGGCATTGGTGTTTCCATACCAGGTCATTCTGCAGCCTGTCTATATACTCTCCACTATGCATCTACTGAAGCTTGTCAAAGTTTTAGATACCATCCTTATCTCCACAGACTCCTAAGGAAGTAAAGGTGCTGCTGCGCTTTCTTTGCAATTGCACTTGCATGCTGGGTCCAGGACAGGTTCTCTAAAATAGTAACACCCAGGAATCTAAAGTTGCTAACACTCTCCACCTCTGATCCTCCGATGAGAACTGGCTCATGGACCTTTGGTTTCCCTCTCCTGAAGTCTATAATCTGTTCCTTGCTCTTGCTGACATTGAGTGAGAGGTTGTTGTTATGGCACCACGCAGCCAAATTCTCAATCTCCCTCATGTATGCTGATTCATCATCACCTTTGATTTGGCCCACAACAGTGGTGTCATCAGCAAACTTGAATATGGCAGTGGAAGATGTGCTTAGTCATGCAGTCAAGGGTGTAAAATGAGTACAGCAGGGGTCTAAGCACACAGCCCTGTGGTGCACCTGTGTTGATGGAGATTATGGAGGAGATTTTGATGCCAATCCAAACAGACTGGGCTCTACACATAAGAAAATCCACCATCCAATTGCATAAAAAGGTCTTGGAGCTTATTGATTAGTTTTGATGGTATTGAATGTTGAACTGTAGTCAATACGGAGCAGCCAGGTGTATGCATCTTTACTCTCCAGATGTTCCAGGATTGAGGAAGAGCCAATGAGATGACATCTGTTGTAGACTTGCTACTCCAGTCGGCAAATTGGAGCAGATCCAAGTCATCTCTAAGGCGGGAGCAAAAACGTTTAGTCAACAACCTCTCAAAACACTTAATTACTGTGGACAGAATGACTACCACCCAGTTGTACCTGAGGCAGGTCACTACGCTGTTCTTGGGCACCGTTATAATTGAAGCCTGCTTGAAGCAGGTGGGTACCACACACTGCTAAGCGAGAGGTTGAAGATCTCAGTGAACACTCCAGCCGGTTGGTCAGCACAGATCTTCAGTCGTAACCAGGTACCCCTTCCAGTCTTTCAAATCTCTTACTATCTTTCCTTTCAGTTAGTCCTGACGAAGGGTCTCAGCCCGAAATGTCAAACAACCTGCTGGAAGGTCTGAAGAATAAAAATTAGCTGTCTGGAAAAAGGTATGAAAGAATTGTCAGTTGAATTACAAACATAGAGATGGGAATCATTACGTATATCTGGCTCTGTAAACTTACAATTAAAATCAATTTGCACAGAATCAATGATATGTAGAAGGTTCCAGCACTGATGGAGGCTGTTCAGCCAATATTTTTCAGACAGCTTTTTGGTTGTTCACTAATTCCAGTACAAGCTCTCCATAGTCCTATTCAATTTGTCATTTATACAGTGTAATAAATCTTCCCTTGGAACAATGATGGGCTCTGCTTTTAATCTGTGACTTTTTGGTCCAGGAAATTTACCCCTTGAAGCATTTATTAAAATTGACGGCAATTATTATTGGACAATTCATCACTGATATAAAGGTCTATAGTTTATAACAATCTAACCATTCAAATTAAGGTTGATAAACTTTTATGGGGTGCATGATTTATGAGTTCTAATGGCAGGTATGTACATTTTGTTTATACATTGTTCTTAAAATGTTCCAGGATATGGTTTTGAATTTGAGCACTTTAGAAGCTTAGCAATTGTTTGTATCGTATGAGTCAGATTACTGAGTAGAACCTGCCTCATCAACATGACGCCACCTCTGACTTGCATAGTCTGTGCTACCAGGAAAGGTAAGGGGAGCAGTCATGTAGTAACGCCACCTCTACAAGCTGTCCCCCTAAGGTCACACACTAATTTTGACTTAGACCTATATTGCTCTTTTTTCATCACTGGGTCAAAGTCCTGGAGCTCACAACCTAACAATTATCTGAAAAGAAATTCAAAAAGTGATAGGTGCTGATATGGTCCCTTGGTATAACCTTCACTTGATTGTCCACCTGTACCATACTTTGTCCGAAGCTGTTACACCTTATTCTGACTTCCGTTATTGTTTTACTTTGCTCTACCTCAATGCAATGTGCAATGAATTGATCTGTATTAACAGTCTGCAAGACAAGCTTTTCATAATACCTTCTGGGTGAAAGAGAAACAGAGTTAATGCTTTAGGTCTGAGGCCCACTCTGAGTATTATGGAAGGACTTGGACCACGTTGTAGCTGTTCACTCTGCCTTCTGATTATCTAGCAGTGAATATTTAGGTTGATCTCACTAGCGCATTCCTAGTGTTTGGGGAAAAATGTGTCCTTGATCACAGCCAAATCATAGAGAATCTCAACCCTCATAATAGGAGCTGGCATATGTATATAGGCTGCAAACCACAATGACTATTGCATTCAAGATTGAAGATTGCTTACTGTGATTCTTCAGCATGCAACTGAAACAAGAACAAAACAATTGTTACTGTGACTCCAGTGCACAATAAAAAACGATGTAAATTTTAAAATAAACCTATAAAACACAATGTATGAGTAACTGTATGAGTAAATTATGAAGAGACTGCATGCTTGTTTTGTAGATATTGTAAAGCTCTCTCAGTACATCTTTGCCATTAATATCCGGGGGCGGGGGGTGGGGGCAGAAGGCAGGCTATGTAGCTGGCATGTAATTGTAAGATGTTCAATTGTAACAGAACAGTGACTGCTAACTACAGAAGAGTTTGTGTGCCAACCTTTGTTGATGCATACAGAGTCCACCACCTTTGGATTTCCCCAACAGAGTGTTCCTATCCACTTGGAACAGAGCGTCCACCACCCCCAATCCATTCAGATAGTACCATATTACTGAAAGCTACTACTTGTACACTTCAAATGTCACTGGGAATGCTATTGTGATAGTCGTTTATCACTTACATGGGCCTTGCCTACAGTAATCAATATACCACAATGCTCATAATTTCCTTTTCATACTCAGTTTGTGGAATTACTCTGACAAGTCTTACTTATTTTGATCCCTTTGCTTAATTGACAGACTTTCCGATGGCCTGTTGCCAGCAACATTAATGGGACTGAAATGCTGGAGATCCAAGTTTTCAACTACAGCAAAGTCTTCACAAATAGGTACAATCTATTAATTTGGTTTAATGCACAAAGTTTGACTTTACTGATCCACTTCTGTCTTTGCTCAGTGGAGTTAGTCAGATGTATAGTGAACGAGGTTATTGGATGTGTCTCCTGACACAAAATATTTTAAAACTGCAATTGATGTTTTAGTCCTGTGTTTATGCACTTAAGAAAGGAATAATAATGACTGTTGTCAAGTGAAGTCGTGGATTCAGAAAACATTTAAAGTAATAACGCACTGAACATGCAAAGTAAATTATGGTTGGATCTAATCTCCACTGTTGACAATGGGTGACAGGTCAATTGCTAATTCCCCAGTTTCTTGGCTTTACATATTACCTTCTCTATATTAAGAAATTTTCATCTCTCAACAGATAAATGTGGTACATCAGTATCAAAGGCTATGAAGAAACTATATTTTACTGCAGGACATAAGTTATAAATTTTCAGACTCTTGGTGTAGATCACTAATTGGCAGACTTGGAGGTCAAATGTTTGCATGCTTGCTCAAATATCAGGATTTTCCATTCTTTCATTATGATATGACCACAAATAAAACAAATGCTTGAAGTCCAGTGTGAGCTCCGTACTCCACAAACTATGCTCTAAGAAGACTGAAAAATTGTGCCTTTACTCATGGTAACTCAATGCCAGATAGCCCTTTAAACCAGCTATGGATAAGTTTCTTTCTTTCAGTGTTAGACCATAGGACATAGGAGCAGAATTTTGCCATTTGGCCCATTGAGTCTGCTCTGCATTCTATCATGGCTGATCCTTTTTCTCTCCCCCCCGCCCCGCCCCACTCCCCAGCCTTCTCCCCATTACTGTGATGCCATGCAGTACTTAAGCACTGCCTTAAATATACCAAATGACCTTGGCTCCACAGCTGCCTGTGGTAATAAAATCCACAAATTCACCACCCTCTGGCAAAAGAAATTTCTTCACATCTCTGTTTTAAATGGATGCCCCTATATACTGAGGATGTGCCCTCGTCCTAGACTCCCCCACCATGAGTAACATCCGTTCCACATCTACTTTGTCTAGGCCTTTCAATATTGAAAAGGGTTCAATGAGAACCCCCTCATCCTTCTAAATTCTAGCAAGTACAGACCCAGAGTCATCAAATGTTCTTTGTATGATAACCCTTTCATTCTCAGAACTATCTTTTTGAACCTCCTCTGAACCCTCTCCAATGCCAGCACATCTTTTCTAAGATGAGAGGCCCAAAACTCTTCACAATACTCAAGGTGGGACCTTACCAGTATCTTACAAAGACTCAGCATCATATCCCTGCTCTTGTATTCAAGACCTCTTGAAATGAAAGCGAACATTTGTCTTCCTCTCCACCTCCAAGTTAACCTTTCGAGTGCTCGGCACAAGGACTCCCTAGTCCTTTTGCATCTTAGATGTTTGAATTGTCTCCCCATTTAGAAAATAGCTTGCAGATGTATTTCTTCCCCATTCTCTTAATCTGTCTAAGCTCTTCTGCAGCCTACCTGTTTCCTCAACACTACCTGCCCCTCCACCAGTCTTCGTATCATCTGCAAACATGGCAACAAAGCCATCTATTCCATCATCTAAGTCATTGTATACAGCGTAAAAGGAAGTGGTCCCAACACCGACCACTGCAGAACACCTCTGGTCGCTGGCAGCCAATCAGAAAAGGATCCTTTTATTCCCACTTGCTGATTCCTACCAATCAGCCGATGCTGTAACCATGCCAGTAAATTTCCTGTAATAACCTGGTAAGCAGCCTCATGTGTGGCACCTTGTCAAAGGCCTTCTGAAAGTTCAAATATACAGCATCCAGTCAGAGGAAATAAAAGGAAACTTAATAGAAGCTTATCCAGAGCCAATGCCTCTTCCAAGCTGAATCCTGCTTTGAGCCAAAGACTGATGCTCCTACTCTCACCACTGGCCTACTCCGGACAATGGCCGCCCTGCTCGTCCCTTCTGTACTTTTAAGCCACCGTCGCCGACCTGTGAGAAACCTCGTTGCTGTCTCTACCTTCTCAGTTCAGAGACAAGGTTAGATTGTTGCTCTAAGCTAGACTGTAATGTGGAAGAGATTCATAAATATTGAAAAATGAAGCCGAATTCTTTTTGGGTCACAAACAAGAGAAAATCTGATGCTGGAAATCTAAGAAACACACAAAATGCTGGAGGAACTCAGCAGGTCAGGAAACATTTATGGAAAAATGTACAGTCGATGTTTCGGGCCGAGACCACCCACCTGCCAATTGTCCACAAGAAAGAAATCACCGAGAAGCTGACCAAAACCAATATAAGGTATGGTCCTGCCAAAGGATCTCTGCCCAAAACATCGACTGTATTTTTTTTCCATAGATGCTCTCTGGCCTGCTGAGTCCCTCCAGTATTTTGTGTGTTGCTTCTTTTGGGTGGCTGTCAAAGGTTCATTTCATTGTCATGTTCAATACAACTCTGATATTTGCCTACTTCAGATAGCCATTGTATATAGAAAGACCATGGAGATTGGTGGAAAAAAAGGGCATCAGCTCCCCAACTCCCAGCACAAAATAGAATGGAAGTAAAACTCGCAAACCTCAAAATCTCCCCTGCCCCACAGCAAAAAAAACAGCCACATTAGCAATCACTGACCCCCTCACTCACAGAAGAGTGACAGTAGCACCAAACCACCAGCCCTGCCTCTTACCCACAAATATTAACAGACCACCCACCTGCCAATCATCCACAAGACAGAAAACACCAAGAAACTGAAGGAAGCAAATGTAAAGTGCAATCCATAAATCCCCCACATATTGGAAACTTCTTTTTCTCTGCATTAGAGGAAAGCAGCTGCACGAGCTTGACCCTTTCATAAAGAGTGACTGCTGACCTGGATCTGAATGCCACCGACCTGGGTCCAAACACCACCAACCAAATGTGCTGAACTGGGGCTGGACGCACCAATCCAGCTGCTGACTATTGGGAGCCATCGCTGACCCCCTCTGCATTCACCTCAATGTCTCAGTCTTCCTCACAGCTTCAAGATGGAGTTGTTCATGACCCCACGCCACATCTCTGTTCTTTTCCACGAGCCAGCATGCGTTCTTGGACCTTTTCAGTCCCGTCTCTGATCTGCACGAGGCAGCTCTTTGGACACAGCTTAGTGCTGAATCTTTCAATAGAGAGTCATACCGTATGTTAGAGGCTCGAACTGTTTCTGTAACACAAACATGACAAAAAGAACAAGCAGGAAGCATAGAAAAAGTGAAATAATTGGATAGATCTGCTGTCTGGAAGTTGTCACACAAGGAATCATTGTTTGCTGGCACCATATTGACCAGAAGTCTTCATAAGCGATAAGACACAAGCACCAAGTGTAAGACACGAGTGATAGCAGTATTAAAAAACATTCTGGAAAATTACCAATATTCAGTAGTTCTGAAGCAGTTTTGTCATTTGCTACTCTTTTCCAGGTAGGGTTGCATCTGTAATCGTGGAGGGACAGTCACACCAGAGCTTAGGTTGTGACATCCTGTTTCTGGTAGATTTGGGGGTTTTTTTCAGGTGTACATAGGATATGTTGCAATCACTTCTGTTCAGGCTGGCAGAAGTTATTGTTCCTTATACAACTTATACCAAATGTTCACATGCTGTTTCAAGAAACATTGCAGGACATGGCACTAAAATTTCTTCATACTCACACTTGTATCTCAGATATATTTTGAATAATATAAATGTGCATCCTCCTCATCTATCTTATTTCATATTGAGGTTGCATTTGAATGGCAGAGAAAGCAGAGTTTATGTCATGCAGACGGGCACTGTGGAAGCAGAGGTCAGTTTGCTGACCCAGATCCAACACAACGTAGTCAATATATTTTTGATAAAGTTGCTTCTAAGCATGTACAGAACCTGGAAGGTAATAGGCATAATCACTGATCAAAGGTTGCTTCAAAAATCTAGAGAAAATCCCAGGTATGTTAAAATTGCCTCAATATTTAAATATCCAGTCAGATGAATACCTTAATACTTTTGCAAATATCTGTTTACCTTAAACAATTAAAATGTTTGCAATGACAAGTCTTGTGGGACTTTGCCAAATATTTTACAAATAATATGACCAAGCAAAATAATTTTAATAAAGTTAAATATTTCACCTTGTTGTATGATTGCAAGAGAATGGATTGAATACTGGCTGTCACATGGAAAATAAAAACATTGGGTCCTTTCTGGCTGGAGGAAAGTGTATCCTACTAATGAAGGGTCTCAGCTCGAAGCGTCTACTGTTTATTTTCCTCCATACATGTTACCTGACCTATTGAGATCTTCCTGCATTTTGTGAATATTGATCCATAGTTCCAGCATCTACTCTCTCTCCAGTCTGTGTTGTGAAGGGATTGAAGTTTAAGGAAATTTTGTTACAGATGTGAACAGAGAGGCCACATCTGGAATACCATATACATAGGTTTGATCCTTCTACATAAAGATAGACTTAATAGCATTGTAGGATGGCCCATGGACATTTGTCAGGCTTATTTCTGGGATAGGAAGATTACTCTATCAAAAGAGGATAGATAGTCTCTATCGTTATAGAGCTTCCACCAACAGTCAATCCAGACATTGGAAGTTTGAAGAGGAGGGA
Source organism: Hypanus sabinus (assembly GCF_030144855.1). NCBI lineage: Eukaryota > Metazoa > Chordata > Chondrichthyes > Myliobatiformes > Dasyatidae > Hypanus > Hypanus sabinus. Next base: position 41,798,236 of record NC_082715.1, on the reverse strand, counting down.
ACTTCAAACAGGTCTACTACCTAAGGAGCAAGTCAAAAAATCCTCAAATTTTTTTCCTTCTCTTCTTTATATCTGCTCAGCTAGGACAGCGGAGATGTTGGACAGGATAGTGCAGTGCTCCTCTTGTGGGATGTGGGAACGCAGGGAGACATCCAGTGTCCCTGACAACTACAACTGCAAGAAGTCCATCCAGCTGCAGTTTCTAACAAGCTGTGTTATGTAGTTGGAGCTGGAGCTGGAACTGAGTAAACTCCAGATCATTCGAGAGGCTGAAGGGGTGTTAGGTAGGTCATATAGAGAGGTAGTTACACCCAAGGTGCAGAATACAGGAAACTGGGTGACAGTCAGGAGGGGGAAAGGGTTTAAAGAGCCTGAGAATCCTCAACAAAACACTTTGGATACTGTTGCGGGGTTGATCTAACAGAGAAAAGTCATAGTGGTCAGTGCCTGGCACTGAGTCAACCACTGACTCAGAAGGGAAGGGGTAAGAAGAGGTATGCAATGGTGCTAGGGGATACATTAGTTAAGGGAATGGACAGGAGATTCTGTCGGCAAGAATAAGATTCCTAGATGGTATATGCCAGAGTCCAGGATACCTCAGATCGAGCCCTCAGAATTCTTAAGTGAGAGGGTGAACTACCAGAAGTCATGGCCATATAGGTACCAATGACATGGGTAGGATGAGTGACGAGGTTTTGTATAGTGTATTCAGGGAGTTAGGTGCTAGATTAAAGGTCACAATCTCCTGGGTTGTGATCTCAGGATTTTTGTCCTTGCCACATGCTAGAGAGACTAGAACCAGGAAGATTTATAGTTTAACACATGGCTAAGGAGTTGGTGTAGGAGGGAGAGTAGAAGATTTTTGGATCATTGGACTCTCTTCCAGAGAAAGTAGGACCTGTTCAGAAGAGACAGTTTCACCTGAACTGGAAGGGGACTAATATCCAAGTGGGAAGGTTTGTTAATACTGCATGGTGAAGTTTAAACTAGAGTTGCAGGGGGATGAGAACCAGAGTGCCAAAACAGTTATGGAGAAATTGTGGAGGCAAATGTTGGTAAGACCTCAGAGAGAGTTAGGAATCGAAAGGTTGAGTGTGGTGCAACAAAATTGAAAAGGGTGATTACAAGACTGAAGGTGTTATATCTGAATGCTACAGTTTACTGAAGAAGGTAGACGAACCTGAAGCAAAATTGCAGATTGGCAAGTATGATGTTGTAGGCATCACTGAATCATGGCTAAAAAATTATAGCTGGGAGATTGATGTCCAAGGATACATACTGTATCGATAGGATAGGCAAGAAGGCAGAGGTGGTGGCATTGTTCTGTTGGTAAAAAAAAATTAAATCAAATCATTAGCAAGAGGTGACATAGGGTCAGAAGGGGTTGAATCATTGTGGATAGAGCTAAGGAATTGTAAGGATAAAAAGACACTGATTGGAATTGCATATAGACCCCCAAACAGTAGTAAGGATGTGGACTACAAATTACAATGCCAAAATGGCAATGTTACAATAGTCATGGGGGCTTCAATATGCAAGTAGATTGAGAAAATCAGATTGGTGCTGGATTACAGGAGGGGGGGGGGATTTCTAAAGGGCTTTTAGAGCAGCCCATTGTTGTGCCAACAAGAGGATCAGCTATTCTGGATTGGGTGTTGTGTAATGAATCAGAATTGATTATAGAGCTTAACGTGAAAGAACACTTAGAGGCAAGTGATCAAATTCACCCTAAAATTTGAGAAGGTGAATCTAAGGTCAGATGTATCCATATTCCATAAAAGGAATTAGAGGCATGAGTGAGGAGTTGGCCAGAAGAACACTAGCAGGAATTATGGCAGAGCAACTATGGCTGGAATTTCTGGAAGTAATTTGGAAGGCACAGGATTTGTATATCCCAAAGTGGAACTATTCAAAAAGTAAGATGACATACCTGTGGCTAACAAAAGAAGTCAAAGCCAATGTAAAGTCCAAAGAAAGGGCATATAATAGAGTAAAAATTAGTGGAAATTTAGAAGATTGGGAAGCTTTTAAAAACCAACAGAAGGCAACTTAAAAGAAAGTCATTAAGAAGCTAAAGATGGAATACAGACAGACATACTCTATTTATCCCGTGGGAAACTGCGTTTCGTTACAGCCACACCAACCAAGAATAGTGAAGAAATATACCAATATAAACCATAAATAATTAAATAATAAGTTAATCATATGAAAGTAAGCTAGCCAATAATATTAAAAAGAACGCCAAAAGTTTCTTCAGATACATAAAGCGTAAAAGAGAGTGCATCCGTAGACCTTTAGTTAAGCGCAGAACCAAGCAACAAGCTGATCTGACCCTTCCCTCGCCCTGGGCCTTGACATCCTGACTTTCTCAATCTGGCCGCTGCGTAAATCTCCGTCCAATCATCAGGTTCAGTAGTTGTGATACACGCTGGGGCTTGGACCCCACTGCTTCAATTTGGCCTGTACCCCAGCTTTCCAATTCAGCCTGGCACCCAAATATCGTCATCCAAACATTGGGTTCAGGTACTTCAATATGCTCTGGGGCCTGGGCCCTGCCACCTCGATTTGGTGCAATATTCAATGTGCATAATGTAGTTATCTAAATTTGTGCAAGGTTAATTTTAAAAATTACCTTAAACATAAATAGTTTGGCAGTGACCATTGATGAATTTGCAGGTTAGCAGAGAATACTATTCACTTGCAGGAGTTTGGATAAGTTGGTAAAACCCATGATATGTAAGGTTTTCTGTACAGAGCAAATTCAGTGAACAGGAGGAAATTACATACAGATTCCTCCTGATCTGAGAAGTTTTTTTTTAATCAAGATGCTGAAAAGATCATTTGCATAATAATGCAATAAATATATATTATGAACCACTGTAGTTAGGTTTGAATTTAAGTAACCATATTGCTTTGATTTGAAACATAATCCTAAAGTAGTAACCTAGAGCAATTTGATAAAATTGAAATGGGTCTAATTACAAAATACACCCATTTTTACTCACTAGCCTTAGCCTATTGCTAGATTGTAGTTCATTTTTACCTCAGTGAAGATAACTGTTAGAAGAACATAATAACATTTTCTCATTATATTTGGGTTGAGTAGTTAATTTCTTCATAAATTGTATCAAAAATCATCAAAGCAAATATTATCTGAAATTCAATTGTGATTTTTTTTTAATCTGTAGACTTACTCAGATTTCTTTATAAGGATACACAGTGTATAGCGGTGTCAGGTGTCGTGCAGCTGATAATTAGCGCACAAAGCTTGCATTCTGAATTGAGACAAATCTGCACAAAATCTTATACACACAATGACAGAATGATAGAAAATGCAAATTTGTACTCTGAAGGTTTTGGATGTACCATGCATTGTTTCTGCATTGGATTCTACATTTGAAATTTGGTTCCTCTGAGGTTAACGCATTTCAGGAAGTGGAGATCTGTATGTGTATATGTGCGTGTATATGTATGTATGTGTATGTGTATATATATATATATATATATATGTGTGTGTGTGTGTGTGTGTATATATACATGTATGTGAGTTTTCATGCATACAAATGATCAAGTACGTTCATTTCGCAGATCAATTGAAATGCAAATAACAGTCTAAACAAATTCTACTTGTTTCCTTGATTTCACTTTTTCTTCTCAAAAAATATTGATCTTTCAAACATAGTCTTCAAATGCAACATAACTGCAAACTCCACAATTCACCTGTGGGCCATCTCAAGAAATGGGAGTCAGAATAAACAAATGAATAAGTTCATATCTATCCTCCTAATCATTAGAAACAATATTGTCATTCATGTAGTGGATATATACTATTTACATTTAAGATAAGATGGTAAGCAAATAAAGAATTCTATCCCATTTGTCAAAAATCTATCATGCACCATTTGTTTGAACCAGTTTCTATAAGAAGACTGTACAACCACCTGCTTCTGAAAATACTTTCACTGATATTTGTGTTCATACAGAAGTTGATAGGACAGTTTGTGAACTGCCAATACATCACCTTTTATAACCCATAATGCAAATTTATATTTCATTGAATTTAATCACAACAAAAGCCAAAAAATAAAGGGAATGAAGGTTTCCGAGTTCAGAAATACATATAGTTGCTCTATATCAACAATGTAGTTACAGCTTGAAGGCACACAGAAGATGCCTCCTAATGGCAACAAATTCTGAACAACTATTAATTTGAAAACACGACTCAAAACAACTCATGCTCATGAAGTCCCACCAAGCATAATTCTGTTGCTGTTTGTTATATAAAGAAAACATAGCACTAGTCTTTGTTCATAGCTATCTGTTATACTTTATAAGTTGTAATTTGTTGTGACATGCTGGACTGGCTGGTGTAGTGTTTGGGAACGGGTGGCAAGTGATACTTAGTTTTTCTTCTTTAAATAAAGCCTTTTCACTCTTGGTAACCAATGCTGCACATCTGTCATTGTTTCTATCTGATGCAGTAATTCTATTGTCTACCACTTAGCTGTCTTATTCTTTTCCAATTATAGCACCACATTTATGACCCAGTTTAATTTCTGACAGGGAAATTAAAGTTACCAATTATTCCATTAATATTTCACAGACACTGTTCCTCCTGCTGAACAACAGAAACAGGAATGGATGCAGTATCAAATGGACTCAGATTTAATTATTGAATCTGATAGGATACCAAATCCAAAGCATCAACATCTTTTGGGTTTCAAACACCATGGGATTAATTACTTGTGTAGAAAACCCCTAACTTATCCAAGGTAGATCTTCTGAGAACATTTGCAATAAGACATGGATGTCACTATTTCAATCAATCCTGAGATATTGATGTTCAGATCTTATGCCACAGACTGAGCTGTTGGGCATGTTTACAAGTTTGCCACTTTCCCAGTATCTGTACATAGAATTCCTTCAGAAATATAGCTCGCTGAGGTGCAAAAATATTTTCTGCAGCTGAAACAGGAAGATGGCATGATGAAAATTAGATGAAAGATTTTTCCAAACTCAGTTGGTAAAATTTCCTCTCAATGAAGCTGATTACTGGCATTTTCTGATGCTGCCTTTTTGTGGCAATGCCATTTCAAGATGTCCTGGATTCTGGGCAGGCTAATGTCCATGATGGAGCTGGTTGGATTTACAAACTTTCTGCAGCTTTTTCTAATTCTGTGCAGTGGTCTCTCCATATCAGACCGTGATGCAACCAGTTAGAATGCTCTTCACGGTACATCGGTAGAAATTAGTGACAGTCTTGGGTGACATACCAAGTCCCCTCAAACCCCTAATTAAATATAGCCACCATTGTGGCTTCTTTGTAATTGCATCAATATGATAAACCTTTGGAGATATTGACACCCAAGAACTTGAAATTTCCCTTGACTTTCCCTTCCTGAAGTACACAATTAATTCCTTGGTCTTACTGACAATGAGTGCAAAGTTGTTCCTGTGACACCACTCAACCAGATGATCCATTTCGTTCACACCCCAAAACCCCTCTCTGCACCTCACTAAACCCTCTCCTTACACAGAAACCCTCATCCTCAAAGCTCCTGGTGCCTTCTAGCTATTCCTGCTGCTGGAGCACCCACCAATCCCAACCTAGTTCTCATTAACACCTACAGTATATTACAATTGCATCTGAACGACAGATAGGGATAATTCTCATAACTGATGCTAATTGACACAGAAGAAAATGTGATCTTTGAGAAAAGGTCTCAGTGCAGCTATGGAGCACTGTTCTTTAGTTACGCTCACCATGGGATCCCAAGAAACTCAAAGGTCAGGAGGAAGAAATGGAGTGAGGATCAGAATTCCAGAATGCACAATGCATTTGTGAATTCATGTGGACATCAGTAAATTAGAGAAAAAAGTAGAGGGAAGATACAGCAAGCACCAATCACTTAGTGAGAAAGGCATTGTTTAGTAACAACAAGGGATGAAATTACTGGAATAATAACTACACAGGAGGCTTGACCACTATGTTACTTTTCAGTAGGAAAATGAGAAATAATAGGAACTCCAGTACTGACAGATTTTATAGGTGTATGACATTGTGAATCATTCAACTTTACTGTAGATGATCACCAGATATACTAATGAACTCTGACTCTCACCCTCAACGTATATAATGGCAGCCTACAGTCAAAGGTTGGCTCTCAAAACTCCAGTCCAGAAACAGCAATGCCACCACATGACTATAAGTGGCATTAATCTAAATTATAGATGTCAAGGCAATTACTTCCCACATAATTGCTCCTATAAAGAAACCAAGTGTCACACATGTCAGAGGAAAAGACGCATCAGAATCGGGTTTAATTTCACTGGCATGTCATGAAATTTGTTAACTTTGCAGTCCCAGAACAATGCAATACATGATAAATATGCAGTAGAAATAAATTATAGTAAATATATATGTATATTAAATAGTTAAATTCAACAAGCAAAAACAGAAATCATTTTTTAAAAAGTATGGTAGTGTTCATGGGTTCAATGTCCATTTAGAAATTGAATGGCAGAGAGGAAGAAATCGTTCCTGAATCACTCAGTGTGTGCCTTCAGGCTTTCTCTACCTCCTTCCTGATAGTAACAATGAGAAAGGAGGGCATGTCCTGGGTAGCAGGGATCCTTAATGCTGGACACTGCCTTCCTAAGGCACTGCTTCTTGAAGAGGTCTTGGATAATACGCAGGCAAGTACCCATGATGGAGATGACTAATTTTTCAACTTTTTGCAACACACTTAGATCCTGTGCAGTCCCCTCCTCCCCATACCACATGGTGATGCAGCCAGTCAGAATGCTCTCCACAGAATACCTTTACAAGTTTTCAAGTGTTTTAGGTGACAAACCAAGTTTCCCCAAATTTCAAAATAAAATGTAGCCTTTGTCTTGCCTTCTTTATCGCTGCATCAAAATGTTGTGCACAGGTTAGGTCCTCAGAGATATTGGCCCCCAAGAACTTGAAATTTCTCACTCTGTCCACTTCTGATCCCTTTATGAGGATTGTTTTGTGATCCCTCATTCTACCTTTCTGAGGTCCACAATCAGTTCTTTGGTCTTTTGTTACTTCAGAGTAGAGCTCACATCTGTATGTGAGACATCATAAAGAAGTGTTGTTTTCAAAGGTTTAAAGGTCCAATTCAATGTCAGAGAAATGTATACAATGTACATCCTGAAATGTGTTTTCTTTGCAAACATCCACGAAGACAGAGAAGTGCCCCAAAGAATGAATGATAGATAAACATAAGAACCCTAAAGATCCCCCCCCCCCAAGCTCACCCCCGACACATGGACGCGGCGGTGAGCAACAATCCCCCCTCCCCCCGATGGCAAAAAATAGCAAGCATCAGCACCATCACCAATGCAATAGTGGAGCAGTAAAGGAAGGTCTGCAATAAGTGTGAAATCAACAACACGTCAGACCTGAGGTAGACCAGGTAGACTTTAATGTGTCGAACAAATACACCACAGGTGATGTTAGTCTGAAGCAACAAGACTCTAATGTCACTGTGGTTATCAGGTGCAAGTCACATGTAATGCAGATTACTCAGTGGCTGATTATTCAACTACTGTACATGCAACTGGAAACATTTATCCAACCCCCCAATGAGAAACATGATCAGTCTTTAATCTTATTGGGCACAATTTGAACTTACTTGTAAAGCCCTAAGTTACCAAGACTTGTATCTGACAAAGCTATTGAATGCAACACTAGACCAACACTGTTGTGACAAGGATTTGTCCGGAAGACCCAAACATGCCTTTCATGTATTCATACAGACATCAAAATAGCCTTCTGATAGTTTTGAGTTTCTGCATGAATCCTCAAAAGGCATCTTTATGGATATAGTTGTGAAAATGCAGTGAAGACTCCAAAGGTACTTCCATAATATACAAGAAAAAAGGCACATTATCAAACATGATGTTATAACCCATCCACTACAAACTATATACAAACTTCTTGTATCAGTCTTCACTATGGAAGACACTAGCAGTATGTCTGTTGTAGTGTGTGAAAGAAGAGAATTGGGTGCAGTTACTGTTACAAGACAGAAGGTGTTCAAAAAGCTGAAAGACCTAAAGGTACGCAAGTCTCCCAGACCAGATGAGCTGCATCCTATGATTCTGAAAGAGGTAGTGTTAGAGATTGTGGTGGCATTAGAAATGATCTTACAAAAATCATTGGACTCTGGCATTGTGTCAGAGGACTGGAAAACTGCAAATGTCACTCCATTCTTTAAGAAAGGAGGAAGGCAGCAGAAAGGAAATTATAGTCCAGTTAGTCTGACCTCAGCGGTTGGGAAGATGTTAGAGTCAATTGTTAAGGATGAGGTGATGGAGTACTTGGTGACACAGGACAAGATAGTACAAAGTCAGCATGGGAAAATCCTGCCTGACAAACTTGTTGGAATTCTTTGAGGAGATTACAAGTAGGATAGATAAAGGGAATGTAATGGATGTTGTATATTTGGACTTTTGGAGTGCCTTTGATAAGGTGCCACACATGAGGCTGCTTACCAAATTAAGAGCCTGTGGTATTACAGGAAAATTACTAAAATGGTTAGAGCGTTAGCTGATTGGTAGGAAGCAGCGAGTAAGGATAAAAGGATCCTACATGAGGAAATCTGCAGACGCTGGAAATTCAAACAAAATGCTGGTCTTGATGAAGGGTCTCGGCCCAAAACGTCAACAGTGCTTCTCCATATAGATGCTACCTGGCCTGCTGTGTTCCACCAGCATTTTGTGTGTGTTGTATAAAAGGATCCTTTCTGGTTGGCTGCAGTGATGACTAGTGGTGATCTGCAGGGGTCAACACTTCTTTTTATGCTGTATATTAATGATTTAGATAATGGAGCAGATGGATTTGTTGCCAAGTTTGCAGATGACACGAAGGTTGGTGGAGGGGCAGATAGTGTTGAGGAAACAGGTATGATGCAAAGGACTTAAGCAGATTAGGACATTGGGCAAGAAGTGGCAAATAAGATACAATATTGGAAAATGCATGGTCATGCACTTTGATAGTGGAAATAGACATACAATCTATTTTCTAAATGGGGGGAAAATCCAGGAATCTGAGATGCAGAGGGAGTTGGGAGTCCTTGTGCAGAAGACCCTGAAGGATAACTTGCAGGTTGAGTCAATGGTGAGGAAGGCAAATGCCATGTTAACATTCATTTCAAGAGGTCTTGAATACAAGAGCAAGGATGTGATGCTGATGCTTTATGAGACACTGATGAGGCCTCACCTTGAGTATTGTGAACAGATTTGGGCTCTTCATGTAGGAAAAGATGCTCCAGCATTGGAGAGAGTCCAGAGGAGGTTCGCAAGGATGATTATGGAAATGAAAGAGTTACAATACAAGGAAGATTTGATGACTCTGGGTCTGTACTTGCTGGAATTCAAAAGGATGAGAAGGGATTTCATTGAAAACTTTTGAATGTTGAAAGGCCTAGACAAAATAGATGTGGAAAGGATGTTTCCTACTTTGGGAGAGTCTAGGACAAGAGATCACTGCCTCAGGATAGAGGGACAGATACACTTTCAAAACAGATGTGGAGAAATTTCTTTAGCCAAAGGGTGGTGAATTTGTTGCCACATGCAGCTGTGCAGGCCAGTTTGTTGGGTGTATTTAAGGCAGAGATTGATAGGTTCTTGATTGGACATGGTGTCAAAGGTTACAGAGAGAAGGCTGGGAACTGGGATTGAGGAGGAGATTAAAAAAAAAAGGATCAGCCATGATTGAATGGCAGAGCAGACTCAATGGGCCAGATGGCCTAATTCTGCTTCTGTGTCTTGTGGTCTGTGGTCTTGTACCCTGTGCCTTATTCCTTAAAATGTCAAGTGGAAGAAGAACATGCTGAACTTGAGAAAGGTAGAGTCTTGTGGTCAGCCTGTAGATAATTCCAATAACAATGAAACAGATATGACAGAATGTACAGATATAATAAGACAAATAAATTAAGTAACTTATGATGTGTAATAACTTCTGCCAACATCTCAAGACCTACATGTAGAAATAGCTGGAGTGTAGCTCGTCACGTAATTGAATTTATCACAGATGCGTGTACAGCTAGGTCTGGATGATAAAAATCAGTTAAATTTCATTGCCAAGATACATAGGAGATTGTATTTATGTATTGCTGTACAGAGTTAATTCTTCATGTTAGATCCTCAATGTGAAATTTAAATAATTCATCTATATTTTTGTTAAACCAAGATTTGTGGACCTCAGTCCAAAAGCAGATTATAATAGATTACAGTAAGAGCAAAGCTAATACTATGTTGAAGTAAAAAGAATATGGCAGAGCTCAGGTCTTTATTGAATATTAATCCAGATTCTTAATAGGTAAAGCTGTGGGGATGACATGATTGTAACATCCTCCTAAGAAGATGAGAGGGATCCTGGACAATTCATCACCAATCAGTACTGTATATTTGATTGATATAATAGAGTAAGCCTCTATTGGCAATCCAGATGTGATAAGGTCTCTGTGAAGTGTGGATCATGAAGTGGGTTCTTTCATTAGCTATGTTAATTATCATAGACAAGGAAAATAAACAGCATTTATATGTCAGATTCTCTGAACAGGTGAGCAAATTTGTGTACAAATCAAGAGGCCCCATTTACTTCAAGGAACAATGAGCTTCTGAAGTGGTTGCTTGAATTTTGGCACAAATTATGCCTGAAAGGGTATTTGTATGTCAGTTAAAGTTGTATTACATATTTTCAAGCTTTTGTACTCCTACCCTTTGGGGTGGGGGAGGAGGGAAGAAGAGAAAGTGCCCAGGGTGGGTAGAGCTATGATTATGTTAGCTGGTTTCTCAAGGCAGTAAGAATTGTATTCAGAAGCCATAGAGGAGAGGTTAGTTCCTGCAACATGCTGAACTGAATCCATTAGGAATACCAGGTACATTGGCTATCTTTCTCTCTCTGCAGGCACTGCTTGACCTGATGAGTTTTTCCTTCATTTTCTGCTCACACTTTAATAATTGGAGAGCTTGAACCTCAAGAGTGAAGTGGAGATTGTGTGGCTTGTTGATGACTACAGGAAAAAATGATATGCATTTCTGGATCTGCTCAGTTGTTGTTTCAAATCCTCCTTTGATCCAAAGAGAAAAGCCCCAGCTCATTCAACCTTTCTACATAAGACATGCTACCCAATCTAGGCAGCATCCTGGTAAATCTCCACTGCACACTCAATAAAGTTTCTGCATCCTTCCATAAATCAGACAACCAGAACTGAACACAATACTCCAAGTATGGTCTAACCAGATGTTTAAAGAGCTGCAACATTACTTCACAGCTCTTGAAATCAATCCCCTTATGAATGAAGGCTAACACACCATACGATTTCATAACCAGCCTACCAACTTGTGTGGCAACTTTGAAAAATTTATGGATGTCGACTCAAAGATCCCTCTCTTCTTCGCCACCCCCCTCCACCAGCTAAAAATCCTATCATTGACTCTGTACTTGTCCTTCAAGTTCGGCCTCAAGTTTATTATTTCACATTTTTCAGGATTGAACTCTATTTGGCATTTCCCAGCCCAGTTCGATATCCTATTATCTGTTAAAACCTGTGACAACCACTTGCTTTTATCCAGAACATCACCAGAATTCATGTCATCTGCAAATTTACTATCCCATTCTTTGACTTCTTCATCAAAGTTATTTCTAAGAATCGCAATGTGCAGGGGTCCCAGAACAGATAATCTGTTGAATCGTGGTGAACTTCCTCTTAACCCTCTTCAGTATAATCACATCCTGCACACAAGCTGCAGCTTAATGTATCTTCTATAAAATTGTATCTTAATCTGTGCCCAAGCTAAAGAAGGTCAATACCCCAAACATAGTTCTTCACTTTATCTACTCGTGCTGAGATCTTCAGAGAACTACGGATTTATACAACAATGACCTTCTGTTGCTTAGTACTTCCTCAGGCTCAACTATTTATGATATTTGTCCTACCCTAACTGCACCCTGTATTTTATTATAACTGTATCAGTCTCTGCCATTCCTTTGAATTCATCAGCTACAATGGGGGGGGGGGGGTGCTGTGGCATGGCAAGAGCTTACTTTCTATATCACTCTGCCCTGGCTTATCTACTGGCTTGCATACTATGTAGACAGCTAGGATACAACATCCGTGGTTGACCTCGACCTATGGAGGGCCTCAAATTATACCTCCTAAGATTCATCATCTCACATTTATCAGAATAAAAATCCATTCTGCCTGTTACCAGCTGATCAATATCATTCTGTAATCTTAGGCTATCATCTACACTGTCAACACCACTGTTTATTTTGGCATCAGCAAGCTTACAAAACGTATTTCCTACATTTATGTCCAAATCAACAGGAAAGGTCACAACACTGATCCCTGAGAATCACTACTGATCACAGGTTTCCAGTCACAAAAATGATCACCTTTCTTCATAAAAGGAGTATAAAAGTTCATTCATTATCGAAGTGTTCAACTCTGAAACTCTTCTTCTCCAGATAGCCACAAAGCCAAGAAAAAAAAGAATGGCAGCACGATCAGCAATTCCCCCCCCCCAACAATTCACTCCTGCCCGCACAAACAAAAATGGAACAGGCATATCAAGCCCCAATTCCCCCTCCCCCACACACAAAAAATGAGAAAGATCAGGCAAAAAACACAGAATATGAAAAAACTATAAGACCAAAAGAAAAAAAATTTATAGTGTAAGTCCATGTCAAAAATACAGAAAACCTGGGTAGCATTCTCCGGACAAGGCAGCAGGCTCTTCACTCACAGGTCGCAGAGTGATCACCAGCAATAAAAAGCAGGTACTGGCTCTCTCCTTCCATATTTGCCTTAATATTTCAATCTCCCTCATCACTTTAATCAGCAAAATGGAGTCAAACATCGACTCATGCCCATCCCAGGCTCACCACCTCTGCCTGCCGGAATCCTCTCAGAGACTACAAAGTGCTAGATCATCCAAACAATCTCAAAACTTCAAATCATAGATTCCAAAAGTTCCAGAACCACATTCAAGACAAAAAAATGTAAAAGGCATAAAATCTATCCAGAAGATGTTGATTGAAGGAGCGTTGCACGCAGGCGCCATCTTAACTGGAAGTCTTCCCTCACTTCCCTACTGTGACTTTTTTCTCACCATTTTGAATTTTAAAAATGCTAAAAATTCCAGTAATTAGCATTTGACATGTCTGAGCTAACTCTCTTGTTTTAGCATAAACTTCTCCCAGTGCCTATCAATATTTACTATATTATTTTTGAAAGCTTCTCAAAACACCACTTCTATGACCTGAAACATATATTAGAAAAGTAACAATTTGGTCTTCATAGAAGTTCAGCTATTTCAATATAGCCTGCCTTCATAATTAGGATTTTTCTATAACTGAAAACGTCCTATAGTGCCAAATACAAGTTAGTGTTAGGTATATATAAACAGTTTGCATTTTCACATTTTCCCCTCCCCCCTCCTATTTTCAAATCTCTTACTATCTTTCCTTTCAGTTAGTCCTGACGAAGGGTCTCGGCCTGAAACGTTTTTAGCGCTTCTCCCTATAGATGCTGCCTGGCCTGCTGCGTTCCACCAGCATTTTGTGTGTGTTATTTGAACTTCCAGCATCTGCAGATTTCCTCGTGTTTGCATGATGACCTGGCCATGTGTAATGGTGGACAAAGTAATATAATAACTTAGACAGTTATTAGATTATTGTATGTCATCATCTCCTCTGCTGGGATTCCTGATTTACCAGGCACTGGAACAAAGAACCACCTTGACCAGATGGACAGTGGGAATGGGTTGGGGTAGATTGAAAGAAAGAGGAGGGAGGTGGAAGGGGGAGGGTGAAACAGATATTGGGAGATGAGAGGGAAGGGGAGTTGGGAGGGTAGAGATTCGTATATAGATGGGGAAGGTGTACAGTGTTTCTAGGGGAGCTGGGGAGAAGGGAGTTTTCAAAGCTACTGCATGTCTTGGTCAAATGTACTTCCTGGCCTTTTCATTATCCACATATATTCATGTTTAACACTGGTCAGAGGACAGAGAAGAGATTACTCACCAAATCAGGAGCTGGATCAATTGCAAGCATTGTGATATACCCTCTACATGTTCATTAAAAAGAATTTTACCACACTCACCACTTGTTCTTGTCTTCTTTGGGAGACAGAGATAGGGAGGTGAAAATGGAGAAGGGATTATTCTGGGATTATGTCGAGCAAATTAGGCCATTCACTTATCGGGTATACTCCTTCATTTCATCATGGCTAATCCATTTTCCTCTCAACCCCATTTATCTGCCTTCTCCCTTTAACCTTTCACACCCTGATTAATTAAGAAACTATCAACGTCTGCCTTAAATACACCCAGAAAACCTGGCCTGCATAGTTGTCTATGGCAATGAATTCCACAGATTTCTCCAACCTCTTGATCAAGATATTCCTCCTTTACTCTGTTCAAAGTGGCCATGCCTCTACTTTGATGCTGTGCCCTCTGGTCCTAGATCCCCATGAAAGGAAAAATGTTCTCAACATCCACGATCAAGCGCTTTCAACAGTTGTAAGTTATTCTTAATATGAGATCTCCAATCATTCTTGGAGATTCCAGCAAGTAATGGCCCAGAGCCATCAATTACTTCTCATGTGATATGCCTTTCATTCCTGGAGTCGTTCTCCTATCTTCCTATAAACCATTTCCAATGACAGCATTACCGTACTTAAATAAGGGGCATAAAACGACTAGTGAAGTCTCACCAGTGCGTTATAAATCCTAAGCATTACATCCTTGCTTTCATATTTTATTCCTCCTGAAATGAATATCAATATTCCATTTGCCTTTCTCCCCAATGTCTCAACCTACAAATTAATCTTTAGGGAATGCTGCATGCTGACTCCCAAGTCCCTTTGCAGCTTGGACTTTTCAGTTTTCTCCATGTTTAGAAAATAGGCTCTTCCAAAGAGCACACCATACACTGAATTCCATTTGCCACTACTTTGCACATTCCTCTAATCTGTCCAAGCCGTTCTGCAGCCTCCCTCCCTGCTTCCTCTTGCCACTCTGCCTGTCTTTGTATTGTCCACAAACTTGGCCACAAAGCCATCATCCAAATCACTGACATGCAATATAAAAAGAAGCAGTCACAACACCGAAACCTGCTGAACACCACTAGTCTCCAGCAGACAAACAGAAAACGTTCCATTTATTCCCACTCTTTGCCTCATACCTATCAGCCAATGTTCTCTCCACACAAATATCTTTCCTGGCATGCCATGGGCTTGTTTTGATTGTGCAACACCTTTTCAAAGGCCTTCTGAAAATCCAAATACTCATCATCCAGTGATTCTTCTTTGTCTTTTCTGCTTGTTATTTAGACTATAAGGCAAAGGAGCAGAAGTTGGCCATTTGGCCCATCGAGTCTGCTCCACCATTTCATCATGAGCTGATCCAATTCTCCCCTTTAGTCCCACTCCCCCGCTTTCTCACCATAACCTTTGATGCCCTGACTACTCAGATACCTATCAATCTCTGCCTTATATGCACCCAATGACTTGGACTCCACTGCCGCCCGTGGCAACGAATTCCACAGGTTCACCACCCTCTGGCTAAAAACATTTTTTCGCATCTCTGTTCAGAATTAATGCCCAGCAATCCTCAAGTCACGTCCTCTTGTACTAGACTCCCCCACCATGGGAAACAACGTTGCCATACCCACTCTGTCCATGTCTTTCAACATTCGAAATGTTTCTATGAGGTTCCCCCTTATTTTTCTAAACTCCAAGGAGTACAGTCCAAGAGTAGTCAAATGTTCCTCATATGTTAACCCTCTCATTCCCGGAATCATTCTAGTGAATCTTCTCTGAACCCTCTCCAATGTCAGCACATCCTTCCTTAAATAAGGAGCCCAAAACTGCACACAGTATTCCAAGTGAGGTCTTACCAGTGCCTTATAGAGCCTCAACATCACATCCCTGCTCCTATACTCTATTCCTCTAGAAATGAATGCCAACATTGCATTTGCCTTCTTCACCACCGACTCAACCTGGAGGTTAACCTTAAGGGTATCCTGCACGAGGACTCCCAAGTCCCATTGCATCTCAGAACTTTGAATTCTCTCCCCATTTAAATAATAGTCTGCCCATCTATTTCTTCTACCAAAGTGCATGACCGTACACTTTCCGACTTTGTAATTCATTTGCCACTTCTTTGCCCATTCCCCCAATCTATCCAAGTCTCTCTGCAGACTCTCTGTTTCCTCAGAACCACTGGCCCCTCCACCTATCTTTGTATCATCAGCAAACTTAGCCACAAAGCTATCTATTCTATTTCCTCAAAAAAATCTCAGATTTGTCTGGCACGATTTTCCCTTAAAAAAAAGCATGCTGATTTTGGCCTTTGTTATCATGTACTTCCAAATATCATGAAACCACATCCTTAATCGTCTCCAACATCTTCCCAACCATTGAGGTCATGTTTATTGACCTGCAGTGCCTGTAAAATGTATTCACCTCCCTCCCAGAAATTTTCATATTTTATTGTTTGACAACATTGAATCACAATGGATTTAATTTGGCTTTTTTTGACACTGATCGACAGAAAGACACTTTTTTGTGTCAAAGTGAAAACAGATCTCGACAAAGTGATCTCGATTATTACTCCCCAACGCCATTCGGCTCTACAATTCAACCACCAGGGGCAAGACATGTTAAAGTGCCGGGGTTAGGACTGAGCTTAAGTTACCACTTAAGGCACTTTAGTAACTATTTAAGAACTTTTTAAAAGCTATTTATTAATGCTTTTTGGGAGGGTGATTTTAGATGCATATCATATTTAAATTGAGTTAAATACTTATGTAATTAGTTTTGCTACAATAAGTGTATGGGACACTGGAAAAATGTTGAATTTCCCCTTGGGGATGAATAAAGTATCTATCTATCTATCTATCTATCTATCTAATTACAATTATAAAACACAAAATACTTCATTCACCTCACCCCTCCTGCACCCCCTCCCCTTAATGTGTTGATGCTACTAGCAGGCAGGTCGGGAGCAAAACACAGGACTCCGAGATCTGCTCCTCTGGATCGTCTACTTAGTTTAAATTGCTTAATTGTTATTTTCTTTGCATTAATTACTAGTTCCACCCTATTAAAAACCAGCAAGACGGAAAGCTTTTGGAATTTAAGGGAACAGAAGGGTCGGGCAGATTTGAAATTTGGACGTTCATGTATTGGAGTGAGGCTGAGGTAAATCAAGGAAGACTGTTGGTTGAAGGATTCAGGATGTGATGTTCTGAGGGAACATGGTACATTAGGGATCACTAATGTAGAGAACAGTGAAAGCTATCAGCACTTGCAGTAGGAAATGGATATGATACGGTATTTAAGAGACTCCTGGACAGGTACATGGAGCTCAGAAAAATAGAGTGCTATGAGTAACCCTAGGTAATTTCTAAGGTAAGGACATGTTTGGCACAACTTTGTTGGGTGAAGGGCCTGTATTGTGCTGTAGTTTTTCTATGTTTCTACAATTATTATTTGTAAATTTTCTTAATTACAATGCACAAGATTTTTTAAAGCAGGCAGACGGGGGCAGGAAGGCACAACTGCAGTGAACTCAGATCTGTTATTAAAACCCTTTCTAATGGATTATATGCCAATAATAATAAACCAGCCTGCTGGTTCCAAGCTACCGTCTTCACCAGCTCACTTGCCTTGCTGAGCCATGAGATAACCTGAGTTCAGGTTGTAGAACAGGTAAGCCCAAAATTGCAGGAATTCAGAGTACTTACTGTGGAGCTGAGAGTATGAGAATGCTGCCCCTAAATGTACTCCACAATCTGTCGTCAGTCCTCAGAAATTTCAAACACCATCTTAACTAGTAACGGACCTCTGATTTTGGTAATGGAGAAGTCTGAATAATGGCAATGTAGTAACAGAATGGAAAATCTATGGACCAACAAAGCTAAGTAACAATCTTTGGAATTTGTTCCCACAGGAGGCTGTGGAGGCTAAGTAATTGGATGTAATTAACGCAGAGGTTAATAGGTTCTTGATTGGTCATGGCATGAAGAGATACAGGAAGAAGGCAGGAGATGGGAGCTGAGAGGGAAAACTTAAAGCACACGGTATTGGGAGTATGGTATTGATGTGGATAGAGAATTGGTTGGCAGACAGGAAGCAAAGAGTGGGAGTAAACGGGACCTTTTCAGAATGGCAGGCAGTGACTAGTGGGGTATCGCAAGGCTCAGTGCTGTGACCCCAGTTGTTTACAATTTATATTAGTGATTTAGACGAGGGAGTTAAATGCAACATCTCCAAGTTTGCAGATGACACGAAGCTGGGCGGCGGTGCTGGCTGTGAGGAGGATGCTAAGAGGATGCTTGGATAGATTAGGTGAGTGGGCAAATTCATGGCAGATGCAATTTAATGTGGATAAATGTAAGGTTATCCACTTTGGTTACAAGAACCGGAAAACAGATTATTATCTGAATGGTGGCCAATTAGGAAAAGGGGAGATGCAACGAGACCTGGGTGTCATTGTACACCAGTCATTGAAGGTGGGCATGCAGGTACAGCAGGTGGTGAAAAAGGCAAATGGTATGTTGGTATTCATAGCAAAAGGATTTGAGTACAGGAGCAGGGAGGTTCTACTGCAGTTGTACAAGGCTTTGGTGAGTCCGCACCTAGAGGATTGTGTGCAGTTTTGGTCCCCTAATCTGAGGAAAGACTTTCTTGTCATAGAGGGAGTACAAAAAAGGTTCACCAGATTGATTCCTGGAATGGCAGGACTTTCATATGAAGAAAGACTGGATTGACTAGGCTTATACTCACTGGAATTTAGAAGATTGTGGGGGGATCTTATGGAAACGTATAAAATTCTAAAGGGATTGGACAGGCTAGATGCAGGAAGATTGTTTCCGATGTTGGGGAAGTCCAGAACGAGGGGTCACAGTTTAAGGATAAAGGGGAAGCCTTTTAGGACCAAGATGAGGAAAAGCTTTTCACACAGAGAGTGGTGAATCTGTGGAATTCTATGCCACAGGAAACAGTTGAGGCCGGTTCATTGGTTATATTTAAGAGGAGGTTGGATATGGCCCTTGTGGCCAAAGCGATCAGGGGGTATGGAGAGAAAGCAGGTACAGGGTTCTGAGTTGGATGATCAGCCATGATCATACTCAATGGCAGTGCAGGCTGGGAGGGCCAAATGGCCTACTCCTGCACCTATTTTCTCTGTTTCTATGATTCTATGACCCAGTCACTGTGCTCTTCCACCAGTGTGTCCCCCTCAAGATTATCCAAAGTGGTGTACTTATTATTAAGGGGAACAGCTGCAGAAATACTTTGCACTACCTGCCTATTTCCCTTCTTTCTCCTGACAGTCATCCGGTTAACTGTGTCCTGCAACCTAGGAATGACTACCTCCCTGTGGCTCCTATCTGTGACTTTCTCGATCTCTCGTATGAGCTGAAGGTCATCAAGCTGCAGCACCATTTCCTTAACATGTACTCTAAGAAGCTGCAGCTCGTGCACCTGGTGCAGATGTGGTTATCCAGGAGGCTGGAAGTCTCCCAGAATTCCCATATCTTACACACAGAACGAAACACTGCCCCTGGGACAATTCTAACACTAACTGGGACACTAACTGTAACCTAACAGACAAGGAATGAAAAATAAATATGGCAAAACAAAGAAACTTACCAGATACTTACCTCGCCCAAGGCTAATGAGCCAAACCAACTCACAATAATGGCTGTTCCAAGAATTCCTGCTCTGCTTGTGCCTGCCTTTTTTTTTATTCGCCCTTTCTAATGAAATCCATTCAATAATTGGTCACAGTCCAACTCCAGAAAATTGCATCGAAGTTCTACCTTTTCAATCTTGAACGCAAACCTAATTTAAATCTAAATCACTCCTGTTGCATTATATGTCAAGGCCGTGGTACATTTTTCAATATATTCCCCTTGAAGATGGCTGTAAAGGCTTCAGAGAGCAAATCAGAGGACTTTAGTACCTTTCACATCCTGCCATCCAATCATCACCTTTTGCATAGCAAGGATTTTTGTATACCACACTGTAAGTAAGTTAACAAAGGCAGGAGCGATTTAATTACTATCTCTACTGTAATTGCTGCCATATTTGCATCTTTGGCTTTATTGAAAGTAATTCCAATGTATTGAAATGTGCCTAAAATTATTCAGCTTTATATTCACATAGAATGCATTAGCAAAGTGTTCCTCTTTGATGTTTTAATAGGGAACAACTATTTAATAGGGAACAAACTATAAATAGATTTATCACAGTTAAATAATGCAATTATGAAAGATAAAATAGCATGTTAACATACACGTAATTTGAGTATAATATCATATAGAGCCTAGCCTGAACTCTGAGTTAGTCATTTTCAAGTGTCAGTGGAGACTCAATGGGGCTTAATAACAGGAGTAAAACAGAACGGAAAACATCCTTTCTCCATCGCAGCCAAGTTCCTTCACTTGAGCCTATCCAGTCTGCCTGCATTTGACACATCTCTCGTTCTTCTCTCTTCTAGCATTGGAGAGAGGTTAAGTTTGGGAGCATTATTGCACTGCAGCCATTGGGCTGCTGCACTGACTTCACTCACCTCAGAGCTGAGGGCTCACCTTCAGCACTCTGCAGCTCATGGTCTATATCTTATTTGTTTACTTTTTTTTACTATTTGTATGACTAGTCATCATTTTCACGTTGGATGTTTGCTGGTCTTTGTGGGGTGTGAATGTTTATGGATTTATTGTGTTTCTTGTCTGCAAGAAGATGAATCGCAAGATTGTACATGGCAAAACATACTTTGATAATAAATTTGAACTTTGCTGTAAAAATTGTTGTTTTGCAGCAGCAGTACAGCGCAGGGGCATGAATATTACTGTAAGCACAAGATAAATCATACAAAATAAGGAATAATATGGACAGTTCAGAGATCTGATTGCAGAAAGGCGGAATCTGGCCCTAAGTTACTGAATGTGAGTTTACTAAACACATGAATGATAGTGAGAAAGAATTTGTTGGTTTGTTTTATTACGTGAGTACATACTTAGAGCTAACAAGTTTGGATGATGTTAATGTTTCTCATTAAACTGAAAACTCTGCATGCTTCATAGCCTTGTAGCCTGTGATCTCCCATTTAAAATAAAACACACAGCCGTACGTAGATGTCAGGAAAATTTCTGTTGGGATCAATTTCAGAACACTTAAAGGCAGTAATTTTCAGTATTCCTTGCAGGGGCTGAAACAGGTCTTCAATGACTGGCTTCGGGAAATCCCACCATATTGAGTAAGAATAATGCTGCCTCTAAAACCTTAGAGTGAACCTACGACATTATCAACTTTACCTCCAACTTCCACTGTGCCCTCCAATTTAACATCCATTTCCGACACCTCCCTCCCACTTCTCGGTCTCTCTGGCTCTATCTCTGGAGACAGTTTATCTACTGATAGCTTTTATAAGCCCACTAATTCCCACAGCTACCTGGACTGTACCTCTTCCCACCCTGTCACTTGTAAAAATGCCATCCCTTCTTTCATTTCCTCCATCTCCACTGCATCTACTCTCAGGATGAGGCTTTTCATTCCAGAACTAATGAGATGTCCTCCTTCAAAGAAAGGGGCTTTCCCTCCTCTACTATCAACTATCAATTTCTTGAGCTTCCAGTAATTGCCCCCTTCCCTTCACTGTTCCCCCATTCCTCTTTCCTTCTCTCAGCTTATCTCCTTACCTGCACATCACCTCCCTCTGCTCCTCCTCCCCCTCCATGCTCTTCTACCCTCTCCCCTTCTCTAGCCCTTTATTTCTTTCACCAGTCAACATCCCAGCTCTTTACTTAACCCCTCCCTCCCCTTCCAGTTTCACCTATCACCCTTTTTGTCTACCTGCCCCCAACCACCTTCTTGCTCTGACTTCTCATCTTTTTTCCAGTCCTGATGAAGGGTCTCGGCCTGAAGTGTCGGCTGTTTACTCTTTTCCGTAGATGCTGTCATTAGAGTAAGAATAATCGTTTCTATTATTGATTTCAGAATATGATTGTTTTCTATTATCTATTCAGGCTTCTTATTGTAAAATAGAAAGTGAATACCAGGTAGAAAGGATCATTCCTTAATTACAAGGAATTCCTTGTGCTTTGAATGCTAGAACTGGAGGGTCTCTAGTAATATGAATATTCATGAAGGATGCTTCAACTGCGTTAAGGATTTCTGTGGGTGAGATGACTACTCAGAATTGACCTGGAGATGCTACCCATTTCATGTAGAGTTCCAGTACCCCGGCTTCTGCCCCACCTATAATCGCCGAAGTTAGCAAGAACCAAACTGCAGCTTCAGAATCCTGGCAGCGATTGTGCTATTCTGGCTTGTTTGAGGCAGTGGAGTTTCACACCTAGAAACAAGATGTTGTTAATAACAAAAGATGTATCTATATCTTTAAGAAATATAAAAGCAAAAGCTCTAAATTTAACTGTAACTGCAGCCAAAAAGACATTTGCTGATATTATATGCAGGAACTGACAGTATATCATTAATGCTGCTTTTTGGAGCAATGCAAGTGCCTTTCAAAAGTTTCAAAATGGTATTCTGAGGTTATGGTAACTGTTGCTGACAGCAAAACCTGTAACCGTGTGGTATATGTAATGCCTTGGTTTTGTTTTGGGTGTAGAGTGGCACTGCTAACACAACTGCCACATCACAGGTACAGCAAGCTGAGTTCAAAACCGACTCTGTGGAGAATCTGTGCATTCTCCTTCTTCCACATCCCAGATTCATGTAGGGTGGGAGAGCGCCCTTAGTGTATAGATGGGTGGTAGAATCTCAGTAAGTTGATGGTAACACAGAGAGAATAAACTAAGTTGTAACACAGAGGCAAAATTCATAAGGGCAAGGAATGTAGGACTGAAGGTGTGTTTAAATGCATGTCACATTCAGAAAAGGGTGGACGAACTTGTGGCACATTTAGAGACTGGTTGGTATGACATTGTGTGCATTACTGAGTCATGGCTGGAAGAAGTCATAGTTGGAAGTTTGACATTAAAGGATATACCTTGTATCAAAAGAACAGGCAAGGAGGCATCAGCAGTGGTGTGGCTGTATTGGTAAGAGATGGAATTACATCTTTAGAAAGAGGGCCAGAGAATGTCAAATCTTTGAAGGGTGGTGTTAAGAAACTGCAAGGGTAAAAAAAAGAACATATATGGGCCTCCGAATAGTAGCCAAGATGTGGGGTTGTTTTTGCAAAGGGATGCTGGAAAGGACATGTAATAAGGGTAATGTCACAATTGCAATGGGACTTCAATATGCAAGGTGTTTGGGAAAATCAGGTTGATGTAGGAGTGCAAGAGAGGGAATTTGTTGAGTGCCTACAAGATGGCTATTTATAACAGCTTGTGTTTAAGACTACTCTGGGAAAGGCTATTTGAGACTGGGTGTTGTGTAATAACCCAAATCTTATTAGTCAGCTCAACGTAAAGGAATCCTTAGGAAATAGTAATCATAATATGATTGAATTCATACTGCAATTTGAGGGGAAGAAGCACAACTCAAACGTATTATAATCACAATGGAATAAAGGGAATTACAGAGGCACGAGAAAGCAGCTTGCCCAGGTGGATTGGAAGAGGATACTGTTGGAGATGGCAGCAGAACAGAGGTAGCTAAAGTTTCTGGGAATAGTTCACAAGGCTCAGAACTGATATGTCCCACAGAAGAAGTTGTCAAATGGCAGGGCTAGGCAACTGTGCCTGACAAGGGAAGATAAGAACTGCATAAAAACCAAGGAAAGGACATACTGTTTAAGGTAGCAAAAGTGAGTGGGAAGTTGGATGACTGGGAAGCTTTTAAAATCCAGCCAAAGGCAACTACACAAGCTATAAGAAGGGAAAAGATGAAATAGGCAAACTAGCTGATAATATAAAGCAGGATGCTAAAAAGATTTTCAGTTATATAAAGAATAAAAGGGAGGTGAGAGTTGATATTGTACTACTGGAAAATAATGCTCATGAAGTACTAATGGGGGGGGACAGAGAAATGGCAGATGAACTTAACAAGTACTTTGCTTCAGTTTTTAATTTGGAAGACACTAACGCTATGCCAGAGGTCTGTGAGGGTCATGGAGCAGGAGTGAAAGCCATTGTTTTTACAAACTGCTAGACAAACTGAAATGTCTAAAGGTGGATAAGTCACCTGGACCTGATGGACTACATCCCAGAATCTTGAGAGAGGTTGCTGGAGAGAATATGGATGCATTGGCCATCATCTTTCAAGAACTACTTGATTCTGGCATGGTCCCAGAGGACTGGAAAATTGCAAATCTCACTCCACTCTTTAAGAAGGGAAGAAGACAAAAGAGAGGAAATTATAGACCAGTTAGCCTAACCTCAATGGCTGGGAAAGTGTTGGAGTCCATTATTAAGGACAAGGTTTCAGAGTACATGGAGACTAATGATTTAAAAAAAGTCAAAGTCACCATGCTTCCTGTAAAGGTAAATCTTGCCTGACAAATCTGTTAGAACCCTTCGAGGAAGTAACAAGCAGGTGGACAAAGGAGAGGCAGTGGATGTTATTTACTTAGATTTTCAGAAGGCATTTGATAAAGTGCCTTACATGAGGCTGCTTAACAAGATAAAATCCTATGGTGTTATTAGGGAGACAGAGAGAGCCTGTGGTATTTCGAATTACTGGGTGAACGAGTAATCGCTGGGGTACTCCAAGTCTATGTCTTTATTGATGCTTTCTGCACACTCGAGTGCTCGGTGGAAGGTGCTAATGCTTTTTTGCTGGTGGAGATGGGGGGGTCGTTGCCTTGTGCATGAGAGGGGGAGCTGGGGGTGGGGCTTTGGGGTTCGAATGTTTTAACTGTCTTGCATTCTTTAGGGTGCTCCTCTGTTTTCATGGATGTTTGTGAAGAAAAAGAATTTCAGGATGTACAGTTGAAGTCAGAAGTTTACATACACTTAGGTTGAAGTCATTAAAACTCTTTGTTTAACTACACAGATTTCATATTAGCAAACTACAGTTTTGGCAAGACAGAGAGGACATCTACTTAATGCGTGACACGAGTAATTTTTCCAACAATTGTTTACAGATAGATTATTTCACTTCTAATTGACTATATCACAAGTCAGAAGTTGTTGGGTCAGAAGTTTACAAACAAAATCAAAAGAAATCAGCCAAAACCTCAGGAAAAATCATTCTGGACCTCCAGAAGTTTGGTTCATCCTTGGGAGCAATTTCCAAATGCCTGAAGATACCACGTTCATCTGTACAAACAATAGTACGCAAGTATAAACACCATGGGACCATGCAGCCACCATACCGCTCAGGAAGGAAACGCATTCTGTATCCTGGAGATGAACGTACTTTGACGCGAAAAGTGCAAATCAATCCCAGAACAACAGCAAAGGACCTTGTGAAGATGCTGGAGGAAACAGGTAGACAAGTATCTATATCCACAGTAAGACGAGTCCTATATCGACATAACCTGAAAGGCTGCTCAGCAAGGAAGAAGCCACTGCTCCAAAATAACCATAAAAACAGTCAGACTACAGTTTGCAAGTGCACATGGGAACAAAGATCCTACTTTTTGGAGAAATATCCTTTGGTCTGATGAAACAAAAATTGAACTGCTTGGCCGTAATGACCACCGTTACGTCTGGAGGAAAAAGAGTGAGGCTTGCAAGCCGTAGAACACCATCCCAACCATAATGCATGGGGGTGGCAGCATCACGTTGTGGGGGTGCTTTGCTGCAGGAGGGACTGGTGCACTTCACAAAATAGATGGCATCATGAGGAAAGAAAATTATGTGGATATATTGAAGCAACATCTCAAGACATCAGCCAGGAAGTTAAAGCTCGGTCACAAACGGGTCTTCCAAATGGACAATAACCCCAAGCATACCACAAGTTGTGGCAAAATTGCTTAAGGATAACAAAGTCAAGGTATTGAAGTGGCCATCACAAAGCCCTGACCTCAATCCGACAGAAAATTTGTGGCAGAACTGAAAAAGCATGTGCGAGCAAGGAGGCATACAAACCTGACTCATTTACACCAGTTCTGTCTGGAGGAATGGAACAAAATTCCAGCAACTTACCGTGAGAAGCTTGTCGAAGGCTACCCAAAACATTTGACCCAAGTTAAATAATTTAAAGGCAATGCTACTAAATACTAACAAAGTGTATGTAAACTTCTAACCCACTGGGAAAGTGATGAAAGAAATAAAAGCTGAAATAAATAATTCTCTCTGCTATTATTCTGACATTTCACATTCTTAAAATAAAGTAGTGATCCTAACTGACATAAGACAGGGAATGTTTTCCAGGATTAAATGTCAGGCATTGTGAAAAATTGAGTTTAAATGTATTTGGCTGTGTTTGTAAACTTCTAACTTCAACTGTATATTGTATACATTTCTCTGACATTAAATGTACCCATTGAAACCTATTGCAATGTACTGCCATGGAATGGCTGACATGCAGGAGGTAGTGAGTGGAATAAAAGGGGCCTTTTCTGGTTGACTGCCAGTGACTAGTGGTGTTCCTCAGGGGTCATTACTGGGACCACTAATTTTCACATTGTTTGTCAATGACTTAGGTAATGGAATTGATGGCTTTAAGGCAAAGTTTGCAGATGACATGAAGATAGGTGAAGGGATAGGCAGTGCTGAGGAAGTAATGTGATTGCAGCAAGTCTTAGACAAATTGTAAGAATGGGCAAAAAAGGCAGATGGAATACAGTGTTGGGAACTGTATGATGAGGCATTTTGGTAAAAGGAACAATAGTGCTGATTATTACCTAAATGGGGAGAAGATTCAAACATCAGAGGTGCAAAGGGACTTAAGAGTCCTTGTTCAAGACTTCCAGAAGGGGTCTGTGGCAAAGAAAGCAAATGCAATGTTCATATTTATTTCAAGGGCAATAAAATATAAAAGCAAGGAAATAATGCTGAGCCTTTATAAGATGCTAGTCAAGCTGCACTTGGAGTACTGTCAACAGTTTTGAGCCCCTTATCTCAGAAAGGGTGCATTCTCATTACAGACAGTCCAGAGGCAGTTTGCCAGGATGATTCTGCCAATGACAGGGTTAACATGTGAGCAGAGTTTGGTGGCTTTGGGCCCGTACTCACTGGAATTTAGAAAATGTGTGGGGAAATCATTGAAGCCTACCAAATATTGAAAGGACTAGATATTTAAGGCAGAGATAGATAGGTCCTTGATTAGCCAGGGCATCAAAGGGTATGGGGTAAGAGCAGGGGAGTGGGGATGACTGGAAGAATTGGATCAGCCCATGATTGAATGGTGGAGCAGACTCGATGGGCCGAATGGCCTACTTCTGCTTCCATATCTTATGATCTTATAATAGAATGGAGAGGATGTTTCCTGTGGTGGGGGTATCCAGAACTAGAGGGCACAACCTTAAAATTGAGGGATAACCTTTTAGAACAGAAGGATTTTTTTTTTAGCCAGAGTGATGAATCTGTGGACTTCTTCGCATTTTATTTATCCAGACATATCTATAATATACAGATTCCAAATGCGTGCACATTTTAATATCAAATAATGACATGTAACATTAGATCTCCCAATGCATTGTGAGGTCATTGGTGACACCAGAAAGATAAACTTTGCTGAAATCTGAGAGCTTGTGAATTATAAAGCACTAAGAGTAAATTGTGCAGCAACAAATGCTGAATATTTTATGTTTGCCTTTCTGTATCTGCTCATTGGCAATAACCTGATACACTGATGCTTGAATAATTTACATACCAGGGGCTTCCAACTGCAGAACAGGGGCCAAGAATCTGTTTCCTCTACATGCACAAAAATTAGAGGATATCGGCTGACTTATCTCAGAATAATTTCACCTGAGTTATAAGGAAAAGTTGGATAGCGAAGGACTTTCATTCCCTTGAGTACAGGACAATGAGATATCTTTTAGGTGTATGGGACAATAAGGTATCTTTTAGAGATGTACAAAATTATGAAGAACACACGTGAAAGCTTGCAGACCATTTTCCCCTCAGGTTGATGAGACTAGAACTAGCGGTCAGAGATTAAGCATTTAAGGGGAGTTTGAGGTGGAAATTCTTCACTTAGATTGTAGTACAAGCTGCCAGCAGGAACAGTCCTCATCAAGGGGTCAGCAGTGGAATGGGTGAGCACCTTCGAGTTTTTGTGTGTCTACATCTCTGAAGATGTATTCTCGGCCCAGCACATTGATGCGATCATGAAGAAGGCATGCCAGAGTCTATATTGCATTAGGAGTTGAGAAGGTTTGGTATGTTTTCAAAGACTCTTAGCAAATTTCTACAAATGCACCATGAACAACATTCTGACCTGTTGCAGCATTGTCTGGTATGGAGGCACCAATGCACAAGATCAGAAAAAAGGTTGTAAAGTGCTTTATTAATGCTGAAACTTTATAGGGCACTGGTGAGGGCTCACTGGAGTATTGTGAGCAGTTTTAGGCCAGTTATCTTAAAAAGAATGTGCCGACACTGGAAAGGGTTCAAAGGTGGTGCACAAAAATGATTCCAAAATTGAATGGCTTGTCGTATGAAGAATGTTTGGCTCTGGGCCTGTATTCATTGGAATTCAGAAGAATGAGGGATGACCTTATTGAAATCTATCAAATGGTGAAAGGCCTTGATAGAGTGGATGTGGAGAGGATGTTTCCTGTGGTGGGAGAGTCTAAGACCAGAGGACACAGCCACAGAATAGAGGGAAGTCCTTTTAGAATGAAAATGAGAAGGAATTTTGTTAGCCAGCGAGTGACTTGTCATTACATCCTTTACAACCCTCTGTAGTTTTTTCTGATCTTGTGCATAATGGAGTTCTTTGCCACAGGCAACTGTGCAGGCCAAGTCTTTATGTATATTTAAGAAAGAGGTTGATAGGTTCTTGATTGGTCAGGGCATGAAGTGAAATGGGCAGAAGGCAGGAGATTGGGGCTGAGAGGAGAATTTGATCAGACATGATGAAATGGCAGAGCAAATTCAATGGGCCAAATGGCCTAATTCTGCTCCCGTATCTTATGGTGTTAGGGTAAACTTGGCCAGCTCTATCATGGGCACTAGCCTCCCCATTCCCTAGGACATATTCAAAAGGCAATGCCTTGAGAAGGAAGCATCCATCATTAAGGGCACTCACCATCCAGGACATGCCCACTTCTCATTACTGTCATCAGAGAGAAGGCACAGGAGCCTGAAGACACACATTGAATGTTTTAGGAAAAGCTTATTCCCCTCTGCCAAAGATTTCTGAATGGTTTATCAACCCACAAACAATGCCTCGCTTTTTTGCTCTCTTTTTGCACTATTTATTATTTTTATTTATTTCTTATTGTAATTTCTAGCATCATTTATGTATTGCACTGTACTGCTGCAAAGCAACAAATGTTACAGCACATATCAGTGAAAATTAATTAAATTCTGATTCTGGTAGATTCTAGGTCAATTGAGACACTTCATAGAGTTTAGATAGGTGCATGGATTAGAGAACTGGTGACCTAACCATGCTAGCCATGGCATGTCACAGTAGCACAGCTGTATTATTTATTGAGATAAGCATGGAGTTGGCCCTGCTGGCCCTTCAAGCCAGGCAGCCCAGCAAAAGCCAATTTAACGCTAGCCTAATCACAGGACAATTTACAATAACTAATTAACCTGTCCCACCCTGAACATGGTGCCTCATACACCAGAATGTTTTTTTTAACATCAGCTCAGCTTTTAACACAATCATCCTTCAGAAGCTGGTGAGTAAAGTGTCATTGTTGGTTCTCCACACCTCTCTCTGTAATTGGATCTTGGACTTCTTGACAGAAAGGCCACAGTCAGTCTGTGTTGGCAAAAATATCTGTAGTTCTATCACGTTGAGCACCACCTTACCCCACCTCCCAGGACTGGCTGCTTGAAACTGATTTCTGAATCATGAAGTTTGCTGAGGACACAACAGTGTTCGACCTCATCAACAACGTTGACAAGACGGCGTGTAGAGAGGAGCTGGAACAGCTGGTAGAATGGTGCACAAAAATCTGAGTCTCAACATGGACAAGACCAAAAAGTTAATTGTTGATTTTAGGAAGGTGCATGCTCACCACTCCTCACTGCAAATAAACGGCTCCTCCATGGAAACCGTTAGGGTTGCGCCAAATTTCTCAGAGTGCACATTGCAGTCAGTCTCACCTGGTCCCTCAACACCAGCTCTTTAATCAAGAAAGCACAGCAGCCTCTGCACTTCCTGAGGAGATTGAGGCAAGGCTCGCCCCCCCCCACCCCATTCTAACCAGTTTTTACAGGAGCACCATCAAGAGTGTCCTGACTAGTTGCGTTAGTGTCTGTTATGGACATTGCAAGGCTTCTGACCACTAATCACCACAAAGGAATGTGAGCCTGTTGGGATGATCAAAGGGATCTTTCTTCCATCCATCAGAGATATCTTTCTGGAGTGCTGTGTATGCAGGGCCCTTATCATTGTCACTGATCCCTCCCATCTGGCCAACAATCTCTTTGACTCCCTACCATCAGACAGGAGGTACTATAGTGTTAAGGTAAGAGCTCTTAGGAGCTTCTTCCTCCAGACTGTTAGAGTACTGTACTCCCTGCTGCCACCCAGGTCTCTTCATGTATGAGGCATGAGTAGAGTTAGAATTACTTTTTAACTTTTGACATAAATGCACCTTATTATTTGTTAGTTTATTTGTGGTAATACTACTTTGTGTGTGTTATATGAGCTGTGTTGTGCACCTTGGTCTGCAGTACTGTTGTTTCATTTGGTCGTATACATGTGTAAGGTAGTATGACAAACTGAACTTGAATTTGAACTTGAAAATTATGGAGGGCTATGGTCCAAATATGAGTAGATGGGACTAGGCAGAAGACCAGGATAGCATGAACTAGATGGGTCAACAAGCCTGCTTCTGTGTACTCTATACCTTCAATAAAGTTTTGTTCATTTTGGACTCATTGGAGAATTTCTTTACTTCTTAGAAAAAGATATCTGAAACTCATTGTACTTGACAGGGAGTGATCTGTACTGTGAAACAGATTTTATGAAGCTTAATCAGTTTTCAGGGATAATTAACAACTTTCTCAATAAGTCCATTGAGTATTGGGACAAATCATCTGTAACCCTGAAGGAGACTATTCTACCAATTGTCTCCAAGCTGTTAAAACTAATACAATTTCTCAACTCCCAGTCTGCAGCCTTCTAGGTTACGCTTACAAATGCTCATTGAACACATTATAAACATGAAAGTTACTTCCTCCACAATCTTCTCCCTAGTAGCTTCAGCCTCACACTTCCCTTAGATTTTACTACCCTTTAGTCTTTCAGACAATACATTAACTGCAAATAATTATTATTAATCTGTCTATTAAACTTTCTGCTTGGGGAAATAGGTTCTTCCTTTCCATAGCTTTGAATAAATTAATAAGTTCTCTCTGTTCCTTTGCACTTCACAACATAACAATTTCTGTGTATTTCTGGGTTGCTTTGCCCAAATGTGCTGCTTCATTCTTTCCTGGACCTAAGAGTTGTCAATTTTCTGCCATCCTGATTTATCCATTGATATCTGTTTGTTACCTTTCTCGCTATCAAACACACAGCCAGTTCATATTTTCTGCCTATTTTCTAATCATCATTCCTAAAGCCTATATCATATACACAACAGAAAATGGTGAAAACCACACCCCCATAACTCAAAATGAAAGTACCCTTTCAATCACAGAAATATACAGCGACAAGCATTTATTTCTTCTTATTCACAAGCAAAAATTTAGATTTAAATTGGGTTTTCTTTCTTGCAAACATTCCTGAGGGCTTTCATTTTTCTGATCAGAATATTATGTACAACTTGCCAGCTACTTAGCTAAATCAGTGACCTCAAACATAATAAACTCTTTGCTATTCTCCTTGTCACCAACATGAAATATAGTCAACTTTATCAGACTATGTCTACCCTTAACTAATCCACAAAGACTGTCTACCGCTCAAAATCCATCACCCAAACTGAGCTGGGTTTGATCTGCCGCCCATCCTGGTTAGGTATAGAGAACCAAACAAGCTCCTCTGGGAGCTGAGTCCAAGGCTTGGTGAGGTGCCAGAGGCCCAACAACAAAATTTGTTAGGAGACATGGCTGGAGTTACACCTCACCTCTAGTCAGAACTGATTGGCATTAGCAGAATTGTATTGAAACTATTAAAGTATTTAAATACAAATAATTTCAAAAGAAATGTAAATAAGTTAAGTGTGTTAAAATACAAATAAGTATTACAATAAAATGAAGCTTAAATTGCTTGAATTTTTCCTCTTCAACTCCTGGTCAGGAATTCCTATTTAAGTGGAGTCCAGTGGAGGAGAGGAGTAGTGCATTAATATCTCAATCAGCTAATCCTGAACATACCATGGCTTCATAAAAAGCCAGAACATACTTACCCACAAGGTACAGCCATTAATATCTGACACATGATATTTTACACTGCCCTCAGATTTTTTATAAAACCACTTGTTTACCAATGGCTTTATTCCAATTATCTCGTTCTCCTTCTATAGACAATAGTACTGCAGTTGAGCCTTCCATTCTTCAGTTAGTGTTTTAAAAAGAATTAATAGTTGAGGTAATTGAATCTTTTGGATTAATGTTGCATATTGTCAATACCTAACTCTATAATGTGACAAGCATAGGTTATCAATATTCTGGTGCCCCCCTCGCCCCTCCTCTTCTCCCCCACTCTCATGCCCTGCCCATCACCTTCTCTGGCTGCCCGTTTCCTCCCATTTATTCCATGGTCTACGTCCGCCCCAATCAGATTTTTTCTTTAGTCCTTTACCTCTTCCACATACTACTTCCCAGCTTCTCACATCATTCCTCCTTCATCACCTTTCCCTCACCTAGTCTCACCTATTATCTGCCAGCTTGTTATTCTCCCCCTCACCCACCTTCTTATTCCAGGTACGACCCCCTTCCTTTCCAGTCCTGACGCAAGGTCTAGGCCCAAAATCAACAGTTTATTTGCCTCCATAGATGTTGCTTGGCCTACTGCATTCCTCCATTATTTAGTGTGTGTTGATCAGTTTTTTCATTTGGTTTCTGCTGTCTGATCAAAGCTGAGGGCTTTTATCTGACCATTCATCCCAGTGTCAATGAATACAACAGACCTAAGGGGCCCACCTATGGACACTGGTATTTTTCTGCAAAATTAATCCCAACAAATTGCATATTCGGTTATTCCTCATATCCCTCCATACTTCCAAAACAATTATACTTAAGAACTTAATAAAAAACATAAAATGCTGTGGAACACAAAAGGAGTCCTGATGAAGGGTTTCGGTCCGAAACATCGTTATTACCTCCTCCCATAGATGCTGTCTGGCCTGCTGAGTTCTGCCAGCATTTCGTGTTTTTTATTTATTTCCAGCATCTGCAGATTCACTCGTGTATTCTTAAGAACTTGCATGTTATAGTTTAAAAATTTATTGTGCCAAAAAATTCCCCTGTTTAATTTACTCACTGAAATCAAATTTCCTGATTTCCTCCTCCTCCTTCTACCCAATCTAAGTGAAGAAGGTACTCCCTCCTCTGACCTAAAAGCAAACGTACTGCAAATATTGCTGGACACCTGATATGAAAAAGCAAGTGCAGGAAATACTCAAAAGGCCATGCAGTAGATGTGTAGAGCAGGCCAGCATTTAGGTTTCAGGCCAGTGAAATGAGAAGAGTTAAAGATAAAGCAAGATGCAGAGAATTGTGGTTGGGAATGGCAGGGATGTAGATGGTGGGGTTGAGGACTGTGCAGACAGAACACAATGCAAGGCTTGTGACAAGCTGGAGAACAGGAGTGGTTAACAAAAGATAGTGCTCGGAGGGGTGTGAGTAAAAGAAGGTGCATAGTATTTGAAATTATCAGAAGAAAAAAAATGTAATCGCTGGAATTGTGTGATACCAAGGCTGAAACTGTTGATAACCTTAATTGTTCATCTGCTAGTCAACTCAGCTTGTGGGTGAAATAGCAAAGTAATATGAATTCTGCAATAGATTTGTTTTAATTTCACAAGATATGTTATAAGAATCACTAACAGGCCCAGTCTGTCGAGAACTTGAGGGGGAGAAAAGATATCCAATGCAAAGTAGAAAAGACAGCATAGCTCCTGAATTAGTGAAAAGTCAGAGAATGAACCTTCAACAACAGTCCCAACAGAGCAACTTGAGAAGAAACAAGATAGCCACAAACAATGCTCCAGACAGATAATATAACTTGCTTAGAAGTTTAAAATACCAGACTTTGTCAAAAGCAGTGACAAGTGTTTCATGAAAGTGCTTAACAACAGAGTTCCAAAAGGACAGAGCAAGAAATAAGTCTCTTGGTGCTAGAGAAACAATTAAGTAACTCAAGGAATCAGCAGAGCTTTGATGGGCTTAATAGCTGTGTTCTTTCTTTGTATGATTCTATGAAATCATTATTGAATTCATTGCAAATTACGGCTGTTCAGGCATTGTGAATTATTCAGGTTGATTTATTGAGTTGGTTGTGAACTGTCAAATGGCTCATAAGAAGCAATTTTATTGTCTCACTCATCATTCACAACCTTCATTTCATGTTAGTTTTTGTCAGAAACAAAATGTGCATCTATTAGTGGAAGATCACAATTCTGAACCTTACATCGGAGCAGGCAGAAATTTATTTTTTTATCTATAAATTTCTCAGATGTGCCATTATTTGAACACTTAGACTGTGGTTTGTAATTGCTAATGAGATTCAGTGGAACCGAAGATAATATTTGTATGGAGTAAAAGAAACCAATTCTGTAAATGAAAAGAGCAACATGATTAATTGCAGGTGAATGGGACTAGACTAACCAATTCAATCAGACTAACCCAGTTCAACACCATCAAACAATGCAACCCTAAAAGTTTACAAGCAAATATAGAATAACTATTCTCCTAATCTCACCCTAAGTATTCCAGGTTAAATAACATTCAAACCCTACAAATGTACCTTCCTTTTTGAAGTTGGAGTCATTTTGTACTAAGGCTAGACTCTCTGGTTGTCTCTCTGATTGAAGGCCTGTGGACTGGTGTGCAGCCTCTCTCCTAGTGACAGTAAGCAGGCAACACCACGGCTTGCAGCAAGTCCTCACTGTGACCAAGGCCAAGGCAGATCTGCCATCCGCCCCACCCTCAGCCAGTAAATCAGTAAATCAAACTTGCAGCATTCCATATTAACAATGCCCAAAAGGGTCTGGCGATCACAAGTAAAACGACCAAGAGGTCACTCACCATTAGACTATACACTTCCTTCAACAAACAAAGAATGCTTAATCAACAATATATTTACAATATTACTCAATTATTAAATACGTAACACTCCCCCCTGCTTAGCTATAAATTCCAACTCATTATAGATGCATCTCAGTTTAGATACATATACTATCTAATACAATAACTATGTAGAGACATCCACAACATTGTAAATTGTAAATTGTTCCATTCAGCCTATAGATTTACTGGTAATTGCTGTGGAGGTTTTCTTACTCTTGTGGGATTACATCTTTCCTGCCAAGAGGGATCACTCTGCTCAGCTGGTGGGACTTGTGGCTGTGAAACAATCTTAAGTTTTTGGGGCCTTCTCTGTGGTAATTGAAGGAGTTGACTCTGGGACTGGAAGTGGTTCAGACAGTTCTGGACACCTTTCCTCTCTTCTCAGGTTTCCTGTCTGAATTTACATCAAACCTTGCTTCTTTCATGGCCCTGGTTTCTTTCTCTCTCTTATCTTTCTCATGTTCCTTCTCCCTTTCATGCTTTTCTTTTTCACATTTTCATTCTTTCTATCTCTTCTTTCCTTTTCAACTTCTTGTCTTTCTTTTTCTCACCTTCGTTTTTATTCTTTCTAGGATGTGCATCTTGATCTTGGGAAGGTGCAGTTAGTTGACTGGAGTATTCACTAAATAATCCTGCTATTGCTCCCTTTAGAATCTAATCTCTTGGTTTCCTCCTCCAATACAT
This sequence comes from Hypanus sabinus, assembly GCF_030144855.1. Taxonomy (NCBI): domain Eukaryota; kingdom Metazoa; phylum Chordata; class Chondrichthyes; order Myliobatiformes; family Dasyatidae; genus Hypanus; species Hypanus sabinus. The sequence goes on along the minus strand of NC_082715.1, from coordinate 41,762,220 downwards.
CATTTGACAAATCCTCTGTTTTCATAACTCCACTGACTCTTTTTTTGGCCTTTCATTCATCCAGCTGGTCTTGATCTTTGCATCTACTTTTATAAGCAGCTTTTTCATCTCCCAATTGAATTTCATGCAATAATCTTAATACACACAGAGTAGGTTTTGGGACTTTATACTCACAAAAGCCAAATACGTGCAATTTTCTTGAATCTCCTTGAACTCTCTTCCAACTTAAAGTGAAGCCCCTTGTTGCAAATAACTATCTAAATAACATATCAGAAGTTTTCTCAGATGCGTTACCTACAAAAACTGTTGGAGTCAGAGTGCTGCTTTTGTCAATTTTACCATTCCTCTGAGCAGCATGGTCCTTGCTTGGTCCACGTCCAATAGGCATTGATATCCATTAACCCTTTTTTGAGCAATGGTCCATGATGTACAGCATGGAGACAGATGTAGCATCATCCAAAACCTTCCTTAATTCAGGTTTTGTTGACTTTATAGCTGAGGATGGATATTCCATCAAGTTGTAGTTGTGTCAACCAGTCACACACCCACAATCCTGGCTCTCCTGTTTTTACCACATACAAGTCCAATGTGGCTTACTGGTTGTTGTATTTCACTGATTTCACTGTTACAGATGTCATTTCCACAGAAGTTATCTTTTCTTCAGCATAGGGTCTTAATTAGGTATCTTTTGGCTTCAGTTCTGTAGCTTTGAAATGCCGTTATAACTCATTTTGTGGAATGGCTGAAACACCAACCCAGTGTCCAATTCCATTTTAATTAATCTGCTATTCACTTCAGGTGTAAGCCATAAAGTTTGCCTCTTGTTAGTTTTCAAACATGCGAAGTACATTTATTATCAAGGAATATACAAATTGTTGTAAAGTTCAAGGTTTACCCATTACATTTTCACGTTGTAAATCTCAAGGTTACTGGATCTGTGTCACTCTCATCACCAACAAACTTTTCATCAACATCATGCAGATAAATACTCTTTTTGAAACTGCAGCATGACTTTGTATCTTTTTCTCTTCCCTGTGCTGTCCATTTATTTTTGTCTGCCCAACTTGCTCTTTGTTTGTTTCCATATGACGATAAGGTATAGGAGCAGAATTAGGCTATTTGGCCCGTCGAGTCTGCTCCACTATATCATTACGGCTGATCCAATTTTCCTCTCAGCATCAATCCACCTGCCTTCTCCCCGTATCCTTTCAAGACCTGACCAATCAAGAATCTATCTGCCTCTGCCTTAAGTATGCATAAAGACTTGGTTTCCACAGCTGCCTGTGGCAAAGAATTTCACTCTCTGGCCTCCTCATTTCAGTTCTAAAAGGATGCCCCTCTATTCTGAGGCTGCGTCCTCTAGTCTTAGTCTCCCTCACTAAAGGAAACATCCTCTCCACATCCACTCTGTCAAGGCCTTTCACCATTCACTCAGTTTCAATGTGGTCACCCCTCATCTTTCTGAATTCTAGTGAATACAGGCCCAAAGCCATCAAACACTCTTCATATAAATGTCATTGAATCCTGGAAGCATTTTTGTGCATCTCCTTTGAACTGTCTACAAGTTTCAGCACCTCTTTTCTAAAATAAGGGGCCCAAAACTGCTCACAACACTCCAAGTGAGGCCTCACCAGTGCTTTTTAAAGTTTCAACATCACATCTTTGCTTTTATATACTAGTCCTCTTGAAATGAATGTTAACATTGCATTTGCCTTCCTCACCACAGACTAGAACTACAAATTAACCTGTAGGGAATTGTGCACAAGGACTCTGAATCCCCTTGCATCTCAGTTTTTTGTATTTTCTCTCCATTTAGAACATAGTCAACCCTTTCATTTCTTCTAGTAAGGTGCATGACAGTACACTTCCCAACACTGCATTCCATGTGCATTCGCCAAGTCCTTCTGTAGTCTCTCACTTCCTCAACACTACCTGCCCCTCCACTAATCTTCATTAACATATAATGTAAAAAGAATCAGTCCCAGCACAGATCCCTGTGGAACACCACTTGTCATTGCCAGTCAGTCAGAAAAGGCTCGCCTTATTCCCACTCTTTACCTCCTGCCAAATAGCCACTGTGATATCCAAGCTAGAATCTTGCCTGTAATACCATGGCCTCATAACTTGTTAAGCAGCCTCATGTGTGACACCTTGTCAAAGGCCTTTCCTACTTTCTTGATGCATTTTCTGCAGATTTCTCCTTTAAATCTGTATTGGTCTGGTAAGTGTGGTGAACTACATATACCTGTCTGGACACGCCCCCTGCTGACTGCTCCTGTGGCTCCTCCCACAGACCCCTGTATAAAGGTGATTGAGGCCTGAGCCCGGCCTCTCAGTCTCCAGGATGTAGTATGGTGGTCAACCACTACTTGTTCCTTCTTCCAGTCAATAAAAGCCAATATCTCGCCTTTACGACTCAGAGTGAGTTATTGATGGTGCATCAGTAACGCAATTTGCTCGGCCAAGTTGCTTTATGTTTAGGCAATGCAATTTGTTCACACTCACTTTCATTCCTGACTGCAATTCAATTGCATCTCTACCTGCAGTTTCCAGTGATACAGCAATTTCAAATGCTCTTTTAGATGTAAGCTGTGCTTCAATTAGGAGATGCCTTTCAATGCTTTCTTGTAAATTCCACAAACTAAATGATCCCTCAGTGCATCACTAAGCACATTACTGAACTGACAATCTCTTTAATTCAGCCTATAGCCTGAAATGAACTCCCCTTCCTTATAATTCCATTTATAAAACATAAAGCTTTCTGTAATTAACAAAGATTTTGGTTCTAAATGTTCCTGCTTTACATTCACAATATTAGCAAAGCTCATTTCAGCTGATCTGGTTGGAGCAGTCTAACTTCAAAGTAAACTTTTAAATCCAAAGCTCTCCCATCAAAATGAGCACTTGCTTCCCATCAGCTACACCACATGCTTTAAAATACAACTCAATTTGCTCAGTATACATGAGCCAGTTATCAGTGGAGCAATGAAACCTGTCAGTCTCTCCAATATAGCCAACTAATTCTGCTCTTTTTTATGATTACTATCACTGTACTCACTGATAATGAACATGTGAATTTGTTCTTTCTCTGCCTTTTTTTAAATCAACCAAGTTTCTACCCTTGCAAAAAAAAGTGTGCTGCGCTACTTTTTTTTCAACTCGACTGTTTCTCGGTGCGTTTTTTAAAACTCAAGTGTCTCACAGCACTTCAACTGGTAGGGTATCGTCTCAGGTTCATTTTAAAAGCACTTCATCACCACTGTTCTGTCTTGTGCAATCAAAAACATTTTTAAAAGAAAGACAAGAGAGCCGAGAGACATGAGTACATTAGTTTCACATTAAGCGAGGTATGTACTTATCACGTGGTAGCATCATGACATACATAATTCACATATTTAGTTAAACAAATAAAGAATGCTTAATGTTACTGAAATATTTAATAGACAACACCTTGGATGTGGCATAACAAGTAGGTAGAATTGTAAAAAGAGCTTTTGGCACATTGGCCTTCATAAATTAAGGCATTGAGTACAGTGTTGGGATGTTATGTTGAAGTTGTACAAGATGTTGGTGAGGCCAAACTTAGAGTGTTTTGTGCAGTTCTGGTCACCGGCCTACAGGAAAGATACCAATAAGCTTGAAAGAGTACAGAGAAAACCTACAAGGATGTTGCCAAGATGTGAGGACATGAATCACAGGAATAACTTTACACCCTAGAGTGCAAGAGAATAAAGGGAGATTTTATAAAGGTATACAAAATTGTGAAGTGTATATAGGATAAATGAATGCAACTTTTTCACCCATGTTGGGTGAAACTAGAACTAGAGGTCATAGGTTAGGGTGAAAAGTGAAATATTTAAGTGGAATCTGAGGTGGAACTTCACTCAGAGGGTGGGGTGAGTGTCAAATAAGCTGCCAGTGGAAGTCATGGATGGGGGCTTCAACTGTAACATTTAAGAGATGGACGAGAGGTATAGAAAGCTAGGATCTAGGTGCAGATAGACAGAAAACTGGGCAGAACTAGGCTGAACGGCCCTTTTCTCTGCCATAGTGTTCTATGCTTCAGTGAACTTAAATCAACCTAGAAGTTAAATCAAGTTTAAAGCAACAAGTGTGGTCTGTGAATGAAAGTGTGATACCTTCCTTCAGGTCATCAGTTACAGTTGCTCAGCGTGAGTAAATTTGAGTTACATTAAAAGAGCTTTCAAGTTGTATGTTCACAGTAACCGGGAGCAATGTCAAATATCTGTAAATTAAAGGAACACAGCAAATTAAAGTGAAATTGTAACTGACTGCTTTTCATGTACAAAGGTCAGTGGCATACTAAATACCCAGTGGATACAGGACTGCAAAGCTCTCTACACTATTAAGCACATCGCCTGATGCACCATCAATAACTCACTCTGAGATGTAAGGCGAGATATCGGCTTTTATTGACTGGAAGAAGGAACAAGCAGTGAGTGACTACCATACTATATCCTGGAGACTGAGAGGCCGGGCTCAGGTCTCAATCGCCTTTATACAGGGGTCTGTGGGAGGAGCCAATTGAGCAGTCAGCAGGGGGTGTGTCCAGACAGGTATATGTAGTTCACCACATTCACCCCCCCCCCTTTGTTTTAAAAGAGTCCCCATGTGGCGAAGTTTCTTACAGATTAAGTCTATCAGGTGGTTGAATCTGTTGCTGTGATCTACGTAGCACCGGCTGTGATTGCACAGATGCCGGTGGTGGTGATTGCACAGATGCCGGTGGTGCTTGCACCGGAGACGGAGGTTGTGCTGGTTCCGGCCTAACTGGAGGTGTCAGCCCACTAGGCGTCAGTGATCCCTCACGCATGTGTGAAGCGCCTGGTATATATGCGTACGAAACGCCCGGTATATGAGTGTCGTGAGGAGTCTGTGTAGGGCCTGGTGTGCGCGGTGTCACCTCGGGTACAGGGTTCATAGTTACCAGAGAGTGTTCGGGGTAGTGGTCTGCTGCACCTGCGGGCGCCAGGTTGCGGACAGAGACCGTGTCCTCCCGCCCATCAGGTAAGACCACGTAGGCATACTGGGGGTTCGCATGTAGAAGGTGAACCCTCTCGACCAGCGGGGAGTATTTAGTACTCCTCACATGTCTCCAGAGCAGCACTGGCCCTAGGGACGTCAGTCAAACTGATAGGGTGGTCCCAGTGACAGACTTCCTGGGAAAAGAGAACAGGCATTCGTGAGGGGTGGCATTGGTGGACGTACATAACAGAAAGCGGATAGAGTGGAGTGCCTCAGGGAGGACCTCCTGCCATCGAGAGACTGGCAACCCTTTTGACGCACGTACGCTGACCTCAGTCTTGTCACAAAGGCGTCTCATACTAGCAGCTCCGCATGCTGTTCTGCCGTGAGTGCTTTGCAGTCACAAGTTCGGACGAGTGTCTGTAGTGCTTGGAGAAACTCGGCGCTCAATTCTCCAGGCCTCTGTCGCCAGGTAGCTAAACGATGTCCTGTGTAGACGGTGTTCATCGGCCACAGGTACTGTCTTTTGAGGGCTTCCAGTGCCCCTTCATAGGTCGGCAGGTCTCTGATAAATGAGTAAACTTTTGGGGCGACTCTCGAGAGGAGAATTCTGTGCATAACGGCGGGTTCAGTTGCACGAACCTCCTCCAAGTATGATTGGAAGCATGCAAGCCAGAGTTCAAAGTGGATACAGGACTGCAAAGCTCTCTACACTATTAAGCACATCGCCAAGAAGCAATGACACAGGAAAACAGGCCATGCTCTCTTCTTACTGCTGCCATCAGGAAAGAGCATTAGAGCATTAGATCTCATATCACCAGGTTCAGGAACTGTTATTACACCTCACCATCAGGATCCTGGACCGAGTGGATAAATTCACTCACCTCAACACTGAACTGATACTCCAACTGATGGACTCACTTTCAAGGGCTTTACAAAACATGCTCTCAATATTTTTTTTTATTTTTGTATCTGCACAATTTGCTGTCTTTTGCACATTGGTTGTTTGTCTTTGCTTAGGTGCAATTTTTCATTGTTTATATTGTGTTTATTTGGATTTACTGTGAATGCCTATGAGAAAAGGAATCTATAGTATATAGTGACATAAATGCTCTTTGTAATGAACTTTGAACTGTGGTAGCTTCTTCCACATGTAAAAAAAAGGTTCAAATTCAAGTTCAACTGTATTCCCGTATACTGCCAAACGCAACATCGTTCCTCTGGAATTAGGTGCATAACAAAATACATACATCTCAAGCACATAACACATAAAGTAATATTACCACAAATAACAACAAATAATGTGTATGAACAATACAAGTTAAAAGGTTCAAAAGTATAATGCTGCTGGCGCTTCATACGTGGTGAGACCTGGGTAGTGGCTGGGAGGTCAGTTGTTCTATGGCCTGGGGTAAAATGCTATTTACCATCCAAACAATTCTTGTCCTAATGCTATGAGACCTCCTGTCTGATAGTAGGGGGGGTTCAAAGAGATTGTTGAACAGATGGAAGGGATCACTGACAATGCTAGGAGTCCTGCATGTGCAGCGCTCCTCATATATATCTCTAATGCCATTCTAGACTTTATTAGAAGCTAGAAAGATGCTTACCTACTGTACTACATAATATTAGAATGCACTGCAATTGCAAATGTAAAAATGTTAATATCTCTGAGAACCACTTTCACCTGCTTTCATGATTGATAATGTCATATCTTTAAACTGAGGCTTGTGTGATTCTGTTAATCACTGCAGATTTCATTCCTTATCAAAGGATAAAAGTTATCATGCAAATGTGAAATTGGAGTAATTAAATTTGTTGTTTTTATACTTCTACTGTTAGTTGAACCCTTTAGTTACATTTGCACTGTGGTTTTAATTCTGTGACCATTAACTCAAATCACTGTTGCAATATATATTCATCTACCATGTAATTGGAATTGTTATGTGTTATACTTTTTATTTTGTGCAGAACAATGGACAAGCCATGTCTCATTGTAAATGAATGTGTGGGTGACTTGTATGTTATTTCCTCATAAAGTTTAAATATCTTGTTTTAACTGCCTGAAATACCACAGTAACATGAAGTAGAACAATTTCTCCTTCATTAGTGCTGATGGTGAAGAATAATGCAAAAGTGAACATATTACTCTTTCAGATCAAACTCCTTATTATCTAACAGAGTGGGGCTAAAAAATTATGGACTTGTATAAGCTCTGTTACCATTGAAGGACTGACCACAATCATTTTCATTGTGGGTCAATTAACATAAAATTGTTGTGGAATTGTTCTATGAATTCACATAGTATGGGTTCTGTAGGGGATAAGGAAGTATGAAATAGAAGATTTCAGTAAGGCATTTGATAAGATTCCCCATGTGAGGCTCATTCAGAAAGTAATGAGGAATGGGATCCAAGGAGACCTTGCCTTGTGGATCCAGAATTAGCTTGCCCACAGAAGGCAAAGGGAGGTTGTGGATGGTTCATATTCTGCTTGGAGGATGGTGACAGTGACCAGACCCCTCCTCTTTGTGATTTTTATAAATGACCTGGAAGAGGAAGTAGAAGGATGGGTAAGTAAGTTTGCTGATGGTATGAAAATCGGGCGTGTTATGGATAGTCTGGACTGTTGTCAGAGCTTACAGCGGGACATCAATAGGATGCAGTACTGGGCTGGGAAGTGGCAGATGACGTTCAACACAGATAAATGTGAAGAGAGAATATAATATTAATGGTAAGACTCTTGGTCGTGTGGAAAATCAGCAAGATCTTAAGGTCCATGTCCATAGGACGCTCAAAACTGCTGCACAGGTTGACAGTGTTGTTAAAAAGGAATATGGTGTATTGGCCTTCACCAACCATGGGATTAAGTTCAAGAGTTGTGAGGTAATGTTACAGCTATATAAGACTTCAGTTAGATCCGACTTGGAGTACTGTGTTCAGTTCTGGTCACCTCACTACAGGAAGGATGTGGAAGCCATAGAAAGGGTGCAGAGGAGATTTACCAGGATGTTGTCTGGATTGGGGAGCATGCCTCATGAGAATAGGTTGAATGAACACGGCCTTTTCTCCTTGGAGTGATGGAGGATGAGAGGTGACCTGATAGAGGTGTACAAGATGATGAGAGGCTTTGATCGTGTGGATAGTCAGAGGCTTTTTCCCAGGGCTGAAATGGCTAACATGAGGGTGCATAGTTTTAAGGTGCTTGGAAGCAGGTACAAGGGAGATGTCAGAGGTAAGTTTTTCACATAGAGTTGTGGGTGTGTGGAATGCACTGCTGGCAACTTAAATACCTTAGATAGGTACATGGAACTTGGAAAAATAGAGGGCTATGCACTCTATATAAATACTGATAAGTGTGAGGTGCTACATTTTGGTAGGAATAATCCAAATAAGACATACATGGTAAATGGTGGGGCATTGAAGAATGCTGTAGAACAGAGTGATCTAGGAATAATGGTGCATAGTTCCTTGAAGGTGGAATCTCATGTGGATAGGGTGGTGAAGAAAGCTTTTGGTATGCTGGCCTTTATAAATCAGAGCATTGAGTATAGGAGTTGGGATGTAATGTTAAAATTGGTGAGGCCAAATTTGGAGCATTGTGTACAGTTCTGGTCACTGAATTATAGGAAAGATATCAACAAAATACAGAGAGTACAGATTGATGCACCATCAATAACTCTCTCTGAGACGTGAAGGCGAGATATTGGCTTTTATTGACTGAAAGAAAGAACAATCAGTAGTTGACCACCATACTACACCCTGGAGACTAAGGGCCGGGCTCAGGCCTCAATCGCCTTTATATCGGGGTCTGTGAGAGGAGCCACAGTCAGTGGGCGGGGCCACAGGAGCAGTCAGCAGAGGGCGTGTCCAGACAGGTATATGTAGTTCAACACAGAGAAGATTTACTAGAATGTTACCTGGGTTTCAGCACCTAAGTTACAGGGAAAGGTTGAACAAGTTAGGTCTTTATTCTTTGGAGCATAGAAGGTTGAGGGGGGACTTGATAGAGGTATTTAAAATAATGAGGGGGATAGATAGAGTTGACGTGGATAGGCTTTTTCCATTGAAAGTAGGGGAGATTCAAACAAGAAGACATGATTTGAGAGTTAGGGGGCTAAAGTTTAAGGGTAACATGAGGGGGAATTTCTTTACTCAGAGAGTAGTAGCTGTGCGGAATGAGCTTCCAGTAGAAGTGGTAGAGGCAGGTTCGGTATTGTCATTTAAAGTAAAATTGGATAGGTATATGGACAGGAAAAGAATGGAAGGTTCTGGGCTGAGTGCAGGCCAGTGGGACTAGGCGAGAGTAAGCGTCGGCATGGACTAGAAGGGCCGAGATGGTCTGTTTCCATGCAGTAGTTGTTATATGGTTATAGGGAAATTCTAGGCAGCTCCTAGAGTTGGCTACATAGTCAACACAACATTGTGGGCCAAAGGGCCTGTAACGTGCTGTAGATTTTGTATGTTCTATGTCCTATTTAGATCATTAATTAATCCTGTAGACAAGACTAGTGATAGGTTTGGGGTGAATATGTAAGGGGAATCTGAGGGGGAGCTTCTTCACTCAGAGAGTGGTCTGAGTATAGAACGAGCTGCCAATGGAGCTCACGGAGCAGAGGTTCAATTGTAACTTTGGAGAGAAGTTTGGATAGATGTGCAGATGAGAGGTATGCAGGGCTATGGTCCAGGTACAAATAGATAGGACAAGACAGAAAACCAGGCCAGCACAGATTAGATGGGCTGAACAGTTCATTTTTCTGTCTTATTGCACTATGGCTTCATGAGTCTGGATCCTGGAATTTAAGTAAAGTACAAAGGAGAAGTACATTCTGTGAATGAAAGCAAGATGTAGTCCTTCAGCTTGTTTTCTACATAATCCTTCAGATTATGTTTTCCTCAGATGGAATAAATTTGAGCTACATTGAAAACAATTCAAGTTATCTTTTCACAGTAACCAGTAGCTATGTCAAGTCTCCTTAAATTTAACATTTAATGGCCCACATTGAGGGTAGGGCTAACAAAAGAAATGTTTTATTAATTAAATCTTACAAAAAACAATCACAGAAGCTTGTGGTGCACTCCATCCAGTTTGTACTATGTTTTTTAATGCTGGGGTAACCATTTTGTGATGCAACCAAGCAGAGACTCAGTCTTTATATCAACATTTCCCAGAGCTGAAATGGCTAACACAAGGATGCATAGTTTTAAGATGTTCGGAAGTCCGTAGAAGGGAGATGTGAGATTTCTTGAAATCAATTTTGAGTTTAAGGCTCCTCTGAAGAATTTTGTTTGATCTCATGAGAAGAGTTAACTTCTAGATCCTGTTAATATTCTGTGTGTGGCTCGCAGAAATTTTATACTAAGAATATTTAGCATACTGTGAGCACCTGGACTGAAAATATTATTCACCTGAGGGGTCATATTAATGAGTCTAGGTAGTGTTCCAGCTCCAACACACCTGCACTGACCAGCTTTGACCATCAGCTATCCAGACATTGCAAGTTTGGAGGGGAGGGGACTTCAATCGGGGGGAGGGTGGGGAATAACCTAACAGAGGAAAGTCTCAATGGGCATGTCTCTGGCACTGAGTCTGCCTTTGTCACTGAGAAGGGAATGGAGAAGAAGAGGCACACTGTGCTAGTAATGGATTCATTAGTTAGAGGAATGGACAGAAGGCTCTATAAGCAAGAGCAAGATTCCCAGATGGTATGTTGCCTCCTGAGTGCCAGGGTCCGGTATATCTCGGATCGTGTCCTTAGCATTCTGAAGTGGGAGGGGGAACAGCCAGAGGTTGTGGTTCATGTAGGTACCAATGAAATGGGTATGGCAAGTGACAAGGTTCTGCATAAGGAGTTCAGGGAGTTAGGTGCTAATTAAAGGGCAGGGCCTCCAGGGTTGTGATCTCAGGATTGCTACCCATGCCACATGCTAGTGAGGCTAGAACTAGGAAGATTATACAGTTTAATACATGGCTAAACAGTTGGTGTAGGAGAGAGGGCATAAGATCTTTCATGGAAGGTGAGTCCTATACAGAAGGAGTGGTTTGCACCTGAACTGGAGGGGGACTAATATCCTATTGGGAAGGTTTGCTAATGCTACATGGTGAGGTTTAAACTAGAGTTGCAGGAGGATGGGAACCAGAAGCTGTTGATAGGGCAAAATTGCAGTCAACAGGATGAATTGCAGCATAAAAGGTGGACAAAGTCAAAAAGGCTGAATACAGCACTGAAAATGTTGTATCTGAATGCATGCAATATCATGGCTGAAAGATTATAGCTTGGAGCTCAATGTCCAAGGATGCATATTGTATTGAGTGCATAGGTAGGAAGGCAAAGGAGGCGGCATTGATGTATTGGTAAAAAAAATCAAATCAAATCATTAGAAAGAGGTGACCTAGGAACAGAAGGTGTTGAATCATTGTGGATATAGCTAAGGAACTGCAAGGATCAAAAGACTCTGATGGGAGATGTTTTCAGACCCCCAAACAGTCGTAAGTATGTGGCCTACAAATTACAATGAGAGATAGAAAATGCATGCCAAAAGGGTAATGTTACAATAGTGGATTTTGGACCGCTGGAAAACGGTACTGGAGAGATAGTAATGGGAACAACAAAATAGTGGATGAACTGAAAAAGTATTCTGCATCAGTCTTCATTGTGGGAGATACTGGCAGTATGTTGGAGGTTCCACGTGTCAGGGGGCATGAAGTGTGTGAAGTTACAGCAACCAGAGAGAAGATTCTTGGAAAGCTGAAAGGTCTGAAGATAGGTAAGTCACCTGCACCAGATGGTGAACACCCCAGATTTCTGAAACAGGTGGTTGAAGAGATTGTGGAGGTATTAGTAATGTTCTTTTAAGAATCACTAGATTCTGGAATGGTTCCAGAAGACTGGAAAATTGCAGATGTCTGTCCATGTTTCAAGAAAAGAAAGAGACAGAAGCAAGGAAACTACAGGCCAGTTAGTCTGACCTCAGTGGTTGGGAAGATGTTGGAGTCAATTATTAAGGATGAGGTCTCAGAGTGCTTGGAAGCACATGATAAAATAGGCCATAGTCAGCATCGTTTGCTCAAGGGAAAATAATGCCTGACAAATCGCTTGGAATTCTTTGAAGAAGTAACAAGCAAGATAGACAAAGGAGAATTGGATTTGGTGACGATACATAAAGGAATGATAGGATACAGAGATATGAGGAAGCTGAAGTGATGCATGTGGTTGAAGTGATAAGATCCATAAAGCATGAATAATCTGATGATATTCATTTCCTAAATCACGGTCAGGTCTCTAATGCCTTTTAGAAATGTTTGTATTACCTATTATTATTCAAGTAAGTACAAATTATATAGTTTATGCAATTGAAAATGATCACTGACAATTCCCCTTTTATTATCACAGTGACTTTTCATTTTACAAGCCTAATTTTAGTTCGGCCTTATATATAGGATGCAGATGGGATGCAGAGGGCTGAAAAGTGACCATTCCAGGAAACTGAAGTAACACATTTTGAAAAGTCAAACATGAAGATAGAGAACAAGGCTAATAGCAGCATTCTCAGCTGTGTGGAGGAACAGAGGGACCTTGCAGTCCATGTCCATAAATCCCTCAAAGTTGCATGCAAGTTGAGAAGATGGTTAAGAAGGCATATAGTGTGTCGGCCTTCATTTATCGGGAGAATTGATTTCAAGATCAGCGAGAGAATGTTGCAGCTCTATAAAGCTCTGGTTAGACCACATTTAGAGTATTGTGTTTAGTTCTGGTTGCCTCATTATAGGAAGGATGTACAAGCTTTAGAGAGGGTGCTAAGCTGATTTACCATGATGCTGCCTGTATTAGAGAGCATGTCCTGGAAGGAGGGATTGAGGAAGTGGAATGAGCTGGGTTTTTTCTCTTTGGAGTGAAAGAGGATGCGAAGTGTCTTGATAGAAAGTTATAAGAAGATGAAAGGCACAGATGGAGTGGACAGCCTGTGCCTTTATTTGGGGTAGAAATAGCTAATTCAAGAGGGCATAATTTTAAGATAATTTGTGGAAAGTACAGGGGAGATGTCAAAGGTAATTCTTTACATTACCTCCGAGGGTAGTGAATCTGTGGAATTCTTTGCCACAGACAGCTGTGGCAGCCAAGTCATTGGGTCTATTTAATGCACAGATCATTAGGTTCTTGATTAATAAGAGCATCAATGGTTATGGAAAGAAGGCAGGAAAATGGTGTTGAGAATGGTGGTAAGTGCTTGTGTGCACTGCCTGGGTTGGTGGTAGAGGTGAACACGTTAGGGAATACATATAAAATGTTGAGGAACTCAGCAGGCCAGACAGCATCACTGGAAAACAGTTCCGAGCCAAGACCCTGCATCAGGATAATGTTGACTGTGTACTCTTTTCCATAGAGAAAATCTGCAGATGCTGGAAATCCAAGCAACACACACAAAATGCGGGAGGAATTCAGCTGGCCAACATTTGGGATGCATTAGGGAGAAACTCTGAGGGAGGGAGGAATTAAGTTGATCTTGGAATAGGTTAAAATATCAGCAAAACATAGTTGCTCAAAGAACCTGTAACGTACTGCATCAAATACACATGCAACCAGAAATTTTAATTTTTGTATTTATTTAGTTTTTCACATTTTTGACAAGTGGTTTATGAATTCTGTAAAAGTAAGCTTCTGTTAGCCGCTTCTGCACCTGTACAGTAGATATGCTGATATTCACATGGTCTGAGCAACAAACTATTTGCTTCCAACATTGGAAGAAAGCACTAACCTCTGCAAACTGCAAAACATTCACAGCTAATGACAGATGAAATACCATTTCTTGTTTCCACCTGGGAGCAATTAGCTGGAGAGTACGGAACGTATCATTAATAAGGCTGTCCATTTTAAGCAGTATAAAAATAGAAGAAAAATGAAGAGAGTAATGTTTATTACAAATATAATTATGTGAGACTATTTTTCACTGAATTTATTCTGATGCTCAGGTCTCTTCTTGTGGGAGGCGATTAGTGCTTGAGTCAGACTTTGCCAGGATTCTGCTGTTCTGTGCTCAGCCAATTTGAAGTGCATCCTTTTCAACTTTTCCTATTACTTCTGTTTCCATCAGTGTCTACACTTAACTTCCATATCAAGTCCAACTCTTGCCTCAGGTGATAAAAATAGGGCAGAGATTCACTGGAGATCATTTTTGCCACATAGGCTAAAGCGATACTGGTTGCATAACATTAGTATGCTTTGCAACACACTGCTGAGCCAGAAGATGAAATTTCTGCAGGACACTATTACCCATTGAGAACCATGAATGAATATGTACACTTGGTTACACCAGATGCCCATGATACATTTCTATATATTTTCTTCTAATTTTAATTAACTCTGGCTAATAAGATGTAAAAGGAATGTAAAAAGAATTTCAAAGGGATGCCTTGTTTTGAATAATGAAATTTATTTCTATCCTATGCTGCTATAATAAGATTGTTTGAATATATGGTTTGAATTTGAACTCCTCGTTATTTTGTTCCCTGCCAGTCAATATCACATCACAATGCATATTCAATAATTTTTTGGATAGAAACCTAGAATTTCCTCTTCATGTTGCTCCACCTAAAATTTTGGGTTTAGAATGAATCAAGCATTGGTTATTACTGCTTTCCCTATTTACAGCTTCAGTAAAACTTCTTATGCATGATAAAATATCTAACTATTCACTTCATTAGCAGCTAACTATCAATAGTTCTAAAAGTGACCACCTGAGTGTCAATGAACGCAAAAAAAGCAACAAGATCTTGTTTCATTTGGCAGTTAATCTTAAGAAAACCTTTTTTAAAATACAAACCCCATATCCAGAAAAGTTGGGATATTTTCCAAAATGCAATAAAAACAAAAATCTGTGATATGTTAATTCACGTGAACCTTTATTTAACTGACAAAAGTAAAAAGAAAAGATTTTCAATAGTTTTACTGAGCAAATTAATTGTATTTTGTAAATATACACAAATTTAGAATTTGATGGCTGCAACACTCAACAAAAGTTGGGACAAAGGCATGTTTACCATTGTGTTACATCACCTTTCTTTTTAATAACACTTTTTAATCGTTTTGGAACTGAGGATACTAATTGTAGTAGATTTGCAATTGGAAATTTTGTCTATTCTTGCTTGATATAAGACTTCAGCTGCTCAACAGTCCGTGGTCTCCGTTGTCTGATTCTCCTCTTCATGATGCGCCATACATTTTCAGTAGGAGATAGATCTGGACTGGCAGCAGGCCAGTCAAGCACACGCACTCTGTGTCTACAAAGCCATGCTGTTGTAGCCTGTGCAGAACGCGTTCTGGCATTGTCCTGCTGAAATAAGCATGGACGTCCCGGGAAGAGTCATCACCTTGATGGCAACATATGTCTCTCTAAAATCCTAATATATGCCTCAGCGTCAAGGATACCTTCACATACATGCAACTCACCCATGCCTTGGGCACTGATGCACCCCCATAGCATCACAGATGCTGGCTTTTGAACCTTTCGCTGATAACAATCAGGATGGTCATTTTCATCTTTGGCGCGGAGAACTCGATGCCCATTTTTTCCAAACACGAGCTGAAATGTGGACTCATCTGACCACAGCACACAGTTCCACAATGTTTCGGTCCATCTGAGATGAGCTCGGGCCCAAAGAACTCGCTGGCGTTTCTGCATAGAGTTGATGTATGGCTTCCTCCTTGCGTAATACAGTTTCAAGTTGCATTTCTGGATGCAGCGACAGACTGTGTTAAGTGACAATGGTTTTCCGAAGTACTCCCAAGCCCAGGTGGCTATAATTGTCACAGTAGCATGACGGTTTCTTGGGCAGTGCGGCCTGAGGGCTCGAAGATCACACGCATTCAACAGTGGTTTCCGACCTTGCCCTTTACGCACTGAGATGAATGAATTCTCTCAATCTTTTCACAATATTATGTACTGTAGATGTTGAAAGACCTAAATTCTCTGCAATCTTGCATTGAGAAATGTTCCTTTTGAACTGACTAACAATTCTCTCACGAATTTTGGCACAAAGGGGTGAGCCACGACCCATCCTTGCTTGCAAAGACTTAGCCTTTGATGGACGCTACTTTTATACCCAATCATGATACCTCACCTGCTACCAATTAGCCTGCTTAATGTGGAGTCTTCCAAACCGGTGTTACTTGAACATTCTATGCACTTTTCAATCTTATTTTAACTCTGTCCCAACTTTTGTTGAGTGTGTTGCAGCCATCAAATTCTTATTTTGTGTATATTTACAAAATACAATTAAGTTGGTCAGTAAAACTATTGAAAATCTTTTCTTTGTACTTTTGTCAGTTAAATAAGGGTTCATGTGAATTAAAATATCACAGATTTTTGTTTTTATTGCATTTTGGAAAATATTCCAACTTTTCTGGAAATGGGTCTGTACTTTACAGTACTATTCAATACCGAAGAAAATGTATATAAAGCTATATTAATTTGACCTTAAGCATTTCATTCAATTAATAATAGAAATATGTAAATATATTTAATGTTCAAAGGAACTTCTTAGAGGAAAATAATCTAGAGGGTATGTGAATGTTAGCCTTAGTCTGCTCAAATGCTGTTCCTTAATTTAGTCAGTAGAGTGCAACTGTCTTCCATCATCCCTGGATCATAAATTCAATAAATAGTCCATAAAGGAAATGTATAGATTTTACTTTTATATTTATTGAAAATAGCATTACATTTTTCAAATGCAGAATTTACATCAGAAATTCAACATAGTCAGAGATATTACTCAATGACATAAATGAGTCAAAAATAAAAATCTTATTCAATCTGATAAAGGAAGAACATTACTCAGTGTATAGTGCCAATAAAAGGTATTCACCCCCTCCCCCCCAGAAGTTTTCATGTTTTATTGTTTTACAGCATTGAATCACGATGGATTTAATTTGGCTTTTTTTATACTGATCAATGAAAAAGACTTTTTCATGTCAAAGTGAAAACAGATCTCTACAAAGTAATCTAAATTAATTATAAATATAAAACACAAAATAATCGATTGCGTTAGTATTCACCTCCTTGCGTATGATATGACAAGTCATCACTGGTGCAAACATTGGTCTGAGAAGTCACATAGATAGAGATAAGTTTTTGTGCAGTCAAGGTGTTTCATTCGATTGTAGTAAAAATACACCTGTTTCTGGAAGGTCCAACAGCTGGTGAGTCAGGATCCTGGCAAATACTACACCATGAATGCAAGCAACTCCATGAAAAGGCCTTTGAAAAGCACAAGTCAGGAAATGGATACAAGAACATATCCAAGTCACTAAATATCCCTTGAACTACAGTTAAGTCAGTCATCAAGAAATGGAAAGAATATGACACAGCTCTAAATCTGCCTAGAGCAGGCAACTGAGAAACTGAGTGTCCATGCAAGAGAGGGACCTATGATAACTCTTGAGGAATTACATGCTTCAATAGTTGAGATGGGAGAGACTGCACGTACAACTATTGCTTGGGTGACTCACCAGTTACAGCTTTATGGGAAGGTGGAAAAGAGAAAGCCACTGTTGGGAGCAAAATTCAAATGAAATCCCAGCTAGAGTTTCCCAAAAGGCATTTGGGAGACTGTGAAGTCAGCTGGAAGAAGGTCCTATGGTCTGATGAAACCAAAACTGAGATTTTTGCCATCTGACTAAATGCTATGTTTGGCGTAAGTCAAACACCACACATTATCAAAAACACACCATCCCTACCGTGAAGCACGGTGGTGGCTGCATCATGCTGTGGGGATGCTTCACTGCAGCAGGCCCGGAGGGTTTGTGAAAGTGGAGGTTAAAATGAATACAGCAA
Source organism: Hypanus sabinus (assembly GCF_030144855.1). NCBI lineage: Eukaryota > Metazoa > Chordata > Chondrichthyes > Myliobatiformes > Dasyatidae > Hypanus > Hypanus sabinus. The sequence goes on along the minus strand of NC_082715.1, from coordinate 41,744,405 downwards.
AATACAGTGAAATCCTGGACAAAAACTTGAGGCAGTCTGCAAGAGAATGCAACTTGGGAGAAGATTTGTTTTCCAGCAAAACAATTATCCTAAGCACAAAGCCAAAGCTACACGAGAACGGTAATGACCTGTAGCATCCAAGTCAGAATGCAGACCTTGATCCAATTGGGAATTCGTGGCTGGGCTTGAAAAGGGCTATTCACTCACAATCCCCGTGCAATCTGGCAGAGTTTGAGAAGCTTTGTAAAGAAGAATGGGGAAAAATTGCAGTGTCCAGATGTCCAAAGCTGAAAGAGACATAACCACATAGACTCAAGGTGCATCTACTAAATACTGACTTGAAGGGGGTGAGTAATTATGCAGTCAATTATTTTGTGGTTAATAATTGTAATAAATTTAGGCAATTTGTAGAAATTTGTTTTCACTTGGACACAAAAGAGTATTTTCTGTTGATCTGTGTTAAAAAAGCTACATTAAATCCAGTATGATTCAATGTTGTCAAGCAATAAAGCATGAAAACCTGTGGAGGGAGGGGTGAATACTTTTCATAGGCACAGCACTTAATAAACAATATCCGACTGAGAGTTCAAACCTCTCTACTTGCAGAAAACTTGTTTGTGCATCTACTTTAAAAAGCAAATGAAAAATCTGATCCCCAGTTATAAATGAATGAGCATTTGGTATTATAGAGATTCAGTTACAGGACAAAGGTTTGAATGTCACCATGGAAACTCAGCACTTCAAGCAAAGAAGAAAGTCATTTTTATAGAATTGGCTTAAAACACAATTTTGTTCATTAATATCCTTTGTTGAAGGAAATTCACCATCATTCCTCAGTCTGACCTTGCATTCCAGGAATTATTAAATTAAAATAAACAAGCAAACAACGTAAAGAGCACCAAGCAGCAAAGAAAGCAAAGAGACCAATCATTGCAGCATAATCTACAAACCAAAATAAAAGCTCATATAAAAATCTTTAAATGTGTTTGGAGTGACCTGAGAATCCTCACTTCATCCATTTGGTTAACTTGCAGATCTCACAGAAGTAAATAAATATATGTAACAAGCTAAATATGAAATGAATAAGGTTGTACTTTCAAGCAACACACACAAAATGCTGATGGAACACAGCAGGCCAGGCAGCGTATATAGGAAGAAGCACTGTCGACATTTCAGGCTAAGACCCTTCGTTAGGACTGAGATCTTGGACCTCCAGAAAGTGTCCACTGCATGGGTGATTGATAAGTTTGTGACCTAAGGTAGAAGGTTCCACACAGTTGGCTTATTCAGGAAGTCAGAAGGCATGGGATCCAGGGAAGTTTGGCCAGGTAGATTGAAAATTGGCTTTCCTGCAGAAAGCAGAGGGTCGTGGTGGAGGGAGTGCATCTGGATTGGAGGGTTGTGACTAGTGATGTACCACAAAGATCGGCTCTGGGTCCTCTACTTTTCTTAATTTTTATTAACGAACTGGATGTGGAGGTAGAAGGGTGGGTTGGCAAGTTTGCAGACGACACAAAGGTTGGGGGTGTTGTGGATAGTGTAGAGGATTGTCGAAGATTGCAGAGAGACATTGATAGGATGCAGAAGTGGGCTGAGAACTGGCAGATAGAGTTCAACCCAGAGAAGTGTGAGGTGGTACACTTTGGAAGGACAAACTCCAAGGCAGAGTACAAAGTAAATGGCAGGATACTTGGGAGTATGGAGGAGCAGAGGGATCTGGGGGTACATGTCCACAGACCCCTGAAAGTTGCCTCACAGGTAAATAGGGTAGTTAAGAAAGCTTTCATATGTCAAGGGATAGCATTTAAGAGTCACGGGGTAATAATGCAGCTCTATAAAACTCTGGTTAGGCCACACTTAGAGTACTGTTTCCAATTCTGTTCGCCTCAGTATAGGAAGGATGTGGAAGCATTGGAAAGGGTACAGAGGAGATTTACCAGGATGCTGCTTGGTTTAGAGAGTATGCATTATGATCAGAGATTAAGGGAGCTAGGGCTTTACTCTTTGGAGAGAAGGAGGATGAGAGGAGACATGATAGAGTTATACAAGATATTAAGAGGAGTAGGTAGAGTGGACAGCCAACACCTCTTCCCCAGGGCATCACTGCTCAATACGAGAGGACAGGGCTTTAAGGTAAGGAGTGCAAAGTTCAAAGGGGATAATAGAGGAATGTTTTTTACTCAGAGAGTGGTTGGTGCATGGAATGCACTGCCTGAGTCAGTGGTGGAGGCAGATACACTAGTGAAATTTAAGAGACTACTAGACAGGTATATGGAGGAATTTAAGGTGGGGGAATATATGGGAGGCAGGGTTTAAGGGTCAGCACAACATTGTGGGCCAAAGAGCCTGTACTGTGATGTAAAAAGAAGGATAAAAAAAGAAAGATGAGGTATACAGCTCTCGTTACATGCACATACAGGTCAACTCTTTGATTATGCAGTAAGTTTGAAGTTAATAACTCGTCTCCTTCTACCTTAGGCCACAAACTTATCAATTACCCCTGATGAGTAATTAACTTCAAACTTTCTGCATAATCTCTCAGAGTTGACCTGCATGTGCATGTAACGAGAGCTGTGTAACTCAACTCCGTCTACCTTAGGTCACGAACTTATCAATCACCCATGCTGTGGACACTTTCTGAAGGTCCAAGATCTGTATGCTCCACAACCGCTGGACTAAGTGTGTAAATGTAGAAGGGGACTATGTGGAAAAATAAATGTACTAGATTTTCTAAAATTGACTTCTTCTACCATAGGCCACGAACTTATCAATCATCCCTTGTATATTTGACAGATATGCAGGACAGATAAAATGAAAAATAATATTAATGTATTCTGAAATATTTGAAATAATAAAACACATAACAATTAAAAACAATTATAAAATCAGTTAGTTTGATGGAGGAGGACTCCTTTGACTAGGCCACACTGGCACAAGCTGTTTGAATAGATTTGCAAATGAGTAGAAAGAAATTGTCAAAACTTTTCAACAAACTCCACAAGGAATTCAGCAATGCTGTGCACTCATGGCATCATACATGAGAAGCCGTGAGCAAATTTTGAACTTACTTTACTTACTTTATTGTCACCAAACAATTGATATCAGAGCGTACAATCATCACAGCGATATTTGATTCAACTTCAAACGCAGATGAGATCATCTGGGGCAGCCTGAAGGCTCGAGTAGTAGAGTTGTCACTTACGAATTCCAGGTACTGAGTTCAATCCTGCTGTCAGTGCAGAGTTTCCACAATGTCTAGCGACCTTTGGGTGTTCTCCAGGTGCTCCCCTTTCCTTCCACATCCGAAATTCCCAAGGGTTGGTAGGTTGACTGACCACTGCATGTTACCCCTACTTTGTCGATGAATGGTGAAATCTGGGAGGAGTTGATGAGATTGTGCAGGGAATAAAATGGCTTGGGGACAGAATTCTGTTTTTTAAAAAAAAGGGATCTCAACCTCGGCCACACAAACACAAAATGGTAAGGGTCATTGGCATAAAAAGGATTGGAAACCCCTGCTATAAATGGTGCTTGATGGTTGGTGCAAACTCAGTGGGCTAAGGTTCCATGCTGTTATCTCTCTGTGTAATTTTTAACTTGCTTAAAGTAGCTATTGTCTGTTTTTCCCCATTAATTCTGTACAGCAAACTATAAATTGACTTATTTTTGGAAATATGTGATGACTACACTTATTCATTGCTACCACTTGGAATGGATTCAGGAAAAGCTGATGTTTCCTTTAATTACTTACAGGCTAATTGGGACATTTGGGATGGTGTTACAAAAAGTGGTGGAGGAAGGGCAACTGGAAGTGTCAGACACATTAATAGATGACAACAATACCTCCATCAGAGTAAGTTTCTGGACATTTTTCTCCTTTCTCAATACTTTTCGCTCATCTTGTCTCATCCAATGTTTCAGTAGTGCAAACAGAATGAAAACTAGTTTCCAAAGAAGTGACTTGGAGATCTAGCTGAGATGATTTGTTCAAACATTTGGCCCATGGAAATCTGTCCATGGCCTGCTTTACTGCCACGATGAGACCATACTCAGGTTCTGTGTGTGTAGCCTCCAACCAGATAGCACAAACATTGATTTATCCAACTTCCGGTAATTATCACCCTTACCCCGTCACTTTTTTTCCATTCCCCTTTCTCTTCCCCCTCTCACCATCTCTCTTCCCTTCACCTACCCAACATCTCCCTCTGGTTCCCTTCCTCCTTCCTTTTCTTCCATTGTCCACTGTCCTCTCCCGTCAGATACCATCTCATCAGTATTTTACTTTTTCCAACAATTTCTTCCCAGTTTCTTACTTCAATACCCCTCCCCCACTCATGCACCACATCCCCCACCCCCCCTTCAGCCGGTTTCATCTATCACCAGCCAACACACACTGCTTCCTGTCCTCCCTCCTTATTTTGGTTTGTCCTTTACCTTCTGGTGCAGATGGAAGGTCTCAGCCTGAAACATCGACTGCTTATTCCCCTTCATAGATGCTGCCTGACTTATTGAGTCCCTCCAGCACTTTGTGTGTGCTGCTCTAGATTTCCAGCATCTGCGGAATCTCTTGCGTTTAAAAATAAAATATCCACAGCCTTCTCCCCTCCCCCACAATAACCTTGTTCTCCTCCCAACCACTCTCATCCCATCTTTATTGATTTTATTTTGCAGTAAAAGAGGGACCATAGTCAAATAAAAGATCATGAAAAAAATATACTACAAGATTAATTTTAATTGATTCTAAACACAGTTCTCATTATCCAGGCTTCCATGTCTTCAAAGCCTTGCTCTTCTATTCATAAAGGCTCTCTTCTACTTTCTAGTTCACAGTCCCCAAGGCATATTCCAACCCTCTTCTGTTGTAGCCTCTGTTTAAAATTTGCAGTCATGTTGTAGCATGACTAACAATATGCTGCTGCACTGTCAGCTATTCTCACTGCAATGCAAAGGGGCCAAATCATGCTCTATCTAGCATGCTTCTTGGACACATTGCTTACAATGTTCCCTGACCAGATCCCCCTTTTCCCCCCTTCCCCTCCTCCCTCTTCCCATCCCTCTTCCCCACCTCCTCCCCTTCCTCCCACTTCCTCCCCCCTTCCTCCCACTTCCTCCCCTTCCCCCTTCTTCCCCTTCCCCCTTCTTCCCCTTCCCCTTCCTCTAACCCCTACCCCCTTATCCCCTTTACCCCCTCTACCCCCTCCCCTTCCCTCCCTTTCATCCCTTTTGTCCCCCCACCCTCATCCATCCACCAGTCACCCCCTCTTCCTCCACCCACACCACTCTCCTCTTCCTCTCTCCCCACCTCCCCTTTCTCTTTACCCCCTCTCCTCCCCGCTCCTCTCCCCCACACACCTATCTTCACCCCTTCCCCTTGCCCTCCCCTTCCATCCCTTTTGACCCCCCACCCTCATCCATCCACCAGTCACCCCTCTCTTCCTCTCCCCCACACAGCTATCTTTGAGGGCACACTCCCCTCTGTGACACCTCTCTCCCTCTCCCCTCCCTCTCCTCCCCTCTCCCCTTCCCCCTCTATCCCTTGCCCCCTTTACCTTCCCTTACTCCGCTCAGCCGCCCTCCCCCTTACACCCCTTCCCCCTGCCCTCCCCACCCCTCTTCCCCTTCTTCCCCAATCCCTCTCTACCCCCCTCTTCCCCCATACCATATGCTCTAATCATGTTAATCAACTTGCAGAATGGGACTTACAAACATCTTCTGAAATTCAAATACACCCAATCTAGTTCCAGTTCAAGTTTATTGTCATTCAACATGTATATACAGCCAAACAAACCAGCATCCTTCCAGGGCTAACCACAAAACACCTTACCAGCAGTCACACACAGCACACAACACATAGCACAAATGATTACAATAGCAGATAAAAATATAGTCACAAAACAAATAATAATAATAAATAACAAAAAATATCAGAAGGAGTAGCATGGCCTTTGGAATGATGGTGCGTGGGATTTTGTCCCAGAGCCTCGTTTCAGCAAGAAGAAGGGTGCACCAGTTCCTCATCAAGTCCTAATGCAGCTGCAAACACAATCCAGCTTGTTTTCCCCCGAATGAACACTGGAGGGCAGCACATCGGGAGGGACTGGCCCACAACCCAGCATGGATCCCTGGATGCCCACAGAGACCTCTGCTCTCTCCCACACCACTTCCAGCGTCTTCTGTCCTGTGTGGCATGAGGTCATGGTCTGCCATCCACAGGTTCCTCTATATTTCTCTGAGTCATATCTTTAAAGAACTTCAGAAAATTAGCCTATTATGATTTTCCTTTCATAAATCAATATTTGCTCCACTCAGTGCTATTAGACTGTTTGCTATTACATCATTGTATATTTCAGCATTTTCCTACCAGTGACATTGGGCTAAGTTTTCACTCTCCTTAAATTCCTAAATAGAACTTTTAAAACGCAACTCTTCAATCTGCAGGAATAATTCCAGAAGCGTTGCCACTTATTTATCATTTGGAGGATGATAAATCAATTGTACACTACATCTAAAGCCTTCTCTTCTAAAATTCCGAGATGTAAGTCATTGAGTTCTTAGAATTAGTCAGCTTTCTAACTCACCAGCTTCACTGGGACTGTTTTATATACAATTAGTATTTCCTTTGATTTCTCTCTTTCAAAAGGTCATTATTATTCCAAATGTTAAAAGGCCTGAGCAGATCAGATATGACAAAGTTATTTCCCATGGTAATGGATTCTAGGACAAGAGGACACGACTTCAGGATTGAAGGACGTCCATTTAGAACAGAGTTGCAGAGAAGTTACTTTAGTCAGAGGGTGGTAAATCTGTGGAACTTGTTGCCACAAGCAGCTGTGGAGGCCAAGTCATTGGGTGCATTTCAGGCAGCGATAGATAGGTTCTTGATTAGCCAGGGCATCAAAGGGTATGGGGAAAAGGCAGGGGAGTGGGGATGACTGGAAGAATTGGATCAGCCCATGATTGAATGGTGGAGCAGACTTGATGGGCTGAATGGCCTATTTATGTTCCTATGTCTTATGGTCTTATATATAAGGCCAGTAATTACCATAGCTTTATAGACACTCCTTAGAAAGTCAGTGATTGACAATACACAGCCTTCTGTAAGACAAGGAAGCAGATAGGGAACGTATAAAGCCAATTGTGGAACTTATCCGCATTCATCAGACAGAAACCCAACAGAGTTACTGCTGGTTCTTAAATGCCCAGTCCTCTAGTATCTCTACCTTCACATCATTCAAATACTGTCCCAGTAATGAGATTGCTTTAATGTGCTGCAAATGTTTTAGTTAAATATTTAGAGTCATAGAGTACTACAGCACAGAATCAAGCCTTTCAACCCATCTAGTCTGTACTGAGTCATTAATCTACCTAGTCCTACCCATCAAACTGCACCTGAACCATAGCCCTCCATGCCCCTCGCATCCATGTACCTATCCAGATTTCTCTTAAATGTTGGAATCAAAGCTGCATCCACCACTTGTTCCACACTCCCACCAACTTCTGAGTGAAGAAGTTTCCTCTCATATTCCCCTTAAACATTTCACCTTTCACTCCTAACTTATGACCTTTAGTTGTTTTCTCACCCAACCACAGTGTGAAAAGCCTGCTTGCATTAACCCTATCCATACCCCTCATTACTTTGTATACATCTATCAAATCTTCACTCAATCTTTTACATTCTAGGGAACAAAGTCCTAACCTATTCAGGTCCACAAGTCCCAGTAACATCTTCAATTGTTTTTCTACACTCTTTTAATCCTATTTACATTTACATTCACATTTCTCCTTCAGGGAGGTGGCACACAGTATTCCAAATTAGTCCTTTCCAATGCCTTATACAATTTCAATAGAACATCCCAAGTCCTGAACTCAATGCATTGATTTATGACGAGCAATGTGCCAAAAGATTTCTTTACAACCCTATCTACCTGTGACGTCACTTTCAAGGAATTATGAATCTGTATTCCTCGATCTTGGTGACATCCACAAATTTGCTGATCCAGTTTACCACAATGAACCCAGCATCACTAGTCCAGGGCCTCCAGTCAGAGAGCCTCTTCCCTGGCCTCTTCAGTGAAACCAATGTCTGATTCTTTGTGTGACCTCATATTGAATGCCTCCAACCTGATGGCATGAACATCAATTTCTCAAACTTAGTTATTGTCCCCCTTCCTCCTTCACAATTCTCCATTCCCTCGCTCATCTTATCTTCTTACCTGCCCATCATCTCTCTTTGTTGCTCCTCCACCTCCCTTTCTTCCATGACCTTTTGTTCTGTCCTATTAGATTCCCATTTCTCCAGCCCTTTACCTCTTTCACCCAGCTCTTTATTTCACCCATCCCTGTACTGGTTTCACCTATCTCCTATGATCTTGTACTTCTTACACTTCCCTCCCCAGAATGGAGAGGTTCAAATTGTCTGCAAATACTCCTGCTAGCCAATTCAGCTATTTCTTCAGGCGAGCACAGTACAACTTTATCTTCTGGACCCTCACACTTCAATATCAGGAGCGAAGCCTGCTGTTATGATTTACCGAAGTGTGAGCAGGAGCTGGATCAATAGATATTCCTAATGCTTAGGTAACAATTGTCAAGGGTGTTTGAGCCCTGGTGGGACTGGAGACCTGCCAAATGTAGAAACTCTCTTGGCACTATTTCATAAAAGGGCAGGGGATTATAATTGAGATCCAACAAAAATTATCCTTTACTCAAAATCTATTCAGATTTTGTTGTCCTCATCATATTTTTAGTTAAGAAAGCACATAGTGTGCATCTGCCCTCTTATATATTCTTTCCCTGGTCCTCCATGTCTGAGACCATGGTGAGGATTCTTCTGCTTGCACTATCTCCTACCAAAGGATGAATGTGTGAATGAGCTGCCATGATTGATTAGTTGGAAGTGCAGGTAAAGTGTGATAAGTGTGTATGAGAAATAAACTTGTTTGTGTTTATTGGAGTCATAGGTTAAGTAACATTTGTTAGGGATTACTGTTTTGTGAATTTTGAAGGTGTATGTGCTATTGAATAAGAGCAATTGTAAAGTTATTGATAAATGAGCTTGAACAGTTGTTAAACTTCTCAGTGTACTATACAAGATGAACTTTTCACCCTTCGACAGGTCAGTCATTCAATCTGACAACATGGTTCAGTACACTCAATTTTATTTGTCCACATAGAATAAATATACATATATATTAAAGCATGTTAACAATGCCTAAACAGACATCATTGGGTCATAGTACAGGCTGGGAAATTCCAGTGCTGTTAAACAGCATCGATATATTCCAGGGACTCTGCTCTTTCCTCAGAGACCAAAACAAAGATTAGCCACTAGTTTACATCAGCATCTCCCCAGAAGGCACTAAATATGTGTTCAATCTCAACTACAAAATGCTGTGCTTCTCCACTAAAATTATCTAAATAATGTGAAGAAAATGTTTTCCTTCTTTATCAGATAAATCTGCATGTCCTTGTAACTCTTATCAATAATTTTGTTCTCAATGTATCTGCGCATTATATATTTGATATAGCCTCCTACCTAAGGACAAAAAGCAAATCTATGTCTAACTTGTTAAGCTAAAGCCATTTTAACACAAACTATTCATTTATCTATCTGACCTTTTAAAATACGGCCTCCATGATATTCTCCTTCTTTCCAGCATCCTCCTTAGTTCTCTTAATTTTATAGCTACAAGATTTCATGTATTAAAACAGCTGAGAGCAGGTCCGACTACAGTATTAACCTCTCTGACCACCAATTTGTATTGATGTTTCCCAGAGATCTAGAGGGCACTTTGACTTCCAAAAAATACAGAATCATTCTAACAATATGAATCCTTTTAACAACATCCACCCTCTATCCAATGATTGACTTGAAGTTAGGATGCCTGCCTCAATATTTGCATTTCTATACACTTATATCATTGCATAAAGCGCACACGCACGCACACTCACTCACTCACTCTCACTCACACTCACACACAGGTAAAACTGGGGACACCTACTGCAGAATGTCACTTCAGGGCACATTTTAGGACAAGCAATTAAATTTCTAAGCATAGATATTGATGCAGTAAACCTGCATTGCACCTTCCAAGATTAATATATCCTCCCCAATGCCTGGAGTCCAGAATTGCTCTGAACTACAGCTGTGAGCTAACCAGAGCTCTATCCTAAAGGCATAACTTCTAGTTCCTTGTATTTCTTTCATGAAACTCCTCATTCCCTAAGTGCTTCTGACATATACAGTTCAGTACTCTGCATTACTGATCCATGATTACTGGACACAAGCAGCAGCTGCAGTATTTGGTTAACAGAGCATTTGAACATGAATGGACATTGATGCCAACTGTAGGGAAAAGAAATAAATCGCAGTCAAACCATAGCAATCCTATGTCAGGTAGCTGTTTATTCATTACAGCTCAGCATTCAACACCATCAAAGCTTCAGTACTAATCATCAAGATTCAAAACCAGGACAACTGTACCTTCTTCTGCAATTGGGTCGCTGCTTCCTCATCGGGAGACCACAGTCAGTGCAGATCAGAAATAACATCTCCTCATTGACAACTAACATTCTAACTGGTTCCAGCATTTTTCTAACTGGTCACATCACCTTCTGGTATGGAGGGGCCACTGCACAGGATCAGAAATAGCTGCAGGAAGTTTCCAGGTTCAGCCAGCTAAGTCATGCGCAGTCACCTCCCCAGCAATTAAGAGATCTTCAGAAGGGGATGCCTCAGAAAAGCTGCATCCATCATTAAGATCATAGGATCAGAACTAGGCCATTTGGCCCATCAAGTCTGCTGTACCTTTTGATTGGGGCTGCTCCATTTCCCTCTCAACCCCAATCATCTGCCTTCTCCCTGTAATCTTCCACGCCCTAACTTATCAAGAATCTATCAACTTAAATACACCTAATGACCTGGCCTTCGCAGCTACCTGTGGCATCAAATTCCACAAATTCACCTTCCTCTGGCTAAAGAAACTCCTCATCTCCACGGTTGTCCCTCTACTCTAAGTTTGTGCCCTTTGGTCCTAGACTTCCCCACTATTGGAAACATCCTCTCCACATCAACTGAGGCTAAAAAGGAGGGGGCATGGCACTGCTGATCAGAGGTAGTGTCACGGCTGCAGAAAAGGAGGAAGTCATGGAAGGGTTGTTTACAGACTCTCTATGGGTGGAAGTTAAGAACAGGAAAGGGTCAATAACACTACAGGGTGTTTTTTATATAACACCCAGTAGTAACACGGACATCGAGGAGCAGATAGGGAGACAGATTCTGTGAAGTTGTAATAATAACAGGGTTGTTGTGGTGTGAGATTTTAATTTCTCAAATATCAATTAGTATGCCCCCAGAGCGAGGGGTTTAGATGGGGTGGAGTTTGTTAAGTGTGTTCAGGAAGGTTTCTTGACACAATATGTAGATAAGCCTACAAGAGGAGAGGCTGTACTTGATCTGGTATTTGGAAATGAACCTGATCACATGTCAAATCTCTCAGTGGGAGAGCATTTTGGAGATAGTGATCACAATGCTATCTCCTTACTTATAGTATTGGAGAGGGATAGGAACAGGCAAGTTAGGACAGCATTTAACTGGAATAAGGGGAAATATGAGGCTATCAGGCAGGAACATGGAAGCATAAATTGGAAACAGATGTTCTCAGGGAAACGTACGGAAGAAATATGGCAAATGTCCAGGGGATATTTGTGTGGAGTTCTGTATAGCTACATTTCAATGAGACTGGGAAAGGATGGTAGGGTACAGGAACCCTGGTGTACAAAGGCTGTTGTAACTCTAATCAAGTAGAAAAGAAAAACTTGCGAAAGGTTCAAAAGCTAGGTAATGATAGAGATCTAGAAGATTATAAGGCTAGCAGGAAGGAGCTTAAGAATGAAATTAGGAGAGCCAGAAGGGGCCTTGGTGGACAGGATTAATGAAAACCCCAAGGCATTCTGCAAGAATATGAAGAGCAAGAGGATAAAACATGAGAAAATAGGACCAATCAATTGTGACAGTAGAAAAGTCTATATGGAACCAGAGGAGATAGCAGAGGTACTGAATTGAATACGTTGTTTCAGTACTCACTATGGAAAAGGATCTTGGCAATTGTAGGGATGACTTAGAGCAGACTGAAATGCTTGGGCATGTAGATATTAAGGAAAAGAATGTGCCAAAGCTTTTGTAAAGCATCAAGTTGGATAAGTCACCGGGACCGGATGAAATGTACCCCAGGCTATTGTAGGAGGCAAGGAAGGAGATTGCTGAACCTCTGGAGATTATCTTTGCATCATCAATGGGGACTGGAGAGGTTCCAGAGGATTATGAGGCTTGCGGATGTAGTTCGCTTATTCAAGAAAAGGAGTAGAGATAGCCCAGGAAATTATAGACCAGTGTCTTACTTCAGTGGTTGGTAAGTTGATGGAGAAGATCCTGAGAAGCAGGATTTATGAACATTTGGAGACACGTAATATAATTAGGAATAGTCAGCTTGGCTTTATCAAATGCAGGTCATGCCTTACGAGCCTGATTGAATTTTTTGAGTGTGACTAAACACATTGATGAAGGTAGAGCAGTAGATGTAGTGTATATGGATTTCAGGAAGGCATTTGATAAGGTACCCCTTCAAGGCTTACTGAGAAAGTAAGGAGTCATGGGATCCAAGGAGACATTGCTTTGCGGATCCAGAACTGGTTTGCCCACAGAAGGCCAAGAGTGGTTGTAGATGGGTCATATTCTGCATGGAGGTCAGTGACCAGTGGTGTGCCTCAGGGATCTGTTCTGATATAGCTTCTCTCTGTGATTTTTTATAAATGACCTGGATGAGGAAGTGGAGGGATGGGTTAATAAATTTGCTGATGACACAAATGTTGGGGGTGTTGTGGATAGTGTGGAGGGCTGTCAGAGGCTACAATGGGACATTGATAGGATGCAAAACTGGGCTGAGAAGTGGCAGATGGAGTTCAACACAGATAAGTGTGAGGTGGTACATTTTGGTAGGTCAAATATGATAACAGAATATAGTATTAATGGTAAGACTCTTGGCAGTGTGGAGCATCAGAGGGATCTTGGGGTCCGAGTCCATAGGACACTCAAAGCTGCTGTGCAGGTTGATGCTGTGGTTAAGAAGGCATTTAGTGCATTGTCCTTCATCAATCGTGGGATTGAGTTTAAGAGCTGAGAGGTAATGTTGAAGCTATATAGGACCCTGGTCAGACCCCGCTTGGAGTACTGTGCTCAGTTCTGGTTGCCTCACTACTGGAAGGACGTGGAAACCATAGAAAGGGTGCAAAGGAGATTTACAAGGATGTTGCCTGGATTGGGTAACATAACTTATGAGAATAGGTTGAGTGAACTCAGCACTGATCATGTGGATACTCAGAAGCTTTTCCCCAGGTCAGAAATGACTAAAATGAGAGGGCACAGATTTAAGGTGTTTGGAAGTTGGTACAGAGGTAATATCGGGGTTTTTTTTATGCAGAGAGTGGTGAGTGCGTGAAATGGGCTGCCTGCGATGGTGGTGGCGATGGATACTATAGGGTCTTTTAAGAGACTCCTGGATGGGTACATGTAGCTTAGAAAATTAGAGGGCTATGGATAACCCTAAGTAATTTCTAAGGTAAAGACATGTTCGGCACAGCTTTGGGGGCCGACAGGCCTGTATTGAGCTGTAGAGGTTTTCTACGTTTCTATGTATCTAGGCCTTTCAATATTTGATACGTTTCAATGAGATCCACCTTAATTCCTCTGAACTCCAGGTAGTACAGGCCCAGAGTTATCAAACGCTCCTCATATGGTAACCCTTTCATTCCTGGAATAATTTTCCTGAATCTCTTTTAAACCCTCTCCAATGTCAGCACACCCCTTTTTAGCTAACGGGTCCAAAAGTCTCACAATACTCCAAATGAGGCTTCAATGGTGCCTTATAAAGCCTCAGCATCACTTCCTTTCTCTTATATTCTAGTCTTCTTGAAATGAATTCTAACATTGCATTGGCTTTCCTCACCACTGACTCAACCTGCAAGTTAACCTTTAGGGAAACCTGCTTGAGGGCACCCAAGCCTTTTTGCACCTGGGAGTTTTAATATTTTCTCCCTGTGTAGAAAATAGTCTATGTTTTTGTTCCTTCTCCCAAAATACCTGACCATACACTTCCCAATACTGTATTGCTTTGTCCACTCTCCTAATCTCTCTAATCCTTCTGCAATCTCTTTGCTTCCTCAACACTACCTCCTCCTTCACCTATCTTCATATTATGAAGATAAGGACCCCTATCACCCAGGACATGCCCCCTTCTCATTACTTCCATCAAGAAAGAGGTACAGGAGCCTGAAGAAACAAAGTTTTAGGAACAGCTTCTTCACCTCTTCAGATTTCTGAATGGACAGTGAACCCATGTGTACTACCTGACTTTTTTTTTCTTTTTTGCTCTCTTTGTGGACTACTGTTTAATTTATTTTTACCTTATAGTACTTTTTATTATAATGCATTGCACTTTACTGCTGCGGCAAAAAAAGCAGACTGGGAAATCCCTTTGTCGAGCACCCTTCTTCCATCTGACATAGCAGTCAAGGTCTCCCAGTGGCCAGCCATTTTAACTCAACTTTCTATTCCTACATTGTACACAGCCTCCTCTACTGCCAAATTGAGGTGAAATGCAGATTAAAGGAACAGCACATCATAGCTAGCCTCCAATCCAATGGCACCAATATCGATTTCTGTAACTTGCAATAAACACTCCCCTTTGTTTATAAGACCATAAGATGTAGGAGCAGAATTTGACCATTTGGTCCAATGAGTCTGCTCCACCATTTCATCACGGCTGATCCATTTTCCCTCTCAATGCCAACCTCCTGCCATCTCCCCGTGTCCCTTCATGTCCAGACTAATCTACAATCTATCAATCTCTGCCTTAAATATACCCTATTCCTTGGCCTGCACAGCTGCCTGTGGCAACAACTTCCACAGTCTCACCACTCTGTGGCAAAAAAAAACTCTTCCTCATTGTCCTTTCTAAAAGAATGCCCCTCTATTCTGAGGCTGTGTCCTCTAGTCTTAGACTTGCCCACCATAGGAAACATCCTTTCCACATCCACTCAATCCAGGCTTTTCACATTTGTTAGGTTTCAATGAAATCAGCCTTCATTCTTCTGAATTCCCATGAGTAGAGGCCCAGAGTCACCATATGCCCTTCATATGACAAGCTTTTCAGTCCCAGAATCACTTTTGTGAACCTCCTTTGAACCGTCTCCAATGTCAGCACATCCTTCCTTCGACATAGGGTCCAAAACTGCTCACCATACTCCAAGTGAGGCCTCCACAGTGCTTTATAAAGCCTCAACATTACATCCTGATTTTTATATTTTCGTCCTCCCAAAATGAATGCTGGCATCGCATTTGCCTTCCTCACCACAGATCCAACCTACAAATTAACAATTAAGGAATCCTGCCTGAGGACCTCCAAAACACTTTGCACCTCTCATTTTCATATGTTCTCTCCATTTAGAAAATAATCTACACTTTTATTTCTTCCATCAAAGGGCATGGCCATACATTTCTTGACACTGTATTCATCTGCCACTTCTTTGCCCATTTTCCTTCTGTAGCCTCTCTACTTCCTCAAAACTGCCTGTCCCTCCACCTATCTTTGTATCATCCAGAAACTTTGGCACACAGCCATCAATTCTGTCATCCAAGTCATTGACATATAACATAAAAAGATGCCGTCTCAAAAGAAGCAATTGTATGATCTTGCCTTCAACATACTTCTTCCTCTTTAGGATGTATATATCCTGCGCCTTCTGAATTGCTCCCATAACTTCCAACCATTGCTGCTCTACTGTTATCTGTGCCAGTGTTCTTTTCCAATCAATTTGGGTCAGTTCCTCTCTCATACCACTGTAATTCCCTTTACTCCAATTTTAGACGGATACATCTGACTTTAACATTTCCTTCTCAAATTGCAGGATATTATATCTATCATTTTCTGGTCACTGGCCCCTATTACTTCCTTTACCTTAAGCTCTAATCAATGCTGGTTCATTGCACAACACCCAATCTGGAATAGCTGATTCTCCAGTGGGATGAACAAAGAGCTGCACTAGGAAGCCATCTCAAAGGCATTCTAGAAATTCCCACACTTGGATCCAGCACCAACCTGATTTCTCAATCTATCTGCATATGGAAGACCCCACGACTATTGTAACATTGCCCTGTTGGCATGCAATTTCTATCTTGCATTGTAATGTGTAGACCACATCTTTATGACTGGTAGTTTATTCTCCTCCAACCCCCCTTCATTTTCCCTTGTCCCTGCAGCCCTATTACCCATTCTATTTCCCCTCTCCCTGCCTCACAACCTCCACATCAAGCTGTTTTTTTTTGGAGCAACGGAAGATGAGAGGTGACCTGATAGAGGTGTATAAGATGATGAGAGGCATTGATCGTGTGGATAGCCAGAGGCTTTTTCCCAGGGCTGAAATGGCTAGCACGAGCGGGCATAGTTTTAAGGTGCTTGGAAGTAGGTACAGAGATGTCAGGGGTAAGTTGGGTTAACTACCCAATAATAGACATATTGAGTCGTTTTAGAGTGCAGATCAACAGGCCAAAAGGCAATTGCAATGTTGAAAGTGAAGTGTTTTGAAGAAGTGATAAAAACAAGTCTCCAAAAGCATAGAATGGATTAAAATAAACCATAGATCCAGAATTGTAAACTTCATTCTTTGTGGGACTTTGGCCAACTTATCTGCCCTGCTTGCCTGCAAGAAAAAACAATTTGACTTCATAAATGATTAATTGATGGCAAATTGCTTTGCAATATCCTGTGGACTAACAGACACCATATACAGTGCCTATGAAGAGTATTCACCACCCACCCCCAGAAGAAATCACAGTGGATTTCATTTGGCTTTTTTTTTGACACTGATCAACAGAAAAAGACAGCAGATGGATCCAAAAACATTTCCAAGTCACTGAATATCTCTTGGAGTACAGTTAAGTCAATCATCAAGAAATGGCAAGAATATGGCTGAGCTGTAAATTTGCCTAGAGCAGGCCATCCTCAAAAACTAAGTGACTGTGCAAGAAGTAGACGAGTGAGGGAGGCCACCAAGAGACCTGTGACAACTCTGGATGGAGTTACAAGCTTCAGTGGCTGGGATGGGAGAGACTGCACATACAATATCTGTTGCCTGGGTCCTTCACCATTTGCAACTTATGGGAGAGTGGCAAAGAGAAACCCACTGTTGGAAAAAAAAACTCACATGAATTCTTGGCTAGAGTTTCCCAAAAGGCATTTGGGAGACTGTGAAGTCAGCTGGAAGAAGGTTCTACGGTCTGATGAAACCAAAATTGAGCTTTTTAGCCATCAGACTAAACACTATGTTTGGCATAACCCAAACACTGCACGTCATCAAAAACACACCATCCCTACCATGAAGCATGGTGGTGGCTGCATCATGCTGTGAGGATGCTTCACTGCAGCAGGCCCTGGAAGGCTTGTGAAGATGGACGATAAAATGAATGCAACAAAATACAGGGAAATCCTGGAGTAAAACCCAATGCAGTCTGCAAGAGAACTGTGACTTTGGAGTAGATTTGTTTTCCAGAAAGACAATGACCACAAGCATAAAGCCAAAGCTACACAGGAATGGCTTCAAATCAACAAAATTAATGTCCTGGAGTGGCCAAATCAGAGTGCAGACCTCAATCCAATTGAACATTTCTGGTTGGACTTGAAAAGAGTTGTTCATTCATGATTCCCATGCAACCTAGCAGAGCTTGAGCAGTTTTTGTAAAGAATAATGGGGAAAAGTTGCAGAGTCCAGATGTGCAAAGCTGATGGAGACCTATCCACACAAACCCAAGGCTGGAATTGCTCCCAAAGGTGCACCGATTAAATACTGACTTGAAGGGGATGAATACTTACGCAATCAATCATATTGTGTTTTATATTTATGATTATTTTAGATCACTTTGTAAAGATTTGTTTCCACTTTGACACAGAAGAGCATTTTTTGGTTGATCAGAGTCAAAAAAGCCAAATTAAATCCAATGTGATTCAATGTTGTAAAACAATAAAACATGAAAAATTCTGAGGAGATCGAATGTTTTTAAAGGCACTGTAAGTCTCCATTGGCTAGATGAGATATACCTCAAGTTACTATGGGAAACATGAGGAAAGATTGTTGGGGTGTTGACGATGACTTTTGCATCATCCCGAGCTACAGGAGTAGTACCTTAGGAAAACAGGTGTAGCGCCTGATGAAAACAGGTCGAGTGAACTCAGCCATTACTCCTTGGAGCAACGGAGGATGAGGGGTGACCTGATAGAGGTGTACAAGATGATGAGAGGCATTGATCATGTGGATAGTCAAAAGCTTTTCCCAGGGCTGAAATGGCTGCCACAAGAGGGCATAGGTTTAAGGTGCTTGGGAGTAGGTACAAAGGAGATGTCGGGTAAGTTTTTTTACACAGAGAGTGTGGAGTGCGTGGAATGGGCTACCAGCAATGGTGGTGGAGGTGGATACAATAGGGTCTTTTAAGAGACTTTTGGTTAGGTACATGGAGCTTAGAAAAATAGATGGTTATGGGTAAGCCTAGTAATTTCTAAGTTAGGGACATGTTCGGCACAACTTTGTGGGCCTGTGCTGTGCGGTAGGTTTTCTATGTTCTGTTAGAGGATGGTAATTATTGTTCCATTGTTCAAGAAAGATAACAGGGATAATCTTGGGATTTATAGACCAATGACCCACACATTAGTAGTGGGCAAACTAATGGAGAGGATTCTTAGGGACAGGATTTATGAGTAGTTGACAAGGTACCGCACATGAGGCTGCTAAACAAGTTAAGAGCCCATGGAATTACGGGAAAGTTACATTCGTGGATAGAGCATTGGTTGATTGGCAGGAAACAGAGTGGGAATAAAGGAATCCCATTCTGGTTGGCTGCCGGTTACCAGTGGAGTTCCACAGGGGTCCGTGTTGGGGCCGCTTCTTTTTATGTTGTATATCAACAATTTGAATTATGGAATAATTGTCTTTGTGGCTAAGTTTGCTGATGATACAAAGATGGGTGGAGGGTCCAGTAGTGCTGAGGAAACTGATAGTCTGCAGAGAGACTTGGATAGATTGGGGGAATGGGCAAAGAAGTGGCAAAAGAATTACAATATCGGAAAACGTACGGTCATGCACTTTCTTAGAAGAAATAAACGGGCAGACTATTATTTAAATGGGGAGAGAATTCAAAGTTCTGAGATGCAACAGGACTTGGGAGTTCTCGTGCAGGATACCCTTAAGGTTAACCTCCAGGTTGAGTCGGTGGTGAAGAAGGTGAATGCAATGTTGGCATTCATTTCTACAGGAATAGAGTATAGGAGCAGGGATGTGATGTTGAGGCTCTATAAGGCACTGGTAAGACCTCACTTGGAACACTGTGTGCGGCTTTGGGCTCCTTATTTAAGAAAGGATGTGCTGACGTTGGAGAGGGTTCAGAGAAGATTCACTAGAATGATTCTGGGAATGAGAGGGTTAACATATGAGGAACGTTTGACCGCTCTTGGACTGTACTCCTTGGAGTTTAGAAGAATGAGGGGGGACCTCATAGAAACATTTCAAATGTTGAAAGGCATGGACAGAGTGGATGTGGCAAAGTTCTTTCCCATGGTGGGGGAGTCTAGTACAAGAGGACATGACTTGAGGATTGCAGGGTGCCCATTCAGAACAGAGATGCGAAAAATTTTTTAGCTAGAGGGTGGTGAATCTATGGAATTTGTTGCCACGGGCAGCAGTGGAGGCTAAGTCATTGGGTGTATTTAAGGCAGAGATTGATACGTATCTGAGTAGTCAGGGCATCAAAGGTTATGGTGAGAAGGTGAGGGAACGGGACTAAAGGGAAGATTGGATCAGCTCATGATGAAATGGTGGAGCAGATTCGATGGGCCAAATGGCCGACTTCTGCTCCTTTGTCTTATGGTCTAGTTTGTACTAATTCATACAAATCTGCTTTCACTTCAACACCAGAGTCTTTTCTGTTCATCAGTATCAAAAAAGCCAAATTAAATCCACCGTGATTCAATGTTGCAAAACAACAAAAAAAACACTTCCAAGGGAGATGAATACTTTTTATAGGCACTGTTGAGTGTAAGATCTTTCTAATGCATTCATTTCACTGTTTTGTACCTTTTTAAACCTCACAAGTAACCTCCACAAATAAACAAAGGTAAATGCTGCATATCTGAAACAAAAACATCGCTAATGTAATACATAATTCAACAGTAGGAATCAAACCACATCCATGCAAAGCAGTGCATACAAAATGCTGGAGGATCTAAGCAGGCCAGGTATCATCAACGTGATCAGTCGGCGTTTCAGACCAAGACCCTTCATCAGGACTGGAGAAAGAGATGAGAACTCAGAATAGGAAGGTGGGGGAGGGGAGGAAGAGGTGCAAGTTAGTGGATGAAACTGGAACTGGGGGAGGGATGAAGTTGATTTTTGAAAGATAAAGAGCTGGAGAAGGGGGAATCTGATAGGAGAGGGCAGAAGGCCATAGAAGAAAGAGAATGGGGGAGGAGCACCAGAAGGAAGTGATGGACAGATAAGGAGATAAGATAAGAGAAGGGAAATGGGAATGGTGAAGGAGTGGGGGCAATTATCAGAAGTTTGAGAAATCGATGTTCATGCCATCAGGTTGCAGGCTACCCAGACAGAATATAAGGTGTTGCTGCTCCAACCTGAATGGGGCATCGTGGCAGTAAAGGAGACAGTGGACTGACACATTGGAATGGGAATGAGAAGTAGAATTGATGTGGGTGGCCACTGGGCGATCTTGCTTTTTCTGGCAGATGGAGCACAGTCTTCATTAGGTCTCATCGATATACAGAAGACCTCACCAGGAACACTGAATACAGTAGATGACCTCAACAGACTCGTAGGTGAAGTGTCACCTTACCTGGAAGGACTTTTTGGAGCCCTGAATGCTAGTGAGGGAGGAAGTGTAAGGGCAGGTGTGGCACTTATTCTGCTTGCAAGAATAAGATAGCTTAGGGGAATGGGCAAAGAAGTGATAAATGAAATACAATGTTGGAAAGTGTATGGTCATGCACTTTGGTGGAAGAAAGAAAGGGGCAGACTATTATTTAGATGGGGAGAGAATTCAAAATGCAGAGCTGCAAGGTGAGTTGGGAGTCCTTGTGCAAGATACCCTAAAGGTTAACCTCCCAGGTTGAGTTGGTTGTGAAGAAGGCGAATGCAATGTTGGCATTTGTTTCCAGAGGTATAGAATATAAGAGCAGGGATATAATGTTGAGGCTCTATAAGGGACTTGTGAGACCACACTTAGAGTAGTGTGTGCAGCCTTGGGCTCCTTATTTTAGAAAGGATATATTGACTTAGGAGAGAGTTCAGAGAGGATTCACGAGAATGTTTCCAGGAATGAGTGTGTTACCATATGAGGAATATCTGGCAGCTCTTCGGCTGTATTCTCTGGAGTTCAGGAGAATGAGAGGGGGATCTCATTGAAACATTCCAAATGTTAAAAGGCCTGAACAGATTAGATATGGCAAAGTTATTTCCTATGGTAGGGGAATGTAGAACAACAGGGCATAACTTCAGGTGTGAAGGGCATCCATTTAGAACAGAGAGATGTGGAGAAATTACTTCAGTCAAAGGGTGGTAAATTTGTGGGATTTGTTGCTACAAGTAACTGTGGAGGCCAAGTTACTGGGTGCACTTAAGGCAGATATAGATAGATTGGTAGGTTCTTGATTAGCCAGGGCATCAAAGAGTACAGGGAGAAGGCAGGGGAGTAGGGATGACAGGAAGAATTGGATTAGCCCATGATAGAATGGCAGAGCAGGCTTGATGGGCCAAATGGCCTGCTTCTGTTCCTATATCTTATGGTCTTAAGTATCAGAAGGGAGATCAGTAGGGAAGATGAATTTACAAGGAAGTCATATATGGAGTGATCCCTGCAGAAAGTGGGGAGAGAGAAAAGTCTGCTTGGAGATGGGATCCCACTAGAGATGCCGAAAGTTGCAGAGAATTATGCGCTGGATACAGAGTTTATTGGGTTGGTAGGTGAGGACGAGGAATTCTATCCCTGGTGGGGTAGCAATAGGATGGGTGAAGGCAAATGTGCACAACATGGAAGAGATGTGGGTGAGAAAGGTTAATTGTGGAGGAAGGAAAGTCCCTTTCTTTGCACAGGGAGGACATCTCATCATTTCTAGAATGAAAAGCTTCATCCTGAGAACAGATGAGGTGGAGATGGAGGAATTGAGAGAAGGGGATAGCATTTTTACAAGTGACAGGGTGGGAAGTGGTGCTAGAAATTGACCAGGTAAATTTGAGGGCAGGGTGAAATTTGGAGGCAAAGTTGATGAAATCAACAAGCTTGGCATGTGTGCAGGAAGCAGCACCAATGCGGTCATCAGTGTAGCGTGGGAAAAGTGGGGGAGTGATACCAGTGTAGGAGTGGAACATAGATTGTTTCACGTAACTGACAAAAAGGCAGGCATAGCTGGGACTCATGTGAGTGTCCTTGGCTACAACTTTTGTTTGAAGGAAGTGAGAGGAACCAAAGGAGAAATGATTGAGAGTGAGGACCAGTTCCGTCAGATAGAGAAGAGTGGTGGGGGAGGGGAACCGTTTGGGTCTGGCATCCAGATGTAAGTGGCAAGCTTTGAGGTCTTCCTGATGGGGAATGGAGGGGTATAGGGACAGGACTTCCACAGCAACTTCCCAGCTCTTTACTTCACCCCTCCCCTTCTCCCAGTTTCACCAATCATCTACTACCTTTTAGTTCTTTCTTCCCTCCCCCCACCCTCGTAATCTGACTTTTCATCTCCTTTTCCAGTCCTGATGAAGAGTTTTGGCCTGAAATGTTGACTGTTTACTTGTTTCCATAGATGCTGCCTGGCCCACTGAGTTCCTCCAGCATTTTCTGAGAATTAATTTGATTTCCAGCATCTAAAGATTGTCTCTTGTTTGTTGTCCAGGCAAACTAGAGTTCCTTCATCATCAGTTGTTGCTCCCATTACAGCCAACCTGATCCCATATTCAAGCTACCTTTCTATCTTGTTTACACAAATTAAAATTAAATCAATACAATGTACTGTAAGTGATCTCCATAGTCATTGTGCTTACAGCTTGAATATGGTATGTATACTTGAGTATTGTACCTGGATTTTTAATTGGGTCTCATAACTGATTAATTGTTCAAATCCAAATAAAGAAGTTGAGATGACCTCACCTTTATCTGAGGCTGCATAGTTTTTCAACTCTGAATGAGAACACAATACCAATTTAACTGCTGCCTAGAAAAAGAGGAATTTTTTTATTTTTGTCAGCAGCTACATTTTTTCCTTTTGCAATTTCAGAGAGTCATACCTTTTAGCTTAGTAAAAGTTTTTTTTTCATCTCAAAACAGTCCCAAACCAAGCCCTTGGGCATCTCATACTAAAAACTGAATAAGCCAGTTTTCTCAGTAACACCTTTCTTCCTCCCCCTCTCCCTATCCTCCTACTACCTCCCATTTTTGACCCCCTCCCTCTCCCGATTCCATTCAACAAATGCCCTATGTTTCACCAGTCGCTCTCCCACACCCCACTCTCCCCTTATGTTACGCTGGTCCTTTCTGCCTTTCACCTCGCCAATGATGGTTCCTATTATCCTCTTCCTTATTTATCAGGTTCCAGCACTTTTCATACCTGCTCACCACCCTCCAACACCTGTCTCCACCTTCACCCTCACCTATCCATCCATCCTCCTGGCACTATATTTGTCCTTTTTTTTGTCTACCTCCATCTATCATTCACCTACCTTTGTTTCCCATCTCCACACCTCCCTCTTCTCTATTGGTGAGCTCTATGTGCCCATCATTCTTCAGCACCAACCCCAAACCCCAGTCCACCAATCAACTCTGACCATGGTGCACCACTCACCCTCTCTTTATACTGGCCATCTCCCCTCTCCACTCTTAGTCCCAATGCAGGGCGTCAACCCAAAATGTCAACAGTTCTTCTCCACAACCCCCATCCCCTTCCACCAAAGAAATGCTGCTCAACTCACTGAGTTCCTCCAGCTCAGGTAGCTTGTGGCTGCAGATTCCACCATCTGTGGTCCCCAGTAGCTTCACTTAAGTTTTAAGTTGATGTTGCTTTTTTCGTGCACTTCTCATTATTCAGAATTGGTTTTAAGAGCAAGGGCAAAGCATGAATTAATAACGCTAAAGCCAATCTAAGAGCAAAGGAAACGATTTAAGTGGATTTGATTGCATATCTGGCTTTTAGAGACCTGTATGTTAAAGGATAAAGGGAACAGAGGGGAAAATAAGAGTTCAAGTCAACATATTCAACACGCTGGAGGGACTCAGCAGGTCGGGCAGCATCCGTGGAAATGAACAGTCAATGTTTCAGGCCAAGACCTTTCATCAGGACTGAAGAAGGAGTGGGCAGGGGTCCTATAAAGAAGGTGGGCAGAGGGTGAAAGATGCCAGGTGAAAAACCAGTAAGAGGAAAGATCAAGGGGTGTGGGAGGGGATAGGCAGGAAAGGTGAAGAAGGAATGTAAGGGGAGAGCACTATGGGTAGTGGAAGAAGGCAGAATCATGAGAGAGGTGATAGACAGCTGGAGGAGGAGGCAGAGTGAAAGTGGGATGGTGGAAGGGAGAGGGAGGGAATTACCGGAAGTTGGAGAATTCGATGTTCATACCAAGGGGCTGGAGACTACCCAGACGGTATATGAGGTGTTGCTCCTCCAACCTGAGTTTGGCCCCATCATGGCAGTAGAGGAGGCCATGTATGGACATGTCCGAATGGGAATATGAAGTAGAGTTGAAGTGGGTGGCATCCGGGAGATCCTGTCTGTTGTGGCAGACGGAGCAGAGGTGCTCGATGAAGCGGTCTCCCAATCTGTGTTAAGTCTCACTGATGTAGAGGAGGCCGCACCGGGAGCACCGGATGCAATAGATGACCCCAACAGATTCACAATTGAAGTGTTGCCTCACCTGGAAGGACTGTTTGGGGCCCTGAATGGTGGTAAGAGAGGAGGTGTAGGGACAGGTGTAGCACTTACGCTTGCAGGGCTAAATGCCTGGTGGGAAATCTGTGGGGAGGAACGTGTGGACCAGGCAGTCACAGAGGGAGTGATCTCTGTGGAAAGCGGAGAGGGGTAGAGAGGGAAAGATGTGCTTAGTGGTGGGGTCCTGTTGAAGGTGGCAGAAGTTGCGGAGGATAATATGCTGGATCCAGAGGCTGGTGGGGTGGTAGGTGAGGACAAGGGGAACTCGGTCCCTGTTGTGGTGACGGGAGGATGGGGCAAGGGCCGAAGTGCGGGAAATGGAGGAGATGCGTGTGAGGGCACCATTGACGACGACAGAATGGAAACCACAATCATTAAAGAAAGAGGACATTTGAGATGCTCAGGAATAGAAAGCATCCTGGGAGCAGATGCGGCAGAGGCGGAGGAACTGGGAATAGGGAACAGCATTTTTGCATTTGTTCAAGATCTTCGGTCTTTAAAAAAAAGATTTATTTAAAGTAGGAGATCCAGAGTTGGTTTTCTATGTCTTTCATAATTAATGCCAGTTTATACTCCACTCCTTGGGTAAAATTTATGCTTAATCACAATGTGAATATAATCTACAGCTTCAGTAGACCCACATCTGGAAAGCAGAGTAAAACAAAAGTTTTCTCCTGTTCTTGCATGGCCGAATTACCACTTTTTTTCTGGTCTTGATTACATTATATTCATCTATAACAAAACTGTCATTTACAGCAAATTTAATCCCACAATCCCAGTTTGGAAACTATGTTTAAAGGTTGAGAGAAGCGAAGGATTGGATCCAGTATTATAATCCATTCTGAGAAATCAATGGATTTACCCTTTGGATCTGTGCTTCCATAATAAAGAATTTCTTTTGAGCCAATCTATTATTTAGTTGGGGAGAGAATTCAAAATGCAGAGATGCAGAAGGACTTGGGAGTCCTTGTGCAAGATACCCTAAAGGTTAACCTCCAGGTTGAGTCAGTTGTGAAGAAGGTGAATGCAATGTTGGCATTAATTTCCAAAGGTACAGAATATAAGAGCAGGGTTGTGATGTTGAGGCTCTAAGTCACTCGTGAGACCACACATGGAGTATTGTGTGCAGTTTTGGGCTCCTTTTTTTAAAAAAGGATATACTGACATTGGAGAAGGTTCAGAGAAGATTCACAAAAATGATTCCAGGAATGAAAGGGTTACCATATGAGGGACGTCTGACAGCTCTTGTGCTGTATTCCCTGGAGTTCAGGAGAAAGAGGAAGGATCTCACAGAAACATTCTGAATGTTAAAAAACCTAAACAGATTAGACATGGGGTGAAAGCAGGGGAGTGGGGATGACTGGAAGAATTGGAGCTGCCCATGATTGAATGGCAGAGCAGACGCGATGGGCCAAATGGTCTACTTCTGCTCCTATATCTTATGGTCAATCAGAATGTGAGTTATTCCAAAGGAATTATTGTATGGCATAGTAATCTTATTGGCCTCTGATGATTACAGTGTATCTAGTTAAAGGAGATCTAACAGCTGGCCATTGGATGGAAGGAATCAATGTTCATCATTTCATTAGAATCAGAGAAGATCTGATTCAACTGGCATACATTACCTTTGATTAGTCTTCAGATCATAATCTGTTGTATCTAATACACAGTAGCAGACATCAAAAATAGGTTGAGACATTTATGGACTTTCCACATTCCCTTTTGCTTTTGATAGACTCCATAATTCTGCTGCATTTGATTATCTGGAACTATTCTTTCCTCAAGCAGCTTGTCTGGGTTTACCCATGCTTTTTATGTCCATTATCAGCTGGAAGATCTTGCTGTCATTTATTTTTTGTAATTTATTTTTTATTGAAGTTCATCATCAAACAAACATTTCCATATATTCCAGATATTGTACATATATATCATATAGTCATATATGCCACAAATGTCCACATAATGTTTATCTGAGGTATACACTTTTAGAAAAGAGAGGAAAGAAAGAACAAGTGAAAAGAGAAAACTATGTACAAGGAGGGAGTGATCTTTTTTTTACAACATATTTGTTGATTTATGAGAATAAAATCAGGTTTATGAGGTGTTATGTAGTTAAACCATTTTTCCCAGTAAGAATCAAATTGGTCCAACTTATGATTAACAGATGCTGTTATCTTCTCCATTTTGTAAATGTCCATTGTAATTTCCATCCATGCATTTAAGGTTGGGCTCTCCTGTGATAACCATTTCCTAGTAAGAGTCTTTTTACCAGCCACCAGCAGTATATTCATTAAATAGTTATCTCTTTTCAATGCATTATTTGGATTCAAATAGATGAAAATATTTTCTAAAGCTCTAATATTTTCCTTTTATAAAATGGTACAAGTTGACAAGTATGTGGCATATACTGTAACCTGCAATATTCTGCATTGGCAAAATAGAACTAGTGAACATTAATAGCTAAAACTTTAATCTATAGAAGAAAAAACTTTTTACAATTTTCTTTGTCTAATGGTACTAATAAATTATGTCTAAAGTGCTTTAAATAAGATTTTATGGTATTTCAAATAAGTGTGTTATTTAAATTGGAAATGTTGCTTAGTAATAAACTAGTTTTTTAAGTTTGTACCATGCCCACATTGAAGAACACAACTTAGTGTGAAAAATAGAAGAATATTTTCATATCACATTTGCTGTTTGCTCAATGACTGTAAAGCTTGAGTAAAACTATAAGTCATCTTGGCACCTCCAAGATGATGCTGGTGAATCATGGCAATACTCTGTAGGCTGCGTACAATATTTACTTCTAAATAGAACTCATTTCAATTAATCCCAATGTCATTGGCAGCATGTAGTTTCCCTTTAAGCAATGTACTTTTAACTCAACTTAATGAACTACAGATTTCATGATCTTCAGAAGTAATCAGCGGACATAACACTCAATCAAGCAGGTGTGGCACCTTTAAGCGGACAAAGGTTCATTGCCATGGCTGGAAGCAGGGAGACTCCAGGCCAGGCTGAAACACAAAGGAGCAAGGCCCCCTCTACCCAGTACCTTGTTAGAAAATGCGCAGTAGCTGGAGATCAAAATTGAGGACCTGGGGCAAGATCGTGTATCAAAGTGAAATGAGAAAATTGTCTGTTTTGTGTTTTACCAAGAAGTGGCTTACTCAGAGTACACCAGATATGACAATCAGACCCGAAGACTTCTTAATGCACAGAATGGACCGTACTGCTGATTCAGAAAAGGCAAAATGTGGGGGTCAGTGTTTCATGATAAACTCTGTGGTGCTCCGATGTGGCGGTTTTGTCATACTCTTGTTCCCCCAACCTTGAACCTAAGGATCAAATGCCGACCATTCTATTTTCCAAGAGAGTTTCCCTCCGTGATCCTGACCACAGTTTACTTACCACCATCAGTCAACTATAATCAGACTTTTGATGCTGTCACCAAACAAGATAAAGTCCACTTCGACACATTTCAAATCATAGTCGGGGATTTCAGTAAGGCTTGCTTGAAGAAATCCCTGCCCAATTACCATCAATGTATAACCTATGGCAACAGAGATCCCAACACACTAGAACAACTTCGATACTAAAATAAGAAATGCCTACCATTCCATGCCCAGACCACACTTTGGGAAATTTGATCATTTGGCTGTCCTTCTCCTACCTACATACATACAGAGGCTAAAGAGCAAGGACAACAAAGAAGTGGTCGCAGGAGGCAGAGGAGCAGGTATGGCATTCTTTCGAGTCAGTGAGCTGGGCCATGTTCCAGGACACATCTCTGGATTTGAATGACTACACTGATTGTTACAGACTTCATAAAAATCGTCATAAATGAGTGTGTCCCCACAAAATCATTCAGGGGCTCCCCCAACTAGAAGTTCTGGTTGAACCATGAGATCCACAATCTGCTGAGGGCCAGATCAGAGTTATTCAAGTCTGGTGACTAAGAAAGTTACAAGGTACGATCTCCGGAAATCCATCTCACAAGCAAAATGACAACTCCAGACTAATCTTGAATCAGTCAAGGATACTCGACAGCTGTGGCAGGGCTTGGATGCCTTCGCCTCTTACAAAGTGAAATCAAGTGACAGGTCACAGCAGGGCTTCACTTCCAGATCATCTCCATGCCTTCAATGCTCGCATTGACTGGATAAACATGGAGAAACCGTCACTAACTATCTGATGTTCCTGTAATTTCTGTCTCTGAAGCTGAGGTGAGAACATCCTTCAGGGGGGTGGACTCACAGAAAGCATCCAGCCCAGGTGGGCCACCTGGCCAAGTTCTAAAGACTTCTGGTCTTTAGTATTCACTGAGATCTTTAACCTCTTGCTTTGGCTGTCTGAGGTACCCATCTGCTTTAAACGCACTTCAATTTTACCAGTGTCTGAGAAGAATGTGGTAATCTGCCTCAATGTCTATCTTCCATTAGTACTTACATCCACAGAGATGAAGTGTTTTGAGAGGTTAGTGATGAAACACATCAACTCCTGCCTGTGAAGCGACTTGGACCCACTCCAATTTGCCTACTGGCACAACACATCCACAGCAGATGCAATTTTATTGGCTTTTCACTCAATACTGGAACATCTGGACAGCAAAAGTACATACTTTGGGTTGCTGTTTATCAACTACAGCTTGGCATCCCCTCAAAACTAATCCACAATCTCCATCAGCACAAGTACTCCACGAGGCTGTGTGCTCAGCCCCTGCTCTACTTGCTTTACACTTATGACTGTGTGGCTAAGCACAGCTCCAATGCCATATTCAGGTTTGCTGATGACACCATTGTCATTGGCCAAATCAAATCCAGCATACAGGAGGGAGGTTGAAAATCTGGCTGAGTGGTGCCACAAGGAGGTAGGAACTGAGTGATAAGCCTGAGGATCAGGCAGGCGGTACACAAACAGAGACAGTGTGTACGACTGTCAGGAAGGACAGGCAGATGAGTCAGTGGGATGAGTTGTGGAGTGCAGGGGGTTAAAAGCGAAAGAAATGATGAGTACAAGATCGACGGTGTTATATTTGAATGGCAAATAGTGGATTTAGTGCATATAGTGATTAGCAGTTATGACATTGTAGGTGTCACTGAGTTGTGTCTGACTTTATAGTTGGGACCTTAACATCCAAGTAAATATTTTGTATCTAAAGTGTAGGCAGAGAGAATGGTATGGCTCTTTTGGTAAAAAATAAAATCAAATCCTTATAAAGAAGCAGGATGTAGAATCATTGTGAGTAGAGTTAAGCTGCAAGGGTAAAAAGATCCTGTTGGGAGTTTTATACTGGTCTCTGAACAGGAGCCAGGAAAATGCATGTCAAAGGGACAATGTTACAACCGTCATGGAGGATTTCAGTGTGCAGGTAGATCGGGAAAATCAGATTGGTGCTGATTTTGAATCCCAAGAAAGACAATTTGTTGAATGCCTACAAGGTGGCTTTTTAGAGCAGTTTATGGTTGAGCCCACTAGAGATCAGCTATACTGGATTGGGTGTTGTGTAATGAACTGGATTTGATTACGGAGCTTAAGGTAAAGGAGCCCTTAGAAGACAGCGATCATAATAAGTTAGAATTCACCGTGCAATTTGAGAGTGAAATGCTGAAGTCAAATGTATCAGCATACAGTGGAGTAAAGGGTATTACAGTAGCATGAGAGAGGAGCTGGCCAAAGTTCAATGGAAGAGGACATGAGCAGGGATACAGGCAGACAGACATACTTTATTGATCCCGAGGGAAATTGGGTTTCATTACAGTCGCACCAACCAGGAATAGTGTAGAAATATAGCCATATAAAAACATAAATAATTAAATAATAATAAGTAAATTATGCCAAGTGGAAATAAGTCCAGGACCAGCCTATTGGCTCAGGGTGTCTGACACTTCGAGGGAGGAGTTATAAAGTTTGATGGCCACAGGTAGGAATGACTTCCTATGATGCTCAGTGTTACATCTCGGTGGAATGAGTCTCTGGCCGAACGTACTCCTGTGCCTAACCAGTACATTATGGAGTGGATGGGAGACATTGTCCAGGATGGCATGCAACTTGAACAGCAAACTCTTTTCAGACACCACTGTCAGAGAGTCCAGTTCCACCCCCACAACATCACTGGCCTTATGAATGCGTTCGTTGATTCTGCTGGTGTCTGCTACCCTCAGCCTGCTGCCCCAGCACACAACAGCAAACATGATAACAGTGGCCACCACAGACTCGTAGAACATCCTCAGCATCATCTGGCAGATAAATAAAGTATGTCTGTCTGTCTGTTGATGACAACAGAGCAGCAATGTCTAGAGTTTCTGGGAGCAATTTGAAAGGTGCAGGATAGATACATCCCAAAGAAGAAGAATTCTAAAGACAACATGACACAACTGTGGCTGACAAAAGAGAAGGCAAAGCCAACATAAAAGCAAAAGACAGGGCATATTATAGAGCAAAAAATAGTGGGTAGTTAGAGGATTCATAAGCTTTAAAAACTACAGAAGGCAACTGAAAAGATGATAAGGAGGGAACAGAAGGAATAGAAAGGTAAATTAGCCAATAATATCAAAGAAGAATCTAAAAGTTTTTTCAGATATGCAATATAAACTGTAAAAGAGAGGTAAGAGTAGATTTTATCTACTGGAAAATTACACTGGAGAGATAGTAATGGGGCACAAGGAAATGGTGGATGATCTGAATAAGTATTTTACACTAGTCTTCACTGTGGAAGTCACTAGCAGTATGCCAGAAGTTCAAGACTGTCAGAGGGCTGAAGTGAGTGCAATTGTTATTACTTGGGAGAAGGTCCTTGGGAAGCTGAAAATTCAGAAGTTAGGTAAATCACCCAGACCAGATAGACTACACCCCAGGGTTCTGAAAGAGGTAGCTGAATAGATTATGGAGGCATTAGTAATGATATTTCAAGAATCACTGGATTCTGGCATGGTACTGGAAGACTGGAAAGTTGCAAATGTCACTCTTCAAGAAGAAAAGGAGACAGTAGAAAGGAAATTCTAGGCCAATTGTTAAGGATGAGATTTCAGGGTACTTGGAGGCACATGGTAAAATAGACCAAAGTCAGCATGGTTTCCTTAAAAGGAAAATCTTGCCTGACAAATCTGAAATCAACTCTTCAAGGAAATAAGCAGGATAGATAAAGTAGAATCAGCGAATGTTGTGTACCTAGATTGTCAGAAGGTGCTGTATATAAGGCTGCTTAGCAAGGTAGGAGCCCATGATATTGCAAGGAAGATACTAAGCATGGATAGAGTGTTGGCAGGAAGCAAAGATTGGTAATAAAAGGAACCTTTTCTGATTGGCTGTCGGTGGCTAGTGGTGTTCTGCAGGGGTTGATGTTGGGACTGCTTTGTTTTACATTGCCTACTAATAATCTGGATGACATAAATTATAGCTTTGTGCCCACGGTTATGGATGATACAAGAGACAGGTGGAGGGGCAGATAGTGCTGAGGAAGCAGGGAGGCTGCAGAGGGACCGAGACAGGTTTGGAGAATGGGTTAAGTAGTGGCAGATGGAACACAACGTATGGTCATGCTCTTTGGTAGAAACAATAAAAGTTTAGACTGCTTTTCTAAATGGGGAGAAATTTTTTTAAAATCTGAGGGGCCACGGAACCTAGAAGTCCTCAATCAGGATTCCCTGAAGTTAATTTTCAGGTTGAATTAGTAATGAGGAAGGCAAATGCAACACTAGCATTCATTTCAAGAGGACTAGGATATAAAAACAAGGATATATTGCTGAGGCTTTATAAGGCACCAGTGAGGCCGCTATCTAAGAAAGAACATGTTGACATTGGAGGCAGTTCAATGGAGGTTGACAAAAATGATTCCAGGAATGAAAGGCTTATCATATGAGGAGCATTTGATTGCTCTCTGCCTCTACTTGCCGGAATTTAGAAGAAAGAGGAGGGATCTCATTGAAACCCATCAAATGTTGAATAGGCTAGATGTGTAAAGGAGTAGGAGAGTCTAGGAGCAAGAGGCACAACCTCAGAATAGAGGACATCCGTATAGAATGGAGAAGAGGAGGAATTCCTTTAGCCAGCTAGAGGTATTCATTGCCACAGGCAGTTGCGGAGATCAGATCATTGCATGTATTTAATACGGAGGTTAATAGATTCTTAATAAGTCAGGAGTTGAAAGGGTACAGGGAGCAGGCAGGAGAATGAGTTTTAGAGGGAGATGGATCAGCCATGATCAACTGGCAGAACAGACTCAATAAGCTGAATGGACTAATTTTGCTACCATGTCTTGTGATCTAACAACATTAACTTCTTACTCAATGTCAGCAAGACCAAGGAGCTGATTACTGACTTTAGGAAGAGCTAACCAGAGGTCCACGAGCCAATCCTCACCAGGAGATCAGAAGTGGAGAAGGTCAGCAACTTTAACTTCCTCCGTGTTTTCATTTCAGAAGAACTGCCCTGGGCCCAGCACGTAAGAGTGATTGCAAAGAAAGTACGTCAGTTTACGAAGATCATGTGTGACATTGAAAAACCTTGATTAACTTCTATAGGTGTGTGGTGGAAAGTATGTTGACTGTTTGCATCACAACCTGGTATAGAAACACCAATGTCCTTGAATGGAAAATCCTACAAAAGCAGTGAATATGGTCCACACCATAACAGGTAAAGCCCTCTTCATCATTGAACACATCTACATGGAGTGTTGTCACAGGAAAGCAGCATCCTTCATTGGGGACCCCCACATCCAGGCCATGCTTTCTTCTCACTGCTGCCATCAGGAAAAATGTATAGGAGGCTCAGGACTCACACCACCAGGATCGGAAACTATTATTACCCCTCAACCATTAGGGTCTTGAACCAGAAAGAAAAACTATACTCACCCAACATGAAATTGTTCCCACAAACGTTGGAGTCACATTCAAGGACTCTTCATCTCATGTTCTCAAGATTTATTGCTTATTTATTTATTATTTTATTTTTTCCTTTCTTCTTGTATTTGCCCAATTTGCTGTTTTTTGTTCACTAGCTGTTCATTCTGTTGGTGCAGTCTTTCATTGATTCAATTATGGTTATTGGTTTTTATTGAGTGTACTCGCAAGAAAATGTATCTCGGGATTGTATATGGTGACGTATGTGTACTTCGGTAATAAATTTACATTGAGCATAAGAACATAAGACACGGAAGCTGATCTGCCCATTTGGCCCATCGAGTCTGCTAATTTATTATCCCTCTCAATCCTGTTCTCCTGCCTTCTCCCCATAATCTTTGACACCCATATTAAACAAGAGCCCATCAATCTCTGCTTTAAGTATACCAAACAGCCACAGCCAGCTATGGCAATGAATTCCATATATTCAGCATCCTCATCTCTGTTTTAAAGTAACATCCTTGCATTCTGAGGCTGTGTTTTCTGGTTCTAGACTCCCTGGTTATTGGAAACATCATCTCAACATCCATTCTATCAAAGTTTTAATGAGATGCCCTTAAATCTTCTAAACCCCAGTGAGTAAAGCACACAGTCATCAAAATACAATCTGACCAATGTCTTATAAAGCTTCAGTATAACATCCTTGCAAATAAATGTGAGCATTCATTTAGGTACTATTCATTTTCATTCAATGAATATTAACATCATGTAAGTATTATACTTATATCTATGCTTATGAAACTATATACAGATTAACTAGCTAGATTCATCCTGCTTAAAATCC
Organism: Hypanus sabinus; assembly: GCF_030144855.1. Lineage (NCBI taxonomy): Eukaryota > Metazoa > Chordata > Chondrichthyes > Myliobatiformes > Dasyatidae > Hypanus > Hypanus sabinus. The sequence goes on along the minus strand of NC_082715.1, from coordinate 41,709,705 downwards.
TTTATCAGTGATTAGAAAAAGAATAATGTGTTTCTGCTCTGGCTTGCAGTTCCTGGTGTTCATTTTGTCCTTTCTTTTTGTCTAGACCTGCGTCTCCATCGGGATAAAGTACCAGGCAATAGATGGTACGGTTGGAGTCTGGAACGAAAATGACTTCTTTGAAAATCCAAGCCAAAGATCAGAGCAAGAGGCTACATTTCATTTTGAAACAGATAGTTTACTATCTGATGGTGGCCAGAGTCAGGGATCTGGGGCTTCAGCAGGCAAATCCCACCAAATCCTCTTAGGAGAAAAGAAAAAGTAAGTAAACTTCCTTTTAAATTAGAGCAAGGATTATACCTTTGGAGCTGTATAATATTTTAAAGAAGACCTGCTTGGGGAGTATACAGCAAGAAAACTGTTTCCTTGTCCTACCAAGTTCATGTCCACGATCTACCATCCATTACAATAATACTTCACCAATTCCATTATTTTCTCCCCACATTCTACCATTCACTGCCATGCTAAGGGCAAATTTAGGGCAGCCAGGCTACAAGTCTTTGGGATGTGGGCAGGAAACCAGAGCGCTCAGAGGAAACGTGCAGGGATGGAAAGAATGTGGAAACTGCACACAACTGGTAACAGAGGTCTGTAATGAACCTGAATCACCGGGGCCTGTGAGACAATGGTTCTACTACCTGTCATTCACTTAGTCACTTCAATTTTGTTTCCACTTTGAAGAAATCTCATAGTCAAAATTTTTCAACAAACAACCAATATTTATTTTCAAAAAAATACGTATGTTAATAATTGTTCTATATCTTACCATTTTGTTCCAGAAGAGTGAAAGTTAAGGGAGGAAAATTACTTCTGCTGCATTTTGTTCTTTAATGAACGGTGTACAACTTTGCCCAGTAAAATAAAAAACCCAGCCAGTTCTTATCAACTGAAAGATTTCAAACGTAACAGGGATCCCTGGTAAATGTGCAATCTATGACTCCATTAAATTTCATCACTCCCACAATTCTTTTTATTGTTATCTTCATTTCACATTTACTTTTCATCTGCCAGCTCTTTGTTTCACTAAGAGATTTTAGTTATTGAATTTGATTATTTTTTCTGTGTTTCTGTTGAACTAGATGTTGGCACACGTTTTCACACAATGATAAAAAATCAGGCAAAGGAGATCAGGAACTGATGGAAATTTCTGAATAGCAAGACTGTTCCAATAGTACATTAGTTCATTGGAGAAGAGCCACTTTCATTGTTCCAAATAGAGTTTTTCTTTTGCAGATAATATGGCGTAATTCACCACATAGAGCAGTGTAGGTGAAATTTAAAAGGATTTGAGTGAACTTTGCAAACTACGAGGGGTGATTGATTAGTTTGTGGCCTATGGTAGAAGGAGTCAACTTTAGAAAGCCTAGCACATTTATTTTTCAACATAGTCCCCTCTTACATTTATACACTTAGTCCAGCAGTCATGGAGCATACGGATCTTGGACCTCCAGAAAGTGTCCATAGCAGGGGTGATAGATAAGTTACTGGCCTAGGGTAGAAGGAGATGAGATATACAGCTCTCGTTACATGCACGTGCAGTTCAACTGTTTGAGTGATTATGCAGAAAATTTGAAGTTAATAACTCATAAGTTAATAACTCCTCAGGGTGATTTATAAGTTTGTACCTTAAGGTAGAAGGAGATGAGCTATTAACTTCAAACTTTCTGCATAATCACTCAAAGAGTTGACCTGCATGTGCATGTAACGAGAGCTGTATAAATCATCTCCTTCTACTTTAGGCCATGAACATAACAATCACACCTCGTAGAATAAAACTGTGTGCAACATTGGTACCAATATAGGGGAAGGAGAGAACTGTTCTCCACCTGAACCGTAGTAAGACCTGTGTCCTTGCAAATCACATGACTGGGGCTTTAAACTAAATAATGGGGTGGGTTCAACAGATTGCAAAAGTATGCATGGAGTAAAAGGGAACGAGAGTGCATGAGAGGTTACTGAAGTCTCCAGAATAATAAAAAAAAGACAAAATTTGGAAAGAATGAGGATTTAACTTCAGGCAACATGGAGACAAATTAAAGAGGAAGAGAAGTGAATGTAGGACTGAAGGGGGTATTTTTGAATGCATTTAGTATGTGAACAAAGATCGATGAGCTTACAATGCAGTTAGAAATTGATGCTGAGGGCATCACAGCATTGTGCGTGAAAGAAGATCACAGCTGCAAGCTTAACACTCAAGGATGCAGATGCAATCAAAAAGATAGCCAGGTGGACAAAGGGTCTAGTGTTACTCTGTGGAAGAACATGAAATCAAATCCTTTGCAAAAAGTCGTTTAGGATCAGAACATGTAGAATTCTTGCGGATAGAATCTCAAGGGTAAAAAGATCTTAAATGCAGCAAACTACGACGGAAGGTAGGAAAGGCAAGTAAGAAAGACTATTTTACAGTGGTCATAGGTTATTTCAATATGTAGGTAGACTAGGAAGTTTGGTGCTGGATCCCAAGGGAAGGAATTTGTAGAATGCTTATGAAATGGTTTTGTAGGACTGTGGAAAGTTTAAAAAGTGAGTGGACATTGGGATCCAGCTCATTCAGGATTTCTGCCGATCACATCTGCACAGGTGAGGAGATACTGAGTGAGCCCGAGAGGTGGAAAGTGGTTGTTTGTCCACGGTGCTGAAAGATAAGTGGTGCTTGTAGAAATCAGTGCCAACTAAAGTCAATATTTTAAGAAGCAGAAGAGGAAAGTATTAGAGAAAAAAAATAAAACATGCAGACAGCTTTTAAATGTTTAAACTGGGCTGAAAAAAATATTATTCCTTGAACTATTAAGTGCAAGCAACATCAGCAGTGAAACTGCGTTGGTGGATTTAATGAGCCCAGCACTATGAGACATCCAAACGAACATCAGTAGAAACAGTCATTAACCCAAATAACTTAAGTAATTGCAGCAAAATAGCTCCAGTTTTCTCCTAATGTCATTCACCAACTTCTCGTATCCACCCAGACACTTCCTGCTAATAATATTCATTGTTTATTTTTAAGGCACTTCCTCTTTGTGCACTTTAAGAACTATGTTTAAGTGCACAACTATACTGCTTTGTATCAACATAAATAAAAGTTTAGATTCTCTGGAGTAGCTGTCTTGCTGTTTAAAGCTGGATCCCCTACTCTAAACTAGCTAAGTACATAAAATTTATAATCATCGTATTGCCAACAGACGATTGTGTGTGCACATTACTGCGAGCCTTAATGAATTTCTAATTACTCAGAAGTGAGATATGCTGAGTTTTACAGAAGGCTCTTTACAATATTACTTACTACAGAGTTTAATTTCCTTCTGTGCATGACAAACTTAAAATTAATTTCTGGGCTATTTTAACGTAGTTAAAATACGTGGTTATGGTATTGTATTTAAATGTTACACAAAGGAATTTATTTGAATATAGGTCATGCTTAGAACATAACAAAATCACTAAAAATGCATACCCATCATCAGGAAGTTAAGCTAAGTAACTACAAAATTTTCAGAGTTCAGACAATACCGAAAGGCATTTACTCACAAGTTACCCTGAAGAAATTCTAATGTGCTTTCAGTTGATGTAATCATTTTGGATGTGTGATGCTTTCACCTGCTTACTAACAAATAACTGAGTAGTGCAAACTGCACTACAGGGAACCATAGAACAATATTACAGTGGAGTCCAGATTCCATGTGATGTAGAAATAAAGAGAAACAAAAACAAAACATTTCTGCTGAGGTAGGGGTTTTGTTGTGCTTTGAAGATTTAATAGGATTTTTTTCTACTATGCAGAGATAATTATATTCACATAAGACTTCTTTGTGTGCTATTCATCCATCTCCATGTGTACCTACACCACCTGCTTCTGTATCGGCAGAGGTACTTACTCCGGCAATTCCACAGCCAAAACGTCCTCAGTAGGCTTCCGCAAAAGATAACAGGATGATGATTATGTGATTGTTTTATGTATACTTCATTGAAGGATAAACATTAATCAAGGTTCAGGGAGAAATTCAATGACCCTTCAAAGTATTGCGATTCATTTCAAAATTAGAGGCTTTCTATGCTGTGTTCGTATAGCACCTTAGTGTAGGATTCAATTCTGACTGAGACCTCTAACTCATGGAATGAACCTTGTGATCAGTACCTATTGGCATACATTTGTTAAAAATACCAGAAGTACTGAAAAGAGATGAATTCTCAGATCTAGAGGACTGCTTTTATATTATCGCAATCAGTTGAAAATTGCCTCAAAATTTTTGTAACAATACAAGGTAATTTGCCTGGGAAAGGTTAGCAAATAATAATATTGTGAATTCATCTCTTTGTATTGTGTGAATTCGTTCTGCTTTATACATTTCAATGATGTAATTAATCAGCAGGTCAATAAACTAAAATTTCTGGCAAAGGAAGTGCTAAGATCGATCAAATCCTGCATGATTTGAGGGCTGTGAAATTTAATAATGACAACTGTTAGTTTCAATGTTATAAATGGTGATAATCATTTTGCTAAAATAACTTGTATTGCTCTTTTGGATGAGGTTGTAATGGAAAAATGTGTCATTTAGATAAGTGGCAGTTGTATTTACATTTGGAGTTAATACCATGAATCCTGCCGAGGAACTCATCCCAGACCGCTTGGAATATACTGGGCAGCTGAAAGGGAACACATTTACTGAAGAAAAGTTTATATCTGTTGAACAACATGGTATTTCTTTGTCAATGACATTGCTTCTCACACTTCCTAATGTGTGCTATGCAATGCATTTAAGAAATAGAAAAATATGAAAATATTGCTTAAAATAGAGTACTTCTTGATAGAATGAGTAACAAAAGTTACCATCTAATCTATTGGATAACAGGTTATAAAAACAATATTTTCCACAGTGATTATTTTAATCTTTTATTAGAGGAAGGTAGCATTGTTTTCATTATAGTGTATACCGGTGCAAATGTTGCTTGGTGGTGCTTTGAGAGAACAAGAGTTTGGGTCTGACAGTTGTTTCGATTCACATTCTGCAGTATGGTACCATTTGATCAAAAAGAATCAAATGAAACTGACTTCAATGCGTAACATTTTAGAAGAATACAACCCAGAAGCACAAATATTTTGTATGTTTGCGTTGCTGCCCATCAATGTGTTTTATCCACATACTTTTAAAATATTTTACATAGTACACAGTAAAAATTTGGAATATTTGCATCATTAAATTAGAAGTCATAATATAAGAAGATTTTTTTAACATAGGTTATTCTGTTACTATAAATTTAATGTTTATCTGAGGACATTAAGATATATTCATTAATTAGGGTCAGTAAATTTGTTAAACATTAATTACAGCTAACTCTCCCATTAAAAATTGGATTAACCTTTATTCCAATTCTCTAGTTTTTTTTGCTTCATGAATAATTTGTAAATGCAAGAAACTGTTGCCAGATCACCAGTTTATAGCTTAGCATCTTTGTAGATTGAAAGAGTAGGAGCAGGGAACCATTCATGGGAAGTTATAGATTTACACAGCTAGCTGAAGAACATTATTCAGAAAATGATAATGGCTTCACAGTAGCAAATATCGACAGCTCAGTTGTTATTAAAACAGCAGACTCCTGGCCATCAATATAACACTCTAGAGGATGTTGCCCTATTAAATGTAAGGATACATTATCTTCCTGAAATTAATAAGAAAATTTGTTCTACTAAGTATAAAGTATATGTATAAAAGCATTTTTAACAATAATGTTTCACATACAGTCCTTTCATTAGATGCTCCAGTAGAGCTATCCTTAAATTCTGGATAGAAACATAGGAAACCTACAGAACAATGCAGGCCCTTCGCCCCACAAAGCTGTGCCGAACATCTTACGTTTGAAATTACCTAGGGTTACCCATAGCCCTCTATGTTTCTAAGCTCCATGTACCTATCCAGGGGTCTCTTAAGAGACCCTATTTTATCTGCCTCCACCACAGTCACCGGCAGCACATTCCACGCACTCACCATTCTGCATAAAACCTTGGCTCTGACATCCCCTCTGTACCTACTTCCAAGCACTTTAAAACTGTGGCCTCTCGTGTTATCCATTTCAGCCCTGGGAAAAAGCCTCTGACCATCCTCACAATCAATGCCTCTCATCATCTTATACACCTCTATCAAGTCAATTCTCATCCTCCATTGCTCCAAGGAGAAAAAGCCAAGTGCACTCAACCTATTCTCATAAGGCATGCTCCCCAATCCAGGCAAATTCCTTGAAAATTTCCTCTGTCTTTCTATAGTTTCCACATCCTCCCTGTAGTGAGGTGACCTAGTGAGCACAGTACTCCAAGTGGGGTCTGATCAGGGTCCTATATAGTTGTAACATTACCTCTCGGCTCTTGAGCTCAATTCCACGGTTGATGAAGGTCAATGTACCATATGCCTTTTTAACCATATAGTCATCTTGCACAACAGCTTTGAGTGTCCTATGGACTTGGACACCAAGATAGATCCCTCTGATTCTCCACACAGCCAAGAGTCTTACCATTAGTGCTATATTCTGCCATCATATTTGACCTACCAAAATGAACCACTTCACACTTATCTGGGTTGAAATCCATCTGTCACTTCTCAGCCCAGTTTTGTATCCTATCAATGTCCCATTGTAACTTCTAACAGCCCTCCACACTATCCACAACACCCCCAACCCTTGTATCCCAGCAAACTTACTAACCCATCCCTCCACTTCCTCAACCAGGTTATTTATAAAAATCACAAAGAGAAGGGATCGCAGTACAGATCTCTGAGGCACTCCACTGGTCACTGACCTCCATACAGAATACGACCCGTCCACAACCACTTTTTGTCAACTGTGGGCAAGCCAGTTCTGGATCCACAAAGCAAGGTCCCCATGGATCCCATGCCTCCTTACTTTCTCAATAAGCCTTGCATGGGGTACCTTATCAAATGCCTTGCTAAAATCCATTTACATTACATCTACTGCTCTACTTTCATCAATGTGTCTAGTCACATCCTCAAAAAATTCAACCATGCTTGTAAAGCACGACCTGCCTTTGACAAAGCCATGCTGACTATTCCTAATCATATTATGCCTCTCTAAATGTTCATAAATCCTGCCTCTCAGGATCTTCTCCATCAGCTTACCAGCCACTGCAGTAAGACTTAATGGTCTATAATTTCCTGGGCTATCTCTACTCCATTTCTTGAATAATGGAACAACACCTGCAACCCTACAATCATCCAGACCCTATCCCCTCCCCACTGATGACGTTAAGATTATTGCCAGAGGTTCAACGATCTCCTTCCTCACCTTCCACAGTAGCCTGGGGTATATCTTGTCCAGTCCAGGGTTCAAAAATAGTAATAAAATGCTTAAATAATAGAGTGTTATAATAACATATCTGTAATTATGGCACTGTAATAGAATGAAGCTGGAAGCATAGATAATCAAAACAATGATGTGACTTTATAATTCATATTTTTATTAAGCTAAACTATGGAAATGCCGACTCAATGCAAGATCGTTGCCATGCATGACACAATGAACCAAACCACGTTCACCCTTGGCACGGGTTTGCAAAGATCCATCTCCAGCTGTGTCCTTTTCACACCTCTGTTATTTTAAGCCTGTTCATCTGACCTCCAGCTATGGTATGGACTCAGCACTGAGTTCGGAGCAGTTCCTGATAATTGTAGGCTCAGGGACTACAACATTTGCTTCTGGCACTTTAGCTTTGATTGATGTGGTCTCATTTATTTGAATAGGTTTGTCATTTTTAATTTTAAAAAGTGAAGGTTAAGTTTTTTTTTTATTTCTTTTAATTCCACTTCATATTCAATGTTTTTCAATTAATTTATAGTGGCAAAATATGTTGACTTTTTAATTACTTAATTTTATTTTGATTAAACATATTTCAGTTGTTTCTATATGATACCAATCATCTATCGAACTGGCCTTTGTTAAAAATGATTATAATAATAAGCACTTTATTGACCCAGAGTAGAAAGTTCTTTTGTTATAGCAGCAACATTAAAAATACACAGCTTAACCAATAATAATGTAATAAGCAGACTTAACCAATAATAATGTACAGAATAATAATATGCTCAATCATAATGTGCAAAAATAACGTCCAATAAAATAAAGCAGTGACTATTGTACTATGACATGTTCCCCTGTCGCACTGAGGTGAACATGAGCTCTCTGGGGCTGGGACCTCAGATTGCACTGCCTGAGGCTTGGTCACTGATCATGTAACTCACAGCCATGGGGGTTTGTTGTTGAGCAGCAAGACCTACAGGGTGTTGGAAGCTATGCAGCCACAGAAAGTCCATGCAAGTGTAGGACTGGTGTGGGGTTAGATTCCAGGTACAGATTGCACCAAACACTTCTCTAGCCATTTAAAAAAAATTGCCATTGTAGCCTCTAATGTTGTTGAATCTCAGGACTGATGGTGATGGAAACTGTTACAATAGTGAGGAAGAGAGTGAAGTGAATACAAGGTCGAACAGGAGAGGAGCAGCCTGAAGAGTCTGGCCCTTTAGTGAGTGAGAGAGAGTGTGTGTGTGTGTGTGTGTGTGTGTGTGTGTGTCCTCTGTTCATCTACTGAAAATTGTTTAAAACTGTTTCATAACCAGTCTATCAGTTAAATAACTCACTGCTATGTCTTTTAATATGCTTTTTCACATTCTAGAGTTTAATACATTTTTTGATACCACAAGCTATTTCAATTCTTTTTGTTGATCTCATGGCAGTTTAGCACAACCTTGAGCTTTGAACACATTACTGCTATATTTCATTTGCTTATTTTCATGTCTTCTTCACATTTGGCTCTAGACTGACTCAAATTGCCTTTCTTCAGATATATAATTTATAAAAGTAAAACACAATTGGGTGAGGTCATCCATGCCAGTGCTAATCCCATCGTCAACAAATATGTGTTTTTCAGAGGAGTTGATGATCTGGGGTCAGTCACCATTACTTTACACCTGCACAGGCACTGATGGCAAAGCCCACACCTGAGCAATTAAGCCAATGGAGATTAGTGATTCATGTGGCTACTGTGATCCAATTTGGGAACTCTCTGACATTGCAATCCCCTAAATCAATGATCTCTTTCTAAATCACAGCAATCACACCAATTAACTTTCCATTGTTCTCTTCCTTAGCATTGAACTGATTGAAATTTACAAACAAAAATAAAACACGATGACATCTTTCCTGTAGATCTGCTTATTTACCAAATGTCTGGTCATGCATCCTTTTTACTGTTTCTAACAAGATTGATTGATTTGAAAGTGTGGATTTGACTGTACATACAACAGTATTTTAACTTTCTGAATGATAGGTTGAATGCTGATTTACCTCTTCGCAAATGTTTGAATGTAAATTGAATATGAAACAAACAGATTTAGCAAAAATGAATCTGATATTATTGTGCTATTTTAGGTTGATAGGATGAAAGTTTAGACTTCCAATTACCACAAAATGAAAACCACGATCTTTGAATCGCAGAACACCTACAGCTCAGGAGGTCATTTAGCCTGTCCAATCTATATCAGTTCCATTTAATAAAAATCCAGCGAATACCACTCCTTGGCCTTTCCCCTGAATATCCTGTTATTTCAGATAGTTGATCAGTTTAGACCATAAGACCTTAAGACATAGGAGCAAAAGTAGGCTATTCAGCCTACCGAGTCTGCTCCACCATTCCATCATGGCTGAGCCCGAATCACACTCAACCCCGTACACTTGCTTTCTTGCCATATCCTTTGATGCCCTGACCAATCAGCGATCAACTTCTGCTTTAAATATACCCACGGACTTGGCCTCCACACCAGTCTGTGCAGAGCGTTCCACAGATTCACTGTTCTCTGGTTAAAAAATTCCTCCTTACTTCTGTTGTAAAAGGACACTCCTCCATTTTAAGACTGTGCCCTCTAGTTCCAGATACCCTCACCAGAGAAAACTCCCTATCCAGAAACACCTTAACTAGACCTTTCAATTTTCAGTAGGTTTCGATGAGATCCCCCTGTATTCTTCTAAATTGAGTACAGGCCCAAAGCAGCCAAATACTCCTCATATGTTAACCCCTTCATTTTGGAATCATCCTTGTGAATCTCCTCAGGACTTACCCCAATGACAACACATCCTTTCTAAGATAAGGGGCCCAAAGCTGTTGACTATATTCCAAGTGTAGCCTAAATAGTGTCTTATAAAGCTTCAGCATTATCTCTTTGCTTTTATGTTCTATTCCCCTTGAAAGAAATGCCAACATTGCATTTGTCATCTTTACCACAGACTGAACCTGTAAATTAACCTTCTGAGAGTCTTGCATGAGGACTCCTACTGTAAGTCCCTCTGCACATTTGATGTTTGAATTTTTCCCCATTTAGATAATAGTCTGCACTACTGTTCCTCTCATCAAAATGCATTATCATACATTTCCCAACACTGTATTCAATCCATTATCATTAACAAACAACTTGAAAAGCAGTCTGCCCTGTTTTTGCCCATTCTTCCAATCTGTCTAAGTCCTGCTGCAATTGCCTTGTTTACTCTGCACTACCAACCCCTCCACCTATCTTCATATCATCCGCAAACTTTGCCACAAAGCCATCAATTCCATTATCCAAATCGCTAACAAACAATATGAAAAGTATTGAGAAAGTAAGGAGGCATGGGATCCAAGGGGACATTGCTTTGTGGATCCAGAACTGGCTTGCCCACAGAAGGCAGAGTGGTTGTAAATGGGTCATATTCTGGATGGAGGTCGGTGACCAGTGGTGTGCCTCAGGGATCTGTTCTGGGACCTTTACTCTTCATGGTTTTTATAAATGACCTGGATGAGGAAGTGGAGGGATGGATTAGTAAATTTGCTGATGACACAAAGGTTGGGGAGGGCTGTCAAAGGTTACAGTGGGACACCGATAGGAGGCAAAACTAGGCTGAGATGTGGCAGATGGAGTTCAACCCAGATAAGTATGAAGTGGTTCATTTTGGTAGGTCAAATATGATGGCAGATGGTAAGACTCTTTGCAGTGTGGAGGATTAGAGGGATCTTGGGGTCCGAGTCCATAGGTTGCTCAAAGCAGCTGTGCAGGTTGAGTCTGTGGTTAAGAAGGCATGCGGTGTATTGACCTTCATCAATCGTGGAGTTGAAGAAGGGGGCATGAGAAGACCTTGACGAGTAGGGTAAAGGAAAACCGCAAGGCTTTCTTCAGTTATGTGAAGAACAAAAGGATGACAGGAGTGAAGATAGGACCGATTAGAGATAAAAGTGGGAAGATGTGCCTGGAGGCTGTGGAAGTGAGCGAGGTCCTCAATGAATACTTTTCTTCAGTATTCACCAAAGAGAGGGAACTTGATGGTGAGGACAATATGAGTGAGGTTGATGTTCTGGAGCATGTTGATATTAAGGGAGAGGAGGTATTGGAGTTGCTAAAATACATTATAATGAATAAGTCCCCGGGGCCTGATGGAATATTCCCCAGGCTGCTCAACGAAGCGAGGGATGAGATTGCTGAGCATCTGGCTGGGATCTTTATGTCCTTGTTGTCCACAGGAATGGTACCAGAGGACTGGAGGGAGGCGAATGTTGTCCCCTTGTTCAAAAAAGGTAGTGGGGTAGTCCAGGTAATTTAGAGATAGGATCTTTGGGCATTTAGAGAATCATGGTCTGATCAGGGACAGTCTGCATGGCTTTGTGAAGGGCAGATCATGTCTAACAAGCCTGTTAGAGTTCTTTGAGGAGGTGACCAGGCATATAGATGAGGGTAGTGCAGTGGATGTGATCTACATGGATTTTAGTAAGGCATTTGACAAGGTACCACACGTTAGGCTTATTCAGAAAGTCAGAAGGGGATCCAGGGAAGTTTGGCCAGGTGGACTCAGAATTGGCTTACCTGCAGAAAGCAGAAGGTCGTGGTGGAGGGAGTACATTCAGATTGGAGGGTTGTGACTAGTGGTGTCCCACAAGGATCTGTTCTGGGACCTCTACTTTTTGTGATTGGTGGTGGTTACAAAGGTTGGTGGTGTTGTGGATAGTGTAGAGGATTGTCAAAGATTGCAGAGAAACATTGATAGGATGTAGGTGTGGGCTGAGAAGTGGCAAATGGAGTTCAACCTGGAGAAGAGTGAGGTTGTACACCTTGGAAGGACAAACTCCAAGGCAGTGTACAAAGTAAATGGCAGGATACTTGGGAGTATGGAGGAGCAGAGGGATCTGGGGGTACGTGTCCACAGATCCCTGATTGTTGCCTCACAGGTAGATAGGGTAGTTAAGAAAGCTTATGGGGTGTTAGCTTTCATAAGTCGAGGGATAGAGTTTAAGAGACACGATTTAATGATGCAGCTCTATAAAACTCTGGTTAGGCCACACTTGGAGTACTGTGTCCAGTTCTGGTCGCCTCACTATAGGAAGGATGTGGAAGCATTAGAAAGGGCACAGAGAAGATTTACCAGGATCCTGCCTGATTTAGAGAATATGCATTATGATCAGAGATTAAGGGAGCTAGGGCTTTACTCTCTGTAGAGAAGGAGGATGAAAGGAGACATGATAGAGGTATATAAGATATTAAGAGGAATAGATAGAATAGACAGCCAGCGCCTCTTTCACAGGGCACCACTGCTCAATACAAGAAGACATGGCTTTAAGGTAAGGGGAGAGAAGTTCAAGGGGGATATTAGAGGAAGGTTTTTAACTCAGAGAGTGGTTGGTGTATGGAATGCACTGCCTGAGTCTGTGGTGGAAGCAGATATACTAGTGAAATTTAAGAGACTATTAAGAGGAATTTAAGGTGGGGGTTTATATGCGAGGTAGGGTTTAAGCGTCAGCACAACATTGTGGGCCAAGGGGCCTGTACTGTGCTGTACTATTCTATGTTCTATGAATTTAGGAGCCAAGAGGTAATGTTGCAGCTCTCTAGGACCCTGGTCAGACCCCACTTGGAGTACTGTGCTCAGTTCTGGTCACCTCACTACAAGAAGGATGTGGAAACTATAGTAAGATAGAGGAGATTTACAAGGATGTTGCCTGGATTAGGGAGCATGCCTTATGAAAACAGGTTGAGTGAACTCGGCCTTTTCTTCTTGGAGTGACGGAAGATGAGAGGTGACCTGATAGAGGTGTATAACTTGACGAGAGGCATTGATTGTGTGGATAGTCAGAGGCTTTTTCCCAAGGCTGAAATGGCTGCCACAAGAGGGCACAAGTTTAAGGTGCTTGGGAGTAGGTACAGAGGAGATGTCAGGGGTAAGTTTTTTACGAAGAGAGTGGTGAGTGCGTGGAATTAGCTGCTGGCAACAGTTGTGGAGGCATACGATAGAGACTTTTGGATAGGTACATGGAGCTTAGAAAAATAGAGGACTATGTGTAACCCTAGTAATTTCTACATGTTCGGCATAACTTTGTGGGCCGAAGGGCCTGTACTGTGCTGTAGGTTTTCTATGTTTCTAAAAGTAGTGGTCCCAATACTGACACATGAGGAACACCACTCGTCACTGGCAGCCAACCAGAAAAAGCCCCCTTTAGTCCCACTCACCACCTCCTGCCTGTTAGCTATTCCTCTGTCCATGCCAGTATTTTTCCTGTAATGCCATAGGATTTTATCTGTTAAGCAGCCTCATGTTGGCACCTTATCAAATGCCTTCTGAAATTCCACGTAAATGACATCCACTGCCTCTCCACATCCTTTGCCCACCCTGCTTGTTACTTCCTCAAAGAACTCTAACAGATTTGTCAGGCAAGATTTCCCTTTGCAGAAACCATGCTGACGTTGATTTATTTTGTCATTAGTTACCAAGTCCTCTGAAACCTCATCCGAAACACCACTGAAGTTAGGCTAATGGGCCTAAAATTTCCTTTCTTGTGCCTTCCTCCCTTAAAGAGTGGAGTGACATTTTCCAGTCCTCCGGGACGATGCCAAAATCAAGTGATTCTTGAAAAATCATGACCAGTACATCAGTTATCTCCTCAGCAATGTCTCTCAGGAGTCTGGGCTGTAGTCCATCTGGTCCAGGTGACTTAACCACCTTAAGACCTTTCAGTTTGCTGGGTACTTTTTCCTTTGTAACAGCAATGGCACTCACACTTGCTCCCCGACACTCACCGATCTCCGGCGCTGCCAGAGATCTTCCACAGTAAAGACTCATGATCTCTGAATACTGAAATCAGATCTTTCCAACACTAAACCAGGCATCTAATTCCAGATTCAGCTACTCATTTTGTAAAACAAAAGGATTATTTTCCTCTTTGTTGTCATAGTAAATAACAATTAATATTTAAAATCTTCACATTGAGAGAGCAAAATGGCAAGGCAGACTTTGTAAATTAAGAAGTTGGCTGGTTGAGGGTGGGATGTGGTGGTGGGAAGAACAGGATCAGCTGGGGCAATCATCATAATGGAGAATTTCAAACTCATATATTCCAATATCTCTATCGATTCTCCTCAGGAACCACCACCACCCCCCCCCCCCAAAAGAATGGGAGAAAGCAAATACATTACTTTCTACTCTTTGCAAGGAAATGCATGGCATACTTTCGCAGTCCTCCATAAGGATATCTCATTAAATCCCTGGTCTGCAATATACCAGCCCATTTCAATACCACCTGCTTTGATAGTGAGCCCAACAGAAAGAATTGATCATAGGCAAATTCACAGCATTGAAATCACATATTGGTGAAAGAAAGGAAAATGGTTCTAAAGAGGCTCCCTGGGTTATGAATCACCTAACATACAAAAATCAGACTTTATGTAAATTGTTCCATACATTTTTAAAATCATTTTGGAACTAGTAATAATTAAATGTTTCATGATATTTAGTAATGACATAATATTGTATAGATATATATATTCTATTAGTTCAATTATAGGTAGCATTAAGGCAATTATTAAAATAAATGAAAGAATAATACCAAGTGTTAAGGAGCGATAAAATATGGGTAACTGTAGAAAAAGAACATTTCCATCTTACAGAGAAATCGGTTTACAGACACCTCGCAGGAACAGAACACTTGCATAACCTGGAGACAGCTTGTACTACAGGAAGCATCTAATGGATTGCCATCATTATATTAAAAGTGGAAAATTAAGCAGGTGGGCAGAAAGTGGGCAAATAACATTGTGTTTATAAAAAAAATGCTGCAAACATATCTTTCTGATCCACATATCCCTGCCTTCAATACTATATTTCCAAGCAAGCTCATCTTCAGACCCCTAAACCTGGGACTCAATGCCTCCTTTTGCAACTGGATCCTTGGCATTGTGATCAGCAGACCATAATCTGTAAAATTAGGGAGCAACACTGCCACCTTGATTTTTCTGAAAGTTGGCACCCCACAAGGCTATGTCGTCAGCCTTCTACTCAACTCTCCCTACAGTCATGGCTGCATGAGCAGATTCTGCACTGACTCTGTCCTTATTTCAGATGCCACCATAGCAGTGGGCTGTATTTCAAATAGCGATGAGTCAGAGATAAAGAGCCTAGGGGCATGGTGTAATGAAAACAACCAGTCCCTCAATGACAACAAAACAAAAGAGCTAGCCATTGACTTCAGGAGGATGGGAGCGATACATATGCTCCTGTTTACCATCAGTGTTGAGAGTAGTAAACATCATCAATAACCTGTCCTGGTTCAACCACATTGATACCATGGCACAAAAGCTCACCAGCGCCTCTACTTCCTCAGGAGGCTAGATCACCAATTTTTATTGATCCACCATAGAAGGTATCATGCATTACAGCTTGATATCGAAACTGCTCTGTCCATGACTGCAATAAACTGCAGAGGTTGTGAACACAGCTGGGCACACCATTAAAACCAGCCTCCCCTCACCCCAATGGGCTCTGATACTTTAGTAAAGCAGCCAACATAATGAAAGATCCCAGTACAAGACTAATGAATAAATCCCAGTATGATAAGATTGACTCTTGACATCACAATCTACCTCACTGTGCCTTGCAGTTTACTTTCTACCTGCATTGCACTTTCTCCGTACCGTAATACTTAATACTGCACTGTTGGTGTTTTACCCTGTTCTACCTCAGTGCACGATATAATGAATACTTCTGTATAGATGGTATTCAAGGCAAGTTTTTCACTGTACCTCGGTACATGTTACAATAATAAACCAATCTAATATTCCTCGAATGCTGGCTTGTTCCAGTTGTGACCACGCTTATAAATTTTTTTTCATTTGTTGTAAACGCCTTTGGAACAATCTGAGATGTCGAATAACATAATAAAACATAATGCTGAAAATCAACGGCTGATGGTGTTGGAAAACTGAATTACAAACATTAAATGCTGGAGACACTCAGGGTCAGGCAGTATCTTTGGAAAGAAACATAAAATTAATATTTCAGGTTAAAGTCTGTCTTCTAAATACTTAAAAGGCACAGGTAAGATGGTGGCACGCTTGGGTGCAGCGGCCACTCTGCATCTAGTTAAAAGTTTATTTGTTCATCTTGTATGTTTTTTAAGATTGCAAGTCAATGCTGGAAGCTAGGAACATCAAGTATTGCAGGACCACCCATAAGTGAGTTGCTCAATAGTGAGGGAGCTGGATTTATTTTGTACTTGTGCTGTCAATGGACTTGTTGTATACAATTGGGCGGTGCACAGTGCGAGTGATTGTCTTGGACATTTTTATTGCGATCACAAGACCCTGTTGAACGTTAGACATAGAAAAAACTTGCAGCACAATACAGGCCCTTCAGCCCACAAGACTGTGCCAAACATGTCCTTACCTTAGAAATTACCTAGGGTTACCTATAGCCCTTTATTTTTCTGAGCTCCATGTACCTATCTAGCAATCTCTTTAAAGACCCTCCACCAGCAGCCCATTCCACGCACTCACCACTCTCTATCTACTTCCAAGCACCTTAAAACTGTGCCCTCTTGTGTTAGCCATTTCAGCCCTGGGAAAAAGCCTCTGACTATCCACACAATCAATGCCTCTCATCATCTTATACACTTCTCTCAGGTCACCTCTCATCTTCCATCACTCCAGGGAAAAAAGGCCGAGTTCACTCAAACTTTTCTCATAAGGCATGCTCCCCAATCCAAGCAACATCCTCATAAATCTCCTCTTCATCCTTTCAATGGTTTCCACATCCTTCCTGTAGTGAGGTGACCAGAACTGAGCACAGTACTCCAAGTGGGGTCTGACCATGGTCCTATATACTTGCAACATTACATCTCAGCTCTTAAATTCAATTCCACGATTGATGAAGGCCAATGCACCGTATGCCTTCTTAACCACAGAGTCAATCTGCGCAGCAGCTTTGAGTGTCCTATGGACTCGGGCCCCAAGATCCCTCTGATCCTCCACACTGCCAAGAGTCTTACCATTAATACTATATTCTGCCATCATATTTGACCTACCAAAATGAACCACCTCACACTCATCTGGTTTGAACTCCATCTGCCACTTCTCAGCCCAGTTTTGCATCCTATCAATGTCCCACCGTAACCTCAGACAGCCCTCCCTCCACACTATCCACAACATCTCCAACCTTTGTGTCATCAGCAAATTTACTAACCCATTCCTCCACTTCTTCATCCAGGTTATTTATAAAAATCATGAAGTGTAAGAGTCCCAGAACAGATCCCTGAGGTACACCACTGGTGATCAAGCTCCATGCAGAATATGACCCATCTACAACCACTCTTTGCCTTCAGTGGGCAAGCCAGTTCTGGATCCACAAAGCAATGTCCCCTTGGATCCCATGCCTCCTTACTTTCTCAATAAGCCTTGCATGGGATACCTTATCAAATGCCTTGCTAATATCCATATACAGTACACCTACTGCTCTACCTTCATCAATGTGTTTAGTCACATCCTCAAAAAATTCAATCAGGCTCGTAAGGCACGACCTGCCTTTGACAAAACAAAGCTGACTATTCCTAATCATATTATGCCTCTCCAAATGTTCATAAATCCTGCTTCTCAGGATCTTCTCCATCAACTTACCAACCACTAAAGAAAGACTCACTGGTCTATAATTTCCTGGGCTATCTATACTCCCTTTCTTGAATAATGGAACAACATCCACAACCTCCAATCCTCTGGAACCTCTTCTGTCCCCATTGATAATGCAAAGATCATTGCCAGAGGCTCAGCAATCTCCTCCCTCACCTACCACAGTAGTCTGGGGTACATCTTGTTCAGTCCTGGTGATTTATCCAACTTGATGTTTCCCAAAAACTCCTACACATCCTCTTTCTTAATACTTATATGCTCAAACTTTTCAGTCCGCTGTAAGTCATCCCACAAATTGCCAAGATCCTTTTCCATAGTGAATACTGAAGCAAAGTATTCATTAAGTACCTCTGCTATCTCCACTGGTTCCATACACACTTTTCCACTGTCACACTTGATTGGTCCTATTCTCTCATATCTTATCCTCTTGCTTTTAACATATTTGTAAAACACCCTGGGGTTCTCCTTAATCCTGTCTGCCAAGGCCTTCTCATGGCCCCTTCTGGCTCTCCTAATTTCTTTCTTGAGCTACTTCCTGCTAGCCTTATAATCTACTAGCTCTCTATCATTACCTAGTTTTTTGAACCTTTCTAAGCTCTTCTTTTCTTCTTGACTAGATCTACAACAGCATTTATACACCACAGTTCCTGTACCCTACCATCCTTACCCTGTCTCATTTGAATGTACCTATCCTGAACATTTGCCACATTTCTTCCATATATGTCCCTGAGAAATCTGTTTCCAGTTTATGCATCTAAGTTCCTGCTGATAGCCTCATATTTCCCCTTACTCCAATTAAATGCTTTCCTAACTTATCTGTTCCTGCAGCTGTGACACTATCTCTGATCAACAGTGCCATGCCCCCACCTCTTTTGCCCCCCCCCGTCCTTTCTGAAACATCTAAAGCCTGGCACTTGAAGTAACCATTTCTGCCCCTGAGCCATCCAAGTCTCTGTAATGGCCACAGCATCATTAGCTCCAAGTACTGATCCATACTCTAAGCTCATCCGCTTTGTTCATAATACTCCTCGCATTAAAATAGACACATCTCAAACCATTGGTCTGAGCGCATCCCTTCTCTATCACCTGCCTACCCTCCCTCTCGCACTGTCTCCAAGCTTTCTCTGTTTGTGAGCCAACAGCCCCTTCCTCTGTCTCTTCAGTTTGGTTTCCACCCCCCAGCAATTCTAGTTTCAACTCTCCCCACTAGCCTTAGCAAACCTCTCTGCTAGGATATTGGTCCCCCGGAATTCAAATGCAACACATCCTTTTTGTACAGGTCACGCCTGCCCAAAAGAGGTCCCAATGATCCAGAAATCTGAATCCTTGCCCCCTGCTCCAATCCTTCAGCCATGCAGTTAACCTCCACCTCACTCTATTCCTGTACTGTCACGTGGCACAAGCAGTAATCCCGAGATTACTACCTTTGTGGATCTACTTCTCAACATACTTCCTAACTCCCTGTAGTCTGCTTTCAGGACCTACTCCCTTTGGTAACATCAAATACTGCAAGTCCAGTTCACTGATTCACTGGTGAGACTGACGACAGAGGAGCTGTGCTACTTCGGTTGTGGCAGGACTAGCCAACACCTCAAAGTCGTCTTTTTCACCTGACCAGAAGAGGAGACAACGAGGCAGTGTGGAAATGCCTCTGTGGGTCATGCTGAAATCCAGACCTGGGTTGGAGGTTGGCCCCTCCTGTCGATACTGCTCTCCAATGTTTGTTCAGTGCTGCCCTCCAGTGTTTGCTTCATGGAAGAACAAGCTGGATTAGGACAACTTGCTATCAGTTCTGCAATCATGCCTCTCTGGGATTTGAGCAATTTAATTTTTTTTCTCTCTGTGGCTGTATGTTTTTCTGAAATCATAGCTACATGTTCTATTTGTGCTGGATGCTGTGTGCTGTTGGTCATGGGTTTTGCACCTTGGCTGGCCCCAGAAAAACACAGTTTCTTTTAGTTATAGTCATGTATAGTTGAATGATAATTGAACTTAAGTGTTTCTGTATTTTCTGTTTTGTAGTTGTTTAATGCAAGCTGTGAAGTGTACCTATGACTCCTGTGGAATTATCCTATGTATGAGATGGTAAAGTCAACCAGTGAATAATTGAGATGAGCCCTGATTGATAGCAATTGTTGGTTTGTAAGGGGAGAAAAAAAGAATGGAACTTCTGAGGGTTATCATGCTGTTGGTGGAATATAGTTCTTCATGTAGGGTTATTTAAATTTTAGGATCTTCCAGAAATGTCTCGGGGAGCTTACTACTAACATTGTTCACATTGTGATCCCTTTGTATTCTGCAGAGATTCTGAATATTCTGACATTTTTCAATAGAGCTTATCTGCTCCCCTTTTCAGTTCCTCTCAGGTCACTATTGGGAAATCTTGAAGACTACTGGCTCCCAAAACATGTCACACAACGTTAGCCACCTTAGAAGAGTTTATTCCAGCAATAATAGCCTCCCTTTAAAGTGTGCAGGCTAGATTTATTTGGAACCAACCTCACAGATTTTGAACATATTGCTGAAATGCACAGCTACTGTATACAAAATTAATTTCCATGCCAGCTGCACAAACAACTTCAACATCAATGATGAAGAAGAGAATCGTCAGCAACACACACAAAGTGCTGGAGAAATCCAGCAAGTCAGGCAGCAACTATGGAGGGGAATAAAGAGTTAATTTTTCAGGCCAAGATTTTCAGTCCTGATGAAGGGTCTTGGTCCTTCTGACTGTTTATTTCCCTCCATAGCTTGCTGAGTTCCTCCAGCATGTTTGGGGTGTTGCTGCAGATTGATTCTAGCATCTGCAGGTTCCTAAGCAATCAGACTGACAAGTCCTAACTGAGCCAGTCTGAGTCTATCATTGTAATCTGTAGGAAACAAAGGGTGAAAGAACGATGAGGGATGAAAGAATCCAAAAGAAAAAAGTAACAACTTTTTAAAAGATTTTGAATGACAATTAAATTCTAAAGGAATGAGACTCCATCATTTAAAACATCAATTTTCCCTCCCCAAGAGGGAATCAATTGTGCAAGTGATTCAGATTTATTGTTTTAAAATTCATCTGTGTTTGAATGTGCCAGCCAGAAATTTCAGTGCTACTTTGGTGTTTAACTCATAAGTAACTTTCAAAAGATGAAGGATTTCACTTACTAAGATAGAGATGTGGTGTTGTAGTTTTTCTTTTGTTTGTTCTTCACAACGTTTACTGCTGCTTCCCGGGATAGCTTAGTTAAAGGCACCAGCTATTTCCAATGGAAGGGTGGGCCTTACTAAGACTTCCTCTCTTTTTAATCAGCTTATCTATAAATCTGCTGAAGGTCTCAAAGGACGTGTGAGTTTTCTTTTTGATTTTCTGTCCCTTTCGTGAGCTTCTTTGCTGCCTCTTCTGAAGCTACAAATTGGTGCCATTTGCTTCTGCATTGGGCTTTTGCAGGTGTATTCTTCGACTGAGAGCCTTACATACCAGTTCATTGACCCCAGCATCAGAAGTCAGGCCAGGTGGAGCCTCTGTGGGTGCTCCACCCTGAAGTACAGAATTCTTTTGGGTATCCAAAAAATGGGAAACACCATTAATAATTCCTTGTATTGAAAGTAAATCAAAACCTTAATTTGAGGAAGTGAGATAATTTTCTGTTTCTAGAGGTTGCTTTCAATTAAGTTAAAACACCAATTCAAAACATGATAAAACTAATGACACCCCAAACGAATCACTTTCTCAACATTAATATTTCTTTTATCTAAGCCTTAAATTCCAGCGAAGAAATTTGGTGGGTTGGCAATGGGATGAGCTAACTGAAGGAAGAAGAAGACCTAAGCCATAATTGTTTAATGGTGTGTAGTACAGTAGGATGTGTATGCTGACGATATAATCCTAACACCCTTCCATTATTGAGCAAATCCAGTTTACTAGTCAACCTGTTTGTGTGCCATACAGGTGAGGCAGTAATTGTTTGAAACAGGTGTTCTGAAAGGACAGGACCCATGAGAATTAGATCCACTGAATATTTAATAACGTTACACTGAACAGCTGTGTCTACAATGCCCTGCATATTTCTTTTGATCAATTGAATAATAGCACAAAGTACCAGACAGACCTTGGAATGGTGTTCATCTTTCAGCCCCACCCTATATAGACTGTTTTGCTATCGAGCCCTCACCATTCCTTGCAAGTAATTATTAATAGTAATGCAAAACAAATAGATTTTCATATATGGTATTGTTAGTTAGTCAAGATTATATAAAGAATTCCAAAATATCTCTCTCACAAAGGAGTGTAACTGTTCAAATTTTCTCCTCAATTTTATTCTGTGGTTTTATAATTCTGACAACTATCTAGAAGACTAGGAAAACATCACAACTTCACAATTTTAGTACTGCATTTATCAGAATAATCAATTTAGTTTCAGCACATTTGAAAATTTCCAAGCAACATACACAAAATGCTGGTGGAACGCAGCAGGCCAGGCAGCATCTATAGGAAGAAGTACAGTCGACGTTTCGGGCCGAGACCCTTCTTCAGGACTAATGAAGTTAGGGTCTTGGCCCGAATCGTTGACCATACATCTTCCTATAGATGCTGCCTGGCCTGCTGCGTTCCACCAGCATTTTGTGTGTGTTGTTTGAATTTCCAGCATCTGCAGATTTCCTTGTGTTTGTGAAAATTTCCAAAGCTGGCTCTGTTTGTCAAGTACAAGTATTTAAGTTGAGAGCCACCTTCTTGTACCACTGCAGTCCTCTGGTGCAGGAGCTCCCACAGTTCTATTGAGGTGGGGGCTGGCATGTTCAGAATCAGTAATAATAAAGAAGCAGGTCAGGGGCCATGGAGAGGGGAACCTGCAGGTGAAGGTGTTCCCATGCTCCTGTTGCTCTTGCACTTCCTGGCTTTAAAGGTCACAGGTTTGAGAGATACTATTAATCAAATTATAAATGGTTTATATTACTGCAAGTTGTGGAAATAGTGGAGGAAATGTATGTTTAAGGTGGTAGATGGTGATCAAGTTCTGGTCCTTGTCCTAGATGGTGTCGAATTTCTTGACAGTTGTCGGAGTTGTACTCATCCGGGAAAATGGAGAGTATTCCACCCATTGGAATACCCTGTGTTTTGCTTGTACTTTGCCAGTGGTGGAAAGGCTTTGGGCTATCGGGAGATGAATCGCAAACCACAAAAATGCCCAGCTACTGATAATCTCTTGTCGTCACAGTATTTCTGTTGCTGGCCCAGTTGAGTTTCTGATGGTCACCTCTTAGCTGTCCTTGGCTGAGGGCTCCATGATGGTATTGCAAGTTGAATATCAAGAATGGGCAGATAATCATTCTTGTTAGAGATGGTCAATGTCTGCCACTTTTGTGGCATAAATATACCATTCCCTTAACAGCCCATGCATGAGCCTTGCCTAAGTCCTGGAGTATGCTAACAGGAGTGACTATTTTGGGTGTTTTGTTTTATAATTCACTTACTGTAATATTATGGACAATTTGCAGAATGTAAACTTTAATTGGAGCTTCCTGAAGCTTAAGTTGCTATTGGTTGTTTATCTTAATATGTCATTAAGAGTCAAACATTATCAGGGCATAAATCACACCGGATTGACACTGGTCAGTATTATGTGAATCGACTGACTGAAGGAACATTTCAGGATTCTCAACTACTGTGAGCAAAAGCAAGAGAAAAAAGGAAATGAGCCTGGAATTTTGTTAACTACTGACCCCTAGTGGTAGTGAAATAGTTCAGCACGTTCAAGGGATAACTGGATATTAAACAAAAAGGGATCACTGGGTTGTGGATGATCTACTTACATAGAATATGTAGCACAATATGGAATCTTCAGTCGAAGACATTGTGCTGACCAGTATAAACCTACTCCATGTTCAATATAACCCTTTCTTCCAGTTATGCCCATGAGGCTGTCTAAGAGTCTCTTAAATGTCCCTATTATACCACTCCCGGAAGGACATTCCAGGCATCTACCACTTTCTGTGTAATATATCTACCTCTGACATCCCCCATAAATTTTCCTCCATTACTTTAAATAGATGTCCTCTGGTATTGGCCAGGGAATAAGTCAATGGCTGTCCCTGTCTATACCTCTTATAACCTTACACAGCTCTATCAAGTAGCTTCTCATCGTCTTTCTAAAATTCAAAGAATCCTAAAATAAGGAGAATCCATTGACCTTATTTAAAATCCATATGCACCACATCTACTGCTCTACCTTCATCGATTTGTTTCATTACTCCCCCTAGAAAGGCTATCAGCCTCATGACACATGATTTGCCTCTCAGAAAGCTATGCTGACTATCCCTATTCAGATTATGCCTCTCCAGATGCTCATAAATCCTGCCCTTAAGAACTGCCCATAAGAAGTGGTAGTTTTCCCACCACTAATGTGAGATTCAGTGGTCGGTAATACTCAAGATCATCCCTATTAACTTTCTTGAACAATGGAACAATTATTACCATCCTCCAGCCTTCTGGTACTACTCTTGTGGCTAAGGATGATACAAAATTCATTGTCAGCACCCCAACAAACTTTCCCCTTGTTTCCCTGGAGACTTGCTGTATAGCTCCCAACACTGCTGTTTTCTTAAGCTTGACATGCTCCAGCAAGTTAGCCTGATCTACATAGTTAACTCACCTTCATCAAAGTCTCCCTCACTGAAGCAAAGTAATTATTAAAGACATCCCTTACCTCCTCTGCTTCCATGCATGTTTCCCCCTTTATCCCTGATCGAACTTACCCACACACCAGTCATCATCCTGTTCTTTGTGTGTGTATATAAAAAATAAAACACATTGGGGTTTTTCCTTAATCCTATTTTCCAAGGCCTTCCCATGTTCTCTTCTAGCTCTTCTAAGTTCCTCCTTAAGGTCCTTCATGGCTACCTTATAACTCTTAAGAGCCCCAACTGATTTTTGATTCCAAAACCTTAGGTATGCTTCCTTTTCCCTCTTGACTAAATGTTCCACCACTCTTGTCAACCATGATTCCCTCACCCTACCATCCTCTCCCTGCCTCAATGGGACAAACCTATCCAGAAGGCAATGCAAGTGCTTCCTAAGCAACCTTTACATTCTTGCTGTACATTCCCCCCCAGGTACATATGCTTTTAATTTGCACTCCCAAATCCTGTCTAATACACTCTCCCAATTAAATCCTTTCCCATATCTTATGCATTGCCATGTGAAGGGTCAGGGATTTGTGGTCATCATCTCCGAAATGCTCACCCATCAAGAAATCCATCACCTGACTAGATCCAGTATGGTCTCTCCTCTAGTCAGTCTGTCCACATAGTGTGTCAGTAATCTGACCTGGACACACCTAACACATTCCGCTTCATCTGAAACCTCTTGCATGAAGGAGATGCCAATCAATATTAGGGCAGTTAAAGTCACCAATGTCAACCTGCCTATTATTTCTGCACCCTCCCAAAAACTGCTTATTTACCTGCCCTTCAGTGTCCCTGTCACTATTATCAACCTAAAGATTACTCTCAAGAGAACTATTGCTGCTTTATCGGTTTCTGACTTCTACCCATACTGACTTAGCAGATGATCTGCAGCCGTGATACTATCCCCAATTAGCAATGTTGCCACTTTTCCTCCCTTCCTACTCCTTCTGAAACATCTAAGCCCCACAATATCAAGCTGCCAATCCTGTCCTTGTAACAGCTAAGACTTTATATTGACCACAGCGTCATAATTCCATGTACTGATCCAGGCTCTAAATCCATCAGCCTTGTATTTCTCGCATTAAAGTAAAACATTTCAACCCATCTAACTGACGGCATTTATGTCCTTTCCACTACCTGTCTTTCTTTATTTTCCCTGTATCTGCCTTTACACCAACTGCTCCATCATTTGACCTAACATTCTGGTTCCCACCCCCCTGCCAATCTAGTTTATTTCCTCCCACAACTCTGCAAACCTATCTTGGAGAACTCTAAGTTGAGACAATTCTCCTATGCATTTTTAAAACATTTTTCAAGATGGTAATAATATGAAACTCTCCCATCTTGGAGACACAAACGTTTTCAGATGGTGGAATCTGGAAATACAAACAAGTCTGATGGGGGATCTCAGAAAACTGAGCTGCATCTATGAGGGGAAATGTTGATAATCCTTTCTGCATACAAATGCCTCTTGAGTAGCTGAGTTCTATGGGGAAAAGTTTTTTGATGTATAGATAAATTATGTATACCATGAGTTTAATTAAGAGTAATGTGTGGGTTACCACAAAATGAAAGAATTATATTAACTATATATAGAGCAAGACAATACTAGTAACTTTAGAGAGAAATCAGGTTGCAGACAGTTTTCAAGAACAGAACCTGAGGATTAACTGTATAGCTTTCTAACAAAATTTAACAGAACTGTTGAGTGTGAAACAGAATCTAACGCATTTAATGATTTTTATGTTTCAAGCCAGTTTAACTAATTCTGCATCAACATTTCTCTGGCATATGTGAAAATTAACAATTTTAAAGGTCTTAATTATATTTATCAAACTACTTGATGGACATAGTATAATAGAAGTAGACAAAAACTGAAAAAAAGAGAGAGATCAACTGTTTTGGAAATTCAAGATCTGAAAATCTGCAATATATTAGGCAACAAAATAAATATGCATATTTGTTTATATTAATGATAAAATAATACATAAGATCATCCCCTTCAAAGAAAATCACTAGGGAAAAGAGAAATTATAAAAAAAATTAACTCTACACAAGAAGCCACAAGTGATTCTTTCCTATTAACAACCCATCAAAATTCTTACACAAACTCTCTTGTGAATTCAATCAGCTGTGTTCGAAGATAACTCTCAGTAGCAGCTAAATTGTTTGTTGACAGCTTGCATAAACTGGAACTAAGAATATTTTCTTCAGAAAATTTGAGAAGTTGGTAATGCAGATAGATAACTGAGAAGGGAGTAAAATCTGACTTTCAAAGTTTAGAATATTTTAACATGTTCATAAATGGTCATAGAAGAGAAAATTAATTCATTATTGCAAAGTAACCATTTCACAAATGTAATACTATCGCTCACCATCTGTAATGTCTTGTTGCATTTTGCTGCAAAATGTGAAATTATTATTAAAAAGCCTAAAACAATTATTGATTTGTATAAATCATTAGTTTATCTCAACAAGAAAGGTAATTGTTTTGTAAAAGATCAGCTAAATATCAACAGAACAGGAAAATATGCAGACTGATGTACAAAATTAATTTGTTCCATCTAGCCTTTAGAGTTATGCATAAGCATAACTATTTGAGAAAAGGATTATGTGGTTCCCACTACCTTTCTTTCTGTTGGTATTCATCACAAGCAGCAACCGGAGCTAACAATTCCAAACATGATATCTCCTGAAAGGTCATTAATATAAAAATTTGATATCTACTGGAAAAGCACGTGTCAATATGCAGTCACACTCTAGTAAATTATTGATATGTTCCTAGCGATGACTCAACAGTAGGTTACTTGGCAACAAGTAATCAAATTGATTGGGCAGTCATTCTGATGTAAATGAGTCAAATAAGCATGCTTTTTAGTTTTGCAAATTTCTATGAACCTGGGCAATGGTGTTAGAAATAGTAACTGTCTATTAAAAACAACCGCAAAAGAAGATTTCTTATCTTAGATGGCACAACTGCAAAAACATCTCGTGTATCACCACAATCAGTTCTCAGTTTTGTTGTTGCAATGTGTAGTGTATATACACAACATTTGGATTTCATTGAGTAGAGAACCAAGTTAAGTTTAATTGACAAGAGACTTGGATCATTTTCATAATGGACAGAAGATATTGCAGTAAAGTGAGAAGATTATGAGGTAGTGAACCCTTAACACCAATCCTTGTGCGTGACAAAGGAAAGGTGCACAAATACATTCTTTTAACCATTCCATTGCATTCCCTCAGTGATGGGAACTGCGGGTAGTCAGAAGGTGCTTCCTTCCCTTCATCAAAACTTTCATTGGAATCTTTAGCTGCAGTTCTTTGTTAATCACAAGTGACTTGAGATACCAGCTGTTGATCTCCAGTTTCCTGTCCTGTTTTTTTTTAATTTTCCTGTAAAGTTCACAAAAGGGAACACTTGGACTAGGACTGAGCTAAGCCACATAACTGGTTGAAATCTGGAAGTGGTAGTCCTCTGTTTCAGTCACAATTACTGCATTCTAAAGGCAAGATGACACAACTGTGGCTAACAAGAGAAGGCAAAGCCAACATAGAAGCCAAAGAGAAGGCATAGAGCAAAAATTAGTGAGAAGTTAGAGGATTAAGAAGCTTTCAAATACCCACAGAAAGAAACTAAAAAAGTCATTAAGAAAGTAAAGATGGAATACGAAAGTAAGCTAACCAGTAATTTTAAAGAAGATGCCAAAAGTTTCTTCAGGTACATAAAATGTAAAAGAGAAGAGTGAGTGGATATCAGACTGCTGGAAAATGATGCTGGAGAGGTAGCAACACAGACAAAATGCTAGAGGAACTCAGCATGCCAGGCAACATCTATGGAAGAAAGTACAGTTGACTGGATATCCAGCATCTGCAGATTCTCTCTTGTTTACGTCTGGAGGGGTAGTAATGGGTGACGAAGAAATGGTGGATGAACTGAATAAGTATTTTGCATCTGTCTTCTCTGTGGAATACTCACGGAGTATGGTAGAACTTCCAGGTGTCAGGGGGCATGAAGTGTGGGAAGTTACCTTAAATAGAAAGAAAGTTCTTCAGAAACTGAAAGGTTTGAAGGTAGATAAATCACCTGGACCAGATAGTATACACCCCAGAGTTCTGAAAGAGGTGGCTGAAGAGATCGTGGGGGCATTAGTAATGATCTTTCAAGAATCACTGGTTTCTGGAATGTTTCCGTAAGACTGGAAAATTGCAAATGAAACCCCACTCTTCAAGAAGGGACAGAGACAGAAAGAAAGAAACTATAGGCCAGTTAGTCAAACCTCAGAGGTTGGGAAAATGTTGGAGTCAATTATTAAGAATGATGACTCAGGGTACGTGGAGGCATATGATAAAATACGCCATAGTTAGCATGGGAATTTTCAAGGGAAAATCATGCCTGACAAATCTGTTGAAATAACAAGCAGGATATACAAAGGAGAATCATCTGATATTGTGTACTTGGATTTTCAGAAGGCCTTTGACAAGGTGCCACACATGAGGCTGCTTAACAAGCTATGAGCCCAAGGTATTACAAGGAAGAGTCCTACATGGATGAAGCAGTGCTGACTGGCAGAAGGCAAAGTGTGGGAATAAAGGAAGCATCTTCTGGTTGTCTGCTGGTGACTAATGGTGTTCCACAAGGGTCTGAGTTGGGATCGCCACTTTTTACGTTATATGTTAATGATTTGGATGATGGAATTGATGGCTTTGTTGCAAAGTTTGCAGATGATATGAAGGTAGGTGGAGGGGCAGGTATTTTTACGTAAGTAAAGAGGCTACAGAGGACTTAGATTGAGAGAATGGGCAAAGAAGTAGCACTGGAATACAATGTTGGGAACTGTATGAATTAGGAAATAAAAGTGTTGACTATTTTCTATATGGAGATCTAATCCAAAAACTGAGGCACAAAAGGACTTGGGAGTCCTTGTGCAGGATTCCCTAAAGTTTAGTTTGAAGGTTGAGTTGGTGGTGAGGAAGACAAATGCAATGCCAGCATTCATTTCAAGAGGAC
Source organism: Hypanus sabinus (assembly GCF_030144855.1). Classification (NCBI taxonomy): domain Eukaryota; kingdom Metazoa; phylum Chordata; class Chondrichthyes; order Myliobatiformes; family Dasyatidae; genus Hypanus; species Hypanus sabinus. The sequence continues at coordinate 41,680,023 of NC_082715.1, read as the reverse complement.
TAGAATATAAAAGCAAGGATGTAATGTTGAAACTATAAAGCTCTGGTGAGACCTCACTTGGAGTATTGTGAGCAGTTCTGGGCCCCTTATCTTAGAAATGATGTGCTGAAACTGGAGAAGGTTCAAAGGATGTTTACGAAAATGCTTCCAGGTTTGAACGGCTTGTCATATGAAGAGCATTTGATGGCTCTGTGCTTGTCTTCACTGGAATTCAGAAGAATGAGGAGTGATCTCATTGAAACCTATCAAATGGTGAAAGGCCTTGATAGAAGGCCTACTCCTATATCTTATATTCTTATGGTTATGGTCTTATATAGGGAAAAACCATGCATAATCTGCCCCACTAGTTTGCTCAAGGTGTTCTTTTCTAGTTGTTGGAGCAGGTGTGGTGGTCTCAAATTGGACGTGATGATTGAGTAGTTTACTTACTATCAGATTTTGGCTGTGGCTTCTGCTATTTCATTGAAGCAAGCAGCATAGTGATGAGTTGCTTCCCACAGACAGAGCAGGTGTCAAAGCAAACAGATATCAGCATTCTTGTCAGCAAATAATGAAGATTGTGCAGCATTTCTCCAGATAACAAAAGACAGTATAATCTTTATTAGAGACTGTGGTGAACTATGTGCCTGTCTGGACACGCCCCCTGCTGACTGCTCCTGTGGCTCCTCCCACAGGCCCCTGTATAAAGGCGATCTGAGGCCTGACGCTCGGCCTCAGTCTCCAGGATGTAGTATGGTGGTCACTCACTCCTGGTTCCTTCTTCCAGTCAATAAAAGCCGATATCTCGCCTTACGTCTCAGTGTGAGTTATTGATGGTGCATCAGAGACTAGGCACTAAAACTCTCAGGACCCCATAGTTTACTTGCCGCTTGAGTGAGTTATTACTTCATGCCATGTTAAACAAAAGATCATGTAATTTATGACCATACTTTTCCGAAAAATATAATTTAATACTTTATTTTTGTTTAAAAACATGTTTAAAATCACATTTTTAATTGAAGTACATTCATCCCAAAGAATTGAATTGACTTTATTACTTACATCCCTCATATACATGAGCAAGAATCTTTACATTACATCTCCATCTAAATGTGCAATGTGCAAGTTATAGTAATTTGTAATTACATATAATTTTTGGTGATTTATAATTATATATATAATTTATAATCAGATGTTACTTTTATCAGTCTTCTACTTTTTTGAGTTACATTTAAAATCAAAAATTATTTCCATATAGTAATTTTAATATCTTTAACATTCAATCCATCATCCCCTTAAAACTAATAAGCTTAAAGACCTTCGCTTCAATACCTCTTTGTGCAATTGTTTCCTCAATCTCCTCACTTGCAGACCCCAGTCAGTTCAGATTGGCAACAAAATCTCCTCCACAGTTTCCGTGAGCGCAGGTGCACCATAAGGCTGTGTCCTCACTCTACTGTTCGACTCACTTTGCACTTATGACTGTGTGACTAAGCACAGCTCCAGTGCCATATTCAAGTTTTCTGATGACACCACTGTCTTAGGCTAAATCAAAGGTATTGATGAATGAGCATAGCCAACGGAGATTGAAAATCTGGCTGAGTGGTGCCACAACAACCACCTCTCACTCGATGTCAGCAAGACCGAGGAGCTGATTGCTGACTTCAGGAGGAGGAAATCAGAGAGCCAGTCCTCATTGGAGGATCAGAGATGGAGAGGGTCAGCAACTTTAAATTCCTCACTGTTATCATTTCAGAGGATCTGTTCTGGTCCAGTACAGAAATGCAACTATGAAGAAAGCGCAGAAGCACCTCTACTTCCTTAGGAACTTGCAAAGATTCAGCATGACATCTAAAACTTTGACAAAATTGTATAGGTGTGTGGTTTTAAAAAGCAAACACGAGGAAATCTGCAGATGCTGGAAATTCAAGCAACACACACAAAATGCTGGTGGAACGCAGCAGGCCAGGCAGCATCTATAGGGAGAAGCACTGCCGATGTCAGGACGAAGGGTCTCAGCCCGAAACGTTGACAGTGCTTCTTCCTATAGATGCTGCCTGGCCTGCTGCGTTCTACCAGCATTTTGTAGGCATGTGGTGGTGAGTATATTGACGCTGCAACACAGCCTGCTATGGAAACACCAATGTCCTTGAATGGAAAATTCTACAAAAAGTAGTGAATACGGCCATCCCCACCACTGAGCACATCTACACAGAGCATTGTTGCAGGAAAGCAGCATCGATCATCAGGAACCCCCACCACCCAGGTCATGCTCATCTCTTGCTGCTGCCACCAGGAAGAAGGTAGAGTAGCCGCAGGACGCAGACCACCAGGTTCAGGAACAGTTACTACCACTCAACCATCAGACTCTTGAACCAAATGGGATAACTTTACTCAACTTCACTCGCCCCATCACTGAAGTAATCCCGCAATCCATGGACTCACTTTCAAAGACTCTTCATCTCATTTTCTTGATATTTATTGCTTATTTATTTATTATTATTTATTTGTTTTTGTATTTGCACAGTTGGCTTTTGCACTTGGGTTGAATGCCTAGTTGGTGCAGTCTTTCATTAGCTTTATTATGGTTATTATACTATTATAGTTTTATTGAGTATACTTGCAAGAAAATGAATCTCAAGGTCGTATAGAGTGACATATATGTACTTTGATAATACATTTACTTTGAACTTTGAACCTGAATAAATCTTCAATTCTATTAACATACATCAATTACTATTTCCTCATACCAGTAAATTTGAAAAAATATACTGTATAAGTTCTAAAATTTATAAAATTGTAGTTCAATTGTTCAAAATAATTAATGTTTTGACAATGTCTTCTGTGTGTATGTGTGTGTTTAAAAGAAATGACCCCATCATACATTCCTTAACAACCAAGATACAATTTCAGTATAATATTGCATTCAATTTCTATTTTAGAAAATTTTCTAATGTTAAGAACGTATTCAAAAATGAATATAAAAATTTTCCTAAATACCACAGAATCTATGGATGTTCTTTGTTTCACCTCAAAACAGAACAGAAATGTTCTGAGACAAAAATTTGTTTCATAATTACTGTACTCAAGGAAGAAAACATTGTTGGGTAACTGTAGAGTTTTCTCTAAAATAGGAAATATCACCATAACTATCTCCTTTAAAGTCAAGCAGTTATAAAGATTTAGAGTCATCTTCTATTTTCTGCAGCAGGACTTTTTCTGCCTCAATTGATTTATTTATTTAACTGGTATATTTTTAAGACGGTTAGCAGAACCCGAAACCTCACCAAACCCACTCCAAAAGTGACCATGTCTGTCTCTCTGCTTGAGCTAAAATATGCTTTTGAACATTGTAAATTTTAACAACTTTGATGCTGAAATGTCGTTTAACTTTGTGACCATCGTATGTTCAAGAAATAGAATGAAGTGGCCATTAACTATACCAATTTGAGGATAAACCCAATTATACCACAAGGGCTAATTCCAAGAAATCCACGTCTTAAGGGAACTGTATTGTACTACAAACATTGGAAAATTTGGAAGTTTTCATATTGCGTACTGTGAAAAAAAGCATATGCATTTTTGTGACTCAATGGAAAAGTAAAATAGTCCATCTAAATATGAAAAAATATAAAACTTGCATTAGATAATTATGGGGCCATTTCGCCATCAATCTAATGAGCCTCAAAATGAACCTCATAATGCAAGATTTTGACTTTAAATGTTCACAGTACCCATCCCCACACAAATGCTGCTTGACCTGTTGAGTGTCTCCGGCATTTTGTTGAGCCTCAAAATGATTCCTTGATTCACACAAATCTGATACATAGAATCATAGTACACTACAGCACAGTACAGGCCCTTCAGCCCTCCATGTTGTGCCGACCCATATAATCCTTAAATAACAGTACTAAACCCACACTACCCCATAACCTTCCATTTTTCTTTCATCCATATGCCTGTCCAAGAGGTTCTTAAATACCCCTAATGTTTTAGCCTCCACCACCATCCCTGGCAAGTCATTCCTGGCACTCACAACCCTCTGTGTAAAAAAACTTACCCCTGATGTCTCCCCTAAACTTCCCTCCCTTAATTTTGTACATATGCCCTCTGGTGTTTGCTATTGGTGCCCTGGGAAACATACTGACTATACACCCTATCTATGCCTCTCATAATCTTGTAGACCTCTATCAAGTCCCCTCTCAAGTCCTCACACTCTTAAGTAACTGACCATTAATCCTGTACTCAGTCTTCTGGTTTGTCCTTCCAAAATGCATCACCTCACACTTGTCTGGATTGAACTCCATCTGCCATTTTTCTGCACAACTCTATATCCCCTTGTAACCTTCAACCACCTACAGCTCCATCTACAACTCCTCTAATCTTTGTGTCATCCACAAACTTACTCACCCATCCTTCCGCCTTTACATCCAGGTCATTTATGAAAATCACAAATAGCAGGGGTCCTAGGACGGATCCACTAGTCACCGACCTCCAGGCAGGACACTTTCCTTCCACAACTACCCTCTGCTTTCTTCCTTTAAGCCAATTTTTTATCCAAACAACCAAGGTTCCACTTATCCCATACCTGATGACTTTCCGGATGAGCCTCTCATGAGGGACCTTGTCAAATGCTTTGCTAAAGTCCACATAGACCACATCCACTGCCCTATCCTCATCAATTTCTTGTGTTACCTCTTCAACAAACTCATTCAGGCTTGTGAGGCACGATCTTCCCTTCACAAAGCCAGGTTGACGATCCATGAGTAAGCTGTACTTCTCCAAATGCTCATAGATCCTATCCTTAAGAATCCTTTCCAGTAGTTTGCATACCACTGACATAAGACTCACCGGTCTATAGTTCCCAGTTTTCTCCCGATTACCTTTTTTAAACAAGGGAACTACATTTGCCATTCTTCAGTCCTCCAGCTCTTCCCCTGCAGCCAAAGAATTCAAACATCATGGCTAATGCTCCTGTGATCTCTTCTCTCAATTCCCACAACAACCTGGGGTGTATCATATCCGGCCCTGGGGATTTATCAATCTTAATGTTTTTAAGAATATCCAGCACTACTTCTTTCTTAATCTCCACACTATCCAGCACACAGGCCCGCTCTACTTCGACCTCATCCTGATGAAGATCCTTTACACTTGTGAATACTGAAGCAAAGTATTCATTTTGGACCTCCCCAACCTCCTCCGCTTCCAGGCACATGTTGCTCTCTTTATCCTTTAGCAGTCCCACCTTCGTTCTCGTCAACCTCCTATTCTTCACATACGCATAGAACACGTTGGGGTTCTCCTTAATCCTACATGCCAAGGCCTTCTCATGTCCCCTTCGAGCTCTCCTAAGTCCTTTCTTTAGCTCCTTCCTGGCTAATCTATATTTCTCATAAGCCCCTCCTACTTCCTGCTTCTTACATCTAACATATGCTTCCTTTTTCCACTTGATGAGTTGCCTCACATGTTTCGTCAGCCACGGTTCCCTTTTCCTACCATTTTTTCCTTGCCTCAGTGGGACAAACCTATCCTGAACCCAGCTCAAGTGGTCTCTAAACTTCTCCCACATTACTTCTGTGCTTTCCCCTTTGAACATCTGTTTCCAATTTACTCTCTCAAGTTCCTGTCTCATCCCTTCAAAGTTAGCCCTTCCCCAGTTAGGCACTTTACCATTTTGTCTGATTTTATCCCTTTCCATAGCTATGCTGAAGCTAAGGGAGTTGTGGTCACTCTCACCAAAATGCTCCCCCACCAAGAGGTCTGTCACCTGACCAGGTTCATTACCCAGAACTAGATCCAGAATGGCCTCTCCTCTCGTCAGCCAGTCCACATACTGTGTCAGGAATCCTTCTTGAACACACCTGACAAAATCAGCCCCATCTATCCCCCTTGCACTCAGGAGGTGCCAGTCATTATGAGGGAAGTTGAAATCACTCATAACTTCTACCCTGTATTTCCTGCACCATTCTAAAACCTGCCTGCTTATCTGCTCCTTGGTGTCCCGAGGGCTATTTGGGAGCCTGTAGACTACTCCCAGCACAGTGATTGATCCCTTCCTATTTCTGACTTCCGTGGACACTCCTTCTGCAGCGTCCTCCCTTTCTATAGCCGTGATGCTATCCCTGACCAGCAAAGCCACTCCCCCCCTTTTCTACCTCCCATCCTATTCCTTTTAAAACACCTGAACCCTGGGAGTTACATCATCCCATTCTGTCCTTCCTCCAACCAAGTTTCAGTAACGGCCACAACATCATAGCTCCACGTACTATTCCATGCTCCAAGTTCATCCTCCTTGTTCCTAATACGCCTAGCATTGAAATAGACACATTTCAACCCCTTTAACTAGATACAATAATGTTCTGTCCCCTGCCTGTCCTTCCTCATCAACTCAGAACTCTTAGCATCATGCCCTTGTCCTTCTACCTTAATCCTTGCACTCACATTCTGATTCCCACCCCCCACCCCGCCAAACTAGTTTAAACCCTCCCCAACAGCTCTATCAAACCTGCCCACCAGGTTTCCATTAGATTGTTCACTATCGTCAAGCAAAAGACAAATGTTTTCTTTTTTACAGAGAATTATTCATTTGGTATGAAGCAAAGGATATTGTAATTTTAAACATTTTGACTGGTTTGATACCCAGTGACCTTACAAAAATTTATAATTATGAAATGCCGATTGAAGAAATTCACAGGGTTAAGATAGTGAAACCAGTAAACGTGCAATCACCATTCCATAGAATGGAAATTGAATTTTTTTTTGGTATGCTAACAAATAACCTAGAGATCCCAGGTATTTGAAGGGCAGATGTGTTATTTGTAATTTGCTGAGCAGGCAACATAGACAAAAGGGGACTCTCACATCACTAATGCTGCTTGAATATATACGTATGTCAGATTATAATAATATTTATTATAATAGTTTGAATTGATGCAGTATTTACAAGGAAAGGGGAAATTTAAGTTAAGATTGTTGTAAATGAATATGAGACACAAACAAATTTTAAAATTAAATTCCCTATATTATTTATATTAATTTCTTATATATACATTATTAACCTATTCAGCCAGATAGATTAATAATGTAAATTAAGACCATGTAGATCGTACTAATCTCAGAAACAGCATCAGATCCTGGGAATGAAGCACAGTTCATTTGGCAATGAAATCTTGCTGACTCAATTCATGGATTGGGATATTTGTTGAAAGGCTCCTCTTTGGGACAATCAATGCAACCAGAGTGAAGGGCTTCTCAAACCTATTAATGACAGTGTTTTGTAGTGAAAATTGGTGTGTAACTAATTGTGTAATCAGTGAAAGATGGAGTGAATAGAATGCTTATATTCAAAGATACAAGTAATTGGAACATGGAATATCCATATTGCTTTTGCATTTGGTAATTGCGCACAACTAACTTTATTGAGTATTTTGATAATGAAGTAGTGAGCATCATTGAGGGAAATGTGGTTGGTATTGTTACAATTTGAGATCATTTAAGAATGAAGCTCATTAAATAAAATTGACAACAATAGATAAAAATTGGCCAAATTACTGGAAATAGGTCATTGTTCTGGCTAACAGTAATATGCAGTGGAGATTCCAAAGAATCAAAGTTCAAAGTAAACTTCTTGTCAAAGTACACATATGTCATGATATACAACCCTGAGATTCATTTTCTTGTGGGCAATCACAGTAAATAAAAGAAACATAACTGAGTCAATGAAAAATCACACCCAACAGGATGGACAACAACCAAAGTGCAAAAAAACAACAAACTGTGCAAATACAGAAAGAAAGAAAGGAAGGAAGGAAGGAAGGAAGGAAGGAAGGAAGGGAGGGAGGGAGGGAGGAAGGGAGGGCTAACTAGAGGGTACTTTCTGCAATATGAGGATGTATGGTTAAGCAGAATGGCTTTTTGAAGCAAAAGTTGTAAGATTATGGAGATAAGCCCTTGGCTTAAAAGAGGTTTCAGTGAAAGGACACAGGAAAGAACATAACAGTTTTGCTTTTGATATTCATCCTCCTGCAAGTTGTAGAAATTCAGGGAACCTCATGGTCTCCCTGATGATTGCTTCTGCAGAAAGAACACCCAAGTTTATCACTCAAGGAAATGGAGCCTGAGTTAAATGTTCTCAAGCCATCCAGAAGGCTGAGAACCTCATAGGTGACATCAATACTGTGGTGGTCACACCCAGGGTACAGCCTACATATATTTGGACAAGTTCAAAGAATTGTAAGAGGAGTAGGCATTCATTTCAGGGATTCCTCTCACAAACAAGTATACACTCTTGGATACACTTGAGGGTAATGTTTTTTCAGGGACTAGCAGCAGTAGTCAGAGCTCTGATGTTGTGACTGGCTCTGAGGCTCAGAGGGGAAAGATGAGTCAGACAGGGCAATAATGATAGCAAACTTGATAGTATGGAGATATAGGAGATTCTTTGGTCTCGAAAGAAATCTGATGATGGTATGTTGCCTCCCAGATGCCAGGGTCAAGGACGTCTCTGAGCAGATACACAGAATTCTCAAGGGGAGGGTGAACAGCCAGAGGCCATTGTACATGTTGGTACCAATAACATAGGTAGGAAAAGGAATGGGGTCTTTAGAATGTGAATAGGAGATTAGGTAAGAAGTTAAGATGAAGGAAGTTAATAATCTCTGGATTATTCTGTCATGCACCATTAAGGTCAGAAGTAAAAGGATAGGCCAAATAAATTTGTGGCTGAGGAGCTGGTGCAGGGGGGCAGGTGTTCTGATTCTTGGACTATTGTCAAAAAAAGGACAGGTTGAGCAAACCAAAGAGGGAAAATTTACCAGTAGGACATGGGAGGGTTTAAACTAGATTGGCCAGAGGGTGACACTGAACAAGAACAACCCATGAGATAAAGCGGTAACCAGTGAGAGAAAGTCATAATTAGAATAGCCAGGAGCCCAATAAAGGCAGGTGCAGGAATACTTATTCATTCAACTGCATTTATTTCAGTGTTTGAGGAGCATGTTAGAGAAATTGCTCATAGTTATAATAATAGGGCCGTACTAGAGGGAGATTTTAACTTCCACAGTATTGACTGGGCTATCCAAAGCGCTAAAGGCCTGGATGGAGCGGAATTCATGAAATATGCCTAAGGTTGTTTTCTGAGTCAATAAGTAGAGGGCCCTACTTGGGAAGCTACAATACTGGGCTTGTTAGGAATAAGGCAGGCAAGTAACTGAAGAGGCAGTTGGGGATTACTTTGGCGGTAGTGACCATAATGCTATTAGTTTTAAGAGATGTAAAAAGATAGGTCAGGTCCATAGGTCAAGGACTAAAACTGGAACGGGCTAATTTGGTAGAATAATAAAAGGTTATTTGGGTGAGTCTGTTTGAAAGGAAAAGAATGAATGGCAAGTGGGGGGCTTTTAAGAGAGTCCAGGAACAGCAATATCTTGCTGGGGTGAAGAGTAAGCCTGTCAAGTTTAGAGAACCTTAGCTGATGAGAGATATTCAGGCTCTGGTCAAGGAAAGGAAAGCAAACAAATCTCTTGATGACTATATAAAAAAGATGAAGAATACTCTTGAGTGAATTCAGAAGGTTAAAGAGAGGAACTGAGATGGATCTGGCAGGTAAGGTCAGGGAAGATCCTAAAAGGTCTACAGCTATATTAAGAGGAAAAGAGTGGCTAGAGAGAGAGTAGGACCCCTTAGTGATCAGTAGAGTCACCTATGTCTTGCGTCACTGGACATGGATATTAGCAACTTGTGGTAAACTATGTGTATACCTGTCTGGACACGCCCCTCTGCTGACTGCTCCTGTGGCTCCTCCCACAGACACCTGTATAAAGGCGATTGGAGGCACTGCTCCTCCCTCAGTCTCCAAGATGTTGTGATCACGTTTGCAGCTAATAAAAGCCTATCTTTTGCCTCCCGTCTCCGAGAGTTATTGATGGTGCATCACAACTATTTCTCCTCACTGTTGACTGAGCAGAAAATCATGATTGCTCAAGAGACAAGGGAAAACAAGTGGATGTTTTAGAAGACATTCCAATTACCAGGAAGGAGGTATTTGCAGCCTTTCAGACCATTAAAGAGGATAATCCACTGGAGTGTATCCTTGGACTTTGTGGGAAGCTAGAGAGAAATTGTTGAAGCCCTTGCATCCACAATAATACAGTTTCATCAACATTATACAGTCCCTGAAGACTGTAAGTTGGTGAATGTTGTTCCTTTGTTTAAAAAGGCTAGCAAGGACAAGTCAGGTAATTACAGGCTAGTCAGCCTGACATCACTAATGGGGAAGTTACTGGAAGGAATTCTGAGAATCAGAATTTACTAGCATTTGAACACATGGAGTCTGATTAAAAGGAGTTAACATGCTTTTGTGCATGGGAAGTCTTGCTTGAGAACTCCTTTAAAGACTTTTACAGAAGTGAGCAAAAAGATAAATGAGGGTAGGATAGTGGATGTAATCTACTTGGAATTTAGCAAGGTCTTTGACAAGGTCCCACATGGTGTGAAAGATTAAGTCCCATGAAATCCAGGAAGAATTTGTTAGAAGGATTAAAATTGGTTCACGATGTTTGCAAGGTTTGGTATTGGGACTCTTGTCATTAATATAAATGATTTGGATGTCAATGCATAAGGCTTGATCAGTAATTTTCAGAAGACACAAAATTAAGATGTGCTGTTCTTCATGACTAAGTTTATTACAGAATAGAAGGGATCTTATTCAGTTTTCAAAGTGGGCTGAAGAGTGGCAAATGGATTTCAATGCAAAGTGAGGTAATGCATTTTGGAAAGACAAACCAGCATAAGACTTATATTATGAATGATGGGGCACTAGGGATCAGGGGGACTTGGAGTCTAAGTGAATAGTTCACTGAATGCAATGCTACAGATAAAATGGATAATGAAAAATAGTGCTCAGTACATTGGCCTTCGGTCAGGGCACTGAGTATAAGAGTTGGGACATTCGATTGCAGTTCTATAATTTGCTGATAAGGCCACACTTGGAGTACTCTGTAGCGTTTTGGTCACCCTGTTACAGGTAAGATGTGGTTAAACTGGAAAAATTTAAAGGATGTTACTAGAACTAGAAGGTCTGAGATAAAGGGAGAAGCCGGGCAAGTTAGGTTTTTATTCCTTGGAAATGGGAGAACGAGGTGATACTTCAGCAACATTTAACATTATGAGAGGCAAAGAGAAGATAGGTGGTATTTTGTCTTTTCCCCAGGGTAAGGAAGTCCAGAACTAGGAGGCATAGATTTAAGGTAAGAGGGAAAAGATTTAAAAGGAACATGAAGTGCAACATTTTCACACAGAGCATGTTGAGTATATGGAACGAGCTACCAGAAGAAATAGTTAAGGCAGGTACGATAGTATACCTTAAGAAACACTTGAATAGGCACGTGAACGATGGGCCTAGAGGATCTGGGTAGAATGCAGGGAATTGGGTGGAAACAGACTCATTGTCTGAAGGGGCTGTGTTCATGCTATATTGCTCTATAATTCTGAGATGATGAACATTGGTTCAGCCACAACTGGAGTACTGTACCTAGCTCTGTATGCCAGTATTTCAGTAGAATATCATCATCATTATGTGCCATGTTGCATGACATGCGTGATCGTGGTCTCACGACCATGATTGTTCTTGGCAAACTTTTCTACAGAAGTGGCTTGCCATTGCCACCTTCTGGGCAGTATTTTTACAAGATGGGTGACCCCAGCCATTACCAATACTCTTCAGAGATCGTCCGCCTGGCGTCAATGGCCGCACAACCAGGACTTGTGATATGCACCAGCAGCTCATGCTCCCATTTCTCCATGTGATTCTGATCAGTGGGATGATGCAGGTGCTTCCCTTGCCCAAGGGTGATCTGCAGGTTAGCAGAGGGACGGAGTGCCTTACACTTCCTTTTGTAGAGACTGAACTCCACCCGCCGTACAGAGTATAGGTTTACAAAAATTATTCCAGGCTGCGAATGGGTGAAAGACCAAAAGAACACCAGGAAAATTCCCTGAAAAATATTAATTTAGTTCTTTTCAACCACCTGAAGTACAAACTGGATCTCCACCCACACCACCCCACCCACTACATCCAAATGAGTCCTTCATACTGACAGCACAGTCCACCCACCACACCTGTGATTTGTTCCTTGTGTTTAAAATAAGCTGTGGGCTTGAAATGTCCATATTTTTGACTCAGTGTGGGCACTGCACCAAGACTAGCACTTGTAGTGCGTGGAAGCTGTCAGAAACCAAAGTGAACGGGGGCAGATGAAAACATGCTGAGCTGCTGTCAAGGTAACGTATTTGTGTTCTGCTACTTGAAAGAGCTAACATAATCAATGTCAGCCATGTCACAAGGAATCCAATAAGTTTCTTGCTTGGGTGTAATCACAGACAGGAAAGGAGTTGCTTTCTATTTGTAAAGTAGTAAGATGCTGATTGCATTTATATTTAGGAACTAAATATAAGGAGAAATCATATGTATAAAGGAACAATTGTTCAAAAATTCTTTGCTTGATTATTTACAAATACATTGCTACTGTATTGTGACACATTATCACATTGCTTATATTTCATTACTTTTGTTGGTCATCTATTACCCAAATATCAAATCATGTTTTGAAAGAATTTCACTGAAGCTATTTGCCATTTAACTATGTAGAGTGTTGATATAATATTCTAGTATTTTAGCTCTACAAGGAATGCTGTGATTAGTTAGACCTGCAAGTTCAGAAATGTGTGGGTTTGTTGTAAATTACCACTAAGTCAGCATTTATAAAGATGTTTTCTGGGTGATTTTGCTTTTATTTTATTCCTACTGTATTTCATTGCTACTTCGGAATATTTTCAGTGGGTAAACCTGCTGTGGTCACCACAAAACACAGAAATGATGTGACTGATTTTGTGATTGCAAGACAAAAATCCACGTGTCACACCGTTCAGGTACTGGCTTATATCTTTATAAAGCAAAAGAAAAACAGATTCTCAGTGTTCCCTCCATTTTTCCACACTGCCGTTGTCACATCCAAAGGGTTTAATGTTGGAATGAAGCCAGTCTGGTCATGAACAATGGGACATGTAAATTTTGTATGTTTTATGTCTCTGTTTCCTATGTAACAGCGAGTTTTTGTTTTATGCTAGCACACTTTCTCCATGAACTAGAGCCTTTAATTTATGCAACAATTTCTTATGTGACAACCTGTCAAATGCCTTTTAGAAATCTAAAATGCACCACATCTACGGGTTCTGCTCTCTCAGTTCTCCATGTCACACCCTCAAAGAATTCCAACAAATTACCTTTAATAAAACTATATTGACTAGGATGGATTATATCAGCTTTTCTAAATTGCTGGAGGAGCTCAACATTCAAATGACATTTATTATCAAAGTATGTATAAACTATACAACCTTGAGATTTGTCTGTTTACAGGCAGCCACAAAACAAGAAACCCAAAAGACCAACAAACACCAAATGCAGAGAGAGAGAGAAAAAGCACAAATTGTGCAAACGATAAAAACAAGCGACAGCATTCAGAACAAAAGTGAGTGCAAAGACACTGAGCAGGCCCACAACTTCGGCTTGATTTCATCACACAGTGGAGAAAACATCACCAAGCTCAAAGCAGCCGGAGCAGGCCCACTGCCTCAGCCTTAGTGCAGACATTGCAGAGCTGTGAGCAGTGGCGGCCCAGCCCTGAACTCCAGCCCAGACCCTGCTCAATCCACCCTGCTCACCATTTAAACAGATCATTCCTTGCTCTGACACATCAATACGCTCTAGGCCTGGACCTCGCCACCACGTTACAGCCTGTCCCCAACCTTTCCAAATCGGCCCTGCATGCAGATTGATCAGACCTCACTCTCAGCTTGGTGAATGGCCTCCAAAACTCTTCCACTCTGACTTTACTCCGCTTCACATGCCCCAACTCCATATCTCGACCTCACTCCAACCACTTTTCCACGTGCTCTGACTTTGCTTCGCACCTATATTGCCTCGACCCTCAAGTTAACCTCGCCTTCGCTCATCTCTTCATTGTGGTGATCACTTACCATAATTTTATACAGAAAAAGTGTTAATAATGAAGTATTTAGTTGTATATCTTGCTTTGGGAACCACTAGTAAGTTGTCACTAGTCTTCAGTCAGGTCACTAGTCTAAACAGATCAGGTCAGGCAGCATTTGTGAAGAGAAATACACATTTAACATTTCAGACAAGACTCTTCGTCTGGACTCACTTCGAAGGATTCACTAGTCCAGATAAAGATTAGCGTTCTCTAACATTTTAAACTGCCTCACCTTACATCTTTTCTCCCTTTTTGAACAAGAGAATCATGTTTTTTTTTAATTATTTATTTATTGAGATACTGTGCCCTTTCAACCCAGCAACCCCTGATTTAACCCTAGCCTAACCATAGGGCAATTTACTATAAGCAATTAACTTACCATCTTTGGACTGTGGGAGGAACTTTATACATCAAGTTAGAAGCTTTAAGAGAAATATAGGTAGCAGTAGAGCTTGTGGTTATGGTCTTCGGCCCATCTCTTGGCCACAGACCAAACACTCACTTCAGTTGGCAGTTGAGCTTCATATAATTAAAACAGCCCAGTGAGCATCATCATTGGCCCAGCAGAGCCCTGTAAACCTCTCTGGCCCAATTAAACCAAAACTCAAAATTCAACTATTGACAAGTATTCAAATGGTTCTTGCAGGTAATCATTTGATTTAGTGGATGGTGGTCTTTTGTGAATTTAATTCCTATTTGAGGAAAGGAAAAGTGTAAAGATTTAACATAGTGTTTACCACATCTTCGTATATCAAATGACTCAGATCAGCCTCAAGCACTGACAAATCCTAGAATCAAAGCTGCCAGCTCATTAGACACTGGAGGACAACAGGGAGATCAAGGGAGGCGAGGTGTAACAATATGAATCAAACAATGTATTGAAATTACATAGTTTGATCCATTTATTTGAGCAATAAAGCTTTTCAACTAATAATGGTATGGCTTTGAAGAAGCACAGAATTCAAGTATGGTATTAACTTATAGTTATTTCTATTTTAAAATATGTATGGAAATGTCCAATAAACAATGAGCGGTGGTGCTAGAAATGGGAAGGTATATGACTATATACCCAGCTTTATCTAACATTTAAGGTAAAGTCTACAGATGGGGAAATCCAAGCAACACACACAAAATGTTTCAGGAACTCAACAGGTCAGGCAGCATGTACGGAAATGAATAAACAGTCAATGTTTTGGACTGAGACCCTTCTTCATGACACGTGTGTAACAGAGTATTCATGCAACAGCAACAGGGTTCATTGCTGCACTCACAATTTAATGTTTTCGAGAGAAGTAGACTAAAAAACCAACACAATCTGCAGTGATAAATTCAGAATAAACCTTCATAGTAAGAAAATTGTTCTGACTTTTAATTACTGTTAAATTCAGAACTAGGTAACAACCTTTTCTTTCTTCAGTCCTCACCCAAATGTTATAATCGTGCCAGGCAGTATCTATGGAAACAAGTAAACAGTTGACGTTTCTCACCGAGACCCTTCACGATGAAGCATTTTGTGTTGCTTAGATTTCTAGCATCTCCAGGTTTTCTCTTGTTTGTGATTTGAAGCAAGGAACTACTTTGTACCATGGATCCAAAAGGAATGCACAAGATCTAAAAAAAGATTATGTGTAACAGTTAATCTTGTGAGATGAACATCAGTGGAGATGCACACCATCCTTTAATTAGCTGATTTCATTTGTAAATGAAGTTCAAAGAACTTGGTGAACTGACTTTTGTCAGTTCCATATAGGAGTAGTTCCATATGCAGTGTAGTATTTATGTGCTCTATGTGGACTTAAGGGAGCAGATTTCAATTTTTACTGTGTTACCAAATGGGAGCATAGTTTAGTTTGATAACATAGTAGTGGTTTGCAAGTGAAGTGTGGGTTTCAACCTTCAACCTACATGTAGAACTGTTATTACCGTACAACATACAGTGGTGTCCTGAGAACCCAATAGTGCTGTCACTTGACCATATCCATTGTTTCCACTTGTCAGTCTTCTAATGGCTGTGGAGCCTCTGATGTGTCCAGCATTGTCCTACACAGATAGGAGCTGGTACTTTTTAAAAAAGCACTCTGCAGGGAACCATTAAAGAGGGAAGTGCTTTATATGATTCAGTTATTCAGTTGTATTAGAGTAGTCCATTGTGTGAATTCAGAACAAAGTAATAGTTAACATCTGTCTTGTGGAACATAACAGGATTGAAATGTACCACTGAACATGGGGTAAATTCTATCAGACTGACTTTAATTATTTACAATCAGCAATTAATTAAGAAAGCAGCTAGAATGAAATTAATAATAAATAAATAGCAATAAAAACGTTACATCATTTACAGTTGCACTTCAGGTAAGAGTACCTTAAAAAGTGTGAAACCAGTAACTTCTATTAGAGAGATAAAAATAACTGGGTAACGGATAAAAGATGAGGAAATAGTTGACAAATATTGTGATGTTTGATCGTATAAAGAAAATTTGCAATATGTTTGAACTTTGGTAGTAAGTTACAATGTTAGGATTACATCATATACTGATGAGAAAAGTGTTTTGAGTTATGTTTAAGTGTATTTTCACAGATAATTGTAGTTTCAGTAATTGTGTTTGTCACTTCTGCCCTTGAAATGGAGGATGGTACCGGTGTGAATGACTGATCTAAGCATTCTCTTCAGAGTCTCATATTCTCCACATCTCATGCAACATTCAACAAGTGCCCTCTCACAGTTCTGGTCTCTTATCTCTGTCCCATTTAAAGTGTATTTTTGGTCCCATTTTCCAATGTTGCTTTCCCTTTTTGAACGCCATCAATATTACCCTCAAGATGGCCTTAAAAATGAATAAGAGGAGCAACATATTCTGAGGAATTTTTTATTTTATACTTCCCAACGTGGGAAATTTTGACGAGTGCCAGAAATTCAAAGTGTGGAAGCAAGTGTTCTAAACGGTATGTAGCATTCATGTATTGTCATTGATGAAGAAGGCATTTTATTGAGAAAATCAACTCGATCCATAAAATACAACATATGCATTTTATTTTTAATTCAGCAATAAACTACAGTGTGCATTTGAGACAAGTAGCTTTTAATGAAAATTTCAAGTAAAATCAATGATGAGTAATGTGTTTCAAAGCTCTTCTAATTTGATCTGATACCGAGAGATATGCTGTTCTTAAGAAATTGAGTGAATCATGTTTAATTTAGGTAATTTATTTATATAATGTGCACTTTATTTAATATATTCAGATACTACAATGGTTTCTAATTACATTTCTGATTCAAAATGTTGAAATTTGACATTAGCATGAAATATGCCCATTAAATATAATAATGAAAGCATTAGTTGCATGGCAGCAATAAAGCTAGTAACTAAAAAGCAGCAAAGTTATCTTTGGAAAAAGCTAATCGAGCCTTAACAAATTTGCAAAAATGTTCACGCAAAGCTTTATTATTTTGCTCAGCATAATTAATTTAGGACAGTAATTTAAAATCTTGTTTACAACAATATGATATTCTATTATCTGATTGAATAGAAACAGCTTTAAAATGTGATAGTACTAACTGTCCTGGAGGTCTGTTTCTTACTCTGAGTATCTAATCAAACATTATTTCCTAACTGTAACTTTTGAGGCTATTTTTAATTTCCAAGCTGTGGTACTTTGGAATTTTTAAAATGAAATTTTGTTCTATATTGCATGACATAAACCAGTTAAAATAAAAAAGATAAATTATTTACCTTGAGATCAGAGTGTGGGATTCTGAAAGATTATATTTATTTTGCAAGTCTTCTTTGGTGTTATTTATATATGATTATTAAATAGTATTAACAAAAGATATTTTAACATGCATTGGCCATAAACTACTGAATTATGAGAACAAATTGCACTTGAGCACAAAGATATGAAAATCCTTTGCTGTTGTCTGAAACTGTTGGAATGGTCTCAGCCATGATCTAATCATTAACTGCTGACTTTAAAGAATCAGCAACAGATTGTTGTTAATTTTCTATTGTCTAAAGAAGGGTGGCAAGGTGGAGGTATGTCTCAACTAAAGGATGTGTAAGGCACTCATTCCTTCCGCTAGCCTCCAAGTCACCCCTGAGCAAGGTGCAGTGCCTGGTTAACGCCCCCCTACACACACCCCTCCCCACTGATCAGGTTCATGTGAAGACATGGGAGTAGTTGGTGCATATCACAGATCCTAGTTATGCGACCACTGAGACCAGGCAGACAATCTCTGAAGTGTATTGATATTGTTAGTGGTCACCCATCTGGTAAAGACGCTGCCCAGAAGAAGGCAGTAGCAATGGGAAACCACATCTGTAGAAAAATTTGCCATGAACAATAATGGTCAAGACCATGATTGCCCACATCATACGACATGGCCTATAATGATTGAATGAAGGAATGAAAGGAATTGGGAAAATGAACGTTTAAAACAGAAGGAGCATTTGCTTTCTCTTTGGCACCACTAGCACTTTAACTCCAAGGTCTTGTGAAGCAATGAAGCCTTTGTCTCATTAATAGTTGTCAGTCAAAACCTGATATTTCAACTTGCTGTCAGAATATGAGTGTTCCTTACTGGCCCCATAGGAGAAAGCCAGATTAACTACTTAGCAGGCTCAGTGGAGGCAAGATCATTTGTCTAGCCAAAACAAAGTTATTGTTTTCAATGGTTAATCTTTGTGGCAGTTGAAGAAGCAATCTAGGTTGGACTCAAATAGCCTTGGCCAGACCACCCTTCACTGCACACTTGAAAGAGGCCCTCCTTCCAAACCTCTGGCTATGGTCATCTGTCTATCTGCTGGCCGCAGGCTAAACATATGCTTCAGTTGGCACTTGAGCTTCATGTAATTAAAACAGGCAGGTGAGCATCACCATTACCCAACCAGAATTACGTGTGCCTCTTAGATCCAATTAAACTGGAGACTCAAAATCCAGTTATTAACAAGTATTCAAATGGCTCTTGTTGATGTTCAGTTAGGTATTGATCGAGTGGGTGGTGGTCTTTTGAGAATGTAACTCCTATTTGAGGAAAGGAAAACCGTAAAGATAGTGAATTTTATGTTCTACCACATGTTTCAATATAAAATGACACAGATCAGTCTTGAATACAGACAAATCCTACAATCAAGGGTCATTAGACACTGGAGGACAACATGGAGATCAGAGGGAGGTGGTGTAACAATATGAATCAAACAATGTATTGAAATAGCACAGTCTGACTATTGGAGCAATACATTTTTTCAACTAATAATGGTATGGCTTTGAAAGAGCACAGGATTAAGGAATGCTATTAACTTATAGTTATTTATACTTTAAAATCTATATGGAAATGTCCAATAAACAAAGAGTGCTAGTGTAGAAATGGGAAGGTATATGAAGATATTAGAAGCAGCTTTATCTAACTTTTACGGTAAAGCCTTTCACTTCAGTTTGAGGCAAAAGTTACAAAAGTCACAGCTTGACCTGCTAAATCCAAATCTGTTGTTGACCATTGGTTCTTAATATTTCCAGGTGCGTAACAGTTTCTTTTTGGCCATTAACACAGTTAAAATGATGTATACCTAAAAAAAATATAAGATCTGAGGGGGAAAAAGGGAAAGACATATCTTGAAAAGGCAGCTTTTAAGATCCAGATGAACACAATCGCCTTTTCAGCTCTATAGTCCACTTTTTGTCATACATATGCCATCACCAGCATCCTAAGGGAGAACATTTATGTGCTCCTAATTCAAACAGACTTCCAATAGAAAACATGGAAAGCAAAAAAATAATACTAGGTTTCAAGTTTGAAGAAAATTAAATATATTCATTTGGAGAATTAAATTAATTAATAGAATTGAATACATTCAAATGCACTCACTGTTTCCACCTCAAGCAGGAAGGCATTTCCAAACACAAAATTATACCTTCACAAGCAAAATACACTTTAAGCTCATTGTTTATTATTTGGCTTCTTGTGGCAAGTTGCCTTCAGATTTAGCAATACAAATGCTATGTTCACAAACTATTGTCTGGCTTCAAGATATTATATTACTTTAGTGTTTTCTTTCATTGTTCATCTACAAGATATTGCATTACCTTAAAGTTTTTATTAAAGGCATCAGTTTGTGTTCAAGTTAACCCCAAGTATGATAAGAGCAATGAAAATTTTAACTGATTTTGTCCAACTATACATATGAATAACAGACATTTCTATCTGTCCTGATATACATTGCAACTGGTTATTTTACAGAACAGCTGGGAAAGGAGTCTTCTCTGGAATGAAGCTCGGGAAAGCACGCCATTCAAAAGATGATCACAAGAAGGGTCATGGAGGTAAAGACAACATAGACCCAAATTCCCCCTCTCCCATCACATTTGTGAAATTCCATCAGACATACAGATATTAGAATTTAAGAAATAGAAGCAGTTATCATTTACAAGACCACATGATCCTGTTGTGCTATTCAGTATTATGGAGAACCCTACCTCATGCACTATCCCACTGATTCACACATATACCCCCATTGCATTTGATAAGAACATACAAATCAGGAGCTGGAGTAGACCAAACGTTCTGTGTGCCTGCTATACCATTCATTAAGATCAACTCTACTTTTCTGACAGGTCTTTATTTTACAAACAACGAGGGCAAACCAGCAAGTATATGGCAAATGAAATGTTGCTTTCAATGCATGTCGTCTGCAATATCGTTTGATGTATCTCCCACACAAATTCTGTCATATTATCATGATATTTCCCTGGAGGAAACTTACTGGTTAATCCTGTCTTGTTATACCAGCTGAGAGTTAAAAACACCAGAGCATGATATTTCACCCAGGAGATGTCTATAATCTGAAATGCACTGCCTGTGAAGATGCAAGAGGCAGGTGCATTCAAAGCATTTATGAAGCATCTGGACGTGCACTTGTAGACTATGGACCCAGAGCTGGTAAATGGACAACACACACAAAATGCTGGAAGAACTCAGCAGGCCGGGCAGCATCTGAGGAAATGAATGAACAGTCAACAATTTGGGCCAAGATCCTTCATCAGGACTGGATAGGAAGGGGGAAGAAGACAGAATAAGGTGGTGGGGAAAGAGAGAGGGGAAGGAGGACAAGCTAGAAGATGATAGGTGAAGACAGGTGGTTGAGGGAGGAAAGATAAAGTAAAAAGCTAGTAGGTGATAGGTGGAAAAGGCAAAGGGCTGGAGAAGAAGGAATCTGATGGCAGATGAGAGTAGATCATGGGAAAAAGGAAAGGAGGAGGAGCACCAGAGGGGAAGTTATAGGCAGGTAAGAAGTGGTACGAGGCCAAAGTGGGAAATTGAAGAAGAGGGAACGGGGAGGAGGATAAAATTACCAGAAGTTGGATGTTCATGTTATCAGGTTGGATGCTACCTAGACAGAATATGAGTGCAGAAAATAATATACCAAGATGTTGCCTGGACAAGCAGGCCTGCATTATGAGGAGAGGTTGCATCAACTAAGACTTTATTCCATGGAACATGGGAGTTTGAGGATTGGCCTGGTAGAGCTATATAAGATGACTAGAGACATGGACAAGGCAAAAGCATATAATCTTTTTTCCCAGGGAGGTGTTGCTACAACATGAGGGTGTAGATTTAACATCAGAGATGAGAGATTTAAAAGGGACATCAGGGACTATTTATTCAAAGTGTAGTGTACATTTGGAATAAACTGCTGGAAATAGAGCCTGAGGCTATCTAGATGAGTACGTGGATAGGAGAGGTCTAGAGGCTGTGAGCCAGATGGGATTAGTTCACATGGAAACACAATCCACATGAACGAGTTGGGCTGAAGAGTCTGTTACCATGCTGTGTGACTCTGTAACCTCTCAAGGTTGGGAATTTTGAAGGGTCACAACACTAGAGGAAATTTCTCATAAAAAGGCCTGCATCTTCTAAACAGACAAACCCTTGTTACAGTTCCTTCGGGTCCTCTACTCCACATTCTGGAGAAACATTTTTCCTGCACCTAGTACTCTAAGAATTTTGAAACGAAGACAGAAAATGCTAGAAAAACTCAGCAGGTCAGGCAGCATTTGTGGAAAGAAAAGCAGTTAATGTTTCATATAAGGGTCCTTCAGCACACCTGAGGAAGAGAGAAATACATCAGCCTGGATAGTAACAAAATGTGGGTGAACCCAAAGAAATTTCACCACAACGAGGACGATTATGAAAAGATCCCATATTTCATTATGCACATGATTTAATTTTGCCACAATTCTAGTTTTATGTTTCACTATATTTGAATTGATAAACCTATGATTTAAGTAAGTTATAATACAGATCAGCTATTTTGGGTAGAAAGTCATTCCATTACCTTTTTTCTCATCATTTGTGCTGGACTGATGTTTCTTTCTTGTCATCAGAGTCCACACAGTAGCAGTGACTCACTAGGCTGAATTAATGTTTTTCTTCAGAGCAATATTATTCTTCCTCTCATCCCAAAAGAGAAATTATTATCTTAAGGTAAAGAAAGTAAGTAGTACTCTAATAAGAGTGTAAGCATGAAAAAGCAACATTGTAGATGAAGTTCTTGTAAGGATTGTATGCTAGAACAGGAACAGACATAAGCCACTGTAAAGAGCTAGAAAATTTTAAATAGAAGAGTCACATATGTATATATCCCATTAAGCACAGAGGTTACAGAACTGTGAAATTAATAATGCAGCGACTATGATAAGAAGCATGAATAGGAAATCAAGTGCAGAAAAAGAAAGAGAAAGGATGAAAATGGATTAAGGGAGAAAAGAAACAGAAATGAATATACATACAGTTGCAAGAAAAGGTTTGTGAACCCTTTGCAATTACATGCTTTTCTGCATTAATTACTCATAAAATGAGGTCTGATCTTCACCTAAGTCACAGTAATAGACAAACAACCTGGCTAAACTAATAACATACAAACTATTGTACTACTTCTCATCATTACTGAGTACACCATTTAAACAATCACAGTCTAGGTTCAAAACAGTGTGTGAACCTCTGGGGCAAAAGCTATTTGAAGTCAGGTGTTCCAAACAATGAGTTGAGATGTGGGTTGTAGAGGTGCCCTGCCCTTTAAAATAGACACACAATGTCAGGCTATTGACAGAGTCTGTGCTCCTCAGGGAAGATCTGTTTATGTGGACCATGCCTCGATCAAAACAACTTTCAGAGGACCTTAGAAGAAGACATGCAGGTGAAGCTGGAAAAGGCTACAAAGGCATTTCTAAAGATCTGAGAATTCATAATTCCACAATAAGAGAAATTATCTCCTAATGAGGGAAATTCAGTACTGTTGCTACTCTGCTAGGAATGGGTGTCCTGAAAAGATCACACCAAGAGCACAATGTGCAATCCTGAAGAAGATGAGAAAGAACTCAGTGGTAACAGCAGAAATCTCCAGAACTTGCTAAAATCTTAGTATCCAGTATAAGAAAAGCACTGAACAAGAATGGTGTTCATGCAAGGACACCACAGAGGAAACCACTGCTCTCCAAAAAAAAACGTTGCTGCACGTCTCAAGTTTGCAAAGACTATCTAGATGTTCCACGACATTTCTGGCACAATATTCTGTGGACAGATGAGATAGAAGTTGAACTTCTTGGCAAAAATGCACACTGCTATGTTTGGAGGAAAAAGGGCACTGCACACCAACACCAAAACCTCATCCCAACTGTGAAGCATGGTGGAAGGAGGATCATGATTTGGGGCTGCTTTCCTGCCTCGGAGCCTGGACAGTTTGCAATCGTTGAGGGAACGATGAATTTAAAATTGTATCAAGATACTTTGCAGGAGAATGTCATGGTAGCAGTCCATCACTGGAAGCTTTATAGAAGTTGGAAAATGCAATAGGATAATGATCCAAAAAGCAAGGTTAAATCAACAACAGAATGAATTAAAAAGAAGAAAATTTGCGTTTTGAAATGAACAAGTCAGAGTCCAGATCTTAACCCAATTGAAATGCTGTTGCATGACCTGAAGAAGGCTGTTCATGCAAGGTATCCCAGAAATATTGATGAACTGAAACATTTTTGTCTGGAGGAATGGTCTAAAATTCTTCCCAGCCCATTGTGCAGGACTGATGAGAAGAAACGTTTAGTTGAAGTTATTGCTGTACAAGGGGGTCACAGGGGTTACTGAAAGCAAAGGTTCAAATACTTTTTCCAACAAATACATGTAATATTGGATCATTTTTCTCAATAAATAAGTGAACAAGTATAATGGTTTTGTATTATTTATTTAATTGGGCTCTCTTTATCTAGTTTTAGGACGTGTGAAAATCTGATCACATTTTAGGTTATTTTTATGCAGAAATAGAGAAAATTCTACAGGGTTCACAAACATCCTAGCACCACTGTGTGTGTGTGCATTTATTTAAACATTTCAGATGTTCCAATAACCAAAAGGAGGAATCAAAAGGCAGATCATTGTTCATTGTCTGCCTTTTTATTTAGGTTCATGAATTTCATAAGGTTAGCAGCCAGGTAAAGCAAGCAATTAAAAAAGTAAATGATATATTGAATTTTATTGCAAAGCAATTAGAGTTTAAAATAGGGGAGTTTTGTTACAATTTTACAGGGTGTGAGTGAAGACACACCTGGAATATTACGCAGTTTTTGGTCCCCTCCTAACAAGAAGACTTAGTAGCTTTGAAGACAGTCCAAAGGAGATTCACTAATCTGATTCCTGAGATAAAAATCTAAACAGGTTGGGTCTGCAATGTTTGGAGATTAGAAGAACGGTGAGTGATCTTATTGAGACATATATAATCCAGAGAGGCATGACAGGGCAAATATTTTCATTAGTGAGAGAATGATATTATATTGTTAAGTGATAGGGAGAAAATAATCTAAAGCCGTATGTGTTAAAATGTCTTTTCATGAAAGATGGTGAATTTCTAGAATTCTTAGTTGTGGCAGCTAGATCATTAAAAGTATTTAAGTGGAAGGAAATATTTTTTGAAAGATTGTGGAATTGAGTGCTATGAGAAGTTGAAACAGAAGAGGAGTTGAGAGCAGCGTAAATTAGCCATGCAAGTGTGGAATGGCGGGGCGGGCTTGAGAGGCCATGTTACCTGCTTCTGCTGTTATTTACTTGTGTTATTGAATGATGCTTCAAACTTGTGAGAACTAATTTTCAATTTAGGAGGTTATTTTTCAAGAAATTTACAATCATCATATTAAAATATTACTTCTACATGATATGATTCAAGTGCCTGTGGCAAATTTATTTTTTATTGGCTGTAAGTAATGAGGAATACTGAAAGGTATTTTTTTACAAATTTAATAGTGAAGTGACACAACTCACACCAAGATGTTTGAATATTAGTATTAAACTACTCATTTGCTCCTCACTTAATATTAATGTGCCAACCTTCCCATAAATAATTTCAAATTTCATAGATATGACATTGAAGTCTGGCTGGATGTAATGGAATGCTGATCTTTGAAGGAAACATTATTTCAGTAATTGTACTTGTTTAAGTAAAGTAAACAATTCTGGATCCGTTTAATCCTTCCAGATGAACCTGCTGTTCTTGAAACAGAAGACCTGGACAGAAAAGGCAAACGATTTGGAGGAATGGACCCTGACTCCATCTCACTGGCATCTGTCACTGCAGTCACTACCAATGTTTCAAACAAGAGGTAACTGCACATTTGCAGCCACTAGTTTTGCAAATAGATTCCTTGTGGTTCAAAGTGTAACAGAAATATGGGCCTTTGCCAGTTTGTTGCTATTATCCTGGCTGGATGAGGAGGTGGACTCAAGTGTTGCCTCCTTTATCATTCCCATTCTATTCAAAAGCATCTGAAAACCCATGTAGGATCCTACGCCTTCCCTTTTTTTCTGACAGTTGAGTTGGAAGAAAATAGGTTGATTCACACTGAGACATTAACAAGATATTGCAAATAATATCTAACCCAGCATTCGCACTGTAATGCAGAGTTGCACCTTACAGATGCTGGGTAGCAGATGGCCAATACCCTCTTGGAAATTAGCAGCAACCAAAGACAGCATTGGTGAGATTTTGCAAAGAGGAAGGCTCAATTGATAGCACATATATTACCACTAATGTATTGAAGCTTCATGCATAGAAATGGGTTCTAGTCCACAAGTGTGCAGTAGATCTTAATCATAACTGCAAAACCATACAAGTTAAATGCTACTTTCTGGTAGCTGCTGTGATTCATTAATTTTACATTTGCTAAAGTCTAAGGCATGACTCCTTATGCTCTATGAAATTTGAAAGATCAGGATCTGAAGAGAAACACATAAAAATTTACTTGGGCACAGGAAACCTTCAGTATTCAGGTACTTGGTTCACAAAGCAGAATTTAGCATTACAGATCAACTACGTTGTTGAACTTCTTGTCTGAGGTGCCTTGTTGAATGGAGACCATTATTCAGTTGAGTGCCAAGAGGAACAATAAATATTGAAAATAAAAGAATTTCAAAGAATCTAAGTGTTAACATAATTTTAAAAAATCTAATGAAGTGCAAATGCTTAAAATATGAAGTAAAAAGATAAAGCACTGGAAACACTGAACAGACCAACACCTGTAGAAAGAAACACAGTTAATACTTTAGGTCTAGAATTCTTCATCAGAACTGTGAAAGGAAAAACAAGTTATTCTCAGTAGCAAAGTAGAGTGAGAGGGAGATGGATGGAACAAAGAATACAGGCAGCTACCTACTTAACTTACTCCCACTCTGCTTCTTGTAAGGATTCTATTCCATTCTCTCAATGCCTCCACCGGTCACATTGTGCTAATAATAGATTTTTCCACAAAGATACTTCTTACTTCTTTCCCTCAACCATTGTGCATCTCATCTATTTACAGAATGACAGTTCTCTTCTTCTCAT
The DNA here is from genome assembly GCF_030144855.1 of Hypanus sabinus. Taxonomy (NCBI): domain Eukaryota; kingdom Metazoa; phylum Chordata; class Chondrichthyes; order Myliobatiformes; family Dasyatidae; genus Hypanus; species Hypanus sabinus. The sequence goes on along the minus strand of NC_082715.1, from coordinate 41,653,139 downwards.
GTCCTAAACAAAGAGGGGAAAAAAGCAGCTCCCTAGGTCTTTCTCCTCTGCCTCACCGGTCTTCACATGCAAGTTTGAGGAACAAGCCAGGTTACCTGGCGATATTCTCCACGTTTAGATCATTTTCATTTTTTTCTGATTGTATCAACTGCTGAATGAGATTTTAAGTGCCCCTTGACTGCCATATTATGTTATCATGGCATACCCTGTCAGATATAACACCCATAACACTCCCCTACCTTCTCTGCTACCTGAATGAATTTTCTTTCCCAGTAATGAAGAAGGTTCTTAGTAATGAGAAACCATTTCTCTTTCCTCAGATTCTACCTGAAATGTTAAAACTTTCCAGTATTTTCTGATGTTATTTATATTAAAACAAAAGGTGACAGGCTATCCTTCAGCAGACTCTGGAACAGAAAGTGAAATATCAACTGCAACAAGCAACCTGCTGGAAAAACTCATCAGGCCAAGCAGTATCTGTGGGAGGAAAGGAATTGTCAACGTTCTAGGTCATGTCTGTGAGTGGTGAGGTGTGCAGCATAGAGAGGAGAAAGGGAGTACTGAGGATGGATTCTGAGATGATGGGTAGTCTGAGAAGCGGAATATGATGACAAACAAGTAGTGAGTAAGTCTTGCTAAGAATGTGGTCAAAGAGTCAGAAAGCAGTAGAGGCAACATGAGAGAGCAGTGAGAGAGGGTCTCAGAGAGATTTCTCCCTTTTTTGGATTAATCACATCAAAGTGGAAAGGAAGCTGCAGATAAAAATCAGGGGTCACCTGCCATCAATATGAGAAAGAACTGTTTCAATAAGTTTAACAGCCCAAAGCCAATTGTTTTAACAATTGGTGGGAAGAGTGCTGGGAAGAGGAAATTCAGCCATTGAATGCTCAATAAAGATAATTTAAATTTGGCAATGAAAATACAGGAATGAGGGAAAAGAGTCGTGAACAATCTAAGTCAAGGTTTGCTATAAAAAAGGATTGAAAGCAGCAGAGCTGTGAAAATTCACTAACAGAAAGTAGGAGGGACTTCAGGGAAAGAGCAGTTTGAAACTGCGGGAAGATTAGCTAGAGTGTGAAACTGATTAGCTCAGTTGGCGGACTGCAGAGTCCTAAAAAGATCATGCTAACTGTTAACTGACCATTCTGATAACTGACTATTCAGTCTTCAGCAAGAGAGACAGGAGAGCAATTACACCAGACCCTCAGCTTCAAACCAGAGCTGCTTGATTTTGACATTTCAATTGATGGCTGTAACCCTTTGTAAAAGAACAGCACAGATAAATTATTAATATAATTTACTTTGCTCTAATAATTTTAGTCATTTTTCAGTATTTTAATGTTTCAATTATTTTTATACTTTTTGTAAATTATTAAAATCTATTTGAATACCTTCGCAGGATATCCAAGGTTGTCATAGTCTTCTGGGCATGACCCCAGGGGAGGATGTCAGAGGCCACTTGGCTTTGTGTGATGCTTTTCAGGATCAGGGCCAGGGCTTACAGAAAGAATCTGTGCCTCCTCCAGTCAAAAAGATCACAGCTCACGTAAAGAGGCATTCTGATTCAGTTACTGTCATATCACCTCAAAACTTGGACTATTGATCTGAAGGCGTGAATTCTGATCCCACCTTTATAGCCACAGAATTTAATTCAAGTAATTAAGTATTTTAAAATATCCCATCAAGCAAGATATATTTTAATGCAACTATGATATTTTCCCCCTAGTTGCTCACAGCAATAGGAAAGCCAATTTATCAACTGGGTTGACTACATCTTTTTATCCCTGGCTGCTCAGGGGCTGTCCTGGGAAAATGGCTAATCTTGGCTAATTCAAAGAACCAGAAAGGAAAAGGTAGATTAGGGAGCACCTCAGAAAATTACACATTATTATTATTATTATTATTATTATTATTATTATTATTATTATTATTATTATTATTATTATTATTATTATTATTATTATTATTATTATTATTATTATTATTATTATTATTATTATTATTATTATTATTATTATTATTATTATTATTGTAGTAGTAGTAGTGGTGGTGAAACATGGTGTGAACTAAGTCTATCAAATGGAAGCTGTGACCAACAAGAAGTGGGAATAACCCAGAAGAATCCGCTCCTCACAAAAGAGGCGGACACCATGCTGTAAATGTAATGAAACCTGATAGATGTGAATTATAGAAGATAAAGACAAAGTGGTACAAAAAGGGGCAAATGGTAATCTCAGAAGTGGAACAGATGTGAACCTTACATATTGTCAAGAGAATTTTTCGAGGTTAATGGTAAATTCCTGAAACATCAACATAGAGGCTTCAGAACAAATACTGCAAAAATGAAGAAAATGAGAGAAATTTCAGCATCAGGTTTAAAATCTCTGGCATATGCTGTGAAATGTGTTGTTTTACAGCAGCAGCATATTGCAATATGTAATAATAAAAGCTACAAATTACAAAAATAAAAATAAAAAATAAATTAAGTAGTGCAAAAACAGCGGAAAAACTGAGGAAGTGTTCAATCACAAACAAGAGAAAATCTACAGATGCTGCAAAATACAAGCAAAACACTCAAAGTGCTGGAGGAACTTGGCAAGCCAGGCAGCAACTATGGAAAAGAGTAAACAGTTGACATTTCAGGCCGAGACTCCTCATCAGGACTCAAGGAAGCGTACAGGATTCACTGTGCATTCAAAACTCTGATGGCAGAGGGGAATAATCTGTTCCTGAAAAGTTGAGTGTGTACCTTCAGACTCCTGTACCTCCTGCTTGATGGTAACAATGAGAAGAGGCCATGTCCTGGGTGATGGGGGTCCTTAATGATGCATGCCACTTTGTTGAGGCTTCACCTTTTGAAGGTATCCTGTGCCCATGATGGAGCCGACTGAATTTACAACGTTCTGCAGCTTTTTCCGATCCTGTGCAGTGGCCCCTCCATAAAAGATGGTGATGCAACCAGTTAGATTGCTCTCTACAGTACATCTGCAGTGTCTTTGGTGACGAGCCAATTCTCTTCCAACTCCGAATGAAATATAGACACTGCAGATGCCTTCTTTGTAATTGCATAAATATGTTGGGCCCAGGATAAACCCTCAGAGATGTTGACACCCAAGAACTTGAAACTGCTTACATTTTTTATTTCTGATTCCTGATGAGGATAGGTGTGCCTTCCCTCGACTTACCCTTCCTGAAGCCCACAATTAATTTCTTGGCCTTACTTGAGTACAAGGTTGGTGTTGTGACACCAATCAACCAGCTGATCTATCTCACTCCTGTATATCTTTTCTGCCAACATTCATTGTGCCATCAGCAAATTTATAGATGGCATTTGAGCTGTGCCTAGCCACACAGTCATGGATGTAGAGAGAGTAGAGCAGTGGGCTGAGAACACACCATTAAGGTGCACCAGTGCTGATTGTCAGTGAGGAGGAGAAGTTATTTCCAATCTGCACAGACTGTGGTCTTCCAATGAAGAAGTCAAGGATCCAGTTGCAGAGGGAGGTACAAAGTCCCAGGTTTTGGAGCTTTTTGATTAGTACTGAGGGTATGATTGTTTTCACCACTGAGCTGTAGTCAAGAAACAGCTGCCTGATGCAAGTATTGCAATTGTCCAGGTGATCCAAAGCCAGGGAGATTGCATCTACTGTAGACCTATTGTGGCAATAGGCAAATTGCAGTGGGTTCAGTAAGATGAGGGTCCAGGAAGAGGAGAGATGAACTAGAAATTGACCACATGAAGTTCAGATAGAAATGGAATACTTCATGAGTGATTTAATTAGATTGGTACCAGAACAGGAGGCAGCACCCATGGAATTATGAAAATAACAAAGAAAAAGATTAACGTGATGCTTGGAGCCAAATTGGAATAAGAAATGTCGAACAAAAGATCAGCTATTACACAAGGTGATGCCTTAAGCAACTGGAAAGTGGGTGTGGGCATGAAATAATTGTACTAAGTTGTAGGGGGTTATACAAGTTGTAATCCGTTGCTCTAAGTTCTACATGTTACAGTCTGGAAATTGGATTTTGCCTGCTTATGGTACGATAACCGTCTGCTATGGTTACCTCTAGTGCTAAATCTGAAGTCATGAAATCTACACATCTTTGCTTTTAAAAAAAAATTGTGTTTTACGCCCTGAAGACATACTAAAGCCAGATATGTACATGAGCTACTGCTCATGGTATAGGCAGAAGTGGTGATATTTATTGTACTACTCTATGTATGAGCTTGCCATGGAAATAGAAAAGCACTCTCATAAAGAACTCTTCATTCATTCTACCATGGAGATGTCAAGTGGATGGGAGGGACTGTGAAAAGTGAGAGCCTGGGAGGGGGTGGTATAATGGGCTATGCAATCTCAAGCCCCATGTCATTAAGGGGTATGTGGATGGCAGTGATTACCTGTACTTCATAGCACCAGTTATATAAAATAGCAACATTTTCAACATTTACAAAGGATATCCCCAGGGACATTTTGAACTGTGAGATTTAATTGTTGTTAGTGTGATGTACTACTTATTGAACTTATTGTGGTCTGGTCAGAAACTGTAAATCTTTGATCCATTTCTGCCATTAACTAAGCTATAAATTCTGCACATGTTGACGATGTCACTATATGGGCAAAATATAATGGGGGGAATTGACATCTATGTTAAAAAGATTCAAGCCAGAGAGTACTTGGACCAATTTTCTAATGGACTTCATTAGGACATGTATGCAAACACTTCAACATATCCAAAGCCAAACATTCTGCATTATTCTCATATAAATAGTGATGTCAAATGGATTACCTCTTAACCAAAGTCTCAGTTTATCTATTTTACAAAAAAAGTGCATCAAACAACATTATTGTTCCTGACTCCTCTTGAAAAAAATGTATTTATTTACAGATCAAAGCCTGACATCAAAATGGAACCCAGTGCAGGCAGACCTCAAGATTACCAAGTAAGTTTCAGAGGACTGCTTTCTTTCTTTCTTTAGTACATTGGACTGGTTGGAAGGTCTGTGATGCTGAATAATTTGACCCATTACAGAAATTGGCTGGTTTTATTTCAATACTATTTCAAAAAGATTTTCTGTAGCAATCGTATTATTCTGAGTCCAATATTGTTTGTTCAAACAGTTCTCTTTGATATAGTACTAGAGAACTGCTAGTATACTTAGTACTTTTATTACTAATGTAATTTACATTGTCAAGTGTGATTTTATTTATTTCTCAATTGCACCAATGCTCCTTATTTTAGTATTAATCTGTTACTTCTGCTTGATCATTTTTATTTTATTTTAGAAGATTCTACCTTCATTTTTCAGAGCAAACTATAGCTTTTCTCAAAAGATATCTCTGAGATTGAAAGTGACCTTAATGCTGATTATGATGGACTGAAATTGTTAACTCAGACACGAAGCTCAAACCTTCTTAACCACTTCACCCAAATGAAATGGAAAAAAAATCTCATGCAATTGCATTGAAGCAATTGGAGGTCATTCAGTCTAACTTGGCCAACAAATCAACATACTTATCAATGGTTTACTCTGGCTGTACATAAACTCATAAAGCATAAGATTATGATTTAATTCATTATCATTGTCCATTCTTGTGTATTCCTGAAATAGGAGAGTGTGCCCTAGATTATTGTTCTATTTTCTTTTGTGTTTTATTCTGCATTACTCATCTTTGCACAACATTGTGCAATTACAGTGCTCCGATGTCATTGTCAACTGTCTCAGACAATGACTGCAGCTGCACTAAGACAAAAAGGATATTGTTTTTCTTCCTCCCCCCAACAAAACATTCTGATACAATGACAAAAGACTTCTGTTAATAGAGAAAAGAGTGGGAATACTTAAAATGCTTGAAGCATACAATACAAATTCTAATTTTCAGATAATAGAGTGACAGGAGTTGGAGGAGGAAATGTAAAATACTGCACTAGATAAAGTAATGAGCAACAACACCATAATATACTGATACTGTATTGGTAAAATTCAGAGATTTATTTCGGAGTAGTGTTTTTGAATATAGGAAGTTATTTTAAAATCTTTTTCATGAAGTATGATTGATGCAATCATCCTTTCGTTCTCCTGGTGATGGGCATTAGCCACAAACCAGCTTCTATTATTCATCATAGTCATGTGAAATAGAAGGCTTTTGCTAAATTTGTGAAGTCATTTAACTTTTCAGCAAAATGCATTTGACTTACTACATTGTGCTGGTTTCTGTACAACAGCAAAGGAAAAAGAAAGAAAAGAGTTTGCTACTGTATGAAGAGGCTTGAACATTCACAGAGGTTATAAATAATTCTGTTTCTGTAGCTCAGGTAGAAGGTAGCTAATTAAATGCTTAAAATATTAAATAGCTTGGATCAGGTAAATCAAAGTATTAATTTACAACAAGACAAACTGATAGGACAGTGAAGATGAAACATATTGCCATCCACACCTTTTGTGAATCTGAGGATTGAAGTTCGGTGACCAAAGTGATGACATTTGATGTCCTTTTGTACTTAGCAGAGACATTTATGGCTGGATTGTCACCGACTGTACAGTAAAAGGGACAATAAAATCAAAAATCTATGGACAAAACTGGTAGCAGGCGGATACTAGATTGTGCAGTTACCACAGTACCTACCAGTTAGAGATAGTAGAGAAAGGAGTTTCAGTATGGGGTGATCTACATGGTTAATAAGATACAAATATTTTATAATGTTTAATAGAGAATATTGTTGATGAATTGATGTTATAGCTCAATCTAGTGCAATATTCCAACACTGCAAAAAGACATTTAATCTAAACATTATGCAATTAATCTAGGTTTTAGGAACATACGCTTTCAACATTTGTTTTCAATTCACAGGGCTTTAATAAAGGCAGGCATGCTTCCAACAGATGTCATTAAAATAATTTTAAATGAGCTATACAGTGTTCACTTTGTATTTAATTAACATGAAAGTATATCACATCAGTTCTGGATATGACAGTTGTGTCATAGTACCAAACAATAATAAACATGATCAGTAATTTAGTAATTTTATGAAATTCAATATATTCCTACTGGATCCATATAACAACAGTATCTATGATATAATTACAGGAGAACTTGTTAAGTTTCTTTGGCTTTTTAAATCAAATGCATGTTTTTATGGTTAAGCAAATTTATGAATGCATGAATTATGAATGTAACCTGTCTTCTTTCTAAAAAGTTTGCTAATGTAAACATGTTTTATGAAATAGTCAAATCTATTGTGAATGCATAATAAAATTTAAAATAAGAGAAAACTGCTACATATGATCATTTATACACTTCAAAAGAGGAACAGTATGACCATTTATCTCAGTGGAAAGTTATAGCTGGTTTTCTGCTGTGAATTTGACACGGACTGTGCTGTGAGATAAAGCACAGTACACGATGCAACATTATCAGAATGATATGCCAATAACAAGTGAAGTTGCACTGTGTAAGTCAACAGCCAAACAACATTTGTGTACCACCATAACAGGATAGCAGTGCAAGCCAATGTTGCAGAGTTACATCTGTTCAAATTGGGCATAGGGAGAGATATAACAACACAAAATTTTGCTTGAACTGAAGAAGAAAATAAAGGACAATGATCCACCAGTGATTTTGTTATAATCTTAACACTGCTAGTGGACAATGGAGTTTTCAATAGTCATAAGGCTACTTTATGGTATTAGCAGATGGACGAAATACACTATCTTCCGGTAAATGCTGAATGCCTAAATTCACTTCTCAGTCCCTGTCAGTGATTTGCCAACTGTGCACTGATATGGACGGTTTCATGGAATCAAATGAATGAATTTGAATATGCTGCATTTGTCCTCGCAGTAAGATGGAGGCACGTTCAATCACAGTGACGTCTATGGAGTCAAACAATGGTGTTATTGTTCTTTTTAAATGTATTTTTGATGATCACAAAGCCCCACTCAAAAATTAAGAACTTTAAGTACTGCAGGTCTACCCCATTAGTGAGTTAGCCATTGGCGGAGAAACTGAAGGAGCCAGACTTTGTGTGGATCATGCTGCTCTCTGCATCAGAGAGGCATCAGAGGAGTTGGTGCACCAAGGCTGGGTGCAGTTTAACAGCGAGTTAGCATCTTAGTTGTGTTTCTTGTTATCGCAAGACCCTATTGGGCATTGTTAATATGGAATGCCACAGTCCAATTCACTGATTTATTGGCAGATGGTGGGGAGGGGGCTATGTGGCCTCTATTGTAGTGAGGAATAGGCCTCAAGCTGCAAGATCACCTGTTTACAGCCGCACCGGAGAGAGGCATTGGTGGCGCACCGGACGTGGTGTGGCACTGCACCCAAGCTGGAGATAGTGCTGCCCCCTAGTGTTTGTTCAGCAGAAGACAAGATATATTGTGTTCAGCAGCCACCTACCACCCCATTCATGGACTCAGGATCTTCGAATGTATTTTACTGATATCATTCATGCGAAATACGTGCCTTGTGCTGTGTGTGACTGGTCAAACTGTGCTTTTCACCTTGATCCCAGAGTAATGTTTTGTTTGGCAGTATTCATGGGTATTCATGTCTGGTTGAATGGCAATTAAACTTGGACTTGAACGTCACTTCTGCTGGTTGAATTTTTGATTCAGAATCATTCAAGGTCTTTGACAGTTATATTTGGAAGAATTTTCTTGTTCTACGAACAAAAGATTTTATATCCCTCTTTAGAAGCAGAGCAACATTAGGCAGCATTAATTTGAGTAATTTGGCAAAAGTTCAATTTGTATTTAATCATTTAAGTAAGTGACAAGCATAAGCAATTCACCTCCAGCAACAAGACTTTGGCAGTTCATTGGCTCACTGCTCCTCTGTTTTTTAATAGCAATAAGATGCTGGAGAATAAAATATTTCTGTCATCGTGCATTAGGTCCTGTTCAATCTTCACAAGAGGATTGGTATGGTTATCAAACAAAACTAGCCAAAGCATGCAAGAATACATTCGGAAGGTCAGAGGGCATCTATGGAAAAAGTAACTGATTTAATAACCCAGGATAGATACTATATGTCAGAACCATCTGCTGAACAATTCATTATATTCAAAAGAAATATCAAACCTAGTCTATTGTCCTGGTTTGAGAATATTTCATATGTAAAAGAATGCAAAATTATTTTCCCAATTGAAGTTAAAAACAGGAACTATGAACTGATAATGGTGCATGACACTTGGAATGGTTTTGGGACCGTTTTCAACCTAGCTGAAGTTAGCCATGTTTCTTTAGCAGTTTGCCTCTCTTTTTTACAAAGTACCAAAATGATTTTAGGTGCTAGTGTATTGACATTATTTTCTTACTTTAGGTGAGTATTACAATCATCGAAGCAAGGCAGCTAGTGGGATTGAACATGGATCCAGTGGTTTGTGTTGAGATTGGAGATGAAAAGAAATATACAAGCATGAAGGAGTCAACAAATAGTCCCTACTACAATGAGGTGAAGTATTTTTGCCTGCTATTTCTTCAGTCACTTGTCCTCACATAACTCATGAAATAGTAATTCACACAAGCACTTGATTCCACTTCACAGTTTCTAAGGTAAATCCCCACTAAGCATTTGATAGAGCTTTTTAATTTGTTTAATAATAATGCATATTTTAGTTTAACATTTCTTTAAAAAATGAATTTAAGATGCAATTCTGTGGGCAAAATATGTCATTTACTATATTAACTTGATCTACTTTCAAAGGTTAACAAAATGTTACTTCAAATATTTCTAGCAAACAAATAATCCTGTAGCAGGGGGTATTGATGTTACTGAAATATAATGAAGCCCATCAACAGATTAAATTTTTCACAAATGTGACTACTAAATTATCAGAAAATTCTTGAGTATGAATAGTGTTCTTCCATTGTTGCATTCTTTCATTGGTCTATCTTGTAGAAAAAAAATTACTTTTATTTTAATATTATTGATAACCAAGTGTATAAAATTGATGGTAGAATATATGGCTGTCAAATATCCAAGCTGTTTTATGAGCTGAATGTTTTTACTTCAGAAGTGACTTTAATTTTATTAAAAATATTTTTATCAGGGATCCATCTGGAATAGATTTTAAATGATAAGATGTATTGCAGATTAATCAATTTTGTTCATTTATAAAAGAGTACAAACTTGAGGTTACACAGCTCATTATATCACGATCTTGAACGTCCCAGTCTCCCAAGACAATGCACACTTTGTTCCAGAACCACAGAAAGCCAGTTATATTTGCAGTAGAACGTAGCAGATCTTGTTTGAGGATGACTTCCTGTCAACAATGGTACTGTGAGGGAAGCAACAGATTCTAGAAATTATCTGGGATACTTAATCTACAAATTACAATTGCAGGAATTCAGAAAGATTGATTAAAGAGCATCAGCTGGTATATGGGAAATCTATCTGGGGGGGTGTGTGTGTGTATTGTCTTGCATAAAAGAGAAGAGAGATTCTGAAATTAGATGAGTGCTAATTTAACTTGCCATATCACACAAGTCCCTTACATTGTGTATTAAAGTTATCCTTCTGGCACCACATTATCTCACGGTTGCACTCCAATTCAGGTCTTCACAAGCACCCTACGTACATGGATTCAATGTCATCAGTGAACACCATTTTGTTTATCTGTACACGTGTATGGTTGAATGACAATAAACCTGACCTTGCTCTCCCCTTTATCCTTAATGATAACTAAAGTTGACTAATTATACCTAATTATAACCATTTCACAGATATTCTTTCTAATGTTCAGTGAATACCAGATGGATATTTAATAACATTATCCTTTTGTTTCTGTGTTTAGTACTTCGTCTTTGACTTCCATGTGTCTCCAGATGTCATGTTTGATAAAATAGTCAAACTCTCGGTAAGAACGCTTATATATTATAACAACATACCACTTGTTCTGTATAGAATTTTGCATATATAAGACCTTTCCAAAATCAAACTGGTAAAAATTATAAACTTTTCCAAAATCTGATGCTCTTGTATTGATGTGATAAATAGCTCCCATTGATTTCACAATGGTGTAGCCAGCTGAGGGTGGGGTTACAGGAAGCTCTTAAACACAGCACAATATATTGCAAAAGAATTAATTATGACCTTAAAAGATCCTTCCTAAGTTTGTTGTGATAGCAGAATCAGAATGAGAATGATCTTTGATATCACCAGCATATGCTGTGAAATTTGTTAACATAGCGACAGCAGTAAAATGCAATAAGTGATAAATACAGAAAAAAATAAATCAATTACAGTAAGTGTATCTGTGTGTATACTGTAATTGATTGATTTTTTTCTATAATTATATAAAGTAGAAAAAAAAACAAATAATAAAAAGGTGAGATAGTGTTCATGGGTTCGATGTCTATTTAGAAATCAGATGGTAATGGGGGAAAAGCTGTTCTTGAGTCGTTAATGGTGTGTCTTCAGGCTTCTGTACCTCCTTCCTGATGGTAACAATGAGAAGAGGGCATGTTTTGGGTGATGGGGGTCCTTAATAATGAAAACTTGTTAAATTTTCTCACTGCTAATTCATCATAAATCTCCAACTGACATTCAAAAGCTGTCATTATCCTCGAAGACCACCTTGACAGATGAATCAAATGCATCCACCTCAGAAGCCAGAGTCTGAGATGGGCTTTGCTGAGTGAAGGCTATTTCAATGGGATCTGATGATTCAAGGATTTGATTATTACATAGAAATAAATAGGATATGACTTTATTATGAAGAATAGATCCTTCAGAGGTTATGTTAGGAAAGCTATTTTCTAACAAATTCTGTTGAAATCGGTCATCATTTAATCGAGTACAATCATTCTAAGATGAGCATTTCTTCATGGGAAACGTACCTTCAAATCAGAGATGATGCATCTGCCAGAAAATTTAATTAAATAACCTAAAATCTAATTAATTATCTTGAGAAGTAATGAATATTTAATTTTTGTAAATGTAGTCAATAAATTATAAGCAGATAACATATGGAAAGCAATCATTTTATTTTAAATACAGTTGTAATAAGCTGCAATCTCCTAGCCCTGGGCTTGTAGCACAGTAGAGGAGAGTTAGTGTGATGGAGGCCAAAGTTCAAAGTAAATTCATTATCAATGTACATATATGTCATCATATACAACCCTGTGATTTATTTTCTTGTGGGCTTTATCAGTAAATGCAAGAAACACAATAGAATCAATAAAAAAAAGATGCCCAACAGGACAGACAAGCAACCAATGTGCAAGATATTAAAAAACTGCAATTGCAGAAAAAAATAAATAATAACAATAACAAATAAATATATATCAATACATATCAATTAACATGAGATGAAAACTCCTTGAAAGTGAGTCCACAGATTGTTGGAACGGTTCAATGATGGGGTGAGGGAATTTGAGTGAAGTTATCTACTCTGGTTCAAGAGACTGATGGTTGAAGGGTAATAACCATTTCTGAACCTAGTGGTTTGGGTCCTGAGGTTCCTGTACCACATTCCTGATGGCAGCAGTAAGAAGAAAGCATGGCCCGGATGATGGGTCCTTGATGATGGATGCTGCTTTCCTGCAACAGCGCTCCATGTAGATGTACTCAATGGTGGGGAGGGCTTTACCCGTGATGGACGAGGCTGTATCTACTATTTTTGCAGGCTTTTCTATTCAAGAATATTGGTGTTTCCATACAAGAACATGATACAAGTAGTCAATATACTCTCTGCCACACATCTATAGAAGCTTGTCAAAGTTTTAGATGACATGCCAAACTTTTGCAACTTCTAAGAAAGTAGAGGCGCTGTGGTGCTTTCTTCATAATGCCACTTAAGTGCTGGATGCAGGACAGGAAGGATAACACCAAGGAATTTAAAGTTGCTGAACCTCTCCACCTCTGATCCCCTCCTCATGTGCCTTCAGTTTCCCCTCCTGAAGTGAATAATCAGCTTGTTGACCTTGCTGACATTGATTGGGAGATTAATACTGTGGCATCCGTTAGCCAGATTTTCATTCTCCTTCCTAGATGCTGACTTGTCACAACTTTTGCTTCAACCAGCAACACTGCAGCAAATTCAAATGTGGCATTAGAGCTGTGCCCAGCTACACAGTCATAAGTGTAAAGTGAGTAGAGCAGGGATTAAGCACACAGCCTTGTGGTGCACCTGTGCTGATGGTGATTGTGGAGGAAATGTTGTTGCCAAACTGAACTGACTGGATCTGCAAGTGAGAAGATTGAGGATCCACTTACACAAGGTGGTTGATCAGTTTTGTGGGGATGATAGTATTGCATGCCGAACTGTCATCAATGAAGAACATCCACTGTATGCATCTTTGCGGTCCAAATGTTCCAGAGTTGAGTAAAAAGCCAAAGCAATGGTGATGTTAGGTAAATTAGAGCAGATCCAAGTTGCTTCTCAGGCAGGAGTTGATATATTTCATCACCAACCTCTCAAAGTAATTCATCACCATAGATGTAACTGCTACTGGACAATAATCATTGAAGCAGGTTACCACATTCTTCATAGGCACCAGTATAATTGAAGCCTGCTTGAAACAAGTGGAGAAATATATTACACAGATAAGCAAATCGCATATGAGCCTTATATTGTATTTTGGTTATATTGATTTGGTGTATTGTCTGTTACATGTAAACAAGAATCTTCAAATGGAATGTAAAGGTAGTGCATGGAACAATTCAATACAAAATTAAAAATATAATATCCTGGAAGCAATGAAACATTAATATTAGTAAAGCTAAATAATTTTCCTTTTTAATGCCATAATTTATATATAGACCTCGGTGTCTTCATTTTATACTCTAATTATAAGCAATGTTTATTGCTTGGCCGAATAAAGAATGTTCATCAAAATGATTTCTTTCTTTCGCAGGTAATACATTCCAAAAACCTCCTGCGAAGTGGGACGTTGGTAGGTGTGTTCAAACTTGATGTAGGAACTATCTACTCTCAACCAGGTAATCACACAGAATTACAAGGAGTCTACAACACACAAAAATCCCTCCTGCCCCCATTGGATAATGGTACTATTTGTACACAACTTCAAACAAAATTTTCTGAACCTTTTCCCAATATTCCTTTATCTGCATGCTTTCATTGAGATCCGTCATTTTATTTGTAAACCCCGTCCCTCCCTATTGTCCCCATTATGGAATTATCCTTCAAAGGGATTTTCTATGTCTTCACTATAAAGTTATTATTTACTGAACAACTCTGTTGACTGGAGAAAATGGTGAATTAGATTCATATCAACATGGTAACTTGTTTGTTTCCAAACTAATAGCACTGGCTTTAGGCTGCTGAACTACAATGACAATCTTTTTTTTTACATAAATAAAAGACACATTGCAAATAAGACCATAAGACATAGGAGCAGAATTAGGCCATTTGGCCTATCAAGTCTGCTCCACCATTCAATCGTGGCTGATCATTTTATTTTTCCACTTCCTCAGACCCACTCCCCAGCCTTCTCTCCATAACCTTTGATGTCATGTCCAAGCAAGAACCTATCAAGCTCTGCCTTAAACACACCCAACAACCTGGCCTACACAGCTGCCTTTGGTAATAAATTCCACAAGTTGACCAACCTCTGGTTAAAGACATTTCTCCGCATCTCTGCTTTAAATGAATGCCCCTCTATCCTGAGGCTGTCCCCTCTTGTTCTAGACTACCCCACCAATGGAAACGTTCTTTCCACATCTATTATGTCTCGGCCTTTCAACATTCGGAAGTTTCATTCTTTCCCCTTCATTCTTCTAAATTCCAGTGAATACAGACCCAGAACTATCAAACATTCCTTGTATGGGAATCCATTCATTACTAGAATCATCCTTGTGAACATCGGCTGAACCCTCACCAAAGCCAACACATCTTTTCTTAGATGAGAAACCCAAAAACATTCACAATACTCAGGGTGAGGCCTCACCATTGCCTTATAAAGCCTCAGCATCACATCCCTGATCTTGTGTTCTAGACCCCCTGAAATGAATGCAAACTTTGCAGTGCTTTTGCACTGACTTTACCTGCAAGATAACCTTTAGGTTGTTTTGCACAAGGACTCCTAAGTCCCTTTGCATCTCAAATTTTAAGATTTTCTCCTCATTTAGAAAATAGTCTGCAGATTTATTTCTTCTACCAAAGTGCATGACCGTGCATGACCATGCATTTTCCAACATTGTATTTCATTTGCCACTTTCTTGTCCATTCTCCTAATCTAAGTCCTTTTGCATTCTACCTGTTTCCTCAACAATATCTGCCCCTTCACCAATCTTTGTATCATCTGCAAATTTGGCAACAAAGCCAACTATTCAATCATCTATATCATTGATATACAGCACAAAAAAAAGGAGCAATCCCAACACCGATCCCTGCGGAACACCACTAGTCGCTGGCAGCCAACCAGAAAAGGATCTTTTTAATCTTACTTGCTGCCTCCTACCAATCAGCCAATGTTCTAACCATGTTAGTAACTTTCCTGTAATACCATGGGATATTAACTTGGTCAGCAGCCTCATGTGTGGCACCCTGTCGAAGGCTTTCCGAAAGTCTAAATATGTATCATCCGCTATATCCTCTTCATCTATCCTACTTGTAATCTCCTCAAAGAATTCCAACAGGTTCATCAGGTAGATTTTTCCTTAAGGAAACCATGCTGACTTTGTCATATCTTGTCCTGTGTCACCAAGTATTCCATAACCTCATCCTTAGCAATTGACTCCAACGTCGTCCCAGCCACTGAGGTCAGGCTAACTGGTCTATAATTTACTTTCTTCTGCCTCTCTCCTTTCTTAAATAATGGAGTGACGTTTGCAATTTTCTAGTCCTCTGGCACCAACCATGCTTGAGTCCAATGATTTTTGAAAGATCATTACTAATGCCTCCACAATCTCTACTGCTACCTCTTTCAGAACCCTAGGGTGCAGTTCATCTGGTCCAGGTGACTTATGTACCCTTAGGTCTTTCAGCTTTTTGAGCACCTTCTTTCTTGTAATAGTAATTGCACTTACCTCTCTTCTCTCACACCCTTCAACACCTGACACACTGCTACTGTCTTCTACAGAAAAGACTGATGCAAACTATTCACTTAGTTCATCTGCCATCTCCTTGTCCCCAGTTGTTTTATCTCCAGCTTCATTTTCTAGCGATCCAATATCTACTTTCATCTCTTTTATTTTTTACAGACTTGAAAAAGCTTTGACTATCCACTTAGATATTGCTTGCTAGCTTGCTTTCATATTTCATCTTTTCCCACTTAATGACTCTTTTAGTTGCTCTTTGTACGTTTTTAAAGCTTCCCAATCCTTTATCTTCTAACTTTTGCTTTGTTGTATGCGCTCTCTTTTGCTGAATTCTCTTGTCAGTCCCGACTGTACTATTTTGCCATTTGAGTATTTCTTCGTTTTTGGAATTCATCTATCCTGCACCTTCCTCATTTTCCCCAGAAGCTCACACCACTGTTGCACTGCTGCCATCCCTGCCAGCATCTCCTTTCAATTTAATTTAGCCAACTCCTCTCTCAAACCACTATAATTTCCTTTCCTACACTGAAATACTGCTAATTCAGACTTTCCTTTCTCCCTGTCAAATTTCAAGCTGAATTCAATCATATTGTGATCACTGCCTCCTAGAGGTTCTATTACCTTAAGCTCCCTAATCACCTCCAGTTCATGACATAACACCAAAACCAGTATAACTGATCCTCTAGTAGGCTTGATGACAAACTTCTCTTAAAAGCAATTTCATAGGCACTTAATGTACTCACTGCCTTGAGATCCATTACCAACCTGATTTTCCCAGCCGACATCCATTTTGAAATCTCCCATGACTATCATAACATTGCCCTTCTGATACGCCTTTTCTATTTCCCATTGTAATCTGTGATCCACATCCAGCTACTCTTTGCAGGCCTGTATATATAACTGCCATCAGGTCCTTTTACCCTTGCAGTTTCTTAATTCAACCCACAAGGATTCAACATCTTCCGATCCTATGTCATATCTTTCTAATGATTTGATGCCATTCTTTGCCAGTAGAGCCACCCCACCACTTCTGCCTACTTTCCTATCCCTCTGATACAACGTGGACATTCAGCTCCCAATATAAAGTGTAACCTTAAAATATTAATTATATTTATTCATCCTAATCAGCATTCAAGATGTTCAAGATTTGAATCACCAGCTTTGCAAACTTACTGTGAACTTTTCGTGTTTAAACAGAACATCAATTCTACCATAAGTGGGCGATACTCTGCGACCCTGGTGACATCACTGCTGGGGTGAAAGGTTACGTAAAGTGTGACATTGCTGTGGTTGGAAAAGGAGATAATATTAAAACACCACATAAATCCAATGAGACTGATGAGGATGACATAGAAGGGTAATAAATTGAATTTTTACCTAAGAATTTGAAAGATTTTTAGTGCTTTTATTAAGATGATTTGAAATTAATTAAAAATTAATGTTTCTCTTTTTTCTCAAATAAAAAATGAAATGATTGGGTTGCATGTACAAACTATGGTTCAATTTAAAAAAGTGATTTCTATCAATGCAGAGAATGTCTAATCTTATTTGTCAATATGGAAATACTCAACAGGCCAAACAGCGAACAATGCATGTGATTTCCTCTGCAGCACTTGGCCTCATCAAGAAAGAATGGAATTCCAATCTGACCACTTTATTTCTGTTTGAATTTTGAAAAGAATTTGCATGCTAAAATGCTATCTGATCTGCACAATTTATATAGAGGTTATATTATTAAGAATATAATCATGGGGAATTTTTTTCTGATAATCTATGGCCCAACAAAATATAAAATAATTCTATTATTGTCTTATTGCCATTTTAAATGTCAGATTAAAGTCAACTTTTGTGATCAGGAGCCTTTTTAAATGCTTGAATAAGTATTACATTTTAATATTGTGCAACTTTCAAAAATTTTGTTGAGCATGCTCACTTTTAATTTGTTTTGACACATGATTTACCAACAGTCAATGGCATTGAAGTGTTTCGTGGTGCATTTTGTAAGTGACCTTAATGTCATGAAATGGATCGTGATTTCCCCAGTATTATGTGTGCCAGTACATTGCCCCTAATAATCCTCACAAGTTACAATCTGCTCTTAGTCTCGACCAATCTGGCAACATAATTATCATTTGTCACACTGCAACAATGGACTTAAAAGTGAAATAATCAAAGTAAAATATTCGAGGTGCAATGATGAAGCCAAAATACAATATTCATGGTCATTATTAACCCTGGATAGTTTGTGACTTTATCATACATTTTTGATTTATCAATAGGAATTTGTTGCTTCCCGAAGGAGTGCCCTCAGAGAGGCAATGGGCTCGGTATTATGTCAAGGTCTACAAAGCAGAGGGACTGCCAAAGATGAACACCAGCATAATGGCTAATATGAAGAAGGCACTCATTGGTGAAAACAAAGACTTAGTCGATCCTTTTGTTCTAGTGTCATTTGCAGGACAGAAGGTACAAAGATAAAACTGTATCTTCACTTAGTAGCCATTCTGTTTACAGTAATGTCTACATATGATACAATAATATTTACATTTTTAATTATTTGTTTTACTTTCCATTACAGCTAGTCGTTGGCCTAACATAGCCTTTGAATCTAAAAGCAAATTACTGCAGATGATGTTTTACTGTAAAACAAAAAAACATTGAAGACACTTCACAGGTCAGGCAGCATCTGCAAAGTATGAAACAGCATTGCTATTTCAGACTTCTTCAGAAAAATTCTTGCAAAAATCATTGACGTAGAAGTTTGGCCTACAAATTTGACTGCACCATTTTGGTGCTGTCAAACTAGCATCCTGTATTTCCTTATTGCAACTTTAAAAAGTTCAAAAGATCACAATATTCGACTGAACACTTTAAAAAAGCAATGGTCACAGTCCTTCATATAATACCAGCTTGGTTCAGAAAGAGCAGGCGTTACTGAAAATCTCTAAACTGAATTTCTCATAGTTGCTGCCATTGTGTTGCAACTACTCGAGTCAGCCCTTTTAGGTGGCAATGCATGGCATCAGCAGCACTGTTGCAGCAATTGGAGAATGCTGTTTCCTTTATGGACTTCACCACGCATTCCTAAGAGTAG
The DNA here is from genome assembly GCF_030144855.1 of Hypanus sabinus. Taxonomy (NCBI): domain Eukaryota; kingdom Metazoa; phylum Chordata; class Chondrichthyes; order Myliobatiformes; family Dasyatidae; genus Hypanus; species Hypanus sabinus. The sequence goes on along the minus strand of NC_082715.1, from coordinate 41,634,029 downwards.
GGAGTGTGCACTGGACCACTTCATTCTAGGCGAGATAGTCCTGTCAGGAAATTCCAGGGAGATCTCTATGAATTTTGATGACACAACTATTGTTGACAGAATCCAAGATCATGATGAGGAGGCGTACAGAAGTGAGATGGATAGGTGGTTGAGTGGTGTGATGTGCTATCAATAACTCTAGGAGACTGGAAGTAGAGTACAAAATGATAGGCTTTTATTAACAGTGAAAATGGGCACGACCATGTTGAAGACTGAGGGAGGAGCAGTGCCCCAATCACCTTTATACAGGGGTCCGTGGGAGGAGCCACAGGAGCAGTCAGCAGAGTGGCGTGTCCAGACAGGTATACGTGGTTTACCACATGGTGCCACAACAACAACCTTTCACTCAACATCAGCAAGACAAGTAAATTGATTATGGACTTCAGGAAGGAAAAATCGAAGGAATGCACACCAGTCCTCATCGAGGGATCGACAGTGGAAAGGATGAGCAGTTTTAGGTTTCTGGGTGTCAGTATCTCGGAAGATCTATTCTGGGCCCAACATGTTGATGCAATTACAAAGAAGGCACGTCAGTGGCTATATTTCATTAGGAGTTTGAGGAGCTTTGTTATATCCCTAAAAACTCTAACAAAATCCTACTGATAAAACTGTGGAGAGCATTCTAACTGATTGTATCACCATTTCTAATGGAGGAGCCACTAAACAGGATTGGAAAAAGAACTGCAGAGTGTTGCAAACTAAACCAACTCCATCATCGGCATGAGCCTTCCCAGCATTGAGGGTATCTTCAAAAGGCAATGCCTCAGAAAAGTGGTATCCATCATTAAGGACCCCCATCAATTGGAAGATAATTTCTTCTTAATACTGCATTAGTAATTTGTTCCAATAAAAGTCTTAGATTTATCCAAAATGGTTGAATTTTAAAACAAGACCAAGTAGATTGTAAGAAAGTACCCATTTCTTGATTACATCGAAAACATTGGTCAGACATATTTGAATTTAATTTATTTTCTGTGGTGTTATATATAATTGATGTAAAAAATTATATTGTATTAATCTAAGTCAAACATTTATTGTATTTCTCATACTATCAGAACATAATCTTGACCAGTTTTTTCCATCAATTTTAACATTCAAATCAAATTCCTATTTTTGTCTTGATTTATGAATTCCTGATTTAATTGTCTGTTTTTGAATCAAATTATACATACAAGATGTAAATTTTTTAATTTTTCCTTTTCGAATTAATATTTCTATTTCACTAGATTTTGGCATCAATATTGTTTGACCCAGCTTTTCTCGTAAATAAGCCTTTAATTGAAAATAACAGAAAAGAGTGTTATTTGATATTTTATATTTATTTTTTAATTGATCAAACGACATCAATATACCTCCTTCAAAACAATCACCTACATATTTAATCCCCTTTTGGAACCAATTATTTAAAAGTTTATTATCCATTGTAAAAGGAATAAGCCTATTTTGAATTAAATATAGTCCACATAGTCCAGTATTATTTTTATTAGGAGACATTGAAGGGACAATACCGAAACTTAAATTGAATAAGCATCAGAAAAAATTTATAAAAATTGCATTGGCAGTAGCCAAAAAAGTTATCGCAGTTACTTGGAAGTCTGATTTATATTTAACTATGGATCGTTGGAATAATGAAATACATAGTTGTATTCCACTTGAAAAAATTGCATACAATCTAAGAAATGAATATGATATATTTTTGTAAATTTGGCTCCCATACCTACAAAAGATAGGATTAAATACATAGGTCCTTTGAAGATAAAATTATAAAGTAATTGGGGAAAGTAAAAATAAATATTAAAATTATTTTGAACTCCATGGAGCATGTGGGGATCCTCCGATATACAGGCAATCTTTCTCTTTTTTTTCTTTCTTTAGATAAGGGTTAAGGGGGGGAGGGGGAGGGTTAATATTATTTTTCTCATTATTTATCATCACATTTATTCTTTGTAATCTTCTGAAAATTAATAAAAAAATAAATAAATATAAAGAATACTGCCATCAGAGAGGAGGTATTTCAGGAACAACGTTTTTTCCCTTCCACATCAGATTTCTGAAGGGACAATGAACCAACCCATGAACACTACCTCACTCTTTTTCCTCTGTTTTTGTACTTCTTGTTTAATTTATTTTTCATATATATTTCTTATTATGATTTATCATATTTCTATGAATTGCACTGTACTGCTGCCACAAAACAAACATATCAGTGATATTGATTCTAAGTCTATGATTTTCAAATGCCAACTATTGTATAATTAATACAGCAGTTGATCAGTTTATGACTATGTATTAATGTCTAATTCACTTCTGGGAAGTAAGTGTTTGGGAATGTTTTAGAAGAGTTCAGTAACTTCTGCAATTGTCATGTACCATACATCCATTAGTTTAAAAGAACCTCCTCATTTTCTATTAGTCTGTGTTTTAATTGCCAATCTACTAAAACTCAGTATCCCAAGGTGACACAAAATCAGGACCAAAATCTGATAGCAAAAACAGGCAGCATTCAAGTGCAGTTTGTAAAGTCGCCATTCACAGAAACAGAGACACAGGTTCAATCCTGACGTGTTTTTGTGTAATTTGTACATTCTTCCTGACTGTGGGTTTTCCCTGAATGTTCCAGTATCTTCCCACATCCCAAAGATGTTTTATTTTACTTTATTCAGAGAGATACACCCCAATAAGCTGCACTGCCCAGCAAAACCACCTAATGACAGGATAATTTACAATGACGAATTAACCTCGTAACCAGCACTTCTTTGGAATGTGGGAGAAACCAGAGTGCCCAGATGAAACTCATGCGTTCACGAGGAGGATGTACAAACTCCTTACTCTAGTGCCAGAATCGAACTTCAAACTCTGATGCCCTTGAGTTGTCATGGTAACCAGTACACTACCATCAATTAACCTACCATCCTGTGTTCAGGATGGTAAATTAATTGGCTAGTGTGTATTGTCCCAAGTGTGCAGGGAACTGCTGAAATCAATGGGATTTGTTTTTTTTTTAATTTTTGAGACACATTGTGGAATAAGTCCTTCCAGTCCTTCAGGCTGTGCCATGCACCATTTCCCCGATTTAATTCTTAGCCTAAAGACAGTGATCAATTAACCTACCAACTGGTATACCTTTGGACTGTGGGAGGAAATTGTAGCACTCAAAAAAACCCATGCGGCCACGGGCAGAACATAGAAGCTCCTCAGAGGCAGGGGCAGGAACTGAACCCAGGTTGTTTGTACTGTTCTGTACTATGCCACCCTAAATGTGCGGAGAATAAGAAAGCAGGACTAATTTAGAGCTAGTGTAAGTAGTTTCTTGATGACAGGCATATTAATGGTGGGCTAAAGGGCCTGTATCTCCCTGAAACTCCATGACTCTTATGATTCTGTGAGCGCCATCAACAGCAGCAAACATCTGTGGTCACACCGGTTAGTGTGGGCTTATGCGAAGTAGATGGTTAATGCCCTCTCTAATATAGCAGTGGTTAGCAGACTAACATCAACAGGAGAGGGCAGGAATTATTCTAGTGAGGGTGAGTCTGACTTCTTGAGGGAGCCGCACAGGCATGTGTGAGAATTAATAAGGGCACATGTGGGTGGGGGCTACCTTGTGGAACCTTGACTTCTGTGGATCTTGATCCTCTGCTTGCAAGTAAGAGGATGGAACCATATGAGGCCAAGTCTGATAAGCCCTTGCTTGCAACAATTCTCCAAATATTTCTCCGGTGCTTGAGAGTTGTACATGGCTTTGCTCATGTTGTTTCCATCAAAAGTCAAAAGACATCAGTAAAAACCATTAGAATTCAAAATTAGGGAACACCATGGCACCCAGTACTTCGAACTCCCTCTACCAGTCATCAAAATCATGGCTGATCTTCCACCTCAGAAACATTTTCCTGCATTGTTCCAATTCCTCTAATCCCTTAATATTCAAAAGCCTATCAAATGGTCATTCAAAGTTAATTTTAACCATGGTGTACTTTTAAAATTGCAACAAAAGATAAGTTTTCTCTGGGGACTGAGTGCAGAGTAAACCCTGGCCTTTAAGTAACATTATTCCATTGTAATTGGCCCTTTAAGTAACATCGCCTCTGGGCTTTCTGTGTAAGGTAAACTGCGACTGTTTTTTCTCAGACCAATGTAGATGAAAATTTTTCAGCTGCTGAATTTTGGGTTTGATGAAAGAGAAAGAAATCAAAGTTCTAGGATCATTGACAATGAGTATACAGTGTTGGTGGATTGTGCTGAAACAGACAGAAACATCTTGTGTTAATCTTGGAATGAGCTTCCTGTAGAAGTAGTAGAGGCCAGTTCAGTTGTGTCATTTAAGGTAAAATTGGATAGGTATATGGACAGGAAAGGAGTGGAGGGTTATGGGCTGAGTACGGGTAGGTGGGACTAGGTGAGATTAAGAGTTCGGCACGGACTAGGAGGGCCGAGATGGCCTGTTTCTGTGCTGTGATTGTTATATGTTAATGTATTGTTCAATTTTACAACACCTTCTATTCGGTGGCCCAGATCAATTTCTAGTCTGTTGACTTCTCGCTGCCTCAGTAGATTCAAAGTGCATTTATGATGAAAGTATGAGTGCAGTATATAACCCTTAGATCCCCACAGACAGTCATGAAAACAGAGAAAACCATGGAACCCATTCAGAGAAAAACATCAACCTCTGCCTCCCCATGCGCACAAAAAAATCATGCAGGCAGCAACAGAATAAAATTAGCAAAAAACATATAAAACAGAAAATCGAAAACTGAAAGATCAAAGCAATCCAGACATGTACAGTTCAGCTCAGTGTTTGTTTTCTGCAGGGGGTTCTGATTCAAAATCACCCAAAATAGCAACAAAAAAGGAGCAACCAGACTGACAACTATTTAATACTCATATACATATTTACTGTAATTGATTCACCTATGTATTTTTTCCACAAAACTAAAGTTATAAAGTTTCCTGGTTTACCCTTATGACTCTGACTGGTCTTTTATTTTCTTGCTAGGGAAAAACCACTGTCCAAAAAAACACTTATGAACCAACATGGAATGAACAAATCATATTTACTGAAATGTTTCCACCCCTCTGTACACGAATTAAGATCCAAATCCGTGATTCAGACAAAGTGAATGAGGTTGCGATAGGAAGCCATTTTGTTGACCTGAGAAAGATTGCAAATGATGGAGATAAAGGTAAGGACATGCTACTTAACTGTCAAATTCTCTTCATTGTCTACAACAACATCTGAAGGTAAGTACAAGGATCCTGACAGTTTCTTCCATTAGATACTTAATTCTACAGTCTGAACTGATATAACTTTATCCTTTAAGTCAAGAAACTGTCATGGTTTGTTTTTATAGGATTTCTGCCCACTTTTGGACCTTCCTGGGTGAATATGTATGGCTCCACTCGTAACTACACGTTAATGGATGAACATCAAGATTTAAATGAAGGTCTTGGTGAGGGTGTTTCATTCAGAGCTCGATTACTTCTCAGTATTGGCATGGAAATCTTGGACACAACTTCAACAGAAATAATGAGCTCTACTGAAGTTCAGATTGAGTCAATACAACAGTTATCAGATGTAAGTATTATTATTGTCTGTGAAAGAGTCCTGCCATCCTGGCATTGTTCGTAAGGAAGACAGATTTATAAATATTACACTGTAAACTTAAATATCCTGTCTGCAATGGAAATGGTCTTCCCTTATCAGTGGAGATACTTTCCCATATGAAATAAAGAGATTGATATCTACAATATTAAATATCATTTGCAAAATCAGCTTCTATGACTTGACAGATTAAGGGTGGAAAACAAGCATTAGTTGTTGTGACTTATTCTTTTGGTTGGTCACAAATTACATCAATAAAGACATCCTTAATGGTTTTCAGAGGATTTTTCATTATCATTGTTGATAGATACAGAGTCCAGAATCCCCTCGCTAACACTTCAATCATGGACTACTGTGACTAGAGTTATGCAGCCTTAAAACTGCAATCATATTGCCTTAATATTATTGGCTAGTGCCATGTTTATTATTTGGAACATTTTATTAAGGGCTGAATTGTGTTTGCTGCTGAGAATCCTTGCACAGTCCCCCACATATCTGCACCTACCCAGACCTGATATGATGGCCCCATGCTATTGGTTTGCTAAAGCCTCTAGCTCAGTATAAAGGCTCAAACAATGATTCGATCATGGACAGTATGGAATTTACAGGAAATCAACCCTGTTTAAACAAAGAGTACAAGAGGAGAGAGCAGATGAAAATTTCAAAGTAACAATTATACTAGGCAATGGCGTGTTCTAACAGCAAGGAGTCTAACCACCTTCATCTGACTTTCAATGGCATTACCTTTGCAGTGACTCTGATTTCAACATTTTACCGGCCACAATTAACTGCAAATACAACTGGACCAGCCACAATTAACTGCAAATACAACTGGACCAGCCACAATTAACTGCAAATACAACATTTTACCGGCCACAATTAACTGCAAATACAACTGGACCAGCCACAATTAACTGCAAATACAACTGGACCGGCCACATGAAGACTATGGTTACAAGAGCAAGTATTCTGCAGAGAGTGACGCACCTCCCGACACCCAAAACCCTTTCCACAATCTGCAAGCCATGTCAAGACCAAGACCAGATACTTTCCATTTGCCTGGATGACTGCATCTCTTAAGAAGCTTAACAAAGCTGCCTGCCTGACTAATACCTTGTCCTTAAACATTAATTCCTTCCACCGCTAACAGACAGTGGTTGAAGTGTGTGGTATTTACCAAATGCACCACACTTACTCTCATTTGTTACTCCAAACAGTATCTCCTAAATGTGCTACTTCTGTCATCAAGAAGGAACATCACCATCTTCAGATTTCCCACTAAGTCATATACCATCCAGTCTTTGAAATATTTCATCATTCTTCATTTCCGCTGTGTCTAATTCCTAGAATTCCTTCCACAACCATGTTGTCAGAGCACCTTCATCTGAAGAGCTGCAAAAGTTCAAGAAGTCAGATCACCACCACCTCCTCAAGGACAGTTAAGATGAACAATATATCCTGGCCTTGGCAATAATCCTCAGATCATAAGGCATAAGTAAATAAAAGTGGAGTTAAAGTGGCCTTAGATAAAATCTTATTTATGTTACTGAAAACAGCCACTAAATTGCTAAATCCAGCTTAAATGTGAACCTGTGCTATGGCAAGGCAGCTGTAAATATCATACCCCTCCTTCCCAGCCCCACTCCAAACAACTCCCTCAGCACCCCTGATGCACCATCAATAACTCACACTGAGACATAAGGCGAGATATCGGCTTTTATTGACTGGAAGAAGGAACCAGGAGTGAGTGTCTATCATACAATGTCCTGGAGACTGAGGCCGAGCGTCAGGCCGCAGATCTCCTTTATACAGGGGCCTGTGGGAGGAGCCACAGGAGCAGTCAGCAGGGGCTTGTCCCGACAGGCACATAGTTCACCACAACCCCCCTCCCCCCTCCCCAGTAGTAGATGTAGATCCGTTGGGTTCAGGGGCTTTAATAATCTGTCTTGAAATAAATTGCTCCTCAGCATTGTACATTTTAGGAATTCAGCAGCTGAAGATACTTTAAAAATAAATTAAGAATAATATTAAAGCATTACTTTATGAGGTGAGAAAAATGCTATATTCATATATTTTAATTTTTTAATTACAGAACTCTACAGGAAAAATTGAGGAGTTTTTCTTCTTTGGTGCCTTCTTAGAAGCAACAATGCTCGACAGGAGAATTGGAGATAAACCAGTAAATTTTGAGGTTACAATAGGTAAGTGAGTAATCTCAATGTCTCGGCTGAGTAAGTAACAAGACCTATTTACTATGTTGGTGCTCTTTGGAGAACAAAGCTTGTGAAATTGTCCCTGTCCAACCCATCATTAACATGAGTAAATAAGACTTTGTACCATTTCACATTGGATTATCAGGTACGAGAGGGAGAGCACGTTTTCCCTCCATGGTACTCTGATAGATCATAATAAATGGAATGTCAACCCCAAATTTTGAAGAGGATAAATAATATGAGTAGAATCACAGGTGCAACAAATGGTGTGAGTGAACAAGAACTCAAAATTTCACACTACCAATAAATGAAACAAGATCTAACTGGAGATACATTATAAATTATCACAATAATATAAAAATCAATCAACTTGTCCAAATGTCAGAAAATTCACAATGCAGACACTTTTGTTTAATGATTTGAAAAGAAGAAAAGAGAAAAAAACGATTACAAGGAGGTCTAACAACATCTCCAGAAATAAAACACTTTTGAACCTTCACTTTTGAAAACTGAAGCATTTCCAATACCTGCAAAAGATTGCAATATTCCAAAATACACTCAGTAGCCACTTTATTAGGTACAGTAGGCCTCCGTTAGTCTCAATAGACCATGGATTTGCACCTTGGAAAGTTTGCAGGGTGCAAGCCTGGGCAAGAATTTTTTATGGAAGACCAGCAGTTGCCCAAGCTGCAAGTCTCCCCTCTCCACACTGATGTTGTCCAAGGGAAGGGCATTACAACCCATACAGCTTGGCATCAAGCTGTACAATGCAAATATATAATCAGTCAATCGTGTGGCAGCGAATAAATTAATAAAAGCATGCAGACATATTCAAGGTTTAGTTGTTGTTCAGACCAAACATCAGAATGGGAAAGAAATGCAGTCTAAGTGACTTTGACCATGGATCAATCTATCTTTGATCTATCAGAGTACCATTGTTGATGCCAGAGTTATTTGAGTGATGCTGAAATTGCTGATTTCTTGAAACTTTCATGTGAAACAGTCTCTAGAGTTTACGGAGAAAGATGTGAAAAACGAAAATATATCCAGTGAATGAAAGTGCCTTGTTAACAGGAGAGTTCAGAGGCAAAGAGTTCAAGTTGACAGGAAAGCAATGGTAACTCAGATAACCATGCTTTACAATACTGGAGTGCAGAAAGGCATCTCCGAATGCACAGCATGTTTGAACCTCAAAGTGGCTGGGCTACAGCAGTAGATCATGAGCATACACTCAGTGGCCACTTTATTAGGTACAGGAGGAATGACTAAGAAGTGTTTTAATGTCTTGTGGACATGCAGTCAATTATCTTTGTGGACATTTATTCTAATTTGCACATCCTTAATTTCAGCAGACACTAAGATTTCCAACCAGTCAAACAGCTATGAGAGTTAGTCTGAAAATCAATACTGTACATCTGTTCTGTTTGGACTGGAATTGGTTGGGTAGGTAGTCTTACACTATCAGAGGAATCTTCCAACACTATAATTTCCACATGCCAGCATTTAAGTACCATTAGTTTTGTGTTGGGGACTGTTCACTTGAATTTTGCTAAATAATATCTACTGCACCAAGTCTAAATTACTTCATAAGAGGGTTTTATCCATATTATATTGAGGTACAGGTATTGCTGCATTGATGGCCAGAAAAAAGTGAAATAATGTTCTTATCAATAAAAAGAAAATAAATACTCTTTTCATTACTTGCATGAAGTACATGTTTTGTGAACTAAACACACTCTCTTTCTGTGATGCATAAATCTCTGATTCTATGGAATCCATGGAAGTAGATCTCATGTAGAGTGTTGCAATCCATACATATATAGACGACTGTTAGTCTTGTGAGACCATGGATTTGCGCCTTGGAAAGTTTCCAGGGCACAGGCCTGAGCAGGGTTGTATGAGACCAGCAGTTGCCCAAGCTTCAAGTCTCCCCTCTCCACACCACCGATGTTGTCTAAGGGAAAGGCAAGTACTGATACAGCTTGGCACCGGTGTTGTCGCAGAGCAATGTGTGGTTGAGTGCCTTGTTCAAGGACACAACACGCTGCCTTATCTGAGGCTTGAACTAGCAACCTTCAGATCACCAGTTCAATGCCTTAACCACTTGGCCATGTGCCAACACACACACACACACACACACACACACACACTCATATAGTATACATACATACAAACAATATGTGAATGATTTTCCATATTAACGTTGTCTCTCTTTATTTCTAGGTAACTATGGAAACCAAATTGATGGATTAAGCAAGCCAACTATTCGTAAGAAAAAAGGTGGGGGAGATGGTGATGAGGAAGAGTCAGAGCTTCTCCAGAACTCCAGTGAAGATGAAGCAGATGATGATGGGGACTTAGTTTCTGTGTCCTGCACACCACCAATGAAACCTGTGATTACTGACAGGTTTGTGTTCCTTAGACCAAGGAGGATATTACTAAACAATCCACTCATCTTTCACATAAAGAACTGTGTGACTTTAAGCACACAGCCTTGTTCTGCAGTGCATGTTTTCTTTCAGGAACAAAGAAGCTGATGTGAGGTAGTTTACTCTGGAATTTCTGAAAGGCATCTGAATATGGTACCTTAATGAAGAGGTATTAAGAGTATGTGTTCTCTCCATTCAGCTGACAACAATACAATTACAAGATGTGTAGTACAATTATTGCAGATTGCTAACTTCTAGAAGCTCAAATGCCAGCTTATGTGAGTTAAAGATGACCTGGAATTCAGGACAGCTGGTGTTTACAGGATTCACTGTGAATGCGGAGCAGTGCATTGGTCAGATGGTGGAAAGCCACATCAAGGAGCATTTGAGGTGCATCTGTTTGGGTTACCCAGAGAAATCAGTGGCAGCAGAATATTGAATTTGCAATAAGCACAGGTTTGACTTCAAAGGTGCAAACTACTGTGACATGACAATAGCTTCCTTCACCAGTCGGTCCCAAAAGATGGCCTGGTGAAGGAAGCTGTTGAAATGAAACTTGAGGATAAAAATTTTAAACAAATACAAAGGTCTTGCTCTAAGTAAGAATTGGAGTACGATTTTAACCAATGTCGGACAAGGGAAACCTGTTTGATTGAGGACTAACTAATCAGAAGAGACAGACTATAGGGGTATAAATAACACTGGACTAGACATGCCCAGGCATTATCCCTGATGAAGGTGGCAGAGTTTGTCATCAAAACATAGGTGGAAACCAACACCTGTACCCTGCTGGATGTCCTAGAAGGATTTATGCTTCATATATGCCAGGAAAGCACAAGATCCTTTTTCCAGAACAATATTTCTTAACTGCCCTGTTAAACCATTGGCCCAGATTGACAACCAAGACCACCTGAGACCAGCCACCAACTGCAGTGTATCATTTTTCCAGTAGCACTCTGAAGTAGTGAGAGAGGGTAAATAGCTCACAAGCCTCAGGACAGGGTGCTGTTACAGGGTTTACCATTAGTAGCAATGATTAGACAGGCACAGAGAGAATCTGTACTTATTGACAAGTACATTTATACTCTCAGCTAAAAAGCACATGAATTTACACCTGCACACCTACAAGCAGTTTCACAAAATGGCAATACTGATTCCTTCAACCTCATGGCAAGCTCAAAGACAATTGGTCTGTCTACTTCCACTGTCCTTGATTCATTTGAATTCACTGATTTGTAGACCATAGTTCTTTCAGGTCAACAGTCCACTCAAAAATAACCTGGACGAATGATAAGCAGTAAAAATGGTAAATCAGATGATGAGTTGTCTGCAAGATAATTTTGTTCAAGGCAATAGTCATGATCTTGTGTAATATCTGATGTAGTTTCCCAGTAATGCTTCTGTTCATACACTCAGTGATCACTTTATTAGGTATATCTGCTCGTTAATACAAATATCTTAACCGTCAGTCTTGTGGGCATAATTCTGCATAAAAGCATCCAACTCCATTTTCCTGTCTTCTCCCTGTAACCTTTGACACACTTACTGAACAAGAACCGTTTTAAATATACCCAATGACTTGACCTTCTCAGCCCTCTGTGACATGAATTCCACAGGTTCACCACCCTTTGGCTAACGGAAGTCCTTCTCGGGTTTCCTTCTCATGTGTGTTCAAAATGGGCATCCTTCTATTCTGAGGCTCTGCCCTCTAGTCATAGACTCTCCATCAGGGCTTTTCAATACTCAATAGGTTTCAGTGAAATTTTCCCTACCCCCACCACAACCACTTTTCTAAACTCCAGCAAGTAATGCTCAGAGCCATCAAAGGCTCCCCACGGTTAAACCTTTAATTCCTGGTAAACCTTCTCTGGACCACCTTCAATGTCAGCATGTCTCTTCTTGTATATGGACCCAAAGCTGCTCACAATACTCAAAATGTGGTCTGACCAGTGCCTTATAATGCCTCCTCATCACATTCTTGCTTTTATATTCCAGTCCTCTCAAAATTAATGTTAATATTGCATTTGCCTTCCTTACCACTGACTCAAACTACAAGTTAACCATTAGGGAATCCTGCACAGGAACTACCAAGTCCCTTTGCACCACTGTTTTCTGAATTCACTTTCTATTTAGAAAATAGTCTATGCCTTTATTCCTTCTTCCAAAGTGCATGACCACACATTTGTCAGCACTGCATTCTATTTGTAACTTTATATCCTGTCCAAGTCATTCTGCAGACTCCCTGCAACACTACCTGCCCCCCCCCCTCCCATCTATCTTTGTATCATCCATAAACTTGGGCACAAAGACATCAATTCTGTCATACAGATCATTAACATATAGCATGAACAGTAGTGAGCCCAACACTGACCCCTCTGGAACATAACAAGTCACAGCAGCCAACCAAAAAGGTCCCCTTTATTCCCACTCTTTGTCTTCTGCCAATCAGCTAATCTTCTGTCCATGCCAGGATCTTTCCAATCACTTACTGTGCTCTTGTTTACAATAGACAATAGGTGCAGAAGTAGACCATTCGGCCCCTCAAGTCTGCACCGCCATTCTGAGATCATGGCTGATCATTCACTATCAATACCCAGTCCCTGCCTTGTCCCCATATCTCTTGATTCCCCTATCCATCAGATATCTATCCAGCTCCTTCTTGAAAGCATCCAGAGAATTGGCCTCCACCGTCTTCCGAGGCAGTGCATTCCACACTTCCACAACTCTCTGGGAGAAGAAGTTCTTCCTCAACTCTGTTTTAAATAACTGACCTCTTATTCTTAATCCATGCCCTCTGGTACTGAACTCTCCCAACATCTGGAACATATTTCCTGCCTCAATCCTATCAAATCCTTTAATTATCGTAAACGTTTCAATCAGATCCCCTCTCAATCTCCTCAATTCCAATGTGTGCAAGCCCAATCTCTCCAATCTCTCATATACAGCACCTTGTCAAGTGCCTTCAGAAAATCAAAGTAAACATGATTGGCTCACCTTTGCCTGTCCTGTCTGTTATTTCCTCTTAAGAATTCCAACAGTTTGTCAAAAATAACAGTGTCGTTTGAAAATAACACCACTACAAGTAGAGTGAATAAACTATTTTTATTAAACCAATATTAATATTTTTTGAAAAATGAAGTATTAACAGATGATACTTTTCAGTAATATTCTGCTAGTCCACCAGTGAACAGTGTACAGAAGAAAGCAATATGCATGATAGGAAAACCCTTTTGGTCTAATCTACATAGTTACCTGTTGCTATTTCATTTCAGAAATTATTTCCATCTACCGTACTTTGAAAAGAAACCTTGCACATACATCAAAAGCTGGTGGCAAGACCAACGGAGGCGACTTTACAATGCAAATATCATGGACAAGATTGCAGATAAACTGGTGCGTGATATTCCTTTTCTAAAGTGCCTACTTAAACAGGGTATTTCTCATTGGCACTGAAATGTAAAATCCCTTCTCAGTGCCCAACAGCAAGAAATTGTAAGCATGCAGCATAGCCTTTAACTGAACCCTGCAATCTAATTTCAATAAGAAATCAATTGGATAGAAAGTCTGGGTAAAAAAAAGCAATTTCCATAAAGTCTGCAGTTCTCTTCTCAGCTTCACCATACTTTGGAAACTCTAATGCATAGAGAAGTTAATCTTGAATAGGCTGTGAAGCGTACTGGGACGGCCTACGTAATTTATGACAATGCATTAAGTTCGTGGACAGTTGGAGACACTCAAACAGAACCAGGGCATTCCAATATTCCTTCACTCATTATAAGGAGCTTGCATGGCCCAACAACACATAGCCTGCTTGTGACCATCATGATTAGGAGCCTATCACTCACTCCCCATTCATCTTCAGTTCAAATTTATCACTGCTTGCACACTGATCTGAATTCCATTCCATCCTACCAACCCAAATCACACACCTCATTAAATACAAAATGCTGGTGGAATGCCGCAGGCCAGGCAGCATCTATGGGGAGAAACACTGCTGACGTTTCCGGCCGAGACCCTTCGTCAGGACTAACTGAAAGGAAAGATAGTAAGAGATTTGAAAGTGGGCCCACTTTCCTTTCAGTTAACCCTGACAAAGGGGGTCTCGGCCCGAAACGTCGACAGTGCTTCTTCCTATAGATGCTGCCCAGCCTGCTGCATTCCACCAGCATTTTGTGTGTGTTGCTTGAATTTCCAGCATCTGCAGATTTCCTCGTGTCACCTCACTAAATGTCAGGATTCATACAAATGGTCCCAAATCTCCTTGCACCCTACGCTCCCACCTCCCCAATATTAGCTAGACCCAGATTTAACAAACCAGTTTCTGTGTGTTCCACAATTCAAGGTTCAAGATTCAGATCCATTTAAAACATATACGTTGAAGCATGGAGTGAAATGCATTGTTTGCGTTAACAACCAAAACGCCCAAGGATGTACTGGGGGCGGACCTGACCCCAAGTTCAACTTTCTTTCTCCATAATTATCCCCATGAAACTATAATAGCTTATTCATCATCCAGTCTCTTTGATCACGGGCTGTAAGTCCTCCTCACGTATAGCTTTGCAGATGCCATATTATTTCATGACAGTTGTCAGCTGCCAAAAATAAACTTTCTTCTTATGATATTTTAACTGGAACTGTCAATTAACATAAATTAACCTGATCACAAACAAATATATTAATTGTTGTTCCTCAGACAATGGACTCCCCTCTCAAGTTACTCATGGTCACCTCCAGTCATTGCACATCCCAACCAACTCACTTACACAAAGTTAATCAGGAGGTGTGGAAGTGAAGATAGCTGCATGAGATCCATTAATAAGGAGGTTAGACCAGAGCATTTAGAAAATCGAAAGACAATTGAGCAGAATCAAAATGGATTTATGAAAGAGAAATTTGCAAATTTGCTCCAATTTCTTGAGGATGTTACAAACAGTGGATAAAAAAAACTGATAAGTGTAGTGCATTGGATTTCCAAAAGGTGCCATATAAAATGTTATTGGAAAAGTCATTGCAACATATGGATTGGAGGTAATGTATTAGAATTGGCAGGGGATTGGTTACCCAACAGGAAACAGAGAATCAGGATAAGCGGACCAATTTCATTTTAATTCTCAGTAACCAGAGGAATGCCACTGTGCTCTTAACCATTCATAATCCACACTGATGACTCGGATGATAAAATGTATTGATGACATAAAGACAGCAGAATTAGGATGAAGGGATACGGAGAGATACAGTGAGTAGGCAAGAAGCTGGTGATGTGGGGGAATATAGGAAAATCCACTTTGGAAGGGAGAATGTGAAATAAGTTATTATTTAAACTGAGTGAGACTACAAAATACTACAATACAAAGGGATCTGCAGATCCTAGTCCTTGGAAAACAAACGGTTAGTATCCAAGTACCGTCATAATTAGGATGTGTAATGGAAAGTTGGTTTTTATTGCAAGATGCATGGGATTTAACAGTAAGAATATGTTGGTGCAGCTTTGCACAACACTGACAAGACAGTGGCACCTGTGGCACTGTACGTGGATTTGGTCCCTACATTACAAGGGTTGTGCTATGTTTAGAGGCAGTATTGTAAATTTTCAGCAAGCTTGATTCAGAAGGAATGGAGAAGTGGAACATTGGTGAGGTTTAAGGGAGAATGGACAGGAGTTGGGGGAATTGGAGTGTGTTTTCTTCAGTCTTGCCGTTGTATAATAGCTTTACTTTTTGACAATAGGAGGAAGGTTTAAATGATGTTCAGGAGATCATCAAGACAGAAAAGCCACACCCAGAGCGGCGGCTCCGAGGCGTCTTGGAGGAGTTGAGCAGTGGATGCACGTGGGTATAAATACAATTCTCCTGGCTCAGAAAGGATTGTGATGCTGTTTAATTGTCAGATGGATCAAGATAATCCATACACATTCATTCCCTAATTAGTTAAAGAAGGCAAATGTAATTTCTTGCGGCACTTTCAATGTAAGATGCCTAAATAGGTTTATGTTGAAAACTTATTATCTTAAGGAAATAACATATTATAATCTTACTTTATACTTTAATCTTGTGTTTATTCTTTATACTTTTCTGCTTCAATTTATTTATTTTTTTTATTTTCAGCTATATTGATTTACTTCCTGACAGTGTCTATAATTTCTGATGATTCACTATTCCTTTCTAGCTTTGCACAATCAGGTAGGTTCATGTGGTAACACACTTATTTATGGATTCCAAAGTGTGTGTTTAGTTCAGCTTTGAGTGACTGCTGCATTATTGTAGCTAGATTTAGTCATCTTGCAGCAGGTGAGTGTTACAAAGCTCATGATACGTTTAGAAGGAATAAGCATTTCTTTACTAGTATCACCAAGAACAGATTAAATACCCATTTATCTCATCACACAAAGTTCTGTATCATTCATGAATATGATACAGTAACTATATCATTTACATCACAGCAAATATCATACATCAAACAAGTAATTGACTGGAAGGTGCCTTGGTGTATTTGGAGACCAGAAAAAGGAAGTATTTAAAACTAACAAAATGTGTGAAATATATCACTAGAATGAAGTTATTCTTAATTTCACGTTCAAAATCCATTCTGAAGAAATCAACTTTCTATCTAAACTTTTCTGCCTCTGTTCTCCTACAGCCGTTTTGTGTCTCTGGGAAATAAGGACCAAAATGCACTGGGGAGGACAAAGCTGGACAGAGAGCGGCTGAAGACCTGCATTAGGGAGATGGTACATAAAATGTTCCTCATCTCTTACAAAGGAGTTATGTAAAAAAAAGCATTGCTGAGAAATCAAGGGCCTGTATTGCTCATGCAAATATTGTATTCAATTTTCATTATGGCATTGCAGTTTGTACAGGAGGCAATATAATATTATCCTATTTAAGCAATTACTTTCGACCCTGATTTACAAGTCAGCGTCATAGTCTCAGGTGAAGTTAGCCTTTTACGACTAGCATGAGAAGAAATGATTTTACTCAGAAAGTTACTTGCAGTATTTCAGAGCACTTTATATGTTCAGTTGATGAAAATATTTGAGGTATAGATTTATAGGTCTGAGAGAGTTTAAGAATGTATAGATTTGGAAGAGTTTGGACAAAGCACAGGAATAGTTTAAATAGCCTTATGCACTACTCCTGTTCCTATTGTCATTCTTTTGAGAATTTCCTAATTTCTTACAATTGATGAATTTATAGTTTAATGATTACTCTTCGTGGCTATTTGAATCCCCACTCCTATTTCAATTTAAAATCATTTGGAATTTTACCTGCCCATTCTCATAATATATGGCAGAGTGTCAGAAAATTGCACTGCTTACATATGATTCCTCTGAAGAGACACTTGCCTGATATTTTTAAAATCATTCAGCGTAGAGAAAATTGCTATAATTATACCATAAGTGGTTTTGAGAAATAACTTGCCGTGCTTCTTTCATAGATAATAGCTGTCAATGACCAATACTAATTTTATGTACTTAGGGTAGTCAAGATAAAAATGCAGTACCAATACAGAAAATGTAAATTGCATAATATGAGTCTACTTTTTAAAGACAAAATAAACAAAAGGTCAGATTTTAATGTTTATACTAAACACTAGCACGTCCGTCTGATTTCAGGAGAACATGGCACAACAAGCAAAGACAATGCGAACCCAGGTGAAGAAAAACACATTCAAGGACAAGATGAAGCAAGTTCAGAGTTTTCTGCATAAACTCCGCTTTATGGCTGAGGAAGTAAGTAAGAGGCTTGTCTGAATGCAGAATATGAGAACTATGTTCTACATTGCCAAGAATGCTACAGATTTTAATCTTGCATTGATAATATGCTCATGGTTCTGTTGAGGAATAAAGGTAGAAAATAATCTCTTTTATGCTCTCATGTTTTATGACTGTTGTTCCAAGAGCCTCACACAAATGTACAATTATGTACAATTTTGAATAGTGTATTTGTTTTTGAGTTGTAAAGAATTGTATACAGATTTAAATCTAACTTGTCCATGCCAACCAAGGTATCTATCCAAGGCAGTGTCATTTTCCTGCATTTGGTTCAGATCCTTCTATGCCATTTTGATCCAAGTAACTGTCTAAATGTCTTCTAAACATTGTAATTGAAACTTCCTCTGGCAGCTTGCACCATATACCCAAGAGCCTCTTTGAGAAGGAAGTCATCACAATTAACCATTAAGATATACCAAGGTTACACCAATGCCAAATATTTTTAAAAGTTAATTATCCAAACGCTAACATAAAGACATTGTCACTTACTTGAGCTTCCTCCATTGATCCCAGTAAATATCCAATGGCTCAATGTCAAAGAGAGAATTTTGCTTGCTTACATTCTGTGTGATTCAGTGACTCTGTTTCGAAACGGAGAGCCTCAGCTGCCCCCAGTGTTAAGTTAAATCTATATCTTACAGTTTATAACAGTATCACTGATTAAGATACTGGAAAATAGGTTGTAAGTAAAAAAAAATGCAACAGAATTTGAAGGCACTAATCAAGCCTTGAGCAACACACAGAAAATGCTGGAGGAATTCAGCAGGTCATGCAGCATCTATGAATATGAATAAACAATCGACATTTCATGCCAAGCCTTTCAATGGTACTGGAAAGGAAGAGGAAGAAGCCAGAATAAGAAGGTGGGGAGGGGAAAGAGCATAAGATGGAAGGTACCTGTAATGAAGCAGCTGTTGCATTTTCTTTACTAATATATTGAACTTCTATGTCAGCCTCAACACAGCATTCCTGACATTTTCATCTGGATGTTGAGCAACAACAAAAGGATGGCGTATGCTCGAATTCAATCCAAAGACATTCTGTACTCAGTAGTGGATGAAGAAACAGGCAAAGACTGCGGAAAAGTTAAGACAGTCTTCCTAAAGGTAATCTGGTGTTTCTACTGCCTGGATTACTGGGTAGTTTTAAGCTCCTGGAGGAGGGGGGTTTGGAAGAATCCAGGCAGGCAATAATAGTCTGCAAAGCAAGCTTTGGCCGGTGTTATAACACGTTTCCTTTGTATTCTGATAGCTATCTGGCTAAATAAATACAAGGGGTTAAGGAATGGGGAAAGCCGGACGCACGTAATGATTGTGGTATATGTAGACATCCCAGGGGAGCAGAGGCCCAAACCTGTGGGGCTTGGAGGATGACAACAGCAACATGGTGATGGGTTCAGATTCTGTTTTACATACTGACGAGCCCAGCTTAAAGCCTTAGGATCTGAGTCTTCGAAAAGATGGGCTGTACTATAATTTAGAAGTTATGAGAGAGATTCGCTTCTGCACTGTGACGCTGGCTACCAGAACAATCATGACCTCATTTTTCCTCTGCTAGGTCAGCTACTCTGCTAGGTCAACTCTGAGGCTGCTTAACAAGATAAAATCCTATGGCATCGCAGGAAAGATACTGGCATGGATGGAGGAATGGCTGACAGGCAGGAGGCAGTGAGTGGGACTAAAGGGGGCCTTTTCTGGTTGGCTACTGGTGAGTGGTTAGTGTTCATCAGGGGTCAGTATAATGCTGAGTCTTTTATAAGACATTGGTCAGGTCTCATTTGGAGTATTGTCAACAGTTTTGATCCCCAAATCTCAGAAAGGATGTGTTGTCATTGGATAGAGTCCAGAGGAGGATCATGAGGATTATTCCAGGAACATGGGGTTAACATGTGAGGAGCGTTTGGCTGTTTTGGGCCTGTAGAAGGAAGTGGGGGGAGACTCATTGAAACCTACTGAATGTTGTAAGGACTAGGTAGGGTGGATGTGGAGAGGATGTTTCCTATGGTGAGGGTATCCAGAACTAGAGGGCACAGCCTCAAAATTGAGGGGCAACCTTTTAGAACAGAGGTAAGAAGGAATTTTTTTTAGCCAGACAGTAGTGAATCTGTGGAATGCCAAGTTAATGAGTATACTTAAAGCTGAAGGCGGTAGTTTTCTGATTGGTCAGGGCATCAGGGGATATGGCAAGAGGGCAGGTGTATGGGATCGAGTGGGATCCAGGATCAGCCATGATGCAATGAGGGAGAAGACTCGATGGGCTGAATAGCCTAATTCTGCTCCTATGTCTTGTGGTCTTATGGTCAATGTTGTTGTTTCATATGGCATTCACAGATCTAATTGAAGTGTGGCCTGGGAGGGGCAGACGTGAGTCTGTCCATTTGGAGGCCGAGGTTGGATCACTCTTCATCTGGCATCTCATCCACAGCCATTCCAACATGGGTGGCCCAGAGCTGGCATCGCCTGATGGAGTCCTTGAAGTATGCAAGCCTCCAACTGAGGTCAATGTGTTGATCCAGGTTGTGGAGGTGGTAGGTCAATAAACCAGTTCATTAGTTTAGCCCTGGGTCTCTCCCAGTACAAGTGATCAGCTTCTGCTTTGGCAACTGGCTTGGCCCTTTCTCAGGCACTCATCACCAAACCTATCCCTGAAGTCAAAGCTTTGACATTCATAGGCATTCAAAAGCACCTGGGAACTATGAGGCAACAAAACCATGCTACAGAATAAAAATTAATAGAAGAACTTCATAAAACTTCAAAACCTGGAAAATACTGACACATTTCATTAAGTTGAACTATATTCAAAGGTTTTAAAGGTACATTTAATGTCAGAGAAATGTATGCAATATACATTCTGAAATTCTTCTTCTTCTCAACCATCCACGAAAATGGAGGAGAACCCCTAAGATTGAATGACAGTTAAATGTTAGAACCCAAAGCCTCCCCAGCTCCCCCTCCCATGCACAAGCAGCAGCAAAGCAACGATCCCCCCACCAGCAAAAAATGCATCAGTAGCCCCCCACTGAGCACTCAAGCGTGCAGCAAAGCAGCGGTAAAGACGCAGACTTGCAGTACCCCAGAGACTTACTTATTCACCCGGTACTCAATACACCACAGACTCTTTCTCTCCCTAATAAGGGAAAAAGAGGCAACCCCGTTTCACAGCGAGAGGGGAGACATAAACAACTCACTGATTTACAGTGTTATAAGTCTGTTGCGTCGCTCTTTCTGTGCTCTGTGCTCAAAGAACTCGGGCCTCTGGGCACACAGCCAGCAGCCAGCTTGCTGCTTTCAATCTTCCGTGTACTCCCACGACGCACCAAACAGCGGCACCGACCTTGAGTCCACCCGCTTCCAGAGCCACAAAATCCTAAAACCCTGAAGGCACTCTAGTCTTCTAGGCCACGTCCTTGGTGTATCGAATAGCGGCCAGTTGTGAGACTCTGAGAGCGGGTCCTATTCCGCAAAGTCAGCATTCTAACTGCAGGTCGCGGTCTTCAAAAGAACCCTGAAAGGGAAAAATAGAGACATTAAAGATAGAAGTAGAGCTGTTTCTGGAGATGCAAGCAAAAGAGTTGCGTTAGGTGCCATCACCTAATTAAAGGTTTAGGGTCAGAATCAGGTTTTTGCTGTGTTGTGAAATTTGTTACTTTGCAGTAGACAAGATAAAGATGCTATGTTATAAAAATATATAAATAGTGTTAATAATGAGATAATGTCCACAAGTTCATGGTCCGTTCAGAAATTTGATAGTGAAGGAGAAAAACTGTTCCTAAAACATTGAAAAGTGGTCCTTTAGGTAACAGCGAAAAAGGGTGTGTGGTGAGGGCCCTTTAAGATGAATGCTGCCCTTTTCAGGCACCACCTCCTGAAAATATCCTCAATGGTGGGAAGGTTTTGTCAGCTGCCATTTCTTCCCCTTGATTTCAAAGGTGCTGCTGTCGTTGTGGCAGAATAAACTTGCTGCTGGTTCGGCAGGCAGATGTAAAGCCCAAGAGCTATCAAGCAGGTGATGTTACTGCCGCATCAGGCCAGCATCATCTCTGGAGTTAAAAGAGACTTCCATCAGTCTGACATAAACCTGGGTTGAAGGTCTCCCCAGTGTCAGTCACTGCATTTTTAAATAATTTCTTCAAATAATCACTTCCGGCTAATGGACAACCATCTCTGTTACACACTACTGTAGTTATAATTTTGCCAAGGGTATCATTAGCATTTCAGTGCTTGAGTAATTACATTAAAGCTAATTACTAGCACCCCTGTAATTATCATTTTAGTATGAAAGATTTCATAGTGTAATAAAGTATATTTATCCCTTAATAACATTATTATAACGCATCCTCGGGCCATCCCTAGCAGTGAAGAATGTGCGTCCTTTAGAATGGCAAACCCTTTTGGGAGTGTGTTCCTACCAAAACTGGTGACAATCTTCTAAAGAATAATTTTCTCACATGCCAAGGGAATTTTGAGCAGAGATTGTCATTGAAAGTGGATTGGGAAAACTAGGCCAGTACTGGACCTCCAGAGAGGGAATCTGTAGAATATCTAAGAGATGGCTTTTTAGAACAGCTTGTTGTTGAGCCCACCAGGGGATCAGCTGTGCTGGATTGGGTGTTGTGCAATGATCCAGAGGTGATAAGAGAGCTTAAGGTTAAGGAACCCTTGGGGAACAGTGATCACAATATGATTGAGTTCACTTTGAAATTGAGAAGAAGGAGAAACTGAATTCCAATGTGTTGGCATTTGAGTGGAATAAGGGCAATTACAACGGCATGAGAGGGGAACTGGCCAAGGTTGTCTGGAAAGGGACACCAGCAGGAAGGACAGCAGAGCAGCAATGAAGGAATTTCTGCAAAAAATGAGGGAAGTGCGAGACAGATACGTTCCAAGTAAGAAGAAATTTTTGAATGGAAGAAAGACAGTACCGTGGCTGACAAGTGAAGTCAGAACCAAAGTAAAAGCAAAAGAGAAGGCAGACAAGGAAGCCAAAGCTAGTGGGAAGACAGAGGATTGGGAAGCTTTTAAAAACTTGCAGAAGGAAACTAAGAAGGCCATTAGGAAGGAAAAGATCAATTATGAAAGGAAGCTGGCAACTAATATCAAAGAAGATACTGAAAGCGTTTTTAAGTATATAAGGGGTAAAAGAAAGTTGAGGGTAGATATAGGACCAATAGAAAATGATGCAGGCGATATTGTAATGAGAGACACAGAGATAGATTCTGGCATTGTACCGGATGACTGGAAAATTGCAAACCGCTTTTTAAGAAGGGTGGGAGGCAGCAGAAAGGAAACTATAGACCTGTTAGCCTGACATCAGTGGTTCAGAAGTTGCTGGAATCGATTGTTAGGGATGAGATTACGGATGATCTGGAGACACGTGACAAGATAGGCCAAAGCCAGTACTGTATGGTTTCCTGAAAGGAAAATCCTGCCTGACTAACCTACTGCAATTTTTTGAGGAAATTACAAACAAGTTAGATAAAGGAGATGCAGTGGATATGGTGTACTTAGATTTTGTGAAGGCCTTTGACAAGGTGCCGCACATGAGGCTGCTTAGCAAGATAAGATCCCATGCAATTACAGGGTGGAGAATTGGCTGATCGGCAGAAAACAGAGAGTGGAAATAAAGGGATCCTATTCTGACTGGTTACCAGAGGAGTTCCACAGGGGTCGGGGTTGGGACCGCTGCTTTTTACGATATATGTCATTGTTTTGGACTATGGGATTAATGGTTTTGTGGCTAAATTTGCTGATGATGCAAAGATAGGTGGAGGAGCAGGTAGTGTTGAGGAAACAGAAAACCTGCAGAGAAACTTAGATAGTTTAAGGGAATGGTCAAAGAAGTGGTAAATGAATTACAATGTTGGAAAATGTATGGTGTTACGTATCCCATAACTGGATAACTTACCAGCAAAGATAGAGAGGTCTGTTGAAGTCTGTTGTCACTATTTTCAAACGTTTTATTCGTAAAGGGACACAAAGGTAGGGTTAATACATACATTCAGATAAGTCACATTGTCAACACTCAATCCAGAGCGCGGGTATATTAATAATCATCATTCTTAAATGAGCTCTGCTGATGTCTAGGGGTTAATAGATTGTCCGTTGGAAATATAAAAGTCACTCTGAAAGCCTGCCGGCTTCAGTCCGTTGGAAATCGCTGGGTTTTTCGTGGGGTGACCGAGAGAGAGAGATTGGGGGGGAGAAGAGAAAGAACTTGCCGAGTCTCGATGAATCTTCCGTGAAAATCGGGGGAGCATTGGTTTCCTCTCCCCGATGTTAGTTAAAAGCGGTTTTCCGTGATTCCAGCCACAGATCCCAATCCCGGAATCTAACGCACGTGGCTTCCTTCAGAATGGCTTCCCGCTGCTGCGGGAACAACACTCTCGTGTCTTCTTGGTGCGTCTGAGGGCTGTCCCCCTGAGACTCTCCTTTATACTTCCTCACGGGGTCGCAGGTGTCAATCAGGCTAGGATGATGCAATCTCTCTCTCAACCAGCCCACCTTGCCCGAGGGCTTTACAGGTGGTCTCCATGAGACATTAGTCGCTGTTGTCTTTATTCTGTATCGCTGGTGGTACCTGCAACTTGGCACGTATCTCTCTCTCTCTCCGACTGGGTCTACTGATCCCCCCCCCCCTCAACGGGTGCTCTTACGATTCTCCGGAAGGAGGGGGCTGCTCCCGCTCCTTCGGCCCCTCAGAGCTGTGGTACCTTCATAACAATGGTCATGCACTTTGGTGAAAGAAATAAACAGGCAAACTATTATTTAGATGGGGAGAGAATTCAAAATGCAGAGATGCAAAGGGACATAGGAGTCCTTGTGCAGGACACCCAAAAGGTTAACCTCCAGGTTGAGCCAGTGGTGAAGAAGGCAAATGCAATGTTGGCATTTGTTTCTAGAGGTGTAGAATATAAGAGCAGGGATGTGATGTTGAGGCTCTATAAGGCACTTGTGAGACCACACAGAGTATTATTTTAGAAAGGCTCCTTATTTTAGCAAGGATATACTGACATTGGAGAGAAGATGCACAGGAATGATTCCAGGAATTAAAGGGTTTCCATATGAGGAACTTGTGGCAGCTCTTGGGCTCTATTCCCTGATGTTCAGGAGAATGAGTGGGGATCTCATAGTAGCATTCTGAATGTTAAGAGGCCTGAACAGATTAGATATGACAATTTCCCATGGTAGGGGAGTCCAGGACAAGAGGGCACAACTTCAGGGATGAAGGACATCCAGTTAGAACAGAGATACGGAGAAATTACTTTAGTCAAAGGGTGGCAAATCTGTGGAATTTGCTGCCACGAGCAGCTGTGGAGGCCAAGTCATTGGGTGCATTTAAGGCAGAGATAGATATGTTCTTGATTGGCCAGGGCATCAAAGGGTATGGGTTGAAAGCAGGGGAGTGGGGATGACTGGAAGAATTGGATCAGCCCATGACTGAATGGCGGAGACTTGATGGGCCAGCATCTGCTCCTATGTCTTATGGTCTTATTTATGAATTAGTAACAAGAATTATAGGCTTCGTTATTGAAAAATGATGGATCCTGCTGCTTATTTACCTGTATTCATTGTTGTACTATTATTAAAAGTATAACAAAGACAGATTGAAATAAATGAAGTACTTTAGAAAACTTGGTAAAAATTATTATTAATAATCTTAAAAAAACAATTAAAATAGGATGATTTCTAAATTGTATTGTTGTTGTAACAATTTACTATCCAGTTACTGATGTGAAGACAAGGTCTGCAAGGATCTCAACATGAATTATTCAGCATTACATGTCCTTACAACCATCTAGCTGGTGCCATGCTGGCATGAGAGTTTTCCTGTGAAAATATCTCACTGCTCTCAGGTTGTCAAAAGTCATTTGCTGCTCCAATTGGCAGTAAAGATAATCTTTACACTTTTATTGTGGATGGGGTTTAAAGAATTGAGGTGTGGCACTGCCTGCCATGTGCCAACAAAAATTTTACACATGCCATCACAGGCATTTATGCCGGAGGTTTGCTACTTTTGACCATGTGAAATTAGCTTTCAAAAAGGGTATGGGGGGAGAGTCATTTTTGACTTGTGGTTAATAATCTCTATTCTCAATCACAATCCCAGAACATGACCTGAAAATGTCAGCTGGTAGTGCTGAGGTGGGTGACATCTTAAAATGAAACATATTGTCAGGTCAATGCAAGAAAAAGGTTGCAATGCAGTACTTTTAAAAAAGAGAACTGTTCTTTGTATTTTTTCGATCTTCACCTGATAACTAATATGGCAAATCATTTCATCTGTTTGTGGGAGCTTGCTGTGTACAAATTAGTTGATGTGTTTCCTATATTACAGCCCATAATTCAAAATATTTAATTGCCTCTAAAATGCTTTTAAACATTTTTAGATTTATCAATATTGATGTTTTTATGCAATCAAATGTGAAGTACCTCAGAATATTTTGCTACACTCAATGGGATAAGACAAATGGAAATCTTTACTCTACCCTTTCATCTTCTGAAACTCAGGTTAGGGTAAGCTTTAGGGAAAATGTGTGCTTTCTTATAATCCTCTACCTGAAGCACCTTATCCCACTTAAAGTGGTTAAATGTTTTTGAAAGAAACTGTTAAAGGAAATGGCAAGGGATGGGTCAATTAAATATTTCAACAAACCACCCTGGACACTTCATTGAAGAACCTTCTCCTGAAGTCTAAATTCTTTTGGTGTAAAATTCCTCCATAAACCCACTTACTGTTTAAGCTACTGGTGCAGCCAGCCTTTGAGTGATCCCATTTTGTTTCCTTTCCTTTTGCAAAGGAGCATTTTATATGCAGTCTGACGGTAACCTGAAGAAAGAGTTGTCAAGTTGGGATTCGAATCTCTAGCCTCCTTTTCTGCATTCACTATTCTGTACTTTTTCATGTCCTGATCATCGGGTGATTAGAATAGATCCTTCAGCCCAATTGGTTCATGCTAGTCCCAGTTATTGTCCTTCCAGCATGCGTTGATATATGTTAGTGGTCAACCCAGATGAAAGGTCCCATCTGACAATGCGGACCAACATCAGCAAAGGAAGTCTTTAGGCATCTTGGTTTTATAAAGCACATTTCTTTCCAGAGTTTCTTTGTGCCAAATCTGTTTCAATATGCTTCTTAGGACTGAGGAGACAGTTCAGACTGTGTAACCTACTAACCTCCCCACATTCCTGACAATTCTACTTCTCACCAACACTGGCTAATTGGTGTGCTGCTGTGCATTTACTTAAATCAATCAAAGAGACTTACTTACACTTACTTTCTCCACAGCTTCCTGGAAAGAAAGGCTTTGGCACTGCAGGTTGGACAGTTCAGTGCAAAATAGAGGCCTACTTTTGGCTGGGTCTGAATAAGCAGAGGAAGGATTTCCTCAGTGGCCTTCCAAGTGGATATGAAGAGAACAAAGCAGTAAAGGGTCCAGGAACACAGTCAATCCCTCCTATAAGTCTGACCTACATCAGTAAGTACCAGTTCTAAAAGTAATTGATTACAGTATAGTGTTTCATATCTAGTTTTTAATCCATGCTCTAGAAAAAAAATAATTGCAAGAAATATTCAACTAGTCAGGCAACTTCAAAGTTCATGAGGCAAACTATTTAGCTCACCTCCCTGACTCACACTTCCCAAGACTCTCAACATGCTAAAGAGGTATGGTTCTAATC
This sequence comes from Hypanus sabinus, assembly GCF_030144855.1. Lineage (NCBI taxonomy): Eukaryota > Metazoa > Chordata > Chondrichthyes > Myliobatiformes > Dasyatidae > Hypanus > Hypanus sabinus. Next base: position 41,606,301 of record NC_082715.1, on the reverse strand, counting down.
ATCTTCTTTCCCATCCTGGAGACAGGCTGCAGGGCCTGAAGAGTAACTAAACTCCAGCCAGTGAGAAAGCCTTTTATATCACTTTGCATGTCAGAGGCTTTTTGACAGTGCGGGTCTCAGGTAATCTCAATAGATCTTTTTAACCTATTTTTATGTAACTTTTAATTCTTTCTTACTTTTCTTTTAATATTTGTATACAGTATCTGTACGTCTTTGCACTTGTAATGCTACTGTCTATAATTTCCTTTGGGATCAATAAAGTATCTATCTAGATTTAAGCAACTCATTTAAATAGTTGAAAATGTGTTAAACATGAACAAGTAATAAAAAGCATAAAATTATCTTTCTCCATGGGGAAGGACACCCATTCTAATAAATGGAGTTATTGTTTGAACACGTTTCCTTCCATTGGCTTCGGAGGAAAGGAAGTAAAGGTCTACCAGAAGTTATACAGTGCATGAGTGGCCCCTGCTCAACTTCAGACTTGTTGATGAAATTATCATTGCTTTAATGGAGGCATCAAGTTCTTGAAAAGAGGAACCTAATAATTATATTAAAACAAACTGACATCCATAGTGTTTACCATTTTACCCAGTGAAATTTGGAATTTAAGTTCATTGTGTACTTTGTAATAATTTTTTTTTATTTTGCAAAATCAGAAAAACAGCTTTTCCAGCTGAGAGTTCACATGTACCAAGCACGAAGCCTGTGTGCAGCAGACAGCAGTGGTCTCTCTGACCCATTCGCACGAGTCTTCTTCTCCACCCAGAGCCAGTGCACTGAGGTAATTACCATGTCATCCAAAGGGACTTGCTTTTATGAAATGCATTTTCCAATATAAAAACTTGCCAGTTCCCTATTTCTCTAAGTGTTTCACAAGTACTGAACTTTCACAAGGGAAAGGCACCAATATAAGCAGACTACTACTGAAATGGAGAACCCAGGCTCTGCTGCCAGGTGTAGGTACAGAACAAAAAGAGTATTCACTTGAAGACAAAGAAAGTATTCACCATTTTACCACCCCGCATCTTGGAGGGTGTCAGCTGCCACAGCTCCTCATCTGATAAGTGGCTTGAGAGATGATAATGATTACTAGATTCACATGTTGTCCTGTTTTGGCTTTTGCCAAATTACAGAAAGCACATGGAAACAAATGACGTCTGGTTAGCAAAAGCAGGAATACACCAAGGTGGAGTGGCTAGATTTTAGATCATTAAATTGTCAGTGTATCTGTACTTGATGCGCAGTGTCATGCAAAAGTTTGGGCACCCCGGTCAAAATTTCTGTTATTGTGAATAGTTAAGTGAGTAGAAGATGAACTGATCTCCAAACATTATAAAGTTAAAGATGAAACATTCTTTTCAACATTTTAAACAAGATTAGTGTATTGTTTTTGTTTTGTACAATTTTAGATGAGCTGGCTGGACTTCGGGGCAAGAGGTCCTGAGTTCAAATCCAGCCGGTTCCCTTCAATGCTCTCCATCCGTGCCTGGGTTGAGTGTCGAGCTAGCAACTCGACCTTGTAAAAAAAAACTGGAGAGGGATGGGCTCCGCCAGGTTTCAGATGCCCAAGACACGCCACACGATGAGCAATCACCAAAAAGATCGGTGCTAACAGTTTGTCATGACGGCACCCCCATGACTCCACTAGGAGTTAAGGACGTGCGCACACACACAATTTTACAGTGAAAAAAAGGAAAGGAGCACCATGCAAAAGTTTGAGCACCCCAAAAGATTTGAGCTCTCAGATAACTTTTACCATGGTCTCAGACCTTAATTGGCTTGTTAAGGCTATGGCTTTTTCACAGTCATCATTAGGAAAGGCCAGATGATGCAAATTTCAAAGCTTTATAAATACCCTGACTCTCAAACCTTGTCCCAACAATCAGCAGCCATGGGCTTCTCTAAACAGCTGCCTAGCACTCTGAAGATTAAAATAAATTATGCCTGCAAAGCAGGAGAAGGCTTTAAGAAGATAGCAAAGGGTTTTCAGGTAGCTGGTTCCTCAGTTCGCAATGTAATTAAGAAATGGCACTTAGCAGGGACAATGGAGGTCAACTTGAGGTCTGGAAGACCAAGAGAACTTTCCGAGAGAACTGCTCATAGGATTGCTAGAAAAGCAAATCAAAACCTGTTTGACTGCAAAAGACCTTCAGGAAGATTTAGCAGACTCTGGAGTGGTGGTGCACTGTTCTACTGTGCAGCAACACCTGCACAAATCTGACCTTCATGGAAGAGTCGTCAGAAGAAAATCTTCCCTGTGCCCTCACCACAAAATTCAGTGTCAGAAGTTTGCAAAGGAACACCTAAACAAGCCTGATGCATTTTGGAAACAAGTCCTGTGGACTGATGAAGTTAGAATAGAATTTTTTGGCCGCAATGAGCTAAAGTATGTTAGAAGAAAAAAAGAGTGCAGAATTTCATGAAAAGAAATCCAACCTCTCCAACTATTAAGCACAGGAGTGGATCGATCATGCTTTGGGCATGTTTTGCAGCCAGTGGCACGGGGAACATTTCACTGGTAGAGGGAAGAATGAATTCAATTAAATACCAGCAAATCCTGGAAGCAAACATCACACCGTCTGTTTAAAAAAAAGCTCAAGATGAAAAGAGGATGGCTTGTACACCAGGATAATAATCTTAAACACACCTCAAAATCCACAATGGACTACCTCGAGGTGCAAGCTGAAGGTTTTGCCATGGCCCTCACAGTCCCCTGACCCAAATATCATCGAAAATCTGTGGATAGACATCAAAAGAGCAGTGCATGCAAGATGGTCCAAGAATCTCATAGAACTAGAAGCCTTTTGCAAGGAAGAATGGGCAAAAATTCCCCAAACAAGAATAGAAGGACTCTTAGCTGGCTACAGAAAGCGGTTAAAAGCTGTGATAATTGCCAAAAGGAAGACTAAGTACTGACCATGCAGGGTGCCCAAACTTTTGCTTCAGGCCCTTTTCCCTTCTTGTTATTTTGAAACTGTAAAAGATGGAGAAAAAAGTAATCTTGCTTAAAATATTAAAGAAATGTGTTGTAGCGGTGTGCTACAAGCAGCGCTAAAATTACGACACGGAGTCGGTAACTGCAGTCGAAGGAAAAACTTTATTCGAAAACTTCAGCCTCACTTTTAAGCCTCTGTCAACCGGCCCCCCATGGCGAAGAGGCTCCAAAGCTCTGTGCTCGCAAACCCCCGTAGGCTATCTAATTGTGAGTCGGTTCGCATACGCTAGGAAATGAGCCGCCACATAACCCCCCCCCAGAACCGGCGATACAACCCCCAATGTCCACAGCCTGGGCCAGAACCTGCTTGGGAGGTCGGCCTCTGCGCCGAGGCGCCGGAAACTCGGCCGGTTGCGCCAGGTCCACATGGGCCGGCTTGAGGCGGTCCACCGTGAAAACCTCCTCCTTCCCCCCAACGTCCAGCACGAACGTGGACCCGTTGTTCCGGAGCACCGTAAACGGCCCCTCGTATGGCCGCTGCAGCGGTGGCCGATGCCCGCCCCTTCGTACAAACACAAACTTACAGTTCCGTAGGTCTTTGGGTACGCAGGTCGGGTGCCGCCCATGCTGTGAAGTGGGTATGGGGGCCAGGTTACCGAGCTTCTCGCGAAGTCTGCCCAGGACTGCAGCGGGTTCTTCCTCTTGCCCCCTCGGGGCTGGTAGGAACTCCCCGGGGACGGCCAGGGGCGCGCCGTATACCAACTCGGCCGACGAGGCGTGCAGGTCGTCCTTGGGCGCTGTGCGGATGCCGAGAAGGACCCAGGGAAGCTCGTCCGCCCAGTTGGCTCCTCGCAGGCGGGCCATGAGGGCCGACTTCAGGTGACGGTGGAAACGCTCCACTAGCCCGTTCGACTGTGGGTGGTAGGCAGTGGTGTGGTGCAGCTGAGTCCCCAAAAGGCTGGCCATAGCTGACCACAGGCTGGAGGTGAACTGGGCGCCTCTGTCGGAGGTAATGTGGGCTGGTACACCAAAGCGGGATATCCAGGTGGCGATCAGGGCTCGGGCGCAAGATTCGGAGGTGGTGTCGGTGAGCGGGACCGCCTCTGGCCATCTTGTGAACCGGTCCACGATAGTCAGGAGGTAACGCGCTCCGCGCGACACTGGCAGGGGGCCCACGATATCCACATGAATGTGGTCGAAACGCCGGTGGGCGGGATGGAACTGCTGCGGTGGGGCTTTGGTGTGCCGCTGAACCTTGGCCGTCTGGCAGTGCATGCACGTCCTGGCCCATTCACTGACCTGTTTGCGGAGTCTGTGCCAAACGAACCTGCTGGAAACCATCCGGACAGTTGTCCGGATGGAGGGATGCGCCAAGTTATGAATGGAGTCGAAAACACGTCGCCGCCAGGCTGCGGGGACGACCGGACGGGGCTGGCTGGTGGCGACGTCACAGAGTAGGGTCCTCTCACCTGGGCCCACGGGGAGGTCCTGGAGCTGCAAACCAGAGACTGCAGTCCTGTAACTCGGAATCTCCTCATCTACCTGCTGTGCCTTTGCCAGTGCCTCAAAGTCTACCCCTTGGGAAAGGGCATGAACGGTAGGGCGAGAGAGCGCATCCGCCACGACATTGTCCTTACCCGAGACGTGCCGGACATCCATTGTGTATTCAGAGATGTAGGACAGGTGGCGTTGCTGGCGGGATGACCAGGGGTCGGATGCTTTCGTAAACGCAAAGGTAAGCGGTTTGTGGTCCGTGAACGCGGTGAAGGGCCGACCTTCTAGGAAGTACCTGAAATGCCGGATTGCCAGGTAGAGCGCCAACAGTTCCCGGTCAAAAGCACTGTACTTGAGCTCGGGTGGCCGCAGGTGTTTGCTGAAAAACGCCAGGGGTTGCCAGCGACCTGCGATGAGCTGCTCCAGCACCCCACCGACTGCCGTGTTTGATGCGTCCACTGTGAGGGCGGTAGGGGTGTCCATTCTGGGATGTACTAGCATTGCGGCGTCAGCCAAAGCTTCCTTCGTTTGAACGAAAGCGGCGGCGGACTCCTCGTCCCAGATCCAAATAGATGAACGCGAAGTCCAGGTCCCGTCCCACCGCGTCCATTAACCGCTGGAACGTCTGTGCGGCATTCTTCAGGCCGAACGGCATGCGGAGGAACTCGAAGAGGCCAAACGGGGTGATGAGAGCCGTCTTGGGGACGTCGTCAGGATGCATCGGGATTTGATGGTACCCTCGGACAAGGTCGACCTTGGAGAAGATCCGGGCGCCGTGCAGGTTTGCCGCAAAGTCCTGAATGTGCGGCACAGGGTAGCGGTCCGGTGTGGTAGCCTCGTTCAGCCTGCGGTAGTCGCCGCACGGTCTCCAGCCCCCCGTCGCTTTGGGCACCATGTGCAGGGGGGAAGCCCAGGGGCTGTCGGACCGCCGGATGATCCCCAATTCCTCCATTCTCTGGAACTCCTCCTTCGCCAGTCGGAGCTTGTCCGGGGGAAGCCGCCGAGCACGGGCATGGAGGGGTGGTCCCTGTGTCGGGATGTGGTGCTGTACGCCGTGCCTGGGCATGGCTGCTGTGAACTGCGGTGCCAGAACCGATGGGAACTCCGCCAGGACCCTGGTGAAGTCGTTGTCGGACAGCGTGATGGAGCCGAGGTGAGGGGCTGGCAACTGGGCCGCGCCCAGGGAGAACGTCTGAAAGGTCTCGGCGTGTACCAGTCTCTTCCTGGGCAGGTCAACCAGCAGGCTGTGAGCTCGCAAAAAATCCGCACCCAGAAGCGGTTGGGCTACGGCGGCCAGTGTGAAGTCCCACGTGAACTGGCTGGAGCCGAACTGTAGCTGCACCTGACGGGTGCCATAGGTCCTTACTGTGCTGCCATTCACGGCCCTCAGGGGGAGACCCGGTGCCCTGCTGTGGGTGTCGTAACTCGTCGGAGGTAAAACGCTGACCTCAGCCCCAGTATCGACCAAAAACCGGCGTCCCGACCTTCTATCCCACACATACAGGAGGCTATCCCGATGGCCAGCCGCCGTAGCCATCAGCGGCGGCTGGCCCTGGCGTTTCCCGGGAACTTGCAGGGCGGGCGACAACGGCGGGCTTCTGCGCCCCACCGCTGGTGGTAGAAGCACCAGTGGTCATTGGGCCGGGGGTTAGTGGGCTCTGCGGCCGGGCCTGGACTGGTTTGCTGCTGGGAGCGTGGCTGGGAGATCTGTGCGATGGACGCCCCGCTCACCTTTTTGGCGTTCCACAGCAAGTCCGCCCGGGCTGCCACCTTCCGGGGGTCACTGAAATCCGCGTCGGACAGCAGCAGGCGTATGTCCTCGGGCAGCTGCTCCAGGAATGCCTGCTCAAACATGAGGCCTGTGTGTCCCTCGGCCAGAGACAACATCTCGTTCATTAAAGCCGATGGAGGTCTGTCGCCCAAGCCATCCAGGTGCAGTAAGCGGGCAGCCCGCTCGCGCCGTGAGAGTCTGAAAGTCCTGAGGAGCAGGGCTTTGAATTCCGTGTACTTGCCGTCTACCGGGGGCGACTGTACAAACTCCGCGACCTGGGCAGCTGTGTCCTGGTCGAGGGAGCCCACCACGTAGTAGTAGCGGGTGTCTTCTGAGGTGATCCGGCGAACGTGGAATTGGGCTTCAGCTTGCTGGAACCATAGGTCCGGGCGCTGTGTCCAGAAACCCGGCAGTTTCAACGAATCCGCATGAACAGAGGCGGCGTCGGTCATTTCTGGTCCAAAAATCGTTTGGACCGTCGGGGTCACCAATTGTAGCGGTGTGCTACAAGCAGCGCTAAAATTACGACACGGAGTCGGTAACTGCAGACGAAGGAAAAACTTTATTCGAAAACTTCAGCCTCACTTTTAAGCCTCTGTCAACCGGCCCCCCATGGCGAAGAGGCTCCAAAGCTCTGTGCTCGCAAACCCCCGTAGGCTATCTAATTGTGAGTCGGTTCGCATACGCTAGGAAATGAGCCGCCACAGTGTCATCTTTAACTTTATGCCTTTTGGAAATCAGGTCATCTTTTACTTGCTTAGCTATTCACAGTAACAGAAATTTTGATCAGGGTGCCCAAACTTTTGCATAACACTGTATTTAAGAACCGAACTCCACAGCCATGTTATACCAACCACCCAAGGCCTTTTCGATTTAACCAAAGCTGAGAACTAGATGTACCTTGTTAAACCTCCAGGTACAAACCTCCAGAGAAAGAGGTGAACATGTACCCAAGTGTGACAATCATCTTCATTGCTATTTTTGTCAGTGGTTTCATCAAGCTGCATCCAGACCTTGTGTACACCAAGTGTCACTTCATGGCAAGTTCATTGTTACATAGTATGGACATGTCCTTTCCAGCTGTAAACTACCTATCTGTACTAGCTACTTGTCCCCAGTGTTGCCTTAGAACTTCCCATTCATTAGACCATGCCATGTTTGTCCTCATAGAACATTTTAGCCAAAAGAGTGCTTCTGATGACAAGTTGATCAAGCAGCAGTTGATGTAAAGTGTCATCATAGCTCTACTGGGAAAGAATACAGCGGATCCACTGTGATGATTTCTAAAGCTGACTGTCAAAGTTGTTTGCCAGACTCTTCACCAGAGCTGTCAGACAAGCACGAGTGACAAGGCCAACCTTTTAAGAATGTTCTGGTTTGCCAGGCTATCAGTCTTTGTGATAGCTGCACTGGCAGTGACATCATTGCCAATTTCCTTCTCAGTGAATACTTTGCCACAAGCATGGGTGGGTCAATGGGATTGTTGCAACTTGGCCCGAACAGCTGAATAACAGATCCATCTCTGCTGTGCGATCTGCTCCTGGAGGCACAAACTGCAATTGTCAACTGCTGCTGGAGAACTATCAAAGCAGTGAAAGGCATTCCCTTTTCTCCCCAAGTCTCACTTTTCATCCAGGGTACAATGTTGACAGTGATCAAGTGCTGCAAACTAAGATCCAGAGCCACATATTCAGAGATGTGCTGAAGACATTGCAAAAGCTGCAGTTTCAGGCCTTCCAGCCTGTATACTAAGTGGCTGGAATCTGTGTGAAAACTACGAACTGTTTGCTCAAGGGATGTATACAAACATTAACTAGTTAGCTATGTTTGGTAATTTGAAGAGCATGACTTGCAATGGAAACATTGACATAATTTTTTGTATTACGTGCACCTGAAATCTTTATGAATGGAGTAGATTCTAAAATTTAAAAATCGTATACCTGGAAATAAGGAAGTGAGAGTTTGATTGTTCTGTAAGTTTAGGCTCTGAGGCTTTTAGGCAAGTGAAGTGTGTTGTAAAAAAATAAGCATCCCACATTAATTCAAGATAAGCAACAGTAGAACCATGAAGACATCAAACTACTTCTCAAATGAATATTGGTGCAGGAAGAAAGCAAGAGCTATTTACTTAATCCTTTTAAAATAAAATTCAATACATCTCTAATTTTACTTTTGATCTATAATATTTGAAATATAGAATGATGAGAGATGACCACATTAAAACATTTAATATCATTAAAGGCATGGCATGGTAAATGTCAAGATGTACCAGCGGGAGAATCTTGAACAAGAAATTTTAGTTGCAAGATTAGTGTGCTGTTATTTAAAACAGAGGTGTTTAGGGTAAATTCTCACAGAGAGTAGTCAATCTCTCGAATTCTCTAACCCAGAGCTTTGTAGAGGCTGGCTCACTGAGAGTATTTAAAGAGAATGTAGGTTTCTTTAAAGCATTCATGGCTATGGAGAACTGGCACAGAAGAGGAGATGTCAACTGTGGCAAATTAGCTATAATCATATTGAATGGCAGGTAGATTTGTGGGCAGAGTAACCTACTCCTGCTCCTATTTTCTTGTGTTCTTATCTTTAAAACCATTTGAGCTAATGCTAAGTTAAGGTTAGAAGTCCTGTCCAATGCAATAGCTGGCAAATTATACTGTAACTTTGACTGTAAGATCTGCTGATTTAGACTTCACTGACTAAATTTTCTTTTTCTTCACTGCTCTGTTATACTTTATTTGTAATTTCTTTTAGATTACTATAAAGTCAAAATACATGGGATCTTGTCTCTTGTATTAACTTTAGCTAAGTGTTGATGGAGAAATACAGAAATGGATGCAGGGATCTAAGCTTTAGCATATAACTTCAGTATTGTCGTGTGTCCAATTTCATCTATTTTCCCTTCCATAGGTTTTACAGGAGACACTTTGCCCAACTTGGGACCAGCTGCTAGTGTTTGACAACATTGAGTTGTATGGTGAAGCACAGGAACTGAGAGATGACCCTCCGATTGTGGTCATAGAAATTTATGACCAGGACACTGTGGTAAGGAATCCAAATTCTTTATGCTAAACAGAGAGTTTGACATGCCCAGTCCATAGAAAGTTTTAATATTGTAAACTACTGTGAAAATAGGAAATTAGATCTCCCAATTAAATTAAAGAGCAATTCAGTACATGCATTTAAAAATGGTCTTATACAAAGTCTGTTAGTATTTCCAAAGGTATGTGAAATTTAACACATGAACAGGAAAATACCTTTCAACCAATAGTCTGTATTTCACAAACATTATGTTATATGGTCTGTCTCAAGTTCCACCCATGGCCACTGCTGTGTACCCAATCGTACTTTGTACATTATTCATCACTCAATCAGTTTGCCATCTTAATATGGACACATGAAAGATCACTGATACTGGAAGTCTGGAGCACACACAAAATGCTGGAGGATCTGAACCTCCTGAGTCCTGATGAATGGTCTCGAACTAAGACATTGACTGTCCATTTTCCTCCATAGATGCTGCCTGACCAGTTCAGTTCCTCCAGCAGTTTGTGTGTGACTGTTTTAATAAATCAAATAGAATCATGTTTAATATCACTGACATATGTCATGAATTTGTTGTCTTTATGGTAGCAGTACAATGCAATACAAGATGAATATAGAAAAAAAACTGTGTAACAGTATGTGTGTATATATATATAGGCACCTATATATGTGTTTGTGTGTGTATTAAATAGTTGAATTCAAATAAGTAGTGCAAAAGAATAATAAAAAAGTAGTGAGGTAGCATTCATTGGTTCAGTGTCCATTTAGAAATTGGATGGCAGAGGGGAAGAAGCTGTTCCTGAATCATTGAGCGTGTACCTTCAGGCTTCTGTACCTCCTTCCTGATGGTCACAATGAGAAGAGGGCATGTCCTGGGAGATGAGGGTCCATCATGATGGACGTCAGCTTTCTGAGGCACTGCAGTGGTTTTAGAAACCAGGAATGACAGAAGAGCTCCATAATCACACTGTGCTCTTTACCGTTAAAGCTTTTGATCCTATCCCTAATTAAGAATTTATCCATCTATCTTTTGTCAGTAATCTCACTACAGAATTTACAAAGTATAGTTTATTTCAGGAGTCGTTTTACTTGTTTTCAATGTGAATGCAAGCAAGTCGAGCATTGTATAAAATGAATGTCCGTTTGCTCTTGTCCGTTAGTACTCTTCCCAAAGATTTTCATGACACATCTTTCTATGCCGGTTTACTGGCATAAGAGCCCTTTCAGGCAGACCTCTTCTCAGAGGCAGGATTAATTAACACAGAACATGGTTTTGAGGCAAATAAATATCCCTTTCATATCCCAGATATTCCTTGCATGGTAGTATGGATTGCTCACTATTAACCATATAACATATAACAATTACAGCACGGAATCAGGCCATCTCAGCCCTTCTAGTCCATGCCGAACGCTTACTCTCACCTAATCCCACTGACCTGCACTCAGCCCATAACCCTCCATTCCTTTCCTGTCCATATACCTATCCAATTTTGCTTTAAATGACAATACCAAACCTGCCTCTACCACTTCTACTGGAAGTTCACTTCACAAAGCTACCACTCTCTGAGTAAAGAAATTCCCCCTCACGTTACCCTTAAACTTTTTGCCCCCTAAGTCTCAACTCATGTCCTCTTGTTTGAATCTCCCCTATTCTCAATGGAAAAAGCCTATCCACGTCAACTCTATCTATCCCCCTCATAATTTTAAATACCTCTATCAAGTCCCCCTTCAACCTTCTATTCTCCAAAGAATAAAGACCTAACTTGTTCAGCCTTTCTCTGTAACTTAGGTGCTGAAACCCAGGTAACATTCTAGTAAATCTCCTCTGTACTCTCTCTAATTTGTTGACATCTTTCCTATAATTTGGTGACCTGAACTGTACACAATGCTCCAAATTTGTCCTCACCAATGCCTTGTACAATTTTAACATTACATCCCAACTCCTATACTCAATGCTCTGATTAATAAAGGCCAACATACCAAAAGTTTTCTTCACCACCCTATCCACATGAGATTCCACCTTCAGGGAACTATGCACCATTATCCCTATATCACTCTGTTCTACCACATTCTTCAATGCCCTACCATTTACCATGTATGTCCTAATTGGATTATTCCTACCAAAGTGTAGCACCTCACACTTATCAGCATTAAACTCCATCTGCCATCACTCAGCCCACTCTTTTAACTGGCCTAAATCTCTCTGCAAATTTTGAAAACCTACTTCATTATCCATAACGCCACCTACCTTAGTATCATCTGCATACTTACTAATCCAATTTATCACCCCATCATCCAGATCATTAATGTATATGACAAACAACATTGGACCCAGTACAGATCCCTGAGGCACACCACTAGTCACCGGCCTCCAACCTGACAAACAGTTATCCACCACTACTCTCCGGCATCTCCCATCCAGCCACTATTGAATCCATTTTACTACTTCAATATTAATACCTAACGATTGAACCTTCCTAACTAACATTCCGTACGGAAACTTGTCAAAGGCCTTACTGAAGTCCTAGACTATATTGCTATTATTATTATTATTATTACTATTAATTAGACTATATTGCTATAGTCTTTTCCTTTCCTATCATTATTCATGGTCTTTCCTTCAAAACATAAGCACATTTATGTTTCCATTATAATGTTGCATTTACAAGCATACATGTCAACATCTTCTATTCTATAAAGCAGCCTTTGAACTCAGTCAGATACTTGTACCTGCTGTCTGTTTAGATCAATGGTGCTCTCTATGAGGACGGCAATAATGACGACCATTTAAGATCATTTCACCATCTGACAAATATAATTTCAGAGCTGTTCCTGCTACCATCTACGGTCCATTATAACAGTGACTAAGCCACATGGAGATTGGAGATGGTAAATGTAAAAGGTCTTTATTCATCAGAACAAGTGAGCATTCCCTTGGAGACACACAGCAGAATTTCTCTGAACTCACACACAATGAGTTTGTATATTCTTACAAACAAAGATAAACAGTAGGTCATTCAATACAATTTAAATATCTGCAGTGACATCATTTACTTCAATATTTTGTGCCTGATAAACTGAAGTGCATATTTCCAGTGGGGCCACACTTTAACTGACAAAACACTTCTAAATGTTCAAGCTCATTTCCTGGGATGAAGTCATTTAAATCAAGAAGCTTCTGAGGACACAAACACTCGATTCAGTGTTGTGAGGGCTGACTCTCTGGCTACCAAAACATTCCATTTACTGCAGATGGAGTAAATATGCTTATGACATGTTAAGTGATGTAATAAGTCTGGTCAGGAACTGTCCTAGATGTCAATCACTATGATGCAAAATAGCTTAGCAAACAATGCCTGACGTCTAGTCTGATGTAAGCCAATTCACGTGCCTCTTTGTCTTATATTTGGTTGATGCCTATGAGAACGTCTCAGAGTCACATCAGTTTGCAAACAATATTTGCCTGGACTCTGTAGAGAGTATGGTCCTGTTTATTTCAAAACTGATTGTAGGTCTGCTTTGTTTAAAGATTTTTAAATGCAGGTTCTCATTTGTATTAATGTCTGTTAGCTACATAATTACTGAAAGATGACACAAGTCTAACAATCTTTGACACTGATCAATGAAATAACACACATGAACTGTGTTTATATACCACCATGAAAGTAACACAACTTTACTATTTTAGGTTTGTATAGGGCAGTTGACTTTAGATTGTGAAACTGAAGCCAGAGAATGATATAACATGATTACTTTGGTGCTACGTTTGCTATCATCCTCACAGATCCCGCGTAAGCTTTGATTTCCATGTACTGACATTAATAAATAAGGGCTGATTATAAGTTTTTGCTTTTTTTCCTCATATTCACTTTTGCTGGATGCTTTGTATACCATGGGCTAAGTAGAGTTTGCATTCTTTGGGCTTGCTGTAGTTTGAATAGTATTAGAAATAGATTTTCATTAGATTAGATAGCTCTCTGTAAAATATGTTGCAACAGCCAGAATTTCTATCTGTTATTTTCTGATTATAACTCAAGTGAAAACAGTGTTGCAGCTTTAAATTGTAATTACATGTTTTATGCTGTCAAATAATGTATATTTGTGCTAGACAAATATTATGAGTGCCAAATGGTTCTTTATGATGATATTCCTATTAAGACTTCCTGCTTTATTTTCATCTAATTTTCAAATCCATTTTCTTTCAATGTTTAAATCAGCAGTGAATGATATTTTTGGTTGATTTTTCAATACAGTTCCTCAGTGGAACAGGAAGCAGATCTAGCAGCCCAAACATTTGGCACTTTTGAGTGACCTAGCAATAGCCGTAGGAATAAATAAACTGAATTAATAGCCTCTCTTTCCAATATCAGGCCACCCTAATGTATTTTAAAGCAAATGGATTGTTTAAATTAATGCCTCAATTATTTTAACCGTATGCCACCACAATCTACAACCCTGACGAAGGGTCTCGGCCCGAAACATTGACTGCTCATTTCAACGGATGCTGCCCGACCTGCTGAGTTCATCCAGCTTGTTTGTACGTCTTGATTTGACCACAGCATCTGCAGTGTACTTTGTGTCTACAACCCTTGTTGTCCCATCACCACCAAGCCATAAATATGGCTGTTGAGAGCAGCGTATGATGTTTTTAGATTGAGGTATCAATCCAGTGAAGCTGTCTGATAAAGCAATCTACATGGCAAACAGCATATAGACCTGTGGCTAACCAGAGTAGAACACTATAGCTGTGCTATGTGCAGAACACAAGGTGTTTCCCAATTGTACTTCCAAATGACACAGCTGCACCCTCAGGATTAAATCCTCTGTTGCTGAAATACCCCACTGGAGGGAATATCTTTTTCTATATGAATACTATTGAATTCCTTTATCATTTGAAACCTCACTCAGATCACACAAATACCTTCTATGAAAGGAATATCAGCCGTATTTATGCATCCTATCCTCTTAGCATAACATTTTAAATATAACTCTGGTATGTATTTGAGCTCTTTCCTTGCAAGGCCAATATACTTAACCTGTGGTTTGATGTCCACAACAATGTACATAACTGGGAATAGGAAATGAACAAATTCCTATGCAACTGAAACATCACATCCAATATTGAATTCTAACTCCCTTGAGAAGAGGACCAATATTCCATTATGATTATTTATTATATTTTGTTACTAGCTTTAGTGGTTTGTGAACTTGATAACTAAATGCCTTTGGTCTTCCAAAATTCCTGATTTCTTTCTGTAGCTGATGAATAAAGCCCACCTTCTATACTTACTTAAGTCTACTTACTTAATTTAATTTCCTTTGTAAATTATCCCCAGCCCACTGTGCTTCCTAACAGTATGTTCAAAGAAGACTAAATGTATAAACATACAAATTACCAGCAAAATAAAAACAGCATTTGGGCCCGTGATACTTTATATAACATGATTGTTTTTATTTTTCCTGCCAAAGTGAACAGTTTTACCTTTCCTACATTGACAGGCCCTTGCCCACCCATTAACTCTATCTACCCTATATCTCTGTATATGCCTTATTGTTTGTGTCTAGTTCACAATTATAGTTCTAATCTATCTTTAAACATCATCAAATTAAGCAATGATATGTTTGGTACCACCATTTATTGCTTCCTCCAAGTCCAAAGTGTTTACGATTTACATCAAAGCCTCAGAACAGATCTCCATGGAGCACCACTTCCCGCAGCCTGCCAATCAAAAATCACATCCAAATTCTGTCTCCTTCCTTCTATCGAATTACTGACCCCTGTTTAAGGCTCCCTCTTGCAGTGCCATTCTTTGTCATTGTAATTAGATTATTGCCCTGGATTTCCAGATATAACTTTACTTGGGGAGTACAAATCTCCTCCAGGAATACAACAGATTAAAGGACAAGGCATATAGATAACTAAGGTGTGCAGTAAGTATAGTTTTGTCAGCATCACTCACCTAATGAAATCAGTCACAAATATCCAAAATAGTTGACAAAAATATCACAAAAGCTTTTGGCTGTAGCTCTGCAAGCTTCCCCCGAGTGGGTTTTACTATTTCTACCCAAGCCAAGCAATGTATATTGAAGTTTTATTTTTATGCAGAGGCATGTTCCAGATCAAATTTGATGCTCCCTTCATGTTTCCCATGGTGCATTAGTTATCTAGGAATAGACAATTATTGGATCAGTTAACAGATTGTGTTTAGTACTGTCAACAGTTCCATTGCAGGAACACTAGAGGTGAAATGGGGACAAAATGAAAATAAAGCAATTTGCTTCTTTTTCTTTTGAGGAGTATCATGAGAAAGAGTGGTTAAAGTTGCTAGAGTTAGATAATATTTTCTGTAGCAAACTTATCCTTAATTTGTAAACTGTTAGTTTACCTTTACAACAATATTTAAGTTGCTGTTCTGCATGCCAGCCATAAAGTCTTGAATCTCTCAGAAAGAATATTCCATTGATAAAGTTCCAATTCTTTTAAATGACTATTCTCACAAAACCTTTACTAGCCTGGACCATTCATTCATACCATTAAAATTTGCCATCCTCCTTTTTTGATTTTTAAAAGAAGCACTTTTCCTTCATTGCCAACACTTTAACTGACCTGAATGTCATGTTCCTGGGACTACTCATCAGAATCAGAAAGAAGTTTAATCTTTCTAGCACATGTTGTGAAATTTGTTGTTTTGTAGCAGTACTACATTGCAATACATAATTTAAATACTATAACTTACAATAAGTATATATAAAAATGTAACTAAATTAGTACAAAAAGAGAAAGAAAAAATATTGAGGTAATGTTCATAGGTTCTTATCCATTCAGAATTCTGATGGCAGAGAGCTGTTCCTGAAATGTTAAGTGTCCGTCTTCAGGCTCTTTTGCCTCATTCTTGATGGTAGCATTGAGAAGAGGGCATGTTCTTGGTGACGGGGGTCCTTTTTCAGGCATCATCTTTTGAATGTGCCCTTGATACTAGGAAGTGCCCATGATGGAGCTGGATGAGTTTAAAACATTCTGCAGTGCTTTTTTTTCCAATCCTGTGCAGTGGCCTCTCCATTCCAGATGGCGATGCATCCAGTTGGAATGCTCTTCACGGTACACCCGTAGAAATTTGTAAAGAGTCTTGGGTGATATACCAAGTCTCCTCAAACTCCTAATGAAATGTAGCCACTATTGTGCCTTTTTTGTAATTGCATCAATATGTTGGGCCCAGGATAGACCTTCAGAGATGTTGAAACCCTTCTCATCAATTACAACTGGTGTGTGTTGCCTCAACTTCACCTTCCTGAAGACAACAATCAATTCTTTGGTCTTACTGACTTTGAGTGCAAGGTTGTCACTGTGGCACCAACCAGCCGACCTAACTCACTTCCATACACCTCCTCATCACCACCTGAAATTCTGCCAACAATGGTTGTGTCATTGGCAAATTTATAGATGGTGTTTGAGTAGTGCCTAGCCATGCAGTTACGGGAATGTGTGTTCTCACCACATGACCTGCAGCTGACCATTGAGGGACTTGCAACAAATGCTGACCTTGCTCCTGACATCAACATCCTATCAATAAATTTTAAAGTGTCAAGGCTTTGAGGCAGTCTGCAAAAAGCAAATGTAAATAAAACTGACACCAATGATAGAAGGAACCAAATGATAAATTGTGATGGTAATGCAGGAAAAGTAAATTAATGGAATAATTCTTTCTGAGAAAATTTAGAGTATTTGAATGTACTGTGTCTTAAAGGAAATTTAGAGATAGATGCAGATCACTTGACAGCATGTTATGACTTTGGATAACCCTGCCATTAACTTTTCCATCTTATGAACACAATGAAATACCAAACAAAACAGCCTTCAAAGTTTGACATAGATCCGGTAAGAACAATTTTAAGATTAGTTATTGATGATTGCAGTAGTCATAGTGTAGAGTGGTAAAAGAAATAGTGTAGACAATAGAAATATTTCAGTAAATAATGAATATTACAAACAAGGATTCCTAGAGCAATTGTAAAAATCAAAAACAGTAATCTAATGAGCTCTGAAAGCAAACTCTAACATCCAGGTTCCTAAAAGCCACCATGGACCCATGGTACTTGTTCTTTCTTGAACAAGATTTGACAATCCACATAGTCTGATGCTGAGTGTGGACAATTCAACAACTAAAATTCTCTGCAAACCTTATGCGCCTATGTGTGTGCTTCTCTCTTTCACTTGTATAAAGTTAGGTAATTCTTTGCAAACTGTGCTTGCAGGGAAAAGCAGAATATATTGGTAGAACCTTTTCAAAGCCCGTGGTGAAAATGGCAGAAGAGGAGTACAGCCCCCCTCGATTCCCTCCTCAATTGGAGTATTATCAGATCTATCGAGGGAATTCAACAGCTGGGGACTTACTTGCTGCTTTTGAGCTCCTGCAGGTAATGTGTAATAATATCGTACTCAGGTTTGCTGCAGTTAGTTGTCTGAACAGAAAGGTTGGGCAGAGTTTCTGCACTTAATTTCTTTTTTAATTTTCTTCTGTGACCTAACACTTTTGTGGCAGGTATTGGTGCATAAGCAATAGATTCCAACCATATCTGTGCCAATGCATCATCATAACTGACCCCGTGATAATACCTTATTGCAATGAGTCAGTATCAAAGCTATTTTGTTCTGCCAGCTCTGAGGATAAAACCAGGAACTCTCTGTGGCCTGAGCACTCCATTTCATTGTTAAATTTAAGATTTGTGCCACTTTCTGGGAAACATATTATAATTCTACTAATCCGCTAAAGACAATACATAATTGATCTATGGGTGAATCAACGGCCAAGGCTTCAGACTTGACCAAATTTGCATAATAGATTTCATTTCCCACAATAGGGAGTGCTTAAAATGAAGATTCACTTTGATTCCTACTGGCTGATTCCTTTGCTAATTTCCTTAAGATTATTGTCTCTGGTTACCAAGCGCCACACCCCAGCCCCAGTAGTGATCAAAAGAATTCATGGTTTTGAGTGTCTCTGTAAACAGATGTAAGGTTGGATAGTTCTTGAAGAAGCTTGGATTAGTTCCACAAATGGAATACTGTTAAGGATAAACCACACAATTTTCCACCTGCAAAAGTAAAAACAACAGGTCGTACTGGCTAGTGACATTATCTCTCATCTGAGCCATCATAAAAATGGGAGTGAAAGCAGCACCAAGAAATACAGTAGACAATAGTTGAAGAATAGCCTACCAAATTGGAAATGCTTGAGCAATGCCTGATTGAACATGTGTTCTTGCATCAAGCAATCCTCTCATATGTTGATATAGAAATTAGTATCATGAGAATGTGAAGGTTGTCAACCTCTCCATTTGAAAGACATTTTCTTGATGTGTGTTCTGTGAAACATAATATTCTGCAACTCTGAAAAGCTCCATTTTATTGAAACATTTTACTAATAATATTGCAAATATTAGTTCACTTAATCAGTGGTTTTGAATGAAAGCCAGAAATGCTGGAGATGCAACCTGAAACATTCATGTCTTGCATAGTTGCCAATGCACTTTCTGTTTTGAAGATAAAATGTATCATTCAGTGATTTTGCCAGGTTGTGGTAGGTTTTTCTTTGCTAATCTCAAACTGAATTCTTAGACCTTAATCTTAGCTGATTACTGACATACAACTTTTTTCCTTCTATCCAGATTCCTCCTTCTGGAAAACACAATCTGCCACCAATTGATGGTCCAACAGATCCTGACCGTGGTCCAATTCTCCCTGTTCCAAAGGGGATCCGCCCAGTATTAAGCAAGTACAGAATTGAGGTAGGGAGATGCTTGTCGTTGTTAGAACAGAATATTAAATGAGCAATTACATTATAGTCTGATGAGCATTTAATTTCCAGACCTTTTATCCTGAGTTCAGGAAAGGTCAACCACATTGTAAGAGAGACGGGATACAAATGCCAAGTGTTACTGTTAGCCTTCCGTCAGGATTTTCATAGAATCACAAAATTGATAGAATAGAAGGAAGCCAATCAGACCATTGTGTCCCTGCTGACCAAGAATGAAGAACCCAATCTAATTTTACTTCCCAGTTCAAATAAACCAGCAATGTTCAGTTTACAGTCAGATGATATTTGACTGATTTGACAATGATGTCTGTATGACTTAGCAGGGGCTGGTGAGATGGAACAAAGAAGTGGACAGTGTTATATGTGTATCAGCATAAACCAGGCCATCATCTTTATGTCACTGGAAAGAATATGGTGTGCTGAGACCAGAAGACACAGCCTCAGAACAGAGGAGCATTCTTTTCAAACAGAGATGAGGAATTCTTTTCAGCCAGAGAGTGGTGATTCTGTGGAATTCTTTGCCGCAGACAGCTGTGGAGGCCAAATCTTTATGTATATTTAAGGCAGAGGTTGATGATTCCTGATTGGTCAGGAATGAGGGGATACAGGAAGAAGGCAGAAGAGTGTGATTGAGAGGAAAACTGGATCAGTCATGATGAAATGTCGGAGCAGACTCGATGGGCCAACTGGCCTAATTCTGCTCCTCTATCTTATGGTCTTCTGGTCTTAAGATGGAATGTGAGCTTCTTCCACCAGCTATGTTTCTGAACACAAATGGACTATTTCAGAAAGAAAAACTCAAGCAATTCCTTCATGGAAGGAAGAAAAAGTTGGAAAGTGAATTGATATCTCTCGCAAAAGTAGGATCATCTCTCTGAGGAATGAACAACCATCCTTAGGGATGAACAAGCATTAATTTTGTAGGGAAAAATGGGCCTACTTTAATATCAATCTAAAACATTAACTCTGTTTCTCCCTTCACAGATGCTCCTAACTTGCTGAGTACCTTCAGCATTTACTGCTTTTATTTCCTGCTTTAACTTCAATCTTTGATGCCTATTGGTTCTAGGTGATTAAATGTTCTTTTGAATAAGTAAAATGGCTACAACAAAATAACAAAATATAATTGATCAAATGTATTGGATCCAACCTCAATATACAGTAAACCAGTGTGACTGGTTTCTCACAGATTGCAAGTATTGCTTTAGATAATGGACATATAGATAAAGCAATCGTCCTCTTTAATTTCCTGCAGATTCTCTTCTGGGGGCTCAGAGATCTTAAGCGTGTGAACCTGGCGCAGGTTGATCGACCACGAGTTGACATTGAATGTGCTGGAAAGGGTGTGCAGTCTGCGGTCATTCAAAACTACAAGAAAAATCCAAATTTTAGCACTTTAGTCAAGTATTTTGAAGTGGTAAGTAAAGACTATTGCTGTTGTGCATGCTTTAAGTTTGTATAATGTTAACAGCTGTGCATTACATAACATCTTCCAAATTTAGTTCAATCTACTGTACTTTATTGAGCTATAATCTCAGAAACAGAGTACAACATTCCACTGTTCCCATATTGTAGGTCTGGTATAAGTGAACGAAGAGCCTGAAATTGTTTTATTTATACAGACTGATTGCAGATGATAGTCATTAACAGGTTTAAAATGAAGCAACAATGTAAGCCACATGGAAGTTCATTATTCCCATGATTATGCACTTGCATGTAGAAATTTTAAGAGATGGATAGTCGGTCCATTAGATTAGTCTTTTCCACATGGATGGTGCTCCTGTGTTTCCTCTGCATCAATTGGTGGAACTAATTACAGGAGAAACAAAACTGAGATCAATTTCAGCTGAAACACTTGGAATTTTCTCACAAATTCACTGAAACAAGCTGGAAGATATTGGAGTTACCATGATTACAGTTTATCATAAAATCACTGGTCTATTGCCTGCAGTGTTTCATATATTCTGGAGATAGATGGGGTAACACAAAATTCAGCATTGATTTCATAGGTGTAGTAGAAGCTTGCTAAATTTAAATAACAGAAAATTTGCCAATTCAAAGTAATTGAATATCGAACAGCAAGTAAGTAGTGCAGGCAACAAAATCCAGGAGAGGTTACCTAAGTTACAGAGAAAGGTTGAACAAGTTAGGTCTTTATTCTTTGGAGCTTAGAAGGTTAAGGGGGGACTTGATAGGAAAATTATGAGGGGGATAGATAGAGTTGACGTGGTTAGGCTTTTTCCATTGAGAGTAGGGGAGATTCAAACAAGAAGACATGAGTTGAGAATTAGAGGGCAAAAGTTTAGGGGTAACACAAGGGGGAACTTCTTTACCCAGAGAGTGGTAACTGTGTGGAATACAAGAAGTGGTGTGGAATACCAATAGAAGTGGTAGAGGCAGGTTTGATTTTGTCATTTAAAAAAAAATTGGATAGGTATATGGACAGGAACGGAATGGAGGGTTATGGGCTGAGTGCATATAGGTGGGACTAAGTGAGAGTAAGCGTTGGACACGGACTAGAAAGGCCTAGATGGCCTGTTTCTGTGCTGAAATTGTTATATGTTTATAAGCGAAATGCACCAAGCTCACTGTCAGACTGAATATTATTTTGCTAAATGCTTTTGAGACCAATCTTCAATGAACCTTTGAGTTACAAGATATTGATATGAAAATCATTATTGCAATTTTTAATCTTTCTTTGTAAGTGGCCTGAAAAATTATGAGTAGCTAAAAATAAGGGTTACCTGAAAGTTTGTTACAATGCAGGCTAAGTCAGGTTTTCTGATGAAGATCTGGCATTGCAGAATTCTACTATACACAAGGCCCAAAGCCTCAGGCACAGAAGGACAGGTCTAGTGCTCAGTGGATTTCACTTAGTCTTCCATAGAGGAGTGAGCAGAGTAAACCATGAAAGTTATAATTTGATGGCTGTGAGAGATGTTGGTGGATGGGGAGTAAAATTCAGGGATGTGTGTAGAGAGAGAGTCTGTCACGAGATAGACATACATTTGGAAAAGCGGTGAGTGTGACCTGGAATTATATTGCAGATTTAGATTGAATTAGTTGGGGGAGGTGGGGGTATTTAGCCTGCATTGTGACAAGTTTTCAGGATCTTGGGAATTGAAACAGAGCACTGTCAGTGAAAGGTATCATCAGCACAGCAATCAGTTGGAATGTTCGGTTTGAGACTTAGCAGGTTGAGGGGACTTGTAAAAGGTTACATTTCAGGGGAAAGTTTTGAGGTTTGAGGCAGAGTAATTCATGGCAAGAAGCATCCACCTGCATCCATTTCCTTGAGGTAGGTTTCTGTTAAGCATCGCTGAAGCAGACCTTATGTTGGTTTGTTTCCCTGCCAACCATCAAGCAAAAATTTACATCTTTATCTCCCAACATTCTGATCAATGCATCCCCCAGATTCTGCATTACAGTAGCCAATTAACCCATCAAGCTGCATGACTTTCCAATACAGTTGGGGACATACTGTCAATTGATGGTTTGTTCCATTAGAATTGTCTCATCATCCTAGAGAAAATCATCACAGATGCACCTGGTCCACCTCAGTCTCAAAGACAACTGAGGCTTAAACTCAGCAAAGCAAGGTTTTCAGTGAGAACTGTGACATCTGTATAAGTGTAACCATCCAATACCTGTGTCTTATTCTCAGGTATGCACTAGAATTCATAGTAATTATCCCTTTCATTGTTCATAGGATTTACCAGAGAATGAATTGCTTCACCCTCCCCTTAATATCCGAGTGGTGGATTGTCGTGCGTTTGGCAGATACACGTTAGTTGGCTCACATGCTGTTGGCTCCTTAAGGAAGTTCATCTACAGACCACCTGACAGCATAGTTCAGAACTGGGCAAATGCAGGTATGTTTATACTTAGAAAAACAGCATATTCATAGGGACGAACAGCTCTATCAATTACTAACACAGTAGCTCTCCACCTATTTACTCAGTATTACCACTTGGAAACTTGTATCTTGTGTCTAGATCATGTCACTCTCTGAATCAGATGCACTGAACTGAGAGGCTTTGAGGAACTTCTGATGTGCACTTTTATCTAATATTAAAATACTTTGTAGTCCTTCAAAGCCACCTCCAATCTTTACATACAAGAGAAAATTATCGAATTACGGTATTGCTTTGCACTGCTGTAACTATATGCCATAATTATGTGGTTTTGTCAGTGTGGGTCTTGGTTTGTCCTTTATTTTGTGATATCACTCCGGAGGAACATTGCATCATTTCCTAATGCATGCATGCATTTCTAAATGACAATAAATGAGGACTGAGTGTCCTCATAGTCTAAAAAAAATCTGCAGATTCTGAAAATCTGATCAACACACACAAAATGATGGAGGAACTCAGCAGGCCAGGCAGCATCTAAGAAAAAAGGTACGATCGACGCTTTCTGCCTGTTTTGGCCTGAAACATCAACTGTACTTTTTTCCATAGATGCTGCCTAGCCTGCTGAGTTCATCCAACATTTTGTGTTCGTTGCTTCAGTCTTTACATCTTCAGTCAATTTTGCAAGAAGATGTTCAAGTCTGCTTCACTTTAATTGATTTACATTTAGGAACTTCTATAAGTGTGTTTCTTTCCAAGTAAACAAAGTCAATATGCAAGAGAATTTGATCATCTATTTGATTTTATTTTGATTTATTGATTTTGTATTCTTGGCTCTCATTTACTCATAAACAGGCACTAGAATTATGGGGCACTTTTATCTGCCTTGTACACCAGGCAGGAAACCACACTGAAAGGATAAGGGAAAGAGCAAAAATACTATAACAATGATTCTTCAAGTCATGGGTCCATGCTGAAAGTAGAGGATTAGTGACAAATGAAGGGCACTTCACGTTACTTGAATTCAATGCTTCTTAAAGGGAAAAGAATGTATAATTATGTTCTAACCATGTAATAGTAAATTCTGGAAATGTAGCCTATGTAAACTTATTTTGGTGGTGTTACAGGGAGTGAGGAATTCAATTATCCATTTCAATTTTGTCAGAGTAGAGGCTATTATAAGTAACAAAACCTAGCCTCTGTAGTAGCAGATATCCAATGTACATTTTTCTGTTATTACTCAAAAATTTGAGATGGTTTAACCCTTAAATATTTTTTTCACATGTATGCCAGAAGTCACTAGCATAAGGTGTAAATAAGCTCTGAGCTTAATAACTGAAACCCGCCTCCCATACATAGCAGTCCTCAGGGATTTGCAAAACCTGTAATGTACTATAGGAAGAATTGAGTACAACCCAAGAACATACAATATTATTTATTATAAATCTAGTCAGAGATATCCAAAACAATGGATAAGAATTTTCCAGTCATTTCCCATCTCCTCTCCACCTGGTTTCTTGTGTACCCAGATGGAAATATGGTTGTATCCTATTGGTGCACCTCTGAATATTCTGCTGACCCGTAATGTTGCAGTAGGAAAAATCAAAACCATCAGAAGAGTATGTCAGAGATGCACTTTGTACACAAAATAATTAAGATCTCCAATTTACTCTACAAAAACATCATCGATAATTTTTTCTCTGTCTTGACCCATTGGAGTAAGATAGTGCACAGAGTGTGCCAAAAATAGTCAACTATCTAATCTTAGAGAAGTCACAGAACCAAATGGAGAGTAAATTGGATTTGGGACTACAGTACTAGTGGAGCAAGATGCTGAGTGGGAGGCTTCAGCACCCAGAGAACAGTTACGTTCTTGACCACCTCGAACTATGTGAGAGTATTCCATAGTGACCTTGGTTTTGAGGGGAAGTTGATGGAGTCTTAAACTTGAATTTTCAAAAATATTGTGCTGCTGAGACCTAAAGATATTGATTTTGAAATAACTGTTGCCATAATATAGTGTTATTAGATGAAGTTGTAGAGATGCACTTATTCTTGGTGTAAGTTGTTATAAACTGTTTTCACTGGATAATAATAAGCAATCCATTGTGATATTTGATCAATAAAAGGCTGAGTATTGTGCAATAAATATATTATTGTTCTTAGCAATGCTAGTAGATTTCCCAACAATTTCAGTTTTTTATTTCTGATCTCTGACATTTTAAGTTCTGCCACTCGTTCCATTGAAGAATCTGTGCTCTGTGAGGAGAGAATTGTATTTCAGTCCAAGGAAGATGGACTGTCTTCCCAATACCATTCAGAAGCACAACTCCTCAAAGGAGCAGTTCGCAAACATCTCAAACTATGGGTGTAAGAAACTTCAGTACTTGGTCAGTATAAAGAGGTGTCCAGTAGGCTGGGGGTGAATGTTATAATGAGATGTATCAGCTTCTAAGTACAGCTTTGCATAAGTTCAGAATTCATTTTACAGTACTTTTCATCATAGGAATATGAAATTCTAAGTGGTTGACATGCCTGTTTTAGACTTAACAATAAAACACCATCTTCTTAGGTGGTGAATACATGATATCTTACTTTCTCACACTTTAACATCTTTTTTTCTTACCCTTTCACCTTTAGAAGTTTTTCTGTCCACTTCCTCATACTTCTTACTCCATGTTCTATCCTTGTCTTTTCCTGTGTATCTCTCTCTCCTGGATTCCACTGGGTTTCTGTTCAGCTACATTGATGAATGGATTCTTGGCAATGGCAAATGGGGGCCCAATCTCTCACTCTGCAGGCGATATCAACATTAACATGGAAACAGAGGTTCCAGTGAAGAAAACAGAAACTGTAGTCAGGCTGGATGCTGTAAGTATGGCATTTATCTTAACCCTTTTGTTGCCTTTTTAGTAACCAGAGGCTTTTAAAAGTTGAATTTCAGTGATCACAGCTCCATTAGATCAACTGACTGTGAATCTCAAGGTCTGCTGGTTATCCAATACAATAGCCATTCACTTTATTAAGTAAGGCTACTGCTACATTACCAAGAGTCCAATCTGGAGATAATATGGTTCTGCCATGGTTCAGAAAACTCAGGGATGAAATGGAGGCTCCAAAAGATAATTGACTATTACAGTTGAAGGAGCCTCTCCTGTCCCCTTCATTAGTCATTGTGTCTCTAAACTGAAGCTTTCTCAATCACATGACGTGTTAGAAGGGTAAGTGGATTTTGCAAAGGGACTACTCCCATTTTCCAGTAGATTGAGCTCTTGCATTGAGTCCTTCAGACCAGGAAACTTGCAACCCATTTGCATGATCTCTGTAAATTAATTCCGTTCAGCCAGGTCATCAGTGAGGTCTCGGCAACAGCCTCCCTGTTTGAAGAGGGTAAACATACATATGGGTTTCAAAGACATGGGTTAGTTGATTAATTGGTCACGTTGGTGTAAATGGGCGGTACAGGCTCATTCACCTGGAATGCCCTGTTATTCTGCTGTGCCCCTAGTAAAAAAAATAAAAATAAAATCAATAATAACAAACAAGATGCTGGAGGAACTCAACAGGTCAGGCAGCATCTGTGGAGGGAAATGGACAGTCAACACTTTGAAGTCAACACTTCATCAGATGAAGAGTGTTGACTTCGAAAGTTGATTGTTCATTTCCTTCCATCCATGCTGCCTGGCCTGCTGAGTTCCTCCTGTATCTGTAGTCTTTTGTGTCTCCAGTCAGTCAGGTAATTTGCAGTAGGTGATTCCAGCCAGACATACATATCAAAGAGGATGGGGCAGGAACTCAGTGGAACAAGAAGGTGCTGTCATTAGGAATCTGCACGTGCTTGTACAACTGGGACAGGAGGGGTCACTCCATGCAATCCTAAATGTTGGTCTGGCACTGGTAAACACTTCAGATGTGAATTAGATCATCTCAACCACCTCTTCCTTCTGGCATCAACTAAATTTCTGTTATGAGTGGTAATTCCCAGACAGCATTTAGAGGAATTGACTTTTATGAGAAATCTGGAAGAATAAATGGTGACCAACAACAGCGAGGTGCTCTGAGATCCATTGGTCCATCTGTTACTCCATTTTGGCACAACTCTTCAGGTGGAGCTGCTCTGTTGTTTCTATTGAAACAATACGGTTCCAGGGAACCTTTCTAGCAGTACTAACTGATGATTCAGGTGGATGAGTAGAGTTTCAAGATGCCAGTAATTCATGTCCACAAGCTTGATTTTATTTCAAATTTTAAATCTTTTGTAACAATTTTTGAGTGTTGTTAACATCCAGACATGTACCAACATCCATGAGAATCTGTGTTCCATTTCTGTTGTGTTTATCTATTTATAATTAAGATGCAGAGAAAATTAATTTTAATAAGTTTGCTACCAGGTTTGTGTTGTTGGCATCATCTCATTTTGTCTGTTTTCATTCAATGACAGAACTCTGACGCTGTTGTCAAACTTGATGTGGTAAGTTTAAAATAGCATTGATAAGTTCTCATAACAAAGCACACTCTTCACAAACTTTATTTATAATATCTCAAATTGAGAATTAAGAGACACATTTTTTCTTTTCCATTACAACCCTGTTTTGTGTAATGGAATCCTCACTATCTTATACACACCACTATGTATAAGCTTTCCTCCTTTGTTCTTATTGATCTCCACACACTAACATATGTGACACCATCGTTACCACCTCGACATAATGAAGTCAAGAATCATTTCAAGTCTCTGATTCCAGGACCTTGCATTACAATAACCCCACACCTTGTCACTATATTCCTTTTTCAAACTTCAGGTTGCCAAGATCCAAGCAAAGACGTCACCAACTCATTATTCTTCATTTCTCATTTCTGAATTCATTAATAGCTTCAGGCTTAGTTTTGCCCTACTACAGCATTGATATTGGTGTCTCCATTAGAACACCATGATGCGTCATGCAAATTTAGATACAAATATGAATAGATCTCAAAGCCTCATATCTTATAGTGTAAAACCCAGTATCCCCTTATGGTCTTCAGTGAATCAAGTTCTGTGATATATTGGAGCTAAAGAAGTAGTATCCACAGAGTGCCAGGTGTCATTGATTAAGGTAACCATAAGAGAAGTGATATATTAACGTATCTTTAACATATCTAGGTTCCACCGGAGACTCGATCTAGGATTCCACAATAAAGGGATCTCTCTCATACAGTCTGGGTAGGATTGTTAAACACAGCCAATGAGGCCATTATAATAAGATATAATAATCATCATATTTGTCAGAAGTTTTAATTAGACTTCCTTCAGTTACGAGGACTGTAATGGGCACTGAATGAGCAGAGACAAAAAGAAAACTTTTTTCTATGCCCCAACTAAAGAAGACGTTTAAAAAATATCCAATGGGAGGTTGATGGAAAGATACCAAAAACATTTGTTAAACTGTGAAGAATTTTACCACACATTCTGAATAGAAAGTACATTTGGAAATGGATAAGATCAAAATCACCAGTGAGATCAGAAACCAACTAATTTTGCAAATGGTTTCATTGCCTGGTTTTACTTGCGGTAAAATAATCAGAATCAGAATCAGACTTTAATCTGTGCACATACAAGGAATTTACTTCCGGCAGATGTTGTCTCTCTGCTCATAACAATAATAATGATAAATATAAATGAAAATATAGATTATACATACAGGTAGTGCAATCCAAGTAATAGTTAGCCGACAGTTAACCGGCAGTTAACTGTTCAGCAAAGTGACCGCAGTAGGGAAAAAACTTCTCCAGTGCCTATTAGTCTTAGTCTGGAGGGATCTGAAGCGCCTACCAGATGGAAGCAGTTCAAACAGTCCGTGCGCAGGATGGAAGGAGTCCTTTATGATGTTCCCCGCCCTCTTCTTCAACCTGGAAGAGTGCAGGTCCACAATAGAGGGCAGGGAGGCTCCAATGATGCACTCGGCAGTCCTCACTGTGCGCTGTAGTCTGAATAATTTAGAAACAGAACAGTACTAATCAAAGTAAAAGTAGCATCCAATGAAGTTAAATAAAAGATTGCTGTCTCCACATTATAGACACAAGGAAAGCCTTCATTTGCTCCAGCAGATCATTACTTTCTCAGTTTGTGTGTTTTCATATCTCTAGAATGAAGATGAGAAATCGAAAAAGAAGAAGAAAAAGAAAGGAGAGGAAATAGAAGAAGAGGAGCCAGATGAAAGCATGCTGGACTGGTGGTCAAAATATTTTGCCTCTATTGAAACTCTCATGGAGGTACGTCGTGATTTAAAAGTGTACTTCAATGTCTATTGTAGACAATAATCTTATAACTGTATCATAAAATATATTCATCAGTTAGGTATAGCAATGTAAAAATAACCTAAGGCAAGCCTTACACAGTAAATGCATTGCATATGAATATGAAACATTGTACCATCTAGAGTTCCTGAAATAGATGTAACACAATTTGAAGAGGGATTAAGTGGATATATATTTTTTGCTGATTAGGGACCAATCATAGTGCAATAGTCCCTCAATATTATAAAGAGGGGTGACATTTGTTCATCCACTGAAATACTGCATTGGGTTTAATCGAAATTCATTGATTTCTAATTAGGTGTGACACATTGCTGACTTTCCTACATGATTCCCAATACCGTTCATCTAAAAAAAAAAGCAGCTTAATTTCCTAGTTGCTGGTTTCTTACACAGCAATGCCAAACCCTCAACTGCTCTGGAGTCTACTTCATTCAGGCTTTGCAGGATTCCTGTGGCAATGTTCAGTGATCACGTTTTAATACAGCAATCAAAGTGTAAACAGCTCTAGCCATACCTTAAAGATGAGTTTGCCCAATTCTGCAACTTTTGTTTATTAGGTATCATATCTAAAAGTAGTATTTATTTATTTTATTTATTTATTGACTTTATTTCTTACATCCTTCACATACTTGAGTAAAAATCTTAAGGGTACATCTCTGTCTAAATGTTCAATCATAGTAATTTATAATAAATAGAGCAGTCAATGTAACATAGAGTACACTCAAATCAGCGTGAGTTAATCAGTCTGATGGCATGGTGGAAGAAGCTGTCCCGGGGCCTATTGGTCCTGGCTTTTATGCTGCGGTACTGTTTCCCGAATGGTAGCAGCTGGAATAGATTGTGGTTGGGGTGACTCAAGTCCCCAATGAACCTTTGAACCCTTTTTTAACACCTGTCTTTGTAAATTTGCTGACCAGTGCAAAGTTCACAACTACAGCTGTGCTGGGCCGTCTGCACTGCTCACTGCAGAGTCCTGTGAATAAGGGAGGTACAGTTCCCATACCAGGCAGTGATGCGGCCAGTCAGGATGCTCTCAATTGTGCCCCTGTAGAAAGTTCTTAGGATTTAAGGGCCCATACCAAACTTACTCAACTGTCTGAGGTGAAAGAGGCACTGTTGTGCCCTTTTCACCACACAGCTGGTGTGTACAGACCACGTGAGGTCCTCGGTGATGTGGATGCCAAGGAACTTGAAGCTGTTTACCCTCTCAACACCAGATCCACTGATGTCAATAGGGGTTAGCCTGTCTCCATTCCTCCTGTAGTCCACAACCAGCTCCTTTGTTTTTGCGACATTGAGGGATGAGATAAGGCTAAAACTCAACATTTTATTCTTACTGTTGATCTTCTAGTATGTAGGGCCTATTTAGGAACACTTTACATTATCTAATGGCAGCGTCTGGAGGAACTTTCGACTAAAAGGATTAAAAAGTTACACTGTTGAGTTGGAATTCCCTGCAGGCTAGAGTCAACATCTTTTTTACAGTCCACCTGTCCAGCTACACAGCAACGTTGATGACAAGGTGTTGAATATGAAACACACAAGACAATCAAGAAGTCATGTTATCCTTTTACTTGTGATGTGGCTTTTGAAATTCAGAGGGTGATCTTGTGAATTTCCTTACAGCAACTCCGACAGCAGGAAGCAGCTGCAGCTGAGGCAGAAGAGAAGGAAGATATGGAGATAGCAGCAGAGGGTAAATGGAGGGGAATGTAAACTTATTTCCTTGTCATAAAGACGGAATGTGCATGTTGTGAAGGAGGCATAGGTGATTGTTTTGTGGTGACAAACTCAACTATCTGTGAACATTAATAACTGGGATTAATGAATTGATGCTAACAGCTGAGAATATGTTAACAACAAAGTCGCATTTTTTTTGCAAAAGGTAGTAAAGATACTTTGCCTCAGTGTTATCCAATCAAAATTCACAAAGAACCACAGAAGACAAAAGTAGACAGAAATAGAAATTCATTTAATTGAGCAGATTGTAAGAAATGTTCTAAAGGAGGAGGGAATTCAAGAGCTAAGGTCTGAAAGGAAGGAATAGCAATGTTGAAGTGAAAAAATTAGAAAAGTTCCTGGAAAAAATGGAAGAATGTACAAGTTTCCAGGGGTTATGGGTGTGGAGGATAACATATAGATTTGGATGGATAATACCAGGATTTAAAAAACACAATTAACAGATTTACACGATAGTATTGGATTAGGATCTGTTAACTGTTGGTCAAGAAGCAAGGGCTACATCTGAAATGGATAACACGAGGCTTACTCAGGGTAGAAAATGGTGGGGGGCAACAAGGAAGGCAACAGAACAGGTGGGCAAGAAGTAGCAAAGCAGGGCTATCGACAGCAGCTGAACTGGGTCAGGAGATAGCTGATGTTGTGAAGGTGAATGTAGCCTGGTATTTTATATTTTAGTTTGTGTCAATGTGTTCACAGATGTGGCTGGATGCTAGCATTGATACATGTTTTTGATCTTATCACAATATCCTATAATTTTACATTAAATAATGCAAATCCTACTGAATTTCTAACCTTTCTGTGTTTCTTGGAGATAATGTAATCATTCATAAGAATCCTCTTTGGATGATGTAGGATTTCTAATGGAAGAAATTATAGAATATTTGGTAAGGATTTTCTGCAGAGATGAATTTTTTGAATGATTGCCATTATATTTGGATTTGTATCAGATGTGTCACTCTCAGCGGTTAATGAAAATTGTGTGTTTCTGCTTACTGCACGTGCTTTGCTTTGCCTGGTCATCTTCCATTTATATCACGACAGAACCTGTCACTCATCCACATTACTCAGCTATCATGAAAGTTGGCACAAACTAGACATGAGGGTTACTATAGAGAACAGAACTCCTAGCTAAAAATGCCAGGCAGATATAGCTGCAACTGCTTGCTATCAGAGAAGTGACCAGAAATGAGAAGGGTCCTTCATAGTTCCAGGCAAGTGCTGCCACGGACACTCATCATTCCTTCAGAGCCCTAGTCCACAAATCTGCTGTAAAAGAACTTGTTGAAGGAGGAGTAATTTGTGTAATAATATAGCCTTAGCATGGCTTTTGTTTAGGCTTTCCACTGGTGAATTAACCTGCAGTAGTGTTTTGTGTGTGATAGTTAAAATGAAAATTTGTTGAAGTGGCTTCAAATGACATGAGCTTTGAAATCTGTAACAATGTAATCCTTTAATCTAGTTGTTGAAAATTTCCAATTGCAGCTTAATGGATTAATCAGCTTCACTATTTTAATCAATACACAGTTCAATTTGATAACTGGTATCTACATATGGTTATACTGTTAATACAGTCTCTTTCTCTTTGTTTCTCCCATGTGCACGCGCACACATGCAGACAGTCTATCAGGTTCATTGATAAAAGTATTGCATTATATTAAACACAAACTAATCGATGAACATTGCCGAAAATTTGCAAAAGAATTAAAGTAATGCAGGCCGGTAAACCACAGTTATGCATTCTGTAAATGAGACACTATGCTAATATTCAAATCAGATACCCTGACTTCAGCTGATTAAATTACATCTTCAGAAAAGTAATAAGTAAAATGAGAGGTACTGAGACTATCAAATGCAAAGTTTAATACAGCATTAAAATTCTGAATCACTGGATCCATAATATGAATAATTGATAGCTTTCTGAAATAGGTACTTTTTAATTAACAGATCCCAAAGGCAGAAAGTGACTGAAAAATTGACCAGCAAGCATCTTGAGTACTAAATGACAGTGTGTATCCAGAATGTCCAACTTCAGGAGAAAGTCCTCTCTATAAGAAATAAAATTGAATATAAAGCACTTGGAGTAACAGGCGATCTTGAGCTTGTCTATAACAACACCATCTGCAGGATTAGCACAGGTAACAGGCATTCATAAAGAATTTTCCATGAAACAAGTGATAAAGTTAACAAATAAGAGATTGCATTATCAGTTGACTAAACTAAATGAAGGTAAAAACAGTGTTCCAGCCCATACGAGTCTCAGTAGTTTGTTACCAGATGCTTGTCCTGCATTGTGTTGGTGATAAATTTCTCAATTTGTTTAGGTCCATTGTTGCATTCAGTGTTCTTTGTTGGATCCTCGTATTCAAAATGGTCTGATTGTCTTTGGAACATAGTTTTCAGTGACCAGTTTATCATTGTAGCGTTAGTGGTCTGCATTAGAATATAGTTCCAGTTTGGGTAGTTTCCATCCTCGCCTAGCAGAAGCCAAAGTGTCAACTTTCATGCCATTCATGTTTGAGTGTTTTGTGCCCATCCTCCTCCCTCCTCCATATTCAGAGATCAAAATTGATGACTCTCCCATGAAAGGCACAAAACCATCCAAGGGTAAAGATAAGGCCAAAGGACAGGAGAAAGAGAAGAAGAAAAAGCAGTTGGAAGTAGTTGAAAAGAAGGACAAAGTGAAAATTGATGAATTACGCGTGAGTACAGATACATTTAAATACATTTGGTTGCAAATTATTGATCTGAAAATTCTAAGCAATTCGAAGAAAATTGTCAGCTTTTACCTCAGGGAGATACATGGAGTAACTAGCTTCAATCACATTCAAGACGACCTGTGCTTCAAGTGAGCCTTTGCGACTGAATGGATTCCAGGTGACTCTAAGGCTGCACTGATGGATTGCCACAGTGGCTTTTCATGATCAAATGCCTTCTCCACTAATGATCATGAACATTTGGAATCAGTTAGCATGGACTTAATAGTGGGGAAAAGAATATAAAGTCTAGTTGAAAATAAAAATGTAGTTAAATGCTTTAAATAAAAAAATAATAATATAAGCAAGTATGAATTGACAAAGTAAATACTTGTATTTTGCTGCAACACGAGTGAATCTGCAGATGCTGGAAATAAATAAAAACACAAAATGCTGGCAGAACTCAGCAGGCCAGACAGCATCTATGGGAGGAGGTAGTGACGAGGTAGAAACGCCATCACTACCTCCTCCCATAGATGCTGTCTGGCCTGCTGAGTTCTGCCAGCATTTTGTGTACTTGTATTTTGCTTACATTTTTTGATGAAGGTCAGTAACCCTACCCACCCCTCTCCCCCACCCCCAACCCATATCCTGATGAATGAGGTTGCCTAGATGGCAGGATTACAACTGAGGGACTGGGATACAAAGTGCATCCAATCCCTGAGTCATTTCAACAGGAGACTCTAGGCAGAGTAATGCAAAGCTTCAGTGCCTTCCATATTCCACATTGCAATGTATAGGAATAGAAAGTATTAAAGTGCTGACCTTTCCTTACCAGTGCAAACAAAAGGTAAGCATGATTTGTTCGATCATCTGCTGTCTAGGAATTATAAAATCAAAGAAGCGTAGACACATAGAAATTAGGAGCCAGAATAGATCAGCCATTCAATATGAGAATATCTGATCTTACAAATGCAGTGTCCTATGTTTGGTTTCTCCCAACATTTTTGATTATCATTTAATATATTTAATGAATCGGTTTCAGCTTCCTTCTGTGGTAGAGAATTCCATAGTTTGACCAGTTTTTAAGGAAAGAGTTATCTCCTCAACTCACTCCAAAACTCACTTCAACTATAAGACCTGTTATGGACTTAACCTTCACAAAGCCTAGTCCAGCCAGTCTACTGCTAGACTCAGATTGCAGAGTGTCTCTGGTTGAAAAAAAAGTAGTTTTATATATAAGACTGTAAGATATAGGAGCAGAATTAGGCCATTCAGCCCTTCATGTCTGCTCCGCCATTTCATCATGGCTGATTCAGGATCCTATTCAAACCCATACACTTGCCCTCTCACCATATCCCTTGATGCACCTAGCAATCAGGAAATTATCAACTTCCACTTTGAATATACCAACTGACTTGGCCTCCGCCTCAGTCTGTGGCAGAGCATTCCACAAATTCACCATTCCTTGGCTAAAAAGGTTCCAGCTTACTACTGTTCTAAAAAGGTCACCCCTCAATTTTAAGGCTGTGTCCTCCAATTCTGGATAGATTGCAGTAGACCATAAGATGATAAGATACAGGAGCAGAATTAGGCTATTTGGCCCATCAAGTCTGCTCCATCATTCAATCTTAGCTGATCCCTTTTTCCCCTCCTCAGCCTCCTCCCCATAACCTTTGATGTCATATCCAATCAAGAACCTATCAAGGTCTGCCTTAAATACACTCAATGACCTGGTGTCCATGGCTGCCTTTGGTAATTCACCATCCTCTGGCTAAAGAAATTTCTCTGTATTTCTGTTTTAGATGGATGTCATTCTATGCTGATGCTGTGCTACCTTGTCCTAGACTCCCCCCACCATGGGAAACATCCTTTCCTCATCAACTCTCTCTAGGCCTTTCAATATTCAAAAGGTTTCAATGAGATTCCCTCCCCACCCTTCTGAAGTCCAGCAAGTACAGAATCAGAGCTATCAAATGTTCCTCATATGATAACCCTTTCATTCCCAGAATCATCCTTATGAACCTTCTCTGAACCCTCTCCAATGCCAGCACATCTTGTCCTAGATGAGGAGCCCAAAACTGTTTACAATACTCAAGGTGAGGCCTCACCAGTGCCTAATAAAGCCTCAGCATCATATCCTTGCTCTGGTATTCTAAACCTCTTGAAATGAATGCTAATATTGCATTTACTTTCCTCACCACTGACTCTACCTGTAAGTTAACCTTTAAGGTGTTCTGCACAGGGACTCCCAAATCTTTGCATCTCAGATTTTCTCCTCATTTAGAAAATAGTCTGAACATTTATTTCTACTACCAAAGTGCATGACCGTGCATTTTCAATCATTGTATTTCATTTGCTGCTCTTTTGCCCATTCTCCCAATCTGTCTAAGTCCTTCTGGAGCCTGTCTGTTTCCTCAACACTACGTGCCCCTCCACCAGTCTTCATATCATCTGCAAATTTAGCAACAAAGCCATCTACTCCATCATCTCAGTCATTTATATACAGCGTAGAAAGTGGTTCCAACACCAACCCCTGACAGCAGCCAACCAGAAAAGGATCCTTTTAATCTCACTCTCTGCATCCTACCTATCAGCCAATACTCTAACCATGCCCGTAACTTTCCTACAATACCATGGACTCTTGACTTAGTAAGCAACCTCATGTGTGTCACCTTGTCAAAGACTTTCTGAAAGTCAAAATATATAACATCCACTGCATCCCCTTTTATCTATCCTATGTGTAATCTCCTCAAAGAATTCCAACGGGTTCATCAGGCAAGATTTTCCTTGAAGGAAACCATACTGACTTTGTCCTGTGTCAGCAAGTACTCCAAAACTTCATCCTTAACAATTGACTCCAAGATCTTCCCAACACTGAGGTCAGGCAGACTGGTCTATAATTTCCTTTCTGCTGCTTTCTCTTTTCTTAAAGAGAGGAGTGATATTTGCAATTTTCCAATCCTCCGGCACTATGCCAGAGTCCAATGCTTTCTGAAAGATCATTTCTAATGCCTCCACAATCTTTTACACTACCTCTTTCAGAACCCTAGAGTGCAATTCATCTAGTCGAGGTGACTTATGTACCCCTGGGTCATTCAGCTTTTTAAGCACCTTCTCTCTTGTAATAGTAACTGCACTCACTTCTCTTCCTTCACACGCTACAACATCAGGCAACATCAGTGTCTTCCACATTTGCCTTCCTCACCACTGACTCCACCTGCAAGTTAACCTTTAAGATGTTCTGCGCATTGACTCCTCAGTCCCTTTGCATCTCAGATTTTTGTATTTTCTCCCATTTAGAAAATAGTCTGCACATTTATTTCTACTGCCAAAGTGCATGATCTTGCATTTTCCAACATTGTATTTCATTTGCCACTTTCTTTCTTGCCCATTCTCCCAACCTCTAAGGCCTGGGTCTTTAATTTCCTTTCTACTGTCTTCCTTCTTTCTTGGAGTGGAGTGATATTTGCAATTTTCCAGTCCTCTGGCACTGTGCTAGAGTCCAATCATTTTTGAAAGATCATTACGAATGCCTCCACAATCTCTACCACTACCTCTTTCAGAATCCGAGGGTGAAGATCATCTGGGACAGGTGACTTATGTACCCTTAGGTCTTTCAGCTTTTTGAGCATCTTCTCCCTTGTAATAGTAACTGCAGTCACTTCTCTTCCCTCACAGCCTTCAACATCTGGCACACTGTTAATGTCTTCCACAGTGAAGACTGATGCAAAATACTCATTTAGTTCATCTGTCATCTCCCTGCCAAAATTATTATTTCTCCAACCTCATTTTCGCAGGTCTCATTTTTGACTCTCACCTGTCTTATATTTTTTTACATACTTGAAAAATCTTTGATATTGTTTGCTAGCTTGCTTTCATGTTTCATCCTTTCCCTCCTATGATTCATTTAGTTGTTCTCTGTAGGATTTTAAAAGCTTCCCAATCCTCTGTCTTTCTGCTAATTTTTGCTTTGTTGTATGACCTCTCTTTTGCTTTACCTTTGACCTCCTTAGTCAGCCACGGTTATACTATTTTGCCGTTTTGAGTATTTCTTTGTTTTTGGAAGACAGCTATCCTGCATCTTCCTCATTTTTCCCCAGAAACTCACACCATTGCTACTCTGCTATCGTCCCTACTAACAGCTCCTTCCATTTTAATTTGGTCAACTCTTCTCTCATATCACTGTAATTTCCTTTACTCCACTGAAATACTGCCATGTCAGACTTTACTTTCTCCTTGTCAAA
This sequence comes from Hypanus sabinus, assembly GCF_030144855.1. Lineage (NCBI taxonomy): Eukaryota > Metazoa > Chordata > Chondrichthyes > Myliobatiformes > Dasyatidae > Hypanus > Hypanus sabinus. The sequence goes on along the minus strand of NC_082715.1, from coordinate 41,568,410 downwards.
TTTCAAGTTGAACTCAATCTAAACCATCTATGCCACTGAAAATCTGGAATGAATATGCAGTTAAATTCTCAGCTGATAGGAGGTCAAGAAGGGCAGAGATCATGGTGATGAAACACAGGGCTAAAGATTCCAAATTCCTATTCCAAGATGATCCTTTGTATAAAGACTGAGTCAGGATAAGTTTGTTTGTGATTTCCCCATTACCTTTAGAGTTCTTCATGAGTATGTTAAAATAGATAAGACTTGTGAGTACCAAACTTATTCTATCTATAGAATGTGCAGTGTGCACCCCAAAATAAAATCCTCTATCTCCCTGTTGAAGCACCCCAAAAGTGCCATATAGTTCTAACTGTATTTACATTGAAAAGCATTTACCTCCAACATGAACTTCATAGAACTTGCAGTAATTTGGTGCTGGATTTATTATATTACTTGAAAGCAGTTTTGTCACAACATTTCAGGTATCATGACTGTAATAGGAAAATATTTGTATTTTATAGATTTTGAACAATATCACTATCTACCAAAAGGAAGTAACTTTTAGGATTTTATGTTGATCCACTAAGAACATAGGTAGTTGGCAAGACCCCTGGAATGATTAGGACCACCCATATGATAGGATACAATAGGGTCTTTTAAGAGACTCCTGGACAGATACATGGAGCTCAGAAAAGTAGAGGGCTATGGGTACCCCTAGGTAATTTCTAAGGTAGGGACATGTTCGGCACAACTTTGTGGGCTGAAGGGCCTGTATTGTGCCATAAGTTTTCTATGTTGCTCTGATTAAGCAACACTTTCAAAGGAAGTTTGAGTAACAGCCTTCCATTCCACTGTGCAGGTTTATCATAAAGAATTGGAAACTGAGTTTGGAAATTTTGAAGACTGGTTACACACATTTAATCTTTACCGAGGTAAAATCGGAGATGATGATGACAATACAGCAGATGATGAACGAATTGTTGGCCGCTTTAAAGTGAGTAAACACTTCAAAGTTGTTAAAGTTACTAGCATTCATTTAAATAGATTTGGATAACCACTTGAGAGAAATACTTTTTGGGCAATGATGAAAAAAGTGGAGAAGTGGAACTGACAGGATTGCCCAACTATGCTGGTAGACAGCTGATGGGTCAAATGCCCTCCAAAAATGTACAATTTTTTTAAATTCCTATATTTTAAGAATGCCAACTTGCTGATGAGTTATTAGGGGGAAAAAGACAGCAGCAAGGAAAGTAACAACATATTAATCATGGTGAACATTCAAAAGTTCACAACTTAAAACTGAAATCTTCTCCTTCCTGCCATCTGGGAAAAGACATCGAAGCATTCGGGCTCTTACGACCAGACTATGTAACAGTTTCTTCCCCCAGGCTATCAGACTCCTCAATACCCAGAGCCTGGACTGACACCAACTTACTGCCCTCTACTGTGCCTTATTTATTGTAATGTCTGCACTGTTTTGTGCACTTTATGTGGTCCTGAGTAGGTCTGTAGTCTAGTGTAGTTTTTTCTGTGTTGTTTTTACATAGTTCAGTGTAGCTTTTGTACTGTTTCATGTAGCACCGTGGTCGTTTTTACTGCATACTGTACCAGCAGTTATGGTCAAAATGACAGTAAAAAGTGACGACTTGACTTTTACATCTGGACGCAGCTGTTTTCAGCCAATGTTTAGATAATCTAAAACTAAACTTATTTATTTCAGCTTTGGTAACTAAAAAGACCTCACCATAAGTTCATTCAATATAAATGTTATATTGAAAAAACATGCATTAAGAGCATTAATGGTATTCAAAAGGAGTGCCCTTCATATAATATCTTTTCTCTAATTACACTTTGAATTAGTCTACAGGTGTGGCAGTTGGCAAAATTGCTTACATACTGAAATGTTTCAACTAAGTAAAAAAGCTTCAACAGTACTCGAGTTCATTGTCACATGCAGAGCTACGTTTATGCACAAGTGCAACAAAAAAATTTATTGCAGTGGCATCACTGGCACATAGCATCATATAAGTGGCATCCATATGAAAACCAGAGATATAAATATAAAAACGTAAATTAAACGAGGATGCAATTAGAACAAAGAAGTCCATTTAAGTGTAAAGTTATCCAAGTGGTCTCAATGCTGTAATGATTAATTGTAATAGATTTCCAGTAAGATGGCAGGATGGTCAGGTGCAGCAGCCTCTCAGGAGCCAATCAAAGGTGTTTTTTATGATCATAAGACTATACTGGACTCCAAGAACTTCATGTACAGTGGGGTCTACCACATCAGTGAGCTGCTTGTTGATTGGAGTAGCCAGTCAGATTGTCAAAGGAGCTGACCGGCAGGTAGGAGAAGAAGGGTCCATCTGGAGGGTTGATGAAGGAGGTACCAGTCGGTGTGGCGGAGGAGGAGACAGCTGGCAGACGGGTCATTGGAGGAGGAACCGGCCGGTGTGGCGGAGGAGGAGACAGCTGGCAGACGGGTCATTGGAGGAGGACCCGGCCGGTGTGGCGGAGGAGGAGACAGCTGGCAGACGGGTCATTGGAGGAGGAACCGGCCGGTGTGGCGGAGGAGGAGGAGACAGCTGGCAGACGGGTCATTGGAGGAGGAACCGGCCGGTGTGGCGGAGGAGACAGCTGGCAGACGGGTCATTGGAGGAGGACCCGGCCGGTGTGGCGGAGGAGGAGACAGCTGGCAGACGGGTCATTGGAGGAGGAACCGGCCGGTGTGGCGGAGGAGGAGGAGACAGCTGGCAGACGGGTCATTGGAGGAGGAACCGGCCGGTGTGGCGGAGGAGGAGACAGCTGGCAGACGGGTCATTGGAGGAGGAACCGGCTGGTGTGGTGGAGGAGGAGACAGCTGGCAGACGGGTCATTGGAGGAGGAACCGGCCGGTGTGGCGGAGGAGGAGACAGCTGGCAGACGGGTCATTGGAGGAGGAACCGGCCGGTGTGGCGGAGGAGGAGGAGACAGCTGGCAGACGGGTCATTGGAGGAGGAACCGGCCGGTGTGGCGGAGGAGGAGACAGCTGGCAGACGGGTCATTGGAGGAGGAACCGGCCGGTGTGGCGGAGGAGGAGGAGACAGCTGGCAGACGGGTCATTGGAGGAGGAACCGGCTGGTGTGGTGGAGGAGCCGGATTGTATTTGGAAGAGCTGGCCATGGTGCAGACCGTGTTGCTGCCTGCTACTCAAAGGCATTGGAGTTGGTGCAAGAAGGTGGCGTGCAATGTAACCGCGAGTGATTTTCTCAGATGTTCGTCTTGTGATCACAAGACCCTGCTGTACATTGATAATGTAAAGTGCCACGGGCCTGTTTCCCTTGTTTGGTGATGAGACAGGTGGCACAGGAGCTGCTCAGCGGTTGTAGTGGGGACTAGGCCTCAGGTCAGGAGCTTGCCCCTTGCTGTAACCCAGGTGATAGAACGGCCAAGGCGGTGTTGCATGCTCGCTTGGGGGCTGGCCACTCCTTTCAATGCTTCTCTCCAGTTTTCAATTGGTGAAATGACAGCCCAGATTGCCAGGAACTGGACAATCAATTTGTGGTTCAGGTTCTTGGATTATATCTATTCTTTTTTGCATGACTGTGTTTTCTTTTCTCACTATTCTGAATGTGCTGTGTATGTTTTGCACCTTGGTCCCAGAGGAATGCTGTTTCATTCAGCTGTATCTGTGCATGGTTGAATGAAAATTAAACTTGATTTGATTGTGGTGATGCCAGATGATTCAAGACCAAATGGCTGAAGAGAAGTAGCTGTTCTTGGACCTGCTGGTGTGGGACTTTGGACTTAATGCTTTCTGCCCAATGATCGCTGTGAGAAGACGGAAAGGCCTGGATGGTGGGGATCTTTGATGATGGATATTGCCTTCTTGAAGTAGCATCTCCTTTTGACACTACCAGTGGTGGAGAGAAATGTGTCTGTGAAATATTAGGATGAGTGCACTACTCTCTGCAACTTCTTGCGTTCTTGTTGACTTCGGTGACAATATAGATAGGTGGATTAGCAAATTTGCAGATGACTCTAAAATTATTGGGGTTGTATACAATGTAAGGGACTATTGAAGAAAACAGTGGAATATAGATCAGTTATAGGTATGGACAGGGAAATGCCAGTTGGAGTTTAATTTGGGTAAGTGTGAGATATTGCACTTTGGAAGGTGAAAGTATACAGCTAATAGTAGGCTCCTTAACATGGTGAAACTACAAAGGTATCTTGGGGGCCAGGTTCATAGTTCAGTGACAGTAGTGACACAAGTGGATAAGGTGGTACAGAAGGTACGTGGAATGCTTGCCTTCATTAGGAGGGGTGTTGAACGTGAGAGTAAGGAAGTCGTGCTACAGCTATGTAGAACTTCAGTGGGGCCACACTGGGAGTGTTGCATGCAGTTCCAGTCACCCCATCATAGGAAAAAATGGAGGATGCGTAAAAGCTGCAGAAGAGCTTTACCGCGATGTTGCCCAGAACAGAGGCCATTCGCTGTAAGGACGGGTTGGACAAGCTTGGACCGTCCTCTTCAGAGGCTGCAGGGAAACCTGATGGAAGTCTTTTAAAACTATGAGAAGTGTTGATGGAGTAGACAGTCAGAATCTGTTCCTCAGCACAGAAGTGTCAAAGACCAAAGATGCTTTTAAGGTCAGAGGGTGGAAGTTCAAAGACAACAAGATTTTTACAAGGCGAGAAGTAGATGTTGGGAATGGGTTAGTTGCCATGTGTGGTAGTGGAATTAGGCAGTTTGGTGGAGTTTAAACGTCTTTTGGATAGTCACATGAATATGAAAGGAATGGAAGGATATGGATGATAAAGTGGAAGAGGCCATTCAGTATAAATCAGCATCAAGATCGGAACACCATTGTAGGTGAATGGCCCAGCCAGAGATGTGCTGTTCTATGTTCCATGAGACATTACTGTCTAGGAAATTACATTTTAATTTAACAGTTGACATCAAAATGTTCCTACAAGTATGTAAATGTCAGAGGAAGAACAGGCCAACTGATTCATCGAGCCAGCCCCATGCAATGAATCGTTGGGGCAAATAGAAAAAGACTATATAATCCTCAGGGAGAATCATTAGATTTTCCATTGTTAAATGTAACATGCCTCAGAAGTTGCTTCTTGAAAAGGAATCTATTTGCTTGTGCAGTGCATCATTTGTTGTGACCCCATTTTTATGGTGGAATTTTGGATCACAACAGAAAATGCAGGCATTTTCAAAAACTGTATGGAATTTATGAAGCATGCACAAATTCTCCATCTCATGCAGCATTATAGCCATCAGGTTCAAATGAAGCACTTAATTGCCTGCACGTAGTTTGAAAATACTGCTGTATTCATTTGCTGCTTGAAATAAAATTTCACTTTTTCTTAATTTTGTAAAAAGAAATTACTTAAAGAACCCATCTCAAAATCCTCAGCTTATGTGGCTTCAATAGGTAAATCAATATAGATTTTTATATATTTGTTTATTTATTTACTTGACGTGTCTTACAGTCTTGTTACCTTTCACTTCCATGTGTGTTTTTTTAATGTATGCAGGGTTCTGTCTGTGTGTACAAGGTACCTCTACCAGATGATATTGCTCGGGAAGCAGGTTATGAACCCACGTTTGGAATGTTCCAGGGTATCCCAAGCAACGATCTCATCAATGTTTTGGTCAGAGTGTATGTAGTAAGGGTAAGTAATGAGAAAATAAGTCTCTCAAAAGCTGGAGAGTTTCACTTTTGCATCTGTAGACAGAACATGAACATTTTCTGCTGATCAAACATCCTTAGTATTTCCTTCACCCAGATGAAGTTGGCCTTTTATCCCATTTTAATCAATTAATTGAATTGAATTAACAGGCATCAAATAAACCTTTGCTAAATGTGAAAGGCCCATGAAGAGTTGCCAAAATCAGCAGGTTTTGGTGATCCTAGCCTTAGTGTCAATCTGAATTTCACTGATTCAGAATACCACCACTAGGTGGCACCAGTTTCACAGACAAGCATGAGGAACATCTGAGGGACGTGACTCCCAAGGTAATTTTAAACTTTGTGTGCTGATGGCCCAGATATAATAACATGAGGCAACTTACAACAGTGATTTGGTGTACCTCACAATCAAAAAAACTGGAACTATCTCATAAATCTCTTTTTATGCAAGACACATCCAAAATTGTTCAAAGGTATTAGCACATTATTTACTCCTCGAAGGCTCAAAGTCTGATCTGTGAGCACAAAGTATAGTGAACTGAAATGTGGGAAGAAGAATTTTGAAGGGTTGCCATCTACCATGCCTTCGAGACAAACACATCGTAAGCCTTCACAACCAGCTATCTAAGGCATTAATTACTCTGCAGTCTCTTCCATAATTTGAGGTTATACACTTTCGTTCTTGATCATTCACCAAATTTAGTTCAGATGTATTCTCATGTTTCCTTTGATTCTTAGCTTTATCATTTAATCTGTTTCCTTAGGCTACAGACTTACATCCAGCCGACATCAATGGCAAAGCAGACCCATATATTGTCATAAAACTCGGCAAAACAGAAATCAGGGACAAGGAGAACTATATCTCCAAGCAACTTAATCCTGTCTTTGGCAAGTAAGTCATGCAGATGAGTCCAGAAAATAGTTTTGGGATTTTTGTTGCTGCCATTTCAAGAATAAATAATTGAATTTTGGGGTGACATTATAAGATTACTTCATCATAACAGTCATGGATAGGGAACATTGGAGGCTTGGTCCATGAATCCCACCAAGTGCATCTTTGATAGCCCCAGGTTCCTAAAGCTTTTGAAATCAGGTATAAATTTTGGAGTAAGTTTAGGCACTGAGGTTGGCCCCACTTCACTTCAGAACAGAGACGCAAACTCTTTGACTTGAAACATCTCTGAATCCAGCTGTTTAAATCATTGTGGGCTACCCTTTCCAAGTCTCAGAGACACACTGCTAAAGAGCAGCTGTTTGTTTCCAGCACCAAGCCGACTAGGGATTTGGTACAGGATTCTACCAGAAATTAACCGGTAGAGACAAATTTTACTCCACCACACCAGTGCAAAACATTCCACAGTATCTATTGCTGACTCTGAACAGGTATTATGTATTACCATTTTATTGGCTGATTTAAGTATTTTCTTCCTACTTGCTGTTTAAGTTCTGATGATTTTATCCATTCATCCAGATCGTTTGACATTGATGCCACATTTCCAATGGAGTCCATGCTGACAGTGGCCATATTTGACTGGGATTTAGTAGGTACAGATGATCTAATTGGAGAAACAAAAATTGATCTAGAGAATCGCTTCTATAGCAAACACAGAGCGACCTGTGGCATCTCACAGCAATATTCAGTGTAAGTAACACTATTAATTTTAAGAAAGTTACATTTTAAATCACCATTAGTTTATGATGCATAGTGGATGTTAACGTTCATGTCTATTCTAGAGAGACTATAATTTGAATCCTGGTCTTTTGTTTAATGTGACATTCAGAGGAAGTCTAGGACAATATTCCTTTATGAAATATTGAAAACGATGAGGGGTGGGGTTAAATGGTGAAAGTAGGAATTTGAACTACTGGCTAGACCTACCAGGATACTGAGGCCACACTCAAAAACTGCTGTGGGAATCGTTCTGGCATAAAATCTGGTGCATCAGCCAAGTGCTTGACTGACCGAAGTGCGCATTCAGAAGCAGCTTACTTGTTTTGGGCATGCAAAGATCGATAGGCCTAAGAAGCAGGTAAGTTATTAATGGATTGAGAGGAGGTAAGAGATACACTAGGCAAAGCAGAAATCTGCAGTTGCTTTGCATTTGTGTGTGGGATTGTAACATCTTCCATGGGATGCATGGGGATATGAAGTGTGGGAACACGACAATCATTCCTGCTGCATCAGGTTTTTAGCTCCAGGAGAGCTTTGTTCTTATTTGGAAATTATGAAGTCTCATGAGCTGGGCAGGGTAACAGGGTCAGGAAGTGAGGAGTGGGATGGGGTCATGTGTGACACAGTGAAAGTAGACAAGAGTGGTAGAAGGTTGGGCTTTGGGCCTGTGTTAAAAATGCTTTTGTTTGTTTGCAATAAATAAACAAGGATATGTTAATAGAAGTGGAAAAGCTCATAAGATATAAGAGCAGAAGTAGGCCATTCGGCCCATCGAGTCTGCTCCGCTATTCAATCATGGGCTGATCCAATTATTTCAGTCATCTCCGCTGCCCTGCCTTCTCCCCATACCCTTTGATACCCTGGCTAAGCAAGAACCTATCTATCTCTGCCTTAACTGCACCCAGTGACTTCACCTCCACAGCTATTTGTGGCAACAAATTCCACAGATTTACCTCCCTCTGACTAACGAGATTTCTCTGCATCTCTGTTCTAAATAAACGTCCTTCAATCCTGAAGTCGTGCCCTCCTGTCCTGGACTTCCCTACCATGGGAAATAACTTTGTCATATCTAATTGTTCAGTCCTTTTAACATTAGCAATGTTTCTATGAGATCCTCACTCATTTTCCTGAACTCCAGGGAATACAGCCCAAGAGCTGCCAGACGTTCCATATACGATAAACTTTTCATTCCTGGAATCATTCTCATGAATCTTCTCTGAACCCTCTCCAATGTCAGTATATCCCTTCTGAAATAAGGAGCTCAGAGTATGATCTCACAAGTGCCTTATTGAGCCTCAAAATCTTATCCCTGCACTCATATTCAAGACTTCTAGAAATGAATGCCAGCATTGCCTTCACCTTCTTCACAACCGACTCAACCTGGAGGTTAGCCTTTAGGGTATCCTGCACAAGGATTCCCAAGTCTCTTTGCATCTCTGCATTTTGAATTCTCTCCCCGCCTAAATAATAGTCTGCCTGTTTATTTCTTCCAGCAAAGTGCTTGACCATACACTTTCCAACATTATATTTCATTTGCCACTTCTTTGACCAGTCCCTAAACTATCCCATTAATACCGTAGTCAAATCATTGACATACATTGTAAAAAGCAGTCCCAACACCAATCCCTGTGGAACTCCACTGGTAACCGGCAACCAGCCAGAATAGGTTCCCTTTATTCCCACTCTCTGTTTTCTGCCAACCATCCAATGCTCCACACATGCTAGTAACTTCCCTGTAATTCCATGGGCTCTTATATTGCTAAGCAGCCTCATGTGCGGCACATTGTCAAATGCCTTCTGAAAATCCAAGTACACCATGTCTACTACATCTCCTTTGTCTACCCTGCTTGTAATTCCCTCAAAAAATTGCAGTAGGTTCATCAGGCAGGATTTTCCTTTCAGGAAACCATGCTGGCTTTAGCCTATCTTATCATGTGTCTCCAGGTATTCTGTAATCTCATCCCTAACAATTGATTCCAACAACTTCCCAACCACTGATGTCAGGCTAACAGGTCTATAGTTTCCTTTCTGCTGCCTCCCACCCTTCTTAAATGGCAGAGTAACATTTGCAATTTTCCAGTTATCCAGTACAATGCCTGAATCAACTGATCCTTGAAACATCATTGTTAATGCCTCCAGAATCTCTCCAACTACTTTCTTCAGAACCTGACGATGCATTCCATCAGGTCCAAGAGATTTATCCACCCTCAGACCATTAAGCCTCCTGAGCACCTTCTCAGTCGTAATTTTCATTGTACATTCTTCACTTGCCTGACACTCTTGAATGTCCAGTATACTGCAGATGTCTTCCACTGCGAAGACTGATACAAAATACTCAATCAGTTCCTCTGCTATCTCTGTCTCTCTCATTACAATATTTCCAACTTCATTTTCATACATCTACCCTCAACTCTCTTTTACCTTTTAAATTCTTTAAAAAGCTTTCATTATCTTCTTTGATATTAGTCACCAGCTTCTTTTAATAATTCATCTTTTCCTTCCTAATGACCTTCTTAGTTTCCTTCTGCAAGTTTTTAAAAGCTTCCCAATCCTCTGTCTTGCCACTAGCTTTGACTTTTTTGTATGCCCTCTCTTTTGCCTTTACTTTAGTTCTGATTTCACTTATCTACCACAGTAGTGTCCTTCTTCCAATCAAAAATTTCTTCTCATTTGGAATATATCTTACACTTCCCTCATTTTTTATAGAAACTCTAGCCATTGCTGCTCTGCTGTCCTTCCTGCTGGTGTCCCTTTCCAGACAACCTTGGCCAGTTCCCCTCTCATGCCGTTGTAATTGCCCTTATTCCACTGAAATGCCAACAGATTGGAATTCAGTTTCTCCTTCTCAATTTCAAAGTGAACTCAATCATATTGTGATCACTGTTCCCTAAGGGTTCCTTAACTTTAAGCTCTCTTATCACCTACGGATTATTGCACAACACCCAACCAGTGCAGCCAATCCCCTAGTGGGCTCAACAACAAGCTGTTCTAAAAAGCCATCCCTTAGACATTCTGCAGATTCTCTGTCTTGAGTTCCAGTACTGGCCTGGTTTTCCCAATCCACTTTCATGTTAAAATCCCCAATGATTATCATGACATTGTCCATCTGACACATCTTTTCTTTCGCCTGCTGTATTCTGTAATCCACATCCCGGCTGCTGTTTAGAGGCCTGTATACAACTGCCATTAGAGCCCCTTTACCCTTGACACTTCTGAACTCAACCCACAGAGCCTCTACACCTTCCGATCATACATCATCCCTTTCTAATGATTTAATATTATTTCTTACACACAGGGCCACACCACCCCCTCTGTCCACTAACCTATCTTTCCGATACACTGTATATCCTTGGACGTTCAGCTCCCAATGGCAGCCATCCTTTAGCCAAGTTTCAGAGATGGCCACAATGTCATACTTGCCAATCTGTAGCTGAATTTCAAGATCATCCATTTTATTTCTTATGCTGCATGCATTCAAATACAGCATTTTCAGTCCAGTATTTGATGCTTTCTGCTTTAACTGCACCATGCCTGTATTGCCCTGTATCTCATCCCACTGGATGTGATTATGCCTCATCTCCTGCCTGTCCTTTCTATCGTCTCTATTGCATGCTACCTTTGAGTTATTTCTGTTTTCCCCTTCCTCAGCCTTATCACTCCGGTTCCCAAACCCCTGCCTAATTAGTTCAAATCTTCCTGAACAGCTCCATTAAACCAGCCTACTTGGATATTGGACCCCTTTGGGTTCAGCTGTAGCCTGTCCTTTTCGTACAGGTCGTACCTCCCCCAGAAGAAGCCCCAGTGATCCAGGAACCCGAAGCCCTGCTCCCTTTTCCAGTATCCCAGCCAAGCATTAATACACCTGACCATGCTATTCTTGCACTTGGTAGCACATGGCACAGGCAGCAATCCTGAGATAATTACCCTGGAATTCCTGATTTTCAGCTTCCTACCCAACTCCCTGAATTCTCTCTTCAGGATCTCCTCCCTTTTTCTATGTATGTCATTTTGTACCAATATGTACCAAGACTTCTGGCAATTCACCCTCTCCCTTCAGAATACTCTGCACCTGATCCGAGACATACCGTGCCCTGTCACCTGGGAGGCAAAACATCATGCAGGTATCTCTATCAGGCTGACAGAACCTCCTGTCTGTTCCCCTCACTATGGGATCCCCTATGACTACCGCATTCCTCATTTTCTTCTCTCCATTCTGTGCCACGGAACCAGGCTTAGTGCTGATCGCTGTGGTCGTCTTCTGTCAGGTCATTTCCCCCCCCCCCCCACTCCAACAGCATCCAAAACGGGATAATGATTATGGAGGGGGATGGCCACAGGGGTGCTCTGTACTACCTGAGCTCTTCCCTTCCCTTCCCTGACAGTCACCCACTTGTCTAACTCCTGCAGCCTCAGAGTGACTAATTCCCTGTAGCTCCCATCTACCTCCTGCTCACTTTCCCTGATAAGCTGTAGGTCATCAAACTGCAGCTCCAGATCCCTAACACTGTCTCTCAGAAGCTGCATCTCAGTGCATCAGGCACAGATGTGGCCATCTGGGAGACCGGACAATTCCCAGGATTCCCACAGAGTAAAGTGCTAACCCTACAGTCTTGTTCTCTATAACTCCCAAAAAAAATGCAAAGGAAAAAAAAACAAAGTCCATTTACCCACTTACCTAACCGAAGCCAGAATGAGCCAAAGCCCTACCATTCTGCCTCAGACTACTCCTCTGATGACTACTTGGCTAGACAGTGTCTCCCTTTTATGCCTGAACCTTCCCAGCGCTCCAACTCACGATTGGTGCTCCAGTTATAGCCAAGTTCCCGTGAAGCTTTCCCTTTTTAAACTTCGCTCCCAGACCTGTGTGCCGCCTTCTCTCTCCGAGCTCTCAAATTCATGATTGGTGTGCCGGTTATAGCTCATAGATCAACTGGACAAGTGAGACAGTAATCTGTAGTGTTGGCTGAGGAGTACTGGAGATACTAAAGTAAGTGTCAGGAATTAGAAAAAAAATTGGCAGGTGGTTGAGTCAGAAGCTGTAACAATATAATATTCGACAAGAGAATGTAGGGAAAGAGTTGATGGGATATAAAAAAATGCAAATCAGCGTGATTAAAACCACAGGAAAATTTACAATGCTAGCATGAGGAGAAATTCATCTTCCAGAGTGTCAACAGCAGAGTGGTCAATGGGGTCCAGTTGGTAGAATCCAAGTTCCTGTTCCAGACCACCTCATGTCCTTTTGGCAGCTCATACATTTAATAATGAAAAATCATTAGTATTAATTGAAATCAACCAAAAAAATCTTACCTCTGACCAACTTTTCCATCCACATTGGCAACTCCCTACCACTGTGGATGATGAAAGTTGTGAAATGATCAAACTCATTCAAGCTCTGAAGTGCAAGAGCCCCACAGTAAGAATGGGCTGGATTGTGCTGGACCTGATGATTGCCTCCCACCACAGCTAGTGTACAATATTTATGTGTCAAAAATACACAGTATAAGGATCACAATATAAATTGGAAGTGCTTTAGAGTAGTGCCATGACATTATTGGGGCTAGATTAACAAAGCAACGCAACTGGGGTTTGTTGCATTTCACAGTCAGTCATCAAGCCACTAATGCATACCAATGTGTTCTTCCTGTACACAGTCATGGATACAATGTCTGGAGAGATCCAATGGCCCCAACTCAGATACTAACGAAACTTTGCAAAGAGGGTAAAGTAGACGGGCCTCACTTCGGACCCAGAGGAAGAGTAAAAGTCGCCAACAGAGTGTTTACAGGTCCAACAGAGATTGAAGATGAAAATGGTATGAAGTAATAGTTAATCATTTCTGTTCCCCATCATCACAAAGCCTGATAGCTACAGGAATATGAGAAAGTATGTGTCCTGGACTTTAAAAATACTTTGTTTTCTTTGTGACAAATACTCTCTATTTTATTTTGTTTTTTTTTAATTTTATTTTATTTCATTTGTTTTGTTTTATTATAACAAATAGATTGCACATGTTGTAAGTTTCACAGCTGCTAACACTATAGTCTCATAAATTTCCCTCTGAAGAGCACACAGAACCGAAGGTGGCCAACTTCTTTAACTTCTCTGCAGGGGTGAAGAAGGAGACTGACGAACACCTGTCCCTGATTGTCCTGCAGCACTGGGAGCAGGTGCCACGGGTTGGCTGCAAATTAGTTCCAGAACACGTGGAAACAAGGCCTCTGCTGAATCCTGAGAAACCAGGCATCGAGCAGGTACAGTAGAGATCATATATTGTAATTTTGTAAGAGTGATCACCATGAGTACATTGAAGTATAAACAATTATTAGTTTCAGATCATAGTCTAACTGGAAAATAATGATCTGTATCACCCGAGATTTCAGATATATACTCCCTGCAAGTAAGGAATTCCGCCAAGAGCACAGATGGCACAATTATCATATTTCTGGGTAGGTAAGAGCGATGAGGTATGGCAGAAGCTGGATATTTGAAATACTGAAAATGCTCAACAGGTCAGACAAGCTCAATGGAGAGAGGAGAACGTTAATTCTGTCTGATCTGCTGAGCATTTTCAGCACTTTCCACATCATTTCTGATTCCTATTCTTGCCCTGGCTTCAGTTAGGTTATTGAGAAATCTAAGGCTATCATAGGGACTGCCATGGTATTATGCTTTAGGTCAAGCTATTTGATGACTAATGTGGCTTTCCAAAAAACCCCAAAATAGAATCCAAATTATGAACCAAATAATCGCTGAAAAGAAGCTAGGCCGTGGAGCAGTGCAGAAAGAATTGCCAGTCAGAAAAGGTCACTTCCGTCTGATTAAATATTGATCTGGAATCTCTGGTAATGTGCTCAGCACCTGGGGTCACCAATCCTCTACCTGCACCTAGCTATTCAGAGAGCCAATTAAGCCACACTACAAAGATACAGCAGCTTTCAAAGATGATATAACAACATAAAGAGCAATTAAAATTCTGAAGGCCAAGTATATTAAAGTTAATGGAAATAAATTATAAAACTGTAAAGAAAAAAGGTTGAATCTCTCTCTCTCTCTCAGCCATTGCTCTCCATGAAGATGAATGTAGTTTCTGGGTCCGATGATAGAGTTCCCAGTTTATCTGCTTGGAAATCTCTACAGATTCTGGCTGCACTGTGATGTCCATCTGCAATGCAGCACATATATACAGCAGTCCTTTCATCGGTCATCAGCCAGTTAGAAGTTTACAACTTCTGAGTTTGTGCCTGGCCATACTGAACTTGCAGGCATAGAGAGCACTAAAAGCTAACTGTTCCACACACTTAGGATTTTTGGCTTTTTGATGGAAAGTTTCTATAGTAAGAGGAAGATGTATATTTATATCCTCTAAAAAAGTTACACAATTAAATAACATAATAATATAATGTCAATGTCCTTTTACTAACACTGCAGTTAACATGTTTATAGATGCTGGCATTTAATGCTACATCAGATTGGTAACATGAAAGATTTTACCAAAGTCAAAGAGAAAAATCATAAAGGAGACATTGTCATTATAGTCTTAAGAATCTGCTGCATCCTTCTCCCTGCTGGAGAGACCTATTCCACATTCTTAAGAGTCGATTCATGGAATACTGATACTAGATACAAAAGACCCACCCATCACAGCTTTCCCTATATGGAGAATGGAAAATAAAATCAAAATCCAAAAACTGCAAATGCCAAAAATCTGAAATAAAATTGGAAAATATGCAAGCACCCAGAAGGTTAGACAACATTTGTGGAACAAGAAACAAAGTTAACATTTCAAGTCAAAGAAACTTCTATTTTGGTAAAGGGTTTGTTTCCCTTTCCACAGACGGTGCCTGACTTGTTAGATGTTTCAGCAATTGATTTATTTTACATTTTAAAATATCCAAATGTTTTCAACAATCTGTCATTAATGAATTCCATTCCCCTATGATTTTGCCAAATCTATCTCTATGTTCAAACTTACTCTCCAGAAAACTCGGATGCATTACTAACACGAGATGCCATCAAAATTATTTGTTTATTCTCATGGATAGAACAATACTATTTGTAGAAAAATTCTTGATGGAAGAAGTCACCTTGATCTAACAATTGGGGAAGGGTAATTCTCTTGTCAGTTATCTAACAAGTGATGATTTGAATTACTATCCTGGTGGAAAATAGTTCGAAAGAATGGGATCCTTAATTATGAATCTATCAGGGCCCATGATGTCTTTTGAATATTTACTGATGGCTGGAGCCTAGAATTCACTGTGGAGTTAGTTTGAGATGCAAAACAGAGCTTGAGGCCAAAAAAAAAAATATTTTTACTTTCCAAAACAGAATTAGTTGAAGCTACCAAAGTAAACCAGTCTGTTATTACAAAAAAAGCAATGCTTTTGAGTTGTAAATTGGACTCCAAAACTGTCATTGCACAGTCTAGAAAGCAATTTTCTTCTTCTTTTGACTTTTACTGATGACTAGTGGTCCAACTTATAGGTGCATTACTACCACCAACTCTACTGGAGTGTGATGTAGAGAACTGAGAAATAAAACTTTATCGAGTGAAAACTAAATTACCCCAAAAATCCCTATAGTGAAAGACAATACTGTGAATTAAATTACAGTCACTTCCATAACTTAATGAAGTTTTTAAATGAAAGCTACCTCCAAAGATTTTAGTGAAGCTTGCATTTGATTTCCGTCAACCTTATATGCTTCACGATGTAATAGAATGTGTTCAATTGTATCATAATGATGACAAAACCTACACAACACAGAAGGATATTTCCAACAAAAGATAAGGAATAATTAAGCATGGTATGCCCAGTTCTAAGGTTGAGTCAGTATAATAGAAAACATTTTGCAAATTGGCACTGTGCTATCTATAATTAACCTGAAAGTTGGTTTCTGTATTATTTCAGGGCCGTATCGAACTGTTTGTCGATATGTTTCCAAAGGACCAGCCTGCACCAGGAGCAGCAATTGATATATCACCAAGGAAGCCAAAGAAGTAAAGTATTTCATATTATTTGAGGTGTTGTCTAACATTTTTAATTCAGCACAATTGTTCTTTTTTATGCTTATTGCAATAGTTGTGAGGATATTGCTGTTTCTTAAGTTCCTGACACTTCTCTCCTGAAGAGGACAGATTAACAACTAGAAAAAGAGCCTGGTGTTTAGTACTGTATTTTTAAATGACAAAATAGATTTCATTTTAATTTATGAACATTTTCTTATTGTAGCTTATGTGTGAATTAAACTTACCACAACTGAAATAGGACAAACCTCTCAAAATTTTTAGTCAACAATAACATTCTTTTACTACTGTGAAAATCCCACCTCAAAGTTTTTCCAGCATTATTTAGGAATTGCTACCCAGCTCCTGGATCCTAATTCTGAATCACCTGGTCAGCAGTGTCATGTTTTATGGCAGGAATTATCAACCAACAAGTCTGCCATTTTCTCTGCAGTTAATACACAAAGGCCTCAGGGTGGATATTATTTCTAAAACTGAGAGAATAAAACTAAAATCATCATGATTAATTTTCAAGCCATGCAGAGAACCTTTGTTCTCTAATCACATGAAATTCAATATGTTGACCTATTAATGCAAAAGTAAATTTCTGATCAAAGTAGATGATCTTTCTTACAGATCATGACTGCTCTCTGTGCTGTCATGTCTGAGGTTTACTTTGCAAGATTTAAACTTAGCTAGACAAATAACATTATGCTCACTCGTTTTTGTCATATTTCTTCGGCCTTTGGGTCCCTGTGTGAACCATTGCCCGTTGGAACACAATTTGAATATTAAGCAGCAGAATCTCACTGTTTTGGCGAATTGACAAAATGTAAACCCCTGTCGCCCAGGCCCAGCATCATGAAAATCAGAACATTTTCCTGAGTGTATCATACATGTTCAAAAATAGAGATGACATCATCCCACAGTGCAATGATGAATTAGAAACATGAGAACATATATTCAGTAGTAGGATATTTAGTCGCTCCAGCCTGAGCTTCAGAGAGGCTATGAGTGATGTGGCTACACTGTTCCTCAGACCTGTTAATACCCTTGGTTTAAAAGTGGCAAAAACAGATCAGATGCTATTTGCAAAAGAGAGTCTCGAACATCCATAATGCTCAGAGTGCACAGAATACTTCTAATTTCAGATCTGAAAGACCCCTAGATGCATCTTCAGACTGGAACTCAATCAGTGGATGAAATAATCCTTTTTATCTTGAAAGCATTAAGAAAATCTCCTTTGTATTACTACATTCCAGGGATTACAATGTTTGCTTGTTTTATCACTCAGTGTAATGTTGTTTAAGAATCCTGTCTTGTTTAACACTTATAGTTTCTTGAACAGCCTCTGGTATACTCCAGTATAAGTGCTGTAATCATATTCTTGTTTTATGGTCAATTGTTTCAGACAATTTCAGGTTAATTGATTGAGTGTGAATATTGTTGTTACATTTCTCCATGAAGTATTTGTGAATATCTGAATGGAATCCTACTGTGCTGAGAAGACACAGTGCCAAACATTAGTGCTGAATTACCATAAATGCAGATAATCTATTGCCCCTCTAGGGGATATTCTCTAATGTTCTAAAAGAGTTGTCCCTTAGATATTTTCTTTCACATTTTCTTCACTCAGTTATTTATTCTTGATTAACCTACTTGTTCTAATCATAAGGATGAGAAACTATGAGAAACTAAACTTTGCTGAGGTTCATTGACTGTGTAGCTATCATTGTGTGTAGTCATCGAACATGACAATTTCTGAATTGCTTTCTAAAACAAAAACTCTGATTATTAAGCAAGATAATACAAATACTGTTTTGCAATGATAAAAACTTGCTGAACTTTGAAGAATCTGAAGGATGAAATTTTCTCCAATAAGAGTCTATCAGTAGTAGACACAAAGTACACTGCAGATGCTGTAGTCAAATCAATACATACAATCAAACTTGATGAACTCAGCAGGTCGGGCAGCATCCATTGAAATGAGCAGTAGTCAACGTTTCGGGCCAAGACCCTTCATCAGGACTGAAGAAGGAGGGGGCAGGGGCCCCATAATGCCGTCATCAACGATGCCCTTACCTGCATCTCCTCCATTTCCCGCACTTTGGCCCTCACCCCATCCTCCCATCACCACAACAGGGACCGTGTTCCCCTTGTCCTCACCTACCACCCCACCAGCCTCCGGATCCAGCATATTATCCTCTGCAACCTCCACCACCTTCAACAGGACCCCACCACTAAGGACATCTTTCCCTCTCTACCCCTCTGCTTTTCGCAGGGATCGTTCCCTCCACGACTGCTTGGTCCACATATCCCTCCCCACAGATCTCCCACTTGGTACTCATTCCTGCAAGCGTAAGTGCTACACCTGTCCCTACACCTCCTCTCTCACCACCATTCAGGGCCCCAGTCCTTCCAGGTGAGGCAACACTTCACTTGTGAGTCTGTTGGGGTAATCTATTGCATCAGGTACTCCCGGTGCGGCCTCCTCTACACTGACGAGACCAGACGCAGATTGGGGGACCGCTTCATCGAGCACCTCCGCTCCATCCGCCATAACAGACAGGATCTCCCGGTTGCCACCCACTTCAACTCTGCTTCACATTCCCATTCGGATAAGTCCATACATGGCCTCCTCTACTGCCATGATAAGGCCAAACTCAGGTTGGAGGAGCAACATCTCATATACCGTCTGGGTAGTCTCCAGCCCCTTGGTATGAACATCGAATTCTCCAACTTCCGGTAATTCCCTCCCTCTCCCTTCCCCCATCCCACATTCACTCTGTCTCCTCTTCTAGCTGCCTATCACCTCTCTCATGATTCTGCTTTCTTCCACTACCCATAGTGCTTTCCCCTTAGATTCCTTCTTCACCTCTCCTGCCTATCCTCTCCCTGCTTCCCCTCCCCCACCCCTTGATCTTTCCGCTGATTGGTTTTCCACCATCCCCCCACCTTCTTTTTGGGGCTCCTGGCCCCCTCCTTCTTCAGTCCTGACAAAGGGTCTCAGCCCGAAACGTTGACTGCTGCTTATTTCAACAGATGCTGCCCGACCTGCTGAGTTCATCCAGCTTGTTTGTACGTGTTAATCCATAGTAGAGTTAGGTCCAGCAAGACTACTGTCTCAAGAAGCCAATATAGTGCAAATCAAAGGAACGTTCTAATAATACCTTGGGAACTCAACTTGTTTCAGTTCCTCACTTCCCTTGAGTACTTTTCGGTAATCCACCTTCAACTGAAAACACTTGGAAACTTTGCAGTACCAAGTTAATTCCAACAGAGAGAATGCAGCTTGATGGGTGTGCAGTCATGTTACATGTGCTCCAGCATCTTATCCTGCTTTCCTTCCTCCCTGCCAGATATGAGCTTAGAGTGATAGTTTGGAATACAGATGAGGTTATCTTGGAAGACGATGATTACTTCACTGGAGAGAAATCTAGTGACATTTTTGTCAGGGGGTATGTACATCTGTGTGACCTGTGTGGGATTTTAAAGTGTGTTTTTGTTTGCTCATTTTTCTTTGTTGCTTTTGTTGTTAACCAGTTATGAACTGCGTGTTATTATTTGGAACACTGATGATGTTATTCTTCAAGATGATGCTTTCATGACAGGAGAGAAGATGTCAGACATCTATGTCAGGGGGTAATGATTCAACTGCATGGCTCATCTCCCCTCTATGCTGAGCAATCATTCATTTCCCTCCCTGTATGTCTGCAACATAGCGATTTGCAATTGCGCTTAACTCCATTTCACATCCATAGCAAGCATATTTCTAGTTCTAGTTCCTTTGGTAACTTGTGTAAAGTGTAATGTAGTAAGAAAAAGGAAAAAAAAGTGTGGTTTCCTATCTTACAAGGTAGTTTTTTGGAAATTTTGTTGTAATAGCACTCAACTCTTGATTAAACTGATACCTCCCTCTGTAGGAAGGACAAACCCATTTAGAGTTAGAATGCTATTTCAGAAGAAGACTAAGTAAGTTAAACTGAGATATAAGGCACTAAAGAGTATGGAGGAAGACAAGCAATTTAGCTCAATAAGCATGTAAATAACTCTTCCAATATATTTAGGCATCTAGGAAGTATAATGTGATGTATTTATAACCCTCAGAAGTTTTCATATTTTCTCCTCATCAGCTATTTCAATTGCTTCCACCATTTGTCAAGTCATTGAATTTAGCCTGGTTCACATTTGAGGAATTAACCTGACATTCCCAGTTTTGGTTCACTGCCTGCCCTCTCTTCCCGATCATCCAACAAAGCCTGTTGATTCTCCTCTCTTTTCTTCTTTGTGCAAGACACTCTGAAGGACCTCCTTGACTGCATCCCCTCACATCATATTGAAATTAGACATATTTCAATTTAAAAGTTTGACTGCAGAATTTTTCTTGTCCTTCTCTATTATTAATCCAAACTTTATGACACAAGATTATTCTTATTGAAGATCTTCTTAGCTCTTTTCATTCCTCTTTGCAAGTTCAGTCCCACCTCCTTCCTCGTGGGCAAGGAGATATTGGTCAGTCATTCACATATCAGAAATCCCTGTTCTTCCTTTCCCTCTATCTTGATCTTACCCAAATTAGTATTTGATGCTTGCATTCTCCAAATAACAACACTCTATAGTTCTAACACAAATCAATAATTCCTCTGCAGATTTACCAATTTGCGCTTCCCTCACCATCTGATGGCTAATAAAACATTCTTGGTTGAACTAACACAAAACAATCTGCATATGCTGGAAATCCAAAGCAGCATACCCAAAATGCTGACGATCCGTAGGCATAGGCAGCATCTATGGAAAAGAGTGAACGAAAGGATCTTGGCCCAAAACATCAACAATTTATTTTTTCCCATAGATGCTACCTGGCCTACTGAGTTCCACCAGCATTTTGTGTGGTTGCACAATCATCCTGTCTTGGCTTTTTAAATCCAACTAAGTGGATTTCATCCACTTTACCATGGCAGTATTCTCAATGGTAGCTCACTCAGCTTTGACACATCCCAAACCTACCCTTGTCTGCCCTATGGTCTTTCTTAATCCGTGACTGTTCAGTATAGTACTAATTTCTTCTATAATGCTATCCAGCATTCTCATTTTATTGTACCTTAGCCAAACTTACATCAATATACTGTGGCCTATCACCTACTAAATTAGAAGCAATCATCTACATCAAAAGTAGTAATAGTTCTCAATGTACCTGAATTGGTTCTTTCCTTAAATAATTGTATCTCTAACCTGTGAAGCACAAATTCAATGAAGAGATTGTTATCTTCTTCTCAAGTCCATGTCCCCCACTGGGTCACTGGCTTCTGACAGATCCTTCCTCTCGCAAGAATAGAGTCTTTGGAGCTTCTGATCGCATTCCTCTAGCTCTAGATTGTTATCCACGTCGTTTTTTGGTACTGAATGTGGTTAACTGATTAACTCAGAAATAACAGGTACCTTGATAAAGGTCAAGTCTGGCAATGTGTCATCTGAAAAGAACTAAAAATCTGGTTGGTATGGCATCACTGCTAACTGCATTTTTATGTGCTTTAGTGTTTTTTCTTTGCAAAATGAATGCAAGCTTTCTCATGCATGACTAATGTTCAAATTAATTGTGCTTTGAAAACTGCTGGCTTATTGCTATTTTTTAAAAGCTTATAACAAAATAACTGAAACATTTGCCTGTGGGTGTATGAGGGCTGTAATGTCTTTCAAGTTAATTATCTGGGATCAGTAAATCCTGCTAGTATCTTTATGAACTACATGAATTTTGGCTCTTATTAACTTTGTTTTGTAGCACTCTTTGATGCACCATTGCTCCAGGTTGTTCAAAACATTAAGAGTGTCCTTAGGTCACTTTCATTACTAATTCCAACAGTGCACATTGTACAAACCTATTTCATTACTAACAATATCTTATAATAGCTACAAAATGTAATTCATAATGTGCCTATAGTGCATATAAAAAGTTTTCATGTTTTTTTTGTTTCACAACATTAAATAACAGTGGATTTAATTTGGCTTTTTTGACACTCATCAATAGATCAGTGTTTCTACACACTGGCATCTTGTGTCAAAGTAAAAACAGGTCTCTACAAAGCGATCAAAATTAATTACAAATACAAAATAATTGATTGCATAAATATTCAACCCCTTCAAGTTAGTATTTAGTAGATGCACCTTTGTCAGCAATTACAGCCTTGAGTCTGTGTGGACATCTTCAAGGAGCAGTGTCTCAGAAAGATAGTGTCCATTATTAAGAACCTCTAGCACCTGGGGCATGCCCTTTTCTCACTGTTACCATCAGGTAGGAGGTACAGAAGCCTGAAGGCACACACTCAACGATTCAGAAACAGCTTCTTCACCCCTGCCATCCGATTCCTAAATAGACTTTGGGTGTATTTAAAGCAGAGATTGATACATTCTTGATTGGACATGGCATCAAAGGTTATGTGGAGAAGGCCAAGAGCTGGGGTTGAGGAGATAGAAAAAAGGATCAGCCATGATTGAATGGCAGAGCAGACTTGATGAGCCAGAGGGCCTAATTCTGCTCTATGTCTTATGGTCTTATAGTCTAATGTTGTAAAATAATAAAACATAAAAACTTCTGGGAGGTGAATAATTTTATAAGCACTGTATACTCAAAATGGTCTTTGTTCACAAGAAAGTTTATAGTAAATAATTGACGCGTTGATCATAAAATCATAGAATGGCTACAGCACAGAGGGATTATTTTGCCCATCACATCTGATGCAGCTCTGTAGCTGACCAATTATAACCAACCAGTGCGTGTGTGGCATGTCTTGGGCATCTGAAACCTCGCCAGGTTTTTTTTTAAAACGAGTTCAAATAGCTCGACATTCGACGGAGCTGGCCAGATTCGAACTCTGGACCTCTCGTCCCGAAGTCCAGCACTGATGCCACTACGCCACCAGTCGGTTAACAACCAGAAGAAGCATAAAAATAGATCTTCATTAGTTATTTTCTTCCTCTCTGTCAGATTTCAGCTTCCTGCACCCCACACTCCTCCATGAAATCCTTTCTGTAAAAGTCAGCAGTGACCCCTTTCCCAAAAGTCAACTGTCCATGTCACGAGGACAGACAGGATGATTCATCCTGGATATTTTTGTTCCTCCTTGTAGGTGGCAGTCCAGCCAAGTCCAGAAGTCACTCAAATAAACTATTGCATCCTACAGTTCTGTGACATATCACGCTATTTTGGAGCCATCACCTCTTCTCAATAAAATAGAAAAATACAGATGTTTTCACATGTAGGCCACTTTTTAGACACTCTCCAATTGCATCTGAATGCCAAGGGCACTAAAGGAGGACTTGCTGAAAGGCTTTTGTTTGAAACATTTATTAAATAAACAAAGTTTAGATCGTTTATTATACCCAAGCAACAAACATGTTTGGAATGTACTTCCCCACTCTACCAGCTGCAGAAAGAGAATGTCAGGAAACCTAGAGGAAATGCCTTTGTTAATAATGAAAGGAGAAATAAGAACATCAAAAGAACTTTAAAAAATAGTGCCATTATGTCTGTTTCAGCTATTGCAATGATTACCTGTCATGGGCATGTTTATGTAAGGAAAATTGCTACGTTGCTTGCAGCCAGTTCTAGTCATGCATGAGTATGTGCAATACGTCAACCAAATAATGCCATCTGCAAAGAGGGGAGGCTGAGTTAGTGAGATTCAAATTAGTTTAAAATCTACTTCTCCATGTGATTATCAAATATCTGCTCAGGTAATTTATCATTCTCAACTTCATTAATTTCATTTATTAATATTTTATATAATATTTGAAAAATTCAAGAAGATGATTAATAACAGGATCCTGTTGTGAAACCAAGTGCTGTAAGCTGTTTTTCCTTTTTACTTTGTTGATAGCTGCTGGGACAAACTATGAAACTGCCAGTTTTTGTTTATTGTGAAACCTTGATCTTAATTGACACATGAAATGTCTTAGGCCTATTAATAATTATTTTTAAGTTATTTGACATCAAAAACTTTGGGAAGGACAGTATGTTTTGTAAGTCTAGTTACAGGTACAACCTCTAACAGTTTTGTAAGTTAATGAGCAAAATTGTGTATTTTATATATTCCTACTTTAACAGTATCCTTATTGAGCTGTGTTTTTGAATTTATGAACTGTGCATTGATGAAATGAGGCACAGGATGTGAAGCTCATTATATTTATATCCACAAGATATCCTTGAAACACTGCTTTAGGGAAAACAATAGCCATTTAAACTCAAATGTATTGGGTTGTTGATCCCATGACAGGACAGATCTTCAGACATAACTGTCATTGGATATCAATATACCACAAGAAGCACATTAATATATTTCAGTAATAGAATGTATAGACCCAAGACCAAATTGGAAAATAGTTATATACCATACAACATAAAGTTTTCTGCAAATGTGGCATTTACCATGGGGAATGCTTTCTTATTATCCTTAGTCACATACTCATCAAATGAGCGGCAACCTTTCCCATTCATAAGAGGGAGCCCACCTGGGCACACATAGAGTAGTCATCAACTGTCTGCACTCACAGGGAACTAGCCAAAGTGGCATTTCTCATGTTCTGACTTTCCAGCTGGTCTTCTTTAAAAATCAAGTCAGATGAAATCCTTTCTCTAAGAATAGACTGCCAAGGGACATTGGTTCCACTGGTAACTCACTAACTTGGAGATGCAAACATCATATTGACAGGTGTGTATCTGCCACTTGTCCATTGTGACATTGTGTAACTAACTACCTTCCAATGATGAAGAGTTTGCCCAAAAATGTGTAGAATTAATACTTTGGTAGCTACATGTTGGAAAGAACTCACCCTCTTAGAAATTAACACTATGGAAGATTTCTGAGAAGTTTGCAGTGAGTTCTGAAGGTGCCCAGTAATGTCTCTCAATGTCAGGAAAGTGGCTCCTTTAAGTAGGAAAAGCATGAAACAGAAGAAATGTTTCAGAGGTCACAGCTTTGAATTCCAGTTTAAGCCCGAAAGGGAGAAAATGGTATTGTGTGATTAGTGACATCTTTGGATACACGGCTGAGACGAGTAAAATGTGAAATGGATGTGCCAGACCAATCTTGTGATGAGCAAGTTATCTCAGTAAACAAATCTCCAGCACAACCTATGTCAGGTTCACATTAATTTATACATCTGCAAAGTATCTCTTCCTCCGCAATCCAGTTGGGTAAATATTTTCATCCAAGAACATGAACAAAATTAATGCTAGTTCATTAGTGTGAAACCAGGTTGATCTTTAGACTATTCCCAACAGTGAAGACTAGAAATCCAAGATCCAAGGTACAGACAGAGATTTGTTTTAGTCTGGATTTCTTTTGACTGGTTTAAAGTTTTTTGGTATTAACTATTCTGCTGCTGGCTGCCTCTTATAGCTGGCTGAAAGGGCAGCAGGAAGACAAGCAGGACACTGACGTGCACTATCATTCACTGACTGGCGAAGGCAACTTCAACTGGCGGTTCATCTTCCCCTTTGATTACCTGATGGCTGAGGAGAAGATTGTCATGTCCAAAAAGGAGTCCATGTTTTCCTGGGATGAGACAGAATACAAGATACCAGCACGCCTGACTCTGCAGGTCTGGGATGCTGACCACTTTTCAGCTGATGACTTCCTTGGTAAGATGAACTATCATTTAGAACCATAGAATTTTTCTTTTACCATCTTGAGTATTAAATCCGGACACATTTGTACATTCATGTTTATCATTAAGAAAAACTCTCCTACTTTGAAACAGTTACATCACAGAATGAGGGGAATTAACCAATCTCCTTACTTGCCCCAACTTAAGATAAATATTTGACATCAATGATGTAATGCACTCAGTTTCAGTGTTACACAGTGCAGAAACAGGTCCTTTGCCCTTTACTCCCACACGCACCATGTCCAACCCAACAAGTACCAATCTATACTAGTCTGATTTACCTGTAGCTTTCTCTGCCTTGATAGTTCAAGTACTTACATAGATACTACTAAAATGTTCTGAAGGCATTTGCCTCTAGCACTCTCAGGTGGTGGTTTCCTTCTGGATGTTACAAATCCTTAGGCAATTCCCTTCTTAGTCTCCCATCCTTTATCCTAAACCTATGCCCTGTTTTTTGAAACCATGGGTAAAACTTCCTTGCAATCTAATTTTTCATTCCTCAGTCAGGTTTTCCTTCAGCCTTCTCCATTCCAAGGAACATAAATCCTGACTAAGGATCTAGTGCTTTCCCAGTGTATATGACAAATAAACTCTTCTCAGGCTTCCAGCTGGCACAAATATTGATTTTAACAGGTGTTTGATGACAAACTCCACAATCTTCATCAGCAGTGATGCCTAGGCACGTCTAGCCGGGTGGCATATATCCATCCCTCCCGATTGGTTAGTCCTCAACTAATCAGGTTTCCTCTGTCCCACCTTGCTTACAGTTGAATTCCAGTTCTTTCTTGGAGCGAAACATTCATCTTTGTTAAAATTCTTTTCTCTAGTTTTATTTCAATGGCTTCTTTCACCAGGCAGTCCCAAAAACCATTGGCGTGGCAAAGTAATTTTATGCCATCTAAGTCAATCCTATGGCCATTGCGAATGCAATGTTCTGCTACTGTCAATTTCTCTGGGTACCCAAATGGTTGCACCTCCGCTGCTCCTTGATGCAGGTTTCCACCATGCATCCCATCTGGCCAATATAAGCTGCTTCACATTCACAGGGAATCCTGTAAATGCCATTCGCAATGGCAATAGGATTGATTTCAACAGTACAAAGCTACTGTGCTGCACCAATGGCTTTTGGGATCACTTGGTGAAGGAAGTCATTGAAATAAAACTAGAGAATGAGAATTATAACAAAGATAAAAGTTGAGGACTAGCCGACCAGGAGAGACATGCCTAGGTATTATCCCTGATGAAGGTGGCAGAGTTTGCTGTCCAAGTTGCATGCCATCTTGGACAATGTCTCCCATCCACTCCGTAATGTACTGGTTAGGCACAGGAGTACATTCAGCCAGATACCCATTCTACTGAGATGTTACACTGAGCGTCATAGGAAGTCATTCCTACCTGTGGCCATCAAACATTACAACTCCTCCCTTGGAGTATCAGACACCCTGAGCCAAAAGGCTGGTCCTGGACTTATTTCCACTTGGCATGATTAACTTATGATTAATTATTTATGGTTTTATATTGCTGTATCTCTTCACTATTCTTGGTTGGTGAGGCTGTAATGAAACCCAATTTCCCCCGGGATCAATAAAGTATGTCTGTCTGTCTGTTTGTCATTGAAACATCAGTTAAAATTGATAACTATACCCAGCTGAAAGTCCAAGAAGAACTTATTAATAAATCCAAACTATTCAATCTTTCCTCAGTGAACAATACTCCATCCTGAGCAAAATGGTGGTGAATCTCCTCTGTGCCCTCTCCAGAATAATAACACACTTCCTAACTCCAATGTTCTATAATGTTGAACCATATCATCCCATATGCCTTTGCCGCCAGACCTGCCTGTGCTGCCACTTTCAAAGGTCCTTGGAATTGTACATCAAGATCTCCCTGTTCCTCAATATCCCCTAGGGCCTTATCGTGACTGTGTATAGACTATACTTACTAGTCCCCCAGAGGGAATCCCTTCACTCTTATCAGACTAAATTTTATCTGCCACTGCCTTACCAGTGTTTACCAATGCTGTGCTGTAAACTTAGACTATTCCTGTCAATGTCAACAGCACCACTAATTCTTGTGTCATCTGCAAACATTAAGACAACATCAGCAAAGATTCAATGTATATATGCATCTTCAAGCCTCAGTAGCTTCAGTTTGGACTTTATTCCCTGGAACATATGAGACCAAGAGGTGACCTTATCATAAGGTCATAGACAGTATGAACACATGTAGTCTTTCTTCCCAAGAAAGGTGAACTAAAAAGGTTTAAGCGAGAGATGAAAGATTTAGAAGGGAGAGGTTTAAGCGAGAGATGAAAGATTTAGAAGGGAGCTGGGGGGCAACCTCTTCATGCAGAGGGTGGTATATATACAGAATCAGCTGCCAGAGGAAGTGACTAAGGCAGGTACAATAACAACTTTCAAAGGACAGTAGGGTAAGTTCATGAATAAGAGGGTTACAGACCAAATGGGATGAGCTTGATGGGCACAGTGGGTGGTATGGATGAATTGGGATGAAGGGCCATTTTCTATACTGTATTACTCTATGAATCCTTAATGCCTCCAGCACACATGGTCTCTGTATTACATCCTTGTGATCATCTTCTGTGTGTAACATTTAAGAGCCAAACAAAGAGAAGCATCACAAAAGCAATGTCACCTCATGCCTTGGTGTTGTAAAACTTCTGGGTAAAATACATTACATAGACTGTAGAGATGACTGCTGCCAGCTGCGTGGCCTATCCTAGAGATCAGGAAACATCTGCACACCATTTCAGTTGAAGACCTTTTGTCAGAAATGAAGAACAGAGAAACCCAGTTAGCTTTATTTTGCAGAGAAGATGGGTGAAGAAAAGACAGGACAAAGGGACAATGATACAAAAAAATTCTGATTAATAGGGTCAATATAGAGAGATAACAAAGAAAAGGGAATAAATTGTCATAAAGTGCAGGTCATAATTATTGTTGAGCTTGAAATTAAAAAAGGGAATCAGGCTGCATCTGTAGACAGAGTAATAGTCAATAAATATTACAAATGGATAACCTTACAGTAGAATTATACAAACAGAAAATCTCGATTACCTGAAATTGTTCAGTTTGATATTGAGACCCAAAGGCTGCAATATGCCCAGAGTAGAAGCCTTTTCTGGAGCTTACCACATACCTCCTTGAGACCAGACTAGGACATTAGTCAGAGTGGGAGGTGATGAAGAATTAAAGTGACCAGTACCTGGAAGCTCAGGATTGCTACCAAACACTGAAAGGAAATGCTGCACAGTCCCTTAATCTGTATTTAGTTTCTCCTGTTCAGCAGAGACACATCATGAGCACTAAGTGTAGTACAGTAGACTAGAGGAAATGCAATTAAATTATTTCTTCACCTTATAGAATGGTTTGATTCCCCAGATCATGAGAGGGGCTAAGTTAAACGAGCAGACATTGGTTCAGCTGGTGTTGCATGGGAAAGTGCCATGAAAAGAGTAGATCAGGGCATCGTAAAGAGCACAGGCCCTTTAAACTGTTAGGAGCAAAGTAGATCACTGGTTTTGTGATAGAATCTCATTGAAGGTATCAGACACCGCAAAGGATGGTGCAGCAGAAAATGAAGACCCTGGAAAACAAGTGAGAACAGAAGAGCAGAAAACTATACGAGATGTAGTCCAGAGCTCTTTCCAATGCAGTGGTTAAAGAGGAGGACATGCTAGGGGCAACCTGGGTGGGAAGATATTATCAAGGGAGAGGAGTGAGGAGAATACAATAGATCCTTACATAGAGCAGGGAGGGAGGAAGTATTTACTGAGAAAGCTAAGAGATTGTGAGCTTCAAATAGATTTTGGTTAGGAAGCTGTTCCCTGAGGTGGAGATAAGGGAATAAAGCAGAAAGAAAAGGGAAGAGTCAGAGGTACAGTTGAAGTCAGAAGTTTACATATACCTCAGCCAAATACATTTTAACTCAGTTTTCCACAACTCCTGACATTTAATCCTAGAAAACATTCCCTGTCTTAGGTCAGTGAGGATCACTACTTTATTTTAAGAATGTGAAATGTCAGAATAATAGTAGAGAGAATGATTTCTTTCAGCTTTTATTTCTTTCATCACTTTCCCAGTGGGTTAGAAGTTTACATACACTTTGTTAGTATTTAGTAGCATTGCCTTTAAATTGTTTAACTTGGGTCAAATGTTTTGGGTAGCCTTCCACAAGCTTCTCACGGTAAGTTGCTGGAATTTTGTTCCAATCCTCCAGACAGAACTGATGTAACTGAGTCAGGTTTGTATGTCTCCTTGCTCGCACATGCTTTTTCAGTTCTGCCCACAAATTTTCTATCGGATTGAGGTCAGGGCTTTGTGATGGCTGCTCCAATACCTTGACTTTGTTGTCCTTAAGCAATTTTGCCACAACTTTGGAGGTATGCTTGGGGTCATTGTCCATTTGGAAGACCCATTTGTAACTGAGCTTTAACTTCCTGGCTGATGTCTTAAGATGTTGCTTCAATATATCTATAAAATTTTCCTTCCTCATGATGCCATCTATTTTGTGAAGTGCACCAGTCCTCCTGCAGCAAAGCACCCCCACAACATGATGCTGCCACCCCCATGCTTCACTGTTGGGATGGTGTTCTTTGGCTTGCAAGCCTCATCCTTTTCCCTCCAAACATAATGGTCATTATGGCCAGACAGTTCAATTTTTGTTTCATCAGACCAGAGGACGTTTCTCCAAAAAGTAAGATCTTTGTCAATCTGTGCACTTGCAAACTGTAGTCTGGGTTTTTGATGGTGGATTTGGAGCAGTAGCTTCTTCCTTGCTAAGCAGTCTTTCAGGTTATGTCAATATAGGACTCGTTTTACTGTGGATATAGATACTTGTCTACCTGTTTCCTCCAGCATCTTCACAAGGTCCTTTACTGTTGTTCTGGGATTGATTTGCACTTTTCGCGTCAAAGTACGTTCAGCTCTAAGAGACAGAACGCGTCTCCTTCCTGAGCGGTATGGTTGCTGCGTGGTCCCATGGTGTTTATACTTGCGTACGATTGCTTGTACAGATGAACGTGGTACCTTCAGGCGTTTGGAAATTGCTCCCAAGGATGAACCAGACTTGTAGAGGTCCACAGTTTTTTTTTGAGGTCTTGGCTGATTTATTTTGATTTTGTTCGTAAATTTCTGACCCTCTGGAATTGTGATATAGTCAACTAAAAGTGAAATAATCAGTCTGTAAACAATTGTTGGAAAAATTACTCGTGTCATGCATAAAGTAGATGTCCTCAACATCTTGCCAATACTATAGTTTGCTAATATGAAACCTGTGAAGTGGTTAAACAATGAGTTTTGATGACTTCAACCTAAGTGTTTGTAAACTTCTGACTTCTACTGTAGATATGTGAATATGAAAGCAGGATTGAAATTGTCAAGCAAAAGTCATGGAATTTCCAATTTCTGTAGAAATACAGCAAGCAGTACTAATACAGAATACCGGGGGAAAAGCTGAAGTGGCAAATTTAGTGGGATGGCGGCGATAGTCAGACTGAAACAAAAGAAACATTAGTTTTAACACTGCATAAGTTCTGGAAAGCATGCAAGAATGTTAACTTTAAAATGAGTATTTAGAAATGCAAATGAAATAACGTGGAACACTTTCCTTCAATTCAGTTGTGACTCTCCCTACTGGAATGTTTTTTTCCCCCTGACAGGTGCAATTGAATTGGATCTGAACAGGTTCACCCGAGGAGCAAAAACGGCCAAGCTCTGTACAATTGAAATGGCTACAGATGAATCTTCATTCCCCATGGTCTCCATCTTTAAGCAGAAGAGGGTGAAGGGTTGGTGGCCATTTGTTGCCAGAAATGAAAATGATGAAATGGAGCTTACGGTAGGGAGTTTTGTCTTTTTCTGGTTTAGAATTATCACTTACAAGCCAAAATTGCCGTGTGGACAGGGATGTGGATGTGTAAGTCATTGCAATCTTCAAATCAAATGCTTTATGGTTCCAGGGTAAGGTGGAGGCTGAGCTGCACTTGTTGACAGCAGAGGAAGCTGAGAAAAGTCCTGCAGGCCTGGCTCGAAATGAGCCAGAACCACTGGAGAAGCCAAAGTAAGCCAACCATTCTAGTCTAGTTCATGTCTCCACAGTCCAGATCAATATGAAACATGCCACTTCAAGATCCAGTTTCCCTGATAACTACATCTTCATGAAGTGTATTAAGCTGCAGCTCCTTGACTCATATGGGAGATTAAGGAGGTCACAGATAGGAGCTACATAGAGGGCATCACCCCTAGCTTGCAGGAGTCAGGTACCTGGGTGACTGGCAGGAGGAAAAGGGAATAGGCAACCAGTGCAGAGTACTCTGAGGCCATTCCCTTCAATAGTAAGTATACAGCTTTGGATACTATTTAGGGGAATGATCTACTGGGGGAAGCCACAGCAACAGGGTATCTGGGAAGTGGGGGAGGAGTGCAGCAGTGATTGGGGATTGTATAATTAAAGGAGCAGAGAAGAGATTCAGTCACCTGAATGGTATGTTACCTCCCAGGTGCCAGATATGTCTCAAGTTGGGTCCACAGCATTCTAAATGGGGAGAGTGAGTAGCCAGAAGTCATAGTACATATTGGGACCGATTCCATAGGTAGAAAAAGAGAGGAGGTCCTGAAGAGAGAATTTAGGGGGTTGGGCAGAAATCTGAAAAGCAGGACCTCCAAGATGTTGTTACTCACTGGATTACTGCCTGTGCTATGTGCCAGTGAGGGTAAGAATAGGATGATTTAGCAGAAAGGTATGTGGTCGAAGAATTGGCGCAGGGGGCAGTGTTTCAGATTTGCAGATCACTGGAATCTTTTCTGGGAAAGGTATGACCTGTACAAAAAGGACTGGTTACACCTAACACAAGAGGGTGGGGCCGATATCCTTGCAGGCAGGTTTGCTGGAGCTGTTGGGGAGGGTTTAAACTAAAGTGTCAGGGGGGTGGGAATTGGAGTGATAGGGTTGGAGAGGGGGTAGTTGGTATACAAGTCAATCCAGAGTGTAGTAAAACTGAAGGACAGGCATTCTGATTCTGGTGATAGAGCAAAATTGCAGTCAATGGGATGAGGGTGAAGTATAACATGGGGAGCAAAATGGAAAGGGTGAAGGTGTAATATTTGAATGCACACAATATATAGAATAAGGTAGATGTTCTTGTAAACACAGTTAGAGATTAGCAAGAATGACTTTGTGGGAATCACTGAGTCATGGCTGAAAGAAGATCACAGTTGGGAACTTTAACATCCAAGGATATACATAGTATTGATAGGACAGGCAGGTAGACAGAGGGGATGGGGTGATTCCGTTGGTAAAAAAAAAAATGAAATCCAAATCTTTAGAAGGAGGTGACATAGCACTGGAAGATGTAGAATACAGTACTTGTAGATAGAGTTAAGAAACTGCAAGGGTAAAAAGATCCTGATGGGAGTTATATACAGGCCTCCGAACAGCTGTCAGCATATGGGATACACAGTCAAAATTCTAAGTACTTATTACCAAAGTACGTATACTACATACAACCTTCAGATTCCTCTCCTTACCAACAGCCACTAAATAAAGAAACTCAATAGAACCCATTAAAAAGACTGTCAAACACCCAATGTGCAAACAATAAAAGTAAGCAAAGAACATTAAGAAATGAAATTCATAAAGCTGAGTTCACAGCCACAAAGTCAGTCATCACTGCAGCCAAACCAGGAGCCCATTAGGTGCAAGCTACAGCTTTGGTCCAGCACAGAGAAGAGTAAACCTCACAGAACAGTGAGCTGAACACTGGCCTATCCCTCACCTCTGGCCTCAAAGCCCTGACCTTTTCAATATGGCAATGCTTAAATCAGCCAAACCTTGGGC
The DNA here is from genome assembly GCF_030144855.1 of Hypanus sabinus. Lineage (NCBI taxonomy): Eukaryota > Metazoa > Chordata > Chondrichthyes > Myliobatiformes > Dasyatidae > Hypanus > Hypanus sabinus. Next base: position 41,534,545 of record NC_082715.1, on the reverse strand, counting down.
TCCCAAGACCTGCCGGCTTGATTTGGCCCATATCCTACCTTTACAATTCGGCCCAGTTCCACCAACTCAACTCGGCCTTGCCTCTGTTCTGAACTGCCTCCAAGACCACTCCAGCAGCCAAACATTCAGGCAGGTAGTGTTGAAGAAGCAGGGTGTCTGTAGAAGGACTTACACTGATTGGGAGAATGGGCAAAGAAGTGGCAGACTGAATATAGTGTAGGGAACTTGATGGTTATGCACTTGGGCAGGAGGAATAAAGGTGTAGATTATTTTCTAAATAGGGAGAATTTTCAAAAATCAGAGGTACAACAGGACTTGGGAGTCCTCATGCGGGACTCTCTAAAGGTTAATTTGCAGGTTGAGTCAGTGGTAAGGAAGGTAAAATGTTAACATTTGTTTTGAAAGGAATAGAATGTAAAAAGCAAAGATGTAATATTGAGGATTCATAAGTTATTGCTCAGATCACACGTGAAGTATTGTGAGTAGTTTTGGATCCCTTATTTAAGAGAAGATGGGCTAGCATTGGAGAGGTCCAGAGGAGGTTCATGAGAATGATTCTGGAACTAAAATGGATAATTATGAAATGTGTTCAATAGCTCTGGGCCTATGCACATTGGAGTTCAGAAAAATGATGGGGAATCTCATTGAAACCTATTGAATATTTAAAGACCTTGATGAAGTGGATGTGGAGAAGATGTTTCCTATAGTGGGAGAGTCTAGGACCAGAGGGCACAGCATGAGAATAGAGATTCATCCATTTAGAACAGAGATGAACTAGAATTTCTTTAGCCAGAAGGTAGTGAATCTCTGGAATTCATTGCCACAGACTGCTATGCAGGACAAGTCACGTAGTATGTTTAAAGTAGAAGTGATAGCTTCTTTGGTAGTCAGGGCATCAAAGGTTGTGGGGAGAGGTCAAGAGGGATAATAAATTAGTCATGATGGAATGACCTAATTCTGCTCCTATGTCTTATGGTCTCATTACATAGAGAGGCATTGGTGAGCTTTCCTGATTGTGTGGAATGTATTCCGGTTTGCGTGAGATGTGCACTTGCAAGTGTTTTAAACTGCTTGCAGTTTTCACTGCTCTGCTGCTGATAATAAAGAGGGGTGTGAGTTCTCTAGAAGTCAATAATTATCTCCTTTGTTTTGTTGATATTGAGGAAGAGGTTACTGACCTGGTTCCAGGACTTGAGCTCTTTCACTTCCTCTCTGTAGGTAGTCTCATCATTGTTGGTGATGAGCCCCAGCACTGTCATGTCATCAGTGAACTGGACAAAGTGGTTCGTCCATGCAGTCACGTGTGAGCAGAGCATACTACAATGGCTCAGCAAAGAGCCCTGGGGATGATGGGAAGGGAGGAGTGGTTGTGCATCCTGACTATCTGAGCTCTGTTGGTTAGGAGTTCCAACACCCAGTTGCACAATGATGTATTTAGACCAAGGAGTAGGAGTTTGTTGACCAAGGTCTGTGGGACAATTTAAGGAACAGTATAATGGGAGTGGATAGAAGTGCTGAGTTGTGTGCACAATTCAAAATATAATCTATACAGGAGGAAAATGCTTCTAATTGAATGTTCTCCATTTTGTGGTCTTATTCGTGTTGTCACAGAGCATTGCAGAGGCAGGGTACTGTACCTACTGAATCTGTGCCAGGCATCAATCACCCAATAATACCTCACATTTGGCCAGATTAAATGATTTCTGCCTTTGTCCTCATCTGCAACTGATCAACATCCCATTGTACCCTTTAGCATTCTTCTATGCCATCCACACTTTTTATGATCTGTGAACTTACTACCCTACCCATACACTTTCATTTAGGTCATTTATATATAATCACAAAGTGTAATGGTCCCAGTACAAATCTCTGCAGAACATGACTGGTCTCAGAGCGCCACCCAGAATAAGTCCAATCAACCACTACCCTTGGTCTTCTGGGCAAATTAATCCTGAATACAAATGGCTAGATCACCATGGATCCCACTCATCTTAATCTTCTTGATGAGCCTTCCATGAGGGATCTGGTCAAACATCTTACTGAAATACATGAAGTCAACATCTACAGCTCTACCTTCAGCTTTGTCACCTTGAAAAGGTTGAGTTATTAAGATACAACTTGTCCCACACAAATCCATGCTAGCTGTTCCTAACATTAGCTACTCTCTAGTCCTCTGGGACCTTACCTGTGACTAGAAAGGACATGAAGATCTCGGTCAAGGTCCCAGCAATCTCACCCTTTGCTTCTCTCAATAACCTGGGGTGCATCCCAACAGACACTGTGGGTTCCCTAACACCACACAGCTTTTTCTTTATCTCAAAATACCCTGGCATGTTAGCACATTCCATATTGATCTCACTTTCCTTCACATCCTTATCCTTGACAAATACTGAAGCCAAGTACACATTTAGGAAATTGCCTATGTCCTTGGGCTCCAAACATAATTTCCTTCCTTTATCCTTGAGTGGGTCTAGTTAACATCTTACTGTTGATATACTGTATGTAAAGAATGTTTTTGGATTCCCTTCAATCCTATTTGCCATTGATTTGCATGGTCTCTCCTAATTCCCCTCGAGTTCTTTTCTAGCTTCTTTATCATCCTCAAGGGTTCTGTTTGATTTTAGCTTCCTAAAACTGAAATAGACTTGTGTCTTCCTGACTAAATTCATCACCCCCCTCAATATTAAAGCTTCCCCTACCTTGCAATCTTTTTCTTCTTTCTTACTGGAATCTAATCTGTCCTATAACCTATGTAGTTGCTCTTTAAACATCCTCCCTGTGTCAGATGTGGAATTGCTCAAAAAACAGCTGATCTTTGGTAATTTCCCCTGCACATTTAATACTCCCCTCAAAGGTCCTGAGCTGTACCAGCTGATATTGCCCTGTCATGTTAGCACAGTTCTCATCTGATCTCCAGGTACAAACCATGCCTGGCACGTTGAAAAAGGCCTGAGAGCTTGTGAGTTACATTGGAAAACTGGGCAGGGTTCTACACTAGAAGTTGATTTAGAAGGCACTTCTAGGTAGACCAAACACCCACAATGTCTAAAAGGTCATGTAGAGAGGTTATTTCGAGAAGTAATGTGAGAATTATGAAAGCATTGGAAACACAGGTAAACAAAATTTGAGATCAGATTTGTGAGCAATGTGCTGGAAGAATTCAGTAAGTGAAGCAGCATCTATTTGGGTGGTGGGGAGGGGGGTGTGGAAGGAGAAGGAACAGGCAATGTGTTTTAAAATCCTTCATCAGGGCTGAAAGTGGAGATATGAGATAGCAACTCAGTGATTGGTGGCCTGAGGAGGGAAGTAAGATGAAGTCCAGTGCCAGTGGCAGGTGGAAAGAGACAGAGAAAGGAGAGGTAGATGGAGAGTGGCAAGTGGAAACATAAAAGCTACAAGTGCTGGAATCTGATCCTTTAGGGGAGAGGCAAATTACAAATGCAATCAGAATTATATGAAAGACGATGGCATAAAGTTGGAAAACTGTTGATGTCATTCGTTTGCAGATAAGGCATTAGTTAAGTGATGGCATAACTTGAAGAATCCTCTTGTGAACACAGAGAAGCTAACAATTAGGTGAATGTCCTAGATTCTGGAGTGATGTTGGAGGATAATCTGATAGAAGGAAACAAAATAATGATAAACTCCAGAGAGGGTAGATATTTGGAAAGTTCTTCCCATTGTGGTCTACTGTTCCATCTTCATTGCAATGTTATGAAAAGTTGAAATACTCAGTAACTGCAGACTATTTGTAGTTAGTGAAACAGCAAGAAATGTGGTGTTTGTGACATATGTTTGAAAAAAAATGTTCAAGTTCTGCCTGACACTAATTAGTAACTATTCTTTTTCTCCTGGCTTTCTTCCTGCTTATATTTTCCTCTGCAGTCGCCCTGACACCAGCTTTATTTGGTTCATGAATCCTCTAAAGTCAATCAGATATTTCATCTGGCATAATTATCGATGGCTACTTTTGAAGATCATTGCACTTGTGCTTCTTCTCCTTCTGTTTGGCCTCTTCCTTTACTCGATGCCTGGTTACATGGTCAAGAAAATGCTTGGAGCATAGTGATCCCAAAATGGTAGGAGGTTGTTTTGTGGACTGGAAGTCCATAGCAAGTGGTGCTCCCCAGGGCCCATTGACTTTCTGGTATCTATTAATGACCTTGCTCTAAATGTATATTGCAGGGTTAGTAAGTTTGCAAATGTCACCAAAATTAGTAGTTTTGTATCAGGATTTTCAGAGGGATATAGTTTAGTAGGTTCATGCCCACTTACCGTTGACAGTTAAGTGCATATATGTCATTTCCTACTAAATTCTGTCTTTTGTATTTCTTTATTGCTGCTGTGGACAGTCGACCAGACACATCTTTTATATGGTTTCTCAATCCATTGAAATCCATCAAATACCTCGTCTGCAACAGATATAAGTGGCTTATTGTGAAGATTATTCTGGCTTTGCTATTGGTGATCATGATAGGCCTGTTTCTCTACAGCATGCCTGGTTACATGGTGAAGAAGCTACTTGGTGCATGAATCACCATTCCTTGTGGATTACCGATGACATGATATATTTAAAAATCAATTCTCAGTGTGTGAATGTTAGTAGATAAGGGTCTAAAAATTTCTGGCGAGTCACTTGTGAAAACTTTATCTACACCTCAGCAATCCATCATTTTTTGTGTGTGCAGTGTCCAGCTATCCTGGATCAATGTTTAAGGAACCGATTAATGTTATTTTCAGTTCTTGATTTTCATTTGTAAGTACAATGTGCTTGCATGGTTTTGAGCTTTAGTAATTCTCAAAGATTACATGACTATCAATTTGGTTGAGCAATTTCAAGTTTTCTTTTGTATGTTAAAAAAAAGTTTTGACGGATGCATGTTGTCTACTCACCGATCTGGAAAAAAGCTACAAAAAATTGATTATTGGCCATTTCATTTCACTGGTGTTGATATTTTCAGAACTCACGTTACAAAATCTACAGCACACTAGAAGGTAAATTTTCAGTCTGCTCTTGTCTAAACATACCTCATCCTGGAATTCGGGGAGGGGGGGCAAAAAAATCATACGTCTTCTCATGTATTCTTATAATTAGCACTTGAAGCTAGCAAGCAAAAGTACAACCCAGTAGCTGTCAACTGATGGTTGATAAATGTACTGTACATTTATCAACCAACAGATTCTGTTCTTTGCCTTTAAACAGACATTCTTACGCTCCCACTCCATGACTACATGTTGCATTCATGATTTTCTGAATTCCCCACAAGAATCTAAATCTATCAATTTTTAAAAATGTGATGTTACCCAATTAACACAAATGGATCAAGACAACTTCTTTCAGTAGACTACAAACCTCCATCTGGAAGGGCAATGAGAGCAGTGTCTGAATGTTTTTAATGGGTCACTAAACAAAGTCTTCAGCTGGAAGGAGATGAGAGATTACAATTAGATCCACTTAAGTACATACAGTGAACAGGTATCTGCAATTCACCTATTCAGGATTTAACTAACATTGGACTAGGTATTTCTGGTCATGAGAAACAAACTCACATGGAAATCCAACAAATACATGAGGTCACAAGAGTATATTTAGCTGCAGCCATACTAACAGACCAATCTCTAACCTTTCAACTCACAAAACAAAGTAGCACTTTACAAGTTTGATTGCACCGAGGTAAATGGCAGACAGCATGTCCTCCAAAATACTCATTGCTGTTTTAATTGGTTGTTGCCTCTTTGTAAAACATTCCTTATTGTGTACATTGTGAAATTATGAAAGTACAATTTTATGTCCACAAAAAACTATCAAGTTCAATTTTTGCCTTTCTCTTTGTTTGGATCTTTGTGTAATTAATTTTTGGTTTCTGTTGTGAGAACAATGCACTTAAATATTGATATTTAAAATAAAGTTTTAAAAACTGCATCAACATGTGGCTACCCAGCTTTTGAAGGTTTATGTCAATTGTATTAATTATTCATTTGGTGGAATTCTGAAATGACCAGATTACCTCCTGAACTGAAGATGATCCTCTTCTTGTTGGTCCTTGGCTTATTAGAGCTGATCTTACCAAAAACATAAGACAGTTTCAAAGGATATTTACAAGGATCATGTTTTCCCATTCTGTTGTGTCTCAGCTTGGCTTCACTCTTGACATGGAAGGGGGTGGTGGTGTTAGATACTATATTCAATGGTTCCATTTTATATTAGAGAATATATACAACCTGAAATCCTTACTCTTCACAGATATCCATGAAACACAAAAAAATCCCAATGAATGGATGACAAAAAGAATGTTAGAACCCCAACGCCCCCCTCCACAAAAGCATCAATCCTCCCCTCTCCCCACACTTGTTCTAACAAAGGCATCAGTGCCCCATCCCCCACCACATGAGCAATTGCAAGCCCCCAAAGACCATGATCTAGAGTCCATCAAAAACCACTGTCCATCTTCAACATCTCACTAGGCTCTCTCTTCCTCATACTAACGAGGGAGAGAGATATCACTCCTGCCACAGTGAGAGGGGAGGCCAAATTCTCACTGATGTGTTGTTACAGGGATGTTATGGGACTGTTTCAGGACTGAAACTGGGAATTCTCTATCCCAGAAGGCTGACATTTAAGATTTTTGGATAAGAGAGAAATTCAAGTAGCCCTGACATAAATAATCAGCTATAATCTTATCCAAATCAACCTAACAATCCTAGCTACTTCTGCTTGTGGTGTTCCCTTAACAGACAGTTGTAAAGAACAGCCACATTCTTGATTCACCTTACCACTCCATGCCACCAAGAAACCTGAACTACAAATGCAAAATTAACTTTCTCCTGTCCAAGTTTCTGATAAAAGACTCCAGTCTCTTGTCATTGTGGTTTCTGTGATTGATAATCATGGAATTGTATGAGCCACTTACACTTAATTCATTGTTAATAACCAATCTTTACAGCTCAAACTAACGAAGGCAGATTTCAACATCAGTCAGCAGCACAAGAAGTAATTTGTCAAAGCAGCATATATAGTACTAAAATGGCTCCCTTTGCAGACATGGGTACAAAGCCTGTTTATGGAATGTGATTTATGGACTCGCGTCTCCTAATTAACTCAGTGCTCTTTATCTCTAACAAGAAAACATTAATCACAGCACAAAAATAATTAAAAATTATTTTCATTTCAACATTTCTCATGAATTTTATTTGACAGTTGCCAGTTATAAAATAACAAATTACACATAGAAATAATCCCAACAATTAGCAAAATGTTAAGGTAAATATTTCTTCCAGTACTAATTTTTAGATAACCAGCTATTAGAAAGCACACTGAAGGGTTACATTGTCCATAGGCAGCAAAAGAGAAGTGTGGAAAAAACATACCATTGCCCAGGTATAGTCTACTGCAAACTCCAATAAATCACTGATCGCTCCCCTTACGCATTAATTGTACATGCTGAATGATCTTCCACGTTAACAGTTTATTTCTACTCAAAATTAAATTGCATCAGTTGTGTTGGTGGAATCTCAAGCTCATTGTTCACCTAGGGGTAAAAATAAAGCACAAAATTCTCAGTTCAACTAAACATTGCTACTAGTCTGTGGATACCTTTGTTCAGAGCAAGGTAAAAATTATACTTTTTGCACCGTCTGCAAACCCATTACACAGCACCAAAGGCAACACATGTTCCCCAAATCATTAAAAAAATTAAACAAATTCAAGAATTCTCCAAAAATCAAACAACTCATTTAGCCAGTATTTGTTCCAACTTATTATGTGGTTGCTATCACTCCACAGCACCACCACCACAGAGTTGTATATCATTTCTCACTTGTGAGTAAACTATTTTACCTCCAACAACAGTCCATCAACTGGCCAAGCAACCATACTGCAAATCTGACTTCATTTACTGAACTTTAACACCAAATATGTATCTGCTTTATCTATAACACTGCATCTCAAAGTGAATATAAATGAAAAATAAATTATTCCACATGCTATCCTTGAGGAAGTAAAAAACAATACTGACATTTGTTTTTTTTTGGAACTCTGAATAAAAGAGCTGCCCTGCAGAATAAAGTGCAAAAATGTTAACAGAAACAAAACAAAAAAAAACTTGAAAATAATAATGCATTTTGTTCTCTCAGTTATATGCATTATAGCTTTGGTCCTAACAAATTGGTTCCACTCCTCTTGCCACTCTCTAGGATTCTAAATGTCCCAATGTGACCATGTATCAACTTTCTGAAGTTGAAAAAGGAACACTGTATCAGATCAGTGAACAAAAGAAGTTCATCAACCTTAAATGTTTCCAATGAAGAAATAAAATGACCTATTAAATGCATATATGACACTGTAGTTTGTATCTCCAAGTGGTCATGAAGCTAAATTGCAAAATGGCAAATGTTATCAGTGGAATTAGATGTTTACATAAGGAAGTTGTTTCACTGCCTGCAGCAGGAAAATGGGAAAAAAACATTCATTATGATGAATCACTTACTGTAGAATGCATGTACTGTTGCAGTAACAACCTGAACTCCGCATTTTGCTGAGCAAGGCTGCTTTTCTCATTGATTAAGTTTGCTCTTTTGACCAATATTTGGCTGTAAAAGGAAAAAAAAACACATTAAACATAGTCAAGTATAAAACTTGCATTTACACAGTTGTAAAAAGCTGCAAAGAGAGTTTTGCCTGATCATAACTACTCTTTATCCTTACCAGCTTCTAGGATTCCTCTGAAGAGAGGTTGCCAAGGTTACTGTGTAAACTCTGCCTGCTATTTACATACTATTCTCTGCCATCAGACCATGTGTACAGTAAAATGGTGGAGTTGAAGCTTACAGATATCATGCCCAACATTTTGTCTGGGCCATCAGCAGCTTGTTATACTTAGCCCAAGTTCTAGAAACCCATTCAATTTAATGGGGATTACAAAGATGCAAGGAATGAGGGCAAGAATAGGCCAAAGTCACTTCTTCTGATAACTTCTGTTCAGTTTAGTGTACTACCATATTTGTTGATATTAGTCTTTTACTGATTTCTTTAACATCTTTTGGTATGATTCCATGTCAGACATTGTTAAGGGAGAGAAAAGATGAAGCTGAGGCTTTGTCTGAGAGGTTTCATGAGTGTTTATTTCTGACCCACCCACAAAGACAGATATGTAAATCAAGGCCATGTCACCAAACAGAACATCCGCTGAGATGCATCAGGATCTAGATCAGGGAATGTCTGGGAAAAATGGGGAATGCTGACGGAGAGTTCAACTCAGGTTTTGCAGTGGCAAATCTCCACAATACAATGAGTGCAGAAACCGAATTATATTTTAAAAAACTACTCTTTAATTTTCCTTTAAGGATCAGAACAGGACCAGTGATTCAAACAACAAACATTGTGCCCAAAGTCTATTTGTATACACAGCAATTTATAAATATATATAGAAATTGTGGAAGTAAATTGATGCACAAAAACATTTAAGAAAATAACAGTTAATGTTTTAGCATGGCAATTATACAGTATATGCAGCTTGCCTACTTTTTAAAAATGCTCAGGATTGGGACATTGATGAGAGTCAGCCCATTGGTAGGCCAAGGATATATCATCATACATATATAAATAGAATATCAATTTCGCTGTTAGGACAAGGCTTGAAAGCTAAAACGTCCCATGCCTGTTTAAAGGTTCTTATTGAGAATGGTTTAATATTTTCTTTAAAAAACTCCACTTAGGTGACAGAGTTCGACATTGCAAAAGAACTAACTTCAATATGTGTCAACAATTTTATACACATTCTTTAACTTATAGTATTGCCACAAATCACAAATTAGACTTATAAAGCTTAACAAAGGAAAATAAGGGTGAAACAAAACTTGATATTGTTTCCTGTTCAGTTTAATTGTCAAATTTAACTTGTAATACTGTTTCATTAGACATTGTGCTACACCCAAAATGCAAAATACTTACTAATATTTGCCCAAAGCATCCTCCAGACAATTCCAGACCTTCAATTTGCTCTCAGGAATTACCTTTGCCATTGCATTCCAGTATGCACTATCTTGAGAGCTATCCCTCTCCTTCACAGTTGATGTTTGGGTCTGCATTTTATCCCTTGAGAAAATAAGCTCAGTAAAACATTGCTGGAAATTTCCATAACCTTAGATTTAAACCTTTAAAATTGAACTTTAAAGTTGATGAGAGAATTGATTAGAGTGTTTAAGGTCAAAGAACTCTTAGGAGAAAGTGATCATAATATGATCGAATTCACCTTGAAATTTGAGGAGAAACTAAATTAAGATGTATCGGTATCACAGACAAATAAAAGTAATTACAGAGGCATGAGAGAGGAGTCGGCCAAAATTGATTGGAAAAGAACACTGCAGGGATGATAGCAGAGCAGCACTGGCTGGAATTTCGGGAAGCAATTCAGAAAGCTCAGGATATATATACACATACACACATATATATATATACATACACATATACACACACACGCGCGCACATCCTAAAGAGGAAGAAATATTCTAATGGAAAGATGATATAACCATGTCGAGAAAGAGAAGTTGAAATCAACATAAAAGCCAAAGAGAGAGAATATAATAGAGCAAAAATTAGTGGGAAGGTAGAGGATTAGGAAACTTCTAAAAACCAACAGAAGGCAACTAAAAAAGTCATTAAGGTAAAGATGGAATACAAAAGTAAGCTAGCCAATCATATTAAAGAGGATACCAAAAGTTTCTTCAGATACACAATGTGTAAAAGAGAGGCGGCAGTGGATTTTGGTCTGCTGGAAAACTATGCTGGAGAGGTAGCAATGGTGGCCATTGAAATGGCAGATGAACTAACTACTTTGCATCAGACTTCACTAGCAGTAGGGTAGAAGTTTCAGGTATTAAGAGGCATGAAGTATGTGAAGTTACCATAACCACAGAGAAGGTTCTTGGGAAAACTGAAAGGCCTGAAGGTAGACAGGTCACCTGGACCAGATGGCATACACCCCAGAGTTCTGAAGGAAGTTACTAATGAGATCATGGGGGCATTAATAATGAAACATCAAGAATCACTAGATTCTGGAATGGTTCTGGAAGCCTTGAAAATTGCAAATGTCACTCCACTCTTCAAGAAGGAAGAAAGCAGAAGAAAGGAAACTATAGGCCAGTCAGTGGTTGGGAAGATAATGGAGTTGATTGTCAAGGATGAGATCTCAGGTTACTTGGAATCACATGACAAAATAGGCCATAGTCACATGGTTTCCTCAAGGGAAAGTCTTGCCTGACAGATCTGTTGGAATTCTTTGAAGAAATAACAAGCAGGATAAATAAAGGAGAATCAGTCAATGCTGTGCATTTGAATTTTTAGATGCCTTTGATAAGATGACACACGAGGCTGCTTAATGTAAGGCAGAGGTTGATATATTCTTGATTGGTCAGGGCATGAAGGGATACAGGGTGAACGCAGGAGATTGGGCTAAAGGAAAAGTGGATCAGCCATGATGGAAAGAACAGAGAAGACTTGATGGGGCAAATAGCCTAATTCTGCTTATGTATCTTATGGTCTTATGATCAATCTCAAATGGAAAAAAAAAGCAATAAAACACCTGCCCATATTTTCTGAGCTTTGATGAGTATATCAAGTGGGGTTAACTTTCAAACTGCTTTTCACTTTAATGCGCACATGGGATTACATTCATGGGATATGCCCATCACAGTATAGGCTAGTTTTTGATGGCCATCCCTAATTGTCCTCCTGAAGGTGGAGTTAAGCCACTCCTTGAACCACTGAAGTCTGTGGCATGAAGGAACTCCCACAGCACTTAATGCACGAGGGCTTTCGGAGTTGCTTGCTAGGCCATTTGAGAGGGCCATTAAGTTCAACTAGCCAGATATTTTTGGTCATGCAGGGGAATTAGTAATCCTCTTAAGTAAAGTTCTTGGAAAGTCGGTTACAAATAAAACAACTGCTTAAAATGAAGCGTATTACCAATCATAGATGTAATGCAGTAGTATGGCCATTAATTTGAGAGGGCATTTCTGAACATATGGAATTCATTCATATTTTTGGATGTTGGCTTCATTCACAAAGTAAGCATTTAAGCAAAGTAAGCATTCATCCCTACATGGGCATGAGAAGCTGAGTGCTGTTAAACTGGAGGTACTGCTACAGTGTTGTTAGGTTGGAAGTACTAGGATTCATAGCCAATACCAATAAAGGAGCGATGATCTATTTTCAATTCAGGATGGTGCAAACTTAGAGGAACCTTAAAGTGTGTGCTTTGTTCTTCTTGGTGATGTGAGAAGTGCCCATTGTGGGATTTGGACCCACATTTTCAGATCACTGTTACAGTCCTCTACATTACTGGTCTAGCAATATAACAGCAATTCCACTGTTGTATTCTAATGACACCAATTTCAATAGAAAAATAAAATGTTATATCCACCAATCAGTTCTTGAAAGCTGGTACCCAGAACTAACACAATAGAATCAAGAATGTAAAAGAAGAAAGATGATGATGAGAACCTTCAGTAGGAACACAGTAAAATAAAATTTATGAATGAACATGAACATTCTTTAATGCAAGGCTGTATGATACAATGACAAAGCTGCATGCTTGTCAAAATGCTTTTAAAGAATTGTCTAAAAACAACAGACTCAAGGCTTTGTAATTTTGAAGTCATGCCAATGATCCCCAAATGCTTCCTGAAATAACTAAGTCTCAGCATTTTCTACCATACAACTGCATTACATCCATGATTGGTAATGTGCTTCAGTTTTAGCAGTTGTTTTATTTGTAACCGACTTTCCAAGAACTTTACTTAAGAGGATTACTAAATGCCCTGCATGACCAAAAAAATCTGACTAGTTGAACTTAATGGTAAATAATTTGATAAACCTTATAATCAAATACAAAGGATGTTTCAAAAAAATTTGCAAATAATAACACTGGACCTTCTTGAAAAATTCTATGTACATTATGCTAATTAAATAACATGTTACCAAGCCACAGCAAGCACTCAAGTGAACAGTGATGTATGTAGAAAATGTGAAACTAGCTTCAACCCCTAACAAGGATCCCTTTCCTCCCATCTCCTGCATCAAGGTTTTCTCAGTTTGGGTGGAATTTAAAAATATTGCTGTTAAGGATGTAGGGCTGCTACAGAATATCTTCCCTCTCTTAGATTTCCCATTCAGAAGATAAAGGTAGAAAGAAGAAAGTACTAAAATGCCTTTAAAGTCCAATGATGATTAAGGCTTGAGATGTAGAAATCACTTACCTTGTCTGCTGATTTTCCTCAAGAAAAAGTCTTAGAGTTCTGAGGACAACGTTTGGGTGAACAAGTCGTAACTGCTGCTGGGACTGCAAATCTTCACAGGCTTTGATCTTTTTCTCTTCATCTTCAGTTATGCATACTTCTACTTCTTGACCTTCTACAGCTTGCATTTCTGCTAATACTTCTTCGTCAAGCTGCTGCAATAATACATCTGTCTCCTAAAAACAATGAATACATCTACTTACAGAACAGAGGAATCAACACTGATCTTGAAATATCAATATAATATTGCACTAAATTATCAGTTTACTCTAAAATAGAGCTCATGTTCTTACATTCAAAAAATTGAACGTTCAACTTCTCTGTACATCTTTTTATTTCCTTTATGTAACAGTCAAAGTGATGTGTATTAATTTCAAATATATTATTCACTAGTGAAATTGTGTGAGGGGCAATTACAACAATAAATGCCCATCAATCAGTGTAACAGTTAAATGTAAATATTCTAAGCAAAACCTTCTTTGGCCATGAAAGATTTATCATGGAACTACTAAATATGGTTAGCAGCATGAGGAAATCTGGAAGTACAAAGTCATTGAACCAAAACGCGAATGCAATTTCACTTCTTGACCATTTCTTAAATTTGTTCTATCACAAATTGTCTTTTCAATTTCAAGGTCCCTAAACTATCCAATCAAATTGAAGTAACTTTATTCAGCATTTCAAAAATCAGGAACAATGATCCTTCATGGAATTCCCCATCAACAGCTTTAGTGTCACCAGGTACATTGCTTACTTCCACATCATTAATCATATCAGGTTCACTTTCATTTCATTACACTGTTGCCAGACATTGTACCCATTTCTTCGTGATCTGAAGAAACAACTATCTATTGCAGGGGTCAGCAACTTTTTTGCCTCTGTTGGCCAGATCTCGTATTACTGAGTGGACGGAGGGCCAAATAAATGCCATAAAAATCTTGAAATATGGGAATTATCCATTCAAATACATCTAGTTCTGTTTTGCCTCAAATTAATGAATAGCACATGCTAGAAAATCATTTGTGCTTAACCAAGGATGCCAATTAGTAATCAAAGAACTCAGTTTAGTTGCAATTTATTTCAATCAAGGCATCTTTTGAATCTATTAAAAGGACACAAAGAATCTTTAAACATAAAACATATGAACATGTTGCATTGAATAGTGGTAAATTAAGTATAATAAAAAAGAAAATTTTAATGCAAAAAGTTGATGCTGTTTGTTGCTTGAAAGCTTCTCAATACTGGGTGTCAGACTTGTTGATGCCAAGAGCAAAACGTTATCCAGATGGGCATCAGTCAATCTTGTTCTCAAATGGTGTTTGGTGTGCTTCAAGTTTTGAAAATACAGTTGAAGTCAGAAGTTTACATACACCTTAGCCAAATACATTTAAACTAGGTTTGTCACAATTCCTGACATTTAACCCCAGAAAACATTCCCTGTCTTAGGTCAGTTAGGATCACTACTTTATTTTAAGAATATGAAATGTCAGGATAATGGTAGAGAGAATGATTTATTGCAGCTTTTATTTCTTTCATCACTTTCCTAATGGGTCAGGAGTTTACATACACTTTGTTAGTATTTGGTAGCATTGCCTTTAAATTGTTTAACTTGGATCAAACGTTTTGGTTAGTCTTTCACATGCTTCTCTCAGTAAGTTGCTGGAATTTTGTTCCATTCCTCCAGACAGAACTGGTGTAACTGAGTCAGGTTTGTATGTCTCCTTGCTTGAACATGCTTTTTCAGTTTTGCCCACAAATTTTCTATCGGATTGAGGTCAGGCCTTTGTGATGGCCACTTCAATACCTTGACTTTGCTGTCCTTAAGCAATTCTGCCACAAAATTTGGAGGTATGCTTGGGGTCATTGTCCATTTGGAAGACACATTTGCAACTGAGCTTTAACTTCCTGGCTGATGTCTTGCAGGAAAGCACCCCCACAACATGATGCTGCCACCCCCATGCTTCATGGTTGAGATGGAGTTCTTTGGCTTGCAAGCCTCACCCTTTCTCCTCCAAACATAACGATGGTCATTATGGCCAGACAGTTCAATCTTCTTTCATCAGACCAGAGGACATTTCTCCAAAAAGTAAGATCTTTGTCCCCATGTGCACTTGCAAACTGTAGAATGGTTTTTTGATGGCGATTTTGGAGCAGTGGCTTCTTCCTTGCTGAGCAGCCTTTCAGGTGATGTCAATATAGGACTCGTTTTACTGTGGATATAGATACTTGTCTACCTATTTCCTCCAGCATCTTCACAAGGTCCTTTACTGTTGTTCTGGGATTGATTTGCACTTTTCGCGTCAAAGTACGTTCAGCTCTAAGAGACAGAATGCGTCTCCTTCCTGAGCGGTATGGTGGCTGCATGGTCCCATGGTGTTTATACTTACGTACGATTGCTTGTACAGATGAACGTGGTACCTTCAGGCGTTTGGAAATTGCTCCCAAGGATGAACCAGACTTGACATCATTTTCTAACTTCAATCTGATAGAAAATTTGTGGGTTGAAAAAGCATGTGCAAGCAAGGAGACGTACAAACCTGACTCAGTTACACCAGTTCTGTCTGAAGGAATGGAACAAAATTCCAGCAACTAACTGTGAGAAGCTTGTCGAAGGCTACCCAAATGTTTGACCCAAGTTAAACAATTTAAAGGCAATGCTACCAAATACTAACAAAGTGTATGTAAACTTCTGACCCACTGGAAAAGTGATGAAAGAAATAAAAGCTGAAATAAATCATTCTCTATACTATTATTCTGACATTTCACATTCTTAAAATAAAGTAGTGATCCTAACTGACCTAAGACAGGGAATGTTTTCTAGGATTAAATGTCAGGAATTGTGGAAAAACTTAGTTTAAATGTATTTGGCTAAGGTGTATGTAAACCTCTGACTTCAACTGTAATTGCTCACACAGATAAGTGCTGCCAAACAATGATGCCATCTTTTTTTGCATGGTCCACTAAGTTAGGATACTTCCCATTTGGATAAATATACTTTCTACACAAGTCAAGCACTAACACATCTTCAGAATGAAATTTTGATCTCAATATGTCACTGCATCTCAATCAATTCTATTTGAAAAATTTCTGATGCAGTGTCCACTTACACATCAAATGGAGTAGCAAACAGCTTGAACTCATTTGCATGCAAGTGAAAATCAGCAAAATGAGATGAAAACTCTTTTCTCAATTCTTGAACCTTTGTCTCATTTTCTAGGCAAATGAGACAAACTGGTTTCCCAGCTTGCTTGATGAAGAAGTAATCTAGTGTCCAAGTGCCTTGGAAATTTCGGCACTCAGTGTCTACCTTCCTGTGTTTTGCATTCATTGCCATTGGAATGTTTTTCTTCAATTTTATTTCAAAACACGAGTTATTCAACAAGTATCGTAGCACATGTAAATATCTGGATATTTAGTGTGGATTTCTTGTTAAAACACAGTGACGCGGTTTCTGTTTACAAATTTGAACGATCCCATCTGAAAACCTACACGTACACAAAGTGTATCTAATACATATTAATAAGGTAGTCTGCTTTCCCATCACTTGTATATACCAGTGCTTGGTTTGGAACAAAACAGAACCTGGGGTCAGTGTAACAAGACGCCATGCATGTCCATCAGTGTGGTCACGTGAAACACTCAGAATAAGGAAAAATCACTCACGGGCCAGATAAGCATAGTATCCCAATATTTGCTCATGGGCCAAATCTGCCCCGTGCGCCATAGGTTGCCTATCTAATGCTTCCTTGCCAACTTTCCAACTTGCATGCTCACAAATCTTAATTCTTTCAAATTTCTTAGTAAACCACACAACGCAGAGTCCAGCAAGCTCAAGTCCACCACCCTCATCCTTAATTTATTCTGGCTACTTACTTTGGAAACTCTGTTAATCTGCAGAACTTTCTCGTCTTTCAACCTTCCAAATCCCATCTCCTACTGGTAGTGCTTCTCAATGTCACGGTCCATCTTCTGGGAAATTCTGCTTTACTTCACACATCCTCCAGCTTGACTGAATCATCTCAAGCCTCCTATTATTGCCATTCTTTCCTTTATGCCTTCTTAAACATAGTTTGGATTTTATTTTATTGTGTGTTCAGCATTTGTGATCAATTTCTCAAGCTGAATTTATAACTCCAGTTATTCTCCCTTGCAGGAAACAACCAAAATGATAATAGCACTATTCTGCATAAGTCATGGTGCATCCTTGGCATCCTCAGATGCAATCATGAATCTGTACTCCATCCTCCACAAACTTCATATTATCTAAAAAGACCACTTCTTATATTCTTCATCATTGGTACCGTAGCTCAATTTCTACCCTGTTCTTTTTGGACTAACGCTATAATTATTAGTACTTTAAAATCAATCGCTTTGTTTAGTGGAACAATTCTTTGCGATTGTTTGTATCTTCCAATCCCTGCAACCAGTCCAGCCCCAACAAACATTGAGGGTCTGCCTGTTTTTCGATCTTGAGCTTTTTTAAAAATAACTTCGTGAAACTTATCTCATGGACTAAGCTCTCTGGATATTTCTGCTGAAGGGTCAATAGATTGAAAATTGAACCGGTTGTTCTTTCTACGAATGGTGGCAGAGCCGCTGAATGTTCCTGACATTTTCTCTATTTGATCCTAATGCTTCCTCTGAGTTCGTAATTTCTGTCTTACTGCATTTCTGAAAGGACCATTACGTGCAACGCAACTGTTCATTGTTAAATCTCCTCTAACAGCCAATGGTGCAAGAGCCAATGCTCTGTGCTTCGATAAACTACAGCAATGATTCAACTTTTTCAACATCTAATGAAAACAAACCTATACAACGAAGTTTCTGTATGTTTGGGACATCCACACAAATGTAATTTAACTTGGAAGTCCCAAATCAGGTATTCAGTGCTTCTCCATAGGCTGCATTGTCCTTGCAAAAACCAAAGTCAGAAAATTGAAAAAAAAATTCTCTACTTTTTCTACTCTCCCAATGCCTCTGAGGAGGCTGAAGAGAGCTGAACTACGTACATCTATACTATCCTTATACAGATGTGTAGTGGAGACCATCCCAACATGCTGTGTTACTGCATGGTATGGAAACTGCACTGTGGCAGACAGGAGACTCTAGAACAAGTGGTCAAAACCTCTCAACACAACATGACCTATTACCAAGAGAGGGACGGAGGGACAGACATATACACACACACGCAGAAAGGTGCCAGAAAAGGGTCAGTAACATCATGAAGGAACCCACACACCCCGCTGATGGAGCTGTTATCCCACTCCCATCAAGGAGGAGGCTGCGTGGCATCCTCACCCAAACTCAAAACCAGTTACTTTCCACAAGCAGCAAGGCTGATCCACACCTCCACCCACTAACCTACACCTACAACACCCTATGTGGATACATGTGTATTCTTGCTACATTGGATTCAGAGTAACAATTATTTTGCTCTCCTTTTCACTTGTGTGCTGGAAATGACATTCGACAATCTTGAATCACCTTGCACCTTAACCTTACACACAACCTAAATATTTAGGTGTTTCACAACAGCTCAGTTCAAAACAGCTTAAAATTAAGTAATGTCTGCTTTGACAATTATTCTTGACTGAATTCTTGACTCCATGACATATCAGAGACCTAGTTTTCTGATGTTCAACAGTAATTGCTACTGGAAATGGGAAAGTCACTGCAGTGCCGCAGGGATCACTATATCAAGTGACCAACTTTCTCTGAGGTCATCAGCAAGTGTGCTGATTCCTTGCCTAATGTGGACTACAGCCTACTGCAAACTGATTCCAATCTCCTTCCATTCTGCTGGAATCCACTCCGCTATTTGTCCTACTATATACATCATTAGAAAAACTGCATTGAAAGTCCACAAATAAATGCCCAGTCTCCTAAAAAAAAATTCTGTGATACCAAGGAAATAAAACAATAGGAAATTTCCATCTGGTTGCGAATAACTCCTTAACAAAGGCTTAAGAAAATGCAGTTGTATTTGTAAAACATTACTATGTTTGGAACACCAGAAAACTTTTAAATCTAGACTCACTGAAGTGATGAAGGAAACACCAATTAATTTTTACATCAGAAATAACTATGAAGTAACCAAGGTAATTTAAGAAATACTGGACATTTGGAAATCCCCTCGTTTGGTCACTATGATCTTTCAAGTCTACCCAAACAGCAAATCAGTTAGTTCAATGACTCTTCCAAAAGGTGGCAGTTCTTAAGAAATTAACAATTTTCAGCATTACATTCAAACTTTTGTACAGAAATTTGATTAGGCCTAGTGTGTTCTAAAATTCCTGTAAATACAATTCTATGCTAACCTTTTTTGAAAGTGATAATGACCAAAAGTTTGTCTGTATCAAAATAGTTATCTTACCTTATCCAATTCATATTTAGATGTTTCAGAATTCTTTGTAAAAAAGTCTGTCAGCTTGATGATATCATCCGCATTTTCAATTCCCAAAGCCTGTGTATGGTGAAAATGATTCACAATTTCAATTTTAATTTTCAAATCAGAAATATCTCAAACAGATGTCCCATATTTCTCTCTTTCTAGAAAAAGAACTAATTTAGTTTTTACTGCAATTTGTTCCCATGTAACACAAAGGCAGTCATCAGGCTCTCCCTACCCTGGATAAAATTACTCACATTTACTCACACCCATACCTCCACCTGATTTATCCCTATAGAAGAATTTCAGTAATTATCTAGTCACCTTGGGATTTGCGTTCACTCCATTTTGGGCTAGGTGGTCACTGAATTGACAAAAATGTAGTTCGTGCTTTGCCAAGTATTTCTAATATGTTATTAGGTAATGAATGATCACTGAAATAACCAAGCTGGCAAAGAGTCCACCTTTTATTCAATCAACCTGCTTAAAAAATCTGATCTAGTTTTGTAGTCAGACAGAAAACAGCAGCAGCTTCACCAAGGATTGATCCAAAGCTTCATCCTTGAAAGTCAACACTTCATCCTTGAAAGTCATGCACAAGAACTGCACACTAATATTGTGCTGTTTTGGAGGAACAACACCACTTCGTTCCAATGCATTTACATACTTATGTGAGTTAAAGAAAATTCAATCATGATATCTTGCTTATCACTGCACTCAACAGCAACAGTTCAGGGATCCCATACATTTGCTGAAATGAACTTTCAGTGAACCTCTTAAAAGGAGAAGGTTGTCGCACATTTCAAATGCAGATGAATGTGTTTATACAAAATAGGAAGCAATGAGAGGGAGGATGGTGGCACAAGAACAGGGTGTTGCTTTCATGTATGGTGACGTTGCAAATATGTAAAAATTGATAGGAAGAGAGAGATGCTGCACTTTTGATGACCAGAAGGTCCAACGACAATGAAAAGGTAAAGCAAATACATGTCTAAAGTGGTGACAGAAAATCTTCCCCATAGTGCCATGAGAAATGTAATGATCCCATATGTCTGATATGTTGAAAAGAACAAAACACTCACTCACACTTTTGGCCTATTCATCACACCTGCATCACTCAGCAAACAATAATCTCCAGAGATGAACACATCTGCTCAACAGTCAAATGCCTGACATTTTCTCACAAGCTCAGTATCAGCACAACCTTCACCTCCCATTCCTTACACACGTCCAGCTATAAAACCATGAAGCACTGCAGATACTAGAGGAGGTAGCACTTAATCACTGACTGCAGCAACAGTCTAGAAGGGGCTTTGCTGTGCCCTCTGTCCTCACTTAAACCATACATTTGTGCCCAAAAAATACCATCTGGTCAACCCAGCAGAGGCACAATCTGACTGTCTTGCCCAAAGAACAAGAACTCATAGCTACCTTGTTCTATGAGTAATAAAAGGTCGAGCTATTAGCAAATAATCATCTCAGCTGCATAAATGACCTGAATTGTTGCACAGCATTTAAAACCATGAACTCCAGCATGGAACTAAATGATGAAAATTCACCAGTGATGTCCAACACAATTTTTTTTTTTAAAAAAAAACACCGGAACAGCATTTTAATTAGACACAGCTATATAGAATTGGAGACTACAATTATTGACTGTATCATGAAACAGTAAATCCTCAATTATAAAGTGAAAATGGGTCCTTATAAACTTGATGTAAAGCATAAAGGCTGCTCAGAAATGTTTCTATAAAATTCTTAAATTCTTACAGCAAATATGGCATCAAGTTTAATTAGTGATCCTTCCTCTTGCTTGAGGGAACCAAGAATTTTACGAAGCTTGCCTTCAATCAGGAATCCCTGTCAATAGGGGAAAAAAATGCCATTTTAAATTCTAAGTACAGCAATGTAAAAGCAATTCTGTAGAAATGAATATATTCCCTGTGAAATTAAGATCAAGCACTCATATGTGGTACAAACATATCCTGCATTAATTCGTTGTCAAGAGAAAACACTCTGGTAGCATCTAAGTTCTTGTAATTGGAATAATTAATGCTCATGTGTGCAATGACAAAGTTCAACTGGAGGCAATGTTACCTCTTCGGAGAGCATCTTAGATAAGAGTCACTGTTTAGAAGTGGTCACCCATCTAAGTTAGAAACAAGTTGAAATTTCTTCTTTTGGATGATCATGAGCCAAAGGAATAATTCTGCTCAAAAAGATACTATAAGATGACTTTTTGGCTACATTTAGAGTGGTGGTAGTCAGATTAGACGATTTTGAAGGCAGAGTTTCACAGCAGTTTTTTTTCTGATTTGAGGCGTGGTCAATCAGCAAGCAATGGTGCGTAACAAGAGCTACCTTTCAGCCAGGTCTGCATTCAAGATTTAAAAAGCTGAGCTTTCAGCCAGTTTTCTTTGAGTTGGACAACCACGTCAGGGGTGTGTAAAAAGAGCTACTTTTTAAATCAGGACTGCAATCGAGAGCTTAAAGGCAGAGTTTCATGGCAGTTTTTTCTGATTTGAGGAGCAACCAAACAGCAAGAGGAATTAATTTGAAAGGACCAATAAGAATTATTCAAGTGCAAGTGCAGATGTCATTGTCTTGGAGGGTGACAGCCTTTACAGTGGCTTTGGCTCATCAAACCTACAAAAGGAGAGGCTGTGCTTGATCTGGTATTGGGAAATGAACCGGGTCAGATGTCAGATCTCTCAGTGGGAGAGCATTCTGGAGATAGTGATCACAATTCTATCTCCTTTACCATAGCTTTGGAGAGAGATAAGAATATGCAAGTTAGGAAAGTGTTGAATTGGGGCATGGGGAAATATGAGGCTATCAGGCAAAAACCTGGAAGCATAAATTGGAAACAGATGTTGTCAGGAAAACGTACGGAAGAAATGTGGCAAATGTTCAGGAGATATTTGCTTGGAGTTCTGCATAGGTACGTCCCAATGAGACAGGGAAAGGATGGTGGGGTACAGGAACCATGGTGTACAAAGACTGTTGTAAATCCAGTCAAGAAGAAGAGCTTACAAAAGGTTCAAAAAACTAGGTAATAATAGTGATCTAGAAGATTATAAGGCTAACAGGAAGAAGCTTAAGAATGAAATTAGGAAAGGCAGAGGAGGCCATGAGAAGGCCTTGGCAGACAGGATTAAGGAGAATCCCAAGGCATTCCACAAGTATGTGAAGGGCAAGAGGATAAGACATGAAAGAATAGGACCAATCAAGTGTGACAGTGGAAAAGTGTGAATGGAACCAGAGGAGATAGCAGAGGTACTTAATGAATACTTTGCTTCAGTATTCACTAAGGAAAAGGATCTTGGCAATTATAGGGATGACTTACAGAAGACTCAAAAGCTTGAGCATGTAGATATTAAGGTAGAGGATGTGCTGGAGCTTTTGGAAAGTCTCAAGTTGGATAAGTCACCAGGACCACACTAGATGTACCCCAGGCTACTGTGGGAGGCGAGGGAGGAGATTGCTGAGCTCTGGCAATGATCTTTGCATCATCAATGGGGACGAGAGGGGTTCCGGAGGATTGGAGGGTTGCGGATGTTGTTCCCTTATTCAAGAAAGGGAGTAGAGTTAGCCCAAGAAATTGTAGACCAGTGAGTTTTACTTCAGTGGTTGGTAAGTTGATGGAGAAGATCCTGAGAGGCAGGATTTATTGATATTTGGAGAGCTATAATATGATTAGGAATAGTCAGAATGGCTTTGTGAAAAGCAGGTTATGCCTTATGAGCCTGATTGAATTTTTTGAGGATGTGATGAAGGTAGTCCAGTAGGTATAGTGTATATGGATTTCAACAAGGCATTTGATAAGATACACGATGCAAGGCTTATTAAGAAAGTAAGGAGGCATGGGATCTAAGGGGACATGCTTTGTGTATCCAGAACTGGCTTGCCCACAGAAGGCAGAAAGTGTTTGTAGTCAGGTCATATTCTGCATGGAGGCCAGTGACCAGTGGTATGACTCAGGGATCTGTTCTGGAATCCCTACTCTTCATGATTTTTATGTGACCTGGATGAGGAAGTGGAGGGATGGGATAGTAAATTTGCTGATGACTGAAAAGGTTGGGAGTGTTGTGGATAATGTGGAGGGCTGTCAGAGTTTACAGCAGGACATTGATAGGATGCAAAACTGGGCTGAGAAGAGGCAGTTGGAGTTCAACCAGTGTGAGGTGTGAGATGGCTCATTTTGGCAGGTCAAATATGATGGCAGAATACAGTTCTAATGGTAAGGCTCTTGGCAGAATTTGTATTAATGGTAAGACTCTTGACAATGTGGAGGACCAGAGGGATCTTGGGGTCCGAGTCCTCAGGACACTCAAAGCTGCTGTGCAGGTTGACTCTGTGGTTAAGAAGGCATATGGTACATTAGCCTTCATCAATCATGGGTTTGAGTTTAGGAGCTGAGAGGTAATGTTGCAGCTATATAGGACCCTGGTCAGACCCCACTTGGAGTACTGTGCTCAGTTCTGATCGCCTCACTATAGGAAGGATGCTGAAACCATGGAAAGAGTGCAGAGGATATTTACAAGGATGTTGCCTGGATTGGGGAGCATGCCTTATGAGAATAGGTTGAGTGATCTCAGCCTTTCTTCCTTGGAGCAATAGAGGATAAGAGGTGATCTGATAGAGGCATATAAAATGATGACAGGCATTGATCATGTGGAGTCAGAGGCTTTTCTGAAATGGCTAGAACAAGAGGGTCCAGTTTTAAGCTGTTTGGAAGTAGGTAGAGGAGATGTCGGGGTAAGAAGTAGTTGTTTTTTTACGCAGAGAGTGGTGAGTGTTTGGAATGGGCTGCCGACAACGTTGGTAGAAGCGGATACAATAGGATCTTTTATGAGAGTTCCAGATAGGTACATGGAGCTTAGGAAAATAGAGGGCTATGGGTAACCCTAGGTAATTTCTAAAGTAACTACATGTTCGGCACAGCTTTATGGGTTGAAGGACCTGTATTGTGCTGTAGGTTTTCTACGTTTCTATGATTTAGATGATGGAAATGACAGCTTGGTTGCAATGCTTGCAGACGATATGAAGATAGGTGGAGGGGCAGATGGTTTTGTCGAAATAGAGAGGCTACAGAAGGACTTAGATTAGGAGAATGAGCAAAGAGGTGGCAGATGGAATACAGTGTCGGGAAGTGTATGGTCATGCACTTATGTAAAAGAAATGAAAGGGTTCACTATTTTAAAAAAGGAGAGAAAATGGAAAAAAACTGAGGCGCAAAGGGACTTGGGAGTCCTTGTGTAGGATTTCCCAAAGGTTAATTTGCAGATCAAGTCTGTGGTGAGGAAGGCAAATGCAAGGTTAGCATTCATTTCAAGAGGAACAGAATATAAAAGCAATAATGTAATGTTGAGACGTTATAAAGCACTGGTGAGGCCTCACTTGGAGTATTGTAAGCAGTTTTGGGTTCCTTATCTTAAAAATGATGTGCTGAAACTGGAGAGGGTTCAAAGGAAGTTCACAAAATGATTCTAGGATTGACCAGCTTGTCATATGAAGAGCATTTGATGGCTCTGGGCCTGTATTCACTGGACTTCAGAAAAATGAGGGGTGACCTCATCGAAACCTATCAAATGGTGAAAGGTCTTGATAGAGTGAATGTGGAGAAGATGTTTCCTATGGTGGGAGATAATAAGACCACAGGACACAGCATCAGAATAGAGGGACACCCTGTTAGAATGGAGATGAGGAGGAATTTCTTTAATTAGAGAGCGATGAATCTGTGGAATTCATTGCCACGGGCAGCTGTGCAGGCCAATTCTCTACGTATACTTAAGGCAGAGGTTGACGGATTCTTAATTAGTCAGGGCATGAAGGGATACAGGGGAGAATGCAGGAGACTGGGGCTGAGAGTAAAAATGGATCAGCCATGATAAAATGGCAGAGCAGACACAATGGGCTAAATGGCCTAATTCTGCTCCAATATCTTCAGGACTTATTAAGAGGATAAAAAAAATTGCTGAGGGTAGATGAGAAGTCAGTTGAGGTTACAATTAGATCAGGCTGAATTTTATCCATTGCAGGAGCAGAGCTGAGGAGCAGGTTGAGTGCTCTTTTTTCAAATATTTGTATGTTGCTAACCTCCTGCTCACTTGTTGCGTGAACTTCATATACAACAGTGAAAATAACAAATGAAATTATTGCTTGTGGTGAATTCAGCAATCAGAAGCCAAATAGTATTTGTAAATGCAATACTTTTCTGATAATATCATGATTCAAATGGCCATTCAAACTCATTCATTTAATGACAAATGAAGTATTGTCGATGCTACAAACTATAATTTCCTGCAAACTAAAATATTCCACAAAAGGTCTCGGCCCAAAACGTCAACGGTGCTTCTTCCTATTGATGCTGCCTGGTCTGCTGCATTCCACCAGCACTTTGTGTGTGTTGCTTGAATTTCCAGCATCTGCAGATTTCCTTGTATATTCCACAAAATCTTTAATTGTGCAAATATTTTAGTGAATCTGAAATGGGATTTAGTAAGACAATAATAATATACAAGAACAGAATTAGACCATTTGACCCATCAAGTCTACACTGCCATTTCATCGTGGCTGACCCAGTTTTTCTCTCAGTCGCAATCTCCTTCATGACAAATGTCAAAGAAGCTTGTCCACTCATAGTAACTAACTAATATTTTAAATAGGTTTAAACTGACTTATAAAAGGAATACAGAACCATTCACGGCATTTTTTTCTAACAACAAATAGCTTTTTTAAAAATGTTGCTGGTGTCCTTGCCTTGCGAGGAAGTTGAATTTTAAAGTGTTTATTTGGCAACCCTTACATGAGCACCAATAGCAAAAACATTGTCTAATGAAATCTAGGTACATAACTAATTTCCACCAAGTCCCATTGGATGGAAAAAAAAACATTGCACATTAGAGCTCTGAATACACTATACAACACAATAAAAACGTGTTACATTGTCAAGAATTTTTTTAAAAAGCTGATCAAAGATTTTTAATCAGTACCAAGACTAGGAAGATGAAACTGAAATGCAGTTACTCACAGTTTCGTCACACAATACTTCCAGCAATGTTTTAACTGTGTTCAAAGAGATCGCTCCAGGTTTTCCACCACACAGTGCCATTGCCTTGTCCTCGATAGCTGAATAACAAGTGTTTCGGAAAATGGCATTATATGTGTCTGATTTATCCTCTTTTCCTGCTCCTTCCTGTAAATCCCATGGCTGTTTGTCTGCCAAAAAAAGTTTGAACAGTGTGAAGGTCACAGTTCTCCCCATTCAAGAACAACACATGCTGGAGCATTAATGCACAGAACTGGAGAATTATAGAATATTACTGCAGCAATGTCACTCACTTTCTGGATAAATTTTTCTTTTTTAAGAATTCAGAACTAAAACAAGGTGCAAGCTAGATACAGAATGGTAACAGCATTCCCTAAATTGAATAAAGTTACTTGGGCAAGATAAAGAGAGAAATAATTCATGGATAAGAAAAATAGATGAAATTTTAAAAAATGACTAATATTGGAATTTATTGAAACTGACCAATTATCACCTTCTCAGCATATACTTAATCATTTGCAGAGGCATGCAAGGTGTCATTCCCATGACATTTACTTATTTAACCTGCCTGTTCAGGCCTTTGGGCAATTCATTAATGTTTTTCTATGTGGTTATGCAAACAAGACTTTTATTTTAATGAGCAGTTTCAGATCTATATTAGGTCACTTCCCGTGCAGCCAGGAAGTAGTAAGTAGAAAAGCACTTTGGCTGGCAGTAGACCAGAGGTTGATGTTAAGAGCAAAAGTTTCTATCTAAAGCCATCCTGTTGTTTCCCCAGCAGAAGCACTGGCTGTAAGTTGAAGTTATATTGTTTAGAAGTTAATTTAAAGGCATCAATAACCTTTTGCTGAAATAGAATGTGTTTGAGTTTATTAGATACTAACTTGGATACTAATGATTTACACAGTATTTACCTGTTGCATTTACAGTGCTATAAAATATATTCACCCCACTTCGAAGTTTTCACATTTTATTGTTTTACAACATTGAATCATAGTGGATTTAATTTGGCTGTTTTGGCACTGATCAATGGAAAAACTCTTTCACGCCAAAGTGAAAACAGATCTCTACAAAGTGATTTAATTAATTACAAATATAAAACACAAAACAATTGATTGCATAAGTATTTGCTCACCTTTAATGTGATACACCAAATCACTGGTGCAACCAATTGGTTTTAAAAGACACATAATTAGTTAAATGGAGATCTGTTTTAGGAGACCTGTGTGTAGTCAAGGTGTTCCAATTGATTGTAGTAAAAATATACCTGTTCTTGGAAGGTCCAACAGCTGGTGAGTCAGTATCCTGGCAAATACTACATCAGAAAGACAAAAGAACACTCCAAGCAACTCCACGAAAAGGTTATTGAAAAGCACGAGTCAGAAGATGAATACAAGAAGATTTCCAAGTTACTGAATGTACATTGGAATACATTTAAGTCAATCATCAAGAAATGGAAAGCATATGACACAGCTATCAATCTGCCTGGAACAGGCTGTCCTCAAAAACTGAGTGACCGTGCAAGAAGGGGACAAGTGAGGGAGGCCATCAAGAGACTTATGATAACTCTGGAGGCATTACAAGCTTCAGTGGCTGAGATGGGAGAGACATATAACAACTATTGGCTGGATGCTTCACCAGTCACAGCTTTATGGGAGAGTGGTAAAGAGAAAGTCACTGTTGAAAAAACTCACATGAAATCTAGGCTAGTTTGCTAAAAGGCACGTGGGAAACTCTGAAGTCAGCTGGAAGAAGGTTCTATGGCCTGATGAAACGAAAATTGAGCTTTTCGGCCATCAGATTAAATGCTGTTTGGCATAAGCCAAACACCGAACGTCATCAAAAACACACCATCCCTACCGTGAAGCATGGTGGTGGCTGCATCATACAATGGGAATGATTCACTGAACCATGCCCAAGGCTTGTGAAGGTAGAGGGTAAAATGAATGCAGCAAAATACAGGGAAATCCTGGAGGAAAACATTATGCATTCTGCAAGAGAACTGTGACTTGGGAGAAGATACGTTTTCCAGCAAAACAATGACCCCAAGCAATGACCAGAAGTACACAGGGATGGCTTTAAAACAATAAAAGTTAATGTCTCGGAGTGGCTAAGTCAGAGTCCAGACCTCAATCCAATTGAGAATTTCTGCCTGGGCTTGAAAAGGGCTGTTCACTCACAATCCTCATGCAATCTGACAGAGCTTGAGCAGTTTTGTGAAGAAGAATGGAGAAAAATTGCAGTATCCTGATGTGCAAAGCTGATAGAGACCTTTCCACACACACTCAAGGCTGTAATTGCTGCCAAAGATGCAACGAGTAAACACTGACTTGAAGGGGGTGAATATTTATGCAATTATTTTGTGCATATATTTGTAATTAATTTAGATCAATTTGTAGAGATCTGTTTTCACTTTGACACAAAAGAGTGTTTCTGTTGATCAATGTCAAAAAAGCCAAATTAAATCCACTCTGATTGAATGTTGTAAAACAATAAAACAATAAAACTTTCAGGAGGGGGTGATTACTTTTTATAGGCACTGTATTTGTCCAAACTTAATAATATTTACCTGCAGGAAACCTAACTAAATCCTTACTTATCTGTATATGTTTACTTGTGTAAACAGAACGACATAGTAACTGCACTACATTTTGTTGTTTTCAGTTTCACTCCTTATTCACTATGTCACGTCAATGAGTCTGCAATAAAACTAAGGAGCTGGGACACTGTACCCTGACTCTAATGTCTTTTTTGAAAGGAGTTTGGTTGACTGTCTAGTTGATGTCAAATCTGGGTGAAAAATTAACCAAATTTCAGAATTCCAGAAGCTGGGGGAACTAATTAACCTCTTCATCGAGCCCATCATTTGACTGACCACCACACTGAAGATTCCTAGGATTTGTGGCATTGATAACTCCCACAAAGACAATAGTTGTAAGTTGTACTTATTAGAGGCCAATCAGCCAGACAGACCCCAATGCCAAATATTGTGTTATCTTCAGCTATTTTATCAACTACTTTTCCTCCATCATATACTGTAGTCAGAAATAGGGAGGCTTGAACAATGATTGCAGATATTCAATTCCATTCACAGGTCCAATTCAAACCTGCATGCAGCAAACTCTATCTGGTCAGGCAGTGAAAAATGACAATTGGCATTCAGACTATTTTCAACAAGAGAATCAAGCCACCTATCTTTGACATCTGGTATTAGCCTTCAGTCAATATTGGCACAAAATTTAACCAAAAACCATGTTAATACTGCAACAGAGTTGCTCAGGCACTGGTTATTGTATGGCGAGTAACAGGTTTCCTGAAACTCAAAAGACTTTCCAACACAGGGTGCAAATTAAGAGTGCCAATAAATATTCAGTGTTTGCAAGATGATTGGAGCTCAAACTACAAACCAAGTCTGATACCATTCAGGACAAGGCACTGCACTTGACAGTCATTTCACATACCAGTCTAAACATTCAGTCCTCCTATCACCAGCACACCACAAATCATCCCTCATTGTTACAGTGTCCATATACTGAAAGTCCCTCCTCCACATTCTATGGTTGAAAGGAGCGATTCACTACTAGATTACCAAAAGCATTAAAATGAGAAGGATAGTTCTAGCCTTGCCAGCAATGAACAGTTGCCAACCAAGGAATAATTCTCTTTTTTAATCTTCTGTTGAAACGAACAAAATATGGTGTACAGTTTCTTCAAAATCTTTTTATTTTTTTCATTCTTTCAGATGAAGAAATTGTGAGGTGATAAGCCACTTCAGTCCTCCTTGTTTAGATTCTCCTGAAAAACCCTTGGTAAAGGAAACAAAATGCAAGGTTTCTAAATTAAATGGAAGGGTAGATTGCGATGAGATCATTGATTTTACAACAGAATTCAGAAAGACTGGGTGAAAACCTGGCAACTGGGTTTAATGTGAGAACATGCAAAGGTTATGTTAGAGCAATCAAAAGGTGGATTATTATCTACATGGAGAGTAACTGCAAATAACTAAATTTCAGAGGAATCTAGGTGTTCTAGTACGTGTATCACTAATGTTATCAGGCACGTACAACAAGTAGTTCAGAAGGCAAACAGCTTGTTGGCTTTTATTGTGAAGGGTTGGAATTTAAGAATAAGGAGGTTTTGTTACATTTGTACAGGATGTTGGTGAGGCCATACCTAGAACACTATGCACAGTTTCGGTCTCCTTTGGTAAAATTAAAGGAAGACAGCAACTTTGGAGGCAGTCTAAAGGAAATTTACATGACTAATTCTTAGTGGGGTTGACAGAGTAGATGTTCAGATGCTCTCAGAAGTGGGGGAGTTATGAACAAGGGGACACAGCTACAATACAAGGGGCTTATCATCTAAAGTGAGCAGTAATTTCTTCACTGAAGGCATAGCAGTCTCTGGAATGGTCTGGTGAAGGCCAGATTATTAGATTTCTTTAAGGTGGAGATAAATAAATATTAGAAGTTTCAATATATTGAGTATTATTAATTAGGACATGGAACAGAAGAATAGTTGGAGGCCAGCACAGATCAGCCATGATCACATTGAATGCTGCATAGGCATGAGGACCCAGTGGCCTTCCCCAGTTGCAGTTTCATTGTGTTCTTCAACAGTGCTAATCTCTAGATTGTTTGAACTGCAATTGCCAAGATAAATGTATAATATTGTGCCAGCTCCTGATTTGTTTCTTTAAGATGGTGGAACTACTGTGAGATGTCAAAAATTGAGTGGTTTCCAACATAAGTTTTTGACCTGCTCCAGTAGCCACAATATTTACACACCTGGCCCTCTTCAATTTTTGTTCAACAGTAATATTCAACATTGATGAGAAAGACTTGGCTATGCTAATGTCAAGGAAAGGTGATTGGACTGACCTACTGGAGTGACTAATTCTTGATAAGTACACTAGTCCAACACACTACTGACCCTTTCCAAATATTGCCTGCTTTACTAACTGAAAAGTTGTACATGGAATTTAATATGATCCCTTCTAAACTTATGATGAAGAACAGGAACATCTTAAGGTGCAGAGAGAGAAGGATAATTTTTCTTTCATTTCTAGTTTTTACACAAGGGATCATCTCAAAGGCAAGTCAAAAACAATTTATACATAATACTATGTATATTATACATTTTCTACATAAATCATCTATCTTTCTCCACACCTGATGACATTATATATCTGAATATTAGGTTTGGCTATCCAAATATTGCCTTAGATATTTGATAAATGGGGTTACAGACCAAGTTTCATTTTCCTACCTCCTAGAATAACTTCTTCTGCCAGCTGGACCGCTGACTTCTTCTTCTCAGTGCAAAGCACAATTGGCCCAACGTTTTCCATGAAACACAGATCTGGCATTGTCCAGCTCAATCCAAGCTGCTGATGGTGAATTATCCTATCAGCATCGAGAGCCTTTTTGACTAGATTCTTTGCCTCTTCCTCATTCATAAGCCAAACGCCTTCAAACTTTTTTGCATCAACAGCAGCAAAATGTCTGATAAAAGAAAAACACTGATTTCCACATTTTAAACTACTAGAAGAAATGTGTTAAAGGGCAATTACTTTTGTTTTAATGATCTGGAAGACTGACAAAAACTATGACCTAATTCTATTTAAAATTGAAGCATTTTAGTGCTGAGCTTATTTCAAGATTTATAGTCACAAACACAAGAGATTCTGGAGATGCTGGAAATCTAAAGCAACACATGCAAAATGCTGTAGGAACTCCACAGATCAGGCAGCATCTATGGAGTGGAATAAAGAACTGCCAAGACCATTCCTAATGAAAAAAACAATTTTCTTGTTCAATAGGAATTTTGAGGAACTGGACACTATCCACAGGGCAAGCAATTATTGGCCAATCTTAATAGCCAATTAAGAGGCTGTTAATTAGGGGAACTGTACAACTGAAATGAAAACAAGCAATGATGTAAACACTCAGCAGGTCGTTCAGCAGGGTTAAGGATGTGATTGACTGTAAACATAAGCTAAAAGATGAAAACCTCTGTAACCTTGATATGATCAAACTCGATTTGGCATGACATGGTTAACTCTCTAAACTGTGCTCCAGCTATATGCAGTCTCTAGACTTGAGAAAACAATGACAGGATTAAACCTGTCAAATTATATTTTTAAAAAAGTTAAAAATCTACTGAAAACAAGCACACCAGAGATGGGAAAGAAAGGTTTGTAATATACATAAATGATCTGGATGATGGGGTGGTAAATTGGATTAGTAAGTATGCCGATGATACTAAGGTAGGAGGTGTTGTGGATAATGAGGTGGATTTTCAAAGCTTGCAGGGAGATTTATGCCGGTTAGAAGAATGGGCTGAACGTTGGCAGATGGAGTTTAATGCTGAGAAGTGTGAGGTTCTACATTTTGGCAGGAATAATCCAAATAGAACATACAGAGTAAATGGTAGGGCATTGAGGAATGCAGAGGAACAGAGAGATCTAGGAATAACTGTGCATAGTTCCCTGAAAGTGGAGTCTCATGTAGATAGGGTGGTGAAGAGGGCTTTTGGAACGCTGGCCTTTATAAATCAAAGCATTGAGTACAGAAGTTGGGATGTAATGCTAAAGTTGTACAAGGCATTGGTAAGGCCAAATTTGGAATATTGTATGCAGTTCTGGTCACCAAATTATAGGAAAGATATCAATAAATTAGAGAGAGTGCAGAGACGATTTACTAGGATGTTACCTGGGTTTCAGCAATTAAGTTACAGAGAAAGGTTGAACAAGTTAGGTCTCTATTCATTGGAGCGTAGAAGGTTGAAGGGGGATTTGATCGAGGTATTTAAAATTTTGAGAGGGATAGATAGAGTTGACGTGAACAGGCTGTTTCCATTGAGAGTAGGGGAGATTCAAACTAGAGGACATGATTTGAGAGTTAGGGGGCAGAAGTTTAAGGGAAACACGAGGGGGTATTTCTTTACTCAGAGAGTGATAGCTGTGTGGAATGAGCTTCCTGTAGAAGTAATAGAGGCCAGTTCAGTTGTGTCATTTAAGGTAAAATTGGATAGGTATATGGACAGGAAAGGAGTGGAGGGTTATGGGCTGAGTGCGGGTAGGTGGGACTAGGTGAGATTAAGGGTTTGGCACGGACTAGGAGGGCCAAGATGGCCTGTTTCCGTACTGTGATTGTTATATGGTTATATGGTTAAAGAAACCAATAGCTTGAGAATATGTTCAGATCTGGCTATCAATTTTTCTAAATGTCAGATAAGGAAAAGAGACTGAAAGAGTGTAACAAAATTTCTCTTGATGAATATAAATGAGTACACTGAAGTTGAAAAAAAGCTGCAGAAGGTTGCAAATTCAGCCAACTCCAACATGGGCACTAACCTTGCCAGCATTGAGGACATTTTCAAAAGGTGATGCCTCAAAAAGGCACTATTAAAGACCTCATTATTATCACCCAGGACATGCCCTCTTCTCAATGCTACGGTCAGGGAGGAGTTGGAAGAGCACGAGCACACATACTCAGCACTTTAAGAACAGCTTCTCCCCTCCACCATCAGATTTTTGAATGGACAATAAACCCAAGTACAACATCTTCTTTTTAATCATATAACAATTACAGCACAGAAACAGGCCATCTCGGCCTGTCTAGACCATGCCCAATGCTTACTCACACCTAGTCCCACTGACCCGCACTCAGCCCATAACCCTCCACTCATTTCCTGTCCATATACCTATCCAATTTTGCTTCAAATGACAATACCGAACCTTCCTCTACCACTTCTACTGGAAGCTCATTCTACACAGCTACCACTCTCTGAGTAAAGAAATTCCCCCTCGTGTTACCCTTAAACTTTTGCCCCCTAAGTCTCAACTCATGTCCTCTTGTTTGAATCTCCCCTACTCTCAATGGAAAAAGCCTATCCACATCAACTCTATCTATCCCCCTCATAAATTTTAAATACCTCTATCAAGTCCCCCCTCAACCTTCTACACTCCAAAGAATAAAGACCTAACTTGTTCAACCTTTCTCTGTAACTTAGGTGCTGAAACCCAGGTAACATTCTAGTAAATCTTCTCTGTACTCTACTTTGTTGACATCTTTCCTATAATTCAGTGACCAGAACTGTACATAATACTCCAAATTCGGCCTTACCAATGCCTTGTACAATTTTAACATTGCATCCCAACTCCTATACTCAATGCTCTGATTTATAAAGGCCAACATACCAAAAGCTTTCTTCACCACCCTATCTACATGAGATTCCACCTTCAGGGAACTATGCACCATTATTCCGAGATCACTCTGTTCTACTGCATTCTTCAATGCCCTACCATTTACCATGTAATTTGGATTATTCCTTCTAAAATGTAGCACCTCACTTATCAGCATTAAACTCCATCTGCCATCTTTCAGTCCACTCTTCTAACTGGCCTAAATCTCTCTGCAAACTTTGAAAACCTACTTCATTATCCACAACGCCACCTACCTTAGTATCATCTGCATACATACTAATCCAATTTACCACCCCATCCTCCAGATCATTAATGTATATGACAAACAACATTGGACCCAGTACAGATCCCTGAGGCACACCACTAGTCACCAGCCTCCAACCTGACAAACAGTTATCCTCCACTACTCTCTGGCATCTCCCAACCAGCCACTGTTGAATCCATTTCACTACTTCAATATTAATACCTAACGATTGAACCTTCCTAACTAACCTCCCGTGTGGAACCTTGTCAAAGGCCTTACTGAAGTCCATATAGACAACATCCACTGCTTTACCCACATCAACTTTCCTCATAACCTCTTCAAAAAATTCAATAAGATTTGTCAAACCTGACCTTCCACACACATCCATGTTGACTGTTCCTAATCAGACCCTGTCTAGCCAGATAATTATATATACCATCTCTAAGAATACTTTCCATTAATTTACCCACCACTGACGTCAAACTGACATGCCTATAATTGCTAGGTTTACTCTTAGAACCCTTTTTAAACAATGGAACCACATGAGCAATATGCCAATCCTCCGGCACAATCCCCATTTCTAATGACATTTGAAATATTTCTATCAGAGCCCCTGCTATTTCCTACACTAACCTCTCTCAAGGTCCTAGGGAATATCCTGTCGGGACCCAGAGATTTATCCACTTTTATATTCCTTAAAAGCACCAGTACTTCCTCCTCTTTAATCGTCATAGTTTCCATAACTTCCCTACTTGTTTCCCTTACCTTATACAATTCAATATCCTTCTCCTTAGTGAATACTCTTGCTCTCCTTTTGCACTAATTTCATTCAAATTTTCTTTAATATATTTCTTATTGTATTTTATAGATTTTAATTATGTATTGCAATGTACTGCTATCGCAAAACAACAAATTTTGCGACATTCAGTATGACAGTGATACTAAACCCAATTCTGAACCCAAATGCACAAATAAACTTCTTGAAAATTACAAATAACTAAATGCAGATTTTGTAAACCTCATTTTCTTCTGAAGGTCTTTGTATAGTTCCACGATTCTCTTGTATTGGTCAGTTAAGGACTGGTTCTCTTCTCGATACATTTTCTCCTGTTTAGCCGATTTTGCCAATAGTCTATTCAAAACATCATGTAACCTAGGAAGAATTCAAGAAAGGAAATATTTATTTAGAGGAGCCTTCATAGTGCTCTACAATTCCTACATTTTTAGTTCACATTGATCATGTGGATAGCCAGACGCTTTTTCCCGGGGCTGAAATGGCGAACACAAGGAGGCATAGTTTTAAGGAGCTTGGAAATAGATACTGAGGTGATGTAAGGGGTAAGTTTTCCCCACACAGAGTGGTGGGTGCATGGAATGCACTGCCAATGGCAGTGGTGGAAGCATAAATACAATAGGGTCTTTTAAGAGCCTCTTAGATAGGTACATGGAACTTAGAAAAATAGAGGGCAATGTACTAGGGAAATTCTAGGCAGTTTCTAGAGTAGGTTACTTGGCCAGCATAGCATTGTTGGTCGAAGGGCCTGTAATGTGCTGTAAACTACTATGTTCTGTTTTGTCATACTTGTAATGCTTTCTTCTTCAAATCCTTGTCACGCCCTAAATCAGACAACCTGTAGCTATTTTTAGTTCAAGTACTTTTGGAAGCTACATCGGTGCCTTTCTACTCTCCTTCAATATTCAGAAATTTCAGGGATAACATGACAATATATCATTAAACACCACCTTGAAAACTCAGTTAACAATTATGCATATTGGTCCTCAAGGTAAAATGTCTCACCAATTGATACTTCACTCTGTTTAATGAGATTATGCTAAGTATTCAGATATCCTGCCTTAAATTACCATGACTGAATATAAGAGAACATTGCTACTTTTTATTGTGTTTCATTTTGCTTTAAGACAAGTTGGATTCTGGCGTTTAAATCCAAGGTCCATTTAGAAGTCAGGATGAGGCATAAAGCTTGCTGCTTCATGATCATTTTCTTAAGAGTTGATGGAACAAAGAGAACAGGAGCAGCAGTAACAGATGGTCTTGCCACTTGAAGAAGAGGATCTCGAGAAAAGAAAGATGGCGCCTAGCAAAAACACAGCTACTTTTATACAATAGAGATTAGAAAAATCCCACTGTAATTGGAAAATTAGAATTATTCAATACTGCAATAATAAGTTAACCAATGAGAAAACACTAGCCACAAAATGATAAAAGTTTTTAAATTATACTTTGTATAGCCACTAAGAGCACATTAAACTGTAATGTATACATGGTGTAAGGCCTCCGTCATTCAGAGTTGACCATGGATGTTGTGTCCTAGCTGTCTAGATACACAAGCCTGGATAGTACGATATGGAGAGCAAGCTGTTGCTCATGTAGCAAGCTATCCACACATCTGATGAACCTAAGGTACCAGCAGCACCACAAGAGTTGTCAGAAAGGATTGAACTCAATATAGGACACCTTTGGTACTCCAGCTCCAGATTTTTCCTTCAGGATTTACTCCTGAAGCTTTCCCCGTGAGTGGGAACAGCCGCAAGGCAGCAGAGGTCTGAGATCAGAGTTTTTCTTCTCCTAGATGAGCTGCCACAGCTGACGAGCTCCATCTGCCCAAAGCAACTGGTTTTAAGGCACCAGTAACTCACCTTTTCCCCTTCTCCTCTCAGTGAAAATGGTTCCACTGGGCTTAGTAGCCAAACCAAACATGGTGGCCAGGAGCTGGACTTGGTTGACAGAGGCTATGAGGCACACGCCACTGGGAGCATTTAATAAGTAGTGGGAGCTTCTCTCCATTACATAGACTGGTAATCCAAGTAATCCAAGAAACTTCTGAGACATTTCACTGTACTAGTGCAACAATGGACACAAAAAAAGTCTATTTTGACAATGAAAGTTACTTATCAATGGGTTTTACAGGGACTGGTGATCCAAGTTGTCCTGTTCCATTGTGCCTAGTCTAAGGCAAACTACTTACCCATGCAGGAATGGCTCCAGCAAAATTGAAAACACACTTACCTGCAAATAACAGCTATATGACATGTTGAAGACCTGATTATTTTAAACGGCTATTGAAATCTCAAAGCAAACAGAGTAATTTGTTTGATTAATAAAGTCATAATCAGTAAAAGGACCCAGGAAGCAAGTTAATTAGTAACAGAACTTATTACACATTAAAGGAAAAGTTGGTGAGAACCTAATGATGCAAGCATGTAAAATTATAGTGGGTAAAGTGCTAGGACAAAATGCAGTACAAGAAATTGAAAAGGTATCACCCTCAAACAATATGATAAGTTGACATACTGATGACATGACACATGATGCAGAAGAGGTTTTTATGATAAACTGGAAAACGACAGCTTCTCTATCCAGGTTGACAAGCCAACAGGTTTCACCAATAAAGGTCATGTTGTAGCATTTGTAAGATTCATAAATGATGGTGAAATTCAAGAAAACTTATTCGGTTGTAAACAGCTGTCCAAAACAAGCAAAGGCAAATATATATTTAATGATTTGTCTTCATATCTGGAAACAAAAGGTCTGTCTTGGAGGAACTGTGTTGGCATCTGTATTGATGGTTTTATTTCTCTTGAAAAAAATCCAACACACTGCTTTTTTTTTTACAGAGAGGTGCTGATATCAAAAACTCTTTGAGATGAGATGTAAGTAGTTCTGGATGTTGCTACAAAAATGGTTAACTTTATTAAACGAAGACCAGTTCACTCAAGATTGTTTAAAAAAACTGAAAAACTGGACAAAGAGCATACATAAACCTGGTAGTGTAGCAGAGGAAAAGTTCTCAACAGGGTATTTGAGCTGAAAGGTGAATTGCATGAGTACATTCTCGAAAATAGTAGTGCAGATTTTGCTGAGTGTTTTGAAGATGAAGAATGGCTGCAGAAACTAGCCTACCTAGCAGACATTTTTCAGAGTGTGAACCAGTTGAATAAATCTCTGCAAGGCCTTGGAGAAAATGTTTTGATTTCCAGTGACAAGATTCTTGGATTTAAAAGGAAACTGAATCTTTGGGGAAAAAATCACGTTCTATATGGAAATCTTGAAATGTTCCTACTTTTGCTTGGGCCTGAGAGCGAGGAAGGATATCAGGAAGTCTCAAGTCTTATTGAAAACCACCTGGAAGAACAGCAGAACAAAACTGAACAGCATTTTTCCTCCCTCTCCAGGCAAGAGTATGATTGAGTGAGGGACCTTCTCTCAGAATCTTCTGCTCAGCCTGAGAAATTGACTTTGAGAGAAGAGGAAGAACTTTGTGAGATACAGCCTGATCATGCACTCAAGATGAGATTTAATGATCTGCTGATGGACAAGTTCTGGATTTCTGTGAAATTGGAGTATCCTACCATTCATAGGAAAGCAATGAACATTTTGCAGCAGTTTTTAAACTTCTTACCTGTGTGAGCAAACTTTTTCTTGTTTAGCAAGCATCAAGAGCAAAGATAGAAATCACCTCATTTCAGTTGTAGGTGAAATCTGTGTGCACTTATCTCAAGTTTGACCCAGAATTGAGTATTTGTGCAGCAAAAAAACAAGCACAGGTTTCACATGCTGGGCCTAAATTTGAGCCTGGCATGTCACTTAGTGAGATTTTTTCCCCCAAAGTCTTGTATAAAATTGTGTTTTAGGCTACATTTTTATTCATATTTCTTATAGTTTATAGTTTTTAATAACTTTACTATTCAACATTGTCAATAAATTTTCATGTTATAAATAACATTAATTAAAATAAATTTACAGTCTTTATTTAAATTAAATCTACCAAGCCTGCCTTTGGAAAAATTAAAACCCATTTTCACTTAAGCCAGTTATTTAACAAGTTAAGTTTGCCTTACATGTTTTCACCATTTATGAAGGGGAGGGAGGAGAAGAGATAACTTCGAGAAAGTAAGCTAAACTTAACTACAATTATCTTTAGATTATTATTTCTACAACTTACTGATAATGCTAATGTACCAGGAGCTGTAGATATAAGCAGGAGTTCCCTGAGACCTGAAAATTATTTCAGGGGTTCCTCCAGGGCAAAAAGGTTGAGAAAGGCTGGTGTAGAAGATTGGCAAAGATACAGCTCAATAAAGATCAGTTGCAGAGAAGTGGCAGATGGAGTTTAACCTAGATAAATGTGAGGTGTTGTACCTTGGTAGGGCAAATGCAAGGGCAAGATACTCAACAGTTTGCTAAGCAGTGTCCTTGGGATCCAAGTTCAGAGGTCATTGAAAGTGACTAAACAGGTCGATAAGGTGGTTAAGGAGGCTAATGGAATGATTGTTTTATTAGTCAAGGCATTGAGTTCAAAAGTCAAGAGGTTATTGCAACTTTATAAAACTCTAGTTAGGCCAGAGTGTCAGAAGGATTATGTACAATTCCGGTCACTACACTACAGGAAGGAGGTTGAGGCTTTGGAGAGGGTGCAGAAGAGGTTTACCAGGATGCTGCCTGGTTTAGAGGGCATGTGCTATCACAAAAAGCTGGATAACTTGTTTTCTCTAGAATGCCAGAGGCTAAGGAGAGATCTGATAGAGTTTTACAGAGTTATGAGAGGCATAGATAGACTGGACAGAGAGAATCTATTTCCCAGGGTTGAAATGTCTAATACCAGAGGGCATGCATTGAAGTTGAGAAGGGGTAGGTTCAAAGGAGGTGTGAGGGGTAAGATATTACACAGAGAATCACGGATGCTTGAAATGCACTGCCTGGTACAATGGTAGAGACAAATACATTGGAAGCTTTTAAGAGACATTTGGATAGGCACATGTATGTAAGGAAGATTGAGGGATACGGACATGGTGTAGGTAGGAGGGATCAGTGCTTGGGTGTTTTTGATTTGCTTTTTATCTGGTTTGGCACAACATTGTGGGCTGAATGGCCATTCCTGTGCTGTACTGTTCTATGTTCTACAAAAAAGCTTTTAGTGGTTTGAATGTGTATCAAAGACAACATGTGAATATTCCATAACATGTTCAGTTAAAATCACCAAGGATTATCAAGCCCCTTATTATCCAGTGGAATGTCTAGGGTATCTGATGTATCTGATGCACAAATACTGATTGCAATATCACCACTGATTACTTGCTTTGGATCAGGAGAAAACAGTCTGAAACAACCCTATTTGGGTCTTCCTGGCCTGCCCATTACAACTAAATACAATGTGAGATACAACATTTACCCACTAATCCTTTTGAACCAGAATATTAAACAATAATAAAAAATGATAATTCAATCACAAGGTGGGATATTAAGATCAAAGATGAGAAAACAAGACGGAGTATTTATGCTCAGTGTACACCTTTTGCACTAAACATGTTTTTGATCAGTAAAATTCGATATAAATTAATGTAACCTTGCAATCTTTCTCTTCAGTTGCAATTTTGTGATTGTGTTCTCCTCATCACGTTTCTTTAACACCTGGAAGTTATATTCAAGTTTCTCTTGATTTAGTTGATATGTAGCTTTCATCTGCTCCAGCTGCTGCTGTAGAACCTAAGTAAATATTAATTTTAAAAATGATATGCCTTTGTGCATAGCTTACAGAAGAGATGTAAACTAATTAATATTTTTCACGTCTAAGAGACAAGTTCTAATTGAGACAAACATATCTCTGTTGCTATGTGCACCATGCTTTGTTATAAAAAAGCCATATTAACCAGCTTCATCTTCAATTTCTCTGTGCTCTTCTGACTTCATCAATATCAACAGCAGAGACACAATATACAGTAATAAGGTGAGTGCGATTTATCGGATTCCTTAATGTTCTTATGACTGGGTGGTAATGGGGAAAACCTCCCACCATCTATTAAATGTTCCCAATGGCATGTGCCTCAAATAGCAACTGACAATCAAGACCAGCTCTTGGCCTTCACGTGAGGCTTAGATACTAAGTCCAAGTGAAACCGCTTCTACCAACAGGATAAGGGGCAAAGACTAGTTACCAGCATCTTAACACCAGTCGCTTCAGACAGATGGGGCTCGTCAGCCGCGGTTGGCAGCTCATTTAGGAGAAGAAAAACTCTGATCTCAAACCTCTGCTGCATTGTGGCTACACCCACTCATGGGGAGGCTTTTGGAGTAAATCTTCGGGGAAAAGACCGGAGCTGGAGTGCCTAAGCCAGTCCTACTTTGAGTTCAATGCTGACTGGCACCTCCTGTGATGCTGCTGGTACCAAACCATATTGGTCTCTGCTGTTCCTTTGGGTTCACCAGATGCAAGGAGTGGGGAGCCTACTACATGGGCAACAGCTTGCTCTCCATATTGTGCCACCCAGGCTTGTGTATCTAGACAGCTAGGACACAATATCCATGATTGACTCTGACCCTCAGAAACCTCACTCTCTCACTCAATTATCAGGTACCTCAGCACACGCTAATTTTAACTAAATAGACACTTAAAGACGGGACAACTGTCATTTTTAATACCTGCAGGAATCTCAAGTACCTATGTCAAGATGTTGTTCATCGACTATAGCTAAGCATTTAATACCATCATTCCCCCAAACCTGATTGCAGAACCTGGGCCTCTGTACCTCCCTCTGCAATTGGATCCTTGACTTCCCAACTGGAAGACCACAACCTGTGTGGATCGGTGACAACATCTCCTCCTCACTAACTATCAACACTGGTGCATCTCAGGGGTGTGTGTTTAGCCACTGCTCTACTCTCTATATAGCCATGACTATGTGGCAAGGCATAGCTCAAATACCATCTATGAATTTGCTGATGACACAACCATTGTTGGTAGAATTTCAGGTGGTGACAATAGGGTGTACAGGAGTGAGATATGCCAACTAGTGGAGTGGTGTCGCAGCAATAGTCTGTCACTCAACGTCAGTCAGACAAAAGAGCCGATTGTGGACTTCCAGAAGGGTAAGACGAAGGAACACATACCAATCCTCACAAAGGGATCAGAAGCGGAGAGAGTCAGCAGCTTCAAGTTCCTGGATGTAAGATCTCTGAGGATCTAACCTGGTCCCAACATATTGATGTAGTTATAAAGAAGGCAAGACAGTGGTTATACACTCAAAATTTTTTATTGATGTACCATGGAGAGCTTTCTGACAGCCTGCATCACTGTCTGGTATGTGGGGGGGGGGGGGGTGGCGAGATACGGCACAGGACCGAAAGGGAGTTGTAAATCTAGTTAGCTCCATCTTGGGCACTAGCCTACAAAGTACCCAGGACATCTTCAAGGAGTGGTGCCTCAAAAAGGCAGCATCCATTATTAAGGACCACCAGCACCCGGGGCATGCCCTTTTCTCACTGTTACCCTCAGGTAGGAGGTACAGAAGCCTGAAGGCACACACTCAGTGATTCAGGAACAGTTTCTTCCCCTCTGCCATTCAATTCCTAAATCGTCATTGAACCCTTAGACACTACCTCATTTTTTTTTAAATACATAGTTTTTCTGTTTTTGCACGATTTTTAATCTATTCAATATATGTATACTGTATAAAGTATACTGAATAAGATTTACTTTGTTTCATCTATATTCTGTATTGCATTGAACTGCTGCTACTAAGTTAACCAATTTCACATCACATGCCGGCGATAATAAACCTGATTCTGATTCATCTAGTATCTAATAGTATTACGTAAAAATCTTTACTTTATCCAGAAGCTCCTCTGAAGGACTACCAGTAAACTCTCTACATCCAAGCACATGGTGAGGCAGTAAATGCCAAGGACACAATGAGAATTGCTGACAGTCAGCAAGATTTCACTCCCTTGGGCCAGATACACTGCAAACCAGGAGACTGAGAATTCTGTAAACTGTACTTGTTTATTCATTTAGAAATACAGTGTGGAACTCATTCTGGCCAATGAGTTGCACTG
This sequence comes from Hypanus sabinus, assembly GCF_030144855.1. Taxonomy (NCBI): domain Eukaryota; kingdom Metazoa; phylum Chordata; class Chondrichthyes; order Myliobatiformes; family Dasyatidae; genus Hypanus; species Hypanus sabinus. The sequence continues at coordinate 41,490,509 of NC_082715.1, read as the reverse complement.
CCCAGCAACCCACTCATTTAACCCTGTACAAGACACTCTGTACAGCCAGTGGAAGGCTCTTTCCCCATCCACGGAGTCACTTGGTAAGCAAACACTTTATTCATATATCAACAAAAGCAAAATGGGGATTTCAATTTGTGGGCAACCCACATACCTCTACATCGGTCTGCAACTTCATTTTGATCATATTGTATTCCTCTGCATCTTGAACCCGCAACTGCTGAAGTTGATTCTCGTACTCCTCAGCTTTCTCCATTCTAACAACAAAATACTCCACCTGAGAAAATTTAAAAAACATTGCATATTGACTGAAAAATAAGCAATTCTTTCCTGGCAATTTTCCTACTTTGTGGAAAAGTTATATTTCTGATCTTTTACAGTACTGTGCAATTTATATTTTCTACAAAATGTTCCAAATGAAAAACGATGCGCAAATTGGAAAAAGCAATGAGGGGGAAAAAAACAAGCAAAAAATTCAATAATGTCATTTTCAGCAGCATTGTCCAACAGTACCGATTATATTGCCGATTTGTGCCCAAATGTTTCGCTTTGTTGTCAATCTATATCAGTGCCTCTTAGGATAACACAACATATGCCCATCTATTTCATCTTCATCTATTTCATCTTTTCCCTTGCACCTTATTGCCTACCTACTCTGCACTCTCTTAACTGTAACTGACACTTCATTCTGAATTCTGTTATTGCTTTTCCTTCTGTACTATTTTGATATATTTGTGCCTCAGAGCAACCTGCATGGTTAGCATGCAAGTCAAAGCTTTTCACCTGATCTTGGTACATGTGACAGCAATATACACATTGCTTTGGAGTACAATGGAAATTGTGTCTATTCATGACCCACGTGTTTCTATAAACCTAATACCCTCACAAGACATTGTAAAATAGGCAGATGAGGCTGGGTTTGACAAAGCAGGCCAGAAGAATGTGGTAGTTATTGGAACGAGCTTACAAGTGAGGATCTATCAAGATCATGAACAGAGATTGTAAAAGAATGTTCCAATATTGCACTGGCACTGAAATAACTGCATATAATGAGGCTTTCAGAGGTCATATCTGGATTTAGTGTAGGTCTCTGGGTCTCCAGCTCTCAATGCCACATACCTAGCCCTCAGACCATGAATCCCCTGGGTCATAGTGGGTTTCTGGTTTGGGAAGTCCTGAGATGGTTCTGTGGGCACCTGTACTCGACCAAGCAGGTCTTATATCAAGAGTAAAAGGGAGGTGAGTGTTAATATTGGACAGTTGGAAAATGATACTGGTGACGTAGTAATGGAGACAAAGAAATGGCAGATGAACTTACAAGTACTTTGCAGTCGTCTTCACTGTGGAAGATGCAAGCAGCTTGACAGAAATCTATGAGTGCCAGGGAGCAGGTGTGAGTGCCATTGCCATTACAAAGGAAAATATGCTAGACAAACTCAAAGGTCTTGAAGGGGATAAGTCACCTGGACCAGATGGACTACATCCCAGAGTCCTGAGAGAGGTTGTTGAAGAGATAATTAGTGCATTGGTCATAATCTTTCACTTAATTCTGGCATGGTCCCAGAGGATAGGAAAATTGCAAATGTTTCTCCACTCAGGGAGGAAGCAAAAGAAATTATAGGCCAGTTAGCCTAATCTCACTGGTTCGAAAAGTGTTGGAGTCTATTATTAAGGATGTGGTTTCTGGGTAATCAGAGACTAATTATAAAATAAGTCAAAGTCAGCATGGTTTTTGAGAAGGGAGATCTTGCCTGACAGATCTGTTAAGAATTCTTTGAGGAAGTAACAAACAGGGTGGACAAAGCAGAGGCTTGGGATGTCATTTACTTGGATTTAAAGAAAGCACTTGATAAGGTGCCACACGAGACTGCTTAACAAGGTAGAATCCTATGGTGTTACAGAAAAAATACTGGCCTGGAAACAGGAATAGCCTCCTGGCAGGAGGCAGTGAGTGGTACTAAAGGGGGCCTTTTCTGGTTGGCTGCCAGTGACTAGTGGTGTTCCTCAGGAGTCAGTATTGGGAATGCTACTTTTCCCATTGTTTGTCACTGATTTTAGAAAATGGAATTAATGGCTTTGTGGCAACATTTGCAGATAATATGAAGATAGGTGGAAGGGTAGGTAGGACTGAGGAAGCAATGCAATTACAGCAAGACCGAGACAAATTGGAAGAATGGGCAAAAGTAGCAGATGGAATACAGTGTTGGGAAATGCATTTCAGTAAGAGGAATAATAGTGCAGACTCTGATCTAAAGGGGGAGAAGGTTCCAACATCAGAGGTGCAAAGGGACTTAGGAGACCTCGTGCAAGACTCCCAGAAGATTAATTTACAGGCTGTGACTGTGGTAAAATAGGCAAATACAATGTTGGCATTTATTTCAAGAAGAACAGAATACAGAAGCAAGGAGATAATGTTGAGGCTTTACAAGACACTGGTCAGGACACACTGTATTGTCAACAGTTTTGGGCCCCATATCTCAAAAAGGATGCGTTGTCATTGGAGAGAGTCCAGAGGAGGTTCATGTGGAGGATTCCAGGAATGAGGGGGTTAACATATGAGGAGCGTTTGGCAGCTTTGGGCCTGTACTCACTAGAATTTAGAAGAATATGGGAGAATCTCATTGAAACGTACCAAATGTTAAAAGTGGAGGTGGAGCAGATGTTTCCTCTGGCGGGGGTAAGCAGAAAAAGAGGGCATAGTCTCAAAATTGAGTAGTGACCTTACAGAACATAGTTAAGGATTTTTTTATATAGCCAGAGAGTAGCCAATCTGTGGAATGCTCTGCCACAGACTGCGGTGGAGACCAATTCTGTGGGTATACTTAAAGCAGAATTTAATAGTGTCCTGATTGGTCAGAGCATCAACGGATCTGTCTAGAAGGCAGGTGTACGGGGTTTAGTGGGATCCGGGATCAACCATGATAGAATGGCAGAGCAAACTCAATGCGCTGAATGGCCTAATTCTGCTTCTATGTCTATGGTCTTGATGAAGTCTGTGACAATTGTGGCATTCATTCCGAACCACAGATACAGAGTAGCCCTGTATGTGCTCCTCCACCTCCCTTGACATACCTTCATGGTCACTTGAAGACATTATGTCTTTAGCCATTTAATTTCAGATCAGATAATCAAAATTTTATGTTATTGTTTCAGATACTTGGATTAATACATTTTTAAGTCTTTTTGACTACAACCTTGTGAGCTCCAGATTATGAAAGTGATCTTAAACAGTGAAACTGGAGTGAAGGGACATCTGGAGAAATTTAAATCTTTGTGGTAATCAGATTACTAATTGTAAACTGTCTTGACAATCTCTTAATTAAATTTCAGGTATAGCAAAGTGAGTATATAAAATGTCCTTCAAACACTGTCACAAACCAAGCAACAATGATGTTTAGCTGCCCCCATCACTGGCTATCATGTCAGCTTTTTAAAGTCTTAAGAATTTTTTTTGCAGACCAACACGTGATCCAGACACTCATTTTTGTAATGGGACCTTCAATTAATTCTCTCACTAATTTAAAATCCTGCTTGCAAATGTTGACTATAACCAATATTAATTAATAATCTATATTGTTTGAATTTTAAATGCACTTCAAAAATTCTTAATTTTTTTCTGTAAGTAGTGTTACGAACCCCGTAACTGGGTCACTTACCAGCAAACATACAGATAATATACATCGTCAATACTAAATCTAAAAGCGTGGGTATAATAACAATCAATAAGAAATAGCTCTATCGTTATCTAGGGGATAATGTATTGTCCAATGGAAATATAAAAGTCACTGTTATTTCATTCAAGCTGCAGCATTTTGGGTTTAAGAGAGAGACTGTTTAAACTTGCCCAGGTCTTTTATGATGCCAATCCTTTGAGTCGGGGGAGTTGGTTTCCCTGTTGTTAGCTACAAGCCGTTTTCTGTGGTACCAGCCACCAGTCCCAGGCAACAGAACTGAACGCACATGGCCTCCTTCAAATGGCTTCCTGCTATTACGGGAGCGCTAGTGTTTCTTCTGGTGCGTCTGAGGGGCTGTTCCCACAGACCCTCTTTTATCCTGACTCACAGGGTGGTAGATGTCAATCAGGTTGGGGGTGATGTAATCTCTCCCTCAACCAGCCCACTTTGCCTGAGGGCTTCCACGTAGTACAGTCTCCAATCCACAAATTCGCCTTCCGGAGACAATGGCCATGTCCCATAGCTTTATATCGCCGGGGGAACGAGACATTCTGCACGTCTCTCTCTCTCATTTCCTGGGTCCCCTGACCCAACCCAACAGTGATCTTGCGATTCTCACAAAGGAGGGGGCTGCAGGCATAACAGTAGACAATAAATACTAAGTATTCACCTCTTTGTCTTTTCGTATCTGCATTTTCTTTTCCCACATTAACAGATTATTTTTCATCAGTTCGTGGCGTTCCAGCTGAAAGGCTTTCTGTTAATAACAGAAATGAAAATAGATAATCTACAATTTAAATCTATACCATTCAAAGGCAAGCATGATAAATCATTTTACAAATAGATTTGTTTTTATTTTAATAATTATCAGGACTGTTAAAGAAGAAGGATTTGTTTGCAGAAAAGAACACAAAGGATTGATAAAGGAAAATAATCAAACTTCTTTGAAAAATGAGGTAAAAATCTGTTAATACTAAACAAAAAAATGGCAAACTAATACCTGAACCATTTATCAGAACTGTAAAATTGGGAGGAAATGGGAATCTGGAATTTCACATCACTAAAGTTAAGAATAAAAGTATGGAGCAAACACGAGGAAATCTGCAGATGCTGGAAATTCAAACAACACACACAAAATGCTGGTGGAACACAGCAGGCCAGGCAGCATCTATAGGAAGAAGCACTGTCGACGTTTCGGGCCGAGACCCTTCGTCAGGACTAACTGAAGGGAAAGATAGTAAGAGATTTGAAAGTAGGAGGGGGAGGGGGAAATGCGAAATGATAGGAGAAGACCGGAGGGGGTGGGGTGAAGCTGAGAGCTGGAAAGGCGATTGGCAAAAGTGATACAGAGCTGGAGAAGGGGAAAGATCATGGGATGGGAGGCCTCGGGAGAAAGAAAGGTGTGGAGCACCAGAGGGAGATGGAGAACAGGCAGGGTGATGGGCAGAGAGATAAAAAAACAAACAACTATGTCAGGGATGGGGTAAGAAGGGGAGGAGGGGCATTAATGGAAGTTAGAGAAGTCAATGTTCCTGCCATCAGGTTGGAGGCTACCCAGCCGGTATATAAGGTGTTGTTCCTCCAACCTGAGTGTGGCTTCATCTTGACAGTAGAGGAGGCCATGGGTAGACCTATCAGAATGGGAATGGGACGTGGAATTAAAATGTGTGGCCACTGGGAGAACCTGCTTTCTCTGCCAGACCGAGCGTAGGTGTTCAGCGAAACGGTCTCCCAGTCTGCGTCGGGGACTCCATAAAAGTATGGAGAGCAGAATAGCCAAGTATTCACCCCTTCTGTGTTGCATTGTGCTTTAAAAGAGTTTCAAACTGAGCACATGTGAATCAGTACCATTTTGTTTCAATATGTACATTTAATGTCAGAGAAATATATACAATACACATCCTGAAATTCTTTTGACAGGTTTGGATTTACCAAGCTATTCCTTTCATAATCTCATTTGCCTGGTCTCTGATATGATGAGCAATTCACCAATTCAATTTGCTCTGAACCTGCCTCAGGATCCCTGACAGGCAGAGTGCTCCGTCAACCTGTAAAGCAGATGGTTACAGATCTCAAAATATCAGAGAAGAATAAACACCCCTATTCAGTTAAATAAAAAGGCAAGCAGAAAGCAAGAAGCTATAGGGTTAGGTATCCTAATGTGTTATTGGGAACATGTAGGAATGTATCATTAAGGTAACAATAACAGGAATTTTACAAGATCGTAATACAGTCAAGCTGGGTTAAAATGATATTGCAAAAGTAAAATCATGTTTGACGGATTTATTACACTTCTTTGTCAGTATAATGAGTAGGTGGATTTAAAGACCATGGAAGTTTTCACGATTGCCATTGATTTCAGTTTTACCAAAACACTTCAATAGCATCGTCCTCAGTAAAAATGTTGCCTTGATGTTATGAGCAGTTACTCTGATCTCAACACTGGAATACATTTCTTTGGGCTGTTATGAATGTACCACAGCTCTGAGGGGCTGAAAGGGTGGGAGCAGCCCCTTCCTTCTGGAAAATCGCAAGATCACTATTAATTCGGGTCTCGGACCCAGGAAATGAGAGACAATGCAACAGTTTTAACCATTGTTCTTAGAGACACCTGTGTGAATTGCATGTCCCTGCTACGTGACAGCTACCAGGGACATGGACACCCTCGGGCAATGTGGGGGTGGGGATTGCATCATCCTACTTTGATGGACATCTACAACTCTGTAAGTCAAGATAAAAGGGGACTGCAGGAGGCGGTACCCCAGCGATGCACCAGAAGGACACACCATCGCTCAGTGCTCCCGTGCTAGCGGGAAGCATTCAAAGCCACGTGCGTTCCGTTTCTCCTTTGCCTGGGGAGCGGGTGGCTGATAACACCGAAAAGGACTTTGAACTAACAACAGGGAACCAACGCTCCCCTGATTCAACGGAGTTGCTTCATAAAGACCCAGGCAAGTTTTCCTTTTCTCACCAATCTCTCTCAAATACGTGAAACCCAGCGATTCCCAAAAGGCTGAAGCCTGCAGACTTCTAAGTGACTTTTATATTTCCAACGGACAATCTATTATCCCCTAGACAACAGTAGAGCTTATTTCTTAATAACGATTATTACGATACCCGTGATTTAGATTGAGTATTGACGACGTATATTATCTGAATGTTTGTATTAACCTTACTTTTGTGCCCCCTTTTATAAATAAAAACGTTTGAAAATAGTGCCATCAGACTTCAACAGACTTCTCTATCTTTGCTGGTAAGTGATCCAGTTACGGGCCAAGACTATGATCATTTGAGAGCCAATTTGTCCTTGAAAGAACCAAATGGGCATCACTAGCAGATTACTGAAGGCTGAGTTCAGTTTGACAGAATTGTTGAAAACACATTCCCTCAATTGGCCGATAACTGGGCTGACAGCAACCGGGCAACAATTAGCCAATTTTAATTTGCTCTGCTCTTTGCGAGCAATAAAGCTCTGAGCAATTTACCCACACCGTCAAGTAAGTATCAGTGTTATATCCGCACTGGAACAACTCATTTGGGCACTCTCAATAACTTACATATTTTAACCCTCCAGAAGGAGTACATGATCTAGCAATGCCCATAATTATTTTGGAAGTGCAAAATTAACAGACTTTGTACAGATTACCTGGAATTAAGAAAATAATGATGTGGAATTTTTCTCAGGTGAAATAAAAAAGGTATCAAAAGCCTTTAGCCAATCTCTCAAACTTTTCATGATACTTAGTCACCTTAGGATATATTGTACGAGATCCAATGTATAAACAGGAATCTACAACTACTGTACATGGTAGTAACAAGATACTATTTTTAAACTGACTTCGATCAAGATATTTGGTAGACCAGACCATAAGGAATAACCCTTTTGCTGATGCTTAAAAAAACAAAATAGAAGAATAGATGAGGTCACAGAAGTGTGTTCTCAGAAGTGTCAGATTACACTTGTATTCAAGTATATGGGATGGGATCTGAAGTCACTATCTTCTGATTCTGACATAGCTGAGCAAAGGAAATACACTAAACATGATTCATATTCTGTGAATGATTTTTAATTGTGATGTTGCTACCCTCCAGAGATTTTAAATCAGCTTTTAACATAAAATGGACAATCTAGAATATCAGTGATATAGGATATCTGCATTGCGATCTAGTACAACTGCCTGCAAATCTGTGGACAAAGACAATAGACAGTAGTTGCAGGAGTAGGCCATTTGGCCCTTCTAGCCAGCACCACCATTCACTGTGATCAGGGCTGATCATATACAGTTAGTACCCCGTTCCTGCCCTCTCGCTATATCCCTTGACCCCGCTCTCTATAAGAGCTCTACCTAACTCTCTCTTGAATGCATCCAGAGAGACTTAGCCTCCACTGCCTTCTGGGGCAGAGCATTCCACATATCCACCACTCTGGGTGAAAAAGTTTTTCCGCATGTCTGTTCTAAATGGCCTACCCTTTATTCTTAAACTGTGGCCTCTAGTTCTGGACTCACCCATCGGGAACATGCTTCCTGCCTCCAGTGTGTCCAATCCCTTAATAATCTCATATGCTTCAATCAGATCCCCTCTCATCCTTCTAAATTCCAGTGTATACAAGCCCAGTCGCTTCAATCTTTCAACATATGACAGTCCCGCCATTCCGGGAATTAACCTTGTGAACCTACGCTGCACTCACTCAATAGCAAGAATTTCCTTCCTCAAATTTGGAGACCAAAATTGCACACAATACTCCAGTTGGGGTCTCACCAGGGCCCTGTACAGCTGCAAAAGGACCTCTTTACTCCTATACTCAATTCCTCTTGTTATAAAAGCCAGCATGCCATTAGCTTTCTTCACTGCTTGCTGTACCTGCATGCTTGCTTTCATTGACTGATGTACAAGAACACCTAGATCTCGTTGTACTTCCACTTTTCCTAACTTGACTCCATTTAGATAGTAATCTGACTTCCTGTTCTTGCCACCAAAGTGGATCACCTCACATTTATCCACATTAAACTACATCTGCCATACATTTGCCCACTCACCCAACCTGTCCAAGTCACCTTGCATTCTCATAACATCCTCCTGACATTTCACACTGTCACCCAGCTTTGTGTCATCAGCAAATTTGCTAATGTTACTTTTAATCCCTTCATCTAAATCATTAATGTATATTGTAAACAGCTGTGGTCCCAGCACCAAACCTTGCGGTACCCCACTGGTCACAGCCGACCATTCTGAAAGGGACCCATTAATCACAACTCTGTTTCCTGTCAGCCAGCCAATTTTCAATCCATGTCAGTACTCTGCCCCCAATACCATGTGCCCTAATTTTGCCCAGTAATCTCCTATGTGGGACTATCAAAAGCTTTCTGGAAGTCCAGGTACACTACATCCACTGGCTCTCCCTTGTCCGTTTTCATAGTTACATTCTCAAAAAACTCCAGAAGATTAGTCAAGCATGAATTTCCCTTCATAAATCCATGCTGACTCGGACTGATCCTTCTACTGCTATCCAAATGTGTTGTAATTTCCTCTTTTATAATTGACTCCAGCATCTTTCCCACCACTGACGTCAGGCTAACTGGTCTATAATTCCCTGTTTTCTCTCTCCCTCCTTTTTTGAAAAGTGGGACAACATTAGCCACCCTCCAATCAGCAGGAACTGTTCCTGAATCTATAGAACATTGGAAAATGATTACCAATGGGTCCACGATTTCTAGAGCCACCTCTTTAAGTACTCTGGGATGCAGACCATCAGGTCCCGGGGACTTATCAGCCTTCAGACTCAACAGTCTATCCAACACCATTTCTTGCCTAATATAAATTTCTTTCAGTTCATCCTTTACCCTTGTTCCTTTGGCCACTATTACATCTGGGAGATTGTTTGTGTCTTCCCTCGTGAAGACAGATCCAAAGTACCTGTTCAAGGGCAATGCTGGTTTCATTACCTTATTTACCAACATTCAACATACTACTTATATTTTATCAGAGGTTGAATACAGTTTCCTTATCTGTGTTTGAACACAATTTTCTTGGCTTCCTTCACATAATTTAAAAGTGCTATTTGAAGTTTGCCAAATCACACAAAAAAAGACTGGTTCTGTATGAATACAGGTTTACCCAGCTGCTCTGTATTATCAGACTAGATGCTTTAATCAGCTGCCACTTTCTGAATAAATACAAGAGTGCCCTGTGAAATACACCACCTTTTTCACAACCATAAACAGGCCTTAACATGTGTAATGACTTTGGATTGCAACTCCTGTCCTAATATCCGCCTTAAAAGATCAACAGCAGATGCAATTTCTCTGACTCTTCACTCTGTTCTGATCCATCTGGGCAAAAGGAACTCATATGACAGGCTTCTGTTCATTGACTGCAGATTCAAGACCTGGGCCTCCGCACCTCTATAGCAACTGGATACCCAACTTTGGCAGAGCTCAATTAACAAGGATTGTTAACAAAACCTCCTTGTTGGTCATCAACACAGACCATATGCTTAGCCCCTTGCTCCACGCTCTATACACACAACTATGTGGCTAAGTACATCTCCAATGCCACCTTTAAATTCATTGGTGACACTACTGTTGTTGGATGAATTACAGATGGTGATGAGTTCCCTTACTGGAGTGAGACAGGACACCTGTTTAAGTGGTGCTGCAGCAACAACCTCTCACTCAACATCAGCAAAAATCAAAGACAGCGGTAGACTCAGCTACATCACGGGCATATTCCTCCCCTCCACTGGTAGTGCCCACAGGTGACACGGGCTCAAGAAGGCAACACCTACCAAAGATTCCCACCATATCCCACTTTCACACAGCTATTACTGGGCAGAAGGGACAATAGCCTTAGATTCCACACCAGCAGTTACAAGAACACATGGCACTGCTGATCAGAGGTAATGTCATGGCTGCAGAAAAGGAGGAAGTCATGGAGGGATTGTCTACTGAGTCTCTGCGGGTGGAAGTGAGAAACAGGAAGGGGTCAGTAACTCTACTGGGTGTTTTTTTTTATATACCACCCAATAGTAATAGGGTCATCGAAGAGCAGATTCTAGAAAGGTGTAATAATAAGAGTGTTGTCATGGTGGGAGATTTTAATTTCCCAAATTTTGACTGGCATCTCCCTAGAGCAAGGGGTTTAGATTGGCTGGAGTTTATTAGGTGTGTTCAGGAAGGTTTCCTGACACAATATGTAGATAAGCCTACAAAAGGAAAGGCTGTACTTCATCTGGTATTAGGAAATGAACCTGGTCAGGTGTCAGATCTCTCTGTGGGAGAGCATTTTAGAGATAGTGGTTGGAGAGGGATAGGAACAGACAAGTTCGGAAAGTGTTTAATTGGAGTAAGTGGAAATATTAAGCTATCAGGCAGGAACTTGGAAGCATAAATTGGGAACAGGCATTCTCAGGGAAATATATGGCAGAAATGTGGCAAATGTTCAGGGGATATTTGTGTGGTGTTCTGCATAGGTACATTCCAAAGACACAGGGAAAGGATGGGAGGGTACAGGAACTTTGGTGTACAAAGGCTGTTGAAAATCTAGTCAAGAAGAAAAGCTTAAGAAACGTTCAAAAAATCTAGGCAGCAATAGAGATCGAGAAGGTTATAAGACTAGCAGGAAGGAGCTTAAGATTGAAATTAGGAGAGCCAGAAGGGGCCATGAGAAGGCCTTGCGAGCAGGATTAAGGAAAACTCCAATGCATTCTACAACTATGTGAAGTGCAAGAGGACAAGACGTGAGAGAATAGGACCAATCAAATGTGACAGTGGGAAAGTGTGTATGGAACCGGAGGAGATAGCAGACATACTTAACAAATACCTTGCTTCAGTAGTCACTACAGAAAAGAATCGTGGCGATTGTAGGGATGACTTGCAGTGGACTGAAAAGCTTCAGCATATAGACATTGAGAGGATGTGCTGGAGCTTTTGGAAACCCTCAAGTTCGATAAGTCACCAGGACCAGATGTGATATACCCTAGGCTACTGTGGGAGGCAAGAGGAGATTGCTGAGCCTCTGGCGATGATCTTTCCATCATCAATGGGGATGGGAGAGGTTCCGGGGGATTGGAGGGTTGCAGATGTTGTTCCCTTATTCAAGAAAGAGAGTAGAGATAGCCCAGGAAATTATAGACCAGTGAGGCAGGATCCTGAGAGGCAGGATTTATTAACATTTGGAGGGGTGTAATATATGATTAGGAATAGTTAGTATGGCTTTGTCAAAGGCAGGCGTGCCTTACGAGCCCGATTGAATTTTTTGAGGATGTAACTAAACACATTGATGAAGGAAGAGTAATAGATGTAGTGTCCATGGATTTCAGCAAGGCATTTGACAATGTAGTTCATGCAAGGCTTATTGAGAAAGTAAGGAGGCATGGGATCCAAGGGGACATTGCTTTGTGGATCCAGAACTGGCTTGCCCACTGAAAGCAAAGAGTGGTTGTAAATGCGTCATATTCTGCATGGAGGTTGTTCACCAGTGGGGTGCTTCAGGAATCTGTTCTGGGACCCCTTCTCTTCATGATATTTATAAATAGCATGGATGAGGAAGCAGAGGGATGGGCTAGTAAATCTGCTGATGACACAAAGGTTGGTGGTGGTGTGGGTAGTGTGGAGGGCTGTCAGAGGTTACAGTGGGACATTGATAGGGTGCAGAACTGGGCTGAGAAGTGGCAGATAGAGTTCAACCCAGTAAGTGTGAGATGGTTCATTTTGCTAGGTCAAAATATGATGGCAGAATATAGTATTAATGGTAAGACCCTTGGCTGTGCAGAGGATCAGAGGACACTCAAAGCTGCTGCACAGATTGACTCTGTGGTTAAGAAGGCATATGGTGCATTGGCCTTCATCAACCATGGATTGAGTTTAAGAGCCAAGAGGCAATGTCACAGCTATATAAGACCTTGGTCACACCCCACTTGGAGTACTGTCATCATTTCTGGTCACCTCACTACAGGAAGGATTTGGAAGCCACAGAAAGGGTGCAGAGGAGATTTACAAGGATGTTGCCTGGATTGGGGAGCATGCCTTATGAGAATAGGTTGAGTGAACTTGGCCTTTTCTCCTTAGAGCAGTGATGGATGAGAGGTGTCCTGATAGAGGTATATAAAATGATGAGAGGCATTGATCGCGTGGACAATCAGAAGCTTTTTTCCAGGGCTGAAATGAATAAAACGAGAGGGCACAGTTTTAAGGTGCTTGGAAGTAGATACAGAGCAGATGCCAGGGGTAAGTCGTTTTTTTAAAAAACGCAGAGTGGTGAGTGCGTGGAATGGGCGGCCAGCAACAGTGTTGGAAGCGGATATGATAAGGTCTTTTAAGAGACTCCTGGATGGGTATATGGAGCTTAGAAAAATAGACTATGAGTAACCGTAGGTAATTTCTAAAGTAAGTACATGTTTGGCATGGCATTGTGGGTCAAATCGCCTGTATTGTGCTGTAGGCTTTCTATGTTTTTTTAACCATAATCATTACAATATTATCACAATGATCACTTTGCATTAAAATTAGACTTGCTTTTTGTTCTAATCATGTTCATTTTATAGAAAGATGTGCATAATTTATGTTTTTCTTCTGGATGCTGCTTATATGATGGAACATGCTTGTGCTGCTACCGCAAGTAAGTTTTTCATTGCACCTGGGCATACACGTACTTGTAAATATGGCAATAAACCTGACTGTCTACACAAATGGAAGGGAAGAAAAAGGTTTAGTACCTCTATCTCCTTCATTTCCATTCTGTAGGACTTGGTTATGGTCTTTATTTGACCTTCCATACGTTCCAACAGCAAGTCAATATCTTCAGCAGATTTCTTTAGATCCTTTACATAACGATCATCACTCAGCTTTAGCTCCTGCAAAATCAAATCAAATAACATTAAAACATCACCATTTGTGGAATATTTATTATCCCTTCGATCAACTTTTTAAACAGAAGTTGCCCGAACAGCATGTTAATATAGCAAAACAATAATCATAGATTTGTAAACACACGAGATCCAGCAGATGCTGAAAATCCCAAGTAACACAAAAACTGCTGGTGGAACTCAGCAGGTCAAGCAGCATCTATGTGAACTGTTGATATTTCAGGCCAAGACTCTTCTTCAGAACTGGAAAAGGAGGAAAAAGATGCCATATTAAAAAGGTGTGGGGAAGGGAAGGAGGACTAGCTAGAAGGTTATATGTGAAACCAGGTGCATGGATATATGCCTGGAAGGATATTAGTGGGGAAGGACAAATGGACCATAGCAGGAGCGATCCCTGCTGAAAGCAGAGAGCAGGGTTAGGTAAAGATGTATTTGATGGTAGATGGCTTAAGTTATGGAAAATAATGTGCTGGATGAAATGGTGGTTGTTCTTTGTGGACTTGGACTGTTCTCGGTTAGAAAACTGAAACATGGTGGCAATGTGTCAATATGAATGGAGTCCCATCACCAACTAAAAAGGCGCCTGCGAAACGTTATCATTCATTATAAAGTTCCCATAAATATGTTGTCCACGTTATAATGCTTTACAATGTAAATGATTCCAGTTTTGAATGGCTTGTTATATGAAGAGCATTCTTTGGCTCTGGGCCTGTATTCACTGGAATTCAGAAGAATGACAGGTGACCTCATTGAAACCTATTGAATGGTGAAAGACCTTGATAAAAGTGGATGTGGAGAGGATGTTCCCTATGGTGGGAGAGTCTAAGACCAGAAAACACAGCCTCAGAATAGACGGGTGTACTTTTAGAAAGGAGTTGAGGAGGAATTTCTTTAGCCACAGGGTGGTGAATCTGTGGAATTCATTTTTGCAAGCAGCTGCGGAGGGCAAGTTTGTATGTACATTTAAGGCAGAGGTTGATAGATTCTTGATTGGTCAGATTCTTGAAGGGATTATGATAGGGGTATTGGGGGGGTGGGGAGGAGAGAGGCAAGAGATTGGGGCTAAGAGGAAAATTGGACCAGCCATGATGAAATGGCAGAGCAGACTCAGTGGGCTAAATGACTTAATACTGCTCCTGCGTCTTCCGGTAATATGCAATGTCCACTTGGGTTTTCCTTCTCAAGCGAAACTCTGGGATTGAGGATGATTTGCTTTATCCATTTTGAGATTCTGAAGAGGTTAATGAGGCCATTGTGGGAAACAATAACTGCTCTACACAATGCACAAGAGGTGTCTGATACTGTAAGTGATGGAGTAGTTCATGAGTCAGGTGCTCCTTCACTCACTTACGAAGAATTTTTCTTTGCTTCTGATAAATAGTCTTGAGGTTCTCAATACCAAGTCAAATGCTGTCTAGAGCCTGAGCTGAAAAGACAAAAGCCCATATAAACAGGTAACTGGCAGGATAGACTGGTTCAATGACAAGACATGAGTGGCAATAGCTTTGAATGGGGCAAAGGTAAAAAGCATAAAGTCATAGAGTATGGAAACAGGTCCCTCCACAGCCAGATATGCACAACTACCAAGTTATAATGATGGAGTCATAGAAAAGTACAGCACAGAAACAGATCCTTCAGCCCATCTAGTCTGTGCTGAACCATTTACACTGCCTCCTCCCATCGACCTGTTTTCCATACCCTTACCATCCATGTACCTGTCCAAACTTCTCTTACAACATTGAAATCGTGCTCACATCCACCACTTCTACTGGCAGCTCGTTCCGCATTCTCACAACACTCTGAATGAAGAGATAGCCCTCATGTTCTCCTTAAACTTTTCATCTTTAATCCTTAACCTATGACCTCTGGTTTTAGTCCCACCCAATCTCAGTGGAAAGAGCCTGCTTGCACTTACTCTATCTTTACCCCTCAATTTTGTATACCTCTATCAACTCTCTTCTTAATCTTCAATATTCCAAGGAATACAGTCTTAACCTATTCAATCTTCCATTATAACTCAGGTCCTCCATACCCAGAAACATCCTTGTAAATTTTCTTTGTACTGTTTCAACCTTATTTACATATTTCATGCAGATAGATGACCAAAATTGCGCACAGTACTCCAAATTAGGCCTCACCGATGTCTTATACAACTTCAATGTAACATTCCATCTCCTGTACTCACTACTTTTGATTTTTGAAAGCTGATGTGCCAAAAGATTTCTTTATAACCCTATCTACCTGTAATGCCATATTCAATGAATTATGGACCTGTATTCCCAGATCCCTTTGTTCTATCACACTCCACAGTGCCTTACTATTCACTACGCAAGATCACAACTCACTGCATTAAATTCCAATTGCCATTTTTTCAGCTCGTCCAGATCCTACTGCAAGCCATGATAACCATTCTCACTGTCCACTACACCCCAATCCTGGTGTCATTGTTAAATTTGTTAATACAGTTAACCACATCATCTAGATCATTGATACATAACAATGGACCCAGTACTGATCTCTGCAGCACTCCACTGGCCACAGGCCTCCAGTCAGAGGCAACCATGTACTACCACTCTCTGGCTTTTCCCACAGTCAGTATCTAATCCAACTTACTATCTCATGTTGAATACTGAGCAACTGAACCTTCTTGGCCAACCTCCCATGCAGGGCCTTGTCAAATGCCTTGCTAAAGACCATGTAAACAACGTCCACTGCCTTGCCTTCATTAACTTTACTGGTAACTTTCTTGAAAAACTCTAAGATATGGTTAGACATGACCTACAATGCACAAAACCATGCTGACTATCCTCAATCAGTCCATGTCTATCCAAATCCATATACATCTGGTCCCTCTAAATAACTTCCAATAACTTTCTCGGAACAACATTGGCTATCCTCCAATCCTCTGGTACCTCACCTGTTGCTAAGGATGATTTAAATATCTATACTAGGCCACCTGCAATTTCTACACTTGCCTCTTTGTCAGGCCCTGAGGATTTATCACCAACTACACCAACTTGCCTCGAGGCAGCAAACACCTCCTCCTCTGTAATCTGTATAGGGTCCATGAAGTTGATGTTATTTTGCCTCACTTTTATAGATTCTGTCCATCTTCTGACTAAATACAGAAGTAAAAAAATTATTTCACATCTCCCCCATCACTTTTGGCTATGCACATGGATTACCATTCTCATCTTCCTGAGGACCAATTTTGTCCCTTGCAATTCCTTTGCTCTTAACATACCTCTAGAATCCCTTAGGATTCTCCTTTCCCTTGTCTGCCAGAGCAACCATATGCCTTCTTTTCGCCCCCTGATTTCTGAAGCATTCTCTTGCATTTCTTATACTCCATAAGCACCTCATTTGTTCCCACCTACCTATACCTGCAATGCACTTCTCTTCTCCCCCTTAAACAGGGCCTCAATGTCTCTTGAAAACCAAGGTTCCCTGCATCTGTTATCTTTATCTTTTATTCTGACAGGCACATACAAGTGTTATACTCTCAAAATTTCACTTCTACAGGCCTCTCACTTACCAAGTATACCTTTGAT
The DNA here is from genome assembly GCF_030144855.1 of Hypanus sabinus. NCBI lineage: Eukaryota > Metazoa > Chordata > Chondrichthyes > Myliobatiformes > Dasyatidae > Hypanus > Hypanus sabinus. Next base: position 41,473,419 of record NC_082715.1, on the reverse strand, counting down.
ATTACACTAACCCATGGATTCCCAACCTTGGGTCCATGGGCTCCTCAGATAGGTGTAGGGGTCTTTGGCATAAAAAAAACATTTGGAACCCCAGCACTAACCCCATTTAATTCTTCCACACAACTTACCGAGTCCCGCCAGATTCTATGACTCATGTGTGAACTATTGGTAGTTCAGAGCAAACGTTTCACCTAACAATCCACGTCTTTGCGGGGGGGGGGGGGGGGGAGATCTGGAGCACCCCAAGGAAACACATGCAGTCAGTGTTAAAACGTAACTCCGCAGTCGGTAGAGAGATCAAAATGTACCCAGGTTACGGGAACTATGAGGCAACAGCTTAACTAGGTATACAAAGCCATTAAAGAAATGTCATGAAATAAGAGGAGGCAGAATTTAGATGAAGTGTGCTTCTAATTTTGACAATAACAGTTCTTTTGGCAATCAATATTGTAAGAAGTATTTTATCAAGACATAATCAACGTCTGCCTGAACTATAAGATTTGAGTCAAAGAGAGTTAGTGTGACCAAACAAGCTGTCACATCAAATTGATTCTTTTTTTTGCTCAGTGGAGGAACAAATCCTTTTGGCACATAGTCAGAAACAAGCCACTTTACAAGTTATGTGCAGTTCTGTAGGCTGAAGGAGCTGATCACAAATTAAAATCACCCAAGACATAACATTTCAGAATTTCTGCAAAATTAATTTCTACACTTCATCTTCAGATCAACATGTAATTGCATTTGTTACATTATTGGCAAGAAGAGCTATTTTATTAAAATGGAAAGATACTTCTGCCCCTTCATTAATTGAATAGTTCTCTCAAGTAATGTTATGTCTCAGTTTGGAAAAAATTAGAAGTAGAACTTTTGATCCCCGATTCGATTTTGAGAAAAGATGGGAGTCTTTTGCCAAATACTATCATTTAATTTGAATTATTTTATATGGTTCCCTTCCAATTTTATTTTTTTTTTTATAAATATGAATGGGCAGTTGATGACTCTTTTTCTACACACACACACACACACACACACACACACAAGATGATGGTAAAATGTATTGCTCCAGGGGGTTGATTCCTTTCTTTTTAAATCTTTTTATTAGTTTTAAACAAACATAAATGAAACATGAATACAAAATGTTTGAGAGTACATAATTATTAGTTTAAATAGACATTCAGATATGTAATAATAAAAATATAACCTCTCAAACCCAGAACATTAATGAACAAAGTAGTAAAAAGAGAAAAAAAAGAAAAACCCCAAAAAAGAGAAAAAAAAAGATATTTAGATTTTTTTTAGATATTTGCAAGTTAGAAATTTTTCGTATAATGAGTTACAGTCTTTTTCGAAAGAATGTCCATTGGACATTACAGATAGAATTTTAGCCCTTAATCCTTAACAAAAGGGTTTAGTAGCCATCATTTATAAGATGATCATGAATTCACAGTTTAGATGTATCAGAAAAAATTAAGAAGGAATGGCAAGAAGAGTTGCATTGTCCTATATCTACTGAGCAATGGGAAAAAATTTTATTATTGGTAAATTCGTCCTCTATTTATGCTAAACATGCCCTAATACAATTTAAGGTTGTACATAGAGCTCATATGTCTAAGGATAAACTGGCTCGATTTTATTCTCATCTTAACTCAACCTGCGATAGATGTCATTCTGATGTTGCTTCATTGACTCATATGTTCTGGTCTTGTCCTTGCTTACAAAATTATTGGAAAGATATTTTCAGTATTATTTCAAAAGTCTTAAATATTAATTTTCAACTGCATCTTCTTACTGCAATTTTCGGTTTACCAATGATGGATAATAATCGTTTATCTGTTTCATCTCAACGAATGATTGCATTTGTTACATTAATGGCTAGAAGATCTATTTTATTGAATTGGAAAGAAATTAATCCTCCAACTGGATTTCAGTGGTTTTCTCAAACTATTTCTTGTTTGAGTTTAGAAAAAATTAAAAGTGTGGTTTTTGATCCTTCAGTTAAATTTGAAGAAACTTGGAGACCTTTTATTCAACATTTACACATGAGTTGAATTGTCTTTTCCTAAACCTTACTTAATCAATTGGATGGAGGTTCGGAGTTATTGGCACTACTGTATATGTACTTAATATTATTCAGGGGGTTGATTCCTAATGGGTTTTTTTTTCCTTAGTTAGACAGGGTTCTTTTTTTTCCTTCTTTTCCTTATATATAAAGTTTTATTTTCCATTTTTATATATTATGATCAGCTTTTTTTCTTCAGCTTTATTAATTGTATACATATTAATTTGTTGAAGTTTTGTATCATTTTATAGCTGTAGAAGGTTATGTATCAATAAAAAGATTCTAAAAATGAAAATACAAACCCCATTTCCAGAAAAGTTGGGATATCTTCCAAAATGCAATAAAATAAAAAGCTGTGATATGTTAATTCACGTGAACCTTTATTTAACTGATAAAAGTACAAAGAAAAGATTTTCAATAGTTTTACTGACCAACTTAATTGTATTTTGTAAATATACACAAAATAAGAATTTGATGGCCGCAACACACTCAACAAAAGTTGGGACAGAGTTAAAATAAGATTGAAAAGTGCACAGAATATTCAAGTAACACCGGTTTGGAAGACTCCACATTAAGCAGGCTAATTGGTAGCAGGTGAGGTATCATGATTGGGTATAAAAGTAGCGTCCATCAAAGGCTCAGTCTTTGCAAGCAAGGATGGGTCATGGCTCACCCCTTTGTGCCAAAATTCGTGAGAGAATTGTTAGTCAGTTCAAAAGGAACATTTCCCAATGCAAGATTGCAGAATTTAGGTCTTTCAACATCTACAGTACATAATATTGTGAAAAGATTGAAAGAATTCAGAGACATCTCAGTGTGTAAAGGGCAAGATCGGAAACCACTGTTGAATGCGCATGATCTTCGAGCCCTCAGGCGGCACTGCCCAAGAAACCGTCATGCTACTGTGACAATTATAGCCACCTGGGCTTGGGAGTACTTCGGAAAACCATTGTCACTTAACACAGTCCGTCGCTGCATCCAGAAATGCAGCTTGAAACTGTATTACACAAGGAGGAAGCCATACATCAACTCTATGCAGAAACGCTGGCGAGTTCTCTGGGCCCAAGCTCATCTCAGATGGACCGAAAGGCTGTGGAACCGTGTGCTGTGGTCAGATGAGTCCACAATTCAGCTAGATTTCGGAAAAAACGGGCGTCAAGTTCTCCGTGCCAAAGACGAAAACGACCATCCTGATTGTTATCAGCAAAAGGTGCAAAAGCCAGCATCTGTGATGGTATGGGGTGAATCAGTGCCCAAGGCATGGGTAAGTTGCATGTATGTGAAGGTACCATTGACTCTGAGGCATATATTAGGATTTTAGAGGGACATATGTTGCCATCAAGGTGATGACTCTTCCCGGGACGTCCATGTTTATTTCAGCAGGACAATGTCAGACCAGATTCTGCATGGGCTACAACAGCGTGGCTTTGTAGACACAGAGTGCGTGTGCTTGACTGGCCTGCTGCCAGTCCAGATCTATTTCCTATTGAAAATGTATGGCGCATCATGAAGAAGAGAATCAGACAACGGAGACCACGGACTGTTGAGCAGCTGAAGTCTTATATCAAGCAAAAATGGACAAAACTTCCAATTGCAAATCTACAATTAGTATCCTCAGTTCCAAAATGATTAAAAAGTGTTATTAAAAGGAAAGATGATGTAACACAATGGTAAACATGCCTCTGTCCCAACTTTTGTTGAGTCTGTTGCAGCCATCAAATTCTAAATTTGTGTATATTTACAAAATACAATTAAGTTGGTCAGTAAAACTATTGAAAATCTTTTCTTTCTACTTTTGTCAGCTAAATAAATGTTCATGTGAATTAACATATCACAGATTTTTGTTTTTATTGCATTTTGAAAAATATCCCAACTTTTCTGGAAATGGGGTTTGTAAATTCAGCACCATTCAAGACAAAAGAAAAATTAATTTGAACAGCAAATAAGACTATTTCCACAATTGTGCAAAAACTTATTTCATCATAAGTCTTTATCACTGGAACATATACACCCACTCTGTGAGACTGGAAAAGACTCAAAACCCAAATCTAGGATAAAGAAAGCAAAATATTCTCAACTGCTTTGCCTTGTCCTAAGGGTGCCGAACAAATTTGTACCCATAAATTATAACCTGCAGAGAATGTGCATTTTAATTATGAATCCCCAAAATGTGATAAAAAAAAAACAATGTATAAAGTCAAACTACTCACCACTAAATATTCACCCAACTTTCTAATGCATAAACAATTTACCTTCTGCAATGTATTAATAAGCTTGTTTTTTTCTTTGATTAATTGAGCACATAGTTGCTGCTGTTTCACGAGAAGGTCACTCAAATCCTGGGGAATCTTATGAGCTTTTGCTGATAACCACTTTTTTGTGATAGCCTCAAACTTTTCCTCACTTATGATGGCTTCATTCTCCAACTTTGCAGTCCTTCAAAAAGAAAAGAAAACTGAACTTCACAAACCTATATTGTAATCAAATAGCTTAGGTAAATGAGTAAATTTTCACCTCTCCTCCCACCCAACTATAGAACATAGAACATAGAAATATACAGTACATTACAGGCCCTTCAGCCCACAATATTGTGCCAACCATGTAACCTTCTCTAAAAACTGCCTAGAATTTCCCTAGCAAATAACCCTCTATTTTTCTAAGCTCCACGTACCTATCTATTTTTTTTGTAATTTTTTTTATTGAAGTTCATCATCAAACACTTCCATAAGATGTGTTTCAGACATTGTATATATCATATAATCATATATATCACAAATCTCCATGAAGTATTTATCTGAGGTATACACTTATAGAAAAGAGTGGAAAGAAAAAAACAAGCAAAAGGAAAGAACTATGTACAAGTAGCGAGTGATTTTTTTTTTAAAAACAAATTCATTGAGAATAAAATCAGGCCTATCAGGCATTATGTAGTTAAACCATTTTTCCCAAATTAAATTGTTCTAGCTTATGATTTACAGATGCTGTTATCTTCTCCATTTTGTAAATGTCCATTGTAATTTCCATCCATGCATTTAAAGTTGAGTTCTCCTGTGATAACTAAGAGTCTTTTTACCAGCCACCAACAGTATATTCATTAAATATTTATCTCTTTTCAACCATTCTTGAGGTATATATCCAAAATATATGGTCTTTCTCTAAGGGTATTTCACATTTAAAGATGCCTTGTCGGGCATACTGTATCCCCCTCCAACAGTTTTTGATAACAGGGCAGTCCCAAAAAATATGATAATGATTTGCATTTTGATTTCTACAATTTCTCTAGCAAACAGGGAGGTTACTATCATAATAGGATTTCTGAGAGGGTGTAATAAAATATCTCATCAACTTTTTCCATCCAAACTCCCTCCATTTCTGTGAATTGGTACACTTCCATTGATACCTCCATATTGTTGTCCATTCTTCCTCAGATATAATTATCCCTCCTTCCTTCTCACATTTTGCTTTAATGTATGAAGTCGAATGTGTTTTAAGATTTGACAGCCCCTTATACGTGCTTGCAATGATTCTTCTACCATTATCTGAATTGTATGCTTTTCTAAAGAGCTCTATCAAGCATGTACTTGCCTTGGTTACATCTTTAAGCATCTTATTAACATATTGTCGCATCTGTAAATACCGATAAAAATCTTGTTTTTCTAATAAGTGTTTCTCTTTAAGCATTTCAAAACTGAACAGTGTTGCTTCTTTCATCATGTTGCAAAGAACTGTTATTCCTTTAGCTGTCCAGTCCTTAAATCTAGCATCCAGTTTATTTGGTGTAAAATCTGAGTCATATGCACACCATTTAAGAATGGCAATATCTCCCTCTAGATTATATTCTTTTATAATAGTTTTCCATATTTTAAGAGTCAATTTTGCCCATGGGCTAGCAATAGTACTTATGTACCTTTGCAGGTTATCAGCCAAAATTGCTTGTATGGGGATGGGAAGTACCCACTCCTCAATGTTTTTCCATTGAGCGTCTTATGATGGGTTGCACCAACATATCACAGCTCTCAACTGTTGTAAAATAATAATCTCTAAGAGAAGGTAGGCCCCATCCCCCCTTTTCCTTTGCTAATTGCAAAATTTGAGACTAGGCCTTTTACCCTGTCAAATATACCTTGATAGCATCTTGTTCTATTCATTGAATTGATTTTGATTAATCTCCATTGCTAGGGTCTGAAAGAGATACAACAGTCTGGGCAGTATATTCATTTTAATAGACTCAATCCTTGAACGGACACGGAAAAAAGGAATCAGGTTCCATCTTGCCACATCTTCCTTAATTTTTTTATATAAAGGCTGATAATTACATTCTGATAATTTTGCCAAATCTTTTGGCATAATGATGCCCAAATATTTGAAAGACCGTGTGCCATGCCCAGGGGTATCAACTTTCAATTTCTCTTGGTGGGTTATAGTAATATGAAAGTAATTGGGTTTTATCTATGTTGATCTTGTATCCTGATAATTGACCATATTGTTCAAAGGATTGCATCAATTTAGGTAAAGAGTATGTTGACTGCCCTAGGTAAATCAAAATGTCATCCGCGTAACAAGCCAATTTATGCTCTATCCCTTTAGTAGTAATTCCCCTGATATCTTCATTTTATCTGATGTATTGACCTAATGGTTCCAGATATAAAGCGAAGAGTAGCATTGACCATGCATAAACCTGTCCCGTGCCCTTTTCTAGGGTAAGACTATTTGATAAATACCCATTGATTTTAATCCTAGCAGTAGGATTGTCATATAGTGTCTGTACAGTTTTAATAATTGTCTTGGAAACCAAATCTATGTAAAACTCTGTAAAGAAAATTCCAATTAACCGAATAAAATGCTTTTTCAGCGTCCACACATCACTATTGCTTCGATTTTATTTTTTTGTATATGATCCATAATGTGAAGTGTCCTTCATATATTGTCTTGTGTCTAGCGTTGTCGTATAAAACGAGTCTGATTGTTACGTATCAGTATGGGTAGAAACTCCTCTAATCGTTTGGCCATGATGGAGGTAAATAATCTATAATCTACATTAAGAACGGAAATTGGTCTAAATGACTCACATTCCATTTTATCCTTGCCTTCTTTCGGTATAGCTGAGATTATCGCTTCCTTCCAACTGGGTGGCATTTGTGCCTTTTTTTTTTAGAGCCCAGTTCAGTGTGGGGAGTAAATCAGGAATTAACACATTTTTAAATTCTTTGTACCACTCTGCTGAATACCCATCTGATCCTGGTGACTTGCTTAATTTAAGCCTACTAATTGCAGCTTTTCATTCAACTTCAGTTATGTCAGCAGTCATCGCTCTATTTTGTTCTTCGCTTAAAGTGGGTAATTCTAGGGAATTCAAGGTGGTGTCAATTTGGCTTATGCTTCCCCCGGAACTTTGGAATACAGAGTTTTGTAAAACGCTTCAAAAGCTTCTTGAATTTCACTTAGCTTATTTTTTTTTAATCATTTTCATTCTTGGGTCCCTAATTCTATGAATTCTATTTTCTACTATCTTTTTTTCCAGTTTCCACACCAGTATTTTCATAGATTTCAATCCACTTTCATAATGTCTTCATTTCAGAAACATTGTTTTTCCTGATTTCTTGCATAGCCAAACTATTAATTTCATTCCTAATTCTTTTAATTTCCCCTAATGTATCCTGTGCCAAATTCACTTTGTGTTTTTTCTCTAGTTCCTTCAGCCTATTTTGTAATTCCTCTAATGTTTTATTCCTTATTTTTTTCTTATATGAAGATATCACTATAATTTTCCTTCTTAAGACCACCTTCAGAGTATCCCATAAAATGGGAGGTGAAACCACTCCATTATCATTAAATTCTAAGTAGAGACCAATTTCTTTTTCAATTTGTTCCTTAAAGTATGGATCATTGAGTAGACTTGAATTTACTTTCCAAATTGTACTCTTTGGTTGTAGGTCAAAATCAACATAAATATATAGGTGCATGATCACTTACATCTATTGTCCCTATTCCACACGTGTTTATTTTGTCTTTGTCTTTTCCAAAAGTTATGAAATAGTCTATTCTTGTATATACAGAATGGGGAGCAGAATAATGAGTAATCCCTTCTGTCAGGGAAAAGGTACCGCCATATATCAATTAAACCAACATCCTCAAAAAGTATATTAACTTTCTTATGTAAAGATTTTGTTTCATAGGTTTTTCTATTGGAAGAGTCTAACTTTGGTTGTAATTGTAAAGTTAAGTCTCCCCCATATAATCAGGAGACCTTCTGTTTCTGTTACTATAATATCAGTAATTTTCTGAAAGAAACCAATATCACTTCCCAGGGGTGAGTATATATTCAATAGAGTAACTGAATTTCCATCTATATTCCCCCTTACCAGAATATATCTGCCCTCTTTATCTCCCCTCTTTCTCTCCCATTTCGAATACGTTTTCAAAATTTAGCTTACTTGAGATAAGAATAGCAACTCCTCTCCTATGTCCTGATTTATATGAGAAAAATAGCTTAGTGAAGCCCATTCTCTTTAGTTTTTTTTATGCTCATTTTCACTTAAATGAGTTTCCTGTAAATATACTACATGGGTTTGTTCTTTTTTCATGTTGGATAAAATTCTCTTACATTTGATTGTATTTAAGAGCCCATTGACATTAAAGAAATGAATTTTACCTTGTCCTTAGCCATCTGTATTTATCTGTCAATGTATCATTGAAATTAGAATATAACTTAATCAATCTACTCCCTGAACAAATAAGAACCAAGAAACACAAATAATAATAAAAATGGCAACAAACATGTGATTCCAAGGCTGAGGTCTCTAGTAGGTGTCCCTGCGTTGAACTAGAGGAAATGTCTAGCTGTGGGGGATAACCCTTCCTACTTGTGAATTGAGGGCCCCCATTGCAGTATTCATAAAAGTCAGTGAACAAATCCATTACACAGAAAAGATGTGTGTGTGTGTGTGTGTGTGTGTGTGTGTGTGTGTGTGTGTGTGTGTGTGCGCGCGTGTGTGTGCGCGCGCGCACGCTCGCGTACACACACACACATATTCTCATCTTGGTGGGGAAAAAGAAGTGAGCGAATAAAGAACAACTACGAAGTAATATAAAATCCACATTATAATAAGTATTTCTCAAGGTAGGTATATCACCGTCTACTTTTGCTTCCATTTAGCTTCTCAACATTTTTAAAGTTAGCCAAACCTTATGGCTCTTCTGAAGGAGGTGAGGACTGTCTTTGAAGAATTCCCGGTCTCCTCCTGATAGATTTCTCTTGGCCTCCTCCCATCTCCTGCCTTCTCGATTCTCGCACTATTTCCCAAGCAGTGTAGGATAATTCCTCAGCCAGGCTTTCTCTCATTTTGGTCACGCAGACTGGCAACCCTCTGGCCTTCATGTCTGTAGTCGCCTCTTCCACTATCTGGTACAACTGCATCTCATCGTCATAAAACACTCGAAGTTTAGCAGGGTACGGAGTTTGAAATCTAATCTTTTTTTTGCTTTTGTACTCGCTTTACTTCAGAGTATTCTTTGCATTTCTGTAGGACTGCTGGGGGGGGGTGGTAATCTTGGTCAAAATATATTAATTTATCGTCTAAAAACACTCTTCTTACCCCAGGCCCTTCGGAGAATCTCCGCCTTGGTACCGTACTGAATGAATTTAATTATTATTGAGCGTGGCTTTCTATCCTGGGTAGGTTTCTGGACGAGCGCACGATGGGGCTCTTTCGACTTCCAGCTCCATAACCGAGGGAAGATCCAACGTGTCCCGTAGTAACTTTCCGACAAACTCCATCACAGACGAGTCCTCCGCCCCTTCTGGAACGTTGTAGATTCTGATAATTTTCTGCCGTGATCTTTCCTCCAGGTCAAGTAGTTTACTTTCTTGGTGATTTAATATTTTTATTGTCTTACTCAGTATCTGTACCATGTTTTGAACGCGATTTTCCACCTTCTCAATTCGAGTCTCTGCCACTGCTATTTTTTGATTGATGCTGGCGAGTTCTGACTTAATATCATGGAGCTGCTGCTCTATTTCTTTCCGGAACTCCCTTATCTCTTTCAGGATTTCAATCATATTTGCCACTTTGCCTGAATGAGACCCAGCATCCGCCTCGCTAGCACGCGGTCAGGTAGGAGAGCTGCTTGCTGCACTCCTCTCAGCCGCAGGCTCCGCGGTGTCGCTTTTTCCTTTATTTTCATTCCTTTTCCCCATTCTTGCCCCTCTTTTCAGTTCAAATATTTTTCAAAAAATACTGTATTTGATGGGTTAACAGGGCTTAATACACTTTTTTCTGGAGGAGCTAGTGACTTAAGCTGCCATTCTCGATGATGACATCACCAGAAACTCTCCATGTACCTATCTAAGAGTCTCTTAAAAGACCCTTTTGTATCTACCTCTACCACTTTTGCAGTGCATTCCATGCACCCACCACTCTCTGTGTGAAAAACTTACCCGACATCCCCTCTGTACATACTTCCAAGCACCTTAAACTGATGCCCCCTCATGTTAGCCATTTCAGCCCTGGGAAAAAATCTCTGGCTAACCACACGATCTATGCCTCTCATCATCTTTACATCTCTCTCAGGTCACCTCTCATCCTCTGTCGCTCCAAGGAGAAAATGCCAAGTTCACTCAATCTGTTCTCATGAGGCATGCTCTCTAATCCAAGCAACATCCTTGTATATCTCATCTGCACTATTTCTATGGGTTCCACATCCTTCCTGAAGTGAGGTGACCAGAACTGAACACAGTTCTCCAAGTGGGGTCTGACCAACGTCTTACATAGCTGTAACATTAACTCACAGCTCTCGAACCCAACCCACGACTAACAAGTGTCAACACACCATGCATCTTCTTAACAACAGTCAACCTACGCAGCAGCTTTGAGTGTCCTATCAACATGGACCCCAAGATCTCCAAGATTCTCCACACTGCCATGATTATTATATGCTGTCTTTAAATTTGACCCAGCAAAATGAACCACTTCACACTTCCGTGTTGAAGTCCATCTGCCACTTCTCAGCCCAGTTCTGCATCATATCGATGTCCCGTTTTAACCTTCGATAACCCTCCAGACTATCCACAACACCCCCAACATTTGTGTCATCAGCAAACTTACTAACCCACCCTTCTACTTCTTCATCCAAGTGATTTATAAAAATCACAAAGAGGAGGGGTCCCAGAACAGATCCCTGAAGAACACCACTGGTTACTGACCTCCATGTAGAATATACGAACCATATACAACCACCCTTTGCTTCTGCGGGCAAGCCAATTCTGGTTCCACAAAGCAAGGTCTCCTTGGATCCCATGCCTCTTTACTTTCTGAATGAGCCTTGCATGGGGAACCTATCCAATGCCTTACTGAAATACAAATACACTACATCCACTGCTCTACCTTCATCAATGAGTTTTGTTACATCTTCAAAGAATCCAATCAGGCTCATAAAGCACAATGTGCCCTTGACAAAGCCATGCTGACAATCCCTAATCAGAATATATCTCCTCAAAAGTTCATAAATCCTGCATCCGAGGATCTGCTCCAACAATTTGTCCACCACTGAAGTAAGACTCACTAGTCTATAATTTCCTGAGCTATCTCTACTCCTTTTCTTGAACAAGGGAACCCTCCAATCCTCCAGTACTTCTCACGTCCCTATTGATGATGCAAAGATCATAGCCAGAGGCTCAGCAATTTCCTCCCTCGTTTCCCAAGTAGCCTGGGCTATATCTTGTCTGGTCCCTACCTTGCATAGCACTTCTTTGGTAACTGACTCAACAAATGTGGCACTTTCTTTGCTGCTCACCATCATTAGGAAGTTCCAATTAATTTTCCTTTTTTCAACTCTTCGACAAGGATCCAAACATTAATCTGCATTTTTCTGCCAATTAAATTAAAGACCCAATGCTTGTATTCCAATCCAATTAAAAGTTAGATTTACATGTCGTCTGTTTTAAAAAAAATACATCATTTTTCTTTACCGAAAGGGCTAGCATTGTTGTACTTAACTGCTCAAGGTGTGACATGGCCTACTGCAGTCCTCCCGCTGAAAGTACATGCTTTCAGAATTTAAACCAAAGATCACAAAGGAGCGGTGATACACTCGAAAATCAGAACAGAGTGGACAGTGCTAAATTCCCATGCACCTCTTGACTTGTCCTTCTTTGTAGTAGAGGTCCTGAGTTTGGAAGGTGCTGTTGGAGTAAACTGGACAATTTAATTAAATTTTATGGATTACACACACAACCATTGTGCACTGATGATGGAACAATGTTTACGAATGTCACCTGGCACCAATCAAGATGGCTGCTTCAGCTCAAATAATGTTGAGCTGCTTGCGACTTGCTGACACTGCACTAATCCTTTCAAGGATAACTGGAGTTTCAACAACTGTTCTTTCAGGTTCCTGATAGAGGGTGTAAAGGCCTTGGGGTATCCAAAGGACAGTCAAGTCACGCACTGCCACAGACTCAATTTCTCATTTGCTTTTGCTACCGTGCTATTTGTGTGGTTGATTTATTTGACCTTCTATTTAATGGTGACATCAGGAGATTAATGGTGAAGGGAGAGTTTGATGATAATGTCAGTGAATGTCAATGGTAGTTGGTTAGTCTCTCCCTTGTTAAAGTGACATTGGTTGATACTTTTATAGTTTGAATATTACTTGCTAATATCAGCCATGTCTGACTTGTTAACCTGAACTTGCATGCAAACATGGACTGCGTCATTTGCTGAAGTTGCAAATGGAATTGAACGTGTAATAATGTAAGTCCACTTCCATTCTAAATGATGAAACTGATCTAGATCATGTGACCATGTTACTATCCCAAGGAACTCCTACAGGGATGTGATGCAACTGGGATGACTGACCTCCAACAATCAAACCACCTTTAGTGTGAGGTACAACTCCAACCACTGACGCAATCTCCTGCATGCCCTTTGACTTCAGGTTTACCAGGGTACTTGATACTGCACACACTCCAATATTGCTTTAATATTCAAAAGTCACTCAAACCTCTAGAATACCACTCTTTGGCCCAAAGCTGTGATGATGTCCAGAGATAAATAGTTCTGATAAGACCCAAATTAGGCATCAGTGAGTGGGTGTTGGTGACAAAGTTCTGTTTGACAGTGTAGTTGAAAACATCTTTCATCACTTTGCTATTCAGAATGGGCTGCTTGGGTGGTAATTAGCCAGATTGCGTTTGTCCTGTATAGTGTGAACAGGACATTACTGGGCAATTTTCCACACACATGGTAGGTGCCAGTGTCATAGATATACAAAAAACATCTTGACAGAAGGTGTGTCAAGTTCTGGAGTGCACATCTTCAGCATCACAGCTTCATGCTGCACTTGTTCATTTGCTGCCCTGACACTCCCTGGTCCTATATGTAACTCCCTGGGTCGCCTCAGGCTCGCTCAGCTCGTTCCCGTCTAGGGGGAGCAGCCTTCAGCCCCGCCAAACTGGGTAATCAGCTGGTGTGGATGCTGTGTGATGTCCCCGCCTCGCCCAAAAACAGACAGCACACCATATGCGATTAAATGAGTACAATTTATAAAGGTTACTATAACTAAGTGATTAATAACGATACAGTATATATGAAGAGAAAATTAAAGAAAAGGCGCCAAACTTATCAAAGTCCAAACCACTTCGTGCACAACCGTTGGAGCTCAATTACTGAAGTCTTCTGGCCACCATTCGATCCCCTCCGAACTCCTCGACTCGCAGCTCAGGACCCTCCGAACTCCTCGACTCTCCAAACAGCTCAGGATCCTCCGAACTCCTCGACTCTCCAAACAGCTCAGGACCCTCCGAGTGGTCAACCAAGCACATCTAGCTTCAACCCCCCCCTCCTCGGAGAATCTCCCGGCCTCGGACCCCCCTTTGGGGTCCGATCCTCGCCCAGCTTAGAGCATTGCGTCCTCTCTCTCGACCCCCTCGCGCCGATCTGCCCAAAAGCCCGTCAACAAAAGCTTACAGACTCAGAAGAAAGAAAATTAATCCCCATTTGGTTTACAAAGGAATACCATTCTCGTTATCAGTAAATTAGCATTCCTGCTAGTTAACAAAAAGAAGAAACCCTCTTTACACTCTCCCTCCACCAAATAAAAGTCATGTCCTCATGACTACTAAATAACTCGCCACCTTTCCTGCCAACACACCGTAACCCAAGCACAAACAGGGACATCTCCTCCCCACACAGTAAACCTCACGCCCTGTTTTTCAGGCGCTACTTAGGCCAACTATCTGGGAGTTCCCTAACCCTTCTGAGACCTCCGTACCCCCTCACCTAAACCCTTCAGGCTCGGACACAACTGGGGATACCTTGGGCCCACTACCACCTCCTCTCTCAACCTCTCACTCATGCCTCACACTGCACACAGCTAACCCTCCCCGCTACACCTGACTCAATGGGAGAAGGGCCAAAGGTCTCTTCCTCAATCGAGGGAAAGTCAGCAAAAGGCAGCATGTACCACACATCCAGCACATCATCCATCGAATCTGTATTCTTCCTCATTCCTGTGATCGGTAGCTGCTGTTTGATCTTCTCCAAACGGAAACACGTGGCCTGCACTGCTCCCGCAGTCTCTTCAGCCTCCTGTTCAGTATTCACTGCACTTCTCTCCAGCTTTTTCTTCCTCATGACTTCTTCCAGATCAACTTTCAGGTTTTGCACTTCATTTGAACTGTCGATGGTCATCTTCAGGTTCCCTTCAAGTTTCCGCTTCTCTCTTCTGAGATTCATCTGTAATTTCTTCACCTCCGCAAACTCCCCTCTCCGGGTTCTCAGTTTGCTATTACCCTCAGTCAGACAACTTTCTTCATTCTCTCCAACTTGTAAGTCTTCCGAATGGTTCCAGATCACTTTCTCCAGTCTCTCCGTCTTCATTTCAAACTTGATTCCGTAGAGACAGTCTCTCACGAGCTGCGACCTTCGCCAGCCCTGGCACGTGTCCCGAAAACACTTTAACTCGGTAGTTCTCAGCTGCTCCTGCAACGACCTCACTTCATATTCTCCTGAGGCAAATCCAAATACCAAGAGATCATCCACATACACCAAAACTCCAAACGCCTCCACATCCCCTATGGTCTTCCACCTGCCCCGCAGGAAGGTTGCAAGGGCTCCAGATATGCCCTGTGGCATCTTTTCGGACCCGAAGACTCCTAGGGAACTTATAACGGCCGTCTTCTCCTTGTTGGCCCCACTCATCGGGATCTGGCAACATTCACTCCTCAGATCCAGCACCTTAAACCACTTCACACCACTCAGACAGGCCATCGCCTCTCTGGCCCTCAGGGCCATATTCTGGTCACTGACAGTGCGCCTCTTCAACGCAATATAATCCATACACACGCTGCCTACATCTTCCACGGCTGTAGGGGCCAGTCGCCGCAACCTCTCTCTCTCCGAGGTGTCTTCAGCAGTCAACTCCCCTCCCTTGTGGTATTTCGCAGCGTCCACGAAGAGGGTCTCACCATCAGATACTTCCCCCAGGCCGTACCACCACTGGCTCTTGTTTGAATTCGTTATCAGCCCAATGCTGCTACACACGTCCGCACAAGCAGCTCGAAACCCTGGGTGCATCGACAATGCCTCCAAACAGCGCTCACCCGCCTCCTCCGGGCAGGCTCCCAAGCGCACCAGCAGGATTTTGGTTCTCTCTAGAACAGAAACGCTGCCCGTCTCAACAGGGTCCGGACACATCAGCATTAACGATTCATGAACCTCAGTCTCCTCCACATTTGCCTCTAAGAACTCCATTTTCACTGACCAACAACCGTTGTCTGGATAATCACCGACACTGGTACCCCGAATCTCCAGTGTCCTCAATGTTGTCAAGGGTAAATGCTTCCAATAACGGTTATGAAACAAACTGTACAGCAACTTCACCGGCGCCCCGGTGCTGAGGATGGCTTTAACTTGACTTCCATCCATCCGTAACAACACCTGTGCGCATGGCCCCTCTAAGCCTTCAGGAATAGGGTCTGCTCCTTTCGGGAGTTCCTTGGTACATTGCTGGGAACGTGCTCCCCCAGAGACCCCAAGCCGTTCCCCCACTGGGCCTCCTCTAAGTTTCCCGACACCTCTCGAATCAACGGAACAACTGATCCCCTTGACAGATCCCCTTGGCACCACAAGCAATTTATCTGCCCCCCTAGGCAAAAAAGGATACCCTAAAAACTTCCCACCAATCTCCTGCCACGGATATGATAAGCCCCCCAGCTGCGGCATTTGACTTCCAGTCGAACCACACGCATTTTCCCACACTTTCCCAGAACTGGCAGCGGTCACTTCGAGGAAATTGCGCCCGACAGTTCTAACAAAGTCACCAGCCCGCCTACTCAAACTTTCAACCTGTCCCTGTCGCTTTTCCTCAGCCAAGCACTGCCACTCACCCAACAACTGAGGGGTCCGCTCCGCCCACGCTTCCGCCCCTTTAGGGCTGGACATTATTCCAATAACCGGGCGGAGCTCACCACTGCTGAAACATCCCAACCTGTCACTCCTCAATCTCCAAACAGTACGGACAACCCATGGTCCCACCACCATTTCGTCAGCCAAAAGCAACCACCCCACCCAACACACACACCGCGATAACCAGCAATCGCACACCCACAAAGGCACACCAGCTCTTCGCCGCAGACACAATTTAAAGAGGGTGATCACACAGCTTCCACAGAAATCAACCCCGGACGAGCACCCCACAATGTAACTCCCTGGGTCGCCTCAGGCTCGCTCAGCTCGTTCCCGTCTAGGGGGAGCAGCCTTCAGCCCCGCCAAACTGGGTAATCAGCTGGTGTGGATGCTGTGTGATGTCCCCGCCTCGCCCAAAAACAGACAGCACACCATATGCGATTAAATGAGTACAATTTATAAAGGTTACTATAACTAAGTGATTAATAACGATACAGTATATATGAAGAGAAAATTAAAGAAAAGGCGCCAAACTTATCAAAGTCCAAACCACTTCGTGCACAACCGTTGGAGCTCAATTACTGAAGTCTTCTGGCCACCATTCGATCCCCTCCGAACTCCTCGACTCGCAGCTCAGGACCCTCCGAACTCCTCGACTCTCCAAACAGCTCAGGACCCTCCGAACTCCTCGACTCTCCAAACAGCTCAGGACCCTCCGAGTGGTCAACCAAGCACATCTAGCTTCAACCCCCCCCTCCTCGGAGAATCTCCCGGCCTCGGACCCCCCTTTGGGGTCCGATCCTCGCCCAGCTTAGAGCATTGCGTCCTCTCTCTCGACCCCCTCGCGCCGATCTGCCCAAAAGCCCGTCAACAAAAGCTTACAGACTCAGAAGAAAGAAAATTAATCCCCATTTGGTTTACAAAGGAATACCATTCTCGTTATCAGTAAATTAGCATTCCTGCTAGTTAACAAAAAGAAGAAACCCTCTTTACATATAGCCTTTACTGCATCCAGTGCTCCCAGCCATTACTTAATATCACATGAAGTGAATTAACTCAGCTGAAGATTGGCTTCTACGGTGGTGGAAACCACTATGCAACACCACCTTGGCACTTCAAACAAAACATGACTACAAATGGTTGCCTTCCCTTTAGCATGCCCACACTATTACCATTGTGATTGTTCATGGTGAATCCTCCTCTGTCAGCTATTTGATTGTCAACACCATTCACAAAGCAGATACAGGAAGACTGCAAATTCTGACCTGAGCCATTGGTTCTGACTCCACTTAGCTCTGCCACTTCGTGTTGTTTTTTGCTACTTAGCACACATGTAGTTCTGTTGCAGCTTCATGCCATCACATTTCATATTAGTTTAGATACTCCTGGTACGTCTCCAGTCATGCTCCTGTCCACATCCTCAACAGGTTTGAATTCCTCACTTGATAGTGTAACCCACCTGGCTTGCCGCTCACGTTTGTCTAAGGGAATCAGCTTTTGGCCCCGCCAAACAGGGTATTCAAGTTTGGGTGGATGATGTGAAATGTATTCCCGTCACAAACCCACAATGCAAAATATCAGACAGTACACCATTTACAATCAAGTGATAAACTTTATGAATCTTAATTCAAATATAAGATTAGTATGAAAAAAACAAAAAGGGCCCACAGTTAAAGTCTCAAAATACGTTGGAGCTCACGCAGCAGGCATTCTTCCACGAACGACCTCAGCCCGAAACATCGCTGATCCTCGGACTCTCGGATTCCAATACACGCCATCCAGTGGTCTATCAGCGTGCTCCGCACGTGTCCTTCCTCTTCACTCTCTTCAACCGAACAACCCGCAAAAACCCCAGTTCCCAGACAAACCAGAAAGAATAACACTTCTCCCATTGGATAGCCCTGAATACCAAAGCCCCGTTATCTCCAGTCATAACCCAAACATTGCAGCTACAGGGAAACCATTACCTCAGCAGTTAACATTACAGAGAAGCCATCACATTCTCCCCCACCCCCCCCCCCCCACCGAATTCAGTCACGCCCTCATGATGTTGAGATAGTTCGCCAACCCTCCTGCAAAACACAAAGTCCAATCCAGGTGTAAAAAGCAGTGACGTAGTTCCCCAAACAGTAGAGATCAAACCCTGTTCCCCAGGCACTAAATAGGCCAACCTATCCAGTAGGTTCCTAATTTTCTGGTACCTCGGCACCTCCTCATCGGACTCCTCAGGTTCAGACGCTACTGGGGATACTTTGTGTCTGCTTAGTGAAACCCCCCATGGTCTATCACGCAAAACCCCCTACAACTCAGAGCCCTCTGTTTCGTGTCCAAACCCTGGCTCCTCTCCTTCAGGGTCCTTCTGTACACCAAGCTGCCTACCAATAACCCCCCTAACCTCACCTGACTCAGTGGGAGAAGGCCCAGGATCTCATCCTCAATCAATGGGGAGTTAGTGAAAGGCAGCATGTATCACACATCCAGGTCCTCATCCTCCAAATCAATATCCCTCTCAGGGGTGGGCCCCGACCCAGCCTCTCCCGCTGGGGGCCCTGCAGTCGCCCCTCATTTCCACAGAGTCTTCTTACGAGGTGTAGACTCCCAACTGGGTTCTGGTCTAACTGCACCTCTTGTCCCAGGGGCAACAAGTGGTTCCAATGAAGAATTTTGACAGGCCCATTCCCCACCTCTGGTTTCACCCAGAATACTGGTAAGTTTGGCATCTGACTCTCCACCACATAGGGTGTGGCCACCCAGAGTCAGCCAATTTGTGCTTTCCAGGTATCTTCAGATTCCTTATGAGGACTCGATCTCCTGGCAGGAGTTGGGAGAATCTCACCTTCTGATCAGACCTCCTCTTATTTCCACGATTCTGCTTGGCAGCCGTAACACCAGCCAATTCATAAGCCCTATTCAGCTCTCTCCTCATATCAGACACATACTTCAGAAAAGGCTTCGGTGGTAAGTCAGCTCGTCAGTCCCAAAACAAAGGTCAATAGGCAACCGTGCCTCTCGCCCAAACATTAGATAATATGGCGAGTACCCAGCAGCTTAATTTTGTGTACAGTTGTAACAATCAACCAGGTGCCCAGTATGTTGACTCCACCGGCTCTTCTTGCTGATCTCCAGAGTCCTAAGCATGTCTAGCAAGGTCCGATTAAACCTCTCGGGCTGGGGATCGCCCTGCAGGTGATAGGGCGTGGTCCTCAATTTCAAGCATGCCCAGCAACTCACAGATGAGTCTGTTCTCGAAGTCTAGTCCCTGGTCACTATGTATCCACCTGGGAAGGCCATAATAAGCAAAATACTTCTCCCATAACACCTTTGCCATTGTAGTCACCCACTGGTCCTTGGTAAGAAAAGCCTGAACATAACTGATGTAGTGGTCCATGATGACTAAGACATTCGCCGTGTTGCTGGCGTCGGGTTCTATGGACAGGAAATCCATACACACCAGGTCCAGGGGCCCTGCACTCTGCAAGTGGGACAAGGGAGCTGCCCAAGTAGGCAGCAAATGCACGACTTGCAATAGTCTTCAACCTCCGACTTCATTTGGGGCCAGTAAAACTGGTCTTTGAGCAATCCATAGGTCTTTTCCACCCCCAAATATCCAGCATCCTCATGAAGTGCCTCAACTCAATCCTCCGATACTTCTCGGGCAGAACCAGCTGGAAACGCTGGGATCGGTCTGGGGGTGACGTGACCCGGTATAAGATCAGCTTCTTCAACTCCAAGGCCATTCTTTCAGTAATGGAGGCACCAAAGAGTTTTCACCTTCTCCACCTGAGCCATGTCCCCCTTTTCAACCGTGTACCAAATAGTGCCAATGCCTGGATCATCTCGCTGAGCCGCTGCCACTTCCTCAGAACTCAAGTCCAGCAGCTGCTTGGTCTTCAGAGCAGTCAGGTTACAGTAAACTTGGGTATGGCATCATCAGAAGCCCCCGACTGATCCATGGTTCGACCCAGCCTCTCTTTTTCCTTGGCCTTCACGGTGATAGCAAACTGACACATGACCTTCACCCTAGGGGCACAAACACACTCCCACTCATCATCCCTCTCCAGTCCCTCATGCATCTGTCAGGACAAACCATCCGCATCGATGTTAAGGCTCCCCCGCCGGTACTTCAGGCTGAAGTCATAGGCAGACAATGCTGGCAACCACCTGGCCTGTGGCATTCAGTTTTGCTGAGGTCAAGATGTAAGTTAGGCTGCCCCCTAAACCCTCTCAGCTGGCATCTGCGCATAGTATATACGGCAATCGGCGGTCCACAAAAGTCAGCACCGGTGCCTGGGTCAGCAACTCTTTTAGCAACTGAAAAGCCTCCTCACATTCTGCATCCCACCTCTGTCCAAAGGGCTCAGACGGGTTTAGATATTCTCCAACCTCCTGTCCTTTTTTCCTTTCCCTTTCTACCCCAAGGGAGGGTAACCACAAACAGCTGATTCAAGGGGTGACTCACTTCGGCATAGCCCCTCACAAATCTCCGATAATAACCACAGAACCCCAGGAACAACTGCAGAACGCTGACAGTCTTGGGCCTCGGCCAAGTGGTCACTGCTTCTATCTTAACCAGGTCTGTAGCCACTCCATTCCACAAGATTATATGCCCAACATAGCTGACAGATGTTTTGCAGAACTTGCACTTGTCCAGGGAAAGTTTTAACCCTTCATCCTTCAGATGGCTTAGCACCTTCAGTAGTCTCGCTTCGTGTTCTTCCAAGGTGGATCCAAATACTATCAGATCATCCAAATGTACCAATACTTCGAGCAAGTTCATATCCCACACTGTCTTCTCCGTGACCCTCTGGAAGGTGGCAGGGGCTCCCGATATGCCCTGGCTCATCCTTTTGAACTGGAAGAATCCCAGGGGACATATAAATGCCATCTTCTCTTTATCGACCTCACTCATTGGGATCAGGTAATATCCACTCCTCAAGTCCAGCACACTAAACCACCTCACACCACTCAGGTAGGCCAGCATGACATCGATCCTCGGGATCGTGTACTGGTCAGGGACAGTGTGCCTATTCAGAGTCCTATAGTCCACACACATGCATACCTTCCCTTTCTTCTTCCAGGCCACTGCTATTGGGGACACATAGGGGCTTCAGGACTCAGTGATGATCCCAGCTTCCTTCAACTTACACAAATGCTGCTGCACGTCTTCCACGTCCCTGTGACCTTTCTCTAAATAGGGTGCCCTCAGTCACCCGAATAATGTAACAAGTACTCACATCAAACTCACCAATGGAAAAGACACCTTCCAGCTTCAACAACTTTTCCACCAGCCTCCTTTTCCAGCCCGGTGGCACAGGAGAGTCCCCGAAGTTAAAAGCCTCAGCAGTCAGCTTTTCCCTTTTTTTCCCCAATAGTTTCTCCCCAGCTGGCCTCACAGGGGTGCTAAACATCACTGTGGCCAGGAACAAATGCGCCGGGGCATCCCTCTCTTAAAGGTGACCTCTCTCTTTGTAGTGGTCCTGACAATCACAGCCATCCTGCTCACCTGTACAACCGAGGGCCTCTGCAACTCGAGTCTCACCAGCACCCCAGCTGGAAACCGTGACTCCCTCTTGAGGTCTTTTGGAGCATCCACTAAGAGGGCTTTGCCCTCAGGCACTCTGGGAAATCTGGGTGTCCCCATCACTCTCGCTACTTCCCCAGGCCATATCACTTTGGGCTTCAACTGGATGCACCACTCGTTTAAATTTGGTATCCAGCCTACTGCAGCCACACACTTCCTCAAACGCAGCTCAAACACTGGGTGCACAGACACTGTCCCCAAAAAGCTCTCACCCCCACTTGCCCTTGCAGGCCCCCATGTGCCTCCGTACCAGAGGGGTGCTGGTCCCCACCAGAATGGAAACACTGCCCGTCTCAACCGGATCCAGACAAACCAGCACTAATATATCAAGAACCTCAAACACTCCCACATCGTCCTCCAAAAACTCCAACTTCACTGACAAATAACCATTGAATGGATACTCACCAGCACTGACACCCCAAATCTCCAGCGCATTCAATGGGGTCAAGGGCAAATGCTTCAGATACTGGTTGAACGAACAGTACAGTAACGTAACCTATGACCCGTTGTCCAGGATGATTTTAGCATAGATTCCCTCTATCCAAAGCCACATGCTGGAGCAGGGTCCCACTAAGCCTTCTGGAATAGGGTCTTTTGCTTTCAGGGGTTCCTTGGTACATTGCTGGGAACATGTTCCCCTAGAGACACCAGACTGTTCCCTCACTGGGCCTCCTCTAAGTTTCCCGACACCTCTCCCTGCTTGGATACCCGTGAGCTCGCTCTCCGAGGGTCTTCCTGCCCCTTACATTCCCACTGGAAGTGTCCCTTTGCCCTACAGTTATAGCACATGCTACCAGCCGCCCCTCTTCTCACAGAACCCCGGCCACCCGCAGCCCTCTGCGTAGTCCACCTACCAGTCCTATCATACAGAGGGTCCACCCCCGCTGTTAACACCTGGGACATCTCAGATCTCAGCTCTGCCACCATCTCCTTTACCATTCCCCAGGTTGGGCGGCCCCAGTCACTTCACCACAAGGGGCTACTACTGAGGACTGCACTCTGCTAACAGAGTCCTTTCGCGGCCCCAACGTGTTCGCCTCCTCCCGCACCTCTCTGATCAGCTAAACGAACAAGGGGGGGCAGGGGTCGCATTTTACAGGACTGCTGGCAACTTCAAGCAATCCTGGGCCTGGGCACCCCTATTTACCTGGTCCATCCTTAGCTGATCCACTTCAGTCGCCTGAATGAACACCACCCCCCCCCCCCCCCCGGCACCACAGACAATTTAGCCGACTCTCTAGCTGAAAAAGGTACGCAGTGAGCTTCTCACCCTTCTCCTGACGCATGTTTTGAACACCCCCCCCCCCCCCATGAGCTCCCAGTCAGACCAAAAGCGCCTTCCAAATCATCCAAATACACAAGGGAGGCAGAGGGCTGGTTAACGTTCACACCTCTTACTACCTCAGCAACCAACCCCCTCAAACTTTCAACCAATCTCTGCTTTTCATCATCAGAGCACTGCCACTCACCTAACAACTGAGATGTCTGCTCCACACATGTCTCATACTCCTCCTCCCCCTCAAGGGAGGACGTTATTCCAGCAAAAATTCTTAGCTTCTGGTGGGGGTCCGCTGCCTTACTTACCAAGGAGTTAATGGCGGATGTCAACTCAGAACTCTCACCCTTTACTGGGAGACGGGAACTAATCAAACTTTGCAAATCTGACCACTCTTTTCCCTCATCCCTCAGAAACGATAGAACCTGTTCTCTAAAATCTCCGCCTTCAAATGCTTGCAATTCAGCTCATGCCACAGCCCGCTGATTTCCGTTTTGCGCCTCCCTGACAATATGAACACGCCATGGTCCCGCCTCCCCTGGGTCACCAATAGACTCCAGCAGTCCCACTGCCATGATATCAGCGCTAGTCTGACACAAGGTCTGAGCTCGCCATTTTATCAAACTTTCGCGCTACAATTTCAACCTTGCCAACAGCTTTAGCTATACTCAAATATCAAATTAGCAATTCATCCGGGGTGCAAATATCCACACCACTCAACACGCACGCATGCTGGTGCACACCAGCATTCGACCCCAGCAGCATCCATATCAGCAGGGCGATCACACAGCATCCAACAGAATCAAATCCAGGACGTAGCCCCACAAATGTAACCCACCAGGCTTGCCGCTCACGTTTGTCTAAGGGAATCAGCTTTTGGCCCCGCCAAACAGGGTATTCAAGTTTGGGTGGATGATGTGAAATGTATTCCCGTCACAAACCCACAATGCAAATTATCAGACAGTACAACATATACAATCAAATGATAAACTTTATGAATCCTAATTCAGATATAGGGTTAGTATGAAAATAAACAAAAAATAAAAGAGCCCACAGTTAAAGTGTCAAAATACGTTGGAATTCACGCAGCAGGCACTCCTCCATGAACAACCTCAGCCGATAAGTCGCCGACCCTCGGACTCCAGTATACGCCGTCCAGTGGTCTACCTGCGCTCTCCACATGCGTCCTTCTTCTTCACTCTCCTCGACCAAACAACCCACAAAAACCCCAGTTCCTAGACACACCAGAAAGAATAACATTTCTCCCATTGGATAGCCCTGAATACCAAAGTCCCATTATCTCTAGTCATAACTCAAACCTCACGGCTACAGAGAAACCATTACTTCAGCAGTTAACATTACAGAGAAGCCATTATAATAGTAGTAGCAGAGCAAGTAATATGCTAAGGTAAGATACAAGTTACAGGCTGTGACAGTGCACACTGTAGTTCCTGCTACTGGTGTACAGTTTTTCATGGATTCCTGGTTTCAAGACACCAGATTTTTCCATTTTGCACAACTGCATACATATTGGATGGTGCCCTCTCTCTGGGTCATGGACTCAACATATGACAAAGTCATTTCATGCTAAACCCATCTTCACACATTAATCCAATGTTATAAGTTACATTCAGGAATGTAACAGAGTAATTGTGAAAGAAATTGAAAAATATAGTTAAACACTGCATAATTGTGCTGCTAATGGCAGAAATTGTACTTGCTGTTAATGCACCAGAGTGACACTGCATATCTGGAGTGACTGAAAATCAGGTCAAGTTTACATGGGAATCTGGAAAATTTCTCCTTTGGGCACAGCTACTATTCACTCACCTTTGCTTCAGTGCTTCTCTCTGTGCATTTCTCCTGTGCACCTCCCTTGAGTCTTCAGCAACTTGTACATTTGTGACAAATGACATGCCATCTCTTTGTAGCTTTGTCAGTCTCTAAAAGAATTAACAAAACAGACTTACTGCACCTCATGCTGTTCCTCAGTTCATTGAAAGAAACGTTTCATTTTTATTAGCAAACATCACAATGAGCTTCTTTATACAGGATAGAGGTAGTACAATGGTGGAGGAGAGAGAAATTAAAATAGACGTTAAAGAATGCCAACTGCACAATTTGATATTTCTGTTTTAGTCTTTGCTCCCTCTTAACTGAATATATCCTTAATAGAATTTAATTAAATTACAAGCTTGGTATGGGTGCCTTGCATGTCAAATACCTTACTGTCAGTGAAACTTTGAAAGAGAATAAACAGATTAACAAGCCATTCAAACCAAACGATCTGTTTCACATTTGCACCTCAAGATCCTTCCTACACCTAGTACAATATCTGCCTATCCTTTATACCTGTCTCCCTCACACATTTAACTACATCTCCATATTAGTGCAAATTCCACAAACCAAACGTTCAAAGTCATTACAGCACATGTCTATGCCCACCATACAAACAAAAGTACCGATCTGATTTACCAGCATTTCATCCAGAGCCACATTTATGCCTTATCAATTCAAGTGTTTCTCAAGATAATTCTCACATGTTGTGAATACATCTGCCTCCACTTTCCCTCTGACAGCGAGTTGCAGATTCCAACCACTCTGAGTAAAAGTGATTCTTCCTCAGATTCCCACAATGCATTTCCTGCCCTTTTACTTAAGCATATGCCCTGCAGTTTGAGACACCTCCACTTTGAGGTAAACCTTCTCATGGTCCATACTATGTATGCCTCCCAACAGGAACCAAACCCTGCAGCTGCTTACCTTTTCTTTTAGAATGTTCTTCAGCTATTTAGTGGTGTCCTTAACCTAGCAAGGGGGAAGCTCACCATTTCGAATTCACATTTATGGCTGCAAAAGCATCTATCTATACTTCACTATCTGGTCTCCTCAGTGTCTTGACCCTTTTCCCTTGTGCAACTAAACTAGATCCTGGATCTGGCTGGATGCCTCAGAAACATTCAGCTCCACCATTTTCCCAAATCATACCGTGATTTTGGAGTGAGCTGCACTTTGAGGTTTCTCTGACAACTTGCCTCTTTCTCCCTTCCTCTGGTGGCCAGTTATTTCTCTCTTCATCACCTTTCCTTAAATTTTTGGCATGGACTAGAAGGGCTGAGATGGCCTGTTTCCACGCTGTAATTGTTATATGGTTATTATAGAGTGACCATTTCTGAAAACATGCACACTGCAAAACTTCAATCCTCACTGATGCATTGTAGTGTCAACCAGGCTGTGCTCAAGCTGGCCAGACTGGAGGTGCTTCAGACAAATGTGGACACCCAAACCACAAGGAGCAAGCACTTCAGAAGTCCACGTGTTAAGTCACAAAACACTAAGGATAGAGCATTCTTTTTACATAATCCAATCTTTGTTCCTACATCATCTTTGAACCGCAATAGTGAAAATGGTTACCAACCACCTATCTGGCACAAATGTCACACTGTTCAACCAAAGGATAATAGTGATTTCTCAGGGACTGCCCTCACAGAGTCCCTTCACTATCAAATCCCTCAGTGACACCTCGGTACTCTAAACTGTCGTAATAACAGGCTTTAGTTCCTCTGCCTCATTTTTATTTTAAAAGAACTTAAACAAAACCGGCCAAGGCAAGTGAAACTAACTAACCTCCACTGAAAACTTGATGACCATTGTCATTGTAAAACTATTTACTTCATCTGAAATTGCAAACTTCAAAATAAAAACATATGTAAAAGCTACTTGTTCTCATTACTAAGAATAAAATTAAAATGAAATGCACACTTATTCCATAGGAGAACACTGCAGTACAAGAGCCATTCATTGAAAAATCTTTGTGGTTGCTTTAGCCTCTCGTTGAAAAGTAACTCAAACATTAGTCCAGTTGAAATTAATTCTAATTGTAAATTTCTGAAATTAGGTCACCTCAAGATACCTTGTTTACCTCTGCAGCTGGTAAGGTCAAACTGAAAACCGCACCCACAAGGATTATTAACACAAAATAATCACAATTACAGAAACTTTTCCGTCACTTATCACAGCCAGCACTCTGCAACTACTGCACTCCAAAGATCATTGTGAAAATACTTAAAATCTGCCCCGATTTTAACTAAACACCCTATATTTATTTCACAGGTGAGCACTTCCTGCAGGCAAGCACTTAAAAGTGAGAAGGACTTCACTAAACAGAGTGAGTCATGAGTCAGCACCCTCCAAGACAAAGAAGGAAACTGTTCCACAGAAGATGAAGACATTCTCAACAGAGGGACTGAGGATTGTTCAGATTTTTATAACTATCAGACCCAAGGAGATCCCACCTTACTCACAAGCCAGGACTTGTCAAACAACGATGTGTTTCCAATTTTGCTGGAAGAAATAGAAGCAACCATAACATCACTAAAGAATGGGAAAGCTGCAGGAATGAGCAACATCCCGGCTGAGCTGATAAAACATGGGGGAGAGACAGAGACAGACATAGTCACCAATATCTGCAACAAAATCTGGCAGACCAGGGAACGGCCAACACGCTGGACAAAATAACTCATCATCACTCTCCCCAGGAAAGGCAACTTACAGCAGTGCCAGAATTATAGAACTACAAGTCTTAACAGTCATGCAAGCAAAGTGATGTTGAAAGTCATCTTGAAACCACAGGTAGAAGAAATAATTGCCAAAGAGCAGATTGGGTTCAGAAGCGAAAGTAGTATAACAGAACAGATATTCAAACTCTGAGTACTAATGTGAGAAATACAAACAATGTCAACAGGACATCTTCATTGTGATCATAGACTTCAAGAAGGCATTTGATAAGGTGTAGCACGATGCACTCCGGGCCACAATGAAGAGATACAACATGGAATAGGAGCTGATCCAAACCATTAAGCAGCTCACACCAAAGTTAGCAGTGCAGTACTTGTTCAAGGCACAGCTGGAGAGTGGTGCCACTCATCAGTTGGAATCCGAACAGGCTGCTTTTCAACATTTTCCTGGAGCAAATAATGACAGATGCCCTGGAAGACCATATCAGCATAGTCAGCATTGGAGGACAGATCATAACCAACCTCAGGTTCACCAGTGATATTGATGGCCTGGCAGGAAGGAAGGATGAACTGGTCTACCCTGTGATAATACATCTACCAGATATGCCATGGAGGTCGCTACAGAGTAAACCAAGCTGATGAGGAACTATGTGGAGCCAATCACGACAAAAATCACAGTCAGTGGACAAGAACTCGAGTCTGTCAAAAAGTTCAAGTATCTTGGTGCCATTAACAACCAAGAACAAAGCCTGAAGTCCTTGCAAGGATAGCCCAAGCAACAGCAACACTGGCTAAATTAAAACCAATCTGGAGGAACAATAACTTTGCTCTCAGATCCAGGTTGAAACTCCTGCATGCACTTGTGTTCTCCATCTTCTTGTAAGCATGCAAATCATGGACTTTGACAGCAGAACAAGAGAAGGAGATGCAGGCAGTAGATACCAAATGCCTTCAGAAGGCTCCTTAGCATCTCCTATACAGACCATGTCTCAAACAATGAACCATCACCCAGCACATGATACACTACAAAAATCTCAAACACGAGGTGTTATGAAGATACCACAGCTCTGAGGGGCCGAAGGAGCGGGAGCAGCCCCCTGCTTTCCGAGAATCGCAAGATCGCTATTAATTCGGGACTCGGAAGTGAGAGACAATGCAACGGCTTTGACCATTTGTTTTTAGAGGCACCTGTGTCACATGCAAGTCCCGGCTACGTGACAACTACCATGAACCTGAACACCCTCGGGCCATGTGGGGGTGGAGATTGCATCCCCCTACTTTGATGGACATCTACAACTCTGCAAGTAAAGATAAAAGCGGACTGCAGGAGGCAGTACCCTAGCGATGCACCAGAGGAACTTGCTCGCTCAACGCTCCCGGGAGAGCTGGAAGCCACTCAACGCCACGTGTGCTCCTAACTCCTTTGCCTGGGGAGCAGGTGGCTGATACTACCGAGAAGGACTTCGAACTAACAACGGGGAAACCAACGCTCCCCTGATTTTAACGGAGTGGTCAAAAAGATACAGGCAAGTCTTCTTTTCGTTCTCACCGATCTCTCTAAGACACGTGAAATCCAACAATTCCTCGAAAGACTTCTGAATGACTCTTTAGATTTCCAATGGACAAAAAAATATTATCCCCTGGACAACAGCCGAGATTAATGATGATTATGACTATATCCGGGCTTTAGATTGCGTATTGGTGATGTGCATTATCTGAATGTTTGCATTAACCTTACTTTTGTGCCCCTTTATAAATAAAAACGTTTGAAAATAGTGACATCAGACTTCAACAGACCTCTCTATCTTTGCTGGTAAGTTATCCAGTTACGGGATACGTAACAGAGAAAATCTGCAGATGCTGGAAATTCAAACAACACACACAAAATGCTGGTGGAACACAGCAGGCCAGGCAGCACCTATAGGAAGAAGGCCCTTTGTTGGGACTAACTGAAAGAAGAGATAGTAAGAGATTTGAAAGTGGGAGGGGAGATCTGAAATGATAGAAGACAGGAGGATGTCATTTTGGATAGAATTCATCCTGCAGTTAGAGAGGGAGAAGTTATAGTCATATGTATCAGTATTACAGAGGAGTAAAGGGAATTACAGAGGTATGAGAGAAAAGCTGGCCAAAATTGATTGGAAGGGAACAGTAGCAGGGAAAAAACAATTGCTGTATTTCTCAGGACAGTTGGACAGGCACACGATAGATACATCCCAAAGATGAAGTAACACACGCACACACACACACAAAATGCAGGAGGGACTCAGTAAGCCAGGCAGCATCTATGGAAAAGAGTACAGCCGATGTTTTGGGCTGTACTCTTTTCCATAGATCCTGCTTGACCTGCTGAGTTCCTCCAGCATTTTGTGCCTACTGCTTGGATTTCTAGCATCTGCAGATTTTTTCTTATTTGCCAAAGATGAAGTAGTATGCTAAAGGCGTAAAGGCAACTATGGCTGGTAAGGGAATTCAAAGACACCATAAAAGCAAAGGAGAGGACATGCAATGTAGTTTTAAAAAAGTGGGAAACTTTTAAAAACAGAAGGCAACTAAAAATAAAGAGAAAAAAAAGCTATAATATGAAGGTGAGTTAGTCAATAACATAAAAGACACCAAAAGTGTTCTCAAATTTTTAGTATAAAGAATAAAAGAGGCGAGAGTTAATATCAGACCGCTGGAAAATGATACTGGAGAGGTAGTAATGAGGCACAAAGGAATTACAGACAAACTGAATAAGTATTTTGCATCTGTCTTCACTATTGAATACTAGCAGTATGCCAGAAATTCAAGTATTAGGAGGCAGAAGTGAGTATTGTTGCTATTACTAAAGAGAAGGTGCTTGGGAAGCTGAAAGGTCTGAAGGTAGAGAAATTGCCTGGACCAGATGGACTGCAAATCAGGGTTCAGAAAGAGGTAGCTGAAGAGATTGAGGAGGCATTAGCAATGATCTTTCAAAACTCACTACATTCTGGGATGGTTCCAGAAGATTGGAAAATTGCAAATGACACTCCACTCTTCAAGACAGGAGAGAAGCAGAAGAAAGAAAGTTATAGGCCAGTTGGCCTGACTTCAGTGGTTGGAAAGATGTTGGAGTTCATTAAGGATGAGGTTTTGGGATACTTGGAGGCACATGTTAAAATAGGCCAAGGAGAGCATGGTTTCCTGAAGGGGAAATCTTGCCTGAACAAACTGTTGAATTCTTTTGAGGAAATAGCAGGCAAGATAGACAACAAAGAATCAGTGAATGTGATTTAGTTGGATTTTCAGAAGGCCTTTGACAAGGTACTGCACGTCAGGTTGATTTACAAGGTAAGAGCCCATGGTATTACATTAGAGAAAATAGTACAGATAGAAAATGTTCTAACTGGCAAAAAGTAAAGAGTAGTAAAAATGGGGCTTTTTCTGGTTGACTGCCAGTGATTAGTAATGTTCTGCAGGAGTCCGAGTCGGGTCCTGTTTCCTCTGAGCTGCGTGACCATGCAGTAACTGAAATTCTCTCAAGCACATAGCCTTTGTTGCCATGCAGGTGGAATCTAGACAAGAGGAGAAAAAGTTTATGAAACATGAATGATATTCTTTGTTGAAATGTATTTCATTAGGCCCTTCATTAATAAATAAAATGTGAATTTTCCATTTTCATTCTTAATATTCATAGCATTTTACAAAAAAAATTAAAGCGGCATGCATTTTTCACATTGTGTAAAGATTTCCTGCTCCAAGCAATGGATGGTCTGCTTAGCTGTACATGAATTTCAGGGAACATTGGTATTGGGACCACTTCTTTTCATGTTATATGTGAATGAGTCAGATGACAGAATTGATGGCTTTGTGGCCAAGTTTACGAAGCAAACAATGTATAGGGAGGGGCGAGTAGCATTGAGGAAGCAGGGAATCTGCAGAAGGACAGGCAGATTGGGAGAATGGGTAAAGAAATAGCAGATGGAATATAGTGTGGAGAAGTTCATGCACTTCGGTGGCATAGATTCTTTTCGAAACGGATAAAATTCAAAAATCAGAAAGTGCAAAAGGATTTGGGTTCTTTTGCAGGGTGCTCTACACATTTACTTGCAGGCTGAGTCAGTGGTAAGGAAGGCAAGGATATCATGCTGCGGTATAAGGCATTAGTCAGACCATACTTCAAGAGTGAAACATTTTTGGGCCTCTTATCTGAAAGATATGCCGGCATTGAAGAGGGTCCAGAGGAGATTTACAAGAATGATTCCAGGAATGTAAGGATTAACCTACGAGCAGCATTTGATGGCTCTGGACCTGTACTCACTGGAGTTTAGAATAATGAGGGATCTCATTGAAGCCTATTGAATATTGAGAAGTCTGTACAGAGTAGACACAAGGAGGATTTTTCCCATAACGGGTGAATCGAGGACCAGAGAGCACAACTTCAGACTGGAGGGACATCCACTTAGAACAGAGATGGGGAGGTACTTCTTTTGCCAGAGGGTGGTGAGAGTGGAATTCATTGCCACAGACAGCTGTGGAGGTTAAGTCATTGAATATATTTAAAGGTGAGTTTGAAAGTCAGAGTATCAAAGGTTAAGGGGAGAAAATAGAATAGGACTGAGAGGGATAATAAATCAGCCATGATGGAATTGTGGAGCATTGATGGGCTGAATGGCCTAATTCTACTCCTATGTCTTAAGGTAATGGAGCTACAGATGCTGCTGCCAACACAGTGATTGAAGTCCTCATCAAAAGTCCAAGATCCAGTTACAGAGGGGTGTTAAGCCCCAACAAAAACAGTTTATCCACCAGATTTATCAGTCAAGATTTCCTCTTCAGCGAACCAGTTGACTTTTGCCTCCAAGTGCTTCCAAGTACCCTGAAACTTCATCCTTAACAAGAGACAATAACATGATGCCAACCACTGAAAATGCAGAAAACTGTCCTACAATTTCCTGTATTTCACCTTCTCCCTTCTCACAGAATGGAGTGTCACTTGCAATTTTCCATTCTATTGGAACCATTCCAGAATCTTATGGATCTTGAAATATGTTTCCACAATCTCTTCAGCTTCCTCTTCTAGAACTTCGGGATACATAATCCGTCAGGTCCAGTCGACTTTTAGTTCCTTAAGCACTGTCTCATTAATAATGGTGACTACACACATTCCTGATCCCTATTACTCTTGAATTTCTGCATACTGCTTGTCTTCCAGAGTGAGAACTGATGCAAAATGCTATTCATCTGCCATTTCTTTGTTCCCCATTACTACCTCTCTAGTCTCATTTTCCTGCAGTCCATTGTGAACGCTTGCCTCTCTTACTCTTTATGTTGATAAAAAGTCATTGGTGGCCTCTTTTATATTATTGGCTAGTTTACCTTCATATTTCATCTTCTCTCACCTAATTTCTTTTTGGTTTTTAAAAGCTTCCCAAATCCTCTAGCTCACCACTAGCTTTTGCTAAAATGTTTGCCCTCTCTTTTGCTTTTATCCCATCTTTGACTTCACTTGTCAGCCACAGTTGCTTTATCCTGTTTTTAGAACACAGCAGCTTTCTGTTGGATGAACCATATCTGTGTCTTCAAATTATTCCCAGAAGCTCCTTCGCTGTGCTGTGGTTATCCTTGCTAATGTCCCGTGTTCAATTTTGATCTGCTCCACTCTCATCCCTCTGTAATTCCTTCTACTCCACTGTAATACCATATAACAATTACAGGCACGGAAACAGCACTTCTAGTCCGTGCCAAACGCTTACGCTCACCTAGTCCCACCTAACTGCACTGAGCACATAACCCTCCATTCCTTTCCTGTCCATATACCTATCCATTTTTTTTTAATGACAAAATCGAACCTGCCTCTACCACTTCTACTGGAAGCTCATTCCACACAGCTACCACTCTCTGAGTAAAGAAGTTCCCCCTTGTGTTACCCCTAAACTTTTGCCCCCTAACTCTCAACTCATGCCCTCTTGTTTGAATCTCCCCTACTCTCAATGGAAAAAGCCTATCCACATCAACTCTATCTATCCCCCTCATAATTTTAAATACCTCTATCAAGTCCCCCCTCAACTTTCTACGCTCCAAAGATTCTACACACCAATATATACGATTTTAGCTTCTCCCTCTCAAACTGAAGGGTGAATTCTATCATATGATCACTGCATCCTAAAAGTTCCTTTACTTAAACTCCTTAATCAAATGTGGTTCACCACACAGCACCCAATCCAGAATAGCCTTTTCCACCAATTGTCTCATCCACAACCTGCTCTTAAAAAATACATCTTTTAGGCATCCTACCAATTCCTCTTCTTGGGTTCTAGAAACAATGTGATTTTCCCAATTTACCTGCTGGAAAAGGCAGATCAATGGTTAAGGTTTTGGGGAAGAAAAAGAGAAAACAAAGATAATTTCATAGAGGATCAGGAGGAGGCCATTACCTCTTGAGCCTATCTGTCTTACACCCATTATCACTTAGTTCTTGTCATTTTCAATAATGTAAAACTACCAACGACCCCGTCTCACCTATGGCAGCATTTGCAGGATCCACATTACAGTACTTCTTCAGAACCTGGAGAGTTAGAGAACCAAGGGCTGCTGAGGAAGAGTGTCAAACTAACCTGGCGCGAATCCAAAACTTGTTTGCAGCTTTTACCAAGTTCTTCTTTGTCATCTCCTCCTTCTTTCACTTCATTTTCACCCCTGGCTTGCCTGGAGTGTCATTTAAAATATCCATTATATCAATTGGTGTTAAAAGCTTAACCTACAAACTAAAGGGGGCAAACAGGGAAGGCAGAAAGGAATAGAAGAATGGCTGAGGGGAAAGTAGGGAATTGGGGAAGTGTGAAGAGGAAATGGGAAGGGGAAACAGATGCCAAAAGAGGGAAGAGGGGAATTAAAAAGAAAATACAAAGGAGGCATGGGAGTAAGGGAGAGAGCATGGTGAAGAGATAGACACACGAGTGAAGAGTGGTCAGATAAACCAGAAATGGCAATGTATGGAACTAGTGAGGAGTGAGGCTCAACGTTTGTTTTTAGATGGAATGTGAGAAACTAGGAGAGGAACTCGGTGGGGGGTGAAACGCAGAGAGAGGGTGGGGGTTGGAATTGAGGTACGTCGGTGTGGCGGCTCTCACCGTCGTTTCTCCTCTTGCCTCTGGGCAATCCGGAGTCGGCGAGCGGCGATCCTCTCTTCAGGGTCTTCAGAGTCCACACTGGGGGCGGGCAAGGGCTCGGCCTTGGAAGAGGCCATGGTATGCCGGGGGCGCGGGGTCTGTGCCGAAGGGAGCAGGATGCGTGTGTGTGCCCGGCCTCCACTCGCCGTGAGTCCGGTTGCTCAGAGACAGCGACACAAATACGGGTGACGTAGGGCGCTCTGCACCGAGCCCCTGGAATGAGGTGCAGGAAACTCTCCGCTTGGGAGGATGAGCAGAGACGGGGGGGGAGGTATTCACAGCGGGTACAGGCAATAAATAATAGCGAGGGATGAAATAGTGAAGAGTTGATTAGTAGAAGCAGAGGGAGTAAATTATGACAAATGAGAAAGTGGAAGTAGAAAACTTTAAAAGACGCAACCTCCAGCTACAGCAGCTGGACACTCTTGATCGCTCCTCACATTTAAAAAGATCTAAACAAGCTCTTTAATTGCCAATAAAGGCTGCGAATTTAGGATTGGTAAAAGGATTTAATATATAGGGGAAAATCGTTGATCGCTAAGCGAGTGAGTTGAAGCACTTGTTTCTGCGCTGTGAGCATGACCTTTCAGCATGTTCGGACTTTATTACAGATTACCGAGAACTCAACTGTAAATAAGGACTTCGAGGAATAGATAAAATATTCCCGTTAATCTACGCTAATATTCGAGGAAACAAGATGACAAATTGTTATCGTTTTCCAATTTTATTCAACTTTCAAGTCATCTTTACAATAAATAAATCGCACTATAGTGCCTTACAAACTACGAGCTACCAGATACCTTGATCAACAGCACACATTCGCTTCTAATCATTGTGTGAAGTGAATATCGTAAACTATATTCTATTGAACCAGTGCCTGATGGCTATTTGCTCTGACTCTGCATATGCATTGTACTGTGCCCAGTCATATGCAGTTTGAAGAACAAGAGACAGCGAAATTGCGATTATCAACTAAATCGATAAGCCATCAGCAGTTGCAAATTTAAAATACTGTATTTCAGAATATTGTGTTATCTCCATGTTTACAAAATGCTAAATTTATTAACCTCATACTGTTCAAGTATATGCTTTTTTGGTATTAAGTTGATCTGTACAGGACAGAGGCCCTTTAAAAATAAATCAAAACCTGAACATCAAATTGGCAACCTTTGAGAGACATACCTTGATGGAACAAATACAATTTTTTTTCCATTTTCAAGACCAAATTTAATTGATTCATAGTGACTGAAGAAAAAAAAATTAGAGAATCTGAAACAAAATTTTGCCCTACTTTTATTGATTGCTTGACACAAAATTATTGTGCTGGAAATTAAGCATCACTGGGTGTCTTCATCTATTACAACAACCTGAATCCAAATAATTTTTTTCTTCTTTCATGCTTGTGCTCATATACAGTTCACAGGTTTGAATTTGTGAAGTCTGATTGCAAACAATTTTATCAAAAATAGAAGACAATATTCTAATGGTATTGGCCTTTAGAGATTACATTAGTATCAGTTACAGTTAAGATATTAATAGCAGTCATTCCTGTACCAGTCATCCCATGACATTTTCCTATTGCTAATGAGGTAGAATGGGATTTGCAAGCCATAAAGGCAACAAGGGATCATTTGGTCTTTCAAGCTATATCTCCATTCAAACATTAAATCACATGAAGTAACAAAATATCTTGGTCTTACTCTAATGGTTCTTAAATTGAAAGAATAAAAATCACCTATCACACAATAAATTAACCATACACACATAACACTGACTATTCATTATACACTTATTTAATTCTCCAGCTGCATTTTAATTTGACAAAAGGCCTCATTAAAATTTTAATTTTTGTAAATAAATCAGCCATATATAGATAGTATACTGCCAACTTAGAACTAAGTTATCATTTTGAAATGCACATGCACTTTCCCAAAGCTGATAGCTTTTTTATCCTGCAGAGCTGTCGATAACTTTACATGGTTGACATCTCTAACAACCGTCTTTAAGAACCAAATTTAGAGGTTAAACAGTACAGAATCTAACATTTAAAATGTAAAGTATTTCATTCAAAGCTACTAACACACAGTTTATAATAAGAGCTCCTGTTTTAGTTAATATGAAGTTTCTGCTTCCAGAAGCCAGAAATGCTTCATCATGAAAGCAGGGACATCTCAAAGGATCCCAAATTAACTGGTGCATTGTATAAGTTATGCATTGAGGGACACTTCACCACATCACCTTCAAAAATACTAGCAGGGTATATTACTATTGCACCTGAAAACAGGGAATTTATTTCCTTTCTTACAGCCACAGCAATACAAAACTTGCAGCCTGCCCCAATATA
This sequence comes from Hypanus sabinus, assembly GCF_030144855.1. Classification (NCBI taxonomy): domain Eukaryota; kingdom Metazoa; phylum Chordata; class Chondrichthyes; order Myliobatiformes; family Dasyatidae; genus Hypanus; species Hypanus sabinus. The sequence goes on along the minus strand of NC_082715.1, from coordinate 41,436,104 downwards.
CACCACTGGTGTTAAACTGGGGAGAATATTAATGATAACAAAAATATTTGACCTATTGATGCTTCAATTTCTTCAACATTCTAACGATTTCAGAAAATTATTTCTACGGCCATCCTTATCCAAGTCCAGTATGCTTTCAAATTCAGATGAGATGCAATGCTAAGTTCACATTTCAATTTAAACATTGTTCACTTAAGACTGCTATAGACAGTAACATGATGCTCTGGAGTGTTTGTGGCCAAATAATTCAAAAAGAATTAATAATATTAAATGACAAGGGAACTGAGATGCAAAGTGAAAAAATATCTAAAATACATGGTATTATTCAGCAAGCATTTACCAAAAGGCAACATTAAAATCAGGCACACGCAACTTCTGAATGAAATTCTTCCCAATATTTAGCAAATTTTATCAGAATAATTAGATCAAAACATTTGAAAAATATGTACTCTTATAAAGAGAAATTTGTGATTTTGTAACTCAAATCTTGAGTAAATAAACAAAACAATTTTAAAGTACTTGACCCTGACCAAATACAACCAATTTGAACTTTAGCAAGATATGTACCAACAACATGTTTGCAAAAGGCACTGAAACCAACAGAAAATGTTGAATTTTGTTGAGTACTTCCCCAACAAAACCATGACTAAATTTCAGATATGCCCTTTCAGTTCGTATTTGTGCAGTTACTAATGCTGCAAATTAAAAATGTTTTACTTTATGAAGTACTTTATATCAAAAGAATCTTAAAATGAATCATAAGCACTATCAGAATTTAAGGTCCCCAAGGCCCCATCAAAAGATCCCATTTAAGAACAGCTGCTAAAAAAAATTAATTTTGTTGACACATTCAAAGTCCTCTTTTTCCAAGCATTACCTTCTTAAATGCATGAATGAAATTTCTATTTTGTCATAATAAGAATTTGACATGAAGGAAGAATTGTTAGTGATTAGTAATAAACCCAGACAGATCATGATGTTCAAACTTGATTCCTTTTCTCCCCCAAAACAGTATTGCACATGTTACATCTTGGTACAGTGCAATACTGGTGCAACTTGGATGTTGAGAGAAAATTTAACAATAGTTTATAAGACTCCATATGACAACTGAGAGCAACATTTATCTAATGTGTCTCCAGGGATATGGTAATACCTCCAGCAACTCCAAATGGACAATATAACAAAGCATGTTAGAGGCAGCATTGTTTCCATTTGTCTCACAACTTCCTTGTTACCTAGTAAACCATAGCAAGTAGTGGGAGAGGGTGAGGTTTTAACTTTGAGAAACAGTCAAAATAAATTTAACAGATAAGATATAACAGTGGTTAATGTAGACATTACGTTGCAATGTAAAAGGAGCTAAAAGTTAATACTTAGTAAAAAAAAACTATAACCAGGCCTCTGAAAATTTCAATTCTGAAGACTGCAAATAATGAAAGCAGTTAACATAATCCACAGAAATGAAGTATTACTTAAATAGCAAAGTGCTTTATTATTCATAAAATCTGCTTTCAAATGTCAGTGATCAGATTTAGATATCTAGTAAATCACAAAATTACTAGTTAAAACATTTCAAATCACAAAAAATGAAACTAAAAACATTGTACTGGAATTATGTTGAGACTATCAAAAATACAGGTCTGACTATTAGCCCTTTACATGTAATAGTTTTCTAGAAATCATAGACAGTCGTTACTTTTGAAATTTAAAATTTGAAAGAGCTATGTAGATGTTCTTCAGATCCACAAAAAAATTACAGTCTGCAATGTAAATCATATTTAATCCAAAAAAGAGGAAGTGCACTTGCAGGGAGCACGTGGTAAATTGTCAAGAATATTCCAGTTCTTTTATAAGTTAAATCAAAACATGTATTGGTGGGGATAGGTTCACTTTCTTTCTATATAGAGCTTCTAAATCGGTTGGGTAGGAGATTGGGAAGAGACATGGGTACATTACAGCTTGCGAAGTTAACATTGGAGTTCCACAAAATCTTGGCGATTACTAAGAACCACCCAACTACTGATGCACAGAGAATATGAGTGATAAATGCACAAGAGCAATCTCTTCAGGAATATTTATACCATTCTAAAACAGAGTACACAAATCCTTCAAACAAATTCAATTTTAACCAGAGTCCCACAGTCAAAGACTCAAATTTTACTTGCCTCCCAATTATTCTTTTACACTAATTGTGCATAGCTTCTGGGCAATATCATGATCAGACAAATAAGCATGACCTAAGTGCTGCTTAAGATATTTTTCAAATGATGACAAAGCAGGGATCCACTCGGACGCTGAATGTAATATTTACATGTTCTCCAAGACCTTATGGTTTCCTTCAGACATATGAAAATTATGAACTATGAACACAATTTAAATTAACAGCTATTTTATGGATTACTCAACAGAATTTTTTTGAATTATCAACTGAAGCTTAGTGGACTCAATTAAGTGCATTAATGTCTATTGTATTACATATCTACTTATGTTAATTTCTAAAAGATAACTCTTGAAATTAGCAACTGAAATGGTATGATAAAAGAATCATCTTAGTTCCATAAAATTAAAATGAACAGACACAAGATGATCAAACCACCATGAGGCCAGCCAGAATACACTTTCCATCCTGGTTTAAATGAATAAATAGGAAGACCCAATAAACTCTTCTCAAATTCAAAACAGAAACAAATCAAATTCAAACCCCAACAGACCAAGTAAAATAACAGTGTGCTCAAACTAACTGCTATACCATTCAATCAATACAGAATAATTTCTTCCATTGTTAAATTGTTTCTGCCATGTACTACAAAGAACGTCAAGTATGAACCAATGTGTATTGAAACCATTTTGGTAAATTTGAATGATCTTGCTGAACACAAATTTAAGTGATAAATTCAGTTTCAGTGACTAAAATGCAGAGCTAAATTTTAGGAATTCAGTTCTAAATATATTCACAATATATGCACCTAATACCAGAAAATACTGCTGCAGTATTAAAAGGCATGACTTTTCTGATACAGACGAGCTCAACAGGATACAAAGATAATACACAAGTGCAATGCTTCCTTGATACTTACATGGCCCCACTTTTGTAGTTATATGAATTTTGTGCTGATATTATTACATAGAATTACATAACATTTAAATTCTATCAGCACAAAAGTCTAATTTCTATAGTATCTTGAGACAATGTAGATACAATTATGATGTGCAACACACATTTCTTAAGTAAATGAAACAGATGAACAATACAGTCTTATAGCCACAGACTGGAAGTCAGAAATATATCAACATCTTAATATATATTCATTTGGATCAGTTGAATTGCTTTAAATCAGTCATGAATAATTAATGCAAATTAGGACTGCCATAATTCTATTGATCAAAGCTAGATTTCAAACAGAAATTAGACTGATGTAATATGAAGATGAATATTGTTGCCATGTTTTATTATGGTAATCATTACTTGTAAGAAATACAGTACCTTCATGGAAAATAATCTTTACTAAATTGTAATCACTTTAGGAAGGACCCATCATGCCAAATCGTTACACTATCAAGCTGGACCGCCGACATAATCCCAACATCACCCACCAACCCCAAAGCAGTGAAATCACTAAAATGTCAAACTCCACACAGTAAATTCATTGCCTTTCCTAAACACAGTTTAGGTACGAATATTTTGCTTTTGAAACTATACAGTTAGTGTTAGTCATGCTTGTTCCTTCCAAGTATACTTTGCTCCAAGGCTTTTAGTATACTCTTCATTCAAGCACAATCCTCCAGTAAAGAAAAATAAAGTAGAAAATCAGCATGCATTCACCATCACAAAACTGAATATATGAAAAAGTAAAAATAGCAAAAGGTTTTGATTGGTTTCTGAGAATTATCAATGTTCAAAATGATTGTACATTTTCATTCAATTCCCTTTGTAAGTTCTATATTTTACTCATTCAAAATGTTTCCTTTAGATACATGCCTGAATCACATTTTGACAATTTTCAATATATACTGCCCCTCTAAAACAAGTCAGTTTCCATTATCATGTTTACTTAATTGGACTATGAAATAAAATATGAACATTGCCTGATTGGTACCATGAACAAAGTGAAATGATCTTTCAAAACAGGTATTTAAGAAAAAGCTGCACAGAACTTCTAATGAGTAAGTTACAAAAACGTAATTGTAATGCCCAAGTCTTAGACTGCAAATCTATAAAATAGAAATCTGTTGAAAGATTTCCCAGATTTTCTTAAATACATGCTACCATCTAGGTTATTAAAGACTTCAACAGCACAACAGAAGTTTAATGACAGCAACACAAAAATAAAATCCAGTGCTAGTCAGTTGCACACATTGTTTACTTGTGCACATTCAATGTCTATTTAAATACTTAATTTAACTATTACACCTGCAAATCACTTATAAAACAATTTTAATACTTAGGAACCATCTTATTCTTCTGTTTTCTACTGATGACGGTGGTGGGCACAGTTTACAGTGATGGCTGAAGCATTCACAGGCTGCTGGAATGACCATTCATTACAATATTTCAGAAGCCTGCAAACCAATTTTCTGCTCTTCTTCCTCTAGTCATTCGGTATTTGGTTTCTTCAAGGAGAAGGCGTATATGTTAAAATGTTTGCTCAGCTGATTTACCTGTTTAAGATAAAAGTAAAACACTGTACCCTGAAGTTTTTAAATAGAGGAAGAGTCACACCTGTGCCAACTATCAAATACCACTCAGCACTAATTGCATTAACCAGGATGCTGATCTGTAGACTCCAATAACTTAGTAATTCAAGTGCTTATCTTGATGCTTTATAAATTATTAGTGTACCTGTCCCTACCTCTTCAGTCAATGTGTTCCATATATCAACCTTCTGTGTAAAAATGTTCTTTCTCAGATCCCCACTAAACTTCTTCCCCGTTCATCCTTTGCAAGAAATTGACACTTCTGCATCTCCTGTCATTGGATAATTTATAACAAACAATTTTTCCCCTGTCATACTCTGCCAAAACTAATATTTTTTTAAAAAGAGAAAAATTTTTGCACGAGTCAGTTCACTTACATTTTCATGACATTTATACTGTATATGACAAACAATGGACTCGACGCCAATCCTTGACGTACTCCACTAATTACCATCAACCTGACAGAAAACACCCTTCTGCCTTCTAAATCAAGCTAATTTTGCATCCTATATGTCCTAATCATTAGGATCAGACTGGAATATTTTCTAAACTCCAGAATCAAATTAATACAACACTACTGTGTGGAAGAATATTCTAGAATTAAGATGGGAATGCTACTAAGATAAATTTCAGTCATCATTCAGAAGTCTTAGAATTTACCCTTCAGAATTACTTTGATGTTACTATTTAGTAATGAATGAAGAACAAGAAATCTACTCACCACACATACTCCATAATGAATGTGTGCAGCAGTTACCACTGTGGTCAATATGATAAGGAGATAATATTCATTGTCATGTAGGGTACCAGAGATCACAATGAGTACACCCACAGCCAAAGGCAAGAGAAGGCAGCTGAGGGGCTGACAGCGTGTGTTACTCATCTGGCAAACTATGAGCTTGCACTAAAAGCAGAAAGAAAAAGCAAATTACATTATGTTGTATTTCTGCAAAAAAAGGAGGAAAAAACCTCTTTATAATCCACCCAACCTCTGAATACTTCGATTTTCCAAGTGATTTGAAAATGGACAGGATCACATCCACTGGTAGGATCTATTAGTGGAATTTTAAGTCTGTATAAGGTTAATAAATGTCTTTCTGATTGTGTAGGGTCTATACATTGATATTGAAGCTGCTGTACAGCACACGGGTACTGTGTAACCTAGATTTAAAGACAAATACAAGTTTAAAGTAGAACAACATTTCTCACGTTCGCATATAGTTTACATGTTTTACACAATGGGGGGGAGACAGTAACCAACATTCAACTCTGATATCACTGGACAGCAATTTTTTTCCCCAGAAGTGTTGTATCCTCAGAATTTTTTTTTGTAGTTAAGATAGAATGCTTGAAGCTGAATGCAAATATAATTTCAGATTACTTGTATCACGTAGGAATTTGGAGAAAAAGAATTTAACTTTAATTGAATACAATGCATTTAATTGCAAAACTGTGCTAAGCTAAAATGTTTTGTTGATGATTTTCATTTGTACTCAGTGTCTGAGGCTTCTCACTTAAGTGTCTAACAATAATCAACCAGCATTGCTGGATTTCTTTGTCCTGATACTGTTTCTCTACAACCGTACACGTGGTGGAACCTTTCACCATGCTCATCACATGTCCCACAACTTGCAGGGAAGATGTCAAAATGGGAACACAGAAAATTAAGCTTTAGTGCCATTTTGTACTTCATGGTTTTTTATGCTTAAAGCATGTTGTCAATCAGCTGCATGTAGTTTGCTATTCTGTAGTTGCCAATAAAATTTTCAACAACTTCCTTGAGTGCCTTCCATGCAATTTTCTCTGGTCCCACTATTGATGACCCGTTCGACTGTGGACCAACAAAAATTCTTTCCTTAATCTTGGCATTAGTTATTCTGATAAATATTTGTCTCAAAAATTGAAATCCTTCACGAAAATCTTTGCATGTGGTGACAGCAGATTCCATCTGTGCAGTCTTGAACACAATAATTCTGCTTTTGCCTTTGACAAACCCAAGTCTCTGACTAGGTCAGATTGAGTTATGAGATGAGGCTCACTTGACATTAAAGGTTCAAAATCTGTATCAAATCAGAATTGGTGTTGTTTTCTATTATCATGTGGCACAGGCTAAATCTCCCTTTACAGCTAAAGGGAGATTGGAATAGTCAATGGATTTCTTGTTTTTAGCAGAGAAACCATTCACACCGGTCAGACAGACGTAGCAGCCTGTCACATGATCCTTCTGCTCTGGCCATATCATTGGGATTGATTTCTGAGTACCTCCAAGCCATGCTCTAAGATCGAAAGCAACAAATGTGAGGAGCCCAGGCTTTGTCTTGGTCGCCAATTTTACATCCAAAATAGAGCTCATAGACTTTCTTAATAAGAGGAGTCGTGCTCCCTCTTTGAGATTTAAGTGCATACTCACCACAAATATAACAAAGTATCACAGCTGTGGCAACATTGGTGAGGCATTTTGCTATCACATATACTCCTGACTATACAATTACTTTATTATAATAAGTACACACAATATGCTATGCACATAGTGCATGCGCATCAACCGATCACAAACCGATATACGTTTAAACACAATTCGTAGAACAGTGTATCGGTGATGCTTTTATAGTCTTTCTTAAACTGGTCCTGCCATGCAGCATCTGCCCTTCCTATGCAGGCCCAAGCATCCCCAGACAAGATAGAAACTTTTCAGCTTACATTGTGGGCAACATTTTAATTGACTTGAATTTTGAATTGAAATAACAAATACAGGCTATTACAAAAAAGTGCATGGCAAGGAAATTTCATGGTGATTTTCATGTTCAACAGCCCAAAATCCATAAGGTACACCCAAAAGTCTTCAGGAAAATCTTTGTTGTCCATGCTTTTTATAATGTCAGTCTCATATATAAAGTGACACTGCTCTTTGAAGATAACACCAAGAGACAGCATAGGGCTAAGAGTGAAAACTGACAAGTAGAAGACTGAAGGACAATGAAATCAAACTAGAAGCTAAAAGCACATAAAAGGTCAGATTGAGACAAGTTACTTTTGAAACAAAGCTTGAAGTCCAGGACTTTGACAGTACTTTGGCACATAGGGAGTTTGGGAAGGACAGACACAGGTTTGTGAGGTAACCTGCGTGCATGAGAAAAGGAGAGATTAAAGTTGGGACAGCAATTTGTAAGAAGTTGCACAAAGCGTTTGAGGAGTAAGGCAAAATAGATTGAAGGAGATACACAAGGATCAAATGTTAAACATCACTTTCTTTGGTCAACAAAACATGCGATGACTGGTAACTTAGTGGACATAATCATCAAAAAGCAGTTGGTGAATAAGGTTTGATCAGATTGGTAAATTAGCGGAAAAATCAATAAGAAACCCTAGATGCAAGATCATGGTTAAACTGGAGATTGGATAAAGGGAATGAAGTCACAGAAGCAACTGAATGAATAGCCAGTGTTAGTGCCAGGACTAGAACAGGTCAATTAAGACAACAGCTTGCAGTAGATAACAGATGTCAGTGTTATATTTATAATTCTGGATTATCCCAGAATTTTAAATAGAAGGATCAGATAGGGGCTACGTGGACATGGAGAAATTTCACAAATTCACCAACATGAGTTAATAAGTCAGCCATAATGTTAGATCTTACCATAATACAGTTTGAGTACCCACTACCTGAAATGTTGCAGGCCAGAAGTGTTTGGAATTTTTTTGGATTTCGGAATATATAATGATAGCTTAGGCTCGCCACCATTTCCAACTCGCTACTGGTAAGCAATCTTTGTCTTAGACTTGCTCATCGCATATATATTGTTATAATCCCAGCCCCCTCCTTTGTGAGAATCGCAAGAGCACTAGTTGGGGGGGGGGGGGGGGGGTCAGTAGACCTAGGAAGTGGGAGAGAGAGAGACGTGCTGAATAGACACAGGAAGTGGGAGAGAGAGAGAGACGTGCAGAGTACTGCGTTCCAGCGGGATGCAAAATAAGGCGACATTGACTATTGTCTCATGGAGACCACGTGTAAAGCCCTCGGGCAAAGTGGGCTGGTTGAGAGAGAGATTGTATCATCCCAACCTGATTGACACCTGTGACCCCGTGAGGAAGTATAAAGGAGGGTCTGGAGGGGGGAAAGCCCCTTCAGACGCACCAAGAAGACACGAGAATGATCCCACCGTAGCAGGAAGCCATTTTGAAGGAAGCCACGTGTGTTAGATTCCAGGATTGGAATCTGTGGCTGGAATCACGGAAAACCGCTTTTAACTAACATCGGGGAGGGGGAGCCCGCTCCCCTGATTCAACGGATGCTTCATAAAAACCCGGCAAGTCTTTCCTTTTCTCACCAATCTCTCTCTCTCTCGGTCACAACACGTGAAACCCAGCGATTCCCAAAAGGCTGAAGCCTGCAGACTTCTGAGTGACTTTTATATTTCCAACGGACAATATATTATCCCCTAGACAACAGTAGAGCTCATTTCTTAATGATGATTATTACTATACCCGCGCTCTAGATTGAGTATTGACGACGTGCATTATCTGAATGTTTGTATTAACCTTACTTTTGTGCCCCTTTATAAATAAAAATGTTTGAAAATAGTGACATCAGACTTCAACGGACCTCTCTATCTTTGCTGGTAAGTGATCCAGTTACGGGATACATAACAATATAAACAGTAAAATTTATTACATACCATTAATATAATGAAAATATAGTGTGTGCAGGGTGACAAAAGCAGCATTTGGAAAACTTGCTCAGGTGCTACATTTTCTTCTGCGACATTGTGACAATTTAATGCTGAGCCTCTTATTTTATTTAATGAGACTCAGCACAGAATCAGCCCTTCCGCTGCCCTGCTCATCAATCCCCCAATTTAATCTTAGCCTAATCACAGGGCAAATTACAATGACCAATTTACCTACTAACTGGTACACCTTTGGACTGTGGGAGGAAACCCATGTGGTCATGGGGAAAACATACAAACTCCTTACATACAGCAGAAATTGAACCCAGATTGCTAGTACTGTAAATCATTGTGCTAACCACTATGTTACCGTGCCACCCCAATCTTAAATCAAATTCCTTACACTTTTGCAACCAGTCTGCTGAATATTCTCAATTACCTTCAATTTTCAGTTTGACGAAATAGATCTTTCCTTGCTTCATGATCAGCATAATGTTAAGCTGTGTATGTTTATTCCAACACTGACAAATCCAGTCTTTCAATACATGCACAGTATTTCTATTTCTCATTAACATCATCATATGTGAGATGACTTCTCAAAATTATCTGTGGTGTGCAGAGACCTGTGCATCATTTTGGAACCTTCCCAGAGTCTTATGCAATTTTCCGTTTGTGATGTTGACAAACTTATTTTCTACAAAAGGCATTTATCATAAATTGCTTTACCATGCAATATAGCACAAAGCTCCCGATATCTCAAGGTTTAGCTCAAGACAGGACTCCCACTCAAGGAAAACTTCATAAAACTTTTTTTTTTACCACTTAAAAAAAAATTCAGATTTTGGATAAAGGGTACTCAACCTGTACTACAAAATGTTTACTGTAATATTACAAAATGCTGACTTACCGTAATATTAGAAAATGCTGTCCCAACTAAAAAATATAAAATTCTTGGATGTTTCTCTAGAACATCATATGGTGATATACGGACCCAAAGTAGACAGAGACCGAAGAGTAATACTGGTGAAACGAATGGAAGCATGGCTTCATAGAAAGAGTGTTGCTTCAATGTGCCAGACCGATATGCCCTAAATATTAAGAAAACCAGAATTAAGCGAAATATTGGAACGTTGTTAAGGCTAACTTTGAGGAGATGCGAAGGGATTTAGAGAGAGAAAGGCTAACTTTGAGGAGATACGAAGGGATTTAGAGAGAGTGGATTGGGTCAAGTTGTTTTATGGGGAGGATGTAATAGAGAAATGGAGGTCACTTAAGGGTGAAATTATGAGGGTACAGAATCTTTATGTTCCTGTTAGGGTGAAAGGAAAGGTTAAAGGTTTGAAAGCACCATGGTTTTCAAGGGATATTAGAAATTTGGTTCAGAAAAAGAGGGAAGTCTACAATAGATATAGGCAGCATGGGGTAAAGGAATTGCTCGAGGAATATAAAGAATGTAAAAGGAATCTTAAGAAAGAGATTAGAAAAGCTAAAAGAAGATACGAGGTTGATTTGGCAAATAAGGTGAAAGTAAATCCGAAAGGTTTCTACAGTTATATTAAAAGCAAGAGGATAGTGAGGGAGAAAATTGGCCCCTTAGAGAATCAGAGTGGTCAGCTATGTGTGGAGCCGAGGGAGATGGGAGAGATTTTGAACGATTTCTTCTCTTCGGTATTCACTAAGGAGAAGGATATTGAATTGTCTAAGGTGTGGGAAACAAGTAAGGAAGTTATGGAACCTATGACAATTAAAGAGGTGGAGGTACTGGCGCTTTTAAGAAATTTAAAAGTGGATAAATCTCCGGGTCCTGATAGGATATTCCCCAGGACCTTGAGGGAAGTGTGTGTAGAAATAGCAGGAGCTCTGACAGAGATCTTTAAGATGTCATTAGAAACGGGGAATTTGCCAGAGGATTGGCGTATTGGTTCCATTGTTTAAAAAGGGTTCTAGAAGTAAGCCTAGCAATTATAGACCTGTCAGTTTGACATCAGTGGTGGGTAAATTAATGGAAAGTATTCTTAGAGATAGTATTAATAATTATCTGGATAGACAGGATCTGATTAGGAGTAGCCAGCACGGATTTGTGCGTGGAAGGTCATGTTTGACAAACCTTATTGAATTTTTTGAAGAAGTTACGAGGAATGTTGACGAGGGTAAAGCAGTGGATGTAGTCTATATGAACTTCAGCAAAGCCCTTGACAAAGTTCCACATGGAAGGTTAGTTAAGAAGGTTCAGTCGTTAGGTATTAATGCTGGAGTAATAAAATGGATTCAACAGTGGCTGGATGGGAGATGCCAGAGAGTAGTGGTGGATAATTGTTTATCGGGATGGAGGCTGGTAACTAGCGGGGTGCCTCAGGGATCTGTTTTGGGCCCAATGTTGTTTGTAATATATATAAATGATCTGGATGATGGGGTGGTAAATCGGATTAGTAAGTATGCCAATGATACTAAGGTAGGAAGTGTTGTGGATAAGGAGGTGGGTTTTCAAAGCTTGCAGGGAGATTTATGCCGGTTAGAAGAATGGGCTGAACGTTGGCAGATGGAGTTTAATGCTGAGAAGTGTGAGGTTCTACATTTTGGCAGGAATAATCCAAATAGAACATACAGGGTAAATGGTAGGGCATTGAGGAATGCAGTGGAACACAGAGATCTAGGAATAACAGTGCATAGTTCCCTGAAGGTGGAGTCTCATGTAGATAGGGTGGTGAAGAAGGCTTTTGGAACGCTGGCCTTTATAAATCAAAGCATTGAGTACAAAAGTTGGGATGTAATGTTAAAATTGTACAAGGCATTGGTAAGGCCAAATTTGGAACATTGTGTACAGTTCTGGTCACCGAATTATAGGAAAGATATCAATAAATTAGAGAGAGTGCAGAGACGATTTACTAGGATGTTACCTGGGTTTCAGCATTTAAGTTACAGAGAAAGGTTGAACAAGTTAGGTCTCTATTCATTGGAGCGTAGAAGATTAAGGGGGGATTTGATAGAGGTATTTAAAATTTTGAGCGGGATAGATAGTTGACGTGAATAGGCTGTTTCCATTGAGAGTAGGGGAGATTCAAACGAGAGGACATGATTTGAGAGTTAGGGGGCAGAAGTTTAAGGGAAACACGAGGGGGTATTTCTTTACTCAGAGAGTGATAGCTGTGTGGAATGAGCTTCCTGTAGAAGTAGTAGAGGCCAGTTCAGTTGTGTCATTTAAGGTAAAATTGGATAGGTATATAGACAGGAAAGGAGTGGAGGGTTATGGGCTGAGAGCGGGTAGGTGGGACTAGGTGAGATTAAGAGCTCGGCACGGACTAGGAGGGCCGAAATGGCCTGTTTCCGTGCTGTGATTGTTATATGGTTATATGGTTGTCATAGTTATTGTCTACAAAAGGCATTTAATCATAAATTGCTTCCCCATGCAATATAACACAAAGCACTTGAAATATCTTAAGGAAAAGTTTAAAACTTTTTTTTAAAAAAAAAGGTTCATACTTTACTTTGCAAATCTTAACTTTCCATGACACCTCCTTTGAGTATGCTCAATAGTTTGGCTAAGTTTGTATCCAGAAATAGTTTATAATATTAGCAAAACAACATTAAGTATGTCAGTTATGTATCATCATTGTGCTTCACTTCAGATCTATTTTGCATTAGTTCTTAATCAATTGAACTGACCTTGATTTCTTACATCCTTCACATGCATAAGTAAAAATCTTTACGTTACATCTCTGTCTAAATGTGCAATGCGAAATCATAGTAATTTACAATAATTTATAATAAATAGAACAGTCAATGTAACATAGAATCAATGTGAGTTAATCGGTCTGATGGCCTGGTGGAAGATGCTGGCCTGGAACCTATTGGTCCTGGCTTTTATGCTGTGGTACCATTTCCCGGATTGTAGCAGCTAGAATAGATTATGGTTGGGGTGACTTGGGTACCCGATGATCCTTCGGGCCCTTATTACACACTTGTCTTTCTAACTGTAATGAATCATGGGAAGTTCACAACTAGAGATCTGCTGAGCTGTCCACAACCCTCTCTGCAGAATCCTGAGATTAAGGGGGGGGGGGGAGGGTACAGTTTCCATACCAGATAATGATGCAGCCAGTCAGGATGCTCTCAATTGTGCCCTGTAGAGAGTTCTGTAGAGAGGGGGCCCATACCAAACTTCCTCAACCCTGAGGTGAAAGAGGCACTGTTGTGCCTTTTCACCACACAGCTGGAGTGTGCAGACCACGTGAGGTCCTCAGTGACTTGAATACCAAGGAACTTAAAGCAGTTTGCCCTCTCAACCCCAGTTCTGTAATGTAATGCTATAATTAAAGTGTTATCTTCCCAGCCAATGCAAAACACTTTTGTTATCACTAAGTCCTTTACTGTATAGATACACGCAGATCTTATGCTCTTAATTTCTGAGACTATTTGAAATGGAGACTGATAATAAATAGAAAATCTTTACTGACTGGTATTCATGCATGACCATCTTATCAGTGTGAACTTGTAATCTGGTAATCTTTGACTTGTAAATCTTTCACATATTATTTTTAAGGTAACTTTTTTATTCTTCACTTCTCTTCTAATTTTGTATGTCTGTGCACTTATAACATTACTGTGCACTAATTTCCTTTGGGATCTATAAATTATCTATCTACCCACTTAATTACAAAATATTAAAATATTAGCTTTGAAAGTAATCAACAATTTACTTAAAATAATCTTAAATGGAAAATAATTCAAATCAAACTTACTTGAAAACATTGTACAAACTCACAGGAAATGTGACAATAAAGGCACAACCTACAAAGCAAATTAATTCATCTTTAAGCATTAGTACAAATTCATTCAATTGCAAACATTTTCATTCCAACTCAAATTTAGTAACATTTAACCAAATTCCATATCAAAAGAACCAGATGTTCTGATTGAGATGACAATGAGTAGAGGAGATTTACAAGGATGTGCCTGGATTGGGGAGCATGCCTTATGAGAACTGGTTGAGTGAACTTGGTCTTTTCTCCTTGGAGTGACGGAGGATGAGAGGTGACCTGATAGAGGTGTATAAGATGATGAGAGGCATTGATGTTGTGGATAGCCAGAGGCTTTTTCCCTAGGGCTGAAATGGTTGCCACAAGAGGACACAGGTTTAAGGTGCTGGGGAGTAGGTACAGAGGAGATGTCAGGGGTAAGTTTTTTTTTAAACTCAGAAAGTGATGAGTGCATGGAATGGGCTGCCGGCAACGGTGTTGGAGGCAGATACGATTGGGTCTTCTAAGAGGCTTTTAGATAGGTACATGGAACTTAGTAAAATAGAGGGCTATAGGTAAGCCTAATAATTTCTATGGTAGGGATGTATTCGGCACAACTTTGTGGGTTGAAGGGCCTGTATTCTGCTGTAGGTTTTCTATGTTTCTATCTAATGAAACTTCAATGATCTCTTGTGCCCAGCCACAGACATTGTGTGCCTCTCTATAATACATTGGATAAGAATTGAAGCTGGACATCATCTTTACTTTTAACATTTCCATTTACAATTATGTCAAGAAGTCCAATGTTGTGGTAATGAGGTGGTAGGATTTTCCATTACTTCAACTATTATATCCCGATGATGGACATAGACCCAACATGCATACCGCAAATCATTCAATTTCAATATCCAAATCCTACCTACATGTATAGAGGTATCACAATATCACGTTATTTTGTCCTTTAGCTGTTTGAGTTTCTTAAACCTTGTTTGCTTAATCAGTACTTGACTATGAGAAACTAATAGGAATATAAACATAGTTTAAGGATCTTATGGATGCACACAAGATCCAAAAGTAAACAGCTTGACTGGATTTAGAATACCTAAAGTTTTCATAACTTCTAGCTGCTTGCACTCTTTAACCATCACCCACATTTACTGTAACTACATTAACCATTGCAACATCTTTTTCCCTTGGGAATGTCGAGTCAAGCAAAACACAATCAAGTGTGCCCAGCTGACAGCAATCAATCCTAAATTATTGCCTCAAAGTGAATGCGATAGGTCAGCTGACAGATGTATGTGTTGGGGAGCACTTCGGGTCCAGTGATTACAATAGCATTAGCTTCAATATAATTATGGAGAAGGACAGGACTGGACCTAGAGTTGAGATTTTTGATTGGAGAAAGGCTAACTTTGAGGGGATGCGAAGGGATTTAGAGAGAGTGGATTGGGTCAAGTTGTTTTATGGGAAGGATGTAATAGAGAAATGGAGGTCATTTAAGGGTAAAATTATGAGGGTACAGAATCTTTATGTTCCTGTTAGGGTGAAAGGAAAGGTTAAAGGTTTGAGAGCACCATGGTTTTCGAGGGATATTAGAAATTTGGTTCAGAAAAAGAGGGATGTCTACAATAGATATAGGCAGCATAGAGTAAAGGAATTGCTCGAGGAATATAAAGAATGTAAAAGGAATCTTAAGAAAGAGATTAGAAAAGCTAAAAGAAGATACGAGGTTGGTTTGGCAAATAAGGTGAAAGTAAATCCGAAAGGGTTCTACAGTTATATTAAAAGCAAGAGGATAGTGAGGGATAAAATTGGCCCCTTAGAGAATCAGAGTGGTCAGCTATGTGTGGAACCGAAGGAGATGGGAGAGATTTTGAATGATTTCTTCTCTTCGGTATTCACTAAGGAGGATATTGAATTGTCTAAGGTGTGGGAAACAAGTAAGGAAGTTATGGAACCTATGACAATTAAAAAGGTGGAGGTACTGGCGCTTTTAAGAAATTTAAAAGTGGATAAATCTCCAGGTCCTGACAGGATATTCCCCAGGACCTTGAGGGAAGTTTGTGTAGAAATAGCAGGAGCTCTGACGGTGATCTTTAATATGTCATTAGAAACGGGGATTGTGCCGGAGGATTGGCGTATTGCTCATGTGGTTCCATTGTTTAAAAAGGGTTCTAGGAGGAAGCCTAGCAATTATAGACCTGTCAGTTTGACATCAGTGGTGGGTAAATTAATGGAAAGTATTCTTAGAGATAGTATTTATAATTATCTGGATAGACGGGATCTGATTAGAAGTAGCCAGCATGGATTTGTGCGTGGAAGGTCATGTTTGACAAACCTTATTGAATTTTCTGAAGAAGTTACGAGGAATGTTGACGAGGGTAAGGCAGTGGATGTAGTCTATATGGACTTCAGCAAAGCCTTTGACAAAGTTCCACATGGAAGGTTAGTTAAGAAGGTTCAGTCGTTAGGTATTAATGCTGGAGTAATAAAATGGATTCAACAGTGGCTAGATGGGAGATGCCAGAGAGTAGTGGTGGATAATTGTTTATCGGGATGGAGGCCGGTGACTAGCAGGGTGCCTCAGGGATCTGTTTTGGGCCCAATGTTGTTTGTAATATACATAAATGATCTGGATGATGGGGTGGTAAATTGGATTAGTAAGTATGCCAATGATACCAAGGTAGGAGGTGTTGTGGATAATGAGGTGGATTTTCAAAGCTTGCAGGGAGATTTATGCCGGTTAGAAGAATGGGCTGAACGTTGGCAGATGGAGTTTAATGCTGAGAAGTGTGAGGTTCTACATTTTGGCAGGAATAATCCAAATAGAACATACAGAGTAAATGGTAGGGCATTGAGGAATGCAGAGGAACAGAGAGATCTAGGAATAACTGTGCATAGTTCCCTGAAAGTGGAGTCTCATGTAGATAGGGTAGTGAAGAGGGCTTTTGGAACGCTGGTCTTTATAAATCAAAGCATTGAGTACAGAAGTTGGGATGTAATGTACAAGGCATTGGTAAGGCCAAATTTGGAATATTATGTGCAGTTCTGGTCACCGAATTATAGGAAAGATATCAATAAATTAGAGAGAGTGCAGAGACGATTTACTAGGATGTTACCTGGGTTTCAGCAATTAAGTTACAGAGAAAGGTTGAACAAGTTAGGTCTCTATTCATTGGAGCGTAGAAGGTTGAGGGGGGATTTGATCGAGGTATTTAAAATTTTGAGAGTGATAGAGTTGACGTGAACAGGCTGTTTCCATTGAGAGTAGGGGAGATTCAAACTAGAGGACATGATTTGAGAGTTAGGGGGCAGAAGTTTAAGGGAAACACGAGGGGGTATTTCTTTACTCAAAGAGTGATAGCTGTGTGGAATGAGCTTCCTGTAGAAGTAGCAGAGGCCAGTTCAGTTGTGTCATTTAAGGTAAAATTGGATAGGTATATGGACAGGAAAGGAGTGGAGGGTTATGGGCTGAGTGCGGGTAGGTGGGACTAGGTGAGATTAAGGGTTCGGCACGGACTAGGAGGGCCAAGATGGCCTGTTTCCGTGCTGTGATTGTTATATGGTTATATGGTTATAAGTGGCTTCAATTTGCAATCATTGCAAATCTGATGATGCACCAGCCTTGTCCAAGACAAGGAGGCAAGGAAGGAATGTTGTGGGGCAAAGGGCAACAGTCTAGGTACCATGCCAGTATGATTGAAACATTGCCACGTGTGCAGCCGTATCAGAACCTGGTCTTTGGCATACATCTCAACAAGTGGGCCTCATATACCCCCTCCACACTTGATCACGTTCCTTGATGGGCTTTATAGACAATTCAGCATTTGAGGAACAGGATTCCAGGATCAATGGCCCACACTATGTCATCATTTGGAGCAATGTATCTTTCCACCACTTGCAATGACAGTCCAGTTTAAGGTTCGTGCATGGAATTCCTTCCACCATACTTGCCATTCCTTAACCCTATTAAGGAGATTTTCTTCCTAGAGATGAAGTCTATGACAAGCATCCTTAGGACCAAATGCCACTGATGGACTCCATGACTGAAGCTTGTTGATAATCACTGTGTTTGACTGCCAGGGCTGGGTACTACTGTACTGCCCAGTGGCACACCCTGAAATAAAATTTCATTACCTCATCATGAACTAACAACAATATGCCTAATTACATCCTTTGCCAGATGAAATGGTGAAGGTTTGGAATGGGAAAGCAGGACAGCTCCACTATGTCAGATGTTGAAAAGTCCTCGATAGAGTGGATGTGAAGAGATGTTTCCTTTGGTGGAGGAGTCTAAGACCAGAGGACACTGCCTCAGAATAGAGAGACATCCTTTTAGAGATTGAGGCTCAGAGGGAAAATGGATCAGCCATAATGAACTGGCGGAGCAACCTCAATGGGCCAAATGGCCTAATTCTGCTCTTGTATCTTATGGTTATAAATATAATCACACTCCCTACGTGTTACCCATAAACAAAGGGAACATGAATTCATACATTTCCATCACTCTGCCCTATCTTTTCAATGCACACAAAAATTAAAAGGTAATTAAATGCATAAAACACAGGTCTTCATAAACTCCCTTGGTATCGGGTTCCAAAATGAAAATAGATAGGTAAACAAAAGTCCGACATTTTCATTAAATCCACTTGCAATAGAGTTTTATAAAGGTTTCACAATAAAAATATTTATAACATACCTCCTGTTCCTTAAACTGAAATCACTATGAGGAAAACTGCATATGTAAACCTTGTCTTTTTATATAAACCAAGATACACAATAAATAGTTAAAGGAAGGTACATACTCAATATCATGGTAGTAAAGAGATCTCTGTACTGGAAATTGAGGAAGATGGGTCCATACCAAGCTTCAACTCCAACAATAGCAGTTATAATGTATACAATTGAAATGGTCTGCAACAAAATTAGAGGAAGGTTTTTGTTACTATTTGAGAGCAATCTCATCTCTGGTTTGTATACAAAATTGCATGCAACAGCTACACAACATCCACATTATTTGACAATGAACAACTGACTATTGTTAACTATTTCTACACATTCTGTAAATGAATTTATCTTTCCTACGCAGCACGGTCTCAACTGTTAAAAATTATATACAACACTGAACACAGAACTGTGCATTTAAAAGAGGTACCAGCAAACATCATTAACAGTTGCATCTAAAAATGAAATAATTGTCAATGGCCCAGTCAATTCTGAATTATGATGATATATAATCCTGAAAGAGGCAATGACATGCCCATCACATCCATGCTGGTGACTCCCTAATACTTGGCTTGTGGTCATGTAGATACAGTAGCATCTACACTTTGAGACTGAGGCATGCAAGGATCCCCATCCCTTTCTGACAACTTTCTACAAGAGCACCATCAAGAGTGCCCTGTCTGGCTGCATCATCGCATGGTACAGAAGATGCAGGTATCCTGCAGAGGATAGTGAAAAAACACTGAAAGAATCATCAGGGGTCTCCTTGTGCCCAAAAGCTATTCGAAGTCAGGTGTTCCAATCAGTGAGATGAAACTGGAGGTGTGGGTTGCAGAGGTGCTCTGCCCTATAAAAAGGACAAAGTCAGGCTACTGACAGAGCCTGCTCTTCCCAAGATTGATCTGTTTATGCCTTAATCAAAACAACTTCCAGAGGATCTTAGGAGAAGAATTGTAGAACTATATGAAGCTGGAAAAGGTTACAAAAGCATTTCTAAAAACCTGAGTGTTCATCAGTCCACAGAAAGAGAAACTGTCTACAAATGGAGGGAACTCAGTACTGTTGCTACTCCCTCTACGAGTGGGCATCCTGCAGAGATCACACCAAGAGCACAACATGCAATGCTGAAGGAGGTGGAAAAACACTCAAGGGGAGCAGCAAAAGACATGCAGATATCTCTCGAGCTTGCTAAAATCTCTGTTCATGTGCCCACTATAAGAAAAACACTAAACAGGAATGGTGTTCTTGAAGGACACCACGAAGAAAACACCCTGCTCTCCAAAAAAAAACACAAACAAACATTGCTGCACATCTCAAGTTTGCAGAAGACCACCTGGATGTTCTACAAAGCTTCTGGGACAATGCTCTGTGGACAGATGAGACAGAAGTTAAACTTCCTGGCAGAAATGTACATTGCTATGTTTGTAGGAAAAAGGGCACTGCACACCAACACCAGAACCTCATTCAAACACAAACTACACTGCAGATGCTGTGGTCAAATCAACACGTACAAACAAGCTGGATGAATCAGGACGAAGGGTCTCAGCCCGAAACATTGACTGCTTGTTTCTACAGATGCTGCCCGACCTGCTGAGTAGAACCTCATTCAAACTGTGAGGCATGGTGGAAGAAGCATCGTGGATTGCAGACTGCTTACAATCATTGAGGGAACAATTAATTCAAAATTGCATCAAGACATTTTACAGAAGAACGTCAAAGTAGCAGTCCATCACCTGAAGCTTAATAGAAGTTGATTATGCAACAAAACAGTGATCCAAAAGACAAGAGTAAATCAACAACACAATGGTTCAAAGAGAAGAAAACTTGTGTTTTGGAACAGCAGAATCAAAATCCTGGCCTTAATCCTATAGAAATGTCATGGAAGAAACTGAAGCAAGCAGTTCATGCAAAGGAGCCCACCAACATCCCAGAGGTGAAGCAATTTTGTAAGGAGGATGGCCTAAAATTCCGCCAAGCCGATGTGCAGACTGATCAACAGCTACCAGAAATGTTTAGTTGAAATTACTGCTGTACAAGGGAGTCACATGAGTAACTGAAAGCAAAAGTTCACATACATTTTCCAACAAATACATGTAATTTTGGATCAATTTTCTCAATTAATAAATGAACAAGTTTAATGTTTTTATGTTATTTATTTAATTGGGTTCTCTTCATCTAGTGTTATGACTTAAATGAAGACCTGATCACATTTTAGGTCATATTTATGCAGAAATAGAGAAAATTCTACAGGGCTCACAAACATTCTTGCACCACTGAATTTCCTTATTGTACTGAATAAGGAAACTTTACTGAACACATTTGAAAACTTTATCCCATCTAGTTCTTTTACAGTATGGGAGTCCCAGTCAAAATGTGGAAAGTTAAAAATCACCTACTATAACAATCTTATGTTTCTTGCGATAGTCCGCAACCTCTTTACAAATTTGTTCCTCGAAATCCCTCAGACTGTTGGGCAGTCTGTAATGTAGACTATTAATGTGGACATGCCTTTCTTATTTCTCAGTTCCACCCATAGCATCTCACTATACAAGTTCTCCAGTCTGTTCTGAATAGTCACTGCCGTGACATTTTCCCTGACTAGAGATGACCCCTTCCGCTCTGTCATGTTTAAAATAACTGCTATTGAGCTGTCAGTCCTGCCCCTCCTGCAACTAAGTCTCACTAATGGGTACAATATCACAATTCCAGGTGTTGATCCATGCCCTGAGCTCATCTGCCTTTCCTACAATAGTTCTTGCATTGAAATTTATGCAGCTCAGGGTATTAGTTACACCATGCTGAACCTTTTGTTTCTTGACTTTGTCTGAGGTCTTAACAACATGTCTCCACAACCTCTCTACTAACTGTTCTGGCAAAAGTCTAGACAATCTACCCTCAGCCCTGACATTGTCATTGTAATTCTCTTCTGTATCCTCCACAGCTATTGTCACCTCTATGCATGCAACTTTCTAATCTCGGCCTTAATGATTTACTCATTACAGCACTCTCAAAGCAGGAGCATTCGAAGTATCAGACAATAAAGAATCAATTATGCCTTCTTAATCACTTTATCAATCTAATTATCTTCAGGAATTTATTAAAAGATGCCTCTGCTCATAGTTTCCTCATTTATTTTATATTTTCCTATACTGTATGCCTTCTCAAAATATATTCTCACATTTAAGCCTTCCTGGCATAAAATTCCTGAATATAACTGCTTTCTAAATGAACTATTTATTTTTAAACAATTTGCCACCATCTTTTGAAACACACAGTTTTGTAATTTCTTTCAACAATCTGCCATTTGGGACTTCAAACACTATCAAAACTGAGTGATCTTACTTCAATCAATATAAACTAGCCTCTCAAAAAAAATTCCAATGAAAGGCAGATAAGACATTTTGTTCACAAATCTATGTTGACTGTCCAAATCATACATCATGGAAATGGACCATTTGCCCCAACTTGACAATACTGATTGTGTTACCCAGCAAGCGAGTCCCATCTGTCTGCATTTGGCCCTCTCAACTCAAGAAGGCAGCATCAATCAAGGACCACCATCACCCAGGACTTGCCCTTTTCTCATTGCTACCAACAAGCCAGTGGTACAGGAGCCTGAAGACACACACTCAAAACATTTAGTTGGGAACAGCTTCTTCCCAGTCATCAGATTTTTGAATAGACACTACCTCACTATTTATTTTGCTCTCTTTTGGCACTACTTAATTTAATAAGTTTCTTATAGTAATTTATAGTTTTTCAAATTATTATGCACTGCACTGCTACAGCAAAACAACAAATTGGTCGACATACCTCAGTGATATTAAACCTGATTCTAAACTCTCCTATCCGTGTACTTACTTAGATGGCTTTTAAATATTGGTAGTGTGCCCATCACAACCATTGCTTCTGGCAGCTTATTCCAAATACGCACCATTCTTTGCGTGAAGAAGCCACCCCTCACGTCCCTTTAAAATCTTTCACCTCTGATCATAAGCCTATGCCCTCATTTATGGCACCCCCTTGGGGAACCAAAATCCTATGCAATACTCTAAATGCAGCCTCACCAAGGTCACATACTGCAACACAGTCACCAACGCCCAGAATCGCTGCCCTGTCTGAAGGCCAGGATGCCAAACACCTTCTCTACCATTGGTGCCACTTTCAGTAAACTATGCACTTGTACTGTTCCATAACACCGATCACCCAAAATGCAATACCTCACATTTATCTGGATTGAAAGTAATTTGACAATCCTCAACCCACCTGCACCTGCCAGTTTGTGTCCTTTAAAATGCCAATTTACACTTGCCTTTAGTTATTTTGCCTAAATAATTTGCCCACTAATGTCAGACCAACAAATCTGCAAGTGCTTAGTTTATTCTAATGTGCTGCTTAAACAAAGAAATCGCATCAGCATCGCGCCACTGATCAAAGAGCAATGAAAAATTATAGTCAAATTTTGCAATAGTTCCCCATTTCATTCAGGAGTCTGCTTACCCTTCAATAAAGGACAAGGCAATTTAAACCCAAACATCAGGTGAGTCTTATAAAATACTCTGTTAGAGCATTTAATTTCTTTGCAATGTATTGATGCTGAGTAGTTCATGAAAAGGCAATTAGTTCTTTTAAGAATCAAAAACTTCCTGTCAGAGAAATAATGAAGATACAGATAAGCAAACATTTAATGGTGATAAAATAATGATGAGAGAATAAATTTGGATTAAAGAGCAGTTCCCGATTCACACTGGGACATGGGCTGACAAGAGCATGTTTTTGTAGTTGCATTACTCAAAACAAAATCAGCAGCTTGACTCATGGCATGAGTAGGCTACAAGTTAAAAAAATAACAGGACTATCATCACTATGGTTGAGGAGAATAAGTTATCTATCTTATACCCAAATGTCTGAGAAGCAAGATCACAGTCACAAGAAACTGCCAGATCAGTTCTGCTCCACGTTGTCTCAGCTGAACAGTAAGTTAAAATTAACAGGAAAATGAGAGATCAGAAACCTGACCATACCCAACTTAGCCCAAGAAAAACTGATCACATTGGAACTAGCAATGTAGGCTTGAGTGACAAATTAATAAAGAACCCCAATACAAATGTCCTATCAATAAATAAAGGAGCATGGCCTAGGTAGCAAAATCAGGAACTGATTACTTGCCCACAACAATATACAAATTAGAAACTAACAAAAAAGCAGAAGGTAGTATTGCTATTGGAAGAGTCAGCCTGGTCCGTTGAACTCAAAAGTGCTTTTGTATATGTAGCTTCTATATTCAGAATTTAAGTGAAAAGCAGTGGATTTATGTGTGGAATAAATCAAGAGATCAATAAAAGTGGTTGGAGTAATGTTAACAGAGTACAATGCAAAAGTCTTAGGCACGTGTAAAAATAAAACATTATAAGCACAGATGCTTACAAAAACAATGAAAGGAGAAGTTTCTAAATATCAAAACATACTATAAAGAACAGTAGACAGTAAAAAAAAAACTAAATCAAGTCAATATTTGGTATGACCAGCCTTTGCCTTAAAAACTGTATCAATTCTCTACGGTACACTGTCATGCAGTTTTATAAGAAAATCATCACTGGTTAAGATGGCGCTGGTGATGCACAGGCACTACTTGACAGTAGCAAACAAAACTACTAACTACTAATCAAATTTTTTCTGGCAATCACTACAATCAATAGCCTGTCAATTACCTTTCAGAGTTAAGCTTTTGAACCACCTGTACAACCAGGTATTTTTGAGGTACAAACTGAAATCTCAAAGGCACAGGACAGTTGCGGTATGGCATACACAGGCTGACTCAAGGCAACAGGGCCAGGACCCAGACCCGGGCCCAAGAGCAGCGAATGAGCCGATGTCTGGCCATTGGTGGAGCAGACTTGGATTCAAAGCAGCAGAACTGAGTGAGGTGAGGCAGAGTCAAGGGAGCAGGGCCCAGGTCTAAAGTCCCAAGGCTAAATCAATTTAAGCACTAGGAAAGGTTGGGGTAGAGGCCAAATCTTGGTGGGAAAGTGTATCAAAGCACCAGGACCTGGGTCAGACAGAGAAGAACAGCCCAAAGTTCGAATGATTTAAGCACTGGGCCAGATTGAAAAGATCAGGATGTTGGGGCTAGCCAGTTCAGCTCCCTGCTCCATGGGGTTTACTCATCTCTGCTCTGAACTGTGACTGTAAGCCTGCAACTAATGGGCCTCTGAATTGGCTACAGTGATGATTGTCTTTGTGGCTATGCACTCACTTTCATGAACTTCAAATTTGAATGTTAGTTGCTTATTTTTATTGTTTGCATGATTTGTTTTTTTTTCTTCTGCACATCGGGTGTTTGACAGTCTTCTTTAATGGGTTTTATTGGGTGTCTGTTTTGTGGTGGTCTGTAAAGAGAGAAATCTCAAGGTTGTTTATAGCATATACACTATGATATAAATGTACTTTGTTTTGTTCGGTAGGTTGTTTCACACACCTTGAAGAACTTGCCACATTTCTTCTGCAGACTTTGGCTGTCTCATTTGCTTCTACTTCTCCAGATAATCCCAGACAACCTCGATGATGTTGAGATCCTTGTTCATCTTTTTCACTGAAGATAGTTCTTTATGACCTCGGCTGTGTATCTGGGGTCATTGCCCTGCAGCAGAATGAATTCAGGACAGAACAGATGCCTCCCTGATGGCATTATGTGATGAATGAGAATCTGCTTGTACTTCTCAGCACTGAGAATTCCGTTAATTCTGACCTGATCACCAGCTCCATTTTCAGAAATGTAGCCCCTAACCTGCAGGAAACTTCCACCCTGCTTCACTGTTGGCTACAGGCACTCAACCATGTAAGCACTCCCAACTCTTCTACAGACAAACTGCCTCCTGGTTAAGCCAAATGTTTCAAATGTTGACTCATCAGTCCAGAGCACTTGCTGCCATTGTTCAGCACCTGAGTCCTTATGTCTTTAGAGTGTAGGTGAGTCTCTTAGCTTCGTTTCCACTTCAGAGGCATGGCTTTTTGGCAGCAACTCTTTTATAAAGTTCACTTCTGACAAGACTTCCCAGATTGTAGAGGGGTGTACTTGGGTTCCAGTTGTTCCTGTGAGTTCAGTACTGACAGCAATGCTAGACTTCTTCCAATTTAGACAGGGCGTCAGTTTGATGCATCTCTCCTCTGCTGCAGTTTCCATATCCGACCACTGCGCCTCTGGTCCTCAAACTTGCGTGATTCTCTGTACTTCTTCAGAAGAGCTCAAGCAGCACATCTTGAAACTTCTATCTTCTGCAAAATTTCTGCTTGAGGGAGACATTGTTGATGCAGGATGACCACCTTGTGTCTTTCCGTGGTGTAAGAATTGATGATTTGAAGGTTAAACTGCCTCACCATCTTTTAATTTGGCTGTCCTTCACCCAGTTCTGCTTCAGTTAATCAGTTTAGTTCATTCAACTCATTTTGTCGTTGATAATTAGTTCAAAGGTTAAAAAACATTACCAAGTTACGTATACATTATACAACCTTGAGATTCATCTCCTTCGCCACAAAACATAGAAACTCAAAGGATTCCTAAAGAAGGACAAACACACAATGTGCAGAAAAAAAATCAAATCATACAAACAATAAAAGCTAGCGAATAGCATTCAGAACCACAGACACTAGGCCCAGAATACCAGGAGCAGACCACATCCTCAGTTCAGCGCAGAACCAAGTAAATGTCATGAAGCCTGGAACACCCCACAGCCTCGGTTCAGTGCAGTGCCAAGTAAACATCATGGTGTAGAGTGCAAAACCTTCACCTTTGGTCCTGAAATCATGCCTTTTCAATCCATCTGACGAGGCATTTCAAATCAAACTAAACTAACATAGGACTGTTCTCTGTACTAGGACCTGGTGTAGATGCTCTGGGCCTGGACCCTGCCACTACTTTTCGGCTCATACGTGCCTTTTCCAAATCAGTCTGGCGCTTAGACTGATCAAACCTCACTCTTGGTTTAGGTGGACAGGCCTTGAATTTGCCTTTCCTCCATGTTGACTTTGCTCTACTTGCCCCCAATTTGACTGAGCATTGCCTTCGCCTGCCCTTCATTGTTTGCGGTGATCATTTACCATAAATTTTATAAGTGTTATTAAATTATTTAGTTGTATTCTTTGTTTTGTTTGCTGCCAGTAAGTAGAATGTTTGGAAATCTAAAATTTGCTCTTTCTACTGACACACTAATGCAAAAGACAGACAAACATCTGAACCAAAATTCATATTTAAAAAATCTAGGTATCCAAGACTGTTGCACAGTATCATGGCTAATATCAAACTTGAATAAAACTGTTGGATGTCTACTTTTTTTTTTACAAATTCACATATCAACTTATACATGAGGTAAACCTGTCAGTGTGCTTTTTCCTCTAAGAAATTATTCTGATAGAATTAAAACGCAGAAGATGCTCAGAGAAGGGCAGTATGGAACTCACGGGCCCATTCTCAGAATGATTAGTCAGGACATTCTGCACTGTACATGGAACACAAAAAAAAATACAAGTCCTCAATTACCTCAGAAGATCAAATGCTCAGTATATGAGCATTTTCTGGGTTGAATTCAATAGAACTTGAAGGAAATCAGAGGGTATGGGATAAAATGCAGAACATTATGCAGCTTTGAGGCAACAGACCTTCAAGTGCTGTCAAATTCAATCCTGACCTCCAGAGCTGTCAGTGTGAAACTTGCGTGTTCTCCCCATGGCCAGGAGGGGCTCCCTGGGTGCTTCAAATCCCTCACCCCAACCCACATCTGAAAACACACAAGTTAGTCGGATACTTGACCACTGTAAATTGCTACTTTTGTGTGGATAGATAGTAGCTGGGTAGAGAAAATTTACAAGAATATTGGGAGAAAGGATTACAGGACCCTAGACTTCCTGACTGGGAGACCTCAGTCAGTCTGGATCAGGAGCAGCATCTCCAACACCACCACACTGAGCACAGGGGCTCCCCAGGTTTGCGTGCTCAGTCCACTGCTGTTCACTCTGCTGACCCACGACTGTGCTGCAACACACAGCTTGAACCATATCATCAAGTTCGCCGATGACACCACCGTGGTGGGTCTCATCAGCAAGAACTACAAGTCAGCTTACAGAGAGGAGGTGCAGCGGTTAACAGACTGGTGCACAGCCAACACCCTGTCTCTTAATGTGAACAAAAGAGATGGTTGTTGACTTCAGGAGGGCATGGAGCGACCACTCCCCGCTGAACATCAACGGCTCCTCGGTAGAGATCGTAAAGAGCACCAAATTTCTTGGTGTTCACCTGACGGAGAATCTCACCTGGTCCCTCAACACCAGCTCCATAGCAAAGAAAGCCCAGCAGCGTCTCTACTTTTTGCGAAGGCTGAGGAAAGTCCATCTCCCACCCCCCATCCTCATCACATTCTACAATATTGAGAGCATCCTGAGCAACTGCATCACTGCCTGGTTCGGAAATTGCACCATCTCGGATCGCAAGACCCTGCAGCGGATAGTGAGGTCAGCTGAGAAGAACATTGGGGTCTCTCTCCCTGCCATCACGGACATTTACACTACATGCTGCATCCGCAAAGGAAACAGCATTATGAAGGACCCCATGCACCCCTCATACAATCTCTTCTCCCTCCTGCCGTCTGGGAAAAGGCTCCGAAGCATTCGGGCTCTTATGACCAGACTATATAACAGTTTCTTCCCCCAGGCTATCAGGATCCTCAATACCCGAAGCCTGGACTGACACCTTGCCCTACTGTCCTGTTTATTATTTATTGTAATGCCTGCACTGTTTTTGTGCACTTTATGCAGTCCAATGTAGGTCTGTAGTCTAGTGTAGCTTACTCTGTTGTTTTTTTATTACATAGTTTAGTCTAGTTTTATGTACTGTGTCATGTAACACCATGGTCCTGAAAAACATTCTCATTTTTACTATGCACTGTACCAGCAGTTATGGTCAAAATGACAAAAAATGACAATAAACTTGAGGATAAATTAGTGAGAGAATGGCCAAAGACTAGATGGACTGAATAACCTCTTCCTATGTTCTAAGGAGCTGGTCAACTGAATGGTGCAAATCTCAAAAGGTCACAACTTCCTCATGCTTCTGCTACAAGTGTTTGTATGTTTTAATTTTCATAAATGACTCATCATCCTCTAGAATTTGAGGCAAATTTGTGGAATATGTTAGCACAGGCAGCTGTGGCAGTGTACTTAAGGTGGAGATCGATAGGTTCTTGATTGGCTATAGCATCAAAGGTTACAGGGAGAAGGCTGGGCAGTAGGGCTGAGGAGGGAGAAAGGATCAATCATGATTGAATACGGGCACAGACTCGTTGGGCCAAATGGCCTAACTCTGCTCCTGCCTGTTATGGTCTAAAATTATCAATCTGCAAACACCAAATTGTGAGAGACAGTTGACATCGTAACAAACCACAACAAGATGTTTACAAACTTGGACATGTAATTGGCAAATAGATTTTAACGTGTTGCATTTAAATACACAAACGAGGACACCAGATAACACTTAACAATAGGTTTCCAAAAGCATTCTGAGGCTCAAGTAAACTAAATCAGTAAAGTCATGAAATTTCAAGTGAATAATTTAGAAAAAGTCTGATGTGCATACATACACTTATTGCCCCTCTCCTCCATCCAACCCCCTACTTTTGGTAATTGTATTTTAAGCCAGTTTTGTTTTTGAAATAATTCATTATAATACTGTGGAACATCATGTGCATCTCTTGACTTATAGAGAAAACCAATTTAAGGATGTCTGTAAAAAAAGAAAACTGGAACCAGTTTATTGCCCTGGTACTGGAAATCTGAAGTGAAGGCAGAAATGTTGGAAATACACAACTGATCAGACAACATCAGGGGGAAAAAGGTCAATTGGCAAATTACCTTAATCCTAAAACAAAGAAGCTCTTTCTCTTTGCACAGTTTCTACCTGATCTCCTGAGCATATGGAACATATTTCATTTTTTTTTAAACTGGTTACAGAGATTACTATGGCTGTAAAATCCAAATCAAGCAGTGGAGTGCATGATTCGAGGAATAGAAATGAAAAGCTTACATTAAACATTAAAGCTGTTAATACTGGACTATCATAAATTGTTCTGGTATTCTTACTATTGATAAAGACATTGTGCAGATCTTTTCGACAGCTTTCTGGAAAGAAAACCCAAACTCTAAATAAAAATATTCTGAATTATCACCTCCCCCACCTAATCAAGAATATTTATGCAGTGAACAACAGTGACTTTTGGCTGAGAACACAATTTAATTCAGTTTACACCACTACCAGCAGGCTTGAATACTACCATTTCATTCAATGAAATGCAATACAAATTTAAAAATCATTGGACTTAAGCCCACTACTAAACAGATCACACTGCTGGAAAGCTTGACTTGCAAAGAAAGGTACAACCAGTCAAGAAAACATGCAACCCTTCAGCATAATTCTATAAAAGAATATTTTACTTTGAAAGTCACTTACCACTTGACTAATGTCATATCCCCAAGGAAGGAAAAGAATTCCTGTATTGTACTTCTCCCAATGGGAAAGGATGAAGGAAAACAGAACCACCCACAAAATGAGGAAAAGTGTGAAGACACTGACACCAGCCTCCCCACGTCCAAAAATAGAGTAAACAGTGACCACAAAAAATATGCACGCCCAGCTGTCCAAACCATGGTCAAAGAGTTCTCCAAGGGGAGTACTGGAGTTTGTTCGTCTAGCTTGCTTCCCATCAACTCCATCTGCAGGAAATCAAGAAGAGATTTAAAAAATATATCACAATATACCCTCTTAAAGAAATTCTCAGTTTCATTACTTTAGATTTATGTTCATTGCAGAAAGCAGAACTACCAACCTATTTATACATGGAAAAGAAACCACCTCATCTGCAAATGTCAGTAAGAAAGCGAGTTTCCTGACATTCACTAAAGATCTTGCCATTTCTGTTTTAAGAAACTGGAATAGGTCCTTCTGCCCCCTTCAGCCTATCTACTGTTCAGTCAGATTTTGTTCAATCTATATCAATTCAGTTTGGTCCTCTGAATTTTATTTCTTCAGCGGTTTGAACAGGGCATGACTGCCCAAGCTTGTGGAAGTCGGCACTGAGAACAGCGGGAAGAGTTTAAAATGAAGACAGATTTACAGAGCAGGCATCGGAGGAGCAGGCGACAGAGTACAGAGAGACAGAGTAGGAAGGCTTTGGCGATAAAGGGTCGAGGCGAGGCAGGTTATCTGTTTAGTACCGACAAAGTATGTGTGTGAGACCAGTCTTCTGTGCTCGGTGTCGGATGTGGGAGGTCCTGGAGAATCCCAGCCTCCCGGACGACCACATCTGCACTAGGTGTGTCGAGTATGCAGCTCCTTAGGAAATATGTCAGGGAACTGAAGCTGCAGCGCGATGACCTTCGTCTGGTCAGGGAGAGTGACGAGGTGATAGAGAGGAGCAATAGGCAGGTAGTCACCTCCAGAGCCCAGAAGACTGAGAAGGGGGTAACAGACAGAAGAAGAAGGGGCAAGAGGCAGATGCTAGAGAGTACCCCATTGGCTGTCCCTCTTAACAATAAGTACTCCTGCTTGAGTACTGTTGGGGGAGACAGCCAACCTGGGGGAAGCATCAGTGGTCACACCTCTAGCACCAAGTCTGGCCCTGTGGCTCAGAAGGGTAGGGAAAGGAAGAGGATGGCAGCAGTGATAGGGGACTGTATAGTTAGGGGGGGTCAGAGAGGCAATTCTGTGGACGCAGGAAAGAAACGCAGGTAGAAAGTTTGCCTCCCAAGCGCCAGGCTCTGGGATGTTTCTGATCATATCTAT
Organism: Hypanus sabinus; assembly: GCF_030144855.1. Classification (NCBI taxonomy): domain Eukaryota; kingdom Metazoa; phylum Chordata; class Chondrichthyes; order Myliobatiformes; family Dasyatidae; genus Hypanus; species Hypanus sabinus. The sequence goes on along the minus strand of NC_082715.1, from coordinate 41,404,452 downwards.
GATACCTTGAAGTGGGAAGGACAACAGCCAGAGGCCATGGTACATATTGGTACCAACGGCATATGTTAAAAAGGGAGGTCCTGAAAAAAAAATGACAGGGAAAGAAATTGAGAAGAAGGACCTCAAAGGTAGTAATCTCGGGATTACTGCCAGTGCCACATGACAGTGAATGAGGTGGAGGATAAATGTGTGGCTGAGGGATTGGAGCAGGGGGCAGGGATTCAGAAAGGCTGGGGGGTGGGAACCGAACTGGGGGGGTGAGGACTGCCGAGCGCATCATTGGAGCCTCCCTGCCCTCTATTGTGGACCTGTACTCTTCCAGGTTGAAGAAGAGGGCGGGGAACATCATAAAGGACTCCTTCCATCCTGCACACGGACTGTTTGAACTGCTTCCGTCTGGTAGGCACTTCAGGTCCCTCCAGACTAAGACTAATAGGCACTGGAGAAGTTTTTTCCCTACTGCGGTCACTTTGCTGAACAGTTAACTGCCGGTTAACTGTCGGCTAACTATTACTTGGATTGCACTACCTGTATGTATAATCTATATTTTCATTTATATTTATCATTATTATTGTTATGAGCAGAGAGACAACATCTGCCGGAAGTAAATTCCTTGTATGTGTACAGGTACTTGGCGATTAAAGCCTGATTCTGATTCTGAACTGAAGTGATAGAGGAAAGGGAGGTTGGCTCACAAATAGAGAAAGCTTGGAGACAGTGCGAAAGGGAGTATAGGCAGGTGATAGAAAAGGGATGCACACAGACCAATGGCTTGAGATGTCTCTATTTTAATGCAAGTGTTATGAATAAAGCAGATGAGCTTAAAGCTTTGATCAGCACTTGGAGCTATGATGTTGTAGCCATTACAGAGACCTGGATGGTGCAGGGAGAAGAATGGCTACTTCAAGTGCCAGGCTTTAGACGTTTCAGAAACGAAAGGGAGGGAAGCAAAAGAGGTGGGGCATGGCACTGTTGATCAGAGATAGTGTCACCACTGCAGAAAAGGAGAAAGTCATGGAGGAGTTGTCAATAGAGTCTCTGTGGGTGGAAGTTAGGAATAGAAAGGGGTCAATAACTCTAGTGGGTGTTTTTTTTTAAAAATAGACCACCCAATAGTAACAGGGACATAGAGGAGCAGATAGGGAGACAGATTCTGGAAAGAAGTAATAATAACAGGGTTGTGGTGGTGGGAGATTTTAATTTCCCAAGTATTAATTGGCATCTCCCTAGAGTGAGGGGTTTAAATGGGGTAGAGTTTATTAGGTGTGTTCAGGAAGGTTTCTTGACACAGTATGTAGATAAGCCAACAAGAGGAGAGGCTGTATCGGGAAATGAACCTGGTCAGGTGTCAGGTCTCTCGGTGGGAGAGCATTTTGGAGATAGTGATCACAATTCCATCTCCTCTACCACAGCATTGGAGAGGGATAGGAACAGACAAGTTAGGGAAATGTTTAATCGGAGTAAGGGGAAATATGAGGCTATCAGGGAGGAACTTGGAAGCATAAATTGGAAACAGATGTTCTCAGGGAAACATATGGAAGAAATGTGACAAATGTTCAGGGATATTTGCATGGAGTTCTGCATAGCTATGTTCCAATGAGACAGGGAAAGGATGGTGGGGTACAGGAACCGTGGTGTACAAAGACTGGTGTAAATCTAGTCAAGAAGAAGAGCTTACAAAAGGTTCAAAGAAAAAAAACCACAACTAGGTAATGATAGGAATCCAAAAGATTATAAGGCTAGCAGGAAGGAGCTTAAAAGTGAAGTTAGAGCCAGAAGGGGCCATGAGAAGGCATTGGCAGACAGGATTAAGAAAAACCCCAAGGCATTTTACAGGTATGTGAAGAGCAAGAAGATAAGAGGTGACAGAATAGGACTAATTAAGAGTGACAGTGGAAAAGTGTGTATGGAACTGGAGGAGATGGCAAAGATACTATGAATACTTTGCTTCAGTATTCACTACAGAAAAGTATATTGGTGATTGTAGGGGTGACTTGCAGTGGACTGAAAAGCCTGAGCATGTAGATATTAAGAAAGAGGATGTGCTGGAGCTTTTGGAAAGCATCAAGTTGGATAAGTCACCGGGACCGGACAGGATGTACCCCAGGCTACTGTGGGAGGCGAGGCAGAAGATTGCTGAGCCTCTAGCAATGATCTTTGCATCATCAACGAGGATGGGAGAGGTTCCAGAGGATTGGAGGGTTGCGGATGTTGTTCCCTTATTCAAGAAAGGGAGTAGAGATAGCCCAGTGAGTCTTACTTCACTGCTTGGTAAGTTGATGGAGAAGATCCTGAGAGGCAGGATTTATGAACATTTGGAGAGGCATAATATGATGAAGAATAGTTAGCATGGCTTTGTCAAAGACAGTTGTGCCTTACAAGGCTGATTGAATTTTTTTTTTTGAGGATGTGACTAAACATTGTTGTAGTGTATATGGATTTCAGCAAGGTATTTGATAAGGTACCCCATGCAAGGCTTATTGAGAAAGTAAGGAGGCATGGGATCCAAGGGCACATTGCTTTGTGGATCCAGAACTGGCTTGCCCACAGAAGGCAAAGAGTGGTTGTAGACAGGTCATATTCTGCATGGAGGTCGGTGACCAGTGGTATGCCTCAGGGATCTGTTCTGGGACCCCTACTCTTTGTGATTTTTATAAATGATAAGGAAGTGGAGGGATGGGTTAGTAAATTTGCTGATGACACAAAAGTTGGGGGTGTTGTGGATAGGGTGGAGGGCTGTCAGAGGTTACAACGGGACATTAATGTGATGCAAGACTGAGCTGAGAAGTGGCTGATGTGGAGTTCAACCCAGATAAGTGTGAGGTGGTTCATTTTGGTAGGTCAAGTATAATGGCAAAATATAGTATTAATGGTAAGACTTGGCAGTGTGGAGGATCAGAGGGATCTTGGGGTCCAAGTCCATAGGACAGTCAAAGCTGCTACGCAGGTTGACTCTGGTTAAGGCGACATTGGCCTTCATCAATCGTGGGACTGAGTTTGAGAGACGAGAGGTAATGTTGCAGCTATAAAGGATCCTGGCCAGACTCCACTTGGAGTACTGTACTCAGTTCTGGTCGCCTCAGGACGTGGAAACCATAGAAAGGGTGTAGAGGAGATTTACAAGGATGTTGCCTGGACTGGGGAGCATGCCTTATGAGAATAGATTGAGTGAACTCAGCCTTTTCTCCTTGGAGCGACGGAGGATGAGAGGTGACCTGATAGAGGTGTACAAGCTATTGAGAGGCATTGATCGTGTAGATAGTCAAAGGCTTTTCCCCAGGGCTTGAATGGCTAACATGAGAGGGCATAGTTTTAAGGTGCTTGGAAATAGGTACAGAGGGGATGTCAGGGGCAAGTTTTTTTAAAAAAAACGCAGTATGTGGAATGGGCTGCAGCGGCAATGGTTCAGGCAGAAACGATAGGGTCTTTTAAGAGACTCCTGGGTGGCTTCATGGAGCTTAGAAAAATAGGGGGCTATGGGTAAAGCCTAAGTAGTTCTAAGGTAGGAACATGTTCAGTACAGCTTTGTAGGCTGAAGGGCCTGTATTGTGCTATAGGTTTTCTATTTCTACCATTGTTCAGCAAATTTATCAAAATTAAACTTCCAAAACTTGTCAGAAAAAGAGCACTTCCTGATATCACTCCTCATGGCTCAGCTCCAATTTACTGCCAGACACAAATAATTCACTTTTCTGTAGTTTTTCACAACTCTTGTGGATTTGAGGTGGATTAAAGGTGTGAACTAGTTTGATACAAGACAAAGAGCAGATTGCACAATCCATTATGATAACAATCATAAATAAAGACAATTCCAAATGTGCTGTCTATAAAACGTCATGGTTTAATTAATGAGAAATCAGAAATTAATTTATTATTACCTAGAGTATATGCTGTAAAATTTAGAAGACCAGCAACAACCCATACCCAACTTGGAACGTGCTCATAATCTTCACCTGAAACAGAAAAGCAAAGATTATGGACATCTCCTGTCAGAACAATATGCTTTTAGAAGCACTTACTCAACGTGCTTTCAGAATGTTGAGAAAAGTTCCAAGAAGACAAGCAAGTTTTTGAAAAATGCTTAATTTTAAATAGTGTGACAAGTCCTTAATTTAAAGCATAGCTAATTTCGATTATAAATTGATTTTTAAAATTCAAATGACATATGGAAACAAATTATTTATGCAGGTACTTCAATTGGGAAATGAGATAGCTATGCCTTGTAGCTAATCATTGGAAAATACTCACAAATGTCTGTTTGAAGTTTTTGTATGAATTCATTCACAAGCTCCTGCTTAGCCAGTGTCAAGGAATTTTGCCTAAAATTGCCTACAATTTTCCAAATATACAATTATTTCACCTGTGAGCAACATAGAGCCATATGTAATCACAGTCAAAGGATTTTAGAAAGGTCAAGAAGAAATGAAATAGGGCTGTTGAGCAACCCAGAACAATCATATAAATTTGAAACTTGCAGATTCATCCCACTTTTAATGACACTATTAAATTATAAAATTAATAATTTACATTTTCTAAACTGATTTTAATTTAGTATTTTGAAATCACATTTTTCATCGTTTATATTTTGTGGCTATTTACTCAGGGCATGTAAACCCATGCCCGAGTTGGTATTTCAATTTGGTATTCTGGTTGGTTGCTACTGGTCTACACGTTGGACAAAACAGTTCCAATTTATTTCAGCATCAAGAGGAAGCCGATGATGATAGCACTTAACTACGTATTCAGCAATCTTCAGATGAAACTCCAATGGAAATAATGCAACATCTTGGGTTATGGCTTCCATCATCACAGTACTAATATCCAATCCAGACTACTTGGAAGCATGCAAGACAAAATGTACTGTAATAAACTTAATCTAAGCTGAGGCACTAGACACTGCATGTTCCTTAAGTAGCTGTCTGAAGAGCATTTGCAAAGTTCTAACACAAGTTGTGAAAAATACTACTATAAATGAGGTACCTTTGCATAACATATACAGACAACGGATTAATACCCCTAACTAGTTTTCAACCATATTATTTTTAAAATCCAGACCTTACCTGAAGCATAGAAATCATAATCAAAATAGGCCAGCATACAAAAATTAAGTACTAGCAGCATGAAACCACAGAACGTCAACAGATTTGGTGCCAACCATGTGGGTAAAATCTATAAAAGCAAAGACAAAGGTTGGTAAGCAGGGAGATCATAAATTCTCCACCGCAGATTAACTAGATTTTACAGACAATTACACAAAATCTTAGTGATTAAGTTAGGCTAGCTAGCTACCACTTATTTGGTGTAAAACAATACAGTGGATCCTTGCACAAATGTGAGAGTGAACTTATGATTCTGCAACCATAGCATATGTACTTTCAAGAAACATCTCTGCATTGATATTATTTTTTTTACATATACTGTTCTTAAGATAGCTTCTATCTTTAGCTTTGTACTTCGGAGTTGTCTGCATTTTAAATAATACTGAGTGCTATTAAAAATTGAGCATTATCAGCACATCATCTCTGAAAATCTATGCTGTTGCTCAAAATAATTATTTTAAACCAAGAAATCTAATATACAATTTTGTTTAATAAAATTCTTCCTGCCAAACTTTGTTCCACCTCATACCATTCTACAAGTTATTAACTTAATCTTACCTTTACTACAGAGTTCCAAAAGGGGTGCATAACATATACAGACAACGGATTGGTGTCCACTGCACTATACTGTAAAGCAATTAGAAAGAAAACTGATGCATACATTTCAAAAATAAATCAATATTTAAATTATTTAAGTGTTCTAAATGCCAGTACAATTATTGCAATATCTGAGAAAAATTAGACTTAAGTAAACCATCTGGGTTGTTTCTCTATTGGATGTTAAACTAATTGGCAATTTAACCAGCAAGTTTTTTGGAATTTTAACTCCTGGGTTGGATTCACATTTTTTTTATATATATAGTTACTATTCATAGTTGTGAAATGTGCAGGTCTAATATTTTCTATAAATCAATTAAAAGTAGAAATCACAAATAATACATTAAGTGTTCAGGTCAAGCAGCATCCACGAAAGAGTGAGGAACTGTTCACAGCTTTTATCACCTGGATATTAGTGACCTATCAAGTTTTATTTCAAATTTCCAGCATCTGTAGTATTTTACTCTAAAAAAAACAAAGTTTTACATCTTTCACCATAAGTCAAAGATTCTCATAAACAGCTTGCAAAAGGTCTAGAACAAGTGGTAGTGCTGAAAAATGCATCAAAATTAATTTCTGATTTTAAAACTGAACACATGACAGAAGAGATATTATGCAACATTCTCTATCATTTTTCTAGTCCCAAAGTATTCTTTATATTTATTTCCAGTCTGATGCTCAAAAATTTTGTATCTATACTACTGAGAAAATACTGGAGGAACTCAGCAATTCAAGCAGTATTCATGGAAAGGAATAAACAGTCGACATTTTGGGCCAAGAATTTTCTTGTACGTGCTATTCTGGATTTGCAGCATCTGCAGAACCTCTTGTTTCTATACTATATTTATGATCTGCTTCATTTCTATAATTTAAAAGCCAAATTTAGTTTAACTGCTCATAACTGTTCCCCCAAGAACAATTAATCTTTTTAATGAGCTTATCATCAATATTTCAATTGGTATTCAGCTTTGAAAAGTCACAATGACTACCTTACAACTCAATACAACAATTCAAGATTGCAACATTGCATTTCTTTTAAACAAAGGAGTTGGAAGAGAGGGAAAGCAGGGAGAGCCTTCAGTATGTGTCCAGTAGTATTTAAAATTATTAACCTGAAAAGTAATAATGAAAATCTATGTCATAGGCACATAGGCAGCAACCTCCTTCAAACATGAAAGATTCTATCTCCAAAATTAAACTCATGATATAGTACACAGAAAATCTTGAGCATGCATCTTTAACACCCCATCTTGAAGTAAACAGTATAGATTACAGTATTAATATAGTAAGTTTATTATGAACCGTCCTATCACACAGATGCAAATTTTCAGCATATCACTGGGTCCAAGAACATGAGAAATTCACTAGTTTTTAGGTTTGGGAGTTTTAATTTGCAGGGAGATTTTGTTTTGTCTTGTGAACTTGATCTTAAAATAACTTCAGTGAGATGCAGTGTAATTTTCATGGAATGGTTCTCACCAAATAAATTGGGCACAAAAGTAAGGTTCAGTATTGCCAATGTGAAACATCCAGATCGTTATAAAAACCTACACACAGCACTAATGCACCTTCAGCGAAGGAAATCTGCCCTTCTCAGGCAGTCTGGCCTTAACCCCACAAATGTAGCTTTTTTAATTGGCAATTGAAACACCTTTTAAGGGGGTTTAAAGGGGGTAAAGCAGGATCAACAATTTCAACAAAGGGGAGAAAAAACAATTTTGGAAGAGCTCATTCAAGCAAGACCTATGGAGACAAGAGATGCAGGTCAACATGCCTGTTTGAGACGTTGCATCAGAACAGAGAGGGAAAAGGAAATGTTAGTGGGACATGGTGCAGGAGGGCAAAGGTGGTAGGTGAACCAAAAAGGAAGGTGATGATGGACAGATGGAACTGAAGGGGTGGCGATGTGAGGAAATAGGAGTGATGTACAATGGGAGATGAAAAAAATTGAAGCGTTCAGGTGAGTGTGTTTGGGAAGAGAATGCCAGGAGTGTGGGCTACTGGAAATTGGAAAATTCAGATGTTCATGCCATTGGGTTGCATTCTATCCAAGTAAAATACAATTTCTGTTAGAACTCTCCATGAACATGGAACATGGTGTGGAGGAGGGAGGGAGAGTTAAAATGACATGCAACTGAAAGCTCGAATGTTTGTTGCAGACAGAATTGCAGGTGCTAACCACTATTGACTAGCTAATTATTTAATGCAGTCAGCAATTATAGCTTGACATCAAAACACTGGAAGAATGAAGCAAGATCAAAAGAGGCCTCCTTCATAGTGGCAACATAAGCTGGAACAGGTTTCCTCAATGTTGCTGCAATATGCCTTCAGCTCACACACAGCAGAACTTTCAAGAAGTTATTCAGTCTTATCAGACTGAGAACCAATATACATGTTGCAGATGATCCTCAAGGATATACTACAATATACTTCCTTTGACTTTTGAAGACAATCTCACATGCCCGTAAAACTTTCTGAATGACTACCTGCATCAAGGCAGCAAGTGTCATGGCATGGAACTCTACGATATAACCAAATAGCTCTAGCAATGTGTTACTGGAGGTTTTTGACAGCTCTGCAGATACATCTGCAGGAATGCATCACTTCAGTGCTGAAATTAGCTCAGCAGTTTTTGCAACACGCATGGCCAAGTTCAACTAGAGAACATGGACTAAGTGCAACTTGACAAACAACAAAAACTTCAAGTCTGAGCAATGTCCTTACTGTACTCTGTGGCAACTTTATTAGGGGCACCTGTTCATTAATGTAAATATGTAATCAGTTAATAATGTGGCAGCAACTAAATGCATAAAAGCATGCATACATAGTGAGGAGGTTCAGTTGCTGTTAAAACCAAATATCAGAATGGGGAAGAAATGTGATCCAAGTGAGTTCGACCATGAAATGATAAATGGTGCCAATGGTGTGGTTTGAGTACATCAAAGTACTGATCTCCTGGAATTTTCACACAGTTTATAGACAATGGTGCAAAATCAACAACAAAAAAAAACATCCAGTAGGTGGTAGTTCTGTGGGTGTTGATGAGAAGAGTCAGAGAAAAATGGCCAGACTGGTCAAAACTGATGGAAGGCCACAGTAACTCAAATAATAGTGGTGTGCAGACAAACATCTCTGAACCCTCAACACATTGAACCTTGAAGTGGATGGGCTACAGCAGCAAAAGTTCTCAAACAAACAGATATATACTCAATGTACCTCTTGTACCTATTAAAGTGGCCACTGAGTGGATATTCCTCTGCAGTAGCACGACTTGCCTAGATACCAAAGGATAAAGTTGCCACTATTAATTTATGAAAGCCATTATGAAAATAAGAGCACGGTGTTTGTTCTTAAAATAAGATGCAGGCTTGAAGGGCCGAATAGCCTACTCCTGCAGCTATTTTCTATGTTTCTAAGATCTGTATATCCAGGTATTATATTTTCCAGATAAATATCTATCCTCCATTTTGTCCTACTTCTCTAACAGTTGCCTTTTTCTGTCATAATTCTGTGTTGTTACTTCAGACTTGCATTCTGAAATTAAGTTACTTACATTCTCTCAAATATTCCTCTATTATTTCACTTATTTCTTTGGGGCATCTTTCTAGGACTGAAATACATGAGCAAATTCAAACCAGCTTTTCCCTTTGAAATGTTTATTTTGGGAGTGTAGAAAAATTATATTGAAAAGGTACAGACGAGAAAATTTGCAGATTCTGATTTGTGTGTGTATTGAAACAGTACAGAACAAGAATGACTGTGGTTTGAGGGGACTAATGGATTACTATTTTTGGAATTCCAGTGTTACGTATTCAGGCAACAATAAATATGAGTTAGGCAAGGGTTCATACAACAAATAACACTTCTATTAAACACTGAAACAAACCCCCCCAAAAGTAAACAAACACTAACGTAACCGGAAATCAGCTGCTGTGCGGCAGCTTAAACAGTTCTTAAAGCGATGTTTCAAAACAGTTCTTTAAAGTAGTATTGCCAAAAGTTCAAAAATGCTCACGGTCCATTTAAGGGAGAGACTTTTTAAGACGGTTTAAATTCTCTTTCATGTCGTTTTGCTTCGATCCCCGGCGTCGAACTTCTCCCACGAAGAATTTACGAAAAGAAACGAAATGGCATAAAGACACTGACCTTTCCTTTATCACACTCTCAATCTTCTCCTATCCCACAGAGATTAACACGAGAACAGTCAACGATTTCCTTCCAAATAAGGATTAAACAAGGTCGAACCCGTTTCACCGTCGAAAATCGATTCTCCTCGATCTTTAACTCCCAAACTCCGATCTTCACTCTCCACTGATTCTCAAACTAGCAGTATTGTAAAGAACCTGCTGGCAATGATCTTTTAAACTTTAGGCATTAGATAAAACTTCATCTTTCAACTAAACTGCGTCATCACATTAAATCACGCAGTGGCATGAAGTCAACTTGGCAAATCCAGCCACAAACTGCCCTCCTCACAGGGTGGGGTCTTCCTTTTATACCGTAAAAAAAACTGTCACATGATCTCCATTGGCGGGAAAATGACATCACTCCACCATCACAAGACCATTACTTCAAGTCCAGTACAGCTTCAACCCCAGTCACGTGACAAGGGTACCACTGTCATGTCACGAGTACGTAACACCAGGAAGAAGAAAATGTAAATTTTAACAAAACGGTGCACCCTACTTAAAACACAAGGGTCCAGCTGGGCTAAATGTTATGTAAAATCTACACATCCTAAATAAAAGATGGCCAAATCCTAATAATTTGACTCCAATTTACAACACGCACATCCACACCTGCTCAGATTTTCACAGAGAACTTTGTTATAACATCTGTTGAGAACAGGGTTTTATTTTATTGACGTATTTATATCGAGATCCTAACTAATTTAAGTTCAACTATCTGCACTGCAAGTTACCCCAGAAGACAAGATGCAGCGAAGTGAAGGAAGGAGTGCTGATCTACAAATACCTACAACTCACACAATAACCTGGAATAATTTGGAAATATATCACTGGTCATTCACTGTTGTTCTGTCTAAATCCTGGAACCTGCTACCCAATACTTAGGACACATCTTGACCAGAAATGTTACAGTGAGTGACAACTCATTGTTAGCAACTTAAGGGCAGTAGAGACAGGCAACAAATGATATGCTTGCCAGTGATGCTCACATTCCTTAAATAGAGAAATGTTCCAGCATTCCCATGGACTCCTCATTTTCCTCTCCAACACTACCCCCAATCTCCTCAGTTCTGATGCTTCTTACATTACTTCTTTTCCCCTAGTTCCAATACTACACCATAACTTTTACTTGTCTGTTCCACCCGCAGCTTTTAAGTGATCTGTTATATTATCCAACACTTTCTCTTAAAAAGATGAATTATTAAGTCACTTACCTTTCAGTGCCCACCAAAATAACAACCATACTCAACAGAAATGCAAATTGGTATTGTCACATTGACAATGCACCTTCAGATTTTTCAGTGCACAAAATGTTTCAGATTCTCACTCTCCACCTACTACAAGCTGCAGAAGAAAAGTCACCAAAGACCTCTATTCAATTCAGCTGATTTTGTTTTCACATATTGCACAAAAGATTGCAGATTTTTAGCTTTGCAAGACCAGTCACCATGCAGCACCTCAAAGGTTTCCCTATGCTCCCTGAGCCCACTCAACTCCTCCACAACAAAGGCTCCACTTTAAATAATTCCACTCACCCCAACAACATGCCCACACCCTACCCTATGGCCCTGTGAATCGCTGGTATAGCCAGTTTTTACTGACCATTCCCAATACATCTTGGCAACTGAGCAAGTTGTTCGGCCATTTCCAAGTGTTTTAACAACTTACTTGAGTTAATCACATTGGTATGTCCAGAATAGCACACAAGCCAGAGTAGGCAAGTATGGCAGGTTCTACTCAAGAATGGAATAATTCCTTTAAATTCATACGCATAAAGTAGTGGTACAGCCCAGTCCATCACAGGAAAAGCCCTATGCACCAATAAGCACATCTACATGGGAGTGCTGCTACAAGAAAGTAACATCCATCAAGAACCCTCAGTCCATGCTCTCTTCTCACTGCTGCCAAGCGGAAGGAGGTACAGGAGTCGTCAATCCCACACCACTTCAGTTATTATCCCCTTCAACCATCAGGCTCCTGAAACAGCATTGTTAACTTCACTCAACACTGAACAGATTCCACAACTGATGGATTCACTTCCAAAGGATTCACTTACAATTCATGTTCTCAGGATTATTTATTTCTTTATTATCTTTTTTTTAAGTATTGGCACAGCTTGTCTTTCACACATTGCTTGTATGTGTCTTTGTAGTTTTCCAAGTATTCTGTTGTATTCCTTTGTTCTACAAAATGAATATCATGTTGACAGTTCAAAAGCAAACACGAGGAAATCTGCAGATGCTGGAAATTCAAGCAACACACACAAGATGCTGGTGGAACACAGCAGGCCAGGCAGCATCTATAAAGAGAAGCACTATCGACGTTTCGGGCTGAGATCCTCGTTAGGACTAACTGAAAGGAAAGATAGTAAGAGATTTGAAAGTAGGAGGGGGAGAGGAAATGTGAAATGACAGGAGAAGACCGGAGGGGGTGGGGTGAAGCTGAGAGCTAGAAAGGTGATTGGCAAAAGGGATACAAAGCTGGAGAAGGGAAAGGATTATGGGACAGGAAGCCTAGAGAGAAAGAAAGGGGGAGGGGAGCACCAGAGGGAAATGGAGAACAGGCAGAGTGATGGGCAGAAAGAGGAAAAAAAGGAGGGGGGGAGAAAAACAATATATCAGGGATAGGGTAAGAAGGGGAGGAGGGACATTAACGGAAGTTAGAGAAGTCAATGTTCATGCCATCAGGTTGGAGGCTACCCAGCCGGTATATAAGGTGTTGTTCCTCCAACCTGAGTTTGGATTCATTTTGACAATAGAGGAGGCCATGGATAGACATATCAGAATGGGAATGGGACATGGAATTAAAATGTGTGGCCACTGGGAGATCCTGCTTTCTCTGGCAGACAAGCGTAGGTGTTCAGCGAAACAGTCTCCCAGTCTGCGTCGGGTCTCACCAATATATAAAAGGCCACACTGGGAGCACCAGACACAGTACACCACACCAGCCGACTCACAGGTGAAGTGTCGCCTCACCTGGAAGGACTGTCTGGGACCCTAAAAGGTGGTGAGGGAGGAAGTGTAAGGGCAGGTGTAGCACTTGTTCCACTTACAAGGATAAGTGCCAGGAGGGAGATTGGTGGGAAGGGATGGGGGTGACAAGTGGACAAGGGAGTCATGTAGGAAGTGATCCCTGTGGAAAGCAGAAGAGTGGGGGAGGGAAAGATGTGCTTGGTAGTGGGATCCCATTGGAGGGGGCGGAAGTTACGGAGAATTATACGTTGGACCCGGAGGCTGGTGGGGTGATAGGTGAGGACAAGGGGAACCCTATCCCGAGTAGGGTGGTGGGCGGATGGGGTGAGGGCAGATGTGCAGGAAATGGGAAAGATGCGCTTAAGAGCAGAGTTGATGGTGGAAGACATCTCCTTCGTCCTGGAATGAAAAGCCTCTTCCTGAGAGCAGATGCGGCTAAGGCGGAGGAATTGCGAGAAGGGGATAGCATTTTTGCAAGAGACAGGGTGGGAAGAGGAATAGTCCATGTAGCTGTGAGAGTCTGTAGGCTTATAGTAGGTATCAGTAGATAAGCCATCTCCAGAGATGGAAACAGAAAGATCAAGAAAGGGGACGGAGGTGTCAGAAATGGACCAGGTAAATTTGAGGGCATGGTGAAAATTGGAGGCAAAGTTAATGAAGCCAACGAGCTCAGCATGCGTGCAGGAGGCAGCGCCAATGCAGTCATCGGTGTAGCGAAAGAAAAGAGGGGTACGGATACCCGTACAGGCTTGGAACATGGACTGTTCCACAAAGCCAACAAAAAGGCAGGCATAACTGGGACCCATGCGGGTGCCCATGGCTACACCTTTGGTTTGGAGGAAGTGGGAGGAGCCAAAGGAGAAATTATTGAGTATAAGAACCAATTCCGCTAGACAGAGGAGAGTGGTGGTAGAGGGGAATTGGTTAGGTCTGGAATCCAAAAAGAAGCAGAGAGCTTTGAGACCTTCCTGGTGGGGGATGGAGGTATATAGGGACTGGACGTCCATGGTGAAAATAAGGCAGTGGGGGCCAGGAAACTTAAAAATCATCGAAAAAATTCAAAGCGTGAGAAGTGTCACGAACATAGGTGGGAAGGGATTGAACAAGGGGGGATAAAACAGTGTCAGGGTATGCAGAAATGAGTTTGGTGGGGCAGGAGCAAGCTGAGACAATGGGTCTACCTGGACAGGCAGGTTTGTGGATCTTGGGTAGGTTGACATTTGCGTACTTTAATAATAAGCTTACTTAGAACTGTGAACAGAATGTATATTATAACAATGTTATAACTTCCATCTTTGCATGACAAAAGATATATTCAAATGTTATGAAATGGAAGCAAATGGTGGCAAACAATGGCCATGGCAAGAATGATTGCAAAAATCAAGAGGCTAATGTTCCACTCCCAGGATAGGGGAAATACCAACCCAAAAGATACAAAATAAAAATTGCTGTTGGTCAGGGATAGTAGGCCAAAAATATAGGCAATCCAAGGTATTACAAATTTGTCCTTCGTATGGAAAAACTAATGTACAAGTCAGATTTGCCTTTCTTGAGGAGGCACTTCTCAACTCCAATAAAAAAGTTTAAGCAAAGTGGCCATTGTGAGAGTGGTCATAAAGTGAGTGGGCCAGTCTTTGAGTAGGGGGTTTCACGCTTTGGCTCATAGAGGCTTCAGCAAGGAGAGGTAGAGGCTGCAGGCATATTTCTTCTTTCAGGTTATTGTCAGGACATACAGGGAGTTAGTTATATCCAAGGTCGAGGACACAGGTAACTGAGTGACCATCACGAAGGGAAAAGAGGAAAAGGCAGCAGGTGCAGAGTATCCCTCTGGCTGTTCCCCGCAACAGGTATACCATTTTGGATACTGCAGGGGGAAATGGCTTTGCAGAGGAAAGTCACAGCAGTCAAGTATCTGGCTCTGAGTCTCTGGCACTGAGTCTGACTCAATGGCTCAGACAGGCATGGGGAAGAAGATGCAAGCTGCAGTGATAGGGGATAGTGGTTAGTGTAACAGACAGGAGAGTCAGTGGACAAGAATGAGATTTCCAGATGGCATGCTGTCTCCTGGGTGCCAGGATCAGGGAGATCTCAGATCGAGTCTATAGTATTCTTAAGAGGGTGAGCAGTCAGAGGTTGTAACCCACGTCAGTACCAAAGATGTGGGTAGGAAGAGTGACAAGATCCTTTGAAGTTAGTTCATGGAGTTAGATGCGAAGTTAAAGGACAGGATCCCCAGGGTTGTGACAGGATTACTACCCATGCCGTATGCTAGTGAGACCAGAAATTGGAAGATTATACAGTTTAACATGTAGTTCAGGAGATGGTGCAGGAGGGAGGACTTCAGATTTTTGGGTCATTGGGCTCTCTTTCAGGAAAGGTGAGAACTATACAGAAGGTGTGGTTTGTACCCAAATTGGATATTGGGTGACCAATATCCTTGTGGGAGCGTGTGAGAGAGAGTACTAGAGTTTTGGGAAATGTGAACCAGAGTGCCACAACCAATAGTTGAGAGGTTGTGGGGAAGGATGTTGTTAAGCCTACATATAAAGTCAGGAATCAAACTTTTGAGCTTAAGGCACTGATCAGCACGTGGAGTTCAATATTCTGGGGTCCAATGCAGAGTGGGAGGGATTAAGGGCAGAGGGGTGGCTAGTCTGGAAAATGTCACATCAGTGCTCAGACAAGACAAACTGGAAAGCTTTTATACTGAGGCCTTCTGAGTGTGTCTGAGGAATAAGAAACAGGTGACCACAGTAATGAGATTATATTATAGACCACCCAAAAGTCCATAGGATTTAGAGGAACAAATTTATAGAGAGATTGCAGACTGCTGCAAGAACTCAAGTGTGTTATAGTAGTTGATTATAACTTTCCACATATTGACAGCAAGAGCTGGATGAGAAAAGGTTCGTCAAATACATTCGGGAAAGTTTCTTCAATCAGTACATAGAAGTCTCAACGAGAGAGGGTGTGATCCTAGATCTCCGATTAGGGAATGAAACAGGGCAGGTGACAGAGGAGTGTGTCCAACGCACTGGGGGTTAAAAAATTTAAAAAAAACACGTTGGGAACACCCGGTGTAAGGTAACATTTTGCACTGATAGCATAATAGCATTGGGGGAGGAGGTACAGACAGCAAGAAGTCAATGAGACACTCGAGTATAAGAAGTGCAAGAGGACATTTAAGGAGCACATCAGGAAGTTAAAAGAAGCCAAGAGGTTGTTCTAGCAGACAAGGTGAAGGAGAATCCTAAGGGCTTCTACAGATATAGTAAGAGCAAAAGTATAGCAAGAAAGAAAAATTGTACTCTTGAAGATCAGATTGGTGAACTACGCATGGAGCCAAAGTGATGGGGGCAGATCTTAAATGGATTTTTTTTGCATCTGTATTTACTTGTGAGACAGACAAGGTCTATAGAAGTGAAGCAAAGCAGCAGTGGGGTCATGGACTGTATACAGATTACAAAGATGTTTGCTGCCTTGGGGAAAATTAGGGTGCATGAATCCCCAGGGACAATAGTCCCTGTAAGTCCCTGTGAGAGGCTAGAGCAGAAATTGCAGGGACACCAAAAGAAATATTTAAAACATTCTTAGCCGTGGATGAGGTACCAAAGAATTTAAGGAGATTTTATATTGTTCTGTTATTTAAGAAAGGCTCTGAAAATAAGACAAATTTATAGGCTAGTGAACTTGACATCAAGGTAAATTATTGCTAAGTATTCTAAGGGACCTGATATACAAGCACTTGTCAATATGGTTTTGTGTGTGGTAGGCCATGTCTAACCAATTTTATAGAGATTTTCAAGGAAGTTATCTGTAAAGTTGATGAAGACAAGGCAGCGGATGATGCCTACATGGATTTTGCCATGGCCATTGATGAGGTCCCGCATGAGAGGTAGGTCAAAAAGGTGCAGTTGCTTGGTATTCAAGATGAAGCAGTAAATTGGATTAAACATCAGCTTTGAGGGAAAAGCTAGAGAGTGGTAGTAAATGGTAGCCTCTATGACTGAGGATCTGTGACTACTGCTATGCTGCGCAGAATCAGTACGGTGTCCATTGTTGCTTGTCATCTCTATCAATGATCTGGATCAAAATGTGGCAAACTGGATCAGCAAATTTGCTGTGACACCAAAATTGGGGGTGTAGTGCACAGTGAGGAAGACTATCAAATCTTGAAGTGGGATCGAGACCAGCTGAAAAATTGAGTTGAAAAATGGCAGATGGATCTTAATGCAGACAAGTGAGAGATGTGCCACTGTGGGAGGACAAACCAGCATAGGACCTACACGGTGAGTGGTAGGACACTGAGAAGCGCAGTAGAAAAGGTATCTGGAAATAGAGACCCATTATTCCTTGAAAGTGGTATCACAGGTAGACAGGATATATACATCCCAAAGACAAAGGAAGTATTCTAAAGGCAAGATGACATAACCGTGGCTAACAAGAGAAGTCAAAGCCAACATAAAAGCCAAAGAGAGAGCATATTAAGTAAAAATTAGTGGTAAGTTCAGAGGATCAGAATCAGAATCAGACTTTAATCGCCAAGTACCTGTGCACATACAAGGAATTTACTTCCGGCAGATGTTGTCTCTCTGCTCATAACAATAATAATGATAAATATAAATGAAAATATAGATTATATATACAGGTAGTGCAATCCAAGTAATAGTTAGCCAACAGTTAACCGGCAGTTAACTGTTCAGCAAAGTGACCGCAGTAGGGAAAAAACTTCTCCAGTGCCTATTAGTCTTAGTCTGGAAGGAGTCCTTTATGATGTTCCCCGCCCTCTTCTTCAACCTGGAAGAGTACAGGTCCACAATAGAGGGCAGGGAGGCTCCAATGATGTGCTTGTTAGTCCTCACTGTGCGCTGTAGTCTGGTTCTATCCTGCTTGGTGGCGGCTCCAAACCACACAGTGATGCAGGTGCACAGGACAGACTCAATGACTGCAGTATAGAACTGCAGCAGCAATTCCTGAGGCAGCCCATATTTCCTCAAGAGCCGCAGGAAGTACATCCGCTGCTGGGCCTTCTTCAGGATGGAGCTGATTGGGAAGCTTTTTTAGTTGCCTTCTGTTGGTTTTTAAAAGTCATTAAATAAAGATGGAATACAAAAATAAGCAAGCCAATAATATTAAAGAGGATATCAAAAGCTTCTTCAGATACACAAAGTGTAAAATATAATCGAGACAAAAGATGAAAAAGCTGATTGTAGACTTCAGGAAGGGTAAGACAAAGGAACACATACCAATCCTCAGAGGGATTAGAAGTGGAGAGAGCGAGCAGTTTCAAGTTCCTGGCTGTCAAGATCTCGAAGGACCTAACCTGGCCCCAACATATCGATGCAGTTATAAAGAAGGCAAGACAGTGTCTGTACTTCATTAGGAGTTTGAAGCAATTTGGTACATCAACAAATACACTCAATAACTTCTACAGATGTACCATGGAGAGCATTTTGACAGGCCGGGCTGCATCATTGTCTGGTATGGGGGTGGGGGGGGGGGCGCTACTACACAGGACTGAAAGCTGCAGAAGGTTGTAAATTTAGTCAGCTCCATCTTGGGGTACTAGCCTACAAAGTATCCAGGACATCTTCAAGGAACAGTGTCTCAGAAAGGCAGCGTCCATTATTAAGGTCCAGCACCTTGGGCATGCCCTTTTCTCACTGTTACCATCAGGTAGGGGATACAGAAGGTAAAAAAAAATGGGCTGTAGTCAGCATGGCTTCCTCAAGGGAAAATTTTGCTTGACAAATCTGTTGTAATTCTTTGAAGAAATAACAAGCAGGATAGACAAAGAAGAATCAGTTGATGTTGTATAATTGGGTTTTCAGAAGGCCTTTGAAAAGGTGCCACATATGGGGCTGCTTAATAAGCTATGAGCCCATGGCATTACAGAAAAAATAGTAGCATGGACAAAGCAGTGGCTGGCTGGCAGGGTGCTAAGAGTTGGAATAAAGGGAGCCTTTTCTGATAGACTGCCAGTGACTAGCGGTGTTCCACAGGGGTCAGTGTTGGGAACAATTTTTTTTATGTTATATGTCAACAATTCAGATGGCTTTGTTGAAATGTTTGCAGACGATATGAAGATAGGCGGAAATGCAGATAGTTTTGAGGAAGTAGAGAGGCTATAGAAGGACTTAGATTAGGAGAATGGGCAAAGAAGTGGCATAAGGAATACAGAGTCAGGAAGTGTACAGTCATGTAATCTGATAGAAGAAATGAAAGATTAGACTATTTTCTAAATGGAGGGAAAATACAAAAAACTGAGACACATAGGGACTTGGGAGTTCTTGTGCAGGATTCCTTATAGGATGTACTTAATGGATGCTTTGCATCAGTTTTTTCTGTGGAAGATCCTATCTGTATGTCCGGGAGTGTCAGGGAGCAGGAGTGACTGCCATTGCTATTACAACAGAAAAGGTGCTCAGCATTCAAAGGTCTTAAGGTGGATAAGTCACCTGGACCAGATGGAGTACATCCCAGAACCCTGACAGAGGTTGCTGAAGAGATAACAGATGCTTTGCTCATGATCTTTCAAGAATTACTTGATTCTGGCATGGCCCCGGGGCATTGGAAAAGTGCAAATGTCATTCCAATCTTTAAGGGAGGAAGGCATAAGAAAGGAAATTAGAGGTCAGTTAGCCTAATCTCAGCGACTGGGAAAGAGTTACAAGTCCATTATGAAGGATAAGGTTTCAGGGTGCTTGGAGTCTAATGACAAAATAAATCAAAGTCAGTAAACACAAAGTACACTGCAGATGCTGCGGTCGAATCAACATGTACAAAGGCTGGAAAACTCAGCAGGTCGGGCAGCATCTGTTGAAATGTGCTGTCAATGTTTTGGGCCGAGACCCTTTAAAGGGAGATCTTGCCTGACAAATCTGTTAGAACTCTTCAAGGAAGAAGCAAGCAGGGTAGACAAAGGAGAGGCAGTGGATGTCATTTACTTGGATTTTTAGAAGGTATTTGGTAAGATGCCACAAACGAGGCTGCTTAACAAGATAAAATCCTATGGCATTACAGGAAAGATACTGGCATGCATAGAGGAATGGCTGACATGCAGGAGGCAGTGAGTGGGAATAAAAGGAGGCCTTTCCTGATTGGCTGCCAGAGAATAATGGTGTTCCTCAGTGGTCAATATTGGGACTGCTACTTTTACCAATGAATTAGATAATGGAATTGATGGTTTGTGGTAAAGTTTGCAGATAATACGAGGATAGGTGGAGGGATAGGTCGTACTGAGTTAGCAATGCAATTGCAGCAGGACTTGTACAACTTGGAAGAATGGGCCAAAAGTGGCAGATGAAGTACAATGTTGGGAAATGTATGATAATACATTTTGGTAAAAGGAACAATTGTGGACTATTATCTAAATGGGGAAAAGGTTCAAACATCAGAAGTGCAGAGGGACTTAGGAGTCCTTGTGCAAGACCCCCAGAAGGTTAATTTACAGGTTGAGTCTGTGGTAAAGGAGACAAATGCAACGTTGGCATTTATTTCAAGGGGAATAAAATATAAAAGCAAAAAGATAATGCTCAGCCTTTACAAGACACTAGTCAGGCTGCACTTGGAGTATTGTCAACAGATTTGGGCCCTATATCTCAGAAAGGATACTTTGTCACTGGAGACTCCAGAGGAGGCTCACGAAGATTATTTTGATAATGAAGGGGTTAACATGAGGAGCATTTGGCAGCTTTGGGACTGTACTCACTGGAATTTAGAATCTGGGGGGGTTAAGTGGATCTCATTGAAACCCACCACATGCTGAAAGGACTAGCTTAAGGTCAATATGGACAGGCTGTTTCCAATGGGGAGATATCCAGAACTAGAGGGTCCAGCCTCAAAATTGAGGGGCACCCCTTTGGGACAGAGCCAAGAAATTTTTATTTTAGCCAGAGAGTAGTGAATCTGTGGAATGCTCTGCTACAGACTGCAGTGGAGGCCAAGTCCATGGGTATATTTAAGAAATTGATAGTTTCTTGAAAGGCTTGTCATATCAAGAACGCTTGATGGCTCTGGGCCTGTATTCACGAGAATTCAGAAGAATGAGGGGTGACACCACTGAAACCCACTGAATGATGAAATGCCTTGATAGAGTGGATGTGGAGACATTGGCTCCTATGGTGGGAGAATCCAAGACCAGGGAACATGGCCTTAGAACAGAGGGGCCTCCTTTTAGAACAGAGATGAGAAGGAATTTCTTGAGCCAAAAAGTGATGAATCTGCGAAATTCTTTGCCTCCGTCTGCTCTGGAAGCCAAGTCTTTAAGTATATTTAAAGCAGAAGTTGATAGATTCTTGATGGTTCAGGGCATGAAGGGATATTCATTTGGAAACTTGGATTGGTACATGGATGCGAGGGGTATGTAAGGTTATGATCTGGCTGTAGTTCAATCAGACCAGGCATATTAATAGTTCAGCATGGACTAGATGCTCAAAGGGCCTGTTTGTGTGTTGTTGGGTTCTATGACTAAGACCCTTTGATCTTTGCAACACACAGCTTATATCGCATAGGCCTTCCAGGATTTCGTCCTTTTAAAAAACACACCCACCATAAACAATTTCAATACAAAGACTGAACTATAAATAATGGAGATTCTATTTGATCCTTTTAACATATTTAATTTCTTTCTGAATATATTTAAGTTCATGTAATGTTTTTTCTCCATTACATTCTTGTGGCAAAGAATTTCATACATTCAGCACACTTCAGGTGAAAACGATTTCTTCCAATCCCAGCTCTAGATGTATCTAGAGGCCAAGACCCCTAATTCTGTCTACTCCTGCTGTCGGGAACACCTTCCTTTGTAGTCTGCCTTGTCCTATTACTTAATGGATTTCCACAAGATCGCCTCTCATTCATGAATATGTCTGAAAATATATATTATTAATATATTGACCCTTCATCAGTCCTGTTTACTCTTTTCCACAGATGCCACCTGGGCCTGTTGAGTCCCTCCAGCATTGTGTATTGCAACCTCACAGAAAGATCCTCTGCCAAAGATCCTTTGGCAGAACCAGTAATATTCATTACCACACAGAGCAAGGCAAAAGCAGCGTTAAAACAATTTAAATTGCAAAGAATATAGAGAATATTTCAGTGTGCCCATTTAAAGAGACTGATATCAAAGTATACTAATATTTTCTATAAAATTTATTTTAAGAGATTTCTGTTATGCTTTGATATAGGAGCAGAGTTAGGCTATTCCACCCATCAAGTCTGCTCCACAATTCAATCATGGCTGAATTGTTATCCCTCTCAATTCTCCTGTCTTCTCCTTTGACGCCCTGATTAATCAAGAACCTATCAGCCTCTGCTTTAACTATACTCAATAACTTGGCCTACATAGCTGTCAAGAGAGATTCTTCCCTCATCTCTGTTCTAAAGGCACATCTCCCTATTCAGTGCCCTGGTCCTTGGCTCCCCCACTATAGGAAACATCATTTCCACATCCACTCAGTCTGGGCTTTTCAATGTTGTGAACACACACAAAATGCAAGAGTAACTTGCCCTTCGGTCTCAGCCCAAAACATCGAACGCACTCATTTTCCATAGATGCTTCCTGGCCTGTTGAGTTCCTCTGGCATTTTGTGTGTGTTCCCTGGATTTCCAGCATCTGCAGATTTTTTTGTTTGTCTTTCAATGGCGGATAGGTTTCAATGAGATTGCCCCTAATTCTTCTAAAGTTCAGCAAATAAAGGCTCAAAGCCATTAAACACTCCTCATATGTTAACTCTTTCATTCTTGGAATATTTCTCATGATCCTCCTCTGGATCCTCTCCAATGCCAGCACATCTTTTCTTAGATAAGGGGCCCAAATACTCCAAGTAAGCTCTGACCAATGCCTTATATTCTAGTCATCTCAAAATGAATGCTAACACTGCATTTGCCTTCCTTAACATTGATTACACCTACAAGTTAACCTTTAGGGAACCCTGCATGTCCCTTTGCATCTACAAATTTTGAATTTTCTCCCCATCTGGAAAATATTCCACACCTTTATTCCTTCTACCAAAGTTCAAGACCATCCACTTCCCTACACCATACTCCATCTGCCACTTCTTTGCCCATTCTCCCAATCCCCTTAAGTCCTTCTACAGACACCCTGCTAACTCAGCACTACCTAAACCTTCACCCAT
Source organism: Hypanus sabinus (assembly GCF_030144855.1). Taxonomy (NCBI): domain Eukaryota; kingdom Metazoa; phylum Chordata; class Chondrichthyes; order Myliobatiformes; family Dasyatidae; genus Hypanus; species Hypanus sabinus. The sequence goes on along the minus strand of NC_082715.1, from coordinate 41,381,458 downwards.
CTTCGTATCATCTGCAAACTCGGCCAGAAAGCCATCAATTCCATCATCCAAATTATTGACATAAAAAAAAGGAGTGAAATTTGCAATTTTCCAGTCTTCCAGAACCAGTCCAGCTCTAGTGATTCTTAAAATATCAATGCCTCCATAATCACTTCAAGATTGCTTCATGAAGTGTCTTAAAAGATAGAATGTTATCTTGGCCGGAAATAATCTATAGGCAACAGCATCTATGAGAAAACAGGTAATATGTAAAGTGTGTTAGACTTGGGGAAGGTTAAAGATATGGGAAAAAAGGAAAAGGTTTCACAGGATTGTAAGCCAATTGGATTTGAATGCCAGTGTTAAAGTGCAAGGTGAGGGTGGGTGGTAAAGGGGTAAATAAGGGTTCAAGTCAGTCAGGGGAAGCTGTATTACAAGTAGAAGTATTAAACCACAGCAAGGGTTAAATCTGGAATGCACTGCAGATTAAACTGCAGTGCATTGGCTCACTGCACAAGAGGGACAGGCAATTATAACATTCAATAGAGCTGGATAATCTCTCAAAAGAATTTGCAGGGCAAAAGAATGGGACAAGTTAAATTGCTTTTGCAGAGAGCAGCTGCTGGTCCAACTACCAGCAACATCCTTCCATGATGAACACAGGATAATTGAGATAAAAGTGCTGGGATCATTAATTACCTAGGCAATTTGATTTCAGTGTGATAGTCTGAAAAGGTAAAGTGCCTCTATAAAGAGTCATTACGTTTTCATACCCTTTCAACAATTTTAAACTGTTCTACATGAACTTCTACAACTGCTACTCAAAAACAACTACTTGTTTTGCTGAGAATGATCAGAGGTCAGGTGAATCTAGTATTTCAGCACGGTTCAGCTGTTCTGAGCCGAAGTAACAACCTGATACCATTTCTTAACTGTGTGTAATCACATTTAATTATTTAAGGGGATCTGGTAACCAGAGAAGGGTGGAGGAGATGAACCATTTAAGCAATGAAGACTACAAGATAGGGCAAATTATACCTAGACTCCCTTTAATGAGACAACGAAACTGATACCCTGCAAAAGCAAACATCTTATAACCATATAATAATCACAGCACGGAAACAGGCCATCTCAGCCCTCCTAGTCCGTGCCGAACTCTTAATCTCACCTAGTCCCACCTACCCGCACTCAGCCCATAACCCTCCACTCCTTTCCTGTCCATATACCTATCCAATTTTACCTTAAATAACACAACTGAACTGGCCTCTACTACTTCTACAGGAAGCTCATTCCACACAGCTATCACTCTTTGAGTAAAGAAATACCCCCTCGTGTTTCCCTTAAACTTCTGCCCCCTAACTCTCAAATCATGTCCTCTCGTTTGAATCTCCCCTACTCTCAATGGAAACAGCCTATTCACGTCAACTCAATCTATCCCTCTCAAAATTTTAAATACCTCGATCAAATCCCCCCTCAACCTTCTACGCTCCAATGAATAGAGACCTAACTTGTTCAACCTTTCTCTGTAACTTAAATGCTGAAACCCAGGTAACATCCTAGTAAATCGTCTCTGCACTCTCTCTAATTTATTGATATCTTTCCTATAATTCGGTGACCAGAACTGTACACAATATTCCAAATTTGGCCTTACCAATGCCTTGTACAATTTTAACATTACATCCCAACTTCTGTACTCAATGCTCTGATTTATAAAGGCCAGCGTTCCAAAAGCCTTCTTCACCACCCTATCTACATGAGACTCCACCTTCAGGGAACTATGCATTGTTATTCCTAGATCTCTCTGTTCCACTGCATTCCTCAATGCCCTACCATTTACCCTGTATGTTCTATTTGGATTATTCCTGCCAAAATGTAGAACCTCACACTTCTCAGCATTAAACTCCATCTGCCAACGTTCAGCCCATTCTTCTAACTGGCATAAATCTCCCTGCAAGCTTTGAAAACCCACCTCATTATCCACAACACCTCCTACCTTAGTATCATCGGCATACTTACTAATCCAATTTACCACCCCATCATCCAGATCATTTATGTATATTACAAACAACATTGGGCCCAAAACAGATCCCTGAGGCACCCTGCTGGTCACCGGCCTCCATCCAGATAAACCATTATCCACCACTACTCTCTGGCATCTCCCATCTAGCCACTGTTGAATCCATTTTATTACTCCAGCATTAATACCTAACAACTGAACCTTCTTAACTAACCTTCCACGTGGAACTTTGTCAAACTTTGATCTTTGCAACACACAGCTTATATCGCATAGGCCTTCCAGGATTTCGTCCTTTTAAAAAACACACCCACCATAAACAATTTCAATACAAAGACTGAACTATAAATAATGGAGATTCTATTTGATCCTTTTAACATATTTAATTTCTTTCTGAATATATTTAAGTTCATGTAATGTTTTTTCTCCATTACATTCTTGTGGCAAAGAATTTCATACATTCAGCACACTTCAGGTGAAAACGATTTCTTCCAATCCCAGCTCTAGATGTATCTAGAGGCCAAGACCCCTAATTCTGTCTACTCCTGCTGTCGGGAACACCTTCCTTTGTAGTCTGCCTTGTCCTATTACTTAATGGATTTCCACAAGATCGCCTCTCATTCATGAATATGGTGAACATAAAACTAACACATCCAATCTCTCATACACCAGCATTTCTGTTCCAGGAAGCAGCCTTGTAAACCGCTACTCCACTGAATTTCTAGCAAAATCCCTCCCCAGACAGGACCAGATCTGCACCCAAAACTCACCAAGGCCATGTATATTGTTCCTATACAAAAGCAGTCTTTCAATGAAGGTGATATATGATTTGCCTTTTTAAATTGCTTATTGCTTAAACACTTGCTTTGAGTCAATGGTGTACTGTTACCCAGGTCCCACTGCATCTTCCTTTTACCCAAACTATCACGACCCACATAATGTTTTCCTGTCACTGTTTATAATTTGACATGAAACATGAACTTATCTTTCTCTAGCAATCAAATGACCATCAAAATCAGGTTCTGCTAACTTAGTTCCACTTAGCCATTTAGGATGACGAAGTTACCACACAAAATAAGCTTCTGATAAAATTTATAGTGAAAAGACACTATGCTTGAAGTGGAAATGAGCTAGGTAAGCAGGACAGGACCTTGGGAAATAAAACAGAAGAAAACTAAATCTATCAGAAAGACCACAGAAATATTTAAGATATAACAGAAAGTTTAGAGAAAACTTCTAATCCTGTAAGCAAGTTAAATTGTCATACTTGAATACATGCAAATTAGCTGCATGGGTTCTACCTTCTCTAAAGCATTGGACAAGAAGTGATTTTTGACAGTTTAAAAGTAGCTTTAATCATCACCATGAACTAAAAGGATTGTGGTTTAGTGATTGTCACTGGACAACGGGGGCAAAAACATCCCCAATGTCACCCTCACCCTGATGGCCTGCTTCATGTGTGGCTGCATCAGGTTGTGTGTGGATCCCAGGTACGTGGGCACCAAGTACCACTATGTGTCCAGGTTCTACCTGTCACCCTGGCTACGAAGGATGGGTCTAGATGGGTCTGGCCCCTTTACCGCGCAACACCCCTGTCAGCTAGCCGTTGCCACCATATCTGTCCTTTGTAGAGAAGTTCTTTCAGGTCAATGCCTTTGACCACAGGGCCATCAGGCAGTGGTCAGCACGTAAGGTCCTGCAGGCACTGCAGGAGAAAGATGTGATGGACACTGGGGGGTGGTTCCCTGAGCAGATCGTCCAGTTCATCTGGCAAAATGCCTCATCGCCAGACCTCACCAACAGACACCAAGACCTCGCCTGGCTGGCGGTGAGAGGGGCACTCCCAGTCCGATCCCTCCTGTACGCCCAGAACGTTGTCTCCACAGCCCTCTGCCCACAGGAGGACTGCAGTGAAGAGAAGGCGGTGACCCACCTCTTTGCACGCTGTGGGTTCGCCCCGAAGGTGTGGAGGAGGCCGAGGTTCATCCCCAGCAGCTGCATAACAGAGGACTCTCTGATCTACGGGCTGTTCCCGGGGGCGCACACAGAGACCAACATCCGGTGATGCTGGCAGATCATCAACTCGGTGAAAGAAGTTCTTTGGTCAGCCCAAAACTTGATGGTCTACCAGCACATGGGGATGTCCGTGGGGGAATGCTGCCGACTGGCACATTCTTGGCTGCAGGTGTATGTACTGAGGGACACACTCAAACTTGGTGCAGCCACCACAAGGGCCCAATGGGGAAGGACCACAGTCTAGGGTGTATACCCCTAAACAAGTGTATGTAAATATGGAATAACAGAGTGCCACGTGGGTGGCAAAAGTGTGGGAATGTAAAGACTGTAATGGAAACATCTGTAAAGGACCAAGAGACATTGAATGGTTTATTGTACATTATTCAAAAATAAAATTAAGTATATTTTGTTTAATAAAAAAAATGAGCAACTGCTACTCAAGGAACCCCATTATAATGGGATTCCTTGAATGCCTGAGTTGTATTCTTCATCAAAAAAGACATTTGCATTTTTGCACCTAATATTAAAAAGGTAAAAATATTGTATGACCTATAATTTGATTTAATGGCAGCCATCTGAAAAGTATGTGGATTTAATATGACAATACTAGAAGTCAAAAATTTTCGGGAGGGTTTCAGCGCATCAAGTAACATCTGAGAGATAAAAGGAATTGTCATCAGGTCTGCTGGGAACTTTTTGGCAGCTTCACAGTTTAACGTTTACTGGATAGAGTACTTCGGCTGATACCGAAGCTGCCGAAAAGTTCCCAGCAGAAATGAAGAAAATAATTACAGAAGGTGGTTATTCATATAAGCAAGTGTTCAACTGTGACAAAACTGCAATTTATTGGAAAAAGTTGCCAAGCACCCCAACCTTCAACAACTCAGCCTAATACACCATCATCAGTGTGCTCGCTGTCTTCCCAATTCCGGTAAGTGAAACTACACTGTACATACATTATTTCTACTTTATATATATAGGCTGTGTATTTTTATGTTATTTGGTATGATCTGGGAGCTTCATAACAAAGGTTACTGGAGAGTGCTTCCGGTACGCTAGTAGTGCTATGTAGTGAGATTATACGCTACAGTGAGATTTTCACTGCGCTAGACAGTGCTGCGATGATTGCAGAACAGTATTTCTACTTTATATAGATTTATCATATCATTCCTGCTTTTACTATATGTTACTGTTATTTTAGGTTATGTGTGTTATTTGGCATGATTTTATAGGTTATTTTTTTGGGTCTGGAAACACTCTCAAATTTTTCCCATATTAATAAATGGTAATTGCCTATTCACTTTACAACATTCCGGCTTATGAACCGTTTCAGAGGAACACTCTACCTTCAGATAGCAGGGGAAACCTGTACCACAATGCATGTCACTAATTTACGTCATCTCACCTTTCCTGTTCTGGTTTGTACAGCTGCATCATGGCGGCAGCCATCTTTGGCGGACAGTATTCATATCGCAAAGTTTACAAAGATCTGTTTCAAATCCTGTAGATAGCTTACTAAGTTTTTATTGAAAAAATATTGACTCAGTGTTGAATTCAAAAGAAGTGAAGGGCGTGAAGTGCAAAAGAACTGGAAATTTGTTTAAAGTTGAATGGCTTAACAAAATAGTAGAAACTGCTACACCGAAAACGTCACAGTAGATACAAGTTCGCTATTGAATTTTATAAATAGTCTTTGTGTTCATTTAGAAGAAAGGTTTCTTGAAAATGAGGTATAAGAATGGTCAGCTTTTGATTTCTCTGCAATTGCAGATTGTGACTTCATATTTGGCGATGAACAATGGCCTTATGTCTACGAGCAATGGCGATGAGCAATGGCCTTGCTCTTCCGAGCAAGAAAAAATTAAATCCAAACTGATTTCAAACTTTGCTCAAATGGTGGCATTTGTACTTCAAAACAAACAGTTCTGCAACCTTGCACAGTTGATGGACATCGGGGGAACCTTTCTTGTGTCTAGTGTGGACTGTGAGCGAGGTTTTAGCTAAATGAATTAACTCAAAAACAAGTTAAGAAACCATTTAGGTGAATGTCATTTGGATATGTTAATAAGAATCAAAAGCAATCAATTGGATGGAAGTTCTATTCGTCTAGATAGAGTTTACAAAGAATGGGTAAATGCCAAAGACAGGAGAGAGAAAAAAATAACTAAGTGACTTAAATATGTATGTTATTTTGTTGTTATTCTGTGCAGTTTTATGTCACACCTTTTGTAAACCTACATAAACTGTGCCAATTTGCACAACATAAGATTTTTGCACACACTGACTACTAAAAATTAGCAGGAACACTGGGTACAAGGAAGGAAGGAAGGAAGGAAACAGGAAGGGGATGGGGAAGGTACAAGATAAAAAGGGACAAAAATGGGAAGACCAAAAGACAATCCTGAGGGGGGGTAGCGGGGGGGGGGGGGTGCTGGTGGAACAGGTAACTGGAAGTAAAACACTGTCATTAGCCTAAAACTAGACAACTCAATATTCATGCCATTGGCCAGTAGACCACCAAGGTGGAATTTGAGGTGGTGGTGTTCCTGCCGTTTGTGTCGGGCTTCATCCTGGCAGTAGAGAAAAACAAAGAATAGACAGGCCATATGGAAATGGGAAGTAAAATTAAAATGGCACGCAATCTGAAACTCTCGATGGCCATGCAGCCCAAATGTAGGCCTCTGCAAGATAGTTGCGCAGTCTGTTCTTGGTCTTACCACTGTAGAGGAGGCCACATTGAACGCAGTCGATGTGGTTGGAGGAGGTGCTTCCAACTTCCATCCTGCCCTCAATTTTACATGTTCCATCTTTAACACCTTTCTCAATCTCCATCTCAGAATACAGACTACATCTGACATCTTTTACAAACCTACTACATTTCAGAGACATCCTAACTATAGCTGTCACTTGTCAAAATACTACTTCCTTCTCTCAGTTCCTGTCTCCGCTTCTTCTGTTCTCAGAATGAGGCTTTCCATTCAAGAACATCTGATAGGTTCTTTTTTTTCTCTGGTTTCCTTCCATCACCAGCAACACAGCCCTCACTCGCATCTCCTCCATTTCTCAAACATTTGCCCTTACCCATCCTCCCACTGTCATAACAAGGGTTTCCCTTGTGCTCATCTACCACCATATGTGCCTCCACATCCACCATATCATTCTCCATAACTATAAACATAAGATAAAGGAATAGAGCAGAAGGAATCTGACATGAGGAGAGTGAACCATAGGAGGAAGGGAAGGTGGTAACCCAGGAGGATGTGGCAGGCAGGTGAGAAGAGGCAAGAGGCCAGAACAGGGAACAGAAAGTGGGGGTGGGGGGAAAGAAACAGAATTTTTTTTTAAACCGGAAGAAATAGACATTCATACCATCAGATTGGAGGCTACTCAGACAGAATACAAGGTGTTGCTTCTCCACCCTGAAGGTGTCCTCATCTCGGCACAAAAGGAGGCCATTGAGCAACATGTCAGAAAGGGAATGGGAATCAGAATTAAAATGTTTGGCTACCAGGAAGTTCTGCTTTTGGTGAATGGAGCAGAGGTGGTCAACAAAGCTGTCCCCCAATTTACGACGGGTCACACCAATGTAAAGGACGCCGCATCAAGAGCGCCACACAAAATAGACAAGCCCAGCAGTCACAGGTGAAGTTGCCCCGCCTGGAAGGACTGTTTAAGGACCCTGAATTGAGGTGAAGGAGGAGGTGAATGGGCAGGTGTGTCACTTAAGATGCTTGCTGGGATAAGTGCTGGGAGGTACAAATCATGGAGGGAGAAACCCTTGCAGAAAGCAGAGAGTGGGGTGAGGGGAGGTAAAAATATGTTTGGTGGTAGGATCCCTTTGGAGCTGGACCATGAGTTGGATGTGGAAGCTCATGAGGATAAGGACACAACTTCCACTTCTCCAACAATATCCTACTAGTAGGTACATCTTTCTCCTTCCCCTCTATGTAGGGATTATTTTCTACACAACTCCCTTGTCGACTCTTCTCCCCACTGCTCTCCCTCCTGGCACTTGTCACACCTGAAAGGGTAAGTGCTACAGCTGTCCCTCCACCTCCTCCCTCACCACTGTTCAGAGCCTCAAATAATCCTTCCAGGTGAGGCAACACTTCATCTGCAAGTCTGTCACAGGCATGGTGCAGCCTCAGGAGACCTGACAGACTGGGGCACAACCTTGATGAGCACAACGCACAAGGCAAGATCTTATAGTGGCCATCTATTTCAATTCGACTTCCCATTTCCATTCTGATGTGTCTGTCCATGGCCACCTCTACTGCCACGGTGAGGCCAAACTGATATCGGATGATCAACACCTCATATTCTGTCTGGGTAACTTCCAACCTGATCCCATGAACATTGATTTCTCTAACTTTTGGTAATCACACCCCAACTTCTGCTCCTCTGCTCTCTTTTGTTATTCCTCATCCTGATTATTCTCTCTTACGTTCTCCTATCTTCACTTACCCATTATCTCCCTCTGGTTTCCATCTTCCTTCCCTTTCTTCCATGATCCACCGTCCCACCCTATTAGATACCTTCTTCAGACCTTCACCTCTTGCACCTATCCCCTTCCAGCTTCTTAATTTGCCCCACACATCCACCTTCCCCCTCACCTGGTCTCATCTATCACCTGCCAGCTATTACTCAGAGATACAGTGCAGAACAGTCCAATGCAGCCCAATGAGCCACACCTCCAAGCAACCCACCTATTTAACCACAGTCCAATCACAGGACCTTGGGACTGTGGTTGGAAACTGGAACACCCAGAGGAAACCCATACAGACACAGGAAGAGCATACAAACTCCTTACAAACAGTGCCCGAATTGAGCTCTGACAGCCCTAGCTGTAATAGTGTCAGACTAACCCACTACACTTACCACCACTACCCTACCCTTCCTATTCTGGCTTCTAATAGAAAAACAGAAAACCTACAGCACAATGCAGGCCTTTCGGCCCACAATTCTGTGCCGAACATGTACTTACTTCAGAAATTACCTAGGGTTACCCATAGCCTTCTATTTTTCTAAGCTCCATATACCTATCCAAGAGTCTCTTAAAAGACCCTATTGTATCTGCCTCCACCACCATCACTGGCAGCCGATTCCATGCACTCACCACTCTCTGCGTTTAAAAAAAAACTTACCCCGACATCTCCTCAGTACCTACTTCCAAGTACCTAAGAATTGTGCCCTCTTGTGATAGCCATTTCAGCCCTGGGAAAAAGTCTCTGACTATCCACATGATCAATACCTCTCATCATTTTATACACCTCTATCAGGTCACCTCTCATCCTCCTTTGCTCCAAGGAAAGAAGGCCGGGTTCTCAACCTATTCTCATAAGGCATGCTCCCCAATCCAGGCAACATGGTTTTCTCTTTGTGGAGGACCCAGTAGTGAGTCAAAAATTTAACACTTCCCTCGCAAATAACAATGACTAATATTGAACAAAACTGCTAAAAAACTTGAACTTCACCACCCAATACCCATTTTCCACTCAAAGCTTTGTTGTTCAATCTCTTCTGTTGGCTGTCACAGAAATTCAAGGCATAAGAGTTTTGCTGCAATTACTGTTGTGAATAGTAACAAGGACTGAAGCAGCCACCAACTTATATTACAGCTCCGGGGTATTAGACATGGAAATAATTAATTACAAGCTCATCAATTCTCACTTCATTGTCCAGAGTCCTCAGGATCAAAGGTGACTTACATCCACACTGGTTCTGCGGCAAGTTTTGTCCACCTGGACAAGCCGGCGAGCACTGTGAGGGTCATGTTTTTTGACTTCTCCAGTGCGTTCAACACCATCCGCCCTGCTCTGCTGGGTGAGAAGCTGACAGAGATGCAGGTGGAAGCTTCCCTGGTGTCATAGATTATTGATTACCTGACTGGCAGACCACAGTACGTGCGCTTGCAACACTGTGTGTCAGACAGAGTAGTCAGCAGCACTGGGGCTCCACAGGGGACTTTACTGTCTCCCTTTCTCTTCCTGATGAAGGGTATTGGCCCGAAAAATTGGCTACTCTTTTCTCACGTATGCTGCTTGACTTGCTGAGTTCTTCCAGTGTGTATACGTATCCCTTTCTCTTAGCCATCTACACCTCGGACTTCAACTACTGCACAGAGTCTTGCCAACTTCAGAAGTTTTCTGATGACTCGGCCATAGTTGGATGCATCAGCAAGGGAGATGAGGCAGAGTACAGGACTACAGTGGGAAACTTTGTCACATGCTGTGAGCAGAATCATCTGCAGCTTAATATGAAAAAGACTAAGGAGCTGGTGGTGGACCTGAGGAGGGCTAAGGTACCGGTGACCCGTTTCCATCCAAGGGGTCCATGTGGACATGGTGGAGGATTACAAATACCTGGGGATACAAACTGACAATAAACTGGACTGGTCAAAGAACACTGAGGCTGTCTACAAGAAGGGTCAGAGCCGTCTCTACTTCCTGAGGAGACTGAGGTCCTTTAATATCTGCCGGACGATGCTGAGGATGTTCTACGAGTCTGTGGTGGCCAGTGCTATCATGTTTGCTGTTGTGTGCTGGGGCAGCAGGCTGAGGGTAGCAGACACCAACAGAATCAACAAACTCATTCGTAAGGCCAGTGATGTTGTGGGGGTGGAACTGGACTCTCTGACGGTGGTGTCTGAAAAGAGGATGCTTTTCTTGGACAATGCCATCTTGGACAATGTCTCCCATCCACTCCATAATGTACTGGTTAGGCACATTACATTCAGAGTAGAGTACGTTCAGCCAGAGACTCATTCCACCAAGATGCAACACAGCGTCATAGGAAGTCATTCCTGCCTGTGGCAATCAAACTTTACAACTCCTCCCTCGGAGTGTCAGACACCCTGACTTATCCTGGACTTATTTCCACTTGGCATAATTTACATATTATTATTTAATTATGTATGGTTTTATATTGCTATATTTCTACACTATTCTTGGTTGGTGCGACTGTAACGAAACCCAATTTCCCTCGGGATCAATAAAGTATGTCTGTCTGTCAGGCAATGAAATACAATGTAAATGGCAGTAAATGAGCACATGCCAATGAGTTGAAAGAGAGAAAGCTAGATTAGACAAGACAGTATTCAGAGATCAGAAGATCTACATTAGCACCATGGTAGAGGCCAAAACTTACTTCATGCGATTCAGAGTCAAGACTATGTGGACATGAACTACAGGACTGGGTATCATACATACAGCACTATTCCTGTGCTGTTCCAACGTCAACTAGAAATATGTAAATACGGACAGGTTGGTTGGGTATGAGCAAAAGAGGCATTTTTAAAAACAGTAAGGCCAACAGCTACGAGAAAAACTTAGCTACAGAAAATAGTGGCAGGAGATGACAATAAAAATATATAAATAAGTTATTTATTATGTTATGAGCAATGAACAGACCTGATGGAAATGGGGTGCAGAGTTAACCATTCCCCCCCCCCACAAGAACTATGAACTATTGCTGTTGCTATGCTGCTAATGAGAGAGAGAGAGAGAGATGATGCTCAGGCAAGAACATCTGCTACAGATAAGAGGGAGAGAGAGAGAGAGAGAGACTGTTGATTTATTATACTTTGACTCTTCCTGGATTATTTACCTTTCACTACAAGGACTTTACTTTGCTCGTTAACATTCCTCAGGAGACAGCAGGAGTGGCCTGATTTGATGGACACAGTTATTCAGAGTTGATGGATAGCTGAGACCCCGTTAGTAGGGATAAAAGACAGGTCTGGAGAGACACCCTTCAGACACACCAGTGGACACCGACCAAGTGTTGTGAACCCAGAGAAAGGTGGGGGCTTCGGAGACCAAATTAGGAGATCGGTCAATAAAGCTCACAGTGGGACAGCAAGGCCGGTGGGAACTTGTGTTTGTGTCCACTCATGCCAGTGACGAGTCCACCACAGAAGAACGGTCCAGCTGAAGGACAGAGGGGTCATAACTGAATGGCCACAACGACACGACGGGTTAAGAAAGCCACAGAAGGTTTGAATGCTGCAGCTGCCTAATCTCTCGCTCTCTCTCTCTCCCTCCCCAACGATTACAACACAACAACCATAACTACCTCAGCATGCATGAACTGAACTTTATACTTTTCTATGACAATTCATTTACCCCTAGACATAGATAGAGCTTGTTTATTATTGCTTATTATTGTTGACACATAGGTTTATTATTGCTAACTTGTTTTACATGTATATTTGCATTTTTGATACTGTATTGTGTAGTTTACTAATAAACACCTTTAGTTTTGGTACTACCAGACTCCAATGGATACTTCAATCTTTGCTGACACACAGTTACGGGGTACTTAACAATTACAATAAGTTTTAAGGCATGTCACACCCTGACCAACACACCACAGCAAATTCCTAATACATGCAGATGTATACGGCGAATAAAGTTGATCATTGATCCCTTTTAATACGATAATCACCAAGCAGGTTTCCTTCTTTCAACTTATGAAATTTCAAGAATGGAATACAACTCAACAACCCTATGCATGTAATCAGCAATGGAGAGAGCAAATTCAGTCAACTAGTAACTCAGCAGATCCTACTGCAGATTTCAGCACCAAGTGCTTGAGGAGCCATCTATATATTCAGCAGCTGAAACAAAAGTTCACTCAAGAGTATTTGTCAATGCTTATCTTAAAGACAAAATAAAAATTCAGCGAATTCAAAACAGAATTTCAATTTCTTTTTGGAAACAGAAGAGACTGCAGATGCTGGAAACTAGCACAATTAAACAACTGGAAAAGCCAGGTCCTAGCTAGTCTTTACCCAAAACATCAACCATCTCCTCCACAGATGCTATATAATCTGAGTTCTTACAGCAGTTTAATTTTTCCTGCAATTATTTTTCTTTAGAAAGATTTTACAAACACATTTCAAGACACTCAACTACACTTGGTCTGCTAGTTAGGGCCACTGTAGAACTAATACTGAAGTCTTATTCAGTTTTGATTGGAGGTGCAAATCATGCAGTCCAATGTTTTATTACCCAAAACTCAACCAATTTTTAAACTTTTTTTTTGCCAGTTTTACACACACACACACACACACAGAGTCTTCAATTTAAAACTCACATTAACTATTAAGGAACATATTAAAAATACAGTTATGCCAACTGGTGCGATATTTTATAATAACTAGATGTAATTATTTACAATTACACCTTTGAATTCTTCAAAATATACTGTATGAACCTTTAACAAAAGCGCCCATGTGAGACAACTGATTTTTGCTGGGAGATGAGAGGTTTTGTTTAAATTTATTCACAAGAAATGAACTTCACAGATAAGACCACACAATTTATTGCACAATGTCTGATTGATCCCTTTGCCCAATGCAGAAAATAGTAAAATGTCAAGAGTCCAGAATCTCACATTGGCCTAAACACATTTCCTTCCCAAACAAACAAACTAGTGACCCTTTACAGCAACCACATTTTAATAACACAAGATCTTTGCAGCACTACTGTTGGGAGTAGAAAAGGATTACCAACACTACCTAGTAATAATAATTCACATATACATTGCAAAATTAGGTTTGAATACACTCATTTGACGTAAAAATCATTATGGTCTTTTAAAAGTTCTGATTAATTCTGAAATTAGTACAAATTAGCCTGCTACACAAAATGGTTCCAGGGACAAGTAAACATTTTAAATCCATGAACAATGGAAAGGGCTGCCTGCTATTATTAATCCACGTTGGCATTGTTATGGAAATATAACAACCTACACAAGCAGTTCCAATTCCGTAATAAGATTGCTTGATTTGTCTTGAACTGTCACAGAACAAGAATACCAGTTTAAATAAAAATCACCTCTTCATGCTGCATTATATTTCCAAGTTAAAATGCTAAAATTAATAAAATGAAGACAAGAAACCAAAAAAAATCAGCATGTATTTCTGTGAACACCAAGATCTCACAGCAAACTTTCAAATATAAATTGTGTCAATGAATAGAGGTGGAAAATGGTAAACAGGTGTAGGCTGCATCTGTGACAAAATTAGTTGGAAATTCACTTCAGGGTCAAATAGAAAATTGACTCTATGATCAGTCATATATAGACTATGCCTGTGACCAAATAAAAAGATGGACTTATTGAGACTGGAGTAGAGTACAATTGAGTGGGAGGATGCAATAACGTGGCTTGGGAGTGGTTAAAGACAACCCTTCACTTCCCCGTGTTGCTGAAAACTGCTGAGTTTTACGATTTATACTTTGTGTCATTAATTAATCTCATGTCGTAATCCACAAGACAATATGCAGGAAAAGTAGTTGTAAGGTAAAGAGCAGGTAAAGCAAAAAAAAAATCAAGGAACAATGCAGGCTAGAAAATTGTTTTCGATAGACCATTAAGGGTTCAGATATCTTGGTCTCATTGTTTTCAGAGTGAAGACAGTCAGGAACTAATCTTACAGAAAATTCATTCGAGTAACCTTCTAGAGAAGAAAGACCAGGGACCTAATTTGCATAAAACCTAGCGGCAAAGACGGCTATCTTCTACTTTCAAGGAAGAGTGGATAAAGACGCAAGGAGGAGGAGGAAACGTTAGACGAATATGGGATGCACACCCACAAGAAATTAAGAAACAAACTGCTGGAGAAACGCAGCGGGTCAGGTGTTATCCGTATATGGAAACAGACGACGTTTCGGGTCGAGATCCTTCAGCTGCACTGCAAATCTAGAGCCTGTTCGGACTAGTTTCTGTCGTAGATGCTGCCTAACCTGCTTAATGCCCGTGGGTTTGTTTTTACAGGACCTTCAGCTAAAGTTTTGGGCCAAACACCCTCAACAAGACGGAAAAGGGTAGGGCAATGGGAGTGCGGACATGATGAGGCGGAGGAGGGTGTGTGTGAAGGAGGGAGGTGATTGGGAAAACGTGCCAGGTGGATGCGGTCAGTGATGATGTGGTCAGGAATGTTATGGGACAGGGAAGGGAGAAGGGGGAGATGTGAGGTGCGGAAGTGGGAAGGAAGAAAGAGAGTGGCAGCGGGTGTGATCGGGAATGATGTGGGGGAGTTGTGGATAAGGGTGGAGGAAGGAGGCGATTAGGATGGGGAGGTGCTGGTGGAAGGGGGTTGTGCGTTGTGTTGGAGGCGGGGGATGGGGATGTAGAAGGGGAGAATGGGGAGGCGTTGTGTGGGGTGACACTGAGGAGGGAGGCCCCTCTCCGGTAGACACCGATCCCTACCGCCGGTGAGCAGCATTCTACCGGCTACTAATGTGAAGTGAGCTGGCGAGGTCCCGGCAGCAGTCTTTACCTTGTATTTGTCGAAGCCGGCCAGCTGCTCCTCCGTGACATACTCGTAGGAAAACATGACCGGCAGCGAGTACAGCTTCAGAAGGCCCCACACTCGAGCAGTTGGCGTGCCCGCATTGATATCCGAGGCAACAAAGAGCGGAGCAGCGGTCAGGAGTGGCGCCAACCTCAAATCCGGGCCATCCACACACAGCGCCATCTACAGGGCACGGCGCCTCTCCTAGGGACTCTCAGCAAACTTACGCATACACCTCACTTTCAACTTTAACACCTTTCTGCAGGAATGCAGATTTAATTTCTAAATTATAATCAATCAACCATGACCTTAGCAAACCGATTTTCTAGTAGTATATTTATTTTAAATCAATCATTTTCTGTAAAAAGAGGACATGATTACAAGTTCAAGGTAAATTTATTATCAAAGTACATGCATATCACCATATACAACTCCGGGCATATACAGTAAATCTAAGAAACACAATAGATCAATAAAAGACTGTACCCAACAGGACACACAACCAATCTGCAAGAGACAACACAATGCAAATACAAATCGGAAAAAATAATATATGTTATTAATATTGAGACCATGACATGAAGAGTGAGTTCATAGGTTGTAGAAACAGATAAGGGACGAGTGAAGTTATCCCTTCTGGTTTAAGAGGCTCTAAGTTAAGGCTCCTGTACCTTCTTCCTGATGGCAGCAACAAGAGAACATGACCTGGGTGATGGGATTCTTGAATGATGTATGCTGTTTTCCTGCGACAGCACTCCATGTAGAGGTGCTCAATGGTGGGGAGGGCTTTACCCATGATAGACTGGGCCTTATTCACTATTTTTTTGTAGGATTTTCTGTTCAAGGGCATTGGTGTTTCTATACCAGGCCATGATGCAGGCAGTCCATATACTGTCCTCCACACAGTAATAGAGATTTGTCAAAGTTTTGGATGTCATGCCAAATCTTCACAAACATCTGAGGAAATAGAGGCAGTGCTGTGCTTTCTTCATAATTGCATTTTCATGCTTGGCCCAGGACAGATCCTGCAAAATGGTAACACCAAGGAATTTAAAGTTGCTGATCCTCTCCACCTCCGATTGTTGATGAGGTCTGGCTAATGGACCTCCACTTTCCTCCTCCTGGAGACTCTTATCCTTGGTCTTGCTGGCATTTAGTGAGAGGTTGTTGTTGCAGCACAACTCAGCCAGATTTTTAATTTCCCTCCTAAATAGTGATTTGTCACATCCTTTGACTCAACCTATGACAGCGGTGTCATCAGCAAACTTGAATATGGCATTGGAGCTGTGCTTAGCCTCACAGTAATAGGTATAAAGTGAATAGAACAGGGGGCTAAGCACACAGTTTTGTGGTGCTCCACAGCCTAATGGATATAGTGGAGGGGATGTTGCCAATCCGTACTGACTGGAGCCTGCAAGTGAGGAAATTGAGGATCCAATTGCACAAGGAAGTATTGAGGTATGGTCTTGGAAGTTTATTGATTCAACAAGGGCATGCTCTGTTACACAAATTTTACAATGTAAGGAGATCCTCAAAACTTTTTAGCCAACAAAAGTTTCAATGAATGGGTGCTGTTGCAATATGGTAAATAAGCAACTAAGTATGAAATTTATTTATTGTGTTAATAGACCTTGAATTTCATCAGAGAACTATTCTTGTAGTGAAATACCAGTATTATGTATATTTTACCAGTTATATTAAAAATGGTGGTTATATATTGTCCTTGGCCTGTTCCAAATCTGTTTAAGAGGGCTCAAGAAAGTACTTTTTCCAGCTCCTTGGCAGTAATTCCCATTTCTTCTTCCAAACACTATCTTACTGAGGTACATTGTTCCATTAAATTTTGTCATGGGAAGTCTGGTATAACATGGATGATCTCAACCAACTTGGTGCTCACCAACTGCTCAGTGATGTGTGGAGAAGTAATAAGTTCATAGGTTCAGCGTCCATTTAGAAATCTAATGGCAGACAGGAAAAGCTGTTCCTGAATCACTGAGTGTGTGCCTGCAAGCTTCTGTGACCTTTTCCTGATGGTAACACTGTAAAGAGTGCATGCCCTGGGTAGTGGGGGTCCTTAATGATGGATGCTGCCTTCCTAGGGCACTGGTCCTTGAAGATGACTTAGAAACTACAGAGGCTGGTACCCATGACAAAACTGACTAGTTTCTGCAACTTCTGCCACCCTCCCCCGCCCATACCAGATGGTGATGCAGCCAGTCAGAATACTCTCCATGGTATATTTGCAAAAGTTTGTGTTTCAGTTGCCAAACCAAATCTTCTCACACTACTAATGAAATATAGCATCTGTCTTGCCTTCTTTATAGCTCTATCAATACATTATGTACAGGTTAGGTCCTCAGAGATGTTGACACCCAGGAACTCAAACTGCTCTATCTTTCCACTTCTGATCCCAAGTTTTATATGAAAATCAGCTGGTAGGTTATTCCACGCATCTTGAAGAACTTACTTCAGTTCTTTTGCAGATATTGGCTGTCTTGCCTGCTTCTGTCTCAATAGACAATAGGTGCAGAAGTAGACCATTCGGCCCCTCGAGTCTGCACCGCCATTCTGAGATCATGGGTGATCATTCACTATCAATACCCAGTCCCTGCCTTGTCCCCATATCCCTTGATTCACCTATCCATCAGATATCTATCCAGCTCCTTCTTGAAAGCATCCAGAGAATTGGCCTCCACCGTCTTCCGAGGCAGTGCATTCCACACCTCCACAACTCTCTGGGAGAAGAAGCTCTTCCTCAACTCTGTTTTAAATAACTGACCTCTTATTCTCAATCCATGCCCTCTGGTACTGGACTCTCCCAACATCTGGAATATATTTCTTGCCTCAATCCTATCAAATCCCTTAATTATCTTAAACGTTTCAATCAGATCCCCTCTCAATCTCCTCAATTCCAGCGTGTACAAGCCCAATCTCTCCAATCTCTCTGCGTAAGACAGCCCTGCCATCCCAGGAATCAACCTAGTGAATCTACGCTGCACTTCCTCAATTGCCAGAATGTCCTTCCTTAAACCTGGAGACCAAAACTGTACACAATATTCCAGGTGTGGTCTCACCAGGGCCCTGTACAAATGCAAAAGAACATCCTTGCTCTTGTATTCAATTCCCCTTGTAACAAAGGCCAACATTCCATTTGCCCTCTTCACTGCCTGTTGCACTTGCTCATTCACCTTCATTGACTGGTGAACTAGGACTCCTAGGTCTCTTTGCATTTCTCCCTTACCTAACTCGACACCGTTCAGACAATACTCTGCCCTCTTGTTCCAGCTTCCAAAGTGGATAACTTCACATTTATTCACATTGAATGACATCTGCCAAGTATCTGCCCACTCACTCAGCCTATCCAAGTCTCCCTGTATTCTCCTAACGTCCTCTTCGCATGTCACACTGCCACCCAGTTTAGTATCGTCAGCAAACTTGCTGATATAGTTTTCAATGCCCTCATCTAAATCATTGACATAAATCGTAAAGAGCTGTGGTCCCAATACAGAGCCCTGTGGTACCCCACTAGTCACCTCCAGCCAGTCCGAGCAACACCCATTCACTGCTACCCTTTGCTTTCTATCTGCCAACCAGTTTTCTATCCATGTTGAAACCCTGCCCCCAATGCCATGAGCTCTGATTTTACTCACCAATCTCCTATGTGGCACCTTATCGAATGCCTTCTGAAAATCTAGGTACACAACATCTACTGGCTTACCCTCGTCTAACATCCTTGTTACACCCTCAAAAAACTCCAACAGATTAGTCAAGCTTCGTGTCCATGATGTCCATGATTCGTGTGTGTTGTTCATATTCCTGTCAGAAAACTTTTGGAAGTGGCGATTTTTTGCCTAGAAAGGAGTTGCACTGATGAGCTAGTTCTATTCTTAGTTCTAATCCTTCTTCTACTGGACATGGACTTCCAGTGCATTTTCACTGGTTGGGCTGAAAGTCAATAAATAAGATTCAGTTGGCTTCTCTGATACAAGTATCAAAGTGAAACATAAACAAATTACCCACTTTCATCCAGCTTAGTCTACTATACCATTATAAACAGTTTACCACCATCATTAAGTAAACAAAATACTCATGCCTACCTTAGCTATCAATTGTGATCATTTGTAATAAAAGTTATTTTGTTAAAATAAAGCAAACAGATGGCATTCATTGTTCTGAATGCAAGAATTCTTCAATATCATTTATATTCTTGTAAGTAACACTATTTTTTGATAACCTAAATTATTTCAGCATTTTGAAGACCAAAAGAATGTATACACATTCTCTACAAGAAGGGTCAGAGCTGTCTCTACTTCCTGAGGAGACTGAGGTCCTTTAACATCTGCCGGACGATGCTGAGGATGTTCTACAAGTCTGTGGTGGCCACTGCTATCATGTTTGCTGTTGTGTGCTGGGGCAGCAGGCTGAGGGTAGCAGACACCAACAGAATCAACAAACTCATTTGTAAGGCCAGTGATGTTGTGGGGATGGAACTGGACTCTCTGATGGTGGTGTCTGAAAAGAGGATGCTTTTCTTGGACAATGCCATCTTGGACAATGTCTCCCATCCACTCCATAATGTACTGGTTAGGCACATTACATTCAGAGTAGAGTACGTTCAGCCAGAGACTCATTCCACCAAGATGCAACACAGCGTCATAGGAAGTCATTCCTGCCTGTGGCAATCAAACTTAACAACTCCTCCCTCGGAGTGTCAGACACCCTGAGCCAACAGTCAGGTCTTGGACTTATTTCCACTTGGAATAGTTTACCTATTATTATTTATGGTTTTATATTGCTATATTTCTACACTATTCTTGGTTGGTGTGACTGTAACAAAACCCAATTTCCCTCAGGATCAATAAAGTATGTCTTTCTGTCTGTCATAAGTAATCACTAAGTGGAATGGTTAAAAATTTAATTTGAAATTGCTATTACTATCTTAGTAATTCAGTAAGCTTATTTTTTGTTGTTTTATTACAAAGTAGCTGGTTGTGGACTACAGGAGGAATGGAGACAGGCTAACCCCTATTGACATCAGTGGATCTGGAGCTGAGAGGGTGAACAGCTTTAAGTTCCTCAACATACACATCAGCAAGGAGCTCACGTTGTCTGCACACACCAGCTGTGTGGTGAAAAAAGCACAACAGCACCTCTTTTACGTCAGGCGGTTGAAGTAGTTTGGTATGGGTCCCCAAATCCTAAGAACTTTCTACACAGGCATAATTGAGAGCATCCTGACTGGCTGCATCACTACCTGGTTTGGGAACTATACTTCCCTCAATCACAGGACTCTGCAAAGAGTGGTACAGACAGCTCAGTGCATCTGTAGATGTGAACTTCCCACTGTTCAGGAAAATACAAAAACAGGTGTGTAAAAAAGGCCCAAAGGGTCATGGGGGACCCGAGTC
This sequence comes from Hypanus sabinus, assembly GCF_030144855.1. Classification (NCBI taxonomy): domain Eukaryota; kingdom Metazoa; phylum Chordata; class Chondrichthyes; order Myliobatiformes; family Dasyatidae; genus Hypanus; species Hypanus sabinus. The sequence goes on along the minus strand of NC_082715.1, from coordinate 41,360,742 downwards.
ACCCCAACCACAAACCGTTCCAGCTGCTACCACCAGGGAAACAGTACTGCAGCATAAAAGCCAGAACCAACAGGCTCTGGAACATCCACCAGTCATCAGACTGATTAATTCATGCTGATACAATTGTATTTCTATGTTATATTGACTGTCCTGTTGTACATACTATTTAATACAAATTACTATAAATTGTATATTTGGATGGAGACATAACTTTAAGTTTTTACTCCTTGTGTATATGAAGGATGTAAGTAATAAAGTCAATTCAATTCAACCAGTTTAACATCACAGAAAATTCCAAATCAGATAGGATATGAACTTTCCCAGTTGCAGTCATTTTTTTAAGAGCTCTGCAGAAAGAAACAGTGTCAACCCTGGCCAAGCTAAGCACCACACAAATACATTCTGCTCTTGTTGTTTCAGTCAATGACTTGCAGAGGTACACACTTGTTATGAACCCCGTAACTGGGTCATTTACCAGCAAAGATAGAGAGGTCTGTTGAAGTCTGATGGTACTATTTTTAACAGTATTTATTAGTAAAAATACACAAAAATAATATCAATGGAAACATACATATAATATACATCATCAATACTAAATCTAAAAGTGCGGGTATAATAATTGATAATAAATAGCTCTATCATTGTCTAGGGGATAATGTATTGTCCGATGGAAATATAAAGTTTGTTTCTGTTCACACAGGCTTCAGCCTTTGGGGACCGCTGGGTTTTGCAATTGTTGGAGAGAGAGAGATTTTTGAGAAAAGAAACTTGCCGGATTTCCTTTATCCGATCTTGATCCGTATCCGTCCTTTAGCGAGGCCGTTCCATGGAGGACTTGTCATCCAGGCAAGGATGGACACACACACACACAAGTCCCCACTGGTCTCATACGTTTCTCCTGGTGTGTCTAAAGGGGTTGTTCCCCAGACCCTCTTTTATCCTTACTCATGGGGTCTCAGATGTCAATCAGGTTGGGATGATGCAATCCCTCAACCAGCCCACTCTGGTCATCCCCCGAGGGCATCAATGAATAGAACAGTATTCAATACACAATTCTGTCTCCAAGCGACAATGGCCGTTATCAATGGTCCCGTCTTGCTGAGGCCAGGACACATTCCAAACCCTTCTGGATTCTGCACGTCTCTCTCTCATTTCCTGGGTCCCAGATCCGAATTAATAGCGATCTTGCGATTCTCACAAAGGAGGGGGCTACATTGTACCCTTCAGTCCCTCAGAGTTGTGGCACATTCGTAACACACTCATTCCTCCAGAGCTCTGGGTGTTTAGTATTTATATTGCTCCTCTTAACTTAACTGAATGATTTGTTCAGTTGCCTCAGATTGCATGAAATATATTTGATTGGGTAGGATGCATTTTGGGGAGATATTCACATGACTGCACTTAATATCTTGCAACCTCACAGTCATACCTCAAGCAGATAATCCATGATTGTTAACGCAACCTCAGATGGCCAATCCTCAAACCTTACGCATAGAATGTATCGATTTTTACTGCTACGAAAATTCTTTAACTGTTTTGATAATTAGAAAACTAAAATAAGTAGATTTAAATTAATAAAAATTTAAAATCTATTTAAAACTAAATAAACAAACATTTGTGATAATAGAAAACTATAAATTAAAGAAAAAAATTCAAGTGCTTAGCGAGATATATCTTCTCAATCCTTGTCAGTGATCCCATTCAAATAAATAGGCTACTCAACATACAGCATCAACTTGCATAGATCAGAAAACCTTGAGGTCTTCAAATTAATAAAAATTTTATTCTGCCTTCAGTCATGGTGCCAAGTTATTTGGCATTGAAGATTGTCAGGTGTGCTAGTATCTGATCTCTAACTTTTTCCCCAAAATGACACAGAAGTTCACAAGCTAATGGGGAGCACAATCTAACCCAATCTAACAATTAGAGCTTTTATTAAATCCAAATACACAACCTGCTATATCTCAGAAGAGCAGATACAGTGCCTATAAAAAACCCTTGGGGGTTCATGTTTTATTGTTTTATAACGCTGAATTACAGTGGGTTTAATTTAGTTTTTTTTACACTAGTCAACAGAGAAAGACTCTTGTGTCAAAGTGAAAACAGATCTCTACAAAGTGATCTAAATTAATGACAAATATAAATCACAAAATAACTGATTGCATGAGTATTCACTCCCTTCAGTCAGTATTTAGTAGATGCACCTTTGGCAGAAATTACAGCCTTGGGTCTCTGTAGATAGGTTTCTATCAGCTTTGCACTGCTGGACACTACAATTTTTCCCCATTCTTCTTTTCAAGACTGCTCAAGCTGTCAGATTGCATGGAGATCGTGTGTGAACAGCTTTTTTCAAATCCAGCCACAAATTCTCAATTGCATTGAGGTCTTGACTCTTACTTGCCACTCCAGGACATTAACTCTGTTGTTTTTAAGCCATTCTTGTGTAGTTTTGGCTTTATGCTTGGGGGTGATTGTCTTGCTGGAAAACAAATCTTCTCTCAAGTCGCAGTTCTCTTGCATACTGCATCAGGTTTTCCTCTAGGATTTTCCTGTATTTTGCTGCATTCATTTTACCCTCAACCTTCACAAGCCTTCCAGGGCCTGCTGCCGTGAAGCATTTCCAAGCATGATGCAGCCACCACCATGCATCACATTAGGGATTAGGATGTTTTTATGATGTGCAGTGTTTAGCTTATGCCAAACATAGCGTTCAGTCTGATGGTCAAAAAACTCAACTTTGGTTTCATCAGACCATAGAACCTTCTTCCACCTGACCTCAGAGTCTCAACACATGCCTCCTGGCAAACTCATGTGAGTTTTTTCTCCAATTGTGGCCTTCTCTTAAAGCTGCGACTGGTGAAGCACCTGGACAACTGATGTTGCACGCATAGCCTCTTCCATCTTAGCCACTGAAGCTTGTAGCTCCTCCCAAGTTCTCATGGGTCTCTTGGCCTTCTTTGCTAGTCCCCTGCTTGCACAGTCACTCAGTTTTTGAGGATGGCCTGCTCTAGGCAGATTAACAGATGTACCACATTCTTTCCATTTGATTATTGACTTAATTATAATCCAAGGGATATTTAGTGACTTGGAGATTTTCTTTGTATACAGCTCTTGACTTGCTTTTCAATAACCTTTGCATAGAGTTGCTTGGAGTGTTCTTTTGTCTTCATGGTGTAGTTTTTGCCAGGATACTGAATCGCTAGCAGTTGGACCTTCCAGATACAAATATATTTTTACTGCAATCAATTGAAACACTTTGACTGTACACATTTAGTTAACTATGTGACTTTTAAAATCAATTGGCTATGTCAGTGATGATTTGGTGTGTCGTATTAAAGGGGTGAATACTTGGGTAATCAATTATTTTGTGTTTTATTGATTTGGATCACTTTGTAGAGACCTGATTTCACTTTAACACAAAAGTTTTTGCCTGTTGATCAGTATCAAAAAAAGCCAAATTAATTCCACTGTGATTCAATATTGTAAAACAATAAAACATGAAAACTTCCTGGGGGGGGGGGTGGGGAGAGAATATTTTTATAGGCACTATATAAGCAAAAACAGATCATTGCACCAAAACAAATTCTTGCTTTTCAAATTAACTTCAACCATGTTCTCAGTTTCCATAGTTTTCTAACAGTTAGTTATATGCTTTCAAGCAAATTACTATTTCCACATAGCACGTCTTTAAAGTTGGTTAGAATTTAGTCTTGCAGAATAAAGCTCACACTATTTTCAAATTTTCTACTTCTGCAAAGAAGAATTGGGAAAGCTTTGTTTCTGAACCATTTGCAAGAGCCCCAGTAGTTAATATGAACAATAAGAAATAAATCTCTGAACATATTTTTATTCAGTTGCTTTACGTAGAAAGTGGAAATCTTATCATCTAAATCTTGACAACAACCCCAAATTCAATCTTCTGCAACACATTTTTATTACATACATCTGTAGTCAAAGTGAAAATTGTCAATTGGTAGCAAGTTTTAATAGACAAAATTATCTGTATGTATAGTGTCCATTGTAAATGCAAGTTACATCATAAAATATCCTTTGATATTTTTTGTGACTGCATCAGCACAATGTGACCACAAAGACAAGTGCTTATTTTTGGCCTCATTGCTCAGACCAAAACCTGCTATCTTGAACTTCAGAAAATGTCTTTTCAACCATATGTAAATAAAACCTGTTATCTAAGAAGAAAGTGTTTAGTTTATTGTGTGGTATGTGGGATAGAGAAATAAGAAAAGACTGCCTAAAGTAGTGTTTTTGAGCTCTTCAAATTTAGTTTTGAAGTATTTGTTTCACAGTTAATGAACTGGCTTTATTTTGAACTATTGTGCAGTGTTAAAATTCCTTTAGAAAGCCCAAACATTCTTTCAAAAATTAAAAATTGTTAACAATATCTTGTTAGATATACCATACTGAAGAAAGATCGTTATTAAAAAAGTTTAAGTTAATATTCTCAAATTTATATTGAGATCTTCAATTGTACAAATAAATAAATCATTTTTAACCATATACAATTAAGTGACAGGTGGAAAGCAATCAAATACAAGTTTCACTCAAATACTTAACATTGAATCAAAATGATGGAATGTTTCACAGTTAGCCAGTTCGCTGTTCCTTTAGCTAAAAGTTGTTACCACAACTAATCATGTAATCATTACTATTAATCATTTGTTACAGAGTATAATTTCCCTGAAACGATTTACAAATTCAGATGAATATCAGTTGCACAATTAAAGTTACATTTACATGTCTATTTTTGAAAGATAGCAAAATAATGTCTTAAATCACAGTATAATTCAAATAACTGGAATGTTTTAACTTGGATGTACAGTATCCCAAAACAATGACAATGAATTCCAGGATAATTTCCACAATCACATTACTTTAGATGCACACATTGCAGAATATCTAACTTTGTGTATGAAAATTAATAACTTCAGAAATTATGCTTATCAAGAATACAACTTAACTCTGAAAAAAGTATTCCAGTTCTAAATTCAAAATGTAAGAAATATTCAAATGTCAATATAAATTTTAAAAGTAACATGAACTACATCCATAATGATGTAAAAGTAGGCATGAGCCAATTGACATCCTAAACAATAAAGGTGGTGTAAAGAAGTGAAAGATCAAGTGATATAAAACAAAAACCAAATAATCCAAAGTGTTTGTTTTACAAACTCTCGATTTCTACGAACTACAAAAATAGTGCTGAACTGCCTGACCAAACAGGCCACCTCTGTGCTGAAAGAATTATTTTTCTACACATACAATCAGGCACTTATGTAACAAGTCATTAATTAGATAATATGTTGCAGACTGCAATAACAGCAGACAGCAACAATCTGCAGTCTTTTGAAATGAATACAGACGAGCATTTTTGGAACCAGATACAATATGATAATTAAACTTATTTGTTTCTTGATGATAACTGAGTCAACTCTTTGAAGTCCAATGCCTTACATCCACTGCAAATCACTTTGTGTTTCTGCAGTTGCAGCAATTAAAATGATAATATTTGCATTTAGTTGTCTTTATTCATTTCCATCAAAATACCTTCTGGGATTCTTCTGCATCTCACGATGATTCCATCATTTGATCTTCAGACATTTCTAACGTCAGTCCAGTTTTAACGATGCTGGTATCAACCAATGAGAATGAATGATTATATTAAAAACATCTTTTTGAGAGGAGTGTTCATAACAGTATAGAATCTCAATTTTTTAAATATATAGATATAGATAGATATCTAGTATAAAACTAATGAAGAAAAATTTGTCAAAAGTGGACTGGAAAAATAAACTGTACAGAAGTAGTGACAGACAGATAGGATACATTAGATAATTCTCAATAGATATATGACCTTCAGAAATAAAGTTCAGCAGAAAGACCTCCACATATCGTCCCCATTTTTAAATGCTTCAAAGTGACAGGAATATTATAAGCACTGTCTCCTTTACTTCCTATCCCATTTCACAATATTTACAGCTAGAAATAGCTATGAGTCAGGCCAAATGTTTGTTAATGCCATATTTTTAAATACTCATTACAATTTTAGTACTTTGAGAAACAGGAAAAATTAAATGCAGGGGCAGGACATGTGATCCAGATGATCACCAGTGGTGCCTGCCTTAAGCTGGCAAAATGAGTTTTAAGAGTTTTAGCTTAAGGAAGTGAGAACTAGAAAAAAAATTCTGTTACTTCTTTGATATATCACGAGTGGCTGCAAGCATGGCCAGTTTCTTGAAGAATCCAAACTCTAATGAAATGTTTAAGAACCAGTGTTAAAAATTCTTAACATCTGCCTGGTGTTTTGGACTGATAGCCTACCTTGTTTACACATAACAGGAAAGTTTTCAAAATTTCAAAAAAAAACTTACATTGACACATTGCTAGTTTTGAGCTACAAGCATCAATGTTTTTCAAAAATATATAGATGATTTAAAAATCTGTAGATGGATTGAAAACTTAATTTCTATTTAATGCACGTAAAACATTGCTTTCAAAAGGAATAGGAAGCCATTGTTTTGAAATGCTACATTTTGCCTATGGAAGCATACACCACCAAAACCATTTTGTCAGTGAATTTCAAGATTTTAACTCAACAACAATAAAGATGGTATTTTCTCTAAGTAAACACAGCAACTGACACCAGATACACGCACAGTTCAGGCAGACTCAAAGACACTAGAGAAAGCAGCTCAATACAAACCATAGAAACAGTATAATTATGGTATCAACCATCAGTGCAAAAAGAAAAAATCTTCCTATACGTAGGTATCTGGTCTGTTCCTGTTGCCAACGGCAGCTGTAGGAAAAGATATAGAAGTGGCTATGTAAATATTCACATTTCTAATGCTTTCATCATTCATCTGAAAGCAAATTATTCATGCAAGTGCTGAAATACATTGCTGTCATCCTCTTAGATCATTTCAATTAATTGCAGTTTGCATCTAAAACCCAAGGCTACTGATGAGATTTTGTAAGTTGAACACTGGTCCACTGGATAATTTATAGGAAATGAGGAATTGAACACTACAGAATTTTGTAAAAGTATATCTAACCAACTAACAAAATATCTTAACACTTCATTCAAATCATACATATTCTGGATACCACCAGTGTTGTACAAGATCTATAACGGTTACATTCATATCCCCCTTTGTTTTTGTCTTTCTTCTGTCTATTTGATATGTAGTAATTAAAATATAGCAGCCGTTTTTCAAATAACTTACCAATGAAGTCTATTCCAATGAAAGACTACATCTGCAGTATGCTACCACCCACACTGAACTCCGAACAATTCACCTACCAACACAACCAATCAACAGACATTGCCATAGTCACAGCACTATACACTGTCCTCACTTACCTGGAGAAGAGGGATGGTTATGTTAGAATGCTGTTCCTGGACTACAGTTCAGCATTCAACACTATAACTACCCCCCCCCCCCCCACCAACCCAGGATCGACGATAAGCTCAGAGACCTCGGCCTGCACTCTGCCTTGTGCTGCTGGATCCTGAACTTCTTGTCCGATCACTGGCAAGTGGTAAGGACAGGCACCCTCACCTCTGCCCCTTTGAAGGTCAATGCAGGAGCCCCCCAGGGTTGTGTCCTGAGCCTCTCCTCTACTCCCTATACACCCACGATTGTGTTGCCATGCACAACTCCAATTTGATCAAATTTGCAGATAACATAACATCCATAGGCCTTATTTCCAACAATGCTGAGACAATGTACACAGGAGAAGTCAAAGCCCTACACAGTGGTGCCAAGTAAACCTCTCCTTCAATGTCAACAAAAAACGAAGGAGTTGATTGTGGATTACAGGAGAAATAGAATCAGTCTAGCTCCCGTTGACATCAATGATACTGCAGATGAGAGGATGAGTAGTTTCAAAGCTCCTCAAAATACACATCACCGAGGATCTCACCTAGACCATAACACAACAGTGCCTCTTTCTCCTCAGATGGCTGAAAAAGTTTGGTATGAGTCTCCAAATCCTCAGGACTTTCTGCAAGGGCATCCTGATTGGGGAAACATACTACCCTCAATCACAGAGCACTGCAGAAAGTAGTGCAGACAGCACAGCACAGCTGTGGATGTAAACTTTCCTCTATTCAGGACACTTACAGCAGCAAGTGAGTGAAAAGGGCCCGGAGGATCATTAGGGACTCCAGCCACCCCAAGTACAAATGGTACCACAGCATTAAGGCCAGGACCAACTGGCTCCGGGACAGCTTCTTTCACCAGGCCATCAGATTTATCAATACACATTGATCTGATTGCATATCTGACTGTGCATACATGTATACAAAACAATTATGTACATATAATCTTAGTGTTTAGGCAATATCCTCCTACATCTCCATTCCTTATTGCTTGTACATAGCGATGGAGACGCAACAAAGAGTTTTACTCCCTCATGTTGTGAGATGGACGTTCCCAGTCTAAGTAAAATCAAAGTAACAAATTGTTGCTATTGTAATTTATTTGAGTCAATTGGACACTTTACTAGATTACAAGCATTGTTTAAACATAATGAAATGCCAAGTACAATTTCCAAAATCATTTTAACAATAACGTGTCAAAAAGGCAATGTTATGTTAGTCGTGGGGGATTTCAATATGCAGATAGATTGGGAAAATCAAGTTGAACCCAAGGGAGAGAATTTGTGGAATGCCTCTGAGATTAATTTTTGGAGCAGATTGTGGTTGAGCCCATTAGGGGGATCATCAATTCTGGATAATGAACTGGATATGATCAGAGAGCTTAAGGTAAAGGAACCCTTAGGACATGGCAATCTTAATATTCACCCTGCAATTTAAGAAAGAAAAGTTAAAGTAGATAAAGTAGTAGTATCCATACTACTCAGAAGTATAGAGACATGAAGGGGCATGAAAGAGGAGCTGGCCACAGTTGATTGGATGGGGACACTAGCAGGGATGGCAGCAGAGCAGCAATGGCCGGAGTTTCTGGGAACAATTTGGAAGGCACAGGATAGATATAGCCCGAAGAAAAGGAAGTATTCTAAAGCATGATGACATACCCGTGGCTGAGACGGGAAGTCAATGACAATATGAAAGCAAATGAAGGGGCGTATAATATAGCAAAAATTAGTGGGGAACAAGAGGATTGGGAAATTTTTAAAAACCAACAGAAGGAAACTAAACATGAAAGAAACTCAACATGTTCCCATGAGGAAGGCAGACAAGAATGGCAAAGTTTGAAAAACTTAATAATGAGTTGTTACAAATTGAGACAAAAAGTAAAAGGAAACATGTCTACAGTTCAGGAAGCTGAAATTGGACAAGGCCCTTGAGGAATATAAAAGAATCAGGAAAGAACTTGGACAAGAAATCAAGAGGGCTAAAAGGCGCGATGAAATGTCCTTGACAAGTAAGATTAAGAAGAGTTCCAAGGCATTTTAAAAGATAGCAGTTAAAGTAAATGTAAGACCATCAAGACAAAGCGGAGAATTGGTGGGGACTTAACAGAGATCTTTGTATCTTCTCCAGTCACAGGCGAGGTATTTGAGAAGGCAAAATTGTTACTTGTTCAAGAAGGGCAACAGGGATAATCTGGCAAATTATAAATGAGTGAGTTTTCATTCATAGTAATTATTCAAGAAGATTTTTAGAGGTGGGATTTATTCACATGCGCAAAAGTATGGACTTGCCTGGTGAATTCAGCATGACTTTGAGTGGGGAAATCATGCTTACAAACTTAATTGACTGAGCTTTTGAGGAGGTGATGAAAAGGACTGATGAGAGTAAGGCAGTGGATGTTGTACACATGGACCTCAGTAAATTATTTGATTGGCAGGCTGATCCAGGGGATTAAAGCACATGGGGTCACTTAGCAGATTGGATTCAAAATTGGTTTGGCCATCGAAGACGAAGTGTAAAAGGCTGTTATTCTGGGTGGAGATCTGTAACCAATGGTGTTCTGCAAGGATCAGTGTTGGCAACCTCTATTGTACGTGACATATACTGTGATAAAATGATTCAGATAAAATATAAGTGGTCTGATTAGTAAGTTTTCAGACAATAGAAAAATTGGTGGACTTGTGGACAATAAGGAAGGTTGTCAAAAGATATAGATCAGTTTGAACTATTAGCTGAGAGACAGATGAGGAATTCCACTTTGGGAGGTCTACTGGAACAGGAAAGTATATAGTAAATGGCAGCATCCTTAGGAGCATTGATGTACAAAGGGATCTTTGGGAGCAAGTCCAAAATTCCCTACAAGAGGCAACACAACAATAAAAAGGCATACTTGCCTTGACTGACCAAAGAGGTAAATATAGACAATAGGTGCAGAAGTAGACCATTCGGCCCCTCGAGTCTGCACCGCCATTCTGAGATCATGGGTGATCATTCACTATCAATATCCAGTCCCTGCCTTGTCCCCATATCCCTTGATTCACCTATCCATCAGATATCTATCTAGCTCCTTCTTGAAAGCATCCAGAGAATTGGCCTCCACCGTCTTCCGAGGCAGTGCATTCCACACCTCCACAACTCTCTGGGAGAAGAAGCTCTTCCTCAACTCTGTTTTAAATAACTGACCTCTTATTCTCAATCCATGCCCTCTGGTACTGGACTCTCCCAACATCTGGAATATATTTCTTGCCTCAATCCTATCAAATCCCTTAATTATCTTAAACGTTTCAATCAGATCCCCTCTCAATCTCCTCAATTCCAGCGTGTACAAGCCCAATCTCTCCAATCTCTCTGCGTAAGACAGCCCTGCCATCCCAGGAATCAACCTAGTGAATCTACGCTGCACTTCCTCAATTGCCAGAATGTCCTTCCTTAAACCTGGAGACCAAAACTGTACACAATATTCCAGGTGTGGTCTCACCAGGGCCCTGTACAAATGCAAAAGAACATCCTTGCTCTTGTATTCAATTCCCCTTGTAACAAAGGCCAACATTCCATTTGCCCTCTTCACTGCCTGTTGCACTTGCTCATTCACCTTCATTGACTGGTGAACTAGGACTCCTAGGTCTCTTTGCATTTCTCCCTTACCTAACTCGACACAGTTCAGACAATACTCTGCCCTCTTGTTCCAGCTTCCAAAGTGGATAACTTCACATTTATTCACATTGAATGACATCTGCCAAGTATCTGCCCACTCACTCAGCCTATCCAAGTCTCCCTGTATTCTCCTAACGTCCTCTTCGCATGTCACACTGCCACCCAGTTAAGTATTGTCAGCAAACTTGCTGATATAGTTTTCAATGCCCTCATCTAAATCATTGACATAAATCGTAAAGAGCTGTGGTCCCAATACAGAGCCCTGTGGTACCCCACTAGTCACCTCCAGCCAGTCTGAGAAACACCCATTCACTGCTACCCTTTGCTTTCTATCTGCCAACCAGTTTTCTATCCATGTTGAAACCCTGCCCCCAATGCCATGAGCTCTGATTTTACTCACCAATCTCCTATGTGGCACCTTATCGAATGCCTTCTGAAAATCTAGGTACACAACATCTACTGGCTTACCCTCATCTAACATCCTTGTTACACCCTCAAAAAACTCCAACAGATTAGTCAAGCATGATTTGCCCTTGGTAAATCCATGCTGGCTCGGCCTAATCCTATTTCTGCCATCTAGATGTGCCACTATTTCGTCCTTAATAATGGACTCAAGCATCTTCCCCACAACTGACGTTAGGCTGACGTTAGTTCTAACTGACGTTAGTTCTCCGTTTTCTCCTTCCCTCCCTTCTTGAAAAGGGGGACAACATTAGCCACTCTCCAATCTTCAGGAACTGATCCTGAATCTAAGGAACATTGGAAAATGATTACCAATGCATCCGCAATTTCCTGAGCCACCTCTTTTAGAACCCTCGGATGCAGACCATCTGGACCCGGGGATTTATTAGCCTTCAGTCCTACCAGTCTACTCATCACAGTTTCTTTCCTAATGTCAATCTGTCTCAATTCCTCTGATATCTTATGACCCTGGCCCATCCATACATCTGGGAGATTGCTTGTGTCCTCCCTGGTGAAGACAGATCTAAAGTATGCATTAAATTCTGTTGCCATTTCCCTGTTTCCCATAACAATTTCTCCCAATTCATTCTTCAAGGGGCCAACATTGTTCTTAACTATCTTCTTTCTCTTCACATAGCTAAAAAAGCTTTTGCTATCCCCTTTTATATTCCTGGCTAGACTGAGCTCATACCTGATTTTTTCTCTCCGTATTGCTTTTTTAGTTAAGATCTGCTGCTCCTTAAAACTTTCCCAATCATCTGTATTCCCAGTCATCTTAGCCCTGTCATACTTCTTTTTCTTTAATGCTATACAATCTCTGACTTCCTTCCCCCTTCCCCCTCTTTGAATCCTTCCTTCTCATTGGAATGAACTGCATTTGCATCTTTTGTATTATGCCCAAGAATATCTGCCACTGCTGATCCACTGTCTTTCCTGCCAGGGCATCTGCCCATTTAACTTTGGCCAGCTCATCCCTCATGGCTCCGTAGTCTCCTTTATTTAATTGCAACACTGACACCTCTGATCTGCCCCTATCCCTCTCAAATTGTAGATAAAAACTTATCATGTTATGATCACTACTTCCTAATGGCTCCTTTACTTCAAGATCACTTATCAATTCCTGTTCATTACACATCACCAGGTCCAAAATAGCCTCGTTCCTGGTTGGCTCAAGCACAAGCTGTTCCAAAAATACATCCCTTAGACACTCCACAAAATCCCTATCCTGGGGTCCAGCACCTACCTGATTCTCCCAGTCCACCTGCATGTTGAAATCTCCCATAACGACTGCATTACCTTTAGCACATGCCAATGTTAACTCCCTAATCAACTTGTACCCAATATCCATGCTACTGTTTGGGGGCCTGTACACAACACCCATTAGGGTCTTTTTACCCTTACTGTTCCTCAGCTCAATCCACACAGACTCTACTTCCCCTGTTCCCAAGTCACCTCTTGCTAAGGACCGAATCTCATTCCTCACCAACAGGGCCACCCCACCCCCTCTTCCCATATTTTTGTCTCTACGATAGCACGTATACCCTGGTACACTCAATTCCCAGGCCTGATCCCCTTGCAGCCATGTCTCCGTTATCTCAACAATATCGTAGTTCCCAATTTTCATCTGAGCTTCAAGCTCATCTGTCTTATTTCTGACACTACGCGCATTCAAGTATAGAATTCTTAGCCCATTTCTCCTCTCTTTGCTTAAAACACTGTCTACTGTACCTAACCCAGCTCCTTGAACTTCCATCGGGCAAATTGCACCCTGAATTTTGATGACCTTCTCAAGATCACCCAAACCTTGTACACATTTAACCCCATGCACCTTCTGACCAACCCGCTGGATCTGGATCCCTGCCCCCTGCACATCTAGTTTAAACCCCCCCGAGCAGCACTGGCAAATATTCCTGCAAGAATGTTAGTACCCCTCCGGTTCAGATGTAGACCATCCCTTCGAAACAGATCCCAATGTCCCTGGAACAAAGACCAATTATCCAAAAACCTGAACCCTTCCTTCCTGCACCATGCTCTCAGCCTCGTATTAATGTGCATAATCATTCTATTCTTCGCCTCACTCGCACGTGGCACAGGTAGCAATCCCGAGATTGTCACCCTAGAGGTCCTGCCTTTCAGCTTCACTCCTAACTCCCTGAACTCTCTAAGCAGGACCCCCTCACTCACCTTACCTACATCATTGGTCCCTACATGGACCACTATATCTGGGTTCATGCCCTCACTCTCAAGAATAGCCTGCACCCGATCTGAGATGTCCCGGACCCTGGCACCAGGGAGGCAACATACCATCCGAGACTCCCGATCTGCCCCACAAAATCTCCTATCTGCCCCCCTAACTATAGAGTCCCCTAAAACTATCGCTCTCTTCTCTTCCCTCCTCCCCTTTCTAGTTGAGGGTTCAACCTCTGTGCCAGAGGCAGGACCACTACAACTCATTCCTGGTAGGTCATCCCCATCAACAGTATCCAATACGGTATACTTATTGTTAATGGGAATGGCCGCAGGGGTGCTCTGCTCTCTCTGCCTGCTCCCCCTGCCTCTCTGGACCGTCACCCATCTGCCTACTTCTTGGTTTTTTGGTGTGACTACCTCCTGATAACTCCTATCTATCTCTGCCTCCACCTCCCGAATGATCCGTAGTTCATCCAGCTCCTGCTCCAACTCCCTAACTCGGTCTGATAGGAGCTGCAGCTGGACGCACCTTTTGCAGGTGTGGTCATCAGGGACCTCCCACATACTGCATACGGAGCACACCACTGCTCTGACTGTCTCCCCCATACCTGAACTGGATTGATAGAGTAAGTCTAAAAAGCACCTAGTGACCTTACCTTCTTCCCCTCAGTGAGCAATCACACAAGCTTACCGAAGTCCCCTTACGCCGAAGCCCACTTAGCCAAAGCCCAGGACTCTGCTTCCACGGACTCCGCTGCCCGCTCTGAAAAGAAGTCCTGCCTTTTAAAGTGCGCACTCGACGCTGACGTCACTCGCGCCTGCGCAGTCCCCCCCTCCTCCACAGGTATTGACCAGGTAGGCTTAAATCCTACCTACACGGTCAAATTCTCTGAGCTCCCAGCTGAATCACAAGCTGTAACTTGCTCCCGATTCCCGAAATATAAAAGTTGGCAAGTCAAGTTGCAGCCATAGAAAACTTTGACAAAGCCATATTTGAAACATTGAGAGCAGTTATGATTGCTGCATTACCAAGAGCATGAAGGCTTTGAAAAGGGCATACACTGGCTCAGAATAGGATGTTACCTGGATTAGAGAGCATTAGCTGTAAGGAGAGGTTGGGCAAACTTTGATCGTTTGTAAATGGGAGGTATAGGAGCCTGAAGACCCACATTCCATGTTTTAGAAACAACTTCTTTCCCTCTGCCATCAGATTACCGAACCCATGAACCCAACATCATTATTCCTCTTTTGCACTACTGATTTATTTTTTGTAATTTATAGTAACCCTAATGCCAAAACACGACTAATTTCATGAATTACGTCTGTGACAAAAAAAACTGATTCTGACTCTGTTTTCACCAGAATATCAGAGACTAAGGTATAACCTGATAGAATATAAAATTATGAGAGGCACAGATAGGGTCGATAGCCAGAGTCTTTATCCCAGAGTGGAAATATCAAATACTGGAGCACATAACTTTAAGCTGAGAGTGGAAAGTTTAAAAGAGATTGGCAAGTAAATATTTTCTTTACACGGAATCTACTGCCAAGGAAGATGAAACAACAATGTTTAAAGGCCATGGACATGAAGAGGCAGGCAAAAAAAGGGATACAGATTATATGCAGTGAGATAGGATTATTTTAAGTGGACATCATGGTCAGCAGAGATATCACAGGATGTAGGTTCTGTTTCTATGCTGTACTGTGCTATGTTCTAATAAATGTTAAAATGCATTAAAAACATTTTAAATCTAAGATTCGTTTTAGATTTTCAACTGTTCTGAAACCCTTCTACATACATCTTACGGGGTAAATAAAATTTTTGCTTATTAAAGATATAGTTTGTGCATATATCAGTTTGTTAGAATAACAACCAGTACATTCAGCAGGATTCTGTATAGGAGCAAGGAATTAAAATCATTTTTGAAGGGCACTGTTGAACAGATGCATGTTTATCAACATTTCTGAGTGTTCTTAACGGTTCTACTAATTATAGGGCTGCACACCCCTGCTGGTCAGCTCCAGTGTATGCCAATAGTGTATGGCCTGCGTTACATTGTTAACAGCATCATCTTCTGTATCAATGCAAGTCCTTCATCACCCTGTGGTGTTTGGAGCAGCTTCCGTTGTTTATATAAATGGATGATGTATGTCTAATATATTTATATATGAAGAGTGTAGTTAGAAAGAGAAGAGTAAATAGAAGAGTAAATTCTCCAAGGCTCTTTCTTACTGCTTCATTAAGTTTGTGACAGCAGTTGTTCTTAGAATCAGAATATACATATACAGAACAAATTTTGATCAGTATGTAATGAACATGATCAGTTTTGAGGCCTATATCCAAGGGAGGATGTTCTGGTATTGGAAACTGTCAAGGAGGAGGTTAACAAGAATGATCCCAGGAATGAAAGGCTTAATTAATGAAGAACATTTGTTGCCTCTGGGCCTGTACTTTCTGGAGTTTAGAAGAATGGGGGTGGGGGTGGGGGTGGGGGTGGGGGAATATCTTATTGAAAACTACTGAACATTGAAAGGCCTAGATTGGACATGGAGAGGATGTTTCTTTTTTTTGTAATTTATTTTTTAATTGAAGTTCATCATTAAACAAACATTTCCATAAGATGTGTTTCAGACATTGTACATATATATCATATAATCATATATATCACAAATCTCCACATAATATTTATCTGAGGAAAAGAAGAGTGGAAAGAAAAAACAAGCAAAAGGAAAAAACTATGTACAAGTAGGGAGTGATCTTTTTTTACAACATATTCATTGATTTGTGAGAATAAAATCAGGCCTATGAGGCATTATGTAGTTAAACCATTTTTCCCAGTATGAATCAAATTGTTCCAGCTTATGATTAACAGATGCTGTTATCTACTCCATTTTGTAAATGTCCATTGTAATTTCCATCCATGCATTTAAAGTTGGGGTCTCCTGTGAAAACCATTTCCTAGTAAGAGTCTTTTTACCAGCCACCAACAGTATATTCATTAAATATTTATCTCTTTTCAACAATTCTTGAGGTATATATCCAAAATATATGGTCCTACTCTCTAAGCATACTTCACGTTTAAAGATGTCTTGTAGGGCGTTGTGTATTCCCCTCCAATAGTCTTTGATAACAGGGCAGTCCCAAAAACTATGATAATGATTTGTATTTTGATTTCCACAATTTCTCCAGCAAACAGAATTTTCATAATGGGATTTCTGAGAGGGTGTAATAAAATATTGTGGCGACCCACTTCCCAGAGCACTTGAACCGGCTCACAAAACGGCGCGTGCCGGCATAGGGGCCGGTCCCAAAAAGGGCGTCAAGCCTGCTTCACCAGCAAGGGGAAAAGCCCACGCGCGGGACGGGACTGTGAATACACGTCCCCTACAGCATTCCCGCCCGGGGAGGGTGGGATCAGGAAGTCTTTAAAGCGAGGCCGCAAAGTTTGAATAAATCTTTTTTGCAATTGCAGCTCACCGACTCCGTGTCGTTATTGCAGCGCTGCGTGTTGCCCACCGCTACATTATCAGGTTTTTCCATTCCGAACTCCCTCCATTTCTGTGAACTGGTACACTTCATATTGATATCTCCATATTATTGTATATTCTTCCTCAGATATAATTATCCCTCCTTCCTTCTCCCATTTTGTTTTAATGGATGAAGTTGAATGTGTTTTAAGATTTGACAACCCCTTATACATGCTTCAAATGATTCTACTACCATGACCTGAATTATATGCTTTCTTAAATAGCTCTATCAAGCATGTACTTGCCTTAGTTACATTTTTAAGCGTTTTATCAACATACTGTTGCATCTGTAAATACCGATAAAAATCTTGTTTTTCTAATAAGTGTTTCTCTTTAAGCATTTCAAAACTGAACAGTGTTCCTTCTTTCATCATGTTGCAAAGAACTGTTATTCCTTTAGCTGTACAGTCCTTAAATCTAGCATCCAATTTATTTGGTGTAAAATCTGAGTCATATGCACACCATTTAAGAATTGCAATATCTCCCTCTAGATTATATTCTTTTATAGTAGTTATCCGTATTTTAAGAGTCAATTTCACCCATGGGTTATCAATAGTATTTATGTACCTTTGCAGGTTGTTATCAGCCAAAATTGCTTGTATGGGGATGAGAAGTACCCATTCCTCAATGTTTTTCCATTGAGCGTCATACGATGGGTTGAACCAACATATCACAGTTCTCAACTGTGCTGTAAAATAATAACCTCTAAGAGAAGATAGGCCCCATTCCCCCTTTTCCTTTGCTAATTGCAAAGTTTTGAGATGAACTCTAGACCTTTTACCCTGCCAAATATACCTTGATAACATCTTGTTCCATTCATTGAATTGATTTTGATTAATCTCTATTTGTAGGGTCTAAAAGAGATATAACAGTCTGGGCAGTATATTCATTTTAATAGACTCAATCCTTGAGCTGAGACTGAAAAAAGGAATCAGGTTCCATCTTGCCATATCTTCCTTAATTTTTTTTATATATAGAGGCTGATAATTACATTCTGATAATTTTGCCAAATGTTTTGGCATAATGATGCCAAAATTTGAAAGACTCTGTTTGCCAAGCCCAGGGATATCTACTTTCAATTTCTCTTGGTGGGCTATAGTAATATTGAGTTTTATCTATGTTGATCTTGTATCCTGATAATTGACCATATTGTTCAATGGATTGCATCAATTTAGGTAAAGAGTATGTTGATTGCCCGAGATAGATCAAAATGTCATTTGTGTAACAAGCCAACTTATGCTGTCCCTTTAATAGTAATTCCCCTGATATCTTCATTTTGTCTGATGTATTGAGCTAATGGTTCCAGATATAATGCGAAGAGTAGCGGTGACCATGCACAACCCTGTCTTGTGCCCCTTTCTAGGGTAAGACTATTTGATAAATATCCATTGATTTTAATCTTAGCAGTAGGGTTGTCATATAGTGTCTGTATAGTTTTAATAATTGTGTTTTGGAAACCAAATCTATGTAAAACTCTGTAAAGAAAATTCCAATTAACAGAATAAAATCCCTTTTCAGTGTCCACACTTATCACTATTGCACTATTGCTTCGATATTTTTTTTGTATATGATCCATAATGTGAAGTGTCCTTTATATATTGTCTTGTGTTTGGCATTGTTGTTTAAAACCTGTCTAATCATTACATATCAGTATGGGTAGAAACTCCTCTAATCGTTTGGCAATGTTGGAGGTAAAAAATCTATAATCTACATTAAGAACGGATATTGGTCTAAATGACCAGCATTCCATTTTACCCTTGCCTTCTTTCGGTATAGCTGAGATTATTGCTTCCTTCCAGCTGGGTGGCATTTGTGCCATTTTTAGAGCCCAGTTCAGTGTGGGGAGTAAAACAGGAATTAATTCATTTTTAAATTCTTTGTACCACTCTGCCATATACCCATCTGATCCTGGTGACTTGCTTAATTTAAGCCTACTAATTGCAGCTTTTAATACAATTTCAGTTATGTCAGCAGTCATCGTTCTATTTTGTTCTGCGCTTAAAGTGGGTAACTCTAGAGAATTCAAGAAGGTGTCAATTTGGGGTGTGCTTCCCCCTGGAACTTTGGAATATAGAGTTTTGTAGAACACTTCAAAAGCTTCTTGAATTTCACTTAGCTTATTTTTTATCATTTTCGTTCTTGGGTCCCTAATTCTATGAATTGTATTTTCTGCTATCTTTTTTTTTCCAGTTTCCATGGCAGTATTTTCGTAGACTTTGATCCACTTTCATAATGTCTCTGTTTCAGATACATTAAATTTTTCTTGATTTCTCGCATAGCCAAACTATTAATTTCATTCCTAATTTTTAAAATTTCCCCTAATGTATCCTGTGCCAAATTCAATTTGTGTTTTTTCTCTCGTTTCCTTCAGCCTATTTTGTAATTACTCTAATGTTTTATTCCTTATTTTTTCTTATATGAAGATATCGCTATAATTTTCCTTCTTAAGACAGCCTGCAGCGTATCCCATAAAATGGGAGGTGAAACCTCTCCATTATCATTAAATTCTAAGTAGAGACCAATTTCTGTTTTAATTTGTTCCTTAAAGTACGGATCATTGAGTAGACTTGAATTTAGTTTCCAAACAGTATTCTTTGGTTGTAGGTCAAAATTAACAGATAAATATATAGGTGCATGGTCACTTACATCTATTGTCCCAATTCCACAGGTGTTTATTTTGTCTTTGTCTTTTCCAAATGTTATGAAATAGTCTATTCTTGTATATACAGAATGGGGGGCAGAATAATGAGTGTAATCCTTTCTGTCGGGGAAAAGGTCCCTCCATATATCAATTAAACCAACATTGGAGAGGACGTTTCAAGTATGGGAGAGTCTTGGACCAGAAGTTACAGCCTCAGATACAAGGATGTCCCTATGGAACACAGCTAAAGAGGAATTTCTTTAGACAATGAAGCTGTGGAATTCATTGTCACAGATGTCTGTGAAGGTCAGTTATTTGGGTACATTATATTTAAAGCAGAGGTTGATGGGTTTTTGATTATTAAGGACGTCAAAGGTTATGGAGAGAAGCTAAGAGACTGGGATTGAGAGGAAAAACAAATGAGCCGTGGTCAAATGGTGGTGCAGACTCAATGGGCCAAATGGCCCAATTCTGCTCTGATGACTTATGAACTAAATGATTGTAATAGACAGATTTATATAATAACACATTAAATTTTAAAAGATGTCTCAAGGAAGACTTTACATTAGATACACTATGTAAGCAGCAACATGATTTTAGCATTAAAAACACGTCTGTGCTAGATAGACATGATAAAATTGCTGATTTACCTTTCACTATATGAAATTTTTCATGTCCTAAAGTCAACTAAGTGTCTCAGTACAATAAAGCTGTCAAAGGTCTGTTAGGCAACACACACAAAATGCTGGAGGAACTCAACAGGTCAGGTAGCATCTATGGAAATTAATAAAGAGTCATCACAATGGGCTGAGACCCTTTATCAATACAGAAAAGGAAGGGGAAAGTAGCCAGCTTAAGAAGGTTGGGGAGGTGGGAGGAGTGATAGGTAAAGCCAGGCAGGTAGGGAAGTTGAGGGGGGAGATGAAGTGAGAAGCTCAGAGGTGATAGGTGAAAAAGATAAAGGGCTGAAGAAGAAGGAATCAGATAGGAGAGGAGAGTAGACCATGGAAGAAAGGACACCAGAGGGAGGTTATAGACATGTCGGGAGAAGAGGTAAGAGGATTTCCAGAACGGTGAATGGAAGGAGAGTGAAAGAAAGGACAGAGAAATTACTAGAAGTTAGATAAATCAATTTTCCTGCCATCAGGTTAGAGGTTACACAGACAAAATATGAGGATTTGCTGCTCCTACCCGAGAGTGGCCTCATCATGGCAGTAGACGGGTCTAGGTCAAACCACTTGATTCTGTTAATTACATCAAATAAGTAGCAAGTACCTTTGCACATACATCCAGCTGAGTTTCTGCTTCATTATTAGTAGTGCATGCAGAATCTTGAGAGTTATGGCTCATTGCTGGAATCAAGCTAATTGCAGAACAATCCAATATGCCACCTGTCAAAAAAATCCATTGACTATTTACTTCACATCCTGGATAAAAGCAGGAATTATTTTATATGGAATACTGATGATTGAAACTGCAATTTAGTTCATCTTTGAATTAGGAATCTCAAGTGAAAACAAATTATTAAAATAGCCTCCTTCCATCTTTTCACAGCACATTTTCTTACATGTCAATTTCTCCATATTCCCAACTACTGAATTAGTGACAGATATTGACAATGCACAATGTGATACTCCATTTACTGTCAGTTCCTAATTTCTTCCAAGCTGAGAAGGCGTTGTTATCAATCACTTCGGTAGATCAGAAGTTTTATTTAGTACAGTATGGTAAGGATAGACAATTTGCTTCCCTGAAGGATATTTTTAAACCAATTGTGCTTTGTGCAATTCCTGTCATTTCAAGTTTAACAGTGATACCTGCATTAATCCAATTATCTGATTGATAAAGTTAAATTCCCAGCTACCATGGGGGTGTGGGGGGCTGGGGCTTGAACATGTATCATTGGATCAAGGGCCTAGATCAGCAACCCAATCACAGCATGTGTACCACAGCAACTGCCAGTCTGAGTTGCAATGACGTAGCCGAGTGCTTCAAAATCAAACAAAATATCCTCAACACCAACCTAAAGTGAGAGATCAGATAAAACCAAGAATCATGAACTTACAACCTTTAGGCTCGTTTTGCACTACATTAGGCTGGACACCTTTCAGTATCTTCAGTTGTGGGCTATGATCGACAGAACTACTCAGGCGGAGATTTCCTTGGGACATAAGTGCGCCACTTATTCTCACTGGGATTCTACTGGGTCTCAGCTGTTCAGAACTAAATAAAGAAAAAAAACAAGTCAATACATTGACCAAAAAGACACAAAATATATCAAAACCGTTAACTTATATCCTGGAGGAATATGAGTGACATCGGTGGGATGAAATTGTGTTGTTGCTCCAAAGACTTTTTAAATAAATGAGCTGGATATATAGTCTAACAGTATGATTAAAAGCATTGACTCTGAATCACAATGGGACAGGCTTTGTACAGTTTCCAAGATCCCTATCTGCTTGCCCTGGGACAAGCATAGGACAATGCGGAATAATCCCAGAATGGCTTTGATAACCAGTGACGCCTTTCCCCAGGATTACAGACAGCCCCTTGATCCTCTCCCTTCTCCAGCTGTGTATCCCTTTTGCCAATCAACTTTCTAGCTCCTAGCTTCATCCCACCCCGTCCAGTCTTCTCCTATCATTTCACATTTCCCACTCCCCCTCCTACTTTCAAATCTCAGTATCTTTCCTTTCAGTTAGTCCTGACAAAGGGTCTCGGCCCGAAACGTTGACAGTGCTTCTCCCTATAGATGCTGCCTGGCCTGCTGTGTTCCACCAGCATTTTGTGTGTATTGTTAGAAACTTATTGTCAGGGATGGTCTGGCAAACTGACTTCTACACACAGCCATACCTCCCAGACATTCTTCACACTTGAGGAACAACACTTCATCTTCTGTCTGGGCACATCGTGACTTTTTGGACTCAATATTTAATTCTATAATCTTCAGAAACTCACTTTCTCTGCTGTATCAGAACAGGCCATTTCAACTGGAAGTCAAACATCTATGATATCGGCTCAGTTTTTCTCTCTCCATTTACACAAGGTAACTTACAGGACATGTCCAAACATGGAATAATCTCCGAATCTGCCATTCATCCATCAACTCTTGGTCTCACTCTATCAAAAATATTCCCACTCTATCAAAAATATTCCCTTTGTCTTATACGTTCTTCTCTCCCTGCAACTTAATACTGATGTTGCTTTCCCTCTTTCTCAACTCTAAAGAAAGGTCTACACCCTGTTTCTCTTTTCAAAGATGTAGCTGTACCTGCAGAACGTTTCCAGCATTTTCTGTTTTTGTTCTACAGAGCAATATCCAAATTAAACATCCATACAGATGATGATCTCATAATACATATAGAAGCGATACAAGACTGATTCTTGGCCTAAATAAGCTCAGCTACAGTCAGGTTTAAAAACCTTTTCAGCACACACAAAATGTTGGAGGAACTCAGCAGACCAGGCAGCATCAATGGAAAACAGTACAATCATGCTTCAGGTCAAGTTCCTTCGGTCCTGCTAAAGGGTCATGGCCCAAAACGTCACCTGTATTTTTTTTTCCATAGATGCTGCTTGTCCTGCTGAGATCCTCCAGCATTTTGTGCCTGTTGCATGGATTACCAGCATCTGAAGGCTATCTCTTGTTTTAAAAATCTTTTATCTGTTCTAGAGTACAAGCAACCAAGAGATGAACCTGTAGACATTCATGAAATAATTAATAATAGGACAATGTTTCTGGCATAAACTTCAATTGCTGTGTACCTTCCAAAACAATTTAAAATGGTTTCCGACTTGGGTAGAGACTGTATGATTGTTAAGGTATGAGTTGTGTCTAAATATAGGTAGCACATAATACATACATGACTTCCCGACCTGTTATTCCTGCAGTAGCTAGGGAGGACTTTTACAAAGAATCTCAGTTTTAGAATTTTTGCCATCCAGAAGAAATTATATCATTAACGGTGGCAGCTGATGGAAATGAAGAATTTTCCTGCCTGTTTGGATGAACATTTGTAGTCCAAATATCACAATACTCCTCTCCGTTGCTTTTACTTTTGCTGATGGATACAGTGAGGATTTATTTATCATACCCAATAATTCAAACAACTGGTAAGAAAATCACAATCCCACTTATTGGATCTCACAACAAATTAATTGTCACATCCAGTCCACTGTTGATTCATAGTGCCTGTTAAATCTTGTCATAGGTCATCCTACAATGAGAGAGTCATTATGAAGTAAAAGAATACCACTGGGCACATCATGTCAGTACCAGCTCTTTAAACAACAATTCCATCAATTCCTTCCCCCACTCTTTCTTATTGTTTGGAAAATTATTTTCTATCAATTGCTGATTTGCCGATCTATTTCCCTTTGGAAAGCCTTAATTATGCCTTCACCACACTTACAAGTTACAAACTCCAGATCCACTTTCCCCTATTCTCATTTGCCTATTTTTTTTAAATCCATCCCTTCGATTCTTGAAGCATTCATAAATGAAAACTGTTTCTCTCAATCAGCCCAACTTTGATCTTAGCAGACTTCTATCAATCACCTCCCAATTATACTTTCTCTAAGGAAATGACCCCAAGTATCCCAGTCTAATATCACAGTTGACATCTCATAATGCTAGAGTCATTCTAATAAATAGTTGGATAGCGGATTGTCAGAGTTTAATGTTAACATGGATTTTGGGCGAGGCTTGCAGGCAAGAATATCAGGCAAAATATCTAGCAGTGTGCAGTTATGAAAGTGTAACTTTTAATTTAAATTGATTTACAGTGATTTACCAAACAGTATAACATTTAAATCACACATAATGTTTCTGCTGCAATTTCCATTTTATTGTCATTTTCAAATTTGAGTAGTTCAATTTAGCTCTGTTACCAAGATGATTTGCATAGAGTTAGGTATCAGCATTTGGAAAGTTATAAAATATGTATTTTCTTGCAGATATAAACATAGATAATTGTGCACCCAGCACAACTCCTAGACTATAGTTCAGGTCACATTAGCTTGCATGAACAAAATTGAATATACAGTAATTTGCAAAATTTACCCATTTCTTTGAGATTGCCAATTATTTTAGAAAACAAACAGAATGCATTGTAATGCACAAAAATAAAAATGGAAAACAATTCAAAATTTTCAGTAAAAGATAAACTTGAAGTTTTCATTCCATTTTAAATGGCATTGTGCAGTTTATTACAACAGAAGCTAAATAGAAAGAACATGCACCATAGCATTTAGATTACTTGTAACAAACTTGCACAAATTTATATTCAACTTTAAGAGGATATTAACTGAACATCTAAAATTTTAGTTTTATAGTCATATGAAATCAGATAAAATGCATTTGCCTAAGTTTCATAGATAAAACTTCTGTAGTATTAAATAATGTTTCTGCCTGTTCTAAAGAAAATACTGTAATAGTTCTATGGCACATTAAATGAAATTGAACACAACTGAAAGAAACTGAAATGAAAATGAGCATCTTCCTAAGCTGATCTTGATGCTGTCAATCACTACAAGTTGGTGTGTGTGAGAAGTTTTTATAAGAAAATGAGCTGGTTAAGAATACAAAGATATGTTGCACTACCTGGTGATATCAAAAGAAGCTCTGAATTTTAATTTGTTCTTCTTCAGTGGGTTCTGGGGGAACAAAAGAGATTTTTAAGACAACTGAAACACAGCAGACGACAAAAAACAAGAATCACATGTATGATTTTTAACCCAGTGAATAGCTTAGAAATAGACTTTGTGCACATATAAATACATGTTGTCAAGAGAAAATGATAAGCGCATTCACCCATATGTACTGTGGCAGTGATTCTGTTAGGTCTTTATAACAGGTTGTATGACAAGCTAGTAAGGCATTTGACAAGTATAGGAAAGTAACTATTTATCCATTGATACTGCTTAAAGACAGCCTTCAACTCCCTATCACAGAACTGTTATAATATCAAAGATCCATTAAGTCCCTTACAACATAAAGAGAAATTCAGTAAAGCCCAAGCCTATCCTCCCCAAAAAAACCCTGAAAAATTTTTTCCTTTCAGATATTGATTTAATTCTCTTATGAATTAGCTTCCAGTACTATGCAGGGCAGTAGATTATTTATACTATAACCACTTGGATTGTTAAAACATTTCTCATGACTTCACTTTTTGTCCATAACTTTCATGTCCTGTCTGCCAGTTGTTGACATTGCCAGTTTCTGCCAATGGAAATGCTTTCTGTCTACACCATTCATATTTTCTAAACATCTCCATCCTATCTTCTTGTGACATCCTCTGTTCTCAGAACAACCCCAGCTTCTTCCTTGCAGCTATATAACTGAAAATGCTCATTCCTGGAAATATTCCACACTCTGCAAAACTTTCATTTTATTTTCTAAAGTGAGACTCACAGAACTATATGTAATACTTCACTTGCAGCCAAATCAGTGTTTCTAAAAATCCATTGTTATCCTTGTACCTCATACCCCCAATCACAAAGCTTAAGATTCCATGTACTGATTTTGAAAATCACTTTTCAAGCCTGCCATGTCACTTTCAATAAACTTAACACAAACTCCCATATCTATATTTTTGTATTTTCAGAATTTGACTGATTAGTTTTAATCTTTTCTTATTTTTCCACAGTATTTTGCCATCTATCAGCCCATTCAACCAGTCTGTCTATATCTCCCTGAAGTCAATTGCTACTTTCCTCATAGTTCACAGTGCTTCCACAGTTTGATTCATCTTTAAATGTGGAAACTGTACACTGGATACCCCAGCTCCAATCATTAATGTAGATTAAGGAAGCCAGTGGCTCCAGTGCCAGTCTCTGGGGAACTTCACTGCATGCATCTCTCCAATGCAAGAAACCTCATGGTTCTACAATATTCACTACTTCTTGTCACTTAGCTAATTTTCTACCTTTTAAAATTATATGGCTTTTAATTATGAATGCAAGCCAATTATGTGCAATTTGTGAAATGCCTTTTGGAAGTCCATATATACAATTACAACCATGTTTCTTTCATTGATTCTTTCTACTGCTTTATCAGAATACTTCCATCCAGTAAACAATCATTTACCTCTAACAAACCTATGCTGCCTTTCTCTAATCAATCTGGATTTGTCTAAATGACTGCTGATTCTGACCCCAATTATTTTTGTTGAACTTTCCCACCACAGGAGTTAAACTGGTCAGTCCATAATACCATATGTCATAGGAGCACTGTAGTCAGTGGTTATCATGTTTATCCACACCTATTTCAAGTTTTCATTCCTCAGGATCAGCTCCTAAATTTTTTGACAAATACACAGAGCCTCTGCAATCTCTTGCCTTTCTTCGTAATGCACCTGCGTTTGCATCCCATCTTAAGACAATAAGGCCATCATATAAAGGAGCAGAATTAGGCCATTCAGCCCATCCACTCTGCTCTGCCATTCCATCATTAGTGACTCTGGATCCCACTCAACCCCATAGCCCTGCCTTCTTGCCATATCCTTTAAAGCCCTGACAGATCAGAAAATGATCAACTTCCACCTTAACTATACCCACAGACCTGGCCTCCACCATAGTCTGTGGCAGAGCTTTCCACAGATTTACTACTCCTTACCTTCTTATCTCTGTTCTAAAGGTTTGCCTCTCAACTTTGAGGCTAGATATCACCACCATAGGAAACATCCTCTCCACATCCACCCTATCCAGTCCTTTCAACATTCAATATGTTTCAATGAGATCCCCCCACATTCTTCCAAATTCCAGTGAATACAGGCCTAAAACTCCCAAATGCTTCTCATATGTTAACCCTTTCATTCCTGGAATCATCATTGTGAACTTCCTCTGGACTTCCTTCAATGCCAACACATCCTTTTTGAGATATGGGGCCCAAAACTGTTGACAATACTCCAAGTGCTGCCTGACTAGTAACTTATAAAGGCTCAGCATTATCTCCTTGTTTCTATATTCAATTCCACTTGAAATAAATGCCAACGTTGTATTTGCCTTCTTTATCACAGACTCAACCTGTAAATTAACCTTCTAGGAGGTTTGCATGAGGACTCCCAAGTCTCTCTGCACCTTTGATGTTTGAACCTTCTCCACATTTAAATAATAGTCTGCACAATTGTTCATTTTACCAAAATGCATTATCATACATTTCCCAACACTGAATTCCATCTGCCACTTTTTTTTGCCAAATCTTCCAATTTGTCCAAGACCTGCTGCAATCGCGTTGCTCCCTCAGCACTACCTACCCTTCTCATCTGTCTTCGTATCATCCGCAAACTTTGCCACAAAGGCATCGATTCCATTAACTAAACCACTGACAAACAATGTGAAAAGTAGCAGTCCCAATACTGACCCCTGAGGAACACCACTACTCACTGGCAGCCAACCAAACAAGGCCCCCTTTTATTTCCAATCATTGCCTCTTGCCTGTCAACCATTCCAGTATCCATGGCAGTATCTTTCCTGTAACATCATAGGATTTTATCTTGTTAAGCAGCCTCATGTGTGCCTTCTGAAAATCAAAGTAAATGACATCCACTGCCTCTTCTTTGTCCATCCTACTTGTTTCTTGCTCAAAGAACTCTTAACAGATTGGTCAGGCAATATTTTCCTTAGCAGAAACAATGCTGACTTTGACTTATTTTATCAGTAGTCTCCAAGTACCCTAAACTTCATCCTTAATGATAAGACTCCAACACTTTCCCAACTACTGAGGTTCAGCTAACTGGCCTATAATTTCCTTTGTTTTGCCTTTCTCCCATCTTAAAGAGTGGAGTAACATTTGCAATCTTTCAGTCCTCTGGGATCATCCCAAAATTAAGTAATTCTTGAAAGATTATGACCAGTGCATCCATTATCTCTTCAGCAACCTCTCTCAGGACTCTGGGATGTAATCTACCTGACCCAGATGACTTGTCCACCTCAAGATCTTTCAGTTTGCCTGGCACTTTTTCCTTTAAAATAGCAATGGCACTCACTCCCACTCCCTGACACTCACGGACCTCTGGCACACTGCTAGTGTCTTCCACGGTGAAGACAGATGCTAAGTACATGTTAAGTTCATCTGCTATTTCTTTCTTCCCCATTACTACTTCACCAGCATCATTTTCCAGTTGACTAATATCAACTCTCACCTCCATTTTACTCTTTATATAAGTGGGAAAAACTTCTAGTGTCTGCTTTAATATTATTGGGTAGCCTGCCCTCATATTTCATCTTTTCTTTCTTAGAGCTTTCTTAGTTGCCTTTTGTTGGATTTTAAAATCTTCCCAATCATCCAACCTCCCACTCAGTTTTGCTACCTTACATGCCCTTTACATTAAGCTCCCTAATAAAATCTGGGTTATTACACAATACCTAACGTAACGATAGGCTAAAGCACAAGCTGCTCTAAAAAGCCATCTCGTAGCCATTCAACAAATAGCCTCTCTTGCAATTTGACACCAATCTGATTTTCCCAATCCCCTTGCATACTGCAGTCCCCCACTACAATTGTGTCACTACCTTTATTACATGTCTTTTCCAGCTCCACACCTTGGCTACCATTTGGAGGCTGAAATATGATTCCCATAATGGTTTTTTTTACCTTTGCAATTTCTTAACTCCACCCATGAAGATTCAACATTCTCTGACCCTACGTCACCTCTTTCTAAAGACGTAATTCCAAGTCTTGACCATATGATCAATACACATTGAATATAGATGGCTATTTTAGTACCTCCTCTTCATCAATTTTAAGCCCATTAAGAATCTCAACTATATCTTCCTTTACTTGGTCTTCAACAGCATCTTCTTCCTTTGCAATAAAAAAAAACATTTGTACTTATTTAGCACCTCAGTTATGAGTAGATTTCCCCATTTGGTCTCTGATTATTTCTCCTCTTATAAACCTTTTCATTTTAAAAATAGTAGTTTTCTATTCCCTTTCATATTTGATAGTAAACTCTCACTGATTTGCTTCCCCTCTGACCTTTGCATAACTAATCTGTTACTCACTTACTGTATGTAATAACCTGATTTGTGTCATCCCTTCTTTTTATTTGCTCTGTTTTACTCTCGCTTGTCCCTGTGAGCTATGCATTAGAATGTTCTCTGCCCATGGATTGATGTGTAATTAAAGCTTTAAAGAAGTGCAGAAACTTTACACTATTAATATTCCTTTATTGCAAATTATCTTTTTTATGGGACATGTTAACTGTCATTTAAAATTTCTGTTTCTGATCATTTCTGATTAACTATGCATTTTTTTACATTAATTCAATTTGTTTTGTATTAAGGAATCCAGAGAATTTGCCAATATTGGTAATCTTAACTGTGGCTTTAGCTATTTACCCTCTACGTTGTGAGCAAATATTTGATATCAGACACATTTCTTCAAATTACATAAATATATTTAAATACTCAATATCGATCATGGTATTATCTCTATATACTGTGATATTCCCATTGAGCTCGGCTATCCTATCTTTCTATATCACTCCCCTATAACACTTCTTATATCCTGTATGATTTTAACTTTGACTCTGTTTCATCAAAAAATTTCTATAGTGGTTTCCTCTGTTACTGTACAGGTACAGCAGTACTCTTTTGTGAACTCCTTTCCATCTTACAGGAATATGATTATAATGTACTTCATCCTTCTTGTATTTGAAGATCCCCCTTTGCTGATCCAGCAATTCATTGCAAAATTTTCTGCCCTATCAAATTTGACTAAGTTTCCTTTCATCATACCGAGTGATAACTTCCAGGCCCTCACATTAATGTTTGTCTGCATATCATCCTTTAGAATCTGCTTTTACCGAGCCAATGTCTCTGTCTCTAAAGAGGCAGCAAAGAGCTCAGTTCTCCCCCATGCAAACCGTGTAGACAATTCTCTCTCAATAAGTATTTTTTGCTACCTGCAAAACGACCACATTTTTTCATTGTATTTCTGTAGCATTGGGACCAATGCTGGGGGAGGTGTCACCTGTATAGGTAGAATGGTTGCCACCTCAACAAAACTGTCACTAAAGAGTGTATTGGTGCTTCTTATACTAATTTGCCAGATGTTTGAAATATAGCAAAATAATACAGTCAGCCCTCCTTATCCGTGGATTCCACATGTATAGATTCAACCAACCGCGGATCGGGAAAACCTGGAAGTTCTCTCTCCAGCACTCATTGTTTGAGCATGTACAGACTATTTTTTCTTGTCATTATTCCCTAAAAAATACAGTATACCAACTACTTACATAGCATTTACATTGTATTAGGTATTATAAGTAATCTAGAGATGATTTAAAAGTACAGGCAGTCCTCAGGTTATGAAGGAGTTCCGTTCCTGAATCCATCTTTAAAATGGATAAATGATCAAATAATCAAACCACTGCATTGCTTAGTAATAATTGTAGTTTTCATCGGGGCAGGGTCTTTCATATTATCTATTAAAATTGTTCTGATCATTGACCAACTGTGGCCCAACACTTTTACAATGACCAATGGTGTTTCACCTCTTCCCGATCGCTTTATTACTTCCACTTTATTTTCAATCGTGATCGTGATTATTTTCGTGAACAGAAACACTGCAGATTCAGAGCTGCGCCGGTCCAAAAGACCACCACACTGATACAGGTTAAATAAGGTCTGGGGTTCTGCTGGGTCCAAAAGACCACCGCATTGAGACAGGTTAAATAAGGGACTTGAGCATCAGTGTTTTTTGGTATCCACGGGGGGGTCCCGGAACCAATCCCCCGCGGATAAGGAGGGCCAACTGTACTAAAGGAATAAGGAGAGATAATAAGCACCACGATAAGAGTGCATAAAAGGTCTACAATAGGCTTATGTAAATACAAAAAGCATCTTAAACAATGTTTATGATTTATCCCACGAACTATAATTATTTCCCATTGGTAATTTAGCATACAACAGCTAAGGTCCTAAACCCTGCAATTCCTCTAAACATTTTTTAGCATTGTACATCTTTTTTCTTCTTTAAGATGCTCCATTGACAAACTCTAGGTCACCTGCCCCAATGTTACTTAAGTAACTCAATGTCAAATCTTCTTTTAAGAGTTTTCAGATATTTTATGAGATAATGCAGTAAAATATATAAATAGTTTTGGTTAACAGAGCAGGATAGAAGCCATGTTGATCAACAGTAAAGGAATTATAACAATTGGGAACACGATTTTACCATTATGTCTCTGGGGATAAATGGCGTTTTTACATTTGTTCTTGGTCTAAGTATAACTGGGACCTCTACTGGCTGCAATAAATATAAATAACCTGGATGAAAATATTGATGGGTGGTTTAGTGAGATTGTAGCTAATACAAAGATTGGTGGTGCTGTGGATAGTGTAGAAAATTGCTAAAGGATATAGTGGGATATAAATCAATTGCTCATATGGGTAGAGAAATAAGACCACAGGACACAGGAGAATTAGACCATTCAGCCCATCGAATCCAGTCTGTAATTCCATCATGGCTGATTTGTTACCTCCCTCAACCCTATTCTCCTGCCTTTTCCCTATAAACTTTGAGACTTTGATGAATCAAGAACCTATCAACATCTGCTTTAAATATACTCAAAGACTTGGTCTCCATAGCAGCTCATTACAATCAATTCCACAGATTTACAAACCGTAGCCTAAAGAAATTCTTTCTCACCGCTGCTCTGAATTGATATCCCTCAATTCTGAGGCCATGCTCTCTGGTCAAGACTCACCCACAACAGGAAATATCCTCACTACATTCACTCCATCCAGACCTTTCAATTTTTGATGGGTTTCGATGAAATCCCTCCCTCATTCTTCTAAACTCCAGTGAGTACAGGCTCAGAGTCATTAAATGCTCCTCATACATTCACCCTTTCATTCCTCGAATCATTCTTGTGGACCCCCTCTGGACCCTCTCCAATGCCAGCACTTTATTTCTTCAATTAAGGGGCCCAACACTGCTCACAATATTTCTTGCAGTCTGACCAATGCCTTATAAAGCTTCAGCATTACATCCTTGCTCACACAGTGCCTTGATAAAGTATTCAGCCCCCAATCTTTGTTCACAAAAAATGAGTATTACAATCAGGGATTTTGATCAATGTAATTCAGAAGTTTTTTGTGAATCACACGCTCCTTTTAAACAAGAGCTCCACCCCCACCCCAAGAAAAAGGAAATTTGTAAAGCGTGGAAAACAAAAAATTCAAAAACTGAAATATCAGCAGCTCAAAAATATTCATCTCCCTTTGAACAGGACTTAGTTCTAATAGTACTCAATATTATTATAGCCAGTAGTCTTTTTGAAAAAGTCTCTATTAGCTTTGCACAATGTGATAGAGTAAGGTATGCCCATTCCTCATTGCAAAATTGCTCAAGGTGTGCCAGGTTAATTGGGGAGTGGTGATGGACAGCAATCTTGAGGTCTTGCCAGAGATGTTCAGTCAGGTTAAGATCAGGACTCTGACTGGGCCATTCAAGGACATCAGTCTTCTTCATTCAAAGCCACTGCATGGCTGCTCTGGCAGTGTGCTTTGGGTCACTGTTCTGCTGAAAGACAAACTTCCTCCCTACTTGAAGCTTTCTGGCGAAAGCTAGCAGGCTTTTATCCAGGATCGCTCTGTATTTATCAGTATGCATCCTCCTATCAATTCTGACAGATTTCCAGTCCCTGCTGCTGAAAAGCATCATCACAGTGTGAAGCTTTTACAATATGGATGGTGTTACCTCACTAATGAGCAGTATTAGATCTATGCCACACTTAACCACTAAAAAGCATACCCTTACCTGTAAAGACTTTGCAAAGCATCATTTAGACAATACTGTAAATATGTGGAAGATGGTCTTGCATTTGGATGGGACTAAAGTGGAAATTTTTGGCCTCAACAGTAAGTGGTATATGTGGTGTAAATCTAATATTGCACAACACCCAGGTAACACCACCCTTACTGTAAAGTAGGCTGGAGGTAACCATCATGCTGTGGGGATGCTTTTCAGCAGCAGGGTCTAGAAATCTGGTCAGAATTGATGAGAAGATGAATACTGCTAAATACAGAGAGATCCTGGATAAAAAACCTGCTAGTCTCTACCTGAAAGCTTAAAATGGGGAGGAAATCCATCTTTCAGCAGAACATCGACCCAAAGCTGCCAGAACAACCATGAAAAGGCTTCAGATGAAGAAAACTGATGTCCACGAATGGGCCAGTAGAAGTCCTGTTCTTAACCTGATCGAACATCTCTGGCAAGACCTCAAGTCGCTCCCCAACTATCAGATTGCCAACAGGTGATAAGGATGGGCTCCCTCACCTGTGTCCCTCTGACCGTCAACACAGTTGCCTCCGAGGGTTGTGTTCCAAGTTCCCTCCTCTATGCCCTATATACCCACAACTGTGCTGCCACACACAGTTCCAATCTGCTGATCAAAATCGCAGATGACTTAACACTAATCGGCCTTATACCTAGAGGTGATGAGACAGCTTACAGAGGAGAGCTTAACACCCTGATACAGTGGTGCCAAGATAACAACCTCTCCCTCAATGTCCAAATAAAAACAAAAGTGTTGGCTGTGGATTACAGGAGGAACTGAGACAGGCTTGCCTCGATCAACATCAATAAGACTGCAGTTGAGAGGATGAGTCGTTTCAAGTTCCTTGGCATATACATCATGGAAGATCTCACTCGGACTGTATACAAGCACAACAGTGTCTCTTCCGCCTCAGGTGACTGAAGAAGTTCGACATAAGGCCCGAAATCTTCAAGACCTTCTATAGGGGCACCATTGAGAGCATCCTGACTAGCTGTATCACCACCTGGCATCAACCTTGATCACTGAGCACTGAGAGTAGTACAGGCAGCCCAGCACGTGTGGATGTGAACTTCCGTCCACTGAGGACATTTACAGCAGCGGGTGCATAAAGAAGGCCTGAAAGATCATCAGAGACACCAGTCACCCCAACCATGAACTGTTTCATCTGCTTCCATCTGGCAAATGGTGTAGCACAATTAAAGCCAAGACCAACAGGCTACGGGATAGCTTCTTTCTACAAGCCAATAAATTATAAATAGTCTGTGAGCCAGTAGGATTGATCTGAGGGGAATAATGCTCAAGGTGATTTTTGAAAAGGTATACATCTCTAGACTTAGAAAATATGTGATAGCATTGCACCAGTGGTAGCTTTATGTGTGGTATGATGCATTTTATAACACTACCCTAAAATAAGCATTTCTGAGAAGTGATCAGTAATCCCTCAACAATGAAATTTGTCACAATGATAGCTGAGTTCAAGCACTTTTCATCAAATGTTCTAAAATTCTACATTGAAAACTGTCATTGGTGGCACTCGCAGTGCAGTGCCCGATTTCAGTGGAATGAATCATTTCATTTTTAGAAAAATATTTCTCTTTTGTTTATTTTGAAAAAGTCAATAAAAACCTTAGGACACATATAATGACATGGATTTGAAGAGAATTTATTCAGGAATTCAAATAGTAACCACCTTTTCCTTTTTGTATATATTCCACATTAACATCGGTACAGCAGAAAATGTTACCCCTCCCCCCCCCCACCAAAGGTAAAAAACCTCATTTGGGAGAGATTTCTGGAGTTTTATCAACGTCATGATATTTTCCATATTGTTGTATCAAATCAATCTTATGCTTTTGTCATAGCATACAGAATTACAGTACAATAATTCAAATGTGGGGTTTCCACATGGCAATAACCTACGCCCCATTTGGTTATGAATATATTTAATCAAAGACTGCTTTCCATATTTTCTGTTCCATACTTTCATAACCTATTAATAATCATAATAATTTTCCAAGTCTTCCACATCTTCCACATTTTCATCTGAACTTTCCACACTCTCTGAGGTGGGTGCCTGGCTCTCACAGTCTGCCAGTCAACACACGTCAATGCACCTGAGGCCATTTGCAACACACATACATCTTGGGAGTTAACATTTTTTTGGACAGTTACAGGCCAGTAGATCCAGGACAGCATCGGGTGCTGGCCGGCCTCCCATCCGATGCACCACCAACTGCTGAGCTTCCTCTTCTCTCTCCATCTTCCCTACAAACCTCCATACTAACAGTGGCAGCAACCTTCCTGATGTCTACAAGCCTTTTACAGGTTCTAGTGCCACACTTCTGGAACACTGGGGCCTCAATCTTGTCACAAAATGCTAAAGACCTGATAAAGACATCTGTGTCTTCTGAGCAGATTGGTATCCCTCTCTTGTGGCATGGGCAGCATGGGGAAGTAGGTGGCCATCTGCTTCTTGTTGTTGACACTGAAGAGCTGACACCTCCTCACTGTCTTGGGATGTGATTCTGTAACACTTGTCATTCACAGTTGCATATAGAATCTTCTCCCGTAGCTTTGCTCTGTTCTCCGCCTTCCTCCATTCATGGTCTATGAAGCTAATGAGACTACTTTTGTTACTGACTTTGGTCAGGAAGATCCTCCACTGCCTCACCATCTGTGTGCCTTTGATACCTTGCAACTCATGACCAGTCTCTTCACCCCATAGAGATCTTTCACTATTCTTGATAGTTCTCCTTGTATGTGTTGAACACAACATCTTTTCTGCTACTCTGACTGCCTTCCCTCACAGCCAAACCCAGAACTGTTGTAGCAGCATCTGTGAAAGTGACTTCATCACCTTTCACTCTTTGGACCAAGTTCATTCCATCAACCACTGTCGCAGAGTTTACTGGGAGTTTCTCTTCTATTGCTACATTTGTCTGCAAGGTTGTGGCTAAAGTAGCTTTATCTGTCTTTCTCAGCAATCCTTCTGGTGTGGACAGGGCTCAGGACAATGGTCCAGGGAGAGGAGAAAGGATATCCTCCATACGAAGACTGCACCTATGATGTGTCCAAACAAAGACCTGTCCGCATTGAAGATGATCGCCCTCCCATTTGATTTCACTTCTCTCTTCTTACACGTATCACTGAATGTTTTCAGCTTGTAGGTTTTCATTGAGTCATGGAATTACTTTGCTAGTGTTACATTTTGGTAGGACTAATCAAAATAGGACATACATGGTAAGTGGTAGGGCACTGAGGAATGCAGTGGAACAGAGTGATCTAGGAATAATGGTGCATAGTTCCTTGAAGGTGGAATCTCATGTGGATAGGGTGGTGAAGAAAGCTTTTGGTATGCTGGCCTTTATAAATCAGAGCATTGAGTATAGGAGTTGGGGTGTAATGTTAAAATTCTACAAGGCATTGGTGAGGCCAAATTTGGAGTATTGTGTACAGTTCCGGTCACTGAGTTAAAGGAAAGATGTCAACAAAATAGAGAGCATACAGAGGAGATTTACTAGAACGTTACCTGGGTTTCAGCACCTAAGATACAGAGAAAGGTTTAACAAGTTAGGTCTTTATTCTTTGGAGCATAGAAGTTTGAGGGGGACTTGATAGAGGTATTTAAATTATGAGGGGGTTAGATAGAGTTGGCATGGATAGGCTTTTGCCATTGAGAGTAGGGGATATTCAAGCAAGAGGACATGAGTTGAGAGTTAGGGGGCAAAAGTTTAGGGGTAACACGAGGGAGAACTTCTTTACTCAGAGGGTGGTAGCTGTGTGGAATGAGCTTCCAGTAGACGTGGTAGAGGCAGGTTCGATATTGTCATTTAAAAAAAATTTGGATAGGTATATGGACAGGAAAGGAATGGAAGGTTATGGGCTGAGTGCAGGTTGGTGGGACTAGGTGAGAGTAAGTGTTTGGCACAGACTAGAAGGGCCGAGATGGCCTGTTTCTGTGCTGTAATTGTTTTATGGTTATATGGTGGGTCTCCCTCTGGTCTCTCATCCTTGAAGGTTGCATAGCATTGCTCACCAATTTCATATGCCTTCATCAGGTCAAAGGCAATGTGCTTGGGGGCTGCCTTTGCTGTAGAGATGCTAATGAGGTCCCGCTTCTCTGCAAATGGGTTGACCCATTCATGTATGAGGCTAACCACTGCTGAAACTGCTTCCTCATCTTCCTGGATTCTTGGCTGCTGTAGCTCCGCATGACAAAGCTCTGGTTTGTTGCCTTGCACCATCTCCCTTAACTGTCCCAGGAATGCACTGCGGTGCTCAGCTGTTATGTAGTAATGTTTGATTAAGCGGTGCACGCTTAATAGCTCCAGCATTCAGGCTGAACTGTGATGTGCCTCCTGTGTGTGTCTTTGTTCACTGTGGCTTCAATAGCCTGATCCACAAGGATCTGCCCAAAGGGGTTGTTACTTGTCAGCTGCACTGAGAATTGGCCTGTCTTGAAGGCCTCATACACAGAAGGATTCTTCTCTGGGAGGTTCATCATCTGAGCAAAGTAAGGGGACAGGTGCCTGGCATGATTCATCTTACCTGGCAAAGCACCATGGGATCATGGTTCTTATAGCATGGAGGTTACCATGCAAGCTACCACCACTAATCACTATAAGAATTACTCCTCCCAGATGGTACCGGCGGCCCAAATTTGGGGTCCTGGCTCATGGACTAAAATTCACATGTTTATATATTGCAACAGAGTCATAACGCAAAGATTTTTACTCCATCACATTGTGGGATGTACGTAAGATTTAAATAAATTCAAAACTCAAACCTGGCATAGCTTGAGCAGTGTTGCAAGGAGTAGGCAGGCCTTGCTTCATCACATTGTGCAAAGCTAATAGAGACTTATCTAAAAAGACTACTGGTTATAATAGCTGCAACAGGTGGTTCAACTAAGTGCTGAGCAAAGGGGGGAATGAATACTTGTAAACTGCTTCCATTTCAGTTTTTAATTGTTTTCAAATTTTTCATGCTTTGCAATTTTCCCTATATTTTGAGCTCTATATTGAAAAGAGCATATGATTCACAAATTAAGATTCTCAGTTAAAGTGATCAAAATTCCTGGTTGTAATACTCATTTATCTAAACAAGGGGTTGGGGTTGAATGCTTTTTTTTAAAAGGCACTGTGTATTCTAGTTCTCTCAAAATGAATGTCAATATTGCACTTGCCTTCCTTAACACCAACTCACACTGTAAGTTAACCTTTAGGAAATTCTGTACAAGACTCCCAAGTCCCTTTGCACCACTGATTTTTGAATTATCTTCCCATTTGGAAACTGTTCTATGCCTTTATTTGTTCCATTAAAGTGCATGACCATACACTTCCCTACACTATATTCCCTCTGCCATTCTCTGCCCATTCTCTCAATCTGTCCAAATCCTTCTGCAGACTCCCTGCTTCCTCAGCTCTACTTGCCCCTTCACCCATCTTTGTATTGTCAACAAATTTGGTCACAAAGCCATTATTTCCATCATTCAAGTCATTCACATACTATATAACATGAGTAGCAGCTCCAAAACAGATCCCTGCGGAACACCACCAGTAGCCTACCAGAAAGGCCCCCTTTAATTCCGCTCTTTGCCTCCTTCTAGTCAGCCAACCTTCTATCCAAGCTAGTATCTTTCCTGTAATACCATCGACGCTTATCTTGCTAAGCAGCCTCAAGTGTGGGACCTTATCAGAAGCCTTCACAAACAACATCCACCGACTCTCCTGTTACTCCCTCAATGAATTCCAACAGATTTGTCAGGCAAGATTCCCCTTAAGGAAAGCTTGCTGACTTTGGCCTGTTTTATCACATGCCTCCAAATACCCTTAAAGCACATCCTTAATAACATCTTCCCAACCGCTAAAGTCAGGCTAATTGGTGTATAATTTTCTTTCTTTTGCCTCCCTCCTTTCCTAAAGAGTAGAGTCATTCCAGAATCCAGTGATTCATGAAAAATACCTCCACAATCTCTTCAGCAACCTCTTTCAGAACCCTGGTATGTAATTCAGCTTTTCTTATCTTCAGATCTTTCATCTTCCCAAGCACCTTCTTATTAGTAATAGCAACAACATTCACTTCTGCCTCCTGACATTCTCGAATTTCTGGCATACTTCTAGTGTCCTTCATAGTGAAGAATGATGCAAAACACTTAATAAGTTTCTCCCCCATTTCTTTATGCCCATTGCTACCTCTCCAGCATTACTTTCCAGCGGTCTGATATCTATTTGTCTCTTTTACTCTTTATATATTTGAAAAAACTTTTGGTATCCTCCTTTAAATCATTGACTAGTGTCCCTTCAGATTTCATCTTTTCTCTCCTTATGGCTTTTTAGTTGCCTTCTGTTGGATTTTAAAAGCTTGCCAATCCTCAATTTCCACTAATTTTTGCTTTTATGTTGTATTTGACTTCCCTTGTCAGTCACCCACAATGGAAGATGATGCCTCATCTTCCATTCAAACTACTATAATTCTTAACCTTTGGGATACATCTATCCTCAGCCTTTCAAATTGTCTCATAAAACTTGAGCCATTGTTGTTCTGCCATCAACCCTGCTGGTGTTCCCTTCCAATCAACTTTGGCCAGCTCCTTTCTCATGCCTCTGTAATTCCCTTTACTCCACTGTAATATTGATTCATCTGACTTTAGCTTCTCTCTCTCTCTCTCAAACTGCGGGGTGAATATCATATTATGAACACTGCTTCCCGAGAGGTCATTTACCTTAAAGCCCCTAATCACATTTGTTTCATTACACAACACCTAATCCAGAATTACCTTTCCCCTAGTGGGCTCAACCTTATGCTGCTCTAAAATCCACCTCATAGACATTCTACAAATTCCTTCCTCAGGATCCAGCTCCAACTTGACCTTCCCAATCTACCTGCATATTGAAATGCCCCATCAACCTTCACATAAGGTAAAAGAACCTTTGGGAACCAGTGATCACAATATGATTGTGTTCAACTTGAAATCTGACAGGGAGAAAGTAAAGTCTGATATAGCAGTATTTCAGTGGAGAAAGGGAAATTACAGTGGTAAGAGAGAGGAGCTGGCCAAAGTAAATTGGAAGCAGCTGCTGGCAGGGATGTCAACAGAGCAGCAATGGTGTGCGTTTCTGGTAAGCATGAGGTAGGTGCAGGACATGTGTATCCCAAAAGTGAAGAAATACTCAAATGGTAAAATAGTACAACCATGGCTGACAAGGGAAGTCAAAGCTATTGTGAAAGCAAAAGAAAGGGCATACAACAAAGCAAAAATTAGTGAGAAGATAGAGGATTGGGAAGTTTTTAAAAACCTACAAAGAGCAACTAAAAAAATCATTTGAAGGGAAAAGATGAAATTGAAAGCAAACTAGCAAATAAAGGTGTTTTAAATATGTTAAAAATAAGAGAAATAGAGTGAATATAAGTGTGCTTGAAAATGAGGTAGGAGCAATAATAACGGGGGACAAAGAGATGGCTCCTGAATTAAATAAGCATTTTGTATCAGTCTTCACTGTGGAAGACACTAGCAGTATGCCTGATTTTGTAGTGTGTGAAGGAAGAGGAGTGGATGCAGTTACTTTTACAAGAGAGAAGGTGTTCAAAAAGCTGAAAGACGTAAAGGTACATAAGTCACCCAGACCACATGAACTGCACCCTAGGGTTCTGAAAAAGGTAGCGTTAGAGATTGTGGTGGCATTAGAAATTGTCTTTCAAAAATTATTGGACTATGGCATGGTGCCAGAGGACTGGAAAATTATAAATGTCACTCCAATCTTTAAGAAAGGAGGAAGGCAGTAGAAAGGAAATTATAGACCAGTTAGCCTGACCTCAGTAGCTGGGAAGATGTTAGAGTCAATTGTTAAGGATGAGGTGATGGAGTACTTGGTGACAAAGGACAAGATAGTACAAAGTCAACATGGTTTCCTTCAGGGAAAATCCTGCCTGATGAACCTTTTGGAATGCTTTGAGGAGATTACACGTAGGATAGATAAAGGAAATGCAGCGGATGTTGTATATTTGGGCTTTCAGAAGGCTTTTGACAAGGTGCCACACGAGACTGCTTATCAAGTTACAGGGAAGTTACATGGTGTTACAGGGAAGTTACTAACATGGTTAGAGCATTGGCTGATTGGTAGGAGGCAGCGAGTGGGAATAAAAGGATCCTTTTCTGGTTGGCTGCCAGTGACTAGTGGTGTTCAGCAGGGGACCGTGTTGGGATCACTTCTTTTTGTGCCATATATGAGTGATTTAGATGATGAAAGAGATGGCTTTGTTGCCAAGTTTTCAGATGATGTGAAGATTGGTGGAGGGACAGGTACTGTTGAAGAAAGAAGTTAAATACAGAAGGACTTAGATTAGGAGAATGGGCAAGAAAGTGGCAAATGAAATACAATGTTGGAAAATGCATGGTCATGCACTTTGGCAGTAGAAATAAATGTGTAGACCATTTTCTAAACAGGGAGAAAATCCAGGAATCTGAGATGCAGAGGGACTTGGGAGTCCTTGTACAGAACACTCTGAAGGTTAACTTACAGGTTGAGTCGGTGGTGAGGAAGGTAAATGCCATATTAGCATTCATTTCAAGAGGTCTAGAATACAAGAGCAAGGATGTGATGCTGAAGCTTTATAAGGCACTGGCGAGGCCTCACCTTGACTATTGTGAACAGTTTTGGGCCCCTCATCTTAGAAAAGATGTGCTGGCATTGGAGAGGGTCCAGAGGAGGTTCACAAGGATGATTCCAGGAATAAAAGGGTTATCATACTAGCAGCGTTTGATGTCTCTAGGTCTATACTGCTGGAATTCAGAAGCATAAGGAGGGATCTTATTGAAACCTTTCTAATATTGAAAGGTCTAGACAGAGTAGATGTTGAAGGATGTTTCCCATGGTGGGAGAATCTAGAACAAGAGGGCATGGCCTCAGGATAGGGGGATGGCCTTTCAAAACAGATATGCGGAGAAATTTCTTTAGCCAAAGGGTGGCTAATTTGTGGAATTTGTTGCCACATACAGCTGTGAAGGCCAGGTCATTGGGTGTATTTAAGGCAGAGATTGCTAGGTTCTTGTTTGGATATGACATCAAAGGTTATGGGGAGAAGGCCGGGAACTGGGATTGAGGAGATTTTTTTTTTTTAAAAAAAGGTTCAGCCATTATTGAATGGCAGAAGAGACTTGATGGGCCAGATGGCCTAATTCTGCTCCTACGTCTTGTGGTCTTATAACATTGCCCTTTCTACATGCCTTTTCTATTTCCTGTTGTAATTTGTATTCCATATCCTTGCTACTGTTTAGAGGCCTGTATATAATTCACATCAGGGTCTTTTTACCCTTGCAGTTTCTTCATTCTACCCACAAGGATTCTACATCTTCCAATCCTATGTCATGTCTTTCTAAGGATTTGATTTATTTTTTTCCCCAACAGAGCCACACCACCCCCTTTATCTAACTGCTTGTCCTTTCAATATAAGGTGCATCCTTGGATATTAAGCTCCAGCTCTAGAAAATCTGCCCACAGGTGGTATTTAACCCAGTCAAGTGTGACATGTGCTTCTTGGTAGGTCAATGTTCATTGCACGACCTTAACAGTTTTCATAGTTCATAGCTCCTTGACAATGGCTGCACAAATTGAAAGGATGGTATAGAGGGCATTTGGCATGCTTGATCTAAAGTTTTAGTTAATAGTCCACAAATCTGGTCTACAAATATATTGGTAATCTAATTACTTTACTCAATTACAGTTGAAAGGCAGCAATTTAGTTTTGTATTTCAGAACTACTTTAGAACTGTTCTTCTTATTCATGACATTGAAATAAGTTGTTTTGTACCTGCACAATGCTTGTTCTTCCAGTAA
This sequence comes from Hypanus sabinus, assembly GCF_030144855.1. Taxonomy (NCBI): domain Eukaryota; kingdom Metazoa; phylum Chordata; class Chondrichthyes; order Myliobatiformes; family Dasyatidae; genus Hypanus; species Hypanus sabinus. Next base: position 41,317,245 of record NC_082715.1, on the reverse strand, counting down.
CTGTAATATTTTCCAATGTCTGAGCATGTTCTTTAATTTCCTGAGGAATGCCATTGTTAAATGCACCAGGCATGATCGTACCTTTGAACCCTAGAACGTTAATAATTGTAAATATAAGCATTCAGCACATCGTAAGTTTTATTAATTTTCACCACTCTGTTAAACAGAATTTCAATTGTCTTGATCATATATTTCCAAATTCAGATTACTATATTTCAGGAAATTAATTTGCTCCCAGTTCTTGCTGTTGCAACTCATTAAGTTCCATATATTCCAGATACTTTTACTATTTTCATCTGTACAAACACTCCAGCACATGTATAATATAGTTCATTCTTCAAAATAGGATGGTAATCTCAACGTTTTTCATTTCCAAACTGAGTAAGTTTCTAGCTATCTTAATGAGTTCTGTGATCTTATTTAAAGAACTCATAAAGATCAAAATAGTAATGGAAATGAACACCTATGTTGCCATGGAGATGGTTCATAGTCTTTTGCATAACATAATAATTGGTTCAGAGGAACACTCAGTAATGCCTGGAGTTTCTAGATTACCATGAGGGGAAAAAAGAGGGAAAAAAACAAGTTTATAGGGAAGATAAATGAGAATGTTACTAAAATTATTATTCTTGCACAATCATGTAGTGTTAAAATTTCAATATTATTTCTGAAATTTAATCAATACTATTAATGCTTCAGAATATTTCTGTTGGCATTGCTGTTTGGGTGTTTACTATTTTCCACAACCAATTGTATCAAAGGAACAAAGTACCTCTAAGTCTTCCTATAGAAGGAAAGTTACAAAGTACAGTGGATTCCAGTTAATTGGGCCAACAATTATTCAGGGCAGCCATGTATTTGGGACAATTCTTAAAGAACAAAAACTAATCAAGAAAATAGTCAGGGTTTTCTTCATTTATTTGGGACACTATGCTGCTCCACTGGGACAGGAAACTGTTGCCCAACAGTTTCTAACTAGCATCAGCATTGTGAAATTGTGTGGTCCTTAGACATTAAACCACGTGAACACTTTTTAAATATTCTCAGTTGCCTGTGCTTGTGTTCAAAAAGCAGTGACTTTTGTCACTGATGGCTGGTGGGAAATAAGCAGTAAAACAATTAACTGTTTTGCTCACTGTGGTTTCAAGCATTCAGTCTTGGAGATGTCAGAAACAGCTGGGAGTGAAAATGAAATGATTTTGTTGACTCAACAAGTTAGGCACTATGAAGAATTTGAAGGTGTTGACAATTGTCTTGAATGTTATAATGAAAATGAAAATTTGGAGGATATAATTACCGAAAGGCACTTCATTATCTGAACTAGGTGCCTTCAGATTTTGCTCATTTTTAGTCAATCAAAAAACAACACAGCAGTGTACACTAGATGAATTCCCCCATTGATAACTATTAGGAGCTAATACAGTTTTATAGTACTGTAGTGGTATTGGTAGTGTTCTAATTTGTTCTGTACTTCATTTAAGTAGTTTGTTACTCAGTTAAATGGTAGTTTATATTTTTATACTACAGTATTTTTAACCATTTCCATGAAACTTCGGTTAATTGAGACAGCCACTTCATTGGACCAAAATGTACTGGTCCTGATGTGACCCAATTAACCAGAATCCACTGTTTGTGAAATAGGAGCAAGTGTTAGCCACTTGGCCCCTTGGGCTCTTCCACCTGTCAAAGATAGATGGGAATGAACTTCTATATTTAGAATGTAAACTGACATTTAAATGAAGAAAGACTGAAGGAAAATAAATTTTGATAAGTTATTGATTCCTTCACACGTCCCCCACAAAAAAGTTTTCTACTTAGCATTATAGACTGGAAAAACAAATTACTTATGGCTTCTTAAGGGGGCTACTGTCATATACTTATCTTGTCATCTAAAAATGTACCTTTCCTTCCTCTTGTCCAGCAATCTATGTCTTTATCACTTTTCATCTGTCTTAAATTCCTACCAATTTTTCATCCCTCCCAAATAACCACACAAATGTTTTTTTATGCTTCTCTCTTCATTCTCCAAAGCAATTATTGGAATCTACACCCCTGCCTCTGCATCAGCAGTAAATAGCAATGGTGTTACTTAACTGTCTGCTCAATGTACGAAGTCACAAATGGGTCTCTCTTCCCTATATTTGAATATATTGCTTTCTTTAAATTCTCTTCTTGCTTTTAAAACAATTGTCATGAACCACTTATAGATGACTCATTTGCAACCCCTCCCCCATTTCCTGAGGTACCTTCTCCATCCATAATCATACATTTCCCTTCCCATTGACCTATGGCATTGCCTTGTGTATTAAGGGTCTCAGCCCAAAATATCATCATTTATTCCTCTTCATATATGCTGCTAAGTTCCTCCAGCATTTTGTGTTTTTCTCTTATTATTCAACCCCGACCCACCTTTCTCTCACCTGTTCCACCCATCACCTGCCAGTTTGTACTCCTTCCCCTCTCCCCACCTTTTATTCTGCTTTCTCTCCTCTTCTTTTCCAGTCTTGGATGAAAGATCTCAGTCAAAATGTCAACTGTTTATCCATCTCCATAGATGCCACCTGATCTGCTGAGTTCCTCCAGCAATTTGTGTGCTTACCTCTGGATTTCCAACATCTGCAGAATTTGTTGTGCCCACATTGCCTTGCTTCATTTCTTCCAGTATAACTCCTGGGCAAAACTCTCTCCCACAGATTACTTATATTTACAATTTTGGGCATTGCACAAAACAGGGCTTTGCTTCTCTTTTACTGGAATACCTCAGCAGATTATGTCTTCTTCAATCACCTGCTCATGCCCAGTTTTAGTGTCCTTATCCCCTGAAAACTTTTGTGGTCTCACACCCGATTGTTCTTCTTGATTGGCCCCTAAATTCACTCTCACGCTCAAGAAGTATGCACTGGAGTATATGTATCACAGACAACTATTTTAACCTCTCATATCTTGCTGGACTGTGTCAGATGTTATCCTCCACCTCTCATAATTCAAAATCATCAGAGAAAATTATGTGGTTGCAGCAATCCCATTTTTCAAACATATGCAGTCTGTTGGTGCAAAAACAACACCCTCCCTCCATCTCCTGTCAAGTGCTTTGCTTGCCCTTAAAATCTTCTGCTGCTGTTATTATCCTTTGCCCACAATCCTTATGGGAATCCTATTTCTTTACCATTGTAAATGGTTTCCTCTGTTCCCTTTGCTTTTAAAACTGTCATCACTCTCTCTAAAATGCGTATCCTAGAGCTCCTTGTCCTTGCTGATTGCTACATTTGATCCAATTTTCATTTGCCCTCAAATCTTTGAGAAAGGTGTAGCCTCCCATAAAAGAGTTTGTTTTTAAAAGCACATTTGTATCTCTTCTGTCAGTCATATGCCCCAGTACAGTAGCAAGGCAAACTGAATTGAAGGCACAGCAGTGGCTATGGTATATTAACTTGGAAAATCTGCATGGTTTCTGTGGTTCCAGTACTCCTTCTGTAACTTCAACTGCAGTCAAAAATAACCCGTTACATTTGTCGCTTCATTGTTGGTTAAGGCATTCAGTTTGCTGTATCAGAATAACAACTGATCTCAAGTGATTCTTAACCATCTTCCCTCTCACCCCACCACACCAAGATAACTGCTTTTAAAAGTATTTTCTTGACCTTTGGATTTTTCCATCTTATATAAGGGAAGATAAAATATAGCTGATAACAGAGGTAGGCAATAGAATTTTGTAAATCAATTCAATGTATTGGTATATTAGTGTTCTAAAAGGATCAAAACAAGTAAAAGTTATGCAACAAGAAACATACAGTAATAAATTATAATTTTATTTATACTTTGTTTTGTACCTGGACATAACTGACAAGACCAGCATCTACTGCTCATTCCAAATAGTTTAATTTTCAAAGGCATTTCTGAATCAACCATATTGCTGTGGGTCTGGAGCCTCATATAGGTCAAGTCTCAGATAAGACGACAGATTTCCTTCCATGTGGATATTTGTTAACTCATTTGAGTTTTATAACAATCCAGTAATACCTTCAGAATCAGATTTATCTCTGACATGCAGCAGCACAGCGCAAAACCAAAATCTACAAAATGCAAAGATAAATAGTACAAAAAAAGAATGGCAAAGTAGTGTTCACGGACCATCCAAAAATTTGATGGCAGAAGTGTACCTAAATCACTGAGTATGATCTTCAAGCTCCTGTATCTTCTACCTTATGGTAGTAAGGAAAAGAGGTCAAGTACCAGATGGTGAAAGTCCTTAATGATGGATGCCATGTTTTTGAAGCACATTATTGATGGCACGTTTTTGTTGTCAATGGTGCCCATGGTAGAATTAGCTGAGTCTGCAACCCTCTGCAGCTTCTTTCAATCCTGCCCATTCCAAATAGGGAGCCCCTATACCAGGCAGTGATGCAACTGGACACAATGCTCTCCATATACTTCTATAAAAATCTAAAGTGTTTCATGACATACAGTATCAAATCTCTTCAAACTCCTAATGAAGTAAAGCCACATTGGCCTGCTTTCTTCATGATTGCATTGATGTGTTGGGTTCTGGATAAATCTGATATGTTGATGCCAAGGAACTTGAAGTTGCTCATCCTTTCACTGTTACCCTTCAACGAAGACTGATGTGTTTTCTTTCTGACTTTCCTTTTCTGAAGTCAAGAATTAGTTCCTTGATTTTCCTGACGTGAGTGAGATTGTTGTTGTAAGGTCACCCAACCAGTCCATCTATCTCTCTCCTGTACACCACCTCATCATCATTGAGATTTTACCAACAACAGTTGTGTTATGAGCAAATTTATTGATGGCACTTAGCTACACCATCATGACTGCAGAGAGCACTGCAGTGGGCTAAGTATGCATCCTTGAGGTGCATGCGTGTTGATTGCCATTACCGATGTTATTACCGCTCTGCACTGATAGTGGTCTTCCAGTAAGAAAGTCAAGGACCCAGTTGCAGAAGGAGGTACAGAAACCCATGTTTAAAGCTTCTTTGTACGTACTGAAGGAATGATGGTGTTGAATGCCAAACTGTAACTGATAAACAGTAACTTGACATATTTCGTGTGGTTGCCTAGGTGTTCCAAAGCAGAGTGGAAAACCAGTGAGAACATATCCTCTGTAGACGTGTTGCGTATTGAAGCATGTCCAGTTCCTTGCTCAGGAAGGAATTGATTCTAGCCATAACCAACCACTTGAAACACTTCATCACAGTAAGCGTGAGTGCTTTTCGGTGATGATCACTGGGGCAACTCACCAGGTTCTTCTTAGGCACTGGTATGATCACTGCCTTTTTGAAGCAGGTGGGAACCTCAAACTGAAGCAGAGGGAAGTTGAAGATGTCTTTGATTACTCCAGCCAGTTGGTCAGCATAAGTTTTAAGTATCCAGCCAGGTACATTGTCAGGAGTGGATGCCTTGCGAGAGTTCACCCTCTTGAGGGATGTTCGGACATTGGTCTCTGAGAGTGAGATCCCACAGTCACCAGCTGCTGTAAAGATTTCCACAGGTGTAGTGTTATTTTCCTTTTCAAAGACCACAAGTATATACAACATATTGATGTAATTACAAAGACACAACTGTGGCTGTATTTCATTAGGATTTGAGGACACTTGGTATGTCACCAATGCTTCTTGCAAATTCCTACAGATATACCATAGAGAGCATTCTAATTGATTGCATCACCATCTGGTATGGAGGATTGGAAAATGCTGCAGAAGGCTGCAAGCTCAGGCAACTCCATCATGGGCATTAGAAACATTAAAAGCTGATGCTTAAAAAAGAAAAAAGGTGGAATGCATCATTAAGGGCCCTCATCAACCAGGACATGCCCTCTTCTCAATGCTACCATTGAGGAGATACAAGAAGCTGAAGACACACATTCAAAATATTGGGAACAACTTCACCACCACCAGATTTCTGAATGGACCATGAACCCAGGAACACTACCTCACTATTTATTTTTCTCTTTTTGCACTATGTAATTATTATATATCTGAAATTTATAATTTTTTAAACTATGTATTGCAAAGTACCACAGGCACAAAACATAATTCACAACACATTCAGAACTGCGTTTAGCTCTCACGATGGCTTTCTGTAGGATGTACCTGGTACCTGGCCCAAAACCTTGATTTTGGATCGCGGGTCTTAACCAGCACAGATCTAGGCCTCAGCAGACTGCTATTCTCCTGGTTCATTCAGAGCTTCGGGTTTGGGAAGATTTGGTCTTGATCAATACTAAGATTCCTTCTTTTAAAATAACTTAGATTATTAACTGCGTTTAAAGTTCATGGTGGAATCTGAATGAATGCCTCTAGATTCTTCGTCTAGACCTCTGGGCTACTTCCAAGGTAATTTAATCACTGTCCCTCCAGCACCTTAATCAAGGGCAATACCTAGTTAAAATTTTCCTTTCCTTCTTCACTGAAGAAAATTACTACTAACATTTAATAGAAAATATCAAAATTGTTACCCTATAATTCCTAAAAGATGAGGCATTTTACCTGAACAGTCCTTTCACTGTATATAAAGCATGAATATAAAATAAGTCTAACAATTTGTTCAGGAAATGCAAAACCAGAATTGTGCTTTTGTTTTCTTTCAAATATCCATGCCCCCAAATAATATGTATTAATTAATCTCAGTATTACACAAGTTTTGCGAAGTTATTGCTAAATGTTTGTAATTCAGAGAGACAGATGGTTAAAATACAACATATTCTCTACACTGAAACAACAGTAACAAGATCCACAAAGATTTATGCAACTCAAAGGCAGTATTAACAGACCTCCAGTTCAGATGTTCAAAGGGTTCAGAATCAAAGTCAGCCATGTGTATTATTGTATAAATATTGAAGTAAGCTGCCTGGGCTTCTCAGGCCTAGTAATACAAGTGCTAGGCTGCAACAAGCAAATGTTGACTGGAGAGCTTGTTTACAGCATAACTGGTCTCCTGCAGATTTTCAGGCTGCATTCTGCTACTGAAGTGAACCATCTTCAGAATATGATTTCAAAAGTGAAGAGAATACCAAAAACAAACACATCTGTGATTTAATGTGCACCAATGCTGATCAGGTATGAACATTACTAAAATGATAAATAACATTATCAAAAAAGTGTTTTCCAACATTTGTTTGCTTGGAATAAAATATAAACTATGTTTATCCTTTCTGGTATCTGAAAGGGTATGTGGTCATTATATTTTCATTGATGAAAAGCTAACTCATGGCAGAAACTAGCATAGCAGACAAAGCAAAACTAATCATATTTTGTCATTGAAATGACATAACATGCTATGCTGCAAAAGCTTATTAAAAATCTAATGTTTATGGCATATTACAATTACCAAGCAAGCTCCAATAGAATTGTAAATATTCTATTGAATTGCACTTGCTACCAAAAGCTTACTATTTGAACAGTTAATTTTCTTGATAAACATCTTCAATGTATGTTTTTAATTCCATTAACCTGATTTTCAATTACAATGATGCATTTACCATCAACCCCCCAAAATTAATCAGTAAATTTCAAGACCTCAGCCTCAATAGCTCCTTCTGCAACTCCATCCTCAATTTAATCACTTGCAAATCCCAGTCAGTTTAGATTGGCAACAACATCCCCTCCAGAATCACAATCAAGGTGCATTTATGCCATTATTCAGGATGTTCTTTTGATGATTTTGACTTGATTCTGCACAGGTTTTAGATTCTGGTTATTTATCCTCTCCGTTGAAGTTTCAGAAAATAACACCCTCGACTTTGGCTTACTGTTTACCACAGCATATTTAAAATTCTAACTCTTGAATGCCTAGGTATTCAAGTATTGCAAGTATTAGCTTTAACCTTCTTTCAAGCTTCTAACAGAATACCCTCAGCTCAACACACACAAAATGCTGGTGGAACACAGCAGGCCAGGTAGCATCTACAAGGAGAAGCATTGTCGACATTTCGGGCCGAGACCCTTCGTCAGGACTAACTGAAGGGAAAGATACTAAGAGATTTTAAAGTAGTGGGAGGAGGGGGAAATGCAAAATGATAGGAGAAGACCGGAGGGGTGGGATGAAGCTAAGAGCTGGAAAGGTGATTGGCGAAAGTGATACAGAGCTGTAGAAGGGAAAGGATCATGGGACAGGAGGCCTCAGGAGAAAGAAAGGGGGGGGGGGAGAGCACCAGAGGGAGATGGAGAACAGGCAGAGTAATGGGGGGAGGGAGAGGGAGGGAGAGGGAGGGAGAGGGAGGGAGAGGGAGGGAGAGGGAGGGAGAGGGAGGGAGAGGGGGGGAGAGGGGGGGAGAGGGGGGGAGAGGGGGGGAGAGGGGGGGAGAGGGGGGGAGAGGGGGGGAGAGGGGGGGAGAGGGGGGGAGAGAGGGGGAGAGAGGGGGAGAGAGGGGGAGAGAGGGGGAGAGAGGGGGAGAGAGGGGGAGAGAGGGGGAGAGAGGGGGAGAGAGGGGGAGGGGGAGAGGGGGAGACGGGGAGATGGGGGAGACGGGGAGATGGGGGAGACGGGGAGAGAGGGAGAGAGGGAGAGAGGGAGAGAGGGAGAGAGGGAGAGAGAGAGAGAGGGAGAGAGAGAGGGAGAGGGAGAGAGAGAGAAAAAAAAACAAACAATTAAATAAGTCAGGGATGAGGTAAGAAGGGGAGGAGGGACATTAACAGAAGTTAGAGAAGCCAATGTTCCTGCCATCAGGTTGGAGGCTACTCAGCCGGCATATAAGGTGCTGTTCCTCCAACCTGAATGTGGCTTCATCTTGACAGTAGAGGAGGCCATAGATAGACATATCAGAATGGGAATGGAATGTGGAATTAAAATGTGTGGCCACTGGGAGATCCTGCTTTCTCTGGTGGACTGAGCGTAGGTGTTCAGCGAAACGGTCTCCCAGACTGCGCCGGGTCTCACCAATATATAAAAGACCGTACCAGGAGCACCGGACGCAGTATACCACACCTGCTGTCTCACAGGTGAAGTGTCGCCTCATCTGGAAGGACTGTCTGGGGCCCTGAATGGTGGTGAGGGAGGAAGTGTAAAGGCAGGTGTAGCACTTGTTCCGCCTACGAGGATAAGTACCAGGAGGCAGATCGGTGGGAAGGGATGGAGTGAGCGAGTGGACAAGGGAGTTGCATAGGGAGCAATCCCTGTGGAAAGCAGAAGGGGGGGGGGGGGAGAGAACGATGTGCTTGGTAGTGGAATCCTGTTGGAGGTGGCGGAAGTTACAGAGAATAACATGTTGGACCTGGCGGCTGGTGGGGTGATAGGCCAATCACCTTTCCAGCTCTTAGCTTCATCCCACCCCCTCCGGTCTTCTCCTATTATTTTCTTTTCCCCCTCCCCCCACTACTTCCAAATCTCTTAGTATCTTTCCCTTCAGTTAGTCCTGACGAAGGGTTTCGGCCCGAAACGTCGACAGTGCTTCTTATAGATGCTGCCTGGCCTGCTGTGTTCCACCAGCATTTTGTCTGTGTTGTTTGAATTTCCAGCATCTGCAGATTTCCTCGTGTTTACCCTCAGCTCAAACTTATTTAACTATTTTTATCTGTCCTTAAAAACATAGCACAAACTTTTTATTTGCTCCAATGTTTTTGTGCTTAACTTTCTCATAAGAATGGAATAAATAAAGAGCATGTTTTAAAAAAATGAATATTGCCGCAACAATCAATTTCAAAAATAAATTCCAGGTTATATGAAAGTCATAACATAATCTATTTCAAACTATCAGTTGTACTCTGTTGTAATAGGTGAAGTTCTCTAACTGTATTTGGCAAAAGACCATTACATCCAATTTTCCTTTTAAATGCAAATTTAACAGTGTACTTTAAAAAAACTCATATACATATTTAAAATCAGTTTAATGGACATTTATCATAAAGACCACATGGAAAAGGTCAAAAACCACAACTCATCGAAGCAACTGTTCTAAACATGGCTTCTTTCAAGGATGGAACAGGAGAAATAGGTTACTCACTGCTGAAATGGAATGGGTCCAACAGCTTGCATTTTAGTGGCATTGCTAATGTCAACTTTCATCACTTTGTATTTCATGTACACCAATAACTGCATTTGACACTTTAACAAGAGGAAGTCAAGATCTATTTATTACCTAAATGGGAAATGATAGGAAATTGTAGAGTGTTTTCCACAGTAATACATACAAAATGCTGAGGGAACTCAACAAGTCGGGCAGCATCTGTGAAAAAGGGTAAACAGTCAATGTTTTGGGCCAAGACCTTTCATCAGGACTGAGAAGAAAGAGAGAAGATCCCAGAATAAAAAGGTGGGGGGGGGAGGGAAAGAGGCCAGCTGGAAGGTGATAGGTAAAACCAGGTGGATGGGAAAGGTCAAAGGCTTGAGAAGAAAGAATCTGACAGTATAGGAGAGTGGACAATAGGAGAAAGGGAAGGAGGAAGTGACCCGGGGAAGTAATAGGCAGGTAAGAAGTGAAAGATCAGAGTGGGGAATGATGGGGGGAGGTCAGTGGAATTTGTTCACCAGGAAGAGAAATTGATATTTATATCATCAGGTTGGATGGTACCCAGACAGAATACAAGGTGTTGCTCCTCCCCCCTGAGGATGGCCTCATCTTGACACAAGAGGAGGCCACAGATCGACACGCTGTAACAGGAATGGGAATCAGATTAAAATGTTGGCCAATAGGATGTCCCACTTGTGGTGGATGGTGTGGAGGTGCTCAATGAAACAGTCTTCCAATTTACGATGGGTCTCACCGATGTTGGGGCTGCCACATCGGAAGCATTAGACAAATAGATGAGTCAACTATTCGCAGGTGAAGTGTTGCCTCAACTGGAAGAACTGTTTGGGACTCTAAATTGTGTTTTCCACAATTTGCTGAAACATCAGATAGAGTGGTATGACCATTAATTTTTGACCATTTTATTGAACCATCATTCAATAAAATGATGACTGGTTTAAACTTTGGCCTCAACTACACGTTCCTTTCTGATGAAGGTGTAACACCTGGGCTTAAAGTCACAGGGAAAGGCATGATCATTAGTCTTAAGACACATTGGGATGCAGGTTTCAGCCCACAACATCATGGATGTCTCTGGGCTGTATTAATTGGATTTCTGAAGAATGAGGGATGATCTCATTGAAACATAATGTATGTTGAAAGACCTCAGTTGAGTGGATGTGGAGAAGATATTTGCCATGGTGGGAGAATCTAGGGCCGAGGACACAATCTCAGAATAGAGAAGTGTCTTTTAGGTCAGAAATAGGAAGGAATTTCTTTAGCCCAAGAGTGGTGAATCTGTGGAATTTGTTGCCACAGGCCAAATCTTTACATATATTTAAGGTAGAGATTGATAGATTCTTGATTGGTCAGGGCATGAAGGAATATGGGGAAAAGGCAGCAGATTGTAAAAGATGATGAGAAGTATTGATTGTGTGGATAGTCAGAAGCTTTTTCCCAGGGCTGAAATGGCTAACACAAGAGGGCACAGTTTTAAGGTGCTTGGATGTAGGTAAAGAGGAGACGTCAGAGGTAAGTTAGTTAGTATTTTTTTAAATGCAGAGAGTGGTGAGTAATTGGAATGGGCTGCCGGCAATGGTGATGGAGGCAGATACGATAGGGTCTTTTAAGAGACACCTGGATAGGTATATGGAGCTTAGAAAAATAGAGGGCTATGGATATCCCTAGGTAATTTCTATAGTAGGGACATTTTCGGCACAGCTTTGTGGGCCGAAGGGCCTGTACTGTGCTGCAGGCTTTCTATGCTTCTGTTTCTATTGGGACTGAGAAGAAAAATGGAGCAGTCATGATGAAATGCTAGATCAGCTTCAATGGGTCAAATGGCTTAATTCTGCTCCAATGTCTTATGGTCTCAAGGAGGAATTAAGGGTAAAATACTGTATTTAAGATTAGAATGGATGCAGCAGCCAGTTCACAGTAGCCGCAAAAGACGACATAGAAATACTAGTTAATTTGATTTTCTAAATCAGTGTTACACAAGCAGATTTTTATAAGTTTGCACTAATTGTAAATGAAATATTATTTGACAACATTTAAGGATAGTTGTTAAGTGTATAATTTTGATGTCCTGTTAATAATATTACAAATTAATAGGAAAAACAAAGCACTTCATCATTAAAAAAAAAGGGATTGTTTTCACTTTTGGGGGTGACAGACAGCTGGTGGTATCAAACTGGCTGTAAATTAAACACCCAATCAAGTTTTCCTTTCTCAAGTACTCATCAAGCAGCTGACTTACATCACCAATTTAATGCCAGTGCTGAACATTGAAATCATTCCCAATGTTTCCTGATGAGATATTAGGCCATTTTATTATAGAAACTGAGAGATAATCAATTTCATGAAATTAGATTGCAAACAGATTTTGCCATCTAGCATAACAGCACTGTGTGTACTCAACACCTTCCTTGGCTAAATAAAAATGTTCAAATCCCACAACTTGTGGTAGTTATTACATTTAAAGTGGTAAAGAGGTGAAATGAAAGCTTATTTGCCCAACTCAGAGACAAATTGATTCTTATTTGGGGGTTGAAGGTGCATAACATATAACAGAGGACCAGAACAGCAATTCACTTGTGAACCAGTACAGCCAGATCAGATAGGATTGGCTTAAAAAAAACCTGTGCAAGGAGGAAATGATTAAGTCTTTGTAAAGCCTGTCTTGGTTCAAATATTTCACATATAGTTGGCTTACACTGTTCACCTCACTGGAACGCTGCAATTGGCCTTCCACTGATGGAAAAATGACCAAAGCAGCAAGTTCTATGACAGTAACACATACAAAATAGGTTTTCATTACATTATTAAATAGAACAGCACAGCAGATCAAAAAGGATAATGTCCTCTTACCAGAATGACCAGTGATGTTAACGCCAAGAATTCTACTGAAAACCAGAGTTTCCAATTTCAATTCAACATTCAATGTAGTTTCTATTACAAGTCGCCAGTGTCCCTTTGCTTCCAATACGTTCACAGGTTTTGTAAAATACTGCATTCTTATTTTCGTATCCTCTCCACGTGAAAAAAAATTCATAAGACGATGCTCTGATGACATCACCATCAAGGCCTGTGGGTATCCAAGTCCACTGGAATGATGATTGCTCTGAAGCTGAATCTTAAAAATGTAGTGCTCCTACCAATAAATTTTAACAAACTCAAGTGCCAAATCAAATCAGGTTCCTAATCAGTGGGATTTATGTGACTTATTACATAGCCAGTTAAACTAATCTGACCTTTCTCCAAAGACCAACTCCATTACACAAAGTAGTGAGAAAAGCAGTTTATATCATAGTACACAGTACAGACACTTCGACCCAAGAAATTGTGCCGACCTTTTAACCTACTCCAAGATCAATCTAACACTTCCTTCCCATGCAGTCTTCTATTTTTCTTTTATCCACATGCCCATGAGTGTTAAAACCTACTGAAAGATCACGCTTACCCTTACCTCACGCAACCCTCCATTTTTCTATCAACCATGTGCCTATCCAAGAATTTCATAAATGTCCCTAATTAATCTGCTTCCATTGCAACTCCCCTTAGGGCATTTCATGCACCCATCATTCTGTGTAAAAAAAAAAGTACCCCTCACATCCTCCCTATACTTCTCTCCAATCACCTTAAAATTTTGTACCTTCATATCAACCATTTACACCCTGGAAAAAAGTTTTATGATGAGATCTATGCCTCTTATCTTTTGTACAATTATATCAAGACAGCTCTCAACCTTCTTCACTCAAAAGAGAAAAGTACTAGTTCGCTCAACCTGTCCTCATAAGACATGCCATAAACAGTATGGTATATACTGTGAAACATAAGACATTGTACACAAGACATATCCTATCATATACACATAATAAAACTATTTCTGGCATGGGCAAAGTAGTATTCAGGTTAACGTCCACCTTTAACTAAAAATAGATCAGTGCATAAACTGGCTTTGGACCTATATAAAAGAAAAACATTTAAAATCCAGATGCTGGAAATCTGGAAATCTAAAATAAGAACAGAAAATACTGGAAATACTCAGCAGATTGGACTACATCTATATGAAGAGATGAATTGTTAACTCTCTGTTCCCAAGATGCTAAGTATTTCTAGTGGTTTACGTTCTTATTGTAATTTATACACATTGGTTATTATGTGTGCACGCATGATCTCATTGAAAAAAGGAACAATACAAGAGAAAATATTTTTGAAAACATATAAATAAAGTTTATTTACCAAAAACACACATATGAAAAAACTGCACAAACTCCACAAGAATAACAAAATTATTGAAGGATATTTAAATTACAGAGATATGAAACTGTCAATTATTCATAGGAGTATCAATATATTCTAAAAGGTATCAAATACAATCAATTAGACACTAAGGATAATTTACAAACTTTAACACATACAAAAAAATCCTTGCTTGCTTTGGTACTTGTGCTATTAGAAATGTTGGACTTATTTCATACAATAGAGCACAAACCTTGTGCACCTTCACCTTTCCTCTAAGCAGGAATAAATTATTCATTTTCAGATGACCATTTTCATGTTTCAGAAAGAATGTTGTGCTATTTTATATCTTGCTCATTTCTGAATTTTTCTTACCTTACCTCATGTCATAAAATATTCTGCAATTTCATCCCCATATCCTCTGCCCCTCAACAGGATATTTCATATTCTAACATACGAAGAAAATAAAAGAAATAAAGCATTGGTTGCACTGTAAGTCTCAAAAAAGTTCTGTGCAAAACTACAACAGTAAAACACAATCTAAAACTACTTCCAATATAAAAGACAATTTTATTTTTAAAAAATGCAAATTCAATTCCGAAAAGTACTAAAACTTGTTCAGCACTATTGGTTCAATTCTAAATTATTCAAAACCATCTACTGTAGAATCAGATAAATGCTAATGGAAAATCAGACTACTGCAAAATTGTTTGTCAATTTACAACTTTTTGGATGTTTTCAAACCCAGACTATTATAGGAAATGCACTGAACAGAGGCAAACACTTCAATGAGGATAGGGAGTGTGAAATGCTTTAACTCCACACTTTACTCACTGCTGTGTTGTAAATCAAGCTGTGCCACTGAGAAAAAACTTAACTGCCGCAAAAACAAAAGCACCAATATTTACATACAGACTGTCACCTGCGGAAGGTGTTTACGATATGCAGCTTTAAGCCATAAAGGCCAGAAGTTGGACATTGGTTATTAAGTTATTAAGTTACCACAATCAACTCACTAAATGAATTTAGAAAGTTCTGAAGCCTTGCACAAATTTCCATCTCAGGTGCATTACCTATAGACAAGTACTTAGTTTTCACAACAATTATACTGCACATCTCAAACACTCTGACAGCAAACCAATGCATCTTTAAATATCAGAAATATCACAAATCCTATCTGATATCCAGCCGTGAAAGATAAATGTTAAAAAAGGCAAATCTAGTAAGCCACCAAATCAGTTTTCAAACAGTTCTGAATACATTTATAAGCCTGCATCTTTTATATGACAAAGTCAATAAAATTATTCTGATGAAATTTTCACAGCTGAGCAAATGATCCCTCCAGGTAATTACATCAAACATAAACAAAACAAGAAGTTACTTGAAATGAGCCTCAACTTGTCATTTTAGCATAAGACATCTTACATGTAGATGAGCAATAAAACTGGCTAGCTGATATATATTTAATGTAATGAAACAAAGTTTACTTGGTTAACCAGAAAAACAGACTCTATTGAAGGAACTCAAATTACAATTGCATCAGCAGCTCCAGTTCGAGATCCAGTTTTCTTTTGTTTTCAGGATATTACCAAGAACAACATTTTAGCCATACTACAAAAACCAAAATGGTCTCAAAATTATATTAACAAAATTCAGTGCCCACTGCCAAATATCATCACATAACCATTAGCGAATAACCAGGAATGTTACTGCTAAAACTTCTCCAATGTCACGTATTATAACGTTCTGTGAATGTCGAAATGGTGAGGAATGGAAATTTGTAGAAAGAAGAACAATAAGAAGTAAAAGATAAATCCTCATTTCCATTGAAATGTATGCTTTCATACTTCAGAAAAACAAATAGAATTCAGGTCACTTAGATCCTTTCTTCAAATAACTTCATACATTACCCAGTATCAAACTACTGTCAAGTATTAGAGGTACAAAAGATAGGGGTGGACTCTAAAGTGCTTTTGCAATCACAATTGACTTCATTAGCAAGATACCAAATTTCAGTGTACAATTTTCATCAATACAATTTTACACCAGAATCTGTTTTACTGTATCAATTCAAACAAGGAATTATGAATAAATATGCACTAACATTCATAACATTCATCACAGTTATAAGCACGTAGGGAAATAGTTTCCATGTCAGTTGTTTCAATTCTTGCCTAAGATTTTCCACATTCCATCTAATAACACACATGCAACCATATTCATAATCAACATTATAATTCACCAATCTGGCATCCTTCACTTCCCTAATAGGTTAGAAAATATGATTCATTTCATAACCAATTATCTTCATAGAAAGCAAATAGTATTTTAATATAAGGTGCAATGTGACAAAATGAAGTTTTTAAATTAATAATGGGTTGACTTCTAATAATTAAAATCAACAATAAACAAACTTAAATGGTAACTTGCCTTCAAAAGAAAGTAGCCATTTTGATTTCTTCATCTCAGTCACGAATTGCTTTAATGAAGTAAATGTTTTTACATTGTAGTGCATTTGCCATTTAAATTTGCCCTTAAGGCAATATTTCGTTCTTACTTTGTTTACTGAGTATACTTTTACTACAACTTTATTCTAAATCAGTGAAACAAATAATGGATATTACTGCCTTGGGTGGAATAAATAAATTTAGATATGCATATTCAGATCTATTGCTAGAAGATAAATGAGTAAGATTGGGTCTTTATTCAAAAATCATGCACACATGAATATAATGCGGCACAAGAAAAGAAAGGATCACTTAATCAGTTCACGCAATTAATCTCCATGATGAAAATTTTAAATTGCCCTTGAGTTTTATTCACTCTTCTTAATAGAACTGGAAGGAATAGAGTGTGATCACTTGACTTATTCTTACACACTAATCAAACTTTGATAGAACTTCACTGGAGTTAGATACATAGATCTTCTTCAGGACTTCTTCAGGTTAATTCCTCGGATGTCCGGACTGTCTTACTCAGAGAGGTTGGAGAGACTGGGCTTGTACACACTGGAATTAAGGAGATTGAGAGGGGATCTGATTGCAACATATAAGATTATTAAGGGATTGGACAAGATAGAGGCAGGAAATATGTTCCAGATGCTGGGAGAGTCCAGTACCCGAGGGCATGGTTTGAGAATAAGGGGTAGGCCATTTAGGACAGAGTTAAGGAAAAACTTCTTCTCCCAGAGAGTTGTGGGGGTGTGGAATGCACTGCCTCAGAAGGCAGTGGAGGCCAATTCTCTGGATGTTTTCAAGAAGGAGCTAGATAGGTATCTTATGGATAGGGGAATCAAGGGATATGGGGACAAGGCAGGAACCGGGTATTTTTAGTAGATGATCAGCCATGATCTCAGAATGGCGGTGGAGGCTCGAGGAGCCGAATGGTCTACTTCTGCACCTATTGTCTATCTACTTTTAAAAGACTGTGCTTGATATTTTGTTTAAAGTTGTAATCTTTAACTGCAATAAAATTGCTTACAATCTCTAATCATCATCTTCAATCTCAAAAGACAATATGCCCTCAACTTGTGTTATCTCCATAATAGACAAAGATATGTAAATTAAGATGCTCAATTTCCACGTAGCATAAATCTGGAGGCTCTCAAATTGAGGTACAGGTTGAGCACCCCTTTTCCGAAATGCCTGGGGCCAGAAGTGCTTCCATCTTTATAACCAAAAACCTTGGGGATGTGACCCAAGTCTAAATTTGAAATACAGTTACATTACATATGCAGCTTCTACATATACCCTGAAGGTAGTTTTATGTAACATTTTTAATAGCTATCACTACCTCGGCAGTCAGTGGCTGTTTGACATCGCCATCCTCCCCAACATTGAAAGTTTGTGCTTTGTCTTTGTCTTATACTTGTTCATTACACATACGCTATGTACTGATGAAGCTGTTCAGCATGTTAGATTTTCATCGGTGATAATCCTGGCCATTTAACATCATGCCTCATCTGAAATTTCTGTAACCAGCCTACTGAGTACTCAGAATTACCTTCAATATTCAGTTTGTCATGAAAGATCTTTGCTTATTTCATGATCAGCATACACTTAAGTGGTATATGTACACCAACACTGGCGAATCCACTCTTACAGTACATGTTTGAGATCTTTATATCTTTTTTGTGCAGTGTTTATTCAATTTTTCATTAATTTCTGTTCATTAGACACGTGCAGAGACTGCATTAGATATGCAGAGACTTGCACATCACCTGTGAACCTTCCCAGCACCTTGTGGAATCTTCCTTTGGTGAAGCTCAAAAAAATTTTGGATTTCAGAGTTGTTTGGATTTTGGAATTTCGAATAAGGGGCGCTCAACCTGTATATGATATTCCAATACATTGATGGACAGTGGTCACAAGCATTTATGCCTGATACTGAAATTCCATCTCTGGATTCAAAAGCTGCAATCCAGAGCCACAGGAGTTTGAAGAAACACTGTGCCAGTTGGGAAATACAATTGCCTTTGCTGCTATAACTGAAGTTTTATGGAATTTTACATCACACTTTTTTTTACTTAAAACTATTGCAAGCTAAACAAACGTTCTTGAAAAAAATGTCTACTTTTTTGAATGTCTGAACTTTGCCAGCAAACAGCAAAAGGATTCAATCTCCTTTTAAACTGGGCTCCACAACAACTCGTAATGACACTGAAGTTTTGTATGGGTTTCAAACCAAATCTCAGGGGAGTGAGTGTGTGTGTGTGTGAGTGTGTGAGTGTGTGAGTGTGTGAGTGTGTGAGTGTGTGAGTGTGTGAGTGTGTGAGTGTGTGAGTGTGTGAGTGTGTGAGTGTGTGTGTGTGTGAGTGTGTGAGTGTGTGTGTGTGTGTGTGTGTGTGTGGTGTGTGTGTTTGTGTGGTGTGTGTGTGTAGGACACTAATATACATACAAGGTAGAATCATGGAAAATATAAAATAGCTGTGCAGTATTGCTCAGTGTAACAACAAATTTCAATAGGTGCACACATCAGTTTGCTACTTTGAATGTCATAGTATTCAAAACTTGTTTAAATGGGTAGATTTACACAAACGATATCTAAAATAACCTTTTAATATTGGTACATCAAATTCAAAAAGTGGATGCTCATGCACCTAGAAATTTAAAAGTAGGCCTTAAAACAGGCAATTTAAATTCTTAGACGATTAATTTTAAAATTTCAGTTGTATTAAACATAAAACAATATAGATATGATCAATTATTTATAGTTCTTATGCATGCTATCTACAGATATGCACAAAAGTATGAACAACAATCTCAATCTCATCTGACTTGTTCGGTATCACAATGAAGGTCAGATAATTTCAATTTATTGACTGCAGGAAGGTCCTGGCTTATACTCCTCACATCCTCAACTCTGAAAGTCAGTCAAATAAGAAATAACCTGCTTTTAACTAGAACTGTTTATCGCCTCAGGATGTGTCAATATACTCTGTAGCCAAGTCATTTTGAAGCACAAGAAAAGGTGCACACACATTTGATTTGTAAACATCTAAGTTCTATAAGCAACATGATAAACATCCAAGTAACTTCTCTGAAAATGGCTTGGAAATAAATGTTAGTATAGACATTCAGAGAACATTTTTCTCTGTACCATGCCACTGCCTCTCAAATGTGGGGGAAGAGGAAGTCCTCCCTGAATTAGAACTCCTTTCACTTGAGAACATTGCTTAAGTCTCCAGGGGTGGAATGCAATGGCAGAAACTTTGAGAGATTCACAAGTTTCTAATAAAATAAGAATTCTGTTCACTAATTCAGCCCTCACCCTTAGTCTAAAACTTTGGTTTTAGACTTACTGGGCTAAGAAAATAATATCCTAGTATCTACCTTGTCAATCCTCTCAAAAGCTTCTAACTTTCTGTGTACTGAGGGATATTATGAAAAGTGGCACTCCCCTGCAGAAATCAATTCCATGCAACAATATTGCACCACCTCAAAATCAAAAGTATATTTTAAAAATCTAGCACACGTCTACCAACTTGAATTTAATTTACCTACTTGATAACATTAAATTGCAATCTCATTCACCATCATCTGTTCACTGTATTAACCACACTTTTTGATATGATATCCAACATCAAATTACATTTTTCAGAAATGATACAGGCACATTCAAGTACATGGATCAGGAAGGAAGACACGAATTAATTCCTCAGTTTTTGCCACTTAACCTTTCTATCCATATTCACTCTTACATTGTTTGTAGGCAAACTTCTCATTGGAACCACAAAGTACTTCCGAAATTATTATTATTATTATTATTATTTTTTTACAGAATTTGCACATAATTAAAATAATATTCCAGTATTTCCCCCTGTACTGACTTATGGTAGCTAATACAATCCTGATATTAAGCTGCTCTTCAGCAATAACCTGATTTTCAACTTTGGGAATGATAGTGCTACATCCATTAAATTCTGTGTTCTTCCATTACTTACACTTCTAGGAATGGTAATGAGCAAAATGAAGAATTTTGCAATGACTCAAATCAAAGCAAGACCACTTTTTTGGCATCTATCAATAATTAAAGGACATAGCCTCCTTCTATATTTTAATACCGTTAATATACTTCAGTGGTATACTGCCATTCCAAGATGAGAACACTTCTTATTTTTTCATCCATATCTCCAAACTAGGCTAATTTTTTTTCACCAACTGGTTCTCAGCTGGAATAGCAAATTTCAGTTCTGGTAATAACCTTATTACTGAGCAAGACAGAAATAATATCCTAGTATCTACCCTGTCAAACCCTCCCAAAAAGTGCCATTACCAGAACTGGAGCTATCATCTTTCACATCCAACCTACTGCAAAGGAAGTGAGAGTAGATGTGCAGACTGGACCAGTTCAGTCTGTCGAACACCCATCCAAATAAGGAACAGTCTTATACTTGACAAGACAGCATGACTTCTGATTATGGAACTGAGTTAAAAGGTATGAGTTTGGGTAGGAAGGAATGTCAGAAATCAAAAAGACTGGGACAAGAAACTTATTTCTTAAATGTTAAATAGAAAATACAATACATACTAAGAATTAGCCTATCTCGAGGCCAACAAATATTGATAATACAGAAATAGCAAACAACTAAATACACAAATGGTATAAACAAATTCATAGGCTTTAAAATATCATTTCCCTTCTCTATGTAATGCTATTCTCAATAATACTGAAGTCTACAAGTCAAATACATTTTTGCTCCCCTTTGATGACATTTAAGCATACAAAACATGGCTGTACTTGGAGGAAAAAAACACTAAATTATCCATCCCCTGGTTACCTGGGACAACAATAAAATATAATCTCTTTCATTATCATGAGAAGTTATCATTAAACAAACAATCTCTCACTTAGCTTGTCTAAAGATAACTTGTCAACACTGAAAAACCACACAGGGTCCGAAACGTCAACTGTACTCTTTCCTATAGATGCTTCCTGGTCTGCTCAGTTCCTTCAGTATTTTGTGTGTGTTACTTTAACAGCAATGCTATCCATCAAAATCCAAAATGAGGGGAAGAAAGATAAATTTGAGATTGCATTTTGTGGTGGAACAGACCTTCTAATCAGTTTGTGGAACCGAATGCACAACCAATTATATCAGGAAAATCTCAAAACAATAGAATCACGTTGGTCCCTCATTCTTGCAACAGTTTCTAGAAAGAAAATGTGATATATACTGTGTTCTCTTTCAGTTAGTCACATCCTATTGTCAACTCTGATTTTCCCTTCCTTGCTGGCTCTTGATTCTATACGAAGATCCCAAAACTCTGTTCTTTTCATTCAGAAATCCCAGGGAAGGAACACTCGGGTGAAGCAGAGGTGACAGGTGTTTGCTTAAGGCTTCATTCAACAGACTTGGTTTGGAACTGGATTTCAGAGATGGGTAATACTTGGAAACGCTTTGAGTTTTGATTGCATACAAACCTGATACGTTGAAGGACGGTTGAAGAGTACAGGACCCTAATTTAGAAGGCTGAACTTGGGTTGGGTCTCTTGAGTATCCAAGGGAGACAGTTGTAGGGCACTGCATGTATCGATAAGTAGGAGAATTACGCTGGCTGCCGGAGTTGTTGACTGCTGCTGCTCGCAGCATGGCCTGGTGCTGACGACGCTTCTCCTGTGCTCTGGTTTCTAAGTGAACAAAACACAAAAGCTACAGAGTTAATGAATTGTAATTCTACACGTAACTTTCACATGAAAAGAGTTTAAGTTGGAATACTGTAGAAATTAAAGTTATGCCATGTTTACTTACAGATACACGATGTTCTTTTCAAGTCTCTCTACAGTTTAGTTAATATTAAGGTAATATTTTACATTGATTTCATAAAATTATCATGAAGATAATTATTTAACTGTCCAGCATAACTTGTTTGTTACATAACACTGAACAATTTTTTTCATTTTAGTTTTTATATAAAGATGAACAATTCTGAAAGTCAAAAGAGCTTTATTTCGGGTAATGGAATATATGGAAGATATTCATTCTTATACAAATACAACACTACAAATACTGAATGATCAAATAGGGATTTTGTTATTAGGGTTTTGTCTTGCCTACTTTATAACTGCATTGATATGTTGGGACCAGGTTAGATCCTCAGAGATCTTGACACCCAGGACTTGAAACTGCTCACTCTCTCCACATCTGATGCCTCTAAGAGGACAGGTATGTGTTCCTTCATCTTACCCTTCTTGAAGTCCACAATCAGTTCTTTCATCTTACTGACGTTGAGTGCCAGGTTGTTGCTGTGGCACCACTCCATTAGTTGGCATATCTCACTCCTGTACGCCCTCTTGTCACCACCTGAGATTCTACCAACAACGGTTATATCGCCAGCAAATTTATAGATGGTATTTGAACTATGCCTAGCCACACAGTCATGGGTATATAGAGAGTAGAGCAGTGGGCTAAGCACACACCCCTGAGGTGCACCAGTGTTGATCATCAGCAAGGAGGAGATGTTATCACCAATCCACACAGACTGTGGTCCTCTAGTTAGGAAGTTGAGGATCCAATTGCAGAGGGAGGTACAGAGGCCCAGGTTCTGCAACTTCTCAATCAGGATTGTGGGAATGATATTAAATGCTAAGCTATAGTCAATGAACAGCATCCTGGCATAGGTGTTTGTGCTGTCCAGGCAGTCTAAAGCTGTGTGGAGAGCCAAAGTGGTTGCATCTGCTGTTGACCTGTTGTGGTGACAGGCAAATTGCAATGGGTCCAGGTCCTTGCTGAGGCAGGAGTTCAATCTAGTCACGACCAACCTCTCAAAGCATTTCATCACTGTAGATCTGAGTGTTACCGGGTGATAGTCATTAAGGCACTCGTATAATTGTTGCCTTTTTGAAGCAAGTGGGAACCCACCCGTAGCAACGAGAGGTTGAAAATAGCTTTGAATACTCCCGCCAGTTGATTGGCACAGGTTTTCAGAGCCTTACCAGGGACCTTCCACCTTGCGAGTGTTCACTCTGTTTAAAGATAGCCTACCATCAACCCCTGAGGCAGAGATCTCCCTTTCAAAGCGGGCATAGAAAGCATTGAGTTTATCTGGTAGTGAAGCATTGCAGCCATTCATGCTATTGGGTTTCGTTTTGTAGGAAGTAATGTCTTGCAAGCCCTGCTAGAGATGCCGTGCATCCGATGTCACTTCCAACCTCAATTGAAATTGTCCCTTCCCCTTGAAATAGCCCTTCGCAGATCATGCCTGGTTTTCTGGTACAGGCCTGGATCGCCAGACTTGAATGCTACAGATGTAGCACTCAGTAGACGCCATACCTCCTGGTTCACCCACAGCTTCTGGTTTGGGAATGAGCAGTATGTCTTTGTAGACACACACTCATCCACACAGGTTTTAATGAAGTCGGTAACAAATGCAGCATACTCATCCAGGTTTGAAGATGAATCCCTAAATACATTCCAGTCCACCATTTCAAAGCAGTCCTGTAGGTGCTCCTGTGCTTCTCTTGTCCATACCTCCTTGATCCTCACTACTGGTGCTGCAATCTTCAGTATCGGCCTATACTCAGGGAGTAGAAGTACAGCCAGGTGATCAGACTTCCCGAAGTGATGGTGTGAAATAGCACGGTAGGCATTCTTGATGGTGGTGTAGCAATGGTCCAGTGTGTTGTTTCCTCTGGTATTGCAAGTGATCTGCTGATGGTAATTGTTTAGTGATTTTTTCAGACTGGCCTAGTTAAAATCTCCCAAAACAATGGTGAAGGCATTAGAACGCACCGTTTTGTGCATGTTGCTCCCATCGCTCAGATCATGCAATGTCTGATTGTCATTGGCCTGAGTGGAATGTATACCGCTACCAAAATGGCCCTGGAGAACTCCCATGGTAGGTAAAAAGGACAGCACTTTACTACTAATTATTCCAGGTCTGGTGAGCAGAATTGGGACAGCACTGATATATTTGTGCACCAAGAAGAGTTGATCATGAGGCATACTCCTCCACCTCTGCTTTTGAGAGACTTCATAGATCTATCCTGATGGTGTATAGTAAACCTGTCAATCTGAATCGCTGCATCTGGTACAGAAGGGGTTAACCAGGATTCCATGAAACAAAGGACACACGCGGTAGTGACGTTCCTCTGATTCAGCACCCTCACTCTGAGATCATCAATTTTATTCGCCAGAGATAGCACTTTTGCTAGCAAGATAGTCAGTATTGGGAGTGTAAAGCCCCAATTCCTTAAATGCACTTGTAACCCCGATCTACCACCAAATTTCTTCTGTGAGCTCTTCCATCCACAGTCAATTGTTTCCGTCAGTTTTAAGCAGCGATACTTCATTTAAACTCATTCATCTTTGTTGACTGTACTGACCTTGGAAGCAGTTGTGCTTTTTAGCTGTATCAGGCTGAAATGAGAATATTTAATTATATCCATTGAGAGTATTGCTGCTACTCGAGTCGTCCCTAGGCACCCTGGAACTAAACTACAATAAAATTACAAGAAAAAATAATGTAGGAATGAATAAGTGCTTTAAATGTTCTAACCAATGCAAAGCAGTTGACTATTTTCACACCTTATTCAATGGAGAACATTTAAATTGACCAGTGATTCCTACAACAAATAGTTTACAATTGTTAATGTTATTTTATTGTTGTTCAAATAGTATCATTGTTCAACTAGCATCATTCAAATAGTATTGTTCAAATTGTTCAAATAGTATTGCAAGGAATTATACCACAGCAAATCATTTGGTCTATCTATAACTGGATCTTTGGGCCTGATTCAAGTACTCAGGAACTAAAAAGGAAGAAAAGTCTAGTCAATAAAGGTAAGGAGTTAAGTATTCATTGAAAAGTACCGGCATAGCCATGAGAAGAAGAAACTGCTAACTTTATTATCAATCTGCCAACACATAAGAAAATATAATTTTATAAAAGGCAAATTTACTACCAAGAACAAAAGATTCTCATTTACGATAATTCTGAGTTATTCCACATCATTTTATGTAATGCCAATGAGTGACTCAGTGCACTATAATCAAGAGAGAAGCAACAAACAATAACCACATACCAAACCAAATCAGCAAATGACAAGTACAATACACATATCCAAGTTGTTATTGAGTGTAATATAGTGTTCATGAAAATCTATATCTGAGATTAGTAACCTGAGTCCCAATAGGTGACATGTAATTCATTTCAAAGCACACTTTGGTGCAATAACTACATTTTTTCTGTTTATGCTAGCTTTTACATAATTATAAAACAAGAGAAATCTGCAGATGCTGGAAATCCAAGCAACACACACAAAATGCTGGAGGAACTCGACAGACCAGGCAGCGTCTATGGAAAAGAGTACAGTCGACTGTTCAAGCTTCGGCAGGACTGGAAGGGTTTCAGCCCAAAATGTCAACTGTACTCTTTTCCATAGATGCTGCCTAGCCTGCTCAATTCCTCCAGTATTTTGTGTGTGTTGCTCTCAGTAATTTTACACACTTTCATTCTGATTAAAAAATACAAGTAATTGTCTTTAATATTCTCCACTGTCAACTCTTACAACAAGATTTGTATGACAACAGCCTATATAGTACTTTAGTTATCACAGAATACAATTTTGAAGCTTTAACTAATCTCAGAGATCAAAAACATCTCTTACTGGTGAAGTATAAACCATCTTGTACCTAATTTGAGGATTCACCATGAAAGGAAGTCTAAAGCTAAAAAAAAACTGATGAGTGCTTTTATTACCAATCAATCCAAGTACATAAAAGGCCCTGAAGGATAATACTTTAAACCAAATATAATACAGAACATCAGTATCTTTTCTGCAATGCCCTGAAGTTGACTTGAAAGTAGAAAATATAGTACAGGTGTCCACCGTTTTTCAAACGTTCGCTTTACGACACCACGCTGTTACGAAAGACCTACATTAGTTACCTGTTTTCGCTAACAGAAGGTGTTTTCACTATTATGAAAAAAGGTAGCGCGTGCACCAAGCAGCCAAGCTCCTTCCCCGGAATTGCATTCTAGCCGGCATTGCTTAAACATGTGCCTGTGAGCATCTGTGCTTTATGTCGATTTACTTTGTGCATCTGTTAGCAAGGTGAGTTCTAAGGTATCAGAAAAGCCTAAAAGAGCACGTAAGGGTGTTACACTTAGCGTAAAACTACACATAATAAAGATTTTTGATTGTAGGGAACAAAGTAAGGACATAGTGAGTTTGGCTAAGGAGGCTGGGTTTGTGGAAGTTGACAAAGGTGATGTTGAAGAGGTTTTGGCATCCCATGACCAAGAACTGACAGATGAAGAGGAAAGGATAACAATTGAAACCGAACACAGTAGCGAACAGCCCGAAAGTGAAGTCATCCAGGAACTGAACGGGAAGCAATTGCATGAGATTTTCACTGCGACTGACAGCACTGCAACGATTGCAGAAAAGTATGACTTTAATTTTGAAAGGGTATATAGGTTTATGGCATATTTGCAGGATGGTTTGAGTGCTTACAAAGAACTGTATGATAGAAAAATGCACGAGGCTAAGCAGTCAAGCATACTGTCATTTTTCAAGCCTTCCACATCAGCCACAGCAGACAACGAACCTCAACCTTTGACACTGAGGCAGCCAGACATAGAAGAAGGTGACCTGCCTGCCTTGATGGAAACAGACGATGAGGAGATGACACAACAGTCTCCTCTACCCCCCACCACCCCAACCTCCGGCGACTCAGCCTAACACACCATCATTAGTGTGCTCACCGTCTTCCCAATTTCGGCAAGTGAAACTACACTGAACATACATCATTTCTGCTTTATATAGGCTATGTATTTTTATGTGTTATTTGGTATGAGTTGGCGGCTCCATAGCTTAACGGTTACTGGAAAGAGTGTTTCTGCCGAGAGCACTTGCGCCACTTGTTTCTGCCAAGAGTGCTTGCGCCAAGTGCTTTTGCTGTGAGTGCTGCCAAGAGCACATGTGTGAGATTTTCTTTACGGTGGACAGTGCTGCAATAATTAAAGAAAAGTATTCCTACTTTATATAGGCTGTGTATTTATCAGATCATTCCTGATTTTACTATATGTTACTGTGATTTTAGGTTTTATGTGTTACTTGGCATGATTTGGTAGGTTTTTTTTGGGTCTGCGAACGCTCACAAATTTTTCCCATATAAATGAATGGTAATTGCTTCTTCACTTTATGACATTCCGGCTTACAAACCATTTCATAGGAACACTCTACCTTTGAATAGCTGGAAAAACCTGTACAACTACCAGAAATTTATAAATATTTGCACTGCAAATAAATAAAAGGTTAAAAGGATTATTCAAACTGATAAAAACAAATTCACTGATCCTTTAGTGATGTGCACTGCATTTATAGATACTCTTAATGTAATTAATTTGCTCAAGAATTGTTATGGCTAATTACTACAAAGATCTTTTGAAAGTTGATAAATGTTATGTTTATAATAACTATTATGTTGGTCATTTATATGGTGTATCCTCCAGACATCAATAGTCTGTCCATCTTTCCAAGTAAAATCATCTAACACCACCTATAGGGTTTTGTTCTCTGGTGTATTGGTAGTAAAATGGAACTTCTGACTATTCACCTGATCACTAATGTTTCAAGAAACAGTTATCTTTACCCAGGTGAAAACATTCTATCCTTTTCCTTGCCAAATAATTTTAAATATTCATGATACATATAATACTTAGATTTAAAAATAAAAACATTTGAAATAAATCCAAAAAGCCATCAACATCAGTAATTTTCTGCATCAAAGGTTAACACAGCAGGCACTTCCAGTAACCACTTACAAGTACATATCAAGGGACATCTTACCTCTCACTGGACCAAGTGTTTTGTGGCCACCTTTTGGAGAATTATGATTAGATGCTGGTGTACAAATTCCTTTGGTTAGTCCAGAGCTGCAGCCAAATGTGAAACTGGGAGATGTTTTTATCTGAGGTGGATTTTGATGCACATTACTGTTTCCATGAATCCCTGTCCCATTACTCCTGGTCTTACTCAAAGAATTTTCTGAGACTGAAGATGTTATCCCACTAAGAAATGAGAACAAACAGTTTGTAGTGTACAAACAACAATAATCTGTAGTGATAAAAGTGAATTTTAAAATTACTCTTTAAAAGAGTAATCTTCAAAAGTTTACTATAATAATGCAACATTAACTTTGAATAGAGGAAACAGACAAAGGGTACTCATAACTGACTGGATAATGTCTACGTACAAAAATGCAAATTAGAAACAGCAGAAGCTAAATAACAGTTCACGGGAAAAGTATGCTGTGATCAGTGAACTCCTCTACAAATCATATTCTCATTTTTACAGAGAAGCAAAATCGAATATCAATTCCTTCGGCATTTTTTTCTAAACATGCTTAGACAACTGCTGCTAACATTTTACTTCATTTGTAAATGTAATTGCCTTGTTCAGATGATCAAATCAGACAAGAAAAAGAAATGCTTACAAGATCCTTGGGTATTAATATGTTACAAACTTGCTGCAAAACATTTAGACCCCACATCAGTAACTAACTTCCTTTGATTATATCTAGTATGATAACAAATGGCAACTACATGTAAAATAGTTAATTTCTTTAAATTATTTGTTATGCTTAAGGTGTGTAAGATGGTAGCGCATATACTCACAACGGCCACTCGGGCCAACCAAAGGAGCTTTTTCTTTGTTAGATGTGTTTTTATACATATTAAGACTATTCTCGACTCCAATAACTACATGCATAACAGGTCAACTGCATCAGTGAGCTGCTCATTGTTCAGAGTAGCAGCCATCAGGCCAGGGAAATTGAGTCAGACTACCAGGCCTAGGAATTTGAGTAAGGCCACAGGAGAAGCTAGACTGGGTTCGGAAGAGGTGACCTGGGTCCAGACCATGCTACTGCCTGCTACTTGGAGGCACCCGTGTTGGTGCCTTCAAGTTGGCGTGAAAGCAGCGTGCAGTGAAACTGTGAGTCACTGTCTTGAATGTTACTTTTGCAATTGCAAGACTCTGTTGGATACTGATTGCTGCAGGCCTGCTTCCTTTGTTTGATGAAGGGGCAGGGGCAAGGTAGCAGTGTTGCCTCAATTGTTGCAAAGACTAGGCCTCAGTTCTCTGCCTTGCATAGTAGTGCGGCATCCCAGTCCAGTTGAGGGTGGACTTTTCTGTTGGTGTTGCCCTCCAGTGTTAGATTAGTGGAATTACATGCTAGACTATCAATTTGTAGGACTTCTCAGAATCAGAATCAAGTTTATCATTGGCATGTGATGTGAAATTTGATAACTTAGCAGCAGCAGTTCATAATCTAGCAGAGAGAAAAAAATAATAATAAATAAAATAAAACATAATAGTAAATAAACAAGTAAATCAATTATGTATATGAAATAGATTTTTTTTAACGTGTAAAAACAGAAATACTGCATATTTTTAAAAAAGTGAGGTAGTATCCAAAGCTTCAATGTCCATTTAGGAATTGGATGGCAGGGGGGAAGAGCTGTTCCTGAATCGCTGAGTGTGTGCCTCCAGGCTTCTGTATCTCCTACCTCATGGTAGGAGTGAGAAAAGGGCATGCCCCGGCTGCTGTCAGGGTCTTGGACTAAAAATGTATTTTCTTGCACTATAATGTTATTTTTTTCACTCTCATCATTATTTTGAATGTTCATGTATGTTTTTGCACCTTGGCCGCAGAGGAACGCTGACTCATTTAGTTGTATCCAAAAGTGGTTTGAATGACAATTAAACTTGATTTGATTTGATTTTGATTTTGATGCTTTGTGAGATTTAAATCAAGAGTCACACAGGCATATAAAAATAGGCTTTCAGCCCACTAAATCTGTGGCAATATCGAGTATCCATCTGTACCAATCCCATTTTTAAAATTTGACCTGTGGCCTTCTATGATTGGCTATTCACATGCTCAATTACAGATACTTACAATACTGTGCAAAAGCCTTAGACACAAAAAAGCAAGGGTGCCTAAGGTTTTTACACAGTACTGCATTTGTCAATGTAGAGTGAAGAGCGAGTTTGTAAATCTGGCGGGAACAAATTATATTAGGAATAGCAAGGGTGGAGAACCATGGGAGAGGTGTGGGACTGATAGCAAAAAAGGAGTATCAGAGGAGGGGGTGAGGGTGCAGACGCATGCACCCCAGACACCAGGCAAGGTCATTTACTTCCTAACTATTAGTTTATTGATCATTACAGAAAATCTCTCTGCTGCTTCCTGGTCTCTCCCCTCTCCCTGCCCCCTTCACACCACTCTCAGTCCACTATAGAGACCCATAACAGAATCAAGTTCACACACAGAATATATATACATACATACACACACACACACAAGGCTTTTGCACTGGACTGTAAATATCATGAAATTACCTGCTCCTACCACCTAATCATCATGCTCCAAAACCTTTAATTATATTGTCTCCAGACACAAGAATCATACTCCCTAGATTCACATACATATCATCAACGTTTGTTAAAAAACAAAGCTTTCCAGCTAGGATCCCTCTGGTAGATCACAGGTCACAGGCTTCCAATCACAAAACAATATATCTAACATAACTCTAACTCCTTCTACAAGTCAATTCAATTTTAGATCCAATTTGCCAAACAGCACTGGATTCCAAAGGCTTTCACCTTTTGGGCCAGAACCCATGTGGGACCTTACCAGTCTATGTGGGCTACATCAATAGCACAGCTTTCTTCAATACACTTACTTAAGATTTCGAAGACTTTAAAACCATCACCACTTAGCACAGCCATGATCCATTATCAATCAATCCCCTCTTTCCCAGATGTAGGTTAATCTTTTTCCTCAGCAATCTTCATTAGCTTCCTGATCAAAGAAATTAGTCTCATACAAGCATGTAAGCAACTGGCCTATACCTTCTGTCTTTCAATAAAAATATCACATTTTCTGGCTTCAGTCAATCCAGCTCCATATTCTTAGTCAATGAAGATTTAAAAATTTGTTGGGACCCCAGCAATCTTCTCCCTGACAGCAGCCTGGGATAAACTTTATCAAGCCATGGGCATTGATTTGCCTTTTAATGTGCTAAAACATCCAATATGTCAATTTAGAATTCACCATCCTTCTCTCTAAATCTTCTAACTCCAATGTTCTCCTCTTCAGTGAATTTAGCTGAGAAATATTCATTTAATATCTCACACAAGTACACTTTCTCACTTCTCTCACAAATTGTCCCCTTGACCCTTAATGTGTTCTACTCTTTCCCTGGTTTACTCTTTTTTCTTTAATATACAGATAAAATACCCTGGGATTTTACTTAATCATGTCGGCAAATGGCTTTGTGGCCCTTTTCACTTCCTAAATATATTAAGTACATTAAAGTACACTTTCTAAATTCCTATTAGACATCCCGTTTTTAGTTCTCTGTACATACTATATCTCCTTCATCTTTTCCACAACATTCCTGGACATTCTGGGGCTCTTAGACTTGTTATCCTTAGATTTCAACATTAAGGAATCCTGACGTCTCACTATTTCACTTCTGAATCACTCCTACTAGTCAGATGTAGAATTATCCACCACGAGTAATTGCACTAAACCTACTTTTGCTAGAACCTGCACTATGATATTGCTCGTGGCCATATCCCAAATTCAGTACCCTAATTTCCAATCCATCCTCCATCCCTTTTTCATAACAATGTTAAAGCTTAAGAGTTCTGTTTATTATCTCCAAAATATTTTCCACCGACATCAGTAAGATTAGGTCCATCCTTTCCTCTGATTTCATGGGGCATACTTTTAAAATATCTATCTCCTGCCTTTCACATTAAGATAAACCCAGTTAAGAGCTGTAAAAATAAACTAGATAATGAAAATAACCTAAATTTTGAATCCACATTGCTGTGTTTTTTTAAACTGTATTCTTCAACTCCTTTGAATAACAATTATAGATACAGTTGTCTTAGGCTGAATAAATATTCGATGAAGATGCATAATAATTTTCAATATAAACAAAGTACTGTTTTCATTATTTGCTGGAACATGGATAACTAACTTTATAGTCATGTTATCTGGAACTTTATGCTTGACTTTAAGTTTCACTAAAATAGGTAAATTAGGCAAAAACTACTATTTCTTTAATAGCAAAGATCATTTTCTAAATGAGGAGAAAATTCAAAAATCCAAGGTACAAAGGGCTTTGGGAGCCCTCGTGCGGAACTCCTTAAAGATTAATTTTCAGGTTGAATCAATGGCAAGGAAGGCAAATGTAATGTTAGCATTCATTTAAAGGAGACTAGAATATAAATGCAAGGTTGCAATGCCAAAGCTATATAAGATACTTGTGAGGCCCCATCTGGAGTATTGTGAGCAGTTTTGAGCCCCTTATTTAAGAAAGGATGTGCTGACATTCAAAAGAGCTCAGCAGAGGTTCACGAGAATGATTCCGGGAATGAAAGGGTTATCACACAAGCACCGATTGAAGGCTCTGGGCCTGTAGTCACTGGGGAGGGGAAGGAATGGAATTTCCTTGAAACCTACCAAATGCTGAAAAGCCCAGATAGAGTGGATGTGAAGAGGTGGTTTCTTTTGCTGGGGCTGTCTAGGAGCAGACAGCACAGCTGCAAAATAGTGGGACGTCCATTTAAGACATAGATGAGGTGGAATTTCTTTAGCCAGAGGACAGTGAATCTGTAGAATTCATTGCCATGGGTGGCTGCGGAGGTCAGGTCACTCAATGTCTTTAAGGTGGAGGTTGACAGGTTCTTAATTAGTCAGGGTGTGAAAGGAGGAGGCAGGAGAATGGGGTTGAGAGGGAATTGAATCAGCCATGACGAAATGGCAGAGCAGATTGCATTGGCCCAATGGCTTAATTCTGCTCCTAGATATTACAGTCTTCATAAAAATATAGCCATTTGCACATAGCTATAAAAAGTTCATTTCAATGTTATTACTGCTAATATATCAGGACTCCCACAAACCTTAATGATGAAAAATAGCTTTAAAAAATGGTGAAAATTAGGAAAGTTACATTCAGGTCACAAACAATGAATTACCATCACAAAATATTTTGTTACCTACCTGGAACCTTTCCAAACTCTTATACCATTTCTCTTCGACATTGCTGTGCTTCTTATATTCCGAACATGCTTCAACATCCATGCTCGAAGTTTTGTGAGACAACTGTACTCTGACATAACAACTCTTGGCCAAGGATTGCAATCAGCTATATCCAAAGCTGCAATGGCTAGAGCTCTCCCTATCTGAGAAAATAAGTGGAACACAAAGCTATTCAACAGAGCAAATAATACCTTTTAGATAAAAGCCATAGCTCTCCTCCTTTCCCAGTCTCTTCAAATGGATAATTCTCATTCCATTCAAATGGCTGACCAAGCACAAGATCAGATTTACCAAGTCAAGTATCTATTCCATACTTCTGGAATCTTTGAACTTACAATTTTCTCAGTCACTCAATCCAGAAGATAAATAACTATAAGATTATTAACTAACTCTTATATTATTCAATTCTATGCCTCAGATACAGTCTATTATTTATTTGTTTCCTGGATAGTGTCATCAAGAAAATGTTGAATTCTTTCCATGAAGTTCAAAGTAAATATATTACTAAAGTACAGACATATCACTATATACTACCCTGAGATTAATTTCCTTCCAGACTTTCACAGAAGAAATACAATATAATCAATGAAAACCTACATACAAAGACTGACAAACCAACAATGTGCAAAAGACAAGCTATGCAAATACAAAGAAAAACAAATACTAATAAAATTGAGAACACGAGTTGCAGAGTCCTTGAAGCAATTCCATAGGTTGTGTTGAATGATCAGTTCAGTGTTGAGGTGAATGAAGTTTCTGAAGCATGTTGTTTGAAGGGCAATAACTGTTCCCAAACCTGCTGGCAGCAATGAGAAAAGAGCATGGCCTGGGTGGTGGGATTTTTTGATAATGGATGCCATTTTCTGGTGGCAGCGCTCTTTTTTAGATGTGCTCAGAAATGGGGAGGCCTTTTCCTGTGATGGATTAGGATGTATCCCCCACGTTTTGTAGGTTTTTCCATTCTTGGCCATTGGTGTTTCCATACCAGGCCATGATGCAACCAATCAGGATATTCTCCACTGCGCATCTATAGAAGTTCTTCAAAATTCTAGATGACATGCCAAATCTGTGCAAACTTTGAAGAAAGTAGAGGCACTACTGTGCCTTCTTTGTAATGGCACGTGTGCTGCTTCCAGGACAGATCCTCTGAAGTAGCAACACCAAGGAATTTAAAGTTATGTGCCCTCTCCACCTCCAATCCTTTAATTAAGGCTGGCTTATGGATATCCAGTTCCTACCTCCTGTAGTCAATAATCAGATGTTTGGTTTTGCTGATCTTGAGTGAAAGGTTGGTATGGTACCATTCAACCGGATTTTCAATCTCCTTCCTATATGCCAATTTGTCACCACCTTAAATTTGTACTTCAAGCTACTTTGCTGATTAGTTTTTCCTAATCACATGAACATTAACACATAAGCCATTCACTGTGGACCATTTCAGTGACATACACCTGATACCATTACCAAATATATTCTACTATTAGACAAGGAGTTTGACTTTCTCCGAGATTAAAATATCTCAGAATTTTACATCTCATATTCATTACAATCCATTTGAAAAACTGAGCTCTGACTTCCTCATTTGATCTCCGCTCAAGATGACAATCATGCAGTGTTTTCGACTGACTCACTAGTTTCCACACTTTGTTTCAGAACCCCACCTACAATTATTCCACATTCAGATATCCAAGCCAGAGATACCCAGTTAATTTATATTTTGCCAATTTAAAGTCTAATTGTTTGGAATACTGAATTACTCTGGAGCTACATCCTGGTTACAGTGTAGTTATCATTCCTTGTGCATCAAAAACAACGAGCCTATTATGGATGTTCTTTAGTTTAAGAAATTCACATGCCTTTGTTGGAGAGCTTTGGCATTACTTATTTTTAGTAGTTGAATTGACAGGACAATTTACAAAATGTTATTAGAACAGTGTCATTAAATACAAAAATCAGCCAATGCCTTTTAAAGACAATTAGAAAGCATTAACGCATTCTGTCCATGAAAACGTTTTTTGCTACTTCAAATTTGTGAAGCTTTCAGCACTCACCTTTATTATATAGTAAAGTGAGTAACTTCTAGCAAAAGTAAAACATGCCCTGTTAAGCATAAAATTACATTACTTTATTAAATTACTACTGTTTCAAGATGTATATCTGTTTGTGTAATTGCAATACTTGCCTACTACCCACTTGGGCATCCTAAATATTTAACTGAATAATTTTCCTTATCAATTAGAACAAGAAACATCTGGGCTGAAGTCAAGTACAAGTATCATGAATTAACAATGTACGTATTGTGAACTGAAAATAATGTCTTTGCCTGTATTGTGTGTAGTCTCATTTCCTTAAGTGTGTTTTTCCCCCATTTCGCTGCAATCTCCTTCAATTGTGTTAGCCCCAGGTTACATGATTTACAATAATTAACTATTCTAATTTATTCTGTCAAGTTTAAGCCTTGTGCACTTCAGCAAAGATTCTTTAATCTGATTGATTAAAGATCTTCACTGATATTTGTTCTTCTCACACCTGGCACAGCTCCTTTGTAAAGGCAACCTGTTTGAAATGAATTAAAAATACGTGATGTTGCCCACTCATCACTGCACAACAGAAAGTCTATGAAGTCTCTGGACAACTATTAAATGTTCTGGATGGAGAGGGACATTTTTCATTGAAGACCTCAAAATCCTGGTTATTCATTTATACTTTTCCAAAAAACAAATAATTATCAATGATGCTGTGTGTCTGTACTGAATGCAACTATAACTGAAATATTATCTTAAACTGCAATATTGCCAAAATCATAAATTTGTGAATACTTAAAGTACAAACTGTAAATCTGTAATTTCACATACTTGCTCAAAGACTTCTATAGTGTATTTAGGAGGAAAGGTAGGTGCTGGTGGTGGAGTTGCTCGTCCATTATCATGGCATGCAGAAGGGACTGAATTCACGTAACGGCCTGTGTTGTAATTGCATTCCAAAGTATAGCTGCTGAATAGAATACAAAAATTAAGAAGAATCGAATAGATTATGGAAACATTCTTCCGCAAGATTAATATTCAATTAAGTGGTTAAGCTGACAAATAAGAAAAACTACTATGAATTACTCAGTTTTTCTTTCATATAATACAGTACAATCAGTCTTAAGTCTATCATACAAGAACCATCTATCACAATCAAATAAGTCATAAAAAGAAAAATATACTGAGCAGCACCATAACATTCCAGATACGCTTATGCTCACAAGGCCATGCCATGATTAGAATCAATTTAACATTTAGATAAGTGGCACCATCCTCCCCAAAATTAAAGTGACAAAATTCCAAATAGCTAAACTTTACAAGTAGCTTTCAATGCAGTCCATTATGAAAAACTTGTACAAGATAATTGACTTTAAATTAAGAATGGATTTCAAAGTTTTTTCAACAGAGAAAGCAGAATATTTTATTGATTAATATATCAACTATTTGTATTTCATTATGTCCAACAGGTCAGATAATAGTATTACCAAGTTTGAAAGTAAAAGCTTTGGAAAATTTTATACACACTGAAGAAAATGTGCTCATTTTGAATATAAATATTTAGGCCAAATTGAACAGTTTTTTAAAACAACTTCAAATTTGAAAAATATAATACTTTCAGCTTTCCATGTTTGTAATGCCAGATAATGTAAACCATGCAAAATTTGGTTTCCAATCCAAATTTGGTGAATAAACAAGCTGCTAATAAAGTAAACTATAAAACTGAACATGATAAGTTTTATCAAGATTTTAAGCATTTCCAAAGAATATTTGTATCCAATCCAATTTATGAGCTCATTAAGCATCCTATCACCTGTGAATAATTCCTGTGGCTTTGTAAATTGCCACTCTGCCACTTCCTTCTTTAGACTGTCCATCCCTTTTATCTTTGGCATACATGTTTCTCTCAGAGAAATTACAAGCCGCAAAATCAAAGTGAGCTGAGTTCATGGATATCAACTTTGGAAACAACATATTCTCTACCTGTAGAGACAACAGAAACAATGCAGTTATCAAATATAATTCTAGGTTTTGTAATGGCAGCAGACTGAGACCTTGGTTTGGAAATGTTCCTAGTCATAATGAGCAAGCCTGTTAGTGAGAAAGATAAGTGTAAGCTCTTGATTCATAAGGTCCATGAGACCTTGAAGTATACAGATGTAAGCCATCAAGGAAGGTGATAACTTGTTTTCTTTTTCAAAGATGAGCAAAACCATTTTGGTTGGCAAAGTAAGCTCTTGACTGATAAGATTTTCTGAAACAAGTGAGGCCAGTTCAGTGCGAAACACAAGATCTTCCCTATATGTCTATTATTACGAAATAATTCATTTTAGAATTGTAGCTGATTGGTATGTATAGATTAGAAAATAAATAAAATAGAAATCATGTGCTTAAGTGTAAACAGTGAGCAAGCTTACTGGACTTCTGTCCTCCGACCGAATCCAGCCCAGTTGTCATAAATTGGAGTCCTCGATGAGAAGGGTGGAAAAATTGCTACGGAATTAATTATTCTGTACTTTGTTTTAGACTTGTAGCTTTGTTAATCCTTTGCATAACTTAGTAGAAGGGCGTGGGACATATTCTTTTATTAATTATTTTACACATTGCTTTAGACTTAGTGTTTTATTTCCCTTCATGTTTCTTTTTCGTTTCACTTCTACTCTAATAAAATACCCTGCAGCAACTTACGAGTGTTCCTTCTCCTTCATTGACCTAAATTCTTGTAACCTGCCTATCATTCCCTTACACACAGGCATGCAGAAAGTGCAGGAAGCCCTCTTGCTTGTTCCCTTTTCAAAATTGGTATTCTGTGTTGGACACTGTTGAGGTCAGGTCTCCCAGAAAAAAGCAGCAAAAACCTAGTTTTTGACACTATGGAAGTCTTTGCTGCATGGAAAGGAAAATTAAGGCTACAGAGTGACAGTGTTAGAGGATTCTATCAATGGTGGTGGGGAGGAGGAGTGGAGAAGAGGCAGCTACATAAACAAGATTCTAGGACAATATACTGCCTTCCTGGGGCTATAGTCAAGGTGTCAATTGCAGGGCTTTCTGAAGGAGATGGTAATGTCAACTAGTCAAAACAGAAAGTAAAATCCATGTTAGGGAAATACAAAGCTAAAATGCATTTAATTTAATGCAAAGAATCTAAATAAGATTAACTTAAAACTTTAATATCTGGGAACCATGATATTGCTGCCATCACTGAGACATGATTAAAAGATGGACAGGCCTGGCAACTCAATACCTCGGAATTCAGAATACTCAGGCAAGACAGAAGAAGTAATTATAAAAAAACTGGATTCAAAATTGGCTCGGAGGTAGGAAACAGAGGATGGTGGTTAATGGCTGTTTTTGCAGCATGGAGGCTAGTGACTCGTGTACCACAGGGGATGGAGTCTTCTCTTTACCATGTAACTGCAGCTTGACATCCTATAAAGGATGTCATCCCAGAGCTCTGTGAATATGAAGCACAGCAGTGGATCAAACTGACAGAGTTAGCACAAAAAAACCAAGAGTATTCAGTTATTCAGTTGGTAAAACAGTATATGTAGAGATACAGATAACATGTCATGTCCCTTGATCGGAGCTAGGAAAAACTACAAATAAAATATGGTGAAAGTTGCAGCAAAATAGTGAGGGATGGGGATTAGAAAATAATTATTTGTGATAATTATTTATAAAAAAACAATACTTTTAAAAATTGCAGAAGGAAACTAAGGTGGTCATTCAGAAGGAAAGGATGAATTATGAAAGGAAGCTGGCGACTAGTATCAAAGATAGATAGATATAGGACAAATACAAAACGACACTGGAGATATTGTAATGAGAGATGCAGAGATGGCAGAGAAACTGAATGCATATTTTGCATCAGTCTTCACAGTGGAAAACATCTGCAGTATACCTGACATTCAAGAGTGTCAGGAAAGTGAAGTTTGTGCAGTGAAAATTACGACTGAGCAGGTGCTCAGGAAGCTCAATGGTCTGAGGGTGGATCTCCTGGACCTGATGGAATGCACCCTAGGGTTCTGAAGGAAGTAGCTGGAGAGACTGTGGAGGCATTAATGATGATCTTTCAAGAATTGATACATTCTAGCATTGTACCATATGATAGGAAAATTGCAAATGTTGCTCTGCTATTTAAGAAGGGTGGGAGGCAGCAGAAAGGAATCTATAGACCTGCTAGCCTGACATCAGTGGTTGGGAAGTTGTTGGAATCCATTATTAGGGATGAGATTATGGATGATCTGGAAGATAGGCCAAAGCCAGCAGGGTTTCCTGAAAGGAAAATCCTGTCTGACAAACCTACCGCAATTCTTTGAGGAAATTACAAACAAGATAGACAAAGGAGATGTAGTAGACGTGGTATACTTGGGTTTTCCAGAAGGCCTTTGATAAGGTGCCACACATGAGGCTGCCTGGCAAGATAAGAGCCCATGGAATTACAGGGAAGTTACTAGCATGGGTGGAATATTGGCTGGTCGGCAGAAAACAGAGAGTGGGAATAAAGGGATCCTATTATTGATATCAATGAGACAAAGATAGTTGGAATAGCAGGTAGTGTTGAGGAAACAAAGCCTGCAGGGAAAATTAGATAGTTTAGGAGAATGGGCAAAGAAGTGGCAAGTGTGGAATTTGTTGCCATGATTGGCTGCGGAGGACAAGTCATTGGGTGCATTTAAGGTAGAGATAGATAGGTTCTTGATTAGCCAGGGCATCAAAGGGTATGAGATGAAGGCAGGGAGTGGGGATGACTGGAAGAATTGGATCAGCCCATGATTGAATGGCGGAGTATACTCGATGGGCCGAATGGCCTACTTCTGCTCCTATAGCTTATGGTCTTATTATGGTGTGGAAACCTGCTAGTTGACAGTGTGCTGAAGGCATGTGAATTACAGGTGGTTTGTCTGGAGTGGTGTGCATAAAGAAAGATGAATAACAACAGGAGACAAAAATAAAAGGATTCAAAAGCTGCCAGTAGTTCTGGGATCTCTGCACTTGACAGCATGCTTGTTGAAGCCTTGGTCACGTTTTCATTTAAACAAGTGAATTCTAGCAGAAACACGCAAAAATTTGCAGATGCTGTACATCTAAGCAACAGACACAAAATGCTGGAGGGGCTTAGAAAGCCAGGCAGCATTTATCAAGAAGAGTAAACAATCAATGTCTCAGGCCAAGACCCTTCATTAAGACCGGGAAAAAAAAGTCAGATCAAGAAGTTGTGGGTGGGGGGGGGGGGGGGGTGGAGGAAGTAATACAAGGCGGTAGGTAATAGATGAAATTGGGAAAGGGAAGGTGTGAAATAATGGAAGTAGACTGGTAAAAGACATAAAGGGGTGGAGAAGGGGAAATCTGATGGGAGGGGGTAGAAAACCATGGAAGAAAGGGAAAGGGGAGGAGTACCAGTGGAAAGGTGATGGTATGTAAGGAGATGAGGTGAAAGAGGAAAACAGGAATGAGGGAATGATGAAGTGGGGGGGGGTGGAGTAGCAATTACTGGAAACTCGAGAAGTCAATGTTCATGCCATCAGTTTAAAGACTACCCAGACGGAATAAATGGTTTTGCTCCTCCAGCTTGACCGTGGTCTCATCGCAACAGTAGAGGAGGCCATGAACTGACATGATGGAATGGGAATGGGTAGTGGAATTAAAATGTGTGGCCATCGGGAGATCCCGCTTTTTCTGGCAGCCGGAACATGGGTGCTCGGCAAAGCAGTATTTTAATCTACATTGGGTCTTACTGGTATAAAGGAGGCCAAACCAGGAGCATCAGATACAGTAGATGACCCCAACAGACTCACGGGTAAGTGTCACCTTACCTGGAAGGACTGTATGGGGCCCTAGAATGGTAGTGAG
Source organism: Hypanus sabinus (assembly GCF_030144855.1). NCBI lineage: Eukaryota > Metazoa > Chordata > Chondrichthyes > Myliobatiformes > Dasyatidae > Hypanus > Hypanus sabinus. The sequence continues at coordinate 41,275,599 of NC_082715.1, read as the reverse complement.
GGAGGAGGTGTAGGACTTGTTCCACTCACAAGGGTAAGTGCCAGAAAGGAGATCAGTGGGGAGGGATTAATGGACAAGGGAGTCACGTAGGGAGCGATCTCTGTGGAAAGTGGAAAGTGGGGGTGGGGAAGGGAAAGATGTGCTTGATGATGGGATCCCATTGGAGATGGTGCAAGTTACTGAGCATTGTGTGCTGGATGCGGAGGCTAGTGGGGTAGTAGGTGAAGACAAGAGGCACCCTATCCCTGGTGGGGTGATGGGAGGATAGGGTGATTGGAGGCATGCTTGAAATGGAAGAGTTGCAGGTCAGTGCAGCATTGATGGTGAAGGAAGGAAAGCCCCCTTTCTTTGAAAAATGGCCATCCCATTAGTTCTGGAATGAAAAGCCTCACCCTGAGGGCAGATGTGGCAGAGATAGAGGAACTGAGAGAAGCTCATGGCATTTTAACAAGTAACAGGATGGAGAAAAGGTGAAGTCCAGGTAGCAGTGGCAATCAGTGGGTTTATAAAAGATATCAGTAAACTGTCTACAGAGATAGAGACAGAGACAGATCAAGAAAAGGGAAGGAGGTGTCGAAAATGGACCAGGTAAATTTGACAGGAGGCTGGAACATGAAGGCAAAGTTGATTAAGTCGATGAGCTTAGCACGTGCAGATTCCTTCTCCAGATCTTTATCTCTTTCACCAATCAACTTCCAAAGCTCTTTACTTCAGACCTCCCCCCATCCCAGATTCACCTATCACCTACCACCTTGTACTTCTTTCTTCCCCTCCCCCACCTTCTTGCTCTGACTTCTCATCTTTTCTTCCCTATCCTGATGAAGGGTCTCAGTCCAAAATGTTGACCATTTACTCTTCTCCATATATGCTGCCTGGCCTTCTGAGTTCCTCCAGCATTTTGTGTATGTTCCTTAAGTAAATTCTAGCAGTGCCTTTCAACAATCTACTTACTGCAAACTCTTGTACATTCACATCCAAATCAATTATTTAAGTAATGAATAACAAGAAAGATGCTGGTTTTCTCTTCAGTTATATATTTTCAGATTTTTTAGCTCCTTGTTTTTAAAAAACTTTTAAACTAAAATAGTTTTCAATGATGCTAATGACAAAGACAAAGACATTCAAATAACTGTCAAAGTCTACAACATTTGGTGTCAAGGATTAGCCGGCTGAAAAAGTTTCCAGGTACACTTTTAAAGACAACAGCTCCTCAATGGACTACTCAAAGTCCTAATTCCATTCAGCTAATGTGGAGTTTGTGCACCACCCTTCTTCCTGCAGTAAATGACCAGCTCTTTTGTTTTGCTGACATTTAAGGGAAAGGTTACTGTCATAACATCCATGTCACTAGATTCTTATCTTCTTCTTGCACCGTGACTCATCATTGAGGTTTGTCTCACTGTGATAGTGTCATCTTAAAACTTGTAGATGAAGTTAGAACATAATCTGGCCATGCAGGCCTTACTTTATAGGGAGTAGAGTTAGTGGTTAAGGATGCAGTCTTATGAGGTGCCAGTGCTGAGGATAATTGTGGTGGAGGTGTTGCTGCCTGTCCTTACTGATTGTGATCTGTTAGGAGATGAATAATACTGAAGGCAGAGTTGATACTCCTTTAGGATACAGGTCTGCAAAGGACCTGCATTATGTAATTTTATTTTAATTACATTCTAAAGGGAATTAGGTTTCTATCTTTTGAACATACCTCAAGAATTCTGTATTATTAGTTTACTTGCCACTTCAGAGTACAACAGATTTGTGATGTCATTAACATTCTTTCCACCATGATCGCAGTGTGAAGCATCCACTAAAGGAAATGGCTGACATTCCTAAATGTTGGACTGAACAAAAACCCAGCTAAGGTATTAATGATGTGATAGTGAACACTACCTTTAGCCAACTATTCCAGAACAGTTACAATACTGGCAGCCAGTCTGACAAATTACCTCCCAGTTGTTCTTCAGTTAATCACCAGAAAAGTGACGGAAGCTATCATCAACTTTCAAGATCAATCCAGGACAAGCAAAAAAGAGCTAATGGAAGAATCGAAAAGTGGTAATGCTGATACTATACAAAAATCTTGCTTATAGTACTCTGTCTCATGTTGTTGCCCTTCTGAATCTAGTGTTTAGAGTTAGTGCCTAGTGCTTAAAGTTTGAGTGTTTAGAATTATAAAGAATAAAACAAGACAGTCCTTAATATTTCTGGAATTAAGAGTCAAAAATACAAGAGCCAATACTAAAGAATTGTAATACAAGAGCTTCTTTCTAGAGTTGGGGTTATGGAATCCATTGCCTAGATTTGTGATCAAAGCAAAATTAACTCCACCAAGCAAACACAGTATTTAAAAAAAATCAAATAAAGTTACCGTTGGCTCATGCATGCAATGTCCCAAGCAATCATTCAAAAACAGACAATGGAAACTAACCTGGTTACTTTCAGATGGAAGACAATTTCCATACATAAAACAACCGCGCTTTGAAGCATGTCCATGCAAGTCCACATAGTAGGCAATCCCACTCTCATGAGGAGGAATGTGCTCTGCATTTTCTGCAGAGTCAGAAGTATCAATTGCTTTCTCATTGAGTGTATCTTCACTATTCGACTTATTAATTTTCTCACAGTGTGATTCTGGAAACAACTGCTTATCATTATTTTGGCTTTGAATCAATGGACCTATTTGGTCATGGTCTTTAAAGGAAATGAGGCGGTCCACTTCACTGTTTGCAACATTCTTGAAATTTTTGCTTTTCTCCAATTCTGACAGTGAGATCTCAGAGGAAATTGAAGAGTTATTGACGGAATGATTCAAGTTTTTTGTCCATAAAGGACCATTGGACAAAAATGACGAGAACATTTTCAATTCGCAATTGTCCGAAGGCACACGATTGTTGACATGGTGATAGAGGATGACTGCACGTGCCGCATAAATTGAAGGATGCAAATGAAAATCTGGATTCATATAGAAACGATTCAGATTCACACCTCTAGAATCAGTCCTGGCAAATACAAAGCATGTCAGATTAAAACAAAGATGATTTGATTTGATTAAATTGTTAATTCAAGTCTCCATAAGACCATGAACAGAATTAGACATTCGGACCATCAAGCCTGCTCTGTCATTTTATCATGGCTGATCCCAAATCCCACTAAACCCCATACACCTGGCTCTTCGCCATATCCTTTGATGCCCTGACCAATCAGGAAACAACCAAATTCCACCTTAAATATACCCATGGACTTGGCCTCCACTGCAGTGTGTGGCAGAGCATTCACTACTCTCTGGCTAAAAAAAATTCCTCCTTACTTCTGTTCTAAAAGGTCGTCTCTCAATTTTAAGATTGTACCCTTTAGTTCTGGATAGCCCCACCACAGGAAACATCCTCTCCACATCCACTCGATCTGGTCCTTTTTCCTTTGTAGTAGCAATGGCACTCACTTCTGCTCCCTGACACTCACAGACCTCTGGAACACTGCTAGTGTCCTCCACAGTGAAGACAGATGCAAAGTACTCATTAAGTTCATCTGCCATTTCTTTGTTCCCTATTACTACCTCACCCGCATCATCTCTAGTGGTTCAGTATCAACTCTCAACTCCCTTTTACTCTTTATATAACTGAAAAAACTTCTGGTATCTGCTTTATATTATTGGCTAGTTTGCCCTCATATTTAATCTTTTCCCTCCTTATAGCTTTTTTAGTTGCCTTTTGTTGGATTTTAAAAGCTTCCCAATCATCCAATTTCCCACTCACTTTTGCTACCTTGTATGCTCTTTCCTTGGCTTTGATGCAGTCCTTAACCTCCCTTGCCAACCATGGTTGCCTGCCCCTGCCATTTGAGAACAACTTCTTCTGTGGGACCTATCTATCCTGCGCCTCATGAGCTATTCCTTGAAACTTCAGCCATCTCTGTTCTACTGTCATTCACACCAGTATCCTCTTCCAATCCATCTGAGCAAGCTTTCTCTCACATCTCTGTAATTCCCTTTATTCTATTGTGATACCGATATATGTGACTCATGCTTCTCCCTCTCAAGCTGCAGTATGAATTCAATTATATTGTGATCACTGTCTCCAAGGGTTCCTTTCCAATAACTTCTCTAATAAGATTTGGGTTACTACACATAGCCAATCTAACATTTTTCCCATGTAGGCTCAAGCACAAACTTTCAACAAAAGCTTCGAAAGCTTTCAACAAGTTCCGTCTTGCAATCTGACACCAACCTGATTTTCCCAATCTCCCATTACAATTGTGTCATCATCTTTATTACATGCCTTTACCAGCTTCCTTTGCAATCTCAACCCCACATCTTGGCTATTTGGAGGCCTATATTTTTTTTTCCATTATATTTTTTTAACCCTTGCAGCTTAACTCCACACACCATGATTCAACAATTTCTGATGCTATGTCACCCCTTCCTAAAGATGTAATTCCATCTCTTACCAACAAAGCAGTACAGTGACTATGCCCTCCTGCCTGTCCTTTCAATACAACACATATCCTTTGATGTTAAGCTCCCAACTACAGCCTTCTTTCAGCCATGACTCAGTGATGCCCACAATGTAATACTGAGCAATCTCTAATTGCACCACGAGTTTGCCCTCCTAATTCCAAATGCTGTGCACATTTAAATACAGCATCTTCAGTCCTACATTCTTTGCCCTTCTGAATTTTGCCTCTATGGTACAATTTCACTCTTTGCTCTGTCTGCATTTGTACCCAATCATTAGCTTGTCCTTCCTTACATTCATGTTACATCCATCATCTACTTGTAAACCTGCTGGCTAATACTCAGCTCAATCATACCGGTTCCCAGCATAATACAGATTAGCCAACAGAATGAAAGGAAACAAATTAATTATAGACTTTGCTTTAATGCTTCAGCAATTAAATATTTACTAGCTTACCGATAATGTCCCCTCACTACACCATCTGGATTCAACATGGGTATAAGTTTAAAGACATACATTCGCCTCAACATCCGGGCACGAAGATCATCAGCTCGCAAAATAAATTCCAGAAAACCATTGAACACAAAACTGGAGGGAGTTTCACCAGGATGCACACGACTGCTGAGGAAAAATACCTAAAATAGAAGACAACCACTTTATATTTGTCAATTTATCAAATATGTTCTAGATGCATATAATTTGAAGCAACAACTGACAAATATAAAATAACTCCAGAACAGTGAACATTTGTTCACTTATTAACAAATTCTAAGTTATAGCATTGCTAATTCTGAACATTAATCATCAACACCCAATGTACACCACTCAGGGGACTGGTTAAGAGAGATTTTAAAAGTTTAAAAAAAAATAGAGTTGGAGAGAAAACACTTTAAACTGCACTTGTCTGTACCCAATTCTCTATTTCTTCTTGTTTACATTTCCTGTTTAGTGTTGCCTTCATATGTTGAACAGATATCCTGAAACCTCTATCCCCAGGAATTGCTGCATTTGTAAGTCTGTCAGTCTCAGAATATGAAGCCCCAAGTACGTACAACGTGCTAATTCTAGGCAATTACAAAATGGGCAAGAATAAAGATAGAGTAAGCAGAGGCTATAATTTTACTTTCAAATTATTAATGGTAACTAAATCAAACAATTTATCATCTATTGTAGTAAACAGAACTGTAGTAATGTACATGAATTGATGTACCTCAATTAGCTAATTAGCCAATCAATAATACTTGGCAGCAGCCGGTAAAAGTAATTAAGATCAGTTGTCTGTGTTGCTTGGATTTCGAGCATCTGCAGATTTTCTTGTGTAGGGTCATTTCTGAGGGTTGAGGTGAAGTGGAGGAGTAAATAGCCCAGATGTCGGGACAGCAACTCCTTATGTTTAAAAAAAAGGCTTCACATTGAAGAAATAAGTAATGTTCTGGGTGCAGCTATGCTGAACGGAAGAGAACTACTGAGGCTTTGGTTAGGGAGGCTAAGGTGTGAATCATGTTCAGGTAAGGTTCAGGATGTAGGATATCAGGGAGACCTCCAATGTTCCTGATGATAAAACCTACAAAAAGTGCACCTGGCTGCAGCTCCTTAGAGAACTGGAGATGGATGAACTGTGTATCATTTGGAAGGCTTTGGCAATGCCATAGGAAATCTAAACAGGAAGAAATAGAGAATTGGGTTTAAAGTGTTTTCTCTCCAACTCTATTTTTTTTTACTTTTAAAATCTCCCTTAACCAGTCCCCCTGAGTGGTGTGCATTGGGTGTTGATGATTAATGTAATTATACTGCTTTAGCTAATGTTGGGAGTATGACCTACAAGGGGAAAGCCAGTGGTCAGGTAGTCACACCTAGGTTGCAAGTAAGTGGCTGACAATCAGGGGAGAGAAAAGGAATAGGCATTCAGTGTGGGGCACCCCTATGGCTGTTACCCTCAATAATTATACTGCTTTGGCTAATGTTGGGAGTATGACCTACAAGGGAAAAGCCAGTGGTCAAGTTACTGGCACTGAATCTGGCTCTGTGGCTCAGAAAGTAAGGAGCATAAGACGGTTTTGTTTCAAACTCAAGTCTTTGAGCATTTTGCCCATCTTATGGACAAAAAAACCTTATGGACCACTTAAGGAGTAGACTGTAATAGAGGATTCATTGGTTATGGGAACAGACAAGCAGATTCTGTGGATGAGGACAAGTTTCCTGGATGGTATGTTAGTTCCCTGGTGTTGGGGTTAGATGTCTCTGATTAAGGTCACAGCATTCTTAACAGAAAGGGTGAGCATCCAGAGGTCCTGGTATATGTTGCTACCCACAATATAAATTGGAAAAGGGATGAACCCAGAATTGTGAATATGGGGTAGAAAATAAAAAACATGACCTCAAGGGTTTGGAAAACCTAGGATGATATGGCAGATGAATATGAAACTAAAGAGCAGGTGCAGGGAGCAGGATTTCAGATATGTGGGTCATTGGGGATATCTTCTGGCAAAGATGTGATCGGTACAAAAGGGATGGCTTGCACATGGACTCTGGAGGGACCAACATCCTTGCAGGCAGGTTTGCTAGAACTGTTGGGAAGGGTTCAAACTAAGTTGCCAGGGGCATGGGAACCACAGTGTTAAATCAGATGATGGAGAAGTTGATGTAAAGATAATTTGCAACATAATTTAGAACATAAATTGGAAATAGATTTTCTCAGGAAGATACAGAACAGAAATCTGAGGTTGTTTAGGAAACACTTAGGAGGAGTTCTGGATATGTTTACTCACTGAGACAGGGAAAGGATAGTATGGTGAAGGAACCATGGTCAAGATGCAGAACATTTAGTCAAGAGGAAGAAGGAAGCATACTTTAAGATTAAGGAAATAAAAATCAGATAAAGCCCCAAGGTAGTCAGAAAGAAGCTTAAAAAGGGATTCACAGCTGGAAGGGGACATGAGAAAACCTTGGTAGGTAGCACTGAGGAAAATACCAAGGTGTTTTACAAGTATAAGAAAAACAGGATGATAACTAGAGGAAGGATAGGACTGCTCAGGGATAAAGGGGTAAACATTCCTGAAGGTAGGGGACGTCCCTTACTTCAGTGCTCACTAGCCTTTCTAGTTGGTTGTTGTACGTGCACATTGTCCCAGGGCAGCAAGTCCCTTTAATCTACAATTATATTCAACCATTCAAAATGCGATAATATATTTATTATGTTTATTTTCAAGCCACTATCAAGTCTTCCAATCAAGCTAGTGTCTGAATTGTAACCATAAAGCCCAAATTCTTACGTGGTTTCTTTTGAAATGATTTTAAAAATACCTTCCACTAAAGTAGAGAAAAGGGAATCCAATCGGCAATAATTTAAAAATTGCTAGTTTCCCACATATACTACACCATTTTCTACTATTGTTTCTAACTGACCTATCGTTCTATTCAATATTATTCCTCCTCTCTTGAATGGATATGTATCCACTGAGTAATAAAGTCAAATTCCAAATTATATGGAATTCTAGGTTTGATTTTTGATCTCCATCTACCAGCACTGAAGCCACCTTCTTAATCAATGGGATGTTGGTTACAAGGTAAACATGCATTATTCACATTCATTTATGGAGTTATTAGAGTACTAATCTTTTGCATGCTAATTTCTTGAAATATCTCATTGACACTAAACCCATGCTTCCCCAATGCTTCTAGAATTTTGCTGCATCTTCTACCATAGAAGTTTTCAACTCTGCTATATTCTACCATTTTAATTTTTCCATTCACAGCTTATAAGTGATCCATGTTCATTTCTACAAATGGTAGGAAATCATGAACAAAAGGCCAAGATTTTAGAAGTTTGGGCCAGATCATTTGGGAATGAAATCAGGAAGTAATTATCACAAAGAATGTCAGCAGCTTGGAATTTTCTCTTTAAAAATAGCATGGAGGCTGAGTAAATTGAATTTCTTCAGCAGTTCTTAGTAAGGAACATAAGACCATAGACATAAGAGCAGAATTAGGTAATTTGGCCCACCAAGTCTGCTCCACCATTCAATCACGGTTGATCCTTTTTACTCTTTCTTAGCCCCACACGCCGGCATTCTCCCAGTAATGTTTGATGCCATGTCCAATCAAGAACCTATCAAGCTCTGCCTTAAATAAACCCAATGACCTGGCCTCCACAGCCACAAAAGCATAACCTGTAATAGTGCAAAAAAATCGTCCACCTTATTTTTTGTACCCCGTGCATTGAGATCTAACACTTTGAGTACTGTACTTGCTACCCTTTTTGATTCTGCATCACTGATACTCACGCTGCTGGCTGCAATTTTGTCCTATCATCTGCTTAACCCTGACAGTCTGACTGCATGCTATCTTTGCTTTTTTAAAAAAATCATTGTCCTATCCTGAGTCCCTTCACTACAGTTCCCACCTCCCTGCCAAATTGTTTAAAACCTCCCCAACTACTCTAACAAACCAGCCATCAGGTTCAGGTACAAGTTATACCTCCCCCAGAAGAGATCCCAATGATCTAAGAACTGAAGCCCTGCCCTCTGCACCAGCTTCTTAGCCACACATTAATCTGCCAAATCATCCTGTTCCTACCCTCACTGGTGTATGGCACAGGCAGCAATCCAGAAATTACAACCCTGGAGGTCCTACTCAGCTTTCTGCCTAGCTCTCTAAATTCTCTTTTCAGGGCCACTTTGCTTTTCCTTCCCATGTCATTGATACCAATAAGTACCAAGACATCTGGCTGCTCTCCCTCCCCCTCCAAAATGCTGAGAACATGATCTGAGATGTCCCTGACCCTGGCACCTGGAAGGCAACATATCACTCAAGTGTTCCATTCACGTCGACAGAATCTGCTGTCTGTTCTCCTGACTATTGAGTTCATGAATCAAGGTGGCTCAAGTTCCAAAGAATTTGTGATTTAAAACAATGATGGGGAATCTAATGGCTTGCAAATTATCCTTTAGCCACAGTGCAAATAAACTAGAGAAAGAAATTTATTAGAATTTTGACTGTTGTAAGAATGCGTAAGAGAAAAGCTCTTAAAACATTCTTCTTCCTCTGAGACAAGGAGATTGTAAAGAAGCAAAAGGGCAATTTCATGGAGGATTTCAAATCTTTGGCAATAAGGCAAATAAGACAATCTCCTTGCATCAGCAAGGCAGATGAGGCTGAGTTCAGGGCTACGGTGGGAAACTTTGTCACATGGTGCGAGTGTCAGATACCCTGAGCCAATAGGCTGGTCCTGGACTTATTTCCACTTGGAATGATTAACATTATTACTTAATTATTTATGGTTTTACATTGCTATATTTCTTCACTATTCTTGGTTGGTGCAGCTGTAACGAAACCCAATGTCCCCTCAGGATCAATAAAGTATGTCTGTCTATTATCCTGGATGTCAACATTTCAGAGTATCTATTAATGTAATCCTGAAGAAGGCACAGAAGCAGCTAATACTTCATCAGGATTTTAAGGAGATTTGATATGGCATCAAAGACTCCAGCAAATTTCAACAGATGTATGGTAGAGAATGGTGTAGGGCTGATTGCATTACAGCCTAGTATGGAGGCTGCAAAGCACAGGATTAAAAGATAATGCAGAGGGTTGTAGACTCAGCCTACTCCATCCTGGTCACAAGCTTCCCCACTGTCAAGGACATCTTCAAAAGATGGTGCCTCAAGGTGGCAGGATTCATCAATAAGGACCCTCACCATTTGGGTCATACCCACTTCTAGGTCTGTGAGATTCATAAAAACTGGTTGCGTTGATGATAAAGTCTAACCTATTGGCTAATCCTGACAACCTGCTGAAATATTTGCATGATTCTTTACCTCATTGAAACTTGATACGTTTCAGATAGCTGGAGAGATGAGCAGTTGAGTTCTTAAAAAAAAAAATAAGATCTAACAATTACTCATTCGGATTAAAAATAAGATCTAACAATTACTCATTCGGATTAAAAACAGTTTATGTAATGATACATAATTTACAAGTCAATAAATAAAAAGCAATATTACACAAAAGTCTTCATAAAATGAGTTCGACTATTTTCTTACTTGTTTTCCAGAGAACAGATGTGGCCGAGAAATGGAATGGTCTGGAAAAAGATTTTCCAGTCTTGGTTCACATTCAACCATCATTCCATGGCATGAAGAAATTGTGATGAGGTCAACACATAGATTGTCCAGAGAGTAACACAGAGGCTCACGGTGATAATAAATAGTATCATCAGGGCTGAAAATATTGTTATGACAAGTTAATTTCTTCACAAAATTAAACCGCTTTAAAAGGCACACAATGTCAAAAGAAAGCAATGGTCAATTCAAATTACTTGTCAATTTACAGAGATATGGATAAAGAGACTCCACTGTAGAACTTAAGGAGAACTTCAAATTCTGGCCTGTTCTGGCAAATTCTGGCAAATTGTGGTAGCTTTGTAACACAATGGACATCAGCACAAGAAATACCATTAAGAGTTATACAAGTTAAACATACAGAAAAAAAAATGGTGCCATAATAGGTTACAACAGCTACAACCACAGAAACAGGAGCTGGCCATTTCAGCTTAGGAATACCTTACACTAGACAGATATATTGTCGATCTTTTACAATGGTCCATATGTCTACCCTTTCCTCAAAAATCATTTGCAATACCTTCGGCGAAGTGTTTTGCACAGTAAACATTCGGAAGATTTTAAACTGATTGATGCTTAAATCTTCAGCTGCATACATTGGAACTTTTGAAAATTTTAAGAGATTCTGCTTATTTATTCACCTCCAGGGTCCTGATTGTAACCCTTTAAGACTTAACATGAATTTAAAACTTGAAATTTTAGTTTTAACTCTTAAAAGAAAATTATTAACATCAATTCTAATTATCTGTGCTGTCCAAATTGTTTTTCCAATTCACACACATTTTAAAAGATACAAAGACTTGGGAACAGATGTGAATGTATAAAAAAATTGCAATAGCACATCTTTCAATAAAGCCCTACATATTACTTAGGTAACAGGGTTAGCAACAGATAGAGGCTGAGACACTATTTTTCAGGAAAATCTTCAAGAAAATGCTGGGTCACGACCATTTTGCATTTTAGCAATTGCTATTTCCCTCTATGACCTTGATCATTCTGGACTTGAGCTGCTACCCTGACATGCTCCATCACAACTCTTGCCTGTTTGCATTTATTTTTCCTAGAAGTACAGAGCTAGCATCTGCATCTGACAGGTGCTTGGCAGGGTCAACAAATGAATAGGACTGCTACTTCTATGCCAGCCCTTAATGGTGTGCAATCATCGAGACGCTCACTTCAGAGAACAATTTCACCACAAGGTTCTATGATTGTACAGTGATCATCAGCTATGTAATTATTGATATCCAACATGTCTTGGACTTACAATTTTTATTTTGTATATGCAGTAAATCATTGAGTTACAAATGCCCAACACCCATGGGCTCTTGCTAGAACTATCAGCCAGCATGACTTGGCCTAATATATCCTCTGAAGTTCACACCTAAAATATCCTCTGAAGTTCACACCAATTCCCCAACAAGTATTTGATGCTTCTATCAAAATAACAACTTCTACATTTTGACTGGATATGCACATATTATTAATTTCATACTGGCATCACTCAACTTATATCCATCCCTTGGCATAAAGCTACAAATGTTAAATTTTATCTTGGCCATAATAAAAAACAATACTACAAATTTATTATAATACAATACTGGCAACATAAATCTGACAATATTTAACCTGATTTCAGCATGAATACTAGGTACTGTAAATTAAATTTCAATTATAAATCCAATCAAATAATATAGATCACTCTACAGTCAAAAAAAGTTGACTCAAATTTTTTCCAAGAGATTCTTTGTAGAAATTCAAAAGGACAAGTTGGTCCAAGGGGCCTGTTTCCATGCTGCATGACCACAGCTCTAAAAAAACTATACCATTTGTAATTTCATTGTAAATTTCATAATTAAAACTCATCTTTCACAACTGCTTAGTCAGTAGCAAAACTGTAGTCACCTAATTCATATGCATTTTCGTATTATGCAACAAATTGCTAAGTTATGCAACAAGCCCAATGATAATCATAACTTACAGATGGGAAGTGCTATTTTGGATTGGTAAGACTTATTCCAAAGACAGCTACATACTTTCTACCACTACGTCAAGAAATAATAGTTGATTTCTTTCCCTCTATTCATTTTAAATCCATATTGTCCAGATCCCACTTGATTTGCATAACCAAGACTGAACCACTGCTTATTCAGTTATTCATCCCACTTAAGCATTTATTATTTAGAATCACTGGTCTTGATTTTGATAACAAGTCAAAACAAAAGTCTGCAAGTTCTAGTTACTGAACATCCCAGTACTCCGAAGTGAAAGGGGAACATTTTGTCTATTAGCAAGATAATTGTCAGCACCTAACTAGAGTAACAAGTTTAACCAAACTTCTACAATTTCAGAACATCATAGAATACTTCACAGTTAATTCTTACTTTTAAAATGTAATATTTGTAACTGAGCTAGTACAGAAAAAAGAGCATTAAAATAGCAACCCACTTGTTTGGTGATAACCTGATATCACCAAGTTCAACCTCTCATTCAAAAAAAGGTATTTCAGACATGACCTCTGTATTTTGCTAGTGCCATCCTGGATTGTGCATTAAAATCACTCAAGAAGGACTTGACTATGAATTTCGCCATATAGATAGGAACATTACCACTGAACCAAAACTATCACTGATAGGCAAGACTAAGAAAAATAGTAAGGAAACAAAATTTACCCAAGAGATTCTGGTTGGATTTTTTGTCTAAAATGTGAAAAATATCATCTTTAATTTGGAACAGAACCTATAAACAGGTTAAAAATCACAAGCAAGACTGAGCAAAACACAATGATTCTTTCCTGTTCCTCTCACAAACTTCAAGTCTCAGCTATTGACTGGAACAGACCTTTAATGTAAGTTTAGTTTTTCTACAGACTTAAAGACAGTCTGGACATTAATTAATTGAATACACATTCCTAAAGCTGAAAGACAATAGTATATTCCTACTCATCAAATCCAAACAGTAATAAAACATTCAATTATGGATTATGCAACTGATTTTCCAACAGAATAATTGCATTTTCATGTAAATCATTTGGAAGACTAATTGCACTAAGAATAATCTGTTGGTACTAAGATTGTACAGTACCTGTTTATAGTCAGCCGTTTACAATATTCAAATCTTTCATCCAGTTGTATCAACATTTCCTGACATTCAGCATATGTGAATGGAAAACAAAATGCAAAGTAGGTAGTTGCTCCACGGTATTCAAGAAAGCGATGCATGAAAGAGAGAATAAATTGGTTTTCCACCATCTGAATTGAAAGAAAATGGAGAGAAATAAAGGAATAAGAAAACAAAATTGGCATCTTCTATGTAGATGAATTGCACCAATTCAAATATCAAATAGAAACAAGTTGATTAGCAATATCTGTTGTTACGTACCCCGTAACTGGGTGTCTTACCAGCAAAGACAGAAGTATCTGTTGGAGTCTGGTGGTACTATTTTCAACAGTATTTATTAATAAAATATACAAATCAATATCAATACAAATATACAGATAATACACATTAGCAATACTAAGCCTAAAAGTGTGGGTATAATAATAATCAATAATAAACAAGCTCTATCATTGTCTAGGGGATAATGAATTGTCACATGGAAATATAAAGTTCAGTTCTGTTCATGCAGGCTGAGGTAGTTGTTGGTCGATGTGTTGTAATTCTTGGAGAGAGAGAGAGAGAGAGAGAGAGTGCGATCAAACAGTGACAGCTATTGTCTTGCAAACCTTCCTTTACGATCTTGATCTGTCGATGTGTTTTTGTGGCCATTCAAGCATGACCCATCTCACCTTTAGCTAGACCATTCTTCCGTGGTGGATTCGTCACCCAGGCAAGGGTGGACACACACACAAGCCCCCACCGGCCTTGCTATAAACACTGTGAATTAAAGTTGACCGATCCTTCGTTCGGTCTCCAATGCCCCACACTTTCTCATGGGTTTCTGATGCTCACTAGTGTTTCTCCTGGTGCGTCTCGGTGTGTCTGAGGGGTGTCACCCCAGACCTCACGTTTATCCCCACTCACGGGATCTCAGGTGTCAATCAGTTTTGAATGGCTTAGCCCATCAAACCAACCCACTCCGGCTGTCCACTGAGGAATTTTAATAAACAGAATAGTACCAAGTAAACAGCCCTCTCCAGAGCCGCAAGTCTTACAGGAGTCATAATATGGTCTCTCTCTCCCAGGGTTTTCAGCAGCAGATGTTCCAATTTGTTTTGTTCTTATCTGTGTCTCTCTCTCATGAGCAGCGTGGTAACAGTAACAGTTTGTGATTCTCCCAGGGGAGGGGACATGGGCAACTCTGCACCCTTCTGCCCATCAGAGCTGTTCATCCTTCGTAACACTGTCGTAACTTTTAATTAGAGGTGAGTTAGCACAAACACTGACCCTGCTCATCTCATAACTCCAACCTTGGGATTGATTAAAGAAAATTTGTTTCATATAATCTAATGAAACAATCATGCAAAGATCCTTCAAATGTATATACTTAATTAGAAAAGATGAACTCTTTTTGAAGAGGCATTAAAAACAAATAAGCTTATGCTGAAAAGCTAACTCTGTTTCCCCCTTCTCAGATTCTTCCTGGTTTACTCCATATAGTATTGTTTAAATTGTATTAAATTGTTAATTTACTCATCAACTTCTCAGCAATTTAAATTACAACAAAGGGAGGCAATTTTTAGTGACCAGCATTAACACCAAATTTGAAATAGATTGTTTCTTTCCTTCAGGCACTAAATTGTTCCACATTTAAAAAAGACACTTAGCAAACTTTTATTCCCATCTGTTCAAGAACAGCCAATGAATTACCTGCAATATTTTCTCTCCTGTTAATTCACAGTGTCCTTTGGGAATCACCTGGGCCATTTCCTATTTTTCATAAATATACTACCTCTATATTTACCAAGAATGTCCACTTCAAACTCTAACACTATCCAGCTTCACTCCTGCGACAGCTCCTTTCTTGTTCAAACTTTGTCAAGATCACAAACTTGACTATTTTGAGGCATCAATTAATGGATTCAATCCATCAACCTGGAGTTACCTATTTTCTTGCCCCATCTAAACATTTAATCTACCATGCAGTTGGTGACCTATTTGCTAAGTTGAATACCTCAAATTTAAAAATCTCATTCCAGTTTTCAAACGCCACACAAAATCACAGCCCCGTCTTCATATCTTCCACCAGGCACTACAGTATTGCAGCAGTTAGCATGACACTATTCCAACTTGAAGTGTAGGAGTTTGGGGTTCAAAGCCAGCATCCTGACCCTCATGACAAGTTACCATAACCCATAATAAATGCACAACACAAAGTACAATACAGACAGACAGAATTAGATACATGGCTCCTACTTACTAGCGCTAAATATTACACACTAATAATTACAACTACACACAACAAAAATAGAAGAAATGAAATTTTCAAGGATAAACACCTTAACATTGATGCAAATAATCTTTTTTTTCTCTTCTTCAGGTCAAGTCATGTAACAGGTATCTAGGTCTGAGGTTACCAGCATTTAGTCCAATATAGAGTGATCTTTACCACCAGTAAGTAAGTCAATTAAAAGTCATGAAGCTTCTAGAATCAGATTTAATATCACTGTCATGAGATTTGTTAACTTAGCAGCAGCAGTACAGTCCAATATATTATAATATAGAAAAACGTAAGTGAAACAAAAAAAAATATATATATACACACAGCTAAATTTTAAAATTAGTGCAGAAACAGAAATAATAAAATGAGTTAGTGTTCATGGGTTCAATGTCCATTTAGGAATCAGATGGCAGAGGGAAAGAAGCTGTTCCTGAATTGCTTAGTGTGTGCCTTCAGGCTTCCAGACCTCCTTCCTGCTGGTAACAATGAGAAGAGGGCATGTCCTAGATGATGGGGGTCCTTAATGGTGGACGCCACCTTTCTAAATCACCACTTCCTGCAGACGTCCTGGATACTATTGAGGCTAGTACCCAAGATGGAGCTAATTTCTATAACTTTCTGTAGCTTCTTTTGATCCTAGCAGTTGTCCCCTGCCTTCTTTCGGCCCCTCCACCCCCTAATACCAGACGGTGAGAGCTGAAGCTCCTCAAATCTCTGCCTCCTGTAGAAGACAGATCTTGGTCTTAGGCCCGTCCAGACAGCTGGTCTTGGTCTTGATGCACACCTGTCGTACACATCCTCTTCTTTTTGGAAAGACCTGAATGATTATTCTGATGATCCATGAATTGTGAGGTACTGTCTGATCAACTAAAATAAGTCTCTTGGGAGGAAATTGCCCTTTATACATGACCATTTCTGATGTTCCTGTAACTGTGGTAAGTAGTTCTTGACCCACCATTTCCAAAACAAGTTTGACATGTATTGGACCTGCTTCCATCATTAACAAGCATAAATTTCCTCCTTTTGGAAATTCTTTAGGTCTTCAGAAGCAACAGAAGGTGAGAGTTAATGCTTCCAAATCACTGGGAAACACTAATCAATCCTTAGTAATTGGATGGCCATTGATAAGCCTTTACTTCATGAAGGACTGTGTGGAAAACTTCTTCATCAAGGTTCTGTACCTTCATGAGGGAAACAGAGAACCATTCCCACATGACTGATCAACCTGTGATGTGAACAAGCCAGGGGGTTAAAAATCCACTTAATTCCTTTCTGAAGGAGGGCATCACTGATCCATGAATGGTTCCACTTCTCAGTGGCTTCTCTCAACATCTCCATCTCGTTGACAATTAACACTGGCACTCCACAAGGAGGCGCGCTTCACTCACTGCTCTACTCTCTCTACAGCCATTACTGTGTAGCTAAGCATAGCTCAAACAGCACCTATAAATTTGCTGATGAGACAACCATTGCTGGCAGAATTTCAGATTGTGAGAAAGGGCATACCAGTTAGTTGAGTAGTGACTCAGCATCAAACTTGCACTCAACACCAGCGAGACCATAATTGTAGATCTCAGGAAGGGCAGGACAAGGAAACACAATACACAAAAAATGCTGGTGGAACACAGCAGGCCAGGCAGCATCTATAGGGAGAAGCACTGTCAACGTTTCGGGCCAAGACCCTTCATCAGGACTAACCGAAAGGAAAGATAGTAAGAGATTTGAAAGTAGTGGGGGGAGGGGGAAATGCAAAATGATAGGAGAAGACTGGAGGGGGCGGGATGAAGCTAAGAGCTGGAAAGGTGATTGGCGAAAGTGATACAGAGCTGGAGAAGGGAAAGGATCATGGAACGGGAGGCCTTGGGAGAAAGAAAGGAGGTAGGGGAGCACCAGAGGGAGATGGAGAACAGGCAAACAACTAAATATATCAGGGATGGGGTAAGAAGGAGAGGAGGGGCATTAACGGAAGTTAGAGAAGTCAATGTTCATGCCATCAGGTTGGAGGCTACCCAGCCGGTATATAAGGTGTTGTTCCTCCAACCTGAGTTTTGATTCATTTTGACAATAGAGGAGGCCATGGATAGACATATCAGAATGGGAATGGGACATGGAATTAAAATGTGTGGCCACTGGGAGATCCTGCTTTTTCTGGGGGACCGAGCATAGGTGTTCAGCGAAACGGACTCCCAGTCTGCGTCAGGTCTCACCAATATATAAAAGGCCACACCGGGAGCACCGGACACAGTATACCACACCAGCCGATTCACAGGTGAAGTGTTGCCTCACCTGGAAAGACTGTCTGGGGCCCTGAATGGTGGTAAGGGAGGAAGTGTAAGGGCAGGTGTAGCACTTGTTCCGTTTACAAGGATAAGTGGGAAGGGATGGGGGGGTGGGTAACGAGCGGACAAGGGAGTCGCGTAGGGAGCGATCCCTGCAAAAAGCAGAAGTGGGGGGGAGGGAAAAATGTGTTCGGTAGTGGGATCCTGTTGGAGGTGGCAGAAGTTACGGAGAATTATACGTTGGACCTGGAGGCTGGTGGGGTGATAGGTAAGGACAAGGGGAACCCTATCCCGAGTGAGGTGGCGGGTGGATGGGGTGAGGGCAGATATGCGGGAAATGGGAGAGATGTGTTTGAGAACAGAGTTGATGGTGGACGAAGGGAGGCCCTTTTGTTTAAAAAAGGAAGACATCTCCTTCGTCCTGGAATGAAAAGCCTCATCCTGAGAGCACAAACACAAAACAATGCTCAGAAGGGATCAGAAGTGGAGAGTGTGAGCAATTTCAAGTTCTTGGGTGTTAATATCTCTGAGGTTCTAATCTGGTCTTAACATATCAACGCAGCTATAAAAAAAGGCAGGACAGTGCCTATATTTTATAAGAACACTCATCAAAACACTCAAAAACTTCTGCAAATGTACTGTGGAGAGCATTCTGACTGGTTGCATCACCATCTGGTATTGAAGGTTCGGGGGTGGGGGGGTGGGTGGGCTACTGCACAAGATCGAAATAAGTTGCAGAAACTTGTAAGATTAGTCAGCTCTATCATGGGTACCAGCATCCATAGTATCCAAGACATCATCAAGGAGCAGAGTCTTATGAAGGTAACGTCTATCAATAAGGATACCCACCACCCAAGCCATACTATTCCTAAATAGACATTGAACCCATGAACACTACTTCATTGCTTTTTTTGTAATTTTGCACTACTCATTTTAACTTAACTATTTAATAGACATATATATGCTTGATGTAACTTCTTTCCTCATTGTTTTTCATTGTACTACTGCTATAAAGTTAACTAATTTCATGACATCAGCTGTTGATATTAGATCTGATTCTGATTCATCTCATGCTCAACTCCAACAAAGTTTGTTGCATTACCTCAGCACAGTTCAAGGACTTGACCTCATCTTGCTATAAAGCATCAAAATGCAATAACAAAGAAATCAGTGTTTAAAGATGATGTCACTTCAATGTGAACAGCTCATATAGATAGACAGGTAAATATGACCCCATACTTCTTTACTATACCCTTCTGCTCTTCATTTCAAAGGTCCAAAGTAGTCCACTCCTACATGTGTATACAGAGGTTCATCTGGAGAGACCCTGTCTAGAGATAGATCTGGCAGGGGCTGGCATCCTGAAGCTGTGTGC
This sequence comes from Hypanus sabinus, assembly GCF_030144855.1. Taxonomy (NCBI): domain Eukaryota; kingdom Metazoa; phylum Chordata; class Chondrichthyes; order Myliobatiformes; family Dasyatidae; genus Hypanus; species Hypanus sabinus. The sequence continues at coordinate 41,256,001 of NC_082715.1, read as the reverse complement.
AACTCTCGACAAATAACACACTTAGAAAGAATTCTTCCCGGTGCCAGCACTGGGAATCTAGTATTTTTGGTGCAACATGAACAACATGTGGTTATGGCCACCAAGTTCTACCTATAGATGCAAATGCCTCAGAATGATGTCTGAGATTTGGAGATCCTTTGCCAATATAACAGGATGTTTGACTTTTTAGGCAAGGCTGCCCCACTAAGCTGTTCTCCAACTCTCAAGATACCATCTTTAAGTACTAGATTGAGCTTAAATTCTCCCCTTTGCAAACATGAGAATTCATCTGGAAATCACCTTCTGTGGCAAAACCCAGTAATCCCCATTTCAGCCTTTCTGTGCTCTTCCACAGAGAGCAATAATAATATTGTTGATGTTCTTCATCCTGGTCAGAATAAGCAAGAGTGATGCTCAATTGCTTCCTCTTTCAACTAAGAAACAAGAGCAGGTTCTTAAATCTAATAATCCAGACCACTGTCTTCCACAAATGGATCCAAGACGAGAAGTGATGGATTATACATCTTACTGCGTCCACCTCCTCTTCAGTCTGCAGGCACACATTGTAACATTCTTCTTGACTTCCAGATCATCTAACAGTTCTCCAGAACAATCAGGATTCACAGGCTATTTCCTTACAGGCTGCAGAAGATACTGAGGTCATAAGACCCATGTTTCATTCTCAACCCTCCATAGGCCACATCTGCCCAGTTGCTTGGAGTGTTTATATACCCTGATAGAGATTTCTGTGAGACCTTAAGAATTTATGAAATTGTTTGCAAAGGTTCAGAAACTAAGTTTTATTCTTAACGTACTTCAGCACAGAAGTACTTTCAGTCAAAAGAAAAAACTGAGTCATTAAGCTGCAAGCTCAGCTCCTTCTTCCACAATGTGTCCATACGTCTTGCCATCGTAACAGCAGTGAGCTCCCTACAAGGGATGGAAACTACTTCAACAGAGACACCCTAGGTTTTCCCCATAATAAAAGCACTGTGCACCTGAGAGCTCGTGTTGTGCAACAATAGATAGGTCACTGCTCCATAGCCATTTTCACTTGCATCTATGAAGTGATGTAACTGTGTAGCAGTCACTTCTCCAAAATCCAGGGCTTCAAACAAACAAACATGAAGTCTTCCAACTGCCAGAGCTCTTCCAGGCAGCTCGTCCACTCATGAGCAACTGATGTTGGTATAGTGTCAGCCCAGCCAAACTCTTTCTTATGTATCATCTTTCAGCAGATAGCACCATCAGGCTCAAGATTCCAAAAGAATTATAGATGGAACTAACTGGGGAGAGGATCCCCCTTTCTGGAGATGGTCTGTCTTGGATGGTGATCTTAAATGTGTAAGCATCAGACTGAATGCACCTTTGTACACACAATACACTCTCCACTGAAGGTATATCATGATCCAAATCCAAATTTGTCATATCCTTAACAGGAGAAAATCTGTAGATGCTGGAGATCCAAATAACATACAAAAATGCTGGAGGAACTCAGCAGGCCAGGCAGCATCTAGAGGAAAAAAGTACAGTTGATGTTTCGGGTGAGACTATTTGCAGGTCTCTGTCATATCTTTCATTCCTTGCACTTATGGTATCACAGCTAGCACACTATGACTGTTGTTGATCCATCTTTAGCACACATGTATACAAGGTCATGATAGAGACTTCTTCAGAGGACACTGACACAGGGTACACAACATAGAAGCAATGCAAAATCTTATCCACTGTCTCACAGCTGAACTGTTCTTCATTGTCTTCAGCACATTTCTAAGTGTGAAGTTGGCACAGCTCAGTGATGACGTTGATCCAAAGAGATATGCTACGATACTAATGTCCATCATGTCTTCGCTGAGCATATCATCAGGCCACCACAGAAACCTCAGCAAAACTGCATCTTCTGCAAGGACTTTAACCTGATGAAACATTAATTCAGTACCTCCCATGATCAACACCGGTTTTTTTCTGAATCTCATTATGACTCCAGTAAGCTAGTAAGATCAAGTCCCTGTAAGAGCGGAGTATTAAGTGATATTCCTTGAAAAGTCGCTCCACAATCAAACACAACACCAACTTTTCCTTTTCTGGAATAATAAACATCATGATGTGGCATATACCTGATCTGTCCATCATGCCATTCCATATACAGAGGTACCAGAAAGTTTGTGAACCCTGTAGAATTTTCTCTTTTTCTGCATACTAGATCTTCACGCAAGTCCTAAAACTAGATAAAAAGAGAACCCAATTAAATAAATAACACAAAAATTCTACAGGGCTCAAAAACTCTCTAGCACCACTGCACTCTGCAGCCACTCTTTCAGCATAACCTTTATAAATGACATCCTTCATGAAAGCTGTGTAATCAATGTGAAATTACAAGTCCTTCTTAAACCTCTTCCTTAGATTAAGAGCATTCTGTTCTGCAATATTCCTGTTATTTAGCATGTTAACCCCTTTCTTTCTCAAAGGTTAACTGACTTGATAGCAGCTAACCACGTGTCTTGCAGTATTTGTAACCAGCTCCATGAACTTGTGGTCTTCTCTTTAAAAACCAGATTGTTAATCCTGACTGCATTCAGGGAAGTTTGCTGTGAATTGTCACTGCCAAAGCTCATCCAAGTTCAAAAACTCAGTTTCTGTTAATTGTCAGCTCTGGCCGTGCAGCCTCTCCCATCACCATGTTTCCTTTTCATTCACAGTCCAACCCAACATTGTTCTGATTGCATAAGATCTCTTATTAACGCTGCAAATCAATTACAACAGCTCCGATGTTTTATGCACATTCATCCTTATCAACAGCTCAATTTCTGAATCAATCTCTGGTAAATGGACATATATTAGGTGAGACCATCCCTGGAGATCTCTCTGATGTGGAAAGTTCCCTTCGTGGACAGGCACCTACTCCGTGTATAGATGTCTGATAGTTCACAGTAATTTTCACCATCTAAAGGCAGCAACATCCAATCCTGAAATAACGTAGCTACTCATGACCTCCTTTGACCCATGGTACATAAAAGAATGCGTATACTTTTTCCTTTGAGGCTGAGCTTGTTCATGAGGCCCACCGGGCAGAACTACAGTACTTCTTTGATCTAGGAAAGCACAAGTAACCACTGCCTTGTTACCCTTCTTAGACTCCACCTGTACAGGAACTACGGTAAGTTTACAATCATGATCACCAACCCTTGTAAGACCATTGGATACCAAGGCACTATTCACTGCTGTGTTTGAAACTTTCCTGGCTTGTTTTGATTCTGCACCCTTTTCATCAGAGTGAATATGAAGTATGCTAGGATGCTTGCTACTGCATAACTTGCGTGAAAGACACTGTCTGCAATCCTTGCTGATGTGTCCTGTATACAAACAGGTACAGTGGACACCATTTTCCACTAGGAAGGTGATCTCTTCACTATGAGCTCCATTCTCCAGCTGAAAGCTGTTCACCCTTGCAGAACAGACAAATACATTTGGCTGACAAGACCATTTCTCTTGAATTAGTTCCAGATTCAGTTTTAGATTTACTTTTTAGTGGTCAAGGTAGTGGCAGAGCTGCTTCTCTCTTAGCCTTAGAATAAAGTTGTGACATAAATTTGTTCACACCTTTGCTTACTGCAAGTGATGGAGCATCCTGTATATTCCCAAATACTGAGTCTGTTGCAATATTTACCTGCCTTTCAATAAAATCAACAATGTCAGCAAAAGTAGTATTACAGTTTTGCCTTTCTTGCAGGTTACAGACCACTGTTCTCCATTTATCTCTAACCATATAGGGCAATTTCTTTATGGCAAATGACATATTGCCTGGCCTGTCCAGCTCACATATATAATGCACTTCCTTAGCACTTTAACAAACTCTAAGGAAGAGTTTGTATTCTTGAAGAACTTTCACGCATACAGATTTAATAGGTACCCAAGAAAGAGCCTTTTGCATGTAGGCAGGTACAATTATCTGTTCAATACCAAAATGTTCCTGTAGTAAAGCCTTAGCCTTGACATATTCTTTCTTCGGGTCAACAGGCTGACAACTTCTAACTAGGCCCCAAGTGTATTGTTCAAAGAAGTGGTGAGTCACTATATTTGTCAGTTTTGTCTTCAACAGCATGTTCAAAGGCCTTCATGAATGCATTTTGCCAACTCATAATATCAACAATATATTTTGACCTCCATCATCTGTAATGAAAGCGTTTCCAGATGTCCCCATGAGCACTTTGAGTTGTTGTATATGATGCATGTTGACAGTGCCTTTTCAGTGCAGGCTGAAAATAAACAACCTACACTTGTTCACGCATTCCAAATAATTGATGAACAAACAAATCAACACTGACATTGGCTGTTTTTGTTTTTCTCTGTACCTTTTCAATAAAGGAACTCATACCACAGGACTGTCTTGCTAAAGCACTTTAGTACTCACCACACATGAAGACCTTAGCACGTTAACTTTAGCCATATGTGCAGCAATTTCTTCCTACAACTTAAACTGTTCCTGCCTTTTCTGTAGTTGTTCCAAGAGGAGCAGCTCTTGCTCTTCCAGCATATTTGTCCTTCAATTGTTGACGTGCTATCAATGCAGCTAAATCATCCTCTGTTTTAATGCGAAGAGGATGTTTTCAGAAATTTTCTTCCTGCGGTAGAGCTTCAAGTGCTGACAAATGACATTTGATTTCACATCATCTTTAGGGTCACCTACTATGTGTGCAGTCAAAACATGCCATGGAATTTGAGAAGCATCATCTATTGGAAGGTGAGAGAAGCAACATGACCTTCACTACAACATGTTTGGGTCAACCATCATTTTATAACCTCTACATTGCTACAGCTGTCAAAGCTTGAGAGATATTAATTCTGTTCCTCTTGTTTATCCTTGAGAAGATATGGAATTAGCATGTGATGTTGCTTAGCAACAACTTCACAGAGCTCAGTCAAGTCCTCAAGACGAGATTATACTTGTAAGGGATTTTCCTTATTTTCCATAAGATTCTTAATGGATGGTATTAAACCTTTAATTTTGTTCACATTTGTTTTATACTTCTTTTGAAGACTTTCAACTCCATCTGCAAAAGCTTTAGCAGCAAGTATAATTTCTCTTTTACCGCCCTGATTTCAGAATCACTGACATCAGTTCCATGCTTCAATTCACTCACATTACTTTCTCCTTATTGCTCAACTCACAATTAACTCTTTGTTCACCCAAAGCACATTCACAAATGCACCAGCAATATTCTGCTCAATAATGTAGGCAACAAACAAAGTGTCCATGCATCCACAGCTCTTAAACCAGACCAAACAGCATTCAATTCAAATGTCGACAACCAGAACAATATGTCAGCAATTCAACAAAACAAAGTGATGCACCCTCAGGTAAACACCAAACAATTGAACGATGGTCCACAATGGATACACGGCACTGACCTTTCAAAACTGTGTTCAAACAATAAATACACAGCATAAATCAACACAAGTTTGCAGATATTCCTACTGCAAGCTGTTCCAGTTTCACCAACAAGTCCAAGGCAATCTTTTGCCATAGACTGGAGTTCATTTGGTATAACTATTTTTGTTGACAAAATGTAGCAGTTACTTTAAGATAAATCAAAACCACTGAGAGACTGAGCAAAGGACTCAACACTGTATGACATGCTTCCAAATAACTGAGTTCCAAGACAAAAAGTATATTCGATTCTTTATTATGAAAGCAGCAAAATTGAACTATTTTATATAGCGATAAAAAACTAAAATAAATTAGCTATATGGCAAAATAAGAGCACTTAGCATTCAAATTAGCAGTCAACAAAAATATATCAATCCTGTCCCTGGCTACCTCTCACTCACAACTAAAGCAAACTAAATAGGACAAAGCACAATACTTAACTATACTCATTTACTTCTACGACACCCAACCAATGTGACAAATTACTGTAACCAATAATAAACATACAACATAAAATACAATATAGGCTGACAGAAAATAAATTCCTTTTGCCATTTGTTAAAGCTTTGAATATTTTGGAACTACAAAACGGTGAATTTCCCAATTTTGTTTGGGCTGCAGAGAATTTTTTAGTCTCTCTAAAATTTTTTAGAGAGACTAAAAAATTTTGTTCAAAATTGGAATACCTACTAATTTTCTTTTAATTTTTGGAACACCGAACAGCACAGCACAGTACAGGCCCTTCACTCTACAACGTCATGCTAACATTCTAACAATCCAACCCTTTCTTCCCACACAGCCCTCAATTTTTCTTTCTTCCATGTGCCTACCTAGGAGTCTCTTAAACATCCCTAATGTTTCTGCCCCTACCACCACCCCTGGCAATACATGAACTTACCACTATGTATAAAGCACCTGCTTCTGACATTCCCCCATACTTTCCTCCAATCACACAATTATTATGTCCTCTCGTATCTGCCATTGCCACCTTGGGAAAAAAGAGCTGGATATCACTATCTGTGACTCTTATCATCTTATAACACTTCTGCCAAGTCTCCTCTCATCTTTCAAAGAAAAAAGCCCAAGCTCACTCAACCTTTCCTCAGAAGACATTATTTTCTAATCTAGACAACATCCCCATACTCAATGGAGTTCAGAAGGATGAGGGATGCTATCACTGATACATAACAAATACTGAAAATCCTCGACAGATGAGACATGTAAAGGATGTTTCCATTAGTAGAAGATTCTAGGATTCAAGCATACAGCCTCAAAATTAAAGAACATCCCTTTAGAAGTGAGAAGTCGAAGAATTTCTTCAGCCAGAGCGGTGAATCTGTTGAATGTCTTGACATACAGTTGCAAGAAAAAGGTTATGAATCCTTTGCAATTACTTGGTTCTGCATTACTTATACATAAAATGTGATCTGATCTTCATCTAAGTAACAATAATAGATAAACACAATCTGCCTAATCTAATAACACAAAAAATTGTACTTTTCATGAATTTATTGAACACATTGTTTAATCATTCACAGTATGTCAAATCACAAACAAGAGAAAATCTGCAGATGATGGATATCCAAGCAACACACACAATATGCTGAAGGAACTCAGCAGGCCAGATAGCATCTATAGAAAAAAGTACAGTCAACATTTCAGGCGAGACCATTCAGAAGGACTGGAGAAAAAAAAAGATGAGGAGTAGGTTTTGGAAGGGGGGGAGGGGAGAGAGAAACACAAAGTGATAGGTAAAACCAGGAGGGGCAGGGATGAAGTAAAGAGTTGAGAAGTTGATTGGTGAAAGAGATACAGGGCTGGAGAAAGGGGAATGTGATAGGAGAGAACAGAAGGCCATAGAAGAGAGAAAAAGGGGGAGGACCATCATAGGGAGGCAATGAGCAGGCAAGGAGATAAATGGAGAGAGAGAAGGGGATGGGGAATGTTAAAGGGGGCAAGGCCATTACCCGAAGTTTGAGAAATTGACGTTCATGCCATTAGGCTGGAGACAGAAGAAGTGGGATCTCCCTTCTCTAGCCCTGTATTTCCTTCACCAATCTTCCTAACTCTTTACTTCATCCATCCCCCTCCCAGTTTCACTTATCACCTTGTGTTTCTCTCTCCCCTCCCCTACCTTTTAAATCTACTCACCTTTTTTTCCCCTCCAGTCCTGCGAAAGGTCCTCAGCCCAAAACTTCAACTGTACTTTTTCCTCCACGTAGACAGTACTATGTTTCCTCCATTTGTAGACAGTTTCTCTTACTATGGACTGATTTAACTCTCAGGTCTTTAGAAATGCTTTTGTAGCCTTTTTTTCCAGCTTCATGCAGCTCTATAATTCTTCTTCTAAGGTCCTCTGAAAGTTGTTTTGATTGAGGTATAGTGGACATAAACAGAACTTTCTTGAGAAGAGCAGGCTCTGTCAGTAACATGACTGTGTCTTTTTTTTTAGGGCAGTGCACTTCTACAACTCACACCTCCAATCTCGTCGATTGGAACACCTGACTCCAAATACCTTTTATAGAAGGCTTTACCCCAACGGTTCACATACTTCTTAGTGTGTTATTAGTTAAGGCAGATTGTGTTTGTCCATTATTGTGTCTTAGATGAAGAAGAGACCACATTTTATGAGTAATTAATGCAGAAAAACATGTAACTGCAGAAGTTCACAAACTTTTTCTTGCAATTATATAAGGCTATGGAGTCTAAGTCAATGGATGTATGTAGGCCAGAGGCTGATAGATTCTTGATTGGTAAGGGGTGGAGGTTATGGGTTATAGGAACAACACAGAAGAATGAGGTTTAAAAAAAAATGAGCCTTGAGTGCTTGAAAGTGAAGACATGATAGGCAAATTGGGCAAAATTGCCCCCATTTCTTATGCGCCTTTTGACCATGGTTATTCATGTAGAATCTCTATATGTGGTTCAATTTAACTGAAAAATTAAAGAATTCAGCCATTTGTCCTTTACTTACAGATTTCAAGTCTACCCTTGACTTAAAAACAAATCCATGCAATATTTCTAATTTCAGTTTCCATACCTCATATGTTGGTCGATCTCGCACACGTTCCCAACGTGGTCTTCCAGGCAAGGTCCTAACAAATGGTGCCATTCCTTGGGAGTACAATTTACTTTGTTTGTTCATATTCATAATATTGATTTTTATGACTTTACTTGGAATTCCCCCCTTCACACTGAAATAAAACCAGGACCTAAATATAATCAAGGCAAAAATGAGAATTAACATACAACATAAATTCAAGCCTTTGCACGTTTAGCAAACTTCTACATAAAATATCTCCAATGAATATTACAGAATAGGGAGTGTCCTCAAACAGAAGAGTTTGTTTTTCTTTGGAAATGCCACAAATCCATAATTAATTAAGATTATTTTAGAGATTATTTGAATAAAAGAAATAATAATAAAGATATAAAGGTAAGTAACAAACATGGCTAATTTCTAATTTCTGTATGCATAAATCAGAGAAGACAATGTGTCTATTGGCCGTTAATTAATATTGTCCATTTAATGCAAATTTCAGGAAGGTCTGTACTGTTAATTAATATTCTAGTCAGTTGTACATTCAGGGAGCCATCCTTCTGTAGGAATATTTTCGGTGTTTGGAGTTTGTGATCAGAAGCTTTCAGACCTGCAACTAGTATTTGAATTTTCAAAGGGATTCTGCTAGTTAAGACGTACTATTTGAAGTTACCAGTCTATACTCAGAATGTTAAACCTAGGTAGGTGATTATAACTACTGACACTATAGCTTATCATCACTGTTGACCTCAGGTTTAAAGAGTATAAAACGTTGAGGAGGAGATCTGCTTTGAACGATGACATAAATCTCCCAGTAACAGCTTCCCTGTGTGAGGGTTTTAGGAAAACAAGCAGAACAATAGATAAAAATAAGTCTGGTGGGGTGGTGAACCAGAGATGACTGAAAGATGTGAAGACAGTTAGGTACAATGGAATGCAATAATAAGGAGTAGAGGGAATTATTTCTGTGTCAGTGAGTATTCAGAATTGAGATTGTAGATACCCTATCTACACATAAAGCATCAAAGACCGCTAAGGTCACTGATGACAAATGCAGAAGTGGAGACAGTCAGTCTCTTCTTGATACAGCACATTCTACTTTCACGGTAAGTTCCTGGTGGAGGCAGGGCCTACAAAGCACAATGACTGCATTATCAACTATGACTGACCATATGTTGACTTTCATCTGATTGGCTCTATGTGATAACGGAATGTCTGTACATTGGGTGAAAATGTTAAGTGATCTACCACGTACCAAACTCCATATAATCAGTGGCAAAGCATGAATCACCTTCTCCCATTTGCAAATTTTTACATCTTTTTAACAATTTCCATGAAAATTAGGCTATTTGGGGCAGCCGATTAATTAAGCCAAAAAGTACTGGTCCCGATGTGTCCCAATTAACTGAAATCTATCATACATTGAAACATTTCGAAATCTTGAGATTAAAATAAAACTTTAATCTGGTGGCAGAAAAAACATGCAGAATTACCTATTACTATTTTCAAACTCGGTCCCTGCACAATCTGGTTTGGTCCACACATTAAATTCACAATCTGGAGTGGATAAGGTATTCCCAAGATTCCCAGAGGTTCCATTATTGCCGGGAGCTGAATCTTCTGCTCCTTCAGAACGCTCCACCTTTTCAACTTGAGCGATATTTCCAGAATCAAACATAGAACTGAAAAGCAAGCCACCACAACGAATTTCCATTTTTGTGGCAAGAGAGAGTGTGTCAATACATATGACATGCTTTTCTGTCCTGCTAAGTGGAGAGCTGTGCCTTGAAGATCTAGATGAAAAAATAAACTATTACTAATTGGATCAAGTTATATTAAAACAAAAGTAAACGGAAACAACTCTATAAAATTAAGCATCTAGATTTTTCAAAATCAAAATGAAACCAGAAATTTTCATTTGTATTTGCAGATCCGATTTTGCAAGGTTTCCATTTGAAACACTGACAGCTCCTTTCCTGCTACAAAGACTGCTTAACCCAGCGAGCTTTTCCAGCAGATTGGTTTAGATCCTCTTAAGCAATGCTTCCAAGTGAAGTTCCATACTTGCCAAATCCATGCATACTAATGGATCATTAATGTACAATCTACTAATGTACAACTTCTGTCCTAGAAGGATTTATATAATTCAGAATCATAATTTAAGGGAACTTTGACAGTTTCTCAGCAATAGTCCTGAATACTGTCACTATGGTAGTGGGAAGAAAAGCAAGAAGAAACCCGGCAGAGAGTGATCAAAACAAAGTTCAAAGTAAATTTATTATCAAAGTACATGTATGTCACCCTGAGATTCATTTTCTTGCAGACATTCACATTAAATAGAAACAATAGAATTAATGAAAGACTACCCCCAACCAATATGCAAAAGACAACAAACTGTGCAAATACAAAAGGAAAAAGACATAGTTGAGATAGATAGACAGACAGACAGATAGATAGATAGATAGATATCGAGAACGTGACATGAAGCATCTTTGAAATTGAGTCCAAAGGTTTTGGGAACAGTTCAGTAATGGGGTGGATGAATTTATCCCCTCCAGTTCAAGAGCCTGATGGCTGAAGGGTAATAATTGTTTCTAAGCTTGTTGATGTGGGTCTTGAGGCTCCTGTACCTTCCTGATGGCAGCAGCGAGAAGAGAGCATGGATATGGTTGTGGAGATCCTTGATGGTAGATGCAGCTTTCCTGTGAATGCACTTCATACAAATGTGCTCAATGGTGAGGAGGGCTTTACCGATGATGGACTGGGCTGTATCCACTACATGTTGTCTTTTGTAGGTTCTTCCATTCAAGGGCAAAGACAATTTTTTTTAAACTGAAGTTTTAAGTAAATTTATTATCAAAGCACATATATGTCACCATATACAACCCTGAGATCCATTTTCTTGTGGGCATACTCAATAAATCTCTGCAATAATGACTACAATAGAATCAATAAAGACCTCACCAACTTGGGTGTACAACCAGTGTGCAAAAGTAAACAAACTGTGCAAATACAAACAAAAAAATAATAATAATAAATAAATAAGCAATAAATATTGAGAACATGAGATGAAGAGTCCTTGAAAGCAAGTCATGGGTTGTGGGAACATTTCAATGATGGGGCAATGATGGCACAATAAAGCTGTGCAATTTAATAAAACACTCAGCACATTGTAATTAAGCAATACAGATCACCTCAGCCATGATATTTTCTTGAATGTGCCACTTCTCCATCGCAAATGGACCCTCAAACTACTGTCAGAAAATTAGTTATCAAACCTTTCTCTGACAATTATAAATGCAAGACATATACAATATTCCCGTTAACACCTCAATCTATTATCCAACATGAAATATGCAGTAATATCCTAGTTTACTAATGCCTTCTAATTGTTTAAAAGCAAAACAGTCAAAATAACACAATACCCAAAGTTGCTTTTCAAATGTTCACAAAAATGTCAGTGTAAAAAAAAACCATCTTTCCTTTCTACATCTGAGTACCTCAAACATAACATCTTCAATTAAAAAGTACATTTGCTCCAGTAAAGTATACCTCATCTCACAAAAGTATTATCAAAGAAAATTTAACCAAAAGAAGATTTTTAAGGCAGGTGAATAAAATCTTGGTTAAACAGGAAGCTATAAGGAGCATTTTAAAATAAGGGACAGGTGCAGATATTTTAGGAAATCGATGTAAAGATTTAGGACCCTAGACATGCTTTAAGTTTTGAGTGAGATTAATATGATGCTAAAGTCAGAGAGACATGGATTTTGGAAGTTTTCAGAGCAGTTTGAAATAGGAACTGTTTAACGCCTTCTTTAACAGCACTCCCAAAAGTGGTCTTCTGAATGGCAGTTTTATTATACTTCAATTCCTTAATTGTCTTGCTTTCTCATTAGATGGCTTGTCAGTTATGTTTTTACAAATGGATCAATTACATGCAAGTTTAAGTTGTTCCATATTCCAGAACTCAATATTTCAAGCAGGTGTAGACTGTACCAATTTCATATGTGAGATTCTATTTCCTCCAACTCATTCAAAATTCATTATTCTATTTGAAATCAATAGAACAAAGCTATACTTCCTTAGCTATCTAGATCATTATTTGACCATTCAAATACAGATATTTTTGAAGGAGGATACGAGAGTGCAAATGAACAAATGTTTGTCCATCATAAAGCAAATCTTCCATTGAGATTAAAATGTATCCATCAACAGGTACAGCCATAATTTAGCTATTCCAGAACAGAGGCTAGTGTACACAATATACAAAATCTACAGCGAACTATCATGGTAATAGAATAGGACATTGGCTACAGTCTACTATCATGCAGGACTTCTATGTGTTCAAAGTACATTATCAAAGCACATATGTCAAGATATACAACCCTGAGATTCATTTTCTTGTAGGCATTCACAGTAAGTACAGAAAACAAAACAGAATCAATGGAAGAATGCATCCAACAAAACAACCAACCAGGAGGCAAAAGACAAACTGTGCAAATACAAAGAGAAAGAAAAATAATTATTAAATAAGCAACAAATATCAAGAACATGAGATGACGAGTCCTTGAAAGTGAGTCCATAGGTTGGGCGAACAGTTCAGTGATGTGAGTTGAGTAATCCCCTCTGGTTCATGAGCCTAACGGCTGAAGGGTGATAACTGCATCTGAATCTGATGATGTGTGTCTTGAGGCCCCTGTAGCTTCTTTCCTGATGTTAAGGACAAAGAACCTGGAGGGAAGTTTGCTACTGCTGCTCAGGTGGTTTTTAAGCTAGAGTTGCAAGGAAATGGGGACCAGAACGCCAGATCAGCTAGTGGAGTGGCTGTGGGAAAAGTACAAGTTAAGCCTACATGCAAAGACTGAAACCAAAAGCTTAATCTTGGTGGGATTAAAGTTCTGAATTGTGTTTATTTCAATGCAAGGGGTGATGAATGTAGGCAGATGACCTTAGAACATGGACGTGGCCATGAACATGGCCATTGGATTGGTTGCAGGGGTGGGGGGGGGGCAGGACTGACAGCTCAATGGTCAAGAGCTCTGTTGTTTTAGACATGATGGAAGCAGGTATTAAGGGGAGAGAGGTGGCATTACATTATCCATCAAGGAAAATGTCACAGCAGTGCTCAGATGGGCAGACTGGAGAGCTCGTCTCCAGCTTTCCAGAATGTAAATCTACTCTCTTAGTTTTTCTCCTCTGTTAATTTTTCACCCGCCTTTGAAACCTGGAGCTTCTGGCTTGTTGATATATTTATGAGACACTTGTTTGAAAACAGTTTGGAAATTCATAGAAATGTAAACAGTTCCAAAAACATCAATATTCACATCTTCATGATGCTTGAAAATGAGTAAAGAATTACCGTGACATCTTCCAACTATAACAAGTGAGTGGAGCACACTTTTTAGCCCTTCAGATCTATATGCCCATTCAACAGATTACAAGACAACCTCTGTAAAATCCCCATCTCCTTCAACTTGACTGGTGTCTGCAAATCTACCAATCACATTTTGAATATTTATATAGCAAGCATTCACAACCCTGAAAAATTAACATCTTGTAGCATGACATTTCACCAAATCTCAGTCCTGTATAACCACTTATTACCAGACCGTACTTCAACGTGACTCCAGATCTACTCTATTGTGCTCATCTTGCACTGTACCATCTAACCCAAAGTGAGCAGACTACATCAACCAAATTCACCTCTCTCAACTGTAGGAACGTGCAAAAATATAAACATGAGAAAATCTGCAGAAGCAGAATTCAAAGCAATACACTCAAAATGCTGGAGGAACTCAGCAGGTAGGCACCATCTGTGGAAATGAGTTAACACTGAACGTTTCAGGCTGAGACCCTTCTTCAGGACTGAGAGGGAAGGGGGGAGATGGCTGAATTAAAAGCTGGGGTGAGGGGAAGAGGTTAGCTGGAAGGTGATAGGTAAAGCCAAATGGGTTGAAAAGGTCAAGGGCTAGAGAAGAAAGAATCTGATCAAACAGGAGAGTGGACAATAGGAGGAAGGGAGGAGGAGGGGACCCGGGGGGGAAGTAATAGGCAGGTGAAAAGTAGTAAAAGGTCAGAATGGGGAATAGATAAAATGTTTGGATGCAGGGAAGTCCTGCTTGTGGTGGATGGTGCGAAGGTGCTCGACAAAGTAGTCCCCCAATTTACAAAAAGTCTCACCAATGTAGGGGAAGCCACACTAAGAGCACTGGAAACAATACACAACCCCAGCAGATTTGCAGGTGAAGTGATGCCTCACCTTAAAGGACTGTTTGGGGCCCTGACTGGAGGTGAGAAGAGGAGGTGTAAAGGTAGGTGTAGCACTTGCAGGGATAAGCACCTGGAGGGAGATTAGTGATGATTGAACAAGAAAATTGCAAAGGCAGTGATCTCTGCAGAAAACAGAAGGATTGCGGGAGAGGTAAACATGTTTAGTGGTAGGGACCCTTTGTAGATGGCAGAAGTTGATGCGAATAGTGGGAAGATGGGGTGAGCACAAATGTACGGGATATGGAGGAGATGCAGGTGAGGACTGCATAATAGTAGATGGAGGGTAACTTCTACAATAGCAGGAGGACATTGCTGATGTCCTGGAATGAAAAGCTGCAGAGATGCAGCAGAGGTAAAGAAGCTGAGAAAACGGAATCGCATTTTGCAGGAGATAAGGTAGAAAGAGGTACAATGGTGCTAGAAAGTTTGTGAACCCTGTAGAATTTTCTCTATTTCTGCATGAATATGACCTAAAATGGGATCAGATCGTCACATAAGTCCAAAAACTAGATAACAAGAACCCAATTAAATAAATAACACAAAAACATTATACTTGTTCATTTATGAGAAATATGATCCAATATGACATGGAATTGTTGGAAAAGTATGTGAACCTCTTCTACAAAAGCTATTTGGAGTCAAGTGTTCCAATCACTGAGATGAGACAGGAGGTGTGGGTTGGAGAGGTGCCCTGCCCTATAAAAAAGACGCACAAAGTCAGGTTACTGACAGAGCCTGCTCTTCTCAAGAAAGACCTGTTTATCTGCACCATGCCTCGATCAAATTAACTCTCAGAGTACCTTAGAAGAAGAATTGTAGAGATGCATGAAGCTGGAAAAGGCTACAAGAGCATTTCTAAAGACCTGAGTGTTCATCAGTCCACAGTAAGAGAAACTGTCTACAAATGGAGGAAATTCAGTATTGTTGCTACTGTCCCTATGAGTGGGCATCCTGCAAAGATCACACCTAGGGCACAACATGTAATGCTGAAACAGGTAAAAAAGAATCCAAGGGTAACAGCAAAAGACCTGCAGAAATTTCCAGAACTTGCTGAGGTCTCTGTTTATGTATCCACTATAAGAAAAGTATTGAAGAAGAATGGTGTTCATGGGAAGTCACCATGGGGGGAAAAAAATCACTGCTCTCCAAAAAACATTGCTGCACGTCTCAAGTTTGCAAAAGACCACCTGGATGTTCTATAAAACTTCTTGGAGAATGTTCTGTGGACAGATGAGACAAAAGACTTTTTGGCAGAAATGCACATTGCTATGTTTGGAAGAAAAAGGGCACTGCACACCAAAACCTCATTCCAACTGTGAAGCATGATGGAAGAAACATCATGGCTTGGGATTGTTTTGTTGCCCCAGGGCCTAGGCAGCTTGCAATCATTGAGGGGAAAAATTAATTCAAAATTGTATCAAAACATTTTACAGGAGAATGTCAAAGTAGCAGTCTATCACCTGAAGCTTAATAGAAGTTGAATAACGCAATAAGACAATGACCAAAAGACGAGAGTAAATTAACAACAGAATGGTTTAAAAAGCAGAAAATTTGTGTTTTGGAATGGTTGAGTCAAAGTCCTGACTTTAATCCTATAGAAATGTTGTGCAAGGACCTGAAGCAAGCTGAAGCAGTTTTGTAAGGAGGAATCACCTAAAATTCCTCCAAGCCAATGTGCAGGACTGATCAACAGTTACCGGAAAAGCTTGGTTGAAGTTATTGTTGGACAAGGGGATCACATCAGTTACTGAAAGCAAAGGTTCAAATACTTTTTCCAACAAATACATGTAATATTGGATCATTTTTCTAAATAAATGAACATAATGTTTTTTTGTGTTTTTTATTAATTGGGTTCTCTTTATCTAGTTTTTGGACATGTGAAGATCTGATCATATTTTAGGCCATATTTACGCAGAAGCAGAGAAAATTCATTGTATAGTCGAGGTGACAATGGGAATCAGTAGGTTTATAAAAGATGTCAGTTGACTGTCTCCATCTGTGGAGACAGAGAGATCAAGAAAGGGGAGGGAGTCAGCCAGAGATGGTCCAAGTGAATACGAGGCTGATTTGTCTTGGGACACAACCTGCTTCTCGGGTTCATCACCTGTCAATCTTGTGGAACTGCATACATTTTCCTGAGTACAGAACTCAAACAAGCCAGTCAGCAAACTCCTCCAGTCCAAATCCAGATAAATCATTACTCGTCACAAAAATGTCATAGCAGTGCTCAGATTAGACATACTAAAGGGCATGTTTGGAGAAGTCTGAAGTACACAAAACATAGGATTTTAAGGAAGATAAATCATGCTTGACAAATTAGCTGAAGCTCTTCAAGGATCTGACAAGCAGCGGTGATGGAAGGGAACATGTAGGTAGGTACACTTTATTTGACAACATGAGAATCTAAAGTCAGATCTATCAGTATTACAGTCGAGTAAAGGGAATTACAGAGGTATGAAAGAGAAGCTGGCGAGAATTGATAGGAAAAGAACAATGGCAGGGACGACAGCAGAGCACCAATGGCTGCAATTTCTGGAAGCAATTCAGAAGGCACAGGATGTTTGCATCCCAAAGACGTAGTATTCTCAAGGAATGATGACACAACTGTGGCTAACAAGAAAAGTCAAAGCCAAAATAAAAGCCAAACATAGAGCATAGAACAAAAATCAGTGGGAAGTTTTCAAATACCAACAGAAGGCAACTAAAAATGTCATTAAGAAGGTACAGATGAAATACAAAAGTAAGCTAATAAGAGGATACCAAAAGTTTCTTCGGATGCATAAAGTGTAAAAGAGGTGAGAGTGGATATTGGATCACTGGGAAATGATGCTGGAGAATGGGGGACAAGAAAATGGCGGACAAACAACAAGTATTTTGCTTCAGTCTTCACTGTGGAACACATTAGCTGAATGGTCGAAGTCCTAGGTGTCAGGGTCATGAGTGTGAAGTTATCATTACTAAGGGAAAAGGAGTTTGGAAAACTGAAAGGCCTGGAGGTGGCCAAGTGACCTGGACCAGATAGCATACACCCCAAGATTCTGAAAGAGGTGGCTGAAGAGATTCTGGAGGCAATAGTAATGATCTTTCAAGAATTACTAGATACTGGTATGGTTCCAGAAAAATTCAATATTGCATATAGCCCTCACTCTTCAAAAAGGGAGAGGTAGAAGAAAGGAAATTACAGGCCAGTTAGTCTGACCTCATTGTTTGATAAGATGTTAGAGTCAATTGTTAAGGATGTGGTTTCAGGGTACTTGGAGGAACATGATAAAATAGGCCATAGTCAGTATGGTTTCCTCAAGGGAAAATCTTGCCTGACAAATCTGTCCAAATTCTTTGAAGAAATAACAAGCAGGATAGACAAAAGAGAATTAGTCAATGTTGAGTACAGTCGGCCCTCCATATCCGCAGGTTCCACATCTGCAGATTCAACCAACTGCTGATTGAAAATATTCAAACAAAATATTCCAGGAAGTTCCAAAAAGCAAACCTTGAATTTGCTGCACGTGCCAAGCACTACACTGAATCCACGTGAATGAAGTGATATGTAGGCATACCCTGCTGTAGCCTCCCGCCATTTCACAGATCCTCAGTCTCTCTCCAGCACTCGCTGTTTGTGCATTGTTCACCTCGCGTCTCGTTCATTTGCCACTTGTGTTGTGAGCGACAGCAAGGAGTTTAAGGCTAGTAAGGGATGGCTGGCCAGCTATGTAAAGCACTACAGCCTCAAGAACTTCAAGATCACGGGAGAATTGGCAAAGTGTCACACGAGGCGGTTTAACAAGCTACAAGCCCATGGTATTAAAGCAAATATTCTACCTCAGATAAAGCAATGGCTGACTGGTAGGAGGCAAAGAGGGAGCCTTTTCTGGATGGCTGCCAGAGATTAATGGTGTTCCATAGGGGTCTGTGTTGACATCAATCCTTTTTACGTTATATGTCAATGCTTTGAATGATAGAATTGATGGCTTTATTGCAAAGTTTGCAAAGATAGGTGAAGAGGCAGATAGTTTTGAGTAAGTAGAAAGGCTATAGAAGGACTTAGATAGATTAGGAGAATGGCAAAGAAAAGGCAGATGGAATACAGTGTCAGGAAGTGTATGATCATGCACTCTGGTAGAAGAAATGAAAGAGCTGACTATTTTCTAAATGAAGAGAAAATACAAAAATCAAGGTGCAAAGGGACTTGGGAGTGCTTGTGCAAGATTCCCTCAAGGGTAATTTGTAGGTTGAGTCTATAGTGAGGAAAGCAAATGAAATGTTAGCATTCATTTCAAGAAGACTAGAATACAATAGCAAGGATGTAAAGTTGAGACTTTATAAAACACTGATGAGGTTTCAACAGCTCATCATATGAAGAGCATTTGATGGCTCTGGAATTCAGAAAAATGAGGGGTGATCTCGTTGCCACAGGCAGCTATGGAAGCCAAGTCTTTATGTATACTTAAGGCAAAGGTTGATAGATCCTTGATTGGTCAGGGCATGAAGGGGTACAGGGGGAGAGAAGGCAGCAGATTGGGGCTGAGAGGGAAAATGGATCAGCCACACTGAAATGGCAGAGCAGATTCAATGGGCCAAATGGCCTAAATCTGCTCCTATGTCTTATGCCACATAAAAGACATGTGTAAGAGTTCCTAATATTGGCGAACAGTCTGAAGATTAGTTGTAGCGTAGAAGACAAAACCAGAATATATTTTTCATGCTTGATGTAACTGGTGGACTGTTCCCAGGACCAGTTCTTAAAAAGATGTAC
Source organism: Hypanus sabinus (assembly GCF_030144855.1). Classification (NCBI taxonomy): domain Eukaryota; kingdom Metazoa; phylum Chordata; class Chondrichthyes; order Myliobatiformes; family Dasyatidae; genus Hypanus; species Hypanus sabinus. The sequence continues at coordinate 41,236,507 of NC_082715.1, read as the reverse complement.
CATAGATAGGCTGACTGAATGGGTAAAAACTTGGAAGGCAATGTTTAAAGTGGAGCTACATGAGATTGTGTACTTTAGTGTTAAGCAGACTATAAGATAAACAGATAAAAATCACAGATGAGAAAATTAAGTGCACTCAAAATTGTAAGAACAGGTGCACTAAGTGGTTTGAAAATGAAAAGGCAAATTAGTCTTCATGTCAAGAAATGTTGATGTTTACAATTGTAACAAAATACTGTTAAGATCACATTTAGAGTACCATGCAGAGCTTTCTTGCTCTCATTTAAGGAAGGAATAGCATTGGAGACAATCCAAAAGAGAGACATAGGGTAATTTTTGATGAAATTATCATTAAGAAATTATAAATTCGCAGCACCTTTTCTGTGACTATTCCCCCCTCCCCATCAAGCCTTTAATGCTTAGACCAACTGCCTTGATTCTATATCCCTGCTTTTGAACACTTTGTTGTGGAAAATAGGATTTCCTATTTAATCTATCAAAGCCAATTGCAGGGATGACTTACAACAGACTGAAAAGCTTGAACATGTAGATATTAAGGAGGAGGATGTACTGGAGCTTTTGGAAAGCATAAAGTTGGATAAGTCACCAGGATCAGAAGAGATATACCCCAGTCTACAGTGGGAAGCAAGGGAGGAGACTACTGAGCTGCTGGCAATGATCTTTGCATCATCAATGGGGACAGGAGAGGTTCACGAGGATTGGAGGGTTGCGGCTGCTGTTCCATTATTCAAGAAAGGGAGTAGAGATAGCCCAGGAAATTATAAAGCAGTGGCTCTTACTTCAGTGGTTGGTAAGTTAATGGAGAAGATTCTGAGAAGCAGGATTTCTGAACATTTGGTGAGGCATATGATTAGGAACAGTCAGCATGACTTTGTCAAAGGCAGGTCGTACCTTACGAGCCTGATTGAATTTTTCGAGGATGTAACTAAACACATTGATGAAGACAGAGCAGTAGATGTAGTGTACATGGATTTCAGCAAGGCATTTGATAAGGTACTCCTTGCAAGGCTTATTGAGAAAGTAAGGAGGCATGGGATACAAGCAGACATTGCTTTGTGGATCCAGAACTGGCTTGCCCATAGGCAAAGAGTGGTTGTAGACAGGTCATATTCTGCATGGAGGTGGGTCACCAGTGGTGTGCTTCAGGGATCTGCTCTGGGACACCCTACTCTTTGAGATTTTTTATAAATGACCTGGATGAGGAAGTGGAGGGATGGGTTAGTAAATTTGCTGATGACACAAAGGTTGGAGGTGTTGTAGATAGTGTGGAGGGCTGTCAGAGGTTACAGCGGGACATTAGTTGGATGCAAAACTGGGCTGAGAAATTACAGAAGGAGTTCAACCCAGATAAGTGTGAGGTGGTTCATTTTGGTAGGGCAAATATGATGACAGAATATAGTATTAATGGTAAGACTCTTGGGCAATGTGGAAGATCAGAGGGATCTTAGGGTCCGAGTCCACAGGACACTCGAAGTTGCTCTGCAGGTTGACTCTGTGGTTAAGAAAGCATACGGTGCATTGGCCTTCATCAATAGTGGGATTGAGTTTAGGAGCTGAGAGGTAATGTTGCAGCTATATAGGACCCTGGTCAGACCCTACTTAGAGTAGTGTGCTCAGTTCTGGTCGCCTCACTACAGGAAGGATGTGGAAACAATTGAAAGGGTGCAGAGGAGATTTACAAGGATGTTGCCTGGATTGGGGAGCATGCCTCATGAGAATAGGTTGAGTGAACTCGGCCTTTTCTCCTTGGAGCAAAGGAGGATGAGAGGTGACCTGATGGAGGTATACAAGAAGATGAGAGGCATTGATCGTGTGGTTAGTCAGAGGCTTTTTCCCAGGGCTGAAATGGCTAGCACCAGAGGGGACAGTTTTAAGGTGCTTGGAAGTAGATACAGAGATGTCAGGGTTAGGTTTTTTTTAAATGTAGAGTGTGGTGAGTGCATGGAATGGGCTGCCAGCGAGGGTCGTGGAGGCAGAAGCGATAGGGTCTTTTAAGAGACTCCTGGACAGGTACATGGAGCACAGAAGAACAGAGGGCTATGTGTAACCCTAGGTAATTTCTAAGATAAGGACATGTTCGGTACAGCTTTGTGGGCCGGAAGGCCTGTATTGTGCTGTAGATTTTCTATATTTCTAAAACCACTCAATTTCATATCTATAAAGATTTTCACTCCTACTCAAAAAATCAATTTCAATAACTTGCCCACCAAACTGAATGATGTATATTTACAAGATTTTTCCATTCCTCCTTTTGCAAAACAAGAATAGTTCTTTTTATCATGGCACCATTTCTGTCAACTTAAGATTAAAATATGATGACCAGATCCTCCCTAATTTTTGCTAACACATATTTAATAGCTTTTGGTCTGTCACCCAGGCCTAGCTGGCAGTTTATCACTTTTTAAACCCCTTTATACTTCTTCCATTGATATGCTGTTTGCATCCAATATCTCACTCATCTTGCTTTAACAACAACTTTGATGTCCTCCTTTTTTGGAAACAAAAGTATGTTAGCCACACAATGGCTACATTTTTATCCCCCATTTATTCTCATCTCTTCGATCTTGCGACTATCTGATATTACTTAAAACATGTTCAGATTTCCTTTCCTTTTACTTTTTAGTACTTTTATCACGTCCTCTTCATTTTTGAGATTTGTATTTTAATTCCATTCCTACATGTTGTGCTCTTCTAGGTTTTATGCTGTGTTGAAATCCTGATGACACAAGGACTCCAGATGCTGGAATCTGTAGCAACAGAAAAGTGCTGAAGAAATTCAGTGGGTCAGGCAGCATCTATGGAAGGAATTGGACAATTGACATTTCAGGTCGTAACCCTTCATCTAGTCCCAAAACACTTCCCTCCAAAGACGCTGCCTGACCCACTGAGCTCCTCCGACATTTTGTGTTTGATCATTGAACTCTTCTATGTCTGAAACAGAGTTCCCCATTTGTCTTATCTTATCCTCCAACATCTCTTCATCAGAGAATGGTGGTCTGATGTTACTCTGTTGCAAGAACAGGTGTATCCCAAGGCTACTTCTTGAATACTGAAAAATACATGTGTGGTAGCTAACGCTTTCTTTCAGAACCACTAGCAATCAGCCAGCAAGATTGATTGCACCAAAACTTAGTCTCAACAAGAGATGGATGTCTTTAATTAATCAACTCATTAAGAGCAGATTAAACCAAATACCAGAAAAAATATTAAGCAAAACACACAAATGCTGGAGGAATTCAGTAAGGAATGCGGCATCTATGAAACTGAGACCCTTCATCAAGACTGGTAAGGAAGAGGACAGAAATCAGATTAAGGTGGGAAGGGAGTGAGGGTGGAAGAAGTAAAGGGCTGAAGAAGAAGGAATCCCTATCACCCTGTCACTTGGAAAAAAATGTTATTCTCTCCTCTTAATTGCTCCATCTCTGTTGTATCTGTGATCAGGATTATGCTTTTTTACCCTAAAACACAAAATGCCTTTTTTCCTAAGAACAGGGTTCCCTTCCACCACAATCATCGATGTCCTCACCCAAATCTCCTCCCATTTCCCACACATTTACCCTCACTCCATCCTCCCACCATCACGAGGCATAGGGTTTCCCTTGTCTTTAACCTACCAACCCACTGAGCCTCTTCATCCAGCGCATCGTTCCCTGTAACTTCTGCCATATCCAACAGGATCTTAACACTAAACACATCTTACTTCCACCCCCATCCTCCTCCCAGGTTTCTATATGGATCATGCTCTATGTGACTCCCTTGTCCATTCATCCTTCCCCACTGTTCTCCCTCCTAAAACTTACGCCTCCAAGCATAATAACTGCTACACGTATCCTTAACCTCCTCCACCAGCATTCAGAGCCCCAAATAGTCCTTCCTACATAGTTTGTCAGGGCCATTAGAAACCAATGCAGTCACTGCTACATCGGTGAGATCTGATGCAGATTGGGGGACTACTTCACTGAGCACCTTCACTCTGTCAGCCACCAAAGGCATGACCTCCCGGTGGCTACCCACTTCAGTTCAACCTCCCATTCCCATTCCGACACCTCTATCAATGGTCTCCTCTACTGCCACCATGAAGCCAAACGGAGGTTGGTGTAGCAACACCTTATATTCTGTCTGGGTAGCCTGCAAGTTGACAATATGAACTCTGATTTCTCCAACATGTTAATTTCTGCCCCTCCCTCCTCCTTTCTTTTTCCATTCCTTATTCTGGTTATCCACTCATCTTTCATCTTCTCTACTACCCTTCACTTCTTTCCTCCACTGTCTTCCTCTTCTTCAGCCCTTTTGTTCTTCCACCTATCACCTCCCAGCTTCTCACATCATCCCCTTCCACATCACCTGTTCTTACCTATCACCTGCCAGCTTGTACTCCTTCCTTCCCCCCAGCTCCTTATTCTGGCTTCTTTCTTCCAGTCCTAATGAAAGGTACGGCCAGAAACTTTGACTATTTATTCCCCTCCATAAATGCTGTTTAACTAACTAAATTCTGTGAGCATTTTGCATATTGTTCAAGATATCCAGCATCTCCGAGTCACTCATGTTTAGAAAAAAAATGCATTTCCTACCGTTTTTAGCGATATCAGGTTCTGTTGTACCATAAAATGCATAACAGATCGTCATTTGACCATTACATCATTGAAGACAGCTCTACTCAGCCACAGGTGCAATAACTCATTCATTGTTTAACAGAAATTACAGGTATTGGTAATACAGACAATAACAGAGCAATTATCAGTATCGAATGTCAGTTGTCCCACAAATGCCACTACAATCCCACTGTAAATGCCACTACCAGTCGCATCCATACCGACCCGCTCACTAACATTACTTTTTTACCAGTCTGGCAGCAGTTGACGCCACTGATGTTACAAGCTAATCGTTCAGCCCACTGCTAATAGCAGTTCACACAGGCAGCAACTCGTCTTGTCACACGTCGGCTGCTGCCAGCAGCTCCCTGTCCTCGCTCACCTGAACTCAGCGGCCACGCCGCCGTCCCGCAGCGGGGCTCAGCTGGAGCCCAGCACTGCGGCTTCCATTCCCCGGGTTCTCGGCGCCGTCCTCAGACGTGCCAGCGACCTCTTCCTCTGGCTGGTTCTCTGAAACCGGCCCCTCGAACTGCAGTCGCTCGCCACCCCCTCCTACCGAGCCGCCGATCAATTGCTCTCTCCGGCTCTGGGTCACGGCGTCACGGTCACGCCGCCTCCGCTCCTCGACTTCCCGCTGCCTGCGGCTCCTCGAGCTGTTGTCCCGGGAGCTGACCCGCTCCTGGTTCGGTCTTCGGCTGCCGCCTTCGCCCGTGACCCTGGCTGCCCGCTGCCCACCGATATTGCGGTCTCCGCCGGCCGGTCTGTCGGGCTCCGTCTTGCTCACTGCCTCAGTCGCTAACGGCGACTCCGGCTCTTTGTCTATTTCCCCAAACAAACCGATGCCAACTCGTCCTCCCCCCGCTTGACAGCAGCAACGAACACCGTTATTGGCCAGCGCGCAGTGGACGTTATTGGCACAGCAGCACAGCAGACGGTGATTGGGTTAACAACAAAGCGCTGCGCTTGACCCATTTCTAGAACGCATGCGCGCTCGGTTGCTGGCGTTTTACTGGTATCCAGACAGATTCCAGCGTTTCTCCCCCACCTCAAAGTTACTGCCCCAACGAGTCGTAGGCACAATGTGGAGTGAATAAGTTTCAGGGAAAACTAACAAGCCAGTATATCAGATAGTGCAAAAATGGGCCGAATCGCAAATAACCACGCTGAAACCCGAGGACTGTTGTGTTAAAACAAAACAAAGAATTATTTAGAGGCTACCCCCAATTTCTTTTCTAATTCAGTATGTCACACAACACACACAAAATGCTGGTGGAACACAGCAGGCCAGGCAGCATCAATGGGAAGAAGTACAGTCAACGTTTCGGACCAAGACCCTTCGTCAGGACGGCAGTCTTTCACTTCGGTTTGTGCTCTCGAGTGAGCCCGGCAGTGCCAAGGTAGACCTGAGCCCAATTACATGGCTATTTACATATTAAGATTTAATTTTCACTTTTAAAATATGTATAACATACTACGTGCAATTTCTCGCCCAACTGGGAAAACATGCAAACAGAAAACTTGGAGGATGCGGGCATCGATCCCGCTACCTCTCGCATGCTAAGCGAGCGCTCTACCATTTGAGCTAATCCCCCACTTCGATGTAACCTTCAGGAAGGACTCTGAAGAAGTATAAATAATAGATATTTCACAAAAGTATTTTCTGATATTGTCCAAAAAGATCTTCTCATCATCACCCGATTTCCTGCAACCATTTTCCCCCAACATAAGCCTCGCACGATAATTTATTCACAGAGTGTTTACCTAAAGAGAGAGAAAACAGGGAATTATAGACCGGAACACACACAAAATGCTGGTAAAACACAGCAGGCCAGGCAGCATCTAAAGGGAGAAGCGCTGTCGACGTTTCGGACCGAGACCCTTCGTCAGGACTAACCGAAAGGAAAGATAGTAAGAGACCGGTTAGCCTGACGTCAGTGGTGGGAAAGATGCTGGAGTCAATTATAAAAGAGGAAATTACGACACGTTTGGATAGCAGAAGGATCAGTCCGAGTCAGCATGGATTTATGAAGGGAAAATCATGCTTCCCTAATCTTCTGGAGTTTTTTGAGGATGTAACTATGAAAATGGACAAGGGAGAGCCAGTGGATGTAATGTACCTGGACTTCCAGAAAGCCTTTGATAAAGTCCCACATAGGAGATTAGTGGGCAAAATTAGGGCACATGGTATTGGGGGCAGAGTACTGACATGGATTGAAAATTGGCTGGCTGACAGGAAACAAAGAGTAGCGATTAACGGGTCCCTTTCGGAATGGCAGGCTGTGACCAGTGGGGTACCGCAAGGTTCGGTGCTGGGACCGCAGCTATTTACAATATACATTAATGATTTAGATGAAGGGATTAAAAGTAACATTAGCAAATTTGCTGATGACACAAAGCTGGGTGGCAGTGTGAAATGTCAGGAGGATGTTATGAGAATGCTGGGTGACTTGGACAGGTTGAGTGAGTGGGCAAATGTATGGCAGATGCAGTTTAATGTGGATAAATGTGAGGTTATCCACTTTGGTGGCAAGAACAGGAAGGCAGATTACTATCTAAATGGAGTCAAGTTAGGAAAAGGGGAAGTACAACAAGACCAAGGTGATCTTGTACATCAGTCAATGAAAGTAAGCATGCAGGTACAGCAGGCAGTAAAGAAAGCTAATGGCATGCTGGCCTTTATAACAAGAGGAATTGAGAATAGGAGTAAAGAGGTCCTTCTGCAGCTGTACAGGGCCCTGGTGAGACCGCACCTGGATTATTGTGTGCAATTTTGGTCTCCAAATTTGAGGAAGGACTTTCTTGCTATTGAGGGAGTGCAGTGTAGGTTCACAAGGTTAATTCCTGGAATGGCGGGACTGTCATAGGTTGAAAGATTGGAACGATTGGGCTTGTATACACTGGAATTTAGAAGGATAAGAGGGGATCTGATTGAAACATATAAGATTATTAAGGGATTGGACACGCTGCAGGCAGGAAGCATGTTCCTGCTGATGGGTGAGTCCAGAACTAGAGGTCACAGTTTAAGAATAAAGGGTAGGCCATTTAGAACAGAGATGCGGAAAAACTTTTTCACCCAGAGAGTGGTGGATACGTGGAATGCTGTACCCCAGAAGGCAGTGGAGGCCAAGTCTCTGGATGCATTCAAGAGAGAGTTAGGTAGAGCTCTTATAGATAGCGGGGTCAAGGGATATAGGGAGAGGGCAGGAACGGGTACTGATTGTGTATGATTAGCCATGATCACAGTGAATGGCAGTGCTGGCTAGAAGGGCCAAATGGTCTACTCCTGCGTCTATTGTCTAAACCGTCTGCTGGGGCAATGGCAGCTGCACGGGTGATGCCAACAGGCTCAAAAACTGGCTAGAAAGACTGAAAAACACAAAATGCTTTGAAGGGTTTCGGCCCGAAACGACGTTATTACCTCTTCCCATAGATGCTGTCTGGCCTGCTGAGTTCTGCCAGCATTTTGTGTTTTTTTATTTATTTCCAGCATCTGCAGATTCACTCGTGTTGCCTGGCTAGGTTGTAGGAGTCATACTGGATACTGTCGTAGGACAAAGGACCCTCTTGAAATTCCTGACATTCTGAACAATTTTTCTTACCCTCTGCATGCCACCTTGGAAACGTGAGAAAGAGGAGCACTTTCAGTAAAAGTGTAAGACGGCAGCGCTGCTCCAAAGAGCGCTATATGAGGTCATTCTTACCATTAGGCTCTATAATGAATCAAACTAAGCCGGGGAAGTGATAACCCCCTCCTGTTACGCTGTTATTAACCTCTGTTTACCACACCCTGCTATCTCGGACACTGCAATACTGGGCACTGACTGGTATGTGCACCCATTACTGTATAACACTACAGTAATTTTATCAATGTGAACTTGGAAATCTTGTAATCTTTGACTTGTAAATCATTTTTTACTTCTCTTACTTCTTTATTCTCTTCTAATATTTGTATACTGTATCTGTGCACTTGTAATTTCCTTTGGGATCAATGTCTATCTAAAAAGGAAAGACAGTCAGAAACTAAAAAGGAAAGACAGTCAGAAACTAAAACGTACGTCCTTCGAGCCGGAATCGAACCAGCGACCTAAGGATTACAGCCGAGCTCCTACAGTCCTCCGCTCTACCAGCTGAGCTATCGAAGGCGCTGCACAAATAGTTGCTCTCACGCCTCCTGTGTCTGTCTATGCGGCTAGCGATGTATTTTTAAGTGTTATTAACCTGTCCAGCAGTTGCTGCAGAGGAAACGCAACGGTCTCCAGATGCTGTAGCAAAAATAATTAAATGCTGGAAAAATTCAGCCGGTCAGGCAGCATCTATGGAGCGAAAGAGATTATCAACGTCTCAGGATTGATATCCTGAATCGAGATCGAGAGCTTTGAGGAAGAAAAGTAGTAGGTGAAGTCTCGGATTTGACAGATGTATTCAGGTAGGAGGACAGCGAGTAAGTGGCGGGGCAGATGGATGGAAACAGACTGGGGAAAAGGAGGAAGGAATCAGATGGAGGTGGGACAGTGGCTAGATGATGATCTAGAGGTAAAAGCACAATGCTGGACTCTAATAATTAAGAAAGGTGTTACGTGGAACTAAATAAAAGGGGGATAATGGGCAGATGGAAGGTTGGGAAAAGGGTGAATGTGATGGATAGTGGTGCGTGAGAGAGAGAGAGAGAGTGAATGAATTTGATTTTTTATTTCTTACATCCTTACATCACGTACGTAAAAATCTTTGTTTGGTCTCCATCGAAATATGCCATGTGCAATTATAGTAATTTATAATAAATAGAACAGCCAGTGTAAGCTAATCAGTCTGATGGCCTGGTGGAAGAAGCTGTCCCGGGACCTGTTGTACCTGGCTTTTATGCTGTGATAATGTTTCCCAGATGGTAGCAACTGGAATAGATTGTGGTTAGGTTGACTTGGGTCCCCAATGATCCTGCGGGCCCTTTTTACACACCTGTCCTTGTAAATGTCCTGGATCATGGCAACTACAGATGCGCTGGGCTGTCCACACCACTCTCTGCAGAGTCCTGCGATTAAGGGAGGTACAGTTCCCATACCAGGCAATGATGCAGCCAGTCTCATGCGAGGCGTGGATGCTTACCAAGACCATGAGAAAGTCACTAGATGGTTGCTATACACGAATACTCCAGATGGCTCTTGACGTAAGTGGGCAACAGCACATGACGAACGTCGAGTTCTATGATGACCTACCGATGCTCACTACTAAAATCGAGGCGAGAAGACTGCAACTAGTGGGGCACAGTCTACACCGCCCTGAGCCATCTGCCAGCCTAGTCATCACATGGGAGGATGAACCCTGGGCACCCTCCCAAGACTATGGTCAACATGCTCCTAGAAAAAGCGACACAGCTGATGTGGATGAACTGAACACACGGAGGAGCGGAGAGTCCGTCATTGTGCCCCACACCGGCCCCCTAGGCCTGAGTCGACGTAGTAGTAGTTACCATTTTGTATACCTCCATCAGATCATCTTTCATCCTCCTTCTCTCCAAAAAGGAAAACCCTAGCTTGCTCAACCTTTCCTCATCCATTTAGCTTCCTGGTAAATATAAACTGCAACCTCTCTAAAACTTCTACATCATTCCTATAATCAAAGTTTTATAGAGCTGCAATATTACCTTGTGGCTCTTCAACGCAATCCACCAGCTACTGAAGACCAACATTCTATATGTCTTCTTAACAGCATTATCAACTTGCACTGTAACTTTGAGGGGGTCTATGGACATTGAACCCTAAGATACCTCTATTCCTCCAAATCTGTGATCAACACTGTATTCTGCCTTTAATTTTGGCCCTCCAAACTGAATCACTTCACACTTCTCCTGATTGAACTTAAAATGGCCATTCTTAGCTCAGGTCCACATCCTATCAATGTTCCTTTGTAACTTTCAACAACCTTCTATACTATCCACAACACCACCAACCTTTGTGCCATCTGTTGACTGACTAACCCACTATTCCATTTCCTCATTTGTCATGCATCAAAATCACAAAGAGCAGGAATCCCAGAACAGAATTGTGTTGAATACCAGCAGTCACTGACCTCCAGGCAGAATACATCCATCTAGTACAACACTGCCATCTGTTAGAAAGCCAATTCTGAATTCAAGCAGCCAGGTTTTCTTGGATTTCATGCCTCCTGACTTTCTTAATGAGCCTAATATGTCAAACACTTTTTTTTTAACAATCTATATACATCAACTGCTCTGCCTTCATCAACATGTCTCGTCATTTTCTCAAATCAGGCTCATGAGGCTTGACCGCCTGCTCACAAAGCAATGTTGACAATCCCTAATCAGACTTTGCTTCTCCAAATTGTTGCAAATCCTGTCTCTAGGAATTCTCTCCAATAGTTTGTCTATCGCTGATGTAAGACTCACCTGTCTATAATTTCCAGGGTTATTCCTATTACCTTTCTTGAACAAAGGAACAGCATTTCCTACCCTCCAATCCTCGAACACTACTTCTGTGGCCAAAGATGCAGTGGTCTATTGCCCTATTTCCCATAGTAACATGGAGAATATCCTGCTCAGAACTAACTGGGACTTATCTGTCCTAATGTTTTTTTCCCCCAAAAGTTCCAGTGCATCCTTTTTCTTAACATTGACATGTTCCAGCATATTAGCCTGTTTTACACTGACCTCACATTTGGTAAGGTCCCTCTGATTTGTGAATTCTGAAGTATTCTTTAAAGGATCTCCCACCTCCTCCAACACCAGGACAATTTCTCTTTTATCCTTGATCAGTCCTACCATCACCTCAGTCATCCAACTGTCCTTCACATATCTGTTGTTCTCCTTAATACTATTCGCTGAGGTCTTGCCCTGTCCCCTTCTAAATCTTAAGTTCATTCTTAAGCTCCTTTCTAGCCACCTTGTAATTCAAGAGTCCTGTCTGATCCCTACTTTTTAAACTGTTAAAAGATGTACTTCTTTCTTTCTTCTGATTAGATGTTTCACATTTCATGTCAATCATTCACCCGATCATTTTCTTGCCTCAATGGGACAAACCAAGGCTCCCTGAACAACTTCCACATTTCTCTGCGTAAATCCTCTCCCAAGTCCCTGCCCAATAGCATCATAGTTCACCTTCCCACAATTATTTTTGCATATTATCTTCTTTTATTCCTATCCAAGGCTCTCATTAATGTCAAGGTTTTTTGGTCACTATCTCAGCCATCCAGGAGATCTGTCACCTGACCAGGTTCGTTGCTAGTACCAGATACAGTATACCACTCCTCTAGTGGGACTGTCTACATACTGTGTCAGGAATCCTTCCTGGCACACCTAACAAATTCCACCCTACCTAAACCTTTTTCATAAAGAGCACCAAAGGCAGTAAGCGCCCAATCCAACCATTGCTTCCCTTCCACAAATGATGCTTGAATCTACTGAGTTCCTCCAGCAATTTATTTTTAGCCACAAGCAAGGAGCTGCTGCTTCCAATGTTAAACTTCAGCTGCACATTGCCTCAGGGGAGCTTGGAAACATCCTACAGTTAATAACTATAACCTGTAAGGAGCAGACAAACTTAGAGGCATTGAGAATTGTGAAGTTCAACTCCTGACCCCATATGCAAGCCCAAGATGAACTACTGCACCTCCGTCTGGATAATGTATTTGGAGGTCAGACAACAAAATATGGGAGGATGGCATAAAGGCTCAAATAAAGGGGAGAGGAATTGTATGGTCAGATCTGAAATATTCAATCTACATTCGTTTAAACAATAAGGATCAAATTTTAACATCAGAGAAACATTTACAAGACTATTAATCCAATGAGGCAAAAATCAAATCAAATTCGTTTAATTATCATTCAACTATACATGAATACAGCCAAAAGAAACAGCATTCCATAAGGCCATAAGACAAAGGAGCTCTGCTCCAGCATTTCATCATGAGCTGATCCAGTCTCCCCTTTAGTCCCATTCCCCCACCTTCTCACCATAACCTTTGATGCCCTGACTACTCAGATACCTATCTATCTCTGCCTTAAATACACCCAATGACTTAGCCTCCACTGCCGCCCATGGCAACAAATTCCATAGATTCACCACCCTCTGGCTAAAAAAAATTTTTTGCATCTCCGTTCTGAATGGGCACCCTATAATCCTTAAGTCATGTCCTCTGGTACTGGACTCCCCCACCATGGGAAACAACTTTGCCACATCCACTCTGTACATGCCTTTCAACATTTGAAATGTTTCTATGAGGTCCCCCTTCGTTCTTCTAAACTCCAAGGAGTACAGTCTGTATCGTACCCTGTAACTGGATGTCTTACCAGCAAAGACAGAAGTATCCGTTGGAGTGGGGTGGTACTATTTTCAACAGGGTATTATTAGTAAAGTATACAAAACAATATCAATGCAAATATACAGATAATACACGTTAGCAATACTAAACCTAAAAGTGTGGGTATAATAATAATCAAGCTGTATCATTGTCTAGGGGATAATGAATTGTCACAGGGAAATATAAAGTTCAGTTCAGACAGGCTGAGAGGGAGAGGGAGAGGGAGATCAAACACTGACAGCTATTGTCCTGCAAACCTTCCTTTGCGATCTTGATCTGTCGATGTGTTTTTGTGGCCATTCAAGTATGACCCCTCTGTCCTTTAGCTAGACCATTCTTCCATGGTGGATTCGTCACCCAGGCAAGGGCGGACACACACACAAGCCCCCACCGGCCTTGCTATAACCACTGTGAGTGAAATTGACCGATTCGTTCAGTCCCCGATGCCCCACACTTTCTCGTGGGTTTCTGATGCTCACTAGTGTGTCTCCCCAGACCTCACTTTTATCCCCACTCACGGGGTCTCAGGTGTCAATCAGGTTTGAATGACTTAACCCGTCAAACCAGCCCACTCTGGCTGTCCACTGAGGAATTTTAATGAGCAGGATGGTACCACGTAAACAGCCCTCTCCGCAGCCATAAGTCTTTCAGGAGTCATAACATGGACGATAAACATACTCTCTCTCAGGCTGTTATCTCGCCCTTGTCTGAAGCAAATGTTCCAGTCCCAATATGTTTTCATTCCATCTCTTTCTCTCTCACTAACAGCCTGGCAACAGTAATAGTTTGTGATTCTCCCAGGGGAGGGGGACATGGGCAACCTTGCACCCTTCTGCCCATCAGAGCTGTTCATCCTTCGTAACAAGTCCAAGAGCGGTCAAACGTTCCTCATATGTTAACCCTCTCATTTGCAGAATCATTCTAGTGAATCTTCTCTGAACCCTCTCCAATGTCAGCACATCCTTTCTTAAATAAGGAGCCCAAAACTGCACAGATCTCCAAGTGAGATCTTACCAGTGATAGAGCCTCAACGTCACATCCCTGCTCCTATACTCTATTCCTCTAGAAATGAATGCCAACGTTGCATTCGTCTTCTTCACCACCAACTCAACCTTAAAGGTATCCTGCACCAGAACTCCCAAGTCCCATTGCGTCTCAGAACTTGAATTCTCTCCCTATTTAAATAGTCTGCCCATTTATTTCTTCTATCAAAGTGCATGTCCGTACACTTTCCGACATTCTAATTCATTTGCCACTTCTTTGCCCATTCCCCCAATCTATTGAAGTCTCTCAGTAGACTCTCTGTTTCCTCAGCACTACTGACCCCTCCACCTATCTTTGTATCATCAGCAAACTTAGCCACAAAGCCATCTGTTCCATAATCCAAATCATTGATATACAATGTAAAAGAAGCGGCCCCAACATGGATCCCTGTGGAACACCACTGGTAACCAGCAGCCAACCAGAATGGGATTCCTTTATTCCCACTCTGTTTCCTGCCAATCAACCAATGCTCTATCCACGTATTTAACTTTCCCGTAATTCCATGGGCTCTTATCTTGTTGAGTAGCCTCATGTGCGGCACCTTGTCAAAGGCCTTCTGAAAATCCAAATACACAACATCCACTGCATCTCCCTTGTCTAGCCCACTTGTAATTTCCTCAAAAAATTGCACTAGGTTTGTCAGGCAGGATTTTCCTTTAAGGAAACCATGAGGAGTTCTGCCTATCTTGTCATATGCCTCCAGGTGCTCTGTAACCTCATCCTTGACAATCGACTCCAACAACTTCCCAACCACTGATGTCAAGCTAACAGGTCTATGACTTCCTTTTTGCTTCCTTGCCCCCTTCTTAAATAGTGGAGTGACATTTGCAATCTTCCAGTCCTCCGGAACCAGGCCAGAATCTATCGACTTTTGAAAGATCATTACTAATGCCTCTGCAATCTCCACTGCTACTTCCTTCAGAACACAGGGGTGCATTCCATCTGGTCCAGGAGATTTATCTACCCTTAGACTATTCAGCTTCCTGACTACTTTCTCTGTTGTAATTGTGACTGCGCATATTTCTCTTCCCGACACCCTTGAATGTCTGGTATATTGCTGATGTCTTCCTCAGTGAAGACTGATGCAAAATACTCATTCAGTCCCTCCGTCATCTCCTTATCTCCCATTACAATTTCTCCAGCATCATTTTCTATCGGTCCTATATCTACTCTCACCTGTCTTTTACTCTTTATATACTTGAAAAAGCTTTTAGTATCCTTCTTTGATATTATTTGCTAGCTTCCTTTCATAGTTCATCTTTTCCTTCTTAATGACCTCCTTAGTTTCCTTTTGTAAGCTTTTAAAAACTTCCCAATCCTCTCTCTTCCCACTACTTTTTGCTTCCTTGTATGCCCTCTGCGTTGCTTTTACTTTGGCCTTGACTTCTTGTCAGCCATGGTTGCATCCGTTTTCCATTCAAAAATTTCTTTTTTGGAATGTATCTGTCTTGCACCTTCCTCACTTCTCGCATAAACTCCAGCCACTGCTGCTCTGCCATCCTTCCCACTAGTGTCCCTTTCCAGTCAACCTTGGCCAGTTCCTCTCTCGTCACTGTAATTTCCTTTACTCCACTGAAACACATCAGATTTCAGCTTCTCTTTCTCAAATTTCAGTGAGCTCAATCATGTTGTGACCACTGCCTCCTAAGGGTTCCTTCACTTCCATCTCTCTAATCACCTCTGGTTCATTACACAATACCCAATCCAGCACAGCCGATCCCCTAGTGGGCTCAACAACAAGCTGTTCTAAAAAGCCATCTCATAGACATTCTACAAGTTCTCTCTTTTGAGATCCAGTGCTGACCTTATTTTCCCAATCCACTCGCATGTTAAAATCCCCTACAATTATCATAATACTGCCCTTTTGGCAAGCCTTTTCTATTTCCTGTTGTAATTTGTAGTCCACATCACTGCAGCTGTTTGGAGGCCTGTAGATAACTGCCATCAGGGTTCTAACCCCTGCGATTTCTTAGCTCAACCCATAAAGATTCTGTACCTTCTGATCCTGTCAACTCTTTCTAATAATTTAATGTCATTTCTTAGCATCAAAGCCACGCCACCCCCTCTACCTACCTGCCTATCCTTCCGATACACCGTGTATCCTTGGACATTCAGCTCCCAGAGACATGCATTCTTTAGCCACGTCTCAGTGATGGCCACAATATCATACCTGCCAATCTGTAACTGTACAAGATCATCCACCTTATTCCTTATGCTGCGTGCATTTAAGTACAACACCTTAAGTCCAGTATTTGGTACTTTTTGCATTGATTGCACTGCAACTCATCCCAATGGCTGCAGATTTGCTCCATCACTTGCCTGTCCTTCCTGACATCCTTACTGCTCACTACCTTAGATCTACTTGTTTCCCTCTCCTCTGCTCCATCATTCCGGTTCCCATCCCCCGCCAAATTAGTTTAAACCCTCCCTAACAGCTCCTAAACCTTCCCGCCAGGATATTGGTCCCCCTAGGATTCAAATGTAACCCGTCCTTTTTGTACAGGCCCCAAAAGAGGTCCCAATGATCCAGAAACTTGAATCCCTGCCCCCTGCTCCAATCCCTCAGTCATGCATTTATCCTCCACCTCATTCCATTCCTCCTCTCACTGTCACATGGCACAGGCAGTAATCCCAAGATAACTACCTTTGCGGTCCTTCTTCTCAACTGCCTTCCTAACTCCCTATATTCTCCTTTCAGGACCTTTTCCCTTTTTCCTACCTATGTCATTGGTACCTATATGTACCACAACATCTGGCTCCTCATCCTCCCACTTCAGGATATCTTGGACGCAATCAGAAACATCCCAGACCCTGGCACCAGGGAGGCAAACTACCATTCGGGTCTCCTGATTGCGTCCACAGAATCGCCTATCTGACCTCCTAACTATCGAGTCCCCTATTACTACTGCCTTCCTTTTCCTTTCCCTACCCTTCTGAGCTACAGGGCCAGACTCTGTGCCGGAGGCACGGCCGCTGTTGCTTCTCCCAGGTAGGCTGTACCCCCCAACAGGAGTATTTATTGTCAAGGGGTACAGCCACTGGGGCTGTCCTGGGGTACTCTCTAGTACCTTACTCTTCCCCTTTCCCCTCCTAACCGTGACCCACCTGTCTGCCTCCCGTGGCCCCGGTGTGACCACCTGCCTGTAACTCCCATCAACTCCTCACTCTCCCTGACTGGATGAAGGTAATCGAGCTGCAGCTCCAGTTCCCTAACACGGTCCCTTAGGAGCTGCAGCTCGGCGCACCTTGTACAGATGTGGACGTCCGGGAGGCTAGGAGACTCCAGGACCTCCCACATCCGACACTGAGAACAACAAGCTGCCCTCACACTCAAACTTCCCCTTTCCTCAAATAACAGGAAAAACTGAAACCTAAACCTACCTTGCCTCATCCGCTTCCGCCTAAGCCCGTTGAACCAAAGCCCTTAAGCCTACAGTCTGCTACCGACTCACTCCACTGCCCGCTGTTTAAGGCTGTGTCCTTTTTAAATCTTCCCCGCTTCACTGCCCAACGTCACACGCCTGTGCAGTCCCGCCTCTCTTAACTCCGATGAGAATAAGAAAAAGTCAAAATGGCTCCCGCTGCACTCCCGTTCTGATCCTCCGACCTCCTTCTCCAAATAAAACCCTCTGGGATCAAGTGCAAAACATACATAGCACATTCAAAATAGCGAGCAAAAAATATTGTCATGCAAAAATTATATATTTAGCCCAACCCTGAGCAACACATCCCGCAGATTAATGGTAGAGTTCCTGGCAGTGCATAGCCACTGCAATCCAGCCTGTCATTCCACCAATCGAGCACTGGAGGGCAGCACTGACAGGAGAGGATAGCACCCTCCAACTACCCCCAGTGTCTCCTCATGGACTACGGCTTGAGGCCTAACCCTTGCTACAACCCAGGTTACGCGGCTTCCCCACCACCTGACGCGGGAGCAAACAAGGAAAACAGGCCTGCAGCATCTTACATTATTAACGTCCAACAGGATCTTGCAATCACAAGAAAAACATCCAAGATGATCACCAACTGTTAAACTGCATGCTGCCTTCGCACATCAACTCTGATGCCTTTGAGTAGCAGTCAGCAACATGATCTACACGAAGTCCAGCTCCTCCAACACACTGGCCAGCAAATCCGATCAAGTAGCTCACTAATGGGGCAGACCTGCAGTACCCAAAGTTCTTATCTTTTTAAATTACCACCACTGACCTTCAAGAAATTCCTCTTCGTAGAGCTCTGTTGATGCTGCTGATAGGTCCCATATAAGGCCATAAAGACATAGTAGCAGAATTAGGCTGTTCAGCTCATCCACTGTGCTCTGAACCCCACTCTCCTACCTCCTCCCCCATAACCTCTGATGCCCTGACCAAGCAAGAACTTAAACTCCACTTTAAATATACCCAATGACTTGGCCTCACAGCCATCTGTGGCAATGAAATACACAGATTCAATACCTTCTGGGTAAAGAAATTGTTCCTCATGTCTGTTCTACATGGATGTCCCTCTACTCTGAGGCTGTGCCCTCTGGTTCTAAACTCATCCATCCTATCTAGGGTTTTTATTATTTGATAGGTTTTAATGAGATGCCCCCTTATTCTTCTAAACCCCAGTTAGTACAGGTCCATTCCTAATATGTTAAACCTTTCATTTTCAGAATCATTTTGTGAACATCCTCTGGACCTTCTCCAATGCCAGGACATATTTTCTTAAAGGGTCCAAACCGGCTCACAATACTCAAGTGCTGTCTGCCAAAGCTTAAGTCTCAGCACTGCACCCTTGCTTTTATATTCTAGACGTCTTGAAATGAATGTTAACATTACATTTGCCTTCCTTACCACTGTCTCAAACTACAAGTTAACCATTAGAATTCCTGAACAGGAATTCCCAAGTCCCTTTTCACCTCTAATTTTTTTTAGATTCTCTGCTTAGAAAAATGGTCTATATCTTTATTCCTTCTGTGCATGACCACCTACTTCCCCACACTACATTCCATCTAACACTTCCTTGCCCATTCGCCCAATTTGTCCAAGTCCCTGCTTCCTCAACACTACCTGCTCTTCCACCTTTCTTCACATCATCTGCAAACATGACAGCAAAGCCATCATCCAAATCATTGACATACAAAGTTAAAGTGGGGGCGGTTCCAATACCACTAATCACAGGCAGCCAACCAGAAAAGGCCCCTTTTATTCCTACTCTCCTGACAGTAATACATCAATGATAGTATCTTTCCTGTAATACCATGGCTCATATCTTAAGCAGCTGTATGTACAGCACCCTGTCAAAAGCCTTCTGAAAATACGAGTATACAGCATCCATTGACTCTGCTTTGTCTATCCAAGTTGAATAAGCATTTGTTCCTCTAGTTAGCATTTGAGGGCAGTGGAGAAGGAGAAGCGCAGATAGGTTGGGTGTGGGAATGTCAAACTGAAATGAAAGCACACAATGTCCTCATCTCCAAAAGAGTATTCAACAGGGTAGAAATGGGAAGCTTGATTCCCCTCAATTGGGAATAAGTCAAGTGAGATGTATAGAAAGCAAACAAACTTCTGCATTTCTCAAGTTCAACACACCCAGAAAATTGAGTTTGTTCCACCCTTGATGTTCACATTAACATGCAATTAGACACTTATCCATTGTTTTGCATTTTGTTCAATGGGACTTTTCCCAATAACACTCATGCTATTTCCTATCCAGGTTCTTTGCAGTTACTTTGTTCCACAACATCCTGGTCACCCTTGAGGTTTGATTTTTGACCAGTTTCAATCAAGCCTTTCAGAGATGCTTCTTAAGAGAACTGCGAACACCCAACACAGTGTAACCATATCTTCAGGAGGGTGCAAGTGAGAAAACTCTTCCCATCTCTCAAATTGAGAACTTTGCCTGTCCAGCAAACCCAAGTAAACCACTCAACTAAACACTAACAACAAACACAAAATGCTGCAGGATTCAGAAGGCCAGGCAGCATCAATGGAAAAAGTAGTCATCAATGCTTCCGGCCAATACCCTTCGGCAGGGAACTTCCCATTTCCATACCTAACTAATCACTACCCCAGTATTACCAGCTCAAGATATTTCTGAAAAACCAGAGTATTTTGTTAAAAATTCATAAAGAATATTGAACAGTTTAGAATGTCATTAAGATTAAAGATTCAAAAGACTAGTTCAATACCATTTATTTTCACCAGGGGTTAATTCATGATTGAAATTTACATTTAAAGCCAACACATTTCTCCTGCAATAGAAATAAAATATAACCAGCTTGCCAAAGTTTCACTAACCAGCATTCCAGTGCATATGTACATTGTAGAATTCGCCCCAGTTAAAATTACCCTTTAATAAATTAGTCTATGAACAAGTCAGGTGTTCCATTGCAACAGCAAAACAAAATGTCACCATTTAAATGGAGCCAGATGAAGGGATAACCAAAGGATATTTTACAGTATATACAATCAAATTTGAATATAGTGCATATTAGGCAAGGAAAAAAAGAGTGACATTGACAAAAAGTAATTAAGTAGCAACTTGAAACACTTTTCAAATTTATTTGGAACAAGATCTGAATGAAAATATTGGCTCTTCATTCACAGAATCACTGAACTCCGGATGATATTTAATTAGACATAGACAGTACTCCTGAACCCAAGTATTTTAACCTTTTGAGAGAGCATTTGTTGTTGCTGCAATTTATAGATGCCGTGGGGGGGGGGGGGAGGAGAAGAGAAATTAACTATTATATTTGCAAATGAATCAGCCTTGCATTCGCCTACTGAAATAAAACATTCACACAAAGCATGATCAAACATCCATTTGTAGATATTATCAAAAAATTTACATCTTTTCAGATGAGGACATTGAGTTCTACATTTGGATTCTAAAGGAACAGTCGCAAGGACACAGGCAAAATACATATTAGACAACTTAAAATATTTCATTTGTCATCCAATGGTTTTCTTAAGTTAGGTATAGCCACATACAATCTTAAATTTACACCATATCTTCAATGAATTATAAACTGTTACAATTGCTGCACCGGAAAGATAGAAACAAAATGCCTGTATAACTCGCCCTGTAATCGACTATGTTTAGTATAACCAGGTCGCATTTAAAATTATGATTAAGCAGACACCTGTCTTGCCATTGTACCACTTTCAGAAAGAAATTCTACACGATGTTATGGCAACATGACAACATTCTGGTGTTAAAATGAGTACTATAATTAACAGCATGAGGCAAAAGTTGCTTTTACAAATACAAAAAATGTTTCAAGGTAATGTATCAGAATTTAAAATAGTCAAGAGCTGTAAATAGATTTAAATTACAGATTTTCAACCTGTATCAATTAGTCTATTTCAAGGAGACATACAAGTACTATTGAACTTGGATACCAATACTTGTTACAAACCATATTTCACATGGAAATTCTTGATAGACTGCATGCAACATTAATGTCTTTGACTTGTTAATGTAGTAACTGAACACGAACCACCAATAATGATAGACTAGCCATCAGCTGTTAACATTGCAATCACTTTGTACACATGGTGCCAACAGTGTACAATTGATTTGTATAATATTGGATATTCATTAAAATACTGTATTCAATATACTATCTGGAATCAAAAGTATCAGTGTGAAAAGCTATTTATAGCACATTAATAGGTATTGACGTTTTTTCATCCAAAATTATAAAGCAAAGAACTTGTAAATACAGTATAGAGAGACCAAAGTTTTGGAAAAACTGAGTACAAAAAACATGCTTTTGTTATAAAGTTTTTTTTAACAAATGAAAGTGGAATTTGTACTTTCAGTTCAACTGAATCTCTGCTCTCGGCAGCAAAAATTTTAATTGATTGCCTCAAAATTGCTGAAACTGTACAATTGCTACTCCCAAAATAACATAAACATGCTTCTTGTTTAATGATTGGAGATCACTGAGGCAGCCCAGTTTTTGATAGCAGTAGTAGTATTTTGCAGATAACTCCACGTTACTTGGGTAGCATTCACAAGGTGTTTCCTCATACAGTCCCAATTGACTTCATCCCTAAAGTTTGGCAAAGGTGTTAAAAAAAAAGTTAAGTAAGATCACAAATACTAGCTAAAAGTTGAGGCTGACTGAGTATGCATTTGCACACCATCATCGGATAAACTAAATGCTGGAGATATTAATGGTTAGGCATCTGGCTCATCAGTGATACTTCCCCACCACTGCTCCCTATTGATGGTGAGGACATGGACGTGGGGACCTACAAGTACCTGGCGGTGCAACTTATTTACTGTACATCAATAGCAATATTGAACAGTCAGATGATTTTGAACTGGAAAATTTCAACATACTCAAATAAAATGACCAGAAGTGCTGGACTGCAGAAGTAGCCAAGACACACTGAATTTCTCTGAAAATGGTTTAGGCCGGCTCTAAACAGCTTGAGAAAAAAGAAAAATGCAACTGTAGATAACAGAACAGATACTTACTCGCAAGAATTAACAAATAGTTTCCACCACTGCATTATCACTATTTTTGTATATTCCACAGCTGGTAATATATAATTCTGATGGATAAAGAGAAGCATTTCCTTGACATTTTCTACGAAGTGAAACACTGCATCCGGTAGATTAGAGTGAAGCTGGAAGAGACAAGACAAAGTGAATCAGGGCACTATAGACTTCACATGGCATCTTAGTCTTGATTTTCACAAATGGGTGAAGTACCATGCAAATTAGAATTTATTTGAGCATCACAGCACTCAAACTCCATTTGTGAAACATATAGCAAAGACAGATACTCTAATTGTATTGCACTATCAATTATGCAAAATAACCACTTAAGCATTTGAAAGATAGATATATAGTTACTAAGCCGTGAGCAAAAATGGAGACAGTGGGATCTCATTGTGTATTTTTACATTAGTAACATATTGTTATCAAACCATGCAAAATGGGAACATAAAATGACAATTCATTATGTAAAAACTATATTGTTACAGTGACCAGATGTATTCACTTTGCATTCAAACATATTGCACAGGCCTCCATTAAAATTAGTTGAATGCATGGAATGATGGAAACATTACTTACCCACTCTGTAAACCGAGGCAGATTTTCAATGATCCATGCAATATGAATTGACAACTTCTCCTTTATATACACAGCTGATTCAGATAGCTTTGTCCAACCCAGTTCAAGACTTGGTCCAAACAGACTTACAGCTTCTGAATAATAATGAGGAGTATTTGTTTCTACCCAGCTGTGAAAACGATGAACAGAATCATGTGAACAGTCAGCATTAAATGCACTTTAAAGATGGAGATAAATTTATAGATCATTCATCTCGTCTCCATTTTGAAAATTCATGTTACAGAAAACCTCAGGTTTCAAATAAATATTATGAGAGAAAACATTGTGCACTATTTGATGACAGACACCAAGCTAATTATAAAACAACCTTGACGTCGGTTTTTTAACTGTATGCAAGTTCTTTGGAATAATTATTTTAAATGAAAGCTCAATACAATTGGAAATTGAAGAAATGATTCCACAATAGGTATAGGAGCGTCCATTGGTTTCACACCTTGATGCAACTTGTACCTCCATTCCTCCCCCTCCCCTCACCCAATTCCCACTCGTCTCAAACCTCCTCCACCCATTCTTATCAATTGGAAAAATTAACTGTATTGTGTGTCCATTTAAAAATATAACATTTTAACAAATCTCAGATAAAAAATACAGATTTAATGGAGAGCTGATATGATTTGACTACTCTGTAACACTGTTCCCCGAGAGTACAAGTTGATCAATTGCACTCACCTATATCCTTGCTTTGAATAGTAAGAAACTTTATTCCATGCCTGCTGAGATACAGACATCACTCCCGACTGTTGTAGGATATGAGCGGAAGACGAGGCTGAGGAAGATGTTAAACAGGATCAGTGGCTGGACAGTACAAATAATATTCACATACTTTTTTTAAAAAAGTGATTTCAATAGTTTAAAATCATACCAAGTTTATGAATATGCCCCCAGCAAAATTCATTCTGCTTTCTATAGTTTCCTTCAGAATTCACATTAAGCACAAACACATCAATAAGGATATCTTGGGCACTTCTATTTTATAAGAACACATCTAAGCTCACTTGTGTAATTAAAAGTTTCTCCTTATAAAATGTGATTGAGTAGAGTACAGTCGGCCCTCATCTGCAAGAAATTGGTTCCAGGACCCCTCACGGATACCAAAAAACCTGGATGCTCAAGTCCCTTATTCAACCTGTCTAAATGTGGTGGACTTAGGACCCAGCGGAACCCCAGCCCTTATTTAACCTGGCTCAGTGTGGTGGACATTAGGACCTGGCCGCAGAGCTCTGAATTCAGTGTTTCTGTTCACGAAAATAATCATGATCACGACTGAAAATAAAGTGGAAATAATAAAGCAATCGGTGAATTGCCATTGGTCATTGTAAAAGCGTTAGGCTACCTTGATCAATGATTGGAACAACTTTAAAGGATAAAGTGCGAAAGGCCCTGCCCTGATGAAAGCTACAATTATTACTAAGCAACGCAATGGCTTAATTATTGGGTTTTGGGTTTTTGATCCTCCACACCAACCTGGCACGGATTGAGAGCACACTCGATAGCGGTCTGTCACTGGATTGAACGCGGGAACTTGTTCCCGAGCCCGGCGCTGAAACACATGTTCTTAAGTGTTTTATATGCATAGTAAGGTAAAATATATACTATATACTAAGACAAACGTTTGATTAATTGACGCTAAATAACACCGATGTACCTGTTCCGACTTATTTAGCAAGAGAACTTCCGATTTTTTCGATCCCAATCCACAATAACCCATGCACATCCTCCCGTATACTTTAAATCATCTCTAGATTACTTATACCTAATACAATGTAAATGCTATGTAAAATGGTTGTTATACTGCATTGTTTAGGGAGTAATGACAAGAAAAAAAAAGTCTGTGCATGCTTGAACAACAAGTGCTGGAAGAGCACTTCTGGTTTTCTTGATTCACGGTTGGTTGAATTCGCAGATGCGGAACTCGCGGATAAGGAGGGCCGACTGTATAAATAAAGTCTGATTGAAAGATTAACTAACTGTTTTTCCTTGATGGATCATAGGAAGTTACTGAATTATTTTTATATCACAAGTTATATGATGCCATGTGGATTTAGACATCTGCATTTCTACAATAACCAAATCCAATAATTTTACATTTCTCTATTTGCAAGGGCTGATCTTCCGATCCGATGTATTATTCCACTACCATCTGTGAAAACAGCACAGGAGCAAGTAGATTGCTAAAGATAGGCAATCCAACTTGCATTTCTTGCTGGAAGACACTGTCAAACTTTGATGGGTCCTGAACCAACTTCAAACCTGATGCCCTTCCATCAAATATGGAAAAATGTTGCAATTTCCTGTATATACTTGCAATACACAGGCAAGTTAGGTATCAACAATCAAACTTGAGCTTGGCAGTTCCAGCACACTCAAGCACAAAAACATTTACTTGTTATAGGGCTATATGTGCCTCATATGAACAAGGGCTATAAAGCAGAACCATGCATGATTCAACAGAAATTAGAGCAATCAAAGAGTCATGTTGAAGAATTTAAAATCCACTAAATTTCAACTTCATCCAAAACATTGAATATATTTAACTTGAAATGTGAACAGTAAAACCATCTCTATCCTGTTTACCGTTCTGCAAATGCAAACTTAAATTTTCAGCATGCCTCTCTAGTAATCAACTATCTTTAATTGAGTTCAGGATTTGTAGAAACAGAGGAAATGGCTTCCTTACTCTCTAAATTGTAAACAATCTGCTGGCTGGCTAACTGTCAAAATTACTTGAGCTTCGCCTATGTTTCTATAAAGAATTTGTACTGCACAATCAAAATGCAGATCATCATATTTTCTGGGAATGCCCCATTATCAAAGACTATTGGAGTGTGATACACAATGCCCTACAAGACATCTTTAAATGTGAAATACCTTTAGAGAGTAAGACCATATATTTTGGATATATACCTCAAGAATGGTTGAAAAGAGATAAATATTTAATGAATATACTACTGGTGGCTGGTAAACAGACTTACTAGGAAATGGCTATCACAGGAGAGTCCAACCTTAAATGCATGGATGGAAATTACAATAGACATTTACAACATGGAGAAGATAACAGTATCTGTTAATCGTAAGTTGGAACAATTTGATTCATACTGGGAAAGATGGTTTAACTACTTAACACCTCATAGGCCTGATTTTATTCTCATAAATCAATGAATATGTTGTAAAAAAAAATCACTCCCTTCTTGTACATAGTTTTCTCCTTTCGCTTGTTCTTTCTTTCCTCTCTTTTCTAAGTGCATACCTCAGTTAAATATTCTGTGGAGATTTGTGGCATATATGACTATATGTGCAATATCTGAAATACATCTTATGAAAATGTTTGTTTAATGATGAACTTGAATAAAAGAATAAATTACAAAAAAATATTGTGGGAGAAATGAGGTGGTGAGATCTGCTGTTATGCAAATCCTTCTTATTTAACTAATTACTCATTTAAATTACTCAGGTAAATAAATATTCTGGAACAGGATCCAGGCAAGTTGAGGTGTGTATCTAAAATATCAATAAGCAGTAGGGTGTTGACCTTTATGGCCTCTAAAAATCACCCATAAAAGTTGAAAGGATCATTTACACATTTGCCAATTTTGTGAGCTGCCAGCTGTCACAATTTGTATGTACTTTTATTCTGATATTAATCAGTAAACAATTCTTAACCATTTGAAAAATTTCTCAACCCTTGCAAGTCTCATCCCTGAACTGTTCTGACAAATCCTTTCTACACCCTCTCTAGGGATTTGTTAATTAAAAATATGATAGCCAAATTGAACACAGAACCCCAAGTCAGGCCTGATTGGCATTTTCCAAATCTCAGCACAACCTGTTCATGTTTCATGCTTCACCACAAAGCCAATACAATTTTAAAATATACCAATGATTTTTCAACTTGCCCTGTCCGTTAAAAAATTCTGTATGATTCCTTGATATACATTTCCATAATTCCTTTACTATTGCATTATTATACTGCTTCTCATTACCCTTTTGAAAAGGGATTATTTCACACTGAACTCAAAAACTTTCATTCTTCTGCCTATTAATTTATACAAGCTGATGTTAAGATTCTCATCAGTGTCAATTTTTATTATCTGCAAACAAATTTCATAGAAAAAAGGCCAGCATCTGGGTATTGTTCTATAGAAATTGGCCATTCATTCCTGCAAGCCCAGTTGTCATAGTTAATTTGTACCTCCAGCCTTTAATTCATATGCCTTTACGCCCGTACAAATTAAAAACATATGTAGTCTTGACAATTAAATAACAATTGTATTCCTTTAGGTAACAGGAGCTAAAATATCCATTAAGCTCTTGAGGAAAAAGTGCTATTAACTTTCAACCCTGACCTTAGTTTAAATTTTTTTTAAAAGACCATAAGATAGAGAAGAATGAGTCCATTTGGCTCAACAAGTCTGCTCCACCATTTCGTTATGGCTGATCCATTTCCCTCTCAGCCCCAATGTTCTGCCTTCTCCCCACATCCCCTATCCAATCAAGAATCTATCAACCTCCGCCTTAAATATACACAATGACTTGGCCTCCACAGCTACCTCCAGCAACAAATGCCACAGATTCTTCACTCGCTGGCTACAGAAATTCTTCAACTCCGTTCTTAAGCGGTGCATATTATTCTGTATCAACAGTGCACAAATAATTTTAGGTTGTTACGTCCGTAGCCCCCTCCTTTGTGAGAATCGCAAGATCACTGTTGGGGTGGGTCAAGGGCCCCAGGAAATGAGAGAGGGACATGCAGAATGTCTTGTTTCCCCGGCAATGTAAAGCTATGGGACATGGCCATTGTCTCCGGAAGGCGGTGTGGATCAGGCAAAGTGGGCTGGTTGAGGGAGAGATTGCATCACCCCCAACCTGATTGACATCTACGACCCTGCGAGTCAGGATAAAAGAGGGTCTGTAGGAACAGCCCCTCAGACGCACCAGAAGAAACGTTAAGCGACCACGTAACAGCAGGAAGTCATCTGAAGGAGGCCACGTGCGTTCAGTTCCGTTGCTGGAATTGGTGGCTGGAACCACGGAAAACTGCTTTTAGCTAACAACGGGGAACCCACTCCCCTGACTCAACGGATTGACATCATAAAAGACCTGGGCAATTTTAAACCGCCTCGCTCTTAAACCCAAAGACACTACAGCTTGAACGAACTAACAGCGACTGTTATCTTTCCATCAGACATTATCCCCTAGACAACGATAGAGCTATTTCTTATTGGTTATTATTATACCCGCGCTTTAGATTTAGTATTGACGATGTATATTATCTGTATGTTTGCATTAATCTTCTTTTTGTGCCCTTTATCAATAAATACTTTTAAAAATAGTACCATCAGACTTCAACAGACCTCTCTATCTTTGCTGGTAAGTGATCCAGTTACGGGATTTCGTGACAAGGCACAGTGAACATTCTTCACCACAATGAATGTCCTTAGCTTGTAGATAGCTTTTTGTTCTTCCTGAAGCCTTGCCACAATCAGAGCAGCGTCCAACAATCTTCAACGACTGCCAAACAGATTTGTCTTGATAGCCTACAACTACAAATTATGTCCATATCTTTGTATTCCAATGGTGACTAGCCAGTTTCTGATGTGGCTTTGTAGTAAGGCATCACGACGAGCAAAATGCTATCCACAAGCAGAGTAAAAATGTTAGGAATAAAGATGGACTATACCATGTGCCCACTTTCAAAATTCCAGAGCTGAACCAAGTGGTCTATTTAGCTACCAACTAAAATTATGCTATTTCAAGTTGTAGCTTAATATTTGAGAAGTAGAATTTAAAGACTCTCAAGAGGGATTGCTCTGCATTTTTCTCTTACAAGACCTTATTAACACCACCTGCCCCAACATTTGAGTTTGGAGTAAAACAAGACGCTTAAAGCAGTCACTAACTTGGTAGACTACATTCATCGCAGTCAAAATATTATCAAGTATCTTCAAAAGAAAAAAAAAGTAACATTCAACCATGACAATTAATTTTACTAACCATTGAAGGATCCGTGTACTTTAATATCATGCAGTACAAAGCCTGCCGTAAAAATCAATAGGACAAGTAACAGACGAAACCAGGGAAAGCCACCGCCTCTCAACTTCTGCAAAAGATTCTGGAAAATGGACATGTGAACAGTTACTATCCAATACAAAGTAACTAAAAAATATTGTTCTCCAATTGATCACAAAAAGAGGAAGAGCAGGCACACAATCTGGCATTCATGTTTTGCATTTAATCAGCTAAGGCCATTTAAACTTCAAACCACAATGACCATCAAGACTCCAGAGACCCAAGCACAAAAGTACAGCCGAAGTGTCCAAATATTCTGTAAGTGCTCTCTTTCAGATGTGTTACTATCTGCCTTTTATTTGGACAAGAGATATTCTACATCACTTTAGAAAAGCATGCCTGCAAACATCATCCTACATTTTTTTAAATTCCGTATCACTGGAAGCGTAATTCTGCATTTCAAACAGAAGTGACTACCCCTCAAAAAGGCTGTCAGAATGTGAAAGTGAAAGCCAGAGAAACGTAAACCTTTCTCTTTTTAAGATGATTTTCTTAATTTAGGACGAAAGGTTTTCAGAGACAAGATAATGAAGCTAATTAAGGTGGCAGCAGAATAGATCTAGATCCAGGCTGGTAAATAGAAAGTGATATCATCTTAAGATGCTCCAAGGACCAGAATTGGAGAAGAGCAAGTGCAGATATTCACCATTACCACCTGCATGTTCCTATCCCAAGTTTAACATGGATTCCTTACCACTGGGTCCAAAATCCTGCAACTTAATAGTTACTGAAATGGCAGTTTTCCCCTCAAAGAATGTAATGAAGCAAGACAACAGCTCATCACCATCAAGAGGGAATTTTGGAATGAAAGCTTAACTCCTGGATCAATATACCACAAGACAGTCCGAAACATCTGCCATGATTATCAACCTGGTCTCCCGCAAGGCTACATTAGCAGCCCCTTACACTACTCCATATGCACTCATGTTATAAATGGTGCCGATGTATAAATATCACCAGTTGGCCTGACAATGTAGACACCATGGCCAAGGTGGTACACCAGCACCTCTACTACTTCCAAAGCCTGAAGAAATTTGGCATGTCTCTATTGACCTTAATTTTTAATCAATGCACAATGGACAGCATCTTATCCTGAAGTATCTTGGAATGGCACAGTTCAGCTCAAGACTTCAAAAAAATTGCAGAGGTGTAGACACAGCTCAGAACATCACAAAAACCAGCTTTTTGTCCACAGACCTTGTCTCCATTTCCTGCTGTCTCAGAGATGATGCAGCCGAAACAAAAACCACTCCAAACCTGACCATGCTCACATGGACAGTTCAAACCTGTTGTAAGATGTTTGAATAGACCTCAAGAAAAGACAAATTCTTCATCTCACAATTTAGCACACTGCAACTGTTACACATAGTTGCAACTGCAACTATTTCCACTGCACTTTCTGTGCTTAAGCACAACTCAAACACCATCTAGAAATTCACATTTGACAGAGTTGTTGGTAAGATCTCAGTGATGATCAGGTGTATAGGACTGAGATTGCTCAGAATCTGGAGTAGTGAAGCAACAGCCTCACATTCAACATTAGCAAAACAGACACCGAATGAGGATTCATCAAGTTGTGAGAACAAACCAGTCCTAACTGTGGGGTCAGTGGTGAAAAAGGTGAGTAGCTTCAAGTTTCAAGTTGCTGGGTATCAACATCTGAGATCTATCCTGGGTTCAACATATCGATGCTATAATGAAGGTGGCATGTCAGTGGCTCAACTTTGTTAGAACTCTGAGGAATCTTGGTATAGTAAAGACTCTTACAAATTTCTATAAATATATGGTGGAGAGCAATCTGACCAGCTGCATCACAGCCTGGGATGGAAGTTCCAATGCATGGGATTGCAAAAGTGCATGAGACTGCAGAAGGTTGCAGACTCATTCACTTCCATCATGGGGACAAACTGCTCTATCACTAAGGACATCTTTAAAAAATGGGATTATCATCCAGGACACACCCTCTTGTTATTACTATCAGGAAGGAGGGACAGGAGCCTAAGCCCCATACTCAATGAGTTAGAAACTAGGTCTTCCCCTGGCTATTAGGATTTCTGAAAAGTCCATAAACCAATAGACAATACCTTTATTCTTTTTTGCACCAATTTACAGTAATTTAATGTCATGGCATTGTGCTGCTACCATAAAATAATTTCACATGAGTCAGTGATAACAAACATCATTATGCTTTTACTTTTCCCTATGTCCTACCTCAATGTACTTGTGTCTTAAAATCTGGATGGCATGCAAAACTGATCTGCTCTATCTCAGTGCATGTGACAATAAATCAATTATAAAGTTAAAGGACATCACCAGTGACAACCACATTCAACTTGGTTTTGAGACAAAATCTTGGGGGAACAAAAGGGAAAAGCAATTTTGGCTACAATTAGCTTGTATACAAGACCAGGCACAGACATTCCCATGCATATAAAATAATAATGTAAATTCCCAATACGAATGCATGCGCACAACAAATATTAAGTTTATTTAATCTCTTACATTGCATGCAGTGTCACAGGCATTTATTTCTTGTGAATTCAAGGTACCCTTTCCAGACAGTTCTTCATTTGTAACTTTAAATGACCGCACCGTTTCCTGCAGAGATTTCTGCACCTGCAATGAGGGATTTTCAAAGTTCACTTATTTATGCAAGCATACATGTACAGAGTACATTTTTTAAAAAAGTAAACACTGGGCACATTCAGAAAACTGATGATTGCTCATTACCTGTCACTTTTAGAGAGGTATATTTTTCCCACTCATTTACTGATGACCAAAGAACTTTTTTGTTATGACAATCGTTCAGTGTTATTTATTTTGCTTTCGATATTAAAAACTTTCAAGTAATATATTAAACAGTAACACTTCTATAACAAAAGAGAATTCAACAATGGACCAGTTATACAAATTTCCCACTCTTGTAATTTGGAAACATACCATCCCCTTGAACACTTCAGATTCCAAGTAGTATTGGTGACCATACTACCCCATGTTAAAGATCACACCAAGATGTTTTTGCCTGTGGCAGGAGGATAGAGCAAGTCTCACATTGTATGGTACAAATTCTTTGACTAAACAAAATTCACAACTCTTCACTCAGTTGCAGATACATAGTCACTGAACCAACCAGCTCCATACAATTATGTATTAGAGCAATATTTCAACACAGTTCTAAAACCTGCAAAATTTCAGAATAAAAGGAATTGCATCAATTTGACTAATGTCCCAACAATGTTAAGAAAATGTCCCCAATTCTATTCCATTTAGTAGTCAGGCGAAAACCAATCAAACCAAGGCCATAAATAATTTAACAGTAATACTTTCCAACATCAAAAACTGTTCAAACCAAAAATAAATTATCAACATTTAATGTTACCTTGACTGGAATGTTGTCCCAGGTTTCCAAAAGACGATTTAGCAGAAGACTGGAATAAAAATCATCACTTAATATGCAATACACTTTTCACTTTGGAAATTACATCAACTTTGCTAGTAAAACTAAATTTCAATTATTCAAACATGCATGTAGAGTGCTGTATGAGTGAACATTTGATTTCTTACATCTTAGCACCATAGATTTATAGTATAAAAAGATAAAAATGACTTTAATATAACTTTTCATCAGAAAGATTTATATAACTTGAAATTAAATGGAGATCACATCTTCGTCGGGAAAATGCAGATAATAATCCTCTTGTATTTGCATTCAATTGGACTGCAAAATATATTTTGAATTAAATAACCTCAAACAAAATGTAATGTTAAATGCTGCACTAAGATAAATTAATTAATGAAAACCAGCTTGGTTAATATCAGTTAATGCTATTATCAGTTATACAGCTCAATATAAAAAATATACACAACTGTCTGTATTTTTTTATATAATTTTTTTAATTGAATTTTCAAATAGGTTACAGAAGAAAAAAAAATTATGAACCCTTCCCTGCTCCCCTTAACCCCTTCCCCCTAACATATCCCTGTAGAAAGAGAAAAAGAGAAAAGAATGCCTGGATATCAGAAGATCCCCACATGCTCCATGGAGTTCATAATAGCTTTAGTATATATATTTCTTTCTTTCCCCAGATAACCAATAATTTTATCTTCAGAGCACCTTTGAAATAGAAACTTTAATTCAAAAAGGAAAAATTAAAATATTTATTTCTTGTATGTATAGTTTAATTCAAAAACAGGCAATTAAACAAGGAATTCATAAGTCAAGACAAAAATGGGAAATTGATTTGAATATTAAAATTGAAGAAACAAGTTGGTCAAGACTATGTCTTGACAGTATGACAAATACAACAAATGTCCGGTTAAGATTAGTGCAATATAATTTTTTACATCAATTATATATTACACCACAAAAAATAAATTAAACCCAAATTTATCTGATCGACGTTTCCAATGTAATCAAGAAATTGGTACTTTTTTTTACACTCTACTTGGTCTTGTTTTAAAATTCAATCTTTTTGGACAAATTTAAGAATTTTATTGGAACAAATTATTGGAACACAACTTCCACATAATCCAACATTATTTTTACTAGACACTAATGAAGGGATAAAACCGAAATCCAAACTGAATAAATATCAGAAAGAATTCATAAAAATTGCAGTGGCAGTAGCCAAAAAGGCTATTGCAGTTACTTGGAAATCAGATTCATACTTAAGTATACATCGTTGGAAGAATGAAATTTTTAGCTGCATTCCACTTGAAAAATATACTTGTAATTTAAGAGATAACTGTCTGTATTCTTGACTGCACCTTGTTGCAAAACCTCAAAGAAAAATAGTAAATGGGCTTAAAACGACAAGGTCATGCCATTAAATACTACGCTTGGCTACTTCAACCTAGTTATCACTCATCTGCCACCTTTGAACTGAATTAGAAATAATCAACATGATTGCAACTATTAATATAATGGCAAGCCTAATTTTGTTCCTGGCATCAACACAATTGTTGTACCCATTTCATTAATCTTGCAACTCTCCAGAAGGTATGATACACAAAAATATTCTTAAGTAAATTAAATATGTTGAAAAGCAACCAGTGGCCTTCATACTATTTAAATTTCAATAGCCTGTACTTTTCTCAAGAACAGGCTACTGAATCTGTCCTGGATCCAGGATCTATCCTGGCATAGCTCCAAAACAGTAAGGGGCGGGGTGGTTTGAAGAATCACTATCTAATAGGACATATTACTTTAATGACCTGCTTTTCACCCCTTCCTTCATACTGAAAACTCATTGCATCACCTGAATTTCACCTTTTGCCCTCAGTACTGTAAGGGCAAAATTGTTACTAATCGAGAAGTTATCTAGTACAGTTAGCAGGTATTGGCAAATTATTGGTTGACTCATACCCGAGTTCATACACACCTGAGTTTATATACACACCCTCTACATTGAACGCTGCTAAAGAATACATTTCAGTGAACTTAATCCAGATTACAAGGTCATCAATATCATCTTAAAATTATTGAGACACAGAGCAAGGGAAAAAGAATCCAAAGTTCTCTTGCTCACGAACATTCATGACTTCTGGCAACTACATTGGCTGGGGTTCAACTACTGCCCTGGATACTTGGTTTCAATGTCAAAGTTCCTCATTGCCAAAGTGAACACGTATGGCTAAAAATCATCCTTGACTCACTGATGACAAGATGTGCACTGAACTCAGAAAAACACACTATATTCACATCCAGTTGCAACAGAGATTTCAAAATGGGTCAGGTAACTCAAAACAAATCTCAGAACATAAAGGGCTATGGGTAACCCTAGGTAATTTCTAAGGTAAGGACATGTTTGGCACAGCTTTGTGAGCCGAAGGACCTGCATTGTGCTGCAGGTTTTCTATGTTTTTAAAACAGGATCTTATGCTAGCTCAAGATAGATTTTGGACAAGTTACCATAAATACAAGTATAGTTTCTCAGTTATTCCAGTAAACCGTTGTTAATCACCATTTCTTTTAGTTTAACTACTTACCTGGACTGTGAAAGATGTTTGGTGTAGAGCTGTCTCCAAACGCTGAAGCTGTTAGAATCTATGGTCAAGCATTCAACCATACATCTTAAGAGCTGGAAGTTAAAAGTAGGACATTTGCTTCATTTTATACCAACCTGAACAAGACCTATGATGTGATTTAGAATCAGCACATTACACTCAGTGGCCACTTTATTAGGAACACCTGATCATAAATGGAAATATCTAGTCAATCATGTGGGAGCATCTCAATTCATAAAAGCATGCAAACATGGTCAAGAGGTTCAGTTGTTGTTCAAACCAAACAACAGAATGGGGAAGAAATGAGATACAAGCAATTTTGACTGTGGAATGGTTGTGGAATCCTCACCTAGCACCCCACCAGCATCGACGTCCAGCACATAATTCTCCAAAACTTCTGGCACCTCCAATGGAATCCCACCACCAAGCACATCATCTCTCTCCCCCCACCCCCCCACCCGCTTTCTGCTTTCCACATGGATCACGCCCTACGCAACTCCCTTGTCCATTCATCCCTCTCCACTGACCTCCCTCACTACCATCCAGGGCTCTAAACAGTCCTTCCAGGTGAGGCAACACTTCATCTGCTAGTCTGTTGGGGTCATTTACTGTGTTCGGTGCTCCCGGTGTAGCCTCCTGTACATCATTGAGACCTGACGTAGATTGTGAGACCACTTCGCTGAACATCTATACTCAGTCTGCCAGTACAAGCACTATCTCCCAGTTGCCACCCATTTTAATTCCACTTCCCATTCCAATATGTCCACCGATGGCCTCCTCTAGTGTCATATACACGCACGCTGCCTGGCCTGCTGAGTTCCTCCAGCACTTTTTGTTGCTCGGATTTCCAGCATCTTCAGATTTTCTCGTTTGGTGTTTTATTCCTTTTAATTACCCTCATCTACAAACCTACCTCCCCAAGGTTCCAGAAGGATAGTCTAAGTTCCACAGATATAAAACACATTCTATAACTTAGATGCATTCTTTATGGGGAACCCATGACAGTCACCATGCCCAGGCCATTTTAACATGGTGCTGGTGTAGTAAGGTTAAAATGTCTGTACTTCAAAATAAAACACAACTTGTAATTAGGACCAAAATCATTTCCCATTTAATTTATTGAGAAATACTAAAGACTTCATGGAATTCAGACTTACAAACAACAGCAATTGTGATTGATCCACTGATACTCCTCTCACTTTGTCAGTTATGCCACCAGATTTTACTCCAGGTGACAAAAAAAAGAGATATGAAATACAAGTGCAAGCACTTCAGATACACTAGTATCTGTGGTACCTCTCACTATTCAGTTATTTCACACTAATTGTTGCATTTACTTCCATATGAACTGTTCACTCAAAGCTTTATACAAGGAACTTATTGCACACCAATGTATATGAGAATAACCTAATCTGAATCTGAAGTGTCTTCAGTTTGAAAATACACAAACATAACTATCTCCTCATAAGGTGTAAATCAGAGAACATTTTTGAGCATGTGTAGTCAAACTGGCAATAACCTTCTAAAAAATTCTGAAGTTCCATTATAACTTTGAGCAGCAATCACCATTGATCAACTTTAAGAAAAAAAGATAAATCCTGTGCTTGATTACGTGTATTTATTGTTGTACTATTAATAAGTGCAAGACAGTTTGAAATAAAGCATTTTAGAAATCCTATTCAAAAGTTATTATTAATATTTTAAAAGGTAATTGAAAAATAACAATTTATACAATAACAATTTATACAATTTGTTATTGTACTGTTTATTATCCAAATACTAATGTGTACACCAGGTCCGTGAGGACTTTAAAGTGTTTCATCCAATGTCATGTTTTCTTGCAACTATCTAGCTAGTGCCAAGCCATTGTGAGAGGTTTCCTGTAAAAATATCTCACTGTCCTTGGGTTGTAAAAAATAATCATTTAACAAGATATTCATTATGTATGTTTTTTATGATGGTTTAAAGGACTGAGGGGCAGGACTGCATGCTATGTGCCAACAATACTTTTATGCATGCCTAAAGCTCACCACCCCAGTCTATAATATTAAGAGATTTTAGACGAGGGAAAATTACCTTGGTGCAAGCACAACCATGTTGGACTTCTTTTTTTTAAAAAAAGGTCTGTGCAAAACCTCAGAGTTCAGGGACAGATACAAAGTATTTTTCTAAATAGAAATTAAATACTGAGAATGCACTTATAGGAAGAAGCTTGATATAAAAACCTAACTTGCATTTGATTGCTGCAAAATTAGGGTTGCTCACTCACCTCTTTCTTCATTTCTGGAGGACAGTTGGGCGTTGCTCTGGACAAGAAAGAGGGAAAATAGGTGTGTAGTGTAGATTCTGGTTTGGCTCCAAATGCCAATACTTTCAGCTTTGGATAAAGTTGGCGCAACTGATCCTGCAAACTAAAAAAGTTCAAAAATGGTAGATTATCGAACAATAAAAAAAATTACTTCCCTGCTCCCAAGCTGTTACACCACATAGGCCATACTCTTAAATGTTACACGAAGATGCTCTGAAACACACCTTCTGAATAATACTTCTAATTCAGTGCTTTGATAGATATAAATCAGTTGAGAATACACTGCATTTATTTTGCAAAGCAAAAAGGATTACTTTAACATTCTAATGTTGCAGTAAGATATGTAATTTTTAGCTGTCTTTAAAATGGTACATTTGTGACATTGCATAGAAAGTAGCTTGGGAAAGTAAAGCTCTCACATTTACCAATAATATCAATCGTTAGCTTACTTTAAAATTCTGAAATCTTCCCATGTAATGGCACTAAGTATAAACATAGCTAGCCTAAGTACTTCATATGATCTTTTCCCCCAGCTAAGAAATAGCCACAAACTAAGGCAAGTCAAAAGCAGTTTGATACATAGGTGTTCAATAGAAAACTGCAGACTCCAGGATGATGATCAAATACCATTGAGTATATTATTGAAGCTGAGCTGAATGCGTATCTATGAAAACAGCCCAGTTTGGCTGTCATATTTGTATCACATTATTTGAGAATCAGGCTGAGCAAGTATTCAGTTTTACTCTCAGTACTAATTTCATCTGTGCACTTGTGTTGTTTGGAAGAAATCTAATGAAACACACAGTCTCAAAATCAACTTTAAACACAGAACAACTCCAGAAGCTCAAACACAAGGAAATCTGCAGATGCTGGAAATACAAGCAACACACACAAAATGCTGGTGGAACGCAACAGACCAGACAGCATCTATAGGAAGAAGTACAGTCGACTTTTCGGGCCCAGACCCTTCCCAGAAACTGTCAGCTTTCAGACACTAGCATCCAATTCAAATTTCTAACTTACTTGGACGAGAGTGAGTTGTTTGGCATGTATGCAAAGTCCAGCAGTGGGAAAAAATCTTTTGGTCCGATTGTTCCAAATCCTTTGGACAAGTTAGAATGCATCCTAAAGCGCAATTAGAGAGAGATCAAAAGTTTAATCTGTAGCATAAGTGGGATAAATAGCTAATCAGGTAAACACCTGTCAAGTTCTCATTAATATCCCATTTTTCTAAATGACACTTTTCATTCTTAATTGTGATCGAGCAATTAAATGTTAGGCAAGCTAAAACCACAACAGCAACTCAAATGCTCAACAAAAACAACAGTTCTTGTCTGAAGGATAAGATCAAGTGTGTATTCAACAGCAACTCACTGCAATGGCATACATGCTATTAAAAATAGTTGGCGCGTGGCCAAGTGGATAAGGAGTAGATCTAGTGATCTGAAGGTCGCTAGTTCGAGCCTTGGCTGAGGCTGCGTGTGTGTCCTTGAGCAAAGCACTTAACCACACATTGCTTTGCGACGACACTGGTGCCAAGCTGTTTTCGGTCCTAATGCCCTTCCCTTGGACAACATAGGTGGCGTGGAGAATGGAGACTTACAAGCTTGGGCAACTGCCAGCTTTCCATATAAAAAAAACCCTGCCCAGGCTGGCGCCCTGGAAACTTCCCAAGGTACAAATCCATGGACTATCGAGACTAACAGAGGCCTACCTACTAAAAACACAAAAAAGTCAAAAGATAATTTGCTTAAAATCCAAGATACACAATGTACTCCAACAACATCTAATTGGGGAACCAAGTGCATACAAGTTGCCCACAGATGTTGCAAAAAAAGAGCCACTGCCTACAAATGTAAGATTTTTTTTTAAAAATCTTCAATTACATCACTTTTACAAATCAGAGTATCCTTGATTTCTAAAATAGTTTATGCTGGAGATTTAAAAAGCAGCAATTTAAGACAAAGCAAAAAAAAAATGCTACGGATGCTAGAATTCTAAGCTGAATCTGCAGATTGGGCAAATTGAAGGATCATCAACCCACAGTATTAACTCACCGACTTGACAACTTTCTAGCTTTGTTTATTATTACAAGGTGCACTATCTTATCCGTCTTATTAATTCCATCTGTCTTTGCCCATTTTTAGCAACATTCTGTATACGATCGCAGTCTAATTGATATTTCCAGGTTTGGATTGCAATCAAATCAGAATTCAGCAAGTTACCCAATAGGCCACTATTTTCACTGGCTCACAGACACCACACCAAAACATGAGTCATGACTGCAAATAAACACGACTTTTAGAATTAAGGCAAATCATCACCAACATCGGGCAAGCCATTTTGGAATGAAAATGTAAACACTTAAAATCTTAATCTGAAAAGCAAACAAAGCTAGTTTTGTTCAGGAAAGAAGCTCCACCAAAATTCTTGTTCAAAAACAAAAAATGGCAGCTTAAAACATTAGCTGCTAAGGTGCTTCACCACCACAGATGAAAGATTACTACGTGCCTGTATATGAAAAATGCTATATTAAAGGAATAAAAACATTAAAGTACTTATTGCGTCTTCCTACTATTTAACTTAAGGGCGACACAGCCAACCCTATTAAGATCTACAGTCTCCACTAAAGTTGATGAAACCCTTTTTCTTAAACCCCTGTTCAATAGTCTGTTTTGAGACAGCTTAATTCTGGTAGGACTGCCTTCAGGAATTTGACAATTCTCATTTCTACAAATTAAGCAAGCCAGCTATACTCTAAACTAAACTCATGCAGAGGCTAAAAGCTTTCACCAATTTAATTCTCATAAACTTACACAAAGGGATCTTGTATTGAGAGAACCCAACAAC
Organism: Hypanus sabinus; assembly: GCF_030144855.1. Lineage (NCBI taxonomy): Eukaryota > Metazoa > Chordata > Chondrichthyes > Myliobatiformes > Dasyatidae > Hypanus > Hypanus sabinus. The sequence goes on along the minus strand of NC_082715.1, from coordinate 41,196,172 downwards.
AACAGCAGGACAGAGTAGATATGTTTTACAATTGAGAACTTAAATTCACATGCTGAATCCTAAATTCATTCTACAGTTAGGAAGAGAAGCAAGCAACTCAAGTCCTTTGTCATTTAACTATATGGTTATATACACATGTATAATGTATATAGAAATGAGACATTTCTTTGAAACAGGGTGCAAAGCACAGTAGTACACATAACACAATAACTTCTAAATGCAAGAATAAGATCTATAGAGGAATCACACACATACAAACTAAAGTACATTATATTAAATATTGTTAGGTATGGAACAGATTAACCAGTGACACTTTGAATACGATGCGGCAGGGAGTTCAGAAGCCTAATGGCCTGGGGGAAGGAACCTTCTCATTCGAACTGTTAATTGTTTTCTTGCATCGTAGTCTCCTGCCTGATGGTAGAAAGTCAAACATGATGCTGGATGGATGGCTGGGATCCTTAATAATACTAAGAGCCCTTCGTACGCAGCTCTCCTGCTAATTGTTCCTGATGGAGGGTAGGAAGACTCCCATCATCCTCTCAGCTGTTCTCACAGTCCTTTGTAAGAAATTCTGCTCCAGTGCCCAACTGCTCCCACAGCAGATAGAGATGCAATATGTCAGGATGCTCTCAATAGTGCTCCTGTAAAAATGCAGTTGAGATGCGGGTGGGGGGAGAGAATGAGAACTTGTCAATCTCATGATGTGGAGGCGCTGCTGTGCCTTCTTGTTAAGGGAAGTGATATTAAAGGGACCAGGTGAGATCATCCAAGATGTGAACTGCCAGGAACTCCATGTACTTAACTCCCTTTTTGGAGAAGCCATGTATTCGCAGAGGGGGATGGTTCATCACCACCTTCCTATTTCCTTTTGTCTTCTCTACATTCAGGCTTAGGTTGTTCTTCTCAAACCAATCCACCAGCCGCTCCACTTCCTCTGCATACTCTTCATTGTTCTCAATAAGGCAAACCTGACAACACGGTTTGGGCTGGAACCAGTGACACAGTCACACTTCAGCAGTATGAACAGTGCCACCCACATGGACTGACTGACTTTACAGTTCCCCCATCAGCATCTGCTGTATGATTATCTTTATTCTTTACTAAACTGAATACATCTTGGACTCAAGGCATACAATGACAGATATTGTAATGGGTTTTCAAAATTTATAACTTGATATTTATGTATACTCACATTAGCAGTCTATCCAAATAGCAGATTGCAAAAGCAGACAGTGCTTTGATGCCCAATACAGGAAGCATAATGTTAAGCCATACTAGAGAGGAAGAACAGAGTAATCTTCAGATCAAACTATGTTGTAAGAAAAAGAATCACCTGCACTAAATTTGCTTTAGATCTAATATATTTTGTTATTATTATTTGAAAGAGACAAGACAAATGAGGGACAAATTTAGACAGATAATCAGTTTATTTTATGGAGTTTCAAATAAGAATTCCCAGAAGGTTGAAAATCAAAATGTCAGAAACTCAAAAAGTTTATAAAAATATAGAAAACCAGAGTTGTCTAGCATAAATGGCCAATCGTGCTGCAGACAGATGACAAAGTTACCAAGTTTTCTTTCCCCGTTATTCTCGATAGCTTGGAGTCAATGGCCTGTCATTAGCAACATAAAAAGCATAAATGTGCTACTGACACATTAACCCATTTGATCTCACTGTACAAGGGAACCTTAACTGATGAGAGATATCATGGCTTGGGTTAAGAAAGAGGAAGAAGCATTCACTGGATTTAGGTCAGGGATGAGTGAATTCCTCGATAACTATGAAAAGATTAAGAATGTATATAACAGAGTAAAGAGGAGTGCAAAGAGAGAGTATGAAAATTATTGGGCAGGTAATGGTAAGGAAAATCCCAAGAAGTTCTGTAGCCATACTAAAAGGGTGAGGGAGTAGGTCCCCTCAGAGAACAGCAAGGCCGCCTATGCCTCAAGCTCCAGGAGGTGGGTGGGATTTTTTTAAACAAACAGAAAAATCACTATTGCTCAAGAAATAAAGGAAACAAGTGGAGATGTTTTAGAGATCATTTATATTACAAGACAGGGCATATCTGCAGCCTTACAGTGCAGTAAGATAGGTAAATCCCCAGAGCCTAATTGAGTGCGTCCTCAGACTTTGTGGGAAGCTGAAGAATTGCAGATGCACCTACAGTATGTTAGACACTGATGAAGTTCTCAAAGCCTGGAGGGTGGCTTAACATTGGTCCATTGTTTAAGAGTAACAAGGACAAAGCTGGAGAACTACAGGATAGTCAGTCTGAGATCAGTAGTGGGGACATTACTGGAGGGAATCCTGAGGGTCAGGGTCTAACAGCATTTTAGACCACAAAATATAGGAGCAGAATAATGCCATTTGGCCCATCAAGTCTACTCCACCATGCCAGTTATCCTCTCAGTCCCAATTTGCTGCCATCCCCCCCCCCCCGCCCCCATATCCCTTCATGTCCTGACCAATCAAAAAATTATCAATCTGACTTAAATATATCCACAGGGGAATAAATTCCACAGCTTCACCACAACTCTGGCTAAAGAAATTTCTCACCTCCATTCCAAAAGGACATCCCTCTGTTTTGAGGCTGTGGCCTCTGGACTTGCACAGCCACTCTATCAAGGCCTTTCACCATTCAATAGCTTTCAATTTTGATACACATGAGAGTGATTAAGGAGTCAGCATGACTTTGTGTGAAAGTCATGCTTGATGTACCTTCTAGAGTTCTTTGAGGAAGTAACCAAAAACTTTGACTTGGTTAGGCAGTGGAAGTTGTCTATTTGGACCTTAACAAGGCCTTCAAGGTTTTACATGCCAGGCTGATCTCCAAGGTGATGTCCCGTGGAATCCAGGGAGAGCTAGTTAGGCAGATTCATACTGGACCCAGAGGTGGAAAGCAGAAAGTGGTGGTTGAAGGTAGTTTAGAGCTAGAACCAGAAGGCCTGTAATAGGGAGAGGTTTGCCAGGCTGTCGTTATTCCTAAGAAAATCAGAGAATGAGGGGACACCTTTCAAAAATGTTTATTAAAAGCTTGAGTAGGGGTTCACAATCTTTTTTTATGCCATGAACTATTAAGCATGGACCCCAGGTTGGAAACCCATATTAAGAGGGATACGAACTATACACAGGAAACTGGGATCAGTTGGGTGGGGACTGTGGACTGTGGACTTGTTGTGGCTTTACTGGTGCTGTATGACTCCAGAAATATTCCTTTCCATTACCTTCCCTACTACTGAAAATTAATTATATCCCCAGCTCCTTTCCCAGTACTGAATGGTTTTGGGCTTGAAACAATAATTTTTTCTACAAGTGCTGCCAGATCTGCTGAATGTTTCCAGTATTTTGAGTTGCTGAACATTAAAAAACCGCGAAGCTTATAAACCAAGATCGAGAAAGAACAAACAAATTAATAGTATTAAGCCAATCTTTCCCATTTTTGCACTTCCCAAGTTAATTATGATTCCTTACCTTTCAATCCTTCAGCCAAATCTGTTCCTGCTTGTCCTAGAGCCCACATGATGGTAAGGCATTTAGCTGGTTTATTATATTGGGATCTCAGCATTTCTAGGTACTGAAAATTTTAAAATTTACTATTTTATATTTGCAATATAAACTAAAAGTTAGAGCACGAAGCTTTGTAATTAAAACAAAATTGAATCTCTTAACTATTTGCCTTAAAATTTGATGTTTACTTACTAATAACAAAATAATAAACATCACAACCTTATTACCCAAGGCCCCGAAGGTATTCACAGTAGAAATCATTGAGCAAGTGCTAAAAAGTATCACTCAACCTCCCAATGTTAAAGTGTTCTGAAGCAAAGCAAATTGAAACTTATGCAAATTATTCCAAATGGTCACAAATCTATTAACACTTATTAAACAATTTGATAAAAACCCAGAAATACTGCTTCCTAATTTTCCCCATTCATGCTATAAACAGCAGTGGATGTTCTGCAAGTGTATGCAGATCTTGAATTGGAACATGTATTTACAATTCAACTGGTCAATTCCAAAAGATCTGCATATACTTTAAACAATCATTTCCTATAATATTAATGCAATTTCATACTTTACAAATCTTACACAAATTTGTTTAAAACTTGTCATTAACAATACATCAACCGAAATATGTCAGGAGGAAACAAAAGGCCCCTTATGTTATTTTCAAAACAGATGCAAAAGGAAATGTCAGAAGAGTCGGGGTGGGGGGAGGTAGAGAGAGAGGTAGGATAGAGAAGGAAAACAGTCAGGATTTATTCCACCATATCAAAACTAATGATCTAATGCGCAGATCATTGCTGAAATGAAACCCATCAACCAGCTCTTCAAAATTCTGATTCATCCAAAAATTTCCTCACCTTTGCATTATAACAGTCAAACATCAAATAGAATAAAATTGTTTTTTAAAAGATAGTGGGCAGATTAACCCAGATCTTCAACAATCAAATATGATAAATAATATGGTGCAATCAATAGGGATTAGGGGAAGAGTGAGGAAACAGCAATACAGACGGCCCTCCTTATCTGCAGATTCCAACCGCAACCAACCGCAGATTGGGAAAACCTGGAAGTTCTCTCTCCGGCACTCGTCGTTTGAGCATTGTTCGTCTTGTGTTGTGAGCAAGAGGAAGGAGTTTAAGGCTAATAAGGGATGGCTGGCTAGCTATGTAAAGCACTACAGCCTCAAGAACTGAAAAGATCACGGGAGAACAGGGATTGGCTGATGCCAAGGCGGCATCAGCATTCCCAGAAGAGCTACGATGGTTGCGTCTGTACTGAACATGTACAGACTTTTTTTCTTGTCGTTATTCCCTAAACAATACAGTATAACAACTATTTACATAGCATTTACATTGTATTAGGTATTATAAGTAATCTAGAGATGATTGAAAATATACGGAAGGATGTGCGCAGGTTATATGCAAATACTCTGCCATTTTATATAAGGGATTTGAGCATCCGCAGGGGGTCCTGGAACCAATCCCCAGTGGATAAGGAGGGCCACCAACTGTATGTTGTGTACTGAAAGTCAGTCAGTGAACTTCATAACGTGTATAACTGAATTGTTTAATGAAGTTCCAGATCTGCAATAAAGACAAAATGTGAGGTTGACACATGAAACAGTAACATTTGAACTAATTTGCGTGCATTCAAGGACAGGTGGTCCAAAAATTTGACACAAAAAATGTTTACAACCAATGGGAAAGGGAGGTGGAATACACTGAACAATTGCAGAATCAAATCTTTGGAGATGGCAGATATCGGCCAACAATGTGTCCTTAAAAGCGTGGCTTTTCACCCACAAGACAAGGTATTTAATAGAGCAAGTAGCAACTTTAGTTTAACTAGTGCAAGACAACACAGGTTGTACTCAGTCCCTTCCCATTTTTCTTCATCCAAATCTATCTTAAACCTGTATTCCCTCATTCGTACACAAGTCCAATGTTTATTAACGCTTTAACTAGTGGTTGTAAATATTTTGTTTAGATTTGCAATAAGACAACATAAAACAAATTTGCTTACCTTTCCCAAATTTGTTGTTGCAATTTTAGGTTTGTCTGCCAGAATAGCCTGAATACAAATTCTGTAGCCATGCAGAGATTCACCTGAAAGCAGCAAATTTATCTTAATTAAGTATTGGCTTTTTCATTTAAACGTGTATTACAAGGATGTTCGTCAGTCAAGTCCATTGAACAATATATCATTGACCATCCATACCTACTCCATTCCATTCCTTACCAGTTCAGAAACAGGTAAAATGATAATCTCCTCTCAACCAGAACTCTGAGCCAAGACCAGAAACTCCACAATGTGATTAAATTAAACAATTCTAAAAACTACAAGGTATATCATACATGGAACAGAAAGTCTTCCACCTGAAAATTTTCACTTAGTAATGCTTAGCCAAACGTGTACTTGATAAGATCACGCCCTTACACAAGACTTGGGCATCATCTACAGCCAGGCTGAAAAGTTACTTCCATCAGACCATTAAGCTTTCTTAACAAGGTCGACAAAATCTGTACCCAGCACCACCCAGATTTAAACACCTGCCAATGTCTTACAGCATAATTAGCATATAAATCTTTCCTCTCTACTACAATTCTGTGATCCACTACTGGAATCAAATACATTTTACTACATTTATTACAGTAGGTTACAGAATCAACGGTTGACCAACCAACCGCAGATCAGGAAAGCCCGAAAGTTCTCTCTCCAGCACTCATTGTTAGAGCATGTATGGACTATTTTTTCTTGTCATTTTTCCCTAAACAATACAGTATAACAACTATTTACATAGCATTTACATTGTATTAGGTATTATAAGGAATCTAGAGATGATTTAAAAGTACAAGCAGTCCCTAGGTTATGAATGTGTTCCGTTCCTGAGTCCATCTTTAAGTCGAATTTTAAGTCAGAACAGGTACATCTGGTATTATTTAGCCTCAGTTAGTAAAACGTTTGTCTTACCTTTCTATGCATATAAAACACTGAAGAAACATATGTATTTCAATAATTAAACCACTGCATTGCTTAGTAATAACTGTAGCTTTCATTGGGACAGGACCTTTCAAATGCTCTATTAAAATTGTTCCAACTGTTGACCAACTGTAGTCTAACACTTTTCCAATGACCAATGGCGTTTCACCTCTTTCCAACTGCTTTATTACTTCCACTTTATTTTCAATCGTGATCGTGATTATTTTCGTGAACAGAAACACTGTGGATTCCGATCTGCGCCAGGTCATAAAGTTCACTGCACTGATACAGGTTAAATAAGGGACTTGAGCATTCGTGTTTTTTGGTATCCACGAGGGGTCCCTGAACCAATCCCTCACGGATAAGGAGGGCTGAATATATAGAAATGACTGAAAGGTACTGGACAACTATAAAATTAGCACCGTTTTATGAGCAAAGTGATCATATCCAAAGTTTAAAAAAATAGCTTTATATTTTAAATCATTGCAGATTTCAGGAGCGAAAGCATCAAGACCGATAAGAAGAAACATAACTCAAGTGAAGGTAGTGTGATGGTTAAGTCTACAAAGTGATGTAATTTTACACAAAGACTTGATGAACAGGAGGCTACATATGGAACATTTATAGAACACTGATTCATAAGATTCAGGTTGGACCATTGCGCTTGACCCAAGATGACACCACTTACTACAAAATGTAAAATTCCTGAAATGGGTCTCAGCAACTACTTACCAGCGGCCTTATCTTGTTCGCGCAACATTGTGTAAATACAGTGATCAAAAAAATGCTCCAAGCTGTCAGATGCTTTCCCTAGCAGTGATTTGATAACGTTCTTCAGCTCCTTACTTGTAAGGCAATATGGATAATCTGCAAAGTATTTAACAAAAAGGCAGCTGATGTTAAAAACAGTTGTTCTTGCAACTGCAAGACCAAACATCACAAAGCACCATCAAAACTGAAAAGATCAAAAATGAAAAATTGCTCATTTGTTGTACCAACTCAATTCATTACAACAGTGCACTGATAGTATAAGGTGAAACAATAGTGCAGAATACAGTGTTGCAATATAGAGTAATAGCGCTGGTAAGGTGCAAAGGCTCAACAAGGTATATTGACATCATTTTATTGTACATGACTCATTTTTCATTATATTTGCCTGCTTCTCTAACATGCTGGTCACCGAATTATAGGAAAGATGTCAACAAAATAAGAGAGTACAGAGATTTACCAGGATGTTACCTGGGTTTCAGCACTTAAGTTACAGAGAAAGGTTGAAAAAGTTAGGTCTTTATTCTTTGGTGCGTAGAAGGTTGAGGGGGGACTTGATAGAGGTATTTAAAATTATGGGGGATAGACAGAGTTGACGTGGATAGGCTTTTTCCATTGAGAGTAGGGGAGATTCAAACAAGAGGACATGAGTTGAGAGTTAAGGGGCAAAAGTTCAGGGGTAATACGAGGGGGAACTCCTTTACTCAGAGAGTGGTAGCTGTGTGGAACGAGCTTCCAGTAGAAGTGGTAGAGGCAGGTTCAATATTGTCATTTAAAGTAAAATTGGATAGGTATATGGACAGGAAAGGAATGGAGGGTTATGGGCTGAGTGCGGGTCAGTGGGATTAGGTGAGAGTAAGCTATCGGCACGGACTAGAAGGGCCGAGATGGCCTGTTTCCGTGCTGTAATTGTCATATGGTTATACACTATTACACAGAAATTGTGACACTACCATCAGTAAATCCATACTGCACCATTTTTAATCATCTCCACTGTAATCACGGAATCTCATTTCAATGGATGCATATGATACTACATTACAAGATTTAGGGTTTTCTAAATGGCAAACAAATTACTTACTATTCTGCAACCTCTGACCCTAAAGTACAATTGTGTACTGTTACTTCTTCAAATGAAGATTTCAAAATAATTTAGTTTTAAAATAGTACTTAAGCTTTCACACTTACCATGTTTATTACTCTGCCATTATTTAATGCTCATATGTGCTGCTTAAAAAGATTAACAATACTGCTATCAATATGTTGCAATGTGAATGGCTGCTCACTTAGCTAAATGTTTTTGTTTTGAACTAACATCTTAAAATTAGGTATCAATAAAAGGATGTTTGGGCCACACAAACAGGTATTTCATGGTTTGAGAACTCTTTCCAGGACTAGTGTCAGGTATTGACTAAATTCTGAGTCAAAGTGAAACTGTTGAATTTTAATCAATTATAACTTGTTGATTAAGGGGCCTACCACTATTGACCGCCATACATAGAGGTTGGTCAATGGAGCAAAACAATCCATAACATGGCTACAAAACATTTTAATTAGGTTATTTGGAAATACTGTGTGTGTGTAGGGGGAGAGAGGGGGGGGGGGAGAGAGGGGGGGGAGAGAGGGGGGGGAGAGAGGGGGGGGAGAGAGGGGGGGGAGAGAGGGGGGGGAGAGAGGGGGGGGAGAGAGGGGGGGGAGAGAGGGGGGGGAGAGAGGGGGGGGAGAGAGGGGGGGGAGAGAGGGGGGGGAGAGAGGGGGGGGAGAGAGGGGGGGGAGAGAGGGGGGGGGAGAGGGGGGGGGAGAGGGGGGGGGAGAGGGGGGGGGAGAGGGGGGGGGAGAGGGGGGGGGAGAGGGGGGGGGAGAGGGGGGGGGAGAGGGGGGGGAAGAGGGGGGGGGAGAGGGGGGGGGAGAGGGGGGGAGGGGGGGGAGAGGGGGGGGGAGAGGGGGGGGGAGAGGGGGGGGAGAGAGGGGGGGGAGAGAGGGGGGGGAGAGAGGGGGGGGAGAGAGGGGGGGGAGAGAGGGGGGGGAGAGAGGGGGGGGAGAGAGGGGGGGGAGAGAGGGGGGGGAGAGAGGGGGGGGAGAGAGGGGGGGGAGAGAGGGGGGGGAGAGAGGGGGGGGAGAGAGGGGGGGGAGAGAGGGGGGGGAGAGAGAGGGGGAGAGAGGGGGGGAGAGAGAGGGAGAGAGAGAGGGAGAGAGAGAGGGAGAGAGAGAGGGAGAGAGAGAGGGAGAGAGAGAGGGAGAGAGAGAGGGAGAGAGAGAGAGGGAGAGAGAGAGAGAGAGACATATGCATACTAATAGAGACACCTAGTAAATAGAGTCCAACTGACCATAAGAATACTGACTGAGGGTGGGCTCAGATTCCGGTGCCTGCAGTTTATAATTTAAGTAACCAGCCAAATCCTTCACCCAGACAGATGGGTTCCCAGGAAACAAGTCCTGACTTTTATCCATTTGCTCCTGAAGTTCTTTCAAATCAAGCTGCAGTAAAAAAAAAGCATGTTAGATATTCAACTTCAATTAACACTACAGAAAAATTGTATAATTTTGTTTTGGTTTTCCAACAGAAAAAATACTGCATAGCAATAATTAATAGATGAAGAAAAATGTTTTTTTTAAGTTGACAAATACTAAGGTCTTCCAAGGAAGGAAAGGATAGAATATCACTTAGCAAATTCTGAAAAATATGCAGCCTATGAAAAACTTAGAGCTTTCAAATACAACAATTAACATGCCATGGTGAGATACAGAGAGCAAATCAATGGCTCATTTATTTCTGATAATTATATACGAAGCTCTAGAATTCAGAATGTCAAAGACAGTCAAGTTGCTTCTTAACGTCAGTGGGAAATAAGTTACTTGTCACATTTAGACTAGATGTGACAAGTAACTTATTTCCCACTGACGTTAAGAAGCAACTTGACTGTCTTTGACATTGTGAAAATATGGCCAGCATGCTAGGCTAATAGCTAATTTGAAAATCTTGGGATTTCTATCAAGTAAAAGTTGTAAAGAGATAATCTGTGAATCTGAACAAGCCAAGAAGTTTCCACGTGATAGTGATTGTGTCAACTGTGTTTGGAGTACAAAAAATCATTTCTACTATATTCTACAGAAGCTGAAAAATAAATATTTTAATAACTGTAGATATTATATTTTTATAATGCAAGATTTCAATACTTTCACCAAGACCAGTTTAAGAGAACTCCAACATATTGCACTGAAAGGCAAAACAAAATAGAAAATACAGAAAACAAGTGTTTGAATACGTACAGCTTTAACAGCCACCTCTAAAGAAGGAAATGTCTTGTGTTTCGGTCCACTGTCACCACTAGATTTCTTGACCAATTTCCCCCCAGAGGCTGGCTTCTGCTGCGCTGGCTCAGCTGATACGGGAGGAACTTGCTCTTTGTTCTGCTTCTTTCCCATTTTCTCGAATCCAAGTTCAAAGAGGGTTTCAGAAGGTTTCAAAGGAGCTTTAAAAAAAGTGTTATGTCAAATAGTTCTGCTTTCACAAAGAAATACTAAAAATTACATTTCAACATCTGTTTAATATATGGACGGGTGTACAAGACAATTTCCAAACATGCAGTTGACCAAACTTGGAAGGATATGAATTGATTGTAAGGATAGAATATGCCAGAACTTTGCCAAATTTCATAGTGTCTTGAGCTTTAGAAATGAAAAACTCACATGCTGTCAGATATCTATTGAAAAGACCATAAGATATTGTAACAAAGTTAGGCCATATGGCCCATTGAGTCTGCTCCACCATTTCAACATGGCTGATCTATTTCCCGCTCAACCCCAATCTCCTGCCTTCATGCCCTGGCTAATTAAGAATCTATCTACCTTAAATATCCCAATGCTCTCCACAGCTACCTGCGGCAACAAATTCCACAGATTCACCACTCTCACACTAAAAAAAAATCCTCATCTCTGTTCTAAATGGGTGCCCCTCTATTCTGAAGCTGTGTCCTCTGGTCCTAAACTCCCCCAAACTAAAATTCACATCCACTCTATCAAGGCCCTTCAACATTTGATAGGGGGGAAATTTCAGTGGAACCTCATTCTTTTGAATTCTACCGATTACAGATCCAGAACCAAACAGTCCTCATATGTTAACCATTTCATTCCTGAAATCATTCTCATGAACCTCCTCTGAACCCTCTCCAATGTCAGCTTATCCATTCTTACATAAGGGGCCTAAAACTGCTCACAATACTCCAAATAAGGCCTTACCAATGCCTTATAAAACCTCAGCACCACATCCTTGCTTTTGTATTCTAGTTCTCTCAAAATCAATGCTAACCTTGCATCTGCCATCCTCACCATCATCTCAATCTGCAAGTTAACCTTCGGGGAATCCTGCACCAGGTTTCCCAAGTCCCTTTGCACCTCAGATTTTTGAATTTTCTCTCCATTTAGAAAACTGTCTACATCTTTATTTCTTCTACCAAACTGCATGATCATTCTCTTCCCAACACCGTATTCCATCTGCCACTTTCTCCTAAATCTGTCCAAGTCCTTCTGCAGCCTCCCTGCTTCCTCAACACTACCTGCCTCTCCACCCACCTTTGTATCATCCACAAACTTGGACACAGAGCCATCAATTCCATCATCCAAATCACTAAGGTGAAACATAAAAAGCAGTCCTAATAGAAACCCCTGTAGACCACTAGTCACTAGCAGCTAACCAAAAAGTTTCCCTTTATTCCTACTCTCTGCTTCCTGCCAATCAGCCATTGCTCTCTCCATGCTAGTATTTTTCCAGCAATACCATAGGCTCTTAACTTGTTAAGCAGCCTCATATGTGGACCTGTTAAAGTCCTTCCAAAAATTCAAGTACACAACATCCACCTATTCTCATTTGTATATTCTGCTTGTTATTTCCTCAAAGAATCCCAACAGATTTGTCAGGCAAGATTTCCCTTAAGAAACCCATACTGACTACAGCCCATTTTATCATTTTATGCCTCCAGATACCCTGAAACCACATCATACCAGATCCTTAACAATCAATTCCAATATTTCCTAAACACTGAGGTCAGTCTAACCAGCCTATAAATTCCTTTCTTCTGCCTCTCTCCCTTCTTAAAGAGTGGAGTGCTGTTTGCAATTTTCCAGACACTATTCATTGTTGAAAGAACTAATGCTTCCAGAATCTCTTCAACCACCTCTTTCAGAACCCCGGGGTGTAGACCATGTGGTCCAGGGGATTTCTACCTTTAGAACTTTCAGTCTCCCAAGTAATAGCAACTTCACATAACCATTTTCCACATGCATTTTCCTGCGACTTCAAATTCAGAGTACATGTCTTACCCCAGTTAAAGCACAGTTCTGTTCCTGTGAAAGTCACAGTTATTAAGTGTGAAAATTTACCAAGCTCTGTTTGTGCCTGGTGGTTGTTTTGTCAATGCTGGACAAGACAATGAAACCAGAATTACCCTTTGTATACTTAATCCGAGCTTCTACAATTAGGTGAGACACATTGTCTTGAGCACATTGCTATTTGTATTGCCTGAGTAACACTTTTCATTAATCATACTGACACAAAGTACTGCACAAAGATTTGGTAGACCAAGATCATTTGTCTGGTGTTGCAACTATTCTCTACCCATGGTGCCCTCAGGATATCACTGCATTTTGTGAGTCAGTAAAACATTTCCCCTTTGATCTCTTATCAGGGCTCCCTGTTGCCACGCTCCCAAATGCTGATGCTTTGCCAATAGACATGCTCTGCTTGAGTGATAATTATCTTTGCTCCATTTTGTTAATTCTGTTTATGGACAGAATATATCAGATTAAAAACTATCTGCAAATCAGATCTCAGTGCTGCAGACATCTGCATGAACAAGAAAAAAAAATCAAAACACCTGATAAATTATCTCATACAAGAACTACAGTTAACGCAGTCTATACTAAAACACAGGCCAGCTATTCTTTTATCAACACATCATCAGAATTCTTCACCCCTAACTTTTAACAAAAAGGACCAAGTAGTGAACATTAAAAAAAAGCTTCCATTACTCAATTAACTACATTTTAAATTTTATCCCAACATTTCAAACCTTTGTATCACCTCATTCAAATGAACATTTGCCCAATCTGTTGTCATATAATTTTGATCCTGAGCATCAGCAGTTTTATAACTTTCTTCACTACAGGTGGATACTTTCTCCCTCAAGACTTCATAACCGCCAATGCTTTCAATTTCGTTTAGAAGCTCACCAAGATTCATTAAAATATACAAAATCAGTAATGTTAAATTACTTTTTATTCAGACTAGAAGTAGTAGGCTTGGGCCCCTTACAGATAGGGACAAGGGAAATTATAGCAGGGAAGAAAAAAAATTAATTGGTGAATATTTTGTCTATTTTCACAGAAAACAAAACCCGCTGAAGAATCTGGGCCCAGTGATAGAAAGGACCAAAGGTTTAAAAAAAAGTAGAATGATGAAGCTTACAAATGCAAGGGAGACAATGATTTGCATCCTAAAGTTTTGAAAGATGGATATGCATTGATTCTAGAACTATTGTTATGGATTGGAGGTGGCAAGTTCAATCCCACTAGTTAAGAAAGGAGGAACCCGTACCAAACACTGGTAGTGAAATGATGGAACCCATGATAAACTAGCAAAACACCTGAAAAAGATATTATTTAGAGGCAAATGTGGATTTATGAAAGGAGAATGATTCTTGATTAATCCACTAGAATTCATGGAGGTGATCATACAGTTAAGTAATGAAAGGTTAGTATAGCTGGTGTTCAAAGTGACCTCATACAAAAGTCGTACCACCATGTGAGTGCTAGAAACAATTCTAAAGGCAAATAGTATATCAACCCTCATTACAAAGATACAAACACAGGAATGAGGAAGTCTTGTTGCATCTCGTAGAGCTTTACCTGAAGCTGTAACTGAAATATTGTGATCTCCTTACCAAAGAACATCAGCACTTACAATAGATTCAGATTCAAAAACTTAATTGTCATTCTAACCGTACATCGGCTCTGCAGGGCAGAATTGAGACAGTGTTTCCCAGGAGCAAAGATGGATAGATCAAAGCAAAGATTCACCAGACCGGCCATCGAGAATGCAGGTTTGCGTACAGGAGGGATTTTTCTTACCATATTCTCCAGAGCTTAGGAGAGAAGAGACCTCATTAAAACACTTGACACACTACAGGATGCATCTAGCAGAGGAGTCTTGGATCAAACAGCAGAATAAGACCCAAGCCAATCAGAACCAAGAGGAAATGACATTTCTTTAGTTAGTAAGTATTGAACTTTGGGAATTCTTTACCCTGGAGAAGTGTGAAAGTTCAGTCACAGTGTTCGTTCACAACATTCATTAAACAGCTGGATATGAAGATGATCAAGGGATGTGAAGATTGTGCAGGGAAAAGGCTCTGAAATACAAGACTGGGCAGTACAAAGGCTGTCACACAACTCCAGCCAGAACTTCAAATGCTGTTTCTGGAGTTTGCACATTCTTCCTGTGACTGAGAGTTTTCAACAGGTGCTTGTTTCCACCCACTTCCAGTAAAGATAGCGCTGAACTACAGGCACCGTCAAGGTCACAGCTCAAGCTTAGTGGTTCTTAGAGTCATAGGGGAGGTTTTAAGAACAGACAGAGGAATTGGGCGTCAGGTTAGGGCTCAGGACAGGGATATGGAGGAGTTAGAGGTCAGGCTGGAGTCTAGGCCTCTGCTCTGTGCTTGAAGGCCAGTGATGGGGACACGCAAGGAAGGACACTCGTAGTCAGACCAGCAGGTGTTGGTTATTAACACAAATGTGACATTTCATTGTACGTTTTGATGCACATGTGATAAATAAATCTGTAACTAATTTCATCATCACAAAGACATGCAACTGGTAGGTTATTTAGCCATTGTAAAATACCCCAAATGTACAGGCGAGTGGGAGGCAAGTAATTGATGAGGTTTGGAGTGTAAAGATGGAGAAAATCAGTAGGGGAATTTGAAACAGTAGACAGTAGATAGGCTAAATGGTCTCGTATGTGGGGGAAAAAAATGGATAATGAATGGCAAAACAAGCTCAAGGGACTAGCTTCTCCCTATAGATGCTGCCTGGCCTGCTGTGTTCCACCAGCATTTTGTGTGTGTTGTTGACTAGATATCCTGCTAGTTATGTTACACAAGTCAGTGAATCTTTTGCCAAATGAATAATTCAACAATAGAGTTCATGCTATTTCAATGTTTAAGTCACACTGGCCTAAAAAGTTACAAACTCCATTACCTTGCAGGTGCTGAGCAACTTCAATGCTGGCAAGACTACAAATCAAATAATCTTAACACTATGGCATTTCTACCACTGATAAAGGCAGGTTCGAGTGTAAGTGCTGATGCAACTTAATGCCATTTCAAAATAATCTCAAAACATTTTTTAAAAAATCTATACCATGCCAAAGAATCATTATGTGCCGGCAACAATAGCAATGGAAATACAGAGAATCTACTACTAAGGTTGTTCATATCCTTTGACTGTTTTATCACCAATAAGAAAAAAATCAGTGAACACAAATGAGAAAAGATATATAGTACAGGTAACATGGCATATGTAGCACACAACATGGGTTGTATTTTCAGGGAACTTGCCCTTTATTCAGAAATGTTTAATCATACTTTCAACTCCACCAAAAAGAAAATCACAGTAAGTTTTCATTTTTTGAAAAAAATAAAACACCTCAGCTTATCCTACACTATAATCAATTTAGGAAAGTACAAATAACATTGGGCTGCCAAAATACTGACCTATCCAGGCACAGCATCAAGGCAAAACCGAATTGCTGGAATTGCTTAGCCGTGGAGTGGGGGTGAAGAGAAGAGGGAAACAGTCAATGCTTTGGATTAGAGGGCTCTTGATCAGTATTAGAAAACTGAGTAGACAAATATGGTTTGTTACAGAACAACAGTTATGTTTAGGTACTGCATAACAGTCGGTAGAACTTTTTTAAAAAAGTTGGAAAGAAAAAATGAGAAATATTGAAGCGGAAATTGCAGCCTCATCCACGAAAAACAATTTCCAAAATCGCTAACTTCAGTTGAGCCCAGATGGCGGCACAGTATCCATACAAAAGCAGAAGGGCTCATCCTGACTTTCTGGAATACTTTGGATAAATGCCAGTTAGAGATCAGACAGTGAGACACACCAAGTTAAACATAACACCTGGCGACTCTCTCCTCAAGCCTAGCACGCCATTCAATGTGATCGCAGCTTATCTATCACCCTTAGACTCCAACTCTACTGTACCAGAAACTCTTTAGTTCCTCTCGTTGATCTGACTAAACCTTTAAACTTTTCCCAATCCTTTCTAAAGTAAATGACAGCTTTCATCTATATCTTATCGTACCCTTCCTTCCCCCACCCTGCAATTTAAATATACTCCTCACAAGATTGAGGGCCCTTGTCCCGAAACATTGTTTCTTTCACTGTTCACCCGCTTCTGCGTTTTGTTAAAATATCGCCTTCCCGAGCAGCTTTGGGGTGTTTTTTTGCTCTAATTATAGCACATGGAAACAAGAGTGTCACTTGCATCAAAAGATTCAGAGATAAAATTGTGAACGGACACACAATCATGTGTCGATACGGGGCGACTCGGGACAAACCACCCTCAGTCCCCGAGCCTCCACCGTGCAGAGCCCGTGTCGGAGGTGGGAGGGCACGGCGCTCGATACTCACAGACTGGGTCTATCCGAGGCATATTCTCTGACAACGCTTTCCGGGCTAGCTTCTTCTCATTCTTGGTGAAGGCGGCTTTCTTGTTCTTCTTGTTGACGATCTCCCACTTGCCGGAAGACGCCATGAACGACATCGGGCACTGCGACCACCAGCCGCTCCACCGCCTTCCTAGGCCGGGCGCCTTTCAAACGGCGTCTCCCAGCCAATCAGAGCGCTCGAGCCCAGCAGCCCGGCACGCGGAGCACCACGTCGCCGTTATTACAAACAACCAGTGGCGAGAGGGGGAGGGCTCCACTGGAAGGGCGGGGCGAGTGACGTAACGTTACGTCACGGCGTTCTCGCTCATTGATAAGTTACCTGATCTTCCAGGTTCATTCACGCAGCGTCAATTTTCCAGCTCAGCGCCATGTTTCTGCACTGTTCTCATATCCCTTAAAGTCACATGTTTATCATCCACCGTTTTCATTGAACTCAATAACTGAAGTTCCACGGCACTTCTAGAGAATCACAAATACATTTGTTTTGTTTTGTAACTTCAACATTGAACCAATTCAAAGGAAGACACGTGAAATGTGAATCTAACTTCGTGTTTACTTTTAAGCGAGGAGTGCACGTATCGCTTGATAGCGTGATGACGTACACAAACACGTATTTATACATATATACGCGTAATAGGTTGTTTAAATCAAAATCAGATTTAATATCACCGGCATATGTCGTGAAATCTGTTGTCTTAACGGCAGCAGTACAATGCAATACACACACAAATTAAATTAAATAAGTAGTGCAAAAAATAAAAATAAAGTAGTGAGGTAGTGTTCTTAGGTTCAATGCCCATTCAGAAATCGGATGGCAGAGGGGAGGGAGCTGTTCCTGAATGGTTGACTGTGTCTTCAGACTTCTGTACCTCCTTCCTGATGGCAGCAATGAGAACAAGGCATGACCCGGGTGGTGGGTGTCCTTAATGATGAATGCCGCCTTTTAGAGGCATCACTCCTCGAAAAATGTCCCGGACAATATGGAAGCCAGTGGCCATGATGGAGCTGACTGTTTATATTTTGCACTAGGTTATTTTCATAATCTATTATCTTTTTCTTTATTGCATGCATAGTGGTTCCTTGTTGCTTTTTTAAGTTTTCCCAATCATCCAGTTTCTTGGCAACTTAGTACACACAAGCTTTTAGTTTTATGTCTTGTTTTATTTCCTTAGTTATCCAAGACTGGCTCTCACCACTCTTACTGCCCTTGCTTTTAACTGGACAATACTTGTGCTGAGCACCATGAAACATCTCTTTGAAAGTCTTCCACTGTTCCTCAACCTTCCCACCATATAGCTTGTATTCCCAGTCTACCCTTGTGGTGAACTATGTGCCTGTCGGGACACGCCCCTGCTGACTGCTCCTGTGGCTCCTCCCACAGGCCCCTGTATAAAGGAGACCTGCGGCCTGACGCTCGGCCTCAGTCTCCAAGACCTTGTATGATGGACACTCACTCCTGGTTCCTTCTTCCAGTCAATAAAAGCCGATATCTCGCCTACGTCTCAGTGTGAGTTATTGATGGTGCATCAACCCTATCCAACTCCTCCCTCATCCTATTGTAGTTTCCCTTGTTTAGGCATAACGCACTGGTTTTAGATCAAACTATAGCACCGTCTATTTGTATGAGGAACTCAGTCATACTGTGATCACTCTTTCCAAGAGAATCCCTAACTACAAGATTTGCTAAATTTTACCTGTCTCATTGCACAGGACTAGTTCCAAGATAGCATGTTCCCTTGTAGGTTCAGTAACATGTTGTTCAAGAAAGCTAACACATTTGCATTTTATGAAGTCTTCCTCAGGACTGTCTCGACCAACTTGATTCACCCAATCTATTTGCAAATTAAAGTCTCCCACGACAACCGTAAATGCCTCAGATATTTCTCCGTTTATTGCCTGTGCCACTGTAATGTTATTATTCGGTGGCCGATAGTCAACTCCCACCAGTGATTTTTTTCCCTTCACTATTCCTAATCTCTACCCAGATGGATTCAACATTCTGCTCTGTAGATCATATATCATCTCTATCACCCTGATCTCATCCTTAATCAAGAGCACTACCCCCACCTCCCTTACCTTCCTGCCTATCCTTCCATATTATCTGATATCCTTGAATATTTAATTCCCAATCCTTTCAGCCCTGTAACCACGTTTCTGTAATGGCCACTGAATCATACCCCTTTATACTGATTTGTGCCACAAGTTCACTGACATTGTTACAAATACTATGAGGATTTACTTTATCTTTATCCACACTTTTCTCTTTTACTTTATCCATACTTCTCCAATCTGTTGAACACCGCCCCCCCCCCCACCCCAGCTAGTTAGTTTAAAGCCCTGTCTACAACCCTAGATATGTGATTTGCCAGGATCCGGGTCCCATTACTGTTCCGGTGGAGCCTGCCCCAATGGAACAGCTCCCTCCTTCCCTAATACATCCTTCCTTTTATACTCTAGTCCTCTTGAAATGAATGCTAACATTGCATTTGTCTTCCTCACCACTCACTCAACCTGCAAATAAACCTTTAGGTTGGTTTAGGAGTTAAGTTTGTTAGTCCTTTGCACCTCCGATTTTTGAATTTTCTGTCTTTGCCCATTCTCCTAATTTGTCTTTTTGTAGCCTATCTACTTCCTCAGAACTACCTGTTCCACCTATCTTTGTATGGTCCACAAACCCAGCCATAAAGCCATCTATTTCATCATCTCATCATTGGCACATAATGTAAAAGGATGTGATCCCAACACAGACCACTAGGGAACAACACTAGCCACAGATAACCAACCAGTAACGGCTTCCTTCATTCCCATTTTTTGCCTCCTACCATCCATCTTACATGTAATACAATGAGCTCTTAAGTTGTTAAGCAGCTTCATATGTGGCATGTGTCAGTCCAGAGCTTCCTCTACTGTCACAATGAAGCCACAATCAGGTTGGAGGAGTAACCACCTTCTATTACATCTGGGTAGCCTCCAACATGATGGCATGAACATCGAGTTCTCGAAATTCCGAACTCTCTTCGTTCACTATTCCTGTTTCGGTCTCTCTCCTTATACCCTTACCTGCCCATCACGACTATGGAGGAGGCCCCAGAACCTTTGATCGTTCCACAGCCTCAAGTCTGACCTTCACATCAGTCCTAAAACTAGATAACAACCCAATTAAATAAGTATCACAAAAAACATTATACTTTCTCGTTTATTTATTGATACAAATGATCCAATATTACATGTATTTGTTGGAAAAGTATGTGAATCTCCCCTACAAAAGCTATTTGGAGTCAGGTGTTCCAATAAATGAGACGAGATTGAAGGTGTGGGTTGTAGAGGTGTCCTGCCCTATAAGAAAGACACGCAAAGTCAGGTTTCCAACAGCGTCTGCTCTTCTCAAGAAAGATCTGTTCATGTGCACCATGCCTCAATCAAAACAACTTTCAGAGGACCTTAGAAGAATTGTAGAGCTGTATGAAGCTGGACAAGGCTGCAAAAGCATTTCTAAGGACATGAGTGTTCATCAGTCCACAGTAAGAGATATTGTCTACAAATGGAGGAAACTCAGTACTGTTGCTACTCTCCCTAGGAGTGGACATCACACCAAGAGCACAATGTGCAATTCTGAAGCAGGTGAAAAAGAATCTAAGGGTAACAACAAAAGTCCTGTGGAGATCTCTAGAACTTGCTAAGGTCTCTGTTCATGAGTCCACCTTAAGAAAAACACAAAACACGAATAGTGTTCATGGAAGGACACCACGGAGGAAGCCACTGCTCTACAAAAATCATTGCTGCACATCTCAAGTTGCAAAAGACTACCTAGATATTCTACAATGCTTCTGTGGACAGATGAGACTAAAGTTGAACTTCTTGTTAGAAATGCACACTGCTATGTTTGGAGGAAAGAGGGCACTGCACACCAACACCAAAACCTCATCCCAACTGTAGAGCATGGTGAAAGGAGGATCATGGTTTGGGGCTGCTTTGCTGCCTCAGTGCTTGGACAGCTTGCAATCATTGAAGGAACAAAGAACTCAAAATTTTATCAAGACATATTACAGGAGAGTGCCAGAGTAGCAGTCTGTCACTTGAAGCTTAAAAGAAATTAGATAATACAACAAGACAATGATCCGAAAGACAAGATTAATCATCAACAGAATGGTCCAAAAGGAAGAAAATCTGTGTTTTGGAATGACCAAGTCAAAATCCTGACCTTAATCCCATTGAAATGTTGTGAAAGGACCTGAAGGAAGAGGAAACCCACCAACATCCCAGAGTGGAAGCGGAAAGTTGGGTAAAGAGGAAAGCCCTAAAATTCCTCCAAGCTGACATGCAGGACTGATCAACAGTTACTGGAGACCTTTGGTTGAAGTCATTGCTGTACAAGGAGGTCGCACCAGTTACTGAAAGCATACTTTTTCCAATAAATGCATGTAATATTGGATAATTTTCTCAATAAATAAGTGAACAAATATCATGCTTTTGTATTCTTTATTTAATTGTGTTCTCTTTATCTAGATTTAAGAAGATCTGATCATATTTTAGTTCATATTTCCTACAGGGTTCACAAACCTTTTGTTTGTGTGTGTGTGTGTAGTTTATAGCTAAGCAAGAAGAAGTGTAGTGTATTTAATATTTCAGTAATATTCAATTAGTTTCATTAGTACATAGCTTTATATTGGTGAGACCAGTTTAGATTAAGAGACCACTTCAATGAACACCTGCACTGTCTACCAGGGTAAACTGAATCTCCTGGTTGCCAAACACTTTACATAATTCTCCCATTCCCACATCAAAGTGTCTATCTTCAGACTCCTCCACTTGCCATGATGAGGTTAAACACAAACTAAAATAGCATCACCTTACATTCCACCTGGATGGTCTCCATCCCCGTAGCATCAAAACTGAATTCTCCAGCTTCCAGTAATCCACACTTCAAACCCACCAAACCACATGCTCCACCCATGTCCCTCTCTTCTGCCCTCCCAATGTATTTATCAGTGGACTGTACCACATTTAGGGATTCATCTTTGGATCTGAATGAATATGCCACAGCTGTTAGCAACTTCATCAGGTCCTGTGTGGATCAGGGTGTGCATTTGAGAATATACCCATACCAGAAACCATTAATGAACCATGAGATTCACAGTCCGCTGAGGCTAGATCTGTGGTGTTCAAGACTGGTGATTCAGAAATCTACAAGAATTCCAAGTATGACTTACTTAAGACCATCTTAAGAGTGGAAAAACAATTCCAAGTGAATATGGTGATAAAATCGGATGCATGTCAGCTATTTCAAGATTTGCAGGCCAATACTTCCTACAAGGTGAAACCTAACATCATAATTGGCTGTGATACTTCACTCCCTGATGAGCTACATGACTTTTATGCATGCTTTGAAAGGGACAATAAAACTATACCTGCATGAATCTCTGCAGCATGTGCTGACCCTGTGATATCTGTCTCAGAGATGACATCTGAACATCTTTCAACTTAATGTCAATCTTCTGGAATATATTTTATCATTTGTTAATTTTTTTTGATAATATATATTCTATGTGTTGTGTGTGAGTTACATGTACTGTGTTGTGCACCTTGATCTGAAGGAATATAGTTTCGGTTGGCAGTATACATGTATAACAATAAACCTGAACTTGAACTTCAAGAGGGGGATCCTTCACAAGGCATCAGATCCCGATGGTGTACCTGGCAAGGCACTGAAAACCTGTGCTAACCATCTGGCTGGAGTGTTTAAGGACAGATTCAGTATCTCACTGCTGCAGTCAGAGGTTCCACCTCCTTTGGGCACCTAAGAACAGCAGGGCAAAATGCCTCAACGACTATCACCCAATAGCATTTGCATTACAAGTACCGTGATGAAGCTTTTTCAGTAATTGGTCATAGGTAGAACTAACTTTGGCTTAAGCAAGGATCTGGACATGCTGCAGTTTGCTTATCACTATAATTGATCTACAGCCAATGCAATCTCTTTGCCTCTCCACTCAGCATTAGGCCACCCGGACAACAGTGAGACCCAAGTTTGTTGATTATTGCTCCACACTTAACATTATCATCCCCTCAGTACTAGGCCCCTGTATCCCCCTTTGCAACTTGATCCTCAACTTCGTCATTGGGAGATCAATCAGTGTGGATTGCAAATAACATCTGCACCTTGCTGACAATCAACATTGGGACACCTCAAAGTTGTTTGCTTAGACCACTGCTCTACTTTTACACTCATGATTGTGTGGGTAGGCACAGTTCAAATGCCACATATAAATTTGCTGATGATACAACCATTGTTGACAGAATCTCAAATGATGTACAAGAGTGAGATATACATCAGTTTGCTGAGTGGTGTTGCAGCACCAACCTTGCACTCAATGTCAGTAAGACCAATGAAATGACTGTGGACTGCAACAAGGGGAAGTCAGAAGCAAACACACTGGTTCTCATTTAGGGGTCAGAGGTGGAAAAGGTGAGCAGCTTCAAGTTCCTGGGTGTCAACATCTCAGAAGATCTATCATGGTTTCAACATATTGATGCAATGACAAAGGCATCACACCAGTAGCTATATTTCATTAAGAGCTTGAGTAGATTTGGTATGTCACCAAAGACTCTAGTAAGTTTCTACAGAACTACCATGGAGAGCATTTTCACTGGTTGCATCACTGTAGGGTATGGAGGGGCTAATGCTGAGGATTGGAAAAGGCTACGGAGGGTTGAAAACTCAGCCAGTTCCATCATGGGCCTCCCAACCATCCATCATTTTTGGATGGAGTTCTTCCATCATTGTACTTCTGCCTGAGAGATGGTTTCTGTGAGGAAATCCAGTCACCTATAAATGGATTAGCACACCAAATAAATATCTCTTAATTATTATATTGAATTATTAGCTGCCTTCTGAGTCCATTGAATTCTTTGTGCAGTTCAAAAGCTGGTAATCACATTTCAAACTGCTCATCAGATCACAGTCCTCCAACGATAAGCAACATGCAGATTTATAAGGTGACAGCAACAGAAATATAGTAAAATGTCAGGAGTGGGTTCCTGCTAAATAATAAAGACATAAATATAGCATTCATAGAAATAGATTATTTACACAATAAAGTATCCTACTTTTCGAGGTGAACAGCACTTTCCACATTTTCACAGCATAATGAGAGGGCAAGATCTGGAACTGATTGCCTGTACAGATGATAGATATAACCACCTAGTGCTTTCAAAATAGATTTTCTTTTCAGAAACAATTATTTCCAGGAATATGACGGGGAAAATAGGGGGAGGGGAGGATGTGATTGCTCTCCGAGAAGCCTGCATTAATTTGATAGGTCTAATTAAATCTTAATTTAGATAATAAGCCTTTTGATTCTTCTTACAGAAGTGTATGATGTCACACTCTCCAACATTAAACTCCATTGGCATATTTCCATCAACTCACTCAACCTGTCTATAATATCTTGCAGAATCTAAATATGTTCATCAAAATATGCCTTCCCTTTTACTTGTGCAATGTCAGCAAACTTGGACAGTTATGAATCATAAATAATTGAGGACCAAAAACTGTTCCTTGAAGCCTTAACTACCTGTCTGTCCAGTCTTAATAAAACCAACTCTGTCTTCAGAGCTATTTTCAGACTACGTTCCTGGTCAATTATTCATCAACAAGCTTTCCTTGTTTTTTCTCTCTCCCTTCTCTTTGAAATACATGGATTTGAAGAAAACATGTTCTGACATGTGAAAATAAAGAGCTCTTCCTGTTTGTTAAGCCAGAAAGTGGTGAATCTGTGGAGTTTGTTGCCACAGGCAGCTGTGGAGACCAAGTCTGTAGGTATATTTAAAGCAGAGGTTGATAGATGATAGTTTCAGGGCATGAAGGATACGGGGAGAAGGCAGGAGACTGGGGCTGAGAGGAAATATGGAACAATGATGAAATGGTGGAGCAGACTCAATAGGCCAAAAAGCCCAATTCTGCTCCTATGTCTTACAATTTTATAATTAGACTATTTTGCATCAGTCTGAAATAGATTATGTGCTGTGATATTTTGCACAGGGAAATGTCTGAACTTAAAATGATTTCAATGGCTACAATCCAAAGTACTTTTAAAGACTTTAAGTTTACTTATTTAAAAAGTCCATGTGCAATTATTTTCACAAATTCTGTGATGAATATCAAAAACCCCTGAAAAAGACAAATCTCCCCCTCATTCTCAACATCTTTCACAATTGATCCCCACAAGTATGCTTATAAACAGCATACAAAACGAAACTGTAATCATATTTGCTAGCTGGCAACTATGCCCACTCAGTAGTGGAGACTATGATTCCACCATTACAGATAGCAATCTTCAGCGAATGTGATTCATCCCACGCAACATCATGTAACAAGCTGAGAACACTGGATATAGCATAAGTTATTGGACCAAAGGAACATATTCAGTACAGTAGTGAAAATTTGTGTTCCAGAATTAAATGGGGCCTGAGCAAAACTATTACCAGTAGAGCACTCCAACATGGGTACAAGGTAAATTATAAAAGGCTACTTATGTCTTGGTCCATTACAAAAAGTTACATTTACTCTGCAAATTACTACTCAGTCCACTCACACTCATAGTGACTGGTGCATCAAGTAGCATTTAAGTATTATTATCCTGCTCATTAATGTCCATTTTGTGTTTTCTTCACATCTGTGACTGAAAGAGCCATTTGAAACAGTGTGTCATTAAAGAGACCAGTAAAACTGAACTCTTTGGGAAAATAGGAAGAGACTCGGATGCTGGAGTAATACCTCGCACAAATATAGATTATACTGATTATTAGAGGTCAATCATCACTGTCTCAGGACATCACTATCATCTGGGTAGTGTCCTTGGTTCAACCATTTCCAAACCTTTATCAAAGATCTTCCATAATAAATTTCAGATGCGGGTATGTTCACTGATGATAATGGTCGGGGAAAATTCAAGACACTGGTTCCTTGATCTTTAATTCCTTAGAGTTTAGAAGAATAGGGTGACATCTCTAAAATGTACAGAATTCTTCTAACTGGAACTAGGGTTCAGGTCACTTAGATCTTTAGTGAAGATATATTTCTTCCCTTACTGGGTGATGTTATCTTTAGGCTTTTCTCTCCTGGATGGCAGTAGAGATAGATTTTATTTAGTCAAGGCAATGTATTGGCTGGCAAAAATAAATTATGCCCAGGCATCTTCCACTGCTTAGAAACGGAGTGGAAACCAATCATCCTCTGTCCCAAGGGATAGAAGATAATAATGGTTCAGATTCAATTCCCTCACCAATTAGGCATTCAATGTTTCAGCTGCCTTAGGAAGCTCTTCAAATTGTACCGCAATTTTTGGACACATGGACACTACAACAGAAGTTTTTAAATAATTTTATTTCAAAAGTATTTAGTTTAAGAACAAACTGACCTGTCGACTCCATTTAAATTTACAAACTGCTCAGTGTATCTTCTAAACAATTTTAAATCATTAGTGACATATGTTATTAAGCTTTCTTTTTATCACAATTTTGTCTTTTATAACAAGGAAATTATTAGTCTTAAATATATCAAAGAATATTTTTAATGTAAGAAGAGTCAAGTACATTCAGCTACACTGGCCCATGGAAATCTTCCAATTACGCAAAATATTAATGTAATCTCAAAAAATTAACCAGGAATAAGTCTGAGTCCATTTTCCTGATTGTGCCCAAGCAAAAAAAAAAACCCATCTGATAAGTACAGCAATCTTTCCCTAAGTATGCTGCAGACCTGCCTTCCTTGTGCCTCCCATATTCCAAAGTACTGGATATTCTGTTAGAAATGCTGTCTCTTTAAATTCAAGCTGTTTGGTAGAGCTGAGGTTTATTTCTGTCCTTCCACAAACCTACACAGGTACAGTCAGCCATCTCTATTTCTTCATAAATTGCACAATTCAGAAGTCAGTGCAAGAACAATCCAGTGGTCTCCACCCCCAATCCCCTCTGCAGTGCAACAGAAATAAACGTCTCTAGATTTTGCATAGCAAAATATCAGACAGCGTGATTTTCAATATTTCACAAACTTTATGTTCAAACTCACAGTGCTGCTCTCGATGCTCCTCTTCAAGTCATGGAAATCCTGCAGTCCCAGGCCAAATGGAACCGTTGTATGAGGCTTTCCCAGCGACCTGACTACTGCTATGCAGCACTGTCTCAACTTCAATTTTCAAATAAGAATTACAGCCATGGATTCTGAATGTTGCTCACTATCATATAAAAATACAACATCCTTTGCTTATGATACAGCAGGATTTACCAAATTTCTATTATCTGTTCTAGCAGATTTGTTCCTTGCTTTACAATTGTAGAATGAGCCTAACAGAGTGTTATCATTGGCTATTTTTCTGTAATTCTTGCTAATTTATTTATATTGTTCTACATCTATAGGTAAATTGGAAGCATCTGCCACTTTGGTAGCTATTATAAACTGGTTTATGTGTAAGAAGGTGAAAAATATTCCCTCAAGAGAACAAATTCTCTAAAGATAGTTCATGTTTTTTCATGTGACCATTGTCAGAGACAAAACCAGCATTCTGCCTTTAAACAGGGGAGCTCAAAAATGGATAACAACTGAGCTCTGGGGACAAAATTTCCATAATTATCTATTGTTAAATACCATGGAGAAATAGAATAAATATGACTGAACATATAATTTGACATTTTCCATTAATGGCTGGCAGGTTTCAAACTGAATGGTGCAAGTGTAGCTGTGAGAATGCATAAACCTCCTGGTTTGAGAAATCTTATCAATGAGCATAGGATGATTTAAAATATTTTTATATAATTGTCTAATTGTTCATGGAATTATGTGATAACACAACTGTGAAATTGTAACTTAGAAGTTATCCTGTGATTAATGTACAGTCCTACATTGAAACAACCCAGAGACAATAAATAATTTGCATGATTCTTGTTGTCCATGTATTCTTATTGTTCAGAGACAACAAGAATCATGCAGGTTTTGTGCACACATCACAGTTCATGTTTTGTCCCCTGTTCATTGGAATACTCTGTTCATTTTCCACACCTGCTCTTCCACTTTTCACATTTTGTCATCCTGCTGTAAGTAAAAATAGAAAGCCACAGCTTGGGAACAGGCCCTTGGGTCCACACCAACTCAGTCAGCCCATTTTTATTCTACCAGCATTTTTGTCAAATTCTCTTCAGATTCTACAAGTCATGATTGGTCATGAAAACATCAGTGCAGTCCCCTGAAGTTATTCCTCTTCAGATTCATTGGGTGTATTTGAAGCAGAGGTTGATAGGTTCTTGATTAGTCAGGGTGTTAAAGGTTATGGGGAAAAGGCAAGAAAATGGGGTTGAGAGGGGTAATAAATCATGGTTGATAATAAATCAACCATGATGGACCAGACTCAATGGGCCAAATGGCTTAAGTCTGCTCCTATATTTATGGCCTTATGAAACAAACA
Organism: Hypanus sabinus; assembly: GCF_030144855.1. Classification (NCBI taxonomy): domain Eukaryota; kingdom Metazoa; phylum Chordata; class Chondrichthyes; order Myliobatiformes; family Dasyatidae; genus Hypanus; species Hypanus sabinus. Next base: position 41,167,718 of record NC_082715.1, on the reverse strand, counting down.
GTGAGATAGCAGATAATGAGAGTGAGACTGTGGTTTGTTCGCAAAGACATGCTGGGCCAAAGAGCCTGTTCCAGTTCTGTATTGCTCTACGCTCGTCACTGAAGCTCCTTCCCACAATTGTTACGATTTCTGCAGTGATGCCATCTGCCCTCAGTGCTTTGTTATTTTTGAGTTTGGATAAACGCACCTCCGCATTTCCTGTTGGCCAGGAGTCGCAACAAAGCTTGTCTGAACACGTGGAATGGAGTCCTGTCAAAGACAGAATTGCAACTGAGGAAGTCTTTGAAGAGTTCCTTCTTGCAGACATCGACTATCCTGACCCCAAAGATTTTGCTGTGGTTCTTGGCTCTCAAAAAGGTAGAGCCCTGGGCATTGCTCATACTGAATAAAAGCATTTGCATTAACCATTAAGCAAGCACCTAAAGTAATTCCATTTCATTCTTCCCATAATCCTAATCAAATTGCACCTCCCATGATTTCTCCATTTACCTACATACATGGCCAAATGATTTACCAACCTGCACACTCGCAGTGTTTGGAGACCATCACTCAGGAGGAAACCCCATGAAACACATTAGAGGTCAGGAATGAATCTGGGTTGCTGGAGCTATGCCATTGAGTCACCATTTTCTCAGCTGTTAATGGTTTTTGGCTTTTAAATGCATTTAAGAAACCATGCATGCCATAACCTCAGCCACTAAGGAAAAGGGCTGGATGTCCAGGAGAACAGCAACATCTTCAGCAAAAAAAAACTGTTGGAGAAACTCAGCAACTTCTGTGGCCACATCCTGATGCAATATCTCAACCTGAAACATTGATCATCCCCTTTGCTTCCAGAGATGCTGCCTGACGTACTGAGTTTCTCCAGCAGTTTTTCTTTCACTCCATATTATAGCATCTGCAGCCTCCTGTGCCTTCAGGTCAGACACCACCCTTAGATGGAAATATATTGGTTTTCCTTCATCGCTGCTGTCTCCATGTTGTGGGAGTCCCTTCACTAGACCAACTGCACTGTTTCAAGTGGTGGCCCATCCTTGTCCTTGTATGTGCAGTGGAGATGGGCAATAAATGCCAGTTCTGCCTGCAGTATACAGATCTTGAAAAATGAAATATAAAAAACCCATCCTGGCAGGTAAAGGCACCATAATTATGCTTCAAGCTGGCGATTGGGAGCATGTACTGCATATTTATTTATTTAGAGATGCACTGCCAAGTCGATTTAACCCTATCCTAATCGTGGAACAATTTACAATGACCAATTAGCCTACCCCGTACAACTTTGGACTGTGGCAGAAAACCGGTACACCTGGGGGAAACCCATGCATTCCACCAGAAGCTCCTTACAGATATGCCGGAATTGAACTCAAACCTCTGGAAAGCCCTGTTACGAGGAAGCAAACATTAAACAGGACCATATCAATATTATGTAATATGCAATGAAATATGGAATAGAGAATTAAAATATCATTTTAATTATAATTGAGGCCATAGGAAACTCTAGGCAACACACACAAAATGCTGCAGGAACTCAGCAGGCCAGGCAGCAGAGTAAACTGACGATGTTTCAGGCCAAGACCCTTCATCAGGACAGGCCCTGCATTTGTGTGTGTTGCTTTGATTTCCAACATCTGCAGATCTTCTGTTAGTAACTTGACCATAGGAAACTCTGATACCAGAGAAAGGATGATAGATGTCTGAAGCCATAAAATAAAAAAGACATTTTATATGGCATCCTTCATGATCTCAGGGCGTAATAAAACTTGCACAACTTTTGAGGAGCTATCATTACTGGAGGAATAGACTGCAAATCAAACTCCCATAACAGAAATATGATATTCAATAGATAACTGCTTTCTTAGTGATATTAACAGTGTCAAATACTGGCCAGAATACCATAATGAGTTCATCCGTGTAGTTCAAAGCAGTGTATGGGATCCTATAAATTCACCCAAATTTATGCTGTATTCTCTAAAGGATTTAACCCACAACTTCCAAACTAAAACTGAGGGCACTAACAACTGTGCCATAGCTAGTAGCCAAAGACATCAATTTTGTGTTCAGAATGATTAAATAGTTATTTTAAGTTTAAGCAAACATTTATCTAGTTGTAAATATTATTTTGGAACATGATATAAAGTATGTGATCTTAGGATATGTTTTTAAGTGCACGCAATTGTGGAAATCAGTATTCACTGGTGCCTTACAGTGCTTAAGATGCATTCATGTGAGCACTAATGGGATTAGTGCCTAGATGGGTCATTAGAAAGTTATAGCTGTTGAGATACGTTACTGACAACATTGCTATGCTATATCTCCTTATTGTGACTTGTCACTATTCCAGAGACGTGGAAAAAATTCAGCAATGAACTTGCCCTGCTCAGTGTAAAGAGGCTGCTTGTGATAGTAGGTGTTTGCTGGGCTAATGTAAGCAGTGCAGCTGCTCTGCACTGAGTTAACATCAGATATGTGGGTCCCTGTTGGGCACAGGGAGCACTTGTGTTGACAAGCTGCTTGGTTCCTACAGTCTCTCTCACCATTTATTGGATACGTTAGAAATTGATGTGTCCTCCTCTCTTTATCTGCCTACGCAGCTCTCCCAACCCAGAGAGTTCACTGTTGTAGCAACTCAAAGTGTTCACTGGTTTTGGTGCATGTACAGCCAAACAAGAGAACAGAGACAGCAGCTTCTATTGTACAGGATCCATCTAAGAATGATTAGTAATTGAAGTATCTGTGCAGTGTGTTAACACAAGGACTGGGCACTGTGAGCTCTGGGTAATAGTTTGCTAGCCAGGGTACAGCTCTGACAGCTGAACAGACACTCTACTTGCACAGCTCGCCCCATCCATCCTCAGAGGCAACTCTCTACATTGACCCATATGTAATTGCTATGGCAGTGCCTGCAGAGAGGAGGGACTTGTAACAGGTTACCAGCAGTGGGTAGAGCAGGGATGCATGCTAGGTTTTCAGCCCAGCAGCGCACAACAATAGTGATGTTTTCTTTAGACTAGAGAGGAGTATGCACCTGTGAGTGTTTGATCTAGAGATCCAATCACTGCTCTGAGGTACAGCACTGAACAGAGGACCAGTGTAATCTCAGCATCCAATAGTTGTAGAGTTAGCATTCACAATCTCTGATTAAGTCTTTTTATTTATGTCTAATGTCCATTGAGATCAGCATTCTGACTGAAATGAGTCCAAACCTGATTATATTGGAGTATAAAAGTTGCTTTGTTTGCTGTGTAACCAAAACTATGTAGTCAGCTTTGAGCTTGCTATTTTGCTATGCATGTATCCAATTTAGTAGGAGAATGAAACCTTAAGAATGTAGAAGATAATGGGGTGTTAATGAGAGGCTAGCTAAGAGATGTAGATTATAATGGTGTGTTAATGAGAGGTAGCTAAGTGATGTAGATTAGAACATGATAGAACATATATTAGAACATGTTTCAATAGGTAGAAACAATAGTGGTGGATGTACATGTGATACACAACTATAGATATTGGATATGCTAATGCAACTAAACCAGGAGATTGCTATAAAAGTGCTATGTACAAGGATTGGTGGGCAATCAGCGACTAGCTCACTGACTGTCTCAGCTTTGATTAGCAAATTAAAGTTTAACCCTTCTTGAAAAATCTTCTGCGTCTCCTGGTCGTTTGTGGGGCACAAGAAACCACGACAATTGTAAACATCAAACATACACTTAAACAAGACAAGCATTAAATATACAAAGCACCTGCAATTTTTCACACATTTATTTTAAATAAAATTTCACAGATGCAGGTTTTGTTTCTGCACGCCACTGTCATGGGCACAGTATCAGAAAGGTGATGCAAAATGTGATGTCAAAGGCATACTTTAGTGTTTACTGATGAAAAGCAGCTGGAATTGAGTTAATCATTGTCACATCAAAAAGCATCCCTTATTCTTCATGTATATAGCAAAGTATAATAAATAATTACCTTTAAATTATTAAAATTTTAAACTCCTGACTTCTATCTGCCAAGTCACTTTCTCAAAGCTAATTTGCATAAAACACCATCTTCCCTGCCACAAACATTTTGCTAAAGTATCTACATGCTTTCAGAATTTATAAAGTGACTAAGTATATCCAAGCTGTTTCAACCTTAAAAGAAACCTAGACTGCATGCTGCTTATAAGACAAAGGCAAACAACTTGCATTATCATCCTGGATTTCTGATTACTTTCAAACCAAAGTGCAAGGTACTCATTTAAGAAAAATATACAAATTAAATATATTTTATAATAGTTTGTCAGTAATAGTGATGAGGATGATATAGTTGTAGCAATCTGTGATACAGAGTGTATAGATTTATTGTGACTGTGCAGTGGCTGTACAAACGCAACTCAAAGTAATGTTAGTAAACAGCCTGGGAGATTCTCAATCACAGACAGCAGACAGGTTAGGAAAGATAAAGGTGCAATTACACAAGCTTAATATTCATCCTGTTCATCTTCTGGATGACTTATATTAATGTCATCGTCCTCTGGAGGAGCAAATCCATCCTACAGAACAAAAATACAATTTATTAATTCATCAGGACTCAATAAATCACATGTAAATAACATTTATTACATTAAGAAAACTCTCCAATCTGCCTCATGTGACTGTTATTAATCAAAATCTGATCCAGGAAGAAGAAAATGAGTGAATACTACTGTAAATGAAACTGTTGCAAATGTATGTGCATTTCCAAACAAGTTTTGTGTTTAATCCTTTCGAGTCTTTCATTTGGTATCAGTATTTAAGTAATTTTAGAATCAGATTCCACTGCCGTTTTAGGTGCAACATTAATGGTCCTGATATTGAGAACGAAAAGCCTTATAACTCTTCCTTCTAGAGCAGGGATTCCCAACCTGGGGTCCACAGACCCCTTGCTTAATGCTATTGGTCCATGACATAAAATAGGTTGGGAACCCCTGTTCTAGAGCTATAATCAATAACTGCATTCCTATGGTTATGGGCACACCTGTTGGAGAGTGCAAGTCATTTGTCTCTAGAAAGATTTATTTTTGAAAGGTCAATTTGTAATTCCATTGCTTTATTATGCAGTAAACAGAACAAATAAGTTAAACATTTCCACTTATCTAAAGTTCCTTGAACTAGGTAACATTCTGTTTGGATATTTCCTTTGTACTCTAGTTTTTTTTCCTGATGCATGATAATAGCTTTGATTGTCCACAATACTCCAACAGAGGCTTAACCAATAATTGATAAAATTCCAACAACCTATATTTTTAAATCCAAGCAACCTCATGCTTTTTAATCACCTTGATCTTTTTGATTAGTGAATAGTTTCTGCACTGACTGTTTACTGCCCTCCATAAATGCTGACTGACCTGCTCAGTTCCTCCACAGTTTCTGTTAAAATGGCGTCACAAGTAGATAGGGTTGTATAGAGAGTTTTTGGCCTTCTTAAGTCAGAGTACTGAGTTCCAAAGTTGGCATATTACATTGAAGTTGTATACTATGCTGGTATGGCCTAATTTGGAGTACTGAGTGTAGCTTTAGTTACCTACCAACAGGAAAGGTATCAATAAGATTGAAATAGTACAGAGAAAATTTACAAGGATGTTACAGGGGCCTGCGGGATAGGAAAAAAATGAATAGGTTAGGAATTTATTTCCTAGAATGTAGAAGATTGAAGGGAGATTTGAGAGAGCTAAACAAAATTTGGGGTAGCACAGTAGCTATGACTAATGTGTTGACAATGGTCAACACAACACTTTACAATACCAGCTCTCAATGTTGGCTGTAAGAAGTTTGTACATTCTCCCCATGACTGTGTGGGTTTCTTCCAGGTGCTCCAGTTTCCTGCCGCAGTCCATTGACATACCAGTTGGTAGGTTGACTGGTCATTGTAAATTGCCCCATGATTGGGCTAAGATTAAATCAGGTGTCTGCTGGGTGGTGCAGCTCGAAGGGCTGGAAAGTCCTATCCACGCTGTATCTAATAAGTGAACAAACGAGGGGGCATAGATGCAAGTAGACATTTTCCCACTGACGTTGGGTGAGACTAGAAAGGTCACAGGTTAAGAGCGAAAGATGAAACATTTAAGGAGAACCTGAGGGGAATCTTCTTTACTCCGACAATGATTAAAGTGTGGAATGAGGAAGTGGCAGATGTGGGTTCGATTGAAACATTTAAGAGAAGCTTGGGAGAATGGGAATGGGAGAGATATGGAGGGCTATGGGCCAGATGAAGGTTGATGGGACTCAGCATAATAGTAGTTCGGCAAGTGATTGTACCGCTTCCTTGATGTAGTGCTCTATGACTCTGGGAAGGAACATATCTTTACAAGATCCATTATTTTGTGTTTACTTAGAGCGCCAGGTAATGATTGTAGGTTGTCTGGTACAGTTAATGCCTTAAAATGCATTCAGAGTTAGTAAGGTCAATTGGGTTGAATTTTCCCAAAGTCAAATGGAGATGCATCATTAAACATATTTATAACTATTAAGTGATGCTGAATGTGGGATATTGCCAAGAAATAGATAATATATAAAAGATTAACTCTTGTGTATCATAAATTACTTTTTTTTAATGAAAAAGACTAAATAACAATCTTTAGATGATAAAAATACTACTGCCTTCCTATCAATTCAAACTAAAAAAAAGAAAAAAAAATAATCCAAATCTTCAGCAATACACATATTTGAGGAGGTTCTACTTAGCTTTCAAGATAATCAGTCAAAAAGAAGAGTCCATTATGATTAGTATTTCCAAATACTTAAGTGAATTTCAAAGGAACCACAGTAATTGAAATACATACTTCAGTTGCATACAGAATCTCCACAATCCTCTGAACTGCAGGGATGTTCTCACTTTCATGTTCTTGGCAGATGAGTTCAATGTCTCTTAGTTTACTGAAGTAAAAGTCTCTCTCCTTCTCAAGTCCATCTACCGTCAGTTTCAGTTCCATTAGCTTTTAAGATTTAAAAATAAAGGAGTTAATAAATCACATTTGTTTTTGCAATATTTGGAATGAAAATATTCAATGGTAATCTGCATATATCTGCAAATATCTTACAACCACATGTATTTAAAAGCACTTAAGTGCTGGTTAGGATTTGCAGAAAGAGATTTTACTTTAGAAACATGTATAGTGGTTAAGAAAATAATCAATTTTCTTATCCAAGGCATGGAAATTCTTCAGGTGTTTTTCAGCTGAAATATATTGGGATGGATTCTACCATCTGATATTTTCAACAGTTCTAGAAGCAAACTAGAAGCATTGTCAAACATTTCATGCTCTGAACAGACTGCTTGATATACCTAAAATGCACCTTATACTAGGAACAGTTGAACCTATAAACAGCATCTCCTTTCATATGAGTGGATTTTAATGACCCTGTATAAATAGCTACGCATGTGTAAATAAGTGCCTTGCTAGTTTTAATTGCTGTTAATTCATATTTTAAAAGTTCTAAACAATGTTTTTGTAAATGTGACTATTTGAACAGATTTTTAAAGGCCTCCAGGGTGATCAGTTTACCAGGCACTCTTTAGTCAGAAAATATTAGTCTGGATCTAGAATGATGTGGTCTACCATGTTCATTTCCTGGAAGTTGGTACACTGATGTAATTTTAATTTAATTGTGTACAGTACCATTTAACAGAACAAAGAAGTTATTACAGGCTGCAGACATAAGGGTTTTAAGGTGGTGAATGGATGAAGATGCATGTGTCACATAGTGTGGAGGAGGTTGCCTGAACATGACAGTTTCTTTCTCAGAGTTATGATACAAAGATAACATGGGATGACTTTGGAAATTACATCATACATCATGTTCAAATACATTGAATCAAGTTATCCTACAGTAGTAAGGCAAACTCCACTAATTTATTCTTGGCAGTTACTATGAAACTATTTTTATACTTTTATTCAAAGTTTTACCTTATTTTACATATAAAGGATGTTGTTAAAGAGTAAAATTGAAAAAACAAAAATAACAACATTCATCATTTGCTGAAGAAAGAAATAGGAATTATCTGTCTGTGTTTCCCAACTCTACCATTAAAATTATGGCACGAGTCTCACTCAGCCAATTGGTACTGATACAAATGGAAAGTAGTTAATATGAAATCCATGCTACACTTCCAGTAAATTTACCAACAATGTGCATTCTTGAAAAAAGATATTCAAGGGGATGTTTAGCCCAAGCCACTACAAAACAAACTTCCTTAGTGAAATTTTTACAAGTAATAAGTTTTGTTCTTTCAGTTTTGAAATATTGCTGGAGGTATCAGTCAATTAAAAAAAGTTTAAAATTTTCCCATGTGATTCTTAGAATCTCATATTTTTTCCTCCTTTTTGGTTTGCTTTCTGTACAGTAATGAATCAACTAATCCAATTTACACTTTCTTGTCCAAACTCGACCCAATACATCAAAGGTACAATATATTAATCAAAAAATTATATTGACATTGTCCTATCAGATCATTGTTTTTCAAGTGGCTGGAAAGCACATTTTCTAACAGTCTAGAATTCAGCTCTTTCCTAATGTCACACTATAAGGTCTTGATTTTTCTCTCCCTCTTTTATTGCACATCATTGCTCAGATTTGCTGCCCTTATCTGCTGAAGCCATTCCAAAATCTATAAAATAAAATAATGGAAGGTGTTAACCAGACCATTCACAGCCATTATGGTCACATCTTTCAAAGCTCTGGGCTGCAGATCCTGGGTGCATCATTAATCAAGCTAACTAACTTATCTTGCTGTATTTTGACCCTAATACTCTGGTCAGCTAACTATAATATCCACTGCTGCCATGGTCAAGTTTCAAAGTTTAAAGTAAATTTATTATCAAAGTACATATATTTTACTGTATAAAACCCTGAGATTTATTTTCTTGTATTTACAGTAGAACACAGAAATAAAGTGGAATTTATGAAAAACTATAAATATCAAAGAATAACAAGCAATGTACAAAAGATGACAAATCCTGCAAGCACATCGAGACAATTCAAAAGTGAGTTTCTTACAGAGAAATTACAGAATGCAGATATATTGCAGCAATAACAGCTCTTAAGACCACAAGGCGTAGGAGCAGAATTGTACCATTTGGCCCAATGAGTCAGCTCCACCATTTCATCACAGCTTATTTATTATATACCTCAACTCCATTCTCCTGCCTTCTCCCTATAATCTTTGATGCCCTTATTAATCAAGAGCCTATCAACCTCTGCTTTGAATACACCTAATGACTTGGCCTCCACACCTGTCTGTGGCAATGAATTCCAGATTCACCACATTCTGGTTAAAGAGATTCCTCCTCATCTCTGTTCTAAAGGGATATCTTTGTATTCTGAGGCTGCGCCTTCTGGTTCTAGATTCCCCCACTATAGGAAACATCCTTTCCATGTCCACTTGATCTAAGCTTTTAGTTCATAAGATGTATATCTGGTAGTTTTGTGAGTTGCCATATATTGCCAGGGCCATAATTAATAACATGTATACATAGTGGATAGTCAGCGACTTTTTCCCAGGATGGAATGGCTAATACAAGAGGGAATCATTTTAAGGTGATTGGCGGAAAGTCAGAGATGTCAGAGGTGGGTTTTTTACTCAAAGTGGCAGGTCTGTGGAACACCGTCAGGGATGGTTTATAGAGGTAGATAAATGAGGGATATTTGAAAAATTCTTACATAGCACATGGATGATGGAAAAATGGAGGACTATGTAGGAGGGAAGGGTTAGACTGATCTTAGAATAGCAATGCACACAGAACACTGCAACTCCAGTTCCATAATACGTTCTCTGAGGATGTTCATCTGTTCATATTTTGAGCTCATTAAAATAAGGCCAAGAAACTGCAACTTTAAGAATAACAGCTCAATTCTTTAATTTATTTCCTCCACCTTTCCAAATGTCTTCAATTTGAATTTACATTGTACTCCACTGCTCAATATTTCTGCTAATTTACATGATTTGAAATTATAAATCAAGACAATGGAGGTATTTTGTGTTTCAGAAGGTGAATATTCATATTCATACAAACTATGTAGTCTGCAATGAACATTCTGTACTTCGTTCATGTGGGACAAAAAAGTATATTTCTACAATTTTACAAACCTGCTGATTTAGCTCTATTATCTGGGCATCAGCATCGCTTGCTCCGTTTCGAGAAAGATGCTGGGCTTTCCTCATGCCCATTGAGGATGGTGCATTTGGCGTTCTTGTAATCTTAGGTGCGGTAGGAGATGTTCTCTGTGGCACTTAATCAGAAATAATTTCAACATAAGGTCAAACATAAAAATGTGAAGATTAAAGTTTACAGGCCAATATTCTGTAAAGTAAAATATTACAATCTAATCAGTTCATTTTTAATACTGAACATCTATTCTTTTGTCCTCCATCCTCTTCACAAACCTCAGCACCCAAATCCAAGATCACTATTACAAATAAGTTGTCAACATCAATTATCAAGGTTTCACTTTGCTTTGATTTAATGTGTAAAATCTCATCTCTTTAGAATGTGTTATCTCCATCATATGATTTTAAAATCACCTTTTCAACATCAGCATTAAAATCAAGCTTTTTACTTGACATCAGTATAATCAGTTAAGAGATACATGCTTGCACTAACTTGCTGCACTGGAGAAAAATCAGACATCTTTCATCAAATCACAGAAGAGGGCATTAGAACATTATCACTACTAGGTTTGGCAAAGAGAAAAGTTTCCCACAGCATCTCAAAAGATAAAAGCTACAGCGGCAAAGAGGCATGCTATAAAGATGAAACAGATGCCAGAATGATACAGTAAAGAAAGTGGAAATTTAATAAGCAGTCAGCATTAGAAGGACATACAGCACTTGGAGAGTTGGAGGCTAGAGCAAAGAAAAACCCAATCAGAATTCTGAAAGTCCCTGGATGATCTGGGAACAGACAGAAGACAAAGCAAGCAGGTTCCCCATGCTTTTATAAAAAGACTGTGGTAAATTTTAGATCCACAAGGAGGCATACAACATACGATACAATATATAGACAATGCTGGAGGAATTCAACAGATCAGGCAGTATCTCCAGAGGGAAATAAACAGTTAACTTTTCAGGCTGAGACTCATCATCAGAACCTTAAAAGTCCTACATTCAATTAACCAACAAGATTATATGCTCAGATATCTGCAGTAAACCTGACATCCTCATCTTCTGCTTTGGATGGATATAACTTCCAACTACCAAGACAACACTTACTTCCTGTTGCTTTCTGCCATTTAAGTACAGCTTCTGGATCAATCATGACACTGAGGCTTGAACTATAATAGGCATTTATTCCTCTTTAGTTCCTCTTTATTAACCCTAACCTCTGTTGATTTCACAATAACTGTTCCGCGATAATTCCTTCTGCTCCCCTGCTAGCATTTTTACTCTGTTTTCTCTAATTTCACATGCAGATCTATTAGAGGAGCTCATGGATAGATTTTGATGAAGATTCACATTTACCCTATAATACCCATGAAATCTGCAATTAACTTTTCTGATACATACCATCAACATTTGATGGATAGTTTTCTGGGGGGTATTTTGAGTTTGCAGTTTTGTTTCCTGGGCACCATAAAGTTAAGCAGTTTTATTTTGCTAAATGCATTAAGGCAAGCTGTTCTTCAGTATTAAAAATACGTTCACTCGTTACTTCCAATGCTACATGTATCTAAGCTGAAATTGATCTTACTTCCTGCCAGACGTGTTGCCTCACTGATCCTCCCTCCCAAAGCACTCTTCAACAGACTAGCACGGGTTAAACACCCTTTCTCCGAAATTCGAAATCCAAGAACCTCTGAAACATGAAATGTTTTTGAGCGCTGAAATTATATCACAAGTGGAAAACTCTCCAAGGTGCAGGTGATGTGCAGGTGAAGGGACCTTGTAGCGATGTGCTACACACAGCGCTGAAGTAATGACATGCAGTTGGTAAGTCGTTTCGAAGACTAGTTCATTCAAACTTCGCGGTGCTGGCATTTAAATCCCTAGCACCCGCCCTCTCCGGGCGGAAATGATGTCAGAGGTGCATTACCAAAGTCTCCACCCGGCGCGCTGGCTATTTGTGAGCCTGCACAGAAAGTGGGTTGCCACATAACCCCTCCCCCCAGAAACGGCGATACACCCCCCAATGTCCACAGTCTGGATCAGCCTCTGCGCCGTGCTGCCTGAAACTCGACCGGCTGCGCCAAGTCCACATGGGCTGGTTTGAGTTGGTCCACCGTGAAAACCTCCTCTCTCCCCCCAATGTTCAGAACGTACGTGGACCCGTTGTTGTTGATCACCTTGAATGGCCCCTCGTACGGCCGCTGTAGCGGTGCCCAGTGTCCACCCCTTCGTACAAACAGAAACTTACAGTTCTGCAGATCTTTGGGTACATGGGTCGGGGTCCGTCCGTGCTGTGAAGTTGGTATGGGGGCCAGGTTGCCGAGCCTTTCGCGTAGTCTGTCCAGGACTGCTGCGGGTTCTTCCTCTTGCCCCCTTGGGGCTGGTATGAACTCTCCTGGGACGGCCAGGGGCGCGCTGTACACCAACTCGGCCAACGAGGCGTGCAGATCCTCTTTGGGCGCTGAATGAATTCCAAGCAGGACCCAGGGAAGCTCGTCCACCCAGTTAGGTCCTCTCAGGCGGGCCATGAGAGCCGACTTCAAGTGACGGTGAAAATGTTCCTCCAGTCCATTCGACTGTGGTGGTAGGCAGTTGTGTGGTGCAGCTGCGTTCCCAACAGGCTGGCCACAGCCGACCACAGGCTGGAGGTGAACTGGGCGCCCCTGTCGGAGGTAATGTGGGTCGGTACTCCGAAGCGTGCTACCCAGGTTGCGATCAGTGCTTGGGCGCAGGAATCGGCAGATGTGTCGGTGAGCGGGACTACCTCTGGTCACCTCGTGAACCAGTCTACTATAGTTAGGAGGTACCGCGCTCCTCGGACACTGGTAGGAGGCCCACGATATCCACATGAATGTGGTCGAACCTCTGGTGGGTGGGTTCGAACTGCTGCGGCGGGGCTTTAGTGTGCCGCTACACCTTAACTGTTTGGCACTGCGCGCACGTTCTGGCCCATTCACTGACCTGCTTGCGAAGTCTGTGCCATGCGAACTTGCTGGAGACCAGCCAGATGGTTGTCCTGATAGATGGGTGTGCCAAACGCGTATGGAGTTGAAAACTTGCTGCCTCCAGGCTGCCGGGACGATGGGGCGAGGTTGGCCAGTAGGGTCCTATCACCTGGAACTATGAGGAAGTCCTGCAGCTGCAAACCCGAGACTGCGGTCCTGTAGCTGGGCATCTCATTGTCTGCCTGCTGCGCCTCTGCCAGTGCTGCATAGTCCACCCCCAGTGACAGGGCCTGGACAGCTGGTCTGGAGAGTGCGTCCGCCACTACGTTGTCCTTCCCCGAGACATGCTGGATGTCAGTCGTGTACTCGGATATGTAGGACAGATGTCGCTGCTGGCGAGCCGACCAGGGATCGGACACCTTCGTAAACGCGAAGTTCAACGGTATGTGGTCCGTGAATGCGGTGAATGGCCTGCCTTCTAAGAAGTACCTGAAATGCCAGATTGCCAGATACAGTGCCAACAGCTCCCAGTCAAAAGCACTGTACTTGAGTTTGGGTGGTCGTAGGTGCTTGCTGAAGAACGCCCGGGGTTGCCAGCGCCCCTTGATGAGCTGCTCCAGCACCCCACCGACTGCTGTGTCAGATGCATCCACCGTGAGGGTGGTCAGAATGTCCGTTCTGGGGTGCACCAGCATCGCGGCATCTGCCAAGGCTTCCTTGGCTTTAACGAAAGCGGTCGCGGCCTCCTCGTCCCAAGTAATGTCCTTGCCTTTACCCGACATCAGGGTGTATAAAGGGCGCATGATACGGGCTGTTGAGGGGAGGAAACGGTGGTAGAAGTTCACCATACCAACGAACTCCTGCAGGACTTTGACCGTGTTGGGCCGGGCAAAGTGGCGGATCGTGTCTACCTTGGTGGGCAGAGGTGTTGCCCTGTCTTTGGTAATCCTGTGGCCCATGAAGTTGATGGTATTGAGATCCGAACTGGCATTTGGCCGGGTTGATCATGAGGCCGAAATCACTCAGGCGGGAGTAGAGCTGGCGGAGGTGGGACAGATGCTCCTGACGACAACTGCTGGCTATAAGGATGTCGTCCAAATAGATGAACGCAAAGTCCAAGTCACGTTCCACCGTGTCCATTAGCCGCTGGAACATCTGTGCGGCATTCTTCAGGCCGAACGGCATTCGGAGGAACTCGAACAGGCCGAACGGGGTGATGAGTGCTGTTTTGGGGGATGTCTTCAGGGTGCACTGGGATTTGATGGTATCCCCGGACAAGGTCTACTTTGGAAAAGATTCTTGCCCCGCGCAGGTTTGCTGCAAAGTGCAAATGTGCGGCACGGGGTAGCGGTCTGGAGTGGTAGCCTCGTTCAGTCTGCAGTAGTCGCCGCATGGTGTCCAACCCCCAGCTGCTTTGGGTACCATGTGCAGGGGGGAGGCCCATGGGCTGTCAGACCTCCGTACGATTCCCAATTCCTCCATCCTCTTGAACTCCTCCTTCGCCAGGCGGAGCTTTTCCGGGAGGAGCCTTTGTGCGCAGGCATGGAGGGGTGGTCCCTGGGTCAGAATGTGGTGCTGTACCCCGTGTCTGGGCATGGCTGCCGTGAACTGCGGTGCCAGAATCGATGGAAAGTCCAAAAGGATTCTGGTGAATTCGTTGTCTGACAGCATGATGGGAGTCCAGGTGTGGGGCTGGCAACTTGGCTTCACCCAGGGATTTACCAGTCTTTTCCCTTGCAAGTCGACCAGCAGGCTATGAGCTCATAAGAAATCCGCCCCCAGGAGTGGTTGGGCCACCGCAGCCAGTGTGAAGTCCCACGTGAACCAGCTGGCGCCAAACTGCAGCTGCACTGTGCGGGTGCCGTAGGTCCGTATCGTGCTGCCGTTTGCGGCCCTCAGGGTGGGTCCTGGCTTCCTGTTGCAGGTGTCGTACCCCGTCAGGGGCAAGACTCTGATCTCTGCTCCAGTGTCGACCAAGAAGTGGCGTCCCGACTGTTTGTCCCAGACGTACAAGAGGCTGTCTTGGTGGCCAGCCACCATAGTCATTAGTGGCAGTTGGCCCTGGCCCTTGCAGGGCGGGCGACAACAGCGGGCTTTTGTGCCCCACCGCTGGTGGTAGAAACACCACTGTTCACTGGCCTCCTCACTCCTGCCTCTGTGTTGTGTGCGCTCCCCTGCCGGGCCTGGTCTGGTCTGCTGTTGGGCGCATGGCCTGGCAATCTGACCGACGGACGCCACGATCTCCCTCTTTGCTTTCGACAGCACGTCTGCCCGGGCTGCCACCTTCTGTGGGTCGCTGAAATCTGCGTCGGCCAGCAGCAGATGTATGTCCTCGGGCAGTCACTCTAGGAACGCTTGCTCGAACATGAGGCAGGGCTTGTGTCCGTCAGCCAGGGCCAGCATCTCGATCATCAATGCTGACGGCAGCCTGTCTCCCAAACCATCCAGGTGAAGCAGGCGGGCACCCCGCTCATGCTGTGAGAGGCCAAAGGTCCCAATGAGCATCACCTAGAATGTTTCATATTTGCCTTCTTCTGGGGGCGAATGTATGAAATCTGCAAACTGGGCGGCCGTCTGCTGGTCAAGGGCGCTCACCACGTGGTAGTAACGAGTGGAATCAGAGGATATCTGCCGAATCTGGAACTGGGCTTCTGCTTGGCTAAACCACACACGTGGTCACAGCATCCAGAAAGTAGGCAGTTTTAGCAAAACTGCGTGAACAGACGAAGAGTTGGTCATCTTTGGTCCAAATCCCGTTTGGACCGTCGGGGCCACCAATGTAGCGATGTGCTACACACACCGCTGAAATAACCACATGCAGTCGGTAAGTCGTTTTGTGACTAGTTCATTCAAACTTCGCGGCGCTGGCATTTAAATCCCTAGCGCCCACCCTCTCCGGGCGGAAATGATGTCAGAGGTGCATTACCAAAGTCTCCCCCCACGTGCTGGCTATTTGTGAGGCGGTTCGCCTGCACAGAAAGTGGGCCATCACAACCTCACATATATAATGAACAGAATTTCATGAAAAATAGAAAAACATTGCATAAAGCAAAAAATAAAGATCTCATTCATGTGATTGAAAGAGTGGATTCATCAGCGGCTGAGTGAGCATAAGCTGCTTAAAGGTATGCTGATCATGAAACAAGCAAAGATCTATCATAACAAAGTGAAAACTGATGGTAATTGTGAATATTCAGCAGGCTGGCGGCAGAAATTTAAGAAAGGGGACGGCATTACATTTTCAAAGATTTGTGATGATACAGCATCTGCTAATCATTAAGCAGCAGAGAAATTCATTGATGAGTTTGCCAAGAACAACACTGATGAAAATCTAACATGTTGAATGGCTGTATCAGTACCTATGTGTGATGAACAAGTATAAGACAAAGAAAGGCTGCTTACAGAAAGCGCATAAATTCAAAGTTAGGAATGATGGCAATTCCAAACAGCCACTAACTGTCCTCCTGGGTGGCCGAGGTATAAAAGCATACCTTTCTGATGGTTTAATGTAAATATTATTGCTTCATGTATAAAATTATTAAAAATATTATACAAAACAACCTTCATGGTATATGTTTAAGCTGTATACGTAATGTAAATGGATTTTGTGTTTAGACTTGGGTCACATCCCCAAGGTATCTCATTATATAGATGCAAATATTCCAAAATCTGAAACACTTCCAGCCCCAAGCATTTCAAATGAGTACTCAATTTGACCTGTCCAACGTTAATCATTTTCCTCTTTTCCATGCCCGCCAATCTGGCTTTGGTACCTATTCCCTTCCTCCTTTTATATCAACCTCATTCTTCATCCACGATAGCAAGATCAATACCAAGATCTTCTTGCACTGTTTAATTATCTTATTTTTTTGCTTTTGTACATATGCACTGATATTCCTCCTGTTTAGCCAAGCTTAATGCCTTTTTCAATGATATAATGAACTTTGTCATGAAGTGTCCCACATTCTGTTAACTACATAACCAAGTTTCTTCAGTCATTTAAATGCATTTTGCATTCATCTTCAGCACTCAACCTTGCATACAGCTCAGCATAAGAAGTAAGAGTATATTAAGTTATTAATTGTGGATGCTTAAAGGGGGATATTCCCATAACCCAACAGGTCATTATAAATTTACCTGCAGTGCCTACAGGTCTCTTCGGTTTGTTGAATATTTGTTCACCTGGGTTGTGTGGTGGGGTTGCATCCTGCCCTTGTCTTGCCAAAACTGGGTCATATTCCTTTCCATCATAGTTTGCATCGAAGAATTTTTTGAACCATTGAACAAATTCAAAATTGTCTTGGAACTTTCCTTTTACTAATCTTTCGACTGGAATAATCTGTGGGGGAAGAAAAGCATAAACTTAATTTTGGCCCTGTCTTACTTGTTTTTAACCTTCAAATCATGTTACAATACATGCTGATGACATAGACCAATTCAATGTATCTGCCTCCTTAAAAGATATGATTGCCATTGACATTTCACATAGAAAGTGTCTTATTTGAAACTTCAGCCAAGTTAGTTATTTTTATTCTCATTATCAATACCTGGTTTAAACAATTTAAAAGTACAGTGCTGCAGCTGTGACTGTTGCTACTTTATAGCTCTTGATATGGATTTGATTCTGTCTGGACAGATTCACATGCTCTGTGACCATGAGAGTTGTTTCCAGGACTTCTAGTTCCCACCCATATGCCAAAGTTGTCCATGTTGGGGGCAATTCATTATTCCCATTTCTTCCCCCCCCCCCCAAATTTCACTATCTTTACAACTTATTCTCTCAGATGTATCCATCACTTTCCTTTTGATTATTTTTGACTTAATTTATGCTAAGTAGATAATTGCCAATAACCCATCATTGGGATGTGGGAAGAAACAAGCTGTCTACAGGATACTCACCGCAGGAGCTGCCTTGGACCCAATGGTCTCTTCCATGTTTTTGTAAGCATAGGAAAAAAATGTAAGAAAGCCATGCCCTAAGAGAGGCATCATTAACTAATTTCCCCAGATCCAAAATGAGAGAGCAGAGAGACATACATAAGAAACTGAATGTTATTTGAAGAATCCTGTGCAAAGAACAATATATATTGCTTTCAAAAATATGTATGTAATAAATCTATGAATTATTAACCAGACAAATGTTGGTTATGTTTGTGAATAAAGACCACTGAGCATTTTTAATCTGTAGTTTCAAATTACACTGTGTAATGTTTTACACAAGTCTGTTAAAAGATGATTAGGGAAGTGGTAAAAGATTTGTGGATGGAAATTTATTTGCCAAGAAAAAGGCAATGACATTGACAACAGAAAAAAAATGGAAAGTGTCCCTCATGGATTCCTTTCCCCCCCCCTATAATCTTTTCAAATGTCTTTACTGGTCTTCACTGTTCATTTTGTACTCCTGAAAGTAAGGATAAGGAGATCCTTCAATTATTAGCCATAATACATCTGGAAAGGTAATCTTGCAGACCATGATTGTTCTGATAAAGCACTGAGAGAAGGAAGGGCCCGGCAAGATTCAAAGGCATGGGTGATGTATCAAAACAAGCCCTGTCTAAGGACCTCCTTTGAAGAAACTTGCTCTCAAGATTTTTCAGCGCTTCTGAACGTTTTTGACATTCAGAAGCAAATGAAAATGGTTAAAAATGAAAAGGACAATAAAACTTTTAATATTTGTAACATAAACAAAATCAACTACAACACTTAAAATATAAACAAAAACACAATTACTTGAAAAAATATGACTCACCTTTCTTTCTTACAGCAGGATGATATCCACTGATAAGAATGACAAACTTGGAAACAGAATGCAATTGGAATACTGCAGAATTTTAGCAGCAAGTTCAAATTTCTACATTTTTGTGAAAGTCTAATGTCCATGCTTCTGGGTGACTGTCATGAAGGAGAATGGGAATAACAACCAGTGCAGACTACTCCTGTGGCTGTTCTCCTTAAATAACAGGTATACCACTTTGGATACAGTTTGGGGGGGGGGGGGTACATAGCAGAGGAAAGCCACTTAACTCTGTGGCTCAAAAGGGAAAGTGGTGGGAGAAGAAGTGCAAAAACGTCGGAGGATCCCATAGTCAGAGAAGCAGACAAGAGACTCTGTGAATGTGATAGAGATACTAGAATGGTATGTTGACTCCCAAATGCCAGGTTCAGAGATATCTCAGATCAGGTTCATAGCACTCTAAAGGGGGAGAGTGAGCAGATGGAAGCTGTGGTATGGCTGAGCAATTGCTGCAGGGGACAGGGTTTCAGGCTTCTGGATCACTGTAATCTCTTTTGGAGAAGGTATGATCTCTACAAAAAGGATGGGTGTCACTTAAACCAGAAGGGACAAATATCCTTGTGGGCAGGTTTGCTAGAGCTGATGGGGAGGGTTTGAACTAATTTGGCGGGTGAGGAGGGGTGGAAAGCAAAATGAGGGCTGAGGATGGGCCATTAGCATACCTGTAGATGCCGTGTATAGTGAGACTGTATGGAAGGACAGGCAACATTAGGGCAAAATTTAGATCAATGGGCTGAGTTGAAGTGTAACATGGGTTAGTCTGCCAGTTATGACATTGTGGGCATCACTGAGAAGTGGCTGAAAAAGGTTGGGACCTTAATATCCAAGGCTGCACATTGTATCAAAAGGACAGCTGGGTAGGCAGAGGAGCTGGGGTGGCTCTGTTGGTAAAAAATTAAATCAAATCCTTAAAAAGAAGTGACATTGGATCAGAAGATGTATAATCATTGTGGATAGAGTTAAGAAAGTGAAAGGATTAAAAAACTCTGATGGGAGGCTTCCGAACAGTAGCCAGGATGTGGGATACTAATTACAGAAGGAGATAGAAATGGTATGTAAAAAGGGTAATGTTATGATGGTCATAGGGGATTTCAATATGCAGGGATATTATGAAAATCAGGTCGGTGCTGGATCCCAAGCACTGGAATTTGTAGAATGCCCAAAAGATGTTTTTTTTAAGAACAGCTTGTAGTTGAGCCTACTAGGGAAAAGACAATTCTAAATTGGGTGCTGTGTAATGACCCAGATTTGATTAGGGAGTTTAAGGTAAGGGAACCATGAAGAGGCAGTGATCATAATATGATAGAATTCACTCTGCAGATTGAGAGGGAGAAGCTAAAGTCAGATGTATATTACACTGGAGTAAAGGAAATTACAGAGGCATGAGAGGGGAGCTGGCTAAAGTTGAATAGAAGGGAACACTAGCAAAGGTGACAGCAAAAAAGCAACAGATAAAGTTTCTGGGAGCAATTCAGAAGGAAAAAGATAGATAACATCTCAAAGATGAAGAAATTCTCTAAATGGAGGATGACACAACTGGGGCTGACAAGTCAAAGACAGCATAAAGGCAAAAAAGAAGGCATATAATATGGCAAAAATTATTGGGATGTTAGAAGAATGGAAAGCTTTTAAAAACCAACAGAAGGCAACTTAAAAAAAGCCACGAGAAGAAAAAAGATGAATTTTGAAGGTAAACTAACCAGTAATATAGAAGATGGTACCAAAAGTTTTTTTCAAATATATTAAGACTAAAAGAGAGGTGTGAGTGGATACTTTTGACTGCAGGAAACTGATGCTGCAGTGATAGTAATGGGGGACAAAGAAATGGAAGGCAAACTTAATGAGTATTTTGCGTCAGTCTTCACTACGGAAGATACTAGCAGTACACCAGAAATTCGAGAGTGTCATGGTACAGAAGCGAGTGTAGTTGCTATTACCAAAGAGAAGGTGCTTGGGAAGCTGAAAGGTCTGAATGTAGATAAGTCACCTGGACCAGGAGGACTACACCCCAGGGTTCTGAAAGAGGTAGTTGAAGAGATTGTGGAGGCATTGATAAAGATCTTTCAAGAATCACCATATTCAGGAAAGGTTACAAAAGACTGGAAAATTGCAAATGTCACTCCACTCTTCAAGAAGGAATAGAGATAGAAGAAAGGAAATTATAGGCTGGTTAGCCTGCCTTTAGTGGCTGTAAAGATACCGAGTCCAACATTAAGAATGAGGCTTCAGGGTACTTGGAGGTACATAATAAAATCGGCCAAAGTCAGCATGGTTTCTTTAATGGTAAATCTTGCCTAAAAACTCTGATGGAATTCTTTGTGGAAATAATAGGCAGGATAGATGAAGGAGAGTAAGTGGAAGTTGTATACTTGGATTTTCAGAAGGCCTTTAACAAGGTGCCACATGTGAGACTGCCTAACAAGATAACTGCTTATGGTTTTACAGGAAAGACACTAGCCATGGAAAGAAGACTGGTTGAATGGCAGGAGGCAAAGAATGGGAATAAAGGAGAAACTTTTCTGGTTGGTTGCTGGTGACAAGTGGTGTTCCGCAATGTTCAGTGTTGGGACTGCCTCTTTTTTAGTTATATGTCATGATTTGGACATAATTAATGGCTTTATGGACTGTACAAAGATAGGTAGAACGGCAGATAATGTTGTGGAAGCAGTAGGGGCTTAGAAAGATTTGGATAATGAGCAACAAAGTAGTAAATGGAATATATTGTAGGAAAGTGTATGGTCATGCACTTTGGTAGAAAGAATAAAGCCGTACACTGCTAATCTGCTAATTAAATTTGCCGACGACACTACATTGATTGGCCTAATCTCAAATAATAATGAGGTGGCCTATATATAGGGAAGAAGTCATCTCTCTGACACAGTGGTGTCAAGCAAACTTCTCCC
Source organism: Hypanus sabinus (assembly GCF_030144855.1). Taxonomy (NCBI): domain Eukaryota; kingdom Metazoa; phylum Chordata; class Chondrichthyes; order Myliobatiformes; family Dasyatidae; genus Hypanus; species Hypanus sabinus. The sequence goes on along the minus strand of NC_082715.1, from coordinate 41,145,957 downwards.
TCGATGCTGCAAAAACAAAGCAGCTGTTTGTGGTTACAGGAGGAATGGAGACCAGTTAACCCCTATTGACATCAATGTATCTGGGGTTGAGAGGGTAAACAGATTTAAGTTCCTCGGTGTCCACATCACCCAAGATCTCACATAGTCTGTACACACCAGCTGTATGGTGAAAAAGGCACAACAGTGCCTTTCACTTTAGATGGTTGAGGAAGTTTGGTATGGGCCCCCAAGACCTAAGAACTTTCTACAGGGGCACAATTGAGAGCGTCCTGACTGGCTGCATCACTGCCTGGTATGGGAACTGTACTTCCCTTAATCACTGGATTCAGCAGAGAGTGGTGCAGATAGCCCAGTGCATCTATAGTTGTGAACTTCACATGATCCGGGACATTTACAAAGACAGGTGTGAGAAAAGGGCCTGCAGGATCATGGGGACCCAAGTCACCCCAACTACAATCTAGCTGCTACCATCCGGAAAACATTACTGCAGCATTAAAACCAGGCGGGACAGCTTCTTCCACTAGGCTATCAGACTGATTAACTCACATTCATTTGCATGTATTTCTAAGTTACATTGACTGTTCTATTTATTATAAGTTATTATAAACTACCATGATTGCACATTACACATTTAGACAGAAACGTAACATAAAGATTTTTACTCCTCGTGTATTTGAAGGATGTAAGAATTAAAGTCAATTCAATTCAGTATTTTCTAAACAGGGAGAAAATTCCAAAATCAGAGGTACAAAGGGACTTCGAAGTTCTAATGCAGGATTCTCTACAGGTTAACCTGCAGGTTGAGTCAGTGGTATGGAAGACAAATGCAATGTCTGCATTCATTTCAAGAGGATTAGAATATAAAAGCAAAGGATATAATGCTGAGGTTTTATAAGGCATTGGTCAGACTGCACTTTGAGTCTTGTGAGCAGTTTTCGACCCCTTATCTAAGAAAAGATGTACTAGCATTGGAGAGGGTCCAGAGGAGGTTCATGAAAATAATTCCAGGAATGAAAGGGTTAATATACAAGGAGCATTTGAAGGCTCTAGTCCTGTACTTGCTGGAGTTTATAAGAATGAAGGGGAGGATCAAATTGAAACTTCTTGAATATTTAACTGCCTAGAGTGGGAAAGTCTAGGACCAGAGGGCACAGCCTCCGTATAGAGGGAAGTCCATTTAGAACAGAGTTGAGGAGGAATTTCTTCAGTATTAGAGTAGTGAATCTGTGGAATTCAATGTGTGTTGAAGGATTTTGGACCAATCCAAAATGGTATGTGATTCAGAAATTTGCCTAGTTAACAGATTCATCTATGCGGTTTTATTCTTTTCTATAGTTGATAAAATTGAATTGTTTCATAAATAATTTCAGAAAGAAGTTAGAAGTCAACAATGAGATAAATTTACAAAGACTATACCAGTAAGAAACTGCAGGTTTCTTTCAAAACATAGCAAATGAGTCAGTTGCTATTTTTTTTTATTTAACAGCCCCTCATGGTTACTCTTACACATATTCTACATTTATTCATTTGCAAAAAATTGTGTTGAAAGTCAAAACTTTTAACTGTGATTTGACTCCTATGTTCTGCATTACAAGCTCAAGTCACCAAATCAGTGTTCTGTCTAATTAGTTAAGGGTAACACTCTATAATATAAACCTAACACTACTAATGCCAGAAATTACCTTGATTATCATGAATTGAGCAATTCTACAGTGGAATACATACTTCTATCACAATTCATGGGATAGAGTATGCTTAAACTGGCGAAACCTAAAGCTTAAAAAAAAATCAAATTGCAAAATCCAAGTATAGCTTCTTACAATATCAGAGGGTAATTGAAGTAATAGCTGGTAAATTCCCGAAGGATAGGCAAACATCTTAAAAAGTGTCTTTCTTGCCGATATCAAATGACACCGCAATGTCATTGCAAACTTACACTCAACTGAAACATGAAAAAGGAGCAACCCACATGATCCACTAAGCATGTTATTGGTGTATACATAATCAAGCAAATGAAATTCACTTCTGAATATGCTTCAGAAACAAAGACTGATACTACCAAACAGCATATTTCAGTTTTCGAAATTCTGCAAGTTATCCGTTGCTGTTGGATTGTGCAAAGAAACATAACTCACCTTGATAAGGATTTCTTCCTGACTTCAGTGTAGTTTATCCTTCATATACAGATGAATCAGGTCTGTCATCCAATGGGGAAAATCACAAGACTCTGTCCTTTTAACAATGTTCCTCGCAACAGCCATGTGATCTCCCTCACTCCCACACTGTACACAAGTCATCGATCCCGAATCCCTCCTTAGGTTTTTTTGACAGAGGTGGCTGAAAAGTAGACCGAGGTGGTATAACGAAGGAGAAATTAAATAAAATTAACAATCAACCTCCAACTCAGCATGAAGACAACAGGGAAGGAAGACAGAAGTTCTTAATTCAGAGGATAAAATATACGTAAAGAGTGAGGAAGCATCAATACCAAAGGTGTGTCATCATATTTTCTTCCTCGCTTTTATTCTCCAGATAAAGACAATATCGGGATTATTGGAAAAATGGAGATGGGCAATTCTGTGAATTGATTTAAATACCAATTTACAGAACTGATCTTGCAAAGGCGGTTATTTGCCCTTGCAAATATATCCAAACAATGGTGTTTGAAAATGCATCAAGGCACTCCCAAGTAAAAGCAGCTAATTTTGCAATGATCAATTCAGAAGCCACGGACTGGGTAGAACAAACCTTTAAGTAAGTTGCCAAAACAGCTAACTTATTACAAAAGAGAAATAAACTCCTTTATCCTTCCAACGTGCATCTCTTGGCAATTCATACACCAAGAAAATCTACCTCAAAGGAGCAAGTTGTTGTTTCACATAACAGTCCCTTGATCCAATCCATTTTACGTTAATACTCAATGTTGAAATCAACTTCTCGTAACAAAATTTGAGAGAAAAAATCCAAAATATTTTCAATAAAAAATGTAAGAAGGATGAGGAAGTCTGCACTTGAACCCCAAAGTAGTGGCTGCAACACCAAAGCATGTCAGTTCCCTGTCATGCAAAAATAAGCACCAAGAGATCAAATGATGCAAGATGTCAGATGATCACAAGAATATGGCTTAAATGCTGAAGAAAAAGTGATAAGTATCACAAGTTTCTCCAAAGTTCTATACATAGAAGCTCATTTATATCTGTAGAATAAAGAAGAGCCAATATGCAAATGTATGCCTAAATCATCTTAATTTCAAGTGCATTTAGAAAATGCATTTCTAGTGTCAGTTAGGATGACAAAATGCCTGGGATCTTACTTGGAACAATTAAAACAATAAATACATGAAAACAAGCCTGCCCAAAAATGTGTCAACTACCTACAGCAAAATCAAATGCAGAGAGAGGAAGAAGAGAGAATGGTCAATATGCAAAGTGGACAACTATTTTCTTTCTTCAGATAGTTTCAACAAAAGTGGATAAATCCAGTTAATTTTCTGGAGGATCTTGAATTCTGAAAACTAAGTTGCTTTCAGAGCCATTTGAATTATGCCCTTTAAAATCTTCTGAAATATTCTATAGTATATGCAAATGTAACGCAGAAAGGTCACAGCATAAATAAAAAAATTTGTATGACTCATCAGAGATTGATAATTAACACAACATTTAACTGCTAGGATTCTGAACAGTATTCAACAATTTCAGCTTCAATGGACATGTGCCATTTGATGATGCACAAATTTCATTCAGTAAGCAAGTAGGTCATCTGAATTTGAAAAGCACAGCAGCCAGAGCCAGCAACATGATAAGGTGGCATTGTTTTGTGTATTCAATACTTGCGATGATCAATGGAATATGCAGCTAATGAGTATTTAAACTTTGCCATCTGCTTGGTACTCAGTATACTTTTGAAACCAGAAAAAAAAGGAATGTTAAGCAAAATAAACTAATTTTCAGTAGCAAATTTAGGTAAAAAGAAATTAAATATCAGGTATACGGTAACCTCAGTTAATTCATTGTATTAAGCAACATTCAGTAGCGATTGTAAGCCAGGTAATACATTGTAGATGCAGCATGAAAGAGTTTGTGCAGACCAGAGTGTGGAAGGATTCAAGTGAAGAGAAAATAAGGCATTTTAGAAAAAAGGCAGAGTCAATTAGCAATTCTTGTGGAATGAGACAAGAAAGTAAGTTGTTTTAATTGTAATATGCAGCATAAAAAGGAAAAATGTGGTTAAAATTATATCTGAAAACAAGGAACCTTTGCAATACTATAGTGACAACAATGAAACAAATACATACACGTCAGTTTGACCTGATAATTATTACAGAGCTGTTGTCTAGAATAGTAATTAAATACTCTGGACTACTTAATACTTAAAAGTACAAACAGAATGAATGAGGTTGTGATTATGGGTTGGGAAAGGTAGAGGAAAAAGTGGGTAACCCTGATAATAGAAGAATAACTGAGGACTGAAATTGGTCTTGAAAAACAAAAAAAAATGCAAAAGTAGTTGGCACAAGCAAAACAACATCTGCAGATACTGGAGATCCAAGCAATATACACAAAATGATGGAGGAACTCAGCAGGTCAGGCAGCATCTGTAGTCAACGTTTTGGGCTGAAACCCTTCTTCAACACTAGAGAAAAAAAGGTGAGGAGTAGAGTTAAAAGGTGGGGGGGGGGGGGGGGGGAATGGGAGTAAGAAACACAAAGTGATAGGTGGAACTAAAACCCGGGGAGGGTGGAGGGTGAAGTGAGGAGCTGGAAAGTTGTTGATCAGTGAAAGAGATACAGGGCTGGAGAAGGGGTATCTTCTGTCCTGGAGAGGACAGAGGCCATGGAAGAAAGAAGAAGGGGAGAAGCATCAGAGGGAGGTGATGGGCAGGTAAAGTGATGAGAAAAGTGAGGGAAAAGGCAATGGGACTGGTGAAGGGGGGGGGGATGTGAAATTACTGGAAGTATGAGAAAATGATGTTCATGTCATTAGGTTGAAGGCTACACCAGACAGAATATAAGGTGTTGCTCCTCCAACCTGAGTGTGGCCTCATCGTGACAGTAGAGGAGCCATGAACTGACATGTCAGAATGGGAATGGGAAGTGGAATTAAAATAGGTGGCCACTGGGAGATCCCACTTTTTCTGGCAGATGGAGGGAGGTGCTTAGTGGTAGGATCTCAATAGAGATGGCAAAAGTTACTAGGAATTATGAACACAAAGTGCACTGCAGATGCTGTGGTCAAATCAAGACGTACAAAAAAGCTGGATGAACTCAGCAGGTCGGGCAGCATCCGTTGAATTATGTGCTGGACACAGAGGCTGGTGAGGTGTTAGGTGAGGACAAGAGGAACCCTATCGCTGGTAAAGTGACAGGAGGATGGGGTGAAAGCAGATGTGTGCGAAATGGAAGTGATGTGGTTGAGGACAATATTGATTGGGAAGGAAGAGAAGCCCCTTTTTTGAAGGAGGAGGACATCTCCTTCATTTTGTAATGGAAAGCCTCATCTTGAGAGCAGATGTGGCAGAGATAGAGGAATTGATAGAAGGGGATTTTTACAAGTAACGGTAGGAAGAAGTATAATCCAGGTAGCTGTGAGAATCAGTGGGTTTATAATAGACATCAGTAGATAAGCTGCTCCAGTGATAAGAGACTGAGATCGAGAAAGGGGAGGAAGGTGTCAGAAATGTACCAGGTAAATATGAGAGCAGGGTGTAAGTTGGGGGGCAAAGTTGATTTAAGTCGATGAGCTCTGTATAGATTTAGGAAGTAGCACCAATGCAGTCATTGATGTAGCATAGGAAAAGTTGGGGAGTGGCACCAGTGTAGGCTTAGAACATAGATTGTTTCATGTAGTTGACAAAATGGCAAGCACAGCTGGGACCCATGTGAGTACCCGTGGCTACATCTTTTGTTTGAAGGAAGTGGGAGGGGTCAAAGGAGAAATGACTGAGAGTGAGGACAAGTTCTGCCAGATAGAGGAGAGTGGTGGTGAAAGGGAACTGGTTGGGTCTGGTGTCCAGAAAGAAACAGAGAGTTTTGAGGCCTTCCTAGTGAGGGATGGAGATGTATAGGGACTGGACATCCATGGTGAAAGTAAGATGCTCGGGGTCAGGAAACTTGAAATCAATGAAAAGATCAAGAGTGTGTGAAATATCATGGATGCATGTAGGAAGGTACTCAACTGGGGGAATAAAACTGAGTCGAGGTGTGCAGATATGAGTTCAGTGGGGCAGGAAAAAGCAGAAACAATGGGTCTACCTGGACAAAAAGTACACCCTGTCCTCATTATATGCATCTTCAGACTATGCGGATTCAGTTACATGAGGAACTATTTCTACCAACATCTCCTTATATGCATCCAAAACTCAGTTATGCGAGGAGCACTGCTTTCCTGCCAATACAAGTCACGCGCGCACGCCTCACAATCTCACTCCCGCCAGTCTCGCATTGGTTTTGGTAACATATAGATGTGCAATCTTGCACTCTTAAACTTTTGTTGGTTTTACCTACAGTGCAGTGATTTTGTGCTTCAAATATTTAACTATGCCTCCTAAGCATCCAATGTCATGCCCTGGGTCATCAGCTGAACAGCAGAGAACCACTTTAATACTTGAAAAAAAGTTGGGAATTATAAACAGCGTGGCATCAGCTGAATGTAACATAGTTCTGGGACCGCCGGGATCAGAATCTTGCCTTTAAAGTTCTTTTGTTCCTCGACAATGTGCCAGCCCATCCTAAACATTTGGACAGCATTCATCCTAACATAATAGTGCGTTTCCTGCCGCCTAACACAACATTACTGATTCGGCTACTCAACCAAGGTGTGATATCCACATACAAGGCATTTTTTTTAACGGCGAACTATCTCTTAGATGCTGCAAGCAACAGACGATTTTGAAAATCCCAGTTTACCAACGGTGAGAGAATGCTAGAACTCGGCACACTTGTCAAAAATGGCGATGGATATGGAACCAAGTTTAGAATGGAGTCAGCATTTCAGTTGTTCCCTGCCGTCAACCCTTCTTCCCTACAAGCAAATTTATGCTGAGAAACAAAATGCTGCCAAACAAACAACCCTCACCACTTTCTTCAAACCGGTGTCATCTCCTGCTGCCGGCAGTTCTAACAGTTCTGTGAGTCTTCCTTCACCCCTTGTTGTGCTTGATATGATCCTGACACCACAACACCCACTCATCTCCTGGAGCGAACACACCTGCCACTGTTGGTGAGTACTGTAATCCCCAGTATATTAACTTTCTATGATTTATTACATTGAATATTACCTTAAATTGATGAAATATAATATGAATGTTGCCTTGTGGTACTGCTTTTGTGTCGTATTGGTATGAAAATGTGAATAAATTACAGATAAAGCATATTTAGGAAGCCCTCTGGGACGCATCCCTATTTTCTCCATTTAAATAATTATTCACATTATGCGCTGACTGCAAGGACCGTATGCCCCGCAAATAATGAGGATAGGGTGTAGTTTGTATTTCACAGAAACTTTTCAGGTCATTTCCTGTAACAATATTTCATGTGCAAATGAGGACAGTATAATTTAGGATGAATTTTTGTATAATTAGGATTAATTAGTCCGCTGGGCAAAAGTGTTCATAAAGTGATAAAATTTACCTTACTATCTCCCAAGCAAAGTCAAAGACTAGAGTTCAAAATTTAAATAAAAATACTAAAGTATATATGAGGATTTTAAAAGACAGCCAAGCAGCAGCAGTTGAAGGTGCTTTAAGGAATTCAATTTAAAGATTTGCTGCTTGTCAATGGCACACATTTAAAAATAATTTCATCAATTAAAGAGCATTGCACTGAAAAGTTAAAACCCCATCCATTCATGGTAATCCAGGAAGCTCAAAGATTTAAAAAAATTGGCTTAAATTTGTAGCCAGGTAAACTCTTAGAAGAGAGGTGGGGAAGCAATAAGAGGGAGAAGATATGATAATAAAACAATTTATCAAGAAGCATATTTAAACTATTTAAGGATGTAAACAAAATTAAATGTTGGTCCCTTAGAAACAATAGAAGGAGAAATCATAATGGCGAGGCAAGAATGGGTAAAACACTCAACAAGAATTATGTATCTTCATTGAAGACACAAATACAGCTAAAATGAAAGGCTGCAAAAAAAAAAGCACTCATTATTCTCACTAAAGAGAAGTTACTGCCAAATTGCAGGAGCTAAAGCCATATTGTTTTGAATTTAACTCTGAACCTGACAGGCTAAGTCTCAGAGTTCTCAAAGGGGCAGCTGCAATGTCAGCATTGACTATGACCATCTGATGTCCCCTAGATTCTGAAAGTTCTGACAGATTAAATAGTTGGAAATGTAACACATCATAAGGAGGGGAAAAAATAGAACTTAAGACTAGCTAACCAGACATCTAACATGTGGCTAATTGGACTCAAGCTTTGTTTAAATAGAACCAACAGGGTGTTATGCAAGGAAAATCATATTTCATAAATATGCTATGAGTTTTTTTAAAGATGCAATTCGCTGTCTTTCACTTATGGAGAGCTGCAAAGATTCTCAAATGTTTAAAATGTATTACTGAATAAGATCAAAAGACAGATGCCTAGAAGAACAAGTCCTGTCAGTGGCGATAAATGCATTATATAGCAACGTTAGTGAGTTGCAATCCTGAACAAGGAATCAAAAAAGCAATGCATCCAAATTTTCTTGAAGAAATGAAACAAAGTATGAAAGTGCACTGCAAGGAGATACAAACAGTATGCACAAGTATGCAATATATTAAGCTTTTGCAAGAAATGGGATATGGAGATAAATGTGGGAAAATGTGATAATCATTTTGAAAATAAGAATTTTTAAAATTCTTTAGATAACCAGCAACTGTGAAGTGTTTGCATTGAGAGGGATTTTGGTGTGCTGGATCACATTACACAAAATATGTAGATATAGAAAAGAAACAATTAGAAAAGCTAATGGTAAACACAAAAGATTCTGCAGATGCTGGAAATCCAGAGCAACACACAAACTGCCAGAGGAACGCAGATAAGGTAGCATCTATGGAGAGGAATAAACAGTCGACATTTTGGGCCAAGACCCCTCATCCTGATGGAATTTAAAGAGGAGAAACACACAAGGAAGGTGAGATTGTATTGGCCTTAAATCAGACCTCACTTGAATTATTGAGAGTTTTGGTCTCTATATCTGAAGAACGAAGAGGAGGATGGTCCATGTAGTAGTTTGTAAGAGATGATCGCACAAATGTAAAAGAGAGGGTTTGACAGAGTAGATGCAAAGAGATCTGGAAAAATTGGAGAAATCTTCAGAAGCAGTTATTGGGGTCTATGATACTTCCTCCCACTTCAGTCTGTTGATTCTGAATTAACTGAAGATTTTATGGAATCCGCCATCTCTACCACAAGTGAAGACTGATGAGATGAATAAGTGGAAGGCATAGGATATATGAGCAGTTATTTCTTTTTGCTTGCCAATGATCTCTGCATTTTTCACTCATAGGAAATAAAGATCTTGGTGCTTTCTTGAATGGTCATTTTGAGTGGTCAAGAACTAGAATTCGGATGAGTCAGTGAGTCCTTGAACTATTTTTTTCTGTCCTGAAGATCTCCTGTGATGGAATGTGGAGTATAGTGCTTTTTCAAGTGGGATGGTGTCAGGCATGGGGACAATGTTGCTATTCACTGAAGCCCAGTTAACATAATCAGAGCCTCAATGCTGGGGTCGTAGGCCCCCAAAAGAAGAGTGACATTGGCTTGCTTATCTAGCCAACTGAATGGAGAGATTTTGTTGGTGGTACTCATGGTAACTGAGGTTGTTCATTATTTCAAAGCAAAAAGGAAGGCATATTGCTTCTCACAGTCCATAAACCTAGTGATCCTGTACAAGTATAAATTCGCAGACTACGATTCTGACCACTTAGAAATGAGCAGAAAACTTGCTACATGGAGAAATATAAACCTATGAACTACTTGTCTGAACAACTAAACTGCTCCAGTAACCATGACAGTAAGCGCAGGACAGACTCCATGCATTTTGCACAGAGAGGGTCTTCACTCCTTTCCACATTCTGAAAAATGTGGTACTTCTGCAGTAATGAATTAAAAGGAAGGATTAAGGACTGACTTGTTAGATAAATCAAAATAGTGAGAGAGATCATGTAGCCTTAGAGGAAGACACAAAGCATTCCTGTGATTTCATTTGCTGAATGACAGACCCAATTCATCTGATAATGGAGGATGTATGACTTCATAAAAATTGAAGATACTTTCTGGAGGTATGATGTCTTGATGGAATGATGCAGGACTGTGCAGATATTAGGTATTTTTAAAATGTTAATTGTCTCTGTATTCAACATCATGTGCACATAAAAACACTTGCAAACATAGTTACCTTTGCACAAGCTTCAATGCAAAAAAGAACAAACTTTAGGATAATGAAGTTCATTTTCTGATGGCCAACTTCAAGAAAAGTTATCTTAAATTCATGTAACTCTCTTTATCAGATGACCATACAGAAACTGTAAAGAGAGCAAATATTAATACCTAAAACAAACCACAATAATTCAAGACCTTACCTTTAAATTCTCAAAAAAAAATCCAAATAGTTTTCAAGACTAGAATTTACCTTTCTTTATTTGTACACTATTGATTGGATAAGTCTTCATTAATGACTAATGACTTTGCTAATGACTTCATTAGCAAAACAATTGCAAATGTTCCTTCAACATAACGAAACCTCGATTTTAATAACTTTTACAACAAACTATAGCAATAAATATAGGCCTTTTCTCAATAATATATGAATGTTTCTTTTCCTTTTACTGTGCACATGGGATTGAATAAGAAAGATCAGTTTGCATATATGCCTAGACTAAAACCCGAACCTACAATTCAAAAATTAAATTTTCCATGCTTGGTGTAAAAATGCATAAATAGGTATAAAATAATACAAATTCAACATTTGAAACAGTGAAAGATAATTAATGAATTTAATTAATACCGTCAAAGTTAACTATTTGGACAATAATTGCTACACTATTTAAATGAGTCATTTTCTGGAAACTTAATAGCACAACACCCACAGTTAAGTACCAATGCAAATGACCCAAAGTAACAACAGTGCAAAAGGTAATTGCAAAGCCACAATTATTGTCATATATCACATCTCGATTTATAAAGCTCTAATAAGGACTTTCACCTTTAAATCTTTACTTGGACTTGGTTCAAGGAAAGTTGTAATGGCATTATATTAAGGTGGATTCAGCAACATAATGCTTGAAATATTATTTTCAAATTCCAAGATTATCTAATGTCATTTCCAGTACACAAGTGTAAAGGAAAACAAAATAACTGTTACTCCAGATCCAATGCAACACAAAAAAACACTATAAAGAACACAATAATAAAAAAATACAATAAATACAAATACATAAGAGAATTTAATCATACAATGACTGTATGTCTGTGAACATACATACGTCTGTGCACACGCACAGGAGTGTCTGTGCATAAGGTGACTGACAGGAAATGATAAAGTAGTGATGGTGAGGGGTGTGGAGGTGCGGGTTTTAAAGGTTATGGGGAGAAGTAGGAAAATCGGGTTGAGAAGGATAAAAATCAACCATGATGGAATAGCAGAGCAGACTCAATGGCCTAATTCTGCTCCTATGTTTAATGGTGTAATGGGTGGTGGTGTTGATCAACCTTACTGCTCGGGAGAAGTAACTGTTTTTGTTTATGGTGGCCCTGGTGTGGATGCCATGTAGCCTCTTCCCTGATGGCAGTGGGAGTGGTGAATTTAAAAGATTAAAAGATATATTTACATAGCAATTGTGTGGTATTGCTTATTTAATAGTTTATATTTTAAATAAGCTTATATTGTTAGAAATAAAAATAGTAAGTGTTCTCCACATTCCATGGGTCAAAGAACATTCATAGAAAAAAACTTTTAATGTGCCTGCCTTTCATCAGAACTGGAATACACATGGCACTTAAAAGAAACAAAGAGGAAAGGGGAAACATCTATCATTAAGACACAAAACAATTCATTAATGGAAAATGATGAACTAACAGAGTTGACGTTATCAGAAATCAACAAATTAAGATATTTTTATGGAGTACAATTAATCTGCTTATGAATTGAAGGGAAGGGGAAAACTGAAACCAAAATATGAAAAAACTGGCAAAGGCTTTAAGAGGCAAAAAAAAGCCTGGGTATAACTGCCTGCTGGCCTCAATGAAGGACCACACACAGTTTCTTATCTCAGATTTACTTTACTATTTTTCTGCTTTCAAACATGTCATAAATCTGCATTATCATTCACCTTTTCAGTTATTTGCACATGCTCATGCCTTACAGAATTTTTTCTTCATATCTGTCATCTTGTTTAGGGATGTATTTGCAAACAGATTCCCACATTTCTTATTGTACTGTTCCCTTTAAATACTCTGTACCATCAATCTCAGATGAAAGGTCCAAAGCTGAAGTATGAACTAATTTCTCCATGGATATTTTGGAAGCTTTAAGTACTGTGTTTCCCTTTAAAATTGCCAGCATCTTAATCTATTTTTCTTAAATATATTGCTGATTCCTGTTATTTAAAGAATACATTGAATTTATACATTAATTTGAATGCTGAAATAGTTTGCATTGAAAGCAGGGTTAACACAGAAAATAAGCGTAAGAGATTGCTTAATAAGAAATCTTAATTTTTTTTTTGCCTTCAGGAAACACTTAAAATACAGAATGTCATATTGAATCATTAGCCCAAGAAGAAAAAGAAACAAGCAGCTGAAAAAGAAAAAAAACTTAAACAGTTTTACCTTACAAAGAAAAAGATACAACTTTCATCAGAATGCAAGTACATACTTTATCAACGTTCATTTTCTTGAAAGCTGCCTGTAAGATTTTAAAATGTTGGATATATTCATGCTCCAATTTTGCATGGAATTTGACTTTCTTTAGATGAATGCAACCCGGAAATAGCATATCCATAAACTGACAATATGCAGTTCCTGTTGGGAAAACAATCCACATTTTAGTGAGTGTACACTTACTCTTAAAAATTGCTCAAGAATTCTAAAATATAGATAGGTATTTCATTAATATTGAAAGCTACAATTATTTGATGGATGCACTGAATACCCAGGACCCAATAATCATTGAGAGTTACCAGCAAAGATTTATGGCTATCCAGCCCATCATATTTAACCTCTTACCTATTTCCTAGGGTGAAAGACAAAATTAGTTATTTCTATCAAGCCTCATGTGAAATTAGAGTATTGGAATTGTCCATTGCATTGGCTATATATCTTGTGGGAATATTGTTCTCACTCTCCTGAAGGATCGTGCACCTGATATGTTAACAATGTTTCTCTTTCCATAGATGCAAGCCTACTGAGTGTTTCTAGTATTTTCTTTTTTTTTTCATATTTCTACTATATGCAGTTCTTATTGTTTATCATTCCCAGTTGCACACAGTTGGCCACAGTAGACAGGTCACAACATTTGCATGCATGGCACCAGATTCCTGAAACAGATATTCTAATCCATTCTAGATCATAGGAAGAGATTACTATGTAGAGGATTGAGAAGAAGGGAGTAGGCAGTTTAAATGGTTTGGCATGGACTAGATGGGCTGAAGCCCGTTTCTGTGCTGCACTTTTCTATGACTCTACATGCTCAGAGATTTTTTTGAAGAAATGCAACATCCCCTCTTTTTGTGAAATCTTCAAATGACCACACAAAGTGGAGAAGAAGCATTTGGGCTGATGTTGAGAACCTTGAAGCAAAACATGTGCATTTAGAGATCCTGTCTATGTGGCAGAGAGAGCAAAGCACTTTGCAAATGACTTATGCCCTTGCCCCACATATGGAAGTGTTAACAATTCCAAAATTAGTTACTCCACTACCTGGTGTGGAAGTAATTTATCTCCAGTCTTGAGGGATTGCTTGGAATCATAATTTGAATTGAGAAATTATGGTTTACTTTTAAAGTTCTTCTGTTTATGATCATGTTGTAGGTTGGAATGTTTTCCATTTTAAGTTAACAAGAACATCAAGAACTTCCATGCTAGGACAAACTCCAGCATTCTCTGTTCCTTGAGTTCTGATGAGTAGCTCATGCGCTTGGTGACAGACAAATGTTAAGACATTTTTGTGAGTCTAAAATGAGATCTAGTTGAGGGTTATTTTCAATGGAAGCATGCTTACCTCATAGTGAGAGGTAATGGAATACCAGAATTCTCTACAGTATTTTTCAGACCAGATTAGTTTACATGCAGATTGTATCTATACCATATATTCTGATAACTAGATTCATATTATGTAAAATCCCTGGAACCAGCAACCAAAAATGTTTTTTGTAGAAATAGCCCTGCCTCTTTTTAAGTCTATTTCTTTCAGTATTTTAAATAAAATGGTAGAGAAAGAACAGGTTGTGAAGTCCAACTCTCCCCTCCACTGGGTTGGTTTTATCGTCCTTTCCAATCACTACTACCCTTCCCTACCTCCATCCTTCTGTAGTCCTCTTACTTTGCCCCCCTTTGTTCCAATTGCTTCCCTAATGATTTTCATTCTCCCCTCCTTTATTTGCTAGAATCCAGCACTGATAGTGCTTTGTGTTCGTGATCATCTCCTTCTAGCAGCTGTCTCCAATTTCCACTTTGCTCGCACCACCTTACTCCATCTGTTTATCTCCCCTCTACCTTTGCTTGCCTTCAGCTACCACTCACTTGCTACTGTCTTGCAACTCCACCCCTGCTTCCCTCGCCGAACTGGTATAACTTGCCTGTCACCTTGCAACCCTCCTCAATCCACCAATGATCTCTGACTCATTTCCCTCCCCTTCTCTTCATGCTAACCAGCTCACCTCTCCATTCTCAATCCTGATGCAGAGTTTTGCCCCAAAATGTCAACAATTCCTTTCCTCCAACAGATGCTGCATGACCAACCAAGTTCCTCCAGTACGTCGTATGTTGCTCCAGATTCCAACATCTGAGGTCTATTCTGTCTCCTGTACAGTTTCACCAGCTATTGCTTTTGCAAACAAGGCTTATTACTTATACAAAAGAATTAATAATAATCATCTTACCAGAACACAGCTGCTCTATTTTGGTGTAACTGAGCTGGAGGGAGTCATTGACCCATGCCAACATATCATGTCGGCTCAGATTTTCACTTGTCACAGAGGTGGAATAAACATTTACTGCCATCCCCCAGCTGCAGAAAAAAAATACAATAAATTAGTTGAGAGAGACACAGAACAAATGCATGGTATAGAGATCCTAATAAAGGTATATTTCTCTCCTTTGTACTTCAGGCACTAAACAATAGTAGATTGCTTTACCAAAATTTATTTGAACAAAGGGAAATTAATTATAAGTGAAGTGCTACAGGAGAGGAGCTGAGTGAGGATGAAAATAATTCAGTAATTTTAGAACTCAACATTTCCCTTTTCTTACTATACTCTAGCTATACCCTACTATTCATAAACACTATCTATAGCCAATGTCCTGATTAAGGGTCTCTGCCCAAAATGTCCTCTGTTTACTCTTTTCCTTAGATGCTGCCTGGAATTCTGAGTTCCTCCAGCATTTCGAGTGTGTAGCTTTGGATTTCCAGCATCTACAGATTTTCTTAACTATTAATAACACAAAAAATAATAATATACACAATAATGTACCAAATAATAAAGCAGAGACTACTGTAATATGATGTGTGCTCTCCTGTTGCACTGAGATGAATTATTGTATATGCTTATTCCATTAGGTAGGAAAGTTTTTCTGTAACAATCCTTGTGAGCGTGGAGCTGAATGAGTCTGTTCAAAAAGGTGTTCTGCTGCTTGTTCAGTACGTCATGGAGAGGATGTGCCTGATTGTCCATTAATGGATAACAGTTTGTTTAGTGACCTCCTCTCCACCACTAACTCAAATGAGTCCTGATTGTAACCAAGGACCTGCCATGACAGAATGGCAGAGCAGATTCGATGGGCCAAATGGTTAACTCTGTTCCTATGTCTTATGTTTTTATGATTTTATACCTTCTGCCCCATTAATCTGGTTCCCATTCCCCAACCAATTAGCTTAAACCCTCTCCAACAGCTCTAGCAAACCTGACTGCAAGGATATTAGTTTCCCCAGAGATTAGGTATAACCTGTCTTTTTTGCACAGGTCATACCTTTCCCAGTAAAGATTCCAATGATTCAGAAATGTGAAACCCTGCCCCCTGCACCAGTTCCTCAGCCACAAATCCATCTGCTAAATCATCCTATTCTTAACTTCACTGGCACGTAGCACAGGTAACAATCCAGAGATTACTACCCTGGTGGTTCTGCTTTTCAGCTTTCTACCTAATTCCCTATACTGCATTTTCAGGACCTCATCCCCTTTCTTACCTATTTCATTGGTACCAACGTGTACCATGACTTTTGGCTGCTCACCCTCCTCAATTAGAATGCCGCGGATCCCTGATACTGGTACCTGTGAGGCAACCTAACATCCTGATGTCTCTGTCACATCCACAAAACCTCCTCTCTACTCCTTTAACTATGGAATTCCCTATCACTACAGCACTCCTCTTCTCCCTCTTCACAGGGGTACTTTGCACTGTTGACCTACTCCCTTTCCCTTTCCTAATTGTTACCAAGTTAACTGCTTCCTGCAACTTAGGATTGATTGCCCTCCCGTACCTTCTATTTATCACCTCCTCATTCTCCCGTAGGAGCCAAAGAACATCCAGCTGCTGTTCCAGTTCAGTAATATCAAGTCACAGGAGTCCTTATATCATTCAACAAAGCATTCTAAGTCCTATAAATGCTACATAATCCAGAGAATTATTTTCCCAAATCCAGAAACTTCTCAGGACCTAAAAGAAACACTCTACATTCTTAAATACAAGTTAGCAACTTTAGAATACATTTTCCCAAAATTAAAGAAAACTAAAGTCACAAAAGAAACATAAATAAACACATTGAACAGTTCTACAGTGCATTAGGTATAACTATGGAAAAATTACTAATTTGTGAAGCACAGGTATTTACATCTATTACAGCAATAGAATTATGCAGAGTCATAGTAATTGTAAAATCTATCAGATAATTTGTCCAAAATTCTACTGTAATAAAGAATCTACGCATGAAATGATTCCCAAAACAAACATGATCTCCAAAAAGAACAGCAACTGATTCCACCGACTAAGTATAGGTAGCAATAGGTTTTCCTTTTTTGTTCCACACTCCATAATAAAAATAATGCTTATCGTTATGGGATATACTGATCAACAATATACTGTGTCTGATCATGCACATTAAATAAATTATGAAGTTACAGTTATGTACTGAACTTCAAGTTTCACTCTACTGGCACCTTCTAAATGTCAGTTATGTACATCTCAGGTGAAATTTTGGTATACTCTCCAAAAAGATAAAACTAACACCACAAATTTGAACAACTGCATATTGTGATGTGAGTAAATATTCAGTTCTATAATGAAATTAGCAAAAAAAAACTATCTTCAGTTTTTCCTTCAGTTATTGAGAACTTAAAAAATGGAATAATGAAATTTTCAACATTCTCAAAATATTTTCACTTACTCATTTTCCTTACTGCACATAGTTTTGCACTGAATTAAGTGTTCTAAGTTGTCCTTCTTGATTTTGATTCCAGCAATCACAAAAATATTCTGATAATAGCATGCTCTGAATTAACATGCACATCCCTTTTGAAGACTTTGTGCCAGTAGCCTCAAGGCCCTGCTTAAAAGTTTACATTAAGACTGCATATGTAATAAGCACCATCATTGAGGTGAAAATGTGAAATGTGTTAAATGAAGGAAATTCATATTAAGTGCGAATAGTTTATCATGCTATTGTAGCAATGTGCTACACACAGCGCTGAAATAACGACACGCAGTCGGTAAGTCGTTTCGAGACTAGTTTATTCAAACTTCACGGCACTGGCATTTAATCCCTAGCGCCCGTCCTCTCCGGGCGGAAATGACATCAGAGGTGCATTACCAAAGTCTCCCCTCGCGCACTGGTTATTTGTGAGCCGGTTCGCCTGCGCAGAAAGTGGGTCGCCACATAACCCCGCCCCAGAACCGGCAATACACCCCCCAATGTCCACAGTCTGGATCAGCCTCTATTTGGGAGGTCTGCCTTTGCGTCCTGACTGTTTGTCCCAGACGTACAAGAGGCTGTCCTGGTGGCCAGCCGCCACAGTCATTAGCGGCAGCTGGCCCTGGCCCTTGCAGGGCGGGCGACAACTGCGGGCTTTTGTGCCCCACCGCTGGTGGTAGAAACACCACCGTTCACTGGCCTCCTCACTCCTGCCTCTGTGTTATGTGCGGCCCCCCCCCCCCCGGGCCTGGTCTGGCCCACTGTTGGGCACATGGCCTGGTAATCTGACCGATGGACGCCACGCTCTCCCTCTTTGCTTTCCACAGCACGTCTGCCCAGGCCGCCACCTTCCGGGGGGTCGCTGAAATCTACGTCGGCCAGCAGCAGATGTATGTCTTCGGGCAGTCGCTCTAGGAACACTTGCTCGAACATGAGGCAGGGCTTGTGTCCGTCAGCCAGGGCCAGCATCTCGTTCATCAATGCTGACGGCAGTCTGTCTCCCAAACCGTCCAGGTGAAGCAGGTGGGCACCCCGCTCACGCCATGAGAGGCCAAAGGTCCCAATGAGCAGCGCTTTGACTGCTTCATATTTGCCTTCTTCCGGGGGCAACTGTATGAAATCCGCAACCTGGGCGGCCGTCTCCTGGTCAAGGGCGCTCACCATGTGATAGTAATGCGTGGAATCAGAATATATCTGCCGAATCTGGAACTGAGCTTCTGCTTGGCTAAACCACACGCATGGTTGCAGCATCCAGAAAGTCGGCAGTTCTAGCGAAACTGCGTGAACAGGTGAAGAGTTGGTCATCTTTGGTCCAAATCCTGTTTGGACCATCAAGGTCACCAAGGAAATAACGGCACGCAGTCGGTAAGTCGTTTCGAGACTAGTTTATTCAAACTTCGCGGTGCTGGCATTTAATCCCATCAGAAGTGCATTACCAAATCTCCCCCCGCGCGCTGGCTATTTGTGAGCCGGTTCGCCTGCGCATAAAGTGGGTTGCCACACTATCTCATTAATTTTCAATAGGAGTGGACTGGAGACCAGGTTTTCTTTTCAATTAACCTGAAAATACTTTGAATTCTATTTTAATGTCAGATAAAAGATTGGCTCTTTAAGAACCTGATACATTGAATGTTGCTGGAATGTAGTGGCATGAGCGCTGGACTTCGGGGCGAGAAGTCCGGAGTTCAAATCCGGCCAGCTCCCTTGCATCAGCCAGTTGGGGTGTATGCTGGAAACTCTTCCTAAAATTGGCAGTTTCATTGATGATGGTTTGGTCACTGCATTTTATGAAGACATTATACAATTATTAAAAAAGGGGGAGAATGCTAAACCAGATTTTTAAAAAAACTTTGGTCAACAGATTGCATTGAAAATTGAAAGTTGTTGAAATTGAAGCCCGCATATTGGAACACATGAATGTAAGAAATAGAAGGGAGAGACAAGTGGGAATTTATAAAAAAGAAAAAGGCATGCTTTGAACAGAAAGAGGCTAATGAAGGTTGACAAGGATGAAGATTAATGAGCATAAAGGTAACGAGGAGCAGCACAGTGCAGACAGAATTCATCCCATACAAACAAGCTGGATGAACTCAGCAGTATGAACTTCCTCCTGACGAAGGGTCTCGGACCAAAACGTTGACTGCTCATTTCAACAGATGCTGCCCGACCTGCTGAGTTCAACCAGTTTGTTTGTATGTGTTGATTTGACCACAGCATCTGCAGTATACTTTGTGTTTACTAGACAGAATTCATGCAGCTTTGTTTTGTACAAGATGCTATTTGTGAAAAGTGGACAAGGATTCAACTTAAAGAATGGACAAATCAATTAAATCCCTTTTCAGACTTTGTTTCAAACAAAACAACCTCTGTAACAGCTGCCATCAGAAAGCAGAAGCTGCCGACAAAGTAGAAATGCATTTGCTGAGTTGAATGAGCTTCCAATCATTTGGAAACACATCAGATAAGCAACAAAGAGTACAGAGGAAACGAAGATCTCAAGGGGCAGCAGAAACAATACTGTAAAAAGTTTAGAAATTTACAGCAATGGGTGAAGGTATTCAGACTTTCAATCCATACCAAAGCAGTTCTCTATACTTAAAACAATTATGCTTTTATTACCCTTAAAAAATATTTCATCTTATTCTGGAACACTGCCCAAATAAAAGTATTTCACACAACATGTAAACTTATACCCTTAATATTCTGCACCTCATTGTTATCTTTTATTTACAAATTCTCTGAATACAACACTGGCAAAAAAAATCATAAACCCTTGTTCAATTTATACTCTTTATTCATGGATGACATTTACAAAAAATATCCAACTGTAATATCATATTCTGATTGTGAAAATGACACTGCTTTCAAGCTGAAGACCTAAAGCCAATAAATGTCTTGTAATTTCAGTTACACTGATAACCATTCAACGTTGCAAGTATAAGTTCTTTCTAACATCCATCTCAAAAGAAAGCCAATGAATAAGTTGAACAATTTCAACTTTGGAAACTCTTGTTAATGCATATACCTATGCCACTTTACAGAATTCTCTACAGATTTCATGTTCCTTAACAAGATTGATAAATAGCATTTCAGTAGTTTCATTTCCTAGGACAAAATTGCACATACTGAACCTTCAAGAAAAGTCAGCTCATTGTTCAAAACAAAACTTTATTGAAATACTGTAAAAATGTTTCAAACATTTATAATATGGAAGCTGAACTGGAAATTTCTCTAGCTATATGAGCCACAGTACTGGATTCTGAATGAATTAAACTTTAATGGTCAGTTTCATTTCCACTAATTGGTAACAATTCTGCAATTTCCTAAAGGTCAAAAAGATACCAAAACAAACCCAATTTTGCCTCTATAACTATTGCACTTGGTGTAAAATGAATGTGACATTTTAATGGCTGTAACAGTCCTTTAATGTAAACCAATGCAGTTAAGGTTGAATGGTGATAAATATTGTTCATTTACATGATTAAACACAATTAATTTATCCATAGTTGTATGCCTTTCTCATCAAGGAAATTTGAAATTTTCTTTCATAGGTATTTCAGAATACAAAGTCAAAATTCATTTTTCTTAAGGAATGGTTAAAATAAATTCCCACCTGCCTAAATGACAAATTTGCTCCAAGATTTAACTAATGATATATTTAAGTCTTATAATGTACCATACTACAACCTATTCTACTGTAGATGTTATACTGCAACATTGGAATAGAGCCTACTGCACTAAAACAGAACATTTCTCACAACTTAATATGTAAAACCTGAGCCAGCTTTCCTTAGAGCCAAATAGTCTAATATTTTACTTGCATAAATAACCTTTATTAATAAAATTACTTTAAATGGACTGAATAGTACTAAATAAAAAAGTGAATATTATTCAGAAGTCATTTTTTACTGACAAGGAATAGTAAGTTCTTCACAATGTAATCAATCTTCAGACATAATATTTTTTGCATAGTAACCAGGCAAATATTTTCATTAACTATATAATTTAATGCTTCTTCTACCTTTGATTAAAGATTCACTAAATACTTGTTCCATGGTTTCAGATTGCCATTTATTCTTAAGGCAACCTGTTACATGTTCTATTTAAAGTACAGTAAGTTGAATCATTAAAATTACAAAATTGAAACTGTGAATGAATTAATCGTTTTCCTTACTGTTTGAAGCTATCTTTGCTATCTTTACATTCTGTTAACATGTATCAGAACCATTTGTAGATAAACTGACTATGTAGATTCTGATGACGCATAGAGAACATTTCATATTCTGAAGTAGACTTGGTTTTGTATAACCAAGTAACAGTTACAAATTTTTAAAATTAGAACAGTATAATTATTAAACTAACTGGCTGATCAAATATATTGTACTTTAATGTTCACTAGCTTCAATGGACATCACAAGATAACTTTACTTCATATTACAATTTTGCAAAACTAAGTATAAATATTTTTCCAACATGAAAAATAAATTACAAAACTGTTGCCTGCAGCATATCAAATTCAACTCACAAACAACACCATACCTACAATGATGTTGTTGCAAACAATCTTGCTTTCAATGGAACTGCTGTTTCCAGAAGCAGAACAAATAGAGACAGTGGGGAAAAAGCCATAATGATATTGAATAAAATGCTGCAGTGACTCAGCATTTGGTTCAAGCGACTATTGGAGCTTGTTTGACTGAGATAATAAAGCTCACCTCCCACGACATAATGGCAAATAATTGCTAAAGAATTTTGAATACTAAGTGCTTTGAGAAATGATTAGATTGGAGGAGGAAAAAGGAATCATGGTTACATATATGACATGTTATATAGATCACCAGCATGTGATGTGATATTTGTTAACATAGCAGCAGCAGTTCAATACAATACATAATCTAGCAGAGAGGGAAAAAATAGTAATAATAAAGAACTAATAACTAAATCAATTACATATATTGAATAGATTAAAAAAACATGCAAAAACAGAAATACTGTATATTAAAAAAAAGTGAGGTAGTGTCCAAAGCTTCAACGGCCATTTAGGAATTCAATGGCAGAGGGGAAGAAGCTGTTCCTGAATCACTGAATGCGTGCCTTCAGGCTTCTGTACCACCAACCTGATGGTAACAGTGAGAAAAGAGCATGCTCTGGATGCTGGAGGTCCTTAATAATGGACGCTGCCTTCTGAGACACTGCTCCTTGAAGATGTCTGGATACTTTGTAGACTAGTAACCAAGATGGAGATGACTAAATTTACAACCCTCCGAAGCTTCTTTTGGTCCTGCGCAATAGCACCCCCCCCCCCCCATACCAGACAGTGATACAGCCTGTCAGAATGCTCTCAACGTACATCCATAGAAGTTTTTGATTGTATTTGTTGATATATGAAATCTCTTCAAACTCCTAATAGAATATAGCCACTGTCTTAATTTCTTTATAATTGCATCAATATGCTGAGACCAGGTTAGATCCTCAGAGATCTTGACACCCAGGAACTTGAAACTGCTCACTCTCTCAACTTCTGATCCTTCTATAAGGATTGATGTGTGTTCCTTCATCTTACACTTCCTGAAGTCCACAATCAGCTCTTTCATTTTATGGACGTTGAGTGCCAGGTTGTTGCTGTGACACCATTCCACTAGTTGGCATATCTCATTCCTGTACGCCCTCTCGTCACCACCTGAGATTCTACCAACAATGATTGTATCATCAGCAAATTTATAGATGGTATTTGAACTATGCCTAGCCACACAGTCAGGTGTATATAGAGAGTACAGCAATGGGCTAAGCACAAACCCAAGGTGTGCCAGTGTTAATCGTCAGCGAGGAGGATATGTTTTCTTCAATCTGCACAGACTGTGGTCTTCCAGTTCGGAAGCCAAGGATCCAATTGCAGAGGGAGGTACAGAGGCCCAGGTTCTGCAACTTCTCAATCAGGACTGTGGGAACGATGGTATTAAATGCTGAGCTATAGTTGATGAACAACATCCTGACGTAGGTGCTTGTGTTGTCTAGATGGTCTAAAGCCGTGTGGAGAGTCATTGAGATTGCGTCTACCATTGACCTATTGTGACAATAGGCAAATTGCAATGGGTCCAGGTCCTTGCTGAGGCAGGAGTTCAATCTAGACATAACCAACCTCTCAAAGCATTTCATCACTGTTGATATTGTAACATATTGTAAATTTCACATATTTTACATTATATCATATATGGTTACACATATGATGCCATTCAATACTATCAGCCCATCAATATTAATCACCAAGCTTCTAAACCTGGGCCTTGGAATCTCCCTATGGAGCTGGATCCTTGACTTTCTCCTGGAAGACCACAGTCAGTACAGATCAGTGATGGCATCTCCTTCATGCTGATAATCAACGTGGGTTTAATAACTTTCCATGAGGCACGAGGCAAGATGGCAGCACAGCACTGAGCGCTGACATATAACCCTCCTTTTTCATGTTCTTTAGGGTAGATGGTCTTAATACAAGGTTGAGTTGGAGAAAGATCTAACTAAAGACATGACCTCAAAAAAAATCCAAATTCAACCACAAAACAAGATACCAGCAGACGACACCAAGCTAGTGATTCATCCGAGGAAATAGCTATGCTAATTAAACAAAGAATGGTAATGGAGATGGAATCGCTGCAAGAAATGGTAGCCCACATGCTAAAGGAGTCACTGGAAAAGGTTCTTGCCCTATACAGAAGCGTATGACAGAGAATAGCAACATTCTCCAGTCATTAAAGGAGCAAACGGACATTCATGCTAAAAAAAAATTAGCACGATCTTCAACAAAATAGACAACATTCAGGTTAGCTTAAGCAAGAATGAGAAAGTTACTAACTCCTGTTTCGTGGAGGTGACTAAGATATGGAAGAAGCTAAGCGACTTGGAGGGTAGATTCAGGAGAAACAATGTGCGGCTGGTTAACTTACCGACAGGAGCTGAGGGCGACAATCTGAGAGGCTACCTCCAGGAGATGTTGCCTAATTGGATTCCAGCAGTCATGAATTCCCACAGCACTCCATTGGAGATCAATATGAGCACATAGGATCTTTTCCAACAACACCTCAAGACCGCGGACCATAGTCTTTAGGCTTCTACAGTACACTGACTGGCTGGCTATCCTACTCTTCTTCTGGAAAGCCAAACCTACTCTCCCTGATAGCACCCAGCTGCAGTTCTTTGCCAACTACAGCCCCGGAATGATGCAGGAACAGCAGAGATACAAGGAGATCCGTGCTAAACTTTGACAGAACAGGATCGTTGACAGTTCCTCATATACTCAGCAATTTTGAAAGTGAATATCAAGAGCATGAAGATGTTGTTTGACCTGGCAGAAGGAGCAAAAGAAGCTCTGAAATCATCGGTGGTGGGAGATATGGAAGACTCTGGGCAAATCCACATGCCCCTCAAGAGGAGATGGAATTGCATTCTCAGACCAGCATGCATGTGCAATCTAACAGGCACGGGCAAGTTAACGTCCTAGATGTGAAGTTTTCTGGTTATTCTTCTATTGGAAAGTCATTCGATGCACTTTTGTATTTAGTTAATTAAGGGGCCAATTTGTTTTTGAGTATTGCAGTTCAGAGTTTTAAGGTAATAGCTCAGTTAACTTGTTAGTGCAATGATAACATGGTAAGGTGATATAAGTCCGCCTAGAAAATACTTTATATCTTTTACTTTCTAAGGTGATATTCAATACACCCAAATGTCATACTTCATCAAGAACGAAGCTGAAAACAGCAACTTGTTCGGAATAACTTTAGTTGTACATGTTCATTTCGGGTTATGTCTCCAGTAGACTTGTTTACGTTCATGGGTGCCAAATAAGACGTCGCTAGCATCATCGCTTAGCGGCGGTCTATTAAAGCAACAGTCTCCCACAAGAGAGCTGCTGGGGTCTTGATTATGTGTAATATTATATTTGAGACAGGAATGGTTTTAATTATATAGGTTAATAGGTTTGACAAGGTTTTTTTTCTTGTCTCTTTGATATGATTGTCTATGAGAACCGCTTTGCCTTTTCTAATGTGTTGGTGCTAGAGGGAGCAGTTAATGTTCAGTATCTGACATTGCTAAGTGACACTCACACATGTTACAAAGTAAATGGATGAACGGGGGGGGGGGGGGGTGGGAAGGGGGTAATTCAGGGCTCCGCCACCAACTTACAACAGATCCAGGGGAAGATAAGCAATACAGATAAAGTAGAAAATCTTACTATTGTATCATTTAATGTTAGAGGTTTAAACTCTCCCTACAAGCGTTCAAAAGTTTTAGATTTCTTACACAGGAAGAAAATAGATATTGCGCTGCCACAGGAAACACATCTTAAACCTAATGACATTCCCAGGGTTCAAAACAGCTTTTATAAACCCGTTGTGGCATCAGCTGATGGTACTCATATGAAAGCAGTTATGATATTAATGAGACGTAGTATTAATGTATCAATTGAAAGGATGGGCGCCGACAACAAAGGATGTCTAGCTTTTTGCTCTACATCCATTCAGGGTAAAAAAGTTGCATTTATTAGCCTATATGCCCCAACTACATTTGAGGTTGAATTTTTTCCCTCAATTACCTCACAATTACTGAAGTTAAGTGACTACCAACTATATGTTGGTTCGGACATGAATGCTTTGATAAGCAATAACCTCGATAAGTCTTCCTCAACTATATCAAGCTCTCAAGAATCTGCTTCCAAAGCACTTAACCTCTTTCCAACTGATTTAAATTTAACTGATGTGTGGAGGGTGCATAATCCATCTGCTAAAGACTATACCTTCTTCTCCACAAGACATAAAACTTTCTCTCGGATAGATTACAATCTTATATCCTCCAGTTTGCTATCTTTGATACACTCAATAGAATTTTTGCCCAGACATCTATCTGATCACAACCCATTCATATCTACTTTTAATTAAGGCAAGACTAAATATAAGGCTATTAGGTGGAGATTTAACAACACCCTTCTAAAAAACGACAAATTTCTAACACAACTGAGAACAAAACTGATGGAATTTATAAATTTAAATAAAAAGTGTCTTGGATGTGACAGTGATTTGGGCCTCCATCAAGGGTTTCTTATGAAATAATGCCATATAGTTCAGTTCCCACTTACATAAAAGCCAACGTCAAAAGACTTCCACCCTAGAAGAACAATGTAAGGTTTTGGAGAATGATCTCAAAAGGAGATACACCATAAAACAAGCAGAATTAAATGATTCATTAAGAAGCAGGGCAGAACATATGATCTATATAACCAAACATAAGCAGACATCCCACCTCTCCCAGAAGTTCCGGGAGTCTCCCACATATTGATAGCAGCACCCCGACACCCGTGAATTATATACAATATCCCAGAAATCGATTTTTTGAGAGGAAGTGGCGGGGGGGGGGGAGGGGGAGGGGAAGGGGAAGGGCACCATGGCAGAGTGTTCCAAAAAAAGAAAATATACTTCACCCCAGACTACACTAAAGTGTACCCCTGCCTAATAGGGGTTAAAAATAATGACAGTGTTGCTCACTGCACTGTTTGCAACATTGACTTTTCTATTGCCCATGGTGGACTAAAATGTAAAAGGCATGTTGAGGTGAGTTTAACAGGTGTCATTCATTCATTAGCATAGCTAATGTTATTTAAATTAGCTGGCTAACTACTAAGGAGCTACTCTCTTGCAGACATCCCACCTCTCCCGGAAGTTCCGGGAGTCTCCTGCAAATTGATGGTGCTATCTCCCTGAAATGAGCTTTTGCAGGATGGGATGTCTGCATAAGTATTAAGCAGAAGGCAGCAGACCGAGCCATCTTTTGGCACTAACACTCAAACAACAGGAAGCTAAAAGGTCTATACCAGCGATCAGATGTGCTAAACGTGGAGTAGTATCTTCAACAGAGGAAATAAATGAGACATTCAAGAATTACTTTAAAGAACTGTATACAAGTAGCTCAGTTCCTTCTGAGAATGACTTCACAGATTTTTTTTAGTGGATTAGACCTCCCTACGTTGTCATTAGAGGACACCAAAGCTCTAGACTCTCCTATTACACTGGATGAGCTACTTAAAGCAGTCAAAGCTACAAATAAGGGCTGTACGCCAGATATAGATGGCATACCAGTGGAACTTTACCTAGCACTTTGGGATATTCTTGGACCAGTATGGTTAGAAACATTAAATTATGCTATTAGAAATGGTGCTTTCCATAGAGATCTAAACACAGCCCTGATCACAGTTATACCTAAGCCCGGTAAAGACCCCTTGGAGTGTGCCAATTACCAGACAATCTCCTACCGACCTCAAGATATTTTCCAAAGTCTTAGCCAGTAGACTTGCGAAAGTAGTTGGAAAAATAATTAGCCAGATCAAACGGACTTTATTAGGGGACGTCTCGTATCTGATAATATTCGCCGGCTCTTACACATATTGAGTGCAACACATAAAATTCTGCCTGCCTGTGGCCTGGTATTTCTGGTTGCTGAAAAAGCGTTCGATCGCCTTGAATGGCCATATTGTTGGAGAATTCTAAAAGAATTTAAGTTCAGCGATAAATTTATCAATATGATTCAAACACTGTATGCTAATCCTTCGGCCCAGGTATGTGTGGGAGGAGGTTTCTCAGAGTTATTTGACATAAGACGGGGCACACAACACCTCTGACTCCTTTAATTTTTACTGTATCTATTGAACTGCTTGCACATTTAATTAGAAACTCTCCTCAATCTCTCCTATTACAATAGGTACAACATCACATTTGATATCACCTTATGTGAACGACACACTAGCTTATATGGCAAATGTTCAACAAACTCTCCCCTATATTTTAAAAACACTGGAGCAATTTGGATTTTTTTTCAGGATACAAAGTTAATTTGTCAAAATCAGCACTGATGCTGATTAATACAGATAAAAGTAAGGTGTCTCTCCCTCCCCAGATTAAAGTTACTAAAGAGGTCCTCTACTTGGGTACTTCCCTATTGTCTGTGGCTAAAACAAATTACTCTTTAATTTTGAAAAAAATAGAAGATATTAATCGATGGAGGCAACTGCCAGCACCAGTCCCAGCCCATATATCGGTCATTAAAATGAACACCTTACCCTGCATTAATTTTATCAGCTCAATGCTCCCACTTGCTCCTCCAGCAGGATATTGGCAAAAACTGGACTCCTTACTACGTTGCTATGTTTGGAATGGTAAACGACCCAATATAAAGTGGTCAGCTCTACAATTCAAAAAGTCGGATGGGGGATTGGCATGTCCAAATTTTAAATTGTATCACTGGGCATTTGTATTAAAAAGTCTTAGCTATTGGATGGAGGAGTCATGGAAAAATATAGAACAAGAGCTAGTAGCACCAATAAGGTTGAAGGACCTTCTCCTTATAGGTATGTCTACTAAAAATATGATTTGCATTACGGTCCAATTTTAACCCATATGCTACAAGTGTTTAGAGCAGCAGAAAAATTCCTATAATTTAAGTGTATGGTGCAAACCGTCTCTATTATAGAACAATGATCATCTACCTTGGGGGGGGGGAACCATTCACTAACAGAACTTGGGAGGATAAAGGTATTATTACTCTTCAAGATATTAATGGGGCAAGTACTATCCTTAGCTTTCAAGAACTGGTATCTCGATATAATATTGATAAACATTCTCTTTTCTTCTACTTTAGAGTAAGATCAGCTTGCAAAGCCTACAGGTATCCCTGGGAGTCAGATTTAAAGGAGCATCCCATTTCAAGTTGGATACACAGTGCTCCAGGACAGATAGTGTCATATATCTATGATAAATTAAACTCCCAGAAATATATGCCCACATCAGGAATGAAAGCTTGGGATAGGGACATACCTGAATTGGGACAAGACTTAGACTGGGATGTGATTTGGGATCATGCTGCCGGTTCTTCCAAAAACCCAAATCATCGGTATATACACTTGAAATTTTGTCATAGAGCATATTTAACACCGAGAATTAGGCATCAAATGGGCCTAGTTCCTGACCCATATTGCTCATTTTGCCCCCACGAAACAGTTGGCTCTTGTTATACATGTTGTATGGGAATGTCCAGGGGTTTTTGGTTTGTGGGGAAAGGTTATCAGTACTCTTACAGAACTAACTGGGGTACAATTACCAATAGACTCTGCTGTATGTCTTCTGAATGATGACTCCCACCTTTCCCTTACAGAAAAAACAGGCAAAGTCTGGCTGACAGGCCTGACTGCAGCTAAGAAAATTCTAGTCCAGCGTTGGAAACCTCCTCATGATATTTCAAGTACTCACTAGCTTCAGAGCTTTTTGGACATTTCTTACCTGGAACTATCCTCAGCAAGAATAAATGATACACGACCAAACACAATCTTAATATGAACAAATTTGATATCTAACTTAAAAGATCTTTTGTTAAAAAAGGAATGCTCTGTCTGTGTATGCACTGCTATTCAGTTGGTTGGTGGAGAGGTGGGTGGTGGTGAAGGTTGGAAGGTGGCTGGGTTAAACAGTCAAAATGTAATTGGCAACTGGTTGTAATTTTTTTGTTTTTGCAAAAAATATTACTGATATTAAAAAACATGGGTTTAAGGATGCATGTTCAGCCCACTGCTCTACTCTTTCTACATTCATGTCTGCATGGCTAAGCAATAGTCAAAAGTTATTTATAAATTCACAGATGACACCACTGTTGTTGGTAAAATCTCAGATGGCAATGAGGAGGCATACAGGAATGGGAGATCAGCTGGTTGAGTGGTGGGACAGCAAGAACCTCGTACTCAACATTAGCAAAACCATGTAATTGACTGTGGACTTTATGCATGCACGAGCCCTCATTGAGGAATCAGCAGTGGAAAGGATGAGTAGTTTTAAGCTCTTGAGAACTGGGACCACTGATGCTCTCTACCTACTGTATGTTGATGGGCAGATGCAGATGTGAGAAAATTCAGGTAATGTAATTATTCAAATATATGGTGAATTTACTTTCCAATTATATGAAGTGTTACAAGTGTCATTATTCCATTCCTTACAAACAATAATTTGCATGTTTCCAAAATAAAAACTGTAAACACTAAATAATCAAGTCAGATTGGCATCTGTGAAGACAGAAATGAAGTTAATATCTCAGGTCAACAACTTGTCAGTAAAATCAAGAATAATTAGATAAAATAAAATATAATATGCAAAAAAATTGAGCATCTTTATAACTAATTTATCAGAGAATGATACTGACCAGGCCGCTTATTGCGGAATTGCCATAGACTTGATAGGCTTTTATAGCATTTTGCAGTATAATGACTCAAAAGAGGATACTGGAGCTCTATAACACTTAAAAAAAAAAGGAATATCTAGTTACAACTTGAGGCAGATAGCAAATCAAGACCACAGAAGCCAAGTCCTTCCAAGATGCAAGGAAGACTAACGCACCTTCAGGGTGACCGATTTTCATGGCTCCAGAAACGGGATGATCCAAGGCTGGTGCCACTGACTAAGGAGTCGCGGGAGAACACGGAACATTGAAAGCAGCTGGTTAGCTGCAGTCTGTGCGTCCAGAGAGCTGTGCCTTTCTGGGGCCAATTCTCTGGGCGCAGAGCTCAGAAAAAGTGACACAACAGACTTTTAGCATCATAAATCAGCAAGTTGTCTGCTATGTCTCCCCTCTCACTGTGAAATGGGGACACCCCTTTTTCCTTGATTAGGGAGAGAGAGAGAGCCTGTGGTATGTTGAATTATCGGGTAAACGAGTAGTCTTTGGGGTACTGCAAGTCTGTGTCTTTATTGATGCTTTGCTGCATACTTCAGTGCTCGGTGGAGGGCGCCGATCGTTCTTTGCTGGTGGGGGGGGTGTGGTCATTGCCTTGCTGCTGCTTGTACATTGGAGGGGGAAGCTGGTGGGGGGGGGGGGTTTGGGGTTCTAAAATTTAACTGTCATTCATTCTTTGGGGTACTCTTTTTTGTGGATGTTTGTGAAGAATAACTTTTTCAGGATATATATTGTATACATTTCTCTGACATTAAATGTACCTGTTGAACCTATGGTAAATGACAGTTATCATTTGGACGAGAAGCAGACAAATTAAACAAATTCTTGTTGCTTCTCTTAATGAAGGCTCTACTTACTTCTAAAAAAGTATTCATTAACAAGTTGATGGATGCTGGAAAATCACCATTGATTTAATTTCAATATATATTTCATGGGAATATGCTTTTTGGGAATATAGGAAAGTTACTGGTGTTACCTTATGCTTGTTGCTCCAGTATTCCTGAGTGTTAAAGGTGAGATTTAAAATGAGCTATTGTGGAAACTTGCAGGATATTTCAGTATGATACCCAGTCAATCAAATCATGTGAGTGAAGGACAGTTTATCAATCAAGCAAGCTGTTACATACCAGATTATGTGTTCTTTAGCATTGTTGGAGCATCCCAGGTGAAAAGTATTTCACTAAATTCCTAATTTGCATTTTGTGGAAAGTGAAAGTGAAGGAGTCACAGTTTAGAACAAGCTGCTCTTTGCCTCACTTTAAGCTTACTTAACAAACGTAGACTGCATTTTAACTACATTGTAAAACTTCACAAACCCCTTGCTCAAAACAGAATTCCTTGAGAAGATACGATCAAATTTTTCTAATCTCTCGAGCACTATTTTCCATATTTGCATCAACTTCCAAAATTTGTTTTTATTTTGTATTCATCTTTCTTTGACATAATGGAGAACCTTCTTCCTTTACAGGCTAGAACCAGTTGTACCATGGCTCCTTGATGCCACAATAGATTTAATCCAATTTTTTCCCTCAGATTTTTCATTTAGTTTCTCATGGATTTATTGGCTCTACTTAACAAGTGTGCATAATTACTTAGTGCAGGGAAAAGACCTTACATAATTTAAGTCTTAAACTGATTTTGAACAACAGAATTGCTTGCTTCTCAAGTTGTATTAATTATAAAAATTAAGTTTTTAAAGAATTAAGAACACATCTTCTGTAATTTAAAAGCAAACACGATCAATTTTCTCATCATTCCCTTTTCCTACATTTATGCATCTTTCTGGCCTCAATTTGTGTTCTAATTGAATGAGGCCCTGATCCATTACTTCCCAACATGATGGTTATTCTATCACAATTCCTAATTACATATATTATATTAAATATCTTCATATATAAACAAAAATAACTCAAAAAAAGTTCTAATATATCTTACCTCAAGAAATCTTTTTTAAAATTTGCATATGATTAAAGTAAAATGTTGTTTGTGGATCACAAACTGAACAGATCTTTGGTGAGCATGATGTTAAAGAGAAGAAACTATAATCAGAGGTTCATAAAGTAGAAGGAATTAATTTAAATTAGCCTTCAAATTTATAGTGGGTGCAATGGGAAGAGAGGAGAATTATACCCTCTAAACTGACATGACCATCAGACATTCTCATATGCATTGGTCAAATGTAGTTATCTTAACTGAACTATGTTGAACTAGGAATCAAACATCCTGAGTCACAAACTGACAAAAGTCAACAAAACCTTAAACTAGCTATTTTGCCAACTATTGCATCAAACATGGCCAAAATAATTATTGCTCTATGAAGATTTGGAATGTTTGCATATACAAAGAAACACCCTTCACAATCCTGTGATAAAAAGAGAATAATGCTTTAGCCTGGGGTTTTTGTCCTCAAAAAGCTTTAGACCATCTACTTTATCCCTCCCAAAAGCATTTTAATTCTCAGAGCTGCTGTTACCAGTTGAGTCCTATTATAAATAAGTAATTCGAGAGAACCATTTATCTACAATAAAAATGTTTATCTCCAGGTCATTAAATTCAAACACTTCAGACAGAACTGTACAGCACAGGAATATGCCCCTCCACCCATTATGTCCATACTAACCACACCAAATTAAACTACTATTGTTTGCATGTGGTTTGTTTTTTTCCATTTTCAGCTTGTTTATTTGCTATGGTATCTGCTTCCACCACCTCCACTGGCAACACATTCCACACAGCTTTGTGTGTCAAAAAACTTGGCTCATACATCTTTAAACTTCACCCATCTCACCTTGTGGCTGTGTTCTGGTACTTCACATTTCTAGCCATACAAAAACAATCCATCAACCCTATTAATGCCTTTCATTATTTTAATCAGGTCAGCCCTCAGTTTCCAATGCTTCAGACAATCAAAGTTTGTCCAACCTCTCCTTACTCACCAGGTAACACCTCAGTCATTTATCCACCCTCTACAAAGCCTCCACATCCTTCCTGTAATTCAGTGACCAGGGATGCGGGCAATACTTCAAATGTGGCCTAACCAAAGGTTTACACAGCACAGTAGTGTACTGGCCAGCACAACAGACGACTGGGGTTCAATTCCCATCACTGCCTATAAGGAGTTTGTATGTTCTCCCCGTGATCATGTGGGTTTCCTCCCACAGTGTAAAGATGCACCAGTCAGTAGGTGAACTGGTCATTGTAAATTGTCCCATGACTTCGCTAGGATTAAATTGGGGGAATGCTGGGTGGCACATCTTGAAGGGCCTATCCATGCTGCACCTCAATAAATAAATGAATAAGCCTACTATGAGAGATCTTGCTGAATGTTTTACTAATGTCCATAACTAACTCTTAGTCATCTTTATCACCTCAAAAACTCAGTAAGTTCATAAAACATGACCTGCCTTGCATAAAGTCATGCTGACTGCCACTAATAAGTCCATTTTTCTTCACAAGTGAGTAATTCCTATTCCCAAGAAACATCTCCAATAATTTCCCTAACACCACTGGTCTGTAATTTCCTATTATGCCTGTAACTGAGCATTACACCAACAAATTCTATTGACAATTTTAGCCTAAGAAACCAAGTGAGAAACAAAAATATACAGCTTAGTAACTTATAGAAACATTTTTGGCAATGAAGCTTCCAAATTAAGACTACACAGAGGTAATGCATAACTTATGAATGGTTAGAATGAAGTCGTGCAACGTGTAAACAGGCCCAACAAGTCAATTCTTTTTATTGTCCCCACGTTCCCATCAACTCCCAAAGGTTCTCCTACTCACCTACATAGAAGAGGCAATTTAGAGATAATTAACCTACTATCCCACACATCTTTAGAGACTGGAGCATCTGTTCACAAGGGCACGCAAACTCCACAAAGGGAGTAATGGAAGTCTAGATTGAACCTAGATTTGTTTTGGGGAACAGACTGGCTGCTCAATGTCCAAGCATGAAAACTAAGACATGGCAGAAAATACTTTAATACTCCCAGAAAGTATGCAATCTGTTTATATAATGAAAATGACACTGGTAAGGCCATAAGACATAGGAGCAGAATTAGGCCATTCAGCCCATCAAGTTTGCTCCAGCATTCCATTTTGGCTGATCCCAGATTCCACTCAACCTCATACACCTGCCTTCCCGTCATAACCTCCAATACCTTGACCAATCAGGAACCTACCAATTTTCACTTTAAATATACCCACAGTTCTGGCCTTCACAGCTGTCTGTGGCAGAGTATCCCATAGATTCACTACTTTCCGGCTAAAAAAAAATCCTCCTTACCTCTGTTTGGAAGGGTCACCCTCAATTTCGAGGCTGTGTGCTCTAATTCAGGACATCCCCCACCACAGAAAACATCGTCTCCACATTCAACTTGTCTAGTCCTTTCAACATTCGGTAGGTTTCAATGAGGTTCACCACATTCTTCTCAATTCCAGTGAGTACGGGCGCAAGGCTGCCAAACACTCCTCACATGTTAACCCCTTCATTCTCGGAACCATCCTCTTAAACCTCCTCTGGATTCCCTCCAATGACAACCCATCCTAAGATATGGGGCCCAAAACTCCAAGTGAGGCCTGACCAGTGTCTTATAAGGCTTCACCATTATCTCCTTGTTTTTATATTCTATTTCGCTTGAAATGAATGCCAAAATTGCATTTGCCTTCTTTACCACACATTCAACCTACAAATTAACCTTCTGGGAGTCCTACATGAGGACTTCCAAGTCCCTCTGTACCTCTGACATTTGAATTTTCTCCTCATTTAGTTAATAGGCTGCTCTTTTGATCCTTTTACCAAAATGTATTAATATACATTTTCCCAACAACGTATTCCATCTGCCACTTTTTTGCCCATTCTTCCAATTTGCCTAAGTCCTTCTGAAATTGCATTGTTTCCTCAGCTCTACCTACCCCTCCACCTACCTTTGTATCACCTGCTAACTTTGCCAGAAAGCCATCAATTCCACTATCCAAGTCAATGACAAACAATGCGAAACCTGGCGAACCCAATACTGACCCCTGAAGAACACCACTAGTCACTGGCAGCCAATCAGAAAAGGCCCCTTTTGGTCCCACTTGCTGCCTCCTGCCTGAAAACCATTCATCTATACAGGTCAGTAACTTTCCTGTAGTGCCATGGAATTTTATCTTACTAAGCAGCCTTTTGTGTGGCACTTTAACAAATACCGTCTGAAAATCCAAGTAAATGACATCCACTTACAAAAATCAAGCTGACTTCAACTTATTTTATCATTAGTCTCCAAGTACCCTGAAACTTCATCCTTAATGATAGACTCCAACCACCCAGGTTAAGCTAACTGGCCTATAATTTCCTTACTTCTGCCTTCCTCCCTTCATAAAGAGAAACATTTGCAATTTTCCAGTACCATGCCAGAATTAAGTGATTCTTGAAAGATCATAGCCAATGCATCTGCTATCTCTTCAGCAACGTCTTTCAGAACTCTGGGATGTAGTCCATCTGGTCCAAGTGACTTATGCACCTTAAGACCTTTCAGTTTGCCTCACACTGCCAGACTGGGTAACAGCTTCTTCCCTCAGGCTGTGAGACTAATAAATACCTTGCCACCACTAAGGTCTCATCACTGTCTACTGTTTACCTGTGCTGTGCTTTACCACATGCATTTTAAATTATATTTTATTAATTTATTTCTAATATAACATTTGATTTATATGCTGTGTGTGATACATGTTTTGTGAGTGCACTGTGATCTGAAGGAATGGTGTTTCATTTGGTTGTATATATGTACAGTCAGATAAACTTGAAATTGAACATAAACCAAGTAGATAAGCAACTAGTCCTATGACAAACAAGAGTGCATTTTCACCTCCCACCCAAAATTTATTGACTTTTACTCGGAATTAGCTCCAAAGGCAAAAATTTACTTATGGTGAAAGTCAAATTGACCTGCTACAGAATGCAGCCAAGGCCAATCCACACCTGCACCCCACAGCCAAAATAATTGTTCCTCATAGCTCAATTTGGTCTTACCGTTCTATCAGTATAATACAGTAAAAAAACAAACAAGAATTTAGAGAAGCAACACACACAAAATGCTGGTGGAATGCATCAGGCCAGGCAGCATCTATAGGGAGAAGCACTGTCGACGTTTCGGGCCGAGACCCTTCATCAGGACTAACTGAAAGGAAAGATAGTAAGAGATTTGAAAGTAGAAGGGGGAGGGGAAAATGTGAAATGATAGAAGACCGGAGGGGGTGGGGTGAAGCTGAGAGCTGGAAAGGCGATTGGCAAAAGGGATACAGAGCTGGAGAAGGAAAAGGATCATGGGACGGGAGGCCTAGGGAGAAAGAAAGGAGGAGAGCACCAGAGGGAGATGGAGAACAGGCAGAGTAATGAGCAGAAGGAGAGACAAATAAGGAGGGGGGAGAAAACTAAATATATCAGGAATAGGGTAACTCTCCTCCATCTAGCGGAATTAGTTTTTACTCTCAATAATTTCTCCTTTGGCTCCTCCCACTTCCTCCAAACCAAAGGTGTAGCCATGGGCACCCGTATGGGTCCCAGTTATGCCTGCCTTTTTGTTGCTTTGTGAAAGCCTATACGGGTATCCTTCCCCCTCTTTTCCTTCGCTACATCAACAACTGCATTGGCGCTGCCTCCTGCATGCATGCTGAGCTCGTTGACTTCATTAACTTTGCCTCCAACTTTCACCCTGCCCTCAAATTTACCTGGTCCGTTTCCAACACCTGTCTCATTTCTTGATCTTTCTGTCTCCATCTCTGGAGACAGCTTATCTACTGATATCTACTATAAGCCTACAGACTCTCACAGACTCTTCCCACCCTGTCTCTTGTAAAAATGCTATCCCTGTCGCACAATTCCTCCGCCTCCACCGCATCTGCTCTCAGGATGAGGCTTTTCATTCCAGGACGAAGGAGATGTCTTTTTTTAAACAAGGGGCTTCCCTTCTTCCACCAACAACTCTGCTCTCAAACGCATCTCTCCCATTTCCTGCACATCTGCCTGCCACCCCACTCGGGATAGGGTTCCCCTTGTCCTCATCTACCACCCCACCAGCCTCCGGGTCCAACGTATAATGCTCCGTAACTTCCGCCACCTTCAACGGGATCCCACTACCAAGCACATCTTTCCCTCCCCCCACTTCTGCTTTCCGCAGGGTTCGCTCCCTACACTACTCCCTTGTCCATTCATCCCCCCCCCCCCATCCCTTCCCACCGATCTTCCTCCTGGCACTTATCCTTGTAAGCCGAACAAGTGCTACACCTGCCCTTACACTTCATCCCTCACCACCATTCAGGGCCCCAGACAGTCCTTCCAGGTGAGGCGACACTTCACCTGTGAGTCGGCTGGTGTGGTATACTGCGTCCGGTGCTCCCGGTGTGACCTTTTATATATTGGTGAGACCCAACGC
Organism: Hypanus sabinus; assembly: GCF_030144855.1. Taxonomy (NCBI): domain Eukaryota; kingdom Metazoa; phylum Chordata; class Chondrichthyes; order Myliobatiformes; family Dasyatidae; genus Hypanus; species Hypanus sabinus. The sequence continues at coordinate 41,107,673 of NC_082715.1, read as the reverse complement.
AGACTGGGAGACCGTTTCGCTGAACACCTACGCTCTGTCCGCTCTGTTCTGATATGTCTATCCATGGCCTTCTCTACCGTAAAGATGAAGCCACACTCAGGTTGGAGGAATAACACCTTATATACCAGCTGGGTAGCCTCCAACCTGATGGCAGCATGAACATTGACTTCTCTAACTTCTGTTAATGTCCCTCCTCCCCTTCTTACCCCATCCCTGATATATTTAGTTTTCTCACCCCTAATTTTTCTCTCTTTCTGCCCATCACTCTACCTGTTCTCTATCTCCCTCCGGTGCTCCCCTCTCCCCTTCTTTCTCCCTAGGCCTCCTGTCCCATGATCCTTTCCCTTCTCCAGCTCTGTATCCCTTTTGCCAATCACCTTTCCAGCTCTCAGTTTCACCCCACCACCTCCGGTCTTCTCCTATCATTTCACATTTCCCCCTTCCCCTCCTACTTTCAAATCTCTTACTATCTTTCCTTTCAGTTAGTCCTGACAAAGGGTCTCGGCCCGAAACGTCGACAGTGCTTCTCCCTATAGATGCTGCCTGGCCTGATGCATTCCACCAGCATTTTGTGTGTGTTGCTTCTCTAAATTCTTGTTTGTTTTTTTACTGTATTATACTGATAGAACGGTAAGACCAAATTGAGCTATGACACAACAAAACAACATCTAATGTTCAAAAGAGGACAAATCATGCAAATAACAAAATAAGTAAACAAGTAATACATAGAACATGAGCTGTGGATCCAGTTCAGCACTGAGGTGGCTGAAGCTGGTCAGCAGCTCCATTGGCTTCAGGGCAACAACTGCTCTCGAACCTGAACCGAAGACCCCGAAACCTCCCACCTGAAGAAGTAGTGAGAAGAAAGGAGGTGGGTCAAATGAAGGCAGATGGTGCAGAACACTAGTTGGCTTTCTGCTCTTGGGCCTTGATCTGGCTCGACCTTTTAATCGGCATAGAATAAATGGGCTGAATGTCAATTTGTTTTCAGTTCTTGGGCCTGAAGTCAAATTAAAGAATCAAGAAGCAGACTCAAAGGGCCGAGTGACCTGTTCATACTATATTTTTGTGCTCCATGCTAATTAATAAGCATCCCCTTAAATTTGTCTTCAACATTTTCTTTACATTAAATCCAAACCATAATTGGCTTTTTGCTTCATGGCTGCATCTCCCCTCACTGAGGATGCAATGAAATTACTTAATCCCATGTGATCTTTCTCTATCCACTATATCTTTCAGATGCACCTAAGTTTACACCTATTTATCTTAACATCCATCCTATCAAGCCTAGTAAGTTTTGTTAAAGAAACTTTAATATTAAAGATTTCTTCTCATTCGACTGCCGTTGTGAACCACAATCTTCAATGCATTCCCTCAACAACAGGTATATCCTTTATTCCAGGCGAGTACACAGTTCTCTAGGCGAAGCTTCACCTTGGCCTGATTTAGATAAATAGTTTAGGACAGATTTAATCCTGTAAATCTTGTGACAGAGGTCAACATACAACAACTTGTTTTCCTCGCTGCACAGCGAAAAAGAGAGCATTCAGGGAAAAGGGATGTTAGCGCAGTTATTCATAAACCAAGAGATTCTGCAGATGCTGGAAATCTTGAGCAATACCACAAAAAATGCTGGAAGAATTTAGTAAGTCAGGTAACAATCTATGGAGGAGAATAAACAGCCGACGTTTCACGCTTCGGCCCGAACTGTCGTTAGTGGAGTGCTGGGGGAAGGCAATCGCGATGAGTGGAATGAGTTAGAGGTATCTCACATGACATGCGGGAGACTGGGGTGCAGGGAGGAAGGGTTGCAGACGGGTGCGGGCTGAGAGAATGTGTGGGGGTGGGAGATGTGGAGTAGGAGTTTGAGGTTTGTTGGAACTGGGGTTAGTGAGGGGAGATAGCGAGCTATGGGGGAATACATGCTGATCCACCTCCCCCCACGGGTTCCCGGTGGTGAGGGCGGGGCGGGGCTGACGCCGATCTTTGCCGTTGGTTTTTGAACAGGACAGCTTGCATTCGACGCCGCCGTGTTGTTATGTAACGCCGGCTGTCACCGCGGCCCCGGCGGCAAGGCAAAGCCGCGGGGGCGGAGTGTTCAGCAAAAGAACTCCCGAAAGCGCCGTGAACCGCAGACGGGAGACGGTGGTGGGGGGGGGGGGGCGGAATCGGCCACCGGAGGAGCCCAGCTAACTCACCGTTTGCAGCAGGTCGAAAGCCGCACTCAGGCCGCTGTCTCCGAATCAACGCCACTCACCGGAGCCGCACTGCGCCTGCGTGCTCCAGCCGGGGGCGGGGTTGTGCGCAGTCCCCTTGCCGCTGCGGCACTGCTCCGCTGGGCGGTGCGCGCTCTCTGTGCCGCGCGTGTACGCGCACCGAGACGATGCAACCTCCCCTCGCTGAAAACTTAACGGTTAACTCCAGAAAAACACAAAAGCAGGGACATTTACCCAGTTTCCCCCCTCTTTTAGCGAGGCGCTCACTGATAATTGTCGTGCCCATTACCGTCTTACTTTAGAAGTGATCCACTCTGCAAACCTCTTCTTCAGAGCCGTGCCTGCCAGCAGACAGTGAGATAGATACGCCTCGGAGATTCGCAGCTAGTTGGCTGTCTTCTATGTATAGCAAAATATCGTACAGTGCTCTTACACGCTTCTGTGAGAAAACTGTGAGTGATGCACACCAAATTAGTGGCAACTGACTATGGAGACCACCATAAATTGGTAGAACCGTAACTCTTCACCATTTTCCTTCCGGCCAAAGGGGCGCAAGAACAGGTTTAATCCGATTTAATCAGCTACTTGGGTCTACAGGTTAAGGCAATACAAGGAAGCGCAGGGTTTTTTTTTCTGGAATATGCGGTATTCACATCATAAACATGAGAAAATCCATATCTTCTCGCGTATTTTCAGGACAGAAGCTGGAAATCCAAAGCAAAACACTCGAAATGTTGGGGAAACTCAGCAGGTCAGGCAGCATCCGTTGAAGTAAATAAACAGTCGAAGTTTCCCGCCTGGACCCTACTTCAGGACCGAAAAAGAAACAGGAAGAATGACAGAATAAAAAAGGTTGGGAGAGGGGATGAAGGATAGCTAGATGGTGATTCCCACCTTTTTATTCTGGCATCTTCCCCCTTCCTTTCCAGTCCTGAAGAAGGGCCAACAGTTTGTTCATTTCCATGGATGCTGGCTGGCCTGCTGAGTTCCTCCAGCATTTTGTGTATCTTGTGTACTCTGAGGGAAGTATTCTAGTACTGGCTCAAGGAAGTGTGAGTGTAACTCCAATGAAAGCTGGTTCATTTCATGTCAGTCCTCATTCTAATAAACTTCTTGAATAGTGCCAGATCACAGGCCAATACTGTATGGTAATGGATATACCAGTTTGGGTATGACTTTGTGACTCCTGTCTGGAACCTGCAATATCAGAAATCTCAGTATTGACTACAAATTTGCTCAATTTATGGTGACTTCCTAATTTTTTAATCTAAAGTTGAAAATCTTATGCATTTCTATTTTCAAACAATGTGCCATTTTCTTGCCCACTCATTTCACATTTTACATTGCTTTGCTGTCCTTACCATCTTGCTTCGTATCATCAGCAAACTTGGGCAATGGAATCAAGGACGAAGGTTATCCGCGTACGTTATAAACAGCCGAGATGCAAGTGCTGAACCTTGTGGTATCCTACCAGTCAAAAATGTCGATCTGAGAATGAGGAAGAGAAAATATGCAGATGCTGGAAATCCAAGCAACACACACAAAATGCTGGAGGAACGGAGCAGGCCTGGCAGCATCTATGGAAGAAAGCACATTTCATGCTTTGGGCTGAGATCCTTTTGGCAGGACTCATTCTGAGAATGATGTGATCCCAGGATCATAGTTTGTACAACAGAAGAAATAGGAAATGATTCCAAATCTAGTAGATTACATGCTTACGACCGGGCTGTGGCTAACCAATGACGCACATACCACTCATGGCACTTATAGCCTGGGTTGGTTGGTGATTTCCATAACAAGGAAAAAGAGTCAATTCTGCATCAGACTGGCTGTTGGCCATTTAAAATACATTAAATCTACTGCAGTACCGCTTTAAAGTTAGTGAAGGTATTTAAAGAATGAGAAAGTCTTTCTATTCACTATTATTAAATTAGCAAAACCGTAATTCACAATTTCAGAACTTGTTTTATTTAAATCCATTCTTATAAAATGAATGAATATCAAAAGCACTATTTGGATCACATTGATAAGGGTATTGTCCTGTAGTCTATAGAATCTACATTCTGAGAACGATTGTGCAGGGTCCAACACTATGCTTTGGTCCAACAGGAAATCGAGTAGGATTGTATGGAGGAAATTAATGTGTAGATATGGAAGGTGTAAGAACTACTTTCAGCAGTGAATACATTTGTCACAGATCAACCTAATTTATCTTATGAAAAACAAATGGCAGTTTAACCAAGCAACGTGCTACACATTTCCCAAGGAAAACTGAATGGCCTTCCACCCAGCTCCATTATCTATATATGGCTTTACCCAACACAAATCTTACATTAAACATGCCATTTACATTTACTATTCTGGTCAAGATTATACCTGTGTACAGCTCCTTTGGTTGACATCTTCTGAGATCATGAGACCATCTTTTTTCATTTCTTCTATATCTTTTACGTTTGTTTCTCATCTTGAATGTAATTCTGGAACAGTTGGAGCCCGTATTTTGATGTTTAGAATAGTACAGCACAGTACAGGCTCTTTGGCCCACAGTGTTGTGCCGACCCTCAAACTCTGCCTCCGATATAACCCCCCACCTTAAATTCCTCCATACACCTGTCTAGTAGTCTCTTAAATTTCACTAGTGTATCTGCCTCCATCACTGAATCAGGCAGTGCATTCCATGCACCAAACTCTGCCATTTTGTATTTTCTTCATGAATAATGCCTGGGCAAGTCTAGTCTGGTGGTACTTTTACTTATATTTATATAATATACTTATATTTATATTGATGTCTGGAGATCATTTGGGTGCTTCAGCACTCTGCAGTCTCTGAGAGCGTCCCGGGAGGCAGAGACAGCGTGAGTGAACTTTGTGGCAAGGAGGCTGCAGGATGGCATGAGAGCTGATGATTGATGCCATTTCACTGATAAAACCTTCCGTTGTTTGTGGATTAAATCGATGAGGGTGATTGAAGCATCGATGCAAGTGAGTGCTGGCTGCTTGCCTTTTGATTGGTTGCTCTGTCCCAGGGAGGGCAGAACCTGCTGCTGTGCCTGGAGAGTGTTGCCCAGGATATCCTGTGCTTTGGATGTGGACTTGAACTACAGACTTTTCTTCAGTCTTATAGTTTTTATATTCTGTGTTTTTTCACCCAATCTTCTTGCGTTGTTTTGTGCGAGAAGAGGGATTTGGGGTCGAGCTGCCTAATCCGTTTTGCTTGTTTTTTTTCATGCAGGAGAAAGGTTTTGGGGTTGGTGTGCCTGTTCTGTTTTTGTTTGTTTGTTTTTGCAGGGAGGTGGGTTTGGGGGGAGGGGAATGGATGATCACACTGCCTTTCTTTTCTCTTTTGGTTTCATGGTTACAGAGAATTGAAGAATTTCAGAGTTGTATACTTTGATAATAAATAAACCTTTGAACCTTTGAGCATATGATAAACCAACCTACATTTTCTTTCAGAGATTTAAAGCCTGCTGATTTACTCTATCCATTGTTCTTTGAATGAAAGGGCTGGACATGGGAGCATGTTTGCACCTGCTCCACGATATAGCATAAATGTGAAAAATCTCTTCTGCTGCTACAGGGACTCACATAGCAGACATACACTACGGGCTTTAAGCCTGGTGAAGCCTATTTTTTTTTTGCCTTTTTATCATCTTACTCTTTAGATTCTTATGATTCATACCTACTCCTGGTTGATATGCCAAAATTTATAAGGTGATACATAAGGAGAGTAAACATTTACAATGCATCTCTTTTGCCCCTTTGAAGAAAGATATTTTGAATATTGTCCACCTTTGATCCTGGATAGACTTCACTTTGTGAATGGAGAAATTGAGTTAAGTTCTACAAATAAATACTTTGAATTTACAAGAGCTTTGTGATATTTTGAGGATTTCTAGAAACATTTAATAATGTTGTTCTAACAAAGATAAATGTGGAAGTTAACACATCTAGTTATCCCATAAACAACAAATACTGATTTTTTATTAGTTGAAAGTGGAATGGTGGCTTGCATATGAATTCTCCTTGCTCATCAAGTTGTTTCAAAGGATGATTTATGTCCACCTCCATTGGCAAATAAGATTTTGGTTTGTTGTTTTATTTCAACAGGCATAGCCTTTCACACAGCAGCACTCTTTGTGTGATTCTGAAATGTCATCCGAGTTTATGTGCTGAGATCGTGGAGTGGTATTTGAATCAATAGCTGATTTAGCTGTGAGGATGTTGCCAACAATACAAGCCGGTACAATACATGAGAATAATAATAAAGCAAATTAAACTAAATGGTGGAAAATCATTTGTATGGCAGCACCAAATAAATGAACTAATTCAAATTCCACAGTTCAGTCCCAGAAAGGACAGAGAGCATTGCACGAACCCACTGCAATTTGTCTGTCATCACAACAGGCAGACGCAATCTCAGTTGGTCTTCACATGGCCTTTGACCACCTGGACAATATCGGCACCTATGTCAGGATGCTGTTCATCAAATATAGCTCAACATTTAACACCATCATTCCCACATTCCTGATTGCGAAGTTACAGAACCTGGGCCTCTGTACCTCCATCTGCAATTAAATCCTCAGCTTCCTAACCAGAAGATTGGTGATAATATCTCCTCCTTGCTGACGAACAACACTGGCACACCTCGGGGGTGTGTGCTTAGCCTACTGCTCTACGCTCTCTATACCCATGACTGATTGAGCTATGCCTAGCTCAAATACCATCTATAAATTTGCTGATGATACAAGCATTGTTGGTAGAATCTCAGATGAAGATGAGAGAGCGTACAGGATATGCCAACTAGTGGAGTGGTGTTGCAGCAACAACCTTGCACTCAAAGTCAGTGAGACGAAAAAGCTGATTCAGGAAGGGAAAGATGAAGGAACACATACCAATCCACATCGAGGGATCAGAAGTGGAGAGAGTGAGCAGTTTCAAGTTCCTGGGTGTCAAGATCTCTGAGGACCTAACCTGGTCCCAACATCGATGCAGCTACAAAGAAGGCAAGACCGTGCCTATACTTCATTAGGAGTTTGAAGAGATTTGGTATGTCAACAAATACACTCAAAAACTTCTATAGATGTACCATGGAGAGCATTCTGACAGACTGCATCATTGTCTGGTAAGGGGGGAGGGGGTTGGCTATGGCACATGACTGAAAGAAGCTGCAGAAAGTCATAAATTTAGTTGGCTCCATTTTAGGTACTAGCCTACAAAGTACCCAGGACATCTTCAAGTAGTGGTGTCTCAGAAAGAGATATATTCAAAGAGAGTCTTGAATATGGTGGTTGTTGCTTGTTTTTGCTGAATAAAGGCTTCGATATACACTCGATTCGGTGTCTCTCTGGTAGCTTTGTTCATAGTCACAGCAGGTACAAGGTGCAGAAACATGTCCCCTACAAATAAGGGAAAAAAATACCATAATGGAAGTCTTTGGTATAAATTAAATAGGAGTCATAAACAAACTAATCACCAAAGATCGATCATGCAATAATTATTTGCAGTAATTTAAGGATCTCTCTCTTACAAATTATTATGCAAACAAACCTTTTTGTTGGCAATGTTAGGAGGTCAATTTCAACAAGTAAGAAGACTGGGAGTTGGCACATATAAGAATGTTCTATAGACAGTGGAATGTTGATGTTGGGAAGGGAAAGAGATATTTCTGTGCATAAATAACACCGAGTTATTTATGCATTGACCAGACATGATTCCCATGCCCATTCCCAAATAGTTACCCTTTTAAGTCTCACTGTTGCTTAAAACACGGAAATCCAGCAGAATGCAGAACAGGGACAGCCATTTTGCCATGCCTTCAGAGCTGCTCAGTGATATGTACATTGGAGCAAAATTAAATGAAGGGAGAGCACATTCAAAATTTTAAGGTGTACCTAAATGCTATGAAGGTATTGTATTACAAAGAACAGCAGAGCAGAAGTAATACAGGCAGGATGTCAAAAGCCACTGATTGCCTGCGGCTAAAAAAAATTGATTTTTCCTCAAGGATAGGTGGAATATTAACAAAAATATGTTTATTGTGTCAATATGTGTCAAAATATCAAATATTTCTCAATGCTGTTTTCACTCAGTGTTAAAATTTAGTTAAATTTGATTTAGTTAAAATCAAAGAAATGGAAAAATGATTTAGAACTCTGATTTAACTCCCTTCACCTGGCAGAAATCAGATGGGGAACACTTTGTGTTGGCAAAAATCCGTATTTTATGTGTTACATTGATTGTTTTTAGATAAAAGATTGGCTGAACCACGCACAAAAAACCGTATTCAAAATTCAAAGTAAATTTATTATCAAAGTGTGGCGACCCATTTCCTGGCACATCCGAACCGGCTCACAATTAGCCAGCTTTCTGGCTAAGGGAGATAGCCTACGGGGGTTTGCGAGCACCCAGCTTTGGAGCCTCTGCACCACGGGGGGGCAGGTTGAGGGAGGCTTAAAAGTGAGGCTGAGGATTTCGAATAAAGTTTTTTCCTTCGACTGCAGTTACCGACTCCGTGTCGTAATTTTAGCGCTGCATGTAGCACACCGCTACAAAAGTATGTATATGTTGCCATATAGAATCTTGAGATTTATTTTCTTGCAGGCATTAACATGAAAAGAAATGCAACAGAATTTACAAAAATCTAAACATAAACAGACAAAAACTGACAAGCAATCAATAGCCAAAAGATAAACTCTGCAAATTTTAAAAGCACTGAGAACATGAGTTGCAAAGAGTCTTTAAAAGTGAATCTGGAGGTCATAGAATCAGTTCAGAGTAGTGATGAAGTTATTTACACTGGTTAAGAAGCCTGATGGCTGTAGGGTATATAACTGCTCCTGAACCTAGTGGTGTGGGAACTAAAGCTTCTATAGCCCCTGCCCAATGGTAGTAGCAAGGACTGGATGCTGTGGGTCTTTGACGATGGATGCTGCTTCTTTGCAGCAGCACTCCATGTACATGTGCTCATTGGTGGGGAGGGCTTTGCATGTGATGGATTGGGCTGTATTCAACACTTTCTGTAGCCTTTTCCATTCTTGAGCATTGGTGTTTCCATACCAGCTAGGATACTCTCCAGTGTGCATCTGTGGAAGTTTGTCAAACTTTTTAGTGGCATTTATTTTTGTTTTACTTAGTGATACAGTGTGGGGTAAACCTTTCAGCCCTCCAAGCCATGCCACCTCAGCAACCCCAGACAACCTAGATCAACCCTAACCTAATTACCGGACAATTTACAATGACCAATTCAACTATCTGGGACATCTTTGGACTGTGGGAAGAAAATAGGTCTTCCAGGGAAAACCCATGTATTCCACAAGGAAAATGTACAGGGACTCCTTACGGATGGTGTCAGATTTATACTCCAAACTCTGATGCTGTAATAGCGTTAACCACTATGCCACGTGAAGTGCTGAATCTAAGCAAACTTCTCAGAAAGTAGATGTAGTGTCATGTCACCTTTGTGAGGACACTTTATGCTGGTGCCACGACAGACCTTCTGGTATGTCAACACCAAGGAATTTAAGCCACTAACCCTCCCCACCTCTGTTCCCCTAATGAGAACAGGCTTACGGACCTCCAGCTACTTCCTCCTGTAGTTGATAATCAGCTCTTTGGTTCGGCTGACATTGAGAGAGAGGTGATAGAGTATCTGGCATTACTCAACCAGATATTCAATCTCCCTCCTATATGCCAATTCATCACCAATTTTGATTCAGTCAACCAAAGAGGTGTCATCAGCACTTAAATATGACATTGGAGCTGTATTAGTTATACAATCATAAGTATAAAGATTGTAGAACAAGGTGCTCATCACACAGCCCCGTGGTGCACCCGTGCTGATGGTACGGCGGAGCTGTTAGGCCAATTCACACGAACTGTGGAGTGAAAAAATTGAGGATCCATTTGCACAGGGAGATTTGAGCATAACAATGAGTTTCAAAGGGATGATGGTTTTGAATGCTGATCTGTAACAAACAAAGAGAATCCTGATGTATGCATCTTCGTGGTTCAGGCATTCCAGAGCTGACAAAAGAGTCAATGAAATAGCATGAGATGTTGACCCATTGTGACAGTAGGCAAACTGGGGTGGATCACAGAGCTTTCATGACCAACTTCTCGAAGCACTTCATCACGGTGGATGAAAGTGCTGCTGAACGATAGTTATTGAGGCAGTTTCCCCCATTCTTCATTGGCACTGGTATGATTGAAGCCTGCTTGAAGCAGGTGGGAACTTCAGACTGCTGAAGTGAGAGGTTGAAGATGTGCATTAACACTCCAGTCAGTTGATTAGCACAGGTCTTCATGATGCTCTTTTGCTGCACAATATTCTCAAAACCAGCCATCTGAATTGATCTTTCACACATAAGACAATAACTCTGTTCTCTTTCCACAAATATCGCTCAAATGCTGAGTGTATCCAGTAACTTCTGATTTCAGGTTTCAGCAATGATAGTTTTTTTTAACCAGCTATCTGAACTACGACGACTGAGTGCTGGGAAATTCAAACCAGAATGATTTTGAGATGGTAACTCAAAAGACGCAAGGACCAGAATTTTGCAATCAACAGCTGATCCCCATGAATAGAACTTGGGACCTGCTAAATCAGGGCTAACCCAGCTGTTAAATCCAGCCATTTAATTACAGCTGATCTGCATCAAATAACAGCTTAAAACTGGATAACACAGTAGAATTGGATAGATAGAGTTGCTGCACATGTTAGGCAGCTGATTGTGCATTTCAGAGAAAAACTTGGCTCTTAACTATATCTCTTGGATTAACATTGAGAACAAAGTAATGTTTATCCTATCAGATATTATGTTAAGCAATGCACAACATGGATATTTCAAGAGAACAAAACATTAGGGGAGATTCTTTTATGAGTGGAGGATCACTTGGGTATCCCAGGATATTGAAACTATCTTCATGAAGACAAGGAAAGTACTACACATTGATTAAATGTGTAATCACATGCTCATTAAAATGAGATAAACAATATGAGTTCCTGGAATCATAGTTGAAGTTGCAAGCTTCTCAGCCATACAAGGTTAACTAAAACTCAAGTTTTTATACTAATTTTAAATCATTCTTCAAATATGCTTATCAATGAATAAGCAAAATTTGTTTTACATCATACTCATGCTAACTTTTTAAGCCAAGAATCTTTCTTTTGCATGTAGAATTCTCATTATGCCTGGATATTTCTGGCCCCTCAAACTGTTTAGAATTGTACAATCGGAAATGCCTGTGTGGCACTGGCAATTACAATTTCCCTGCTCTCGCAATCACTCATTCAGGGCCAATTGCATCTGAATGAACAGGATTTGAATACCTTGAATACCTTAAATGCAATGTTTTCACTAAATTCATGACCTCATACTTCTGTACTTTAGGAATACTACATTCCAACATTACCTTTGCTGGAAGAAAATCAGAAATGTTTAATCAAACAAGAATTTTCATCGCATACTACAGTATTCATGAAGATGGGTTGCTGTCACTTTGGGGATGAATCATAGAAAATTTACAAAACAAGAGGACATTCAAGCCATCAGACTCATTTTGTTGAAAAATGTACCCACATTCCATTCCTCTGCCCTTAGCTGTGAAGTCGATGTCTCTTCATTACATGCTTAAATACCACAAAGGCATTTTCTGCCACTTTTCAGACAGCAAGCTGCAGGCCCATACAACCCTGTGGGAAAAAATATATTTTTCTCCTCCCCCTTCAATCCGTCTTCCAATTACCAATCTTCCAATCTATACTCAATCATAATCTGCAACCTCGTGGCCTGATACATCCCCAATATACTATCAACATCAAACCAGGTCTTCAATCCTAATTCAATAAAGAGTACAGGAGGGCATGCCAGCAGCAACACCAGGCATACCACAGAATAAGGAATAAACCTAACTAATCTACAAGACAGGACTAGCATGCCAAGCAACATAAAACACATGAAACACAGTGCCATGTATTCCAACAACCAACAGATCAGACACTCAGTGGCAACTTTATTAGGTACACTGTACACCAAATGCCAATTCAATCATCTATGTCAGCTTCCTTCAGTAGTCCTCAGTTCATTTGATTCACTCTTCATTATATCAAAATGCTGAAGGCCATTGGATGCAGCAAAGGCTATGGGCTACATTATAAAAATAATATTGAAAACTTGTGCTCCAAGACTTACTAAACCTTTGGCCAAGCTGTTTAATGACAGCTGCAACTCCCTGTCAATGTGGAAATTTGCCCAAGTATGTCCTGACAACAAGATGCAAAACAAAATGAACTTGGAGAATTACCGCCCCATTCGTCTACTTTTAATCATCAGCAAATTGATGGAAGAGGAGACCGATGGTGCTATCAAGTGGCACTTACTTAGCCACAAGATGCTAACATAAGCTCAATACAGATCCATCAAAGACAGTTTCTCACCTCATCACAGCATTGGACAAACTGCTGAACTGCAGAGGTGAAGTGAGAGTAACTGCCCTTGACTTAATGGAAGCACTTGATGAAGTTAGCATCAAGGAGCTAATAGGAGTCAATAGGAATCGGGGAAAAATCATCCACTGGTTGGAGCCATAACCAACACAGACAAAGGTGGTGTGGTGCAATCACAAACAAGAGAAACTCTTCAGGTGCTGGAAATCCAAGCAACACACACAAAATGCTGGAGGAACTCAGCAGGAGAGGGAGGGGTGATGTAAAGACCTGGAAAGTTGATTGGTAAAAGAGATACAGGGCTGGAGAAGGGGGAATATACTATGAGAGGACAGAAGACAATGGAAGGAAGAAAGAAAAGGGGGTGGAACAGACAGGGAGATAAGCTGAGAGAGGGAAGAGGGAATGGGGAATGGTGGAGTGGGGCATTACCCGAAATCAATGTTCCTGCCATCAGGTTGGAGGATTCCCAGAGGGAATATAAGGTGTTGCTCCTCCAACCTGAGTGTGGCCTCATCATGACAATGGAGGAGCCATGGATAGGCATATCGGAATGAAAATGAGGAGAGGAATTAAAATGGGTTCCCACAGGGAGATCCCACTTGTTCTGGTGGATGGAGCGTAGGTGCAACAAAGCAGTCACCAAATCTCCATCAGGTCTCACTGATCTACAGCAAGCCATGCTGGGAGCACCGGATACAATATATGACCTCAACAGATTCACAGGTGAAGTGTTACCTCACCTGGAAGGACTGTTTGGGGCCCTGAATGGTAGTGAGGGAGGAAGTGTAGGGGCAGGTGTAGCATTTGTCCTGCTTGCAAGGATAAGTATCAGGATCAGTGGGGAGGGACAAATGGACAAGGGAATTGCATAGGGAGCGATCCCTGTGGAAAGCAGAAAGTGGAAGGGGAAACAAAGATGTGCTTGGTCGTGGGATCTCGTTGGAGATAGCAGAAGTTTGTGGAGAATTATGTGCTGGACGTGGAGGCTGGTGAGGTGGTTGGTGGAGACAAGAGGAGCCCAATCCCTGGTAGAGTGGCGGGAGGATGGGCTGAGAGTAGACATGTGTGAAATGGAAGAGATGTGGTTCAGGGCAGCGTTGATGGTGGAGGAAGAGAAGCCCCTTTCTTTGAAGAAGGAGGACATCTCCTTCATTCTGGAATGGAATGCCTCATCCTGAGAGCAGAAGCAGTGGAGATGGAGGAATTATGAGAAGAGGGTGGCGCTTTTGCAAGTAACAGAGGTATAGTCCAGGTAGCTGTGAGAGTCCATGGGTTTATAATAGACATCAGTAGATAAGCTGTCTCCAGAGGTAGAGACAGAGAGATTGAGAAAGTTGGGGGAGGGAGGTGTTGGAAATGGACCAGGTAAATTTGAGGGCTGGTGGGTGGAAGTTGGAGGCAAAGTGGATGAAGTTGACATGCTCCGCATGGGTGCAGGATGCAGCACCAGTGCAGCCATCAATGCAGTGTAGGAAAAGTGGGGGATGGCCACCAGTGTAGGCTTGGAACATAGACTGTTCCACGTAGCCGACAAAAAGGCAGGGAGAGCTGGGACCCATGTGAGTGCCCATGCTACACCTTTTGTTTGAAGGAAGTGGGAGGAGCCAATGTAGAAATGATTGAGAGTGAGAACAAGTTCTGCTAGATGGAGGAGAGTGGTGGTGAAAGGGAACTCGTTGGGTCTGGTGTCCAGAAAGAAATAGAGAGCTTTGAGGCCTTCCTGGTGGGAGATGGAGGAGTACAGGGACTGGACATCCATAGTAAAAATAAGATGATGGAGGCCAGGGAACTTGAAATCATTGAGAAGATCCAGAGCGTGTGAAGAGTCATGGATGTAGGTAGGAAAGGACTGAACTAAGGGGGATTAGACTGAGTGATTAGTCATGCAGATATCAGTTCAGTGGGGCAGGAACAAGCTAAAACAATGGGTCAACCTGGACAAATGGGTTTGTGGATCTTGGGTAGAAGGTAGAAACGAGAGGTGTGGGGTGTGGTAACTATGAGTTTGGCAGCAGTGGATGGGAGATCCCCAGAGCTAATAACGTTGGTGATAGTGTGGGAGACAATGGCCTGGTGGTCCTTCGTTCACTGGCAACTGCTGACGATTCAACACTCCCCTCTCCAATTCCAACCTCACTCCTTCCAAACACTCTGCTCTCCTTTGCCTCTACACTAATCCTAACCTTACCATCAAACCTACAGATAAGAGGGGTGCTTTAAAGGTCTGGCATACTGACCTCTACCTTGCAGGGGCCCAGTGACAACTCTCAGACACCTCCTCTTATTTACTCCTTGAACAGAACCTCACCAAGCAATTCACCAAGACTCCTTCCCCACCTGGGACCTGATCCAGTGCATTCTTGAACCTTGTGCGAAGCTAGAGAAGAAATTGAAGAAGTGGTTACAAAGATTTTTGCTTCTTCTCTGGCCACGTGAGATTCTGGAGGACTGGCAAGTGAATAATATGGTGCCATTGTTTCAAAAGTGTAGGAAAAACAAGTCGGAAAGCTACTGGCCAGTGAATTGGCATCAATGGTGGGTCAGTTGCTAAAGGGAATTCTGAGGGATAAGATCTACCAACATTTGGAGAGACAGGGTTCAATTTGGGACAGTCAGCATGACTTTGTGAATGGGAAGTCTTGTCTGTTAAGCTTGAGGAGGTAACCAAGAGGTTAGTTGAGGATGTCGTCTATATATCAAGTCCTTTGATAAAGTCCCTCAAGTCAAGCTAGTATGAAAGATTAGACTGCAGGGGTTCGGGGGGAGCTAGCTGATTGGATTCATAATTAGCTCAGTGGTAGGATGGTTGGGGGTTATTTCTTGGACTGGAGGTTTGTATCTAGTGGTCTGCAACAGCAATCAGTGTTGGGACCTTTGTTAATTGCAATTTATATCAACTATTTGGGTGTGAATTTACAAGGCATGGTTAGAAAGTTTGTGATTGTTACTAAAATAGCTGTATAAAGTTCATCAAGCATATATAGTTCTGAATAGTTATGGGGGGGGTGGTGTGGAACTTGGACAGTTGGATATGTGTGGCTGAGGATGGGCAAGTGGCTTTCAATTCAGATCAGTATGAGGAATTCCATTTAGGGAGGTCATACCAGAGTAGGACTTCTACAGTGAATGGTTGGGCTGTAGAAAGTGCATAATTCACTGAAAGCAGCATTGTTGCTATTCAGAGTGGTGAAGAAGGCATTTGATATGCTGGCCTTCATCAATCAGGGTATTGAGTAAAGGAATTTGGAAATCATGATGCAGTTAAATTGAAGAGGCCACACTTGCAGAACTGTGTACAGTTTTGGTCACCTTAATTCAGTTATATAGGAAAGATAGTATTAAAATAGAGTGCAAAAGAGATTTAACAGGATGAAGCCTGGATTTGGGGGCCCTTGTTACAAGGAGGGGTTATGTAGATTGGGACTTTATTACCTGAAATGTATGAGATTGATAGTTGATCTGACAGGGGATCACGAGGGGTATAGACAGGGTAAAAACACAGACTTTTTCCATGGAAAGAGGATGCTAAAAAGAAAAGAAGACACAGATTGAAGATCAGAGGGAAAGATTTAAAAGAAACATCGAGCAGCTTGTTCATGAAAAGGGTAGCGCATATTTGGAATGAGCTGCCAGAAGTGCTGATTAAATCAAGGATATTGGCAACATTTAAAGACATCGAGATATGTACATGGATGGAAGAGCAGATGGGGCTATCTCACTGGGCAACCTGGTCAGCATGGCAGAAGTGGGCCAAAGAGCTGGTTTATATGCTGTACGACTCCAACAAAAAGGTTGTTAAGGGAAACTCTAGATATTATTAAAACTTTGGCTTCATTGATAATTTAAATCTATTTTGCAAAGTGCCAGATTTTTCAAACCCGATGGTCTTCACCCAAACAATCTGGGCCCCCAGACGCTGATGGCAAATATATTGCATTGCACTCTGGTAAACCCATGTGTGATCAATGAATGGCACATGTGATCCTTCCCTACTGTTTCCTCCTGACCGTCCTGCAGTTCTGTAAATGCTACCCATGTTACTCAGATCATTGTCACTGGAAGGGCCCTGGATTCAACTATCCTATTAAAGGTGCTAACAGAAATATCCTTCTACTCAAAATCTACCTCCCCTGTTACACCACTCTCTTCTAAATGTGAGATTCCTTTCAAAGAAGACTTCTATCCTAAATGGTTTTATTCCCTCTCGAGAACTTGACGTTATGTCCTTAACTGAGGCCTGATTAAATCCAAATGAATACAACCAGTGATCCCCTGACTATCACAGTCTCAGTGTACCAAAGCCTAGTGGCTGAGGTGCTGGGCTTACCACCATTTTCCAAAATCATATTCAGTGCAATCCACTGTCAATCAAAAATGTTTCGAGGTACAAATGCTTCAAATTTGTGGCATGGATCCTGTCCTCTGTGTTATTATTTATTGCATCTTGCACTGTCTGCTTTCTCTTGGAATTCTCATATTTCATATCCCCTATTATATTGAAATATGATAGGATTCTCTGGTGATTTTAATATTAATATTATTGATCTCTCAGTTGTGAACTCTATCGCATCTGAATTCACGATCTTACTACACAGTCTTCATCTTACCCCAGCATGTCATTTAGCCCACCCATCAACTTGGAAATACACTTGAATTAGTAAAGACAAAGGGTTAAATATTATTGGCAACACGAGTGAATCTGCAGATGCTGGAAATAAATAAAAACACAAAATGCTGGCAGAACTCGGCAGGCCAGACAGCATCTATGGGAGGAGGTAGTGACGATGTTTCGGTCCGAAACCCTTCATCAGGAGTGAAGTAACATGGGATGGTTGAGGGGGGATAAGAAGTGGGGGGAGGGATAAAGTAGAGAGCTGGGAAGTGATAGGTTGGAGGGAAATGGGCTGGGGGAAGGCGGAGAATTTTGGGAAATAAAAGAGAAAGAAAGGTAGGGCTGGGGGGAGATTATAGTGAGGAGGAAAAAAGAGAGAGAAAGAGAACCAGACTAAAATAATAGATAGGGATGGGGGTAAGGGGGGTCAGGGGTATCAATGGAGGTCTGTGAGTTGAATGTTCATGCCAGCAGGTAGGAAGCTACCTAGGCGGGAGATAAGGTATGGCTCCATCGACCTGTGTATGGCCTCATCTTGACGGTAGAGGCCATGGACAGGCATGTCGGAGTGGGAGTGGTCTGTGGAATTGAAGTGTGTGGCCGCAGGGGCCCTCACCCCATTCCCCCGCCAGCCCGCCAGGGATAGAGTCCCCCTGATCCTCACCTATCACCCTACCAGCCTACAGATCCAACGCATAATCCTCCGTAACTTCCGCCACCTCCTATGTGATCCCACCACCAGCCACATCTTCCCCTCCCCCCACTCTTGGCTTTCCACAGGGATCGCTCCCTACATGACTCCCTTGTCCATTCACCCCCCCCATCCCTCCCCACCGACCTCCCTCTAGGCACTCATCCCTGCAAACGGAAGAAGTGCTACACCTGCCCCCACACTTCTTCCCTCACCGCCATCCCAGGCCCCAGACAGTCCTTTCAGGTGAGGCACCACTTCACTTGCTAGTCAACTGGGGTGATATACTGTATCCAGTGCTCCCGATGTGGCCAGTTATACATGGGGGAGACCCACTGCAGACTGGGAGACCATTTCGCCGAACATCGGCGCTCGGTCCTCCAGCAGTGGCGGGATCTCCCTGTGGCCACACACTTCAATTCCATAGACCACTCCCACTCCAATATGTCTGTCCATGGCCTCCTCTACCGTCAAGATGAGGCCACACGCAGGTCGATGGAGCAATACCTTATCTTCCGCCTAGGTAGCCTCCTTCCTGCCAGCATAAACATCCAACTCACTGACCTCCGTTGATACCCCTGCCCCCCCCCCTTACCCCCATCCCTATCTATTATTTTAGTCTGGTTCTCTTTCTCTCTCTTTTTTCCTCCTCACTATAATCTCTCCCCCCCCCCAGCCCTACCTTTCTTTCTCTTTTATTTCCCAAAATTCTCCATCTTCCCCCCTAGCCCATTTCCCTTCAGCTTATCACTTCCCAGCTCTCTACTTTATCTACTTTAGGGTTTTTGCAATAGTTGTTGGGGATTTCAATATGCTGGTAGATTGGGAAAACCAGGTTGGTGCTGAATTCCAAGAGGGAATGCCTGTGAGATGGATTCTGGTTGAGCCCAATAAGGGATCAGCTATTTTGGATTGTGTGTTGTGCAGAATTGATTAGAGATTTTAAGGTAAAAGAACTATTAAGGGTGAGTGATCATAGTATGATTGAATTCACTCTGAATTTTGAGAAGGAAAAGCTGAAGTCAGATGTATCAGTATTAAACTGGAGAAAGGGGAATTACAGAGGCATGAGAGAGGAGTTAACCAGAATCATTGGAAAAGACAAATGGCTGGAACGTCTGTAGAGCAGCAATGGCTGGAATTTCTGGAAGCAACACGGAAGGTACAGGATATATATACCCCAAAGCGGAAGAAGTATTCTAAAGTCAAGATGACACAATGGAGGCAAAGAAGTCAAAGCCAAAATAAAAGCCAAAGACAGGGCATATAATAGAGCAAAAATTGGAAGTTGGAGGATTGGGAAGCTTTTAAAAACCAACAGAAGGGTACTAAAAATGTCATTAAGGTATAAATGGAATATGAAAGTAAGCTAGCCAATAATATCAAAGAGGATAGCATAAGTTTCTTCAGATATATTAAAGTGCTAAAGAGAGGTGAGAGTGGATATCAGACTGCTGGAAAACAATGCTGGAGTGGTAGTAATGAGGGACAAGAAAATGGCAGATGAAGTGAATAAGTATTTTGCATCAGTCTTCACTGTGGAAGATAGTAGCAATACGATGGAAGTTCCGGGTGTCAGGGGTCATGAAGTGGGTGAAGTTATCATACTAGGGAAAAGGTTTTTGGGAAAATGAAAGGTCTGTAGGTAGATAAGTCACACAGGCCAGTTAGTGTACAGCTTAGGGTTTTGAAAAAGATGGCTGAACAGATAGTGGAGACATTAGTAATGCTCTTTCAAGAATCACTGGATTATGGAATGATTCTGGAATACCAGAATGTCACTCCACTCTTTAAGAAGGGAGAGAGGTGGAAGAAAAGAAATTATAGGCCAGTTAGTGTGGCCTCAGTGGTTGGGAAGACATTGGAGTCAGTTGTTAAGGATGTGGTTTCTGGGTACTTGGAGGCACATAATTAAATAGGCTGCAGTTATCATGGTTTCCTCAAGGGAAAATCTTGCTTGATAAATCTTGGAATTTATTGAAGAAGTAAGCAGGATAGAGAGAGGAGAATTGATTGATGTTGTGTACTTAGATTTTCAGTGGTCCATAAGACCACAAGATAAAGGAGCAGAAATAGGCCATTTGGCCCATTGAGCCTATACTGCCATTCAATCATGGACTGATCCAATTCTTCCAGTCATCTCTACTCCCCTGCTTTCACCCCATACCCTTTGATGCCCTGGCTAAACAAGAACCTATCTATCTCTGCCTTAAATGCACCCAATGACTTGGCCTCCACAGCAACTCGTGGCAACAAATTCAGCAGATTTACCACCCTCTGACTAAAGTAATTTCTCAGCATCTCAGTTTTAAATGGACGTCCTTCAATCCTGAAGTTGAGCCCTCCTGTCCTAGTCTCCTCTACCATGGGAAATAACTTTGCCATATCTAATCTGTTCAGGCCTTTTAACATTCAGAATGTTTCTGTGAGATCCCCCGTCATTCTCCTGAACTCCAGGGAATACAGCCCAAGAGCTGCCAGACGTTCTTCATACATTAACCCTTTCATTCCTGGAATTATTCTCATGAATCTTCTCTGAACCCTCTCCACTGTCAGTATATATCCTTTTTAAAATAAGGAGCACACAATACTCCAAGTGTGGTCTCACAAGTTCCTTATAGAGTCTCAACATCACATCCCTGCTCTTATATTCAAAACCTCTAGAAATAAATGCCAACATTGCATTTGCCTTCTTCACCACCGACTCAGCTCGGAGGTTCACCTTTAGGATGTCCTGCACAAGGGCTCCCAAATCCCTTTGCATCTCTGCATTTTGAATTCTCTCCCCATCTAAATAATAGTCTGCCCATTTATTTCTTCCACCAAAGTGCATGACCATACACTTTCCAACATTGTATTTCATTTGCCACTTCTTTGCCCATTCCCTAAACTATCTAAGTCTCTCTGCAGGCTCTCTGTTTCCTCAACACTACCCGCTCCTCCACCTATCTTTGTATCATCGGCAAATTCAGCCACAAATTTATTAATCCCATAGTCTAAAACATACATTGTAAAAAGCAGCGGTCCCAACACCGACCCCTGTGGAACTCCACTGTTAACCAGCAGCCAGCCAGAATAGGATCTCTTTATTCCCACTCTCTGTTTCCTGTCGATCAGCCAATGCTCCATCCATGCTAGTAACTCCTCTGTAATTTCAAGGGTTCTTATCTTGCTATGCAGCCTCATGTGTGGCACCTTGTCAAAGGCCTTCTGAAAATCCAAGTACACCACATCTACTACATCTCCTTCATCTACCCTGCTTGTAATTTTCTCAAAAAATTGCAGTATGTCAGACAGGCAGAATTTTCCTTTTAGGAAACCATGCTGGCTTTGGCCTATCTTTTCATGTGCCTCCAGGTCTTCCGTAATCTCATCCCTAACAATCGATTCCAACAACTTCCCAACCACTGATGTCAGGCTAACAGGTCTATAGTTTCCTTTCTGCTGCCTCCCACCCTTCTTAAATAGCGGAGTACCATTTGCAATTTTCCAGTCATCTGGTACAATGCCAGAATCTGGTTTCCTTCTGCAAATTTTTAGAAGCTCCCTAATCCTCTATCTTCCCACTAACTTTGGCTTTCTTGTATGCCCTCTCTTTTGCTTTTATTTTGGCTCTGACTTCACTTGTCAGCCATGGTAGTGTCCTTCTTCCATTTGAAAATTTCTTCTTATCTGGTATATATCTGAATTGCACTTTCCTCATTTTTCATAGAAACTCCAGCCATTGCTGCTCTGCTGTGCTTCCTGCTGGGGTCTCTTTCCAGTCAACCTTGGCCAGTTCCTCTCTCATGCTATTGTAATTTACTTTATTCCACTGAAATACTGACACATTGGAATTTAGTTTCTCCTTCTGAAATTTCAAAGTGAACTCGATTATATTGTGATCGCTGTTCCCTAAGGGTTCCTTAATCTTAAACTCTCTTATCACCTCCGGATCATTGCACAACACTCAATCCAGCACAGCCAATCCCCTAGTGGGCTCAACAACAAGCTGTTCTAAAAAGCCATCCCTTCGACATTTTACAGATTCTCTGTCTTGAGTTCCAGTACTGGCCTGGTTTTCCCAATCCACTTTCATGTTAAAATCCCCACTGATTATCATGATGTTGCCCTTCTGACATGCATTTCCTATCTCCTGCTGTAATTTATAATCCACATCCTGGCTGCTATTTGGAGGCCTGTATACAACTGCCATTAGGGTCCTTTTTCCCTTGTCATTTCTTAACCCAACCCATAGAGACTCTACACCTTCCGATCACATATCATCCCTTTCTAATGATTTAATATTATTTCTTACACACAGGGCCACACCACCCCCTCTGCCTACAAACCTATCTTTCCGATACACTGTATATCCTTGGACGTTCAGCTCCCAATGGCAGCCATCCTTTAGCCAAGTTTCAGAGATGGCCACAACGTCATACTTGCCAATCTGTAGCTGAATTTCAAGGTCATCCATCTTATTTCTTATGCTGCGTGAATTCAAATACGACATTTTCAGTCCAGTATTTGATGCTTTCTGTTTTAACTGCACCATGCCTGTATTGCCCTGTATCTCATCCCACTGGATGTGATTATGCCTCATCTCCTGCCTGTCCTTTCTATTGTCTCTATCGCAAGCTACATTGAGTTATTTCTGTTTTCCCCTTCCTCAGCCTTATCACTCCGGTTCCCAAACCCCTGCCTAATTAGTTCAAATCCTCCTGAACAGCTCCATTAAACCTGCCTGCTCGGATATTGGACCCCTTTGGGTTCAGCTGTAGCCTGTCCTTTTCATACAGATCGTACCTCCCCCAGAAGAAGCCCCAGTGATCCAGGAACCCGAAGCCCTGCTCCCTTTTCCAGTATCCCAGCCAAGCATTAATACACCTGACCATGCTATTCTTGCACTTGGTAGCACATGGCACAGGCAGCAATCCTGAGATAATTACCCTGGAATTCCTGATTTTCAGCTTCCTACCCAACTCCCTGAATTCTCTCTTCAGGATCTCCTCCCTTTTTCTATGTATGTCATTTGGTACCAACATGTACCAAGACTTCTGGCTATTCACCCTCTCCCTTCAGAATACTCTGCACCTGATCTGAGACATCCCATGCCCTGTCACCTGGGAGGCAAAACACCATGCAGGTATCTCTATCAGGCTGACAGAACCTCCTGTCTGTTCCCCTCACTATGGGATCCCCTATGACTACTGCATTCCTCATCACCTTCTCTCCATTCTGTGCCATGGAACCAGGCTCAGTGCCTGAGACCTGATCACCATGGTCGTCCTCTGTCAGGTCACCCCCCCCCCCCAACAGCATCCAAAACGAGATAACGATTAAGGAGGGGGATGGCCACAGGGGTGCTCTCTACTATCTGAGCTCTTCCCTTCCCTTCCCTTCCCCGACAGTCACCCACTTGTCTAACTCCTGCAGCCTCGGGGTGACTAACTCTTTATAGCTCCTATCTGTCTCCTGCTCGCTGTCCCTACTAAACTGTAGGTCACCAAACTGCAGCTCCAGATCCCTAACATGGTCTCTCAGAAGCTGCATCTCAGTGCACCTGGCACAGATGTGGCCATCTGGGAGACTGGACGATTCCCAGGATTCCCACATTCGACACCCAGAGCAAAGTACTAATCCTACAGATATAAAAAAATTGGAAAGAAACAAAACTAAGTCCACTCACCCACGTACCTCGCCGAAGCCCTACCACTCTCCCTCAGACCACACTGTCCATGACCACTCCTTTGATGACCGCTCTGCTAGGCCGTGTCTCCCTTTTATGCCTGAACCTTCCCTGTTATCTAACTCACGACTGGTGCTCTGGTTATAGCCGCTGATAGGCCGTGTACAATGGACAAATGCTCTCAAGGCTTCCTTTTTAAATAACCACTGCCGACCTGCAAGAAATCCCTCTTGGTAAAGCTCTGTTGTGGCCACTGATAGGCCACGTACTATGACAAGGTGCTACACATGAGGCTGCTTAACAAGCTGCGAGCCCATGCTATTACAGGGAAGATTCCAGCTTGGACAAAGCAGTGGCTGAGTGGCAGGAGGCAAAGAGTGGGAATAAAGGGAGCCTTTTTTGGTTAGCTGCCGGTGACTATGGTGTTACACAGGGGTCTGGATTGTTTTTATGTTATATGTCAATAATTTAGATGATAGAATTGATGGCTTTATTGCAATGTTTTCCGATGTTTTGAAGATCAGTGGAGGGGCAGGTCGTTTTGAGGAACTAATGAGGATTCAGAAGGATTTAGATAGATTAGGAGAATGGGCAAAGAAGTGGCAGATGGAATAAGCATTTTGATGTGTATGGTCATGCACTTTAGTAGAAGAAATGAAAGGGCTGACTATTTTCTAAATGGAGAGAAAATTCAAAAATCTGAGGCACAAGGGGATTTGGGAGTGCAACGGGTCTTGGGAGTACTTGTACAGGGTTCCCTAATTTGTAGTTTGAGTCTGTGGTAAGGAAGGCAAATGCAAAGTTCGCATTCATTCCAAGAGGCCTAGAATATAAAAGCAGGGATATAATATTGCGAATTTAAGCACTGGTGAAGCCTCACTTAGAATATTATGCACAGTTTTGGGCCCCTTTTCTTTGAAAGGATGTGCTGAAACTGGAGAGGGTTCAAAGGAGGCTCATGAAAATGGTTCCAGGATTGAATGGCTTGTCAGATGAAGAGCGTTTGATGGCTCTGGGCACTGTCTTCACTGGAATTCAGAAGAATGAGGGGCAAACTCATTGAAACCTATTGAATAGTGAAAGGCCTTGATATAGTGGATGTGGGGAAAATGTTTTCTGTGGTGGGTGAGTCTAAGACCAGAGGACACAGCCTCAGTTGAGGACTGTCTTTAGCCAGAGAGTTGTGAATCTATGGAATTTGTTGTCACTGGCCAAGTCCGTATGTATATTTAAGGCAAGGGTTGAGAAATTTTTGATTGGTCAGGGCATGAAGGGATAAGGGGAGAAGGCAGGAGATTGAGGCTGAGAGGAGAATTGGATCAGCTGTGATGAAATGGCGAAGCAGACTCAATGGGCCAAATGGCCTTATTCTGCTCCTATGTCTCATGGTCTGACGGTTATTCATGCTCCCTTTAGGAGACATCATTAGAGAGCATGAATTTGATCTCCACAGTAACATACAATTGTTTATCTCAGTTGAGCCTGATACCTCCCTATCATTTTTGATTTTTGGTATGGCTGCAATAAACAAAAGGATGAACAAAAATTTCCTAAAACCAAAGCCAAGTGAAATGGACTTGGGAACTTTGCTCTCCTTGTAAAATCAGAAGTAATGTGCTTCGATATTATCCTTGATTCAGATTTGAATTTAAAATCCCACATAAAGAGGGAGACCAGAACAGCATTTCTACACTTAAAAATATTGAAAGTCACATCTGTTTCTGTTGAATAATGAAGCAGAAAAACTAATTCACACCTTTTTATTGATTATACTATATTACTGCAAACCACCTCTTTCTGGTTGCTATGTTTTGTAACTTCAAAACATTAAACTAATTCAAAGGAAGACACAGAAGTCCAAAATGTGGGTCTAACTTTGAGTTTACTTCAAGCGAGGCATGTATGTATCACATGGTAGTGTGATGACGTATGCAATTCATGTTATTATATGTATAACTCATTAAGAATTATTAATGGAGTGGTGCAGAGCCAACAACCTGTCTCTGAATGTGAATAAAACAAAAGAGATGGTTGTTGACTTCAGGAGGGCACGGAGCGACCACTCCCCGCTGATCTTCAATGGCTCCTCGGTAGAGATCATTAAGTGCAGCAAATTTCTTGGTGTTCACCTGGCGGAGAATCTCACCTGGTCCCTCAACACCAGCTCCATAGCAAAGAAAGCCCAGCAGCGTCTCTACTTTCTGCGAAGGCTGAGGGAAGTCCATCTCCCACCCCCCATCCTCATCACATTCTACAGGGGTTGTATTGAGAGCATCCTGAGCAGCTGCATCACTGCCTGGTTCGGAAATTGCACCATCTCGGATCGCAAGACCCTGCAGCGGATAGTGAGGTCAGCTGAGAAGATCATCGGGGTCTCTCTTCCTGCCATCACGGACTCTTACACTACACACTGCATCTGCAAAGCAAACAGCATTATGAAGGACCCCATGCACCCCTCATACAAACTCTTCTCCCTCCTGCCATCTGGGAAAAGGCACTGAAGCATTCGGGCTCTCACGACCAGACTATGTAACAGTTTCTTCCCCCAAGCTATCAGAATCCTCAATACCCAGAGCCTGGACTGACACCTTACTGCCCTATTGTCTTGTTTATTATTTATTGTAATGCCTGCACTGTTTTGTGCACTTTATGCAGTCCTGGTTAGGTCTGTAGTCTAGTGTAATTTTTTTCTGTGTTTTTTTTTACATAGTTCAGTCTGATTTTTGTACTGTGTCATGTAACACCATGGTCCTGAAAAACATTGTCTCATTTTTACTATGTGCTGTACCAGCAGTTATGGTCGAAATGACAATAAAAAGTGACTTGACTTGACTTAAATTAACAAGAATGCTTAATCAAGTTAAGTCAAGTCTAGTCACTTTTATTGTCATTTCGACCATAACTGCTGGTACAGTACACAGTAAAGTTGAGACAATGTTTTTTCAGGACCATGGTGTTACATGACGCAGTACAAAAATCAGACTGAACTACGTAAAAAAACAACACAGAAAAAAACTACCATACAAGATCACTGAAATATTATGGAAATATTAAATATACAACACTTTCCCCTGCTTAGCTATAGTCTCAAACTCAATGGAATGCAGCTCAGTTACATACACAGTATATTATATAATACAACTACTAAGTACAGACATTCACAGCATAGTCAGTTTAAATTTCCATTTCAGACCTGAAGATTTAATCGCTGTGCAGGATTTCTTACTTTTGTGGGATAATGTATTTCCTGACAAGGTCTCATCTGCTTGGCAGGTGAGACTTGTGGCGGTGGTGAAATAATCTCAGGTTCTGGGGCCTCGTCTGTGGTGGTTGTAGGAGTTGATTCTGAGATGGCAGGAAGTGGTTCTGACAGCAGTAGCCGTCTCTCTTCTTCCAGTTTGTGCATTGTGATCTTGGGAAGATGCATTTAGTTGATTGGAGTATTCTCTTATTAATCCTTCTATTGGTCCCTTTACAATCCGATCTCTCCTCTTGGTTTCCTCATCAGACAGCATCATCTGACAAATTGTTAGATATGTGGGTTATGACTAAAGGAAAAGATGGTTGTAGGTTTTTGCAAATAAAATGATGTGAGGCATTTTATGTTTAAGAGAAACCTTAACAACACATTTATTGAACTCCAAAAAAACTGAACACAAAGAACGGTAAAGGCCCTTTGCATAATTGTGTCATCACATCAGACCAGTCTCTTAATGTGAACCCCCAACTCAATGTCGGCAGATGTAAATTATGTACTTTTCCAGCAGTTACATTACCCTACAGGAGTTGCTTAGCACTTTCGTGCAAGGGTGTTTATTAAGTGCATAAAAAGAAACCAAAGTTTCTACCTGTGAAAATAGAAAAAAGAAAGCGGCCAATATTTACAAAAAGATATCTACCCAAAAACACAATAATAGTTCCCTAATATATTTGGCTAGTGTGAAGTACTGGTGGTCCCAATCTCTCTCTGCCAATGAGAGTGAAGAGCTCCATTTATCAGACAGCAGGACATACCATCATTTATTACCTACAAAGTTAATTTAAGATTACACATGAAATTAGAATATGATGCACCCCATAATGTAGTTCCAATCATTATAAAAAAAGAGAGAAATATCTGCGTTAAATACAGTATACAAACAATATATGCACATTTACACATCTCCATTACTGTGCTGCCCCAGTAGTTAGTTATTTTTAGTTGTTATTTAGCACCCTCTGCTGGTGGTTTTGTATGGCAGTCATTTAGGTCATGTGAACTGTGTTTCTAGTTGATGACATCTTCAGTACATATTTGAGCAGTTCTCTGTTAGAGCTGTGGGAAATTTATGTCTTTTCATCCTAATGTTCAGGCTTTTGAAAGCATTGTTAGTAACCTTTGGGTTTATCATTTATTGATGTATATGCATATTTTCACAAATCAGATATTTGAATGGTTTGTGTGCAGATAAAAATACAGTTGGGGTATTCATGTGGGTCACATGTTCCTTCAGACAAAAAAGGGATTTAATACAACCTGATGAGGAACCATTTAATTCTAAATAGTATCATTTTTGTAGGCCTCTTTGGTAATGGCATTATTTTCTTGGGAGTATCATTGCCATTGTTTTATAGTTTATGTTTTAGGAATGTTTTTTAAAGTTTTATGGAATGCTGGGTAAGTAAGGAGATTTAAGGTACCCATATAGGTAATAGGTATCATTGTATTCAGCAGTTGATTTAATTATTCAAGGTTGAAAGGGATGATATTTGTAAAGGTCAAATTCCCCTTTTTAAATAATAAATGTTGTAGCTGTTTTTAACATGAATATTGTAGTAAAATTCTTTTGACCATTGTCAGTAAGAGTAGGTACTGTAATTGTGTTTGCTATGGGGATAAATTGATTATGAGTATCCTAATGGCACAGAATGCATTGGTGCCTCAAGAAATAAAGGTTCATTGTGGGATGTTTGTATCTGGATTTTGTTAATTAACTGCTAATTAGAGCTCAGAACAAATTAAATTTACTCATTTGCAAGAGGTAGAAAGTTCCAAGAGCATTTAGCAACTAAGTGTTTAAGATATAGCTGCGTAGAAAGCAACTTTCCCAATATGCTGTGGGCAGCCATGGCCTACACTTCCTTGATTCCAGAATGTCATGGCAATTGTTGGTCTGTTTTGACTGCTTCAGTAACAACATGCACATGTATTGCATCTGTGATTGAAATTACCTGATAGAAAAACAAGCCACTAAGTTGAATCCTGATAATGTATAACCCTGGCTAGTTTGTTGAGAGAAAATGTGCATAAGAGACATTGTATATAGCAACATCATGCTTACCAGCAGCCTATCTCTGTGATACATTTGGAACTTATTTGTATACAGCATGTTGTGTATTATTTTGTATCATTTGTGGTATATATAATACTTACCATGTACTTACCATGATGGGAATTTGGACATTTTTTGACTGTTATGCTTTTCTTTCTGTTAGTTTTTACACTACTGCTAGTTGCTACATTAAAGGAAGTCAACTTGGAACATCTTTCTCAGTGTAGTAACTGGGGATGGAGTTTATCTGCCTGTCAATTCATACAAAACGTGTGAAGAGCATAGGAAAATGACTAAGGAAATGGAATATTCTCCATGTATGGTGGGAAAAGTACCATAAAGCCAAACCTTTACTAACCTTTATTAGAATATACCGGCGAAGACGTGGAGGTGCACACACCCAGCAGAGTGACATGTTCGTGTTTGTATTCAGAACTCTTTGTCATGAAAATCCTCTGTTTTCATATCCCCATTGACTCCTTTCCTTTTGTCCTTTCATTCATCCAACTGGGCATTTACTTTTACAAGCGGCTTTTTGTTTCCCGCTTGAAGTTATACAACAACATTAATGTACACAGAGAAGAATCTGGTTCTTTATACTCAAAAAAGTCGAATGCTTGCAACTCTCCTGATGCTCCTTGAACTTCCTTCCAGCTTCAAACTAAGCCGCAATTTGCAAGTAACTGCCCGAACAGAAATTTTCTCAAATATGTTGCCTGCAAAAACTGTTGTAGTTGGACCACTGCTTGTGTCACTTTCATGATTCCCCTAAACAGCACTTGGTTCAAAACACCTTCCAACCTGAGGACAGAGGCTGGGACCAATACCTCTTTGTCCTCTGCTGGGCAATAGTTCATGGTGTTCAGCATCATTCAGTACCTTTCTTAATATGCTTTCAGTTGGCTTTATTGCCGAGAACATGGTAAGCGAATGGTGGTTGGATCTCCAATTAAGTTGGAGTTGCTCAGTCACTCATGCCCTCACAATGCTGGTCCTCCTATTTTTACCATATAATGTGGCTTTTGGTTGTTGTGTTTCACTGTCACAGATATTATTCCCACAGGAATGATCTTTCCTCCTGCGTAAGTTCTTAGCTGGATATCTTACCTGCAGGCATCAATTTAGTATCTTTGAAATGTTGTTCAAACTCATTTTGTGGAATGACAGCAACAGCCAAACCAGTGTCCAATTCCATTTTCATTAATTTGCCATTCACTCTGGTGAAAGCCATAATGCTTGTATATTGTTAGCTTTCGCATTGTAAATCTCAAGGGTACCCGGTCTATGTCACTCTCATCATGATCAGATATTTCATCAACAGCGTGCAGATTTTTTGAAACATGACTCTTTAGCTTTTTCTCTTCCCTGTGCAGTCCATTTATTTTTGTCTGCCTGACATGCTCTTTGTATGTGTCCTACTCTCTTGCATTTTTTGCAAGTTTTGCCCTTAAACCTGCATTGGTCTGCTGTATGTGAGATCCTGCCACAACAGTAACACAACTTGTTCAGCAAGCCTGATTTCTGTTTAGACATTGCAAACTTGTTCAAGCTCACTTTCATTCCTGATGCAACTCAATTGCGCTTCTGTCTGCAGTTTCCATTGAAACAGCAATTTCAATAGCTCTTTTTAACGTGAGTTGTGCTTCAGTTTGGAGCCATTTTTGAATGCTTTGTTGTAAGATTCCACAATAAACAATCTCTGTGTCTCTAAGCCTATGACTGAACTCAGATAATCTCTTCAATTCAGCACTATTGATACTGCTTTTGAAACCTAAAGTGTTCTGCAATCAGCAATAGCTTTGGTACTAAGTGTTCCTGCATCACTTTTTATAATACAGTTGGCCTCCGTTTTCTGACCGTTTGCTTTATGACAGCTCGCTGTTATGAAAGACCTACATTAGTACCTGTTTTCGCTAACCAAAGAGGATTTCCGTTTTTATGAAAAAAATACGCCTGCTTTATATGTGTGTTTACCCCGAGAAAGACTACCATGACCGTGAAGCCTTGGGTGGGCAGTTGTGCGCGCATGCGTGTACGTGCTGATTTTTTTTTCCTCTCCACATCGATTTTGGCTTGCTGTCTTCCTGATTCTGATAAGTGAAACTATACTGTACATACAATATTTCTATTTTACATAGGCTGTATATTTATCATATCATTCCTGCTTTTACTATATGTTCGTGTTATTTTAGCTTTTATGGTTATTTGCTTTGATTTGGTAGGTTATTTTTTTGGGTCTGGGAACGCTCAAAAATTTTTTCCATATAAATTAATGGTAATTGCTTCATGGCTTTACGATATTTCGGCTTACAAACTATTTCACAAGAACACTCTACCTTTGGATAGTGGGGGAAACCTGTATCAGCAAATCTTAGATTTGCTGGTTTGGTTGGAGCAGTCAAACTTTGAAGCAAATTACATGCCCTTAATACTGGATTGGGTGTTATGTATTGAACTGGAGGCAATTAGGAAGTTTGAAGTAAAAGAACCCTTAGGAAGCAGTGATCACAATATGACTGAGTTCAACTTGAAATCTGAAAGGGAGAAAGTAAAGTCTGGCGTAGTAGTATTTCAGTGGAGTAAGGGAAATTACAGCAGTATGAGAGGGGAATTGGCCAAAGTAAATTGGAAGGAGCTGCTGGCAGCGATGTCAGAAAGGTGAGCATTTCTGGGGAAAATGAGGAAGGTGCTGAACATATCTATTCCAAAAATGAAGAAATACTGAAATGGTAAAATAGTACAACCGTGGCTGACAAGGGAAGTTAAAGCCATTGTAAAAGCAAAAGAAAGGGCATACGACAAGGCAAGAAATAGTAGAAAGATAGAGGATTGGGAAGTTTTTTTTGTAATTTATTTTTTATTAAAGTTCATAATCAAACAAATTTCCATAAGATGTATTTCAGATATATGACTATATGATATATATGTACAATATGCCACAAATCTCCACATAATATTTATCTGAGGTATACACTTACAGAAAAGAGAGGAAAGAAAGAACAAGCGAAAGGAGAAAACTATGTACAAGTAGGGAGTGATCTTTTTACAAGATATTCATTGACTTGTGAGAATAAAATCAGCCCTATGAGGTGTAGTAGAGCTTCTAGGACTTGATGTTTCAATCCCAATGATAAAGTCGGCACTCTCAATGTTGGCAGTGGCTTGGAGTGGTGACGAGGAGGGTAGCTACGTCATTGGGGTCATCAGGTGGGCACCCTCCTTCTTTGACATTTTGTTGATAAGCCCACAACGTCTCCAGAGGGTTCAACGATGCTACCTGGTGTCCCAGATAGACAATAGACAATAGGTGCAGAAGTAGACCATTCGGCCTTTTGAGCCTGCACCACCATTCTGAGATCATGGCTGATCATCTACTATCAATACCCGATTCCTGCCTTGTCCCCATATCCCTTGATTCCCCTATCCATAAGATACCTATCTAGCTCCTTCTTGAAAGCATCCAGAGAATTGGCCTCCACTGCCTTCTGAGGCAGTGCATTCCACACCCCCACAACTCTCTGGGAGAAGAAGTTTTTCCTTAACTCTGTCCTAAATGGCCTACCCCTTATTCTCAAACCATGCCCTCTGGTACTGGACTCTCCCAGCATCTGGAACATATTTCCTGTCTCTATCTTGACCAATCCCTTAATAATCTTATATGTTGCAATCAGATCCCCTCTCAATCTCCTTAATTCCAGCGTGTACAAGCCCAGCCTCTAACCTCTCTGCGTAAGACAGTCCGGACATCCCAGGAATTAACCTTGTGAATCTACGCTGCACTTCCTCTACAGCCAGAATGTCCTTCCTTAACCCTGGAGATCAAAACTGTACACAATACTCCAGGTGTGGTCTCACCAGGGCCCTGTACAAATGCAAGAGGATTTCCTTGCTCTTGTACTCAATTCCCTTTGTAACAAAGGCCAACATTCCATTAGCCTTCTTCACTGCCTGCTGCACTTGCTCATTCACCTTCAGTGAATGATGAACAAGTGCTCCTAGATCTCTTTGTATTTCTCCCTTACCTAACTTTACACCGTTCAGATAATAATCTGCCTTCCTGTTCTTACTCCCAAAGTGGATAACCTCACACTTATTCACATTAAACGTCATCTGCTAAGTATCTACCCACTCACCCAGTCTATCCAAGTCACCCTGAATTCTCCTAACATCCTCATCACATGTCACACTGCCACCCAGCTTAGTATCATCAGCAAACTTGCTGATGTTATTCTCAATGCCTTCATCTAAATCGTTGATGTAAATTGTAAACAGCTGTGGTCCCAATACCGAGCCCTGTGGCACCCCACTAGTCACCACCTGCCATTCCGAGAAACACCCATTCACCGCTACCCTTTGCTTTCTATCTGCCAACCAGTTTTCTATCCATGTCAATGTCTTCCCCCCAATGCCATGACCTTTGATTTTACCCACCAATCTCCTATGTGGGACCTTATCAAATGCCTTCTGAAGATTGAGGTACACTACATCCACTGGATCTCCCTTGTCTAACTTCCTGGTTACATCCTCGAAAAATTCCAATAGATTAGTCAAGCATGATTTACCCTTGGTAAATCCATGCTGGCTCGGCCCAATCCTATCACTGCTATCTAGATATGCCACTATTTCATCTTTAATAATGGACTCTAGCATCTTCCCCACTACTGATGTTAGGCTGACAGGTCGATAGATCTCTGTTTTCTCCCTCCATCCTTTCTTAAAAAGTGGGATAACATTAGCCATTCTCCAATCCTCAGGAACTGATCCTGAATCTAAAGAACATTGGAAAATGATTACCAATGCATCCGCAATTTCCAGAGCCACCTCCTTTAGTACCCTAGGATGCAGAGCATCTGGACCTGGGGATTTGTCAGCCTTCAGTCCCATCCGTCTACTCATCACCGTTTCCTTCCTAATGTCAATCTGTTTCATTTCCTCTGTTACCCTATGTCCTTGGCCCATCCATACATCTGGGAGATTGCTTGTGTCTTCCCTAGTGAAGACAGATCTAAAGTACTTATTAAATTCTTCTGCCATTTCTCTGTTTCCCATAACAATTTCACCCAATTCATTCTTCAAGGGCCCAACTTTGTTCTTAACTATCTTCTTTCTCTTCACATACCTAAAAAAAGCTTTTGCTATCCTCCTTTATATTCCTGGCTAGCTTGCGTTCGTACCTCATTTTTTCTTCCCGTATTGCCTTTTTAGTTAAGTTCTGTTGTTCCTTAAAAATTTCCCACTCACCTTAGCTTTGTCATACTTCCTTTTTTTTAATGCTATGCAATCTCTGACTTCCTTTGTCAACCACTGTAGCCCCTTTCCCCCCTTTGAATCCTTCCTTCTCCAGGGGATGAACTGATTTTGCACCTTGTGCATTATTCACAAGAATACCTGCCATTGCTGTTCCACTGTCTTTTCTGCTAGGATATCCGTCCAGTCAACTTTGGCCAGCTCCTCCCTCATGGCTCCATAGTCTCCTTTGTTCAACTGCAACACTGACACCTCTGAGCTGCCCTTATCCTTCTCAAATTGCAGATAAAATCTTATCATATTATGGTCTCTACCTCCTAATGGCTCCTTTACTTCAAGATCGCTTATCAAATCCTGTTCATTACACAACACTAAATCCAGAATAGCCTTGTCCCTGGTCAGCTCTCGTACAAGCTGTTCCAAGAATGCATCCCGTAGGCACTCTACAAACTCCCTATCCTGGGGTCCAGCACCAACCTGATTCTCCCAGTTCACCTGCATGTTGAAATCCCCCATAACTACTGCGACATTACCTTTGCCACATGCCAATGTTAACTCCCTATTCAACTTGCACCCAATATCCATGCTACTGTCTGGGGGCCTGTAAACAACACCCATTAGGGTCCTTTTGCCCTTACTGTTCCTCAGTTCTATCCTCACAGACTACACCTCTCCTGATCCTATGTCCCCCCTTGCAAAGGACTGAATCTCATTCCTCACCAACAGGGCCACCCCACCCCCTCTGCACACATTTCTGTCCCTACGATAGCACGTACCCTTGTGCATTCATTTCCCAGGTCTGATCTCCCTGCAGCCACGTCTCCGCTATCCCAACAACATCATAGTTACCCACTCGCACCTGAGCTTCAAGCTCATCCGCCTTATTTCTGACACTTCGTGCATTCAGATATAGAATTTTTAGCCCATTTCTCCTCTCTCTGTTTGAATCGCTGCCTATTGTGCTTAACCCAGCTCCCCGAACTCCCATCGGGCTATACACCCCCAAAATTTTGTTGTCCTGCCTAAACTTACTTATTCTTTCTGCACATTTAACTCCATGTTCCGTCAGACCATCCCTCTGTACATGTGTCCTCCTTATCACTTGTTCCGCCTCACCTTTCTCTACTACACACTTAATATTCTGGAACCATGTAGTCCCCACCTGTCCTTTATTCTTCATCTCGCTATCCTCTCACATTCTGGATCCCCGCCCCCTGCAAATTTAGTTTAAACCCCCCCCCCCAAGAAGCACTAGCAAACTTTCCTGCAAGAATGTTAGTACCGCTCCAGTTCAGGTGTAAACCATCCCTTCGGAACAGATCCCACCTTCCCTGGAACAAAGCCCAATTATCTAAAAACCTGAAGCCCTCCCTCCTGCACCATCCTCTCAGCCACGTATTAATCTGTATAATCCTTCTGTTCCTTCCCTCACTCGCACGTGGCACAGGTAGCAATCCTGAGATTGTTACCCTGGAGGTCCTGCTCTTCAGCTTTGCACCTAACTCGACTGAACTCCCTACGCAGGACCCCCTCACTCATCCTACCCACGTCATTGGTCCCTACATGGACCACGACATCTGGATTCTTGCCCTCCCTCTCGAGAATAACCTGCACCCCCCTCAATTCTGTACCCTCCTGTCTTCATCTTGCAGACCAGTTATTGTCTTTCCTTTTAATCCAAATTCAATTGCTGCTTTCTTCTGCTGCATTTGACAAGGACTTGATTGCTTGTTGGAGGGAGACACCGCTCACCCCCACCTCCTTCAATAGACTTGTTGTAGATGTAGAAATGAATCCCCTGTATCCCACTTCTCCAGGGAAAGTCTTGGTTTTCCAGCCGTTCTGTGCAGCTTCAGTTGCCAGTTCAGAGTATTTGGTCTTTTTCCTCTTGATGCACCATCAATAACTCACACTGAGACGTAAGGCGAGATATCGGCTTTTATTGACTGGAAGAAGGAACCAGGAGTGAGTGTCCATCATACAATGTCCTGGAGACTGAGGCCGAGCGTCAGGCCTCAGATCTCCTTTATACAGGGGCCTGTGGGAGGAGCCACAGGAGCAGTCAGCAGGGGGCGTGTCCAGACAGGCACATAGTTCACCACACCTCTCATAACCTTCTTCAACATCATCTTCCCATGGTACTGTCAATTCCACAACAAATACCAGCTTGGCTGTTGTGGACCACAGGACTATGTCTGGCCAGAGTGTTGTAGCCGCAATGTCTGGGGGAAACACAAGCTTTTTCTCCAAGTCCACGTCCATTTTCCAATCCCAAGCAACATGCAGAATGCTTATGTCCTTTGATGTTACTTGGTGTTCTGGAGGTTGGCCTGCTGGTACAGATAGTGTAATGTCGATATTTCCTGTCGATGTTTGTGGGAGAGCATTTACGGTGGTTTGCCTCTGTTCCAAGGTTGATGCCAGCTGTGTGAGAACTTGGTTATGCCGCCAAGTATACCGCCCTTGGCTGAGGCTCATGGTGCATCCTGTTAAAATGTGCCTTAGTGATCCAGGTGCTTGACAAAGAGAGCAAGTGCGGTCTTCTCCCCACCACTGGTTCAGGTTTTGAGGTGTTGGTAGGAGGTCATAAGTGCTTTGATGACAAAACTTAGCTGAGATCCCTCCATCTCCCAGATGTCACACCAACTGAGTTTCCCCTTTTCCAGGCTCTCCCAATTAGTCCATTGGCCCTGCTTGGCCATTGAAACGGCCCTGGTGTGTCACTCTGCCTCCTCCTGTCTCCTCACCTCCTCCACCGTGAGCCGTCTCTGCTCCATTGATGTTGCCTTGTGCCTTTGAGGAGCCTCTGGGATGAGCCTGAGACCGGCTCTCCCATGTTGGACTTGGCCAACCACATCATTGAAGTGAAGAGCAGACCTAGCACTGTGAATGGCTTCAGATGGGGTCCACTTCCTCCCCATTGCCACACGGGGGGGGGGGGGCGCTGTTTGAATAACAGTATCTTCAGATTCAGCTAGGGTCATGACCAATCTTGCTTTGGTGCATTTGTATTCTTCCACAAACTTGTAATTGGTAATTCCAATTTGCCGATCCCGTACAGTACAACAGGACTTAAACATTGTGGAAGTCCAAGCCACTGTTTCACATGTGTGCTGATCACTCTTTTGAGCTTTTCCACCTTGTTGATGGGATTTCATACACTGTTAAAGGCCACATGAGTCTTGGGAGTATGCCAAACTGGAAGCAACACAGCTTGAGTTTTGATGATGTGAGCTATGTAAGCGATGGTATCCTTTTTGAGTTGTAATGCAGTTAAACCATTTTTCCCAGTATGAATCAAATTGTTCCAATTTATGATTAACAGATGCTGTTACCTTCTCTATGTTGTAAATGTCCATTGTAATTTCCATCCATGTATTTAAGGTTGGGCTCTCCTGTGATAACCATTTCCTAGTAAGAGTCTTTTTACCAGCCACCAGCAGTATATTCATTAAATATTTATCTCTTTTCAACCATTCTTGAGGTATATATCCAAAATATATGGTCTCACTTTCTAAGGGTATTTCATATTTAAAGATGTCTTGTAGGGCATTATGTATCACACTCCAATAGTCTTTGATCACAGGGCATTCCCAGAAAATATGATAATAGTTTGCATTTTGATTTCCACAATTTTGCCAGCAAACAGGGAGGTTACTATCATAATGGGATTTCTGAGAGGGTGTAATATGTCGTTTTTCCATCCAAACTCCTTCCATTTTTGTGAATTGCAACACTTCCATTGATACCTCCATATTATTGTCCATTCTTCCTCATATATAATTATTCTTCCTCCCATTTTGTTTTAATGTATGAAGTTGAATGTGTTTTAAGATTTGACAAACCCTTGTACACGCTTGAAATGATTCTACTACCATGACCTGAATTATATGCTTTTCTAAATAGCTCTATCAAATATGTACTTGCCTTGGTTACATTTTTTACCTGTCCTATTAACATATTGTTGCATCTGTAAATACCAATAAGTCTTGTTTTTCTAATAAGTGTTTCTCTTTAAGCATTTTAAAACTGAACAGTGTTCCTTCTTTCATTACATTGCAAAGAACTGTTATTCCTTTAGCTGTCCAGTCCTTAAATCTAGCATCCCGTTTATTCAGCGTAAAATCCGAGTCATATGCACACCATTTAAGAATTGCAATCTCTCCCTCTAATTTATATTCTTTTATAATAGTTTTCCATATTTTAAGA
Organism: Hypanus sabinus; assembly: GCF_030144855.1. NCBI lineage: Eukaryota > Metazoa > Chordata > Chondrichthyes > Myliobatiformes > Dasyatidae > Hypanus > Hypanus sabinus. Next base: position 41,069,268 of record NC_082715.1, on the reverse strand, counting down.
GTCCATTTCACCCATGGGTTATCCATAGTATTTATGTACCTTTGCAGGTTGTTATCAGGCAAAATTGCTTGTATGGGGATGGGAAGTACCTGCTCCTCGATGTTTTTCCGTTGAGCGTCATATTATGGGTTACAGCAACATATCACAGGTCTCAGCTGTGCAGCAAAATAGTAAACTCTAAGAGAAGGTAGACCCTATTCTCCCTCCCTCCCTTTTCCTTGGCTAATTGCATAGTTTTGAGATGAACTCTGGGCCTTTTACCCTGCCAAATATATCTTGATAGCATCTTGTTCCATTCATTGAATTGATTTTGATTAATCTCTATTGGTAGGGTTTGAAAAAAGATATAATAGTCTGGGCTGCATATTCACTTTAATAGATTCAATCCTTGAACCAAAACTGAAAAAGAGAATTAGGTTCCATCTTGTTATAACTTAATTTTTTTAATATATAGGCTGATAATTACATTCTGATGATTTTGCCAAATCTTTTGGCATAATGATGCCTAAATATTTGAAAGACTCTGTTTGCCATGTCCAGGGATATCTACTTTCAATTTCCCTTGGTGGGCTCTAGTTATATGAAATTATAGGGAGAAGTGCTGTTGACGTTTCAGGCTGAGATCCTTTGTCAGGACGAAGCGTCCTGGCCCGAAACATCGACAGCGCTCTCCCTATAGATGCTGCCTGGCCTGCTGCGTTCCACCAGCATTTTGTGTGTGTTGCTTGAATTTCCAGCATCTGCAGATTTCCTCGTGTTTGTTATATGAAATTAATTGGGTTTTATCTATGTTGATCTTGTATCCTGATAATTGACCATATTGTTCAAAGGATTGCATTAATTTAGGTAAAGAGTATGTTGGTTACCCTTGATAGATCAAAATGTCATCTGCGTAACAGACCAATTTATGCTCTGACCATTTAATAGTAATTCCCCTGATATCTTCATTTTGTCTGCTGTATTGAGCTAATAGTTCCAGATATAATGCGAAGAGTAGCGGTGACCATGCACAACCCTGTCTTGTGCCCCTTTCTAGGGTAAGACTATTTGATAAATATCCATTGATTTTAATTCTAGCAGTAGGTTTGTCATGTAGTGTCTGTATAGTTTTAATTGTGTCATAGAAACCAAACCTATGTAAAACTCTGTAAAGAAAATTCCAATTAACCAAATCAAATGCATTTTCAGCGTCCACGCTTATCACTATTGCTTTGATTTTATTTTTTTGTATATGATCCATAATATGAAGTGTCCTTCGTATATTGTCTTGTGTTTGGTGTTGTTGTATAAAACCTGTCTGATCATTATGTATCAGTATGGGTAGAAACTCTACTAATCGTTTGGCCATGAATAACCCATAATCTACATTAAGAACGGATATTGGTCTAAATGACCCGCATTCCATTTTATCCTTGCCTTCTTTCGGTATAGCTGAGATTATCGCTTCCTTCCAACTGGGTGGCATTTGTGCCTTTTTTTTTAAGAGCCCAGTTCAATGTGGGGAGTAAGACAGGAATTAACTCCTTTTTAAATTCTTTATACCACTTTGCCATATACCCATCTGATCCTGGTGACTTGCTTAATTTAAGCCTACTAATTGCAGTTTTAAACTCAACTTCAGTTATGTCAGCAGTCATCATTCTATTTTGTTCTTCGCTTAAAGTGGGTAATTCTAGAGAATTCAAGGTGGTGTCAGTTTGGGTTGTGCTTCCCTCCAGAACTTTGAAATGTAGAGTTTTGTAAAACACTTCAAAAACTTCTTGAATTTCACTTAGCTTACTGTTTTTTTATCATTTTTTTTTCTTGGATTCCTAATTCCATGAATTGTACTTTCTGCTATCTTTTTTTCAGTTTCAGTATTTTCATAGATTTTGATCCACTTTTATAATGTGTCTATTTCAGAAGCATTAAATTTTTCCTGGTTTCTTGTGTAGCTAAACTATTAATTTCATTCCTAATTAAAAAAAATTCTTCTAATGTATTCTGTGCCAAATTCAATTTGTTTTTCTAGTTCCTTCAGCCTATTTTTGTAATTCCTCTAAAGTTTTATTGCTTACTTTTTCTTATATGAAGATATCGCTATAATTTTCCCTCTTAAAACAGCCTTCAGAGTATCCCATAGAATGGGAGGTGAAACCTTTCCATTATCATTGAATTTTAAGTAAAGACCAATTTCTTTTTTAATTTGTTCCTTAAAGTAGGGATCATTCAGTAGTCTTGAATTTAGTTTCCAAATAGTCTTCTTTGGCTGTCGGTCAAAATCAACAGATAAATATATAGGTGCATGGTCACTTACATTTATTGTGCCAATTCCACAGGTGTCTATTTTGTCTTTGTCTTTTCCAAATGTTATGAAATAGTCTATTCTTGTATATACAGAATGGGGGGCAGAATAATGAGTGTAATCCCTTCTGCTGGGGAAAAGGTTCCTCCTTAAATCAATTAAACCAACATCCTTAAAAAGTGTATTAACTGTCTTATGTAAGGATTTTGTTTCATAGGTTTTTCTATTGGAAGAGTCTAACTTTGGTTGTAATTGTAAATTTAAGCCTCCACATATCAGGAGACCTTCTGTTTACCATAACATTAGTAATTTTCTGAAAGAAACCAATATCACTTCCTGGGGGTGCATATATATTCAACTGAATTTACCAGAATATATCTGCCCTCCTTATCTCCCACTTCAAATACATTTTCAAAATTTAGCTTGTTTGAGATTAGAATAGCAACTCTTCTCCTATGTCCTGATTTATATGAGGAGAAAAACAAATTAGTGAAGCCCATTCTCTTTAGTTTTCCATGCTCATTATCACTTAAGTAAGTTTCCTGTAAATATACCACATGGGCTTGGTCTTTCATTTTGGACAGAATTCTACTATGTTTGATTGGACTTAACAGCCCATTGACATTAAAAGAAATGAATTTTACTTCGTCCTTAGCCGTCTATATTTATCTGTCAATATATCATTGAAATTATCAGAATAAAGTTTAATTTATCTACTCCCTGACCAATTAAGAACCAAGAAACACGAATAATAATAGAAAAAAAGGCAATGAAGGTGTGAATCCAAGGCTGAGGTCTCTAGTAGATGACTCTAGGTTGAGCTAGAGAAAATGTCTAGCTGTGGGGGATAGACCCTCCTACCTGTGAGTTGAAGGCCCCCATTGCAGTACCCATAGAAGTAAGTAAACAAATCTATGTCCAATACACGTAAAAGATATCCCTGTGTAGTCCATATATATTCATTCTCATTTAGGTGGGGAAAAAGGAATGAATGAATGAATAAAATAGAATAATTGAGTAATATAAATCCACATTATAATAAGTGCTTCTCGAGATAGGTACATCACTGTCTATTTTTGCTTCTGTTTAGCTTCTCAACACTTTTAAAGTTAGCCAGACCTTATTGCTCTTCTGGAGGGGGTGAGGGATGTCTTTAGAAAACTCCCAGTCTCTTCCTGATATACTTCTCTCGCCCTCCTCCCGTCCCCTGCTTTCTCGATTCTCGCTCTATTTTCCAAGCAGAGCAGGATAACTGCTCAACCAGGCTTTCCCTCGGTTTGATCACACTGACAGGCAACCCTCCGGCCTTCATGTCTGTAGTCGCCTCTTCCACTGTCTGATACAGTTGGATCCCATCGTCATAAAACACCCGCAGTTCAGCAGGGTACAGAGTTTAAATTCTAATCTTTCCTTGCTTTAATATTTGCTTTATTTTGGAGTATTCTTTACGTCTCTGCAGGACCGCTGGGGGGTAATCTTGATCGAAATATATTAATTTCCCATCCAACAACACCGTCTTCTTACCCCAGGCCCTTCATAGAATCTCTGCTTTGGTATTGTATCAAAGGAATCTAATTACTATTGAGCATGGCTTAACTTCTCTGTTTCCGGTAGGCCACGGGGCGAGCGCACAATGCGCCCTCTCAATCTCAAGCTCCATAGTCGAGGGAAGCTCCAGCGCGTCCCACAGCAACTTACGTATAAACTCCATCGGAGGCATACCCTCTGCTCCTTTGGGAACATAGTATATCCTGATATTTTTCCACCATGATCTTCCCTCCAGGCCAATCAGTTTACTTTCTTGTTGCTTTAATATTTTTATTGTCCTGCTTAGTATCTGTTCCATGTTTTGCACGCAATTTTCCACCTTCTCAATTTGTGTCTATGCCACCACTATTTTTTGATTGACATTGGCGAGCTCTGACTTGATATCATTTAGTTACTGTTTTATATCTTTTTTGGAACTCCCGTACCTCTTCCAAAATTTTTATAATATTTGCTGCTTCGCTTGAACGAGGCCCATCATCAGCCTCGCAATCACACATTTGGGTAGGAGAACCGTTCGCTGCACTTCTCTCGTCCACAGGCTTCACAGTGACGCTTTTTAAAATCTCCATTCTTTTTCCCCATTCTGCCCCCCTTGTCAATTCAGATATTTTTGAAAGATCTTATATTTGATGGATTAACAGGGCAAAATATGTGTTTTTCTGGAGGAGCTATTGACTCAAGCTGCCTTTCTGGATGATGATGTCACCAGAACCGTTGGATTGGGAAGATTTTAAAGAACTAGAGAGCAACTAAAACAATCTAGAGGGGAAAAGATGAAATATGAAAGCAAGCTAGCAAATAATAACAAAATGGATTGTAAAAGTTAGTAAAAGTTTTTTCAAGTATGTTTAAAAATAAGAGGAATGAGAGTGGAATAAAAATAATAATTTAAAAATAAGAGGAATGAGACCACTAGAAAATGAGGAAGGAGAAATAATAACGGGGGACAAGGAGATGGCTGCTGAACTAAATGAGTATTTTGCGTCAGTCTTCACTGTGGAAGACACTATCCATATCCCTGATGTTGTAGTGTGTGAAGGAAGAGAAGTGGGTGCAGTTACTATTACAAGAGAGGAGGTGCTCAAAAGGCTGAAAGAACTAAAGGTACATAAGTCTCCCGGACCAGATGAACTGCACTCTAGGGTTCTGAAACAGGTAGCATTAGAGATTATAGTGGCATTAGAAATTATCTTTCAAAAATCATTGGACTTATGCACCATGCCAGAGGACTGGAAAATTGCAAATGTCACTCCACTCTAAGAAAGGAGGAAGGCAGCAGAAAGGAAATCATAGACCAGTAAGTCTGACCTTAGTGGTTGGGAAGATGTTTGAGTCAATTGTTCAGGATGAGGTGATGGAGTACTTGGTGACATAGGACAAGATTCTTTGAGTATATTACAAGTAGGATAGACAAAGGGGATGTCGTAGATGTTGTATATTTGGACTTTCAGAAGGCCTTTGACAACGTTCCACACATGAGGCTGCTTACCAACTTAAGAGCCCATGATATTACAGGGAAGTTAATAACATGGTTAGAGCACTGGCTGATTGGTAGGAGGCAGCGAGTGGGAATAAAAGGATAAGTTTCTGTTAGGCTGCCAGAGACTAGTGGTGTTCTTTTTATGCTGTACAGTATATGAATAATTTAGATGATGGAATATATGGCTTTGTTGCCAAGTTTGCAGATGATACAAAGATTGGTGGAGGGTCAGGTAGTGTAGAGGAAACAGGAAGTATGGAGAAGGACTTGGACAGATTGGGAGAATGGACAAGAAAGTGGCAAATGAAATACAATGTTGGAAAATGCATGGTCATGCACTTTGGTAGTAGAAATAAACTTAGACTGTTTTGGACCCCTCATCTTAGAAAAGATGAGCTGGCATTGGAGAGGGTCCAGAGAAGGTTCACAAGGATGATTCCAGGAATGAAAGGGTTACCATATGAGGAAAGTTTGATGGCTCTGTGTTTGTATTTGCTGCAATTCAGAAGGATGAGTGGGGATCTCATTGAAACCTCTTGAACGTTGAAAGGCATAGAGAGGGTGGATGTGGAAAGGATGTTTCCCATGGTGGGAGAGTCTAGGACAATAGGGCACAACCTCAGGATAGAGGGGTGCCCTTTCAAAACAGGAGTGGAGAAATTTCTTTCACCCAAAGGTGGTGAATTTGTGGAATTTGTTACCACATGCAGCTGTGGAGGCCAGGTTGTTGGGTGCATGTAATGTGCATTGAAAGGTTCTTGATTGGACATGGTATCAAAGGTTACGGGGAGAAGGCCGGGAACTGGGGTTGAGGAGGAGAGAGAAAAAAGGATCAGCCATGAGTGAATGGCGGAGTAGACTCAATGAGTCAGATGGCCCAATTCTGCTCCTATATCTTATGGTCTAAAACATAAAACACCAATGCACAGAAAAATAAACAAATTGTGCAAACAACAAAACCTGAGCAAATAGTATTCAGAATATCTAACAGTGTAATAGTGTTTAGTTCAGCTTACTGTTGTGTCGTTCATTGGCTGCAGGCCGCAGAGGCAGTCCATGCTGTGCTGCAACAATAAAATTGCACAAATGGTAAAAAGAGCAAGCACAAACCAGAAACACATGTAATATGAACCGCAGAGTCCTTCAATGCCACACACAATGAACACCGCACCACAGAGTCCTCTGAAAAAGAGCCAAGAGTCTCACCGATCAAGCCTTGTAGCGTGGAACCAAGACTCCTTCACCTTCCTCCGGCAGCAGCAAGCCAGAGAGAGAGGGATACCAGTCATAAACAGGCAGACGGCGCAAACACCCGCTTGCTCTTGCTGACACTTTAATTGGCCATGAATGATGGAACCCATCATGAGTTTTCATTCTGCCATTAGGCTGTACGCTTCACTTTCAACCTCGCTGAACTTCCCTGGAGACAGCAAAAGCAGCAGATCACTCCCAAAAATCACATTATCAAAATGTGCTCCAGGTTCCGATCGCTCACAGTCAATTAGAAGAAGCATACTTTTAAAAACTGGTTTTGTTCTTGTCTGAATGGTGTCATCGTTGATTGTGTTGGCTGCTGGTGCAATCTTGAGTTTTAATGCTGGAAGTGTTATTGTTGCAAGATACGTTATGGCTAAAAGGAAGTGGAACAAAGCAAAGACAATTGCTTCAAATTAATCAGAAGGAGGAATATTCGGTGAGTGATAGCGTTTGAATGTGCTGTAGTTGCATGTCTAATAGCTAAATATTTACAAAGCACGATGAGAAAAGAAGCTAATTCTTCGATAATGGCAAGCGAACATAAAGTATTCACTAGTGATTGATCACAAAATCGAGAAGCCAAATCTATTGTGAGAAATTAAATTGTGGCAATTAAACTGAGATACAAACTGAAACCAGATCTTCATGAGGTTGGAAAATACAGTTGGAAAATAACATTCCTTCATCACATTCTCGATGGTATTTCCTAGCTCTAAGTCTCGATATGTAATACTTTGACAAACTTCTATAGATGTGTGGTGGAGAGTATATTGACTGGTTGCATAGCAGGCTGGTATGGAACCACCAATACGCTTGAACAGAAAATCTGATAAAATTAGGCGACATGGCCCAGTCCATCATAGGTAAAACCCATTGAGCACATCTACACAGAGTGCTAACGCAGCAAAGCAGCATCCATCTTCAGAGACCCCCACAACCCAGGTCATGCTCTCTTCTCAATGCTGCTATCAGCAAGAAGATACAAGAGCCTTGATTTATTTTACCACGATCAGGAGCAGTTATTACCCCTCAAACATCAGGCTTTTGTATCAGTGTAGAACTTCACTTGCCCCATTACTGAACTGTTCCCACAACCTTTGAACTCACTTTCAAGGACTTTTCATTTCATGGCCTCTATTTATTGCTTATTTATTATTATTTCTTTTTTCTTTTTATTTGCAGTTTGTCATCTTTTGTTGGAAAATGCATGATCATTCACTTTGTTAGAAATAAACGTGTGGACTATTTTCTAAATGGGAAGAAAATCCAAAATCTGAGATTCAGAGGGACTTGGGAGTCCTTGTACAGAAGACCCTAAAGGTTAACTTGCAGGTAGAGTCGGTGGTGAGGAAGGCAAATGCCATGTTAGCATTCATTTCAAGAGGTCTAGAATGCAAGAGCAAGGATGTGATGCTGAGGCTTTATAAGGCACTGGTGAGGCCTCACCTTGAGTATTGGAGTCACGGAGCATTACAGCACAAAAGCAGGCCCTTCAGCCCATCGAGTCTATGCTGAACTATTAATTTGCCTAGTCCCATCAATCTCCACCTGCACCATAGCCCTCCCATCCATGTATCTATCCAAATTTCTCTTAAATGTTGAAATCAACCCTGCATCCACCACTTGTGCTGGCAGCTCATTCTACATTCTCATCACCCTATGAGTGAAGAAATTCCCCCTGATGTGCCCCTTAAATAATTCACCTTTCATCCTTAACCCATGATCTCAGGTTGTAGTCCCACCCAACCTTAGTGGGAAAAGCCTGTTTGCATTTACCTTATCTATACCCCATAATTATATATACCTTTATCAAATTTCCCCTCAATCTCCTACTTTCTAGGGAATAAAGTCATACCCAATTCACTTTCCCTATAAGTCACATTCTCAACAAATTCTAAATTGTTTGATTTGTACTGAAATATTAAGTTTTATTGTTGCTTTTATCAGCAAATAAAGCAGAATTAGTATTCATCATTGCTTATATATATTTCCAATTATTCTGGTACACAATACAAAATCAACCTAAGTCCAGGGTTCCCAACTTTTTTGATGATATGAAGCTTTACCATTAACCAAGGGATCTGTGAACCTCAGGTTGGGAACCCATGACCTGAATTAAAATCAGTCACAGTGTAACTTAGAGCGACATGATATAAAATGCAATTTTGCATTTTATTTATTGTGAAGTTTTGGGCCCTTCATCTTAGAAAAGATGTGCTGACACTGGAGAGGGTCCAGAGGACGTTCACAAGGATGATTCCAGGAATGAAAGTGCTATCATACAAGGAACGTTTGACAGCTTTGGGTCTGTACTTGCTGGAATTCAGAAGGATGAGGGGGGATCTCATTGAAACCCTTTGAATGTTGAAAGGCTTAGACAGGGTAGATGTGGAAAGGATGTTTCCCATGGTGGGAGAGTGTAGGACAAGAGGGCACAGCCTTAGGATAGAGTGGTGTCCATTTAAAACAGATGCAGAGAAATTTCTTTAGCCAAAAGGTGGTTAATTTGTGGAATTTGTTGCCACATGCAGCTATAGAGACCAGGTTGTTTGGTGTATTTAAGGCAGAGATTGATATATTCTTGATTGGACATGGCATCAAAGGTTTTGGGAGAAGGCTGGGAACTGGGGTTGAGGAAGAGACAGAAAATAAGGATCAGCCATGATTGAATGGCAGAACAGACTCGATGGGCCAGATGGCCTAATTCTGTTCCTATGTCTTCTGGTCTTCTGCATATTGGTTGTTTTTCTTTGGTCTTTCATTGATTCCTGTTTCTTGGAATTACCGAATGGCTGCAAGAAAATGAATCTCAAGGTTGTATAGGTGATATATCCAGTATGTACTTTGGTAATAAATTTACGTTGAACTTTTTAAAACTGAACTACCTCCCATGATTTCGAAGGTCTTGACAGTAGCTAGAAGTTCTTATTCTCATTGGAAGTAACCAGAGGCTGAAGTTAAAACAGTGAACTACCCAAAGGTGAAGACTTGGATATTATACATAGATCAGAAAACTGTCAAGAGCAATCAATTCCATGCTCCTGTGTCAGATTGGTTGGGGTTTAAGAGTGATAGTGATGTGAAAGCAGAGTTCATCAGCAGCGATAACCCATGGACAACACCTGTAAAAGGGTGACTCAGTTCAGAACTCAGAAAAGACTGTAATCTATTGAGCTGAGAGGGGTGAGGAGATTGGGGGATAGAGGAAATAGGCTGGAGGAGAAATGAATGTGGAGGTTAGGGGATGTAGGTGGTGGGGGGCTGGAGGAGTAAGGGAGTGATGTGGCAGTTAGGAGAAGTTAGAGGATGGAGGTGTAGGGTTGGAGTGGAGCAGTTTGTGGAAGAGGGAATGGCCTGGAAGAAGGGTGTGGGGGTCTGGAAGAGGAAGGGACCTGGTGTAGAGAAACAGAGGGGGCTGGAGGAGGGAGGAGGGAGGGGAAGGGAGAGGGGGCTGGAAAAGGCTTTTGCCTGGGGAATGTTTGTCTTTCTGCACCATATCTACCTGGGGGATGGGGTGGGTGTTATTTGAATTGGTCTGTATTGGGGTGGTATCTCTAGTGGGTGATGTACAGTGGATGCATGTGAGTTCAAGGAGGACATATCTTCCCTGCCTTGTGCAGTTTTCTGTGGTCTGTTTAGTATCTGGGTTCATGGGTATGTCCCCAGTCTAGGTTAAAATAACAGGGAATGTTTCAGGCATAGTTTAGACCATTTGGACTCTTGCTTAAGTGGTTATCCAAGTCCAAGTAATGTGGTTTGTAAGTCAATGGATTGAGTAGCAATTCAAGATAGTGAACTAAATGCAAAGTCATAGATTAGTACAGCATAGAAACAGGCTCTTCACACCACCACATCCATAGTGATTTTTTTTTCATCTACACTATAGACCATAAAATAGAGGAGTAGAATTAGGCCATTTGGCGCATGGAGCCTGCTCTGCCATTTCATCATGAATTGTCTATTTTCCTCTCGGCCCCAATTTCCTGCTATCACCCCATATCACTTCATGCCCTGACCAACCAAGGATCTATCAACTCTGCCTTTAGATATACATAAAGACTTGGCCTTGTCACCACAGACTCAACCTGCAAGCTAACCTTTAGGGAATCCTGCACAAGGACTCCCAAATCCCCTTGTTCCTCGAATTTTGTATTTTCTCTCCATTCAGAAAATAGTCAACCCCTTCATTTATTCTACCAAAGTGCATGACTGTACACTCCCCGACACTGTATTCCATCTGCCACTTCTTTGCCTATTCTCCTAATCTGTCCAAATCCTTATGTAGCGTATTTCCTAAAACTACCTGCCCCTCCACTTACCTTCGTATCATCTACAACCTTTGCAACAACACCATCAATTCCATCATCCAAATCATTGACATATAACATAAAAAAAATTGGTCCCAACACTGTTCCTTGTGGAACACCACGAGTCACTGCACCCAACCAGAAAAAGGCTCCCTTCTTCCCACTCTTTGCCTCCTGCCAACCAAGCAGTGCTTTGTCCTTGCTAGAATCTTTCCTGTAATAGCATGGGCTCTTAGCTTGTTAAGCAGCCTCATGTGTGACACCTTGTCAAAGGGCTTCTGAAAATCCAAGTACACAACATCAACCAATTCTCATTTGTCTATCCTGCTTGCTATTTCTTCAAAGAATTCCAACAGATTTGCCTGGCAAAATTTTCCCTGCTGACTATGGCCTTTTGGTATCCTCTTTAATATTATTGGCTAGCTTACTTTTGTATTTCATCTTTAAATTCTCAATGACATTTTTATTGCCTTCTGTTGATTTTAAAAGCGTCACAATCCCCTAACTTCCCAGTTATTTTTGCTCTATTATATCCCTTCTCTTTGGCTTTTATGTTGTCTTCGACTTCCCTTGTTAGCCACAGTTGTGTCATGTTCCCTTTAGAATGCTTCTTTCTCTTCGGCATGTATATATCCTGTGCCGTCTGAATTGCTTCCAGAAATTCCAGCCATTGATGTTCTACTGATAACCCTGCCAGTGTTCTTTTCAAATCAATTCTGGCCAGCCCCTCTCTCATGCCTCTGTAATTCCCTTTACTCTACTGTAATACCGATTATATCTGACTTTAGCTTCTCGATCTCAAAATTCAAGGTGAATTTGACCATATTATGATCACTTGCTCCTTACAGTTCTTTTACCTTAAGCTCTCTAAACAATTCTGGTTCATTGCACAACACCCAATCCAGAATAGTTGATCCCTAGTGGGCTCAATCATGAGCTGCTCTTAAAAGCCATCTCGTAGGCATTCTGGAAACTCTCCCCTCTTTGATCCCACACCATTATTTCCCCAATCTACCCGCATATTGAAATCTCCCATGACTAATGTAACATTTCTCTTTTGGCATGCATTTTCTCTCTCCACTGTAACTTGCAGATCAGGTTGGGGTGGGGGGTGGGGGGAAGGAGGCTGGGTCTGTATTTAACTCCCATCAGTGTCTTTTTACCCTTGCAGATCCTTAGCTCTACCCTATGTCACCTCTTTCATAGTTATAAAATTAGTCAGCACCTTCTTGGGTACTAGTCTCTGTAGTATCCAAGACACCTTCAAGGAGCAGTGCTTCAGAAATGTAACATCCATTATTAAGGACCCCTATCACCCAAGGCATACCCTCTTCTCACTGTTACTGTCGGAGGAGTTACTGAAGCCTGAAGGCACACACTCATCAATTCAGGAACAGTTTCATCCCCTCTGCAATAAGATTCCTAAATGGACATGGAATCCTTTAACACTACCTCACTTTTAAAAAAGATATTGCTTCTGTTTTTGCACTATTTTGAATTTAATATGTATATATATATTTACTGTAATCAATTTGATTTTCCTTATTATCATGTATTGCAATTTACTGCTGCTGCTAAGTTAACACATTTCACAACACAAGCTGATGATACACATTCTGATTTTTTTTTACTAACAGAACCATGCCACCCCTCTCCCTTCCTGCCTATCCTTTCAATATAATGTGTATCCTTGGACGTTTAAGTTCACAGCTATAATTTTCTTTCAGCCATGATTCAGTGATGCCTACATTATACTTGCCAGTCTGCAACACTAATCCCATTTGTTTTGCATTAGGAGCATATCCTTCCATGCTTTACAAATTTAAGTGTTTATCTAAAAGCCTCTTAAATGCAGTAATTGTTTCTCAGCACCCAGCACCAACAGCTAGTCATAGAATTCTTATCAGAAAAGCATGCCACCTTTACTACTGTCTTAACATCAAGCTAATTTTGAATCCAATTAACCAAGTTGCTTTGAATCCCATGTTTTGGTTTTCTTTTTCAGCCTACTGTGTAAACTTTGTCAAATGGACACCATCCAGTGCTGTGCCTGCAATTTCATTGGTTACCTCAAAAAAACTCAATTAAATTACTACAAATTCCTCACCTTGCAGATAGCATAAACTGTTAAGAACATCAAAATGGAAATTGTGATGCATATAAATAAGTTTGAAGGAATTGGAATAGGTGTGCTAATTTATAGAAACCTAGCGTTCAATCTTTTAAGGATTTTGAGTGTGAATAATATTCAAATGAAAGAGCAATACACAAGAAAAACAGCACATCAGGTAGCATTTATCTGTAAAGGAAACTGTTTACTGAAAATGGGGAAAAGGAAGCAGAAAGTGAAACTCATTGATGTTAATTGTAGAATACGAGATAAAAACATTGGCAGCAATTTAAATCCTAATGTGTGTCAGCTTTATTACAATAACACAAACCACATTTGATTAGTATTTAAACGTCATACTTTGAAAACCTGCTTTGAAACTTGTATTGCAATACTAGAATGTTAAATAGTACAGGATATGATAAATATTGTTATTGATTAGCAACATGCCAAACACAAACATACTATACATATCTACATTGACTGTTCCCATATATTTAGTTTACAGTATAAAGAAATAATGCACGTAAAATGGCATGCACTCCAAAACAAGTTTAATAGTTTTTCATAGTTGTCACAAAACCTATGTACACATACACACACATACAATGAAATAACCACAAAATAGCTTAGTTATCACATGTAATATAATAAAATGGAGTTTGTTTTTTTACATTTTTCCTAGTCAAAATGTTCTTTTCCAACACTGACAGTAATAGTTTTCTAAATAAACTACAGAATGCCAAAGGCATAATTCTCCACACCATTACAATACAAAAATGCAAATCTGCACATCTCATTTTTCATCATCTAGCCAAATCCTAAAGTTACGTACACCTTTCCATGTTTTCTTCAATCGAACCAAACAGTAACTCACTCAAGCAATACACACTTTAAATAATCTGGCTCCTAAAATCCAACATGGCTGAAATATAGCTGTAACTATGGAAGTCCACTGATTGAAACACTAGAACGGTGCATTTTTTAAAGCACATCAGAAAAGTTTAGTTCATTTTAAATAAATACGTGGAAAACACCATACGAAATCACACATAGCTCCTACTGAAAATCTAAAAGTAGCATTCATTCTGTGATATATAATTGTTTAAAGTTAAGCTTGATATGCAGGTCTAACATATTATTGTCACTATAAATTTCCCCCATGTTGAAACAGATTAAAGCAAGCATTCATGAATTTAGACATTAAAATTGATTAAATATCAATGCAAATCCACTACAGAGTAAAATCAGACTATTTGCAGTAATTTCTGGTTAACAGTGAGCAAGAAGTTAACAAGAAAGAATATCATGCAGAAAAATGTGAGGTTTTGCACTTAGCAAGGAAAAATGCAAAAGCAAGTTATTGGTTAGTGTGGAAGTAGTACAATAGAATTACATGTTGAAGTACACTAGGTGCACAGAAAGTTCACCAGGTTGAATACTGGGATGAAAAGTTTAATATATGAAGAGTGAATTAACAGATTAGGCCTATATGCATTAGATTTTAGATGAATTAAATATGATCTTACAGAGACAGGAGATTCTCAGAGGGGTTGAAAGGTGGATGTGCAGACACCATTTCCCCTCACCATTACCTAACATTAAGAGGCAGTTCAGAATGAGGGTGTCAATTTATGATGAAGTTAAAGAAGAATTTCTTCCCTCAGTCATAACTCTTTGGAATCAGAGAGCCGTTTGGCAGTCATTCAATGCATTCAAGGAAATGGTTGACACACATTTCTTGGTGATGTCATGTTAACAAGAGGTGAAACTGAATGAGGAAAATAATTGTAAAAGTTAAAGGCTGTTTTGATGTTACCATCAGTTCTATTATCAGCAGATTATGCCAATTTCTTTTTACATGTTCTTATTGGCACCAGGTACAAGTAGTGCCACGTTTCACAGAAAACAACCTTCATCCACAAATTCTAATCTACACTATTGTTAGAATAAAAGTGAAAGGACTGCACTCAAAAAGCACCTTTGTCAGAATAGGAGTTATGAGAAAATCACATTTCAAACGTGTCTTTAGCACATTTAGCACCTTAATTCCATGACTATATTTCCTATGACAACTACACATTATATTAGCACCATTTCAAATTCCTGAGCAGACCAAATAAATTAAATATGGTCCTTAAACAGACATGATTGTGTAACAGGTGGTTTCAAACAAGTTTGTTGTTCCTCCAGCATTTTGTGTGTTGCTTTTAAACCAAATTCTTTGTACTCCTGTAACAACTGTAATGCACTACAGATTAATTTGTATCAGTAATTATCAAAGTGCTAAAATGTCAAGTCCTCAATGTCTCAATGCTAATTGGTAAACTGTAATTGAGTGCAGTATTTAAGCAAGAAGTCTTTGGTATTTGAGTAATTTTCACTGGAGTTGAACTGATTGAAAAGAGATTTGCTAAGAGCTTGACAGGGTAAACAAGGAAACACTATCTTCACCGATTGGACAATGCAAGTTGAGTCCTTAATTTCGGATGGTTACTTCGAATTAACAGACTGAGGAGAAATTTGTTTAACAAAATAGTTTTGGAACACAAATGTTTTTCTGCAGGAAATGGCTTGGATTGCTTTCCATTGCAGGGGGAAATAGAAAGCTTTGTAGGAAAGGAAATACAAAGCTGTAGTAAGTTAACTGAATTAGTTCAAAACACTCTTGTGAAGAGCAAAAACAGAGCTAGTGAGTCAAACAGTTATTTTCAGTTTAAGCTTATGCTTTTTGAAGAGAGAGATTATATCCAAAGCCAACAAGTTCACACAGTATCAATATTTCCAGACTTCCTGGAAATTAATTGTATTACATATAGCATAAGGGCTAGAACCGAATCGTCCCATTCAGCTCCTTATATCCATATTTGGAGTTGTGGATTTTAATCAGTTGTACATGAATTTCAAAAATAGTTGTGTATTGTGTTGTGCAAAACAGAGATCATCCAAGTGTTATTTCATGTCTGCTGGAAATGAGGCACTTCTCTGAATATATTAGTTTTGGGAAATGTAAAATAATTACTTACAGAAAGAAAATTAATTTTAAAATGTAATACTTCCTTAAGGTCATGATAAAGAATAACTGTTCATTTTTTTTATGCACAGTGACAAATGTGGAAAAAATACTAAAGGTATACAATAAGAAAACTTTTTCTAATTCAGGTGAAAGTTTACAGCAAAGACTATTTGTGAAATTGCATCTGGAATGGAAGCTCTGAACTTTTAAGAATTCCTTTTAACCTGCAAGCTCAAAACCAAGGTGAATGAGATGAAAGTGAAAGCACAGACTGGGGCTCAGGGAAGAAAGGTGCAATAGGGGTTGGTGAATTGGAAGGCAGGAAATGGGAGAGAAATGAAAATGGGGCAAAATGGATTTCAAATATTTTTGGTGGGTGGAAAAAAAACACACCTGATACAAGAAATCAATACTGAAATGCATAATTTCAAAGAGCTGAACTCAAAATCCTTAGCTAAATATCAAAACTTTATTATCCAAGAGTTATTTTTTAAATCTTAATTCAACTGGTAAATTTAAGTATATTATTCCAAACTTATCTTTCATACTTCTATCGGTGAATGTTATTGTTCCACCCAGAAAACTAATTTGTTTTCAGGCCTCCACCACTACTCCAAAAATGTTGGAAGAATCCCATGAAGTCTCTGCTCCCTTGCTCCCTTCATCTGCCTGCACTCAACCTAACCTCTGAGGGGTAAAAAAAGATTTTAAACTCATCTGGTAACACCATTTTGTTCTGATAACATGACAAGTGGCAGCACTTACATCAAATTTGATTTCCTGGAAACAGTCCTGTTTGGATACAGAATTTGCCATTTTAGATCTTAAAGGGAAGGAACAGCTGCTGCAGAGGAGATTTAGCAGCCATACACAAATTAACCATTTGAAATATGCACAAGAACAAACAGTATTCAAAATAGCTTTTGGAATGTTGATCCTTAACTCAAAGTTGCAGAGAATACAGTTTGACTTTGAATGAGGTACGTTGTAAATTTATGAAAATGATGGAGTGCAGTGAAGAGAAAATATATTATCCAGTTCAACAGGAAAAATGAATGTTTTCTGTAAATGAGATTGGAAATGATGTTGAAAGGATTCAGGGACTTAATTCACTGAAGGATGGCAATGTACAGTAGGTGCAGCAGGCACTTTGCAGGAAGGCAAGTAAGTATTAGCCTTGATTTTAAAGGGATTTGAATACAAGAGTAAAGATTTCTTCTTGCAATAACATAGGGTGAGTCAATCTGAAATATTGTGCACAATTTTGGTCTTTTTGCAAATTAGAGGATATGTATGCTTTAGAGTAAGTGAAGCAAAGGTTCACTTAACCAGTTTCTGGGATGGCAGGTCTGCTATAGGAGGACAAGTTGAACAATCAGAACTAGGTTCTCTGGAGTTTAAACGAATGAGACAAGATCTCATTGAAATATGACATTCTTAGAGGGCTTGAATGGAAAGGAGGTGGAGAGGATATTTAGGGGATATTTCCTCTGCCTGAAGCTAGAATAAAACTCAAAATAATGGGTAGGCCATTTATAACTCAGAAAAATTTCTTGCCTGAAAAGGGTGGCAAATAATTGGAATTTTCTACCCCAGAAGGCCGAGGTGATTCAGTTATTGATTGCATTCAGAACTGTGCTGCAAAATTGAAGATTTTCTTTATATTATAGTTCTAATATACATACTCCTGTACTCAGTTGGCAGATGCCTTTGAAGCCACAATGAAAAACAGTTCTGATGACAGTACTTCCATTGACTCCAAGTGGTCACAACTCTGTGATGCCATCTATAGTTCAGGAGAAAAGGAAGTAAGGCCAAGAGAAAAGCCCTGCTGGCTTACCCTGCACCAGCTCATGCAATGCCCTTGGAGCTGCTAGAAACAAGGCATAACAAACTGTCCGACGTTGTGCTGGCTGAATTTGTGCAGCAAAATCCAATCAGCTGCCGACAGCGGAAATGCAAGAGGAATGTTTGACGGCATCAAGTCAGCAACTGGCCCTTCAGTCACCAAGACAGGCCCAGTGAAGTGGAAAAATGGAGTAATCATCACAGACCAGAGCAAGCAGTTTGAACATTGGGTAGAACACTACCTGGAGCTGTATGCAACCTGGAACGTGGAGACTGATGCTGCCCTGCAGACAGGGCCTGACATGTCAGCCATGGAAGAGTCTGATGCGTTGCCTTCTATGGAGGAGCTCAGCAAAGCCATCAACTGTCTTGCCAGTGGGAAATCTCCAGGAAAAGATGGAATTCCTCCAAAGTCTTGAAGAGTGGGAAGCCTGCCTTGTTGCATCATCTACACTTGCTTCTGTGTCTTTGCTGGGAGAAAGGCCATATCCCCGAAGACATGTGAGGTGCCAACATTATCACACTGTATAAAACCAAGAGCGACTGTGGTGATTGTAACTACTACTACGGCATCTCTCTTTAGTATTATGCTGGCAAGTGTTCACCCGCGTTGTCTTGGCACGGCTTCGGAGCCTTGCATCCAGAGTTCCAGTGTGAGTTCAGAATAGGCAGGTGTACAGTGGACATGACTTTCTTATTGTGCCAGCTGCTGGAGAAGTGTTGAGAGCAGCAGAAGCCACTGAACGCAGCCTTCATTGATATGACCAAGGTGTTCAACCTCGTCAGCAGAAACACTCTTCAAACCTGCTAAAGATCGGCTGCCCCCCCACCCCCCAAGACTGCGCAGCATCGTATCTTCCTTCCAGAAGGACATACACAGCACTGTCTGATTAAATGGAGCAACTTCTGATGCCTTTCTAGTGAACAGCAGAAAGAAATGAGGTGTGTCCTGGCACTGACCTTCTTTGGAATCCTCTTCTCCATGCTCCTTCACTATGCTTTTGCTGACTGCACTGAAAGCATCCAACTTAGCACAAGAGCTAAAGGCAAGATGTTCAACATTGCTCGCTTGCGCTCCAAGACCCAAGTTAGGACAGCCCTCATCCACGAGATGTTGTTTGCAGATGATGCAGCATTCTTGTCATACACTCAAGGCGGACTCCAACAACTTCGCCCATGCCTGAAAGGAGTTTGGGTTAACCACCAGTCTGAAGAAGACAAACGTCATGGCCCAGGGTGCAGAATCTTCCTCAAGCCATCACCATAGATGGTTGCTCTCTTGCTATAGTTCATTTCATCACCTACCTTGGGTCGACCATCACCAGTTCCCTGTCCCTCAAAGCAGAGGTGAACAGCAGGATTGCCAAAGCTGCAGCTGTCCATAGTCTGACTGAACAAGAAAGTGTGGAACAACAGACAGCTGACAAAGGTGACCAAGCTGCTTGCGTGCTCTGCACACTCCTCTACGCCAGTGAGGCTTGGACACCATGCATCAGCCAAAAGAACATGCCAAACTCATTCTGCCTACGCTGCCCCAGGTGTATCTTGCACATCTCCTGGTAGGTCAGAATCACCAACACAGACTGTCTGCAGCAGGCTGACTCATCCAGCATCCACTCACTACTCAGCCAGAGGCCTCAGGTGGTTGGGCCATTTATGTCAAATGGATGGACAAGGGACACAGTCCCAAGCATATGCTTTTTGGTGAGCTGAGTGAAGGTTACCGCCCACAAGGAAGACCACACCTCTGCTACAGTGATGTTTGCAAGTGTGACATGAAGCTGGCTGGCATTGACCTCAACACCTGGCAGGAAACAGCTCAAGTCTGGACAACATGGAGGGCTGCAGTCAAAAGCGGTGAACAATGTGCTGAGATAGCAAGGGCCAACATGCTCATCAACAAGAGAGTCAGAAGAAAAGGCAGAGCTGCATCATCTGGAGCACCTTCCTCCTTCACCTGCAGCCGCTGTGAGAGAGACTGTCACTCTAGAGTGGAGCTCTCTCTAGAACGTGCAAATAGCCCCAAGTCTACAACCCCAAGAAGCATCAGAAAAAGTGTCACACCATTGTCTCTAGATGTACGCATGCCGATGACCAATAAATATGCGTATATCTTTAGTTTTCATTATGAGACATTCAAAATGAGTATTTTTTGATATACGTCTCACTTAATATTTTGTATTTCAATTGCATTTGTAATAAACAATACATGAGAAAGAAACATTTTTAAGAAATAACTTATTACATTTATACAGAAAACCCCATGTACTGAAAAATAATTAAAGGCAGTAAGCAGCATGCAGGCAATTCCAATAAATCCCCAAGAGACCAATGCACTATAAATAGCCCTTAATTAATGTGGGGGAAATAATTTATAAGATTAAGAAATAAGCACTGACTTCTCATACACATTAAATAATGCAGCTGTTCCCTCTTCAGTTATAAAGGTCTGATTGGAAGTCTAATTCTTCTGTTCATGCAAGGACTTTTGTCTCGTTACACACTTTAACATGTCATGTATTTTTAATACCCAGAAGAACAATCACTTGTATGCCCACATTCTATTAGCATTTGCATTATTTGTATCTACCTCTAAAATGTGTAAGGTAGGCTGAATCATGAATACCCTTTAAAAACTTATCTGATAGAACATGCTGATTACCCACATAGTTTCTGACTCTATACAGTAAAAAAAAATTTCACGTTCAGGAAATGCAAAACTGATGTTGAGGTGACAGTATGAATGGATTTGGACTACGGGTGTCCCCGCTTTACGAATGTTCGCTTTACGCCACTTCGCTTTTACAAAAGATCTACATTTAGTAACCTGTTTTCGCATTACAAAGAGGATTTTCGCTTTTACAAAAATTTTTCCCATATAAATTAATGTTACTTCCCTTTATGTCATTTCAGCTTAAGAAAGGTTTCAAAGGAACGCTCTACCTTTGTAAAGTGGGGGGACACCTGTACACACAAAGTCAGTGTTCTATTTCAAAAATGTAATGGCTATCTAGATCAATTTTTAAAACCAGAAAAAGGTTCCATTGAATTATATTGCTTTGTCATTTGAAAATCAGTTAATAACATTAGGCTAGGTTCTTAAATGGATATGTGTACTATTCATCAAACAACTTTTAAATTAGTTCAGAAAAAACAAATTTCCCATGTGTTTGCCTAGTTAGACATCACAAGGCCAATAACAATTTAAAGCTAAGTTCCTATTCTAATTTTCTTCAGTGCTCTGTCAGATCTATTCAAAGTAATTTCCCAAAAAACTTAACTAGATGGAATTAGGTCAGTACAAAAATACCTGGTAAGTTGACAAAATATAAGGCAGAGCATAATCATTTTAAAAAAAGCAAAATTTAAACACTCAAGTCAAATATATTTGTTCCTTTTTTAAAAAAAACCAGTTTGAATTTTGCACTCAGTTTGACTGACTGAATTAATTTGTTTCTGGCCAAATTACTTCACAACAATTCTGTTCAGCTTTACAAAATA
The DNA here is from genome assembly GCF_030144855.1 of Hypanus sabinus. Lineage (NCBI taxonomy): Eukaryota > Metazoa > Chordata > Chondrichthyes > Myliobatiformes > Dasyatidae > Hypanus > Hypanus sabinus. Next base: position 41,047,917 of record NC_082715.1, on the reverse strand, counting down.
CACTATATTGAAAAATAAATAACATGGGATTTTTGTAAAGCACATAATCCCTTGGAGGGCATGAAGTCATCTGAGGTTTGTGGCTAAATTACAAACTTGTACCATAAGAAGTAAGTATCTTAAATGTTGTTCAAAAATTAAAATGACCTTTTGATCTGAAAACCTTAGCAACTCACAGTATTGATAACACCTTAGTCAACTGCCACAGTCAGAAGTCAGAACTTGTGGGGATGGCAGTGGGATTAAAAAGAAACACATTTCAATTATTACAAGTTTTACCAATTATTTTCAGATTTTGTAATGGCTTTCAGCAATGTATAACTAACCATAAATAATTTTCAAACAAGTTTTATGGTACAAATGATAATTACTTTCCCCAATTTTACCTTGCTTCAACAATTTTCCATTAATTGACTGATTTACTTAGCAGTCTGGCTACTATGCAACATCCTGGAAAGAGGAGAATAATCTGAACTCAAAACATACCTGAAACACAAGCTTAGCTCACTTGAAGATAAATATAACAGATTGCCTTAAAATTAAATAAAACTGAGTTTAAATTCATAATACTGTTTGTAATATAATTTCTTTGCAGATCCTTTTATCAACTCTACAGTGTACAGTCTTTGAAATATAATAGGGAAATGGACTGAAAAGGAGAAAATATCAAGCAAAAAAACACTATAAATACCTACTAACTGCCATATCTATTTTAATTTAGGGAACCATCTTCATAAACTATATTTATGAAATTATTTTAAAATATGCTCCTTTTATAAGTTCAAGGTATTGCTAATAAATATCTATTTTCCATTAAAATAAATGATCACATTAATTAATGCAGCCCACTTAGACTGCACTTTTAATACTGAGGCCAACAATGCACATATCCTACAAATCTACATAGTTTAATTATGACAGATTACATTATTTAATAAATGTTTATAGTTGTAGGAAGACCCTTAAGAAAAACAACTTTGGATAAAAGATTTTCACAATTCTTGAAACAAATTACTATCATGTTATAGACAATCATATTGTGTAATTTCCAAAACATTATTAATAGTTGCATGACCTTGTATGATACTGGGGTTGTGGAATGACGGGAGAAATTTAGTTTCATGATGTCACATGCTCAATGTAAATAAATGCTAACTACACCCAAAGAAAATCAAAGACTGACCCATCATTATTTCAAGAATTTGTGTACAGTGCAATCACTTGTGTGCATCAGTGCACATTCTATGTAATAATGAATTTCAGGTTTTCACCAAGTAAAGATATTCCTTCCAGAATTCTTGCTGTATTATTCTTTCACTATAGGAAAAACACAAATCCTTTACATTAAGTAACAAAATCCTCAAAGAATATCAACCTAATTCTAGAAAAAAGAAAAAATCTACAATAAAATTCTTAAAACTATACTATCCATTCCAAATAATTCTAGTGACAATCATACAATATATTATACATAATAAACAACTAACAATTTACTGTAACAATTTCAAATTGTCTTCTTCAGTTTTTCAGAATCTATATATGTAAAAGCAATTATCAGTTTACAAAGTGACAATTTCATATTGAGAGCAGCATAAAACATTGGTATTAAAAACAATCCTTGTATGCACCAACTGAAGTTATACTACAAATTATGTGTAAATATTAATACATTTTAAAGGATTCAAAGATTTTTGAAGGTAAAGAATTAAGGAAAAGTTACAGTACATGTAGACAGATCATATAATGCACACTACAATTCACTTGTGCAGAGTTTATTATGGCAGAATTATGGGCTTTTTGTGCACAGCAGCAGAGCCTAACATAGGGTCAATAGTAATGGATTTGTGAATTGTGTTGTTCGCCACTTTTCAGGTCTGACCAAATTCCTGCTGTGTTGATCTAATATCCTCCCACATCTTGCAAAAGTCTTAAAAGAACCAAGAAGCTGCATGTTCATTCTTTTGATATCAATACTGTGTTGCTGAGGCTGTTGTGGTTATCTCCAGTGTGGGGTGAGCTTATTCATTCATACTCTTGTGTTTTCAGTTGAAGGTTTCAGTTGTGAACATGCTACTCTTTTACCAAATGCCATTAGAATGACCACCAGGTGGAGCCAGAACTCTGGAGACAGGGCGCTTTGGCACATGATCATCAACTTGGGATCCTGCAAAGAACATAGCAGTTATGTATATACAATGCATTTTGCTAATAACACGCAAAAAGGTAAATATTAACACATTTTCCACAAAATACTAATACAGTAATATAGCAATATAATATTGAATCATATGAAAGTAAAATGCTCCCATTATCCAGAGTCACTCCACAGATGGAACAGTAAGAAAGCTGGTCGAAGAAAATGACAATGTAGTGAATCTTCAATAATTATATTGACCAAAATAATAAACAAAATAACTAATGTGATCAAGTAGAAGCAATACAATTACTCCAGAAAATGTCAGAATATGATCTATCAAAATTTGAATAAAACAGAAAATGCTCTAAATATCCTTCAGAACAGGCAGCATTTGTGGAGAGAGAAACAGTAAATGCTTCACAATGACAACTTTTATCAATCAGCCCTGATCTCTGCCAATCCCACTCCCTGTTATGAAATACAAGCAATGATGCTGCCTGATAAAGAAATCATTTCTATTGCTTCTGATTTTTCACCATGTTAAATAATATTATAAATGAGAAACACTTTAAGAAGTTTGAAGTTAATAACTCATCTCCTTCTACGTTAGGCCACAAACTTATCAATTACCCCTGATGTGGACACTTCCTGAAGGTCCAAGATCCGTATGCTCCACGACTGCAGGGCTAAGTGTGTAAATGTAGGAGGGGACTATGTTGAAAAATAAATGTGCTAGGTTTTCTAAAATTGATTCCTTCTATCTTAGGCCACAAACATATCAACCACCACTCAATTAATAAATGTAACTTAATTACAGATAAAATCCAGAAAGGTGTTAAGAATCTCTAAGATATGATAAATTCTTACCTGACAAGCTGAAGCTGGATTCATGCAAATCCCTCACTCCACTGTGGCGTGTTGTGACACGAGACTGATGTTCTGAATGAGGTGGCATCTCCTTCTTTGCATTAAGTACTACTGCCACATCACCTGCATATGGGGCACGATCCACAGGCTTTGCAGTCAGACTCTAAGATAATTATAGGAGTACCTTAAATATATATTTCTATAATAGTGTAATATAATATAATATACTGTACAGTAACAATGTACATATATAGAATATATGGAGCAACATGTGGTCTTAATAATTAAAACATTTTGTTTGCTTCCACAATTGTACCCTCGTCTGACTCTAATTGCTTCTTAACAAGTGGTTCAGAGAACTTCCCTGTCTCTTGTCACATTACATACTTGTTTGATGCTCAGTATTAAACATAATTAGCTTCACATTTCTAATTCATGACTTTAACCTTCAAAGAGATCTAACAAGGGCAGGATGCAGAGCTTCTCTTCTGAAGGGGTCACTCAGTCTGCAGATGCACCATTATATGACCCATGCTTCCCACCCAGTTGAAGTACTTAGACTTTGGTGAGTCCAGATTTGATTTTCACAAGTGATAAGAATATCACACACTGAGCATCAGTAAATAGCACCAGAAATCCTATGTTTGAAGGTGCAGAACAAGGCAGTTCAGCTCCTGCAGCTGGTGTACATCACGAGCCACTAGAAAACAGTATCCTTCAGGAGAAGCAGAAGAAAAATGCACTCTAACTGCATTGCAAATGCTTGTAGAGAGAGATTGAATGTGTTTGCTGCATCCGTGAATATCATGATATTGCAATGACTGAGTATCTAACAGCAATCAGACAACTGCATGCAGGTCCTTCAATAAGAATGTGCAATTTAAATTGCTCAGCACTGAGCTGCATATCATTGTGATATATGTCTCAGTTGCTCATAATCTGCAGGCAAGTGTTGGGGGCGCCTGTGAAGGATGAAACTGTTCCTTTTTCTTATATTACCCTCTTTGCCCATGCCTTCGTCTCACCAGCAGGACCCTTTCAAACCAAGTAGCAACATGTAGCCTCACATCCTGGATTTCAGGCCAGTTAATTGCTGAATATTGTGATTCTTGCTGTAATGAAAGCATTTCTTTGCAATTATGTGGTACACCCCTCTATTTTTGTCTGCCGATGGAGCGCAGATATATGCCCACTATTGCACAGAGCATAGAAACCCAAAAACTGAAGTCTAACTTCAGGGTGCTGATAATAACTTAATCACATTTCTCATAGACCATACCTCTTCATTTATCCTGCTTTTTGACCTATTTTAAGGTGACATCCCTTTTCTCCAATCAGGTAGATGTACATTTGCTCAGAGATATTAAAAGAGGGCAAACAGAGGATGTAGGATCTTGGCATCTGGTGAGGATTGATGCACAAAAGGAGAAAGATCCCTATTGTGGTTAAAGGCCAGCAGCTGCAATAGAAAGGTGTGGAAGTCCTTCTGGCGTATGAATAGTCCAGCTGTGTTAAAGGGAAGGGATGGCTTGGTGTACTTGCAGAGCCAGTAAGACCTCAAAAATAGGATGCCCCACGTTTTTGACTGGTCTCTTCTGGAGTAAGGTTCATGTAAACAAAATGCCAGTCATCTGCCTGTGTATTTGTCCATGGCTTATAGATTCACGGCAAAGTCAATAAATAATGTCCAGATAAATAAGTTGAAAACAGCAGTCATGTTGACAGCCATCAGGAGAATGAGATCACAAAGTCCTGCAGACAGAAGACTGAAATTATCTTTCATTGCTTGATGTGATACTTTGAGCTTCAGGCACCAGAGTTCAGTTACAATATAATACAGAAACTCAGCTTTGTTACTGAAAACAATAAGTGGTTATGACATCCTGCGAGTTGTACCCTCTATTCTCATTCCTTTAAGCATCATTGTATAAGCAACATCCCACCAAGTAACTTTGAAGAACTGCAAAATATAATGGACTAGTAAAGTTTTAAAAGTGAACAGCAAAGTTCACTCTTAGCTGAAATATACCAAAAGTCAAGAGGAAGTTTCTCAAATGACTCCAAATTCAATTTTTCATAAAACTTTTTGTGACACTCAGTACTTACTACCAGATTTGCCTGACACACAAAATGCTGGTGGAACGCAGCAGGCCAGGCAGCATCTATAGGAAGAAGCACTGTTGATGTTTCGGGCCGAGACCCTTCGTCAGGAGGGTCATAGTCACCTATCTATAGGAATGATGTAAATAAGGTTGCTTGAATTTCCAGCATCTGCAGATTTCCTCGTGTTCACTAGATCTGCCTACTATTTTCCCATCTCCATTCTACACTGATGGCACTGAGAAGCTTCAAGGTTGGAAAACTAGTACACGTGAGAGCTGAAGTCCTAAAGTAATAGAATAACAAGAGAATGCTAAAAGCTCATTTGAACATTTTGTAGCAACAATCCAGTTTATTATGCATTCCTACCCTTTCCTCATACAGTACAGTGCAAAGGTCTTCTGCACATACATACAGCTAGGGTGCCTAAGACTTTTACACAGTAGTGTATTTGTTAACATGGAGTAGAAAGCAAGTTTACAAATCTGGCAGGAGCAAAGGATGCTGGGAATGGTGCAAATGGAGTGCTGTATGAGGAGTGCGGTGGTAGGTGCAGGCACACCCAGCCCTGAGACACTAGACAAGGTCATCTGATTTCAAACTATGGCTTTACTTGTCATTACAGTGTTTCTCTGGTGCTTCCCACTCCCTGTCCACAATAGAGACCCATATCAGAATCAGGTTATCATCACTCACAAATGCCATGAAGTTTGATCTTTTTTTGCTGCTGCAGTACAATGCAGTATTTAAAATAACTACAGTACTGTGCAAAAGTAGGCACCCTAGCGATATATTTATATATATGTCTAAAACTTTTGCACAGTACTGTACTTTTAGAATTATTTCCATTTCCTTTCTGGTATCTATCCAAGTTGCTTCTCAGTTTAACAATTAAATCTACCTTAATGATTGCCAGTGCCAATACATTCCAGACTCTAAACTTTGCTCTTCGTTTTCCTTTTCCAACTTGAGATTCTCTAGTCTACCCACATAACGAAAGTTCTTCAACCCTGGAATCATTTTGGTGAATCTCCTCTGGACCTTTTCCAAATGTTTTATATTTTCCTTAAGAAAAGGCACTATTCCAGCAGTGGGTGAATCATTGTTCTGCGAATTAGTTTCTCTTGTAATCCATTTACAAAGCTCAGATATCTCTATTCTGATGATCTTTTTTAGAATTCTGACCTCCAGTTTATCTTGCATTTTCTCTTTCTTCCCAGTGTCACATTTCAAATCTCTCAGCATTAAATGAAGTTTTACAAGATGTTGGTGAGGCCTAATTTGGAGTATTGTGTGCAGCTTTAGTCACCTACCATAGAACACTACGGCACAGTACAGGCCCTTCAGCCCTCCATGTTGTGCTGATCCATATAATCCTTAAAAAAATACTAAACTCACACTACCCCGTAACCCTCTATTTTTTCTTTCATCCATGTGCAAGACCACGAGGCTCTTAAATACCCCTAATGTTTTAGCCTCCACCACCATCCCTGGCAAGTCATTCCAGGCATTCACAACCCTCTGTGTAAAAAAACTTACCCCTCATGTCTCCCCTAAACTTCCCTCCCTTAATTTTGTACTTATGCCCTCTGGTGTTTGCTATTGGTGCCCTGGGAAACAGGTACTGACTATCCACCCTATCTATGCCTCTCATAATCTTGTAGACCTCTATCAAGTCCCCTCTCATTCTTCTATGCTCCAAAGAGAAAAGTCCCAGCTCTGCTAACCTTGCTTCATACGACTTGTTCTCCAAACCAGGCAACATCCTGGTAAATCTCCTCTGCACCCTCTCCATAGCTTCCACATCCTTCCTATAATGAGGTGACCAGAATTAAACACAATACTCTTAAGTGCGGTCTCATGAGAGATTTGTAGAGTTGCAACATGACCTCTCTACTCTTGAACTCAATCCCCGTTTATGAAACCTAGCATTTCACAGGCCTTCTTAATTACCCTATCAACCTGCGCAGCGACCTTGAGGGATGTATGGATTTGAACCCCAAGGTCCCTTTGTTCATCCACATTCTTAAGTAACTGACCATTAATGCTGTACTCAGTCTTCTGGTTTGTCCTTCCAAAATGCATCACCTCACACTTGTCCGGATTGAACTCCATCTGCCATTTTTCTGCCCAACTCTGCAGCCTGTCTATATCCTCTTGTAACCTTCGACAACCTACAGCTCCACCCACAACTCCAATCTTCGTGTCATCCGCAAACTTATTCACCCATCCTTCCACCTCTACATTCAGGTCGTTTATAAAAATCACAAATAGCAGGAGTCCCAGAACAGATCCCTGCAGCATTCCACTAGTCACCGACCTCCAGGCAGAATACTTTCCTTCCACAACTACCCTCTGCTTTCTTCCTTTAAGCCAATTTTTTATCCAAACAGCCAAGGTTCCACTTATCCCATGCCCCATGACTTTCTGGATGAGCCTCTCGTGAGGGACCTTGTCAAATGCCTTGCTAAAGTCCATGTAGACCACATCCACTGCCCTACCCCCCTCATCAATTTCTTTCACTACTTCTTCAAAAAACTCAATCAGGCTTGTGAGGCACGATCTTCCCTTCACAAAGCCATGTTGACTATCCATGAGTAGACTGTACGTCTCCACCACAGGAATGATGTAAATAAGGTTAAAAGAGTTATAAGGATGTTGCCGGGTCTGGAGGACCCAAGTTATATGGAAAGATTGAATAGGTTAGGACTTTATTCCTGGAACATAGAAGCTTGAGAGGAAATTTGGCATAGGTATACAAAATTATGATGGTCATAAATAGGGTAAATGCAAGCAGGCTTTTTCCACGGAGTTTGGGTTGGACTATAACTAGAAAAGTTTAAGGGGAACATGAGAGAAAACTTTTCCACTCAGAGGGTTGTACGACAGTGGAATGAGTTGCCAGTGCAAGTGGCACGTGCAAGCTCAATTTCAATGTTTAAAAAAAGTTTGGGTAGGTACATAGATGATAGGGGTATGGAGGGCTATAGTCCCAGTGCAGGTTGATATGAGTAAGTAGTTTAAACAGCTCCACATGGACTAGATGGGCTGAAAAGCATGTTTCTGTGCTGTACTTTTCTACAACTCTATGGCTCTAAATCTGTTTGCTACCTATTCACCCATTCCGAAAATGGCCTGTCTCCTTAAAGTCTGTCAATTATTAAAAATTATATCAAGTTAATTGTGCATAATTTACTTTTAACAGGTTCATGCTGACTTCTTCTAATCAAACCACATTTGTTGAAGTAACTTCTACTTCTGTTTCTTCCCCATCACCAAGATTAATCTGACTGGTCTACAGTTGCCAGGTTTGTTCTTATACTTTCTTGAGTAAGTGTATAATGTTTGCATTCCTAATTCCCAATGATCACTTGTGAATCTGCAGTTATTTGGAAAATTAGAAGAGGACTGCAATTTCCTTTCTTACTTTTCTCAAGAATGCAAATAGACCATGTGACTTGTATTTCTAATTCTTATTGTTTATTCATTTTAGCCCATCCAGAATCTCAATTAAATCTCCAGCATCACATTCTCCCTTGAAGATTAATTACATGTCAATTATATCCACCATACCCTTTGTTGCCAGTGGTAAATTTCCATTTTGTTCACGACTACTCCTAGGCTAGAAGAATAATCTTGAATTTCCATTCATGTTTGGGAAAAGTTTATTTTCCACTAATGTTATGAATTTGACTTTCTTTTTACTTCCCACCTTGCGATCAGTGTGCATCTCAATTGTTTCTTCCTTACCACCAGAGAGTTGATACATTTTTTTTTGGTCTTTCAGGGAGGGCTGGCTTTTAACTTCTGTACCCTAACCCTTCATTGTAATGTGCCTAGCTGAAGCAACTCTACTTTAAAGGCCTTTGACTATACAATTTCAGCTTTGCTTACCATGTCCTGATCTCAAATTTTGATGATCCAGGTCTGTCCCCATCCTATTGAAATCATCTTTTCTTCAATTATTTACACCTTGGAGTGGTCCATATTCTTTTATACAGCTAGTTTGAACCTCATGATACTGTAATCACTGTTTCCTAGACACTCTCCCACTGATAATGCTCCATTTGACCTAGTTCATTTCTCATAATCAAATCCAGCATTGCTACTTCAATAGATAAGAAAAATGTATTCAATTCTCCTAAACACATTTCAATAACAATTCTAGTTGCCAGTTTTGTTGTTGCTAATCCAATCTTCATCTGTTTGCGAAATCTCCAAGGATTTCCATATTTCCGTGACTTCCCTGTAAATTTGCTGCATGTTGCCAGTGATATAATAGTTTCAGTAATATAATGTCATGATACAGCTATTGTTTAATTCTAAATGAGTAGATTTGTGCAAATACCTTACTTAAGAACAATAAACACCAAAATTGCTACTCTTCCCAAAGAGAGTTCTTACAAATCCCTGTGTTCAGATGAATAACAGGTCAGATTAATATGGGATTTCTGATACATCCACAATCAAAACAGATGATTAAAATCTCTACCTTTTCACATCTTCATCGGACACAAGAAAAAGAAAAAAAGTATTAAAAACTCAAAAGGATGAGAAGCACACTGAATTGTTTCCTTGTATTAAAAATAAAAGATCAAACATTTTGAGAATGAATAATTTGAATTAAGTGTTGACCTTCTAGAAATAGTGAGCATATCCAACATGTCCATCTATTCTAATGTTCTTACACTGCACTATTTTTCAAAAACAATTATTAGCTATTTTCGATTTTAATATTAAATTAACAAAATGACTGGAGATGTATTTATATATCCACAAGGTTCTTAGGACATGAAATGACTTGCAAGAAACAATTTGTACAATCAATGAAAAATTAGTGCATAAGTATCTGAAAAATTATCTTTTCAAAAGGTTTTACAGAGAGTCTACAAGACCAAGTGAAAGCATAACCAGATGTAGCATAGTTGCTGCATTCGATGATTTATAACTACGCTATTAAATTTTATGACTTGACATTTACTAAATCTTAATTTTACCAGTGATCTTCAACCACTTTGTAGCCTGCAACTGATTGGGTTCTTGTTGCAGTTTCAGTGTGCCAGCGAATTGATCTCTATTTACCCACGACTTTTCATGTAACCCAACTCTCTTGAATGAGAAGCAAGACCTTGGGCCCACAACTCTCCATTATGTATAGTCCTCTAAGCCTAACAGCTACATCTCAAACAAGAGATACAAATTTCAGAAAATTGGTGATGCAACTTATTCCAGCAGGACTGATTCATTACTACTTAGTTATTTAAGTCCTATTGCAAGGAACCTGTCTATACTTCTTCCTGTCCCAGTAAAGCAGCCAGCATAATCAAAGATAGCACCCACCCGAAACATTTTCTTTTCTGCCCTCCTGCACCAGACACAAGATGCAAAAGCTTAAAATCATATCCTAACAGGCTCAAGGACAGCTTCTAACCTGCTGTTCTAAAGCTATTTATTGATTTCCTAGAATGACTTGATGGAACTGACCTCACAATCTCCCTCATTACGGTCTTATTTATCTTCCTCATTATTGTTTACCTGTACTTCACTTACTCTGGAGCTGTTATTCTTCATTCCATTATTTTACCTTGTTTACCTCAATGCACTGTGACTTGATCTGTTTGAAAAGTATGCAAGACAAGCTCTTCATTGCATCTCAGTATAAGTAACAATAATAACCCAATTTCAATTTGAAGGCTATCACAATCAACATTTAGTGTCATTAGGCACCTAATCAAAACAAAAATATTAGAAGACAATTCTATTTTTGCTTCCTTCAAATATCTGGTCATGATCTCAAAGGATTCAATAAAAAATGTTTGACTTTTTCCACTTAAGTGGAGCAATACATAAATTATAATCAATTCTACCTTTTCCCTTTGGATCAGTTTTTTGTACACAAAATCTGAAAAAGGTCGAAGTGGACAGAACTTCCCAGTTCCCTCAGCACATGTAAAGATCCCATCTTCATAGACAACTCGACCACGGCTGATTGTCACCAGAGGAACACCATGGCATCGCATATTCTCATAAAGGTTCACATCACCACCCTGTACTTGCGTACTCACAGAGATCGTTCTGAAACAATCAATCAACTATTAATACAAAAGCAAAGGAAAGCTTGGGAAAGATTATAACTTAGAACAACTTATTTGTTTATCTGTATTCTGTAAGACAAAATATGATATACACCCCTTTAATTTAATAGCCCCATTAAAAATTCTGCTTTATACCTCTTATCTAATGAATAAAGTTAAAGCAAAGAAGGAGAATGCCATATCGCAGAATTAGTATGGTCTGGTTTAATTGAAAGATACTGGCTTAAAATATAGGCCAGCACATCAATGCAAAACAGAAGAATTGTTGACAACTGTCATACTCAGATAAAGTGTCAAACCATAATACTGCCCACATGTGCACAACAAAAATAAAAGATTATTTATGGTTAGATTTGAAGAACCCAGAAGTCCATTCACTGGCCAACACAAGTAATAACGTACCACTCCCAGGGAAAATGTGCAAATAAGTATTACAAGTGCATTTGGCTGCCTTTGATGTAGCTTGACATGTATCAAGAACATACACTGACGTTCTGATATTGTTATATCCTTTGATGCTCCTATGCACTTTAGTGAGAAACAGACCTTCTCAGACTTATTTCTGATGTGTGGAGGTGGGATTGAGAGAAACTTTGCTTATATTAACCAATCTGATTATTTTTATTCATGGAATAAAGATACCATTTTCAAAACCAGCATTTATTGCATCGTCTTAAATGCCCTTAAGGTGATGGGATTCTCGAAGTTTTGTCTTCTGTTTAAAGAAGATACAACCACAAAGTCAGGGTGTTCTTGCCAGTTTGAAGAAGGTACAGCTATGCACTTCAAGTTAAGTTGCTGTATGACTTGCTACAAAACTGTTAATCTAGTCCTTCACAATGAAAGAGGATGGTAAATAGCTACACAACATCTATCAGATTATGTAAAATCACAGGTACAGAGTTCTGCTTGTGAAGAGAGTAGAAGCATTAGGTGCCAATAAAATTTACTGATGATGGGCTTCTTTAGTACTGTCAGAGTAGAACACTGCTGTTTGTTGAGAGTATCCCATCACACATTCAATTTGTGCCTTGTAAATAAAAGAATATTTCTTGGGAATCAGGTGTTGAGTAAAAACTTCTGATCTAGTTGAGTTTCAAAGTTCACAGGGCAGAAGCAGGTTCCCAATTTGCACACAAATATAAAGTACCTCCACCAAGCAATATGCTAGAAAGTATGGTACTGGTTACAAATTCAGAGGAAAGAATATATATATACACTTTTTAAAGTTTTACTTTTTTAAGAAACAGAACAAATTACAGTAAGTTCCAGGGCTTTAGATTATAGTAACAATTGTCAGTGTGTTATACTTAATCTTATAGTGTTTCAAATCAATTAGAAAATATGAAAATTAAATTTCTTGAAAATCTGAACTTCAGCTATTGGCATGTACGAATATTATACCTAAACATCTATCCCAAAAATTTCTACCCCTAAATTAGTTGTTATTGTCCAAACAAAGACTTGCATTTGGAATTAATAGTATAACAGAATAGAATTGTTTTCACCAACAGTCAACACATTCTAGTTTATGACCTTTCCTGAGCACGAGAGGCAGGTAATCTCTACTGTACAAAAATTTTGATCAAATAAAAAAAAATCAAAACTCATGGTACTAGAAACATACCTTGTAGCTTCTGGATCCCACACAACAATATCAGCATCAGCTCCTGGAACTATTCTTCCTTTCTTGGGATACAAATTGAAAATTTTTGCAGCATTGGAACTAGTCACAGCAACAAAGCAGTTTTCATCCATTTTGCCACCAACCTGAAAATATCAAATAGTACCAATAGTTGTTTGCAAAACAAGTTTTTCTTCATATTTCAATTAAATTTGCTTTGCTCTCTTATATCTCTCTATAATTTATGAAATAATCAGAAGCATACAAGCTTTTACTAATATTCTTAACAGATTAATAAAATGAAAATAGAGTCAATGCAGTTTTTCCAACTCTGGAAGTATGCAGCCATGGTGTTGATGAAGAGCAGAGAGAGAACACAGAACCACAAAGCCAATTTTCAAAAGGATAGAAACAAATATTGATTCCAAGAAAAAGAACAAAATATTGCTTGCTCCTATTTCACAGCTCGCCCTGTAAGAATATTGGGTGAAGAGTAGGAGAAGCTCTAAAAGTAACTAACCCAATTTTCTGTTTAAGAAATATTTAAATGAGAAAGGAAGAACCAGCAATGAGATGGCTCCTAGTACCTGATTTTATAAGGCTTTGCAGAATACAAGTATTAATTGATGAGATGCTCTGATCATACATGAAATTTCTGAGAAAATAATCAATAAAGATTGGAAGAGGACCTAATATTCCAAACAAACAGTTACTGTTGTAGCAATCCAAGAGCTATTAAACTGGAAATACCACCACAGTTCAAAAGGTGAAGTAGTATGGATATACAGGTATGCTGATGTCCAAGAAACCATTCAAAGCAATGAAATTCAATCATAATACGTACATCATAAAGAAATTGTATAGCAACCACTAAACTCAGACTTCATCCAACTTGTAAAAGGAGACAAGAAGCTGATGACAATAGCTGCAGAATGGTTGGATCTAATCTTCCTTTGTAAGATCTTAAGTGCCACCACTTGGCAAATCAGTTGCCACAAAGACTCTCATAATAGGTGTGCTCACTTCTAATTCTCTTGTTCACACTCAATTTCACTTATTTGAATTGTTCAAACTTCTTTTTTCTCTCCACATCAAGGGCAATGTTATATTTTTCATTTGAGATACTAAATTAAAAACAATTGGAAAATTCTCAGTATGAAGCTAACATATTTTACCATTTCATGTGATACTTAGTGTCACAACCTCAGCTAATGGCATTCCAGAAGTAGTCAGGGATTGCTTAGATTAGAGCAGCAAATTTCATAACATATGCTGGTGATATCAAACTTGATCCTCATTCTGATTCTGTACTTTGTTGGATACTAAGCAAAAATAATCTACAGCCAGATCTGGAGAGAGGTGTAGCATGTGGGCTGGACAACTCTCATCAGCAAATTACAGACGAGGGCAGCATATTAGATAATGAACATGCAAATATAATCTTTCAGGCACTCTGTGAAGTCTGAACTTGCAAATATATACTTTAAGAACAGAGGCCCTTTACAAAAAAGCTTCATATTTCAATTCAGAAGCCACACTGTGCAGCATGATTTCACAACAGCAACATATGACTTCTGCATGTAATTGCAGATGTCCTCCATCTGAGCTCAGACTGTCTGACATGGTAATTCTGGATTGTACTGCGGATAGGTACTATCGTAACCAGAATGGCTGATGCCCTTGGAGGTTGGTGATGGCCCTGTGCAGTATAATTCTGTTTAATAATTTCATTATAGCTGTGTTAATGTGACATCCACTGATGCTATTGATCACCCATTTAGCCTGGGTTGCAAGGTACAGGTAGTCCCCGAGTTACGAACGTCTGACTTACGGACAACTCGTAATTATGAACCGAGGAAGGAGAACGCCGTCCGCCATTTTAAGTTGTTGCTGTTGACCCTGTTGAGTGTGTAACTTTGTATTTGGCTTAAAATTTTCTTAGCAAGATTCACCCTGACCCTTTTCCGGTTGGCTGGTGGCGCAGTGAGGTCAGTGCCGAGCTTGAGACAGACCGCTCCTGAGCGCGCTGGATTGATGTCGATCCAGTGACTCCTGTACAATCTGTGCTGGGTTGATGTTGAGCTCACAACTCAACCTCGTAAAAAAAAAACATTGCCACCTCCAGTTTAAATTCCCATGTGGAATATTGTGGAGGTTCAAATACCCAAACCCAGCACAGCCCCCACTTGTCCCATTTAACCTGTGTCAAAGCGGTGGAGTTTAGGACCCAGGGAATTCAGTGCAGTGGTCCTTAGGAGCCAGCGAAGGTCGGGACCCACTGCCCACAGTGTTTCTGTTCCGTTGATGGGAAGCGATCGCGATTGAAAATAAAGTGGAAACAATAAAGCGTTTGGAAAGAGGTGAAACGCATTCCGTCACTGGAAAAGCATTAGGCTACAGTCAGTCAACAATCAGAACAATTTTAAAGGATAAAAAATACAGTGAGAATAATGGAACATGTGAAAGGCCCTGCCCCGATGAAAGCTACAATTATTACTAAGCAACGCAGTGGTTTAATTATTGGAATACATACGTTTCTTAAGTGCGTAGGCATAGAGAGGTAAAATATATACTATATACTAAGACAAACGTTTGACTAACTGATGCTAAATAATACTGGATGTACTTGTTCCGACTTACGTACAAATCCGACTTAAAGACGGACTCAGGAACGGAACTCGTCCGTAACCTGGGGACTGCCTGTATAATGAGTCATAGATAACCACAACACAGAAACTGGCCCCTCAGTCCAGCTAATCCAATGCAGAAATGTAGCCCTCCATGCCCCTATCCAAACTTCTCTTAAACATTGTAATCAAAATCTCAACCATCATTTGCATTGGCAGCTCGTTCCACACTCTCACCACCCTCTCTGTGTGAAGAAATTTCCCCTCATGTTCCCCTTAAAATTTTCACCTTTAACCATGATCTCTAGTTGCAGTCCCACATAGGTGCTCGGTGCAGCAGTCTCTCAATCTACACAGGGTCTCACCGATATGCAAGAGGTCACACTAGGTGCACTGGATACAGTAGATGACCCTAACAGACTCACAGGTGAAGTGTCATCTCACCTAGAAGGAGTGTTTGGGAACCTGAATGGAAGGGAGGGAGGATGTGTAGGGACAGGTAGCAGCTGGTTTGGCCTCCTGTATGAGTCCTGATGTAGATCGGGAGACAGCTTCATTGAGCATGGAAAATGTGGGATCTCCCAGTGGCCACCCATTATAATTCCACTTCCCATTTCCATTCCAACATGTCAGTCCATTACCTCCTCTCAGGTTGGAGAAGCAACACCTTATATTCCAGAAGGGTAGCCTCTAACCTGATGGCATGAACAACGATATCTCGAACTTCTGGTAATGCCTGCTTCCTCCCCTCCCCCCACCATTTTCCATTCCCATCTTTCACCTTATCTCCTTACCTAGCCATCACCTCCATTTAGTACTCCTCTCCTTTTCATTCTACCATGGCTTTCTGTCCTCTCCTATCAGATTCCCCCTTCTCCAACCCTGTATCTCTCTCACTAATCAACTTCCCAGCTCTTTATTTCATCCCTTCTGGCTTCACCTATCACATTGTGTTTCTTTCTCCCCTCCCCCCACCTTCTTACTCTGACTCCTCACCTTTTTTCTCCAGTCCTGATGAAGGGTAGCTGCCAAAACACTGACTGTACTCTTTTCATAGCTGCTGTCTGGCCTGCTGTGTTCCTCCAGCATTTTGTGCATGTTGCTCAGTGGTAAAAACCTGCTGGCATTTACCTTATCTATACCCCTCATAATTTTTTATATCTCTATCAAATGTCCCCTCAATCTTCTATGTTCTAGGGAATAATGTTCTAAACCTATTCAACCTTTCCTATAACCCAGGTCCTCCAGCCCCAGCATCATTCTTGCAAATTTTGTCTGTATTTTTTACAATCTTATTTACATCTTTCTTGTAGGCAGATGACCAAAACTGCACACAATACTCCAAATTAGGCCCTACTAACATCTTATACAACTTCAGCATAGCATCCGAACTCCTGTACGCAACAGTTTGATTTATGAAGGCCAATGTGCTAAAAGCTTTCTTTAGGACCCTATCTCTGTGACATCTCATTCGTTGAATTATGAACCTGTATTCCCAGATCCCTTTGTTCTACCACACTCCTCAGTGCCTTACCACTCACTCTGTGAGACCTACCCTGGTTGGACCTCCCAAAGTGCGAGACCTCACAGTTTTCTGTACTAAATTCCATGTGCTATTTTTGAGCTCATTTTTCCAGCTGATGCAGACCCTGCTGCATGCTTTGATAGCCTTCCTCACTGTCCACTACACCCCAGATTTTGGTGTAATCCACAAATTTGCTGATCTATTAACCACATTATCATCCAGATGACTGCTATAGCTGACAAACAACAATGGATCCAGTACCAATCCCTGTGGCACTCCACTAGTCACAGGACTCCAGTCAGAGAAGCAACCATCTACGACCACTCTCTGGCTTCTCCCACAAAGCCAATGTCTCCAATTTAGTAGTAATCCAATTTACTACTTCATCTTAAATGCCAAGCGATTGAACTTCATCTTAAAAGTAGTACTTCAATTGATTGATACTTCATCTTAAAAGTAGTAATCCAATTTACTACTTCATCTTAAATGCCAAGCGATTGAACCTTCTTGACCAACCTCCCATGTGGGGCCTTGTAAAATGCCTTACTAAAGTCCATGCAGACAATACCCAGTGCCCTGTTTTCATCAACTTTCCTGTTAACTTTCTTGAAGCACACTATAAGATTGGTTAGACATGACCTACCACACAAAGTTATGCTGACTATCCCTAATCAGTCCCTTCCTACCCAAAGACTCATATATCCAGTCCCTTAGAATAGCTTCCAATAACTTTCCCACTACTGATATTAGGCTCATTAGCCTGTAATTTCCTGGTTTATTCTTAGAGCCTTTCTTAAATGGCAGAACAACATTGGCTATCCTCCAAACCTCCAGTACCTCATCTATCATGAAGAATTATTTAAATATCTCTATTAATGACCTCAATTTCTGCACTTGCCTCCCACAAGGTCCGAGTGGGCACTTTGTCAGGACCTGGGGATTTGTAAATCCCAAGTTGTCTCAAGACAGCAAACACCTCCTCCTCTGTAATCTGTATAGGGTCCATAACTTGCTGCTGCTTTGCTTCATGTCTATAGACTGTGTCCATCTCCTGAGTAAATACAGATGTAAAAAAATCCATTTAAGATCTGCCCCATCTCCCATCTTTTGGCTCCACAAATAGATGACCAATCTGATCTTCAAGAGTACAAATTTTGTTCCTTGCTATCCTTTTGCTCTTAATACAAGTGTAGAATCCCTTAGGATTCTCCTTCACCCTGTCTGCTAGAGTAACTTCTTGGCTTCTTTTAGCCCTCCTGATGTCCTTCTTAAACATTCTCTTGCATTTCTTATACTCAAGTATTTCAATGGCTCCTTCTTGATAATACCTGCTATTCACATCCTCCTCCCCTTCTTTAAGGGAAAAGTGAAAACCAAGTTTTCCTACCTCTGTTATCTTTACCTTTTATTCTGACAGGCACATACATGCTTTTAGCCTCAAAATTTCACTTTTGAAGGCACCAAGCCTATCTCTGCCAGAAAACAGCCTGTCCCAATCCTTTCTGATACCATCAAAACTAGCCTTTCTCCAATTTAGAATCTCAACCTGAAAACCAGCCCTATCCCTTTCTATAATTACCTTGAAACTAATGGCATTAAGTCACTGGATGCAAAGTGTTCCTCTACAAAAACTTGTCACCTGCTCTGTCTCATCCCCTAACAGGATATCAAGTATTGCACACTATCTTGTCGTGACTTCTATAAACTGATTAAGGAAACATTCTTGAACACATTAACTTCCCAATACAAGTCCTCAGCTGCTCAAGGTTATACTTCACAGTCACTAGCAGCTTTCTCCTCAATAAAAAAATACTGTATTCACTTCCCTAGCTATTAATGCAGCAGTGCTTGGGAGTGGCAAGATATGGAATTTCAGCACTAAACTGTATAAATATCATATATGCCACAGGCATTTGGTCAGTTCACATATTGATGACTTTTGCAGACACAGAAAATGAGCAATAGCTGAGTGACAGCAAGGAGGAAACTGTCACTCCATGTACAGGAGTCTGGCATTTAATAATCATATTTACTTCCCGAACAGAATGATGAGGAACTACTTGTGGTGTACAAATTGCTGCAGTATGATTAGACTGGAAGTGTGAGAACTCTAAGATTGTGAATAAGGAATAAAATTGAGAAACAGCAATTTCCAGATCAGGATATTGCATCACTTAAAGTTACCTTGGAAATACTGGAATTCCTCAATCACTGTTCTTCTCTTTATAACCATATAACAATTACAGCACGGATAAGGTGGTAGAAACGTTGGATTTTCCATGTACGGCAGAAGAATCCTTGATGAATAGTTGTCACCTATTTTGAAGATTGGAAGACAACACTGGTTGTCTCCATTATGTTCCAGATAGTATTTCTTTGTACTTCAGATAGAGTAAGAGGCATGGGTAAAGAGTATTGCTTTTGTCCCCTGGAAGCCACTGTATGACCAACGTGGCATTTTAAATACAACATGCATAGTTCATTACTTCAATATCAGCAAATGATAGAAGGTTCCAAGCTGCATATCATCGAGCACTGGAGCACTAGATGTGTTACAGAGTATTTGCACGATGATCACTGCATTCTTTATGCAAAGAATCAGCCATTCCATAAAACAACCCATATACCCAGGAGAATACAAGAACATCTTTGAAAATTACAGAAAGACAGAAAAGAAATCCATGAAGCAGTCATGTTTTCTGACATCTGTTGAGATCCTTTGCATGATTTTAGGAGATGTCAGACAGGAACAAAAATACAGAATTTCTGTGAATGATAACAAGGGAACAAATGGTGAGAAATATTTCCATGTATCAAAAAAATTCAAAAAATTAAAGCAGTCTTGAGGGGAAAAAAGGAAAGCTTGTTATGTAAATGTAACATCATAAAACTAGAGTAAAATCTATCCTACCACTCCTTTCTCCCAGATGACAGTCATTCGATCTTGCACTCCAGTTACACCATGAGGAATTTTGGTAAAATCATCTTTTCCTACAGCTTTCTGCTTGACAGTAAATGGACGATGATCCGAAGCAACAACATTAATAGTGTCACTGGGAAACAAACAATAATTAGTGTTCAAATTAATCATTAGATATTTTGGCCTTATGAAAGTTCAATCATTTCAATCTAAGGTTAATCAACAGCACAAAATATTTGAAATTTATTATGACATACATTTTCCCTTGTCTAACTTTCTACAATAGGTTTGTAGATTTTGCAGAAGTACTTGATCAAGAACCATACAGAAAAGACTTGAGCACTCCTATGACCTGCATCTTAACTAATTAGGCATCTCGGCTCAATCTGGTTGCAGGTAACTTCCTCCTAAAAACTCCTGAAAAAAAACTTAAGCATCACTTTTTGTGTCTTTTTCCAGTTAAATGTACATTGTTAGGTTTCATAGAGTTAACTTTGGCTATTGCTAATTCCTTCAAGGTTCAATTTATTGTCAAAGTATGCATTTACTTTGATATTTGTCTTCTCCAGATAGCCATGAAAATGTAAAAGAAACAAAACACTCAGACCCCAGAATCCTCCACCCCCTTGTTGCAGAACAGCAATAACAACAACCCCAGACCCCTCCTCCACAGAAAAAAAAATCAGCAACAAAACAATCCCCGACCTCCTCCCCGCAGAAAAAAAAACAGGCACAATAACAACCCCCAGCCTTCTCCCCCACAGGAAAAAACAGCAACAGCAACACACTCCCAACCCCTCCCCCACAGAAAAAAAGTGACCAATCCCCTCACTGACAAAAAAGAACACCAACAGTAGCATCAAACCTCCCCCCAACCACACACACACAAAGAGCTTGCAGATCACCCACCCGACCACAAGAAAGAAAACACCAAAAAACTGAAGGAGACCAATATAAGGTACATAAATTTCAAAACATCGAGCGGTCCTTCCGTGACTGAGAACTCATGCCTGGTCCCATAGGTGTCCTCCGTTGGGAGCAATCACTGACTCTATGGCCTCCTTTGGGAGTGATTGCTGACAGGGTCTGAATGCTGTCAATCTGACAGCCTCCTCGGGAGCACTCACTGATTGGATCCGATTGCCTTTATCTTGATGCTTCAACCTTCATCGCCGCTTCAAGATGGAGTCATTTATGACCCCACGTCCCACCTTTGTTTTTTTCCCCTCATGAGTCAAGCTTGTGTTCTTGGTCCTTTTTGGGTTAGTGACTCTGATCTCCATGAGGCAGCTCTCTGGACA
This sequence comes from Hypanus sabinus, assembly GCF_030144855.1. Taxonomy (NCBI): domain Eukaryota; kingdom Metazoa; phylum Chordata; class Chondrichthyes; order Myliobatiformes; family Dasyatidae; genus Hypanus; species Hypanus sabinus. The sequence continues at coordinate 41,026,721 of NC_082715.1, read as the reverse complement.
TAGCACAGTGCTGGATCCTTCAACTGAGATCCAAACTGTACATCATAGGCACCAAAAGTTTCCATAACATAAACAATACAAAAAGAACAAACAGAAGGCCTAGAAACAGAGAAATAATTTTAAAGATTTGCTATCTGCAGATGTCACCCAAGAAATCGTAGTTTGCTGGCGCCATCTCGATGAGAGGTTGGCAAAAACCTTATCTTACAAGATTTGACCGAATGTGCACAACATCAGTACATTTTTTTTTATTTGTTGGAAGAACTTGTTGCTGGCAAAGTTAGCTCTTTTTGGTCATCCCTTCTTGAACTACTGGAGTCTTTCTGGTGAAGGCACTCACATGGAAATACATGGTAAGGACTTCCAGGATGTAGACTCTTCGATGATGAATAAAGGGCATTATCGTTTCCAGCTGCACAAGTAACAAAGGCTATTGGTTTGGTTGAGGAGTCACTGCAGAGTCATTGCTACAAAATGGAAAAATATTAACTACAGTTGATGCTATGCAGCACAATCGAGGAGTTTCTTTTTAAGTTATTTTTGGGATTTAGATTAACTTGCAAAGTTATCGTTCATTCATTATCTATAATTGACCTAGAAAAAGCAGTGCCAAGTTGCCTTCTTGAACCACAGAAGTCCTTCTGGTGAAGACAAGTGGACTGCTTTGTCCCGGATGGTGTGGAGGTTCTTGAAGGTTATTGGCACTTGCACTCATTCACACACATGGAGCATTTTTCATCTCTCCTGACTTGTGCTTTGAAAATAGTGGAACAGCCTTTGGGTATCAGAAGGCAAGTCACGCACCACAGAATACACAATCTTTAATCCATTCTTTGAAATATGGTATTTATGTGATTCAGTTGATTAGCCAGTCAGTGATGATCTCCAGCATATTAACGGTGAGGAAGTTGGTGATGGTAATGCTATTCAACATCAAGGTCGGTAGTTAAGATTCTTATGTTGGATATGGACATTGCCTGGCACTTCTGTGGCCCAACTGTCACTTGCCACTTCTCAGTCTATGGTTTATGCAGCCATGAACTGCTTCATTTGCTGATAAGTTTTGGATGGAATTGAACACCGTGCAGTCTGCACTTTTGACGTCATGATGAAAGGAGGTTCACTTATAGAGCAACTGGAGGTGATATGGGTTCATCCTACAGTAATGCCCTGTGGTTGGGATGATTGGCCTCTGAGAATCACGATCACCCTTCTTTGTTGTGACCACAACTTCAATTGCTGCAGTGTTTGGAGCCATATGACAAATGAAAGGAAGATGTCGGTGAGTGAGGGAATGAAAGTTTCAGGTAGCTGGACTGAGTGCCAGCCAAATATGCTGCAGTGCTGTTGAAACTACTCATTTAAGCAGGTGGATCCTATTCTATCGTATTGTCTTGTACAATGCAGATGGAATAAAGGTCATAGGAAGGCAGGAGTTGAGTTAATTGCTGTAAGATTTCCAGTCTCTTAGCTGCTGTTATAGATGGTTGAGTAAGGTTTCTTAAGAAATTTAGAGTGGGCTAATCATTAACATGAAATTTTCTGATCCGTAGGTTTCAGGAGAAAAATACTGAAAAATGTTTTACTGGTTGGCTTTAAGTATTAACAATTACCATGCAGATATTGGCATTTTTCAATTTAAACCATAAATCTCACTTCAATCAATGTTATATTCTAATCAATATTTTAGTTATGCACCTTTCAAGAATTCTAAGAATGCATTTGCTAAGTTTTAAAGTTCTAGTATTGCAAGTAACTTGAGCTGAATAAATATCCATTATAATAATAATAGAACTGTTTTCAGTTCAGTGAAATATCATTGAATAGGAAAATGGCAACAAATGATATCCTTGCTAAACTTGTGATAGATAACTTACCTGCTTAGCAAGCTCATGAGGTGGTTGGGAGTGCTAGAGTCCAGTCGGAGTGGAGGAACAGTAACATGGGCAGCAGCATGAGACCAGTCTGGGTGATAATAGATTGATCCATTCAGAACCGTGTGCGCCAAGGTCGTTTCCCCATATATAATATTGCCTTTAAAAAAAATTACATGATTAAAAGTGCACATCAAAATGCTTAATTTATATAGTTATAATATGCTGGTTAATTGATGTACACATAGAGGGTTCACTTAAGTTTTGTTCAAGTTAGATAGTGACCTTTTCATTTCTATTAATTTGTCTTACACAAATGGACAATTTTGCTAAACTGGAGAGAAATTAATTTGCAGTAGGTATGATTATTAAAGAAACTTGGTTACTTTCATGAAATACTTTCAGATTTGTAATTATTTGTTTTATCATGTTAGAAACTGTTCCATGAACAAAGCATCTTCCAACTTTTTACCACTTGTCCACTCAGCTGATGAATTAATCCTCCTTTATGTTGAGCCACACTTGGAAAAGGTATTGAGAGTAGCTGGGACAGAGAATGTACTCACAGTGGGAAACTTCAAAGTACACCATGACCATGAATGGCTCTACTGATGGTAACAAGCTAAGCAGTTATTAACTACATCACAGAAATAAGGCTGCCCTGGGCGGGTGGGGGGAAGAGGGGGAATGGACCAAGAAAAACTAACATACTGCACTTCATTCTCACTATCTACTCATTAATTTATCTATTCATTGCAGTTGTTTTGGTGTACTGAAAATGAGGTACTAAATATGGTGAAGCTACCAAAATCTCATAAGAACAGATGAACTAAGTAATCTCTAAATCAATGGATCACATCTGTAGGCTGGTACTTTCAGGGGCATATATTGGAAGGTAATTCATTAGTGAATTGGAAACTTCTCCCAGATTATTTCATTATCATTGGCAGTATAGTATAGTCACATTTACTGTGTGTAAAGTTGATGATTTATGTCTGAGTGGACCTTGGTTTTCTTCTGCCCATGTTGTTGCAGACACAAAACTTCAGTCAATTTGATTAATTTTACAGGGTACTTAACAGAACAGTTGACAGGTAAGACAATGGAACCAGGCAACATCCCACTGGTAGCACTGAATATCTTCCATGCTTCAAACTACGGTATGTTTTTTCAGTATTTTTGCTGCACTGTCAACTATCCAGGACCATCCTAACCAAGGACCACCACTCAGGACATGCTCTCTTCTCACTGCTGCCATCAGGGAGGTGGTATAGGAGCAACAGGATGCACATCACCAGGTTTAATAACAGTTATTACCCCTCAATTATCAGGCTCTTGAAGCAAAGGGGACAACTTCACTTGCCCCATCATTGAATTTTTTTCTTCACAACCTATGGACTCACTTTCAAGGACTCTTCAATGTCATGTTCTCGATTTTTATGTCTATTGTATTTGCACTTTGGTTTTACACATTTGTCTGCCCTATTGGGTGCAGTCTTTCATCAATTTTACTGTGTTTCTTGGATTTACTGTGTATGCCCGCAAGAATATAAATTTCAGTGTTATATATGGTGACATATGTACTTTGATAATAAATTTACTTTGAAAAGCAGGTCTAATCAATCCAACAAATTAACACACCCTCAGTTAACAAAATGATGCAAAATGTTATTGATGGGGCAATTAAACAGCACCCTGTTCACCATTGCCCATGAATATGTTTCTCCAAACCTTATTAAAGTAGACAAAGGAAATGAATTCCAGTAGCTGAGGTGAGAGCAACTGCCTTTAATACCATATCGTGTGGAAGAGGCATGGTAAAATAATAAAAGGAACACTAATCAAGGGAACAACTACATTGCTGAGTTGAAGCTCACCCAAAGGTAGGTAGTCATGACAGTTGGAAGTGTATCATCCCCTCACCAGGATATCATGTCAGAGCTCCTCAGAGCAATGTTCTAAGCCAAACAATCTTCAGCTGGCTCATCTATGTCCTATTGTCTAACATAAGTCAAAATACAAATCAATATTCTGATTATGAAATTCAGTTTTCATTACGACTCCCCAGAAAATGAAGTAGCCCATTTTGCATGTACACCTAGACAACATTTTTGGTATTTTTGGTATGGCCTGCGCTTAATACCCAGTATCAGGCAATGGTGATGTCCAACAAGGTAATTTGACCAGTTACTAGTGGTATTCAGCGTTACCACTGCTGAGCTCCCAACCATTCATAGCCTGGGTTCACCATCAGCCAGACACCTAACCAGACCACACATGTAAAGACAGCAACTATTATAATCAGTGAGAGGTTAAGTTTCCTGCAGCCCTAAAACACCCAAAATCTTTCCAGCACCCAAGACTCCAATTTTCTTAGTTTGTCTGCATGACTGGAGCTCCTTTAACACTTGTGGCACTCAAGACCATACAGCTCCTCTTTTGTTTGGCAGTTAATCATAAACATGCAACAAATACATCTCCCACAATTGTGCACATTGCAGCTATGTGTAGCTTTTTAAAAAGCCATTAGAGAGGCACATTCAGCCATTCTGGATGCACCCTCCTAAGCTGTGATCTTAGCAGGCCAGGCAGCATCTGCAGAAGAGAATTTCAGCCCGAAATATCGACTGTTCACTCATTTCCATAGATGCTGCCTGGCCTGTTGAGTTTCTCCAGCATTGTGTGTGCGTTTTGTAGTGCACCACCATCTACAAAACAAATGTGGATTTGAAAAGCAGAGATGTGAATATCTAAGTTTTTGGCTCGGCTTTCAAACAGTAAGTGGGAAGGTTGTACATTGAATAATGAAGGCTGAAACTAAAGTTAGGAATAACATATTTTCTTTTAAGAAGTAAAAATGTATGACCAAAAAGAAGATCAAATATCAAAAAATGTAACATCACTTACAAGAATTAAGAAAGCAAAAGAGAAATTGTAGATGACTTAATTTCAAAATTTGACATCTGTCATCAAAATGTTGGGATTTATCATTATAAGTACAATAACAGGGCATTAAGAAAACTGTGAGTAATTTTGCAAGCAACTCATTAGATTAATTAAACAGCATTTTTGGGATTTAACAAACAGTAGATAAAAAGGGGAACCAGTGAATCTTCTTTAGATTTAGAAAGGCGTTTATTGACCAATAACAAAAAATAAAGGCAAATTATCCTGGATAGAGGATTAATTAAAGAATGGATAGCAGACAGTAGGAATAAATGAAGTGAATACAGTTTGACAGATTCACTTATGAAGTATCACAGAATCCTCAGTTATTCTTGACTTGTGTTAATGGATTAAGTATAAATTTATAGTGTAATCTATTCAAATTTGCTCATGATACAAAGCAGATGGGAAATATAAGGAAGAAGCAAAGTGTCACCAAAATGATGTAGATCAAGTAAATGAACTAACAGGCAACAGATGGAGTATAAATGTGGAACAACATAAGCTGATATGATTAAAGAAAGAATTATTTTAACTGTAGAGCTGTGTGAAGGCTCGTACAATGCAGAAAGCAAACAAGCAAATAAAACAATCAGGAAGGCAATTATGTAGTGATCTTTATTTCAATGAGTTTGAGGATAAATAGATCATACCAAGTCTGCACAGCTTTGACAACACTATATGTGGAGTATTATTGCATAGTCTCAATACATAATCATCGTAAGTTCATCACTTTAATTCTTAAGTTGAGTTTATCCATGTACAGAAATTGTATAAGACTGCCCACAAACTATATAGCTTAAATGCATCTTTAATTTATTCGTATTTAAAAGAATAAGCGACTCAGGCTTACTGAATGGAAATGGTATCTTTACCTCAAAAAGCAGACAACCTTCATACACCACCAGTGACATTCAAGAATAGTCTTTTACTGAATATCTGGGAAAAATACATAGGATTTAAGAGTTTTATTTTCCAAACACTGGTAACTAACCTTACCATGCATCTGTGCGGAAGCAATGACATTAGCTGCTGACTTGCTTGAGATATTAACCAAATATAATGGACAATGGGTCTAAAAGGGAAAATCAGAGTTAGTTAACAATTTCCACTATGATGCTGAAATATACTGAAACAATCACTTAATTGAAAAACTCACTCGATTTGCAATTATGATGGCACGATGTGTTGCTTCTGCTTCAACCTATATAGAAACAAGTAAGAAGTATTTTATGTTTTTTAAAAAGGAACATAGATAATATTTAACAGAAATAACTGGAGGGAAAAGAGCCTTCTAATTTCCTTACAAGAATATGAGCAGATCTCAGAAACAGATATAATTGCTGGATCTTAGAACAAACTTTTATGGAACTTATCTTAATAACACAAATGGACAATAAATATCTTCCCTTGGATTGTGCAGTGGTCAAGTAATCATTTCAAGGAAATTTTGGTAGCTCTTTCAGTTAGTAATGTATCTGTTTTCTAATCATTAGAACATTAATACTTTAATTGAAAATAGTTGTCAAGAACTTAAACCAGCACAAAATTATAGTGGTATATAAAATCATGAAGGGAATAATAAGGTAAATTGTCACAGTCTTTCCCCCCCCCCCCCCGCCCCCCGCCAAGAGTAGGGTAGTCTAAACCTAGAGGGCATAAAGTTAATATGCAAGGGGAAAGATTTAAAGGGGACCAGAGCTGGCTTGCCCATAGAAGACAGAGAGTAGTGGTTGAATGCTATTATTCTGACTGAAGTCCCATGGCCAGTGCTGTTCTGAAAGGATCAGTGCTGGGTCCTCTGTCGTCTATGGTATACATTTATGATCTTTAGGTGATGGATTAGCAAGTTTGTGGATGACATCAAAATTGGTGGAGATGTGAACAGTATAAAAAACTACAGTGGGATATGGGCAGAGAAGAAACGGATGGAGCTTAATCCAGGGAAGTGTGAAGTGTTACGCTTTGGGAAATCAAATGAAAGGAGAAAGTATGCAGTTAATGGTAGACTCCTTAACAGCATTCAGGTACAGAGGGATCTTGGGATCACTGAAAATGGCTACGTAAGTGGATAAAGTGGTAAAGAAGGTGCATGCTTGCCTTCAATGGTAGGGGTGTTGAGTAAAAGAGTGAGGAACCATGGTTCACCTATGTAAAATTTTAGTTAGATCGCACTTGGGAGTATTGCTTGTAGTTCTGTTTCCCACATTATAAGAAGGATGTGGCCACTGTGGAGGGTGCAGAAGAGGTTTACCAGGATGAGGTCTGAAATAGAGGATTGAGCTATCAAGAAACATTAGATATACTTGGGTTGACCCCCCCCCCCCCCCGCCACCCAAGAGGTTGAGGCAAGACCCTATCTATTTTTAAATTGTGAGATGCATTGATAGGGTTGATAGTCAGAATCTTTTCCCCAGGGTGGAAATGCCAAATACCAGAAGACATGCTTTTAAGTTTACAGCTGATGTGACAGGGAAGTTTTATTTTTAAAAGCACATAGAGTGGTAGGTGTCTCAAATTGTTTACCAGGGCTAGTAGTGGAAGCAGGCACTTTAGTGGATTTTATGATAGACATATGAGTATTAAGGGAATGGAGGTATATGAATGATACATAGGAGGAGGATATTTAGTACAAGTTGACAGCAGGATACCATTGTGGGCTGAAATGCCTATTCAGTCTGTTCTATGTTCTATCTGTAGCAGCCTCTTAATTTTTTAAGCTTATTAAAGGTAGCTTTCTTTTTGAGAGTAGAAAGTTTGAGAACTGAATAAGAGAAACAGCCAGCTTCAAATTATAGATCCCTCCTAGACAAAAAGGTGAAATTTCCTTTCTGGATTTCCAATGGATCAAAAAGAATCATGCAGAAAGAATATCGCTATTGTCAGATAGTACAAAATTTATTTTTACTTGTATTTCTCACAAGTGAAATACTTGTTTTTAGTCTACATTTCTAGTTTCACCCTGATCCTCAAAAATGTTCTCTTGCTCATGTGAAAAATATGAATAAGCAAACCCTTTCAGAATATCAGAAGATAAAAGACTGATAATAAATTGACATTATACTTGTGTAGATTCAGTGCACATCAATCATTTTAATGTAACAAACCTCTTCAGGCCTGCTGATGTCTATTCCTTCAGGTCCGGTGATTCCCAATTCAAGAGCTTCTTTTGCACCCTGAAAAAAAAGCACCTTTTCAACATCCCTTGGAAGTAAACTAGTTAAAACTTCAAGGCAATCTGAAATTTTGCAGTCACATTCTCGATAAAGATGTGCTACATTATATTTTAAACTTTTTTTGAATGCTTGTGGAATTGCTTATGAACAGTTACCTCTGCAACAAGATCTCCATTTTCAGCATGAACACAAGCTATTGCTCCCAGACTTTTACATGTACGAAAAACCTGGTAAAGTTCATAATCTCGCAGCATGTACTGGTCCTTGTATGCCATGTATGTTTGGAATGAATTCACACCATGCTCCTTCACTAATTCCTCCATTTCAAGTTGTACCTAAAAAACAATTTTATAAAATACACGGATTGATGATTTAGCTGAAATACATGTAACTTATTAATATTCAAGAAATTTCATCAGTAAAACTAAAATAACAAGGAGGGAATGTGGACCCGCAAACCCACTTTAGTATTCAGTGTCATATCTGAACTTCAACATCATTCTTCTGAATCCATCATGTTATTATCCCAGTTTCAACCATTCTGAATAACAGGGCAGATACAGCCCTCTGGGTAAAAATTTCAAAGACTAGCAAGCCAAGTAGGTAAGTTTTGCATTTCAGTCCTGACTGGCAGATCCTTCACCCTGTGGCAAAGAGCCTGATTTCCAAACATTCTCCAAAGAGCAAACAACACACACAAAATGCTGGTGGAACACAGCACGCCAGGCAGCATCTATAGGAAGAAGCACTGTCGACGTTTCGGGTCGAGACCCTTCGTCAGGACTAACTGAAAGGAGAAATACTAAGTCCATGTTTTAAGTTTATACGGGTATCCGTCCCCCTCTTTTCCTTCGCTACATTGGCGACTGCATTGGCGCTGCCCCCGTATGCATGCTGAGCTCGTTGACTTCATTAACTTTGCCTCCAACTTTCACCCTTCCCTCAAATTTACCTGGTCCATTTCTGACACCTACCGCCCCTTTCTTGATCGTTCTGTCTCCATCTCTGGAGACGGCCTATCTACTGATATCTACTATAAGCCTACAGACTCTCAAAGCTACCTGAACTATTCCTCTTCCCACCCTGTCTCTTGCAAAAATGCTATCCCCTTCTCACAATTCCTCTGTCTCCGCTGCATCTGCTCTTAGGATGAGGCTTTTCATTCCAGGACGAAGGAGATGTCTTCCTTTTTTAAACAAAGGGGCTTCCCTTCTTCCACCATCAACTCTGCTCTCAGATGCATCTCTCCCATTTCCTGCACATCTGCCCTCACCCCATCCATCCGCCATCCCACTGGGTTCCCCTTGTCCTCACCTACCACCCCACCAGCCTCCAGGTCCAACATATAATTCTCCGTATCTTCCGCCACCTCCACCCTTGTCCACTCATTCCCCCCACCCCCCCTTCCCTTCCCACCAATCTCCTTCCTGGCACTTATCCTTGTAAGTAGAACAAGTGCTACACCTGCCCTTACACTTCCTCCCTCACCACCATTCAGGGCCCCAGACAATTCTTCCAGGTGAGGCGACACTTCACCTGTGAGTTGGCTGGTGTGGTGTACTGCATCCGGTGCTCCCGGTGTGGCCTTTTATATATTGGCGAGACCCGACACAGACTGGGAGACCGTTTTGCTGAACACCTACACTCGGCCTGTCAGAGAAAGCAGGATCTCTCAGTGGCCACACATTTTAATTCCACGTCCCATTCCCATTCTGATACGTCTATCCATGGCCTCCTCTACTGTCAAAATGAATCCAAACTCAGGTTGGAGGAACAACACCTTATATACCAGCTGGGTAGTCTCCAACCTGATGGCATGAACATTGACTTCTCCCACCCCACATCCTCAGCACATTCTACATTGAGAGTATCCTGAGCAGCTGCATCATTGCCTGGTTTGGAAATTACACCATCTCGGATCGCAGGACCCTGCAGCAGATAGTGAGGTCAGCTGAGAAGATCATCGGGGTCTCTCTTCCCACCATCACGGACATTTACACTACACACTGCATCCGCAAAGGAAACAGCATTATGAAGGACCCCATGCACCCCTCATACAATCTCTTCTCCCTCCTGCTGTCTGGGAAAAGGCTCCGAAGCATTCGGGCTCTTATGACCAGACTATATAACAGTTTCTTCCCCCAAGCTATCAGGCTCCTCAATACCCGAAGCCTGGACTGACACCTCACCCTACTGTCCTGTTTATTATTTATTGTAATGCCGGTACTGTTTCTGTGCACTTTATGCAGTCTAGTGTAGGTCTGTAGTCTAGTATAGCTTTCTCTGTGTTTTTTTTATTACGTAGTTCAGTCTAGTTTTTTGTACTGTGTCATGTAAACCATGGTACTGAAAAATGTTGTCTCATTTTTACTATGCACTGTACCAGCAGTTATGGTCGAAATGATAATAAAAGTTGACTTGACTAACTTCCGTAAATGCCCCTCCTCCCCTTCTTACCCCATCCCTGACATATTTAGTTGTTTTTTTTTTCTCTCTGCCCATCACTCTGCCTGTTCTCCATCTCCCTCTGGTGTTCCCCCCCATTTCTTTCTCCCGAGGCCTCCCGTCTCATGATCCTTTCCCTTCTCCAGCTCTGTATCACTTTCGCCAATCACCTTTCCAGCTCTTAGCTTCATCCCATCCCCTCCAGTCTTCTCCTATCATTTCGCATTTCCCCCTCCCCCTACTACTTTAAAATCTCTTAGTATTTCTTCTTTCAGTTAGTCCTGACGAAGGGTCTTGGCCCGAAATGTCCACAGTGCTTCTTCCTATAGATGCTGCCTGGCCTGCTGCGTTCCACCAGCATTTTGTGTGTGTTGCTTGAATTTCCAGCAACTGCAGATTTCCTCGTGTTTGCTCCAAAGAGGAAATTACATTTCAGTAATTAACCAATCAACTTCACCTCTGTATTCCATTACAACTATTTATTAAAACAGCAACTTTATTATGACTTGTGTATAATTTTCAAAAATTGAAAGCATATTCTATTCCTTCACAGGGCTTCCCTTACTTCCTCCTTTTAAGATAAATGAATAATTTCCTTAGTGAAACAATAATTTGTAGTTCTACAGGTGTGCCCTCTTCACTACTACAGCATGACTTCCTGTTGTCTTAGTAACCCTTACAATAAAGGCAAGCAAGATATCATACAAAATGCATTTGACTGCATTTTCAGACTACTTTCGATTCTCCCTTCTTGAATTCAACACGTAATAAAAATGAACAGATTATATTAATTTTTGGAGAATCATATTTTATTCAACAAAGAACCTTTAAATAGTGCTTGAAAATCAAGAATTAGTAAAAATAATTATGTATATTGATGAAGCACAATTTCAATGCATACACTTTGCCAGCAAGGTTTGCATTGATTGGAAATCCCTAAATGACATTGAGAATCCACCCCTTTGAAACCTGGCAGTTCTCTAGCGAAGGTACCTCCAGAACTTCCACTGTTGGGGAAGGAGCTCCAGTATTCAGACCCAGCAACAATGGAGTGATAATGACAAATTTCCAAAGGCAATACATGCAGCTTGAAAGGAAACCAGCACAGGTTGCAGAGTTCCCAAGTGCTTACTACCCTATCCTTATTGGTAGCAGAGGGTACATGTTTTGGAGATGCTAGTGGAATAGCTTAGGTAACTGCAGTGTAATTGGTCCATGGAATACAGTGCAGTCTCAGTAAGTCAGTGATGGAGGAAATGAATGGTTATGGTGGTACTTGGAATGTTAAGTTGCTTTACCATAGTTGGAGCTACACCGATCCAGAGCATTCTCTCGTGGTATCCAGTCGCAGACCTACACTTGTCACCACGGTACTTATATTGCTATCCAGAACTTCTGTTCAATGGTAAGCCTCAGGATTTTTATGATCCAGTAGTTATCAAAATCAATGCTATGAAATATCAAGGTTAAATGGTGGAACTGGTCTTTGTCAGGCACTTTGGTTGGTACAATGTTAGTACAGAAAGAAGCCTTTGGTTTAACACATCTGTGCCAATTAAAATCCCAATTTCAATTAATCCCACCTATCTACATACATGTCCCGCTATTCGCTGCATATTCATGTGTATGCCTAAATGCTTCTTAAACAGTGGTATCATGTCTGCTTTATCAGCTATCTGAGCAGTGCATTCTGGGCATCCACAACCCTGTAAAAAAACATTTCCATCTTTTATGCACAGCATTCTAACCAATGAAGACAAGTGTGCCATAGACCTTTATCTATCTGTGTTTACATTTTCAGGGAGCAATGAATTTGCACTGTGATACCTTTGTTCATCAGTTCTCTTAAGAGTTAGAGGTGGGTCTTCATCAGACCAATTTAAATGCTGCCTAGATTAAAGCACATGCTTTATGAGGATAGATTAAGCAAGGGCTTTTCTCTTTTGAATGAGGAAAGGTGAAAGATGAAAGGTGACTTGATAGAGGTAAACAAGATAAGAAACATAGATTGAATAGATGGCCAGAGCCTTTTTCCTAGCATGGAAATGACATAAGAGGCAGCATAATGTTAATGTATTTGGAGGGAAGCATAGCGGGAATAGCAGAGGCAAGCCTTTTTAAAAAACAACAGAGAGTGGTGGGTGTATGGAGCACCCTGCCAGGTATATATTAGGGGCATTTAAAAAACTCTTAGACAGGCACATGGATGAAAGAAAAATGGAGGGTGATGTAGAAGGGAAGGGTTAGATTGATCTTAAGAGTAGGTTAATTAAAAGAGTCAGCACAACATCATGAACCAAAGGGCCTGTACTGTGCTACAATGTTTTGTTTTTTTGAAAAATAACTAATGTACAGGTTTCCCTTGCTATCTGAAGGTAGAGCGTTCCTATGAAAGTTTGTAAGCCGAAATGTCGTAAAGTGAAGAAGCAATTACCATTAACTTATATGGGAAAAATTTTTGAGCGTTCCCAGACCCAAAAAATAACCTACCAAATCAAACCAGACAACACACAAAACCTAAAATAACACGAACATATAGTAAAAGCAGGAATGATATGATAAATATACAGCCTGTATAAAATAGAAATATTGTATGTACGATACAGTTTCACTTATCAAGGTTGGGAAGACAGCAAGCCAAGAGAGAGAGAGAGAGAGAGAGAGAGAGAGAGAGAGAGAGAGAGAGAGAGACAGAGAGACAGAGAGAAAAATCGGCATGTACACGCATGCGCGCACAACTGCCCACACAAGGCTTCATGGTCATGGTAGTCTTTCTCGGGGTAAACACACATATAAAGCAGGCATCTTTCTTCGTAAGAGCGAAAATCCTCTTTGGTTAGCGAAAACAGGCACTAATGTAGGTCTTTCGTAACAGCGAAAACGTTCGAAAAACTGGGGCCACCTGTATTCTTAATATTGACATGCCCTAGAATATCAACATATCCATCTCCCTAAACTCAATACCATCCATTCTCTTTGGTGGAAACTGGTGAGAGGTACTCACTAAGGATCTCACCCACTTTTGCACAACTTTCCTCAAACTGCTGCTCCCAATTTAATTTCTCCAGTGCTTGCCTAATATTGTTGTAATTAACCTCCTCACAATTGAACACTTCAGCCAAAGACCAATCAAGAAACTTATAATTGTGGTCACAGATCCCAAAATAATCTGCATTCCAATATGTTACCACAGCTGTGACATTCTCCCAAATCAGTAACAACTCTCCCACCTCTTTTAGATCCTTCTCTGTCACATTTGAAACATCTATACCCTGGAATGTTGATCCTTCAGTCCTGGCTTGTCTCAAGCAAATTTCTGTAATGACAATGATATTGCAGTTCTATGTACTAAACAATGCTCCAACTCATCTGTCTTATCCATTATACTCCTCAAATTTAAATAAACACACTTGCGGTCATCATTCTTGTTGTGTTCATTCTCCTGGTTCTGTCCGCTTCCCCTGCCCCCCCCCCCAAAAAAAAAACTGGAATGAGTAGATTTATTTAATCATGCATCTTTTGGACCAGCCTACCATGAGAAATTGCTCTACTTGTTGAACTACTGACCTGGTTCCAAACCCCCATCATATTAAACTTTTTCTGAGTAGAATTAGCAAACTCCACCCCTCCTCCTGCAAAAATATTGGTACCCCTTCAGATTTGATGCAACCTGTTCTCCTTGTGTAAGTATCACATGCCTTGCAAGACAGCCCAATGATCCAGGTATCAAAAGTGATTGCTTCAACATGAACCCTTTAACCACACATTCAACAGTACTATCATCCAACTTATATACCCATAGGTATGTGAAACAAGAAATAAAGCCAAGAGGTTCTGCTTTCTACAATGCTTCCTAAAATTCTCGAGCAGGATCTCATCTCTCTTCCCATTTATGCTGTGATAGTACCAATATGGAACAACTACCACTTGCTATGCTCCCTCCCTTTACACAATGCCCGGCACCTACTCAGAAAAATTCTTCCCGCAAAGGTAGCTCTTGGGGGCTCTTGACTTCGTTTATCAAAGAAACACACCACTCTATTCCTACACATCAAATTGAAGCATCAAGAACCATTAGAATTACTAAATAAAACACTCAATATCAATATACAGAAGGAAAAATAATCTTTTTATTTATACATAACTTTTAATAGAAGCATGGTCTGCAGATTGTTCTTTATTTTTCATAAATCTAAGGAATGTAACCTCAATAGTTACATACCTAAATACAAGAACTGACAAATGCTGTACTAAACTGGACATAGAAGAAATGCAAGCCATGCAACAATTTCAAGATGTATTCAGAATTTGAAGTAATGGGGGTAAGTTTTGAAATGGGTCAGCAAGGACAAAGCTCAGAGTAACTCAAGATCTTACAATAAGTTGATAATTATTAGTACTTGAAAACAGGAACCAGCAAATGAAACATTTGTATTTGCTCCAACAATTTCTTGAAAACAACAGTAGAGACAAAAATCATGAGAATAAAATATTCTGATCTTTGAGATAGAGAGGGTATGGGCATTATGTTCTGCACAGAATCAAAGATGAACCAAGGTACAATTAGTCTTGATCAGGCATACAGTTGGTAAAAGATTCTGGGGAGCCCACAGACAGCCGGCGGTGTAGTGGTATTTACGGCGAGTGGTCCTAGGTTCAGCCCCTTGGACGCTTTCCATCCGTGCTGGGTTGAGCATCAAGCTAGCAATTCGGTCTCACAAAAAAAACCAGACAAAATGCTAAAGAGAAAGCAAGGCTGCTGCCCAATGTGCCACAAGGTGCGGAGAAGAATAACGTAACAGACAGTCACAAGAATAATCTCTGTTATCCAGCAGTAAATACAAATAATCCCATCTGTATGTTTTCCTCCATCAGCACTCATTATTATGGCCTGTACATTTAATTACTCTCAAGCAACTAAGTTTTGAAAATAATGTCTTGGAGCTGACTCAAGTTAAAGGTGACACCTACATGGGTAAAGGAAAGCTTTTATTTAAGCAAAAATCTCATCAAGTATGTTTAACTTTGAAAGTTCATTTATTTTCATTAATAAAGGTACACTTTGAACAGCTTTGGTGGGTAGGGGTGGGGGGGGGGGGAGGGAGAAAGGAAGGGGAGGGGTTAGGTATTGAAGCAATTTTGGAAAAAGCCTGTTGACTTTTTCTAGCAACAATCAAGAGTGTTTAAACATCAACGATATGCAGATTTATCATTATTTATCTTTGGTCTATTTTTTCAAATATCACTTATTGAATGAGTCCAATTCATTTATGCTCCACTGCGGATTATTTTCACCTCATCTAGACTGAGCTTATTTAGCCATCTCCAGTCAACATACACAGAAATTTACAGCATTTGGGAGTTGAACTCCATCACGTCCATGATGCACTTCCAGAAAAAAATTCCTATTTAGTGGCTTAAAAGAAATTCCTTCAAAACTGTTGTTGTCTATCTTCCTGATGTCATTTTCATACACATCAATCAACTTCATTTGTTAACAATGTTTTATCCCAAGTTCCACTCAAAATTTTTCATTCTGGTCTTTGCAAAGGATATTTTGGACTTACATATATACTGCACCCATTTTTTTTGTTAACCCTGCAGTAAAGCAACATTTATCAAGAAGATGATGCATGACAAAGTATGTCTACCAAGTCATAGAAAATTTGGTCAGTTCATCCAAGACGTAGGAGAAAACAGTCAGAGTCTGAATTGGTTTTGATAGATAATTTTTTGAAAAGTCTAAAAGAACTTCCAGTGTCTCACTAATACATTCCATCTTTCAGCATTTTCTGTGGCTTTTTAGCATAAAACTGCAATTCAATCTTTATGGAATTTGAAAACATTTGGGGAATACATAATCAATACTGCAGCTCACAAGAAATTATTACTAATTCCTAATTAATACTGTTCTAATGATCTCAAATCCCTTTTTTTGAATTGTCAACATGGGCTCCAGTTTTCACTGGCAGCCAGCGAAGGAGAGAGACAGCTGTGACTCTAAACCCAGGCAACTGACACTTGTCTGGCAGATAGCAGCTCTATCAGAGAGTCAAACAACACCACCTTCTGACAAGGGAAATCTCAGCATGAGGCAAGACTGTGTTGTGTCAGCTTTACAGCAAGGAATACACCTCCAGCAGCTGTTGAGCCTCCATGGGGTGGAGGAAGGGCAGACAGAATCTTCACTCTGTCTGTCAACATCATCTGGCCCTCTCAACTTCATCAACATCTATAGCCCCACTTTCAGTGCCATCCCTGAAGATGAAGATCTCTTCTACAGGACACTGGTTCAAGGCATCTAGCACTGAAGGGTTGCACCTATTGGGAGACTTCATTGCTAGAGTATAAGCCAACAGCAAGACCTGGCCCAGTTGTTTGTGCCACATGGTAGTGGGAAAAATGGGCAGAAGCTGCTAAAATTCTGCTGTTACCATGGACTGTGTGTAACTCACACACATTTCCAGTGCAAGGAGCTTCACAAGGTCTCACAGAGACACCTACAATATCGCTACTGGCACCAGCTAGACCTTGTCATCACCAGGCACGCAGATCTCAGAAGTGCCCTCCTGAGACACCCGCAGACTATGATACTGACCATGCCCTAGTAGCCAGCTAAGTGAGGATCACACCAAAGAAGATCCACCACTTTAACGCTGAGTTGAGCACTAACATAGAGTTGTACTCAGCCCATAATGTGATCACAAGCGCAGCACTCAAGGCTATTTCAGATTTACCAGTCATAGAGGAGCTCGGTCCGCTGCCAAGACTGGAAGAATTCAGCAGAACTATTGACCATCTCGCTTGCGGGAAGGCCTCTGGAAATAATAACGGTATCCCTCCAGAAGTTTGAAGAGTGGCAAACCAGCACTGCTGCATCATCTGCATGAGCTCCTTTGTCTCAACTGGGAGAAGGGCTACAAAGCACAAGAGTTGCAAGATGCCTACATTGTCACCTTGTACAAGAAGGGCGATCAGAGTGACTGTAAAATCTACCACAGCATCTTCCTCCTCAACATCTTGGGAGAGTTCTTTGTCCAAATTGTTTTGGAATGACTACAGCACCTTGCTCAATGTGTCTACCCAGAGTAGCAGTGTGGTTTTTTTATAGCAGGCAGATCCTCTGTGGATATGACCTTCTCACTATGGCAGGTGCAGGAGAAATGTCAAGAGCAGCAAAGAATTTGAACAGCTGCACTGTCTCAGACAAATCCTGCACATACCTTGGCAGGATAGAGCACAAATACAGAAGTCTTACAATATGCAGGCATCCCTAGCTTGTTCGCCCTCCTCAGCTAGAAGTGGCTCAGACAGTTAGGGCATGTCAAGCGCATGGGCTCTGGTTGAATCCTGAAAGACCTGTTGAATGGGCAGCTGGCAGAGGGTACACATCCAGCTGTTGCCATAGCTTTGCCTGGGTCCGGCAGTTCAAAAAGGTGTGCAAAGAGCATAAAGTACCCACATCAATGAGTCGGCTGTCAAGAGAGCTCAACATTAGGAAAGGACCACTCCAACCTGATGCCTGTCTTCCTTCACCTAGAGCCAGTATGGAAGAGACTGTCACTCCAAAGTGGTACTCCTCAGCCACTCTGGGAAGTACACGACCATGAGCTTATTTTTCTCATGTACTATCTGTTGTCTTTCAAGACAATTTTTCCACACTAACTTCTGCGCTACTTAGTTTGAAGAACTGTCTAATATTAACAAGAAGCAAAGACAAAATTTAAAAAAGCATGCAATAAAAATTAGCCCTACCTCAGGAGCCCACCAGGTCACACCAACATGGAGTGAGTAGTCGCAGCAGACTTTGGGATCTGCTAGATTTCTAGATTTTTCATAGGCCTCTAAGAGTGAAGTTTCTTTATCTGGTAATACATAGCCAATGATCATTGTTGTTCCTCCAACAAGTGCAGCCTGTAAAAATAAATTGAAAATTTTAAGTAAATTGCACTGGTATCATTTTGGAATTGGAATTGGTTTGTTATTGTTACATGCACTGAGGTACAATGAAAAGCTTGCCTTGCACATAGTACATACAGATCAATATACTACACAGTGCAATGAAGTAATACAAGGTAAAACAATAACAAAATGCAAAATAAAGTGTAACAGCTGCAAAGAAAGTGCAGTACAAGTAGAATAAAGTGCAAGGTCATAATGAGGTAGATTGATAGATCAAGAGTACATCTTATCATACAAGGGATCTATTCAATAGTTTCCTATCAGTGAGTAAAAGCTGTCCTCGAGTCCGGTAGTATATGCTTTCAGGCTTTTGTATCTTCTGCCTGATGGGAGAGGGGAGAAGAGAAGATATCTGGGTGGATGGGGTCTTTTATTATGCTGGCTGGCTTACTGACACAGCAAGAAATATAGATAGACTTCATGGAAGGGAGGGTAGTTTCGGAGACATACTGAGATATGTCCACAACTCTCTGTAGTTTCTTGTGGTCAAGGACAGTTTCCATGGCAAGGCATGATGGACTAAGATAAAATGCTTTCTATGATACATGAATAACAATTGGTAAGGGTCGACAGGGACATGCCAAATTTCTTCAGCCTTCTGAGGAAGTTGTTGGTGAACTTCCTTGGTTGTGGCATCTACGAGGTCAGATCAGGACAGGTTCCTAGGAACCTGAAGCCCTCAAGTCTTCTTGACCCCAGCACAACTAATGTAGACAGGATCATGGGCCCCATCCTCCATTCCTGAAGTCAAATGCCAGCTCATCATCCCCCTCCCTTTCCAGTCCTGACAAAAAGTCTCGGCCCAAAACGTCAACTTTTTCATTTCCATAGATGCTGCCTAACCTGCTATAAGTTCCTTCAGCATTTTGTATGTGTTGCTGTGGACTTCCAGCATCTGCAGAATTTCCATTGTTTATAAAAACTAGAAATTACAATTAAAAATACACATAAAAAGGGGGGAGTACTTAAGTGAATCTTTGCAAATGTATTTTCTCAGGAGAGAGATACAGAGTTAATAGAAGTGAGGCAAAGTGGCATCAACTTCACAGGCCCTGGACAGACGACAAAGGAGGAGGTGTTTGCTACCCTGATACAAATCAGGGTGGAGAATAGTCAATGTTGTTCCACTGTTTAAAAAAGGCTCCAAGCATAAATCAGAAAATATAGAGCAGTGAATTGGAATCAGCTGTGGGAAAGTTATTGGAAGGTATATTAAGGGACCGGACATACAAGTATTTGGATAGACATGGATTGATTAAGGGTAGTAAGCATGTCTTCATGCACGGTAGGTTGTGCCTAACCAATCTTATAGAGTTTTGAGGAAGTTACTAGGAAAGTGGATGAAGAAAAGGCAGTGGATGCTGTCCAAATAGACTCTAGTAGGCATTTGGCAAGGTCTCACATGGGAGGCTTGTCAAGAATGTTCAGTTGTTTGGCATTCAGGATGTAGTAAATTGGATTAGACACTGCCTCTGTGGGAGCGGCCAGAAAGTGGGTGTAGATTGTTGCCTCTTTGACTGGAGACCTGTGACTAGTGGTGTGCTGCAGGGATCGGTGCTGGGTCCATTTTTGTTTGTCATCTACATCAATGATCTGGATGACAATGTCGTTAATTGGATCAGCAAATACGCAAATGACACCAAGACTTGTGGTGTAGTGGACAGTGAGGAAAGCTATCATAGCTTGCAGAGGGATCTGCGTCAGCTGAAAAAAAGTGGGCCGAAAAATTGCAGATGGATTTTAATGCAGACAAGTGCGAGGTTTTGCACTTCAGGAGGCCAACCAGTATAGGTCTTACACAGTGAATGTCAGGATACAGATAAATGTAGTAGAACAAAGGGATCAGGGAATACAGGTCCATAATTCATTGAAAGTGGTGTCAGATGTAGATCAGATCGTGAAGAAAGCTGTTGGCACATTGCCCTTCATAAATCAATATACTGAGTACAGGAGATGGGAGGTTATGTTGAAGTTGAATAAGATGTTGGTGAGGCCTAATATGGACATTGTGTGCAGTTTTGGACACCTACCTTCGGGAAAGATGTAAACAAGATTGAAAGAATGCAAAGGAAATTTACAAAGGATTTTGCTGGGTCTGAAAGACCGGAGTTATATAGAAAGATTGAATAGGTTAGGACTGTACTCTACAGATGTAGAAGATTGAGAGGAAATTTGACACAGGTGTACAAAATTATGAGTGGTATAGATAGGGTAAATGTAAGCAGGCTTTTCCCATTGAGGTGAAATGGAACTAGAGGTCATGGGTAAAGTGTGAAAGGTGACAAGTTTAAGGGAAACATGCGGGGACACTTTTTCACTCTAAGGGTTGTGACAGTGTGGAATGAGCTGCCAGCACAAGTGGTGCATGTAAACTCAATTTCAACATTTAAGAGAAGTTTGGATAGGTACGTGGTTTGTAGGGATATGTAGGGCTATGGTCCTGGCGCAGGTCAATGGGAGTAGGCAGTCTAAATGGTTTCATCATGGATTTGATAGGCTGAAAGACCTGTTTCTGTACTGTACATCTCTACGACTCTAGTGCAAAGTGAGGGAAAAATACTGAGCTAGTGTTCATTGTCCATCCGGAAGTCTGATAGAGGGGAAGAAGTTGTTGCTGAAATGCTAAGTGTGCGTCATCAAGCTCCTGTACCTTTTCCTTAGCAATGAGAAGAGGGCATGTCCTGGGTGATGGGGGTCCTTAATGAGGATGCCATCTTTTTAAGGTGTCCTGAATGCTGGCTGAGTTTACAACTTTCTGCAGCTTTTTCCAATCCTATGCAAAGTCTCTTCATATGAGATGGTGATGCAACCAGTAGAAATATGCGAGAGTTTTTTGTGATATACCAATTCTCCTGAAATTCCTAATGAAATGTTGCCACTGCTGTAATTTCATCAATATGCTGGGCCCTCAGCATCCAGGACATGCCTTTTTCTCATTATTACCGTTAGGGAGGAAGTACAGGAACCTGAAGACATGCACTCAACATTTTAGAAAGAGCTGCTTCCCCTCTGCCAGCAGAACTCCGAACAGGCAATGAACCAACCATGAATGCTACTTCACTAGTTTAGCTCTCTTTTTGCACTAAAGTTTTAAAGTATATATTTCTTGTTGTAATTTATAGTATTTTTGTATGGCACTGTTCTGCTGCTGCAAAACAATAAATTTCATGACACAATGTCAGTGACAATAAACCTGATTCTGACTCTATTTAAATGTTTAGTAATTTTATGGCTTTGCACTGTGCGGCTGCCATGAAACAACAAATTTCACATCATGTCATTGATAATAAATTTAATTCTAAACGTTTTCCGTTTTTATTCCACCTGCTTTAACATTGACTATTCTCCAACCACAAGATCTGAAGGTGTCTTTTGGTGAATATTACTTATTCAATTTCATTTGCAACTCCTCAGAAGATGAAATGCAGAAAGACTGAACACAGAATATTTCAGCCGATAAGTGGTAACAATCATTCAACAATTGGAAAGCAGTAACGAATTCTGACACAAGACTGCCGAACTAAAAGGACAATAATACTGTTAGATATCAAGGATGGGTAGTGAGGTAACCCTTGTATGAATTTCTAATCATTACTAAACAATGTTGTCATTGGTTTATTGAGGTTATAACCTTGCTCTCCAACTGCACACACTCTTTTAGCTTTTAATTTAGTTTTGATGTGATACAATTTCAAAATTCAGATACAATGGAATCAAAATTTTATCTCACCAATTTTTTCCCCAGTGTTTAGTTTTAGAAAAATGATGGTTCTCAAATTTCTTTTGAATTGAACTAAATTTAACGTGAGAAATTGATTAATCCTGTGAATTTGAAACTAAAATTTAAATTTACTACAAAAAGACAAATGAAACACATTATGCTGTGAAAATTTTAAGCAAGCATATGGAATTACATCTATTTCATATATGCTACTTCTAACAGAGTACCTAAGTGTACTGGGATGGTCTGCATCCCAGGATACTTAAGGAAGTGGCTCTAGAAATCGTGGACGCATTGGTAATCATTTTCCAATGTTCTATAGATTTAGGATCAGTTCCTGAGGATTGGAGGGTAGCTAATGTTATCCCACTTTTTAAGAAAGGAGGGAGAGAGAAAACAGGGAATTATAGACCAGTTAACCTGTAATCAGTGGTGGGGAAGATGCTGGAATCAATAATAAAAGATGAAATAGCGGCACACTTGGATAGCAGTAACAGAATCAGTCCGAGTCAGCATGGATTTACGAAGGGGAAATCATGCTTGACTAATCTTCTGGAATTTTTTTCAGGATGTAACTATGAAAATGGACAAGGGAGAGCCAGTGAATGTAGTGTACCTGGACTTTCAGAAAGCCTTTGATAAGGTCCCACATAGGAGATTAGTGGGCAAAATTAGAGCACATGGTATTGAGGGTAGGGTACTAACATGGATAGAAAATTGGTTGGCAGACATGACACAAAGACTAGGGATTAACAGGTCCTTTTCAGAATGGCAGGCAGTGACCAGTGGGGAACTGCAAGACTGTGCTGGGACTGCAGCTATTTACAATATACATTAATGATTTAGAGGAAGGGGTTAAAAGTAACATTAGTAAATTTGCCAATGACACAAAATTAGCTGGCAGTGTGAAATATAAGGAGCATGTTAAGAGAATGCAGGGTAACTTGGACAGGTTGGGTGAGTGGGCAGATGCAAGACAGATGCAGTTTAATGTGGATAAATGTGAGGTTATCCACTTTGGTGGCAAGAACAGGAAGGCAGATTACTATCTGAATGGTGTCAAGTTAAGAAAAGGGGAAGTACAACGAGATCTAGGTGTTCTTGTACATCAATCACTGAAAGTAAGCATGCAGGTACAGCAGGCAGAGAAGAAAGCTAATGGCACGTTGGCCTTCATAACAAGGAGAGTTGAGTATAGGAGCAAAGAGGTCCTTTTGCAGTTATACAGAGCCCGGGTGAGACCACACCTGGAGTACTGTGTTTGGTTTTGGTCTCCAAAATTGAGGAAGGTCATTCTTGCTGTTGAGGGAGTGCAGCATAGGTTCACAAGGTTAATTCCCGGGATGGCGGGACTGTCATATGTTGAAAGATTGGAGCGAGTGGGCTTGTATACACTGGAATTTAGAAGGATGAGAGGGGATCTGATTGAAACATAAGATTATTAAGGGATTGGACATGATAGAGGCAGGAAACATGCTCCCAGTGTTGGGGGAGTCCAGAACCAGAAGCCACAGATTAAGAATAAGGGGTAGGCCATTTTGAATGTTCAAGGAAAACTTTTTCACCCAGAGAGTGGTGGATATGTGGAATGCTCTGCCCCAGAAGGCAGTGGAGGCCAATTCTCTGGATTATTTCAAGAAAGAATTAGATAGAGCTCTTAAAGGTAGCGGGTTCAAGAGATATGGGGAGAAGACAGGAACAGGGTATTGATTGTGGATGATCAGCCATGATCACATTGAATGGTGGTGCTGGCTTGAAGGGCCGAATAGCCAATTCCTGCACCTATTGTCTATTAAGGAATTGTAACTTTGCCAATTTTCTTCTCAGCCTTGTTGCACAAATAGTCAAAAAACAGATTCAAGCAAGCAATGTGCCAAGGCAAAATAACCTGTTTCTTTTAAATATCAAAACTATCTTGCTGCACTATGCAAGTTAAAATCCAGAAATGTCTCAAGTTGTGAACCATTCCATGTGGTTTAAAATTATAACTGTTAAACTCGATTTGGAATAGAATAACAAAAAATCACCACACCCCTCCCTGGACCCTTAAAATGCAACGTTGAATACCGTCCCTTTCTACTATACAAGAAAACTTCAGCACCTTCTAATGAACAGCTCTCAGGATGACCTGGCTTTTAACATCAAGTCATAAAACCAGGGTTGCTTTACAAACAACATCCTGTGTAACTTCCCAATAACCCTTCACCTTTTCAGAGAGAAAAATGTCTGAAGGATGTTTAACTTGCTATTCTTGTGATTAACAAGGTATTCTCAAACTAGAAATGAAAAATCTTGAGCAGTTAAATTTGAAGATTAATATACAGCTTTGAGAAAAGCAATTGTGATGGACATACTACTCACCATACCACTGGACAATGCAAATATATGACTTGCTTTAATATCTGAAACTTAATGCATCTTTTGTTTTATACTTCCTGTTAAATCAGACTTGGAGTATGTACTTCTGTGATTGCACACTCTTCATTTCTATCAGGTCTCAGAATCACTTCTCCAATTTACTTCTATTCAAATATTTGACAATATTTTCTTGCATTACTTATGAAAAGTGTTTGCTAAACCAGCAGTAACTCTCAATTTCAAATGAGAAATACATTTAATGGAGACCCCAACATACTTTATTCTCTTCAAGGTGCAAAATATGTTCTTTCCTTGACTACAAGTTTGACATGACTACAAAATATCTAATGATATCACATCAAGGATTGAACTGCGTTGGATGATTATAAGATAACAGCAGACCCAAAAAAATACAATTAGTTATCTCTTTCAGAAATGGATGTACATTTCCTCTTACAACTGGAATGCAGTTCATTCCAGTTAAGTGGGACACATCGGGGCTAGTACGTTTTGGCCCAATTAAGTTGGAAACAGCTAAAAAGGTACAAAAAAGATAAACTACCATTTAACTGAGTAACAAATTATGCATTTAAATGAAATACAGATCAAACTAGAGCACTACAGCACTATAAAACTGTATTAGTTCCTAATGGCTTTCAATGGAGGAATTCCTTCAATATACATACACTGCTGTGTTCTTTTGACTGACTGTAAATGAGCAAAAATCATAGCTGACACTTAGTGCAGATAATGCTTCATATGACTGCATCCTCCAAACCTTCATTTTCATCATAACATTCAGGTGACTGTCAATACTTTGAAATTCTTTGTAGATCCTAACTTGTTGCAGTACCTGTAGTGAAATCATTCCATTTCCACTCCTGGCCATTTCTGGCATCTCCATGCCTGAACGCTTGAAATCACAGTGAGTAAAACTGTTCTGAATAGTCTTATATTTCTCAGCAACTACTGGTGACAAAACAACACTACTTTTTGAACAGAAAATCACACAGTTGACATTATTTAAAAACTGTTCACGCTAAGCATGGTATAGTGTCTAATGGCCACAGAAGTGCACACAACTGCCACTAGTTAAAAACTGCTCACCTATAGCCTCCTGCCCCAATGAAGTAGCGCAGTGTCCCATATAAAATGGAGGAAATGAAGAAAAAGCATACACGAGGAAATCTGCAGATGCTGCAAATTCAAGCAACACACACAAAATGCTGGTGGAACGCAGCAGGCCAGGCAGCATCTATAGGGAAAAGCGCTGTTGATGTTTCAGGCCAAGACCCTTCGTCAGGACTAACTGAAAGGAAAGATAGTAAGAGATTTGAAAGTAGGAGGGGGGAGGGGAAAATGTGAAATGATAGGAGAAGACTGGAGTCAAGCTGAGAGCCAGACAGGTGATTGGCAAAAAGGATAAAGAGCTAGAGAAGGGAAAGGATCATGGGACGGGAGGCCTAGGGAGAAAGAAAGGGGGAGAGGAGCACCAGAGGGAGATGGAGAACAGGCAGAGTGATGGGCAGAGAGAAAAAAAAAACTAAATATGTTAGGGATGGGGTAAGAAGGGGAGAGGCATTAACAAAAGTTAGAGAAGTCAATGTTCATGCCATCAGGTTGGAGGCTACCCAGCTGGTTTATAACGCGTTGGTTCCTCCAACCTGAGTGTGGCTTCATCTTGACAGTAGAGGAGGCTATGGATAAACGTATCAGAATGGGAATGGGACGTGGAATTAAAATGTGTGGCCACTGGGAGATCCTGCTTTCTCTGGCGGACAGAGCGTAGGTGTTCAGTGAAACGGTCTCCCAGTTTCTGGACGGGAGCACTGGACGCAGAATACCACACCTGCCGACTCACAGGTGAAGTGTAGCCTCACCTGGAAGGACTGTCTGGGGCCCTGAATGGTGGTGAGGGAGGAAGTGTAAGGGCAGTTGTAGCACTTGTTATGCTTGCAAGGATAAGTGCCAGGAGGGAGATCGGTGGGAAGGGATGGGGGGGATGAATGGACAAGGGAGTCGCGTAGGGAGCGGTCCCTGTGGAAAGCAGAAAGAGAGGGGGAGGGAAGGATGTGTTTGGTAGTGGGATCCCATTGGAGGTGGCTGAAGTTACAGAGAATTATACATTGGATCTGGAGGCTGGTGGGGTGGTAGGTGAGGACAAGGGGAACCTTATCCCGAGTGGGGTGGTGGGCGGATGGGGTGAGGGCAAATGTGCGGGAAATGGGAGAGATGCGTTTGAGAGCAGAGTTGATGGTGGAAGAAGGAAAGCCCCTTTGTTTAAAAAAAGGAAGACACCTCCTTTGTCCTGGAATGAAAAGCCTCATCCTGAGAGCAGATGCAGCAAAGATGGAGGAATTGTGAGAAGGGGACAGCATTTTTGCAAGAGGCAGGGTGGGAAGAGGAATAGTCCAGATAGCTGTGATAGTCTGTCGGCTTATAGTAGATATCAGTAGATAGGCCGTCTCCAGAGATGGAGACAGAAAGATCAAGAAAGGGGACGGAGCTGACAGAAATGGACCAGGTAAATTTGAGTGCAGGGTGAAAGTTGGAGGCCAAGTTAATGAAGTCAACGAGCTCAGCATGCGTGCAGGAGGCAGCGCCAATGCAGTCGTCAATGTAGTGAAGGAAAAGAGGGGGATGGATATAGACTTGGAACATGGACTGTTCCACAAAGCCAACAAAAAGGCAGGCATAATTGGGACCCATGGAGGAAGTGGGAGGAGCCAAAGGAGAAATTATTGAGAATAAGAACTAATACGGCTAGACGGAGGAGAGTGGTGGTAGAGGGGAATTGGTTAGGTCTGGAATCCAAAAAGAAGCGGAGAGCTTTGAGACCTTCCTGGTGGGGGATGGAGGTATACAGGGACTGGACGTCCATGGTGAAAATAAGGTGGTGGGGGCCAGGGAACTTAAAATCATTGAAAAAATTCAAAGTGTGAGAGGTGTCACGTACATAGGTGGGAAGGGATTGAACAAGGGGGGATAAAGCACTGTCAAGGTATGCAGAAATGAGTTCGGTGGGGCAGGAGCAAGCTGAGACAATGGGTCTACCTGGACAGGCAGGTTTGTGGATCTTGGCTAGGAGGTAAAAACGGTAAGTGCGGGGCTTGGAAACTATGAGGTTGGTGGCAGTGGATGGGAGATCCCCAGAGCTGATAAGGTTCATGATGGTATAGGAGACAGTGGCCTGGTGCTCCTTAGTGGGTCATGATCAAGAGGTAAATAAGAGGTATTAGAGAGTTGTTTCAGGATGTATATTGTATACATTTCTGATATTAAATTGGACCTTTGACCCTTTGAAATCCTGACTCTTCTTTAAGAGTCATCTCAAATAGGCATCTGCCCCAATTAACTAGAATCCACTGTATATATTATTTAGATATGGTTCTTGAAATTAATCAACTCTTTGGTTGTTGACTGTTATTGCCCACAACAGGTGGAGGAAGCCGAAGGTCCATGAGTCAGTTCTAATTAGGGGTATAGAGGTGGAAAGGGTCAGCAGCTTTAAATTCTTTGGCATTAATGTATCAGATAATCTCTCCTAGGACCAGCACATACGTGTCATTACAAAGAAGGCACAACAGTACCTCTATGTTTTTCAAATAAGTTTGTGCCGATTTGACATGCCACCAAAAACTCTCAGCCTGAATCCCTCATTTGAGGCTGCACTTGACTCATCTTCTCTTCTCATTGCTACCATTAGACAGATGGTGCAGGAGAAGAGCAGTTGTTGCCCTGCAGCCATCAGGCTGCATTTGCCTCAGTGCTGAACTGACTCTGCAGCTGCGGCCTAAAGCCAATGGACTCCTGGACTGGCTGCACTCATCTCGGCACTGAACTGGGTCCATGGCTGTGGACTCATTTTCAGGACTCTTCGGTTCATGTTCTCTGTATTATTTGTTTACTTTTTTAAATTGTTTGCATGTTTTAGTCATTTTTTGTACATTGGATGCTTGACAATCTTTGTTATGAGTTTTTTTCGTGGATTCTATTGTTTTTTGTTTTGTGTCTGCCTGAAAAAAAGCAAAATCATCCTGCAGACAGCTCCCAAACTACTTCTACTTCATCTTTTACATATGCTTCTTCTCTTGCACTGCGATCGATTGCAGCCTGTAATTTCCATTTTGATTATGTATTTTTGGGCCGACTGAGTGATCTGATGCTTTTGCTGTGTCCTGGGGAATTCAGTGAAGTTGAAAGCGGAGTGTGTGGCCATCAATTTCTAATTGCAGAACACAAACCCATGGTTGGCTCCATTACCCCCACATATAAAAGTGTTCAGTACGACTGAAATCGACAAGGATGAAAGCAGAAGATGAGTGGGTGTTCAGCTCTGTCTGCCTGGTTTCCCTATTGCTGCTGCTGGAAGAAGGTGCAGGTTTGATCACCTTGGTGAGGCTTGTGGCTTAAGGCTCTCTTTTTTGGATCCTGCAGTTTGATGTTTAACGTTCTCTGTGCTGAACTAGTCCACGGCTATGAACTTGTTTTTGGAGGGCTGAGGTCTATGTTCCATGTGTTTTGGTTACATTTTATTTGTTGTTTGGGCCATTTGATCAAGGCACTTTGGCTTGGAACTGGCCCTACCGTTGAGGTCTGAGTCATTGACACAGAGCTAAACTGAACGGACTCGATGGTTGTAGCTACCAGACCATTTCGGGGACTCTGCTTGCTTTTTGTTGTTTGTGAGATTTGTTCTTTTTTTTCGCTTTGTATATTTGAAGTTTTGCTTAAATGGGTTCCGCGATGTTTTTTTATTTTGTGACTGCCTGCAGGAGTGGGATTCTCAGGGTTGTATACTGAATACATATTTTGGTAATAAATGCACTTTGAATCTGTGATGAGTACTTTGAACTCTGATCCAGCTCAGGCCCTCTTATCGTTACTACCATTGGGTCCCATACCACCAGGTTCAGGAACAGTTATTACTGTACAACCATCTCAAGCACCTGAACCGATGTGGATACCTTCATTCACCACTATGAACTGATTCTATGACCTACAGACTCACTTTCAAGATTTCTTTACATCTCAAGCTCTCAGTATTATTTTTTACTTGCATAGTTGTGCTCTTTTGCACTTTAGTTGATTGTCAATTTTTGTCTATTTTCAATTTTTGCAGAATTCTATTATTGTCTTTTTTCCTGTAAATGTCTGCAAGAAAATGAATCTCAAGGTAGTATATAGTAACATATGTACTTTGATGAAAATAATTCGCAAGATATGTAGATTGGGCGATTGATGGTTGGGTTGAGTTATGTTGGAGAACAACTCAATCCAATTACTTGTGCAATTGGATCCTCGCTGGCAGACCCTAGACAGTTCAGATTGGCAAGAACATTTCCTCCATAATCTCCCTCAGCACAAGTGCACCACAAGGCAGTGTGTTTACCCCCCTGCCCAACTCATTTTATACCTGCGACTGTGAGGCTAAGCACAGATCGAATGCCATATTTAAGCTTGTTGATGACATTACCGTTGTTGGCTAAATCAAAGATGGTGATGAGTCAGCATATAGGAGAGTGATTGAAAATCTGGCTGAGGGGTGCCACAGCGCCAACTTCTCACTCATCAGCAAGACCAAGGAGCTAATTATTC
The DNA here is from genome assembly GCF_030144855.1 of Hypanus sabinus. Taxonomy (NCBI): domain Eukaryota; kingdom Metazoa; phylum Chordata; class Chondrichthyes; order Myliobatiformes; family Dasyatidae; genus Hypanus; species Hypanus sabinus. Next base: position 40,996,641 of record NC_082715.1, on the reverse strand, counting down.
ACTTCAGCAGGAGGAAATCGGAGGTCCCTGACCTGGTCCTCATTAGAGAAGCAAACACAGAGAGTGTTAGCAACTTTAAATTCCCAAGTATTATCATTTCAGAGGACCTGTCCTGGACCAGCACACAAGTGCAATAACGAAGGAAGTAGAGGCATTGCTGTTTTCTCTTAAGAGTTTGCAAAGATTTGGCATGACATCTAAAACTTTGATAAATCTATAAGATGTGCGGTAGAGAGTATATTGTTTGGCTGCATGATAGCCTGGCGTGAAAGCAGCATTGCCTTTGAGCAAAGAATCCTACAATAAGTAGTGGATACAGCCCAGTCCATCATGGGTAAAGCCCACCCCACCAGTATGCACATCTACATGGAGTGCTGTTGCATCCATGATCAATGACCCCCAAAACCCAGGTCATGCTCTCTTCTCAGAAAGAAGGTGCAGGAGCCTCAGGACCCCACAACCATGTTTAGGAACAGTTATTACCCCTCAACCATCAGACACTTGAAATCAGTGGGGATAACTTCACTTGCCCCTTCACCAAACTTCCCACAACCAATGGACTCGTGTTCAAGGATTCTTCTTTGCAGGTTCATGATATTTACTGCTTATTTATTATTTCTTTTTTATTCATGCAGTCTGTTGTCCTTTGCACCTTGGTTGTTTGTCCGCCCAACTGGGTGTGGTCTGTTGGCCGTGATTCTTGTAACAGGTCTTTCATTGGTTCGATTATGATTCTTAGATTTACTGACTATGGCCATAAGAAAATTAATCTCAGTATCTATATGGTGACATATACTTTGATAATAATTTTATGTTGAACTTTGAACTCCTTGAAACTGAAATACCTCCCATGATTTCAAAGGTCTCAACAACAGACATTAGTGGTAACGAGAAGCTGAAGTTAAAACAGTGAAATACCTAAAGACTTGGTCATTATACATACAGGAGGAAATTGTCTACAGCAGTTATTTCCATGGTCTTGCATCAGATTGGCCTGCTTAGGGTTGAAGAGCCCCACTATTTTTGAGTATGCTTGCAAGAAAATGAATCTCAGGGTTATATGTGGTGACATATAGTTTGATGATAAATGTACTTTGTACTTTAAACTTTTGAGTTGCGTTGAACATTCAGAACCAAGCCAAAGTTCTACACATTCTCTGCCAACTGAAGAATTTGTGTCAATTTAATTAGAACAGTACTTGATAGAGTCACAGATTCATAGAACATACAGCGAGAAACAGGCCCTTCAGCCCATCTAGTTTGTGCCAAGTCACATCAATCTGTGCCTGGACCATGATGTACTTATTCAAATAAATAAGTGGATGGAGTCGAAAGAGATGAGGGAGATCTTAAATGGAATTTTGGCGGCTGTATTTACTTGGAAGATAGACACAGAATCTATAGAACTGAGCCAGAATACCAGAGAAGTCATGGACTATTCGATTACAGTGGAGGACATGCTTGCTATCTTGAGGCAAATTAGGCTGGATAAATCCTCAGGGCCTGGGAGGCTAATGCAGAAATTACAGGGCTCTAGCAGGTATTTAAAATCCCCTTAGTGCAAGAGGACTGCAGGACAGCTAATGATATTCTCTTGTTTAAGAAAATATCCAAGAATAAGCCAGGATATCATAGGCCGATGAGCCTGATATCACTGGTAGGTCAGTTACTGAAGGCATTCTAAAGGACTGGATATACAAGTATTTGGAATATACAGGTTAGGGATAGTCAACATGGCTTTGTGCGCTGTGGGTCAAGTCTAACCAGACTTACAGTTTTTCAAGTTACGAGGAAAGTTGATGAAGGAAAGGCAGTTGTCTACATGGACTTCAGCAAGGTCTTTGACAAGGCCCTGCATGGGAAGTTGGTCAAGATGCAGTCATTTGGCGTTCACCATGAGGTAGTAAACTGGATTAGACATTGGCTTTGTAGAAGGTGTCGGAAAGTGGTAATAGATGGTTGCATGTGAGTGGAGGCCTGTGACTAGTGGTATGTCACAGTGCTGGATCTATTGCTGTTTGTCATCTTTATCAACAATCTGAATGACAATGTGGTAAACTGGATCAGCAAATTTGTGGATAATATTTATGACTGGGGGCCCAGTGGACAGTGAAGAAGGCTACAAAAGCTTGCAGCGGGATCATGACCAGCAGATGGAATTTAATGCAGACAAGTGTGGAAGGACCAACCAGGGAAAGTCATACACTGTGAGCAGTAGGGCACTGAGGAGTGTAGTAGAACAATGATATCTGGGAATATAGGGCCATAATTCATTGAAAGTGGCATCACAGGATCATAAAAGGAGCTTTTGGTATGTAGACCTTTGTAATTCAAATATTGATTACAGGAATTGAGATGTTACGTTGAAGTTGTTTAAGACATTGGTGAAAGTGTAATTTGGAGTATACTGTGCAGTTTGGTTCACCTACCTACAGGAGAGATATCAAAATGATTGAAGGAGTAGAGAGGAAATTTATTTATTTAGCATTACAGCACGGCGAGCCCTTCAAGCAACGCTGTCCTAGGAGCCCCAACTAACTCAATTTAACCCTAAACTTATCATGGGACAATTTAAAATGATTAGTCCTGGAATGGTTTCATTCCAGAACTAATAAGATGTCCTCCTTCTTCAAAGAAAGAGAATTTTCTTACTCCACCATCAAAGCTGCTCTCCCCCCATCCTCCCTCCGCAATACCAGGGATAGGGTTCCTCTTGTCCTCACCTATCATCCCATTAGCCTCCGCATCCAGCACATAATTCTCAGTAACTTCCGCCATTTTCATCAGGATCCCACCAAGCACAACTTTCCCTCCCCTCCATTTTCCATTTTTTACAGGCATTGCTCCCTATGCGACTCTCTTGTCCATTTGTCTCTTCCACCCCCCCCCCCCCCCCAACCACCCCACTGATCTCCTTCCTGGTTCTTATCCTTGCAAGCAGAACAAGTGCACACCTGACCATACACCTCCTCCCTACCATTCAGGGTCCCAAACAGCCCTTCCAGGTGAGGCAACACTTCACCTGTGAGTCTGTTGGGTCATATACTGTGGCTAGTGCTCCCGGTGTGGCCTCCTGTATATTGGTGAGACCTGCCGTAGATTGGGAGACCACTTTGCCAAGCACCTGCACTCCTTTTGCCAGAAAAAGCTGAACCTCCTGGTAGCCACCCATTTCAATTCTACTTCCCATTCCAAATGTCAGTCCATGGCCTCCCCTACTGCCATGATGAGGCCACACTCAGGTTGGTGGAGCAACACCTGTCTGGGTAACCTCCAACCTCGTGGCATGAACATCGATTTCTCTAACTTCTGGTAATCACCCCGACCTCCCCCCCCCACCCCCCCATCACCATTTCCCATTCCTGTTTCCCTCTCTCACCTTATCTCCATACCTACCCATTACTTTCCTCTGGTGCACCTCCCCCTTTCTTCCATGCTTTCTACCCTCCTATCAGATTCCCCCTTCTCCAGCCCTTTATCTTTCACCAACTTCCCAGCTCTTTACTTCACCCCTCCCAATTTCACCTACCACCTTGTACTTCTTCCTCTCCTTCTCCCACCTTCTTACATTGACTTCTCATCTTTATTCCCCCACCCCCCAGTCCTGATGAAGAGTCTCGACCCAAAACATCGACTGTTTACGTTTTCCCTGGCCTACTGAGTTCTCCAGCATTTTGTGTGTGTTGCTTGGATTTCAAGCATCTGTGGATTTTCCCCTATTTATAAATACCTTGTCTAGTTGCATGAGAATCTGACATCTATTTTATGAGATTTGTGATTTTTTTAAAAAAACACTCATGATTTTTGTAATTATCTGATTTGCCATGAACAACTTCATAAAAATGCTTTTTAAACCCTCCATGACTGATTTAGTTTTTAAAGAATGGGACAGGTTGAGTATTAAATGTTTTTGGGATCTGTTTGTTGGAGGAAATCCTTTTTCATCTGAGCAATGGTCAGCCAAATATAGGTTAACCAATACTCACTTTTTTTTTTAGATATTTACAAATCAGAGACTTTAAGATCTCAATTATGTACATTTCCTATAAGCTCAGATAAGAACTTAATAGACATAATTTTTAGTTGGATATCTTTTCATAATGGTTCAATATCTAATATTTATGGTATGTTACTGGAGATGAGGAATGTTCCTTTAGACAAAATTAAGAATCTCTGGGAACAAGATTTACAGACATCTATATCTGAGGAAACTTAGAATGAAATTTTTAAACTGGTTAATACTTCATCGCAATGTGCTCGTCATTCCCTCATACAATTTAAGGTGGTACATAGAGCTCATGTGACTAAGGATAAACTATCTTGTTTTTATTTCGATATATCTCCCTACTGTGATAGATGTAATAATGGAAAAGCTTCATGAATTTGTCCAAATCTTGAAAAATATTGGAAGGAAGTTTTACAAACTTTTTTTCTTACTTTTTAGAGTCAATTTTAAACCTAACCCTCTGATGGCCCTATTTGGTATTGTTGCAGGACAAGATATAAACTGAAGGCATCTGATTTACGTATTTTGGCCTTTAGTTCTCTTATAGCTAGAAGGACGCTTTTGTTTAAATGGAAAGATGTTTTTCTTCCTACTCATTTTCAATGGTTATGCGACATTACGTCATGTTTAGATTTAGAGAAGATTCGTTGTTCAATTTCTGAATCTCGTCAAGACTTTCAAACATTGTGGGGACCTTTTCTGAATTATTTTCAAAACCTTCAATTTGTTGTTTAAACTCAAATGTTGGCTATTATTAATTTTTATTTTATGAGAAGGTATTTTACCTTCTTTTCTCCTTAATGAACTGCTTCGGTCTTGGTAGGGGTTAGATTTCTTTTTTTGTAATAAATTAGTATAGTTCAATATAACTATTGATTAACTTATATGAACACAGGGTAATGTGATTGTTATTATGAACAGATATAATGTAATTGGTCATTTTTTAAACCTTTTTTGACCTTTTATATAAACTTTATTGTCATCTGTACTCTTCTATGTAGAAACTAATAAAAAATTGGAAAAGAAAAGAAAAATGCACAAATATTCACTTCAATTTAAACATAATGTCACAAAGTGTTCTATGAAATATTGCCCATAAGACTACCACACTCGTTTCTAATAGTGTTTGACCTTGTATGTGGGTGCCCAACAGCTGATTGTTATTTTGATTAATCTTCTGGAAAGGATCTCTAAACACCCCAGGGCGCACTGAGTATAGGCACCACCTGCCACATTGTGTCATACTAAGACAACAAAATTAGATCCCTTTATGCTTTAACTGTATGCAAAGGCGGGCAATAGTGGTTATATATTGAAAACAGATCACTGCACATGGAAAAGTGAATTTAGCTGATTTCCATCTAGTGATCTTAGAATTTGTGGATACTTCAGATCTAAATTTCTTACACATGCATTATAAGCTAAAGGACACTGGGTCAGTACACAGAGAATGTTGATTTAGTACTACTGTACTTGGAGCAGCTGGGACAAATAGCATGAATACTTTTAAGATCAAATGGGATGAAATAAGGTGTAAGAGATAGAAGGACTTACCTAAATGATGTGATGAAATAAGATGAGGCGTAATCAGTTGCAAAAACCAGTTGGTGAATATGGCCAACTTGTACGCTACTAACTCAATGTACTTCATTGTAAAGTGCAAATTTACAGCTGAATTGTAAACTTAACTGGTCTCAGTATGTCATGGGCAGGACTTGCAAAAGCAGCACTGTTTCTTTATCTCTTTCCATGACTTGAAGTCTTTTTGAATCACCAGTCCTTGTACTGAAAGTACTCCCTCATGCTATTGATTAGCATTTAAACTCACCAGTAACAGAAGCAACAACAGCATCTTTACTTCCTTAGGAATCTGTGGAGATTCAGCATGTCATCAGAGACCTTGGCAAACTTCTACAAATTTGTGGTGGAAAGTGTGCTGACTGGCTGCATTACGGCCTGGTATGGGAAAAACAATGCTTTTGAACAGAAAATCCTACAAAAGGTAGTGGATTTGGTTTAGTACTTCACGGGTAAAACCCTCCCAGCCACATCTACATGAAACATAGCTGTAGAAAAGCAGCATCCAAAGATGCTCACCACCCAGGCCAAGCTCATTTCTTGCTGCTGCCATTAGGTAGAAAGTACACGTGCCTCAGGACTCACACCACAAAGTTCAAGAACAATTACTGCCCCTCAACCACCAAGCTCTTGAACAAAATCGAATAACTACGCTTATTCTGTTTCCCCAGAGCCAATGATCTCACTTTAAGGACTCTTGTTATTTCATGCTCTCATTATTTGTTGCTATTTATACTTGCATTTGCACAGTTTGTTGCTCATTGATCCTGTTTACAGTTATTGTTCTATAGATCTTTTGAGTATTCTTACAGGAAAAAGAATCTCACGGTTCTATATAGTGACATGTATGTACTCTGGTAATAAATTTTGCTTTGAACTTTGAAATTCCAAAGCAGGACAGTATGCATTTTGGAGGTTAACATATCTGTTAACATGCTGAGCCCTCTTCTGTACTCCCTTTTCAACTATGACTGCATTCCTGTACATGGTTCTAACTCCATAATCAAGTTCGCAGACAACACCACGGTGGTTGGCCTGATCAGGGGGGGATGAAGAGACGGGCTACAAGGTCCAGCACCTGGCTGCGTGGTGTGCCGACAACAACCTGGCCCTTAACACCCAGAAGACCAAGAAGATCATTGTGGATTTCAGGCATGTTAGGAACTACTCTCATGTCCCCATCTACATCAATGGAGTGTGTATCAAGCTTTAAATTTGGTCGGCATGTTAATGGAGTATATATTGTTTTATCAATTCAGGCGTAAACTCATTGCATGCAGATAACAACTGCTTTATCGTTCAAAAAGTTCAATCAAACTTCAGTATTGCCAAACAATAAGCAAAAAATCCCTGTCCGACTCTCATAATGAAAGCAAGATAATAGACAATAGGTGCAGAAGTAGACCATTCGGCCCCTCGAGTCTGCACCGCCATTCTGAGATCATGGCTGATCATTCACTATCAATACCCAGTCCCTGCCTTGTCCCCATATCCCTTGATTCACCTATCCATCAGATATCTATCTAACTCCTTCTTGAAAGCATCCAGAGAATTGGCCTCCACCATCTTCCGAGGCAGTGCATTCCACACCTCCACAACTCTCTGGGAGAAGAAGTTCTTCCTCAACTCTGTTTTAAATAACTGACCTCTTATTCTCAATCCATGCTCTCTGTTACTGGACTCTCCCAATATCTGGAACATATTTCCTGCCTCAATCCTATCAAATCCTTCAATTATCTTAAACATTTCAATCAGATCCCCTCTCAATCTCCTCAATTCCAGTGTGTACAAGCCCAATCTCTCCAATCTCTCTGCGTAAGACAGCCCTGCCATCCCAGGAATCAACCTAGTGAATCTACGCTGCGCTTCCTCAATTGCCAGAATGTCCTTCCTCAAACCTGGAGACCAAAACTGTACACAATATTCCAGGTGTGGTCTCACCAGGGCCCTGTACAAATGCAAAAGGACATCCTTGCTCTTGTACTCAATTCCCCTTGTAATAAAGGCCAACATTCCATTTGCCCTCTTCACTGCCTGTTGCACTTGCTCATTCACCTTCATTGACTGATGAACTAGGACTCCTAGGTCTCTTTGCATTTCTCCTTACCTAACTCTACACAGTTCAGACAATACTCTGCCCTCTTGTTCCTGCTTCCAAAGTGGATAACTTCACATTTATTCACATTGAATGACATCTGCCAAGTATCTGCCCACTCACCCAGCCTATCCAAGTCTCCCTGTATTCTCCTAACGTCCTCTTCGCATGTCACACTGCCACCCAGTTCAGTATCGTCAGCAAACTTGCTGATATAGTTTTCAATGCCCTCATCTAAATCGTTGACATAAATCGTAGAGAGCTGTGGTCCCAATACAGAGCCCTGTGGTACCCCACTAGTCACCTCCAGCCAGTCCGAGAAACATCCATTCACTGCTACCCTTTGCTTTCTATCTGCCAACCAGTTTTCTATCCATGTTGAAACCCTGCCCCCAATGCCATGAGCTCTGATTTTACTCACCAATCTCCCATGTGGCACCTTATCGAATGCCTTCTGAAAATCTAGGTACACAACATCCATTGGCTTACCCTCGTCTAACATCCCTGTTACACCCTCAAAAAACTCCAACAGATTAGTCAAGCATGATTTGCCCTTGGTAAATCCATGCTGGCTCGGCCTAATTCTATTACTGCCATCAAGATGTGCCACTATTTCGTCCTTAATAATGGACTCAAGCATCTTCCCCACGACTGACGTTAGGCTAACAGGGCGATAGTTCTCTGTTTTCTCCTTCCCTCCCTTCTTGAAAAGTGGGATAACATTAGCCACTCTCCAATCCTCAGGAACTGATCCTGAATCTAAGGAACATTGGAAAATGATTACCAATGCATCCGCAATTTCCTGAGCCACCTCTTTTAGAACCCTCGGATGCAGACCATCTGGACCCGGGGATTTATTAGCCTTCAGTCCTACCAGTCTACTCATCACAGTTTCTTTCCTAATGTCAATCTGTCTCAATTCCTCTTATATCTTATGACCCTGGCCCATCCATACATCTGGGAGATTGCTTGTGTCCTCCCTGGTGAAGACAGATCTAAAGTACGCATTAAATTCTGTTGCCATTTCACTGTTTCCCATAACAATTTCTCCCAATTCATTCTTCAAGGGGCCAACATTGTTCTTAACTATCTTCTTTCTCTTCACATAGCTAAAAAAGCTTTTGCTATCCCCTTTTATATTCCTGGCTAGACTGAGCTCATACCTGATTTTTTCTCTCCGTATTGCTTTTTTAGTTAAGATCTGTTCCTTAAAACTTTCCCAATCATCTGTATTCCCACTCATCTTAGCCTTGTCATACTTCTTTTTCTTTAATGCTATACAATCTCTGACTTTCTTTGTCAACCACTGTGGCCCCTTCCCCCTCTTTGAATCCTTCCTTCTCATTGGAATGAACTGCTTTTGCATCTTTTGTATTATCCCCAAGAATATCTGCCACTGCTGATCCACTGTCTTTCCTGTCAGGGCATCCGCCCAATTAACTTTGGCCAGCTCTTCCCTCATGGCTCCGTAGTCTCCTTTATTTAATTGCAACACTGCCACCTCTGATCTGTCCTTATCCCTCTCAAATTGTAGATAAAAACTTATCACGTTATGATCACTACTTCCTAATGGCTCCTTTACTTCAAGATCACTTATCAATTCCTGTTCATTACACATCACCAAGTCCAAAATAGCCTCGTTCCTGGTTGGCTCAAGCACAAGCTGTTCCAAAAATACATCCCTTAGACACTCCACAAACTCCCTATCCTGGGGTCCAGCACCTACCTGATTCTCCCCGTTCACCTGCATGTTGAAATCTCCCATAACGACTGCATTACCTTTAGCACATGCCAATGTTAACTCCCTAATCAACTTGTACCCAATATCCACGCTACTGTTTGGGGGCCTGTACACAACACCCATTAGGGTCTTTTTACCCTTACTGTTCCTCAGCTCAATCCACACAGACTCTACTTCCCCTGTTCCCAAGTCACCTCTTGCTAAGGACTGAATCTCATTCCTCACCAACAGGGCCACCCCACCCCCTCTTCCCATATTTCTGTCTCTACGATAGCACGTATACCCTGGTACACTCAATTCCCAGGCCTGATCCCCTTGCAGCCATGTCTCCGTTATCCCAACAATATCGTAGTTCCCAATTTTCATCTGAGCTTCAAGCTCATCTGTCTTATTTCTGACACTACGTGCATTCAAGTATAGAATTCTTAGCCCATTCCTCCTCTCTTTGCTTAAAACACTGTCTACTGAACCTAACCCAGCTCCTTGAACTTCCATCGGGCTAATTGCACCTTGAATTTTGATGACCTTCTCAAGATCACCCAAACCTTCTACACATTTAACCCCATGCTCCTTCTGACCAACCCTCTGTACATGTAACTTTTCCAACACATGTTCTGTCTCACCTTTCTCCTTCACACAATTAATATTTGGGAAACGTGTATTCCCTACCTGTCCCTTATCCTTCATCATATCATCTTCTCTCGTAATCTGGATCCCTGCCCCCTGCACATCTAGTTTAAACCCCCCCGAGCAGCACCGGCAAACATTCCTGCAAGAATGTTAGTACCCCTCCAGTTCAGATGTCGACCGTCCCTTCGAAACAGATCCCAACGTCCCTGGAACAAAGACCAATTATCCAAAAACCTGAACCCTTCCTTCCTGCACCATGCTCTCAGCCTCGTATTAATGTGCATAATCATTCTATTCTTCGCCTCACTCGCACGTGGCACAGGTAGCAATCCCGAGATTGTCACCCAGGAGGTCCTGCCTTTCAGCTTCACTCCTAACTCCCTGAACTCTCTAAGCAGGACGCCCTCACTCACCTTACCTACATCGTTGGTCCCTACATGGACCACTACATCTGGGTTCATGCCCTCGTTCTCAAGAATAGCCTGCACCCGATCTGAGATGTCCCGGACCCTGGCACCAGGGAGGCAACATACCATCCGAGACTCCCGATCTGCCCCACAAAATCTCCTATCTGCCCCCCTGACTATAGAATCCCCTAAAACTATCGCTCCCTTCATGATAAAGGCATTTTATGATAAAGGCTCTCTTCATGATAAAGATACATGATAAAGGCATTGCAGATGGCTGTCCTTTGGAACCAAGGAGCATATCTAACAATGACTTGGAACTAGTTGAATGACATCTCAACAACCATAACCATCTCTAGCTAGCTAGGGTCTTTTAATGCTTGAATGTAGTTTTATACAGTCTCTTTGATGCACACTCAGTGTTACCTTGTTATAAAACTCACTTCCACATTAACAAAGGTGTAACAATTAAAATTTAGTCCAAACATTTTATATTCAAAAATATTCTACCCGGCAATTTAAATCAGAAAGTTAAAGTTAGAAATTAATAACCAAAAATTAGAAATAATATTTCACAGCCCATTATCTGCCGCTTTGTTCGATTGCCTGACAGGAAGCCAAACAGAGTTTCATCGTACCAATGTATAATGACAATAAAGATCATTCAATTCAATATTATTGTGCACTGAAATCTAAGTACACTGAGTGGGAAAAAATATTATACAGTGGATTCTGGTTAATTGTGCCAGCTGGTTATTTGGGACAACTCCTAAAGAACACAAACTATTTGAGAAGTTAGACAGACTATTTGTTTATGTGGGACACTATGCCATTTAACTGGGACAAGAAGCTGTTGTTGAACTGCTGAATAGTGTCAGGCGCCTGCTCCTATGTGGCTGTCAGACACTACACCGTGCTCAGAGCAACAGGTTTTAAATAGTGTCACTTGCATCTGTGTTCAAAAAGCAGTGATTTTTGCTTTGGATAGCTGGTGAGAAATAAACAGTAAGATAATTCAGAACTGTTTTGCTAACTGCGGTTTCAAACATTCAGAATTGGATATGTCAGAAACGGTGGGGAGTGAAGATGAAATGACTTCACTACGTCAGCAAGTTAGGGACAATGAAGAATTTGAATTTGAATCTTGAATGTTAGCTTTGGTCCTCACTGGATACTCAGCTCTCAACTGAGGGCCCACATAGCTGTTTGCATGCAACAGGGGCCACACCCCATACACTGCTTCGAAAAATTTGTCTTCCTTTATACCTTTTGGGGCAGCTGATTAATTGGGCCAAAATATATTGGTCTCGATGTGCCCCAATTAACTAGTGTCCACTCTTTTAAAAATGATCTAGATAAGAGAAAAAAGTCAGCTTTGTTTAAGATAATTTAAGATTGTTTAATTTAAGATTGTTTAAGATAATTTCATGAACATATCTATAGTTCTTGTTGAGCTAAATCAATACTGACAATTAAATAAAGGTCCTGCAGTAAATGTAATCCCAAGCCTAATTATTTCTTAATGCAAATGCAGTATTTGGCAGAGGACTTGCATGGTCTGGTTGGCAGACAGACTCTGACCAAGCTACTCAGCTGTGATAATATGACAAGAATAGAGCAGCTGGCTCATTTCTACTCCTCTCAGATCATCCAATCCATAGCAGATCCATTAACTGCACAGCATTTTCCAGAACACAACATATACTGTTACATTTTGATCATATCTGGCATTTCAATAATGATGCTTCCTCCAGTTTCTGCCTTCTTCCATTCCCTACTAATAAAAACAATAAATGTGCCAGGCACATATCAGCACCAAATCTAGTGGCCATTTTGATGACAGTGAAAGAAATACTCATTAAATTGAGCTGATTAATTATTTTGCAATAATACCAATTTAGAGAATCTCAAATTTGTTACCATTAAATACTATAACACAGCACATTCTTGATTATCTGAACAAACATTTAAAGTTAAAGCAGTATCCCTTTAGATGCTGCTGGGGGGATGACCTATCAGGACACAGCAGCCAGTGGCACTGCAGTCAACTCTGAGGCTCTGAAGGAAAGGGTAAAGTCAAGCTGAGCGACAATGATAGGAGTGGTTAGGCCATTCTGTGGCCTTTAAAAGAGAAGACAGGATGGTGCATTGCTTCCAGGTGCTAGGGTTCAGGATGTCTCAGAGCAGTTGAAGATTCTCCACAGGGAGGGTGAGCAGCCAGAGGTTGTGGTGCACACTGGAACCATTGACATAGGTTAAAAGTTAAAGTCTGTCCCAAGCCTTATAGGCTCATCAGGCCAGTGCTTATGCCGGTTTTCGTGGCGTGAAGCGAATGAGAATGAGACTTCCCCTCCTGGATAGGACACCAGTCTATCACGAGGTTAACCCCCAGCATTTTGCTAGTACCCATTTTCAGCTGGGTGGACTGGAGCAATGTATGGTTAAGTGTCTTGCTCAAGGATACAACACGCTGCCTTGGCTGGGGCTCAAACTCACGACCTTCAGATCGCTAGTCCAACATCTTAACCACTTGGCCACGTGCCACACATGACGTAGATTGAAAGGGGGAAAAGAGGTCCTGCACAGAAAGTATAGGAAGGTAGAGAAAAGGATGAAGAACAAGGTAGTAAATGCTGGATTATACCCAGATCCATGTACTAGTCAGGGCAGGAATAGGATGATGATACAGACAAATGAGAAAAGTGGTGCAGGGGACAGTGTTTCAAATTTCTGAATCATCGGAATTTCTTCTGGAGAAGCTATGACCTGTACAAAAAGGACAGTCTACCCTTGAACCTGAGGGGGACCTATATCCTTGTAGGCAGGTTAGCTGGAGCTGTGGAAGATTTAAACCAAGTTGGCAGGGGGATGGGAACCAGAGTGACAAGGTTGAGGATGGGGCAGTTGGTATACAAGTTGATGCAGTGTGTAGGTGAGTCTATGTGGTTGGACAGCCAGATGATAGGGCAAAATTGCAGTTAATAGAATAAGGTGAAATGTAACATGGGGGTAAAAATCAAAAACTGCGATGAATATAGGACTGATAGTATTATATTTGAATGCACAGAGTAAATGGAATAAGTTTGATGATCTTGTAGCGTAGTTAGAGATAGGAAGATATGACTTTGTGGGCATCATTGAGATGTAACTGAAAAAAGATCATTGTTGGGAGCTTAACATCCAAGGATACACCTTGTATCAAAAGGAAAGATAAGTAGGCTGATGGGGTACAGTGGCTCTGTTGGCAAAAAAATGAAATCAAATCTTGAGAAAGGTGACATAGGGTTGGAAGATATAAAATCCTTGTGGGTAGAGTTAAGAAACTGCAAGGGTAAAAAGATCCTGATGGGAGTTATATACAAGCCTCTGAACAGTAGACAGCATATGGGATATAAATTTTAAATGGGAAATAGAAAAGGGATTTAATAAGAGCAGTGTTGCAACAGTCATGGAGGATTTTAATATGCTGCTGCTGGATCCCAAGAGAGGGAATTTGTAGAGCAGCTACAAATTTGTATGGCTTTCTAGAGCAGCTTGCAGTTGTGCCCACAAGGGGAAAGGCAATTCCAGATTGGGTGTTGTATCATGAACCAGGTTTGATCAGGATGCTTAAGGTAAAAGAATTCCTGGGAGACAGTGATCATAATGTGATAGAATTCACCCTGCAGGTTGAGGGGGAGACAATAAAGTCAGATATATCAGTATTAGAGTAAAGGGAATTACAGAGGCATGAGAGACAAACTGGCCAAATTTGATTAGAAGAGGACTCTAGTTCAAATTTCAAAGTAAATTTATTATCAAAATACAGATATGTCACCATATACAACCCTGAGATTCATTTTCTTGCGAGTATACTCAATAAATCCAGTGTGCAAAAGACAAACTGACAATACAAAAGTAAACAAATAAACAACCAATAAATATTGAGAACATGAGATTTAGAGTCCTTGAGTGGTTGATGGGTAATAACTGTTCCTGAAATTGGTGGTGCGAGTCTCCTTGATAGTAGCAGTGAAGAGAGAGACTGACCTGGGTGGTGAGGGTCCCTGGTAATAGATGGTGCTTTCCTGCGACAGCACTTAATGCAGATATACTCAATGGTGGGAAGGGGTTAAATCTGTGATGGACTGGGCTATATCCACTACTTTTAGTAGGATTTCCATACCAGACTATGATGCAGCTAGTCAATATACTTGATCAGAATCAGGTTTATTATCACCAACATGTGATGTGAAATTTGTTAACTTAGCAGCAGCAGTTCACTGCAATACTTAATCTGGCAGAGAGAGAGAGAGAGAGAGAAAATAAATAAAACAATAAACATGTAGATCAATTATGTATTTTGAATAGATTATTTAAAAATGTGCAAAAACAAAAATACTGTATATTAAAAAAAGTGAGATAGTGTCCAAAGCTTCAAAGTCCATTTAGGAATCCGCTGGCAGAAGGGAAGAAGCTGTTCCTGAATCACTGAGTGTGTGTCTTCAGGCTTCTACACCTCCTACCTGATGGTAACAGTGAGAAAAGTACATGCCCTGGGTGCTGGTGGTCTTTAATAATGGACACTGCCTTTCTGAGACCACACACCTATAGAAGTTCGTCTAAATTTTAGATGTCATGGTGAATCTTTGCAAGCTCGTCAGTAAGTAGAGGGGCTCTGATGCTTTCTTCGTAATTGGGCACAGGACAGGTCCCCTGAAATGATAAAACTGAGGAATTTAAAGTTTCTGACTCTTTCCACCTCTGATCCCCTGATGTGGTCTGGTTCACGGACCTCCAGTTTCCTCCTCCTGAAGTTAATAATTATCTCCTTCGGCTTGCTTACATCAAATAAAAGGTTACTGTTGTGGCACCACTCAGACAGATTTCCAATTACCCTCCTATATTCTGATTTGGCTCTGTGATCCTGACCGCAGTTTATAGACCATGAGCGGCCAACCATAATCAAATGCTTGAGATAATGCATGACGTCGTCTCAAAATAAAAAGCAATCCATCCCATCATAGGCAGGGACTTGAATCAGTTTGTTTGAAGAAATTCCTGCCCAATTATCACCAGCATTTAAACTGTAGCATCAGAGAACCCAACATAATAAGACCACTGAACACCAAGATAAGAAACGTCTACCCAATAATAGAAAGGCATGCCCAGGCCTCATTTCGGGAAATATGATCACTTGGCTGCCCTTCTTCTACCCGCTTATCTATCAGGGATGACAGAACAGCACTGGCTGGAGCTTGTAGGACCAATTTGGAAGGCGTTAGATAGATTCATCCTAAAGATGAAGTATTCTAAAGGGAGAATGAGGCATCTCTGGCTGACAAGGTACAAAGACAGCATAAAAGGAAAAGAGAGGACTTAAAATATAGCATAAATTAGTGGGAAGTTTGAGGACTGGGAAGCTTTAAAAAAAAACAACAAAAGGCAACTAAAAATACCATAACGAGAGATAGAGCGAAATATGAAGGTAAGCTAGCCAAAAATATCAAGTAGGATACAAAAGGCTTTTTCAGATATATAGAGAGTAAAACAGATGCGAAAGTAGATATTGGATTGCTGGAAAATGACGCTGGAGAGTAAAAGAAAAATGGGGGACAAAGTTATAGTACCTGAACTTAATAAGTATTTTGTGTCAGTCTTCACTGTGGAAGACACTAACAGTCTGCCAGAAAAATTGAGTGCCAGGAGGCAGAAGTGAGTGCAGTTGCTATTACTAAGGAGAAGATGCTTGGGAAGCTGAAAAACTGAAGGTAGTTAAGTCACCTGGATCAGATAGACTACTCCGGGTTCTGAAAGTGATAGCTGAAGGATTTGTGGGGGCATTATTAATGACCTTTCAAGAGTAAACAGATTTTGCAGTGGTTCTGGAGGACTTAAAGAATGGAGTGAATTTTGCAATTTACAAGGGAGGGAGGGAGGCAGAAGAAAGGAAATTATAGGCCAGTTAGCCTGACTTCTGTAGTTGGGAAGATGTTGGAGTCAATAATTAAGGATGAGATTTTAGGGTACTTAGATAAAGAAGGCAAAAGGCAGCATAGTTTCCTTAAGGGGAAATCTTGCCTGACAAATCTGTTGGAATACTTTTGAGGAAGTAACAGGCAGGATAGATAAAGTAGAGTCAGTGGATGTTGATGGCCTTCGACAAGGTGCTGCACATAAGGCTGCCTAATAAGAGCCTATAGTATTACCAGAAAGACACTAACATGGATAGAAGATTGGTTGAGGAGGAAGCAAAGAGTTGGAATAAAGGGGGTTAATTCTGGTTGGCTGCCGGTGACATGGTGTTCCACAGGTGTTGGTATTGGGACCGCTTCTTTTCATGATATATGCCAATGATTTGGATGATGGAATTGATGGCTTTGTGGCCAAGTTTGAAGATGATACAGAGATAGATGGAGGGGCAGGTAATGTTGAGGAAACAGGGCATCTGCAGAATGACTTAGACCTATTGGGAGAATGGGCAAAGAAGTGGCAAATGGAATATAGTGTAGGGAAGTTTAGGTGGAATAAAGACGTAAAGTATTTTCTAAACAGGGAGAAAGTTCAAAAATCAGAGATGCAAAGAGACCTAGGAGTCTGTGGAGGATTCCTTAAAGGTTAACTTGAAGGCTGAGTCAGTGATAAGGAAGGCAAATGTACTTGGAGTATTGAGAGTACTTTTGGGCCCCTTTTCTAAGAAAGGATGTGTTGGAATTGGAAAGGATCCAGGGGAGGTTAATGAGGATGATTCCAGGAATGCAAGGGTTGCCCATTGGCTATGGGCCTGCACTCACTGGATTTTAGAAGAATGAGGGGTGACCTTGATGAAACCAATTAAGTATTGAAAGGCCTACAGAGAGTGGATGTGGATTAGATGTTCCTATAGTGGATAAGTCTAGAACCAGAGGGTACAGCCTCAGAATAGAGGGATGTTCATTTAGATCAGAGATGAGAAGGAATTTGTTTAGCCAGACAGTGGTGAATCTGTGGAACTCATTGATACTGATGACTGTGGAGGCCAAAGCAGAGATCGACAGATTCTTAATTAGTCAGGGATTCAAAGGTTATGGAGAGAATGGGGTTGAGAGGGATAAAAAAAATCAGATGGTATGATGATGGTATGGTGGAGCAGTCTTGATGGGCTGAGTAGCCCAATTCTGTTCCAAAGTCTTATTTTCAATTTTGACAAAGCCTAAACAAATTGAAGTACACGTTTTCTAAGATATCAAATATTGCTCAGGCGGTTCCTGGCCCCACTTAACCTCCATCACACCCACTGCTGCTGCAATTCCTAGGCCCATTTATAAGTTTCCAAGCAAAGAATTTACACTACTGTGACAGAATTAAATGGGGATCTAGAGTGAGGGATAATGAGTCCAAAAAGATGTTACTATGGCTGGTCAAACAGCATTGCTAAACAATGAATAGATATTCAACCTAGTCCTTTGGGTGCAGCATTGCAAAAAATGTTACATCTTGCCCTATCCCCTTTATAGATAATTTTAAAATTGTAACTGTTTCAAGAAACAACAAGTAATCAGCATGAACAAATGTTGTTAACAACTTACAATCAACAATTCCAAATTCCCTATTCACCATTTCATTTCAGCATTTGTAAAAGTTGAGGTAAAATATTTTTAAGTTTCCAAAAAAATTCATATTCAAGATCAGAGAGCAATACACAACTAAATAAAACACCTTCAGTCAATTATACTCCTGATTAACAACAGCACAGAATGTATTAATGAAAATAAAAGTTTCTCTATCAGATACCACACGATTTTCCTTTCTTTGTGCAAGTGGAACTAAAACTGGAGAGCCACAATTTAAATAGCAAAACTGCTACAGCCTGTTTTTTTTAACCCCCAAATCATAAGTTTTGCTGTATATTTGAATGCAATTTTATTTCTCCACACCAACAGGATTGAATTTGGGACCTCATTCTTAATATTTAAAAGAACCCACTTAATTGGCTTTTAACAGCCACGGTCTTAAGGGATGCAGTTGAGTTCGAGGAGGAGAGGAGGTAATGTTTTGAAGATAAATAATTCAATAATTTAAAAACAGTGTTTCAGATACACTTCACTGACAGCTTCACAGTCTCCCATGTAATTTCCAACTGGCAAAGGTTCAAGGAAGCAATCTCCCCCAGTTTAAATGCTGTGAAATTTCAGCAAGGTTGGAACTATGCCACTCCAGAGGAATACACATTCAGCCAGAATATATGATTCATCATGGTTGCGTCCTCTGATTGCAAATGTCAAAAAAGCCAGTCTCTTATCAATTTGATTCACTCCATTTGATTTCAAAGAATGACAGAGAGCACTGGAAGCAGCAAAGACTTTGGACCCTAGACAGCATATCAGCCCTCGTTGTTGCTTCACAATTAGTCACACCTCCAGAAAAGCTGTTTCAATAAAGTTACAACACTGACATCTATGAATCAAATGTGGAAAAACTGCCTATGTATGCATGTCCCACTTAGGAAAAAGGACAAATCCAATCCAGCCGTCACTACCTATCTGTTGATTCACAATCATCAAGAAAGCAACAAAATCTGTGTGCACAATGGAATTTCACTATGGTCATGCTGCTCCCAGTTTGGTTTTTATTACACAGTCCTGGACAACTCATAGATGTAAAAAAACCTGAATTAGAGACATGAGGAGAAAATGACTGCTATCAAGGCATCATCTGACCATATGGTAAAACAAAAGAAACACACCAATGATTGTAGCCACACCCTTGCACAAAGGAGATGCCTGTTGGAGTTCAATCATCCTAGTCCCATGGCAACAATGCACCGGTAACTAGATCCACTTCCTTTTCTATCAAAACTTTCCTCTTGATCACAACACTGCAGCAGGGACGTTTGCTGATGACTTGCAATGTTTATTGTCATTCCAAACTGCCCAGCAAATGAAGCAACCTCTGCTTGCATCCAGCAAGAGCTTGACTACATCCAGCAATGAGCTGCCAGGTAACACTTGGGGGAGACCATTTCCACCAAGAGATGGTCTACCCACTTACGTTGGCATTCAATGACACAATTATTCTGTGGAGCAGTGGCAGGGGAGTGATATACGACCATTTGTTCTTTATAAAATAGATTTTAAAAAGTATTAGTAATGCTAAAATTTTCTTATTTTAGACAAGAAAAATATGAATTGTAAATGTTAGACTGCAGGTGCACTATCAGTTATGTTAGGGATTCATATCGCACAGAAACAGATCCTTCAGTCCCACTCAACCATACCGTGCAAGGTGCTCTCTTCAGCTACTTCTATTTGCCTTCTGTGATAATAAAGGTAGCCAAAAGACCTTCCCAGTATGCTGTTGCCACTCTTCTAACAAGCAGTACAAAGGCTGTGAACTTGGATTTACAAAATTGCTCAAGTCAATGATCATCTCTACAACTTGATTTGTAAGCTTCTTCACATTTCAGTATCAAACACAAAATGATGTAAATGAATATAAGCAAAATATCTAGTGTTGATTTTTAGGATGAGACATATTTATCTTCTCTTAACCACACATAACAATCCCAACGCCACCTTCCTTTGGCAAGATGATTATTTTTCTTCTCAGTACTCCATCTTATTCACTCTCCACTCGTCCCCAACCCAGAGCACTTACAGTTCTCCCCCCAAACTATCAAATAGATTGCAGCCAGCTTCATCCCGGTGTACAATAATATCAAGGCATTCTAGTCATCACACGGCAAAGCTGCAATTAGAATCGATAAATTGATAACATCTGAAATAATTGTCGCGTTGGTGGAAGTTGGCAGATTTCGTTGATTTTTTATTGACTGATTAAAATAAGGGCACGTGATGGGATGCAGTTGTTTCGTGTTTGGGAGTTGATCAAAATGTCTATGAAAGAGCGAGAGAGAACAAGAGATGATTCCGATGGGATGCTGGTGAGCAATGTGTGCCTAGAGGGAGAGGTGGGATGGGATGTGCGGACGCTACAAGAAGTGAAATATATGAGAGGTGGTGGCTGGGGTGTGGTGAGTGTGTGGGAACAATGCCCATCCTTTCATTACCTTGGTGCCGAGGTAGTAATCGTCCACGGACGTCACGTTCATAAAGGTCTCCTGGAAATGGGTGCTGGTGTCGATGCCACCCGGCATCACCAGCTTGCCGGTGGCGTCAATGACCCTGGCACCACCGGGGATCATGAGTTCGCGGCCCACCTGCTGGATGACGCCATTCTCGATGTAGACATCGGCCTCCTGGGTGCAGTCGTCGTTCACTACCCGCCCTCCTTTGATGAGGGTCCGTAGGGCGCTTGCACTTGCATGCATTGTTCTTGACAAACAGCTCTCAAACGGCTGACCGAACTCCCCCCGTTGCTCGGAGAATTAATTTCCCCTTTATTCCTCCTTTTCCACTCAATGTTCTTATTGTCTGTGAGCGAAGCAGCCAAGTCCCGGCCAGCCGTCCGTTCGCCTCGGCGCCGGTTGCTAAGTGCGTGCACGCAGCCCGACTAGCCTGCGGATCGTGCGATTGTGGTGAATGGACCAATCTGCATCGAGGGTCTGGACAGCGCCGCGGACTGAACACTGGGAGTTGTGGTCTTCCTACTGAACACCGGCAGGTGCAGTGAACATTGAGACGTCCAGTCGGCGAACTACATGTCCCACTTCACCTCCCACAAACTGGCGTGGTCCTGGAATCTGAATATCAAGTTCAGGGAGGCTATATCTGCGAGCATTGTTTGAGTATATCCTCATTTGCAGCCAAAATGCTGACGATTATAATTTATTGTGTCGTTTAAATATTTCCATTATTGCATAAGTTAGTTAATAAGCATTTACAAAATAATGTCCTACAGTCATCCGGGAAACTTTGAAAACATTAATTTATATTTAATAGGGCTTTTAATTGATACATGCACTCCAATGACAAACGTAACACAGACCTGTGTTCTGTTCTAACGATTTTTTTTGTTCGTGTTTCTAAGTTCAGCAGTTGGCTACTACCTGTTTATCGAAAGCACGTTTTATATGAATATTGAATGCAGAATATCATTAGGTCTTACTTAAATGCACAAGAGAGTGTATTATCTTAATTGGGCCTGGCTGAGAAAGCCAAAAGAAATATTTCGCATATCTGGGACCTCGAGATGTCCTCGAGACAATCGAAATTAAAAGTACTCCCTTGTTTTCTATGGTTTCAAAGGTACTATTGGAACACGGCATAGGTGCAGGCCGTTCGTCCGCTCGGACTTGCTCCAACACTTAACAAGATCACGCCTGATTTTCTAACCCAACACTGTTTTCCTACAATCTCCCCATTTCCCCCGATTCTTCTAATTTCTAAGTGAAATCAATGACAGAGTCCCTGAAACAGAGAATTCTAAAGATCCGCCACCCTCGAAATGAAGACATTCCCCCTCTCTCAGTCTTAAATGGCCGACCACCTCTTCAGAGTTCTATGCTTGTCAGTCAGGGGGGAACATTCTCCTTATGATGGCCCTGTTGATCCCTCTTAATAATGTTGTACATCGCAATTAGGTCGCCTCAGATTCTTCTAAATTTAGAGAAGAGCCATTTGGCATCTTCAATTTGACCGCATTTGGCAGATTTATCTTCCCATCCTTGCCTAAATTGCGGCACTGTCTCTATAGCTCTTTTTTGGGGGGATAAAGAGGCTAGAATGATATAAAACACTCCAGGAGGGCTCTGAACAAGGTTATATGTAGGTGTAGTAAGACACCTCCACGTTTGGACTCAATTGTTCTTGTAATAAAGGCCAACATACCATTTGTATTCTCAAACATCTGCCGCAAATTTCAGGTCTCTTTGGACATCAACATTTCATCAGCATCTTCCCACTATATCTACATCTTCTATGTTATTTACCACTCAATTTACCAATATGACTTGGAAGATATTTTGCATATTTATCACTATAATAGCTTTGTCATTACAAATTTACCATTGCTTACTTTTTGTTATAAATTCTACATTTAGTGCTCTCAGTATTGTTCAGGTTGGGTGATACCTGTGTATTCCATTTGTCGCAGTCCTCAGAAAAATGCATTTATTTCCACTTTGTTTTCTGTATATTAAACTACTCAATCCACACAGAGCATGTTCTAAATTCCCAATTCACCAACATTTGTCTGGGATCTTAACTAAAGTCCAAAAATCCAAATACACGCCTGCACTGGTTGCAACCATCAACTCTATTAACAACTTGAACATTTTGAATTGATTAGTCAGTTTCTATTTCCTTATTCCAATTTGGCTCTGTATTTACTCTATAGAAGTCGATAGGAGTTTTACTACGCCTTCGGTCAGAGCAAAGCGACCTGAGCCGCCTGTGTGCTGGTCCATGACTACAGCTCCCAGTGTATCCACACCCGCTGCTTCGTCACTCGCCCATCGCCATAGGACTTCAAAGGTGATGATGATGGTGTCGAGACTAGCGTTTAATTTGGATTTCAGCCTCACTCTCTCTTCCCAATTCCCATCTGGATCCAGAGTCGAGACGGCTGGAGATGGGACCAGGCGCAGTGGATGACCAGGACGGCTTCTGTGTCTCGTCGCGCTCTACACGTTCCACGACGCTTGCAGAGACCGCCTTCTTGACCTTCCGACCTTCCATTGGTCTCGTCCGCTCAGTCTGCCGGAGTCTGTCTTCACACGCTGGGATAGACGACTCCCTATCTCACTGAGGGTTTCAGACCCGTCGGCCACCCTCACCTGGTTTAGCCGACTTGCTGAAGCCGGTGCCCGGGGTGTGGCCGCTGTCGCATGCAAACAGCTACGGGGAGTCACAGGTGAGAGCTGAGTACCAGGTGGGGGCCAAAGGTGGACAAACTGCCTGAAAATGACGCGACATGTTCCCCAACCAGAGGTGCTATCCCTCTCTTACACCCTATACACCCGGAAATGGGTATAAACGCATAACATGAGTTCAGCCAAAACTCTTGCATTGTAACCAGCTCTGGGTGCCACATGTTGTGGCAGAGCAAAATAGAGTTTCCAAGTTAATTTCAGGGAGGATGGACGTTAACTTTATGGATAGACTTGAGAAGTCTAGGTTACTATCCTTGGAACAAAAGTTGTGGAGATCTTACAGAGATAGTTAACCTCATGGAGGGTGTAGATCATGTAGATGGTGAGGAACTGTTCCCATTGGCAGAGGGGCCAAAACCTAGGAAGAGAATGCAGATGATTTGAAGAAGAACTGAAAGTGGCATGAGGAAAATTGTTTTATCCAGTGAGTGCTTGGGTTAGGAATTCATTGCCAGGAGTAGGAAAGAATTGTCAAGTTCAATGAAGAGCTGAATATGTATCGGAAAGGAATTGCAGGACTGTGGGGAGAAGACAGCGAGTGAAAGAAACAGGATTGCTTTACATAGAGCCATGACAAATCAATAGGCTGAAAGGTTTCTTTTCACTGTAACCTTTCAGCAGGGTTGTCTGCAGAAGAACTTGGACAGATTAGAAGAATGGCCAAAATAATGGCAGATGGAGTACAGTGTAGGGAATCGTATGGTCATGTACTTTAGTAGAAGAAACAAATGTGATTTTCTAAATGGGGAAAAAATTTGAAATCAGATGTGCAAAGGACTTGGCAGTCCTAGTACAGGATTTCCAAAAGATTAACTTGTATGCTGAGTCAGTAGTTAGGAAGGCAAATGCAATGTTAGCATTTATTTTGAGGGGATTAGCATATAAAGGCAAAGATTTAATGCTCAGGCTTTATAAGGCATTGGTCAGACCACAATAGGAGTATTGTAAGCAGTTTTAGGTCCCATAGCCAAGAACATATGTGCTGGTATCAGAGATGGTCCAAAAGAAGTTGAAGGGAATGATCCTGTGAATTAAAGGGTTATCGTCTGAGGATTGTTTGATGGCTCTGGGCTTGTCCTCACTGGAGTTTAGAAGAATGAGGAGGGGAGTGGGAAATCTCATTGGAACCTATCAAATGTTAAAAGGCCTTGATAGACTGAATGTGGAGAGGATGTTTCCAGGAGTGTGCGAGTCTAGGTCCTGAAGGCACAACCTCTGAATAGAAAGATGATGAGGATGAATTTCTACAGTCAGAGTCTGGTGAATCCTTGGAATTCATTGTTGCCAAGAGCAATGGAGGCCAAGCTATTGGGTATATTTAAAGTGGAGGTTGATAGGTTCTTGATTAATAAAGGCATCACTGGTGATTTGGGGGGGGGGGAGGGGAAAGGCAGGAGAAAGGGATTGTGAAAGAAAATAAACCGGCCATGATCAGATGGAGAAACAGACTCAATGGGGCTGAATGACCTAATTCTGCTCGTATGTCTTATGACAATCATTCTGTGAACCAGTGTTTGCTACAAATGTTGTTCAGCAATCCCCTGCACCCAATTATCTTTTGCAGCTTTATCTTAAGTTCAGAAATGCCAATTGTAAATCCCTGAAATTGAATCATTCCACTTCAGAACCTTGCAAGTTTAGGTAATATTCAGGCCTGGGATGAAAAAGGGCAGTAAAATTTGTCCCACATATATGGGATAGAGAGAGTGTTTAACACTCCTTGATTAAGCTGGTTTGCTTCAACATTACCCTCTCCCCATGGACCCATAAGTTGTTCAGATACCTACCAAACTTCTTTTGGAATTCGACAATTGAATCTGATTCCACTATTACTTTCAATCACTTGTGTAACAACAATTCTTCAGGTCACTTATGGTTATTTTGCTAATCATGTTGATTCTTAATCCCCTGTTGTTATCCCTCTCTCAACGGGAACAAACTCTTCCCCCTTGACTCTGTCTATGCCTTTCCCAGCTCCGTAATGTCCAAAACCCGTTAAGCAACAACACTTTGTGAATTACTTCAGAAGATCTGCAGTTGTTCAAAAATATAGTCCATCATTACATTCACAGAAGAATTAAAAGGGGTATAGACACTGACATTCTCAGCAATTTTCTCATAAATTCTCACAGGATTTGGGGTAGGAATATTTACAATTTTGACCCCACTGGTGAGAAAGGAGTTTTTATATATTTTCAGGTCAAGTGTCTGTGAAATTTGAAGTAAAATGCCGGCAGTCCTTGTCCTTCTGGTGCATGAGGTCCTGAGGTCTTTGAAGTGCTGTCAGAGTAGCTTTAGCAAATTGCTGTGGTTTATTTTCTGAATGGTATTGTAGAAATAATGTGTCAAAAGTGGAGGGAATATTTGGTTATGGGAGAGAGTTTGATGTCAGACAAGGGATGTATGTCAGGCTTCCTGAATATTGTTGAAGCTGCATTCACACACATAGATAGATTACATTCCACCAGGCCCCCGACTTCAACAGGAAAACCTTTCAGAAACTTAAAAATATGGAAATTGTGAAATATAATCTTATCTTTTAGAATTATTGTGTTGGAAAAGTATTTCTCTTGTTTACTGGGGAAAAAGGACAATGCATTTTATGCTCAATGAAGTCAAAATAACCCTGGTAATAATAGATTGATTAACGGAAGAATGTGTGATGAACTTACATGGAAGTTATCACTAATTTTGCAACAGATGAAAAATATAAAGTTGATGGTTCATCTAGTCTTGAAATTATTATCAACTTTATTTAAGGCACCATTGTAGCTCCAATCATCTAAACTCCACAGTGTTACACCATACGGATGAAGGACACGAAGTTTAGCATGCATTCACTTATGCCAAGAGGGGAAAGTACTTTTGATATTTCAAAATACTACAATGATTTTGACTCAGCTGTGAATGATTAATAAAAGATTTCTGAATATAGACAAAATATCTTGAAGTGATAACTAATTTGAGCTCAAGGTTTGAAGTCTGTATTCAACTTTTGAAACAACTTTAATAACTCTGGTAGTATATTTAAAAAAAAGCTAGTCTGTAACAGTAACCAAAAAAACCCTCTAGATTTTCTTTAAAAAAGATCCAATTGTTTCAATAATATCCTTTACATCACAAGGCTTATTTATGGCTCCAGTCGGCGGACATTTAAGGAGAGACAATAAATGTATGTCTTGTGAGCAGCATCTGTGTAACTGTAATGTTCAGAGAACTAACTTATGATAATTTGTGATCTGTTTTAATGTAGTATTTTTGCCCTTAAACACCTGATTCTAAAAACACCATCCTTTTTCTGATGTACTACAAAACCTCAACTAGAACAGAGTTGGGGGAAAAAAAAGGATTTGAGTGGAATTAATCCGTTCGGAGTTTAAGCAAGCTTGCTTTTCCACACAAAATCACCAAGGAATCTGCCAGACAAGATTGCATTGTGAGGCTTCATTTCTCTGTGGAAAAATATATCACAGTAGGATTTTACTGTGTATAACTGCTTCAGAAACTTGTGCAAAGTCCTGCCACTGAAAGGAATTGTATTAATGTTCACTTTAATAATTTGCGGACAAAGTTGTTCTTTGTCCACCACCTTTCCGCATAACATTGCCATAATACTAGTTAATGTGATTGTTTAAGCAAAATGCAATTTCACCATAAAAAAGATTAACATTTAAAAAATGTTCAAGTGATTAAGGGTGCATGAAGTAAATAGAACTGATGGTGTTAAATTGATCACAGCATTTAAGATGGAGTTAAATATTCTGGTAGGTGCTGTTTGCTTAGTGCAAATGACTATTTGTGGTCCCGGGTGGGTGGGGGAGGGCTGAGCCTTCAATGGGCACATTATGTTATTATTTGGGTTTTAGTCTGCTGCTTATGAGTCTCTGATTATAAAGCTGCTGAGAAGAATAAAACATGAATTTTGATTTAATAAAAGAAAAAGTTCCATACTGTCTGAAACAATCCACTATTGATGATTAAATCAGCTTTTTCAGGACTGTCAGCTTTTGCAACACTTTTAGCTTTATTTGTTGTGTCAACACATACAGTCATGGAAAAGTTTTGATTGTCTTGAAAATTTGCATTGCTGATATTAGTAGAAACCCATTCTTTTATTTGCATGTATAACTTTATTGCTTTATAAAATGGCTAGGATTAAATCAGGGATTGCTAGGCGGCATGTCTCGAAGGGTTGTATAAGTCTATTCCGCGCTGTATCTCAATAAATAAAACAATTTTTTGTAAACAGAATGGAAAATGTGAATGAATTGTACTTGTGCTTTTCACAAATAGAATTAGTGTCACATGAATGTAGTTACCAAGGAATTAACAAACTGAAGGCAATCATACATTTATTGCTTAGCAGTGCAATTTTGTATAACATTTTATTGAGGTTTAACAGACATACAGTCACAAATAAATGTACCAGTATAAATTCTGAGCAGTTACATTAATCATCCTTACAGTAACAGTCACATATCAGGGTTACACCTTATATATTCATAATATCAATGATGGGTGTTGGGTATATATTAAAGGAAAGAGATGAGAGAATACCTCATTTTAATATTTAAAGGGATACCGTCTTCATGAAAAAGTGTTTGACAAATCCTTTTTGTTTGGAAAAAGTTAATAGGCATGCACCATTTTGAATCGAGTGATTCAAATTATTTTTATCTGAGTAAATTACATCATTGCATTGTATGTAAACAAAAAAAAACACTTTTTTTGATCCCAGTATCCCTTTAAGATAGTTTTTCTGTGCACTGGAGTTCAGGAACCTCAGAGACACTGGAGTTGCCATTAACCCTGGTGTGATACAATGTGCTCCAGAATGGACTCCAAATTTATCACAGCTAGATTTCTGTGTACTGAGTATTTTTTAAAGCATTTAAAAAAATAGTTTGTACTTTTTCCCCCTTAAATCCTTACAGTTGCCACCCTATAGCACCATGATGCTTCTACTTCAGTGGGGAGGATGGGACGGTTTCAAGCTGTGGAGAATTGCTGCTCTAGGATAACGGAACAGGAATGAACATTGAGTAGGGGGCAATTTTATTCCACATTCTGCTGGAGACACCCAATCACAAGCAAATAAAACTTTGTTCAAACTTGTCATTTGACAAATACTTTAGCACCACAGCAAATGGGTTTCTCTACCAGCTACATGTTGGATATATTCTATATATTAAAAGAAACTATAATGTTTAGAGCACACTAAAATGCAAAGACTGCAACATCAAATCACAAGCTCTTATAACGCTTCAATCTGCTTTCTTAACTTAGAATGAATTCAGCCATTTATCATGTGGCCATCTTAAGATTGCATGCTGACTTTAAGTTGATGTCAGAAGAATAATAGTGTGATTTATTTTTTTGGAAAAAGTCACAGCTTGGAGCTCGCCACAATCCTAACTGAAAGAAAGCAGCATTCAGGTGAGCAGTTACGTTGGGGAAAAATGGTAACACTTGGGAGAGAATATAAATAGAAAA
Source organism: Hypanus sabinus (assembly GCF_030144855.1). Taxonomy (NCBI): domain Eukaryota; kingdom Metazoa; phylum Chordata; class Chondrichthyes; order Myliobatiformes; family Dasyatidae; genus Hypanus; species Hypanus sabinus. Next base: position 40,967,901 of record NC_082715.1, on the reverse strand, counting down.
ATATATAATTAAGTGAGGAGAACTCTTTGCTATTTTCATCTGCTGGCTAATAGAGTATTAAGAGTTCCCCATTCTTAATATTTTTCAAAATTATCATGTATTAGTAATTAGTTACTAATCTGTACTAATTGACCTAATTGGGGTATTGTTTGGATTTACATTTTATTAGAAGCTCCTGGACTTATTTGTAAATGTGTTCCCTTCTGACAACACAACTGCATGTCAGGATGCAGAGGGAAACAAGAACTGTTTAGTCCTTCAAGTTGTTACCAGTTTAAAAAGTGCTTCCCCAACTATAGGCTAATACTGTTCCAAATGGAACAGATTTTTAAAGGTTACCTTTAACATCTTATTACTTAATTTTTAGGCTGATTGTACTGTAGGTATTGTCAAATAATATCAGCACTTTGCAACTCAGTACTCTGTTTAATGTGACGCACCTGGGACCATTTGTACTGGGAAAACATGTCCACAATGAAGTCAGCAGGTAAGCAAGGTGGTGGCAATATGTGGCCACCCATGTGGTGAAAAAAATGCAGTGTTACAAGCTTAATTTCCCCACAACACAGCAGTGCACAGTTCAGAACACTAGGCGTCCATTTGTTTCCTAGTAAACGTGCCAAAGTGTTGCACATGATTCCTTTCATTGGACCAGATGCAAATATCTGAAAAACATTAGCTTTCAGGACAGCAGAATTCCTTCATCATGAGAAATGGAAAAATGGAAGTCTAAAAACATTCACATACAGTACTAGAAACTGTTTTTTTCTAGTGTGTCAATGTATAAAGTTGGCCATTTCTGAATAAACTATTTTCCAAATGAAAAAGTAAGCAGCTTTCAACAGCAAACCACCTACTCAACAACTGGCTGATTGGTGGGATCCAGATCAGACAAAGTTGTATATTTTTTCCTCAAAGTCAGCCAACTGGAGCTACAGTAGAAAGAAACAATATACTAGAGGAACAAAAGAATACACAACAAACCGATACACAACTGTGTACACTTTGCACAAAAAAACAATACATTTATTCAAGTGTTCTCCAGCACAAGTACATAAGAAAGGAGCATTATTGGGCATTGAAAACAGGATGGAGGTTGACTGCTACATCTGCTGCACATACTGACCTTTCCATAGACAGCTATGTCACAAGCAATACACAGTAATACAATATTCACTGAAATGCAGTGAATTCTCTTAACTTTGAAATGCACATTATTGTCAATAAATATTATCAAAGTTAAAATGACAGTAAAATGAAGGAATAAAACCAAACATACTGCTTGCTGCATGGAATGTGGAAAGAAAATGCACTGCTGCTGGGGATCAAGCAAATACATATGTAACAGTAAAAGGATTAGCAAATTTACTACATTGTCTTCAATATGAATACATGATTCCCACAAATAAGCACCAACTACGGCACTGTCTAGGCTAAAACACATGAAACTGATTCTTTTTCCTTCAAGTACAAAGTTAAAATGCCTTTTTCTTTTCTTAAAAGAGTAAAATAATAGTGCTTTTCCTTGACCATGAGAGCTTAATTAATCATAGTCAAGATAGCAGATTTTTTTCAATATTTCAGAAAAAAATGTGTAGCACCATATGAATCAAGAACTGCTTCAAGGAAAACTATTGGCTGTGTTTGATCAAGTACTGACAGTAGAAATACGATTCGCATAACAACTTATAAACAACAAAAAAGTATGCTAACAAAAAGAAAACCAAAGGATAACAAAGGAAATGGAAATAAAAGGAAACAAACAGCAAAATTACACCATCAAGCTGCACTGTATTGACTTGTACCTGATTTATATGCAGCTTTAAGAAGGGGTATATTCTGGTATAAAAGAGACCCCTAAGGAAATAAAAACAAAAATCAACTTAAAATAAAAGGAAATCACAGATGTAAAAAATTCATCAGTCCTTCAGTAAAAAAGTGCAGCCTGTCATTTAGTTTTGGATGACCAAAAACATCACTGCATGTTGGCTGGCTATCTGTGGTGCCGATAAGTGACCTGTAAGATAAGCACCAGGTCTTGGCCCGAGGATGCACACTTAAGAAAAAAGCACCATTGTCTGTTATATATTTTTTCTTATTGTACAAACATGATAGAAAAATTACAGTCATGGCAAAGAGTCCTTAAAAGTGGCCTCTTGAGCAGATGAAAACATTGCTATATTTTCAGACTCAAGCCACTAAAGACCACCTTGACAACCTTAAATGTTGCTCTTTCCTGATTATATTACAATTCTGCCTCTTGTAAACGATAAGGCAACATCAGAGCTGATGTTTTCAATCACCTTTTGTAAAAGCACCATTGCAGAAATTGTTGCACAGTTGTACCTTTTTCAAACAACAATCAGTGTTATGAAAAGAAATATACTGGTAGGTGATATATTGTTTCTTCGTGGTTTCTGGTTGGAGGCACCTGAAAATGTACAGTACTTGTAAGTAGCTATGATTTTTTTGCTTGAGATAGATACCAGGAATGGTGCTGGTAAGGTAAGGCTCAGCTGGCTGACTTGATGTTCCAGGCTCTGTTCATATCCAGCTTCTTCTTGATGCTCCTATCCACCTACACAAGGCAAAATTGTCTTTTTCCCAGTGCTGCAAAGGATTGAACAGCCTCATCTCAAGTACAGCTTGAACACAACAAAAACAAAACTTACAAAATCACACATTAAAATAGCTGAAAATTAAAAACATTTAAAAAATTAAATAGGATAAAAAGGATGACATTTAAAATACGTGAAATTAAGTAACATCTAACAGAATATGATATTTTTCCTTGGAGTAAATTAATTTCTTTTTTTTATAATAAGTTCCTTTGTCTTCTTTGCTTTCAAACACAGGCAAAATATTCTTTCAGTGGTGCAAACAGGTGACGTATGACAGGAACACTCCAGGATCTCCCCAGAAGTCTTTGTCGGGCAAGGCGGCTCATATTGGAGACATCTGTGTAATGGACTGGGAAACCAAATACCCTGAAGAGAAAGTAAAGAGATTTCTATTGTCCAGTTATATTTCAATTAAATTTCATACCAATGAGGCATGTGTTGCTTTTGCTTCTTGAAAACCTCACCAGTCCTTGCATATGCAAGTAACTTGATCTACTTTTTAACTTACACTTGAAATCTGCAAAATTGTTAAATTTAAACAGAGATTTCTAAACTGTATTATTTTTATTTCAAACAGTTGAGTTCGAGTCCAACTTCAGATGACAAATCAGACGTTTAGACAGATTCTAAATGGTATTCTCCCAACGAAATATTCCATAAACTAATAGAGAATAATTATATTCCTTCTTCACAAATAATCAGGTTATAACATAAATTGATGAACAGATGGTCTGTTTTTGCTTGTTGGACTAAAATATAATGTTTGCTGCAAGCTGCAATTTGGCAACATATCTATGATTGCTCTTTCTGGCATTTTCTCAGAGACTCACACAATCCACGAAAAGCATAAAAGTCTTGTTGGTAGCTTAATAAATAAATCAACAGATTTAGCAAATGAGACAGGTAGGTACAGGCATAGGCAAAGACAGTTAAAATACAAGATCACATTAGCATGAAAATTTAAGAGGAGTTGTGATTATAAGTTCACAAATATTAAGATAGACCTGAATATTTTGCACACAATCAAAAGCTCCATTCCACAATGAATGAGTAAAATAGATTTAAAAATGCTGCCCAAGAAAAAAAAGCATTTTATTAAACCATGTCGGATTAGTGTTCAAATCATTACCCTGACAATAAGAGGTCAGCATTTTACCAGCAAAGTGGAGGTGAAGAAAAAAAAAGACTAGGAATGATTGAAACAAGTGTACCTTTCCATTTCAGTGCACCAGAGAATGTCTTCCTTCTCATTCATTAGGACTGGAAAATGCTGATCTTTGCCCTGCTTGACAGAATTAGATCTAGTGGTGATGGTTCTCACTTTGTTGAACTAAAAGAAAAAGAAGTTAAGTTTAAGGCAAAACAACACAATAAAACCAAATAAAAACCCTACAATAATGAAACCAACAGTTTTCATTCTACAACAACTTCCTGAGGAATATTAGCATATGTGAACAGAATATTTTTTGTATTACTGGCACAGCATGAGTTGCATGTTTCATATTAATGATATTCCCCACATACATAAAAACAGATTTCTATAATCAAGCATATATGAACACTAAGTCAAAGTCTTCCAATTTTTTTGCATCTTTATCAATGACAACCATTTCTCATTAGTGCAAAAATGGAGGTATACAATAATGACCTGCTATCATTGTAAAAGCAATGTTATGTTACCTGATAAGTATTAGAATATAAAAAATCAAGATGGAGAAGGATGTTTGGCATTCCCTCTTGATTTTTTTTTGTACGTTCTGCACATGGATAAAATCCTTTTTGAAAAAGTAACGGGTAAGCTTAGAAAACTGAGGCAAGACATTATGCTTTAAATTATCAATTGCCATCGCAATGTTAAATTGAGCTGCAAACATTTGGCAGGTTTCTTAAAGATAATGAATGTTACAGCACAAATTCAAATATGTTCTTTTCTTTTAAGTAATTAAAATATTAATACCCTAGATGTTGATACCCTCTAAAGCATGTTGGTTGTATGTAGAGTTTGTAGTTACTCACTTTAGAAACAGTTTCGCATTTGAACTATCTTGACAAGCCTGATGTAAACAGCTGTAAGCTTGATTTTCTTGCCCCTGAGTAAAACTTTGTGGATTCAAGGCCCCTTTGGGATTTGAACTTATCCCTCGGATATCCCAATGAAATACAGACACATAGTTGACTTCCAGGGTATGCTTACCTTCACATAAAAAGAATCCCATGACTGGTAATGGTTAAGGAATTGCAAATAAATACTGCCGACAAACCTTGGAGCTTGATGTCAGCTTGTATTATCTGAACAGATAACAAACTGCCTAGCTTTCCCCGCTAATTTAGAATGCATACAAACTAATCTACCTTCAACAGGCTAAAGCAAGCTCTACAATAGTACTGATCAGAGAACCCAAGCTGATGGAACAATGGTGTAGTTTTAACATAGCCGTAAACTGGTGAAGATGCTAAGCTCCACTATAGCATATATTGCATGATCTCAGTTATTTCACAGTTGTGTATGACCTTGGCAGAACTAAATTATTCTAAAGACTTGTCTACTGCCTTTTAACAGAATGCCACACTATGGAAAGGATATCATGAAAATACAAGTTTAAACAGCAGCACTTCAAGAAATGAAATTACATAGAATTACTGTATATCCAAGGAGTTTTCTATCTCAAGAAAATGTAGTAATGTTTTAAAAACAGTGCAATTATCATAAAAGTCAGAAGTAGCCATTAGCTTTTCTTATGTGCTTGGAATTCCAGAATCGGGAATTGTTGGAACAAAGTAAGAAAAATATAAATAAATTGCAATTGCATAAAGAACTTTGTAATTTACTGATGTTCACCCAGCACACACATGGGCTTGGTTATTATTGGGGAAAACTGCTGGCATTCTAGAAATGGGAGTGATTCATTACCATAGATAATAGACAATAGACAACAGACAGTAGGTGCAGGAGTAGGCCATTCGGCCCTTCCAGCCAGCACCACCATTCACTGTGATCATGGCTGATCATACACAATCAGTACCCCGTTCCTGCCCTCTCCCCATATCCCTTGACCCCACTATCTACAAGAGCTCTATCTAACTCTCTTGAATGCATCCAGAGACTTGGCCTCCACTGCCTTCTGGGGCAGAGGATTCCACATATCCACCACTCTCTGGGTGAAAAAGTTTTTCTGCATCTCTGTTCTAAATGGCCTACCACTTTTTCTTAAACTGTGGCCTCTAGTTCTGGACTCACCCATCAGAGGGAACATGCTTCCTGCCTCCAGCGTGTCCAATCCCTTAATAATCTTATATGTTTCAATCAGATCCCCTCTCATCCTTTGAAATTCCAGTGTATACAAGTCCAGTTGCTCCAATCTTTCAACGTATGACAGTCCCGCTATTCTGGGAATTAACCTTGTGAACCTACGCTGCACTCCCTCAATAGCAAGAATGTCCTTCCTCAAATCTGGAGACCAAAACTGCACACAATACTCCAGGTGGGGTCTCACCAGGGCCTTGTGCAGCTGCAGAAGGACCTCTTTACTCCTATACTCAATTCCTCTTGTTATAAAGGCCAGCATGCCATTAACTTTCTTCACTGTCTGCTGTACCTGCATGCTTACTTTAATTGACTGATGTACAAGAACACCTAGATCTCGTTGTACTTCCACTTTTCCTAATTTGACTCCAGTTAGATAGTAATCTGCCTTCCTGTTCTTGCCACCAAAGTGGATAACCTCACTTTTATCCACATTAAACTGCATCTGCCATTCATTTGCCCACTCACTCAACCTGTCCAAGTCACCCTGCATTCTCATAACATCCTCCTGACATTTCACACTGCCACCCAGCTTTGTGCCATCGGCAAATTTGCTAATGTTACTTTTAATCCCTTCATCTAAATCATTAATGCATATTGTAAACAGCTGTGGTCCCAGCACCGAACCTTGTGGTATCCCACTGGTCACAGCCTGCCATTCCGAAAGGGACCCATTAATCACTACTCTTTGTTTCCTGTCAGCCAGCCAATTTTCAATCCATGTCAGTACTCTGCCTCCAATATCATGTGCCCTAATTTTGCCCACTAATCTCCTGTGTGGGACTTTATCAAAAGCTTTCTGGAAGTCTAGGTACACTACATCTACTGGCTCTCCCTTGTCCATTTTCATAGTTACATCCTCAAAAAACTCCAGAAAATTAGTCAAGCATAATTTTCCCTTCATAAATCCATGCTGACTCGGACTGATCCTTCTACTGCTATCCAAATGTGTCGTAATTTCCTCTTTTATAATTGACTCCAGCATCTTTCCCACCACTGACATCAGGCTAACTGGTCTATAATTCACTGTTTTCTCTCTCCCTCCTTTCTTGAAAAGTGTGACAGCATTAGCCACCCTCCAATCAGCAGGAACTGTTCCTGAATCTATAGAACATTGGAAAATGACTACCAATGCGTCCACAATTTCTAGAGCCACCTCTTTAAGTACCCTGGGATGCAGACCATCAGGTCCCGGGGACTTAACAGCCTTCAGACTCAACAGTCTATCCAACACCTTTTCTTGGCTAATATAAATTTCCTTCAGTTCATCCTTTACCCTAGTTCCTTTGGCCACTATTACATCTGGGAGATTGTGTCTTCCCTAGTGAAGACAGATCCAAAATACCTGTTCAACTCATCTGCCATTTCCTTGTTCCCCATAATAAATTCACCCGTTTCTGTCTTCAATGGCCCAATTTTGGTCTTAACTATTTTTTTGTTATTCACATACCTAAAGAAGTTTTTACTATCCTCCTTTATATTCTTGGCTAGTTTATCTTGGTACCTCATTTTTTCTTGGTGTATTGCCTTTTTTATTATCTTCTGTTGCTCTTTAAAAGCTTCCCAGTCCTCCGGCTTCCTGCTCATCTTTGCTATGTTGTACTTCTTCTCTTTTATTTTTATACTATCCTTTACTTCCCTCGTCAGCCACGGCCGCCCCTTACTCCCCTTAGGATCTTTCTTCCTCTTTGGATTGAACCGATCCTGCACCTTCTGCATTATTCCCAGCAATACCTGCCATTGTTGTTCCACTGTCTTCCCTGCTAGGGTATTGTTCCATTGAACTTTGGCCAGCTCCTCCCTCATAGCTCCATAGTTCCCTTTGTTCAACTGTAATACTGACACATCTGATTTTCCCTTCTCCTTCTCAAATTGTAGGTTAAAACATATCATATTATGGTCACTACCTCCTAATGGCTCCTTTACCTCGAGGTCCCTGATCAAATCCGGTTCATTGCACAACACTAAATCTAGAATTGCCTTATGCCTGGAAGGCTCCAGTACAAACTGTTCTAAGAATCCATATCTCGGAGGCACTCCACAAACTCCCTTTCTTGGGGCCCAGTACCATTCTGATTCTCCCAGTCTACTTGCATGTTGAAATCCCCCATGACAACTGTATCATTACCTTTGCGACATGCCAATTTTAACTCTTCATTCAACTTACACCCTACATCCAGACTACTGTTTGGGGGCCTGTAGATAACTCCCATTAGGGTCTTTCTACCCTTAGAATTTCTCCGTTCTATCCATACTGACTCTACATCCCCTGTTATATATAATATAAAGTTAACTCATATGAGAAAAAGATTGTGTGAAAATGAGTTACAATAAGCAATTGTTTCAAGCAGCAGCTTATAGCGATTGTATTGACAGTCAACCAATGACTGTCCCACATTACTCAAAGTATCAAAATAATGAGGAATAACATTACAGAGCCGAAGGAGATTACATTCTCATCATTCCGTCTTTATTAACACAAGTGCTACCAAAACAAGAAATATCAGTGAAGACCTTAGCCTTCAGATAAGGTATTTATGTCAAGATATTGGTTTATATAATACCATATTTTCAGTGTTTTGTCATATAATTTCATTTTAAAACATTTTGGTACCTGCTTTATATTTATAATTTTTGCTTTATATCTTTAGACATGCTTCCTTTTAAGAGACTCCTGGATATGTACATGGAGCTTATAAAAATAGAGGGCTATGGGTAACCCGAGGTAATTTCTGAAGTAAGTAGATGTTTGGGCCATAGGGTCTGTATTGTGCTGCAAGTTCTCTACGTTTCCAACAGCACACCATATATGGATGGCAATTCATAACTGTTCATCTGTGGACTATATTACTGATGAACCATTCATGCAAAATCATATTTTTACAGTGTCTGTGAGCCATACGTCTGCATAATTTAGTCAACCAACCTAAATGGGTCCTCTGTTGCTGTTGGAAACACACTAACAGGTCAGCATTAAGGCAGGCATTCATCAGGCTCTCCTTCAGACCATTTAAACCCCATCCCTACATCCAAAGCAAGCACTAAATATCAAGCTCACAGTCTTTATCTTATCCCTGCAATCACTGGACTACCCAACCGCCTAAACGTCAGATGACCAATCACACACCATTACTTGACCAATCACTTGACCATTAACTATCCAACCCACAACTACCAAATCTACATTCCTATAATTCTACCACCTGACCACCAATCCTTCTTCCTTAATCATTAATCTTATCCTCCAACTACACAATGCAAACCCCCAACTATCCCCAATTACAAAATCCACCCCATGAACAACTAATCATACCTTCTGATAACCAATCCTACCCACTAAATTAATTTCTCACCAACTACCACCTGATGACTATCAATTTTGATTATTAGTGCTTGCCTTACTTACACAAGACCAGCTTTTAAATGTACTTTGGTATATGTGACAAGAATAATAATAAACCAATAACTTCCTCAATTTAGAATCCTTTTCCAATCTTACTCCTTGATGACCAGCGCTACACAAAAAAGTTATCAACAATAATAAAAAAACTATGCTTTTCTCTTAGAAACAACCTATGTTTCTAACATAGGTCCTCAACCTATGGACTTACTTTCTTGGACTCTTCATCTCACGTTCTCAATATTTATTGCTTGCTTGCTTGTTTGTTTATTTGTTTATTTATCTATGTATCTATGTATTTATTTATTTATTTGTTTGTTTGTTTGTTTGTTTATTTATTTATTATTTCTTCTTCCATTTTTATTTGCAGTTTGTCTTTAGCACACTGACTGTCTGCTCAGTTGGTGTGGCCTTTCTCTATTCTATTATGGTTATAGGATTTATTGAGTATGCCCACAAGAAAATGAATCTCAGGGCTGTATACGGTGATATACATGTACTTCGAGCTCCAGCATATGTTGCTCCCTCAGTCTACATCTCCCAGATAGATCATGAAAATGTCTTTTATACTTTACTCTAGTCTGTTTTTCACCTTAAATGTGTTCCTGGGACTGTTAAAGCCTGTGATTTGCAGCTGGGAAATCGATTGAGTGATCAAAGCTTTCCTTTCTCCAAGAAGATTGCAGTAAGCAAACATGTATTGGACGGCCTCAATGTGAAGGGCCAATGTTCGACGCTATTTTGCCAGTTAAAAAGTCCCATTAATCACCGACTTAAGCGTCGAGGATGATTGAGACTTCAATGTGAATGCAGAAGGTGAGCGGAATTCAGTTCCAACTGCCTGCCTTTTGATCACTGCTGCAGAAAGAAGCTGTGAGTGGCCTGTCGCTGTGTGACTCAGTGTGCCGGCGATGAATGTCGGTGATATTGTAGGATGGTATTGTGGCTCTGCGCTTACGGATTGTGGACTTTCTTAGACTTACGGTTTTTATATTCTGTGTGTTTTATCAATTGTTCCTTTTCTGTTTTGTTGTGTGAGGAGAGGGGTTCATGTTCTGTTATTTTTCTGTGCTCAGAAGGGTTGATGGGTTGATGTTCCTGTCCCGTTTTGTATGGGAGGAGTTTTGTTTTGGAGGCTGATGATCAGGATGCTGTTCTTTATTACGTGAGTGTGGGGGAGGGGTGAGTTTGGTGTTTCTCTCTGAATGACTTTCATGATCTTTCTTTGTTTCGTGGCTGCCTGGAGAAACAAATTTCAGAGTTGTAGGTGGATATATGCTTTGACAATAAATTAACTTTTGAACCTTTGAACTTTGCATTGTGGTGTACCCCCAGTGGTACTATCTGTACCTAATATAGTGGCCACTGAGTGAATGTTCATGGTGCTTTGCTGCTGTAGCCCATTTACTTCAAGGTTTGACATACTCTGTGATTAGAAATGTTCTTCTGCACACCACTGTTGTAACACATGGTTATCTGAATCACCATTGCCTTCCTGTCAACATGAACCAGTCTGGCCATTCTCCACTGACCTCTCTCATTAACAAAATGTTTTCCCCACAGAACAGGATTTGGAGTATTGTGTACAGTTCTGGTCACTGAAAGATGTCAACAAAATAGAGAGAGTACGGAGAAGATTTACTAGAATGTTACCTGGGTTTCAGCACCTAATTTACAGGGAAAAGCTGAACAAGTTAGGTCTTTATTCTTTGGAGTGTAGAAGGTTGAGGGGGGACTTGATAGAGGTATTTAAAATTATGAGGGGGATAGATAGAGTTGACGTGGATAGGCTTTTTCCTTTGAGAGTAGGGGAGATTCAAACAAGAGGACATGAGTTGAGAGTTAGGGGGCAAAAGTTTAAGGGTAACACGAGGGGGAATTTCTTTACTCGGAGAGTGGTAGCTGTGTGGAATGAGCTTCCAGTAGAAGTGGTAGAGGCAGGTTCGGTATTATCATTTAAAGCAAAATTGGATAGGTATATGGACAGGAAAGGAATGGAAGGTTATGGGCTGAGTGTGCGCCAGTGGGACTAGGTGAGTGTAAGCGTCAGCACGGACTAGAAGGGCTGAGATGGCCTGTTTCCCTGCTGTAATTGTTATATGGTTATAACTACTGCTCACTGGAGGTTGGTTGTTTTTCGCACCATTCTCTGTAAACTCCAGAGACTACTGTGTATAAAAATCACAGGGGGCCCTCAGATACTCAAGCCACTCCATTTGGCACCAGCAATCATTCCACAGTCAAAATCAATTAGATCACATTCCTCCCATGAAGCCCATGTCTAACCCAACTTACTAACTCCTCTTGAATGACCACCCTCTCCTGTGGGACCTTGTCAAAGGCCAACATCTAGTGCCTTGCTTTCATCAACATTCCTGGTAATTTTTTCAAAAAACTCTCTAAGACTGATTAGACACAAACTACCAATCACGAAGTCGTGTTGACTATCCCTGTTCATTGTAAATTGTCTTGTGAGTAGGCCAGGGTTAATGTGTGGTTGCTGGGCAAAGTGGCTCATTAGGCTGGAAGGGCCTGTTCCACGCTGAATGAAAGATAATAATCAGCCCCTGTCCATCCAAGTACATTATATATGGTCCCTTAGAATATCTTACAAATAACTTCCCACTGCTGATGTCAGGATCACCAGCCTATACCTTCCTGGCTTATTCCTTAGAGCCTTTTTTAAACAACGGAGCAACATTAGCTATCCTCTAATCCTCCGGAAACTCACCTGTGCAAAGGATTTTTAAAAATATCAGCAGTAGGGCCCCTGCAATTTCTGCACTTGCATCCCACAGGGCGTGAGGGAACACCCTGTCAAGCCCTGGAGATTACTCCACCCTGATGTGTCTGCTCTTCTGTAATTTGCATATGGCCTATGACCTCGCTGCTGCTTTGTCTCACTTCTATAGACTCTGCATCTGTCTCCTGAATAAATACAGGTGCAAAAAAATCCATTTAATGCCCCCCCCCATCTCTTTCAGCTCCATGCACAGATGACCACTCTGATGTTCCAGAGGATCAATTTTGTCCCTGTCTATCATTTTGTTCTTTATATATATATATATATATATAGAAGCCCTCAGGATTCTCCTTCAACTAGTCTGCTAAAGAAGACTCATGCCTTTTAGCCCTCTTTATTTCCTTCTTATGTGTTCTCTTGTATTTCTTATGCCCCTCAATTACCTCATTAGTTCTTTCCTGCCAATGCCTGCTGTGCACCTTCTTGCTTTTTTTAACCAGGACCTCAATCCCTCAAAAACAAAGGTTCCCTAAATTTCTTATACTTGCCTTTTATTCTGACAGAAACATACAAACGCTGTACTCTCAAAATTTCACTTTTGAAGGTCTCCCACTAGTACACTTTTGCTAGAAAACAACCTGTCTCAATTCACACTTTCTGATAACATCAAAACTGGCCTTTCTGCAACTTAGAATTTCAACCCACTGAGCAGACCTATCTTTCTTGATAATTACCTTGAAATTAATAGCATTATGATCACTAGATGCAACTGTACTCTGACACAAATTTCTGTCACCTGCCCTGTCTCACTTCCTGATAGGAGATCTAGTATTGCACTCTCTCCATTTGGGATCTCTATGTACTGATTAAGGAAACTTTCCTGAACACATTTGACCAGCTCTTTCCCATCCAGCCCTTTTACAGTATGGGAGTCCCAGTCAATATGTGGAAAGTTATGATCAACTACATCACGACCTCTTGCTTCTTGCAACAGTCTACAATCTCTGTACAAATTTTCTTTTCTAAATCCTGTGGACCGTTGAGTGGTCTATAATATAATCCCATTAATGTGGTCATCCTTTTCTTATTCCTCAGTTTCACCCATATGGTCTCCGTAGTTGAGTTCTCCAGTCTGTCCTGTCTGAGCACTATGTGACAATTGCTCTGACAAGCACTGCTACCCCTCCTCCATTAATATCTCCCAATCAATCACATTTAAAGCAACGGCAGCACAGAACATTGAGCTACCAGCTCTGCCCCTCCTACAACCAAGTCTCACTAATGGCTACACTGTCATAATTCCACAAGCTAATCCATGCCCTAAGCTCATTTGCCTTTTCTATAATACACTGAAATACACACAATTCAGAACATTAGTCCCACCATACTCAACCTTTAAATTCCTGACTTTGTAATTAGGCTTAATAACATAATTCCCCACAGCCACTCCACTATCTGCTCTGGTCCTCTGGTTCCCATACCCCTTCAATGCTAGTTTAAACCAACACTCCCACCCCACTCATTGCAGCATTAGCAATGTTTCCCACAAGGAAATTAGTCTCCCTGCAGCTCAGATGCAAACCATCCCATCTGTGCAAAGTTCAAAGTCCAAAATAAAATTATTGTCAAAGTACATGCTGTATATGTCACTATACATGTATAACCATGAGATTTTCCAGCGCCAATCACAATAAATACAAGAAACACAACAGAATCAATGAAAGACATGAGAAAAATAAGAAATAATAATAAACAAGCAATAAATATTGAGAAAATGAGATGAAGAGCCCTTGAAATTGACAAACAAGAGAAAATCTGCAGATGCTGGAAATCCCTCCTCCCACCTTTTAAATCTACTCCTCAGCATTTCTTCCTCCAGTCCTGCCAGTGGGTTTTGGGCTGAAACTTGGACTGTACTTTTTTCCATAGGTGCTGCCTGGCCTGCTGAGTTCCTTTGGCATTTTGTGTGTGTTCCTTGAAAATGAATCCATTTCAGCGGGAACTGTACAGTGATGGGGTGAAATAACTTAAGTCCATAAGATATAGGACCTGAATTAGGCCATTTGACCCATTTCATCTGCTCTGTCATTTCATCACTGCTGATCCATTTTTCCTCTCAGCACCTATCTCTTGCATTGTCCCCGTATCCCTTCATGCACTGACCAATCAAGAATCTACCAACCTCTGCCTTAAATACACATAAAAATACGGCCTCTACAGCTACCTGTGGCAACAAATTCCACAGATTCCCCACTCTCTGATGGAAGAAATTCATCCTCATCTCCATTCTGAAAGGATGCCTCTCTTTTCTGAAGTTGTGCCCTCTGGTCTTAGACTCTCCCACCCCAGGAAATATCCTCTCCACATCCACTTGTTATGGTCCAGTCCGGAACCCACATTCTGGGCCTTGATCCGGTCTGTGGACTCTGGACTCCGGGTTTTGTAGCCGTCCCTCCTTTCTCCCTTAAGCCCAAATAGGATCAACTTGGCTTAAGGAGGCACATCTGATACCTATCAGCTGGCAGGTGTATATCAGGGGCTCTGGGACTGAGTCTCATTGGGTTTTTTTTTGTCCTGTTTCTCTTATACCTGCTTGTCTGTCTGGTTTGCCTTGTTTGTGTTGTTGCGCTGTTTGCCTGGCTATCCCGTTTTGACCCTGGCTTGGAGTACCCACTGTTAATCATCTAGTTCTGTAAGTCCGTTCTTGTAGTCACCCTGGACCGAGCTCCCTTCCGATCCCTTGCCTCCGTCGGGTAAACAGGCTAGACTGCTGTTGCCTGGTGGGGGACTTTGACCTTTTCCTTCCCTTGCTTCTGACAGGTTGTGCCCTGCAACCTGCCCAGGTGCCCCGTGACCTGCCCAGGCCCCTGTGCTCCTGCATGGGAGGCCGGGCCCTGCTCAGAAGTAATGCGGCCTGCCCAAGGAGCTATCCTCCCAGCATTCCTTGTCCCATAGACCCTACCTTCGCCATGAACTCCAGAGTCCTGCCCTCGCCATGAACTCTCTGAACCCCAGGATCACCTTTGCATGCCACGGTCTCTCCATCTTGTTCTATCCTTTAGTTGCTCCTGTCCTGCCCCTAGTACTTCAGTGCCTGCATCCTGCATTTGGGTCCAGTCTCCACGTCCCCTTGTGACACCACGATATCAAGGCCTTTCATCATTCTATAGGTTTCAATGAGGTTACCCCTCATTCTTCTGAATTCTAATAAATAAAGCCCAGAGACATCAAACACTTTTCATATGACAAGTCATTGAATCCTGGAATCATTTTTGTGAACCTTCTTTGAACCCTCTCCAGTTTCAGTGCATTCTTTCTAAGATATGGGGCCAAAACCTGCTCACAATACTCCAACTGAGGCCTCATCAGTGCTTTATAAAGTTTCATCATTACGTCCTCACTTTTATATTCCAGTCATCTTGAAATGAATGCTAACATTGCATTTGCCTTCCTCACCACAGACTCTACCTGCAAATTAACCTTTAGGGATTCCTGCACAAGGACTTCCAAGTCCCTTTGCATCTCAGTTTTTTTGTATTTTTTCTCCATTTAGAGAATAGTTGACCCTTTAATTTCTTTTACCAAGGTGCATAGCCATACAATTCCTAACACTATATTCCATCTGCCATTTCATTGCCCATTCTTGTAATCTGTCTAAGTTTTTCTGTAGACTCCACTTCCTCAAAACTGCCAGCTCTTCCACCTACCTTCATATTGTCCACAAATTTTACAACAAAGCCATCAATTCCATTACCTAAATCATTGACACACAATGTAAAAAGAATCGGTCCCAACACAGACCATTGTGGAACACTGCTAGTTACCGGCAGCCTGGCAGAAAAGGCTCTCTTCATTCGCACTCTTTGCCACCTGACAATCAGCTATTGCTTTATCCATGCTAGAATCTTTCCTGTAATATCGTGAGCTTTTAGCTTATTAAGCAGCCTCATGTGTGACACCTTGTCAAAGGCCTTCAGAAAATCCAAATATACATCATCAGGTGATTGTGAAGTTATCCTAAGTGAAGTTATTCCCTCTGGTTCAGGAGTTGATGGTTGAGGAGTAATAACTATTCCTGAAACTGGTGGTGTGGATCCTGAGGCTTCTGTACCTTTTTCATGATGTCAGCTATGAGAAGAGAACATGGTCCTTAATAATGGATGCTGCTTTTCTGCAACAACACTCCACATTGATGTGCTCAATGGTGCAGGGGGCTTCACCTATGATAGTTGGTGCCATATCCACTACTGTTTGTAGGTTTTTCTGTACGTGCACTGTTGTTTCCATACCAGACTGCAATGCAGCCAGTCGATACACTCTCCACCACTCACCTCTAGAAGTTCGTCAAAGTTTTAGATGACAAGTCGAATCTGCACAAATTTCAGAGAAAGTAGAGGTGCTGTCATGTTTTCTTTATAATGGCACTTGTTTGGTGACCCAGGACAGATCCTCTGAAATGATAGCACTGAGGAATTTTAAGTTGCTGACCAGCTCCGCCTCTGATCCTCTGATGAGTGCGTTGTGTGTGTTGCTTTGGATTTTCAACATCTGCAGATTTTCTTGTGTTCATCGACCTCTGGTCTCCTCCTCCTGAAGTCAATAATCACCTCCACGGTCTTGCTGACATTAAGTGCAAGGTTGTTGTTTCTGCCACTCAGCCAGATTTTCAGTCTCCCTCCTAAGTGGCAAACTTAAATATGGCTATGGAACTGTGCTTGGCCCCATGGTCGTAAGAATAAAGTGAGTAGAGCAGAAGGCTAAGCACACAGCTTTGAGGTGCACCTGTGCTGATGGAGACTGTGGTGGAAATGTTGTTGCCAATCTGAAATGACTGGGTTCTGCAAGCGAAGATCCAGTTGGACAAGAAAGTATTAAGTCCTCAGACCTGAAGCTTATTAATTTATTTTGAGGGGATGATAGTATTGAATGCCAAGCTGTAGTCAATGAACAGCATCCTGATGTATGCATCTTTGCTGTCCGGATGTCCCAGGATTGCGTGAAGAGCCAATAAAATGGAATGTGTCATTGAGCTGTTGTGATGGTCGTCAAATTGGAGTTGATCCAAATTGCTTCTCAGGCAGGAGTAGACATGTTTCATCACTAATCTCTCAAAGTACTTCATCACTGTGGATGTAAGTGCCACTGGACAATAGTCATTGAGGCAGATTACCATCTTCTTCTTAGGCACCAATATAATTGAAGTCTGCTTGATGCAGGTGGGTACCTCAGACTGCTGAAGTGAGAGGTTAAAGATACTCATGAAAAGTCCAGACAGTTGATCAGTACAGGTCCTTAGTACCTGACCAGCATCCTATCTGGACTGGTTGTTTTCTATGGGTTCATTCCACTGAAGGAGTCTTTCACTTTGGACTCAGAGACTGAAATCACAGGTCCATTGGGGGTCTGTGGGAGATTGTGAGGGTGCTTCAATGTCTTGATGGTCAAACTGAGGATAAAAGATATTGAGCTCACTGGGAGCAAAGCCTTGTTGTCACCTATGTCACTTTGTAGCAGATGATAGCATTCAAGCTCTGATGCAGCTGTCAAGCGTCCTTCAGTGATTCAAGTTTAGTCCAGAATTGCCACTTTGCACGTGAGATGGCTGTCTGGAAGTCATACCTGGACTTCCTGCATTTAACATGTTCAGCGCACCTGAATGCCACTGATCCGGCCCTTATCAGATTGCAGACCTCATAGTTCATTTAGGCCTTCTGGTTAGGGAAGACTGAATGATTTTGTGAGGCCACACTCATCTATGACTGTTTTTATGAAGTCCGTGACAATCATAGTATCTTCGTTCAGATCCTTTGACGAGTCCTTGAACATGGTGTAGTCCACCAACTTGAAGTCTTCCATGACCACCTCTTTGTTGTCTTTGTCTCTGGACAACAAGGTCCCACCTTCCCAAGAAGACAGCCCAGTGATCCAAAAATCTAGAGCCCTACCTCCTGCACCATCTTCTTAGCCCTGTTAAACAATGTAATCTTCCTATTTCTGGCCTCACTAGCACATGGCATGAGGTCACAATCTTGGATCACAACTTAGCACCTAGCTCCCTAAACTCACTTTGGAGCTGAAGCAGAACTGAATTGAGAGAAAGTAACCTGACTCACTGATATCACAAATTTGCAGTTAGGGACACAGTTTAGGATCAGACATAGCACTAAGTTAGTGAACAACCTTTCTACTGTCAGCCAGTTGCTAGATGTATGGATTGAGTTGGTATCCAAGAGAGGCCCTCCATCGTTATGTAAGAAAACAAGTTCACTTAGTGATGGGGAAGTGGATCCTGACAATATTTCCAGCCTGATCAATATTTAATTGAATTATATTTCCATTAACGGGATGTTGGATGTTGGTAATCTGCCAAGTTTCAATATTGCTTTAGTGGTCCTGGCATTTAATCTTGCTAATTTGTCAGATGACAATAGAGAGGAAGCAAATGTAAACAGAACTTTTGTGTAATTAATTGATATTACTTAAAATATTAAAACCTAACAACTATGGAATCTTCGCTCACCTCTTTTCACACCATTATAAGTAATTTGCTAAGTTGATGTTAGCAACTGGGAATGTTAATTTCTGTTCATGAATGTAGAATAAAGAACTGAAGCTATGTGTAACTGAGAGGCTTCAAAGTTGGCTTTGAACACATCTCGAGCAATTAGGTAGGTTTTCTTCTTGCTGGATATCAGAGTGCAAGATAAAATATCAGTGTATAAATAGCTCTGAACTTTTAGTGCAAGCATGACTAAAAGAGAGCAAATTTCCTCTATTTTTTAACATTAATTGATTCACTATTTTTTATAAATTCTTTATGAATTGGTTACACAAATGGAGGGAATTTCAAGATATACATATAACCAATGTAACAAAAAACATTTACAATGGAATTTCATTCCTAAAAAAGTAACTTCTCTCAGGTTAAGTAGGAGAGATCCCACTGGTGCAGTAATACTGATGTGAAATTAAGACAGAATAACAGTACAGCAAAAAGTAGTTTTACTCTCTATCCAGTTCATGGCATGTAAGAAAATGGCATTTTCTCCCTACCTACTCAATCTTTTTCTGAAAATCAACTGTAAAACAAAAGTTACTTAGATACTTAAAGTCTACATATTGGTCCTATTAATTTGGGCTATTATTTTAACAATATAATGAAAAAAATCACAAACTGGAAATAAATATACGAAGATTTACTTGACATAGTTTTACAGCTGCATGTAAATCTGACTGCTGTCAAAAATACACAACATTGAACTAGCTATAAACACTTTCCCTGCTTATGACTGGAGGACTTTCAGTTAGTCCGAGCACATGTTCTGTGGACATTGATAATAATTAAATTATGAGACAATAATAGATATAACTGAATTATATACATTATTGTCTGGAAATATCATTTAAATAGGTGAGGTGAAGCAGGGATCAGCTGGCAATCTTGGATGCTGTTGCTTGAACATCTGCTCGATTTGAATGTGACAACATAAATAATTCAAGGTCAGCATCTGCAGTTTGGTCTACAAGCTACACTCAAACTATTATCTATTTTTCTTAAGAGGAACAAATACATACAAATATTTACCTAATAAATTAAAAAGGCATTTCTGCATGGACAATGCTGCCCAAAATGTTACAATGCAAAGCACCACATAAAACAAACAATAGAATCACACTGAAAATGCTTTAAAGCTCACCAAATCTTTTGAAGTACTATCATTTTATTAAGCAGATTTATAAAACATTTAATTTCTGCACAAGAAAATCCCAGCAATGAAATGAAAAGCCACATAATCTGAGAATAATAATTACTGCAATAATTTCCTATCTTAATGCAGGAAAAAGACCTGAGCACTTTACATTGGAGGTTCAGACCAGAGTGTAAGCACAAGCCAAATAAGGTGACGAGACCTGACAAAGGGTCTCGGCCTGAAACGTCAACAGTACTTCTCCTATAGATGCTGCCTGGCCTGCTGCGTTCCACCAGCATTTTGTGTGTGTTGTATAATATATACATACTTTGATAAGAATCGTAGTTTGAACTGTGAATGTCCTGGGTGACGGGGGTCCTTAATGACAAATGGTGCCTTTTGATGGTGTCCCTGATGCTGCAGATACTCATGTCCATGATGGAGCTGGCTGAGTTTACAACATATGCAGTTTTTTCCCAATCTGGTACTGTAGCCTCTCCATACCGCGTGGCGATCCAACCAGTGAAAATGCTCTCCACATAATATCTATAGAAGTTTGCAAGAGTCTTTGGTTACATACCAAGTTTAATCAAATTCCTAACAAAATGTAGCTACTGTCGTGCCTTCTTTGTAATTGCATCAATATGTCAGGCCCAGGATAGATCTTCAGAGATGTTGACGCCCAGGAAATTGAAACTGCTCAATTTTTCCACTGCTGATCCCTTGATGAGGACTAGTGTATTTTCTCTCCCTTCCTGAAGTCCACAATCAATTCCTTGGTTTAAACAATGTTGAGTGCAAGGTTATTGATGAAACACCACTCATCGAGCTGATCTATCTTGCTCCTGTACACCTCCTTGTCACCATCTAAACTTCTGCCAACGAAAGTTGTGTAATTTATCTAATTTATAGGTGGTGTTTGAGCTGTGCCTAGGTACACTGTCATGAGTGTAGAGAGATTACAGCAGTGGGCTACACATGCATCCCTGAGGTGTGACAGTGTTGCTCGTCAGCAAAGACAAGATGTTAATTCCCACAGGCAATAACTGTGGTCTCTCAGTGAGGAAATCAAGGATCCAGTTGAGGGTATGATTGTTGAACACTGAGTTGTCGTAAATAAACAGCCTGACGCACTGTAGGTATTATTATTGCCCAGGTGACCTAAGGCTGATTGGATAGCCGATGAGATTGCATCTTCTGTAGATTTATTGTGGCAAATTGCAGTGTGTCGAGATCCTTGCCTAGGCAGGAGTTGACTCTGACCATGATCATTCTCTCAAAGCACGTCAACACAACAGATGTGAGTGCCACTGGGTGATAGTTTTTGCAGTAGGACATCCTGCTCCTCTTGGACAATGGAATAATTATCATCCTTTTGAAGCAGTGGTAACCTCCGTCTGCAGCAGAGAGACATTGATGATGTACTTGAACAACCTCGCCAACTTGTTAGCACAGGTTTTCAGTACACCTATGGTGCCTTGCGAGGGTTCACCCTCTTGAAAAATGTTCTTAAGTTGGCCTTTGAGGCAAAGATCACAGTCACCGGATGCCGCAGGGATTTGCACAGGTGTAGTTTTATTTTCCCTTTCAATGTATGCATAAATGGGGTTAAGCTCATCTGGGAGTGAAGCATTACAGCCATTCATGATGTTAGGTTTCGATTTGTAGGAAGTAATGGTCTGCAAAACTTGCCAGAGCTGCCTTGTCTCTAACCTCAACTGCAATTGCTTTTTTTGCTCTTAAAATAACCTTCCATAGTCATATCTGGACTTTTTGTATAGATCTGGATCACTGGTCTTGAATACCACAGATCTAGCCCTCAGCGGACTAAGAATGATCTGGTTCATCCATGGCTTTTGGTTTGGGTAAGTCTGCTATGTTCTTATACACTCAGGCCTTGTTGAAGTTGGTGGGAACTGTGGTGTATTCATTCAGGTTTGAAGATGGATCCCTGAATATTGTCCAGTCTACTGCCTTAAAACAGACCTGTAAGTGCTCCTACACCTCCTTGACCTTCTTGGTTTTCACCACTAGTGTTGTGGTCTTTAATTTCTGCTCATACGCTGGGAATAGAACTACAGCCAGGTGAGCGGACTTTCCAAAGTGTGAGATGGCACAATAAGCATTCTTCATGGTGGTACAGCAGTGGTCAAATAGTGAGTCCTGACGAGCCCGAAACGTTGACTGCTCGTTTCCACGGATGCTGCCCGACCTGCTGAGTTCCTCCACCTTGTTGTACGTGTTGCTTTGATCACAGCATCTGCAGTGTACTTTGTGTTTAGTGGTCGAACATGTTGGCTCCTCTGGTTGCACAGGTGATATGTTGCTGGTAGTTGTTCAGAGACTTCATGAAGCTGGCCCGGTTGAAATATCCCACAATGAGAGGGAAGGCATCTGGCTGACTGCTGATTACGATGCTCAGCTCCTTCAGTGCCTGTCTGACATTAGCTGAAGTTGAATGTACACTGCTACCAGAATAATGGCAGAAAACTCCCTTGGCAGAGAAAAGGGGTGACACTTTACAGCTAGATGTTCCAGGTCAGGCAAGCAGGACCGAGACAGAATCGCCATGTTTGTACACCACAATGAGTTAATCATAAAGCATACTCCACTTCCTCTACCTTTAAAAGACTGAGTTGTCCTTTCTTTGCAGGGAATGGTGAAGCCATCAGGCTACAGTGCTGTGTTGGAAATGGCACCAGTGCACTATGTTTCCATGAAGCAAAGTACACAACAGTCCCTGATGTCTCTCTGGTACTGCAACCTTGCTTTGAGATCTTCAGTTTTATTTTCCAGAGACTGTACATTCAGCAGCAGGATAGTTGGGAGTGGAAGTCCAAACCCTCAGTGTTTCCATGGAACACTGGCGCATCATCCCCGCTTCCATTTTCTTGAAGGGGAACTGAGTGCACTTGTGACCTGAATATGCTGTCAGGGGTCTGCCGACTTTTGAGTATCGAGAAATTTTTTAACATGTCTTTAAATGATGCCGCTGACTGAAGTACCCATGGCCGTGACTGTGGATCTCAGCTGTTGTAGTCTGAAATGGGAATATTTGATGATTTCCATTCGAACTGGAAGCATCCTAAAGAATATTATTAATGGGCTGATGGTATCCAGGAAACAGTAATGTAAACTTACATGCTTTCCAGCATTTCAATACTTCAAAGTTCAAAGTAAATTTATTATCAATATACATATATGTCACCATATACAACCCACCCTTAGATTGATTTTCTTGTGGACATATTTAATAAATCTATAGAGTAATAACCATAACAGAATCAATGGAAGACTGCTCAACTTGGGTGTTCAACCAGAGTGCAGAAGACAACAAACCGTGTGGATACAGAAAAATGAATAAATAAAAAAGCAAGCAAGCAATAAATATCAAGACCATGAGCCGAGTCCTTGAAAGCGAGTCCATCGGTTATGGGAACATTTCAGTGATGGGGCAAGTGAAGTTGAGCCAAGTTATTCCCTTTGGTTCAAGGGCCTGATGGTTGAGGGGGTAATAACTGTTCCTGAAGCTGATGCAATGAGCCCTGAGGCTCCTGTACCTTCTTCCTGATGGCAGTAGCAAAAAGAGAGCATAACCTGGGTGGTGGGGGTTGCTGATGATGCATGCTACATTCCTGCGACAGCATTTCATGCTTGATGGTTGGGAGTGCTTTACCCATGATGTACTGTGTCATCCCCACTACTTTTTGTAGGATTTTCCATTCAAGGGTATTGGTGTTTCCATTCCAGGATGTGACACAGCCACTCAATATACTCTTCTCTACACAACTATAGAAGTTTATCAAAATTTTGGATGTCATACTAAATCTCTGAAAACTCCTAAGGAAGTAGAGGTGCTGCCATTCTTTCTTCATAATAGTCAGGACCTCCAAAATAATAACACCAAGGAATTTAAGCTGCTAACCCTCCCCACCTATAATCGTGCAATGAGGATTGGCTCATGCACCTCTGGTTTCTTTCTCCTTAAGTCAGCTCCTTGGTTTTGCTGACATTGAATAAGAGGTTGTTGTTATGGCACCACTCAGCAAGATTTTCAATCTCCCTTCTATATACTGATGCATCACCACCTCTGATTTGATCTACAATATTGGTGTTGGCAGCAAGCTTGAATATGGCATTGGAGCTGTGCTTAGCCATAAAGTCATAAGTGAAAAGTGAGTAGAGCAGGGGTTAAGCATACAGCCTTTTGTTGCACCTGTGCTGATGGAGATTGTGGAGGACATGTTGTTTCCATTCTGAACTGACTGGGGTCTACAAGTGAGGAATCCAGGATCCAGTTGCACAATGAGGTACTGAGGCCAAGGTCTTGGAGCTTATGGATTAATTTTGAGGAGATGATAGTATTGAATGCCGAGCCGTAGTCGATAAAAAGCATCCTGATGTATGCAAGTTTGGTGTCCAGATGTTCCAGGGTTAAATGAAGAGGCAATGAGGTGGCATCTGCTATTGGCCTGTTGCTCCGGAAGGTAAATTGGAGTGGATCTAAGTTGCTTCTCAGGCAGGAGTTGATATATTTCATCACCAAACTCTCAAAGCACTTCACCACTGTGGATGTAAGTACAACTGGGTGATAGTCATTGAGGCAAGCCACCTTGCTCTTCTTAAGCACTGGGATGATTGAAGACTGCTTGAGCAGATGGGTACCACACACTGCCGAAGCAGGAGGTTAAAGGTATCAGTGACTACTCCTGCCAGTTGATCAGCACAGGTCTTTACTGCTTGGCCAGGTGCCGTGTCTGGGCTGGATGCTTGTTGGGGGTTCACTTCCCTGAAGGCTGCTTGCATGTCAGCCTCAAGAATAGTATCATAGGATCAGCCAGGGATTTGGGAGCTCGTGATGGTTCTCCCATGTCTTGACGATCAAAGTGAGTATAGAAGACATTAAGTCAATCTGGAAGTGAAGCCCTGCTGTCATTAATGTCGCCTGATTTAGCTTTACAAGAGATGATAGTTATCAGCTCTGCTACAACTGTTGAGCATCCTTCAATGGGTCAAGCTTAGTCCAGAATTACTACTTTGCCTGTGAGACGGCTTTCTGGAGATCATACCTGGACCTCTTGTAACCTCCTTTGTCACCAGACTTGAATAACTCTGATCTGGCCCTCAGCAGATTGTGGATCCCATGGTTAATCCAGGGCTTCTGACTGGAGAAGACTTCGGATAATTATGTGAGGACACACTTGTCTTCAGCTGTTTTAATAAAGTCCATAATAACATGGACTTTCGGATCCACCGATGAATTCTTGAATATTGTCCAGTTAACCGACTCGAAACAATCCCATAGCTACTCCTCTGCCTCCTGCAACTGCCTTTCTGTTGTCCTATGCTCTGGATTTTGCTTTTCAGCATTTGTCTGTATGCAGGTTGGAGGACAGACAAGTGATCTGATTTACCAAAATGTAGTCTGGGCATGGAACAGTAAGCATTAGTATAACAGTGGTGTAGTGTGTTGGGACCTCTGGTACTACAGGTTATATGCTGATGGTAAATGCGCAGGGTTTTCTTCAAACAAGCCTGTTTGAAGTTCCCAACTAGGAATGCTTTGGTGTGGACTATTTCTTGTTTGGAGACGGCATCATGCAGTATTGCATAGACTATATTGATTATAGCTGGTGCTATATAAACTGTGGTCAGGATTGTGGAGGAGAACTCCCTAGGTAAATAGAACGAATGGCATTTGACTTCTCCAAAACAGCTGGATTTTAAAATTCAGATTTCCTTCTTTTTCCATGTCAAGACTGGCAGAACATAGATTGTGCACTACTGAGGGCAGGACAAGATTGTACTAAATTTAGGCTCCTTTCATCCATTGCCAAAATTTCTTGTCCATTTTTGGGCAAGCATATGTTATGCTTGCCACAAACGGGACAGATGCATGCAAACAGAGGAATGATACCAAATGAAGCCATTAGTACATTTCTCTCCTGTGTGTTCTGAATGCTAGGGATGCCTGCTGAGCAACTGTAGCATGAATTTTGGAGTGGACCCTTTCATCACACCCGCCCATCAATGAGATGGCTAACCTGTATTCTGAATTTCCTGAGGAAGTGTTCTTAATTTCAACTTTAAATCTCCACACAGTCTTTCAATATATTCAAATGCTTTTGATACCAGGTCCTGATCAAGGATTCTGCCCTGTGCCAGTTCTATACTGGGCACCTTCTGAGGAAAAGTCACAGACCCAAACTATTAATTGTGCCTCTTTTTACAGATGCTTCCAGACATACTGAGTTCTGTAATTTCCGCTTTTGTTTCATATTTTCAGGTTATGCAGTTCTTATTAATTTTCATCAACCTCCCAAGGAAGCTCAGGTCCAGAAAAAGCTCAACAATTACATCTCAAATTGAAATTTTATAAGAATAAAAATATTGTTTTTAAAATAAAAATAGTATTTTTGTAATTTTTGACAAGTAGTTATTTTTAATTAAGTATTTTTAGGAATAAATAGATTATAAAATCTAGGTGTTTTATAATATAACAAAATTATATTATATTTAATTATAATACAACTTATTGTGTGCAGTTTTTGGCTCCTTATTTTAGAAAGGATATACTGACATTGAAGAGGGTTCAGAGAAGATTCACAAGAATGATTCCAGGAATGAGAGGGTTACTGTATGAGGAATATCTGGCAGCTCTTGGGCTGTATTCCCTGGAGTTCAGGAGAATGAGGGGGGATCTCATAGAAACGTTTCAAATGTTAAAACACCTGAACAAATTAGATATGGCAAAGTTATTTCCCATGGTAGGGGATGCTAGGACAAGAGGGCACAACTTCAGGATTGAAGGATGCCCTTATAGAACTGAGATGCGGAGAAATGACTTTAGTCAGAGGGTGGTAAATCTGTGGAATTTGTTGCCACAAGTGGCTGTGGAGGCCGAGTCACTGGATGTATTTAAGGTAGAGATAGATAGATTTTTGATTGGCCAGGGCGTCAAAGAGTATGGGGTGAAAGCAGGGGAGTGGGGATGACTGGATGAAGTGCATCAGCCCATGATTGTATGGTGGAGCAGACTCAATGGGCTGAATGGCCTACTTTTGCTCCTAAATCTTATGGTCTTATGGACCTATATAATTTTATTATATAAAATGATATACCTGGATTATATATAATACATTGATAATTGATTTCCTCACAGAGAATTACTTGAGAGGATGCTGAACACCAGGAATTAATGCAAATCTGGTCACAACTGTATGTATTTAGCTAATTTCTCAATGTATGAATTCAGATTGGTTTGATATTCCACCTAGGCTTCAAATGTTTTGTTTTTAGGAGATGCTTTTAGAACTATGAGTAATTGGTTTTTAGTGACAGAATTTAAGGAGCTAAGGTTTAACTTACAGCTTGAGGGTGTTTTAATGGACATCCAAAGAAAGTTGGATACAATTGATATTTACTTTCTTTGAGTGTAAATATCTGCAGCATTTAAAGGAAATATTTTAATGTAATGTGATTTTGCTTGACCTTTTGTTTCTACATACCATTCTGATCAAAGAAGCTGTAAGGGAATATGGTCTCACAGAAGTCCTTCTATTTTTCACAAATGAGCCAAATCTGAAAAAAGTCTGTTTAGCTGCATATTTCTATCTTATATGGTTTTGGTGTTTCCTTTTGCCTTCTTGCCAGTGAGTGTGAGCTCATGACACTTTGTACAAGATCAAATTCCTAAACTCTTGAATGAATCATGTCATGTAACATCAGAAGAGTGAACGCTCAGAACCATTTTCATGGCTCAATGTGACAGTAAATTGGAAACCAAATGCACCGTTTTACACAGCTGTAAGACAGAGCATCCAGCTAAAGATTCTCTCACTCACCAATTTCACAATCTTGTCACATCAACAATGAACGGTATTTTATCTGTCTGAAAGATGAGATCAGAGTCAAACCCTGTAAATGCAGACCAGTACCTCCACTGGCAAAAGGTTTCAGAGCTCATGGAAACCATGGTAAATGAGAAGTTGTTACAACATCTTAAATCATAGTGACCTATGATATGTTTCATAACTTAATTGTAGAGTGAAACAGTCGATGCAGATGCCCTCATCCTCAAGATCCAAAAAAAAAATGGGACTGTTTCTCCTGATGTATGCTTGGAAATTAGTTCACTAGCCCTTGACTATGATTGATTCTCCAGAGGGTATGGCATTCCTTTCTCTTTGACAAGAGATCCGCAAGTGGTAAAACAGTTTAGCTGCATAACTGGATACAACTCTTACTCAGAAGGTGCAAATACCATGTTAAGGTTAAAAGATGCTCATCTTTGTATCTCCACGCCTACAAAGGGATCCCTCAGGCAAGTGTGCTTGGCTCCACGCTATTATTATCCTCTTCAGTGACTTGGTAGATTCATCAAAAGGGAAGTTCTTTTTCATAATTCTCAAAAGAGTGGTTAACTCCCAATATGAAAGACAAGCAGTGACCAAATCATTACAGGAACAGGTAGAATTGGACAATGGATGGACAAACGGTGTGCTATCTTCAGCACTAAGTAGATAATTAAGCATAGAAACCTTAAAGTTGGCCATGCCCCTTAACCCTGTAACATTATAAAGTCAGGTCAGCTCTTCAATTTGCAATCAAATCTGATCTACAGTGGCCAAAATAAGTGGTTAGGAATATCATCCATCCAGCTAAAGAACATGGGTGGATAAGCCAGCAGAGTGGAGCTCCTAGAGAAGCAACATCCCTGTTTGTCAACAGCAGCAAGTTTAAAGTTCTACAAAGCCCATAAATGACAAGAGATGGAACAATGTTACCCCATTTTGAAGGCAGCAGATAAAATGTTTTGCCTGTTTCTGGATTATAAATTTGCTGATGACAGGTCTGTTGTTTGCAGAATTTTGGATGGTGAGGAGGAGTACAGGAGCGAGATATATCAGCTAGCTGAGTGGCTTGCATCTAGATACTCGCAAATTTCTACAGATGTACCATGGAAAGCATCCTAATTGGCTGCATCTCCTTCCGGTATGGGGGAAAGGGGAGCACTGCACAAGATCAATATAAGGTGCAGAAAGTTGCTCCATCATGAGAACTAGCTAACCCAGCATCCAGGACATCTTCAAGGAGTGATGCCTCAAAAGGGTGACATCCATCATTAAGGATCCCCATCACCCAGGACATGCCCTCTTCTCATTGCTACCATCAGGGAGGAGGTACAGGAGCCTGAAGGTACACACTCAATGATTCAGGAATGATTCTTCCCCTCTGCCATCAGATTTCTGAATGGACCCATGAACAGTACCTCACTATTGTTTCTGTTTGCACTACATATTTAACGTCTTATTCTGATTCACAGTTTTTATTACTATGTATTGCAGTGTTGGCCACTAAACAATACTCACGACATATGCCAGTGATAGTAAACCTGATTCTGATTCTAAGTTCAGTCCAAAGCCTTGATGACAAGAGTATAGTATGAGAATAAATTGCTCCACATCAGTAACCACCTTCCACAACAGATATGGCCCAACCGTCAATTCTCTACAAGATTCTGCTCAGACCATCTCTATAATGTTATGCGAGCTTAAGGTTCCCATTTAAGAAAGGAGCATAGAATCTGCAGTATTTACATCTGCAAATTTGCAAATTTTTGTACATGGAATACCAACGGTAAAACTTATCACACTGGTTCTCCAAATTCTCCAGAGTGGTCACCTAGGGCTCTAACATTGTATGCAGAATTTCAGATGAAAAGTACAGTATTCATCACTTCTTGAATCAGAGTTGCTTGTGACTTTAACACATTTTTGATTTTTTTTTTGCAGCACAGCACATCTTTTTCTTAGGTTTTTTTTCCACCCTGTGCAACACCTTGTGTCTTTGCCTCATTCCCAAAAGAAAAATTCAAGGTCTGAAGTGAGTACTGTATCACACAGTAAGTGACAAATCAGGTAATCAGTGTAATGCTTCCTTAATTGTCTAATTGTGATAAGGACTGAAAAAGTTGAACTCAAGGGATAAAAGCAGACACTATTCATAAATTTTTCTCCAGAAATGTTTGAACATTACTGTACGCCACCATTAAAAATGCTGGAAATATAATGGGCCAAAATTTGTGTCTGTAAATTTGGTGAAATTGCCATTGTTCACTGTCATGTTATGTAATACATAGCATTATCTTTATGATCCTGTACATATTGCATTAAATGTGGAAACGTAGCATATGTTGTCACCGATACTTTCTTTCTCTATTGAGTTCAGCGGTGCAGTCTTTGTAAATCATCGAAAAATTTGTGATTTGATGTGAGGTTCAAGTTTACATACACTATCTACTTCAAAGTAAGTGTGACAACATGATTAATGAGATGGAGTTTCTAATCATGCCTTGATCATAAAAAAATCTAATCCAATTATGGGATGCCATCTGCTTTTATTTAAATCTTGTGTCTATACCAATCTATAATTCACATACTGTGAACGAATTAAATGTTATTATAATCAGTGTTTTTTCCCTTCTTAGCTGAATTGATCAACCTAATTAGCTGCTCAGCTTGCTTGACTGTGAATGCTGATTTCTGAAGGTGAGGCCAAACAGCACATCTTGTCAGATGAGGGAATTCATCTGACTGTAACTTTGGGTGTGTGAAGTGTCACTGCCCACTGCTGACAACAAAATTTGGACCATCGGTTTACAAATAATCATTTTCATTGCCACAAAATGATTAAAAGTGTCCACTGATTTTAATCTTAAGTATGGTGACACTGGAAATATAGAACACTTTCCCTGGAGTAAAATTTGATTTAAATTACTTTATTTGACATCAGGGTTAAGTGTGTAATGTTAAAAGACTTCGAAATCTAAGGACAAGCACTGTGTACACTCAGCCTCTGGTATGTAACTGCATTCTTTATTTTGGCCACAAAGGACTAAAGCAGTTATAATTAGGGAACATCAGCAAAGAGAATTGCCCCAGTGCACGTTCAATTCCTTTGATTTGTGTCACTGTCTGTTTATATGAACCTCTTCTTATAACTTTAAGTTTTCTTATAACTTTAAGTTTTCTTAAAGTGTGATGACACATACCAACAGCAAAGTATGGTTTAAACAAGCTTTTCAGATAGTGTAAAGAGTTACAATAAGTTACAAAAGATTATATGCAGTTCTTTGAAGAATTTTGTTGCTTGAGATAACTGTTATTGTTGAAAGTAATGCCAAATATCGTAAAAGATAGTCAGACAAGAAACACCCAGATACTAGAAATGGTGATTCCTAGAAATGCATTGTCTCCTTCCAGAGAGACAATTTGCATGGCTCTAATGTATACATTATAAAGTATTATAAACTTTTTCTTGGCTTAGTTCTCTCATTTCCATTTTTGGAGAGGCATGTTCAGGAATTCAAATCTGACTTTTTGAGAGGCACATTAAACCATCATACTCTGCACCCAATTGCATACGTGTGTGTCCTTTTCATACTTAATTACTACTGGGAGTGCTCGTGTTCCTTGCTCCTGACTGCTTGTGCATGCTATTGCTCTTTTGTTAAACTACCTATATCAAAACTCAGAACTTAGTGTGGTTGCTGTTCATTTAATTAACCACAAGTTGTACTCAGTTCACACAATATGTCATTTTCATAGTTGAACTAGGTCTTAAGATTTTATATTCCACAATACCTTGTAGATAATATTGAACACCTACTAATAATATTTCTGTTATACATTCTATAAAAAAAATTAGAGACCTTGCTAATATTGTCACCTAACCTGAATCACTGAAGGAAGCTCGACGCCTGTGGCAGGGCTTGAATGCTATCACCTCCTACAAAGTAAAGCCCAGTGACATACAGTATGTGACAACAAGGCCTCATTCCCCGATGACCTGAATGCCTTTTATGCTCTCTTAGAATACCAAAATATGGAGGCACCTTTAGGAACAACCGTAGACCCCGATGACCCTGTGATTTCAGTCTCTGATGCCGACGTGAGGGCATCCTTCAGGAGGGTGAACCCATGGAAAGCATTTGGCCCAGACGAGGTACCTAGCTGAGTACTAAAGACCTGTGTTGATCTACTGGCTCTTGCTTTGGCAGTCTGAGGTACCGACCAGTTTCACGTGGGCTTCAATTATACTGATCCCCTGTGGTGAAGCGCTTTGAGAGATTTGTGACAAAAAGTATCAACTCCTTTCTGAGAAGTGACTCGGATCTACTCCAATATGCCTACTGTCATAACAGATCAACAGCAAATGCCATTTCATTGACTCTTCACTCAATTATGAAACATCTGGACAATGAAGCTTCAATGCCATATTTAAGTTGACTTCAAGAAGAGGAAACCAAAGGTCCACGAGCCAGTCTTCATTCGGCATCAGAGGTGAGGGGTCAGCAGCTTTAAACTTCTCAGTGTTATCATTTCAGATGATCTGGCCTGGGTCCAGCAAGTGCCATTACTAAGAATTCATGGCAATGCCACTACTTTCTTCAAAGTTTGCAAAGATTTGACATGTCATCTAAAACTGATGAACTTCTATAGATGTGTGGAGGGGAGTATGTTGACTGGTTGCTTCCTAGCCTGGTATGGAAAAGCCAATGCCCTTATACAGAAAACCCTACAAATAGTAGTGGATACAACCCAGTCCATCATGGTTAATGGCCTCCCCACCAGTGAGCACATCTACACAGGGCACTCTCACAGGAAAGCAGCATCCATCATCAAGGACCCCTATCATCGAGGTCATCCTCTCTTCTCACTGCTGCTATCAGGAAAATGGTACAGGAGCCTCAGGATCTGCACCACCTGGTTATTACCCCCTCCCCAACTATTGAGGTTTGGAACCAAAGGAGTTAACTTCATTCAAGTGTACTCACCCTATCACTGAACTGTTCCCACTGAACTGCACTCAGTTTCAAGGACTCCTCATCTCATGTTCTCAATATTTATTGCTTGCTTGTTTATTTATTTACCTATTTGTTTGTTTTTTTTCCTTTTCTCTGCCTTTTTGTATTTGCATAATGTGTTTTTTTTGCACATTGATTGTTGTTCATCCTGTTGGGGGTGGTCTCTCATTGATTCTACTGTGTTTCTTGTTTTTACCGTGATTACCCACAAGAAAATGAATCTCAGGGGTGTATATGGTGACATATATGTACTTGCAAGATTGATCTAAAGACTACAAGATCTAAAATCTACAAACATTTGATTCAGTTTAATTTAAATAGCAAGTGGTGCACTGGTGTAAATTTAAGGCCGCATCTTTGTGATTTATTTCTCATCTTTGTTGAAATCTGAATCCATTTGGTGTACCATTGGACTTCTAAAGTTAAAGCAAAGATGGGCAAATAAACCAGCAAAATTAATTGAAAACAATATTTTTACAGGTATGACATGTGTGATTTATATTTACTACAACATAGCTCATTGAAATTCTTATCAAGGTCTTGCTAAGAATCCAATGGTGAATTATTAATTTCCAATTTTCTGCTAATGTTGTTTTCAAACTATTTCAAAAGCATTTAGCAAATCAGTTAGTCATTTAAGCAGATCTAAAGGATCATTCATTGTTTTTAATATTAAATAGGTATTTTTGTATTTTTAATATGGCCTCTCAGTTGCTCTTTGTCACCCCTATGGAAATGGTGAAAACAGCATGAGGGAACAGCTTGTAGAAAACCTTATAGAGATAATATGAACAAAAACAGAATATGCAAATCATGAGATCATGGAGAAGTAATGATATCTGACGGGAAGTTCAGCTTCGAGCATCAGCTACTTCCCAGCAGTAAACAGCAAACGTAAATGCAGAAGAATATGGATAGTACATGGATATTTGTTAATTACAGGCCAATGGAGAAAATAAACAGGGCTTTTCAGGTATTTTTAGGGAGGTGATGGATAAAATAGTGAACATGCAGTACAAATAAAGAAAATGAATGTTATCCCTCTATGTTCTATTCAACACACATGCTTCAGTTTTTTTTAAATTTATGATGATGGTTGAAAATATTAGACAATGTTGCCAAACATTGTATTTCGAAAGTGAAATTGTTGGAATCCTGTAAAACACATTTCTTTTTTCTTGTGATATATCTTATTCTATAAGGAAGGCATGAAGCCTCCAATTTATTATGCTGTTATCAGTTTCCCTTGGGATCATGGAACTCTGTCGCTAAGTGGCAAGGTGGCCAAGGTAACTAACATGAACAGACTCTGGATGCATTTTAATCCTGTCCAATCCACAAATAAAATGTTGAATATGATTTTGAGTACCCAATCAGATGTCAGTGTGACGCATGATTTTGGTTAAATTTAAACACTCCTTTCAAGCACTCTGTTCAGTAGAGTACAATACCATCAAGTCTCAGCTAGTTAAATCAGCAGTGCACCAGTTCAGTCCTACATTGCTTCAGTCTAATACCAGGCTACTTATTTCTTAATAGAAGTCCTTGCCCAGGATTTCTCCCTGGGCACAGAGGAACTTGGATTTATCATGTAGCAGCCAGTGAATTAATATACAGTATTTCTGCAAAGGAGATGGGGAAATGGATACCATATTTTTATCTCCTAGTAAACAGATATAAATGACAAAAGAAACTGGAGACTACTTTATCAGCTTGTTAGGAAGAGATTGTGGACAGCTGCATGAACAAAAGTGCAGGAGAGAAATTAATACACCATGTGATTTCAATTTTTAATCATCTTAGAACTGATTGCCTGTGATGGTTGCAAGGTCTCCCCTATGATTCAATCCAACAATATAAAACTGAGTACAGATAGCTTGTACTAACCTTTGCTGTCCTGCCATGCTCAAGACAGTTCTGAAGATCAAGTTTATCATTATACATGGCAACCAGTGGTCTAAAAAAAAGAAGAGTTGATCAGTTTTCCACTATCACATTCTGACCAATGATAGTCAGATGACAAAAACTTCAAAACACATTTTACAGTTCAAAACACAGGGTCAAGAACCTGTAAGTGGGCAAATGCCAATGGCTTTTACTGTTGTATTTACTATCTTTCAGCCCTCATTGTAAACATCTACATGTTTCCAAGGCAAGTTGGATACCAAACCATGCTGTGTGGTAATTCTGTTTCTTTTTTCTATAACTGATGAAATAACAAATCTGCATGGTGATTATGAATGAACAATGAAGTATGTAAAACAACTGTGTCAAGAAAAGTGGAGACTTGGAAATAATGGTTACGTTAGTACATACTAGCTGCACAAATAAACTAAAGAGGTATTGCTTAAATGGAGTAATTGGTGCCAAATATAAAGACACAACTGCCTTCCTCATTTGTGCAAGAATAGCTATCAATTCTGAAATTAGTAGTATGAATTTGCAAAAGTTCTTGGCTGCTTAATTACTTTTAACACAATTTATTACCTCATAACAAAAACAGTTATGAACTTGCTTAAAATCAAATAAGGAACTTAAATTTCTTGATTCAGGTAGTAATTTACCAAGAAGTCCCAGATTTAATCACTAGTGTTTTCAACTATTCAGCATTACAGCTAATTAGTCTGAACATCACCAAACTGGTAATTTCAACATCAGCTGTGTCTTTCAAAATGATTTAAGGTTTAATACTTCATTGAGACAAGTATCGGATAAAAAAAATCAGATACCTTTTTTTCATACAGGCCCCTTAGTGAGAAGCTAGTGCCTGATAAGCAAAGGACACTGAGAAGCTGATTTTACAAAAGAGTACGTTCTTATAAATAAGGATGGGCTGTTAAATTACTCCACATGGGTAAATGCACCAAGGCATCCAAACTATAATAAGCAGATGCCAAGTATTTTGTTTGATGTCAAGAAATTATTCTTCTGAGCACATTTAAACAGTTAATATTTGATCACTGCTCTATTTGTACTTATAGTTGACCAAATAAAGTCACCCACTAAAAGATCTATTCTTAGCAGTAAAGACCTAATTGTTCTATTTTTAATTGCAGTTCTTACCCAAGGATCGTATAATTTTACCACATCACATTTCCATCAGCACCATTGTTGACAAAGGTCAGAATGAGATGGATTAATTCACAATTGAAATTTTGAATGAACTG
The DNA here is from genome assembly GCF_030144855.1 of Hypanus sabinus. NCBI lineage: Eukaryota > Metazoa > Chordata > Chondrichthyes > Myliobatiformes > Dasyatidae > Hypanus > Hypanus sabinus. The sequence goes on along the minus strand of NC_082715.1, from coordinate 40,932,107 downwards.
GAATGTGAATACTTCCTTGACTGTAGATTATAGTGGGGGGGGGGGGGGAAGAGAGAGAAAGAGAACCAGACTAAATTTATAGATAGGGATGGGGTAAGGGGGAGCAGGGGCCTGCTGAGTTCTGCCAGCATTTTGTGTTTTTATTTATTTCCAGCATCTGCAGATTCACTCATGTTGCTTTTGAATTCACTACTATGAAGCCTCTTCCAGTGATGCCTACACTGAAGAAGTTCAGATCTTCTCTCCGACGGGAGTTCAGTGAGATCCTCTCTCTCTGCTCCCAACCTACTATTTCTTCAGCCCTGAAACTTTCGGTTCTCTCTTTCCCCCCTCACTATAATCTCCCCCCAGCCCTACCTTTCTTTCTCTTTTATTTCCCATAATTCTCCACCTTCCCCCAGCCCATTTCCCTTCAGCCTATCACTTCCCAGCTCTCTACTTCATCCCTCCCCCCACTTCTTATCCCCCCTCAACCATCCCATGTTACTTCACTCCTGATGAAGGGTTTCGGCCCGAAACGTTGTCACTACCTCCTCCCATAGATGCTGTCTGGCCTGCTGAGTTCTGCCAGCATTTTGTGTTTTTATTTATTTCCAGCATCTGCAGATTCACTCGTGTTGCCTCTGAATTAAGGGTGTTAGTCTGTCAGAAATAGAGCTAATGCTACTGAATGAGGAGGAATATACACTGATCCCTTGAGGCTGACAATCTTACAAACAGCATGGTTCTCTCTCTGAAATGGATTATTTCATTATTTTGTAAGCCTTTCTGTAGGCCAGTAAAACGACCCTATGACATATAAGGAATACAAACAGCAAATTTAAAATCATACTGACTCCTCCATATTTCTCCCACTTTGAAACTCCTACATCTCCCTTTTCCCCCTCAACACTCCTCCTTTGCCAATTCTAGAACTTTGAAATATGAGTGAATTATAAACATGATATTCATTTCACAACCAATACATATTTATATGCATAATCTATATTGAAGGAAATATGCACCATCTGACTTTATCTATAAGCGGTGTCTTAATCAAAATTTCTCAGAAAGCAATAAGTCGGTATGCTCTCAATGTACTTGAATCTGAAGCTATTTGTTTAGGTGTTGAATGACTAATTGAACAATGACTGTCATGATTAACATGGTTAGAACTGGATGGTTGCTGAAACTGCAGTAATGAGGTAGCAGCCTACCCTACTCCAGCTCAAATGAATGTGGGTTTATTGCTCATTCTGATGCCAGCCCTCATATTTGAGTGTTCTTCAATTTACTGCCCAATTCTAGAGTTCATGTTTTAAAAAATTAAATACAGACTATTTTAGCATATGAATCAAAGAAATAAAACAATACCTCTTAAATCACAATATAAAATTAGCATTTATTATAGAGGTATAATTTTAAAAGTGCTAACACTAAAATAATGATGAGAAGGATTTTGAGAGCCCATTGAAATATACCTCAGAGCCTCTAAGGGCAAAAGGCAGAGCAGGAAAAAAATGGAGCAGGAAGTCAAAACTGAAATTATATATACCAAGGCTCTGGGCTTGAGAGCATAATTTTGGGCATTTGTTTCTACTGTGAAGTAAGACAAGATGAGTGACAAGTAGTAAACTTTTTTTGTGGCAATCAGGAACCTTCCAGGATACAAACCAAGTCACATTAACGCATACGCATGCTTTGTAGCAAAAACGTTTGCAGGACAATTCATAGCATTTACCATTGTAATGTTAACTTATTTGTGGTGTGGAAAAATAAGATGAAGGAGCCATATAAGAATAGAGAAAGAGAGAGAGAAAATCTCAGAATTATATTGAGATGTATAGAGATAATAATCAAAAATGTGATACTCATCCGTAGAGTTCAGTGAGAATGGACATATGACGGAGAGCTGATCTGTGTTTTCCTTTGTTTAGACTTATGGAAAAAGTTAAACATTACTCCATGGAGCCAATGAAAACTTGAGAGATAGAAAGATATAGAAACAGTGAAAGGAAGCGAAACAGACAGATAAGTCAGAAATGAGGGATTCAGTTCCATTGAATTCCTGTAACTTATGACAGAAGGAGGTTGGTTTTTGTTGATGTTTTCATTAAGTTGATTGGTATGCATAGATCTGTGCATTAGTCAGCCACACAGAATTGTGAGAATTATTTCAGTGCCTATCCATCACCTATCGGTAATTTGTTTTAGTTTTCACCAACATCTTTTCATAAAAGGTAAGGCGGTAGTCATTCCTGTAATTGCCTACATCAATGTGTACTATCAAGATGATCAGATCTTCTCATTGTTCCTTTATAATTTAAAATGGTCAACCCTACAAATCATCAGAATGCCCATCATGCGAATCGGATTAATGATGGAAGTTTTTAAAGGATTTGTAGAACATGCTTGGTTCTCAGTAAACTCTGATTTCCTTCCATAGATGCTGCCTGGCCTTCTTTTTGTTTCTAGTACTTTCTGTTTTTATTTATGAAATATACTGATTTAGAAGTTCTTCAACTCTTAACCACAAATATATCTCCAGTGATACACACATGTTACACTGTGTTTTAGGATCTGAAACTGTGTAGTGAGTCATAAAGGATGAACATATAAAAGACATAGTCAAGTACAGTAATTGGAAACACTGACAATTTAGGCTCAACTAGTGTGCAAGAACTTCACAGTTTCAGTCTTTGCCATTCCTTTCAACTTGCCAAAGAATTTCACCAGATCATAGTCAAGATAGAATATACTTCAGAGATGGGTATCTCACAGGAATAGGAAATTTGACCAATAAGTGTCAACATGCAACCTATCTGACATTCAGAATATAGAGAGCATACACACAGAACAGGATATTTCTTGCCAAAAGGAGCTTTGCAGGAGAAATAAGCAGAGAATTAAGACTAGGGTCAAATTGATATCTATGCTCCATCACAAGAGGTTCTTTGTCCATGGATAGAATATTCTACTGAGTCTCACTGTGTCATGCTGTCCACTGGCTAATTCTCAGTATGGCTCCCTCACCGTTCTTTCACCAACCTGTTCATACCAGGAAGGTTACCCCAGAAGTATCGGGCTCGGTGGGCAGCGGAGACTTCCTTGGCATCAATCATCACGGGATTACACTATTAAAAAGAAGAGGAAAAATAAATTTATTAATTTCATGAAACTGAACAAAGCACTTTCAGTGAAAACTTCTTTCTTCTCTTGTCACCTTTCCCATTCCATAATACTATTAGCATGAAGTTCTGGTCACTGACAATGCACATGAAGAACACAAGTAGTATGTTTTTTCCCATGACTTTTAATCCAACATAGTTGTGCTAGGCATACAGCTGAATTCATTGCCTTCTGGCAGAGGTCAATGACAAAAGGTGAATAGCTCATTAGAGGAAACCTTTAACAGAGTTACAGAGACAAGGTCAGTTTTGTTAAATCCGCTAATTTTGTTCATGATAGTCACATTTCCTGATCTGAAATACTGGTATTAGACCCTTCCAGACTGTTTTTTTTATGATCGCAAAACAATGCTGGACTCCAGGAACCTTGGGTACTGCAAGTCTACCCCATCAGTGGTTAGCCCCTGAGAGTCAAAATTCATGAAATAGTTGGCAATCTACTGGGCAGAAAGCAAAAAATGATAATGAATATATTGTCTCAGATTGGCAGGCTATGACTAATGGGCTCCATCTATTCAAAATCTACATCAACAAGTTTGATCAAGGAGTTGAATCAGTGTATTTCCAATATGCTGATGATACCAAACTAGGTGGGACTCTGAATATAGAGGAAGATCTAAAGTAGCTTCAAGGGGTTATTATCAAACTACATGAGTGGTTGAGAAAATGGCACATGGAATATAATGTGGAAAAAGTGAGGTGCACTTGGGTAACAGAAAAACAGAGCAGTTGGCTAATGGCGAGAGATTGGGTAAGGTTAATGTCCTAAGATATCTACAATTCTTGTATATTGAATCTTGCTGGATGACAATATGCAACTATTGGGAGTAACTAAGAGAGCAACCAGTGTGTTTGCTGCTATTATATAAATGAACACAGGAGTTGTTCATTTGTTGCAACTGGTTAGGATATGTATAGAAAATACCTGGAGAATCATGTATAGTTCTGGTCTCCTTTCCAAAGAAGGGATATATCTGCCATAAGAATCACTGGACTGGTTCCTGGAATGGCAAGCTTGCACTACATGAAGAGAGATTGAGTAGACCAGGACAATATTCCGTGGAATTTAGAAAAATTCACTGATAATTGGAAAATTCTTAAAGGGCTTGATAGGCTTATGCAGGGAGGGTGTTTCTCCACTCTGTGGAGTTTAAGACCAGCAGGAGCAGTTTGAGAATTCGATGGGGGAGAGTTTTTTTTTAACCCAGAGGCAGGTGAGTGCTTGGAGTTCTAAATGTTCTATATGTGCTTAATGATGTTCATTAAAAACAGATCAATCTGTTTCTGCGTATTTAGGGAATCAAGAGATATGGCAAAAGTGATGGAACTGGAAGAAGGTCAACTATGTTCTTGTGAACATTGGAGCATGCTTGAAAGGTCATATGATCTAGTCCCTCTACTTCTTTTGAATGAAATCTAATATCATTAAAATCTTGTTTTACAGAAATACATTTTTTTTAAACCAGGTCAAAGGTACAAAATCGCCCAATGGGTTTCTACTGCACATATTGGGCATCTATACAGAGCAATGCAGTGAACTTCTCAAAATCACCCAAGATGGAAGCTTTCTTCTAAGTTTTTAATGAGATCTCTTACTTGTTAAAAAATATTACTGTTTCAAAGGCAAATAAAGAATGGATGGAGATGTATGTCTTTTCATCGTGCGGTTCAAATTGAATCACAACCCGCAAAAGAAAAGATAAAGACAGCTTATGTATAGGAAGTGATGTTCATACAAAGTGAACTGTGCAGCTCGAAGCCTCAACACTCCCTGCCTCTTTGGCAAAAGAAGAATAGTCTCAGAGACCGGTCATGCTAACAGCCTTATTACACAGTCTTTAACCATTCTCACTTTGAAAATGCTGGCCTTGATGACATACTTGCTCGATGTAATATCTAATGAGAAGTGAGGAGACATGGAGCTTACCTAGAATAATGATTGGGTGAGTTACCTCTGAAGCAAGTTGTGCCTTAATACTTCCTCCAACTTGCAGTAGCCCCCCAGTCAAGAAAGAGGCATGGTTTACTAAGATAACATTGTTTTGGGAGCGATTACTGCTTTGTAATGCACTGCACTTCCTCTGAACAAACCTCTCTTTGAATAATGAGAAGAATTCTAAACTTTTCCCAATTCAGCTGCTCTGCACTGAGAGATTACTTACAAATGTGCCAACCATTGCAAAGGCCGCCCATTGGCTACTCAGGTAAAGGAATGGGCAATATGTAAGAGCTGGGCAAATGCTCTGGTAAGTGACTTCCAGTTTGAAAAATGGACATCCCTTTATTCTGAAATTACACCCTCTTGTCCTAGACTCACCCACTATAGGAAACATTCTATCCATATCCACTCTGTCTAGGCCTTTCAATATTCAATAAACTTCAAAGAGACACCCCTTATTCCTCTAAACTCCAGCAAGTACATGCCCAGAGTCATCAAATGCTCCTCATATGTTAACTATTTCATTCCCAGAATAATTTTCATGAATTTCCTCTGGACCTTCTCCAATGCCGTATTGAGTGGTACGGAACCGAAAACTGCCCAATACTCCAAATGCAGCCTGACCAATGCCTTACAAAGCCTCAGCATTACACCCTTACTTGTATATTCTAGTTCTCTTGAAATGAACGCTAACATTGCATTAGCCTTCCTTTCTACTGACTCAACCTGCAAGTTAACCTTTAGGAAATCCTGCAAATGGCCAAAGTATTACCCATGCCCCCATAACTCCTCCCTCATCTCCATTCAGGGCCCCAAACAGTCCTTCCGAGTGAGGCAACATTTCACCTGCAAATCTATTCTGCTCCTGAAGTGGCTTCCTCTACATTGGTCAGACCCATTTTAAATTTGGAATCCGCTTCATTGAGCATCTTTTCTCCATCCACCAAAAGTGGAACTTCCCAGTGGCCAAACATTTTATTTCCAATTCCCATTCACACTCTGACATGTTGGTTCATGGTCTCTTCTTATGCCACAATGAGGCAACCCTCAGGATGGAGGATCAACACCTTATATTCCTTCTTTGTAGCCTCCAGCCTGGAGGCATGAATATTGATTTCTCCTTCTGGTAAAAAAAATCCCACCTCCTCCCCCCCCTCTTCTTCTATTCCTCACTCTGGCCCCTTTCCTCTTCTCACTTGCAGACTTCACCCACTATGACCCAACCCAGGTCCATTTACTGGGCATAGGGTGAAATGTGCCAATCATGGTGACTCTGCTAGCAATAGGAGAACCTCAGCAGAAAAGTCAAGTGGGGGATCTTGTCAGCTATGTCCTTAAGACCCCCCTTACCTCTTTTCACTTGCCTATCACCTCCCCCTGGGTTACCTCCTCCGTCCCATTCTCCTACGGTCCACTCTCCTCTCCTATCTGAATCCTTTCTCCCCAGCCCTTTACCTTTCCCACCCACTTGGCTTCACCTATCACCTTCTAGCTATCCTCCTTCCCCTTCCTTCCACCCTTTTATTCTGTCATCTTCCCCCTTAATTTCCAGTCCTGAAAAAAAGGGTCTCAGCTCAAAACTTCAACTGTTAATCCATTTCCATAGATGCTGCCTGACCTGTTGAGTTTCTTCAGCATTTTGTGTGTGTTGCTAACAACCTGAGGTAGTCTTGATGATTGTCTCTCACTGGGAAGCTGTTGTATATTTGTTCAATGTCTACCATCACTGCAACAGACTCAGTTTTGAAGTACATGCTGACCCAGAACAGACTTTTTGAGGTCTGGACCCTGCAAGAGCACATTGTTCAGTGACGTGCATTAGAAAAGTGCACTTGAATCACAGGCAATTGGCATTTGTGCTTGTTTTTGGGGGTGTTAAATGCCAAAGCTGGGCAGATACCAGTTTTCATTTTTGGGATTTGAAGTGTGTCTCCATAAACTCCATGTAATGATCTTTCATTTCTGGTTTCCTTCTCAATGTGCCACTGAGGGACACGAGTCAACTGTGGGCCTCTTCTCTGCTGGTTGACAGGAGTTGTGGAGGGTGGAAAGGAAGAAGAGTTGCCCAACTGCTTGACTCATAGTTGGAAAACTCTTTGTTCACGATTTCAAGGAAGACTTCATCTTCGATGGAATGTGCTGGCTTATATTCATCTCCTGAGCGACCGACAGCCAGTTTGCCTAAATCTGACTGAGCAGAGGTAAGTGTTCAGGGTGCTTGGTTTGCTTATCTTCTCTTTCATACGGATTCCTCTCTCACCGGGTCTGAATTGTCTTTGGTGCTGGCTTTCCAGGCCATTTAAATGTCATGATGGTGGGCTGATGAGTACTATCGAGGCAGACTTCACCCACTATGACCCAAACCAGGTCCAGTTACTGGACATGGGGTGAAAGGTGAAAATCATGGTGACTCTGCTGAGCAACAGCAGAACCTCAGCAGAAACTTCAAGTGTGGGAACCTTTTCAGCTATGTCCTTAAGATGTGAATGACCGCATGCAGCTTCAGGGATTTCACCCCTGTTGCTGGGAATATGGTCTCACTCAGGGGGTTGGCAAGGGTAATCAGACCCAAACCCCTCTCCCCCCCATTGACTCTATAACAATTCCACTGGCTCTTCTTCCGGTATCTTCTGATATTCCAGAATATGTCTTTAGAGTGTTTCGGGAAAACAGAACTTTGAATACTGAATATGTCGAAGAATATTGATGTTGCCAATGACACATTGCTCTGACCATCTGATATCACATATGCCTTTAGTTTTTGCTCTGGATAGCCTTTTGGGGAGATGTTGACTGGACTTATTTTAGAGCAGGATTTGCCTTGGAAACCTTTCCCACATACCTCTGTGCATGAGGAAGTAGCTAGATCTGATGGATGATCAGCTGGCTCCCCACCGTGCCCTGCTGTGGGTGTGCTGGAACCAGTTATAGCCCAGGGTGCCAACCCTGAATGATATGTGCTGGTCACTGTTGCACTCAGTGCAGTGTATTTACAGTTTTTTGCTTGGTGTGCACATTTGAAACATACTGAATGCTCTACTAGAAAGCATCTCCGGTCTGCAGGAGGTTCTTCTCCAAAACTTCTGCAATTCCATAAGGGGTGAGGGTTCTTATGGACAGGGCATTGTCTATCAGGGTTCATGATAGAGTTCTCTACTTCAGCTTTGCTGACTGTGATAAGGGTTCTGGTTTTCCATGCTTATGCTGGGGACTCTCTTTGAATGATATATTGCTGGAAGTTGAGAGTACAAAACTGGAATCATTTTGCATGTCTGTGCGGCGGCAGATGAAGTCCACAAAGAATGAAAATGGCAGATGGGGGCATGATGCTTTGTTTATATTTGAAACCTCCAGTTATCCACTGCTCTTTGATTTTGTTCCAAGGTGCAGAATCATTCAATGGTTCACTACTGCCCTTACTGTGCGTCTACACACAGCAATGCAGTGAGCTAAACAACTTCTCAAAAATCACCCAAGATGGAAACTTTAATGAGATCTCTTATTTGTGAAAAAATATTGCTGTTTCAGGGGCAAATAAAGAACTGTGGGCTTCACAGTGAAACAAAACCCACCCAGGGAAAGATGCAGGAAGCGGTGTCCATACAACAGAACAGGTTTCGTGTTATCAGTCAGCTGTGCCCGGTAGACTGAAAAAAATTACTTCTTTGTAAACATTGTATGGCTCAATAAGCATTGCAGGAGTTACTGTATTTATAAAGCGATATGTAAGTGGATAATGATGGATAATAAATTGTGGGAAAATGCATTGCAGAGATCAGAGTTTCTTTATAGGAAGTTTGTTCTGATAACTGAAAACCAGTTTCTATAAGAATGAACAATGGTATATGACTACAGCGTATGAATGAATTCCCTCACTATGCTGCGTAGATTGCTTTGTATACCCTTTTACCTGAATGAAATATAGCCTTCATGTAAAGGCTGAAAAATAATTCTCATAGTTTACACTTTCTTCATTCATGAATGAATAATACAGCCATTATTTACCTTGAACAATCTTGTATTCCTCGATATCATGAGAACATTCTTAATTTGACAGGTAAAGGAATGCTGATTCCTTTGTCTGTACATCATCTTTAGTTAGATAATTAATGTTGATCGCAACATAGATTATGGTTCAAATTGCATTTATTAACAAAGTACATATATGTCACCATATAGAACCCTGAGATTCATTTTCTTGCAGGCATATTCAATAAATTCATAATAGAATAATAATAACCATAACAGAATCAATGAAAGACTGCACCAACCAGTGAGCAAAAGACCACAAACTGTGCAAATACAAAAATAAATAAATAAGTAAGTAAGTAATATGTGTTGAGATCATGAGATAAAGAGTCCTTGAAATTGTGTCCACAGATTGTGGCAACATTCAGTGATGGGGCAAGTGAAGATGACTGAAGTTAGCCCCCTTGGTTCAGGAGCCTGATGGTTGATGGGTGATAACTGTTCCTGAACCTGGTGGCGTGATGGTAGATGCTGCTTTCCTCTGACAGCACTTCATGTAGATGTGCTCAATGGTGGGAAGGCTTTACCAATGCTGGGCTGGACTGTATCTAATACTTTCTACAAATACATTTTAAGTGAAGAGCTAACGAGATGGCATCTGCTGTGGACCTCTTGCTCTGGTCAGCAAATTGAAGCTGATCCAAGTTGCTTCTCAGGCAGGAGTTGATAGATTTCATCACCAGCTATTCTCAGAACATTTCATCACAGTGGATTTAAATGCTACTGGACAATAGTCATTGGGGCAAGTTGCACTTTCTTTTTAGGGATCGGAATAATTGAAGTCTGCTTGAAGCAGGTGGTACCTCAGACTGTCGAAGCAAGAGGTTAAAGATCTCAGTGAACACTCCAGCCAGTCGACCAGTGCAGGTTTTTAGTACTTGGCCAGGTACTCCGTCTGGGCCGGATGCTTTCTGTGGATTCACCCTCCTGAAGGATACTTGCATGTTGGCCTCAGAGACTGAAATCACAGGATCATTGGGGTCTGTGGGAGTTCATGATAGTTCCTCCATATTTTGATGGTCAAAGTGATCATAGAAGGCACTGAGCTCATCAGGAAGCGAAGCCTTGTTGTCACCTTTGCTGCGTGTTCTCCACTAATGGGGGTGTATTCGCAAATGAATGGTGACCTGACATCTCTGACAAGATGGCAGGAAAACTTTCCATTTGCATTGCTGTGTATATGATTATCTAAACCTTCTTAACACTGCTTTGTCTCTTCCTGGTCTTTAAGAAGCAGCAACAATATGCAACTAAAAAGATGAGTCATGTGACAATTTAGCTGTGTTAATTCCGTGTTATGAACTACAACTCTGAAATGCATATTAGGCTAGGTGATAGTATCCAATTTAAGCTCTTTGCAATTTGCATTTATTATAAATTATTTTTATTATAATTTAGATCCATATCTTTAAAAGGTGTATAAATAAAATATATGCACAGTAATTATTGAGTAAACAGCAATCTCATTTCATAATTTTATCTGATAGGACTTGAGAAAATATTTGCTTTTAAGAAACTTACCTCTAGAAAGCGCGAGATGTCCCTCTTGTCACTGACACCCATTGCCACCACATTTTCAAACAGCCAGAAGAATGGCCTGTTGTCTCCTTCTTTGGGTCTTGTTTCATGAAGTAGACGGTAAAACTCAAAGAACAGGCGACCAGTGCCCTCTAAAATGTAAATAAAAAAATAACACAGTGATAGCTGTTTTATTGGGCACCTTAAAACAACAGAAACATGTTTCAAGTACTTGCCGTATCTCAAAGGATCTGTGTTCTACAACAATCAGTGTCTGGTCTGAGAGTCTGTCATGGTCAATAAACTTTTCTCAGGCTTCCAGCTTGGTACAGGTATCGATTTTAACTGACTTTTCGATGATAAATTCTGTCATTTTCATCAGAGATGATGCCTGGCCATATCTAGTCCAGTGGTGTTTACAGCCTGTAGTCCATCCCCCCTGATTGGTTAGTCCTCGTCCAGTCAGGTTTCTGCTCTTCACCCTGTTTACAATTGAATTTCAGTTCTTACTTAAGTAAGACCTTCATCTTTGTTAAAATTCTATTCCTTTAATTTTATTTCAATGGCTTCCTTTCCCAGGTGGTCCCAAAAGCCACAGTAGTTTGTGCTGTTGAAGTCAATCCTATGACCACTGCAAATGCAATGTTCTGCTACTGTCAGTTTCTCTGGGTAACCCAAACGGATACACCGCCTGTGCTCCTTGATGCGGGTTTCCACTATGCATCCTGTCTGGCCAATATACACTGCTCTGGGGAAACTAACAACAAGATGAAAGCAATCGCTACCCCCCGTCTTCCCTATATTTCCAAGGTTTCTGGTAGAATCACCAGGATCCTGAAGAATACCAGATTAATGCCATTCACAAACCCATAAGGAAGCTCAAGTCACAGCTTATGCAGGTCAAAGATGACCTGGGACTCAGGTTGACTAGCGTTTACAGGATTCCCTGTGAATGTGGAGCAGCGTACATCAGCCAGATGGGACACAAGGTGGAATCCTGCATTGAGGAGCACAGGAGGTGTAACTGTTTGGGAAACTCAGAGAAATCGATAAATGCAGAACACTGCATTCACAATGGCCATAGAATTGACCTTGATGGTACGAAACTACTGTACTGTGCCAATGGCTTTCGGGACCACCTGGTGAAAGAAGCCATTGAAATAAAACTACAGGAGATGAATTTTAACAAAGTTGAAGGTCTCGCTCTAAGTAAGAACTGGAATTTAATATTAAACATGGTGGGAGAGCAGAAACCTGATTGGATGATGACTAACCAATCAGGAAGGAAGGACTATAGGGGTATAAATAACACTGGACTAGGCACACCCAAGCATCATCTCTGAAGAAAATGATAGCATTTGTCATTGAATCATCGGTTATAATTGATACCTGTACCTGACTGGAAGCCCGAGAAGAGTTTATTTGTCCCAGGAGGGCACCAGATTCTTTTTCTCTGTCATGGTCATTAGATAGAATTTCAGCATTGAATTTGTGTGCAAACCATAGTGCACAAGATGAAATTTATCCTCACACTTGCAGTGAATACTTTTCATGATGAACAGGGTATAAGCAACATGCAGAAGAGCAGAATCACGGATAAGATGCAGGTTAAATCAGAAAAAATTACAGAACTCAGCCCTATCTCACCCGAAATGAGCCTCTGTCAGTTTAAACATTGGTGCATTATGTTCACCTGTCTGGAGAGGCAGCTCCATGATAATATGATACATGTTTGCATTACTCCGACTTTGGGAGCTATTTAAAGATGGTGATTTCCCAGGACTCAAGATAACAAGCAGCCAGAGGGAGGCAGCAACAGCCTAATCAGACAGACAACTAGGACAAAAGGAACTAAAGTCTGTCTCCTTGAATACACTTCATCAACCAGCCGCCAACCACATCCTGGTGCCTGTCCTCTGATCACTTCCAATTAACTGCCAGTTGTCCTGATCAAACCAGACCTCCTCCATAACCTTCAACACGAGGAAGTCTGCAGATGCTCGAAATCAAAGCAACACAAACACAATGCTGAGGGAACTCAGCAGGTCAGACAGCATCTGTGGAAATGAAAAATAGTCAACATTTCAGGCCAAGGCCCTTCTTCAGGTCTGGAAAGGAAGGGGAAAGATGCTAGAATACTAAAGTGGGGGGGAGGGGAAGGAAGCCAGCTAGAAGGTGATAGTTGTAGCCTTGTGGGTAGGAAAGGTAAAGGGCTGGAGAGGAGGGAATCTGATAGGAGAGGAGAGTGGACCATAGGAGAAAGGGACGCAGGAAAAGGTGATAGGCAGGTGAGAAGAGGCAAAAGGCCAGAGTGGGGAATGAATGAAGAGGCGAGGGGGAAGGAATTTTTTGGTATCGGAAAGAGAAATTGATACTCATGCCATCAGGTTGGAGGCTACCCAGATGGAATATAAGATGTTGCTCCTCCACCCTGAGAGTGTCCTCATCTTAGCACGAGAGGAGGCCATGGACTAACATGTTGGAATGGGAATGGGAATTGGAATTAAAATGTTTGGCCATCAAGTTCCACTTTTGATAGATGGAGTGGAGGTGCTCGACGAAGAGGTCCCGCAATTTGCAACAAGTCTGACCAACGTAGTGGAGGCCACATTGGGAGCACTGGACACACCAGATGACCCCAGTAGATGCGCAGGTGAAGTGTTGCCTCACCTGTAAGGACTGTTTGGGGCCCTGAATGGAGGTGAATAGGCAGGTGTAGCACTTTGGCCACTTGTAAGGATAATCTTTCTCATAATTTCCAGACTTTTGTACACATTTGTTTCCAGTTTCCCATTTGCTGTCTGTTATTATCTCCTCAACAGCCCGGTGATCTTTCAGGTAATGTTGTTATTCAGGTCCCAGTTCTGGATCCAAAAAATCTATTCAGTGTCCTAACCTCCCAGAATTTTCCTCAACCCCATTCCCAACTTCAAACACCACCATCACTCTTTTGTGAAAACCACAATGCCTCCTGATTGACTGCCACAGACTTTAATGCCTCCTGTCTATACCCTGGCAACTCTCAGCATTTCCAGCTCAAAGCCAGCCAACCAATACAGATAACTGTGGTTAGAAAAAAGGGGAAAAATTAACAGAAAGTACATGTTGTTGTAATTTCTAGTCTCTTCTCATCCACTCTACTCCAAGGAGTATGTAACCCAGGTTCGTTTCAGTAATTCCTGGGAGATCACACCTCAATGCCCCCATGAACACCAATCACCAGAGGTACAATGCTTGAATAAAGAACAAGAAACAAATTCAATAATTATTTAAAAATATGTATTAGTTTATTCCCACTATTGATCATTTTATTGCAACAGATGCTGTGCCGATAACTATAAAGAATGTCTCTCCCGTGCAAGCACAAGAGAAATAATAGTATACAAGATATTGAGATAAACTATCAATTCTTTGCTGTGATGCATTAACAGAAGCTTTCTTAATCAATATAAGACCATAACATATAGGAGTAGAAGTAGGCCGTTTCGCCCTTCAAGTCTGCTCCACCATTCAATCATGGGCTGATCCAATTCTTCCAGTCATCCCCACTCCCCTGCTTTCACCCCACACCCTTTGATGCCCTGGCTAATCAAGAACCTATCTACCTCTGCCTTAAATGCACCCAATGACTTGGCCTCCACAGCTGCTCGTGATTTACCATTCTTTGTCTGCAGTAATTTCTCCAGTATCCTCTGCTCTTCCACTTACCTTGTGAACCATTGATAACAGAAAGCACGTCACACTGTAATTACCATTTGAAATTAGCATCTGTGGGTAATTAGCTTCCAGGGCTAAATTGGATATTGTTGGAAAATGGCTGCTGCCACCATGGTGTGCAAGGAAAGTCTGTCATTAGATCTTGTGCAGGGCACATGTAGAATCTGTTGACAGGATTTTGGTGATTAATGAGCACTAATGATCGTGATTGCCAAAGCAATTTATTGAATGGTCAGATGCAGTTGAGGACGGTGGTAATTACAGTATGGTAGTGTTTAACAGGCCTGTGCATCTTGTTGATACGTGAAAGAATGGGCACCTTGGTAGTTCTGATGAAATCTCCTCCACTTCCTGTTCATCTGCCCTTACCCCACCTCCTACCATTTTAATGGGGTTAGGGTTCCTTTTGTCCTTACATACCACTATCCTCTGTACCCAGCGGATTGCTCTCTGCAGCTTCTGGCATCTCCAAGGGGATCTTACCACAAAGCACATCTTTTGCTTTCACTGCCCCTGTTTTCTGTAGGGATCGCACTTTACGACCACTCGTCCCTCCCCACTCTTCTTCCTCCTAGCACATATCCCTGAAAGGCTGAACTTTTGCCCACACCTCCTCCCCACCACTATGCAGAGCCCTAACAATCCTTCCAGTTGAGGCAACATCTCGCCTGTGAGCTTATTGGGGGTAATCTATTCTACCCAGTTTCTCAGTGGTGCCACTTCTCCATCTAGGAAACCTGACATAGACTGGGGGGGGGGGGGGGGTCGCTTGTCGCTTTGTTGGTCCCTTTCACTTTGTCCACACGATGAGCAGGATCTCCTGGTGGCTGCTCATTTCAATTCAACTTACTATTCCCATACCGATATAAGACATAGGAGCAGAATTAGGCCATTTGGCCCATTGAGTCCGCTCTGCCATTCAATCATCTGAATCCCTTCTTCAGCCCCACTCCCCGGCCTTCTCCCCTTTGATGTCGTGTCCATTCAATCTCTGCCTTACATACACCCAAAGACTTGGCCTCCACAGCTGCCTATGGTAACAAATTCCACAAATTCACCACTCTCTGGCTAAAAAAATTTCTCTGCATTCTCAACATCATCAACACCAGTAGACATATCAGTCCATGGCCCCCTCTCTGCTACAGTGTGGTCAAACTCAGTTTGAAGGAGCAACACTTCATATTCTGTTTGGGTAGCTTCCAACCTGATGGCATCAACATCAATTTCTCTGACTTTCAGTAAATACACCTCTCCCCCCCGGTCTCTTTTTGCATTCTCCATTCTGGTTACCATCCCACCCCTTCTCTTTTCACTTGCTCATCATGTCTCTTCAGCCCTCATTCACTGTTCACCTATTACCCCCTAATCTACCTTCCTTCACCTTTCCTTTAGCTGTCACCTGCTAGCTTGTATTCATTCACCTCCCCCTCACCTTCTAACTCTGGTTTCTGCTGCCTTCCTTTCCAGTCCAGAATGAAGGGTTTTGACCGAAAACATCGTCTGTTTATTTCACTCCATGGTGCAGAACCACAAAAGCAGCACAAAATGAGAGCTCGGTTGGCCAGCTTCAGAAGCTGGCCCCTCAGATTTGCTCAAGTATAATCATCTGTCTCATGTCCCATAATCTCTTCTGAAGTTGCCTTACTTCTACCTTGCAGCCCATCCTATGTCATAACTTCACCTTGTGCCTTTCTCTTCTCAGGTCATGTAGCTGCTTATCAGCAAGAGGACATCCATCAACTGTTGTGGAGCAGACATTTTCAAGTATCAAGTTCAGAGGAGTGCACTTCCTGTGCTGTGGGCAGTAGCTTGAAGAAGGCACTGAAATAGTGTACATAATCCACAGTAGAGGAGATTGTGACCTCTGTTACAGAACCTTGGAACACAAATGAAGGCCACAAGACCCATAAGAAATAAGTCAGTCAGCCCCTTGTGCTTATTCCACCATTCAGTAAAATCATGGCATCTAGCATTCCTCACTGACTCTCCTCCCCGCGTCATATAAACCTCAATTACCTTAACAGTTAAGAATCTGTCTACCTGAATGTAGAAGATACTCAAGGATTCTGCCTTCATACCATTCTGGAGCAGAGAATTGCAGAGACTCACAAGCTCTCTGGAGGAGTAACTTTCACATCAGAATTTTGCTCAGGTGAAAACAATGACAGAGTAGCTGATGAAAAGTGACTGATGGGTGTGCAGAATTAAATATTTACGCATTGGCAGCCCTGCAGTAAAGTAAGTGAAATGCTAAGGAGTGATGGGTCCAGCTTGCACAGGACCTTTTGGGACTGTGGGACCCATCCTCCTCATCATGGATATAATAGACACAATCATCCTGTCAAGTAGAAGCCTCCCCACATCTGTGTTTGCAGCAGGAACCAAGATGATTAATGTTTAAGTTCAGATTGCTGTCATTATAGTTCTGGATACCACTGTTCAAAGGGCTTTTGAGGGTGTAGTGGCAGAATGCAAGCTGCCTTTCAACAGTTTACTTGTTGCTGAAGTGGTTTCTCTGGGGAAGCTGCAGCAACCCCTTGAAGAACGAATTAGCTGTCTGCTATCAAGATAAAAGTATCTGCGATTTCACCAAAGCCATTCAGGCAGTCTTTTTATTGTTGCCTAATAGTCAGACAGCTCAGGAAAAAAGTCAGAAGGCAGAAGTATGCAGTGGTTTCTCTACCTTGCATATGGTCTAACATACTGCCCTTGCACTTTTAGGCTGCTGGGTGGAATGCCTATTAAGTAGTCTGCTTTGTTCTGGAACATGTCAAGCTTCTTTCAGATACTGGAACAGTGCTCATCCAGTCAAATTGAGACTTCCCTATCACACTCTTAACCAGTAACTCTAAAAAAAACCCTTGAGGAATCAAGAGTTAAGTCATTTTGCACACCCTGTGTCTCTGTTGTCTGTATAAATTTTTCTGTTCAAAGGAAACAACAGCTGGATTCAGCAAAGATTTTGTGGTTGCATTCAAGGGGAGGTTGTTAGCTCCTCTCTGTTAGTTCTGCCATTGCCTTTGCCATTTTGCTAAATGTCATGAATTATGCTATTATCAGAACCTCTGCCACTCAAATGATAGGAACTAAATTTTAGAATATACCCCAATGGAGAAAGCTGAGGAAAAAAACCAGAAATTAAAAAGAAAATTAATCAAGCCATTGACTAAGCTAGAAGTCAGGAGACTGATAACACCTAATTCAGATAGGTGGGCCAAGAATGAGCTGAACAATTGCTAATCATTACAATTACTCACCATACAGTCCTTTTCTGGCAGGATTCACAATGGAGAGATCATTGCAGGGACTTCCACCAATAACCAGGTCAAATGGACCCCACTCCAATAGCTGAAGGAAAAAAAGACAATACAATTTCCAGCCATAATTATTGAACTTTCATTAAATACCTCTGTTATCAAGTCCATTTAATTAGATATAGCTATGGAAGCTTACTGATTCACTTATATTAAGCCTTAGGTGTATATATATATACCTGCACCACCCCCAGCCTTTAGCACTCCTTCTCTGCCACCTCTCCCACACTCCTGACCATGATGCTCCCCCCCACCATTCCCGACATACTTTGCTCCCATCAGATTTACAAACTCGCTTCGCAAAACAAGAGAAAATCTGTAGATGCTGGAAATCAAATCAACACACACAAAATACTGGAGGTACTCAGCAGGCCAGGCAGCATCTATGGACAAGAGTAAACAGTTGACGTCTTGGCCTAAAGTTGAATGTTTACTTTTTTCCATGGATGCTGCCTGGCCTGCGGAGTTCCTCCAGTATTTGTGCGTGTTGCTTACAAACTCGCTTGCTGTTCCACACTGACAAATACAGTACTCTGTAAAAGTCTTAGGAACCCTAGCTATAAATACATGCCCAAGACTCTTACACAGTACTGTAATTAATTTTCCTGTGTATAAAATGATGAGAGGCATTGATCATGTGGACAGTCAGAGGCTTTTTCCCAGCGCTGAAATGGCTAGCACGAGAGGGCACAGTTTTAAGGTGCTTGGAAGTAGGTACAGAGGAGATGTCGGAGTAAGTTTTTTTACTCCGAGAGTAATGGGCTGCTGGCGATGGTGTTGGAGGTGGATGTGATAGGGTCTTTTGAAAGACTCTTGGATAGGTACATGGAACTTAGAAAAATAGAGGTCTATGTGTAACCCTAAGTCATTTCTAAGGTAAGGTTATGTTTAGCATATCTTTGCGGGCCAAAGGGCCTGTATTGTGCTGTAGGTTTTCTATGTTTCTATTGCTATTTTGTTTTTTTTTGTCTATATAAAGGTTTGCTGGAAAGATTCAGAGAGAACATGCTCATATGACCAACAATACAACTGGTACTTAAACATGGTCAACTGGAAATTCTTCAGCAGTGAAAAAACTTTAAAAGAGGTGATATAGAGCAGGCCAGTGATATTTCCTTTTTAGTTTGAGGGCTATCTGCTGCATAATTCTACCAGGCACAAGTAGTATTCCAATGCAGTTGCACCAGCCTTGCATATCAGACACCTTTCTACTGATGTTCTGCACTGGGGAGAAACATAGAAAACCTACAGCACAATACAGGCCCTTCAGCCCACAAAGTTGTGCTGAACACGTCCTGACCTTAGAAATTACTAGGCTTACCTATAGCCCTCTATTTTTCTAAGCTCCATGTACCTATCTAAAAGCCACTTAAAAAACCCTATTGTATTCGCTCCACCACTGTTGCCGGCAGCCCATTCCACGTACTCACCACTCTCTGAGTAAAATACTTAGCTGTGGCATCTACTCTGTACCTACTCCCCAGCACCTTAAACCTGTGTCCTTTGTGGCAACCATTTCAGCCCTGGGAAAAATCCTCTGACTATCCACATGATCAATGCCTCTCATCATCCTGTACACCTCTCATCCTCCTTCGCTCCAAGGGGAAAAGGCCGAGTTTACTCAACCTATTCTCATAAGGCATGCACCCCAATCCAGGCAACATCCTTGTTAATCTCCTCTGCACCTTTTCTATGGTTTCCACATCCTTCCTATAGTAAGGGGACCAGAACTGAGCACAGTATTCCAAATGGGGTCTGACCAGGGTCCTATGTAGCTGCAACATTACCTCTCGGCTCCTCAATTCAATTTCACAATTGATGAAGACCATACACCTTCTTAACCACAGGGAGAGTGCAGGTCCTCCTGACAACTAAATCAAGATTCCTGTTCTTGGGTTCCAGGAGTGTGATTTGAAGAAGAGAGAGGTGTCAGTCAGGGAGGCCAGGTGTTTAGAAAGCTGAGTGGACCATCAGGGATGCTGAAGGTTCCTAATGACTGTTGGAGGTACTATGGAGCTCAGTGCAATTAGTGTGTGGGGTGTTGGTCCTTTGGTCGCACCTATGGAATGAGAGTGAGATCCAAGGGAGGCTTGCTCTGTTAGGTTGAATATATCTGAAGCTGGTTTCCAGTGCCGGTGTTCACCAGACAGAACCTCCTTTTCCTTACAATAAAGCAGCAGGGCTGCAATGTAGCATGGTCAACAGAGCTGCTGCTTCACAGGGTCAGAGATGCTTATAAATCCTGCCTTGGTGCACTTCGCATGTTCTCCTTGTGAATGTGTGAGCTTCCTTCAGAAGCTCCACTTTCCTCTCATGTCCCAAAGACGAGCTGGTTGGTAGCTTTATTAATACCTGTAAATTGGCTCAGGCATGTAAATAAGTAGTAGAAACTGAAGTGGTTAATGAGAATGAAATGTGATTAATGTAGAATCAATGTAATAGGTGGTTAATAATCAATGTACACTTGATGGGCTGTAAAGATTGTCTCCATGTTGTATATCCATGATATTACATTTGCTCTGAAGGCTTGTTTATGTGTGATTGGTTTTCCATGGGGTACGACTGCAGATTTAGTGGCTTTCATGTGTTAGCAGATCAACTGCTTGGACAATCAGAGACCGCCATCCACAATGTTAAGTCCACAACTTTCTTCTTTTTCACTGAAATCTAATCATATAACACATGAAGACGTGGTGTGATGTAAAAGTACTGATGGGCCATTGTGATGTGATATAAGAATCATGGTTCTTGCAGTGTCCAAAACCAGGCTTCATCAACAGAGAGGTACCTACTGAAGGAGAGGGGAATTGGCTAACAAGTCAGACAAAATGTTGACAAATAATTCAGAGCAGCAGATCAGGAATAGTTTGGGATTATTTGGCTGCACACACTTTACCAAAAAAAAAACTACTGCAAGTGTTGAAAGAATAAAAAAATTAGCATTTAACAAGCACAATGGATATTTTTGTCTATAAAAATTAGATTGGATGACAATGGTCTTTTCAAATCCATTTATGTTTTTCTGGTGTCAATTGTGTGCAACATAATATCTACTTTTATTCGACACCAAAATAAATTGGATTTTACATTAAAATTTAAGACTTCCAACCAATAGGGAGAGATACCTGCTGAGAGAGAAGTTCCGGAGATGCTCAACAGTGACTTTGTAGCAGGCATGCCATTACTAGAGGCAACATTATGGCAACAGGTGGCCACGAAGGGTAGGTTGGGGACATCAGTCCAGGAGTCAAAGTCATGCTCAAATTCAGTAAGAAGTACAGGAATGGGAATTGGGGTTTTTACTTGTATCATTATCAGGCATGATTGGTAGGCAGCCAGATAAGAACAGGAAAGCTGATTGGTGGTTATGGCTGTGCCTTTATTATGAAGAAGTTATGCTGCCCAAATACCCTGGAGCTCCACGACTGAGGTCCTGATGACAGACCAGCTTTTCCTCCCTGTTCCAGTGGTCAGCTCTATTAAAGTGTGTGCTAGTGTGCCTTTCATTGCATCTTTGCTGTGCACTCTGAAGTTACAGGCCACACCATCAGCGGATGACCACTGTCAACCAAGAATCGTGCTCCTCTGAAGTGCAGTCTGCATTGATCCACAGGGCGTGGCCACTCACCAGATGGAGAGTTCCTTTCAGCTTTGGTGCATTTCAGAATTGCTAATAAGCAGCAAGTCCCCAGTGTATGGGATCCCACACTGTGGGGAGCCAAGCAATCGCTGTAACACTGCATGCCCACTTTATCTTTTTCTCCCTGTCAAGAAGGAAAGCTATATAGCTCATTTTCTTTCGGCCTGAGTCCTCGAAATAGCAGCGGAAAGCAAATTGGGATACAGTTCCTGTGTGAGGAGTCCGATGAATAAAGGGTTCATAGCCACTGTCACCTTGCGAACTACTGGCAATGCGGTTCTCTTCTTGTTCGGATGCTGCAATCATGGCTGAACAGGTGGCAGATTTCAGTTAGGCTTTTCTTAATCAAGCTCTGACTCATTCTTCATCATTAAAGTTCCAGCAACTGCTCCCTGAGCAGCCTGTGCTGATACGGCCTCCTGTTGACAGTACTTCTGTCCTCCTCCACCTTTTTCTAATACTTTGTCTTTCTCTCCATTCATCAGGTTGGTGAGAAAGATGGGGATGGGGAGGAGAGGGGTTCCTTGACCATTCGTGTAGCAGCTCAGGTTAAGTAATAAATTTAACTGGAGCACTATATTCTAAAATTAAAGCTCTGGCATCAAGTTAGTCTTGCCCCATTTTGCTATTCTTTACATAGCTGGTGGGTGCAGCTGTGCATTTTATCAATATGGCGAACCAGACACATGTTAAAAGTCAAATGGCACTTACAGTATGCTCAGAACTGAATTTTCTATTTTTTCAATCGAATTACAACTCATGGCATGAAGCATTCAAACACAACCATTTCATAACAGCATACCCATACAGATTTGGTTCACTTTTAAACCAAAATAGTGTGATTCTGCAATATGCTTTCAGTATCATGAACAGATTACAGATGTTTACCTTCATTTTTACTTCCTAGTATGAACAATGCTTTGCATGATAAAATAAGGCTGAAGATAATCTTGATCTCTGGCCCGAGTTCTTGCAAACTTGGATTAACTAATGTACAAGGAGCTAACGATCACCTGGAGTATCAAAATTAGAATTACTTCAATTCACTTTAAAGTTTCTTGAGCAAATTACTTGAGAATGGAGGCATCTAATTGCCATGTTAGACAGTTTTAAATTATGATTCATCTCATATTTTTCTCTCCCACAAGAGTCTTGATAATGCTTGAGCTCCAAAACAAATCTGAAATTCAAATAAATCCAATTTAGGACAATTGGATTTTTTTTTGGATTTGGAGTAATTTATATGGCGATCGTCCTATTTCAAAATTATTTAATTTGACTTATCAGTTAAATATTTTAATAAACCACAAAATGCAAGCAGTATTATTAATTTGCTCAATTTGATTTAGTGGACATCAGATGTTCTTTAAATTTGTAAATTAAATTTCAATGAACAGTACCAGCGCTACTTCAGTAGTAACCTCTGAAATTTCCTCCTCAACGCTCTCTTGCACACCTAAAATCTTAGCCTAACCTTTTCAGTCACCTGCCTTAAGATGTTGCTCAATTTTCTTTAGAATAAAGCATTAAAAGAATATTGAAGCTGCAACCTGCATCAGATATTTAAATTATATTTGAAAATGCTTGTAAAACCAAATCTATTTTTTTTTAGTAAATACTGATCTGCATAGAATTTACTTCCAGATACAGATGCATGGAATCAATATTCGAAAGTATTCACGTACATGTTTTCGAGTAACATTTCGAACATCTCCCACATACATGATCTTCCCCTGGTGTCGGACCATACCCACTGTGATGGAATCATCACAGACTTCGGATGCAATGTAGCGTTCCACTTGGATCCCCAAATCCCTTAGAACTAGCAGCCCTGAAAATAGACAAAGATAGATTAAACAGAAAAGAATGAAAAAGGTTCAGCCTATTTTTAAATTAATTTTTCAGTGATGTTGCAAAGGTATTGCAACCTGAACCAGCAAATCTTAGTAAACACACAATTTGTCAAAAACTGTTTTTGGCTTTGTCATCAATTTGTACAGAGCACAGCTTTCACTTAAAAAAAATTTCACCATGTTTGTAATTCTGAATTTATTTTAATATCTCTGATCAGACATCAGCCTTATGTGGGTCAAGTCTCTTATGCCTCCAAACAAACTTAAAAAATAAACAATGTTAATAGAAAAATTGCATTAAAAACTACCAGCAAAGTCTCTATTCTCAAATCCACATTTATATCCCTGAGAAACAGATAGGAATGATTAAATTGATTGTATCAGTTTCTGACGCTTGAAGTGTTAATCAGATCTGGATAAATGTGGCAGAGATTCACACCGATGGAGCTGATTTGTTTCCATAGCAATTGTCAAAGCTGTGCAATAATGGGGGCTATCTCCTCTTGTCGGGACAGTTACTATTCATCTATTAATCTTAAAATTAAGAGGATCCACTTTGAGTCCCATCTAGTTTTAAGTTAAAGTTCAGACTTCTTTTAATGCAAAAACAACCTAAAATTATTGATAAAACATCCTGATAGGGCCATTTTGTGTGAACCTTTTTTTGGTAATTTTTTCCCATAATATTTCACTAGAATTAAAACTACTCAGCAAAATGTAGGGAAAAATTTAAATAAACCATAGCTCTAACAGATACACTTTGGAGTTCCAGTTATCAGGTAGTTGTGCTATTTAGTAGCACAACTTGTTTTATTTATCCACAAACATAAGACTGGCAATTTCAGCATTACATGTTGTCCTTAATTAGTCAACAAGCTATTTGCCACCAGCACAAAAGTCAAATTCCCTTGGAAATTTCCGTAGAGTATTGAAGAGCTACAGAGGATTATATGTGTACAATGTACGGGGTTGCTACTGTTTGGTCAATGGTAGGTATGTAACTGATATGCTTTTCTGAGCCTATCTTAAGGGCACAGGAGCTTGAGAAAAATCAACATGACAAGACGAATTATAAACTCTTAACCATTAAAAACCAATGTTTGTAAAAAAGCTGTGAGATGATAAAAATGTTGTGTCGGAAGTGAGCCATTCGGACAGGAAGGGAAGAGAGTATGTTTTCAGACCATACTTCTATGATCGATATGTTAGGTGTTCAAGGTAGCCTGATGTTCAGAGCTGAATTTGCTATAAATCTATCATGTAACCAATGCTCACATCTGTAAAGTGGTGACTGTGAAGACTGAAAGTATCTGTCGGTCAGGGATCTGTTTCATCTTAGATCTGTCTAAAGTTAGATTCAAGTTAGATCTGTTTCATCTAGAAAGTGAAATGTATTTGGTGACAATGGGTTATCTTACAAATTTCTGGGGAGTAAACTTCTTTGAAAGCACCCAGCCATGACAACCATTTGCAAACTCAAAGGACTCTGAGAGATATGGCATGCTGATCATAGATAATGGGTCACAAATTGCAGCAGTCAATTTTGCGACTTCCTTGGAAGGCTAGCAGATAACTGGATAACATCAACTGACTTGCTACAGAGAAGGAGAAAGGCAGTATGCCTGACAAAAGCAGATGTGGAGATACCAGATGACGCAGGAGTAAACCCACACAACGGAGGAACTGTAAGTTTTTAGGGCTAGTTCCATCTTCCCAAATATCTGCAAAGTTCTACTCTGCTTCTGATGAAGGACGTAATTCTATTTCTCAGCTCTTTTTCTGTAATTTTCTATTATTTCCTCATCCTTCACTCACCAGGGTGAGTGAATCTTGGGTGGAGGATATGGAGGTGGAGTTTAGATGGTGTTAAATGGCACTCCTTTGCTTGCATCTTCAGAAACAGCTCTATTTCCATCTTTAATGGAACACAGAGCATAGAAAACCTACAGCACAATACAGGCCCTTCGGCCCACAATACTTTGCTGAACATGCCCTTACCTTAGAAATTACCTAGGGTTACCCATAGCCCTCTATTTTACTAAGCTCCATGTACCTATCCAGGAGTCTCTTAAAAGACCCTACTGTATCCCACCTCCACCACCATCACCGACTGCCCATTCCACGCACTTTGTAACAAACTTACCCCTGACATCTCCTCTGTATCTACTTCCAACCATCTTAAAACTATGCCCTCTCATGATAGCTATTTCAGCCCTGGGGAAAAGCCTCTGACTATCCACATGATCAATGCCTCTCATCATCTTAAACACCTCTATCAGGTCACCTCTCATCCTCCATCACTCCAAGGAGAAAAGGCCGAGTTCACTCAACCTATTCTCCTTAGGTATGCTCCCCAATCCAGGCAATGTCCTTGTAAATCTCCTCTGCACCCTTTCTATGGTTTCCACATCCTTCTTGTAGTGAGGCAACTGGAAATGAGCACAGTACTCCAAGTGGGGTCTGACCAGGGTCCTATAAAGCTGCAACATTACCTTTCGGCTCCTAAACTCAATCCCACAATTGATGAAGGCCAATGCACCGTATGCCTTCTTAACCATAGAGTCAACCTGCGCAGCAGCTTTGAGTGTCCTATGGACTCAGACCCCAAGATCCTTCTGATCCTCCACACTGTCAAGAGTCTTACCATTAATACTATATCTTGCCATCATATTTGACCTACCAAAATGAACCACTTCACACTTATCTAGATTGAACTCCATCTGCCACTTCTCAGCCCAGTTTTGCAAACTATCAATATCCCACTGTAACCTTTGACAGCCCTCCACACTACCCACAACACCCCCAACCTTTGTGTCATCAGCACATTTACTAATCCATCCCTCCACTTCCTCTTCCAGGTCATTTATAAAAATCACAAAGAGAAGGGGTCCCGGAACAGATCTCTGAGGCACTCCGCTAGTGTCCAACCTCCATGCAGAATATAAGCCATCTGCAACCACTCTTTGCCTTCTGTGGGCAAACTAGTTCTGGATCCACAAAGCAATGGCCGCTTGGATCCCATGCCTCCTTACTTTCTCAATAAGCCTTGCCTGGGGTACGTTATCAAATCCATATACACTACATCTACTGCTCTTCCTTCATCAATGATATCTTTAATATCTTTATTTTTCCCTATCAGGGTTCTTTTGACCTGGAGTTACATGCAGACTTTGGTTCTTTGCAGGAATGGGACCCATTCTCAGGGTTTCAGGACTGGCCGTTATCTGACATGCCAATGGTTCAGCCTAAGAGTCCTGCTCGTACTTGGAAGCCTAAGATCTCGGAGCACTGGATTCGGCAGATTGAGAGTTGGTGTTATGGCAGGAGACTTGTGTGTTGTCGGCGGGGTGGGGGGGGGGTGGTGGGTGGTCGGAAAATCTTTCACTGTGGGCCCGAAGATCTGAGATCCTTGCAATCTTCAGGCACAGAGCTCGTAAGAAGTGACGAAACAGACTTTTAACATTGTAAACCAGTGGGTCGTTGTTATATCTCCCCGCTCGCTGTGAAAATGGGGGACACCTCCCTCTTCCTTATTAGGGAGGGAGAACCTGTGGTTTGTCGAATGCTGAATAGAATGCAAAGTCTTTGGGGTAACTGCATGTCTGTGTCGTTGCTATTGCCTAGCTCACACTTGTGCTCAGTTGTGGTGCTGATGCTTGCTTTTTTTTGCCATTGTGGGGAGGGGGAATTGTTGCTCGCTGCTGCTTATGTGCGGGAGGGGGACTTTGGGGTTCTCACGTTTAACTGTCATTCATTCTTTGGGGCACTTCTCTGTTTTCGTGGATGCTTGTGAAGAAAAATCACTTCAGGATGTCTGTTGTATACATTTCTCTGACACTAAATTGGACCTTTGAACCTTTGAAGGGGGATAAGTGGTCAGTGGGAGATCAGGTCATTTTTCAAGGCCTCATTCACAAAGTGCATTCTTCAGTCCAAATGTCCAATGCAGTTGCCAACTCTGGGCAAGCACAAGATCAGGAGGCCTGGAGGGTGACCTGTTCAAAGCATCCCAAGTCCCCCTGGGCTATAATATATTTTATGATATACTTGTCTCCTCTGCTGCAATGGGAATTTCTATTATTGAACTTTCATAATGGACCTTTATCCAGTTATCAGTTAAACTGTAATCGAAGCTGTAGACACCTTTTGCATCAAGTTGTGAGCCTCTTGCTTCACTTAGATGTCCAGAGTGATAGAGAAATGGGAATGGGACAATGGTCGTTAATTGCTTTAACTCTGCAACTGCTCTGTTGAAGTGTTCCAGATCTTCACTTAGGACTGTAAGACTGTGGTGAACTACGTGTGCCTGTCTGGACACACCCCCTGCTGACTGCTCCTGTGGCTCCTCCCACAGACCCCTGTATAAAGGCGATCAGAGCCTGGGCCCGGCCTCTCAGTCTCCAGGATGTAGTATGGTGGTCACTCACTGCTGGTTCCTTCTTCCAGTCAATAAAAGCCGATATCTCGCCTTTACGTCTCAGCGTGAGTTATGATGGTGCATCAAAGACATAGGAGCAGGATTAGCCCATCAGGTCTGTTCCAGCATGTTTTCTCATTCAAGCATAGTGCTCTTATGTACTGCCAGTGGTGAGGTCAGTTATCTGGGTATAAGCTATGATAAAGTGGTGATTCTTCCTGATTTGTAAGGGCAGGGCACTTACTTGTTAAACTATTTATGCAGAGCCCTTTTCAGCTTTATAAGTTCAGGAAATCATACATGTTTAAAAATTATGGCAGGAAACTTGCTTCTTCCAATCTATTCAATTAATGAACTGAGCTGCTCTGGTGCACTTTAGGCAGATCATAATGCTTATTCATTCACTTAAAGTTAAAATATCTATCCCAATTTTCTAGGTGGATTATTTTTCATTATGCAGTTTCATCATACAGTACATTTTTCTATCTAAAGCTGTAAATGACAAGAATTAAAACAACACACACAAAATGCTGGTGGAACACAGCAGGCCAGGCAGCATCTATAGGATGCTGACGAAGGGTCTTGGCCCGAAACATTGACAGTGCTTCTCCTACAGATGCTGCCTGGCCTGCTGTGTTCCACCAGCATTTTGCCTCTGTTTTTGCTTATTGAGAAATTCACTTAATCAGATGCTATTCCAGTCCAAAGGCATGGTGGACCAAATTAGCAAATTGTAATGTGGGAGTTGCAGATGCATTCATTCTTTGGCAAATCTCAGTGAAGATTCTAATTCAATAGGCTTTCCAACTAAATTTAACTTTATATAAAGAAATGTTCAGGTTAACGTGCGAGTGAGGCAAGGAACAGAAGGATTATACAGATTAATACGTGGCTGAGAGGCTGGTGCAGGAGGGAGGGCTTCAGGTTTTTAGATAATTGGGCTTCGTTCCACGGAAGGTGGGATCTGTTCGGATGGGATGGTTTACACCTGAACTGGAGCGGTACTAACATTCTTGCAGGAAAGTTTGCTAGTGCTTCTCGGGGGGGGGGGGGGGGGTTTAAACTAAATTTGCAGGGGGCAGGGATCCAGAATGCGAGATAGGATAGCGAGATGACGAATAAAGGGCAGGTGGGGACTACACGGTTCTGGAATACTAAGTGTGTAGTACAGAAAGGTGAGGCGGAACAAGTGATAAGGAGGACACATGTACAGAGGGATGGTCTGACGGAACATGGAGTTAAATGTGCAGAAAGAATAAGTAAATTTAGAAAGGACAACAAAATTCAAGGGGCGTATAGCCCAAAGGGAGTTCGGGGAGTTGGGTTAAGCACAATAGGCAGCAATTTAAACAGAGAGAGGAGAAATGGGCTAGAAATTCTATATCTGAATGCACGAAGTACATGAGTCAGAAATAAGGCAGATGAGCTTGAAGCTCAGGTGCAAATGGGTAACTATGATATTGTTGGGATAATGGAGACATGGCTGCAGGGAGATCAGACCTGGGAAATGAATGTACAAGGGTATACGTGCTATCATAGGGACAGAAATGTGGGCAGAGGGGGTGGGGTGGCCCTGTTGGTGAGGAATGAGATTCAGTCCTTTGCAAGGGGGGGGGACATAGGATCAGGAGAAGTAGAGTCTGTGTGGATAGAACTGAGGAACAGTAAGGGCAAAAAGACCCTAATGGGTGTTGTCAACAGGCCACCAAACAGTAGCATGGATATTGGGTGCAAGTTGAATAGGGAGTTAACATTGGCATGTGGCAAAGGTAATGTCGCAGTAGTTATGGGGGATTTCAACATACAGGTGAACTGGGAGAATCAGGTTGGTGCTGGACCCCAGGATAGGGAGTTTGTAGAGTGCCTACAGGATGCATTCTTGGAACAGCTGGTACGAGAGCCGACCAGGGACAAGGCTATTCTGGATTTAGTCTTGTGTAA
Organism: Hypanus sabinus; assembly: GCF_030144855.1. NCBI lineage: Eukaryota > Metazoa > Chordata > Chondrichthyes > Myliobatiformes > Dasyatidae > Hypanus > Hypanus sabinus. The sequence goes on along the minus strand of NC_082715.1, from coordinate 40,902,572 downwards.
TGAACAGGATTTGATAAGTGATCTTGAAGTAAAGGAGCCATTAGGAGGTAGTGACCATAATATGATAAGTTTTTATCTGCAATTTGAGAAGGATAAGGGCAGATTGGAGGTGTCAGTATTGCAGTTGAACAGGGGAAACTATGGAGCCATGAGGGAGGAGCTGGCCAAAGTTAACTGGACGGATCTCCTAGCAGAAAAGACAGTGGAACAGCAATGGCAGGTATTCTTGGGAATAATGCACAAGGTGGAAAATCAGTTCATCCCCCGGAGAAGGAAGGATTCAAAGGGGGGAAAGTGGCCACAGTGGTTGACAAAGGAAGTCAGAGATTGCATAGCATTAAAAAAAAGGAAGTATGACAAAGCTAAGGTGAGTGGGAAATTTTTAAGGAACAACAGAACTTAACTAAAAAGGCAATACGGGAAGAAAAAATGAGGTACAAACGCAAGCTAGCCAGGAATATAAAGGAGGATAGCAAAAGCTTTTTTAGGTATGTGAAGAGAAAGAAGATACTTAAGAACAACATTGGGCCTTTGTAGAATGAATTGGGTGAAATTGTTATGGGAAATAGAGAAATGGCAGAAGAATTTAATAAGTACTTTAGATCTGTCTTCACTAGGGACGACACAAGCAGTCTCCCAGATGTATGGATGGAGCAAGGACATCGAGTAACAGAGGAAATGAAACAGATTGACATTAGGAAGGAAACGGTGATGAGTAGACTGATGGGACTGAAGGCTGACAAATCCCCAGGTCCAGATGGTCTGCATCCAAGGGTACTAAAGGAGGTGGCCCTGGAAATTGCAGATGCATTGGTAATCATTTTCCAATGTTCCTTAGATTCAGGATCAGTTCCTGAGGATTGGAGAATGGCTAATGTTATCCCACTTTTTAAGAAAGGAGGGAGGGAGAAAACAGAGAACTATTGTCCTGTCAGCCTAACATCAGTAGCGGGGAAGATGCTAGAGTCCATTATTAAAGATGAAATAGTGGCATATCTAGATAGCAGTGATAGGATTGGGCTGAGCCAGCATGGATTTACCAAGGGCAAATCATGCTTGACTAATCTATTGGAGTTTTTCGAGAATGTAACCAGGAAGTTAGACAAGGGAGATCCAGTGGATGTAGTGTACCTCGATTTTCAGAAGGCACTTGATAAGGTCCCACCTAGGAGATTGGTGGGTAAAATCAGAGCTTATGGCATTGGGGGGAAAGACATTGACATGGATAGAAAACTGGTTGGCAGATAGAAAGCAAAGGGTAGCGGTGAATGGGTGTTTCTCGGAATGGCAGGTGGTGACTAGTGGGATGCCACAGGGCTTGGTATTGGGACCACAGCTGTTTACAATTTACATCAATGATTTAGATGAAGGCATTGAGAATAACATTAGCAAGTTTGCTGATGATACTAAGCTGGGTGGCAGTGTGACGTGATGAGGATGTTAGGAGAATTCAGGGTGACTTGGATAGGCTGAGTGAGTGGGCAGATACTTGGCAGATGACGTTTAATGTGAGTAAGTGTGAGGTTATCCACTTTGGGAGTAAGAACAGGAAGGCAGATTATTATCTGAACGGTGTAGAGTTAGGTAAGGGAGAAATACAAAGAGATCTAGGAGTCCTTGTTCATCAGTCACTGAAGGTGAATGAGCAAGTGCAGCAGGCAGTGAAGAAGACTAATGGAATGTTGGCCTTTATTACAAAGGGAATTGAGTACAAGAGGAAGGAAATCCTTTTGCATTTGTACAGGGCTCTGGTGAGACCACACCTGGAGTACTGTGTACAGTTTTGGTCTCCAGGGTTAAGGAAGGACATCCTGCCTATAGAGGAAGTGCAGCGTAGATTCACAAGGTTAATTCCTGGGATGTCCGGATTGTCTTATGCAGAGAGGTTAGAGAGATTGGGCTTGTACACGCTGGAATTAAGGAGACTGAGAGGGGATCTGATTGCAACTTATAAGATTATTAAGGGATTGGACAAGGTAGAGGCAGGAAATATGTTCCAGATGCTGGGAGAGTCCAGTACCAGAGGGCATGGTTTGAGAATAAGGGGTAGGCCATTTAGGACAGAGTTAAGGAAAACCTCTTCTCCCAGAGAGTTGTGGGGGTGTGGAATGCACTACCTCAGAAGGCAGTGGAGGCCAATTCTCTGGATGCTTTCAAGAAGGAGCTAGATAGGTATCTTCTGGATAGGGGAATCAAGGGATATGGAGGACAAGGCAGAAACCGGGTATTGATTGTAGATGATCAGCCTTGATCTCAGAATGGCGGTGCAGGCTCGAAGGGCTGAATGGTCTACTTCTGCACCTATTGTCTATTAACAGTTAACTACCTAGTTCAATAATTTCATGCTTACAGCTCTTGAGGAGATTACACTGATGCTGACAAAAAGCAGCTACACAAGTTCAGCAAGTGAATTTAGAATAGTTGGAAAAGTTTTTTATGTTGCAAAGTAAGAGAAGTAAAACAGCTGTTCCAACTGCAAAAGTGTTGAATTCCTTTTATACGGAAACTTGAAATCTTTGAATTGCAGAGGCTGGAAATTATATGCATTATAAATCTCTTTCCAAACTGGAGGTCAGACAAGTGTAAAAGGTCAGTATTTATCAAATATTATCTTTAAAATGTGCAGATTTCTTAATGCCAGCTCTTGGCTCTATACACTACCTGTGGCAATGCCATCAAAAAGTGACAGTACTCGGACAGGTTTTCTCTTCTCGGCAGCAATGGGTGCATACAACTTTGGTGGGTCCTGAAAATTTAAAGAAATAAATATTCATAGATTTGTAGAACCCTGCAAGTGCTTCAGAAAATATCCACTAACCCACCAGATTACACAAATGTATTTCCCTTGGATGTGTTAATTTCCTTGTGTAATACAAATAATTGGCATTGTTTATTATATTTGCGTGCAATTTAGCATAAAAATAGGTATGGTGTACAACGCACCTCGATAACAATTAGGTGTCATATACAGTGGATTCCGGTTATTGAGCTATTGGTTAATCAGGATAACTCTTAAGGAGCAAAAACTAATTGAGAAAATAGCTGGGATTCCCTTCCTTTATTTGGGACACTATGCTATTTAATTGGGACAAAAGATCATTGCTGAACAATTTCTAACTAGTGTCAGTTGTGTGCACTTGTGTGGCCGTTAAAACACTGCACCATGCTTAGAGCAAACAGTTTTTAAAATAGCGTCATTTAGCATGTGTTGCCGGTCAAAAAGCAGCACTTTTTTTGTGTGAAATAAAAGTAAGACAATTCAGAACTGCTTTGGTCATTGTAGTTTCAAGCATTCAGACTAGGAGATGCCAGCTATTAAATGATTTCTTGACTTCAACAAGTTAGACACTATAAAGAATTTGAAAGTATCGACAATCTTTTTGAATGTTACAATAAAAATGAAGATTTGGAGGATGCTATTAACAAAAGCATTATATGAAGGCAGTCCATTATCTGCATTAAGTGTCTGCACTGATTTTGTTCATTTACAGTCAATCAAAAGAACACAGCAGTGTACACTGGATCAATTCCTTCATTAATAACTATTAGGTATCTTTCAATTTCCATGAAACTTCAGCTAATTGGGCCAAAATGTCCTTGTCCTGATGTGTCCCAATTAACTGGAATCCTCTGTACATACCATAGAGTCAATGATATCTATCACATGAATCATGTCATGAAGAGTGGATTTTATCTGATATCTGTGATATACTATTTAATTACTTTTGATATAAATCAGGAAAATTAGATAGGAACAGATAAAACCGGAAATTTCAGTTTGTCACATTCAGGCACATGGTTGGGAAAAGGCTTTATTTTCTCTTGCTATCCTTAAACCCACCCACACAATCACCAGATGTGAGAGGAAAATACCTTGACAAAAAAGGATACTAAATATTTCTTCTTTACTCTGCAAAAGCAATTAATTAAGTTCAGGAAATTGAAGCATGTGAAAATAAATCAGGTTATCTTCAGCTTTGGAGAAATGTTTTGGATCTAAAGAAGTCAAACCCTGATGCACTTTCTGGAAACCCACGTAAGGTTCCTTATTTATTTCTGTGAAAATGAATACCCTGTGGCATATAGCCTGCCCTTCCGTTTATTGACTTCAAGTCCTCTCACAAGCAACTTAAAAAGCCATTTCATCTGAATACAAGCTGTTCCTTTCAGCATGTGAATAACCTAAATTATATCTTAAATTGAAACATTTCAAATAAAAAAGAGGCCTAGCACATCAAGCATCCTGATAATGATAGTTCTGACACAAAATAATAATCTGATGATACGCTTCTAAAACTTAACAGCTTGATTTTTTTTTATCAGAGGGGCTAACAACCAATACAAGTCATTCATAGATTTGCAATATAAGCTTGTGCAATGAAAGTTCTCCATTTGCTAGTTATCCAGATAAATGAATGTCGATTACAAAGCATTTTGGACTTGTGTGAATAGAAAAAAGCTCCCTCAAATCCGCTTACTCAACCAGACTAAAGAAATGATAAAGGCCAGCAAAGACTGAACCATGAAGTGTCAGCTGCAATACTTAATACACAGACGAATGCAGAAAGAAAAGGGAATAAAGGCTGAGAGGGAGAGAAATGCAAATTAAAGAAACATACAAGTAATGTTTTGAAATCAACAATAATTAATCTCTGAAGAAATGAGATTTCACATTCACTGATGTGAGCCTTGATTTTTAATACTATTTTCTGTTTTTATCTGTTTCGCTAAATCCTATCCATCTTCACTTCTGTTGCTTTACATAATTCAAGCATGGTAAATATTTATTTTTACACTTTTGGTATCACATTAATGATAATATGTTCACTGCCCCTTTGCTACTAGAAAGCAGCAAATCATAAAAGGAAGGTTATAAAGAATGCTACAGAATTAATAATTATAGTTTACAACTTGCATAAATTACAATTTATTCAACTTTGACCACCTTATCATCAAAATTCACTAAAATAGCTTCTTCCTTCTTTCTTGGCTTTGTAATAATTATACATTTTGGTTCTTGTATCATTAATACCTCAACAATCAAAAACAAGTTGTCTCAGTTTTTATAGTGACAATTAAAGAAATTCCTTTGGTGGAGGGAGTTTCAGATGTAGACTTCACCCAAATTTTGAGTGAAAAGTTTTCTTGACTCTCTCCTAGACCCCCTCCCAATGAGAAATCATTTCTTTCTTTATATACCATCCCATACTTTGAACATCCGAAACAACCCGGTTATAACATTTTGGTAGCGTCTCAAGACAGCGTATAAACAAATACTTACAAATTCCTGGTCATGGTTATTAGCGAAAAACTGTTGGAGCCGAATTGGCCAATCCTCTCTCCGTCTTAGCAGTCCAAATATTTCTTTGTGATTGCACATGTAACAATTCCAGGGATCTTCTTTAATTGCTGCCTGTGCAGCACCTGGTCCAACCAGTAGGTCCACGCATTCCACACAGAAGCATCTACACGCAACAGAAAACAGGCACCATCACCACAGGAAGGCATCAGATTGCTGGCGGCCACAGCTCCAGTGGGTGAAGAAACTCAGCTAAACCTTCCAATGAATTTGAATTGTTTAAGAACAAGCTCAAAACAACTTAAATAATAAATTGCAGATGTGGCAAATCTAAATGTCAAGGTGTTAGATTTGATTCTTGAAAAATAATAAGTCCTCTTTGCAAATATTGTGGACAGAAATTAATAAATGATAATCTTCATAGTACTGAGTGCTGTAATCCCACAAATAATGCAAATTTCTCTGATACATTTTAACAGAGAAATTAAACTACTATCAGAAGCCTCTGGGTTGAAATTTCCTCCATGACAGATTCCATTTTTATTTCCTGCACTCACTTCCTTCTGGTGCTGTATTATTCTACCAGCCAATGACTCTTTGACAGTATCATTCTTTCCTGTCTTGGTTTCTTTAATACAGAGTGTTCCCAATACTGTTCAATCAAAATTGCAGTACCATAATGGGGCAAGGCTGGAAATTGGTTTTCATACACTGTTGGTGAAGTATATAGGCACTACATTTGTTTCCAAATGACATATTAGGCATCATTAAAAAAAGTTTGAAACATGAATTGTTTAGACAAAATCTTTGCTTTGTTTCCTGTAGGAGCCATAATTCCATTTTTTTGTCTGTCTGTATTTTATTTTGTGTTGTGTGTTTTAGTAGGGGTTATGGTAATTTGTCACGTGGGATGGGGTGTGGTAGAAGTAAATGAGTATAGTTATGTAACTCCAATCTCCTGCCTTCTCCCCATATCGCTATTGTCCCAGTTGCTGACATTGAACACTGTTTGTTTGGTCTGGTTGCATGGACAATTTGTTTGTTGCCTACATTTATTGAATGGAATACTGAACGTTTTGCAAATGTGCTATGGGCACACAAAGAGTTAGTTGAGTGTTGCGCAATAAGGAGAAAGTGACATGAGTGAATTAAAGCATGGAACTGACACCAACGACCCTGAATTCAGGGCTGGCAAAAGAGAAGTTAAACTTACTACCAAAACTTTGGTGAGTAGAACTGAAAGTCTTCAAAAGGAATGTAAAACAAATGTGAACAAAACTAAAGGTTTAATACCATCAATTAAGGATCTTTGAAAAATAAGTGAAATGCCTTACAAGTGCAATCTCATCTTGAGAATTTGGCTAATCCCTATGAAGCTGTAGCGAAGCAACATCAAATACCGACCTCTTTGCTTCCCAAGGACAAACTGGAAAAACAGAATGAATGTTTTTCACGCATTGATAGCTGTAGCAGTGCACTCGCAGTGGATGTGAAACAATGGTTGACCCAAACATATTACCTTGAAGGTCATGTTGCTGCAATAAGTGAATGCGTTTCTCACCTTCCAATAGATGTTTATTTCTCAAATTCATGTTTTGATTACACATATAGCAAGTGACCCACAAGTTGATTTGAAACCGAGCAACAGTGTAACAAATGTCAGCTCTTGAAGCTCTGCTGCAGGAAGAAAACCTTTTGTATCCACTAACTCCTCTGCATGCATTAAAACAAAGATTGATTTAGCTGCATTAAAGGCACATCAATGATTATTGAAGGAGAAACATATGCTGGAAGAGCAAGAGGAACAGCTATGGAAAAGGAAGGTGCAGCTTAAGTTGCAGGAAAAAATTATGTTGCATAGTTGGTTAAAGTTAGTGAGCTCAGGGCTTCAATTGAGGCAAGTGCTAAACGTACTCCAACAGGACAGTCATATGATGTGAATCCTTACATTGAAAATACACAAAGATAAACAAAAACACCCAATGTCTAAGCTGATTTATTCACTCCTCGAGTGTCTGGGAAACATGAACAAGACCCCCAGGAGGTAGTTCAGGGTGTTTACTTTCAGCCTGCACTAAAGAGGCACTCTGAACCTACGTTATATCCACCAGGTCAAAGTGCTCATGAAAACATTCTCTTGTAGCATGGAAACAATCTTGTTTCAGATGACGCAAGTCAAAATAGTGTTAATGATATCCCGAGGAAGCAAAATTAAATAACAACCTTATTGCCACAAAACAACACATTTATCATTTCCGAAAAGAGAGATTTAAATATTTGATGGTGATCCATTGCAGTATCATGCATTCATGAAGGCCTTTGAAAGTAGTGTTGAAAGCAAGACTGACAGCCAGAGTTGACTGCCTCAATCTCTTTGAACAGTACAATAGGGGTCGCTCTAGAGAACTTGCCAGAAGTTGCTCGCATGTTGACCCCAAGAGAGGATACGTCATGGTTAAGGCTTTACTACAGGAATATTTTGGCAGAAAATTGCATCTGCTTACATGCAAAAGGCTCTTTCTTGGGTGCCTATCAAATCTGAAGAGGTGAAAAAACTTCAAGATTATAGTCTTTTTCTTCGAGGCTGTTGCAATGCCATGGCAGAAGTGCATACATGTGTGAACTGGACATGCCTGCCAATATCAAACAAGAGAAAATCTGCAGATGCTGGAAATCCAAGCAACACATACAAAATGCTGGAGGAACTCAGCAGACCAGGCAGCATCCTGGAAAAGTGTACAGTCAACATTTTGGGCCAAAACGTTGAATGTAATCTTTTTCTTGATGCTGCCTGGCCTGCTGAACTCCTCCAGCATTTTGTGTGTGATCCTTGCCAATATGTTGATTGTCATAAAAAACTTGTCCTCATTTTTAGGGATATATGGAGAATGGTGGTCAGCGAACTTCAAGAAAGGCACAACCTTAAGACTACTTTCACTGACATTGTTGATTTTATTGAAAGGCAAGTAAAGATTGTTCTAGACCCAGCGGGTGGCAATTATTAGGATAATCACCGGCAGTAAGCAAAGTTGTGAGCAAAACTAAGACACAACTTCATTCCAAGGAAGCATTTTGTGAGAAGTAAAGCCAAAACTAAACCTGGAACTAATGGAAAGGAAATGGTCTCATCAGCCAAAGGGATATGTCTATTCTGCAAGGGACACACATTGGATTTGTACTCCAAGCAGGAGAAAAGGGCTTGTAGTGAGAAGATTGCCTTCCTAAAGGAAAAAGAGTCTGCTTTGGCTCTTTGTGTACAGGACACATAAGCAAGGTTTGCAGGAAGTGACTTTCTTGCAAGGTACGCAGTTTTAAACATCCCAGATATTTCATATTCACTCTGATAAAATGGGTGCAGAATCAAAACAAGCCAGGAAAGATTCAGATACAGCAGTGAGTAGTGCCTTGGTATCCAATGGTCTTACAGGTGCTGGTGATCATGATTGTAAACTTCCTGTAGTTCCTGTACAAGTGAAGTCAAGGAAGGGTAACAAGACAGTGTTTACTTGTGCTTTCCTAGATCCAGGAAGTACCACAGTACTCTGCCCAGTGGGCCTCATGAACAACTGCACAGGAAAAAGGATACACATTCTCTTACACACCATGGGTCAAGAAAAGGTTGTGAGTAGCTACATTGCCTCAGTATTGGAAGTGGCTGACTTAGATGGTGAAAACTATTGTAAACTACATAACATCTATATGCAGGGAATGTATGCCTGCCTATAGAGGGAACATTCCATGACAGAGGGATCCCCAGGGATGACCTCACTTGAAATATATCCATTTACCAGAAACAGATTTGGAAATTGAGCTGCTGATAGAGATGAATGTGCTTCAAGCATTGGAGCCATTGCCAGTGATTTGCAGTGTCAGTAATGGAACTTATGCAATTAGAACAATGTTGGATTGGACTGCAGGTGGACCATTAAAAGAAGACAATGATGATAGGAAGGCTTGTGCATAGCCAGAGCTGACAGCTGACAGGATTTCAGCTTTGAACTTGGACGGGCTTTGGCAATGGCAGTTCACAGCAAACTTCCCTGAATGTAGTCGGGATGAATGACCTGGTTTGTCAAAAGAAGACTACAAGTTCATGGAACTGGTTACAAATGCTGCAAGACTGGTGGATGGCCACTACCAGGTACATTTTCCTTTATGAAAGAAGGAGGTTGACATGCCAAATAAGAAGAAGGTTGCAAGACTAAGTGCCCCAAATCTAAGTAGAAGGATTATGGATGGTTTGTCATTTCATATCTAATAAACAGCTTTCATGAAGGATGTATTCTCCAAAGGTTATGCCAAAGAGTGCCAGCAGAGGATCTGGTACACAGTGATAGAAAAGTCTGGTATTCTCTACATCATGGTGTTCACCGCAGAAAAGAGAAACTCTGAATTGTGTTTGACTGTGGAGTGACTTTTCACGGAACATCACCAAATCAGCTCTTATAGGGACCAGATCATACTAGCTCACTGATTAGCATAATAACCAGATTTAGAAAAGTACCAGTGGTGATCATGGCCGATATTGAATCAATATTTCACAAAGTCAAAGTACTGGCAGAGGATGTAGATCTGCTGAAGTTTCCGTGGTGGCTTGGTGGTGACCTCAGCCAATAAATGGTGGACTTTAGAATGGTGGTACATTTCTTTGGAGCAGCTTCATTGCCGAGCTGTGCCAACTTTGCCCTTAGGAAATGCACAAATGACAAAAAAGAACAGTTCAGCTGCTAGACATTGGATAAGGTTTTGTATTGCTTCTAGTCAACGGCGGCCTTGCGTCAGTGTCCCCCAAAGAAGAAACAGTACCTCTGTTTCATGACCTTGTATCCACTTGTGCTAAAGGCAGCTTTCGATTCACAAAGTGGATTATCAACAGACATAGTGTGCTAGCTGTGATACCAGAGGAACAATGAATAAAAGAGATGAAAGATTTGGATTTGGATCAAGATATACCTTTGGTAGAGAGAGCAATAAGTGTGCAATAGTGCATCCTGTCTGATACTTTTAAGTTTAAGGTCATGATCCAAGATAGATTCCCCCTTCTGGTGAGTGGTCTATAATCCTTAAGGAACCTTGCAAGAAAGAGCTTGGCTGGGATGAAACTGTACCAACATGAGTGGATGAGCTGGAAGAACTCTGTCAATTGGAAGACTTCAGGGTTCTTAGGTGTTTGAATCCCCTGGATTTTGGAGAAGTCACTGCTGCACACTTACACCACTTTACAGATGCAAGCAAAGATGGCTATGGAGCAGTGACCTACCTGTTTTTGCACAATGCGTGATCTTAGGTGCACAGTTTTTTTATAGTGAGAAAATCTAGGATAACTCCATTGAAATCATATGGAGCTCACCGTTGCTATGATGGCAAGTTGTATGGACACATTGCAGAAGAAGGAATTGCACATGCAGCTTAATGACTCAGTTTTTGGACCGGTAGTATTGAAGTATATCAAGATGAAACTTTCATGTTCCAGACCTTCGCTGCAAACAGGGTTTCAGAAATTCTTAAGGTTACACAGGCATCTCGATGGAAGTAACCAATCCTCTAGAGAGTTGAAGGTGAAGGCATTCCTGAAGAATGAAACATGGATGTCAGGGCCTCAATATCTTCTTCAGTCTGAAAGGAAATAGCCCGTGTATCCAGATTTTTCTGGAGAACTCCTGCTCGGTGATGTGGAAGTCAAGCGGAGTGTTACAATGCATGTCATGCAGACTGAAGAGCAGGTAGTTCAATCAAGGTTGGAGCTCAGGAAGGCCGAACTGGAGATCACTGGGTTTTGCCAAAGGAAGAGGTTTCCAGATGAATTCTCATGTTTGCAAAGGGGAGAAAGAACAGTGATGTTTTTAAGCTCAATCCAGTACTTAAAATAGTGTCTTGAGAGTTGGAGAACAGCTTAGTGGGGCAGCCATGCCTAAAGGGTCAAACATCCTGTTATACTGGCAAAGGATCTCCAAATCTCAGACATCATTCTGAGGCATTTGCATCAAAAGGTAGGACTTGGTGGCCATGACCACATGTTGTTCATGTTACACCAAAAATACTAGGTTCCTGGTGTTAGGGTCATATTTACCTGTCTAGCTATATGAGCTGTTCACATTTAAGCAGCATCTTCTTTGCACACAGATTCCTTTGTTAATGTACTTTGATGCTTTATTGTAAGGCTAGGACAGGTTCGTGAACTGCGCTCTGGTAATGTGACAAATTTAGTTAGAGCTGAGTGTAAATCAAGAGAAGTTACTGAGATGTGGAACCATTCACAGATCAATGATATCCTTCTTCAGAAGGAATTAAATAGATTTTTAATGCCCCTGCTGGCTCACATCATGGGGGAACATGGGAGAGATTGATCAGGTCTTTGCGAAAGGTCCTCAATTCCACCATGAAGGTACAGAATCTTGACAAAGTGTGTTTCCTCACAGTCCTTTGCGAAGTAGAGGTTATTATTAATGGTCATCCAATAATTAAGGCATCCTCTGTTCCTAATGATTTGGAAGCATTAACATCCACCAACCTGTTGCTTCTGAAGACCTCACCATCCTTACCATCAGGAGAGTTCCAAGAGGAAGACATTTATGCTCATTAGAGATGGAAGCAGATCCAGCAAATGTTGAACTTGTTTTAGAAAAATGGTAGGTGAAGCAACACTCATCAGAGTTACAGGAATGTCAGAAATGGTCAGGTATAAAGTGCAATTTCCTCCCAGGAGACATTGTGCTTTAGTTGATGACACAGTGCCTCACAATTCATGGATCACAGGAATCGTCATTCAACCCTTTCCAGACAGAAGAGGATTTGTGTGACAGGTGTGCATCAGGACCAAGACCAGCTGTCTAGACAGGCCTAAAACCAAGATCTGTCTTCTATAGGAGGCAGAGGTTTGAGGAGCTACAACTATAGAAGCTTCACTCACTTTGGTTGTCTGATTTCATGACTTTGACCTGACTTACTGACTTGACAGAGTGGTGGCAAAGGTCCCTCCGTACTGGGCTAAGTGTTGGAAACCTCTGGTCTAGATGAATCTTATATGACTTGAAGAAGAAAGATGATAGAGGACATTTGCATAAATATTAAGATGTTGATCCTTGAAGATATCATGTTTGTAGTATGTTGCTGTGATTATTACAGTGTAATTATTAGGGGCTGGGATGTCAGAGCCATGTATCTATTTTCTGTTGACTATATTGTATTTGTGTTGTGTGTTTTATTATGGGTTACAGTAATGTGTCACGTGGGTTAGGGTGTGGTAGAAGCCAGTGAGTATAGTATGTATTTACACTTTGTGCTGTTAGTTTAGCTAGAGACAGAGACTGAGCAGGGGCTGGATATTTTTTAATTGACTGATTATTTTACCTACTTTACTAATTCTGATATGGCTATATCAGATTGCTTGTCTTTGCTGGTTTTGTAATAAAGTAATTTCAACTTGGAACTCAGTGATTTGGAGGCATGTCACATAATGTCAATTCTCTCAGTCTCTCAGCTCTTTTGGGCTGTTTTCCAAGTAACCACTACATTATCGGAAGAAACATTAAGATCCCTGCAGAAGATGGGGGGGGGGAGGAGCAGATGTGGATGATGGTGGGATCTCATTGTAGCTGGCAGAAATAATGAATGATGATAAACTAGATACAGAGGTGCATAGCGAGAAAGGTGAGGACTAGATGAATTCTGTTTCTGTTCTGGCTGGGGCGGGGCAGGGGGGCTGTGAGGCAGGTAAGAGCAGAAGTACAAGAAAAGGAGGAAACGTAATATTAGGCTCTAATAGCCACAGCACGTTTACTGAAAAGGGAGGATATTTCCAATGTCCCGAAACAGAAAGCCTCACCTTGGAGAAATTAGAGAAAGGAATAGGGTGACAAGAAATAGGGTGGAAAGGCTGTATTGTACTCTAAACTACAGTGGGAGTCTGCGGGCTTATCCAAATATTTGTCTCCTGAGATGGAGACAGAGAGATTTATAAAAGAGAGTTAAGTGTCTGAGATGGTCCATATGAATTTGCGATGGAAGTTGGTGGTGAAGGTGATAAAATTGATGAGTTTTGCTCATGTGGTTCAATCTGCCATTCTCCCATCCCCTAATGGCTACTATTCTTATCTGCTTTACTTATCTGAAACCAGCTCTGATAATCCTTTGTATTTCCCCTCATCTCCCTCCGGCAGCTGTCACCTCTCTGCACTCTCCCCCTCCCCACCCCCACCAGCTTGCTCACTTTTCTGTTTTATTTCCATTTTCCCCTCTCTTTGTCTGCCTCCAACTATCATCCACCTGCCACAGCCTTCCAACTCCACCCCAATGTTCACTAATTCCTTCTTCCCCACTTGCCTATCTATTTATTGAGATACAGTACGGAATAGGCCCTTCAAGCCATGCCACCCAGCATTTTCCCAATTCAACCCATCCTTGGACTGGGAGGAAACCAGAGGACCCAGAGGAAAACCATGCAGTTATGAGGAGAACATACAAACTCCTTACAGGCAGTGACGGGAATTGAAAGCTGGGTCCCTGACACTTTGAAGTATTTTGCTAATCACTTACACTGGCTGCCTGGTATGGTTTCAGTCTGAAATGTTGGCAGTTCTTTTTCTCCCATAGATGCTGCTTGACTCACTGTGATCTTCCAGCAGATTGTTGCCTCAATTCCCTACACCTACTCACATCCAATTTTACTGAAAGCTGACTGGGGACACGTAAACAATATGCTCTTATGAGACAGATAAGGCTGAGTGCCTTCATTTTTACTAGATTTGGTCCAGTTATCCATGACAGGTGAACGGAACTGGACAGACTTGAGTCCATGAGAAGAATTAGCCAGGAGCTTCAATAATTCCTTCAGGCCTGGTTCCTGAATCAGCTGACTCCCAGCCTCCACAATTTGTAATATTCTCCTACCCCTCCCTAACTTCTTCCGATGTCGTGGGAACACTAAGACGCACAAAGAATTTTGACTGGGAATTTAATATTTCAGGAGAAATAGAAGGAATGCCAGTGAGTGGAACCCTGTCACCTCAAGGTCTAGTACTCAATGGTGGAATGAAAAGAGAAAAATGCTTAACAAGTCTCAGCTGAACAGGACATTGAGAACAAGATCCTTGGCTTTGCCTGGTAATTCTGAAGGAACCCACCCCCCTGTATTCAGCCTTTCAATAGAAGTAAGTCTCAGGTTCATACTAAGCTACTTCAAGGTCTAGGAATTGATCAGTTGCAGATACCAACACATCTGTTGCTTCACTTCACGTTGAGTACAGTGATGTGCACCAGTTCTTGAGAGAATGCCTAGCATTAAGTGATAGATTTAAGACCCTATTCACTTCAATGACAATTTCTGACATACTGGAAATAAGATTTAATTGTTTACTTCTGTTGAATATTTTAATAATTTGCCTTGTCTTGTATGTTGCATAAACTTATGGACCAGGCTGCTGAGCCTAAACAGCATTGGCACTCTGTATCATACAAGTTGGTTTTACCAACAGGGTTTCTGGACGATGGGTCAAATCTGCACAATGAGATGTCTACCATACAGGACCTTAGTTCACAGTTATTAGGATGTACCAGATCAATTTAAACTTGCTGATGGTACAGCTCCTGGGAGACACAAATCAGGGCAGAAAATAGACATGAGATTTATTTGTAAAGAAAACCCAGTTGCATATATTAGAGGCAAGTCCTATTTGACTAAACTGATTTTTTTGGTGTGATGTAACAGAAAGGTTGATGAATGAAAGACATTTGATTAAGTTTTGTATCAATCACTGGTTAACACAATCAAAGCCTTAAGGACAAAAAGGTTGGTGTCAGCATAAACAGAAGACAGCATCATAGTAAACATTCAGTTTTCGGAAAGGATGATGCTCGGCACTGGTGGTTCTCAGTGCGTTTTGGATATTAGTGTTGGGTAAAATGTCCATATTTCCTAATGACATTCAAGTAGTAAGGAGGATGGTACAGACATGCTCCTGAATCATCTGTCACAATTTTGGCAGACTCCCACCTTTATTACCTCTAAGTAGCAATTTTATTCTGTGCTTCAATAACAAGAACAATATACAGTACACAGGATGTTGTCTAACCAATGCCATTAAATATAACTCTGCCTTGCAACAAAGTGATTTGTAATCTGCATTTCTTCTTTTCCTGTCCCCAGTCGTAAAACTGAATTGCTCATACCTGCAGCAATTATTGTTTCCACACATGAGTACCTCCCTGCCCCCACAGCAGATGGTACAGTAGGACTGGTAACCGTCATCATCATACTGGTATGCACATTCCAAGAAGCAATTCTGAAAACAACCACAACACCATTAGGAATTTCACAATCATATGAGTCAGTTGTACTTTCTTCAGCCTTTTTGTGCACCTCTAAATAACTCTGATCAAGTGGAAAGATGCTGGCTCTCGGATTATCAGTGCTTGCAGCATACCTTCACTCATACCTCTGCAACATCATCCACCACATTAAGCTTTGATTAACATCCACGTCATATTTGCAGTTTTTAAATAATTGCCCAAATATTAGCATTCTGTCGGGGCAGACTGGTGCCTTTGCTTTACCAATAAGCCATACTACAAAGCTTTAGGATATGGGTTCAGGCCTGTTAGCCAACTGGGGTATCTGAGGTAAGACAGGGTGCTTGCCAGCCAGGAGGAAGAATCAGAGGTTAAGTAAATCTGTGGTGCACTCAAGTATACCCTAGAAGCCAACACAAAGAGAGACATTGGTAGAGGCCTGAAATGGCTCCTGGCCCATCCTTCAGGAAATGGTGGGCGAAGACCTAGAGAAAGGGAAAAAAAAGAGAACTGAAAATAGATAATATTCTCTTAAAGGGATATGCCCATGAGGGTGGTGGAAAGGGTTGAATTTTTTTTATATGTGTGTCTCACAGTGATGGGATTCAAACTAATGCAGAAAAGTAACCAGAGAATCCACTCTATTTGTTTCAGAATCAGAGATTTGACACAAGCAGATGCAAGATACACATGAAGAGGGGAAGAATATTACAGCCATTAAGTACCTTCCCCCTTTCATCTTGCTTTTCACATCTGTTTCAATAAAGTAACTAGCTATTACGATGGAACATGGCCAAAAATCATAACTAGTTTTCACTTATTTTTGTTGTAAGCCAAATATTGTGTGGCATCCACTGCATTGTGGGGAAGTGGAAGTCACATTATTTTAAGCACTTCCTCCCCCCCCCACTTCAACATATTCCCCATTAACTCTTTGAGTATTCACTGTCTCTTGCAGCTTTCACAGTATGTACCTTGGGCCCTATTTTCAAACCTTTTGCTGTTCTGAAATATAATTTGCAGAGTGTTTGTTTTCGCTTGCATATTCTTAATGATATTTTTCCCATTTTTAAGATACAGTGCATTGCAGTTGCACAAAAAAAAGGCTTCTACAAATATTTTCTGCAGTTTTGGAGGCAATTCCTGTAGGATTATCGCATTGAGGATGCGAAACTCAAATCCCATAGATTGCTGCAAATTGTCAGGTCTGTGTGAACATGACTTACCCCAATTTTAGCTTGTCACAAGCCCTGCAGAAACAAGAAACATATATTAAGATTAAAAAAAATGTGATTTTGTTTTACAAATGACAAGGCATGTGTATGTGTCCTGGGAAATAGAACGCACAAGAAATAACCTCACTCAGAGGAGTCATCTTCCAACTGTTAGTGGTGTTCGGAAAGGGGGCCATTGTCTTTTGCTTCAATTTGTTTTCTTCTAAGAGCTTCCCGATTCAACAGGATAAAAAAATGTTTTTGATTTTCTCCAATAACCTAATTGACAGGTGACTGAACTACAATTGGATGTATCAAAGTGGAACTGTGTTCAGATTTTTAACAAATCCCAAAAACCTTCGCAAGGAAAATTTATCAAATGTTCTGCAGTGCATCTCTGCAAGCTGAGCAATCACTGCGCAAACAACAAGGCAAACAATTGAAAATAGGGCCCATGACATTTCACATAATGTGAATGTGTATGGTGGAGTAGCATTAGGTAATTAAGAGAGCTGTGTGAAAGCATGCATCAGGCCGTTGCCACATTCTTATCCAAGTAACAAAACATTTCAAAAATATTTTTCTTCTCATAAATCTAATGCATCCAATAGTCCACAAAGGGCTTATGACAGCTTTACCTTCATTTGGAATCTGCTCCAAACTGTGAAATTTCTTAAACCTACAAGTGGAAATGACACATCGCAAAATTTGGGTAAACACTAAAGCTTGCACTGCTGTTTCTCTCTGCGCCTGGTGGCACATTGGGTGGCAATCTTGCTGTTTCTTTTACATTTGTCTGTTTTTTTTTGATGAGGCTGAGTTGCTAGCTTGACGCTTAACCCAGCAGGGGCGGAAAGCATGCAGGGAGCCAGCCAAATTTGAACCCTGGGACCACTCACCTCAAAGTCTGATGCAGAAGGCACTATACCAATGGCCAGCTTATATTTGCATAATAATACTTAAAGTGGATTTTCACCTAGACAAACTACTATATAATACATATCTGGGCAAAGCAGAATTCAAGAGGTGATCTGTCACCATAAGAATCCCATGCATCATGAATACATTTCCTCCTCTTGTCAACAGATACTGGTCATTTGCTTTAGTCAAATAATTATTGTTCAGACCTTACAGATACTCACCACGACAGATACATGTGCCTCTAATGTTACTGACACTAGATTTCTGCACTTACCTCATGAGGTATATTTTAAATAGGTGAATGCCTCAATCAATATAGAATATAACAGAATTCAGCATGATAACATGATAGGATGCAGTATTGCATCCACATTAATGTATGCATATATGTGCGTTCTCCCTGTTAATTATTCTACATCCTTCACCTTAGTAGCAAATTGCCTGTGGCACTGGTCCCAAATTCAGAGATTATGTTCTTTTTGAACACGAAGTACAGGATCAGCACACTGTTTCATCCAGAATGCCACACGAGTTAACCTACTGGACCAGCCTCCCATTTGGGACTTCGTCAAAGACCTTGCTAAGGTCCATATAGACAACGTTCACTGCCTTTCTTTCATCGTCCTTCCTCGCAACCTTCTCAAAAATGTCCATAAGATTGATTAGACATGACCTACCAGGCATAAAGCCATGTTGACCATCCTTAATCACGCCCTGCTTATCCGAATAATTATATATCTTGTCGTTTAGAATACATTCCAATAATCTACCCATGACTGAAGTCAGGCTCACTGGCCTGTTATTTCCCAACCTATCCTTACAGCCTTTCTTGAACAGTGGAACAATGTTTTGCTTACCTCCAATCCTCCTGCACCTCACCTGTGGCTAAGGATATTTTAAGTGTCTCTGGCAGGGTCTTTGTAACATCAGCACAAGCCTACTGCAAGTTCCGAGGGGCACCCTGGGGATTTATCTCAAGACTAATTTTCCTCATGAAAGCAAGCTCCTCCTCTTCTGCAATTCGGATACTGTCCACGACTTCACTACACTTTAATCTCAGTTCTATCGACCCTCAAGCACCTCACTTGATTTTCCCTGCCTGCACCTGATATTTGCCTCTTTTTTCTTCTTAACCAGGGCCTCAACATCCCTCAAAAACAAAGTTTCCCCAAATCTGTTAGTTTTGCCTTTTATTCTCGCATGTAAGTTTATACTTTCAATATTTCACTTTAGAAGGCCTCCCACTTACCAAACATCTCTTTGCCAGGAAACAGAGACCTGTTAGATCTCTTCTAACACTATCAAAATTGGCCTTACTCCAATTTAGAATCTCAAACTGAGAACCAGTTCTATCCTTCTCCATAATTATATCGAAACTAATGGTATTGTGATCACAAGATCCAAAGTATTCTCCTGCACAAATTTCTGTACCCTGCCCTGTATCATTCTCCAAGGGAAGCCCTAGTATCATGTTCTCTGTAGATGGGACCCCTGCATTGATTAAGGAAACTTTCCTGAACACATTTGACAAACACTATCCCATCCAGTCCTTTTGCAGTCTGAGAGTCCCAGTCAATATGCAGAAAGTCAAGATCATCTACCATCACAACCTTATCTTTTGTGCAATTGTCTGTTACCCCTAAATTTGCTCCTCTAAATCCACTGACTGTTGGAAAGTCTGTAATATAAACCATTTAATGTGGATATCACTTTCTTATTCCTCAGTCAAACTCATAAGGAAAGCTATCAAAGCTTGCAGCGTGATTTAGACCAGCTGGAAAATGGGCTGAAAAATGGCAGATGAGATTTAATGCAGACAATTGTGAGCTGTAGCACTCTGGGAAGACAAACCAGGACTTACACAGTGTATGATAGGGCACTGGTGTGCCTTAGAACGAAGGGATCCGGGAAGACAAATCCATAACAACTTGAAATTGCCTGTGGCACCAGTCTCTAAATCAGAGGTAGATAAGGATGTAAAGAAAGCTTTTGGCACATTGGCCTTCATACTGTAAATCTGAGCATTGAGTACAGGAGTTCGATGTTGAAGTTTTATTAGATGTTGGTGAGGTGTACAGCTCTGGTCGCTGGAATGAAATTCATAAGCTTGCAAGAGTGCAGAGAAGATTTACGAGGATGTTGCCAGGTCTTGCAGACCTTTTTCCCAGGGCTGAAATGGCTAACATGAGGGGCATAATTTTAAAATGCTTGGAAGAGGGGACGTCAGGGGTAAGTTTTTCACATGTGGAATGCATTGCCTGTGACAGTGGTGGAGGTAGATACAATAGGGTCTTTTAAGAGAGTCTTAGATAAGTACATGGAGCTTAGAAGGATCGAGGGATGTGCAGTAGGGTAATTATAGGCAGTCTCTAGAGTAGGCTACATGGTCAACACAACATTGTGGGCCGAAGGGCCTGTAATGTGCTGTAGATTTCCATGTTCTATGTATAGGGAAAGATTGCATAGGTTAGGACTTTTTTGCCTGGAGTGTAGGAGAATTAGAGGAGATCTTAAGGAGGTATAAAAATTATGAGGGGCTTAGAAAGGGTAAAGACATGCAGGCTATTTCCCTTGAGGTTGGGTGAGACTAGAACTAGTCATTGACTAATGGTGAAAGGTGAAAGGTTTAAGGGAAAACTTGCCCTGGATTTCCAGTACCTGCAGAATCTCTTGTATTTATAACCAGAAAAATAGTATGGACAAGAATTGCAAAACAAAATGGGAGCCTCATGTAGATTCTAAAGTATGACCATCAGAAACAGGTGTTCCTCACAATATTCCATGTAAGCATTATTTGGTGCCTCCCATAAACAATTATGTTATTTAAGTTACTGAAGTAAGTATTCTACATTTAAAAGGATTAGAATTTATCTATTGTGCTCAGCATGATGTTTGGCCCAACAGAGAAATGATGGTAATGATATTTTTTAACTTGTAAATTTGTTTGTGGATTTGGTCTTGACAACAGATTTGTTGAGCTAGTTAAATGCTGTTCTCCAATGTGCAATATTTGGAAGGACCGCTGTGACACAATGGACAGCGATATTAAAGAGTGGGTGAGTACAGACAGGCTGATCTGCACATAGCCTGACATTCTGAGACGTCATCACTAAGGAAACCATCTTTCTGCCCACTTTAATCAAGTTCGGGTCTATTGTTGGTCAACTCTGAAATTGGAAATGACAATAAAATTTCGATAACCCAATATCCAATTGTTCAGACATCTGCCTCACTCATTAATTTGGGGACTGAGAAAGTGAAGCTAAATCCAAAGTCTGGCCAGAGCTGGGGGTCAGCACAGTGAGCTATGTGTGGGGTCAGAGCCAGGATTGGGCCCATAATGCTAAGGTCAGGAATATGGGTTGAATAGCGGCTCACAATGGAGACAGATTTGTATATTTGCTGCTTCCTTCACACTCAACGAGTTCACCCAAACTTGTCTAATGTTACACTTTACAATTGTGTAATATTCAAAAGAAGTGAACATAAAGTAGACTTGGGTATTATTAAGAGTAACATCTAATAGTTTACGAAATCACTCATTTGACACCAAAGTGCCTGGAGTGCTGGATTATCTGAGTTTTATTGTGCACACAAGAATGGTAAGCTTCAGAATGGGGTCACCCTCAGGGTGGAGAAGCAACACATTATATTCCAACTGGGTAGCCTCCAACTTGATGCATGAACATCGATTTCTCCTTCTGGTAAACAAAATTTACTCCTTCCCTGTTTCTCTATTCCCCACTCTGTCCTTTTACCTTTTCTCATTTGCCTACTACTTCCTCCTGGGTTCCTCCTCTCTTTCCATTCTCCTATGGTCCACTCTCCTCTCCTATCAGGTTCTTTCCTTGAGCTTTCCCACCCAAGTAGCTTCACCTATCCCCTTCCAGCTGGCCTCTTTCCCCTCCCCCACCTTTCTATTTTGGCATCTTCCCTCATCCTTCTCAATGTTGAAGAAGGGTCTCAGCCTAATACGCCAACTGTTTGTACATTTCCATAGTCGCTGGCTTACCTGCTGAGTTCCCCCAGCATTTTGTGCTTTAGATTTCTAGCATCTGAAGACTTTCTTGTGTTTCAGTAATGGCAAGCTGTGTAACTTTATTTAGCTGATGCTTGTGCTGCTGGTGGGGAATAAATGCTTGTTAACAGGAACACAGCCAAGCCTGTTGTGACGGCAGATGCCAACAAGTGGATTGGAAAGGGTCACACACTGTAAATGATGAGAATCTGTGGCAGGTGTGAGGACGGTGTGTAGTTCAAAAGAAGCACTGTAAATACAGAATTGTCCTGAACGTTTCTCTGATCTTTAGCATATAAAATGTCACATCGTGTTCGGTCAGGCAGACCTTCTTCCTCCAAAAGGGTCTCCATCCGATACCTGCTGTATCTCTTTTCATTGAATAAAGAGACTGCTTCATAAATACCAGTACTTCTCTCTGGTGACTTTGTTCACACGATCACAGGAGACACACACTGTAAGTAATTAGATTTGGTGGATAATTAAATAGATACTAATGCCAGCTGATACTCCTTCCTAATACTCCTTCCCACTGGCACCAGTTGTGAGTGCCAATCTTCTTCATCCTCCTCCTTTACTTCCTCTTCTTCTTCCTGTGCTTCCCACCACATCACCTCTTGCTGGAGGACTCAGGTGTGGGCTTTGTTGTCCCTTTTGCTAAATTGTGCAGTTAATGATGGGTGGTGAGGTCGGGACCCCTGTCTGGTGACTTATGGAGGGCTGCAGATGGACACGGCTGACTCTGGGGAGGTCGGCAGCAGGGCTCCACCAATCTCCTTCTCTATCACACTTCTCATTATTGCTAGGCACAGAAGCAGTGGCTGGGGTAGGCACAGCAAAAAATCAGCCACAGAGGGATGGCCTTTAATCCCCAAAAGACAATGAGTTGCTGTGAGTGACGCACACCCCCAGAATGACTGCGAATAACTTCTCACTGGCAGAAATGGACTTGAATGCATGGAATCTAGAACCAGTGATTCTAGATTTCCTGGATTCTGAGACAGACAGCACCTCAAGTGATGGCCTGAATCTTGGGAGAAGCCAGTCACACTGGCAAATCCGTCGACTTACTATGCTTCATCTTCTGTGCTAAAAGTAGTGGAACTTGTTTTTCCCTTGCCATTGAGAATCAGCAACCTAGTAATGCTAAAGTAAGCAGCAAACTCCTACGCAATGACCTATTCCACCACTTCCACCAACTTGGAATGTTCCTGAGCCTGTGAGATTGAATGATGATCATGAGCCAGTATTAAGGTCATAGAAGATCACATTTCTCCATGATAACCATGACAGTCGTCTGCAGCCTGTGGCATCGCTGCTCTTTGGAGAAGTCAAGAAGGGAGCATGAGTTTCCAAAGCCGAATGGGTGAGATGCTGAAAGGGAGGTTGAAGAAATAATAGCCCTTTGTTGCCATTTGTAAGTCTTTCAGCTAAGGCAGCCAGAGCAGCATACAAGAGCTTATTGTAAGTCGTTTCTAAGCATTAAAACAGCAGTGGAGTTCAGCAGCCAAGCCCAGTGACTCAAAGAAATGCCTGGCTGAAAATGAACAGCTGGGTGCCACTACATTTCTAGGCCAGTATTTTTCCTGATTATTCAGGAGTACAAATAGATATCACTATTGAATTCAAAATTTGTACAGAATAAAATGGAAAGACAGTCATTAGGCTTTAATCTTTTTCATTAGATGCAGTTTTTTTGCGAAGGCTGTAAAATAGGTATGACTTTAGATTCGACATCAAAATCTTTAAGCCTTTAACAAATATGTAATGAGACCATGAGACCTTGGAGCAGAATTAGTCCATTTGGCCCATTGAGTCTTATCTGTCATTCCATCATGGCTGATTCATTATCCCTCATAACCCCTTTATCCTGCTTTCTCCCCCTGACTAATCAAAATGTATCAAAATCTGCTTTAATTATACTGAATGACTTGGCCTTCACAACCATCCATGGCAATGAATTCCAAGATTCACTACACTCTGGCTAAAGAAATTCATCCTCATCTCTTTTCTAAATGGATGTCCCTCTTTTCTGAGGCTGAGCCCTTTAGCCTGAGATTCACTCACTACAGGAAACATTGTCTCCACATCCACTCTACCTAGGCCAGGCAAACTACGGCCCGTTAAGCTTTTTAATCCGGCCCACAGAACTTGATGAAAATATATTAATAAACCTTGTTAACGTTTTTTCCCCGCAATTCTGGCGTTTTCCCAATAGATGACACACTCTATATACATTGACCTTAGTTGAGGTGCAGCGTAATACTCCACATTTGCGCTTTACTCTTTGTTCGGCTCGACCTATTTGTGTGAACAGGCGTTCAGTGTCATGAACATCAACAAAGCCAGCCACAGATCCAAGTTAACTGACCAACATCTCAGATCCATCCTGAGAATCACCACAACAAAACTAAATCCAGACTTTGATGCGCTGGCTAAAAAAGGAGACCAACAACACTGTTCCCACTGAAATTAAAAATAAGTTTCTTCGTTGTGTTATGTAAAAAATGCATTTGAAAATATTTTTTCAATAAGCCTTACATGTTATATTGTCATTTCTGTTAAGTGATGGACATGAGTAGTGCGCAGGTGCACGTATGTTCTCAAAATAAAAAATGCGCTCCAGAACAAATAACGCGCTCCACATTCTGGCGCGCTTTCACTGTTCTGTCTTTGTGCTGGTCGTTGTTGAGTTTTGGCACAGGGGACAATTGAATAAGAAGGAGCAGGACAAGTAGACCTGCATCTCCTACCGTTTTTGAATTAAAGACAGTCAGGAGGAGAGTGATGATGATAATATCTTGAAGGCTAACAGAATTTTCAGTGCTTTAAAATAATAACTGTTACTATTAAAAAAGCTGTATTTTATTAATTTAATTTTCAGTGTTTTAAAAGTCATTTCAATAAATAGCTAAATACCATGGGACTTCAAAGACAGATATTTTGTTGTAATGCATTTGTTCATTTTCAATTGAAATTAAAGCACATGTTTTCTACATATCCCATGATATTTTATTTTCTCTTATGAGGTGTATTACCCAAACATTCCGTCCATCTGCTCCTGGTCCGGCCCCCCTGCCAAATTTTAGAACCCTTTGTGGCCCACACGTCAAAAAGTTTGCCCACCCCTGACCTAGGCCTTTCAATATTCAATAGTTTTCAATGAGATTCCCCCTCATTCTGCTAAACTCATACATTAACCCTTTCATTCCCAGAATCAATCTCATGAACTTCCACTGGATCCTCTCCAATGCCAGCACATCTTTTCTTAGACAAGGGGCCCAAAACTGCTCACAATACCCAAGTGTGGCCTCACAAATGCCTTATAAAGCCTTAGTATCACATTCTTGCTCTTATATTTTAGTCCTCTCGAAACGAATGCTGACATTGCATTTACCTTCCTTACCACCGATTCATTCTGCAAGTTAACCTTTTGGGAATGTTGTATGAGTACTTCCAAGTTCTTTTTCACCTAAATCTTTGAATTTTCTGCCCATTTAAAAAATTAGACTACGCTTTTATTCCTTCTACCAAAGTGCATGACCATACCCTTCCCTACACTATGTTCTATTTGCCACTTATTTGCACATTCTCCTAATCTGTCTAAGTCCTTCTGCAAGACTCCCTCTTCCTCAACACACCTTGCCCCTCCACCTCTGGGTATGCAAATGATAACTTTGTATTGTCTGCAAACTTGGCCACAAAGCTATCAATTCTGTCATCCAAATCATTGACGTAACCACGAAAAGAAGAGGTCCCAACACCGAAGCCTGCAGAATACTGCTTGTCACTGGCAGCCAACCAGAAAATACTCCATTTATTTCCACTCTCTGCCTCCTGTCAGTCAACCTTCTATGTTAGTATCAAATTATCCTTAATAAAATTAATTAAAACTAATAGAATCACAGAATGTTATGAATGGAAATAGGCTATATGACCCAACTCGCCCATGCAGACCAGAGGGCATCCTCTGATATTAGTCCCATCGCTGGTAGTCCTCTATGTCCAAAGGATTAAAGTACTCATCTCGCTACTTCTTAAATGTTAGCTGCATCCTGGATTCACCTTCCCTCTCAACCAGTGTATTCCAGGTACTCACCATTCTCTGGGTGAAGAAGGCACCTCCTACTCCCCATCCAGTCTTAATCTCTTCCCCTTTATCCTAAACACACGTTCTTTAGCATTAGCCACCTCTAATATCAGGAAAAAGTTTACTGTAGTTTAACTTATAAATAACCCTCACAGTTGAATATGCATCAGTCAGGTCACTTCTTAACCTCCTCCACTCCAGGGGAAAAGAGAACTTACTTCTCCATCTATTCTCATAACTGAACTGCTTTATTTCAGGCAATATCCTGGTGATTCACCTCTGCACCTTCCACCACTATCACACCATTCCCAGCACTGGTTGACTAGCACCGCTCACAGTACTCCAGCTGAGTTCTGACCAAGGATTCATAAGGTTGGAGCATAATCTCCCTACTTCCTTAATTCAATGCCCCAACTAATGAAGTTTAGTATCCGTAAGGTTTTCCTATCTCCATAATGTTGTCTCCCTGTGATGCCATGGATCTATGGACTTGTACTCTGTTTCTCAATACTCCCGGAGATCTAACTATTCATACTGCATGACCAAGCCTCATAAGTACTCCCAGAATGCATCATGTCACATTTGTCTAGACCACATGGGTATATTTTATAAATGTTATTCGGCATTTTCCTGCAGATGTGAATAATGGGAAAAAGCAACATTTTACGTGTTCGTAGAAAATAATTTTAAGTTCTCAGTTATGTATAAAGTGGCAAATGAAATCACAACTAAACATAAAAATAGCCTTTAAAGTTATGTCATTGCTTGACATTTTGATTTTTGCAAATGTGTTAAGATACAATAAACAGCCCAAATATATGTGGAATGTGCATTAATATAGCAACCTAAATTATTTCAGGTATAACAGTAAGTTTCATGCTTGATCTTTGCTTTGTTGGCCCATAGGGCCTCCTCTTATTCCTACCTCTCTAAAATTTAGCTTACTTACACTGTTCACTAAATTGTTCCCTGGAGCTTTTCATTTTTGGTCACTTCCTACTGGAGCTTACTGTGCTCCCCGCCCCCCCAAAAAAAAACACAGTTTGATGTCAACTACACTGAATATTCTAGAAACTGGACATGCTGGGAATGGAGTCTGCCTGTAAAAACTTCCTCCGCTAATACTGTTGGACCTGACAAAATGTACAAAATCAGTGTTCTGTCTGCTCAGATAAAAATTCAAAGACAAAAGAAACAATCACCTCATGAGCACTTTTCATAATGGTCAGAATAGACCTTGTAACCTCCACAGATTGCTGATAACATTTGGCCATAGGCATGGTGGCGGACACATTTTTAAAATTGAAGGGCTTTCCATCATAGTTTCAGAGAGATAATATGTCCAGAAATGTGATAGCTCCAAAGGAACTTCCAGCTTTTCTCTTTGTACTTTTCAATATGTTACTAATGTTATTTTTGATTCACGGATAAATTAAGATGGTGGTGGAAAGGACAAGATATCAGGAGAAATGTTGCTGGCTTACTTTCTCCTTTATTTTGCTTACAGAGGATAGTGACTAGCTGTTGAATCATTTTCTTAGTATGCACTTCACCGCTAGTTTTTACTGATTGCTTTCCTCATCTTTGATTAGTGTGCTCCACTCCTCTCCAATTCCGTGTTTTGCTGTTTTTGGAATATGAGATTTGAGCAAGTCATTGCTAACGTAATTGGAAATCTACAGATGACATTGACAGAAAGCATAAGAAAGTAGAGGTCAGAAATTTGACAGAAGCAGAACACAATATGCATAAGTTTAAAATTTTAAATACAGATAACAAATAACAAATTTCTACCCTGTGATGCCCCAGGCAAATATAAACTGGAGTTCTTAGATATATGCATTTAGATCGACAGGTATTTAAATAAGTAAACTATCAGCTGTAAATACAGATGCATCTCTGCTCAATCTAATATACAGTAAAATCATTAAGAATTGGAAGATTGCAAAGAATGGAAGGCAGGTTGAGTGAGTGTGAGATACCCCCTTCCCAAAACTTTCAGTTCTAGCTTGTAATTGTGACTTTTATGGAAACTTGCTGAAGCAACCAGGGGAGAAAACTTGACTGAATTCAAATTTCTGTCTGTGGTAGGAACTGGGTGGTGACACTTTGGACAGTCCACCCTGTCTTCCTTACCATAAATGTTCATTAATAATAGGGAGATGATTTTCTAGGGCCCATGTTCATCCACTCCTGTGAGTTAGAATCTGCTGACCTTTTTAAACTTTGTCATTTTATTTTAAACCCTCAATATTTAATTTTTCCACTTGCAACAAGTCTGTGGCCATTTCCAAAGCAAGAGGCACACAATAAACTAGGATACTGTATTTGAGCAACACTAAAAACCAGTTTGCTAATGATCTTACCACTTTGCTTCTGGTTACAAAAAAAAAGAGATAATCAATTGGTGTGGAGTTAGTTCTTCTGAGCCATCAAGTATTTAAATCGCCCTGAGTGAACTCTAATATGCCAAGGCTGAACCTATAACAAATACATCTGTTTCATGTTTTTCACAGGCTGACTATGACAGAAGTTGGCAGTACTGTTGCTTTGAACCACGCCCAGCAATACAACAAACCATATGGAAAATATGGAATATCACTTACTTTACAACTTTGACACATGCCTCCAATAAAAAGTGGGTGCTCAAGAGAAATATTTTGACTTCCACAGGCAAGGCAAATATCTGTCAATAGTAAAGAAAAGAATAATTAGCTTAAGGTAAAATTACATTTGTTGTATAAATAATTTTTTAAATTAAATTCAAATACACTTACCTTCAATATTTCTGCTATTTTGCCTCACGTCATAGACTAGCCTCTCTGGAAAAACAAAAGGCATTTATGAAAAAAAAATTTTTTTTTTATGTATCATTTGCTTATCACAGAACTGAATCAATTAGTGTTTTTCACTGTCAGTAACTTGTGCAAACATCACTTACTCCCAGTTTATAACTTTTGCACTGTTAAACATGTACTTAATGCTTAGATTTTCCACCTACTTGAAATACCAGAAGTCAAAGAAGTCAGATTCATGATCACCTGATCTCAAATAAATTTTCACAAACTTCTCAGTGCAACATGATGCCTAACAAAATGTAATTAGTTACAATAAGATTTAAGAGTCAGTAATTTGACTGGAAATAAAGGATTTGGTGTTATTGGAAGTCTTTTGGAGATGGCATCAATATAGTGCCTGACCCTTGAGATGTTCAAGCCGAATATGTTTTTACCTTCCTCGCCTGCCTCAGTTCGGCAACACTTCTTTAGCTAAAGAAATGTTTTCAGCCCAAAGCAGGCTGGGGAATTCAGTCTGGACAATTCTGCCTGGGAGAGTTGTTTAAGATGAAGGAAAAGGTCAGGCAGGAAGTGGCAAGTCAAACATCCTGTTGCTGGAAAAATTTTACCAGTTGGAAATTTTTTTGGGATGGGGTGTTGGGATTTCCTCCACTCTGGCATGTCATGTCTGTAAGGAAGTTGATGCAAATTGAGTTCTCAGAGCCCCAAGGTGAAGTTCAAATGTGGGAAGGTGCTCTATTATAATTATCCTTGGATCATCCTCAGTATACCAGAAGTTGACAAAAGGTATGCAAGCCGTGCACCTAACACTATTTTAAACAAAGGTATTCAGTTGCTGTGCTTTGGTAAACTACTTAACACAACCAAGCCCCCATTTGCTCAGTAAGTGGATTGTCTTCTTGCTGATTTACGTTTAAGTAGTGGGCATGGGAGCATGGTTAACCATTTCGGTGCAATTAATGATTCTTTGGGGAATTCATAACAAACACTCCGGTAACTTCAGTTTTAGTACGTTACTTTGACCACAACACATAGTTTTAGGGCAGAAGTTACCACAATGAATGTAGAAAATCGTACTTTCAGTTGATGTTTCATTGTGTAAATAACAGTTTCCATTAAAGATGAAAATAGAAATATTGTAATAGATGTTGACACAAGAGGTATACAAAATTATGAGGGGTATAGAAAGGGTAAATGCAAGCAGACTTTTCCCATTGAGGCTGGGTGGGACTACAACTAGAAGTCATGGGCTAAGGGTGAAAGGTGAAAAGTGTAAGGGGAACGAAGGGAAATCTCTCAACTAAGAGGATGGTGAGAGTGAAGAGAAGTTTGGATAGGTACATGGATGTCAGAGGTACGGGGGGGCTACAGTCTCAGTGCTGGTTGGTGGTAGTAGGCAGTTTAAGTGGTACAGCATGGACTAGATAGGCCAAAGAGCCTGTTTCTGTGCTGTACTTTTCTATGTATCTAAGAGAGGTTGTAGGTGCTGGAAATCTGGAGTGACACACACAAATGCTGGATGAACTCACCACAATGAAGAGTCTTGGCCTGAAACGTCAACTGTTTATTGCCCTTATAAACCCATTGAGTTTTTCCAGCTTTTGTATGTATTGCAATAAATGTGTTTTTATTCCTAAATTAATGTTTATAAGTACTTTGAAACAATTTTTGAGCACACAAAATTAACCTTTTTCTGAATTGCTTACAATTCAGGTTCTTGCAATCTAATCCACATAATAAAATTCATAAGAATCACAGGTTTGTACCTCGAGTTCGTTCATCTACAATTTCTTTGACTTTTAGCTTCTCTGTGCTTCTTCTGGCTTTTTTGGCAGGAGGAGGTGGAGGGTAAGCAGCAGCCTCAGGCTCAATCCAATTTTCCGTATAAACCTCTTTGTAAGGATTTCGCTCCTCTGAAAATCAATGCCATCCTTGTTACCTCAGACAATGCAAGAACAGTTAAAGAATGCAAAGGACAAAACACCACAGTGAAGGAATTCTGAGTGATCTGGTGATATTGATAACACATTCAAATCAACTGTTATGAATATTACAACACATAATAATAAAAATTATAAATTACAATATGTATATATGAAAAAAATTAAATTGCAGATACAATAGGGTCTTTTAAGAGCCTCTTAGGTAGGTATGTGGAACTTAGAAAAATAGAGGGCTATGTTCAGTGAAATTCTAGGCAGTTTCTAGAGTAGGTTAGATGGGCAGCACAACATTATGGGCCAAAGGGCCTGTAATGTGTTGCAGATTTCTATGTTCTATGTTTTATGTTCTAAATTAAATAAGCAGTGCAAGAAGAGTGGGGAAAATACTGAGGTAGTGTTCATAGGTTCATTGTCAATTCAGTAATCTGATGGAGGAGGGGAAAAATGTTGAAGTTGTGTGTTCAGGCTCCTGTACCTCATCATTGATGGTAGCAATGAGAAGAGGGCAGGTCCTGGGTGATAGGTGCCTTTTTGAGGTATTGCCTTTTGAAGGTGTCCTGTTTGCTTGGGAGGCCTGCACCCATGATGAAGTTGGATGAGTTCACAATTTTCTGCAGCTTTTCCCAATCATATGTGGTGGTTTCTCCATACCAAGTGGTGATGTAACCAGTTAAAATGCTCGCCATGGTCCATCTGTAGAAATTAGTGAGTGTCTTTGGTGACAAACCAATTCTCCTCAAACTCCTAATGAAATATAGCCACTGTCGTGCCTTCCTTGTAATTGCATCAATACCTTGGGCCAAGGATAGATCCAGAGAGAGGCTGACACCCAGCTCACTTAATCCACTTACAATACTTCAATGAGGACTGGTGTGTGTTCCCTCAACTTTCCCCTCCTTAAGTCCACAATCAATTCCTTGATCTTACTAATGTTGAGTGCAAGGTCGTTGCTGCTATACCATTCAACTAGCTGATCAATCTTGCACCTGTACACCTCCTCGTCACCATCTGAAACTCTGACAATAATAGTTGTGTCACCGGCAAATTTACAGATGGTGTGTGAGCTGGGCACAGGTGTAGAGAAAGTAGAGCAGTGGGCCAAGCCTGTGTCCTTGAGGTGCGCCGGTGTTGGCTGTCAGTGAGGAGGAGATGTTATTTCCAACCTGCACAGACTGTGGTTTCCCAGTGAGTAAGTCAGGGACCCAGTTGCACAGGGAGGTACAAAGACCCAGGGTTTGAAGCTTTTTGATTAGAACTAAGGATACATTAGTATTGAACTCTTTAATCAATAAACCATAGCTTTACATAGCTATTACTACTCTCCAGATGGTCCAAAGCCAGTGAGATTGCAATTGCTGTAGACCTATTCTAATGATAGGAAAATTGCAGAGGGTCCATGTCCTGGATTAGACAGGAGTTGGTCCTAACCCTGACTAACCTCTCAAAGCACTTCATTACAAAAACTGTGAGTGCCACTGGGTGATAATCATTGAGGGAGCTCACCTTGCTCTTCTCGGGCACTGGTACGATTGTCACCTTTTTGAAGCAGGTGGGAAGCTCTGCCTGCAGCAGTGAGAGACTGAAGATGTCCTTGAACACACCCACCATTTGGCTGGCACAGATTTTTAGAGCCCTACCAGGTACACCTTGAGAGTCTGATGCCTTGCGAGAGTTCACCTTCTTGAAAAAGATTCTGACATCAGTCTCCCGAGACAGATATCACAGGGTGATCAGATGCAGCAGGGACTTGCACAGGTGTACATTTATTCTCCCTTTCAAAATGTGCATGGAAGGCATTGAGCTCATCTGGGAGTGAAGCATCACAGCCATTCATGATGTTAGGTTTCACCTTGTAGGAAGTAATGCCCTGCAGACCCTGCCAGAGCTGGAGCGCATCCGGTTCTGCCTCTAACCTCAATTGGAATTATTTTTTTGCCATTAAAATAGCCTTCCATAGGTGATACCTGGACTTTCCTGTATATTTCTGCATCACCGATCTTGAATGCCACAGATCTAGCCTTCTGCAGACTACGAATCTCCTGGTTCATTCATGGCAATTGGTTTGGGTATGACTGGTATGTTCTCAAAGCTCACTCACACTGGTTTTGATGAAGTTACTGGCAATTGTAGCGCATTCATTCAGACTTGAAGATGAATCCCTGAATATTGTCCAGTTTACAGCTCAAAGCAGTTGTGTAAGAGCTCCTCTGTCTCCCTTGACCACACCTTCTTGGCCCTCACCACTGGTGCTGCGGTCTTTAGTCTCTGCCTATATGCTGGGTGGCAGTGTTGTGTCCAGAATGTTGGGGATAGCCATGTTTCTATGAAGCAAAATACACAGCTGTCCCTGGTGTCCCTCTGATACTACAATCTTGCTCTGGGGTCTTCCATTTTATTTTCCAGAGACTGTACATTCATCAATAGGTTAGTCAGGTGTGGGAGTCTAAAGCCTCTGTGTTTCAATAGTATTTGCAAATAAATGTGGTGTCCCTGCTTCCATTTTCTTAAAAGGGAACTGCATGACCTGAATCTGATGTCCAGTTTAATCAATTTTGCCTATCAATTGATTTTTTAAACAACTTAAAATGATGTTGCCTATTGAAGTACCCATGCCTGTGACTGTGGATTTCAGATGTAGTCGCCCTAAAAGGGAAAATCTGAAGTTGCCAATGGAGCTGAATACAAACAGTTGCCTCTTAATAGTGCCATCTTTCAAGATGGACACTCCACTTAATTTCCTTTTCTACTGATGTGAAATACTAGTTTATTATTGTCGCATGTACCCAGATACAGATCAGATCATTATTACAGTTCACCTGTGCATTGAGGTAGAACCATAGAACACTACAGCACAGTACAGGCCCTTCAGCCCTCCATGTTGTGCTGACCCATATAATCCTTTAAAAAAGGTACTAACCCCACACTACCCCATAACTATTTTTCTTTCATCCATGTGCCTGTCCAAGAGGCTCTTAAATACCCCTAATATTTTAGCCTCCACCACCATCCTTGGCACGTCATTCCAGGCACTCACAACCCTCTGTGTAAAAAACTTACCCCTGATGTCACCACTAAACTTCACTCCCTTAATTTTGTACATATGCCCTCTTGTGTTTGCTATTGGTGCTCTGGGAAACAGCTACTGACTATCCACCCTATCTATGCCTCTCATAATCTTGTAGATAGACCTCTATCAAGTCTGCTCTCATTTTTCTACGCTCCAAAGAGAAAAGTCCCAGCTCTGCTAATCTTGCTTCATATGACTTGTTCTCCAAACCAGGCAACATCCTGGTAAATCTCCTCTGCACCCTCTCCATAGCTTCCACATCCTTCCAATAAAGTAAAACAATAACAATGCAGAATAAAGTGTAACGGTTACCAAAATAGCACACTGCAGGTAAACAAATAAAATGCTTGATCATAATGAGGTTGATTGTAAGGATTTTGTACCTTCTGCCCAATGGGTGCAGGGAGAAGAGATAATGTCCAGGATATTGTTATACAGGCTGCTTTACCGAGACAGCATCAAGTATAGATAGAAGGGATGGTGTTTTAGTTTTTCAGATTTAAACTTCAATTTGAGACAGTTAAGTATTTTTAAATAATAAAGGCATCATTATCATTACTCAAGATGCCTTTCTTAAATTCCTTTAAGGTTTTGTAACCTTCCAAAATTTCCATCCAATTCCACTTTATGGATTACAATAGCTGGTAGTGTAAGATGCAGATTTTATATTTTCTGAGCATGAAAGACTTGACATCATAAGGAAAGTTAGGAAAAAAAAGGTTTGTACTATCTGTTTCCAACAAGAATATAGCCACAAGCCCAGAGTAATATAGGTAAATGTACAATTCCTGGGATTTAGCATTCTTATACTAAGGCACAGAACAGTAAATGCATAATTTCTGGAAACCAAACATTTTCTCTATAAAATACCAAAGAGCCAAATAGTTATTGGCGTAGCAGAGCTGCAACTAAACAACACACACAAAATGCTGGAGGAACTCTGCAGGCCAGGCAGCATCTATGGAAAAAAGTACAGTTGACATTTCAGGCTGAGACTCTTCGGCAGGACTGGAGAAAAAAAGATGAAGAGTAGATTTAAAAGGCAGGAGGAGGGGAGAGAGAAACATAAGGTGATGGGTGAAACTGGGAGGAATGAAGTAAAGAGCTGGGAAGTTAATTGGTGAAAGAGATACCGGGCTGGAGAAGGGGAGAGTCTGAATGGAGAGAACAGAAGGCCATGGAAGAAAGAAAAGGGGGGGAAGGATCACCAGAGCAAGGTAAGAGTGGGAAATGGGGATAGGGAATGGTGAAGTGGGGGGGTGGGGGGGATCCATTACTGGAAGTTCAAGAAATTGATGTTCATGCCATCAGGTTGGATGCTACCCAGACAGAATATAAAGTGTTCCTCCAACCTGAGTGTGGCCTAATTGCGTCAGTAGAGGAGGCCATGGGTAGACATATTGAAATTGGGATGGGAAGTGGAATTAAATTGTGTGGCCACTGGGAGATCCAACTTCTTCTGGTGTATGGAGCGTAGTTTCTTGGCAAGACGGTCTACAGATCTACATCGGGTCTCATTTAGACACAGGAGGTCACAACTGTTATTTATTCAAGAATGAAGATGTCCTCCATTTTCAAAGGAAGCGGCTTCCCTTCCTCCACCATCAACGCTGCCCTCAACCACATCTCTTCCATTTCACACATGTCTGCTCTTACCCCATCCACCCTACCAGGGATAGGGTTCCTCTTGTTCCCACCTACCATCCCATCAGCCTCTGTGTCTAGCATATAGTTCTCTGGAACTTCTGCCACCTCCAACAGGATCCCACTAACAAGCACATATTTCCCTTCTCCCCCCCCCCCCAACTTTCTGCTTTCCATAGGAATTGCTCCCTACGTGACTCTCTTGTCCATTCATCACTCCCCACTGATCTCCCTCCTGGCACTTAACATTACAAGTGGAACAAATGCTACACCTGCCCCTGCACCTCCTCCCTCACTACCATTCAGGGCCCCAAACAGTCCTTCCAGGTGAGGCGACACTTCACCTGGGAGTCTGTTGGGGTTATATACTATGTTTGGTGCTTCTGGTGTGGCCTCCTGTATATAGGTGAGACCCGATGTAGATTGGGAGGCTGTTTCACTGAGCACATGCTCTGTCTGCCAGAGAAGCAGGGTCTCCCAGTGGCCACCCATTTTAATTCCTCTTCTCATTCCCATTCCAAAATGACAATCCACCGTCTCTACTGTTGCAATGAGGACCCATTCAGATTGGAGGAACAACATCTTATATTTCGTTTGGGTAGCCTCCAACCTGATGGCATGAACATCGACTTCTTGAATTTCTGGTAATGTACCCCACTCTCCTTCACGATTCCTCATCCCCTTTTCCCTCTCTGACCTTATCTCCTTGCCCACCCATCACCTCCTTCTGGTGCTCACCCCCCCTTTTCTTTTTTCCAATGCCTTCTGTCCTATCCTATCAGACTCCCCCTTCTCCAGCCCTGCATCTTCTTCATCAATCAACTTCCCAGCTCTTTATTTCATTCCTTTCAGTTTCACCTATCACCGTGTGTTTCTCTCTCCCCTCCCTGCTCGACCTTTTAAAACTAGTCTTCATGCAGAAGAGTCCCAGCCCAAAGCGTTAGCGTTGATTGTAGTTTTTTTCCGCAGATGCTGCCTGGCCTGCTGAGCTCCCCCAGCACTTTGTATGTGTTTGGATTTTCAGCAACTGCAGATTTTCTCCTGTTAGAGCAGCAACTAATCTTACTCTTTCACACAAAATGCTGATTAAGCACACCATCTGGATTTTGCGTAAACCTTCATATTCACTGAATGCTTGGAAGAGCTTCTGAAGCAAGTCTTCCAACATTTCAGTAAAAATTGCCAATTACTACTGACCCACAGCTCCACATGCAATAGTGGTTGTAGAATGAAGTTGAGGAACAACCAAAGAGGGCTGAGCAAATGAACTGCCAGTGAGGAAGTTAGTGTAGAACCAACTACACAATGTCGATCAGTACACCCTGAATTTAAGATGCTTTACTTTTCTGCAATTTCACTAAAATTTTAACCTTATCACATGATTTTTCCCCCTTTAAGTGCTAGTATTCTTTCAGGTTCCCTCCTTGAGCTATAAATTCCAGTACTGTAACTATTTCTAATTCTAATAGAGAAGTGGAAATGCTGACAGTTACTGGGATGAAACATCTCTGCATGAATTTGGCAATGAGTTTGTCTTTGTCCCAATCAACCCCCATGATTACCTTCAGGTGGATCCAAACTCTTCGGCCCTAATGGCAGAAATCCGTCCAAAGCCCATTCAATCATCTGCTTGGTTTGATTTTCCACACCTTTGGCAGAGTCCTCATCATTCCCAGACTGCGCTGGAAAGAGTTTCCCTGCTCTGTTGCTTGCCACCTAGTTGAAAGTAACAAAATTTAGGATCCAAATTTTGGTAGCTGAAAAGCACAGGCAACATCCTTGTCAGTTACCAACACATATGGGGATGTAACAATAAAAGTGCAGTTATATAAAGATAGCATGAAACAACTCTTCATATGAAGTTTTCTTCATTATTCATAAAATGGCATAGAAATTATTCATACTACTCAGATTTTCATACTTGGTAAGTGATCAATGAGTGTAAATATATACAGGTAACAAAAGCTGGATTAGTCGACACGTACAAAAGCTGTATGAATTCAGCAGGTCGGGCAGCATCCGTTGAAATGAGCAGTCAACGGATACTGCCCGACCTGCTGAGTTCATCCAGCTTTTGTACGTGTTGATTTGACCACAGCATCTGCAGTGTACTTGGTGTTTAAAAGCTAGATTAGGTTTCTTATTTAGAGCTTGAGATGTACATGATAAAATTTAGGTTCAAGCACTCCCCATGATTTTCTGTAACATGAATTTTTTTTATATCATCAGGACATATCTCAGTAGAATGAAGCTTAAAAAAAAGTAATCTGAAAGCTAAATTACTATGTATTATTTGCATGTATCTCTTAGAATGGATGATTATTTTGTATTTTGAGACCAGTTTTGTTCATGAAGACAGTCTTCTATTTCCCCAGAACAACACACTTTAGGTAACTTTCAATGAAAAAACATCTTTGTTAATATTAAAAAGAAATTTAAGTTGAAGCTGAGAGTTTACTATATGAAAGAAAAACATCACTAAACAATTTGGTAAGTGAGTAATTGAGCAGAGATAAGAATTTTTATTGCAGTCAGCATGCTGTCCTTTTTAACTTCTTAAGGAGATCGCTTTCTTTCATGTTCCGTACAGGAAAATATCGAATGAGTCTCCTAGATTTGTTCTTGAGTGGAGGCATTTATCTGAAAGTATAGTGGTTTCCACAAATTCTCATCCACTCAATGAAGTTATTGATGCCATTGGGTCAGAGGGCATGGAAACAGATCCCTTGGCTCACAGAGTTAATGGTAACTATTGAGCTCCCTGTTACATTTTCCCACCAGCTCACCACAGATTCTACCATTCACCTACACTTGCGCAATTTACAATGTTCAATTAATCCACCAGTCCACAATTTACATAGGACATACAAACTCTCCAGTGACAACACCAGAAGTCAGGATTGAACCTGGGTCACTGGAATTGCAGGGCAGCAGCCCTACTAGTTGTACCTCTATGTGAAGTCCCTCTCATATCTGTACTTTGTAACGATCTAAGCCATTTTAACTAAAATATTTGCTGTTTTAATCTAGCCTATCCTTGGATTGCCAGGGTATTACCCTTTAGTTAGTTAAAGTTAAAGTCTGTCCCCAGCCTCATAGGCTCATCAAGCTGGTGCTTTTGCTGGTTTCCGTGGCGAGAAGTGACTGAGAGTATGAGACTTCCCCCTCCCCACCCCCCGCCACCTGGATAGGACGCCAGTCTATCGTGAGGTTAACCCCTGACTGGGTGGACTGGAGCAGTGTGTGGTTAGATGCCTCGCTCAGGGATACAACACACTGCCTCAACTGGGTCTTGAACTCATGATCTTCAGATCGCTAGTCCAACACCTTAACCACTTAGCTACGTGCCGCATTGCCCTTTGGCTGAAATAAATTAAAACCATATGCTACCGAAGAAATGTAATGAGTCAATTGACTCATATATTTCACATCAGTGCTTCCAGTCAGCAATAAAGCACAATATTTATTTCCTGAAGTCTGGTTCACCGAAGCAGAGCAAATACTGGAAAATGAGAAGTACCTGTGATAGTCTTTTTGAGAGAGCTCTATTTAACAATGAGGGAAACCTAGGCACAGTCTTTCAATGATTTGTACCATTACTGATATTTGCTATGCTCAGACAGAAAATGTGACCAATCAACCCATTGAATCTATGCCAGCTCCCTGTAACTCTTAAATGCGTCTAGATAAAGATTCAGGAAATATGCCCTAATGAAAAACATATTCCAGAACAATCTATTTGGAATTGGAATTGATAGTCATTTGTACTAAGGCACAGTGAAAGACTTCTGTTTGCATGCCATCCAGACAGATCATTTTATACATGAGTACATTGATGTTGTGGAAGTATATCCATAACCCTGAATTTGTAACTTTTGTAAAATGTAATGTGACAAAATGGAGTCTATGAAATCCCAAGGTACTTTGCTGGTCTGCATAGGAAAATTTAACAGAAGTCAATGTGTTCTATGGGAGGAAGTTGTTTTTTTATATAGACAATTTGTTTTATGGCCGGGGGGATGTTTTGACAACAGAGGTAAACAGGATAGACTTTCTAAAAGAACAAATGTCAGAACAAGATAAGATAAAGATAATGGAGGACTATAATGGAACATCCTAATTACTGTTCCTGTAAAAAAAATATAAAAGTGCTTTGGTTGAAACATATGATTGGAGCTATATTTCCAGATGAAACTTGGCTGGAAGGATAGCTCTCCTTGCAAGTAAAATACTGAATGTGATGCACTCGGAATCTGTTTCTGTGTATTGGAAGATCTAATTGAATGGTACATAACAAAGTAGCTAGAAACAAAACCGAATGTAGAGTTCTTCTTCTGAGTGTCCTTGATTAATTAGTCATTATGGTAGCTGCCACATTGTTCTGTATTTGAGTATTTTGGATTTAAGTTGCACTGTGCCTCACAGTGTTGGTGGTTGAACAAGGCAAGGACTTGCTCTGGTAGCTCTGCTGCTGGTGAGTGAGGGTGATCCAGTCTAATTTGCAGAGCAGTCATTGTCATATGTTAACAGGAAACAGCACTGTCTTCATTCTGGTCCATGCCAAGTTGAGCTTTATATTTGTCACTAGGCATAGCCACAACATCTAAGAATACATCAGCATGTTGAATCAGAGTGAGAAGAAGCCATGAGGTCCTTCAGACCTGCTCTGCTTTTTATCAAACGTTGCCAATTTTCTGTCTCAGTGCCATGTTCTCACATGAACCACATATTCGACTGCCTTCATGCCCAATAATATATTCAAATTGACTCAGTGAGTGAGCTTACACAACCCACTGGAGAGGATAATTCCTACATTAGTTAACAATTCCTAGATTACTTAAACACGTTCCTCACTTTATTAGTCCATATCCGTTCCTTTGCAAAGATGCTTTATTTTTACAACTTCCATTAAACTTCACCGTTCTTTCACTGAAGAAATTTCTCTTCAATACACATCTAAGTGACCTACCTCTCATTCTGAAAGTGTGCTTCCAGGTCTTAGATACACTCCTCTGTCAGCAGAAACATACTCCATGCACCTTAGGTGAGAACTTTTATCCAAAACCCTGAAGTCCCAAGCACTCCTCCCTCCTAAGGCAAACCCACTACTCCTGGAAACAGTCTTGTTTGCTGAACTCTCTCTATGGCAAATACAGCAAGCAAATCAAACTCTATGCAACATTCCAGTTACAGTATCCCCAAGGTCTAATATAACAGGTCTCTCTTCCTTCTTCCTGCAATCAAACCTTCTTCAAATTAAGGCTAACATCGTATTTGCCCTTTAAATCATTTGTATATTGGTCTTCAATGGCTTACATAGAAGTACAATAGGTTCCTTTAAATATCAAAACTACCCATTTTCTTACCATTTTACAAGTTCTCTGCTTTTCTATGATATGCACCTAAGCGGATGATTTCCCATTTTTCCACATTATATTCCATCTATTATAATCTTCTCATCCATTTGCTCAACTTGTTCATATCCCCTCAAAGCCTCTTTACACCCTCCTCTGTACTTGTAGATCCACTTGATTTAAAATATATTTTATCGTTCAACCAATTGCAAATGTAGATCCTAAGCAGACAAGCATCTATCCCTGCCAACTATTTACTCCCCAGTGTTCATAGATTCTCAACCTAAGAACTGTCTATTCATCCCCACTCTTTGCTCTCTGTCTAATATTCCATATTCAATCCATGTCAGTATATTACTTCCAGTTGAACATCTTGTTCACCAACTTCCTTTGCCTACTGAAAACCTTCTGGAGTACACCACGTTCACAAGCTCTCTTGATATATTCCATTTTTCACATCCTCAAAGTCCTCTGACTAATTAGTTAATTTCCTTCATGTCCTTATTGTCACTATTACAAAGATGTGTTGTTGTTACACCCTTTACTGAAGATTCCAATATTGTTCTTATTACTAATGTGAAGGCAACATGCGATATGACATTAACACGTCCTCTATTCCAAGCCAGAGGAGTATTCTAGAACCTACAGAATATCAGAACATGATAAGCAGAACATTCATTATTTCCAAAGCCACCTCTTTCAGTGCTCTTCGACATCAATCACGGAGTCTTGTGTATAATAGTAAAACCTTTCATTATCAAACTCTCGGCAACGTGTCTCTCCTCCAAAATGTTGGAAGCTTGAGAAAAGCAAAATGTTTGTTAAATGAGATCAAAGCCTCATTCTAACAGTCTGAGTTGGCTACTTTGCTGTAGAGAGGAGCTCTCATTATCACAATCTCGATTTCAGCAGGTT
Organism: Hypanus sabinus; assembly: GCF_030144855.1. Classification (NCBI taxonomy): domain Eukaryota; kingdom Metazoa; phylum Chordata; class Chondrichthyes; order Myliobatiformes; family Dasyatidae; genus Hypanus; species Hypanus sabinus. The sequence continues at coordinate 40,861,022 of NC_082715.1, read as the reverse complement.
TAAGAGCTCCCCTGTGTTTTGTGCTAGATTCATTTCGATGAAGCATCCATGTATATTTTCATGTTTCTCTCAGTGCAAAATAAGAGCAAGGGTTGGTCATACAACTCTCCAAGACTCTGCTTTCAATAAGAAAACTGTTGACCTGACCTTGGCCATAGCTTCATTTTCCTGGTTGTCCCCCATAACCTTAGAGTTCTCTCTCGACCAAAATCAATCTGTTCCGTAGCTTGGGTTCATGGATCCATTACTTCGTGGTCATGGTCCATGACATACAAAAGCTTGGGAACCTCTGGTGTAGGGGATGTTCACTGACTTAAGCATTCACAACCCTTCAGGGTAGAGATTCCCAGGATTTCACAACTCTTCCTCATGTCCACCTTTAATGTTTTGGGCATTTTCTCTCATTTGCTATTGAATTGTATAGTGTATTTAGCACATCTTTAAATTCTATGCAAATGTTGCAGATAGATCTCTTAAACTAAGAATTTGTATTGCTCAAATCACAGCTGCAGAGCTCAGGAAAGATAGGAGCTAGTTTCTAACCACCCATAGCTGTTAAATGATTCTGCTCATTCGCCTATGGTGATTTGCGCAGTGTGCCTTTACTTTCCCCATTGCTGAAAGGCATTTCCATTTACAAAATATTACAGTGCAACGTCTTCCATTTCCTGCATTCAGTTAGCTTCATGTTGCAGAACAGATCTACTTAGCTGTGATTAAGTAGGACGGGTTGTTCTAAAAAAACTTGGGCTTTATGTTTAAACACTGGAACAGATGTATATTTTCTGATGCACAAATGTATCATTGCAGTGGATATTTATAGGTAATTGAACACTAGCAATAAAACACATTTAGTCCTGAAAAAGGACAGGTGTATATAAAGATTAAAGAGGAATCTCATACCTGTAGGACTTCAAAAATTGCTTTCCTATACATAGGCTGTTTGCTATAGGTTGGCTGGTGAAAGGCAGTAGAAAAAGTATTCAAAGGCATCAGCTTTTCCACACAGACCTGTCAACCAGAGAAGGATGAATTCAGTGGTGGTTACAATCATTGACAAAAGAGCTCAAGTCTTTTCATTCACACACTTCAAGATTGATGTCCTTGCAAAGGTGGGAAGAATGGAGATAGATTTATGAAGCACTTTATTATTCCTCTCCAAAATACCCGAGTGGGTCATAAACAGTGAATTTTCTGTAAGTCAGAGTGTTGTTATTTCAACAAATGCAGCTCCAATTTTACCCATAGCTAAAACTAACAAAAAAAAGAATGAGATTAAGGGCCAGTTAATCAATTTTAGTGCTGTTAAGTGACAGAGGAATGTTACCTGAAGGAAAGGAAGAACCATTCACATGCCTCAGAACAAATTACAAAATGTTTGTTCACAGCCCTCAGAAAAAGAAACATTTGAAACATTGCTGTTTAGAAATTCAATTGTATGACGCTGTTTTATCCATTTAGTTAATAGAATTGAAAAGTGACTTTAGCAGACTGCAAAATGATAATGATAATTTCTGGGTTGCTCTGCACAATCCAATAGTTCAGTCAGAAATTTCACAGTGTTGTTTGCCCTTGCATGCCTGACAGTTCTAATTCAGTCTTTTGCAAAACATCACATCCCATGCAAAACTCTTTAAAAACATCCTGGAAGAACCTAGACCAAGTTGCTGCAGGAGTGATCATCACAAGGGCTCTCTTGGGATAACTTGGCTTTATTAACGTAGCACTGGAGTGGGACCATTATCAGCAGAGTTTCATACTCTACAACCAATCCCTTGCCCCTCCTCTGATTTTGCTCAACCCACCCCACCCCACCTGACCCGATCTCTTCCTGAGAGTCCTAGACCCATAATATAGCCACCTAAACCTGAATACTTCCCACACCTAATATCTTGATGGCCATTCCCACCCTAGTCACCTGCCGGTATCTTCTCCTCTAAAGTCTCTCCAAGATCTAATCTTTCTTGCTAACTCCCCTTTCCTTTCTAGTCACTTATCTTGCTTGCCTGGTCAATCCTAGACCCTGATCTCAGGTCAGCGTTGCTGCCCAGCACTCCCCATGAACACGCCAGATCTAACAAGCACATTTTGGACTTCAAACATGTGCAATGCCCACTCATTAGGGTTGAATCAACATTTAGAATGGTCTGTAGTGTGTTGCTGGTATAATCATTTATATAACATTTAGAGTGCACTAGAATTTCTAAGCCTTCATTCCTATAGCTAAGCATTGATGTACCTGCTTAAGTTTTTTTTACATATTTCCAAGTAATGAAGATTTGATTTATTTGGTTCATAGGTAAAGAACAGGATTTTTCACCATCAAATATTCTGCATGTTTTCCCTTTATAAATGCTGTATATTTTGGGTATTTTTAGTTTGTGCAAGTTTGAGCTCAACTAGAGAAGTGTGAAAGGTCTTTGCTGGGTTACTTCTTGTGCATGCACTCCATAAAATAATCAATAAGAATGTTACATCGCACATTTCCTTTCCTTTAACACCTTTTCTTTATTCCCACCTGATGTTTTTCCCTGATTTTAATCTGCTTTTTCTTAAAAAATGTGTCTCTCTTTGCTGAACAATTCTTCCTTCCTCTATTTTCATTGACCCTTTCTATTCTTCCTCACATCCCTTTGAATGGGAGAAATACTTATTCCTCTCATTCATTATTTATCCCCTGCTTATTGGACTCTCTGTTTATTACTCCAACTTCACCAAAACATAGCAATTATACTTCATACATCCTTTCCTTTCCTGCAGCAGACTGAGAACCTACTGGTACTGTGACTAGAATTACATATTTGAAGCTGTAACTTCCAAAATGCTTCCTATGCATTTTCTTTCAAAACTGAAATTCCATGACTTTCTCAATTATTTCTGTCTCAGATTGGACTGCAGTGAACGTGCTGGACTGTGGCAAATGTGTTATTGAGAGCTTCCATTACTCAGAGATGGTTACCAAGTAGAACTAATGTCTCAGATTCTCACTGCTCAGTCAGACTATTGGCTTCAGTCCAGTTCTCCACACTGAAATTGAGAACACAGTATGGCTGAGGAGTGGGATGCATTTCTATTATTATTCTGTGGAATTAGAATTGAATATTTTTATTCTTTCACTGACAGAGTCCACCTCCAATTGTGCCTGTCATAAATGACCTGCAAGGCTAGTTTAGAGATCATTTTTCAAAGTCAGTTGGGAGAGATGTGTGGGGTATGGAGACTGGGAAGTGGCTGAGGGAAAATGGGAGAGAGGAGCTTCTGTGAACATGGTAGATTGAATAGTTTCCTCTCTAACAGTGCCCAAGTGAGTAGGGATGAAGTTTTTTCTTCTTCAAAGGGTAGTAAACCAGATGGGCTTTCATGGTCACCACTTTGAAACCAGTTTCTTAATTTTCAGTTGATTTAATTGAACAAATTCTGTAACTGCTATGGTGAAATCTGAAAGTTAACTGATTAGTTCAATCTATAGGACAACCAGATTAGTACCTTACATCTACCTTATTTTACTCCCAGCTGTATTGCTGCACTTCACTTCTTGACTGTATTTTTTGCTGACATTTTAATAATCTTCACCACAGAGGGATGCAATGCATGGTATTTGCAAAGTTTTGTCAAATTAACAGAAAATCAATAGTGATATTTCATGATGGCTTAATCATAGCATTGAAATAAAAGATGATATTGAGGGGAAACGGGTCTGTTCTGGGTAACAAGTAATCTTCAAAATATTTCTATTTGCATTGCCACTGTCCGGTAGTGTATGCAAGTTTTTGTTTGAAAACCAAAGTATTAAAACTTACAACAGAGAATTTGCCATCTCCAAACCACATCACCCATCGTGTTCCTTCAGCTGCCCGACTTCGGCCAGTCATCCACCAGGACACAATACGACCTGGCCACCACGAGAATCCTCTGAGCTTTCCCCAGACCAGCTCTCCAATGCCAAATCCTCGCCCATCCTGGGAAATTCAGAGGCAAACGCTAATGAAGGAATTGGTCATTTTTGCAAAATATTTGTGATGTGTGGACTGAGTTCTTAATTTAAAATGTGTTGCAAATCTGTCACCATTCATTAGTTTGGAAATTTTATATTCATACACTGGCTTTAATAGAAAAAAAATATGGGGTTGTCTGATGTTTGTGTCTGAATTCTTCAAAGGCTCCCCTGCCAGATAAAAAGCCCTGCTTCAGGAACATAAATAGTTGGATTAAATCTTCATTTCTTGCTCTACCCAGTTATTATATCTAAATAACTTGTTTTTAAATAAGTACAACCAATACCTCAAAGGGTACATATTAAATGAAGATAATCTGCTAGGGTTTGCTTGTGAAGATATGCTTGATTAAAAGCAAAATAATGTAAATGTGGAAGATCTGAAATAGAAAAAGAAAATGCTGAAAATACTTGGCAAATCAAGCACCATTGGAGCAGAGGGTATCAATTAACATTTCAGGTTGTGCACTACCCTAATTTTGTTACCTCTTCCAAAAATTAAGTACTAAAAGTACAAGAAATGCTCAGTGAATCAAACGACAATCATTATGAGAGAAGCAGAATACATATTGCTACAAAGTTTGTGAGCCCTGTAGAATTTTCTCTATTTCTGCATAAATATGATCTAAAATGTGATCAGATCTTCACACGTTGTAAAACTAGATAAAGAAAACTCAATTAAATAAATAACACAACATTAATCTTGTTGATTTATTTGTTGAGAAAAATTATCCAATAGTACACGTATTTGTTGGAAAAAGTATGTGAACCTTTGCTTTCAGTAACTGATGCGACCCCCTTGTACAGCAATAGCTTCAACCAAACGTTTCCAATAACTGTTGATCAGCACTCCACATCGGCTTGGAGGAATTTTAGGCCTTTCCTCCTTACAAAACTCTTTCAATTCTGGGATATTGGCTGTCTGCCTTACATGAATTGCTTGCTTCACAACATTCCTATAAGATTAAAGTCAGGATTCCAAAACAAAAATTTTCTTCTTCTTTCACCATTCTGTTGTTGATTACTCTTGTCTTTCGGATCATTGTCTTGTTGCATTATCCAACTTCTATTAAGCTTCAGGTGACAGAGTGCTACCCTGACAGTCTCCTATAATATGTCTCGATATAATTTTGAATTAATTGTTCCCTCAACGATTGTAAGCTGTCCAGGCCATGAGGCAGCAAAGCAACTCCAACATGATCCTCCTTCCACCGTGCTTCCCAATTGGGATGAGGTTTTGGTGTTGGTGAGCAGTGCCCTTTTCCCTTCAAACATACTGCTGTGCATTTCTGTTCAACTTTTGTCTCATCTGTCCACAGAACATTGTCCCAGAAGCATTGTAGAACGTCCAGTTTTTCTTTCACAAACTTGAGATGTGCAACAATGTTTCCTTTTTTGGAGAGCTGTGGTTTCCTCCTTCAATGAGTACTATTCTTGTTCAGTGTTTTTCTTACAAAGGACACGTGAACAGATACTTTAGCAAGTTCTAGAGATTTCTGCAGGTCTTTTGCTGTTACCATTGTGTTATTTTTCATTCCTTCAGCCAATGCATGTTGTGCTGTTGGTGTGATCTTTGCAGCATGCCCAGTCCCAGGGAGAGTAGCAACAGTACTGATTTTCTTCCATTTGTAGACAATTCCTCTTACTGTGCACCGATGAATACTCAGGTCTTTAGAAAAGCTTTTGTAACCTTTTCCAGCTTCATGCATCTCCATAAATTTCTGGAAGTTGCTTTGCTCAAGGCATTGTGCACATAAACATACCTTTCTTGAGAAAGAGCAGGCACAGTAACGTGACTCTGTCTGTGTGTGTGTGTGTGTGTGTGTGTGTGTGTGTGTGTGTGTGTGTGTGTGTGTGTGTGTGTGTGTGTGTGTGTGTGTGTGTGCGTGCTTGTGTGTGTGTTTTGTGTGTTTTTTTTAAGAGCGAAGGGCATCTCTATAACCCACACCTCCAATCTCATCTCATTGACTGGAACACCTGGTTCCAAATAGCTTTTGTAGAAGGCATTGCTCAGATACTCTCATACTTTTTCCAACAAATACATGTAATATTGGATCAGTTCTCTCCATAAATAAATGAACAAGTATAAGGATTTTTGTGTTATTTATTTAATTGGGTTCTCTTTATCTAATTTTGCGTGAAGATTTGACCACATTTTAGTCATATTTATGCAGAAATATAGAAAATTCTGTGGGATTCATGAATTATATAGCACAACTGTAGGTTAATATTTAGTATTATTTGCTTCTGTATGAAATGTCTGACAACTGTGATTGTTTTTAGAATTGATATAACTTTTACGGATTTTAGCAAAGCAGTTGGCAAAATCTCTCATAGCAGACTGAGTAGAAATGTGAAAATCATTGAGGTCCAATGAAAAGTGACACATTGGACTGGACATTGGCAGAGTGTCAGAAAACAAAGCACATTAGTTGTTGATCCATGTTTTGGCGAATGGAAACTTGGTTGAACTGCAGCTCTGCAGGGCTCAATGCTCACTATTTGGCTATGATTCAGGTTGTATTGCTTTGTTTAGTGCAGAGGAAAAAGGGATCAATCTCACTGAACTATGTAAAATTATGAAAAGTCATTTACTCAGTGTGATACAGTGTGGAATAGGCCCTTTGGCCCTTCTGGCTATGCTGCCCAGCAACCCCCCGATTTAATCCTAGCCTAATTACGGGACAATTTACAATCACCAACTAACTGACTGACTGGTACTTCTTTGGACTATGGGAGGAAACCACAGCACCCAGAGAAAACCCCCACGGTCACAGGGAGAATGCACAGACTCCTTCCAGGCAGTGGCAGGAATTGAACCAGGGTTGCTGGTACCGTAAAGCATTGTGCTACTGTGCCATCATGAACATGTAAAATTATGAGTACAGTAGTTACAAAGGATCGACATACTAGATTTTTAAGAAATACTGTTGGGAATGTTTTGCATTGTAAAGCAGATGGAGATTTAAATAGCAACCTTCAGTAGATTTAAAGTCTACGCAGAGAAGCACTTGAGTTAGCATTACCTACAAGGTCTCTAAGTAATTTCTTTGGCTTAATGACGTCTCTTTGATTTTCTATAGTGCTGCAGTTTACAGAAACTATAGCACTGATACAGAGATCAATCAGTTTATTACATATTTGTGATTGATAGACTCTCAATTAGCATTACCCACACTGATTTAAATCTCTGCTCCATATTTGTAAAAGGCAAGTTTTTGGAAACAATAATGAGCTGATCTTCTTTAGTTAGCTCATGGATGTCATTGAGGCGCGAGAGCAATAGGGTCGAATGTGAAGTTCTCTGGGCCTCTCAGCTCAGTCAGTTGTACAGCTGCTGCTGGTCAATGCAGTGAGAGGGCAGATATTTACGTGCTTCAGCACCAAGTGTAACCTGTTGACACACTAAACATGGGCAGTGGTCGCGCCTGCCACTGCTGCCTCTTTCACCTCCTCACCCTGGCGCTGCATAGAGCTCCTGTCTCAGAATCCAGGTGAAAAAACATCCTGACTCTATTGAATCTCTCGTACAACACGTGCTCTTGCAACCACACCACTTAAATGTCAAGAGCTGGCAACCTTCCGATTAATAATGACCAACAGGATAGGGAGAATTGTCCAATGTCCTAGTTAAGATTTTCATTTAATACGGGTGGCCACTTCCAGAAAACGCTGCGGCAACTATAACACACTCTAAATTGCAGGGAGGACTATTTAGGGCAACACACACTCAGTAGCCACTTTATTAGATATACTAGCTCATTAATGCAATTACCTAATCAGCCAATCATGTGGCAGCAACTCAATGCATAAAAGCATGTAGACATGGTCAAGAGGTTCAGCTGTTGTTCAGACCAAACATCAGAATGGAGAAGAAATGTGACTTCGACCAGGGAATGATTGTTGGTGTCACACAAGCTGTTTTGAGTATCACAAAAGCTGCTGAACCTCTTGGGATTGCACACGTAACAGTCTCCAGAGTTTATACAGAATGTGTGAAAAACAGAGAAAAAATATCCAGCAACTGTGGCAGTTCTGTGGATGAAAACACCTTGTTAAAAAGACAGAACAGTATAAAATGGCCAGACTGGTTCAAGGTGACAGTAACTCAGATGTTACAACTGTGGCATGCAGAAGAGTATCTCTGAATGCACAACACATCGAACCTTGAAATGGGTGGGCTACAGCAGCAGAGGACCATGAACACACACAATGGCCACTTTATTAGGTACAGGAGCTACCTAATAAAGTGACCACTGAATGTACGTGTATGCACATGTTATTTGCATGCATGGGCAATTAAGACCTGTACCTATTATGCCCCATCTATGAGAGGAATATACTGGAAAGTCAGTCAAAATTGTTTTATGATTGTGGTTTCAAAAAGATGAGGGTATCAGTTTAAGGTGATAGGAAGGAGTTTTATAATGAATATGAGGGGCAAGTTATTATTTTTAGATTGGTTGATGTCAGGAATGTGCTGCTACTGGATATGATGAAGTCACTTGCAATTACCATCTTTAAGAAGTATCCAGACACAAACTTAAATAGACAAGATATAAAAGGATACAGTGCTGAAGTGAGACTTGTGCAGATAGGCTAAAAAGATTGGCATTGATACGGTGGGTCAAAAGGCCTCTTTCTATGCTGTACAACTCTAAGACAATGACCGTGTACTTTATAGGGAATAGACAGCGTCTTGTGATCAATTTTTCAATGCAATTCAAGTCTATATTATTTACGTCAGTTGCTAACTCATTGAATTCAGTCTGATCAATGTTTAACCAATGGTTAGTCCACTGGATGAACTAATCTTGCAAATGACTCCTCTAAATTTCTGGCCATGTTACTGGAGGGGACGGAATAAACATTGCCAAGAAGTGATCTTACTTATAAGTTTAGAATACTGTTGGCCCCTTTAACATTCTCCTTTGGGACTGCCACGTTCAATGAATATATATTGTAATCCAAAGGACTCAGTTCACCGCAGCCTTTTAAAAAATCTTTTCATTAATTGTGCTTTCCCACTCCTACCTAAGTATAGATAGACCTTAAAATTCCCTTCTCAGGATGAAATGCTTAACCCCCAGTCAATACCTTCAACCATGGCACTGTTACATTAGGCTAATTAACCCTAATTAACTCCAATTCTTACAAAGGAGTCCACACTACACTGAAGTCCATGAACCAATCAGTGCAGTGGTCATTTCAGAATTGTATTAGTTCTCTTTTTCTGAGTTCTGAAGAACTGAGTATGTTACCTTTAATAACTCTCAAGTTATCTGTCCAAGTTCAGCAAGGAATAGGATAATGAACTTACTTCATATTCTGCTTCATCATCCACCACTTTGGAAGTGTCCTTCTCGACTGTCTCATTGGAAATGATTGGAAGTTCTGGAGTTCTAGCAGCTCTGGGAGGTGCTGGATCAGCGGGCTGCTGGGTCGTGGTTGTGCTTGTTTCTTTCTCTTTCTGAACTGAGGCATCTTCCTGAGCGTTCATCACTGCTACAAGCTTTGCCCTCTTCTCAGCCTGCAGGGAGTAGGTGATTGATAATATGGGGAAGGAATGTAGTGAATTTGAGTAAATAAAAATGTGGTGGCATTGACAATATCCACAAAGTGAATGAAAAATAAATAGATTTTTCACTTCAAATCACACATTACTCAAATACATCTTTTTAATTAAAATTGATAATGAGAATAGTAATTAAATCCGTTATGCTAAACCCATGCCTCGGCACTACTAAATTTGTATATTGCTCGATATTTTGAGATACTTTCTTCTGAAAATAATAAATTGTTACAAGAGGCTTTTTGTATCTTACACATAAATTAGATTTGAATGGAGCAATGCAGCATCAAGCAACAGGACCAGAGAGACTGAACTGCTCAGTTTCAAGTTTAGCCTAGTCCAACTGAATTCTTTAAACTATGCTGGGTAATATCAGCTCTTTTCCTGGGGAAGAAAAATTATTCAGACTTAGATGACAACTAGCATCAGATTATTGGCTTCATTTGGAGACAGCTCAGTAGCTTCGGTGGCTACAAATGTCATGTGATACAATACAGTTCAAGATGGCACTGGTGAAGCAGAGTGACGACTTACTGGCAGAAAACAAAACTACTTTATTAAACACACTTTTTTCTCAAAAATGATCACTACAATCAATAGCCTGTAACTTCCCTTTTGGAGTTGAGCTTTTGTACACCCTGGCTGAATCAAGGGGGCAGGTCCTGGGCTCGAGGGTTCGTCTTAGCAGCAGGGCCCAGGTCTGAGAACGAGGGACAAGTGCTGGGCCAGATTGAAAAGGTCAGGCTGTCAGGGCCGCAGAAGAGGGACGTACTGGCGTTCAGCATGCTGTTCACAAGGTTTACTTGTCTCTGCCATGAACTGAGGCTGTGGCCTGCAATTAATGGGCTCCTGGATTAGCTGTGAGTGGCTTCATGCTGTAGATTCACTTTTGGGAGCGCGAGTCCTGAATACTATTTGCTTACTTTTATTGTTTACAAGTTTTTTTTTCCACAATGGGTGTCTGATGGTCTTTTTTTAATGGGTTCTTTTGGGTGTCTTTGTATTATGGCTGCCTGTAAGGAGATGAATCTCAAGGTTTTATATAGTAGACATACTTTGATAATATACTTTAAAATTGAACTTTAAAGGGCATTCATGGGAGTTTGGATGAAAAAGGCCTGAGAAGACAAATAATTTTAAATCAAATGGTGGAGATTCACAACCAACAGATCAGATCAAATCTCTGCATTCAGTCATATTGGTGATAGAAAATGCAAAGCAATAGCAGGGTAGCAACATTTTAGAGATTATTAGCCTGGTAATCCAGAGACCGAAAAAAATTATCAACAGACAAACTCAATCCTCACGATGGCAAACAGGGAACTTGACAGCAGGCATTTTAATTATTTTTTTACTTGACTAATCATTTATGTGAATAGAAACATAGAAACATAGAAAATAGGTGCAGGAGTAGGCCATTTGGCCCTTCGAGCCTGCACTGCCATACAATATGATCATGGCTGATCATCCAACTCAGAACCCTGTACCTGCTTTCTCTCCATACCACCGATCCCTTTAGCCACAAGGGCCATATCTAACTTCCTCTTAAATATAGCCAATGAACCGACCTCAACTGTTTCCTGCGGCAGAGAATTCCACAGATTCACCACTCTCTGTGTGAAGAAGTTTTTCCTCATATGAAAAACTAGTATAGGCAATAGTGTTCATGAAGCTTGATATCACATCAAACCCTGATTCAAGTGTTCCTCAAACTGCATGACATCTGCCACCATTGATCTGTCCAGCGATTAAGGAAATTTAAACCCAAGCAATGTAATTAGCTCTTAAACCCTCCTACTTCCTCACCAGTCCAGATCTCCCATCACCCCACCTGCACCCACTCCCTCAAGTACTTGTGAAATAGTCTGGTAAGTCACTCAGTTGTACTACATGATTATGGAAAACTGAACACCAGCAACCTTGTAGGAACCTAGGTAGAGATTCTGACCAAAAAACATACAGCAGCTCCATCATCCAAGCAAGGTCTTCTTCGTGATGAAGAACTATATCAAGCAACAGCTTGACAGAATAATCATGCATTTCTATGTGTCTCCATCACTCTATTCCACTAGCAAAACAGATTAGGTAGTAGGTAGTTAGAGGCAAGTAATCCTAAGAGTCTTCAACATTATGACTGGATCCAGGGGACTGGAAAACAGAAAAATTTGGAAAACCAATCTTGTCCCATTACTGCCTACCTTCCCCTCTCCACTGATGACTTATTGTACCTCCATGTTAAATGACACTTGACAGAAGCACTGGAGATGCAAAGGCACTGGTATGTACCCCAGTGCCCATCACAAAGGGCAGCTCACCAGTACCACCACAAGCAGTGTTGGTCAGGGTCTGAAGGTCAGATTCGCTGGACTGTCCTCTCAAACCCATGCCAGAAATTCAATCACAGCAGAAATGTAATCTTGACCTTGTCTTCATCAGTTCATTTGTTTCAGATGTATTGGAGTGAGCACTGCACAGTTCTTATCAAACCAAGTCCCATCTTCATACTGAGGGCACTCCCACTGCAACGCATAACACTGCCACTGTGCAGAGCAAGGTATTCGTCAGACAATGTATATTCAGCAGCACCATTCCCTGGCAATCAGTAATTGCACAGTGTGACATACCTTTCAATCTACCATCAAGGCTGAGGAACAGCAGTGATCCAAGGAGAAGTTTAGATAAGCAAACGAGGCAAATATAACATCTGTCCTAATGATGCTATAATACAGGACCTAGAGCTCGGTAATCAAAAAAGGCCAGCTACATTATTGAATAAAATATCAATTAATAAGTTATTGAATAATTATTGAATCACATCAGAACTTGGCCTCTTGCCCAATCTAGTGACGTTTGTAGTGCACAGTTAAGCAACTAACAAAAAGAGGAATCCAAATGAACAAGCAACCCTATTATCGACAATAATGAAATATGAGGAATCCAGAAATCAAAGAAGCAACATTTAGAATCACTTTGAGAGAAAAATACTGATTACATTAGCTTGTCCATCCACCATCATAGAAATCAAATATCAGCCCACAGAGCTCACTTCACATAACTTCCAGCTGAATGCAACAGATACTGCAAAGCCTTGTTCCCACAATGATCCACCTGATGACTTGTATTCAACTTATCGCTTTACTTCTTTTCAATGTGCTCCTGCATCATTGCAGCACTGCCACCTTCTCAACAAAATTGGAAAAACTGCTCAGGCACATCTTGTTCACAAGCACTGGGAGAAATTAGATCTGGCACAAAATCATTCTGTTTTCAATCATCAGCAAACCCCGACTGACTACTAACCAGCCTTGTTTGGGATTTGAGAGACCACATAGTTCTACTGCTCACAAAGCCAGAGTCCAAAAATGGGAAAAAAGCAGAATTCCAGAGTTAGATGAAAATGATTGTCTTTATAATAAAACATCATTCAATCAAGTTTACTATCAGAACTGGTAGAGTTAATGACAGGAATCAGGGATGTTGCTTGTGGTTGTTCGGAAGCAACTATCTTTACTCTGGAGTGTATGGAGTGTCAAGAGAGGGGTTGTACCTATGCTTCAAGATTCAGGTGAGGGTAGCTGGTGGGTCTCATATCCCGATGTGGTAAGGACGTGACTGTCCTAGTATGTGAAGTCAGCTCTGGCAGACTGGGCAGATGAGACCTACAGTGAGCTTTAGTGGTCAGGAAAGCGGTTCTGCAATGCACTGTAGAGAGCGAGAGGCGTAACGAGGCAGAGAGGTCACGGTCATCCAGTGCAACCAAAGAAAACCTCAGTTGTAATGTCTTCTCGTACTAGCAGGCCCAGACTTTTGAGGTCCAGAGAGTGGAGTTGTCCCAGTGCAATGGCTCTTCCACTTGAAAAGCTCTCCCGCACAGGTTTATTGTGTTCAATTCTGGTCACCTCGTTATAGGAAGGATGTGGAAGCTATGGAGAGGGTGCAGAGGAGATTTACCAGGATGTTGCCTGGTTTGGAGAACTAGTCATATGAAGCAAGGTTAGCAGTGCTGGGACTTTTCTCTTTGGAGCATAGAAGAATGAGAGGGACTTGATAGAGGTCTACAACATAATGAGAGGCATAGATAGGGTGGATAGTCAGTACCTGTTTCCCAGGACACAAACACTAGAGGGCATAGGTACAAAATTAAGGATGGGAAATTTGGGAGAGACATCAGGGATAAGTTTTTTACACAGAGGGTTGTGAGTGCCTGGAATGACTTACCAGGGATGGTGGTGGAGGCTAAAACATTAGGGGTATTTAAGAAACTCATGGACAGGCACATGGATGAAAGAAAAATAGAGGGTTATGGGGTAGTGTGGGTTTAGTACTTTTTTTAAGGATATATGGGTCAGCACAACATGGAGGGCTGAAGGGCCTGTACTGTGCTGCAGAGTTCTATGGTTCTAGGTTTCCATGTCATTGTCGGATACAACAGATAACCACTAACTTTGCATCAGGACATACTTAAAAGGACAGCGTTCCAGGCCTAACCAGCTTCAGCTTTCTTCCATTACAAGATCAGGTCACTGAGTCATCACCATGCTTGGTTCCATTCGTAGTTCCTCAGGAAATGAAGCAGCTCACATATACATGAGCAAGATCTAGATGAAATTCAGTCTTAGGGCTGATAGCTGGTAAGCAACTTTGTTGGCACATACTGCCAATGATTATCTCACTAACAAAGAATCCTGTCACTTATACTCATCAGTAAATGGCATTACGAGTTTTGAATCTATCACCATCAAAATCCTGGGAGGAGGAGTCACACCCCAACCACTCAACTGGATCAACCATACAAGTACCACGGTCACAGGTCACAGGTCAAAGGCCGAGTCTTCCTTTGCTTTAAAAGGCACAGGCTAGGAATGGATTAAACAGTCCCCTCTTGCCAAGAGGAGTACAGCCACCGTGACCTTAATGACACTGAAATAACCCGACACAGATCAGCCTGCCTACTTGATACCTTAAGCACCACTACTATCTACATAACTGGTGTACTATGAACTTTATGCAAGCTGCATTACTGTCATTTATCAAAGATTCTTCACTGCTCTAAGATCAAAACCATGGGACTGCCAACTGACAGAAGTTTAGAAGACTACCCTCACCATGCCTCATGCAACGTTTTAAAGGAAGATCATGAACAACTTCTTAGGGGCTATTACCAACAGCCACTCCAATGTATGTTCATATATGGAAAATAATTAACTTTTCAGTACAGGTGTGTTAAATCCAAAAATACAGTATAGTATAAATTGCAATTAACTATATAGAAAGTACTGATTCTCTTGTTGCATTCTTTGTAAAGGATAATGTGCTAAAATCTATCAAAATATACTTTTGGCCAATGCAAGGCAGTCTGAAAGAAATCAAATGTACTTCCATAAATAATCTATAAACCACACAGAGTTTATGAATTAATCTCTAATTGTTCTTGATTTTGCTTTTCATTTTTATATATTGTCAAAATACTCACCTGCCATACCTACCCTTTATATTAAAATTCTTAAAATTTAATTCAGTGTTTATGTCATTGCACCCATCTGAATCTGTTGGTACTGAAAAAAGAAACAGCAAACCCAGATATATTCTGTTTACCAACTGCTACATCTTGTGTAAATCTCCAGCTGTGCTTAGCTGCTTTTACACTGGATGTTGCTTTTAACTGTTTCGATAAGACGAATTATGTTTCAAAGTTTCTATTTGTTTGAGAATGTCAATGTTCACTGAAATTTTGATGAGCCGCTTGAAATTGGATGATGCTCACAAATTTTGTCTCCGGCTTTTTCCCGCTTCTCAAAGAATTGATTCAAGCTAAAAGTGGATCAGCAAGTTTTCAAATAACTGAAAGAATTTTAAACAGATGTCTACTGATGAAAGGAGCTTTAACCATAGAGTATTCCATTATTTATGGCTGGATGAAGAAATGCCATCTCTCATCAATGCAAATATTAGATACAGTCCAACTCCAAAAAGAATATGCAATATGGCAAAGTGAAAGACTTCTGTAACAACACAAGCCAGAAGGCAAGCCTGATCATTTTCTTGCAGACAGCCTATCTTGTAGGCCAGTTAATTTAACAACTGTAGTTCGGAAAGTGCTTGAAGCTATCATTAAAGAAGAAATAGCGAGGCATCTCGAAAGAAATGGATCCATCAGGCAGACACAGCATGGATTCAGCAAAGGCAGGTCCTGTTTGACAAACTTACTGGAGTTATTTGAAGATATATGAGTGCAGTTGATAGAGGGGAACAGATGGATGTTACTTGGATTTCCAGAAGGCGTTCGATAAGGTGCCACATAAAAGACTTATCCTTAAGATATGGATGCATAGAATTGGGGTAATGTATTAGCATGGATAGAGGATTGATTAACCAATAGAAAACAGAGAGTTGGGATAAATGGGTGTTTCTCTTGTTGGCAGTCAGTGGTGAGCAGAATGCCACGGGTGTTGGTGCTGGGCCCATAACTGTTCACAATATAAATTAATGATTTGGAAGAGGGGATTGAGTGTAGTGTATCTAAATTTTCTGATGACACTAAATTGAATGGAACATCAAATTGTGTAGAGGAGATGGAGAGTCTGCAGAGAGATAAAGATTGGTTAAGTGAGTGGGCAAGTGTCTGGCAGATACGAGTACAATGTTGGTAAATGTGCAGTCATCCATTTTTTGGAAGGAAAAATGGAAGATCAGATTATTGCTTGAATGGTAAAAGATTGCAGCATGCTGCTGTGCAGAAGGACTTGGGAGTGCTTGTGCATGAATTGCAAAAGGTTGGTTTGCCAGGACAGCAGGCTATCAGGAAGGCAAATGCTAGAGGGATTGAATTCAAGAGCAGGGAGGTTATGCTGCAACTGTACAGGGTACCGGTGAGACTGCATCTGGAGTACTGTGTGCGGTTCTGGTCTCCTTATTTGAGGAAGGATATACTGGCTTTGGAAGCGCTGCAGAGGAGGTTCACCAGGTTGATTCCAGAGATGAGGGGGTTAGACTATGAGGAGAGATTGAGTCACCTGGGACTGTACTCCCTTGAATTCAGAAGAATGAGAGGAGATCTTATAGAAACACATTAAATTATGAAAGAGATTGATAGATAGAGACAGGAAAGTTGTTTCCACTGGTAGGTGAGACTAGAACAAGCGGACACAGCCTCAAGATTCGGGGGAAGCAAATTTAGGACGGAGATGAAGAAGAACTGCTTTCCCAGAGAGTGGTGAATCTGTGGAATTCTCTGCCGAATGAAACAGTGAAGGCTACACCAGTAAATATATTTAAGACAGGGTTGGATAGATTTTTGCATAGTAGGGGAATTAAGCTTTATGGGGAAAAGGCAGGTAGGTGGAGATGAGTCCATTGTCAGATCAGCCATGGTGGAGCAGGTTTGATAGGCCAGATGGTCTACTCCTGTTCCTATTTCTTATGCTCAACCCTGTCTTGTGAAAACTGAATTCGGTAACTTCAACCTGCAGATACATCTCTGTTTCAAACTGACATTATGTGGTTATTTAAATTTTAATTTATTCCTTTACCAGTTCTCCATTTTTTTCTGTTGTATTCATACTGTACTTGAATGATCTACTTTTGACATTGATGTTTTGGAACAATTTTTTTTGGAAATTTGTACTATCATATTCCATTTCTGACAAAATTAACACAACTGTTGTTTATGCTCCCTCTCTGGAGAAATATTCACTACTCTTAATACTTACTTATTTATTCTTTCCTCTAATACTGATGGGCATGCTCAGGTTTTAATCAATTTTGCTTTACCTTTGAAAATAAAATTATAAGCCATGTATCAAGAATCTGTACTAAAAACCCACATACTCGTATCACTCGTTCTGCTTCCAAAATTTGGTTTATCTGGAACAGAATGTGAGAAGCGGAGATAAGTGCAGAGCTGTAATTATGTATATATGTTAGGCTAGATTATTGAAGACAAATTTTGTGGATTTAGAAAAACTTAACAGTTATTCAGATTGTGGCAAATTTGAATCATTAAACTATAAAATAGCTTAAAAAGATCAAAAAAATACTAAAAATAAATTGTGGTTACGTGGATTCAGGTTTTGAGATCTATTCATAACCCAAACTTAATTGTTTAACTTCAAAACCTGGCCTCTGTATCTCCTTCTGCAGCTGGATCCTCATCTTCCTTATCGAGAAACCAGTTAGTGCAGAACAGTAATAACTCCTCACTGACAATCAACACTGATGCACCTCATGTGTGCTTAACACTCATTTCTGTTTTCTCCATACTCATGACTGTGTGGCTAAGCACAGCTCAAACACCACCTATAAATTCACTGATGATACCACTGTTGTTAGTAGAATCTGAGATGGTGAAAAGGAGGCATACAGGGCTGAGATAGATTGGCTGGTTGAGTGGTGTTACAACAACAACATCACAGTCAACATCAGTAGGACTAGGGAATTGATTGTGGGCCAGGAAAGCATAGGGGGAAGAAAACACAGGTATCCTCATTGAGGAGTTAGCAGTGGTGAGCAGTTTCAAGTTCTTGGACATCAACATCTCAGAGGATCTATCCTGGGTCCAACAGACTGATGCAATTATGAAGAAGGCATGCCACTGGCTCTACTTCATTCAGAGTTTGGGGAGGTGTAGACCGGGACATAAGACTCTTCCAAATTTCTATAGATGCATGGTGAAGAACATTCTGGCTAGTTCCATAGTATGAAGCCTCCAATGTGCAGGATTGTAAGAGATACTGGAAAATGGTCGACTCAGGCAGATCCATTACGAGCAAAACTATCCCTACCATCAAGGATATCTTCAAGAGACAGTGTCTCAACAAGGTAGCATCCTAAGGAACCACACCAGCTTGCACATGTCCTCTTCTTATTATTACCATCAAAGAGGAGATTCAAGAGCCGGAAAGACCACGCTCAATGTTTCAGAAACAGCTTCTTCCCCTTTGTCATCAGATTTATGGATAGTCAATGAACCCATGGACAGTACCTTGTTATTCCTGTTATTCAAGTTCAAGTTCAAGTTGCTTTTATTGTCATTTCGACTATAAACTGCTGGTACAGTACACAGTAAAAACGAAACAATGTTCCTCCAGGACCCAGGTGCTATATGAAACTACACAAAACTACACTAGACTATGTGAGACAGCACAAGGCTACACTGAACTATGTAAAACAACATAAAAACTGCACTAGACTACAGACCTGCACCAGACTACATAAAGTGCACAAAACATTGCAGGACAGTACAATAATTAATAAACAAGACAGTAAGCACAGTAGAGGATACATTACAATGTCAGTCTAGACTCTGAGTATTGAGGGGTCTGATGGCTTGGGGAAAGAAACTGTTGCACAGTCTGATCGTGACAGCCTGAATGCTTTGGTGTCTTTTCCCAGATGGCAGGAGGGAGAAGAGTTTGTGTGATGGGTGTGTGGGGTCCTTCATAATGCTGTTTGCTTTGTGGATGCAGCGTGTAGTGTAAATGTCTATAATAGTGGTAAGAGATGATCTTCTCAGCTGACCTCACTATCTGCTGCAGGGTCTTGCGATCCAAGATGGTGCAATTCCCGAACCAGGCAGTGACGCAGCTGCTCAGGATGCTCTCGATACATCCTCTGTAGAATGTGGTGAGGATGGGGTGGGAGATGGACTTTTCTCAGCCTTCGCAAAAAGTAGAGACGCTGCTGGACTTTCTTGGCTATGGAGCTGGTGTTGAGGGACCAGGTGAGATTCTCTGCTAAGTGAACACCAAGAAATTTGGTGCTCTTTACGATCTCAACGGAGGAGCCGTCAATATTCAGCAGAGAGTGGTCACTCCATGCTCTCCTGAAGTCAACAACCATCTCTTTTGCTTTGTTCACATTCAGAGACCGATTGTTGCTTCTGCACCAGTCTGTCACTCGCATTATTTATTTTTGTAATTTATAGTTATTTTTATACCCTTCCACTATACTGTTGTTGTAAAACTACAAATTTCACATCATATAAATCAGTGATAATCTGATTCCAACACTGAGATGATATGCACAGATTCAATTGATTCGATTTTACAAATCTTATGACAATATGATTTGCATCCACTAGGTGGAGATAAGGTTATACATTTTGAATGGAGAGACCTTTGCAAATTTTTTTAATTTGTGGAAATTTACAAAAGTAAACCATATTACAATGATCCTCCTGAAATATTCTGCTTACTTTAAATGGCACAACATTAACAATATATCTATATTCATGGAGGTGAGTGTCTATTGGAGGCAGGAAGAAATACATACTTAGAACTCCTTGCCTTGCTAAGCATTTTACTCTCCATGTGTGTCCATTTGTTGCCTACTTACGTCCTGGGACGATGAAGTCTCTTACTTCTGCTATTGATCACGATGACGATCAATGAATATCCTCTGATTCATTTTCACTTGGTCTTTCTTGTAATCATTTCATTCCTCTGTCAAGCCAATTTCAATAATCTATCCCTTACAGGTCAATGTTATCACTGTCATTAAAAGTCATGCCATTAACACAGAGGGATCATCATTCTTCAGACATTCAACAGTAACAACCACCTTGCAGCCATAACGGTTGGTCAACAGTGCCCCATTCCTTCAACCCAGGGGTTCCTAATACCATTAGGGAAGCTGTCTTTGGCCCTCAGGTCAGGGACCCCTGCACCCCCCCCCTCCCATAGTCCTTCTATCTGATAAAAACAAGTAAGGAGAATGAAAGACCAGTCTTCACTTGAATATAACCATATAACAATCACAGCACGGAAACAGGCCATCTTGGCCCTCCTAGTCCGTGCCGAACCCTTAATCTCACCTAGTCCCACCTACCCGCACTCAGCCCATAACCCTCCACTCCTTTCCTGTCCATATACCTATCCAATTTTACCTTAAATGACACAACTGAACTGGCCTCTACTACTTCTACAGGAAGCTCATTCCACACAGCTATCACTCTTTGAGTAAAGAAATACCCCCTCGTGTTTCCCTTAAACTTCTGCCCCCTAACTCTCAAATCATGTCCTCTAGTTTGAATCTCCCCTACTCTCAATGGAAACAGCCTGTTCACGTCAACTCTATCTATCCCTCTCAAAATTTTAAATACCTCGATCAAATCCCCCCTCAACCTTCTACGCTCCAATGAATAGAGACCTAACTTGTTCAACCTTTCTCTGTAACTTAATTGCTGAAACCCAGGTAACATCCTAGTAAATCGTCTCTGCACTCTCTCTAATTTATTGATATCTTTCCTATAATTCGGTGACCAGAACTGCACACAATATTCCAAATTTGGCCTTACCAATGCCTTGTACAACTTTAGCATTACATCCCAACTTCTGTACTCAATGCTTTGATTTATAAAAGCCAGCGTTCCAAAAGCCCTCTTCACCACCCTATCTACATGAGACTCCACTTTCAGGGAACTATGCACAGTTATTCCTAATGGGTAGTTACACCTCCCATTAGCCAACACCAGCTCGCAGGAAGCAACCATCCTGATTGTCATTTCATCTTTCACCTTAAACAATCACTCTGAGACTTGCTCTTCTACAGGCAGCAACGAGCAAGCTGACAGGGCTCTCTGACAACGGAACCCCAGGCTGTGACCTCCAGCACCTGGAATGTAAACAGTAGTAGGTTTTGGAGAGCGCAAGTGTTTAAGCTGGTGGATG
The DNA here is from genome assembly GCF_030144855.1 of Hypanus sabinus. Taxonomy (NCBI): domain Eukaryota; kingdom Metazoa; phylum Chordata; class Chondrichthyes; order Myliobatiformes; family Dasyatidae; genus Hypanus; species Hypanus sabinus. The sequence goes on along the minus strand of NC_082715.1, from coordinate 40,839,790 downwards.
GAATACCCTTGCCCTGAACAGTGTCAAGCTTCCTGAATGCCGATACACCTATCCTAGAAAGTGCCATCTATATACTACATGCATTATAATTAGCATTTAGCAACAGGTTGGTATTCTGCTGGCTTTGCAAGGGTTGATTCCCACACTGTGATCCTTTCACCTGTTTTCTGGGCTCCAGAACTTAGCCCACAATATAATCAGTGGTCATTCTATCAAGTACTTCTGCTTAGTAACGCAAATATCTAATCAGCCAATCACATGGCAGCAACCTTTAATGCACAAAAGCAGACATGATCAAGGGGTTCAGTCATTGTTCAGACCAAATATCCGAACAGGGAAGAAATGTGACTTTGACCATGGATTGATTGTTGGTGCCCTATGGTGTGGTTTGAGTATCTCAGAAACTGCTGATCTCCTGGGACTTTCATGCATAATAGTCTCTAGAGTCGTGGTCGTGATCGACTGGCTGATCTTTGAGATTTTTCCAGTAGATCCCAAAAAAAAGAAAAATAAATACCCAAATACTATTGAGAGATTGTTTCTGGGTTGCGGGGTTTTAGTTCCGTTCTTCTGTCCCGTGCGCATGCATGTAGCTCCCCTGCAATACAGTGTAATTCAGTGGTCCCCAACCATGAGGAAAAGATATGAATCAGCTGCACCTTTCCTCATTCCCTGACATGGTTCAACTTGAACGCACGCGAGGTCATCAGTCGCCTAAACGCAGTGATACCCCCGCGCTGGGGATCACTGGTTGGCCTCACGCGGCCAGTGGGAAGTGCCCGTTGCTACTGGCCTGGAGTGCGGACAGATGGGCGCCTCCTCTAAACCTGTTCAGCACACTGAATGTTTGTGGGGAACCCGGTGCTAAAATATTCGCAGACAACCTAATTCAGGCTCAGGGTTTCTTAAGCAGCAGAGCAGCTACCGCGCCGCGATCTACTAAAGCAAACTTTTGTCGGCCAATAGATCCGACAAGGGGGGTGGGCACGCGTTCTGCCGCACTCCTCGCTCAGTCGGACACTCTCTCTGGACTGGGACTGCCACGGCCCTGGCATGGGGACCTCTGGGCCTGACCTTGTCCTCTCACCCCACCCACGACCAGCCGCACCTGGCCAAGGCGTCTGGTGGCGGGCGGGCGGGAGGCTGTCTAATGAGGCAATGAAGCCCTCAAAACTGCTTCAGTATCTTGAGTCCAAACACCCTGCACTTAAAGACAAACCCACTGAGATTTTCAGCGGAAAAAATGTGAGCAAGTGGGACAGCAGCCGAGAGACACGGAAACTAAATTGCAGAATAGACTGGACATAAGGAAACTGCTTCAAGTATCGCTGTACTCCGGTCGTGCTTAACACCCCCTCCCACCCCACTGTCAGCGGTCCGCAAGAATATTGTCAATATTAAACTGATCCGCAGTGCAAAAAAGGGTGGAGACTCGTGGTGTTCATACATTGTTTCTACTTCCGGGTTGCAGGGTTTTACTTCTGGTCTTTTCTGCCCCGCTGCATGTAACTAATCGATTTGGGGTCGATCTTGCCTTGCACTAAGGCCGAGGTAGCGGATCTTGGGCTTAAAAAGGTTGGTGACCACTACTCTAGAGTTTACAGAGAACGGTGCAAGAAACAAAAACAACATCCAGTGAACAGCAGCTCTGTGGGTGAAAAAACCCTGTTAATGAGAGAGGTCGGAGGAGAATAGCCAGACTGGCTCATGCTGACAGGAAGGTGACAGTAACTCAAATAACCACTTGCTACATCAGTGGTGTGCAGAAAAGTATCTCTACGCACATCATGTTGAACCTTATGAATCATGTAGCGCGTGGTTAAGTCGTTGGTCTAGTGATCTGAAGGTCGCTAGTTCAAGCCTTAGCTGAGGCAGCGTGTTGTGTCCTTGAACAAGGCACGTAATCACACATTGCTCTGCGACGACACCAGTGCCAAGCTGTATTGATCCTAATGCCCTTCCCTTGGACAACATCGGTGGCATGGAGAGACTTGCAGCATGGGCAACTGCATGTCTTCCATACAACACGGCCCAGGCCTCGGTCATCATCGAAAATCGATGGACAGCCGAAGAAGAGTTGAACCTTAAGGCTGCAATAACAGAAGACGACAAACAATCACTCAGTAGCCACTTTATTAGGTACTGAAGATCCCTAATAAAATGGCCACGGAAGGTACACTGTTACACTGTAAAGAAAGATTGCAAAGAGAGATCCTCTATCATAAAGAAAGATTTAATCTTTTCAAATAAGTGTGAAATTCAAGGGAGAGCATGAGCACATGAACAGAGGTAAAAAATTTCAAAGATTGTTAAAGTATACCTTTATTCCTCACTAACTTCACTTATTCCAGAAATACCTTGTTTCAATGCTTCTTAAAGACTTACAATCAAGGAAGCTGTGGTGATCATGGATTTAAAATTTATTTAAATCAAAATTTATTACAAACTCTACAACCTTCAAACAGTCACAGAGATTTGAGAACTGAAGGGCTGTACTTGCTGAACACTGAAGTTTTTGAAGCTACAGGCCTGAAGTGGAATCAGAGAGGAAGTTGCTGATGAAATGGGTGTCTGGCATTCTCAATGAAAGATGGTAATATTCCACTCAAAGTATTTAAAGTTACAAAATACCCTAAAATAGCTTGAAAAAGTGAATTTTGTACTTCACATGCTTCCTGCCTCTAATATATATTTCTATGTTGCCTCACTGTGCTGATTCATGGGCAAGTGATGTTCATTTGTGAGTTGAACGACTATCTCAGATTATACTTGACAATAATACGGAGGAAGATAACCTAAATAAGATACCTCTAACACAACCAATAAACACTTCTATGTCTCTAGACTACAGCAAGGATTGGGTATCTTGTGGTCAGTTATACCACAGCCTGCCTCACATCAGCAGATGCTGGATCAATATAATGAACTTCACAGATTGGGAAATGCTTGAGGATTCTTCCTCAACCCACCCCTGATTGAATATTTCCAGTGTACAGGTAGTCTCCATTCCCAACCATTTCGAAGATAGGCCTGGTATAAGACAGCACTCCCAGAGGTCGTTGGTTGGGAAACTGCTATGGTTATGGATTTGATCTTCTGATAAGCAATTCCAGAGAGCGCCACTTTTCAATGGGTGCATCTATTCCTGTTTAAAACCTGTGCCTTTGAGGTCAACCGTTTAGTTAGTGACAAGATGGCATCCTTCAAAACAAGATTATGACATAGTCAAGGCATCTCATGGCAAAAACTAATCAGAACTGTCCTGATAATTCACACAGGAGTTTGTGTGATTACTCCTTGCACCCTGCTGTATGCATTGGGTGGCAAAATTATTGACTGAAACAAAGCAACTCAGTAGAGTAACGGTTTAGACACTGTACCTCAGTCTGGGGGAGGGGGTGAAGATTCCCACTTCGGGGAAAATATGACATTCTTTCCATCTCACCCCACGGTAAGAGTGCTTCCTCTTGGCTAAGCAATGGAGTGGCATTCAAGTGGGATGCATCAAGGGGGTCTGCAGCCTTTTTACTCACCCTCCTAGTGGGAGAAGGACGCATGGAGGTGAGAGACTAAAGTAAAGGAATAAGAAGACAAAAAAGGGAAACATGTAAGTAAATGAAAGAACACCCATTATGGAATGGGGTCGACATTTAAAATTGCTAGGAGTTTCTTACCTACATGTTATAGACAAGTATATGGCAGCATAATTAAAAATTTCACCATTCTGACATCAACTTTTTTGGATGCGTTCAATCAAATACTGTTTAAATAAACATCATTATGCTTATGCCTCACCCTCAGGAAAGTTTTCTAAATCAATATATAGATGTACCAACTAGGGAGGATGCAATATTAGATCTCCTATTAGGAAATGAGTTAGGGCAGATGACGGAAGTGTGTGTAGGGGAACACTTTGGTTCTAGAGATCATAACGTCATTAGTTTCAACTTGATCATGGATAAAGATAGATCTGGTCCTCGGGTTGAAGTTCTAATCTGGAAAAAGGCCAAATTTGAAGAAATGAGAAAGGATCTAAAAAGTGTGGATTGGGACAGGTTGTTCTCTGGCAAGGTTGTGATTGGTAAGGGGGAGGCCTTCAAAGGAGAAATTTTGAGAGTGCAGAGTCTGTATGTTCCTGTCAGGGTTAAAGGCAAAATGAATAAGAATAAGGAACCTTGGTTCTCGAGGGATATTGGAACTCTGATAAAGAAGAAGAGAGAGATGTATAACATGTATAGGCAACAGGGAGGAAATAAGATGCTTGAGGAGTATAAAAAGAGTAAGAAAATACTTAAGAAAGAAATCATGAGGGCTAAAAGAAGACATGAAATTGCTTTGGCAGTCAGGGTGAAGGATAATCCTAAGAGCTTCTACAGGTATGTTAAGAGCAAAAGGATAGTAAGGGATAAAATTGGTCCTCTTGAAGACCAGAGTGGTTGGCTATGTATGGAACCAAAACAAATGGGAGAGGTATTAAATGGGTTTTTTGCATCTGTATTTACTAAGGAAACTGGAATGGAGTCTATGGAAGCAAAGCAAACAAGTAGGGAGTTCATGGAACTTATACAGATTAAAGAGGAGAAGGTGCTTGCAGTCTTGAGGCTAATCAGATAGATAAATCCCCAGGACCTGACAGGGTATTCCCTCGGACCTTGAAGGAGACTAGTGTTGAAATTGCAGGGGCCCTGGCAGAAATATTTAAAATGTCGATATCCACGGGTCAGGTGCCGGATAATTGGAGGATAGCTCATGTAGTTCTGTTGTTTAAAAAAGGCTCAAAAAGCAAGCCGGCAAATTATAGGCCGGTAAGTTTGACATTGGTAGTAGGTAAATTATTGGAAGGAATACTAAGTGATAGGATCTACAAGTATTTGGATAGACAGGGACTTATTAGAAAAAGTCAGCATGGCTTTGTGCGTGGTAGGTCATGGTTAACCAATCTATTAGAGTTTTTTGAGGAAGTTACCAAGAAAATGGATGAAGGGAAGGCAGTGGACATTGTATACACGGACTTCAGTAAGGCCTTTGACAAGGTCCCGCATGGGAGGTTAGTTAGGAAGATTCAGTCGCTAGTTATACATGGTGAGGTAGTAAATTGGGTTAGACATTGGCTCAATGGGAGAAGTCAGAGAGTGGTAGTGGAGGATTGCTCCTCTGAGTGGAGGCCTGTGACAAGTGGTGTGCCACAGGGATCAGTGCTGGGTCCATTGTTATTTGTCATCTATATCAATGATCTGGATGATAATGTGGAAAATTGGATCAGTAAATTTGCTGATGATACAAAGATTGGAGGTGTAGTGGACAGTGAGGAAGGTTTTCAAAGCTTGCAGAGGGATTTGGACCAGTTGGAGGAATGGGCTGAAAAATGGCAGATGCAGTTAATGCGGACAAGTGTAAGGTATTGCACTTCAGAAGGTCAAACCAAGGTAGAACGTACAAGGTAAATGGTAGGACATTGAGGAGTGCGCAGTAGAACAGAGGGATCTGGGAGTACAGATACATAATTCCCTAAAAGTGGTGTCACAAGTAGAAAGGGTTGTAAAGAGAGCTTTTGGTACATTGGCCTTTATAAATCAAAGTATTGAGTATAAGAGTTGGAATGTAATGGTGAGGTTGTATTTGACATTGGTGACACTGAATTTGGAGTATTGTGTGCAGTTTTGGTCACCTAATTACAGAAAGGATATTAATAAGGCTGAAAGAGTGCAGAGAAGGTTTACAAGGATGTTGCCGGGACTTGAGAAACTGAGTTACAGAAGAAGGTTGAATAGGTTAGGACTTTATTCCCTGGAGTGTAGAAGAATTGATAGAGGAAGTGATTTGATAGAGGTGTATAAAATTATGATGGGCATAGATAGGGTGGATGCAAGCAGGCTTTTTCCACTGAGGCCAGGAGAGAAAAAAAAGAGGTCATGGTTAAGGGTGAAGGGGGAGAGTTTAAAGGGAACATGGGGGGACTTCTTCACGCAGAGAGTGGTGGGAGTGCGGAATGAGCTGCCAGATGAAGTGGTGAATGTGAGCTCACTTTTGACATTTAAGAAAAACTTGGACAGGTACATGGATGAGAGGGGTTTGGAGGGATTTGGCCCAGGTGCAGGTCAGTGGGACTAGGGAGAAAAATGGTTCGGCACAGCCAAGAAGGGCCAAAAGGCCTGTTTCTGTGCTGTAATGTTCTATGGTTCTTTGGAGAAACACCAACCATACACTATTTAAGACTCTGAACCTTCGTGCCGCACAACCTCTCAGCTGACCTTTCATTCATAAACTTGCTCATTTGATCAGGACAGCAAACGTGGTAAAATTGTCAAATTCTTGCCAGTTTTGGCCCCATTTTAAGGGCAGAGATAATTAGATTAGATTTTTGATTGCTGTAAGTAAACCTATTATTTTACATAAACCTACACTCATAGAGGGGTGAGGTGTATAAGAAACGATGCAATCAAGTGAAGTAGCTGGTGCCTTTTCTCAAGGATCTCGTGCCCTTTCACAGCAGGATCTGTCTGAGTGTTAAACATCATAAACATGTATTTCTGATGATAAGTCATTTCTACTTATGAAAATGGCGCTGACATAACAGGTAATCATTTGTCAAATGATTACTTTCTTCCTGAATGAAGATTGGTTATATTTGTAATCCCTGTAGGCCATAATAAGTTACATCATTTATTGTGAAAAATATTTCCACCATAGTTAATAATACTGTCCATTTCTAAAAAACCAATACATATCCTAAACACACTTCTTAACAAAATATACCTCAACCAAAGCAGAGAAACAGGTTCCTTCCTTTATGTAGAAGCTATGCCAAAAACAATGGCATAATCTCCAAAGAAAATACTCTAATAGATTTTACCTTTTCATATTATACAGGTCTGACTATTGAATTTTAATGCTAATGAATTACATAAGTGTTTTTTTTACCCATTTGTTGCCAAGTTTCAGGCTGTGTCATTTCATAAATTTGTCAGTTATTCCCACAAGATATCTCCCTTGAACATAAAGGGTGTTTAAATAAAATACATTAGGAACATATGACCTTATAACCAACTTGAATGGAACAGCCATTGATTGAATTCAATCATTTATAACACTGCCTGGCAAGGGAATATTGTTCAACCAGGACAAGATACAATTTCTACCTTTACAAATTCATTTGTGGCTTTGTGTCTACGCGCAGGCCCTGAATGAAAAATGATCCACAGTCCGACCACATGGCCTCTGCGTGAAATCAATTAAAACTCAGCTGGATGGAATAAATCAATTAAGTTTGAACTTCAAATAAATACTCAAGAATTAAAGTTCAAACTTCAAAGTAAAATTTATTATTGGAATACATACATGTCACCACATACAACCCTGAAATTCTTTTTCTGCAGATATTCTTAGCAAATCTATAGAACAGTTAACTGTAAGCAGGATTAATGGACAACAAACTGTGCAAATGCAGATCTAAGTAAATAGCAATAAATAATGAGCATGAAATAAAGATAAGGAGTCCTTAAAGTGAGACCGTTGGTTGTGGGAGCACCGGAAGTAGAATGAGTGTACTTATCCCCTTTTGTTCAAGAGCCTGATGGTTGAGGAGTAGTAACTGTTCTTGAACCTAGTGGCGTGGGTCCTGGGGCACTAGTACATTCTGCCAGATGGTGACAGCGAGAAAAGAGCATGGCCTAAGTGGGGTGGTTCTTTGCTGATGAATGTTGCTTTTCTACAGCAAAGTTTCATGTAGATGTGCTCAGCATTGGGAGGGGTTTACCTGTGATTTACTGGACCGAATCCACTAGCTTTTGTGGGATTTTCCGCTCAAAGGCATTGGTGTTCCCATACCAGGCTGTAATGTAGCCAGTCAGCACACTTTCCACCACACACCTATAGATCCGTGCCAAGGTTTCTGATGACATGCCGGATCTTCGCAGACTCCTGAGGAAGTAGAGGCACTGTTGTGCTTTCTTTAGTCAGAATTACAGATGTGAAGGGGATGCTTTCTATATTTGGGCTGCACGCAGAGACTTGACTGCCAGCCGTGAATATTGAAAATTTAGGGAGCGGCCATGTGTGACTTCCCAATTTATGAAAACATTTTTCTTGCACGCATTTTGGAAACATGCACTCAGAAATGTTGCAATATAATTCATTTTTTTGAGTATAAGTAGCGACATCTGAGATCTCCTTTAACGGTAATGAATGATGAGGAAGATGGGTCTTCTGATGGGGCACCCAGCTCGTGGTATACAATGGAATTTAAAGCAGATGCAGCACACGGTCTTCCTGATGAATGATCGGGAGTCGTGGGTAACACACCTGAATATTCAGGTCTCTGCACGTGGCTGGTAAGCCTTTGCTCCAGCAGGAAAGGTTCAAAAAATTATCTTCTCAGATGACTGTAACTGCACTAAGCTGTAGGGAAATCTGCTTCAAAGCAGATTTATTCTTTCTTTTTTGTAAACTCTTCACTCTTTTCTCAACTACTGATGCAGAGCACAGCATAAATGGCACATAGTGCCTTGAAAAAGTATTCAGCCCCAATCCTTTGTTCACATAATGGAGATTACAATCAGAGGTTTTGATCAATTTAATCGAAAAGTTTTATTTGTGAATCACATGCTCCTTTCTCACTGCAGAGCCCAAAAGACAGGAAAGATTATAAAGCATGAAAAACTAAAAATTCTAATACTGAAATGTCACCAGTTCAAAAGTATTCATTGCCTTTTGCTCAGTATTTAGTTGAACCACCTCTTGCAGTTACTACAGACAGTAATATTCTTTTTAGATAAGTCTCTATTAGCTTTGCACAATGGACTGGAGCAAAATTTGCCCATTTCTCTGTGGAAAACAAAATTGCCTGAGATGTTCAATCAGGTTAAAGTCAGTAATCTGACTGGGCACTCAAGGACATGAACTTTCGTCATTTGAAGCCACGCCATGGTTGCTCTGGCAGTGTGCTTTGGTTCATTGCCCTGCAGATAGACAAACTTCCTCCTCAATATAAGATTTCTGGCAGAGGCTAGTAAGCTTTTATCCAGGATCTCTCTGTATTTAGCAGCATTCATCTTCTCATCAATCCTGACCAGCTTTCCAGTCCCTGCTGCTGAAAAGCATTTCCATAGCATTATGCTACTCCATGATACCTTACAGTAGGGATGGTGTTACTTGGCTGATTCACAGTATTAGAGTTACACCACATGTACCGCTAATAAAAAAAAATCCTTGCCTATAAAGACTTTACAAAGTGTCACTTAGAAAATACTGTAAAGAGGTGGAAGAAGGTCTTTTGGTCAGATGAGACTAAAGTGCCCTCAAAACTAAGTGGTGCATGTGGTGTAAATCTAATATTGCACATCAGCCAGGTAACACCATGCCTACTAACAAGAAGATCAGGACAGTTGATGAACACAATGTCTACAGGAGGTATGTTCTTTGTCTAGGAGGTTACTGAACATCTTCAAGGTTCAAGGGCATTACCAGGGAGTTCTGTGTATTAACAAAATGGCAGTCTATGAATATCTGGGAAGTCTGGAATGCAGGCAGAAGGCTGTACCAGCTTTTCCTTCTTCCGTATTCTGAAAGGAAAGAAGAGATTTCTTCTTTCCTCAGAAATGGAGTTTTGATTACCTCTGCAATGGACCAGTAGCAGATATTTGTAGCAATGGACTGACATGTTCCTGAGGCAGGTAAGCTGACTGACCTTGACTTTGATCTGAATGGAAAAAAAAAGTCAGTCACAGCACAAGTAAGGTTGTGTTTGAGATCACAGAAAGTCACAGGTCCCAGTAAGCACAAAGGATACAGTGTGAATGTTGATCCTTTCACAGCTTCAGTGAACAGAGTCAGTAAAATCTGGTTGTTGGCTAAATTAGAATAATTGCTTTTCAGGCTGTGAGAGGGAAAATTTGCACTGTACAAAATCACATGCTGCAGAGCCACTGTCATCATTTAGCCGGAGAGAAAAAAACACACTTGCAAAAATGAAAAAAATCACCGAAGAATGAGGTGATGAAGTTGCTTAGAAGTGAAGGTTCCCTCACTTCTAGGTTATGCTAATTTTTGACTTCTGGCCACAACTGGTTGTTGTTTCAATTGTGAAGGCTTTGGACATGATGCAAAAAAGGTTTACATGAATAATTCCACAAATGAAAAACAAAAAAGGCTGGAGACATTGTGAATGCTCCACTTGAAGCAGAGAAGATTGAGGGATGTGAGAAATGTGTTCAGAATAATGAGCATCTACACAAAGTCAATGATGAAAAACTGTTTCATTTGGTGGAAGGATGGAGAATCAGAGGATACAAGTCTAAAGTGACTAATAGAAGAACCAAAAGTGACGTGAGAGAAGCTCTTCTACACAGAGAGCAATAGGCATCTGGAATGGATTGAACTGCAGGGTTGGGAGGAGAGGAATGATCTGTATTGCATTGTCAGAGAGTTGAAGAGTGAAATGGCCTTCCTGGGTGTTATTACCATTCTGCAATTCAATTATAAAGTTTTCTCTGCCAGTCAATAACAGACTCTGTCCTAACTCAATTGCCTGATCTTCTGATTTTTCATAACGCTCAAAATCTTTTAACTTTAACTTTAAAGAACTAAGTGTCTGGGCTGAGAATTACAGAGAACTCCAACCTTATGAGTGAAATAATTTCTCCCTATCATAAAACTAAGTACATGAGCATCTATCCGATGGCACTGGTCCCAGGTTGTAGCCTACTGGCATATTTTCTTCCTCAGAATTTACGACTTCTCTTCGCCAGTTAACAATCCTTACTGCTCATAAGCACATTACCCATACATCACCTTGCTGAGCAGCCTCCTGTGTGGATTCCTATTGAAATTTTTTGAAAATACAAATATATCTCATCCACTGATTCCACCACCTTATTCTACTCCTCACATCTGTGAAGAATTCTAAGCTTGATTTCCCTTTCATAAATCCACACTGATCCTGTTCAGACCTACTTACTGCATTTTTTTTCAATGAATCCCGTTATTACATCCTTAATTATTCCCTTCAGTATTTTTATCACCACCGACATTCAGCAAACATGTAGGTCGTTCCTTTTTCTCTCTCTTGCACCCTTCTCAAACAGAGATGCCACATTTACCACATTTGAATCTACGTGAGCAATTTCAGAATTCTGGAAGATGTTAACCCACTTATGGTTGCCAAGATCAATGATTACCAATCAGTACAATCACTCTCAATATAGCCATCTCTTCCTCAAAGCTCTGGAATGTACTATCTTGAGATTTTAGTCCCTAATGCACTTTTAAATGAAAATTTATTTTCTCCAGCTTCTCATTCTATTTGGGTCCTTCGTTCTTGCATATTTAGAAGTTTTTTTGTATTTTCTTTCAAGACAGGTACAAAGTATGTAATTGCTCTGCTGCATTTTTGTACTCCATTATAAAATATCTTACCTCTGCATGCAGCCCACATTGAATTTACCTCAGTAGTTGTCCTTCTAATTACAGCTCATTGACAGAAGGGGCCAGATCATGCTTCAATCGGCTAATGGGGAGTGTTGCTGGACATTAAGTTCAACCAACAATGATCACAAGCAGAGTGGTGGGATTGTGGGTGAGAAGGGCATGCTTGGGGTAGGGCGGAGAGCCCTCCGAGGGCCAGATGGACTTGCACAAACTTATAAATAATATGCACATAAGATAATTTTTGTTGTGCAAAGGAGATTCTCCTTGAATGGTAGCACTTTTGGGAGGCCTCCACTGCACCTAAAGCCCCTTCCAAGATGCACATGTCATACTGAACAAAAGTTGAAGGTTCCACATTTAGACAGCAGGGTTTCTTTTGACATCTGCACTGTGGCACTGAGCAGCAGAGGGTTATAAGAGCTGTTCATCAGCATAGATGGTCTCTGATCACTCTACCTATGATTGTAGCATTGTGTCCAGTCGTTAAAATAAGTTAGAGTTTGCACTTTGATCAGTATTAAGTTTATTCTTTTGGAAATGGAACATTCATTTTCATGATCAAAATCTTTCCAGAAACTTCAGGGTGCTGTACTATTCTTGATGTAATTTGGACAAACTGGGTACACAAAAATCTTTGATAATACCTTAGTATAGAGTGGAACTTTCTCTAAGGTTGTCACTAGAATCTTTGCCTTTGCAATGCAGTGTTAACTGGGATTCTGTAGATGCCTTTCAGAGACAATTCTCATGCTGCCTGCAATATGTATTTGTAAATATAACCCTTAGGTTTCAGTTTGGTTCAACAATCCACATTCTTGCCTCTGAGCCAGAGGCTTCAGGACTTGAACACATCATTTTGACTGACACTGCAGGATGATATTGAAGACCAGCTGTATTGTCCAACTCGAAAAAGATACCCAACTAATCATCCTATTAAACAACTTGGGTCCAAGTGGTTGGTGTTTCCACCAAGGATGAGACACATTATCAAATATGTTTGTTTTTTTCCTTCTTATTGTTATCTCCAAACTGCTAATGTACACAAAACCAAGGATAAGATAGACAAGCAAATCTCCGTAAAGATTGTTCTATCTTTATACTTTAATCAATTACTGCCACAGTGTTAGAGCTTCCATTTCTTTTCTCACCCAGGCTACGTACTTAAAGACAGAGATTTCATATCAGATGGCAATAGTGGACAATCAGCAGTAATGTACTCTAGAAATATTCAAATGTGCTGCAACCCAATGTGGTGAAACTAGTTGTGGACACAACCAGCTGACAGGATTTGGGTTAAAATGAGTTGAAGTCTTTTTACTCAACAATTTTATGTCATATTATTTCAGGAATTATTTTAAAGTTTAACATATTTCATTTGTGAAATTACAGAACAAAAAAAACATAATAACCAAAAGGAGAAAGAAATAGTCATAAGAAGGAGTCGGTTCCAATGGATTAAAAGGGGAATAGCAACAGAAGTGCATGAGAGTGATCTGGGCACCATACTGCTCTCACACAATTGATGACGTTCTTTGGTTGGGAGACGATGGGGATAATTGTTGGAGATGTCTTGGTTAATTACTGCAGTGCATCCAGCAGACACACAAACTCTGTACACAATACATTGATGATGGATGTGTAGCACATGGAGAATATTCCATCATACTCTTGCCTTGCATAGAGAAGCGTTTGGACATAAGGAGCTGGTCCTACTCATTCCTGAATGACCAGCCTTTTGTCTGCCTTTAGAGGCACCACACTGTTTTGCCATTAGCCACCTTTCACCTGAACCAACTACTCCCAAGATGTTAGAAACCTGGCAACAAGGACTGGAATGTCAAGACAAAATGGTTAAGTTGTCACTTGTTGGAGAGGTTATTATTTGGAACATGCTATGCAAACTTGGAGAATGCTTAACACTCAATAGCTCACACCCAGGAGGTTGTCTCGATCTTGCAATATGGATAACATTATTATATATGGAATTTATGAATAGAAATGTAAAATCATCAGTAACTTAGCAGCCATTCTCTCACAGGGATTCAGTGGAGAAGGGGTGAAAGGTAAGTGGTGGGTGGAGGGAAGGGGAAAGAGAGAAGAAATGTGGTTCCACTGCTATGTTAAGGAGAGTCTTGGGGGAACTTTAACTTAGTGGGCAACTGGTGTGATGCTTCAGAAATAATGGAATTGATGGGCTTAAATTTCATGAGATAGAGTTCTTCATATCTGCAGGTTGAGTTACGTGTTGAGGGCATGAGTAAGAGAAGAAATGAGGTTACTTTAAACAGATATCAGTAAAGAAGGTGCAAAAACTGGGATTATCTGCGTTTTCTAAATTAGCTATTGGAGATGAATGTTTTTTAGGCTTAATTGATTGTAGACCATAAGATATCGGAGCAGAATTAGGCCATTTGGCACATTGAGTCTGCTCTGTCATTTCATCATGGCTGATCCCTCCTTCCTCTCGGCCCCAATCTCCCGCCTTCCCCCCATATCCCTTCATGCCCTGATCAATCAAGAAACTATCAAACTCCACCTTAAATATATATATATAAGGACATAAGAAATAGGAGCAGGAGTAGGCCATCTGGCCCGTTGAGCCTGCTCCATCATGCAATATGATCATGGCTGATCTGGCCATGGACTCATCTTCACCTACCTGCCTTTTCCCCATAATCCTTAATTCCCCTACTTTGCAAAAATCTATCCAACCTTGTCTTAAATATATACAGACTTGGCCTCCACAGCTGCCTGTGGCAATGAATTCCACAGATTCACCACCCTCTGTTTAAAGACATTTCTCCTCATCTCTGTTCTAAATGGCTGTCCCTCTATTCTGAGGCTGTGTACTCTAGTCTTAGATTCTTCCACCATAGGAAACATCCTCTCCACATCCACTCTATCAAGGTCTTTCACTATTTGATAGGTTTTAATGAGGTCACCATTCATTCTTCTGAGTTCCAGTGACTACAGTCCCAGAGTCATCAAACACTCTTCATATGACAAGCCATTCAATCTTGGAATAATTTTCGTGAACCTCCTTTGAACCCTCCCCAGCTTCAGCACATCCTTATGATGGATTGTTAAGGCAATCAGCCTTCCAGATAAAAAAGTATTTTCAATCACTGTGAGAATGATGAGCATTAATACAACTTTGAATTATGAAGCTGTCATGATGACACATTAGCACTGATGTATGTGTAGAATTCTGCTTTGCATCTCAAGAAGGACATATCATCTGAAGTGAAAGGATTAATACTGTTAAATATCAATAATTTAGGGATCTTGAGTGAAAGCCAGATAAATTTGGCAGAGCAAGCTTCATGCTATGAAATGTAGTAAGATTCTGACCAACACTGTTGGGAGAGATCCACATGGTGTTTTCTCAAACACGATATGGTTCATCTTTATGCATGAAAGCTGGCCGAAACACAAGGACAGAAGAAGGTAACTTAGTGAGGGTGAAGATGAAAACTCCAGGTCCAAAAAGCAGCCGTGGATAATAATCCTGATTTGGAGGTAATGTCAGAGATGGTTGGGAACATGATTTGCACTCAATGGCCACTTTATTAGGTAGTCCCTGTACCTAATAATGTGGCCATCGACTGTACGTTCATAATCTTCTATTGTTGTTGTCCATCTGCTTCAAGGGTTAAAGTGTTGTGTGTTCAGAGATGCTCTTCTGCACACCTCTGTTGTAACTGTTGCCTTCCTGTCAGCTTGAACCAATCTGGTCAGCGGAGTTGCTTGGAGTTTTCTTTAGACTTCGTGGTGTAGTTTTTGCCAGGATACTGACTTGACAGTAGTTGGACCTTCCAAATACAGGTGTATTTTTATTACAATCAATTGAAACACATTGAATGCATGCAGGTGATCTCCGTTTAATTAACTATGTGACTTCTAAAACCAATTGGCTGCCCCAGTAATGATATGATGTGTTATATTAAAGGAGGTGAATACTTATGCAACAATTATTTTGTTTCATATTTGTTATTAATTTTAATCACTTTATAGAGATCTGTTTTCACTTTGACACGAAAGGGTCTTTTCCTGTTGATCAGTGTCAAAAAAGCCAAATTAAATCCACAATAATTCAATGTTGTAAAACAATAAAACATGAAAATTTCCCAGGGGAGTGAATATTTTTTATAGGCAGTATATAGTTTTCACCACCAAAGTTATCTATATCTGGTCAAACAACAAGTGTGCTAGGTATAGAAATAAAATAAAATCACTGCTTTGAAGATGCACAACCTACATAAATAAGCCATATTAGCTGTCTGCACTAAAAGGAAGAGTCTTTATTCTTTCCCTTGGTCTCGCCATAGTAAATCTAGTCTATCTTCTCCAAGGCCATAACATCCTTCCCTCAGTCTGATGTCCAGAAATATACACAGAACTGCAAATGAGACACAACGAGTGAATTGCACAAGTTCAGCATACACAACTACTTTGTATTTAGATTCAAAGTAATGTATCACTTTCACAAGTCCCTCAGCAACTTGTCCTGCTACTACATTCAAATACTACTGTGCATGCACTATTTTGTTTCTCTGTTTTTGCAGTCCCGCCCATTAATATGTCTGATTAAGCTGCCTCTTCATAAAGCATTTCTCCAAGTGCATGATACCACAGCTATTCCCCAATCCAATGCATTTGCTTCCCCCGTTCCCATTTACCAGCAATAAAACTCTTCATTGTATTTCTTGCAAACACCCAGATCATTTATGCATAATATGGTGAACTACATATACCTGTCTGGACACGCCCCCTGCTGACTGCTCCTGTGGCTCCTCCCACAGACCCCAGTATAAAAAGCGATTGAGGCCTGAGCCCGGCCTCTCAGTCTCCAGAATGTAGTATGGTGGTCAACCACTGCTTGTTCCTTCTTCCAGTCAATAAAAGCCGATATCTCGCCTTTACGTCTCAGAGAGAGTTATTGACGGTGCATCACATAACAAATGTATGAGTGAATGAATATTCAATTTGGTAAAAGGAACAATAATGCAGACTATCATCTAAATGGGGAGAAGGTTCAAACATCAGAGGTGCAGAGGGACTTCGGAGTCCTCGTGCAAGACTCCCAGAAGGTTAAATTGCAGGTTGAGCCTGTGGTAAAGAAGGCAAATGCAATGTTGGCATTTATTTCAAGGAGAATAGAATGTAAAAGCAAAGAGATAACGCTGAGCCTTTGTAAGACACTAGTCAGGCCGCACTTGGAGTATTGTCAACAGATTTGGGCCCCATATCTCAGAAAGGATGTGTTATCACTGGAGAGAGTCCAGAGGAGGTTCACAAGGATGATTCTGGGAATTAAGGTGTTAACATACAAGGAGAGTTTGGCAGCTTTGAGCCTATATTCACTAGACTTTAGAAGCATGTGCTGGTGGTGGGGGGGGGGGGAATCTCATTGAAACTTACTGAATGTTGAAAGGACTAGACAGGGTGGATGTGGAGAGGATGTTTCCTCTGGAGGGGGTATCCAGAACCAGAGGACAGAGCCTCAAAATTGAGGGGCGAACTTTTAAAACAGAGGTAAGGAGGAATTTTTTAAAATCAGAGAGTGGCAAATCTATGGAATGCTCTGCCATAGGCTGCTAAGTCTGTGGGAATATTTGAGGCGGAAGTTGATCGTTTCCTGATCGATCAGGGCATCAAAGGATATGGCGAAAAGGCAGGTGTATGGGATTGAGTGGGAACTGGGATCAGCCATGATGGAATGCCGGAGCAGACTCGATGGGCTGAATTGCCTAATTCTGCTTCTATGTCTTATGACCTTATGGTCTAACATGTATATGCTTGACAACAAGCCTCTGTATCATAAAAGAACACTCTACAAGCTGTCCTTTAGCCAAATACACATACAAATTAACATTGTCTTGTTTATAAAGAAGGTTATGTTAGCTTATCATGAGCTTTCCTTGAAAGGATGTTTCATGTCAAAGATTTAAAAAAAACGTGGAGATAAACAAAAGGATTCAAAATAAAGCTATTTCAGATCTAACAGAAAAAGTATTATTCAAATGCAGCAGTGAGAAGGAAGGAGAAAGCTGGGAGATTAAGGTTTAGATGGGTATGAAGTGATAGGGTCAGAGAAGGAAAAGTGAATGGAGGGGAGAGGAAAAGGAAAGGAAAATACCAGTTTCATAAACATGAAGAAATTAAGTCATACACTTCAGCTGGTATTTCAGTGCCTATAGAGTAGTTTGGGACATTCTGAGATAATGAAAATATATTTTTTATTAGAATACCACCCATGGGGAGGGAACTATCTGGAGTTTGCTCAGATCCAAAGTCCCCCAGTGCACAGTGAGCTATTTGTTGAGTTTTAAGATCTCATGAAAGGAAGTAGGAGAATACATTTCCAAAAACAAAAAGCAATGGTAGTCACTGCAATGTCAAAACTTCCAGCTCTTAAAACACCGCAGCATCACAACTGCCTGCCTGTATCTGCTCCATCTTCCATTGATGGCAGCAATATAGGTGAGTTTCCACTTCTATTCACCACCAGCTTCTCCTCCTCTTGGTGCTATTTCTTCAGCTGCATTCTCTGATAGGTTATATGTTATATGTATATGTTGCAAAGCTTGGACTTGTCAACGTTTATGAGAAACATGCTAAACTGGGTAACAGGCAGTAATATCAATCTGGATCTAAAGTGGTTGAAGAAAGGAATGAATGTTAGAATAATGGGGCACATCTCCACAGTGGACTAATATTGAGAGGTTCAGGGCGAGAAGGTTGCAGCGGTGGAACTGTCTATGTGAGAAGTTATAACAAGGGTAATGTATTATCTAATATTGGGAAAGGTCTGTCATCTTCTTCTTTCCATACAAATATCCACTTATTTTTGCAAGGAAAAACAAAAAAAAATAGATGCTTGAATCTGATATACAAACAGAAAATGCTTGATAAATGAAACCGTGTACACAGCATCTCCAAAAGAGGAACAGTGAAAAGTTTAGGAACCCTTCATCAGAACAATATCTCTCCAAGAGAACTTATTACTGTGGATTCTACTTAATTGGACTATTGGTAAATTGGGTCAGCCACTTATTTGGGACAACTCTTAAAGAACAAAAACTAATTGAGAAAATACCTTGGATTTTCTTTGTTTATTTGGGACAGAATGCTACTTAACTGGGACAGGAGACTGTTGCTAAACAATTTCTAACCAGCATTAGTCACTTGCAGTTGTGTGGCTGTTAGACATTACATTGCACTTAAGTGAAAAGGTTTTAAATAGTGACGACGTTTTGGGCCGAAGCCCTTTCATCAGGAGTCCTGATGAAGGGTTTCGGCCCGAAACGTCATCACTACCTCCTCCCATAGATGCTGCCTGGCCTGCTGAGTTTTGCCAGCATTTTGTGTTTTTATTTATTTCCAGCATTTGCAGATTCACTCGTGTTGCCTTAGGTTTTAAATAGTGTCTGTTGTGTGCGTTTCTGTTCAAAAACCAGTGATTCTTGTCACTTACAGTACAATCGTTGAGAAATTCAGACCTGTTTTTCTCACAGTGGTTTCAAGCAATCAGATTTAGAGTTCCCAGAAACATACAATGGCGAGTGAAAATTAAATTATTTCACTACTTCAAAAGTTAGAAACTGCACAGAATTTGAATGTTTTGATAATTATCTTAAATGTTACAATGAAAATTAAGATTTGGAGGATGCGTCTGTCAAAATCATTGTATGAAGGGAGCCCATTATCTGTATTAGATATCTGTGCTGATTTTATTCATTTACAATCAAAAGAACATGGCAGCATGAATTCATCAATCATTAATGCAACTAATATGCAGTTTACTGAAGAGGTATTAGTAATGTTCTAATTAGCACTGAATTTCATTTAAATATATAAACTGTTATTTAGTTAAACATTAGTTTTCCTTTTTTATACCTTTTAACTATTTTCATGAAGCGTAGTGTAATTGGGGAAGCCACTCAATTCAGCCAAAATGTACTGGTCCCAATCTGTTAGTGTGGCAATACAGTTTCTGAGTTCAACAGTTACTGGAGTTTTGCAATGATTCCCTTGGGGCTTGACTCATATTTATATAAATTTATCATTACTTCCTGGATTTTGTTCTCTGTAATAAAGCACTAAACACCACACTTTATGAACTGATTGGTTACCATCATGTCATGCCGCTGTCAAAGATCTGTGCCTGACTGCCAAATGTTACCAACTTTACCACTGCACGACTCAATTCACATTGTTTCTCCTTATTTTTCCCAGCAAATTTTTATCTGCTTGCCAATGATCTCTTGAGGTTCATTGCCATCTTCCTCACTGTTGACTGCACAAAAGAGTTTTGGATCATTTACAATGTCTGCACTCGTGCTCACCAACCCAAGGTCAGGACACTAACGTACAGTAAAGATAGGAGTTGTCACGGTACTGAGACCTGGATAACATTCTAGTTTTCAAATCATTATCCATTACAGGTCCAGTTTCTTTTTCATTAGGCAACTTTGTTTCCCAGTTTGTCATTGCTCCCGTCATCCAGTGTGCTTCAGTCTTGACATAAAAAATGGTACTTCATCAAAATGGATTATTGAAAATCAGAGATGACAATATCAACTGTAACATCTTTACTCAGCATCTTGGATAACACATCAAAATGCACAATTGTCTTCAACAATGTAAAGTTCCAGTAAGAGAGCTGCACTATTTCTACCATTCAGTTTATGCTCATCTGTTCACTTTATCCCTGTAGTTATATGAAAGCATACTCAATGTTAAAGTTTAAAAAAAACATAATCCTTGAATTCTCTCGAGAAGGGTTTTTAAAAAATACAACCTGCAGGGCATTCCTGCGATCTGCTGCAGAATGGGGATTCAGGGGACGTAATCACTGAGCTCTGATCCTGCAATGACCCAGTTAATGTGGAATATGTTACTAGGCACCTCCTTGTGACATGCATTCATAGTCAACCGTGTGGCACCTGATACTGGGAGATGGCCTTACCCCGTCACATTCATTGTTTACTGTCACTTTATTCCATCTGTTCTCAGCTACTATAGGTTGTTAACATTGTATTAACCTCAGTTTGTCACTTCTTGTACAGTGTGCCCTGGAAGGTTAAATAAAGCAATGCTTCCTGTAAACACTTCATGAAGTATCACTTTCCCTTAACTAGTTCGCCACGGCACTGCTCTACTTTCCTCTTGTTGGCTCTGCTTCATATGATTGTGTAGGATTTGCCTTGGATTTTATCTCTTGCTTTTTTCCTCCTTCATAGTTAACAAGATGAAACAAATTTTTGGAAATATTTCATTTACTCCATCCATGGTTTCAAGGGAATGCAATCTATCAAACTGGTATTTCTCCAGAATTCTCCTTCTACCTGTTCTTTTCAGTTAACTCCTAACTTGTAAACCATAAGTCATAGGCGCAGAATTAGGCCATTTAGCCATATAACCATATAACAATTACAGCACGGAAACAGGCCATCTCGGCTCTTCTAGTCCATGCCGAACGATTATTCTCACCTAGTCCCAACGACCTATCGAGTTTGCTCTGCCATTCAATCATGGCTGACCTTTTCTCCCGTCCTCAGCCCCACTCCCCACCTTCTCCCTGTAACCTTTGATGCTGTCTCCAATCAAGAACCTATTAAGCTCTGCCTTAAATACATGAAATGACTCATCCGCCACAGCTGTCTGTGGTAACAAATTCTATAAATTCACCACCTTCTGGCTAAAGAAGTTTCTCTGTACCTCTTTTTTAAATGGATGCTCCTTGATCCTGAGTTTGCATCCTCTTGTCCTAGACTCTCCCACCATGGGAAACATCCTTTCCACATCTACTCTGTCTAGGCCTTTCAACATTCAAAAGGTTTCAATGAGATCCCCACTCATCCTTCTGAATTCCAATGAGTAGAGACCCAGAGCTATCAAACGTTTTTTGTATGATAACACTTTCATTTCCATAATCATCCTTGTGAACCTCTTCTGAACCCTCTCCAATGCCAGCACATCTTTTCTTAGATGAGGAGTCCAAAACTGTTCACAATACACAAGGTGCAGACTCACCCATGCCTTATAAAGCCTCAGCATCATATAGCTCTTGAAATCAATGTGAACATTGTATTTACCTAGGATCTAGGAATAATGGTGCATAGTTCTCTGAAGGTACAATCTCATGTGGATAGGGTGGTGAAGAAAGCTTTTGGTATGCTGGCCTTTATAAATCAGAGCCTTTATAAATCAGAGTATAGGAGTTGGGATGTAATGTTAAAATTGTACAAGGCATAGGTGAGGCCAAATTTGGAGTATTGTGTACAGTTCTGGTCACTAAATTATAGGAAAGATGTTAACAAATTAGAGAGTACAGAGGAGATTTACTAGAATGTTACCTGGGTTTCAGCTCCTGTTACAGAGAAAGGTTGAACAAGTTAGGTCTTTATTCTTTGGAGCATAGAAGGTTGAGGGGGGACTTGATAGAGGTATTTAAAATTATGAGGGGGATAGATAGAGTTGATGTGGATAGGCTTTTTCCATTAAGAGTAGTGGAGATTCAAACAAGAGGACATGAGTTGAGAGTTAAGGGGCAAAAGTTGAGGGGTAACATGAGGGGGAACTTTACTCACAGAGTGGTAGCTGTGTGGAACGAGCTTCCAGTAGAAGTGGTAGAGGCAGGTTTGATTTTGTCACTAAAAAAAAAATGGATAGGCATATGGACAGGAAAGGAATGGAGGGTTATGGGCTGAGTGCAGGTAGGTGGGATTAGGTGAGAGTAAGCGTTCAGCACAGACTAGAAGGGCCGAGATGGCCTGTTTCCGTGCTGTAATTGTTATATGGTTACCTTCCTCACCAACGAAGCTACCTGCAAGTTAACCTTCAGGGTGTTCTGCACAAGGACTCCCAAGTCCCTCTGCATCTCAAAATCCTGGATTTTCTCCCTGTTTAGAAAATAGTCTGCACATTTATTTCTACTACCAAAGTGCATTTTCCAACATTGCATTTCATTTGCCACTTTCTTGCCCATTCTCCTAATCTTTCTATGACCTACTGCAGTCTACCTGTTTCCTCAACACTACATGACCCTCCACCACTCTTCATATCATCTGCAAACTTGGCAACAAAGCTATCTATTCCATCATCTAAATCATTGATATACAGCATAAAAAGAAGCAGTCCCAAGATCCCTGCGGAACACCACTAGTCACTGGTAGTCAACCAGAAAGGGATCATTTTATTCCCACTCACTGCCTCCTACCATTCAGCCAATGCTCTAACCATGTTAGTAACTTTCCTGTGATACCATGTGCTCTCAACTTTGTAAGCTGCCTCATGTGTGGCACCTTGAAAGGCCTTCTGAAAGTCCAAATATACAACATCCACTGCATCCCCTTTAACTATCCCACTTGTAATCTCCTCAAAGAATTCCAACAGATTCACCAGGCATGATTTTCCCTGAAGAAAACTATGCTGACTTTGTCCTATCTTGTCCTGTGTCACCAAGTACACCATAACCTCAACCTTAACAATTGACTCCAACATCTTCAGAACCACTGAGGACAGGCTAACTGGTCTATAATTTCCTTTCTGCTGCCTTCCTCCTTTCTTAAAAAGTGGAGATACATTTGCAATTTTCCAGTCCTCTGGCACCATGCCAGAACCTAATGAATTTTTTGAAAGATCATCACTATTGCCTCCACAATCTCTACCGCTACATTTTTCGGAACACTCAGGTGCAGTTCATCTGGTCCGGGTGACTTATGTATTCTCAGGTCTTTCAGCTTTTTGAGCAGCTTCTCCCTTGTTATAGTAACTGCACCCACTTCTCTTCCCTCACACACTACAACACCTGGCACACTGCGAGTGAAATCTGATGCAAAATATTCATTTGATTCATCTACCAACTCCTTGGCCCCAGATATTATTTCTCTGACCTCATTTTCTAGCGGTCCGATATCCATTCCCATTTCTCTTTTATTTCTTACATACTTGAAAAGCTTTTATTATTCACTTTGATATTGTTTGCTAGCCTACTTTCATATTTCATCTTTTCCCTCCTAAGGATTCTTTTAGTTGCTCTCTGTAGGTTTTCAAAAGCTTCTCAATCCTCTCTCTCCCCGCTAATTTTTGCTTTGTCGTATGCGCTCTGTTTTGCTTTTACAATAGCTTTGACTTCCTTTGTCAGCCACAGTTGTACAAGTTTGCCATTTAAGTATTTCTTTGTTTTTGAAATAAATCAGAATCAGGTTTATTATCACCAGCATGTGACGTGAAATTTGTTAACTTCGCAGCAGCAGTTCAATACATAATCTAGCAGAGAAAGAAAAAAAATAAGAAATAAGATAAAACATAATAATAAATGAACAAGTAAATTAATTACATATATTGAATAGATTATTTTAAAATGTGCAAAAACAGAAATATTAAAAAAGTGAGGTACTGTCCATTCAGGAATCAGATGGCAGAGGGGAAGAAGCTGTTCCTGAATCTGTCCTGCACCTTCCTCATTTTTCCCAAAAATTCTGACCATCGTTGCACTACTATCATCCTTGCTAGCATCTTCTTCCCATTTACTTTGGCCAAATGCTCTCTCATATTTCCTTTACTCCACTGAAGTACTGCCACATCAGACTTCACTTTCTCCCTATCAAATTTCAAGTTGAACTCAATCATATTGTGATCACTGACTCTTAAGGGTTCTTTTTACCTTAAGCTCCCTAATCACCTTTGGTTCATTACATAACACCCAAACCAGTATAGCTGATCCCCTAGTAGGCTCAATGACAAACTGCTCTAAAATGCCATAGGCATTCAACAAACTCACTCTCTTGAGATCCATTACCAACCTGATTTTCCCAATCAACCACCAGGTTAAAATCTCCTGTGACTATCATAACATTGCCCTTTTGACAAGCCTTTTCTATTTCCTGTTGTAATCTGTGGTCCACATCCCAGCTACTGAAGGGCGGCCTGTATATAACTGCCATCAGTGTTCTTTTACCTTTGCAGTTTCTTAACTCAACCCAGAAGGATTCAACATCTTCCGATCCAATGTCACATCTTTCTACTGATTTGATGCCATTCTTTACCAGCACAGCCATGCTTTTCCATCTGCCTATCTTCCTATCCCTCCAGTACAAAGTGTAACCTTGGACATTCAGCTCCTAACTACAACCATCCTTCATCCATGATTCAGTAATGGCCACATCATAATTCCCAACAATCTGTAACGGTGCAACAAGATCATCCACCTTTTTTCTTGTAGGTATAGTCTTGGCCAGAATCATTAATTATTTAAATTGCCCAATTTCACAAATTAGCACAAGACCAATCCTTGCAGTTTTAAGTAATCCCTCTGCTCCAGACCGGCATCAGAGTTGGCTGTGGCATTTTCACTTCTTGCACTTGAACGAATGATGTGTCAATATTGATTTCATTATGTGATAATTAAGGTGAGGATGGGGCGGTAACACAATTCCTTCCTTCATTGTAACTCTGGCTCAAATCTCCTACACAGATGAGAGTTAGCATTGTTTCTTATTGATAATACAAGATTCCTATATTAACTGCACAGGCAGACACATTCACACATGCAAAAGTGATCTGTTTCAGGTACAGTGTCAGGGTCTTTCTGAGTTCAAATAGAATCTTGAACGTCGGTTGTGATGTATTGCTTATTTTGGCTCCAGTGAAAATGTTCACCATCGAGTGAAACAGTAACACTAATTCAGTTCAGTTTTTCATCACTGCAAGCCACCATAAGGTATGCATATTATATTACGCCCTGTGTAATGTATTTGTTAGAGATGGATTCCCAACCTGGGGTCCACAGAACCTTTGCTTAATAGAATAGGTCCAAGGCATAAAAAAAGGCGGGGAATCTCTGTTTTAGTGCATTACAAATACCTGACAATCAAGTCAATTTCAGGTTGATTAAGTCTTAATGATGTAGCACTTACTGAGATACCATTAATGTAAATTCCATCATTTTAATTTTGGGAAAGTCCACATCAACCTATTAACATTCTCAGTGATCTTCCTGTCTAACCATCCAGTTTCCTGAGATCTAAATGCTTAACTTACTAGGTCTTGACAAGTTGTTCTCTTGACATCACCTTGGTTCCGCTCCTCTGAAGTCCTAGGACCCTAATGCTCTTGCCTGCTGGTTTTTCGCACCTAGAATGTCCACCTCCACATCAGATGAGCTTAGGCAACTGGTAAAGCTCCTGCCCAACCTCATGTCCCTTCACTCTGCAGAACTACCTGTCCCAAAATCCCCCCCGTGGCCATGAGCTGATTGCTCACCCAACCCCATTCCTTAATCAGTTCAGTAGACCCCCAAACTGAATCTTAGTCCACAGCAACACATTTCGGCCTTAAACTGTTGCAGCACATATCCTGTAGCCCAGATACTAAGATGCACCTCAGCCAGCAAAATCCACTGCAGATAAAGAGCTTCAAAAGTGTTCATTTCAACAGAATGAGATATTTTACTCTGGTGAACGGAATAGAAAAAAAAAATCCAATATTCACGAAAAGCAAAGGAAGAATAACTTGGTGATTGTGATGAAAGAAGTTAGATGAAGGATAGAAATTTTGGGAGATAGATTTCTGTTATTTAAAGCACCATCCGTGGCAGCCTGTAAGCTTGCTCAAAATTGATCAGTGCATTACTGGCTCAAGAATGAATAAAAAATCCAACTGCATTCTATCCCACATAGCACCATGAATCATCCCATTGTGTTTCTGGAACAAAGACAGGAAACAAAACTGGAGAGGAGTTTGTTTTTGGAATTAACTAATGTACTGATTAATAAACGGGTAATGAAATATTTATCTTTTGAATGCTTACATTTCATTACACATTGCCTTTTGGTTAACTTGTGCCAGTACTTTCATCCTTCATAGTTTATTCATACAGCTGTTACAATCTGTGCTACAGAATTATGTCTTTTTGCTTTGATGAAACTTTGACAAAACACTGCAGCCATTGCACAGGAGGAGCCTCCCCAAATCTAATAACATTTTTTGAAATTTTTCATAATACAAAAAGGCAAAAACATGATGTCAGAGAAAAGTAGCTGATCTGAGAGTCATACCACTCCTGTTAATTGTTGCCTAAATTTGTATCTGGTTTCTTAGGCACTGTCTTGGAAAACCAACAGTAATAAACGAAACAGATGTGTATTGTGGGTTTTGCTGTTGCAGCTGGAAGAGTGGTGAGTTTTACTTTGTTATGACGATATTCCCCTTCTGATTCAGCCAACTGAATTGATGTTGGACGCAGGAGTGGGTTTGCCTTTTGTCCCACTTGGAAAGCTGACGGAAGCAGCCAAACATAGTCACATGTGGCTGAAAGATTTGGGGCATATACCCATAACAATATAGGCCAGATCTACAATTACACACACTGCTATTGTAATATGTACAACCAAAATAGAACCTTGCAGGAAACAGCATGTGGTTTCAGAACAGTAGAAAAGGAACAGAGCAGATACTGTTTGCAGCTTGCATCTCATTATAAGCAAGCAACCTATGATTTCTTCAGATGATAAATTCAGTGTAAAGTCAGCACAAAGTAAAACTTTCTCTTTGGCACTATTTTTCCACTAACAAAAGAAATTTCAATCTGAAAGATACCTTGAATTTAAAGTTCAATGATTGGCCCTTTTGCCAAGATAATGCTATAATGAGTTTCGCTTTGTTCGCAATGAATGTATCCCTGAAGTAGATATATGTCTGTGTATAAAGAAAGAAATGTACCACTAAGGATGTTTCTAAACAATTTGTTAAAATTTCTGCAGAGGAAACATTACAGCAAAATATTTTGGCAAATGTAAATGTACTATACAAACTGAACATCAGTTTCTTCATCCAAGTCCTCATAGTATTTGAAATGTAAACAAAACATAATTTTTCCATGAATGGATCTCTTTTCCAGAGATCCATCTGTGTAGTTGATGTAGCAGTCGTTTTTAATATCGAACAACAACCACCAACACAAGCAGAAACCACTAAAAGACTTGAATTACTATTGGAGTTAACATAAGGGTTGGGTGTTGGAGGCAAACATATTGCCTACTTGCCTTGGCAAAGTAAGCTATCAGAATTACAACTACACCCTCTATCACCTCAATTCTTGACTTTTTTTTCTGGGTTTGCTTGTAGTTTGGGAGCAGGATGGAGATGTGTCTTTACCAAAAGAGGTGTAAGGCGCTCCTTCCCTCCGCTAGCCTGCAGGGAATCCTTGGGCAAAGTGTAGCACCTGCTTAGCCTCCTAATTAGAGCCATGTGAAGCCGTGGGAGCAGGTGGTGGGTGGGCATAAGAACATTAGAAATAGGAGCAGGAGTAGGCCATCCAGCCCACCCAGCCTGTCCCGCCATTCAATAAGAACATTGCTGATCTGTCTGTAAACTCAGCTCCATCTACCTGCTTTTCCCCCATAACCCTTAATTCTCTTACTATGTAAAAACCTATCTAACTGTTACTTAAATATATTTAGTGAGGAAGGCTCAACTGTTTCCCTGGTCAGAGAATTCCACAGATTCACCACTCTCTAGGAAAAATAGTTTCCCCTCATCTCCGTCCTAAATCTTCTCCCCTGAATCTTGAGGCAATGTCCCCTTGTTCTAGTCTCACCTACCAAAGGAAACAACTTTCCTACTTCTACCTTATCTATCCTTTTCAAAATTTTGTATGTTTCTATAAAGTCCCCTCTCATTCTTCTGAACTCCACAGAGTATAGTCCCAGGCAACTCAATCGCTCCTCACAGGTTAACCCCTTCATCCCTGGAATCAACCTGGTGAACCTCCTCTGCACTGCCTCCAAAGCCAGTATATCCTTCCTCAAGTATGGAGACCAGAACTGCACACAGTACTCCAGGTGTGGTTTCACCAGTACCCTGTATAGTTGCAGCATGACCTCCCTGCTCTTGAATTCAATCCCTCTGGCAATGGAGGCCAACATTCCATTTGCCTTCTTAATAACCTGTTGTACCTGCAATGCAACTTTTTGATATTCATGCACAAGTACTCCCAAGTCCCTCTGCACAACAGCATGCTGCAACCTTTCACCATTTAAATTATAATCTGCTTTTCTATTATTCCTTCCAAAGTGCATAGTTCTGGTTATGTGACCACTGATGCCAGGCAGACAAAATATGGATTGTTGATCATATCTAGGGGTCACCCATGTTGTAAAGACTCTACCCAGAAGAATGTGATTGCAAGCCACTTCTGGAGAAAAATTTGTCAAGAGCTGACCATGATCAGCCACGTCATACAATACAGAACATTGTGATGATGATCATGGTTGGTTGTAGAGATGAGAAGATATGTAGACATTATTAATTGACAGCTCCAGCACCCAAGGTTTAATCTTGATGTCTGAATTTTCCTGGTGATTACACCTATTTACACTGAGGGCATGTATTTCTACCCACACCCTAAAGATGCACAATACTGACCCATGGGTTAATTGGTTTCTGTAAACTAGTCCAAGTCTAGATGGGTTCTAAGCCAGAGAATATTTTCTGGGGAATAGCGGAGGAATTGTCTTTCACTCACTAGGCCAAATGGTGTCCTTTTTTGTGGTAAGCAAACGTAAAAAAAAATAAAATATGAAACACAAAAGAATTATGTTCTCTGAAGAGCTATTTTTCTAGAAAGAATCTTTTAAATTAACATTTCACGTGTGTATTTGGAGAAAAGGCTCCATGAATTAATCCTGTCTGTTTCTCTCTTGGCTTGAGTGGAAACTGCTGAGTTTAAATGAAAAATACTTAGCTGGAGTTGGTTTTGGTTTTGATGCTGGCTTGCACAACCACCTGGCAATAACGTTACTCTTCTAAAATCCACTCTAATAATTAATCTGTATTAAATAACATACAAGTAAAATCAAGTCCAGAATTCCCCCTGCTTTGTACTAAATTGATATCAAATGAGGACCTCAGCATTTCACACCTCTCTCTCTGCAAGTGAAATGTGAGAATTCAAGCATTACTCATGAACTTCTTTTCAACTGGGCCTCAATGAAGAGCTTACTCTACCAGATGTATAATATTTATATACATAGCTGCAAGGGTTATTTAAAACTGATTTTGTGGCCTCAGATCGGAGATATAAAGAAGGTGCATTGCAAGTTGGCCCCAACATGGTAGAGAGACATTAGTCCAAATGGGAGACCTGAAACTACTTTCCAGTTGGGATCTCATTTAAGTTTAACTGATGAAGTACATTGAGGTTGAGGTTCACTGGCTGCTTGCATAATACAGCAGGAAAACAGCTGGCCTCTGACTGGAGTTAGCCGGCAAATTGGTTAGAGTAGGGAAGGAAAGTGTGTGTGTGTGTGTGTGTGTGTGTTTGTTGGTAGTGGAGCAGCTGATGACAGATAGAAAGTGTTTACAGAGTTCCTTTTTGTCTTGCAAAATTCTTTAAATTAACTTGATCACATTCTAATAACAAAGTAATTGGATCTTTATACCATTAATCCTCAGTGGAAGGATTCCTAACGGATGAAGCAGGCCATATAGCCCCTCAAGCCATCTCTTCATTCAGCACGGATGTTGCTGATGTATTCTTGGTCTCCACACTGTTCTCTCATCTATTTCCCATAACCCTCAATATCCCCATAGACCAAAGTACATCAATCTTGTTTTTGAGCACAGTTAGTAAGTTCACAGCCACAGTCTTTGGGAACAATGGATTCAAATTATAAAGAACCCTTAAGTAGCCATTGCTGATCCAGAGACAATGGACCTCATTTTAAATTCCCCTCCAAGGGAAATACCTTCTCAGCATTTATTTAGGTCCCTCAGAATATTGTATTTTTGTTAAGTTCACTTTTCTAAATTCTAGACAGCTAAGGCTTATTCTTCTCAATCTTTCCTCCATGGACAACTCTTTTATCAGTGAATTCTCTTTGAATTGCATATCCTTGCTTCAATAGGAAGATCTCAAATGTACAGATTATTCCAGGTGTGGTCTCATCAAAGCACAGCAGGAGAGTAGCAAGGATTTATTCTCTTGTTTTCCTTCCCTTTCCGATATAGACCAACATATAAATTGCCTTCTTAATTAATTGCTGCATCTGCATGTTATCTTGTGTGTGTTTCTTGAACAGATCACACCATTTAACTAACATTCTGTCCTTTTATTATTGCTACAAAAATGGATGATCTTCTTATTCCATCTGCTATACTTTTGCCCGCTTGTTGCACAGGCTAATATCATAAGAAATGGGAGATATATAGGAGCAGGTGTAGGCCATCAGACCTGTTGAGCCAGTCACTCGATAAAATCGTGGCTGATCCCGCCATGGGCTCAGGTCCTCCGACCTGTCTTTTCCCCATAATCTTTAATTCTACAAAATCTCTCTGTGTCTTAAATATATTTAATGAGGTAGCTTCTTCTGCTTCCCTGGGGAAAGAATACCACAAATTCACTAGTCTCTGGGAAAAGCAATTTCTCCTCATTTCCATCCTAAATCTCCTCCCCTGAATCTTGAAGCTATTTGCAT
This sequence comes from Hypanus sabinus, assembly GCF_030144855.1. Taxonomy (NCBI): domain Eukaryota; kingdom Metazoa; phylum Chordata; class Chondrichthyes; order Myliobatiformes; family Dasyatidae; genus Hypanus; species Hypanus sabinus. The sequence continues at coordinate 40,808,882 of NC_082715.1, read as the reverse complement.
TTGCAGCCTCTTTGGCCTCTCCTCACTAAAAACTTTCCCACTTTACATCAGCAAAAGTGGACTCAATAGAGTTAGCTCTTTCATCTTAGTAAGTGACCTTGACTATGAATATCCAAAGTGCCAATGCCAATCACAGACAGTCTTCACTACCTATTATATATAGACACAACTGGTTCGGTTTCTGTCTACTGATCAATCTCCTGTTGGAAAATCATCCTCAGCCTTTTGCAATGACAGGTAGTGTCAGTGAAAATCCACATGACCTAATCTCAAAATACCCCCTGCTCTGGGTGAGCACGTGCATCACATTCATCCCTTGGTCGGATATGACAAGGGTGCAGAGGTTCACATAGGAGATAAACGGAGAGGAATTTGCAGCCATCTCACGACAACAGCTGCACTGGAGGAAGCTCTGGAGATACAGTCAACAGTTTGTGCATGTGACCACCAGTAATGGTGAGATAGCAGCTACTGCGTGACAACAATTAAATATCAGACACCTGCATGTCAGGATACCATGTCGTACTGGTTAAGATTCTGGACCAACAGCTAGGGTTCAGGACCTTGGCAGCTGGGGAATTTAAAGGCAGAAACTGTGGAGTTAGAAAGAGAAACAACTGCTCTCAGTAACACAAACCTTCAAATTACTGGATTGTCAGAGGAACCCATCTGGATCACTCATGTCCTTCAAGGAAGAACAGTTCTCACCTTTGACCAGCCTAGTCTGATCAGTTCAGAGGCAATTTGGGACTGGCAAATTGCTAAAAATGTTCATATCCTATGAACGAATAAACTAAATGGTTCTTACTCACACTTTTTCTCTTCATACATTTAGTCAGATTTGCAGGGAGTTGTAGTCATTCTTTTGGAGGTGACCTGTCACATGACCCAGGCATATCGTCCTCCCATACCATGCCCGTGTCTCAGTGGGGCCTGTAGACTGACAGGAGCTCACACTACTGATTCACATGTGAGGAGGGGCAGATGGTTGAGACAGTGATCAATAGCGAGTGGTTTGTATTGCAAGGTGCAACCCCAGCTCAGCCTGTCAGACACAGATGGCAATTACTTGAAAAAGAAAATCACTGAGCAAAGTCATGAATATTGCACAGAAAATAAAGCCCAGATTAAGCCAGAGGGGTTTGATAGCATGGGTCAGTGAGATGATGTTTTCTGTCATCAATTGGTTCACTAATACGGTAAAAATCTGCTAATTTGACATACTCTGGACCTTTGAAGTGCATGCCTGATAGATTCTCCTGACTTTTGGGTATAATTGCTTTCAACACCCCAATATAGTTTTAATTCACTTTTTCAAAAGATATAAAATGTAATAGATTTTCAAGTGAACTCAGCAAATTTATGAAATCCCAGCAAATTTCAAAGTAGCATGGAAATTGGAACAATGTAGAATGCAAGAAATGATCTCCAGTGAGTCTAAAGGATTCAGGAGAAGAGGGTCTGCATTCAGCCAAATGAATCTTTGGGAATTTGATGAATACAACTGGGATTTACCAGATTTCTACTGTGCAATGGAGCATTAAATACTTCAACAATGTCCATTCAGCCCATGACTAAGTTGGCATTCTTGATACTAGCACATCAACCTGCAGACACAGGCAAGAAAACAGCTGAATATTTGTTGGGACATTTCCATGAGGTGAATGGTCCATGCAATGTCCTGGCCTTGTTTTCACCAGTAAGCATTAAAGAGACTAGAATTGATGGATTCAATATCTGGATATATATCACTCCAACTGAGCAATTAATTAATGCTAATTGAGCAAGAAAGCTGTTCCAGGTCAATGACTTTATATTACAACTCATCAGAACCCTGTTCTGATGAAAGGCCAATGACCTGAAACATTAGCATTACGTCTCTCTCCAGAGATGCTGCTTAATCATCTGAGTACTTCCATCAGCCTGATTTTAATTGCTAACCTCTCTGATCCAAGGTGCTTACACTCACCCTGAGGCAGCGAGTTTGGAACTAGTTTCCCTGTGCACCGCTGGCTTTCATGGCTTTAACCAACTCAGCCATTCCCAAACACTCTACTATCTTCGATGAGCAAATTCCCCCAGTGCAGTCCACTTTGCCCACAAACTATCTGCCTTCAACTCCACTCTCTTCAAAATGATCTGGCTCTTTTCAATTGCAACGTTTGGGATTCTATGTATTACGACAATGAACTGAGTTCAAGAAACACCGGCGCTGAAAATTAAATATTGGCAAAACCTTCTATTTCATGAAGATCAACATAACGATTAGTAAAGCAGCCTACAAGTAATTAATTGCATTATATAGAAGAAAAATGATTGACTACAAAATGAAGCAAAACACAAAATGCTGTGGAATTCCAAGACTTAATAAGGGTCTCAACTTGAAATATTGACTATCCATATCCTTCCACAGATGTCACCCGACCTGCTGAGATCACCCAGCAATTCGTGTGTTTCTCCTGATTTCCAGCATCTGCAGTCTGAGGATAACATTTCATGAATCATCATAAAATGGACTTAGGAATTTCAAAAGCAGAGTTAATGACTATAAATGATCTCTCCCATCGGTCCAACAATCTCTTTGATCCCTACCATCAGGAAGGAGGTTCTGCAGCATTAGGATAAGAACTGTCAGGATGGGAACTTGGGAAACAGCTTCTTCCCCCAGGCTGTAAGACTATTGAACTTCCTGCCACCACACAGGTCTCTTCACACATGAAGTGCCAGCACATTATTCTGTTTATTTTATACCTTGTGTCATAAATGAATCTTTTATATGTTAATTTACTAGTGGAAATATTTCTTTAGGTATTATGTGTGTCAGTCACTGCATTTGTACTGTGTTGCGCACCTTGGTCCAGAGGAACATTGTTTTATTTGGCAGTAATATGTGTGTACGGTTTAAACAATAAACAGAACTTGAACTTGTATATCCAGTATCAGTGTGTATTATCCATAGGGCATTCTGGTTCAATGATCTATGAGACATAGAAGCCGGTCAGGTAACAAAATATAACAATCTAATAAATAGCATGATTGATTTTAAATACTATAGTCTCTTTGGGATTCTTCAGATTTCAATCTGGTCACTCCTAACTATAATTTTAAAAGATGAGTTTATTAAAAATGTATGGTGCACACATAATACACAATATTACCAGCAGCTGATGAGACCAATAGAATGTGTTCAATTTATTAAGAATGAATTGTTTTGATGTAAATATCTTAAAGGTGATTTGCATAGGTTTACTTCTTTTTTAGCTTGTCAAAAGCATTTAAAAATCCTAAAACAGACGAGGCCGACAATCGATGAAGGATAGTAACAGCCAATGTCAATCTCTGAACAGAGTGTCAAACACTGCTTCAATATCACGGAAAACACAGATACAACAATCAGGTGAATGATGTCATTTCATAATCATATTAATTTTAAAAAGACACCATTTTGCAACTTACCTGCCACAGTGGATATTATGCAGTAATTTTCAAATCAATGAAAGCCTTAATATACTTAATTGTTCAATAGATTTTTTTTGGTGAAAAAAAAAGAACAAGGTTGAAGATTTCATTGAGTAGAAAGAATTCCCCTCAAAACCAGTGCAACAAATTATTAACAAGGAAATTCCCCCAAACCTGTATCATGCTACACATACAGACACACATGGAAACAGAGACAATAAATCCCTAGCTTCATTTATTTCCAAACCTTCAAATGCTTTCATCTTAAGTTAATTTACACCATAATAATTGTATTTTTGACCAACTTGAGAAGAAGTAAACCAGATCATACAAAACTAAAAAATAATTTACATCAAAAGAACTAACTGGGCATGATTTTCCTTCTTTATAAACACTGGGGCATAATACATAATTAAACTACAGATCTCAACAAAATAATAGCCAGAGAGTAGTGAATCTGCGAAATGCTTTGTCACAGACTGTGGCGGAGGCCATGTCCGTGTGCATATTTAAGGCGGAAGCTGATAGTTTCCTGAGCGGTTAGGGCATCAAAGGATATGGCGAGAAGGCAAGTGTATGGGGTTGAGTGTGATCCGGGATCAGCCATGATGGAATGGCGGAGGAGCCCTGATGTGCTGAATGCCAACATTTTCTTTCCTCCCACCAATGCTGCTCACCTTGCAGTTATACCACCACTAACATAACCCTCAAGACTTCCTTTTCCTGACAGTTTGTTGTACAGTGTTCTAGACAGCAACAGAAACTCAGCAATATTTTTCTCACCAGAGAATGTAAAAGGGCCTTATACAATCATTTTCAAATGTTAAGGTATATTTCATTACAGATGGAATAATGTATTTTTTGTTAAAAATAGTATTGGTTACCTTATACATATATTTCCTTTAAATAAGTTTGAATTATCATCCATGTAGAACAAACTGCTGTCTTATCTTCAAAGCAGGACTATGCTGAAGGAATATAAGCACCTCAGCCATAGGTAAAATGAAAGTGTTTGGAACCCAATCTATTCCATGTCAATTATAATGGAAAAGTATCTCAGCCATGCCTGTGACAAGGTAAGTGTGAGGTGCTGCAGTTTGAGAATACTAATGAGACTGGGACATACATACGACATGAAATGCAAGGTCCCTGGGAGTACTGAGGATAGGAAGGACCATGGTGTACAAGCCCAGAGATCCTGGAAGTGGCAGTGCAGGTAGGTGAGAGCTTCACATCTTTATATCAGTATAACTCCCTGAAGAGAGGCAACTTTCTGTAGATTTGTCTTTTTTTCTTATTTTTGTCCTAGCAGCAATATGACTCCGATAGTCGTTAAATTAATAGAAGCATAGCTGTCACAAGGGGTTGTCCATCATTTAGAAAATGCAACCAGTTATGAAAGACAGCGTTTGTGCTATACCAACAAGCCAATCTCAGTGAAAGACTGTGTTAACACCTCTTCCATTATTTTCTCCAGCAAGTATTGAGAAACAAAATATCAAAAACTATCTGGGAGAATCAGGTATTTTTGAACAATCCTGGAAAATAATTTACCTGAGTTGTCTTGGGATACCAGACAGTGCTTTGGAGAGTATGAAAGAACACTTATGTATATAGCATCCTTAACAAACACAGAACTTCTCAAAATAAGTTATGACCAAAAAATACAATGACATAACTGATCGTTTGCTTTGCTTCTCTCTACAACTGACTCAAACACTTTTCAGCTTGCTAACTTATTTAAAATAAGTCATATGAAAAATCTGTACATTGGTTTACCAATTTTAGTTATGCTACTGAAAATTAAAAACATAGAAACATAGAAAACCTACAGCACAATACAGGCCCTTCGGCCCACAAAGCTGTGCCGAACATGTCCTTACCATAGAAATTACTAAGGTTACCCATAGTCCTCCACTTTTCTAAGCTCCTTGTACCTAACCAAAAGTCTCTTAAAAGACCCTATCATGTCCGCTTCCACCATCGTTACTGGCAGCCCCATTCCATGCACTCACCACTCTCTGTGTAAAAAACTTACCCCTGACATCTCCTCTGTACCTACTCCCAAGCACCTTAAACCTGTGCCCTCTTGTGTTAGTCATTTCAGCCCTGGGAAAAGACTCTGACTGTCCACATGATCAATGCTTCTCATCATCTTATACACCTCCATCAGGTCACCTCTCATCCTCCGTCACTCCAAGGAGAAAAGGCCGAGTTCACTCAACCTGTTTTCATAAGGCATGCTCCCCAATCCAGGCAACATGCTTGTAAATCTCCCCTACACCCTTGTTATGGTTCCCACATCCTTTTTGTTCTGAGGCGACCAAAACTGAGCACAGTACTCCAAGTGGGGTCTGATCAGGGTCCTATATAGCTGCAACATTACCCCTCGGCTCCGAAATTCAATTCCATGATTGATGAAGGCCAATATAATGTACGCCTTCTTAACCACAGAGTCAACCCGCGCAGCTGCTTTGAGCGTCCTATGGACTCGGATCCCAAGATTCCTCTGATCCTCCACATTGTCAAGAGACTTACCATTAACACTATATTCAGAGAAATTAATGAATTTTTACCATCCTTATGTTTGGAAACTACACCTCAATACACACCTAGATTGGACACTCATCAGTATTTACAGCCGTCTGTTGTGGAAGGGTTTTCATGATACAAAGGTGCATCCCTTCCTGATTGGCGTAATACATTCCATTGAACAGGAGGGGACTGGAATGCCACCTCACACTCTGAGAGCGTCCAATGTAATCCACTATCGCCATAGTAACCCAAAATCAGTCTTCCAGAGAGTGAACCCATGGTAAACAACTGGCCTAGATGTTATCCCCGGCCATGGTTCTTTCCTGTGCAAATCGGTCAGTAAACATTTGCAAACATTTTAACCCCTCCCTGCTTCAGTCTGAGTCTCCCATCTGCTTTAAAAAGACTGCTATCGGTCTGATACCTAAGAAAAACAAGATTATGTGACCACCGTTTGGTGGCTCTGGCTGTTCATGGTACACATTAACTCCAGCCTCCCAGTCCAACTCAACCAAAGACAATTTGCCTAATGCAGAAACAGGTCTACAGCTGATGCCATCTCTCTGTCCTTACTCTTCTGAATGGTAATGACACCTGTGTAAGACAACTGGTTCTTGACTACAGCTCCACTTTCAATAATTCCAAGTAAACTCATCTCCAAATTCCTAGACATGGGTCTCAACTACTACACACAAAATGCTGGAGAAAGTCAGCAGCCCAGGAAGCATCTGGGAAAAGTGTACAGATGACGTTTTGTGCCAAAGCCCTTCAGCAGGACAACTTCTCCCTTTGAAACTGTATCTGTAAGTACCCGACCAACAGAAAGCAGTCAATAGGGATAGGTAGCAACACCTCTGCCTCGATAATCCTCAGTGATGGTGTCCCATAATACTGTGCCATCAGCCCTCTATTCTGCCCCCTATACGCTCATAATGAATACAAGGAGGTAGAAAGCTAACATGGCTCATGACACCTACATTTCCTTCAATGTCAGTAAAACAAAAGAGACATCAGGAAGGAGGTGGTGCATATGATTTTTACACCTACAAAGCTGCAGCCACGAGGGTTGAAAGCTTTTGGCTCCTATGAGTGAACATCACAACAGCCTGCTTTGTTAAAATCAGCTTAACACCATAGCCATAAAAACTCACCAATGCCTCTATTTCTTCAGGAGGCTAAAACCCTAACTGGACCCTCACCACCTCAGCAATTTTTACTGATGCACCATAGCAGCTTGGTGTGGAAACTGCCAAGAGTTGTGGTGATAGCACATGACATCATGAAAAGCAACCTCCCCTCAGCGAACCCTGTTTATACTCCTCACTGCCTTGGTAAAGCAGCTAGAATATTCAAAGATCCTGGCCATTTTCTCTTCTCCCATCTCCCACTAGGCAGAAGATACAAAAACCTGAAAGAGCATACCACAAGGCTTGAGGACAACTTCTATCCTGCTTTCATAAAACTGTTGAACATTTTCCTTCTACAATAAGTTGGACTCTTGATCTCACAATCTATCTCATTGTGACTTTGCACCTTACTGTACTGTAACACTTTATTCTGTACTGTGTTACATTTTTACCTTGCACTACTTCAATGCATTGTTGTAATGAATTGATCTGTATGGATGATGTGCAAGATGTTTATAGCATTTAACAATAGTAAACCAACTTATAATCTATTATTTGCTGTTTAGCAATGCAGCAAGTGGTTTTAAGGAGATTTTTTCTGTTTTCAGTTTGCTCAAGCGATTACCAAACTTTATTTACTCCCAGATCAGTGATCTCACACTTTAAAAATTCTTTCATCTAGGCTCGACTTCAACTGCATTATATTTGTACAGAATGCACAGGGCAAAAATATCAACTGCTATCAGCTCTAGTAAAATAGGGACATGCTCTATAAACTACATATAGTACACCTTTTCTTTTTACTATCCAGTGGGGGTTGTCTCATATTGTGGAACTGAAGCCCAGAAACTTTGTGATGCTTCTTTGGTCTGGAATTCAAGATCAAATGATTCTTTGTCAAGAATTCTGGTTGGCTGACATCTGAAAAAAAAACTGGCAAAGAGCCAAAAGCTGCCTAATGTTGAGTGAACATTTGTTATATTTCTGAATCCCTGGTGCATTAAAACATTATCTGTACAACAGTTATAAACGTATGAAAAAACTCGAAAGCTAAATTGCTAGATGAACTAAAGAGTGTGTTTATTGTTTGCAACAAATATCTATAATACAACAAGCATATTTACCTTGAGTTTCTCGACTATTTCTTCTTCCTAGACTTATTATTGCCTGGTGGAGTCCCTTCACTGCAGGAGACTATACAACACATATACACAAACATACACACACAAGCCTTGGATTTGGAGCAAATAGGCAGTACTTCGGTTACCATGACAGCAGGCCATTATAGAACTACTTGCTGCTTAGTGTTTCAAATTAATTTTTGTAAAAGACAATTAATAGCTTGAATAGAAGAGGCTCAGTTCATTTTATGGTTGGAATGGAAATGAAGCAACAATGTAAATATAAGAAGATTTTAAATGCATGCATATAATTTTTCTAAATTCCTGCAACTGGTCTGTATATGACATGCCCAGGCTTAAGTACACTCTAGCAGAATGAGCCCTTTTGTCTGTTTTCTGGGATATTAATTTGATTCTTACTTTCGTAATTTGTACCTTTTTTCTTTCTCCCTGTTAAGTCATTTGTTGGTCATGGAAAAGATTTCACAAGTACACAAACATAAATGATTCTAAGCTTCTTAAGTAATGTAAAGCTTTGTACTGTCATGGCTAGGAGATTAATGAAGTAATAAAAGCAAATGTACAGACTATTCAAAATTATTATAACTAGCAATGAAGATACAGCGATCAAAACAATGATTTTACTTTAATCCACTGTCCATTTCCCAAAACAGGTCATACACCAATGCAATAATTTCAAAGGGTTTCAAAGATTTCAGTTATGAAAGATTGTTTATATGCTTATTACAAAGTCCCAGAGATAGTCTTGTGAAAAGAAACACTGATGTTTACAGAGAAAGAGGCTGTTTAGACCAGAGACTACGCTGGTTTTACATAAGAACATTTCAGCTCATGCTGCTCATCTGTCCATTCCCTACTGCCTGGCAAATTCTTTCCTGTCAGATACTTACCCACCTCTTTTGTACATTACAACTGAATCTAAAACCTTCTCTGACCTGACAAGCAACACACACAAAATGCTGGAGGAGCTGAGCAGGCCAGGCAGCATCAATGGAAAAGAGTACAGACAAAGCTTCCGGCCGAGGCCCCTAGGCAAGACTCAGCCCAAAGCGTCAACTGTATTTTTTTTCCATAGATGCTGCCTGGACTGCTCAGCTCCTCCAGCATTTTGTGTGTGTTGCTTGGATTTCCAGCATCTGCAGATTTTCTCTTGTTTCTATCAGACAACGTATTTCTGATCCTAAATGTCCTTTTTGGTTCATTTGCTAATCATTTAAATTATGCCCTGGTTTTATCAGTAAGAATTGTTATTCCTTACCCGATATCTCAAAACTGTAAAGGTTTTAAATACATATTTCAAAACCCTCAAACCTCCTCTTTTCCAGGGAGAACAAGTCAGCTTCCCCACTCTATTCATGCATTACATGTCCCTTATCTTTGGAGACAGTTCCAGAAATGTTTTCAAAAGTTCGGCTCTCAGAACTAATGATAATATTCTAGAAGTGTCTAAACCTTTGTAAAGGTTCATTTCGTCTTCCTAGCTTTTGTACACCAGACTGACATCTGGGCTGCCAGGACTGCAGGGAAAGGAAAGGAAAGATCTGTATTCAATCGCGTGAAGAAGAATGAGAGTGAAGAAGATTGAAACTTCAAAAACTCAATAGACTGGATGTTGAGGGATATAAAATGAGAGGTCATAGTCTCAGACAAGAGGGAAAGAAATTTAGGTGAGGGATGAGAAAAATAAACTCTGTGAGTGGTAAACCAAAAGAGTGAGCCCTCTCTGGAAGCATTCTCATCTACTGTGATTGAGATTGAGAGATTGGTCATGGCTAGAATTAACTCCTACCTTAGCAAGGACTTGGGACTGCTGCATTTTGCCTACCACCACAACAGGTGCAATCTCACGGGCTCTCCACTCTGATTTGAAGCACCTGAGCAACAGTAAAACACATGGCTGCTGCTGCTGCTGTTCATTGATTATTGGTCAGCATTCAATATCTTCAGTCCCTCCATATTAATCAACAAAGTTCAAATCCTGGGTGTCTGCTCCTCTCTCTGCGACTGGTTTCTCATCTTCTTTATCGGGTGACTACAGCTAGTGTAGTTCAGTAATAAAATTTCCTCCTCACTGACATTCAACACAGGTGCACCTCAAGGATGTGTGGTTAGCCCATTGCTCCACTCTGTACAATATGTGGCTCAGCACAGCCCAAACATGATCTACAAATACATTGATGACACGACTGTTGTTGGCAGAATCTAAGATGGCAATGAGGAAGCTTCCATGAGCAAGGTAGATCAGCCAGCTGAGTGGTGGCATAACAGCCTCACACTCACCATCAGTAAGACAAAGGAATTGATTGTGGGCTTCAGCAAGGGGAATACCTGTCTTCAGGTGATGAAGCTTCAAGTTCCTGACTATCAACATCTCAGAGGATCTACTCTCTGATAGATCAACAGGTTGATGTAGTTATGAAGAAGGCACACCAGTGGCACTACCTTATCAGGAGCTTGAGGAGATTTGGTATGCCACACAGGTGTGCCGTGAACATTCTAACCGGGTGCTTCACAGCCTAGTATAGAGCCTCTAATGCACAGCATTGCAAGAGGCTGTAGAGGGTTATAGACTCTTCCCCTTCCTCCCTTTCACCATCAGATTTCTAAATGGTCCATGACCCTACAATCACTACCTCATTATTCATCTTTTGCACTTATTTATGTTTGTAATTTCCAGTTATTTCTAAGTCTTGCACAGAACTGTTGCTGCAAGACATCAAGTTTCATGACATATGGCAGTGATAATTAACTTGATTCTCATCCTGAATTAGATACTTAAAAGAGCTGTTGAAGGCAACTCCCTCAAAAAGTAAATAGGTAAATCTCTGGATGTAAAAAGCACCAGATGGGTATTGGGCAAGAGTGGGATTATGGTATTGAAATACGGGATTAACCAATAATGGCTTCAAGGGTTGAATGTCTTCTCTTTTCTGAGTTCTAAATGCCATAATTCTGTAAACTTCCGAGGAAATGTTTCAATTAAGTGACATAAACATCAATAGAACTATAAGCAGATTTAGAGTCATAGGGTTTTATAGCATGGAAACAGAGAAATCTCTATTTTATGATCTTGGATTTGCCAAGTAAGGATGCAACTGAACAGAATTTTCCAAAAATTCAAACATGAATAACTAGTAACAAATATAAACTTCTAAACAAAAGCATGCAATCTTTTACATTATGAAGTTTTGTCTATCCACAGGATTTATTCACCTCAATGACAATTAAATAGTATTCCTGACAATGAAGAAACAAATTGTATCAATCCTTTCAGATGGTGATTCCAATATTACTTTCTATGGCACAACTGGGCTTTTTTTTGTCTGTTAGGACAAATCAGGCGTTACTTTAAGGTCAGACTCTGCCCTTGTTTCCTTACTTTAACCACATTTAAAATTACCTCATAAGCAAAGTGACTCACATTTCAGTTTGAAGTACAAGGAACTACAAAATATTTGCTTATTAATAAGATGTGCATACACATTAACCTGAAACAAATATAGAGGCCTCGATGCAAGTTAGATGATCAGTTTATTTTAGAAAAGAATTATCAATGAAGCTAAGTATTACATTCTCTCAGATAAAAGTGATAGTTATGAGGCCTGCTGATCACATAAATCAGAATGTATGCTCTGAAGCATATACACTCTCTTAATATGTGGGAGAAACCTTGGAATATACAATTTACTCAGACCTCATGCACCAGAAAAAACTGGGCAGACGAAGAGGTGTCACAGAAGCATTTAAACTACCTGCTGTGTGAATAATATGGGTGCAATCATGATTTCCAGTTCTGAATATACTTTATGATTTCTGTGTTAACTGTAAGTTTTGGCCTGTGAAACCTGGGAAGGTAAACTATTGAACTATAGATAATAATATTTCTACTAAATATTCCAGTTTTAAAACGATTTTATTTTGTCCTGAACTTCTAGGTTGAATTGGTTGTAAGAAAAGTGAATAAAATGTTAGCATTCATTTTGAGAGCACTAGAATATAAAAGCAAGAACGTAATACTGAGGCTTTCTAAGGTATTGGTCAGACTGCACTTGGAGTATTGTGAGCAGTTTCAGACACCTCATCTGATACAGGATGTGCTGGCTTTGGAGAGGGTCCAGAGGAGGTTCACGAGAATGAAAGGTTAATGTATGAGTTGTGCTTGATGGCACAGCTTCAGAAGAAGGATGTGTATTTAAAACAGAGATGAAGAGGATTTTATTTTAAGCCCGAGGGTGGTGAATCTGTGGAATTCAATGCCACAGATGGCTATGCAGGCCAAGTCATTAGGAACATTTAAAGCAGAGGTTGATTAGTTAGGTCTCAAAAGTTACTGGCAGGAGAATGGGACTGAGTGGGATAATAAAAAGGCCAAGATAGAATAGAGGAGAAGGGTCGTGGGCTGAATGGCCTAATTCTGTTCCTAGACCTCATGGACTTATGGTCTAAAGTTTTGGTCATGGATGAGTTTGAGTTTATTAAAAAATAGTCTCATTTTTTATATACAGTATACCCACAGTGAAAATCATGGGGAAAAGAACCCACATAATCTCAGTACTTAGACCCCGAGCAATTTTGATCCGGGCTTCATCTCCATGGCTCAGGCCATTTACCCTTCAAAATAGTAGCTACTAACTGGAGACACGTGTAACATCAGATGGCAGAAATTTGGGGATTAAAGGACAGTTGTTGGCTCAAAGATGTCAGTGTTGGCTCTGGTTTAGTTACTGCTTTCTAGTCTGAAAGCTGAGAGATTAAATTCTTCTCTAGCACTGACTAGAACTGCTGGACCATCACAGGCACTGTCTATTGTTTGAAACTTTACACTGGAACTTTTATAGCCTTTTAGCCGGATATAAAAGTTTCTGTAGCATTAGTCTAAAAGAAGATCAAGGATGTTATCCACATTGTCCTTGTTAATATTTATTTTTAACTCAACATTACCAAAACAATCTGATCATTATCACATTACTGTTTGCATGAGCTTGTTGTCATCAAGTTACCCGCAGTGTTTCCTAAATTAGTACATACATGGAGTAAACTTCAAAAGTATATGTCACAGACAGCAAAGCATTTTGATAAATCCCACACATAAATACAAACCCCTTCTTTTTTAAGCTGTGGGAAGCTAAAGGAAATCATATTCAGGCAAAGTAATTCAGCCCAAATGAGATGAGCCCATACATCAGGCAGAGATAGTTTATGAAAAAAGTATTATTGAGTATACAACACACCGAAAAGGAATTATTACTGCAAGTGGAACATAGAGCAGCAAAGAGGCCAGGTCCATCCTTTGCAATGCTGTGGGAAGATAGCAACGTTAAATATGTGTACTCAGACTCTAACGTAGCCACACAGAAAGGTGACCTTCATAATGAAGCAACTGTCTTCTTCCTCATGGGTCATGCATTTGTAGAGAAGATCTGGAGAGGAATGGAGAGTTCCTTGTTGAGGACTGCACCAAGCAACTGTATAGCACAGGACTCTGTGCTCGTCAGCTTGTTTTCCCAGGTTACATATTAAGGCAAACATCAATCGCTGCTTGAAAGTCAATGAATGATGCACTTGGTTCTGCCCAAAACTTGTCTGCAAGTGAATGCTGCCGACCACACATTGTAAGGTGCAGGAATACGTGGCGAGGGACACAGTGAAGCCCAGGGTCTCTGCAGTGAAAGACTGATGTCTAGAGTGCTGCCACCTCCAGACACTGAGCGACTGGTCCTCAATACAGACTCTAAAATACTTTATGGATTTTTCTTTAAGGAGGAACGTTGAGTGGTGTTGATGCATTGTAAGAGAATGTATTGAATTGATACTGTAAGTGATTCCTGCATTCTAGGAAAACCCTAGACTGGAGCACAATACTGATGCTATTGTGCTTTCTGATCCAAATTCAGTCGATTATGTTGATGATGGAGGAAGGACTTTCTCCAACATTGACACCTGCCAGTGAATTACAGTTGGTGGCATTTTGATTTATTTTTCACTTTTTACAACTTGGTGCTCTCTGGAGTTTGTTGAAATTGCTATTAAGCCTACAGGCAGAGGAGAGGCAAGTGTTCATTGACCTGGTTTTGCAGGAACTTGTTGCTCCTAAACACAGATGCATTGGTAATCTGGAGTCTGACCAAAGAACGCGGAATGCCAGATTACGACAAAGGGTCTTAGAAAAATAATTCAGCCAACAGAGTACAGAGATACAATCCATCTCGAACTCCAGCAAGAAACAGAGTGCACGATTGTAAAGATGGCTACAGTTTCAAAGCAGGACAGCAACGGAATGGCACTGCCTATCAAGTATTCAGGAAAGTTGATATTTCTGCATCCTACCAGTCTGAAGCTGGATGTGTTTTAGGCTTCCCCACTCAAATAAAGCTGAGTAACTTTCACTGTCTCTTGTCAAATTATCATCTTTCACCAAATCTGTAAATCAAAAAATACTAAACTTCATGGAAACTAACACGTGTACATTTTGCAATTCATGTTCAAGTGCTCTTTCTTGGTAGCTGCAGTGTGACCGCTGACTTTCAGTGCAAGTGGCTTCTGAGTGCAGTCTTGAACAATTCTGGGGGGAAAATCTGACTCCAGATTGTCACGTATTGGCATAAGTGGCAGCACTTTAACTACCTGCCTGATACGCAGCATCAAGATTGTCAAGAGATTGCTTGTGGTGGGAGGTTAAATGGTGTTAATCCTGAGACTTCAAATGATTTGTGAACTATTGGAGGGCTGGCCACCTCTGCAGGATGGTGGCACATTAAGTCCAGGAATCTGCATTAGTGGGATCTCCTGGTGGCTACCCATTTCAATGTAACTTCCCAGTACCATTCCAACATGTCAGTTCATGGCCTCCTCTTCTGCTGTAATGAGACCACACTCAGGTTGGAGGAACAATACCTTGTATTCCGTTTGGGTAGCCTCCAACCTGATGGCATGAACATTGATTTCTCGAACTTCCGGTAATTATCCCCCCACTTCATCAGTCCCCCATTCCTGTTTCCCTCTCTCCTTACCTCCTTACTTGCCCCATCACCTCCCTTTGGTACTCCTCCCCCTACCCTTTCTTCCATGGTCTTCTACCCCCTCCTATTAGATTCCCCTTTCTCCAGCCCTTTATCTCTTTCACAAATCAACTTCCTAGTTCTTTACTTCCCCTCTTTTCCTCTCCCGGTTTCACCTATCATCTTGCACTTCTTCCCCTCCACTGCCTTCTTGCTCTAATTTCTCATCTTTTTCTTTTCCAGTCCTGATGAATGATTTTGGCCCGAAATGTTGACTGTTCACCCTTTTCCAGAGATGCTGCCTGGCCTACTAAGTTGCTCCAGCATTTTGTGTGCATTGCTGGGATTTCCAGCATCTGCACCGAATTTCTCAACTGTATTTATTTGGAGGGTCCCTTAATGTACTATGGTTAAAGAACATCCATCTTACTTTCCTTCCTACCTGCATAAAGGCTTCCATAAGAACATAAGAACATAAAGAACAGGAGCAGGAATAGGCCATCTGGCCCATTGAACCTGCTCTACCATTCAATAAGATCATGGCTGAGCTGGCCATGGACTCATCTCCACCTACCTGTCTTTTCCACATAAATTTTAATTCCCCTACTATTCAAACATCTATCCAACCTTGTCTTAAATATATTTACTGAGGTAGCCTCATTGGGCAGAGAATTCCACAGATTCACCATTCTCTGGAAAAAGCAGTTCCTCTTCATCTCCATCCTAAATCTACTACCCCAAATCTTGAAGCTATATCCCCTAGTTCTAATTTTATCTATGAGTGGAAACAACTTTCCTGCCTCTATCTTATCTACCCTTTTCATAATTTTATAGTTTTCTATAAGAAAACTATTCTTGTCTCATTCAGACTTCATTTGTCTGAATTCCAGGGAGTACAGTTCCAGGTGACTCAATTTCTCTTCATTGTCTAACCCCTTCATCTTTGCAATCAACCCGGTGAACCTCTTCTGCACCCCTCCAATGCCAGTATATCCTTCCTTAAGTACAGAGACCAGAACTCCAGTACGCCAGGTGCCTCCTCACCAGTATCCTGCAGCATAACCTCCCTGCTCTTAAGTTCAATTCCTTTAGCAATGAAGGCCAACATTCTATTTGCCTTCTTAATAGCCTGCTGCACCTGCAAACCAAACATTTGTGATCCATGCACAAGCACTCCCAAGTCCTCCTGCGTACCAGCATGCTGCAAATTTTTTGCTCCAGTACAGTGTTATATCTGAACATACACATTAGGAGTCATTCAGCCCCTTGAGTCAGTTTTCTCATTCGCTAAGGCCATGCCTGATGTGACTGAGACTTCAACTCAAACCCTGCACATCACCTTCCTGACGAAGGGTCTCAGCCCGAAACATCGACAGCGCTTCTCACTATAGATGCTGCCTGACCTGCTGTGTTCCACCAGCTTTTTGTGTGTGTTGTTTGAATTTCCAGCATCTGCAGATTTCCTCATGTTTACCCCACCTTCCTTGCTTTTTAAGAAATTAGCTATGTACCTCTGCCTTAAAAATATTCAAAGATTCAGTTTACAGTACCCTTGGAGAAAAAACATTTCAAAGGCTCACACCTCTCTTTGGGAAAAAAAACATTATCTATTTCTTAAAAGGGCAACCCCATATTTTTAAACCGCAGATTGGTTGAATGCCAAGACAATTTTCAGCAATCAACAAGCAGAGTTAAGCACAACCACATCTAGTTTTAGATTCCCTGTTATGGAATCATTAGATGCATGTTTCAATCCAATCACACCTCACTTTTTCAAACAATAGATATATGCTTTACCTATCCAAATTATTCTTCTAAGATAATTTACCCATTCCAAGAAAACCTTACTTTTGAATATCTCCTCATGGCATGTTAAGATAGATATATTAATGCTTGCTGAAGTTGTTTTCAGTAGATACTAATGACTTGTCCTTAAGGGAGAAAAATGGAAATAGTTGCTTTTAACTGATCCAAAAATGAACATAAATAAAGAAAACCAACTTACTATTAGTGGTACACATAAAGAGATTCTGCAGATGCTGGAACTCCAGAGCAACACACACAAAATGCTGGAGGAACTCAGCAGATCAGGCAATATTGATGGAAGTGAATAAGCAGCTGATGTTTCAGGCCGTGTCCTTTCACTGGGACTGGAAAGGAAGTGAAGGAAACCAGAATAAGCAGGCGAGGGTGGCGGGAAGGGGGCAGGAGAAGCTGGAATGTGATAGGTGAAGCCAAGTGGGTGGTGGAGGGGCAATGAAGTAAGAAGCTGGGAGGTGAAAAGGCAAAGGGCTGGAGAAGAAGGAATCTAATAGGAGAGGAGAGTGGATCATGGGAGAAAGGAAAAGAGGAGGGACACCAGGGGAAGGTGATAGGCACGTTAGGAGAAGAGGCCAGAGTGGGGAAATGAAGTGAAAGGGGGAGGAGTGAATGGATTTGCTCCTGGTGCAGCCTACTCTTCAATGGTGAAACCTGATATAGATTGGGGATCCTCTTTGTTGAGCACCTCCGCTCCATTCACCAAAAAGCAGAATTTCACAGTGGCCAACCATTTCAATTTCTATCCTCATTCCCGTTCTGACATGTCCATCCATGGCCTCTGCCACGATGAGGCCATTCTCAGACTGGAGGAGCAACACCTCATATTTCGTCTGGGGAGTCTCCAACCTAAAGGCATGAACATTGATTTCTCCACCTTCTGGACATTTTTACCCCTTCCCCTTCCCACTTCTTCATTTCTCCACTCTGGCCACTTACCTCACCTCCTCACCTTTCTATCACCTGTCCCCTGGTGTCCTTCCTCCCTTCCTTTCTCCCATGATCCACTCTCCTCTCATATTTGATTTCTTCCTCTCCAGCCTTTTGCCTTTTCCACTTATCACCTCCCAGCTTCTTACTTCATCTCCCCTCTCCCACCCACCTGGCTGTACCTATCAACTTCTAGTTTGTCCTCTTCCCCTTCCCCCACCTCTTTCTTCTGACTTATTCTCTCTCTGTTCCAGTCCGCATGAAGGGTCTTGGCCCAAACCGTCAATGGTTTATTGATTTCCATAGATGCTGTCTGACCTGCTGAGGTCGGCCAGCATTTTATGTGAGTTGCATTTAGTGCTGCCTTTCATGCTACAGTGCGCTTTGGCATGCTAAACAGTCTGTGAAGAAACTTTCATGCATCCAGTGGTAACTTTCATTTTTATAGTATCTTGCTTAAAAAAAATGCCAAAGAGCTACATTAAACATAATAGCCAGACAGAGCCATGCCAACAGAAAGCTTAAGGAGGGCAGCTGAAGACATGGTCAAAGAAGTTGGTTTTGAGGAGGTTGCTAAAAGAAGTGACAAGGTTCTGTAGGGGAAATTTCAAGCAAGAAATCCATGCTCAGCAAATTGAAGAGGGTTGAAAGGCAGGAAAAGGACGTAATGGGAATATTAAATAAAATAATAGAAAGTGAGAAAGGGTCAAAACCTCAGAAAAAGATTCAAAATAAGTGCTTCAAGGGAAGAGTTGTGATATACATTTTAAATCAATGATCAATACACAAAGGGGAGGCAAATAGCTAAAGGTCAAATAGCAACAGGTTATGCCTTCAATAACTTCACAAATTTGAATACATAATAGGAAACCTGAAAACAAAATTAAGAATACTTCAGTTGCTCATTTTTCCCTAAAATGAATCATCTCAAATGTTCATTTATAGAGACCCAACCTTCACCATAATTGATGCAAAGACATTCACTGACAACAGACAAGTATCATAAATCAAAGGTAACGTAATTTAAATCTAGGAGATCTTGAATCTCATGAGCATGCCTCAAGAAATATTAGTGAATTTGACAGTTTTTACATGAATCACTGTTAATTACATGGTGCCTCCCACCCACTCGGAAATCAATCATCTCAAACACAAGCAGGTTGGTAGATTAATTGCCTACTGCAAATCGCCTCGACTGTGCAGGTTAGCAGGGGGAGTTGTTAAGAATGTAGGGGGAATAAATAACAGGATTAATGTGGGATTAGTATTAATGGGGGCTGATGGCCAGGGTGAATTTGATGGGTGGAAGGATCTGCAACTGTGCTGTAGCCTTTCATGAATCTATGACTAACTTAGACAATAAACTCCACAGCAATCCTTTTCTGTGTAAACTAAATATGCTTGAAACACAAGTTATTTGTAATTGTGGGCAACAGGCATGATGACATGAGCATTTCACAGCAAAATGCTAACTTCTGCCTTTGAGACAAAATTATTGTATTACACTAAAAAAAAGGAGCAAGTTTGAACAACTTCATTCTATTTCATTGCAATTGGGCTTTACTATTTTTATTTTTCATTTATATTAACAGTCAACAAAACTGCTAACTCTCCCTGCCCATAACCTTGTTCCCAAAACAGAATTGCAAAACTTTTTTCCACCAATAAAACTCTACACCAGTGATACATGTCTACCATACAGAATACATATTTTCACTCATCTTATTTTAGTAATGCTTAAAGCACATATTTCAAAAATGCTCTGACAGTTTCTGGCTGATCTCACATGATTGAGGAAATGCTGGTCAATGCAGTGATTGTGACAGAAAGACTTCGCTGTCATCAGAGGCATCACTGACATCATTATTGTTCCCAAAGGACTTCCAAGAAGATGAAAAAACAGAAGTATAGACAGAAATACAGCCAGAAGCAAAATGTTCATGATTACAAGGAAGAGAAACATTTAGTTTTGCCAAACTCAAAATGAATAGAAAAATATAACCCTCCTTGCAATAAAATTGTGAGCCTTGCGATGGTTGACATACATAAGGAGACCAGGTGAACAAATGCTGACTATATTTTGGAGAGCTTACTGGTTCAGTCTTCCCTTCAGGAGGCTTTAACAACCCAGCACACATAAAATGCTGGAGGAACTCAGCAAGTCAGGTAGAATCCGCAGAAATGAATAAACAGTCGACATTTCAAGCCAAGACCCTTCATCAAATCGGGAAAGGAAGGGGCAGGTTGCCAGAATAAGGTGGTGTGGGAGGGGAAGGAGGACAAGCATGAAGGTGATAGTTGAAGCTAGGTAGGTGGGAGAGGTGGGGATGAAGTAAGAATCTGGGAGGATATAGGTGGAAAGGGCTGGAGAAGAGGAAACCTGATAGGAGAGGAGAGTGAACCATGGAAGAAAGAGAAGAAGTGGCACCTAGGCAGGTGAGGAGAACAGGTAAGAGGGGCACCAAAGTATGGGAATGAAGAAGAGGAAAATTACTGGAAGTTACAAAAAAATTGATGTTCATGCCATCAGAATTGTACAAGGCATTAATGAGGCTTAATTTTGGAGTACTGTGTGCTGTTTTGGTCACCTGCCTACAGATAAATAAAATTGAAAGAACACTGAGAAAATTTACAAGTATGTTACTGGATCTTGAGGACTTGAGTTATAAGGAAAGGATGAAAAGTTTAGGATGTTAATTCCCTAAAGCGTAGGAGGAGAGATTTGATAGAGGCAAACAATATTATGAGGGGTATAGATAGGGTAAATGCAAGCAGGCTTTTTCCACTGTTCGGTGAGACTACAACTAGAGATCATGGGTTAAGGGTAAAAGGTGAAATGATCTATCTACCTGTATTGCTACTTTTAAGAAATGATGGATCTCTATTCTCAGATCCTTCTGTTCTCCCCTCATCTTGTAAGACCTACGCTGTTTGGTCCTCCCAAAGTGTAACACCTCACGTTTGTCTGCATTAAACTCTACCTGCCTTTTTTCAGCCCATTTTCCAGCTGGTTCAGATTGTGCTGCAAGCTTTGACAGTCTTCCTCACTGTCCACTACACTCCCAATCTTGGGGCCACCTGCACATTTACTGGTCCATTTTGTCTGCATAGGTCCATTGTCTTAGTCTGCTCCAGCACCACAGAATTTGTGTCCTCCTACTTTGACTGCATTCTATCCCTTCCCACCTACATACACAACACTCCTCATGCTCTCATATGGTGCCCCTCCTGCTTCCATTTCTCCTATGGTTCACTCTGCTCTCATATCAGATTCCATCCTTTCCAACCCTCTACCTTTCCTGCGCAGCTGACTTCACCTATCACCTTCTAGCTACCCTTCTTCCCCATCCTTCCTTCCCCCAACCTTTTTATTCTTGCGTCTTTCCCCTTCCTTGTCAGCCCTGAGCAAGGGTGTTGGCCCCAAATATCAATTGTTTATTTATTCCACAGGTGCTGGCTGACCTGCATTTTGTGTGTGTTACTGAGCTAGTTTAACCAGCAGACCATTGATACAGATGACAAACATCAATGGACACAACACCAGTCCCTGCAGCATGCTTCTAGTCATAGGCCTCCAGTCAGAGAAGCAACCATCTACTACCACTCTCTGGCTTCTCCTATGAAGCCAATGTCTAATGCAATAATCTATCTGTAGAAGCCCTTAGGATTCTCATTCACCCTGTCTACCAGAGCAACATATTGTCTTCATTTTGCCCTCCTGATATCCTCTTAAGTGTTCTCTTATACGTCTTATACACAATTACCTCATTTGTTTTTGCCTTCCGTGCACCTCCTTCTTTATCTTAACCAGGGCATTAGTAGCTCTCGAAAACAACAGTTCCCTAAACCTGTTGTCATTGCCTTTCATTCTGACAGGAACATACAAACTCTTTGAAGGCCTTGCTCTTAGCAAGTATACCTCTGACAGAAAACAGCCTGTCACAATCCATATTTGTCAAATCCTTTCTGGTTCCATCAAAATGGTCCTTTCTCCAATTTAGAATCTCAACCTGATGACCCAACCTATCCTTTTCCATATCTACCTTGAAATCAATGGCATGGTGGTCACTAGAAGCAAAGTGTCAAAGTGTTCCCCAACACAAACTTCTGTCACCTGCCCTGTCTCATTCCATAATGGAGATCTCGAATCACATGACTAGATGGGGCTTCTACGTACTGATTAAGGAAACTTTCCTGAACACATCTGACAAATTCTTTCCCATCTAGCTCTTTTACAGTATGATGGTCCCAGTCAATATGTGGAAATTTAGAATTACCTACTATCATAACCTTATGTTTCTTGCAATTGTCTGCAAGGAACATACAAATCACCTCCTCTAAATTCCACTGACTGATGGGTGGTGTATAATACCATTAAAGTGGTCATACCTTTCCTATTCTTCAGTTCTACCTATAAGGTGTCACTTGACAAGCTCTCTAGTCTGTCCTAGCTGAGCACTGCCGTGACATTTTCCCTGACTAGTAGTGCCACCCCTCTCCCTTTAATCCATCCTGTTATAGCAGATCTAAAACAATGGAATCCTGGAACTTTGAGCTGCAAGTCCTGCCCCTCCGACTTGGGATTTGTTGCAGTCTGCCAGCAGTTCTCATAATTCATCCCAAGGGCCGAAAACTTTCAGCTCCCTAAATGCAAATTTGCACAAGAATTGAATTTAACTGGTTGAGCTCAGCAGTGCTCTCTCAGAGCACTCCAATGGAGCAGAAGTTTGCTGATATAATTTCTTCAAAATAATCCCAAGCACTTCTGCATCAATTAATAATTTCGAAGTGCAGCCACTGTCATCATGTAATTAATTTACATAAAATGTATTCATAGATTACAAATGAGATACAATACCAGTTGAGTTGGTTTCAGTGATGTTGCTTGTGGAATGCCAGACAAGATAACAGAGAACTTTCAGCTCTTCCCTGAATACGTGCTCTGGGATCTTTCACCGCCATCTGAGCAATTCTCGCTTATTTCACACCAGAAAGGCAGCAGACTGGTAGCACTGAGCTTGCTCACTACTGAACCAAAGTGCCAACCTCAATGCACCATCCTACAGAGCAGCTTGAATTCACAACCTTTTCATTCCAAGGCAGAAGCAATACAAAATGACAACAAAAGCCTAAAATATAAAAAATATATTCATGCTTAATGCATTAAAAGCATTCCAGATGCTGAGAGACCATCGACTTGCTTGTCAACAACTGAATATGTTGTATTGGTTTTATCAGATCTCTTCACTGCTTCACAATGCTATGCATTTCAATTGCTGGACAGTAAATAACTTTATCTAATTGAAGTCAAGAAACAAAAGAAAAGAAATTCAACTCGTGATATTTGAGTATGTTTGAGTTTCCTTAGTTCTAACCTCAGTATATTTTCCTTTCCTAGAACCCACCATTGGCATCTTTTTCTTCAGCCACCTGTGTCCTGCATTCTAAAATTATCACTTTCAATCATTCTGATTTTTATCTTCCCCTCTAAACCAATCTCCTCCTTCCGAAATACCTGGTTTCAGCATCTATTTTTGTCCTGCTACATCAAAAGTTTGTCTTGCAATTTAACAATCTTAAGGGCAGCTTATAAATACACATAGCTGTTGTTTCTGAAGGAGTTGGCAATGAAGCAACAACTTAATTTTTATAACATGTCTTAACACATCTCCTGCTCTTACAACATAGACTTGAAAACTATGGGTAAAAAAGTACAAAATGAATGGAAAAGAGAGAAATTATAACAAAAAAAATCAGAGAAAAAGGAAGAGAAAAATAAATGTACATTTTTACACTTTAAGGATGATTGTGAGAGTGAATATTTTTCCAGCAAAGCATTGCTCCTGCTTTGCAGCAGGAGGTGCACTGACCTCCTGTTGCCAGTTTGGATGGAACTAATGGAAAATAGCTGGTTAACAACTGATAATAATAATATAAAATACTACAAGCACTCAGAAGATCAGCCAACATATGTGAAGACGGAAGCAAGATTTATATCTCAGATAAAAGTCCTTTCATGAGAACTTAAACAGCCAGTCTGATTTTCATATGGATCTCATAATATCAGCAGAAGAGAGTTCAAATTTAGTTTAATTTTCAGTGCAGGTTTACACCAACTATTTTGCTTCTTACATGAGCAATCTTCATAGTTGACTTGTCATTAGTGAATGTCAGAAAACCTTTCCTCTATTATAGACCAGTGGATAGGTGGAGGGAGTCTCCCAAAAGTCAAGCGATGCAGACACTTTGCAAACCAAGAAATTAATGCGTGTGTTTTGCTGTGCACTGATGCAGAATATACCCCAAGAGCTACACAATCTGACCTTCCCTTGCAGTTAGAGAATATTAACTTAACCTAATTATTTGAAATAGGTACAACGTTGTTTGTCAGCTATATCAATGATAGAAACATAGAAATATAGAAAACCTACAGCACAATACAGGTCCTTTGGCCCACAAAGCTGTGTCGAACATGTCCTTACCTTAGAAATTACCTAGGGTTACCCATAGCCTTCTATTTTTCTCAAGCTCCATGTACATGTTCAGGAATTTCTTAAAAGACCCTATTGTATCTGCCTCCACCACCGTCGCCAGCACTCACCACTCTGAGTAAAAAACTTATCCGACATTTCCTCTGTACCTACTTTCAAGCACCTTAAAACTGCCCCCTCATGCTAGCCATTTCAGCCCTGGGAAAAAGCCTCTGACTATCCACACGATCAATGCCTCTCATCATCTTATACACCTCTATCAGGTCACCTCTCATCCTCCGTCGCTCCAAGGAAGAAAAGGCTGAGTTCAGTCAAACTATTCTCATAAGGCATGCTCCCTAATCCAGGCAACATCCTTGTAAATCTCCTCTGCACCCTTTCTATGGTTTCCACATCCTTCCTGTAGTGAGGCAACCAGAACTGAGCACAGTACTCCAAGTGGGGTCTGACCAGGTTCCTATATAGCTGCAACATTACCTCTTGGCTCCTAAACTCAATCCCATGGTTGATGAAGGCCAATGCACTGTATGCTTTCTTAACCACAGAGTCAACCTGCACAGCATCTTTGAGTTCTAGATAATAACGTGGATCAGAAAATTTGGAGATGACACCAAGATTGGAGGTGTAGTGGACAGCGAGGAAGACGGTCAAAGCTTACACCGGAATCTGGACCAGCTGGAAGAATGGGCTGAAAAATGGCAGATGGAACTTAATGCAGACTAGTGTAAGATGTTGCACTTTGTGAGGACTAACGATGACAGGTCTTACATAGAGAACAGTAGGGCACTGAGGAGAGTGGTGAAACAAAAGGAACTAGGAATACAGGTCCATAGTTCATTGAAAATGGTGTCACAGGTAAATAGGGCTGCAAAGAAAGCTTTCAGCACATTGGCCTTCATCGATCAAAGTATTGTGTACAGGAATTGGGATGTTATGTTGAAGCTGTATAAGATATTGGTGAGGCCTAATTTGCAGGACTGTGTGCAGTTTTGGTCATTGTCCTACAGGGACAATGTAAATAAGATTGAAAGAGTAAGAGAAAATTTACAAGGATCTTGCTGGGACTGGAGCATAAGTGAAGACTGAATAGGTTAGAACTTTATTGCAGAGAATATAGAAGATTGAGGGGAGATTTGATAGAGGCACACAAAGTTATGACAGGTATAGATAGTGTACATGCAAGCAGGCCTTTTCTACTGAGGTTGGTTCAGACTACAACTAGTGTTCATGGGCTAAGGGTGAAAAGTGGAATGTTTAAGGGTTACATCAGAGCAGCTTCTTCACTCAGAGGGTGGTGAGGGTGCCAGCGTAAGTGGTAGGTGCAATTTCAATTTCAACAATTGAGATATGTCAGGACAGGTACATGGATGGAAGGGGTATGGGGGTCTATGGTCTGGGGTGCAGGTGGGTGAGACTAGGCAGTTTAAATGATTTGTCGCGGACTACTTGGTCCGAAGGGCCTGTTTGTGTGCTGTCATTTTTATTTATTTGTTTGCTGAGGTACAGTGTGGAATAGACCCTTCTGGCCCTTTGAGCTGCACTGCCCAGCAACTCCCCCATTTAACCCTCGCCTGATCACAGGACAATTTACAATAACCAGTTAACCTTGGGCTGCGGGAGGAAGCTGGAGCACCCAGAGGAAACCTACGCCGTCACGGTGAGAACATACAGACTCCTTACAGGCAGCAGCAGGAATTGAACCCTGGTCACCTGTACTGTAAAGCGTTGTGCCAACCACTTCACTACTGTGCCATCCTATTACTCTAGGTCAGAAAAAAACAAAAAAACAGCATCAAAAAACAAGGAGTACTTGATGTGAAAGGTGTTTTCAAAAACCTGTGTACTTTTTCCAGGATTTAACTTGTTTCTCTCCTGCCATTTTTACAGGACACACAATACTGTCTTTGTGAAATACTGAAACCACCAGTGGATATTCTAACAATGGTTTTATCCCAATGCCAAATATGTATGTAAATCTTCTACTCTTATTATATTTTATATCAATTTCCCCATGGCACAGAAGATTATTCAGCCCATCGAGTCCATGCTAGCTTCCACAGCCTCCCATCAATTCCATTCTCTGTGTATTTCCTTGTAACCTGTTCTCTCTCAATGCTTAACAGCTCCACTCCAAATCTCCTGACACACAACGAGACAAGGGGGTAACTTAGATAGATAGATAGATACTTTATTCATCCCCAAGGGGAAATTCAACATTTTTCCAGTGTCCTATACACTTATTGTAGCAAAATTAATTACATACAGTATTTAACTCAGTATAAATAGGATATGCATCTAAAATCACCCTCCCTAAAAGCATTAATAAATAGCTTTTAAAAAGTTCTTAAATAGTTTACTAAAGTGCATTGAGTGGTAACTTAAGCTCAGTCCTAACCCCGGCACTTTAACGTGTTTTGCCCCTGGTGGTTGAATTGTAGAGCCGAATGGCGTTGGGGAGTAATGATCTCTTCATCCTGTCTGAGGAGCATTGCATTGACAGCAACCTGCCGCTGAAGCTGCTTCTCTGTCTCTGGATGGTGCTGTGCAGAGGATGTTCAGGGTTTTCCATGATTGACCGTAGCCTACTCAGCGCCCTCCTCTCTGCCACCGATGTCATACTCTCCAGTTCTGTGCCCACGACAGAGCCCGCCTTCCTTACCAGCTTATTAAGACGTGAGGTGTCCCTCTTCTTAATGCTGCCTCTCCAGCACGCCTCCACAAAGAAGAGGGTGCTCTCCACAACTGACCGATAGAACATCTTCAGCATCTCACTACAAACGTTGAATGACGCCAGCCTTCTGAGGAAGTACAGTCGACTCTGTGCTTTCCTGCACAGGGCATCTGTGTTGGCAGTCCAGTCTAGCTTCTCGTCTAACTGCACTCCCAAATACTTGTATGTTGAATTGACAATTGCTATATCTTCGAGATCTGAAAGGGAACTAGGACTAGATCTGAAAGGGGAGCCCATGTCGTTATAGAGGAAACTTAAAACTCTGTGTTAACCCAAGGTCAGGACTGAACCCAGGTCAATGGAACTGAAAGTTAGTAGCACTAACTGCTACACCAGCATGCTGCAGCTTTGGTGACCTGGATTTCCAAAATTGTAACTGATGTCAAAAATTATGCAGTAACAGTTGATAGCTGATTTTGATTTTGCACTGATATCATCAGTGATATCATTAGAGCTATGCAGTAAATCATGTTATGATTGGACAGGTGTCAAAACAGATTTTGAAAGGAAAGGAAAATTGTATTTGTCAAATCTACCAAATTATCAGGTGACTGAACAAAATGACACCACTGTGCATAAGATTCCAGCTTTAATTGAAGGCATCAGGGTGGATAAGGAGGAAGCAGTAAATATAATGTACTTGGATTAGCAAAAAGCTATGATGAGGTGTTCCTCAGCAGTTTTGTTCACAAAATTAGGGGTGGATTTAGGGATGTCTTGTTTGAAGATTAGTGAGCAGACAGAAAGCAAAGGAATGGACTCTATGATTAGTAAATAGGTTTCAGTTATTTACAATCCATATTGATGCCTTAAGTATGAGGATCAAGTGTAATCTGCAAAGCTAGGTGTGAAATTAAACTATGAGGAGGCTAAAAGAGAGAGTACAAAAGGATTAAGACAGATAAAATGAGTTGACATGTTGTCATTGGTTAAATCTGAAGTCATCCACTTAATTCGGAAAAATAGAGAAGCAGGATTTTTTTTAAAAGGTGAAAAACTGGCAAGTGGAAGATTTACTGGAAAAATTGGATCAGCCCATGATTGAATGGCTGAGCAGACTCGATGGGCTGAATGGCCCACTTCTGCTACTATATCTTATAGTCTTATGGTCTGATAAGTGTTAATACTCAGAGTGAGCTAGCTGTTTGTGTACACAAATCAAATTAGGTAATTAGGAAGACAGTTTAAGCATTTATTAGAGAAGGAGTAAATGATTGAAAAAAAGTTCAATACTAATTACATATGGCTTTTATGAGACAACTTCTGAAATATTGCCCTTAGTAAGGATACTTTTCAGATGGAGTGCAATGGGTTGATGATAGGGATTATCTCATGAAGCAAGATGCAGTAGACCTCAGTCCTCAGTGTTTTGAAACATGAGAGGTCGACTCATCGAAATATATAAAATTCCTAAAGAGGTTCAAGAGCATTGATGCTGGAAGGATGTTTCACCAGGTTAACAAGTCAAGAATTTATTATCACAGTGATGAATTAAAGGATCAATCAATTGAGCAATTTTCTTTTTCACTAAAATGGATGCAAGTCCTTGGAATTCCCTGTTGCAAGAGGTTATGGAAGCTTAGTCATGCTAAAATCCCAAGGGATTTAAGGGAAACAAAAGATAAAGGGAAGTAGAAAGGGCAAATTGTGTAGGTCTGTAATAAGCAGCACAGCAGTATTGAAATCTTCCTTCCCAAATGAATTTTATATATTTCGATGAGTCGACTTCTCATTTTTCTAAACACTGAGGACTGAGATCTACTGCATCTTGCTTCATGAGATAATCCCTATCATCAACCCATTGCACTCCATCTGAAAAGTATCCTTACTAAGGGCAATATTTCAGAAGTTGTCTCATAAAGGCCATATGTAATTAGTATTGAACTTTTTTTCAATCATTTACTCCTCTAATTTGGGAATTTCCTCCTACTTCTGATTTCTCTACATATAATTTAATGTTTGAGGGAAATCAATAATTAGCTGCATATTTTAATTACTAACATATTTCGTGGATAAAATGATGAGAATTTTAGCTGGTAAGTGTGAATGGAATACTGATGGATTTAGCTGGAAATTTGACCATAAATGCTTTTCAGTTTGATTTATGGTTATGGTCAAAGTTATGTTTTTACTGATCATCTATTTTCATAGGACGGATTGGTATATTAGTCCAATGAAAATTTTATATAAGTTGAGGATATGGGAAAACTGGCTGCTGAAGGGATACACGTTTGCTGAATTAAGTCTCTACCAACACAACTCAGTGTCAGACATCTCCCTCAGCTTACACGCTGGAGGAACTCAGCAGGTCAGGCAGCATGGAAAGGAATGAACAGTCGACGTTTCGGGCTGAGACCCTTCATGAGGACTGGAAAAAAAAGATGGGATTTTCATGTTTGTGTCTCCTTAAACCTGCCCATTTCAAAGTGCCAGCTCCATAATCTTAAACCTCACATGTCCCGACAAATTCTCCTTCAGGAAACTGAGCACTGGATGCCTTAAATCTAATTAGCTAAGCCTTCCATCGTGTGATCCCCAGACTTCTTGTGACATGTACATCGTGTGAACCTGATGCCTGTGATATGAAATCCAGATCCTTATGTTACCATCTCTAGATACCCAGAGCATTTTGTAATTGATTCTCCAATCTTCCCATTTCCACTTCTCAAACAGACTTACTCTCTTCTTCTAATCGATTTTCCAGACCCACATACTCTGCCTTTCCTCCATTCCTTTTCTGTTTGTAACTTTATATCACTGGCAGCAGTTATCCTCAAAGTGCACACAAAAAAGAACCAATCAGGATGTAGTGTTAAATTGTACTCTATTAGCAGCTTCTACTGCTTTCTGGTCTTTATTAACAGCTCTTACTCTCTCTTTACAAATATCAGAGCCAATGCTTTGGATTAAAACCTGTCTTGTAGGGTCTATGGAAAAAATTTCACATTCACAGTTGCTGATCATCCCTGGAGCTTGCTGTGATTATTTTTTTCTCCGAAAAAGTGGTCCAGAGGCCGAGTGAGTTCTTTAGATAATGGTATTCTGCTTTATATGTACCACTGGTCATTATGTTGGCATCTCCTGGGCAGCTTCCAGAAAATTAGGTGACCTTTCTGCCCACATGCCCCAAATAGTTATCAGGAAGGAGACTCATTAGTTTCAGACTCCTGGGATTACTCATTTTCACCCTAAAATAGATCAGATATTCTCACTTTATTCTGGCACAGATAATAATGCTAGGCTTATTTCATATACACTAATAAGAAAATAACAGTAATATATAAGCAAATACTTATTCAATGATTTGACTCTGGCTGCTGTTTGAATCCCATTTAGTATTTTTAAGGTGAGATGGTTCCATGTTCCCCTCTAGTTTACAGGACAGAATTGCTGACATTTATCAATTTATAATGGTAAGCAATGACTCACTTTACATAAATTTCGGCTTGTACTACAATGTCACATTTGTAAGCACCATTCAGCCGTGTTAAAGTACATTTAAACTTGCGTCTTTGCTCTTCTGGAAGCTGAGGTAAGGACAACGTCCAGGTAAGAATGACCATGGTGTTGTGTGGTCAATTCAGACAAGTGAGACCGCCGAAGCCACTCCCACTTACTGTAGCTGAGTCTGGCGAGGGTGACTGCAGCAGTGTGTATTCAACAAGGCAAGTGGGTCTCTGAAGTGAAACCTTTCCTAAAAAGATCCTTGAAGAACGTAGCTTCCCTTTACACAATAGGGCGTGCCTGAGACAGCTGAGATAGAATAATGGAAGAATGCGAAACACACCCAACAACTGAGGGACAATTCCTTTACTAAATTCAAAGTGTCATCAGTTGTCAGCTTTTAGTTTCTATTGTAATTGAGATTGATCTTGCAAGTAAGGAATTCAAACACACATAGTTTACCAAGCAGTTAATATCCATAACTGATAAGCAAAATTGTTTCTGTTCAGAATTTGGAAACAGTATGGTGATAGGGGCCACACTGTTCTCCTTGTGCACAAGTAAAATAAGGTGTGATTGAGTTGTAAGTCTGTGTGTGTGCCAGTGTGCGGTGCATGCGTGTGTGTGCTGGTGTGCATGCGCACGTGTGTGTGTGTGTGCACATGCACAGTTTGTGCCCATTTAAGTTATTTTATTTAATTTTATTATGGGTGATGACATTCTGGTCTGCAACCCAAAGAGAAATTAAACTCCAAGAGTCCTGAAACTTGTTTATTTAATAAAATTCCACTTCATGTCCAGAACGGTGCAAAGCTACTGCTAGCAAAAATGATCTGCATGTTCTATGCATATAAACTTGTCAAGAAGATTACTGAAGTTAATATACACATGGAGGATCCATTAACAGTGGAAACAATATCACTCATTCCTATTAGGCTTCTCTTGGAATTACAGCCTGCTCACATGCTGTCTACTTCCTACAATTGCCTTAAGACTGAGTAAAATGATAGCAACGTGCAATCACATCCAGGCATTCACCTTACTTAACGTTGGCACTATTCATCTGGAGCCAGGTCAGTATGAATAAGTTGCAAATGCTCTGTACAGATCTATTTGATTTTAAGGAAAATTATGCTAGAACTAATGTTCTTCAAATTAATGTACTCATAAAAATATACATCAAAGGCAGCTTTCTGTAACATCAATGAATTTGAGACCTCTTCATGTTGAATAAATATAATGTACGTAAAGGACCAATGATGAAAGATTTTTTTGTGCTGTAAAAACAGATGAAGTAGTGCAGATGAACCTTTGACTAATTAACATCACACCAAAGATCCCTGATCTGTATCAGTTCACTATCAAGCTTCTCAACAGATATCAAGCAACACTTCAGAATTCCCCAGGAGATAAAGCGAGATTGCTGTTCCCAGGTTTAATAATTACCCAACATGTATTTGATCTAATCGTCAGCTATGATTCCGTGCAAAGACATGTTGTGGGAGAGTAGGAAATAATATATTTTCCTCTATTAAGTTCAACATTCAAAGTAAATATTGTATATGTCACCATATACAATCCTGAGATACATTTTCTTGTTGAATATTTTTTGTAAGATTTTGTGCAAAGAGTTGGAGAAACCTCTTTTGAATATATTTACTGTTCAAATGCAAAAAGGGCAGGGGTACAATCAATTAGCTCCTTACACCAATTCCTAAGTGGTAACCTTGAATGGAAAATAGCCACAATGGTCAGGTTAGGATCAGACAATTCTCACAGCGCAACATTAAATACATTTGAAACAGAACCATCATTGCTTGAGTCACCACTTAACTAACAAAGAAGTAATTCTTTACTCACTCCATTGATGGAGATAGAATTTGAACTTCAGTACACTATATACTCTGTTCCTACCCCAAATATAATCTCCACCCTTACACATTCAATATGTCTCATCTACCGTTTTCAGTGAAAGAGTCTATGAAGCTTCTTAATTATGCATAAAGAAGGATCAATCAAAATTACATTTAATCTAAATAGTTTGATCTTCTAAAATGATTGCTTCCTGGCATTACCTGTTCCTCATCACAGCAGCCCATGTTACAATTAAAATTATCTTTTATTAACCTTATAAACTCACTGCTTTGTAAAACATATTCCAGGTCAGGTTCTTCAAAGATATTAATTAACACAATTTTAAGTGGGTTTTTTTGGAATGTCAATGCAACTAAATACTAATAAACCTTGGAAATGATGCTTCATATGCACTCACAGAAGCTCCTGCTATTCCATAAAAGGCAATGTAAGTTTCAAAGTCACTAAAAATGCTCACGTTTACTATTTCCAGGTCTTGCTTTCATGGGCTTGTTGTTAGTAAGGCACAACCTGAGTGTACCTTTGAAGGTGAATCATGTTAA
This sequence comes from Hypanus sabinus, assembly GCF_030144855.1. Taxonomy (NCBI): domain Eukaryota; kingdom Metazoa; phylum Chordata; class Chondrichthyes; order Myliobatiformes; family Dasyatidae; genus Hypanus; species Hypanus sabinus. The sequence continues at coordinate 40,775,790 of NC_082715.1, read as the reverse complement.
GTGTGTCTACTCAGGCATAGATAAGTTACCTGAATTTTTCACATCAGCTATCTTACTTGGTTTAACAAATAATATGATTTTCCAACAGTAATTTATGAACTTAACTAATCTTCTTAGATAATAAATGTCTTGTTCTTTGAAGTAAAGTTTAATTATCCCATTTATATAAAATAAAGAAGTAAAATACCTATGCAACAGATTAGGAGAGCAAGCACTTGAAATGATCATGGATATTATTTGTGACTACTGATAAAAGGTGAACAATCAGCATGGATAAGACTAGCAAATAAGAAACACAAAATGGTTTTCGCTAACCACGTAAGTCTTATCTTCTATTCCCTGGAATTATTCTTGAGTTCTATAAAAGCTGAACCCAGAAAGACAACAACTGTAACAAGGGTGAAAGGGAAGAAAGGATGCACAACACGATATGGCTGTTCATATAAAATGATCAATTTTCAACTATTTAGATTTGAGGGGAATAAATATACTTTTGAACAAAAACAACAATGGATACCTTCTAAAGTTCAGCACTCTCAGAGGAAGTATTATTTTTATTTACATATGTAGGGTAATAAAACTATACAATAGAGGGAATTCTTCAACTAAATGTTTTCATGCTATCCTACATCTTCCTCATAAATATTTTGCCATTTCCCTCCAAAGAAGTGTAATTTTTTCCCTCTCAGTTAATCCTGAGGAAAAATATTCAATGCTTGAACAACACTATGCAAAGAAATTGTTCCTGATCAGTCCCTTTGCTCAACTATGAGTTTTCCTTTAAAAAAATAATGGGATGTTGACCGACTTGTTGATAATTTTGGTGAAAACTTATTTCATACTGAATAACAATCATCAGAATTCTTATGTTTTCACATAATTTCAAATCAGGAAGTATTTCTTTGTACAGTGTTGTTCAAGATCTTATGATGTTAAGCCTAAGTGCTTGACTAAGTGTAGCTGGGAAGGAGGGATTGCAATGGCAGAAGTGATTAGGGGGCTAATATAGAATTCCAGAACACGGGCTTAACCAATGAAAGGCGCATCTGCCACTGGTAGGGTGAAAGAAAGAACCTATCAGAGTTGGAGTAGATTTTTCTGGAGAGTATGGAGGGGAAGGGGCGGTGGAAATAAAAGAGGCACAGGTAAGAACAGGAGCACAGGACTGCAGAAATGTATTCAGGACACCAGAGGAAAAAGACACAAAAATACAACTGCAGATGTTATGGATCAAAGAATATGAACACAACGCTGGAAGAACTCAGCTGGTCAGGCAGCCTGATGAAGGGTCTCGGCCCGAAATGTTGGCTACTCTTTTCTCATGGATGCTGCCTGACCTGCTGAGTTCTTCCAGCGTTGTGTTCGTATTCAGAGGAAAAAGACGTTGTGCTAGTTCTCAAGGATAGTTAGGTTAAAGGGGATTTTTAAGTTGAAGAGTAATGACCTCAAAGTGACCTCACCTTTTTAAAGTGATTATCATATTTACCACAAAGAGAAATCAGGTAATGAGTAGCTTAATGGGCAAAGGAAAAAGACGCATGACATGTACTTCATGGTTAAAATGAGCGCAGAAAAGTGTGAAGCGAATTACATATGAAATTACGGACAAACTAATAATCTTCCCTACAACCATTGAAAGTTCAAAGCTTAGTTGTTATACAACAAATGCCAACATCAATAACCAAATGATGGCTCGGCATGATCTCTGCTGTAAACTATGGCTAATCTCCATGAAAAACTCAATTTAACCATAAGTGTGTACGCAAGTTGGCAGAGGTGAGAAACAAGGAAAGCCAGCCTGATGTTTCTTTATTCAGCTAGTCTTTGCATTGCAAATAAATTGCAATGTAAATTTTGCTGAGAATTCAATTAAAATAATGGTTATAGTTACCTTCAAGCAAGGGAACAACCTCAGCAGGAGCGTTTAATGCAGTATAGCTCAGCCGTATATGCTCTTAAAATAATATGCCAATAAAGGATTCCTTCAATCCATCTGGTGCTCTATACTGGTCCTTTGTCAAAGATCAATATTTAAATTCCATCTTCTGCTCTCTCCCTTCTGAGAAGCCCCACTTAGAAGCCAGCTATAAAATCATAATTTGTTTCTTACATATAAATCTTCAAATCATACAATTATGTGTTGATATGGAACAACCATCTCTTGACGCTAAAGACCGCTTCTTGGCAACTTTGGTTCCTATGTTTCAGTTGGCCTTAGCACAACCTGATTTAGAAATTCATCCCAAGAGAGATTCACACGCCATTTTGAAATCTAGCTGGAAATTCAAATACAGGAAGAAATGTTGGCATTTCTATTAGAGAATTCACAAGAGACTACTGCTTTTCTGTGACACCGCACCTATGCAATTGCAGTTAAGAGAAATAGATTAGTTGAAGAAAATCTGGCTTCAGTCAAGTACATTTTTCCATTTGTTCTTAAGAAAAAGCAACAGGAATTTACATATATATGGGTAACAGCTGTTGAATTCCTGTCCTTGCAAGACTGGTACTGTTTCATGGGGTAGGGAGCTGAGTAATTCGAGAAATTACATTTTCCTTCCACTATTTATGTTGTGTTTCCACGTGGTCCTGACACTATTCCAGATGCTTCTTTTGAGTGCTCATGCGCCTTAGGTAAACATGACCGTGTCAAAAAGTATTTGACTATATTCTTGACTCTTTCCCTCTACCTGTATGGAATTATCAAGTGGAATAGTGTGTCTGAATTTTGGAAACTAGTATCAGCCAGTTGAAGGCTGCCCTCAGGGCACAGACTGTAACAAGGGCATCTATGCTGAGGATATTGGCCCAGGAGAGTCAACTGCTAGTGGGCTTGAAGGATTTTGAATTGAACTGAATTGACTTTATTTCTTACATCCTTCACACACTTGATGAGTAAAAATCTTTATGTTATGTCTCCGTCTAAATGTGCAATGTGCAATCATAGTAATTTATAATAATTTATAATAAATAGAACAGTCAATGTAATATAGAGTACTCTCAAGTCAGTGTGAGTTTGATGGCCTGGTGGAAGAAGCTGTCCTGGAGCCTGTTGGTCCTGGCTATTAAGCTGCGGTACCACTTCCCAGATGGTAGCAACTGGAATAGATTGTGGTTGGGGTGACTCAGGTCCCCAATGATCCTTCGGCCCTTTTTTACACACCTGTCCTTGTAAATGTCCTGAATATGGGAAGTTCACAACTACAGCTGTGCTGGGTTGTCCACACCGCTCACTGCAGAGTCCTGCGATTAAGGGAGGTACAGTTCCCCTACCAGGCAGTGATGCAGCCAGTCAGGATGCTCTCAGTTGTGCCCCTGTAGAAAGTTCTTAGGATTTGGGGGCCCATACCAAACTTCCTCAACTGTCTGAGGTGAAAGAGGCACTACTGTGCCTTTCTCATCACACAGTTGGTGTGTACAGACCACGTGAGGTCCTCGGTGATGTGGATGCCAAGGAACTTTTGCAGAGGTAATTTTGGTGGTACCACTTTGGTGCTTTGTTGTAGGTCGTTCATGTTTCAGAAGCAAACAAGAAGGGAGGTATTACTGACGCCCTAAAAACCGGGAGTTTTCTGCACATTTCAGATGCTGATCATTAAACATTTTTTTTGTCCAAAGACTGAATCATTGTACTAAAGGTTATGCTGAATTCAATTTCCATGTTTATATTTGCTGAAGAGTGAGGAGTTCCACATTTTCCAAGACACTGTTATGAACCTTCTTTGCCAGAGGACAGTGTTAGACAGTGGGGATTGGTTGTGAGAGAATTTTTGTACTGAGGATAAGAGTAAGTCCAGGTTCCTAATGCCCTCACTGAATGAGTAGATGACGATTTGAAGTTTAGCACCTGAATGTGCACATATGTGGCATCATCTGTATACCACATCTTGGTGTTGAGGTATCCTTGAGTCCAGAGGAGACGTGATGCCTGATTGTTCCATTCTACTATTTGGAAATGAGATACAGCATTGCAATGTGAAAAGCTTCTGGGTGCTGATGCATTTTTGCTTGATACCAAAGTGTTCTAGAGTAGATAAGGTAAGTGAAAGTGAAGCTCTGAAACAGCCACAGCTTTAAATCTCTCTTATATTGAAACAAAGGCGAAATGTTGCATTTCCAATATAAACATGTTTTCTGTAGTTTTAAAGAGAGAAGAAAGCCAGCCTTGCTTTTTTTGTTACTGGGGCAAGTCGGTTTTAAATGAATAGAAACTCCCAGTTGTAGTCAACCACACCTATTTAATTTCCTGAGGGAAACTTCTGCACAAACATTCTTGGGTCTCAAAAGGTAATCAGTCAAAAGTACATGAAACTGTTTTTACATTTGAGTGCGCTAGTTCTATGAGTTACTCAAAGTGTGTGTCCCACACAGCAGGTTACATGTTAAACAGAAATGTTCTGGGACTGACAAAAACTGACTGCCAGCAAGACATATTTTAGCAGGTCTTTCAGGCTGCTGGTTCTAGAAAATCCCTGTAGCTTTACACTCCCATTGTGGTCAGCTATGGAGATTTGCATTTCTGAAAACTGACATCACTTCAGTAAAAATCCACAGCACCATGAAACCAACGAATGGTAACAGAGTACAACACAAACTACAGAGTATCATCTAAAAGAATGAAAAGAGAAGTTACATGCTATCCACTGAAATGACTTCACGATTTCAAAAACCTCTGCAGAATTCTATTCCTTAAATTGTTTTTAAATTCCAGTGAAAAAGAACATCCTTTTAAAAATTATTTTACTTTACTATTTCTCCTGTGTTGGCCATGGCACTCAGAACCTTGCCTGTAGATTTCCTTGTGTAAATTCAAAGTGACTTCCTTGCCATGAAGTACAGAATCCCAGTTGTCATTTGTGGATTTTTTTTTCTGTCTGTTCTCTCAGCTTTAAAGAAATCGGTATCTGAATCCCTAGCCTTCTCTGCACTCTATTAACCACCTTCCAATTATGATATATGTATTCCCCTCATCAATTCTTCCAGCAATGAACTTGCACAACGCTATACGCTACCAGCGACCCGGGTTCAATTCCCGCCACTACTTGTAAGGAGTTTGTACGTTCTGCCCATGACCACGTAGGTTTCCTCCGGGTGTTCCGGTCTCCTCCCACAGTCCAAAGACGTACTGGCAGGTAGGTTAATTAGATCGGTCATTATAAATTGTCCCGTGATTAGGCTTAGATTAAATTGGGGGTTGTTTGGCAGCGTGGCTCGAAGGGTGGCATCTCAATAAATAAAATAAAGTAACATCCTTTCAGTCAATTCAAATGTTCCTTTTTCACATGTTTCATTTTCTGAGGGGGTATAAATAGATCGAACATTGTGCGATATTCAATCAGCATCCTCCCTTCTGACATAATGGAAAGAGGGTTGTTGGCGAATCAGCTAAAGATCAATGAGCCTGGGTCAATACCCGGTGTGGATATTCTGGGACTGCAATGACAGATCTCCAACAAAGCCATATTCCTTCGTACAAGCTATAACACGAACTGCTAGAATGCTTTCCCCTTGATGCTTAGTGACATCACTTTTATCAGGGATCTTTGATGCTCCACTGGATCAAATGCTACGTTGCTGTCAAGGGGGCCACTCTCACCCTGCATATGGAGGTTAGACTGAGATATGCAAAACCTAAACCGAACAGCTCAGGCGACTTAATACGATATGAAACCATTGTCAAAAACACCATTCTTCACTTCTCTGAAAAGTGAGAGTAGACTGACTGGGTGGTAATTAGCCAGATAGGATTTGCTCTGGGCAAGTGAACAGAATATACCTGGACAGGGTTCCACACTGTTGCATAAATACACAGTGGTAACTGTACTAGAATAACAATGGTATAGTTAGTGATTAACGTTTAGACAGTTGCCTTCATCAGAGCAAACTCTCCCAAAGGACTTCACAGACACGTTATCAAACCAAATTTGTTATCGTTGCAGGTGACATGAACTTGTTTTAAAGTAATATTTTAGGGTGAGTTTTCAAGATGGAGAGGAAGGTATTAGAGGTGGAGAAAATTCTAGGGGAAGAATCAAGAGCTCAGAGGCTAGAGCAGGTGCATCGTAGAGCAAATGAATTTAGGGATGAGTATTTTAAAATCAGGGTGTTGCAAAAAGCCTCTGTAGGTCAGTAAGCATAAAGGGGAAGGTTGAAAGTGAGCCGGCATATAGAACGTAAGCTTTGGAAAACTTCAGGGTCATGGATATATTGACTGAAGGAGCCTGGATAGAAGGGCATTGGAACAATTGCCCCGTGGGAACAAAGATTCTCCTGGAGGGTTTCAACAGTGGATAAGATCAGTTAGGGCAATCCAAAGGTCAAATATATTTGTTAATTGGTGAATAGCTTGGTTCTATTTCAGACAGTTGTCAAGTCATGGGTTGGGTTTGGTGGCTGGAGAATGAAGTTTACATCAAGATCCAATGATAAAGGCTTTGGTTATGCCAATGCTTAATTAAAGCACATTTGTATTCATCCAGTATTGGTTGCTGACAAGCAATGGATAAATTGGGGACAGAATCATATGAATTACTCCAAGCTATTTTACCCTCATAGCTGCCCACATTTGCATTGCCGTCAAGTTCCTAAAACATTTCATTTTGTTTCGTTTTTCTTCTAACCAATATGTAAATAAAATATAGAAAACTGTATCTAAAAAACAGCAGTAGTGTGTTGACTCTTATTAGCAAACCACAGTAGCTCCCCAAGTTCAAGCTTGTGTTATTTCACTTCCATTCATAGCATTTGCTGGATGGTGAAACGGACATCGCCAAGCTACAAAGACGCAAAAATCCAAATGCAAGTTCCGCGTCAAATGGTGTTTCTTTCTTCTACCACTTCCCTATTACAATGGACAGCCACATTAGAATACAGTTCTTCTTGATTTCCACCCAATAGTGCTAATGTCAAAGGGAATGTGCCAGTAGTGAGTATACACATAGGGTGTTCTCTGCATTTTATCACAAGTTTGAAATTCATTTAGTTTTCTGGCTGAATTAATTTTAAATGCATTTCAGATAATGTCCACAAGTTAATGGCTTTCCCCAGACCTTTGTGTCATAATAAACCTTGTTTATAGTCTTATGGAAATTATTTGATCAATATTCTTACACCGACCTCAAATTAATATTCACTGACATAGCATTTTTCTGCAGCTCTAGGATTCTGCAAAGTTACTAGAAATGTATACTCCAATGCATAAACTTCCAAAAAGTAATAATCATTGTGGAAATCTATGAGAAGAAATTTGTGATACCTTTGAACACATTTGATTGAGCTGGCATCTTTTCACCTGAATTATTCATTATTTGATGTTAACAGAGTTGAAGTGAATACTGTCATCTTTATCTGAGGGCATGAGTTAAAGCACAAGTTTCAATTTGCCATTTATCAACCTTTATTTAACTGCTAGCTGAATTAGTCTCAGAGTTGAAATCTTTGAGCTCTGCTGATGATGACCAGTTTTATCCACAATGCAAACTTACCTCCTTCTTCCATTTAGCCAGCCACTCATCTCGTTTCCTTTTACTGATATAATAGGGATCACCAGCTTGGAAGGTTGTTCGCTGCACTGGTCTCTGTCGCAGGCTATTTTCCCACCCTGATTGGCCACGATGTCGTCCCCTTGTTCCCTGTTTGAAAAGATAGATTTTGTTGACAATATTAGGAAGCTTGAAGACATTAGTGACCTTTAGTTTACTTCGGACTTCAATACCAGTCTAATAATGAGCGAATATGATTGTGAAATACAATCATAATGGAAGAACAGGAGAATGCTTAACAAATTAGAGCTGGTTAAGAATACTTAGAATATTTTTTTTAAAAAGAACAGTGAGCTGTTTGAAAATGGATTATCCAATATGAGTGGCATGAATATTTGATTAAAGTGTGAAGTATCTTAACTTTTCTTAAACTATTATAATGAAATTAAGTTATATTTTAATATTAAAGGCACAGAATAATGAATATTTTGTTGGGGTTAAGTAGGTAGCAAGATTACTATTTGCTTTGTCTGATAGTTCCTTGAAATGTGAGTATTTGAGTGAATGCTAAATGTTCACTTTTCCCTGTACTTACTGAGCATTTTGATCCATCTGCAAAGGGGCTTTCGAAATAATACCTTGTAAAAAGGTGTATGCATTTTATTAATACGGTACCGCCTTCTAACATGTTTATACCTCAACGGTCTGGATCATGCTTGGTCAGGCTCACTACCCATGTTCATGCCCTGTGCTATTCTTGTTGTCACACTTGCTCACTGAGGACCCATGATTTGTATCAAGGTGCAGATCATACTGTCTTCGATACTTGTCTGTTCAATTGTTTGTGAGTGACATGCATGCTCAGAGACACTTAAAAACAGCTCAACATGATTTAGCTGGTTGAAAATATACTTTTAAAAACAAATTTACTTCAAAAGGCAATTGAGTAAAATTAACTTTTCACAAAAACCATTAAGAGTAAGCAAAATAACAAATAATTTACCTGACTTACCTTTCTGATCAATATCAGTGACCCTATTTAAATGAAATGAAATGCTAGCCATAATAACTCAATGAAACAAGTGAAGAAAATATCACATTAAACACCCAATTTTTGATCCACATTACATTTGAAGAACAAAGTTATAACACTGGTTTTATGGATGCGTGGAAATTCCTGCTTATGGTCAAATAACACTGGACAACAAATATTTTTGAATTTGTTGCTTCCTCAGATACCATTTTTGTTTATGATAGACTTGAAGCTGAGCATAAATATAAGTTCAGCCTACTTGCATCAGGTAGGTAATTGGAGGAACAGGAAATTACCTCTTATTGAATAGAATGTGTTTAATTACGTAATAGTGCTGACACTTCCCAATAGTTCAACATAGGTAAAAATGTTTCATTGATTATTTTTGTTTGTATCAGTGTCTGAGGCTTCCTGCTTAAATGTCCAACAATAATCAACCAGCTTTGATGGAATCCAGTTTCTGTGAATACTGTTTCTCCATGACCGGAATGTCTTGATGAAACCTTTCACTATGCTTTTCAATGACAGCAACAAGATTTGCTGGGAAGAAGTCTAAAGGGGAATGCAGAAAATGAATCTTCAGTGACATGTTGCATCTCATGGTTTGAATGCTTGAAGCATGTCGTCAAACCAACTGCACGTAGTTTGGTGCTTTGTTGTTGCCAAGAAATTTTTCAACAATATCATTGGATGCCTTCCATGCAATTTTCTCTGGTCCCACTAGAAGTTCTTCGAATTACCTGTCATTGATGACCTGTTTGTTTCGTGGATCAACAAAAATGCCTTCCTTAATATTGACATCAGTTATTATGGGTAACATCTGTCTCAAATATCGAAATCCTTTACCTTCCTTGTTTATTGCTTACACAAAATTTTTCATAAGCCTCAGTTTTATATGGAGGCAAAAATATCTTTGTTGGGTCTACAAATGGCTTATGCACCATACCTTTCTACCCTGGAACCAATTGCTTATGCAGTAACCAATCCTTGTTAATGTAATGAGATTCTTTAGCACAGCTGTCCCATTTGCAACATTGTTTGGTGTATCCAAGCTATATTCCTGTCCTGTCGTGAAGCATCCGTCCTGCCTAAACATGCCCAGGCATACCTGGGCAAGATAGAAAACTTCTCAGCTTAACCATATAACATATAACCATATAACAATCACAGCACGGAAACAGGCCATCTCGGCCCTCCTAGTCCGTGCCAAACTCTTAATCTCACCTAGTCCTACCTACCCGCACTCAGCCCATAACCCTCCACTCCTTTCCTGTCCATATACCTATCCAATTTTACCTTAAATGACACAACTGAACTGGCCTCTACTACTTCTACAGGAAGCTCATTCCACTCAGCTATCACTCTCTGAGTAAAGAAATACCCCCTCGTGTTTCCCTTAAACTTCTGCCCCCTAACTCTCAAATCATGTCCTCTCGTTTGAATCTCCCCTACTCTCAATGGAAACAGCCTATTCACGTCAACTCTATCTATCCCTCTCAAAATTTTAAATATCTCGATCAAATCCCCCCTCAACCTTCTGCGCTCCAATGAATAGAGACCTAACTTGTTCAACCTTTCTCTGTAACTTAAGTGCTGAAACCCAGGTAACATCCTAGTAAATCGTCTCTGCACTCTCTCTAATTTATTGATATCTTTCCTATAATTCGGTGACCAGAACTGCACACAATATTCTAAATTTGGCCTTACCAATGCCTTGTACAATTTTAACATTACATTCCAACTTCTGTACTCAATGCTTTGATTTATAAAGGCCAGCGTTCCAAAAGCCCTCTTCACCACCCTATCTACATGAGACTCCACCTTCAGGGAACTATGCACTGTTATTCCTAGAACTCTCTGTTCCTCTGCACTCCTCAATGCCCTACCATTTACCCTGTATGTTCTATTTGGATTATTCCTGCCAAAATGTAGAACCTCACACTTCTCAGCATTAAACTCCATCTGCCAACATTCAGCCCATTCTTCTAACCGGCATAAATCTCCCTGCAAGCTTTGAAAACCCACCTCATTATCCACAACACCTCCTACCTTAGTATCATCGGCATACTTACTAATCCAATTTACCACCCCATCATCCAGATCATTTATGTATATTACAAACAACATTGGGCCCAAAACAGATCCCTGAGGCACCCCGCTAGTCACCGGCCTCCATCCCGATAAACAGTTATCCACCACTACTCTCTGGCATCTCCCATCTAGCCACTGTTGAATCCATTTTATTACTCCGGCATTAATACCTAACGACTGAACCTTCTTAACTAACCTTCCATGTGGATCTTTGTCAAAGGCTTTGCTGAAGTCCATATAGACTACTTCCACTGCCTTACCCTTGTCAACATTCTTCGAAACTTCTTCAAAAAATTCAATAAGGTTTGTCAAACATGACCTTCCACGCACAAATCCATGCTGGCTACTCCTAATCAGATCCTGTCTATCCAGATAATTATTAATACTATCTCTAAGAATACTTTCCATTAAGTTACCCACCACTGATGTCAAACTGACAGGTCTATAATTGCTAGGCTTACTTCTGGAACCCTTTTTAAACAACGGAACCACATGAGCAATACGCCAATCCTCCGGCACAATCCCCGTTTCTAATGACATCTTAAAGATCTCCGTCAGAGCTCCTGCTACTTCTACACAAACTTCCCTCAAGGTCCTGGGGAATATCCTGTCAGGACCCGGAGATTTATCCACTTTTAAATTTCTTAAAAGCGCCAGTACTTCCACCTCTTTAATTGTCATAGGCTCCATAACTTCCTTACTTGTTTCCCACACCTTACACAATTCAATATCCTTCTCCTTAGTGAATACCGAAGAGAAGAAATCGTTCAAAATCTCTCCCATCTCCCTCGGCTTCACACATAGCTGACAACTCTGATTCTCTAAGGGGCCAATTTTATCCCTCACTATCCTCTTGCTTTTAATATAACTGTAGAAACCTTTCAGATTTACTTTCACCTTATTTGCCAAACCAACCTCCTATCTTCTTTTAGCTTTTCTAATCTCTTTAAGATTCCTTTTACATTCTTTATATTCCTCGAGCAATTCCTTTACTCCATGCTGCCTATATCTATTGTAGACATCCCTCTTTTTCCGAACCAAATTTCTAATATCCCTTGAAAACCATGGTGCTTTCAAACCTTTAACCTTTCCTTTCAACCTAACAGGAACATAAAGATTCTGTACCCTCATAATTTCACCCTTAAATGACCTCCATTTCTCTATTACATCCTTCCCATAAAACAACTTGACCCAATTCACTCTCTCTAAATCCCTTCGCATCTCCTCAAAGTTAGCCTTTCTCCAATCAAAAATCTCAACTCTAGGTCCTGTCCTGTCCTTCTCCATAATTATATTGAAGCTAATGCTGTTGTGATCACTGGACCCGAAGTGCTCCCCAACACATACATCTGTCAGCTGACTATCGCATTCCCTAACAGGAGATCCAACACTGCCCCATCTCTAGTCGGTACTTCTATGTATTGTTGCAAAAAACTATCCTGCACACATTTCACAAACTCTAAACCATCCAGCCCTTTTACAGAATGAGCTTCCTAGTCTACGTGTGGAAAATTAAAATCTCCCACAATCACCACCTTGTGTTTACTACAAATATCTGCTATCTCCATACACATTTGCTCTTCCAACTCACGCTCCCCATTAGGTGGCCTATAATACACTCCTATCAGTGTTACTACACCCTTCCCATTTCTCAATTCCACCCAAACAGCCTCCCTAGAGGAGCTCTCTAATCTATCCTTCCAAAGCACCGCCATAAGATTTTCTCGGACAAGCAATGCAACACCTCCTCCTCTGGCCCCTCCTACTCTATCACACCTGAAGCAACTAAATCCAGGAATATTTAGTTGCCAATCACACCCTTCCTGCAACCATGTTTCACTAATTGCTACAACATCATAATTCCAGGTATCAATCCACGCTTTAAGCTCATCCACCTTTCTTACAATGCTCCTAGCATTAAAATAGATACATTTAAGAAACTCTCCACCCCCTCCTCTCTTTTCATCCCTAACCATGCATTCAAATTTATTATCCTTTTCTTTCTTCTCCCCTACATCTTCGGGCTGAGCGCATCCCTTCTCCATCACCTGTCTTTCCTCCCTCACACACTGTCTCTTTACTTGCTCTACTGGTAAACTAACCTCCTCTCCCATGGTTTCCTCAAATTGATTCCCGCCCCCCCCCCCCCCATCTTACTAGTTTAAAGTCTGCCCTGTAGCCCTAGCAAACCTCCCCGCTAGGATATTGGTCCTCCCAGGATTCAAGTGTAACCCGTCCTTCTTGAACAGCTTGCTTACATTATGGGCAATGTTTTAACTAACTTGAATTATGAATTCCAAAAAAATGGTGCCTAATAGGGAAATTCCATGGTGATTTTCATGATCAGCTGCCCAAAATCCATAAGATACACCCAAAATAATCAGGGAGCAAAATCTTTGTTGTCCAGTGTAACAGACACTTTACACATTAGCATATAAACAGACTGTCATAATAAGCATGATCACTGGTTCCAAACCTCAGAATTAAAAAGGGTATAGAGTATCCAGATACTATACAAGTAGCAGATTCATATGAGTGAGAAAGCTACACATATTATGAATAATTTTTCATGAGTTCAACAGGGTTCAAAATAATTTTAAAAATCCAAATTATCCAGATTATTTCACTTGATTGGAGTTCCAGTAAATCATTATTTTGCAGACTGTTGTTTTTCACAAAAAACCTCGTGTATTAAAATTCTATATGAGTTTTGATAACAGCTTTATTCAGTAGGAAGTGGATGACAAACATTTGAACTGTCAAAGCATCATGCACGAAAAGTCATGTCCCTATATACAAGGCAAAATGGATATTACCTCTACTTTTACTGACTCTTGTGGTGAAGTGGTATTTTCCTCAGATCCTATAAAAAGTGAAATAAAATCCAAATCAAAACACACATGAATCAATAAAATTATATCACTCAATATACTAGCATCAGAAACAAAATAAGATTCAGGTTATGTTTAGCTCAACATCATAATATTCCAGATGCTATGTAGTCCACTTGCTGGCATTATTGCAGAAATTCGTCCATGTTTTCATGCAAGATGAGCCATTTACAATGTCTTCATTTCTTTTCTTGGATTAAGATTTGCAATTATGGCTCATTGTCATAATGGAGGATTCACAATGCCTTCAAGAAGCCTCCATTCATGACACCTCTGACTTTAAGGGGCCAATGCCAGAGAAGAGTTTTACCAACAATTTAAAAGTATACTTTTTTCTTAGCCAAACTCCCTTTTCTGATTAGTCTACATGACAAGTGAGTATGGTTTGCTCATTAAAGATCTCAAGTGGTATGAGGTAGGCAGCTGTGTAAGTAGGCCTCCTCAGCTGGGAGAAGTGGCGGGATTTATATTACAACATAATTAGATCACTTTCCCAGAATTCCATGCAGCAAAAAAATGTCAAGGCAATCCAGCTTTCCTTAGGGAGCAAGGACAACACAGCACAGTTTGCCAATGGTAAAAGCTTCATCTAGAATTCTTGAATCCAATTGCAGAATGAGTAATATGATGTAAGGACATAGCACAGATGATTAACATCATGTTAAAGGAGTCTTGCTCTTATGAAAAGTACTTGATAAAGCCTTTCCCTTATTTTCTAAAAAAAAAGCATTTCAGTCAAAATTGCAGTCTAAATGAAAGCTATTCCTTCAAGAAACTAAAAGAATTGCTGAACATATTCTCCTGAAAATGTAGCAGATGTATATTTCTACAACGGGCAATTCAAGTGTCTAGTATAAGTGAATTCCAGCTAACAGGTTTTGTTTCTCAGAAAAGAAAGGTCAGAGGCAGATGAGAGAACAGGAACAATCAGATTCACTGTATACTGAAATTATGGCATCCAGCGTCCAGAGAACTTTTCTAAAGAAATGATGCAATTCTGCAGACATCTTGGAAGGTGGTCTACAAACAACTGCAGTCAAAAGCTGCAGTTGATTTGTGCGGGGAAAGAAATTGCTAACATTTTGGGCCAAAACCTTACATTAGGGCTGAAAGTGGAGGAGCAAGGATTGAGGGCAGAAGCAGCTTCAGGGGTTCTCATCCTGCACTTGTCCTCGTGAAGTACCACAGTCCAAGAGTTCTACTATCACTCACAGTACAAAGCGGTCTGTACTGTGGCATACAAAGGCAACAATGTGAATCAGGCATCAGTACACCGCAGTTCAATCTGTCAGAGAAGTGCACAATAAGCAGACAACAGCTCCTTCGGGATGCTCCATTTGAAGGGATCTTCTGCTTGCAAATTAGTTAGATCTCAGCAGCTTTTCAGCTGGCATTGCTTTTATTTAATATTATAATTTACCCTTTTCAAAATGACATGTTGTTTATCAAGGGTTTTAAAAAATATTAATGATAAACCTGCCATAGAATACTTGCAATATTTTATCTAATATGTGAAAGTAACAAAACTGATGGAAATATTAATATTGCACACAGCTTTTTCTTACTCTAATGATTAACATGGGGTGCTTTCACTTTCAACTAATAGGACAAAAGAAAATAGTAGTACACAAAGTCCTTCATTTATCCATGTCAAACTCCCTTTTTGGATTGCCAATTAACTTGTACCTTATTTTTCTGCTCTGGTAGACACTTCCAGTACCTGATCAATTAAATGTATGTAGTTTTCCCTTGTTTCCCTAAGGTTGTTATAGCCGGGGGTGGTAATGGTGACAAGCTCCTACTACCTATTAAATGCTACCAATGGCGTGCACCTCAAATAGCCTCTGACAACCAAGACCAGCTCCTGGCCTTCACGAGGTTTGGCTACTAAGCCTGGTGGAACAGTTTCTACTGACAGGAGAACGGGCAAAGGTGAGCTTACTTGAGCCTTAAAACCCGTCACTTCAGGCTGATGGGGCTCTTTGGCAGCTCATCTGGGAAAACTGATCTCAAGCTTCTGTTGCCTTGCAGCCATATCCACTCATGGGGAAGGCTTCAGGACTAAACCCTGAGGGAAAAATCTGGAGCTAGAGTCCCTAGGGCAGTCCTACATTGAGCTCAATGTTGACTGGCAACTCCTGTGATGCTGCTGATACCAAACTGCAGCGGTCTCTATATCACTCTCAGATGCGTGGAGAGGGGGAGCATGCTACGTGAGCAACAGGTTGCTCTCCATATCGTACTGCCCAGGATTGCATATCTAGACAGCTAGGACACAATATCCATGGTCAACTCCGACCGATGGAGGCCTCAGTTCTCCCATTCCGTATAGAACTCATTTATCAAGTGCTTAACTGAAGTTAGTTCCACTACATAACAAAGCTGAGTTGTTCAAATAATTTATAGCAGTATCATTACTGTTTTGCTCTTAGATTCATCTGTTTCTTTCTCGATCACCTGCTCTTTCAGAATTCCTCCTGCGTATGTAATACAAACGAAAAATATTGCAAAAAGTAATAAGTGCTGAAAGTACTGTACAGGTCAGGCGACACTTTCAGTGGGGGAAACAGAGTGAACTTGAAACATCAACGTTTCAAATTAATTCATCTCTCTCCATAAATGCAGCATGACTTGACCTGTTATTTTCTATATTCATTGCTTTAATTTCTTTCTGCTTAATAAAGTTACATAAAGTGCCCTAGCAGAGTGACCTGCCCTTAATTCATTTATCAGCTTTATAGCTGCACCTGTCAATGACAATATTTGGAGGAGTGACCATCACAAAATTTCTGTGAAAATGAAATGTGAAAACGAATATTGGTTTTCATATTGAAAACGCATGTGTAATACTGTTAATTTATTTAAAAATCGATTAAATAAATATTTATTTATTGAGCTACAGCACAGACAGACCTTTCTGGCCCTTCGAGTTACGCTGCCCCTATTTAACCCTAGCCTAATTACGGGACAATTTACCATAACCATTGACCTACCAACTAGTACATCTTTGGGACTGTGGGATGAAATCAGAGCACCTGGAGGAATTTACAGACTCCTCACAGGCAGCGGTGGGAATTGAACCCTGGTCGCTGAAATTGAAAAGCATTCTGCTAACCACTCTGCTATGGTGAGTCAATACACTGTAATATTCTCAGTTTACCAAACTGATCAACTTATGTAACATGATAACTGCAAAAGAAATAGTTTCAGTTTCCACGCTAGGTAATATTCCACCTGAAAATTAATTCCATTTTCCTGAAAACTTTACCATTCTAAGTGGGGCCTGAAAGAGCAGGAAAGCAATCAATAATACCTATAATTTGTGAAATGCTGCCACATGGAAAAAAAGTCAAGGCTTTTTCACAGGACTATTCACTTTAGAGGAGGGAAAAAGAATGAGTTAGTTCTGGTAGGCAACATATCTGTCAGCTCTTTTATATGCACCAGCTCATGGCTGACTGATTTGACATGTAGCCTCCCCGCCTCCTTGGAACAACCCAAAGGCATTAAGTTTAGCAGCATTGTTACCTTTACAGCCACTGGCAGTGCTGGCCCAGTGGTTGATCTTGTCTGTAGATAAGGTTTGAGGATATGACATAATTCTGTCACAGTTTCCCAGGGGAATGGAGCCTGCAAAAACTGATTTCCTCAGACACTTGGAAGTGTCTCTCACTAGACTGTAGACAAAACTATATTTGGTAAGGGCCTTTGTAGGCAGTTCACCTCTGTGTAAACACAGCTGTCTCTCATCCCTCCTGAAATCCTTGTGTGTCAACTGTTACATACTTGGTAAGACAGAGCCCATTTTCTAAAGCTGACTAAAGTAATTTAAATCACAATTGTTAGAAGAAGCAAAAGTGGATAAAATTGACAAAAACACCATGGGGAGTTAGAACTCAAGTCAAACATCCACATTATAAATTAAAGGATGCAAAGTTGTAGCACATCCATAAGTAAATCTTATGAAGGGCAGAATAAATCATCCATTCATTAGCTAGTTTACTCAGCTGAGGTCAGAAAAATCAAGGAATTCTGCAACAGGGTATTCATTTTTTTTGTAAGATTTGTAAGTCCTTCACTGAAGCCTCGTATATCTGATGCAAAACCATCTGTGTGGATCGAATCAAAAAGGCCACTGAGTAAAAAGTGGGGAGTGACTGTTTGGAATAGGTTCACGCCTGTTTCTCATGCTGGTATTTACAAGTTTCACACAACAGCACGGACATGCAAAGGAATTAACTTTACATTCAATTTATTTAATGAAATAAAGGAAGAATCATGTGTCCCTTTGCAGTTATACACTTTAATTTGCTAATTTTTCTTGTTAATCACTGTGCCCAGCGATCCAGACAGTGGGAGCAGAGACCCAAGAATAGTTCTACCAAAGCTGGCAGTGGATATGCTGGAATGCAATCAACATTCAACTTTAGCAACTAAAGGTTGAATCTGCCCCTCCACAATTATGTTTATTAGTTCCACCTTCAGTCCATGAAAGCTGAGGAAAAGGACCCCCAGCATAGTAATCTCTGGATTGCTGACTGTGCCACATGCCAGTGAGAGTAAGAATAGGGTGGTTTGGCAGGTGAATGCATGGCTGAGGAACTGATGCAGGGGGCTGGTGTTCAGATTTATGGATCATTGGGATCTCTTCTGGGGAAGGTACAACCTGTACAAAAGAGATGGTTGCACATGAACTCGAGGAGGTCCAATATCCTTGTGGGCAGGTTGGCAAAAGTTGTTCAGGAGGGCTTAAACTAACTTGCCAGGGGTATGGGAACTGGAGTGATAGCACTGAAGATGAGGTAGCTGGTTTACAAACAGAAGCAATGTGTAGTGAGGAGAGGCTGTTGAAGGGGCACAATTGCAGTCAACAGGATGAGTTGCAATGTAAAAGGCAAACAAAATTGAAAAGGGTGAATACAGGGCTGAAGGTGTTACATTTGAATGCGCACAGTATAGAGAATAAGGTAGATGAACTTGTAGCACAGTTACAGATTGGCAAGTATGATGTAAGAATCACAGAATCATGGCTGAAAGAAGATTATAGCTGGGAGCTTAATGTCCAAGAATACACATTGTGTCAAATTGACAGGCAGGAAGGCGGGGGGTGGGGGGGGGGGGGGGAAGGTGCGGAGCGGCATTGCTCTGCTGGTAACAAATGAATTCAAATCATTAGAAAGAAGTGACATGGGATTGGAAGGTATTAAATCATTGTGGATAGGGCTAAGGAACTACAATGGTAAAAAGACCCTGATTGGGAGTTCTGTACAGACCCCCAAACGGTTGCCAGGATGAGGTCTACAAATTACAATGGGAGATAGAAATTGCATGCCAAAAGAGCAATGTCACAATTATCACGGGGGGCTTCTACATGCAGGTAAATTGGGAAAACCAGACTGACGCTGGATTCCAAGGGGGGAATCTCTAGAATGCCTAAGCTTTTTAGATTAGTTCATGGTTGAGGGCACTAGGGGATCAGCTATTCTGGATTGGATGTTGTGCAGTGAGCTGGAATTGATTAGAGAGCTTAAGGTAAAAGAACCTTTTAGTGGCAAGTGATCTTAATATGATCAAATTCACCCTGATATTCGAGAAAGAGAAGCTAAAGTCAGAAATATTAGTATTACAGTGGAGAAAAGGAATTATAGAAGCATGAAAAGGGAATTAGCCAGAATTGATTGGAAAAGAACACTGGCAGGGATGACAGCAGAGCATTAATGGCTGGAATTTCTGGAAGCAATTCAGAACACACAGGATATATACATCCCAAAGAGGAAGAAGTATTCTAAAAGCAAGATGACACAACCATGGCTAATAAGAAAAGTCAAAAAGAGTTCAGATAATAGAGCAAAAATTAGTAGGAAGCTTTTAAAAACCAACAAAATGCAACTACAAAAGTCATTAAGGAGGTAAAGATGGAAAATAAAAATAAGATGGCCAATAATATTAAAGCAGATACCAAATTTTCTTCAGATACACAAAGTGTAGAAGAGAAGTAAGAGTGGATATTGGACTGCCGGAAAACAAAGCTGGAGAAGCAGGGAACAAGGAAATGTCGGACAAACTGAATATGTGTTTTGTGTCAGTCTTCACTGTGAAAGACGCAAGCAGTATGGTGGAAGTTCCAAGTGTCAAGGGGTTACCACAACTAGAGAGAAGGTGCTTGGGAAATTGACAGGTCTGAAAGTATATGTTACCTGGACCAGAGAGTGTACACCCTAGGGTGCTGAAAGAGGTGGCTGAAAAGATTCTGGAGGCATTAGTAATGATCTTTCAATAATCACCAGATTCTGGAATGGTTCTGGAAGATTGGAAATTTGCAAATGTCACTCCACTCTTCAAGAAGGGAGAGATGCAGAACAAAGGAAACTATAGGACAGTTAGTCTGACCTTAGTGGCTGGGAAGATGTTAGAGTTTATTAAGGTTCAGGTCTCAGGATACTTGGAGGCACATGATCAAATAAAACATAGTACAGCATGGTTTCCTCAAGATAAAATCTGGGCGGATAGACCTGTTAGAATTCTTTGAAGAAATAACATGGATAGACAAAGGAGAATTGGTTGATGTTGTGCACATGGATTTTCAGAAGGCCTTTGACAAGGTGCCACACAAGAGGCTGCTTAGTAAGTTATGAATCCATGGTATTACAGGAAAGATTCTAGCATGGATAAGGCAGTGGCTGATTGGTAGGAGGTAAAGAGTGCAATTAAAGGGAGCTTTTTCTAGTTGGCTGCCGGTGACTAGTGGTGTGTGATAGGGGTCTGTGTTGGGACTGATTCTTTTTATGCTTAATGTTAATGATTTGGATGATGGAATTGATGGCTTTGTTGCAAAGTTTGTAGGCGATATGAAGATAGGTGGAGGGTCAGGTAGTTTTAAGGAAATGTGAGGCTACAGAAGGACTTCAACAGATTAGGAGAACGGACAAAGAAATGGCAGATGGAATACAATTTCAGGAAGTGTACAGTCATGAACTTCAGTAGAAGAAATAAAAGGGTAGTATATTTCCTAAATGAAGAGAAAATAAAAGAAAACTGAGGCGCAAAGGACTTGGGAATCCTTATACGGGGTTAACTAAAAGTTAATTTGTAGGTTGAATCTGTGGCTAGGAAGGCAAATGCAATGTTAGCATTCATTTCAAGAGCACCGGAATATAAAAGCAAGGATGTAATGTTGAGACTTTATAAAGCACTGGTAAGCTCTCACTTGGAGTATTGTGAGCAGTTTTGGGCCCTTATCCTAGAAAGGATGCACTGAAAATGGACAGGGTTCAAAGCAGATTCATAAAAATGATTCCAGGATTGAATGGCTTGTCATATGAAAAGCGTTTGATGGCTCTGGGCCTGTATTCACTAGAGTTCTGAAGAATGGGGGGGGGGGGGTGACCTCATTGAAACTTAATTAAATGTTGAAAGGCTTTGATAGAGTGGATATGGAGAGGATGTTTCTATGGTGGGAGAGTCTAAGACTAGAGGACACAGCCTCAGAGTAGAGGGGCTTCTATTTAGAAGAGAGACATGGAGGAATTTCTTTAGCTGGTGAATCTGTGGAATTCATTGCCATTGGCAGCTGAGGAGGCCAAGTCTCTATGTATATTTAAGGTGAGGTATTTAGATTCTGCTCCTATATCTAAAGGTTTTATGGCCTTATTTGCTTTCAACCTTTGTATATTGTTAAAAGAAACATTAGGCATGGATGTATTCAGATTAGAGTATACTTCGTTAAAATTTATGAGCAATGAATTTAAAATTCTCTGAGCTGCACATGGAATTCCCAAGTTTGAAAGTGTCATAAAGTCTGAATCTAATTGTTTTGTAAATGGATTACAAATTGCTTTATAGGTTATTTGTTGCCAAGTCTCTTTCTGGCAGAGAAATCCAGAGCTAATCTTAAACAGTGCAATTAATAGGATAAAAAACTCAGATTAAGTGAGAACTTCAACAAGAGAATTTTCAAAGTGGTTTTTAAATTTTAGAATTATTCCCCCTAGGAATAATTAATGATAAAGTCCCTATACCGTTTACCCACAAAAGAAGATGTCAGTGCCTTAATTTGAAAGTAAAATTGAGTAATTACCAAATTACATTGCTGAAACTAGCGAAGTGATGGGAATGTTTGCTTCAACAGCTTAGAATTATAACACCATTATCTAACATCTCTGCTATTTAGAAAGCAAAATTAATAATTATTGATAATAATTAGTTTTATAAAAATCATCTTTATAATTTTATTATAAATCAAGTCACAGTATAACATTTAAAGATGTTAAAATTACAGCATGAGTCTTGAGAGTGAAATGTAATACCATAGGTGGTAAATAAATCAACCTGCAAAACTGCAAAGAACTCACTACCATTGACTATGTTCTGATACAGATTGGTAAAAATACAAATTTTTCCACATATGATTCTCCTGAAATTTAAGTTCAAAAGGAGTTAAAAAATTCAATAGAAATGTTCTACAAAAACAGATTGCCATGTTTATAGTATTCTGTGACTCTTGCCTTTATCAAATTGTGATATTTGCCATTCAATGAAGCTGAGGTTCATATCCTATTTACTGTATATTGCAGATTGTTGTTTTCTTTAGATACTATCCAATAAAACTCTTTTGTTTCTTACTCAATTAAATCTGTCATGGTGGATTGCTTTCTCCTTGTAGGGAATATCTAGATTGCAGGTGCAACAAAAACAAATTCCTGGGACTTCCCTAAATTATGTCAATGGATGTGTTCATGATGTAATTTCAATTCATCATTTCTATACTAATGAGATATGGTTATTAATAAGGATTTTGAAAAACCAATTGTGGTAAGGATAACAAAAAAAAACCCGAGACTGTCTTAAAACTCATCCAGTCCTTTCAGGGAAGTCATTTCAGTCTCACCAGTCTGATCTAAACACTGATTAGCAAGCAATACAGCTGAATGATACCACTACCACTATTTGAAGCAGAAGTAGGATTCAACCATGTGGGCTCCAAGCATTGCCCAATTTAGACCAAATTTAGACCCATCAGTGATGCGGGTTTAGTGGGATAATAGCAGGAAGATCCATCTATGAGTCCTCAATAAAGAGTCCAGACCCCATGAAGTTCAACAGCACAAGGCCAAATATGTGAAAGGAAACCAGCACCATGTGAGTACTGTCATTCTGTACATCTAGACATCAATCAAATAAATGCAAGCATGCAGAGGTGAGGTTATCTGCTGTATTCACTATGCAGCGAGAAAGAGCATGACAGATCAATCTGCATGGGTATGTTATTGGTCAATAAGTAATGCAAAGGAGAGCCATTGCTCCAAAAGAAATAGATCCATACATCACAGTTCCTCCCCCTTTAGATTAATGCAACATAAAACTGTATATGTAACATTCAATTGCCCTTTAACAAACCATATTCAAATAAACATGCTTTCACAATAACAGTCCATAACTAACTTCACTGTACTAAAGATTCAGACTTTTGGGTGGTGCTCTGTTTTTTTCAGTGTAGTAGTTCTGGACGTCTGGAGTGGCGTCAGGTTTGATTGGTGTCTTGTCAAAGACAATGATCTGGGTTTCCACTCATACTGAGAGGCAAGTTCGGTGGCTGTAATGTGTCCTTCTTAATGGACGAAGTTAACTTAGGCGTGTTTTTCGGCTGAGCACCCAGTACCTGACCCACATGTCTCCATGTATGATCTCCAACATCCGCTGTGTACCTCTGTGGTCCGGTTCTTGTAGCTATCCTAAAAGGTGTCCACTTGACTTCTCGGTAATCATGTGCCAGGACTTCCCATCCAACCTCAAAGTTCTTTGCTTGTATACTTGGCATTTAGCTGACCTGTTTATTCTGTACCTCCCTCCATAGATCTGGTTTCAGGAGGTCTGTGTGAGATCTCAGATTCCTGCTCATAAACAGCATTGCAGGTGTTTGATTTTTCGTTGCATGTGCAGAGCTCCAATACACGAAAAAAGGAAGTTGACCACCATTCATTGCTGGGTGGTGTGGAGCTGACTTGAGTTCATGAATGGCCATCACAGTCAATAAGTACGCTTTACCATGGTGAAGATGGTCACCCCCATAAGACCATAAGACATAGGAGCAGAATTAGGCTATTCAGCCCATCACGTCTGCCCGCCATTCCATCATGGGTGATCCCGGATCCCACTCAACCCCATACACCTGCCTTCTCGCCATATCCTTTGATGCCCCATCCGATCACCAATCAACTTCTGTGTTAAATATACACATGGATTGGCCTTCACCACAGTCTGAGGTAGAGAATTCCACCAGTTCACCACTTTTTGGCTAAAAAAATCCTCCTTACCTCTGTTCTAAAGGGTTTCCCTCAGTTATCAGGTAGTTCTGGATACCCCCACCACAGGGAACATCCTCTCCATATCCACCCTATCTAGTCCTTTCAAAATTTGGGAGGTTTCAATGAGAACCTCCCAACCCTTCTAAATTCCAGTGAGTACAGGCCCAAAGCTGCTAAATGCACCTCATATATTAACCCCTTCATTACCGGAATCATCCTCCTGAACCTCCTCTGGACTCTCCCCAATGAGAACACATCCTTTCTGAGATATGGGGCTCAAAACTGTCGACAATACTCCAAGTGTGGTGGTCTGACTAGCATATTATAAAGGCTCAGCGTTATCTCATTGTTTTCATATTCCATTCCCCTTGAAATAAACCATTGCATTTGCCTTCTTTACTGCAGACTCAACTTGTAAATTAACCTCTGGGAGTCTTGCATGAGGGCTCCTAAGTCACTCTGCATCTCTGATGTTTGAACCTTCTCCCCATTTAGATAATAGTCCGCACCACTGTTCGTTTTACCAAAATGCATTATCATACATTTTCCAACACTGTATTCCATCTGCCATTTTTGCCCATTCTTCCAGTTTGTCTAAGTCCTGCTGCAATCGCATTGCTTCCTCAGCACTATCTACCCCTCCACCTATCTTCATATCATCCACAAACTTCGCCACAAAGCCAACAATTCCATTATCTAAATCACTGACAAACAATGTGAAAAGCAGCAGTCCCAATACTGACCCCTGAAGAGCACCATTAGTCACTGGCAGCCAACCAGAAAAGGGCCCTTTTATTCCCACTTGCTGCCTCCTGCCTGTCAGCCATTCCACTGTCCATGCCAATATCTTTCCTGTAACACCACAGGATTATATCTTGTTAATCAGCCTCATGTGTGGAACCTTATCACATGCCTTCTGAAAAACCGATTTGTCCGGCAAGATTTCCCTTTACAGAAACCATGCTGACTTTGACTCCAAGTACCTTGAAACCTCATTCTTAATAATAGACTCCAACACTTTCCCAACCACTGATGTTAGGCTAACTGGCCTATAATTTCCTTTCTTTTGCCTTCCTCCCTTCTTCCTCCCTGAAGAAGCTGCAGAGGGTTGTAAATTTAGTCAACTCCATCTTGAGTACTAGCCTACAAACTATCCAGAACATCTTCAAGGAGCAGTGTCTCAGAAAGGCAGTGTCCATTATTAAGGACCTCCAGCACCCAGGGCATGCCCTTTTCTCACTGTTACCATCAGGTAGGAGATACAGAAGCCTGAAGGCACATACTCAGCGATTCAGGAACAGCTTCTTCCCCACTGCCATCCGATTCCTAAATGGAAATTGGATCCTTAGGCACTACCTCATTTTTAAATATATATTATTTCTGTTTTTGCACAATTTTTAATCTATTCAATATATGTACAGTATACTGTAATTGATTCACTTATTTATTATTACTATTATTTTGTATTTTTTTCTTCTATATTATGTATCGCATTGAACTGCTGCTGCTAAGTTAACAAATTTTACGTCACATACTGTGATAATAAACCTGATTCTGAATTTTAAAGAGTGGAGTGACATCTACAATCTTCCAGTGCCCCGGGACCATGCCAGAATCAAGTGATTCTTGAAAAATCATGACCAATGCATCCATTATCTCTTCAGCAACCTCTCTTTGGACTCTGGGATGTAGTCCACCTGCTCCAGGTGACTTACTGAAGACCTTTGAATTTGCCTGGCACTTTCCTTTGTAATAGCAACGGCACTCACTCCTGCAGCCTGACACTCACAGACCTCTGACATGCTCCTAGTGACTTCCACAGTGAAGACAGATGCGTCAGTAGATACATTCCACAGGTGTAACAGTATCTGTGAGGGTGGATTTTGAATTCTGTGGCATCCCAAACAGCCTTTGGTCATGTCTTCACTCTGTCTATGTATTCCCAATCATGACACATTGCTCCAGGTGTGACTTCTCATCTTTACTGAACTCAAATGTCTTTCATGCATATTATCTAGCATTCTGGTGTGCAGACTAGAGGGAACCACAACACAAGATTCATACATTAGCATTCTTAACCATACAGACAGTTGGCCTCATCTCATTGAGAACTTTGGAAACATAGGACGACCATGAGTTGGCCATTTTTGCAAGGTGATGTCAGAGACTTTTGACAATGTCAGGTCATTCCTTGTTTCTCTTTGTATTTCCGAATTTGTTACCGGCAACTGGTCCACCAATGCTGTATGGAACACTTCTGCTGGGTTACAGAATGAAGACATTTCCTCTTCAGTTGTCAACAGTGGAAGACGTGACAAGCCATCAGTGTTGCTGTGTTGTTTGGTACCCTTGAACTCTATGTCATAAGAGTGGGCTCCTAGGAAAAGTGCCCAGCATTGTAACTGGGTAGCAGTCATCACTGGGATTCCAAATAGACACAAGAGGCTGGTGGCCCGTCACTGGAGTAAACTTTTGGCTACAGAGGTAGTGGTGGAACTTCTTTACTGCCCATACTGGACTCTCTCCGCCAATCTGTGTGTCGTTGTATTCTGCGCTCATCAGTGATCTTGAGGCAAATGCAATCAGACATTTTGATCCATCTTCCATAATGTGCGACAAAATGGCATCAATGCCATAAAGGGGACAAATTGCATGCCAGTCTGATGGGCAAAGATGGGACATAATGGGTGAGCAGTTCCTTGTTTCCTTGAATGCTCTTTCACATCTCTCTGACCATTCCCACTTTGCTCCTGTCTGCAACAGTGTGTTCAATGGATGCAGCACTGTCGCAATGTTTGGGAGTAACTGATGCTGGTAGTTTACAAGGCCCAAGTATGACCTGAGTTGTGACACATTTTCAGGTTTGTGTGCCTTCAGCACTGCTTCAGTCTTCTCTTGTGATTATGTAAGCCATGCTAGTCAATGACATGTCCACAATACGAGATTTCATTCTTGGAAAACTGATATTTCTCTCTCTTTGCATGCAGACCATACTCAGCCTGGCAAGCACTTTACCAAGGTTCTGGAGGTGCCCTTCATCATTTTTGCCGGTCACGATGATGTCATCAAGGTAATATTGCTTTCTGGGATATCTTGGAGCCCTTAGTCCATTATTCTTTGCCAAATTGCTGGAGCTGCTGCAACACCAAAGATGAGATGATTAAACTGGAACAATTCATTGTGAGTGTTGATTGTGAGGAACTTCCAGTTTGACTCCTCAATCTCCATTTGCAGATAGGTCTGAGACAAGTCAATCTATAAAAACCTCTCCCCGGCACCCAAAGATGCAAAAATATCTTCTATTCGCGGCAGGGGCTACTGCACAGTATGCAGCATAGGGCTGAGGCTCACTTTGAAAGTTCCCACATATGTTAACAGCTCCAGCTTTCCCTTTCTTAATCACCAGGACAATGTCCATGGCCCAATCACTCCACTCAACCCTGAAGAGTATGCAGATGCCTCTGAGCTCTTAAGTTCAGCATCCACTTTAGGACGTAGAGTGTAAGGCACTGGAAGCGCTTTCTCAAACACCTTCTCATTAGCATTAAGCAGCTGTGACAGTCTCTGGTTTGAGCTACCGTTTGGGCTGCAGTTGCCTGTTGATGACAGATTGACAGCTTTGATTATGTGCCAGTCCAGTTGGATTTTTCTCAGACATTCACATCCAAATAGCTCTGGCTCTCCACTTTTCATCACATAAAACTCTAACTGCTGTGTTTTTACTCCGTACATCACATTTACTTTCGGTTCACCTTTGGGAGACACTTTTCTGTCTGTGTAATTCTTTAGCATCACTGATGTCTTTTGTAACGGTAACTTAAAAAGCCGCCTGTTGTAGTCAGGCTCTGATATTATAAACAAAGCCCACCCTATATCCAGCTCAACTTTCAGTTTTACACCAGACTCATCTGTTGTGATCCAGATGATTTTGCATTCTGCTTCAGCAATGCTATGTAGTTTGAGGCATGACAGCTCACCTTAATCACTCTGTGTTGTCTGATTCCATTTCATATTCAACCACTTTGTGCATTTGTTTAGTTTTGTCTTTGAAACTGTGTGGCTTTTCTCTTCAGTTGTGCTTTTTTTCTGCCTTGCATAATGTCTCCCTGTGACCTTGTCTGTGACCATTCCTGCAAATGTTATCTTTGAATCAACAGTCATTTGAATCATGGGAGAGCTTGCCGCATCAATACCTTTGTTGGCTTTTTGCACCATTCAGTGTCACTTTGTGTGCTTCATGTGCTAAACTCTTTTTCTATAGTTCTGGCTCATCTTTTTCTACTGTCTCAACAATTCTGTAACAGACAATGCCCATTCTAAGGTTAGGTCTCTTTTTGACAGTGGCCTCTTCTGAGAGCTTTGACTATACATGCCACATACAAGCCTGTCCCTTAATGCATCAGAAAGTCCATCTCCAAAGTCACAATGTTGGGAAAGTTTGCACATTTCTGCAATGTATTCAGAAATGCTTTCTTCCTTTGACTGGTGCCTTTTGTGAAATGTAAATCTCTCAGCTATTACTAGCGATATAGGGCTGAAGTGATTTTGTAAAGCTGCACCAATTTCATCTAATGTCTTGCTGGCTGGCTTTTCAGGAGTTACTAAGTTGTGTAAGGGCATGTATGTTTTAGCACCTATTAAGCTAAGATGCATGGAGGCTTTCTTTTCCTCATCCACATCACTTACGTTACAATACAGTTTAACACTCTTGATATACGATTCCCAGTCCTCATTAGCACTATGAAATTCTCAAACTTTCCTAAAGCCATTGTCACGTTGTTTTCACTTTAACTTTGTTAGTTGTGCATCTCTCACTGTGTACTGTGCACTGTTACTCACACGTCCCTTTGCTAGCATCTGTGACTGCCTTCTCTGTATCAGTTCACTCTTCCCTCTCACTACCTCTCTCTCTTCCTCCAAATTTTGTCATCTCATAACTGTCGGTGCAGTTGGTGATATTCCCTGACCTTCAGGTTCATACTCATCACCAATTTGTTGTGTTTGAACAACTACATATCAATTAAATAAAGGTAAGCATGTGGAAGTTAGGTTAACTGGTGTATTCGCTTTGCAGAGAGAGCATAACAGATTAAACCACATGGGTAAATTATCAGTCAATAAGTAGAGCTAAGGGAAGTTATTGTGCTAAAAGAAATCGATCCACACTTTACAAGAACACACTGATTCCTTTAGCTACCGACTTAGGGAACCTCTATGTTGTCTAGCATCACAAGTTGGAAGGGCACATAAAGTACCTTGGGTAGGGTACTTCATTGTCCACCACCAGGAGTCAGTTGGTTATACTTGCACTGGCCAAAGTGACAGAGGCCTAAAAGACTTGGGTCTGCTTGTTCACAATGGATAACCCTATTTGACCTCATCATCACCAATCTACTTGTGGCAAATTCATTTATACATTTGTTGGCATTTACAAAGGCCACTGGACAGACAGTCCCATCTTCACTCCAAGGATACTATAATTGTGTAAAATGATAACAACATGGAGCAGGTATCTAGCAGATTAAAACAGGGCATTCATGAGCTGCTGTGGGCCATTATCAGTGGCAAAAGTGTAATGCATTGCCCAGGGTATCCATTAGCATTGTCTAGTTCAATGGGAACGCTAGAACACATGTTGGGAGCAGCACCAAATGAGTTGTTAACCTAGAGAAGCTGCAACTGTAGTAGAAATATGTACCCACCAACAAAAATAGCATACAACAGGCAAACAGTCTGGGAATGAATACATTATATCAAATCTATGCAGGCCTGTCATATTCTGTGATAGGAATGAAGCAGTTAACACGAGTCGAGGGATGCAGGAACATCCCCATCCTCATTGAAGACAGGGGCTGACATGTGAACGCTCAAGGTGTGACTGAGCCTCTTACAATAATGACTAGCTAAGACTCTGACAGGAAGGCTTGTAGTGATTCCATTCTGAGATTTCCATCACCTTGGCAGTGAATTGTCAACCAGTTCAATTCACTGAGTATGATATAAAAACTCAGTTGATATTATGGCTGTTGCCAGGGAAACTACCCTCCTTTCATGCTGCTGAGCTCTGTAAGAACATTGTGAGTGTCAAAGAGATCTCCCATTCTTCCAACTCCGGAGAAGACTGGCCGAGTGCACACAATCCTCTTCACAAGTTAAACCCACCCCACCCTTAACTAATCTGGTGAACAAATGTTGCCTTGCCAGTTGAGTGTTTCAACAGGTTCTGCCTTTACTTTCAGATTTCCAGCATCTGCAATGTTTTTTTTGGATTTTGAATTTTCCATTTCCTAGGAGAACCAATGGCGTGGCAGTAATATTGGAAAAACTGCCAGATTTCATCTGCATGTGGCTTATTCACATGAAAATGTGGTTAAATATTGCTGATGCATTGGATCACTACTTTCTTGCTGGCACCTTGTATAAAAGAATAGCGTGGGGGGAGATAGTAGATTATTATTTCATCAAGGAAATGATTATGAGCCACATCCTGGTCAACTAAAATGCTAGGTGAAAGAGATTCACTAATGATGTTAGAATACATCCCTGAAACCTATAGAACACATTTATATCAATGTTAGATAAATAGCTCGTGTTTCCAAGCATTGCTGCCCTTTGTTATGGGGATTGCACCATGCCTTCCTTGAATGAAGTGGAACAAGCCAGAATCAAGCCTGGCTCCCCAAATCAGGAGCATGATATTTGCATGATTCTTTTAATAAAATAGTATTCCTGAAGTAAACAGTAAAATCATTTCACAGGTAGCAAATTCATTAAAATTTTAATTTGTTGCCTTGAGCTCCCAAGCCCTCTGAACAAATAATAAGGTGATAGATCATCACAAGCTGAATCAATAAAATGTAAAACAAATCAGAAACAGAGAAAATCTTATCCATTATGATAAATATTTACTTTTCGCCATTATTCTAAGCCTATTTTTAAATAATAATGCCTACAAATTTTGCCACTGAGGAGAAGTAAGGGATGTGTTTGAATGCGACTCTTCACAACATCCACACTCTGCTTATATATGGGTACAATCAGAAGGGACTTGACACTCTATTAAGGCACATATTATGAAACACAGGTTTACTCAGCTTTAACTTCAAAATACTTGTTATGGCTTAAACACGATTTTATTGAAGAATATGAATGGAAGTTCTATTTACTCTCTAATGTACAAAGCCTCCAAATTAAGAAATATCTTGATTTAAAAATCCTTATTGTTTTCAAATTCTTCCATAGTATCACCCCTCCCATTCTCTGTTAGATCATTATTCATTCCAACCACTTACCTAAACAATAAATGATTTTCATGACTTAGGTTAGAAACATAGAAACAGAAAATAGGTGCAGGAGTGGGCCATTCGGCCCTTTGAGCCTGCACCGCCATTCAGTATGATCATGGCTAATCATCTAACTCAGAACCCTGTACCTGCTTTCTCTCCATACCCCCTGATCCCTTTAGCCACAAGGGCCATATCTAACTTCCTCTTAAATATAGCCAATGAACTGGCCTCAACTGTTTCCTGTGGCAGAGAATTCCACAGATTCACCACTCTCTGTGTGATGAAGTAAAAAAGTTTTTCCTCATCTCAGTCTTAAAAGGCTTCCCTTTTATCCTTAAACTGTGACCCCTCATTCTGGACTTCCCCAACATCTGAAACAATCTTCCTGAATCTAGCGTCCAATCCCTTTAGAATTTTATACGTTTCAATAAGATCCCCCCCCCCCAATCTTCTAAATTCCAGTGAGTATAAGCCTAGTCGATCCAGTCTTTCTTCATATGAAAGTCCTGCCATCCCAGGAATCAATCTGGTGAACCTTCTCTGTACTCCCTCTATGGCAAGAATGTCTTTCCTCAGATTAGGGGACCAAAATTGCACACAATATTCTAGGTGTGGTCTCACCAAGGCCTTGTACAACTACAGTAGAACCTCCTTGCTCCTGTACTCAAATCCTTTTGCTGTGAATGCCAACATACCATTTGCCTTTTTCACCGCCTGCTGTACCTGCATGCCCACCTTCAATGGCTGGTGTACAATGACACCGAGGTCTCGTTGCATCTCCCCTTTTCCTAATCGGGCACCGTTCACTTAATAATCTGTTTTCCTGTTCTTGCAACCAAAGTGGATAACCTCACATTTATCCACATTAAATTGCATCTGCCATGTATTTGCCCACTCACCTAACCTATCCAAGTCACCCTGCATCCTCTTAGCATCCTCCTCACAGCTAACACCGCCACCCAGCTTCGTGTCATCCACAAACTTGGAGATGCTGCATTTAATTCCCTCGTCTAAATCATTAATATATATTGTAAACAACTGGAGTCCCAGCACTGAGCCTTGCGGTACCCCACTAGTCACTGCCTGACATTCTGAAAAGGTCCCATTTACTCCCACTCTTTGCTTCCTGTCTGCCAACCAATTCTCTATCCACATCAATACCATACCCCCCAATACCGTGAGCTTTAAGTTTGCACACTAATCTCCTGTGTGGGACCTTGTCAAAAGCCTTTTGAAAATCTAAATATACCACATCCACTGGCTCTCCCCTATCCACTCTACTAGTTACATCTTCAAAAAATTCTATAAGATTCGTCAGACATGATTTTCCTACTACAAATCCATGTTGACTTTGTCCAATGATTTCACCTCTTTCCTCTTTCCACATCTTTGATAACCTACTCTAGCATTTTCCCCACCACCAATGTCAGACTATCCAGTCTATAATTCCCCAGTTTCTCTCTCCCTCCTTTTTTAGAAAGTGGGGTTACATTAGCCACCCTCCAATCCACAGGAACTAATCCAGAATCAAAGGAGTGTTGAAAAATGATCACTAATGCATCCACTATTTCTTTGGCTACTTCCTTAAGCACTCTGGGATGCAGACCATCTGGCCCTGGGGATTTATCTGCCTTTAAGTCCTTCAATTTACCTAACACCACTTCCCTACTAACATGTATTTCCTTCGGTTCCTCCAACTCACTAGACCCCCAGTCCCTTACTATTTCCGGAAGATTATTTATGTCCTCCTTAGTGAAGACAGAATAAAAGTAGTTATTCAATTGGTTTGCCATGTCTTTGATCCCTATGATCAATTCACCTGCTTCTGACTGTAAAGGACCTACATTTGTCTTGACCAATGTTTTTCTTTTCACATATCTATAAAAGCTTTTACAGTCAGTATTTATGTTCCCTGCCAGCTTTCTCTCATAATCTTTTTTCCCTTTCCTAATTAAGCCCTTTGTCCTCTTCTGCTGGTCTCTGAATTACTCCCAGTCCTCAGGTGTGCTGCTTTTTTTTGCTAATTTATTTGTTCCTTCTTTGGACTTGATACTATCCCTAATTTCCCTTGTCAGCCACGGGTGCACTACCTTCCCTGGTTTATTCTTTTGCCAAACTGGGATGAACAATTGTTGTAGTTCATCCATGCAATCTTTAAATGCTTGCCATTGCATATCCACCTTTAAGTATCCACCTTTAAGTATCATTTGCCAGTCTATCTTAGCTAATTCACATCTCATACCTTCAAAGTTACCCTTCTTTAAGTTCAGAACCTTTGTTTCTGAATTAACTATGTCACTCTCAATCTTAATGAAGAATTCCACCATATTATGGTCACTCTTACCCAAGGGGCCTCGCACAACAAGATTGCTAACTAACCCTTCCTCATTGCCCAATACCCAATCTAGAAAGGCCTGCTCTCTAGTTGGTTCCTCGACATGTTGGTTCAGAAAACCATTCCGCATACATTCCAAGAAATCCTCTTCCTCAGCACCCTTACCAATTTGGTTCACCCAATCTATATGTAGATTGAAGTCACCCATTATAACTACTGTTCCTTTATTGCACGCATTTCTAATTTCCTGTTTAATGCCATCCCCAACCTCATTACTACCGTTAAGTGGCCTGTACACAACTCCCACCAGTGTTTTCTGCCCCTTAGTGTCATGCCCCTTAGCATATACGTAGTTCTCTATTAATTTCTCCACTCTTCCTACCTGTTTTTCTTTAAGACACCCCTTAAAGCTACATCTTCACAATCATCTCCTTTTGTAATTTACTGTCAGATTTTCTTTGACCTTGCACCGGAATGTGCTTTAGGGTATTTTACTCTATCAAAGGCATGATGTCAATGGAAATTTTTGTAATCAGATTTATGAATCAAACACATCAATTCGTCCTGACGAAGGGTCTCGGCCTGAAACATCGACAGTGCTTCTCCCTATAGATGCTGCCTGGCCTGCTGTTTTCCACGAGCATTTTGTGTGTGTTACTGAGGTAATTCAATGTGTCTGGGCATGAGCCCAGAAAATCTTCCTTATAAATAGAGCTTCAGGGCTTTCACTTTCTATTTCATTAACTTCCTGTGCCAAAAAACCAAAACATATTATTATGTACTGATTCCAAATTTGGATACTAATCTCAACCATCCGCATTTAAAACTAATTATTGCCTTGTTGTCAACTTACTAATGGCTATTTATAAGCTTGGAGAAGTGTGAGTGTTTGCATTCCTACCTGTATAAGAAGCTCAGGTAGGAAAGCCTTGGCAACGGATATCATTCCAGTGGTCAAATAAACAGAACATTTAGACACTTCCAGTCATGGCTATTGTGCAATGCTGGGTGGAAGTAACACAGTCAGTGCATTTCCCATTTTGATAGATTTTAGTGTATAACTCTTCTTTATCACAAAAGTCATCGGCCTGTAAATGGATTCATACAGATTTCTGGTTGGAGTATTTTGGCAATTTCTGTGCAACAGCAGATGAAGTTGTAGAAAAGTACTGAACAAAAAGAGGCCCTTCAGCCCATCTAGTCGATGCCAAACCATTTCAATTGCCTACTCCCATCAATCTGCACCGGGACCAAAGACCTCCATACACCTACCATCCATATACCTATCCAATCTATCCCATCTTCTGTTAAACGCTGAAATTGAGACTGCATGCACCACTTGCGCTGGCAGCTCATTCCACACTCTCACAAACCTCCGAGTGAAGACCATTTCCTCTTAAACCTGTCACCTTTCTCTATTAACCCATGACCCCTAGTTGTAGTCTTACCTAACCTCAGTGGAAAAAGCCTGCTTGCATTTACCCTATCCATACCTTTCATAATTTTGTATACCTGTATTAAATCTCCCTTCAATCTTCTACGTTCTGAGGAATAAAATCTTAGCTTATTCAATCTTTACTTAAAACTCAGGTCCTCCAGTCTTTGCAACATCCTCTTAAATTTTCTCTGTACTCTTTCAACCTATTTACATGTTCCCCGTAGGCTGGTGACCAAAACTGTGCACAATAGTCCAAATCGGGCCTCACCAACATCTTATGCAACTTCAACATCCCATCTCCTATACTCAATATTTTGATTCATGAAGGCCAGTGTGTCAAAAGCTTTATTTACAACCTTATCTACCCATGACACCACTTTCAATGAATTATGGACCTGTATTTCCAAATCCCTTTATTCTACAGCACTACAACACCTCACACTTGTCAGCATTAAATTCCATCTGCCATTTTTCAGCACAGTTTTCCAGCTGATCCAGATCCCACTGCAAGCTCTGGTAGTCTTCCCTGCTATCCACTACACTCCCAAATTTAGTGTCATCTTGGTCTTCAGATCATTGATATAGATGACAAACAACATGGACCCAGCTACGATCCCTGCAGCAGCTCACTAGTCACGGGTCTCCAGTAAGAGAGGCAACCACTCTCTGGATTCTCCCACAAAGCCAATGTCTAATCCAATTTACTATATCAGCTTGAACGCAAAACTGACTGAACCTCTTGACCAATATCTCATATGGGACCTTGTCAAATGCCTTACTAAAGTTCATGTCAATTAACGTCCACTGTCTTGCCTTCATAAGTTTTCCTGTAACTTCCTCGAAAAGCTCCATAAGTCTGCTTAGACATGACCTACCACGCACGAAGCCATGTTGACTATCCCTAATCAGTCCCTGTCTATCCAAATACTCAAATATCTAGTCCCTCAGAATAACTTCCAACATATATTTATTTTGAATTAAATACTGATTATTTTTGCCTAGAAATTGACATACACCCTATATTTGGGGTATTATAAGGCCCCTGTATGTGGTGCCAATATTCTATTTATGACCCTAAAAAAATAGGGAACTGGTGAAAAGCCCTGCTATAAACTCTAAGAGCAGATGTTCCCTTGAGTTACCTGTTAAAGCTTTTCTAGTGTGTTTACTTACATTAGCTGTGTTCAGAGCCTGGACCTTCTATGTCATACCCATACTGGCCACTGAAGTTGAGTCAGATCATGAGCAGCATGATCCATTATAAAGCAGTGAAAAGTCTGTCATAAAGTTAAAAGAAAGCATGG
The DNA here is from genome assembly GCF_030144855.1 of Hypanus sabinus. Classification (NCBI taxonomy): domain Eukaryota; kingdom Metazoa; phylum Chordata; class Chondrichthyes; order Myliobatiformes; family Dasyatidae; genus Hypanus; species Hypanus sabinus. The sequence goes on along the minus strand of NC_082715.1, from coordinate 40,739,627 downwards.
GTGGGGCCCTGATGAGGCAGTAGTGGAGCCGAAGAGCCATTCGTTCCCTATTGTGCCTGGGTCCTTCCACAGACTGAATTGGCCTTATAACCTCAAACCATTGTAAGAAACAGACTTCATCTATGCTGTCCCTGTTCATCCAATGCAGGGATAACAGCTACTTGCGAATACAGCCATGTCATTAACATTGCCAACTTATCCCATATAGCGGCATGGTATCCTGGCCTGGTCTGTCCTACTTTCACCTCTGGGCGCATTCCCCAGCTCTTACCCCCCAAAGACTTGCAAGTTATTCTTTCTACCCACATCCTTTTGAAGTCGTTGATGGACTTTGCTTCCACTGCCCTCCTGCAGTTGCAACAGAACTCCATGCAATTATCAGCAATCAGTTTCCTGTCAAGTCTGTGGCTTTGGTGGCGAAATTTGGTGTTAGCATGCTGACAGTCTATTCCCGAACCTGGTGTGCAGGGAATCTGGGAAGCTTCTTAGCAGGATAAAAACATAAAATATTTAATTGCCCACTTGGTTTAATCACTATATAAACTTACGATCCCTTCTACTGCCTCTCATCTCTCCATGACTGTTTTGCTTAGCTCCAGGTAACAGGTTCTAAAGGAAAAATAAATTGTCTGACCATCTACACATTTCACTTTTGTCCTATGAGCACATACACAGCATATTTGGTCCCAGACTTGATATGCTGAAACCACCACTGGAAAAAGTAATCTATGTCTTATGTTTTACTCCCTCATGAATACAAGATACAATAAGGCACATTACATGTTACGTATGTTATGTTCATGTTATGTCTCAACATGCAACAACAGATGATTTTGCTTTTTATGGTGCAACTCAGACTAGTGCATATTTATTGGTTAAAGAATACTTTGTTAGATCCACAAACTAACCACCAGTGGGCAGCAGAGACCCGATAGGCAGTTAGGTGAGCACAAAGAGATCATGGCACACTTCTACTAGTTTTGAAGGACCGATTTATGGCTCTCAGTGCCACCCAAAATGCTTCTCTTGCACTTTGATCAATCATTGCCCAGGAGCTATCACAAGTTGGTGAGATTTCAAGGAGATTGAGAGTTTCTTGAATTGAAATATCCTTAAAGTGTTTCCACTGTCCTTCTGGAAATTTCTTGCCATGGCAAGGTTTGAAATAGTATTTGTGTTAGGAGCCTGGTTTGAGTCACACAGACAATGTATTTGTCCTCCAAGTTTGACTAAGCTTGATCAAAGCTTCAGTGTTTGGGATGCAAAGTATATTGGAGAGCAGGGTCCCTGATGATTGATGGAACATGGGCTAAGTGCCGGGTGTGAGGATTTCTAACATTCTTGTCATTAGTCAACTGAAGGGTGCACTGGAGACATTAGCAACTTTTGTCATCAATATATACCTTACTGAGGCAGCTCCTGTGAATTGAAAAGTAATAGTATTCTGGGGTCTTATCAGAAGACTGGCAGGTGATATTGCTTTGTCACTGAGGACTCCTCTCTTCTGTATGTTGTATATCATGCATGTACATCCTTCCATACGTTTCAAAGGAAGGAATGAAATATAACCTAGGCTCAAAATCCAAATATCAGAAATGAAAACATTGTGGGCCTATTGCAAATTGATTACTGAGGACAGGTTATCTTGGTTCTGGAGTGAAAAGACAAAGTTTGGACCGTTTCCTTTTCATCCTTTCGATCAACTCCACAGCCACAAGGAACTCAGAGATATAATTCAATAATATAGCAAGGAAGATCCTAGAAGTGGGCTGAGGCAATGACACAGTCGTACTTGAGCAGTGTCCACACAAGACTCATTGGTTAGGATCGTAGCTTGCTTGTAATTGTGTAGCTGATATAAAGTATTAAGGACTTCTAAGGAAAGCTGGATTTGAATCAAAGACTTTAGTGAGGTAATCATTTTCCAAAGTTCTATAGATTCAGGAACAGTTCCTGCTGATTGGAGGGTGGCTAATGTTGTCCCACTTTTCAAGAAAGGAGGGAGAGAGAAAATAGGGAATTATAGACCAGTTAGCCTGACGTCAGTGGTGGGAAGGATGATGGAGTCAATTATAAAAGAGGAAATTACGACACATTTGGATAGCAGTAGAAGGATCAGTCCGAATCAGCATGGATTTATGAAGGGAAAATCAGGCTTGACTAATTTTCTGGAGTTTTTTGAGGATGTAACTATGAAAATGGACAAGGACAATGGGAGAGTCAGTGGATGTAGTGTACCTGGACTTCCAGAAAGCTTTTGATAAAGTCCCACATAGGAGATCAGTGGGCAAAATTAGGGCACATGGTATTGGGGGCAGAGTACTGACATGGATTGAAAATTGACTGGCTGACAGGAAACAAAGAGTAGCGATTAACGGGTCCCTTTCTGAATGGCAGGCTGTGACCAGTGGGGTACCGCAAAGTTCGGTGCTGTGACCACAGCTGTTTACAATATACATTAATGATTTAGATGAAGAGATTAAAAGTAACATTAGCAAATTTGCTGATGACACAAAGCTGGCTGGCAGTGTGAAATGTCAGGAGGATGTTATGAGAATGCAGGGTGACTTGGACAGGTTGGGTGAGTGGGAAAATGTATGGCAGATGCAGTTTAATGTGGATAAATTTGAGGTTATCCACTTTGGTGGCAAGAACAGGAAGGCAGATTACTATCTAAATGGAGTCAAGTTAGGAAAAGGGGAAGTACAACAAGATCTAGGTGTTCTTGTACATCAGTCAATGAAAGCAAGCATGCAGATACAGCAGGCAGCGAAGAAAGCTAATGGAATACTGGCTTTTATAACAAGAGGAATTGAGTATAGGAGTAAAAAGGTCCTTCTGCAGCTGTACAGGGCCCTGGTGAGACCCCACCTGGAGTATTGTGTGCAGTTTTGGTCTCCAAGTTTGAAGAAGGACATTCTTGCTATTGAGGGAGTGCAGCGCAGGTTCACAAGGTTAATTCCCAGAATGGCGGGACTGTCATATGTTGAAAGATTGGAGCGACTGGGATTGTATACACTGCAATTTAGAAGGATGAGAGGGGATCTGATTGAAACATATAAGATTATTAAGGGATTGAACTCACTGGAGGCAGAAAGCATGTTCCCACTGATGGGTGAGTCCAGAACTAGAGGCCACAGTTTAAGAATAAGGGGGAGGCCTTTTAGAACAGAGATGCGGAAAAACTTTTTCACCCAGAGAGTGGTGGATATGTGGAATGCAATGCCCCAGAAGGTAGTGGAGGCCAAGTCTCTGGATGCATTCAAGAGAGAGTCAGATAGAGCTCTTATAGATAGCGGGGTCAAGGGATATGGGGAGAGGGCAGGAACAGGGTACTGATTACGTATGATCAGCCATGATCACAGTTAATGGCGGTGCTGCCTAGAAGGGCCGAATGGCCTATTCCTGCACCTACTGTCTATTGTCTATTGTAAAAAAAGGCCTCACATGGTGGCCTAAACTCCCAACGATTTACTCCATGGACAGTCAAAAATGAAGGACAATGCCTGTTGGAAAAAAAATCCTTTAAAAGGATCTATATTTGAAGCAAACTGCCGTGATTACATTCTAACATGGCAATCTCAGTGTTTCCCTAGCCTTGTAAAAGGCTGAAAAGGACATTCAATAGATTTAAGACAACAAAGTATCCTTAGCAGATGAAATTCCTGCTGAAGTACTAAAAAATACCCAGGATGTATTTCTGGCATGAATCCATGACCTCATCTTCTTCATCTGGAAATACAGCACACAGAAAGTGATCACATAACAGAGTGCACCAAGATTGTCTTCAAGGAATAAGACTGAATACAATAATTACAAAGGGATCTCCCTGCTGTCTGCTATAGAGAAGTGGTCACAAATATTTTGCTCATCTACCTCATCCCAATGGCCCAGAACTCCTTCCAGATTTGAATTTGTTCCATCAAGAGATGTGGTAATAATTATCTTGACCTTGCATCAAATAATAAAAATGTAGGGAGCACTATCAACTGGGCTCACGTATCATGTTGACAGCAGAAACTGTCAATATCCTACTGCATCAGAGCAACAGTCTACTGCAGATGCTGGAGTCTATTACAGCCGCAATATAAAATGTGAACTATCTTTTGACATTTTCCTTTAATCTCAATCCCTGTAGAGCTTTGATCAACCAATTAAACTCTATTCTAACGGCACGCGCTGCCCGAGCAGCGGAACAATGCTGCTCTTAAGGGGAACAGTGGTCTCCTGAAACATAGTGAGATTTTGAAGGAGATGTTGGTGGTCTTGATGTACATAAAAGTGGATAAATCCCCAGGGCCTGACCAGGCATATCTGAGGATGCTGTGGGATACAAGGGAAGAAATCACTGGGACTTTCACAAAGGTTTTGGCTTCTACATTAGCTACAGATGCAGTACCAGTAAATGAGAGGGTGACTAATGTGGTGCCTTTTTTTAAGAAGGAATACAAGGAAAAGCCAGGGAACTTATATCAGTGTAGATAAAGTTATCAGAAGGGATTATGAGGAACAGGATCTATTTGCATTTGGAAAGGCAAGGACTTTGTGATTTGGAAACACACAAAGTACACTGCAGATGCTGGGGTCAAAGCAACACACACAACATGCTGGAAGAACTCAGCAGGTCGGGCAGCATCCGTGGAAACGAGCAGTCAGCGTTTCAGGCCGAGACCCTTCGTCAGGACTGAAGAGGGAGGGGGCAGGGGCCCTGTAAAGAAGGCGGGGGGAGGGTGGGAAGGAGAAGGCTGGTGGGTGCCAGTTGAGAGACCAATAAGAGGAAAGATCAAGCAGGGGGGAATAGGGAAGAAAAGTGAAGAGGGAATCCAAGGGAAGCAGGGAGGGGATAGGCAGGAAAGGTGAAGAAGGAATCTAAGGGGAAAGCACTGTGTAGTAGAAGGCAGAGAGGTGATAGGCAGCTAGAGGAGGAGGCGGAGTGAAATTGGGATGGGGGAAGGGAGAGGGAGGGAATTACTGGAAGTTCAATGTTCAAGGACTGATTTGGGATAGCCAGTTTGGCCTTGTGTGTAGGAAATCAAGTCTCAGAAATCTGACTGAATTGTTTTGAAGAGGTGACCAAGAGGATTGATGAGAGCTGGGCATTAGACATTACCCTATATGGACTTCACTGTGCTCTGTGCTCCCAGTTTGGCCTCCTATACGTTGGTGAGACCCAACGTCAATTGGGAGACTGCTTAGCTGAGCATCTACACTCCATCCAACAGAACAAGCAGGATCTCCCAGTGACCACCCATTTAAATTCCACTTCCCTTTCCCATTCCGATAAGTCCATCCAAGGCCTCCTTCACTATCACGATAAAGCCACATTTAGGTTGGAGGAACCACACTTTATATTCCAATTCGGTCACCTCCAACCTGATGGCATGAACATTAATTTCTCAAGCTTCTGGTAATGCCCCACAACTCCTTCTCATTTCCCATCCTGTTTTTCTTCTCTTACCTCATCTCTTTGCCCACCCATCACCTCCCTCTGGTGCTCCTTCCCCCTTTTCTTTCTTCCATGGCCTTCTGTCTCTTTCCCCAGCTCTTTACTTCATCCCTCCTCCTCCAGGTTTCACCTGTCACCTGGTGCTTCTCTCTTCCTCCCCCCACCTTTTAAGTCTACTACTCAGCTTTTTCTCTCCAGTCCTGCCAGAAACATCGAGTGTACTTTTTTCCATAGATGCTGCCTGGCCTGCTGAGTTCCTCCAGCATTTTGTGTGTGTTGCTAGGGTGATGAAGGAGCTGCATGGTATATTTTCCTTCACTGACTGTGGCAAGAGTTGGGACGTCATGTTACAGTTAAACAAAATGTTAGTTGAACCCCTCTTGGAGTATTGTGTGCATTTTCTGGTCACCATACTTTAGGAAAGATGCACTTGCAGAAAATGTTCACAAAAAACTTGTCTGGACTGGAGGATTGAATTATAATGAGACTGAATAAGCAGGAGGCTGTTTTCTCTGGAGTGAAGGAGGCTCAGGGGGCGACCTTACAGAAGTTTACAAAATTATGAAGGTCACAGATTTTCCCCCAGGGTAAGAGAGTCTAAAACAAAGAACATAGGCTTAAGATAAGAGGGAAAATATTTAATGGGGATCTGAGGGGAAAGGTGTTCACCTATAGGGTGGTGGGTTCATGTAATGAGTTTACGAAAGTAGTAGAGGGCAATAGAATTATAACTAAAAATGCATGGGTACATTTATATTAATGGTTCAGAGGAATACGGACCAAATACAGGCAATTAAGGTTAGCTAAGAAAGGCATCCTGGTTGGCATGGACAAGTTGGGCTTTTGGACCTGTGTTCATTCTATTTAACTCTTTGAATCAATGGACGTCACATTGTACATTACATGTCTTAAAGCTCCTGCTCACTCTCCCAGGAGCACGGGAAACTCCTGATCAGATACAAAAGCTCTGAAGTGCATCATACTTCATGTGTCTAAACTTCAGATACAAAAAATTAGTGTGAGATACTGTAAAGCTCTGAAGGAGCATGGAATGTATACTTTTTCCTGTCAAGTTTTTAAGAAAACTTCTGTATTGGCCCCAGGCTGTACAAAAGAGCAATTAATGGCAAGCAGCTTCTGATTGGACTTAGGCAAAGTCTAACCACATGGACGAGACGTACAAACCATGAACAGAAGGCTAGGTATCACTCCTCAGCCTCAGGAATCTAGTTTTCACAACCAAGATTATGAAATGAAAGTAGCTAAATCATGTTCAATATTTCTTGCAGGTTTATTCTGTTTGAATTTTGTGTTTCTATAGGCATGAAAAGGGTATTTGTTAGACACGAAAAGAGTATTTGTTTTTGAGCATTAGTTAAGTCTTAAACCAAGACACCTTGCCTGGAATTTACAGGTTAAATGTAGCTTGCGAAACTGCATGATTCTGAATTTATGGTCTTATTAAGATAACAATAGTTGCTCTTGTTGAATGGAATAGATTATAATGATCACAGATACAATAACTTGTCTGTGTCATGTGCAACTGAATGCATGTAATTGATGAATACTTTCATGTCAGCATTGCTCTGTCTCTAGATTGGATTTAGAAATCTGTGCATGAATTTGTCATAATTCAGGTATCACATCCACAATATTGGACAATTTACAGATTATTAAACACTTTTTTATACCAGAAGAAAAATAAAACACTTATTTCCAAATGCTCCCATGTTACACCAAGAAACTGGCAATCTCTTCAAATTTGTCTTTCCTATCAACCAGAACAATCATAACTGTCCAACTTAGACATTCAGAACTATTTACTCAACTTTTCCCAGCAAGTCTTTCCTTAGAGATAGTCATCACTTAATTGTACTATGTAAAAATAGTATTTGAATTAGAGAGACAAAAGGATACACTTGTAAAATCTGAGTATCTTAATTTTCCCTAATTTTGAAAACTTCTGTCAGATCACCCTTTGACAGGCTCCATTCTACTGAAGAAATATTATGGAGCAATATCTTTGTAAATCTATGTTAAAACTTTTCCATTTCTTTTCCAAATATCTTTTTTATAACAGTGTCAAAAACTGCACACAATATTCTAAAAATGGAAAATTACTATATGCTACAAATCCATCGTTAATTTCTTGCAGTTAAGTAATGGTATTACAGCTGAGTAAAGGTAAATTCAAAGGCTTGGAGGAGGAGCTGACCAATTTTGAGTGGAAGAGCACATGAGGAGGTTTGACTGTGGTTGAACAACGGCAGGAATTAGTTGGGAATTACTCTCCCAAATGAGTAATTTGGGAGAGAAAGCAGAATTTCATCTCAAGGAATAAGAAGCATACTAAGTGGGCAACTGTGACTGACAAGGGAAATTAGCGATAGCAGAATAGCCAAAATAAAGGCATACAATAGGGCATATATTAGCAGGAAACCAGTAGACTGGGATGCCTTTAAAAGCTAAGGGAAGACAATTGAAAAAGCTGTAAGAGAGAAGAATGATCTGATGGCATAGCCCCAGAATGAAGGAATGTCCTTTTAGAAATCAGCCAGAGGGTAATGAATCTGTCGAACTTGATGCCATTGAAAGCTGTGGAGGTCAAGTGATTGGGTGCGCTCAAGGCAAAGATTGATAGGTTCTTGATTTATAAGAGGATAATGGCTACATGGAGAACATGAGAAAACAGGGTTGAAAAGAAGTCAGCTATGATTGAATAACCCTAATCTGCTCCTATATCTTATTATCTCATAGTATTATGTAACAACTTACGAATTAGAAACATGAATAGGCCAGTCAGTCCCTCAGGCCTGCTTCACCACTTAATAAGATCATGATTGCTCTGACTGAAATTTTAACATACATAACCAAATATCCAAGGTAGCATTGCTTATGGAGTACCTGTCTACCTTTGCCTAAAAAAATATTTTAAGATATTGCTTCTACAATCCTTTGAGAGAAGATTTGCCCCACCCAGTCTTAAATGGACCACACCTCATTTTTTAAGTAACATCTAGATCTACGTTCTCCCATGAAATAAAACTACCTCCACCCTGTGAAGGTCCCTTGGATGGAGATGAAAGTGATTACAGATGTTGCAACTACGAACAAAAAAAAACAGAATAGTTGCAAAGCTCAGTGAGTCAAGCAGCATCTATGAAGGTAAAAGATAGAGGCTAACATTTTATGCCAAGACCCTGCATGAGAACTGAGACAGAAGAGGAAAGATTGATTGGGATTAGGATGGTGGCTTGGGAGGGGGATTGGGGGGGGTAGGGCATGAGTAGAGGTTGGTAGATCATAGGTAGAATCAGATTTGGGAACAATGAAGGTCAGGTAGAGCAAGGTCCTGTCCAGAAATGTCAAAACCATGCAAGGACCTTACCTGAAATGTCAACATACATCTCTTGCCTGCACAGATGCTACTTAACCAGCTAAATCCTTCCAGCATTCTGCCTTTTGTTCAAGATCTCTTGGACCTTATGCTTTGTCATCCTGTCTCATCTCACTCTTCTAAACTCCAGCAGACACATACTTGCTTCTCCAGCCTTTCCTCCTAAAACCACCCTACCCTTTCAGGTATCAGTATATCTTCATGGAACTTTGTTTACCATTCTCAATAACCTTCCTTTAATGAGAAAACCATTTTAATGTATTAAATCTCAGATGTACTCTCACAAGGACTCTACCTACCTGAAGCATAACCTCCCTATCTCTGTTTTCAATTAATACGGCAATAAATAATAACATTGTATTACCATTCTTAATTATGTGCCCATGTACCAGCTTTTTGTGAATCATGGACAAAGACACCCAGATTTCTCCGCAACCGCTCACATTTTTTATTTTCTTGCCGAAGGGAACAGTCTTTTATTTTCCCCATATTGTACTCCTTTACCTGCAAAACCAACAGTTCAACCAGTCTTTTTCACAACAAAGATACTTCTGGCCCATGTTCCCTTTAAAAAATGCTAACAAAATATGTTTTTTCTTATTTTCAACATCAAATGAGTTAAAGTTGATGATAACAAATGGACACACGATCGAGATGACACAGGAACACGAAATCCAAGGCTCTTAAAAGCTACACATTTTCTCCATGAGGTTAAAGGAAGAGTCAGCAGTGTTCCAAAGATCAGATCAGTACAAATAATATTGAGATAGTAGCTGTTTTGTTTCTTTGTGCTAAGCCATACTTCTACAATGTAATTTTCAATCATGGGTTACATACCACCTTGGCTGAAGAGAGCAGCACCTTTAGTAACAGACTAAGAACGCTACTTTCAGATCATTCTTACTGTCGGCCGTTAGGTTCTATAATGGGTCAACCTATAGCCAGGAAGTGATAACCCCCTCCCCGTTAGGCTGTTTGAAGTAACTTATATTTTTATTCCTTCTACTTTTCTTCTAATATTTATATCTGTGCACTTGTAATGCTACTGTGACGCTGTCATTTCCTTTGGGATCAATAAATTATCTATCTATCTACCTCAACATATAGCTTCTTTCAGCTGAACAAAAGAGATTAGTTGAAATTAGACTATTATTTCTAGGTGACAAAGCAAGCATTGATATTTTGGAGTTATTCAAATTATTAAAATGTCAGTATTTTTAAATACGGTGGATTCCAGTTAATTGGGCCATCATTTAATTGGGGTAGCTGCCAGAATTCTCTTCATTGCCGCTTAACTGGGATAGGAGACTGTTGCTGAACAGTTTTAACTCATGTTAGTCCCAGGCACTTGTGTGACCCTGAGTAACTACATCATGCTTAGAGTGAACAGTTTTTATATAGTGTCAGTTACATGTGTTTGTGTTGTCGTATCAAAACACCAAGACAGAAAATATGAAGATGAGGGAAAGTGATGAAGATGACACATCTGAACTTGAGCTAGTGACTACACAGGATGCCAGGAAATTTACTTTTGGACACTACATTATCTGATTTGTGTCTGATTTTGTTAAGTTACAGTCATTCAAAAGAACACAGTAGCATGTACTGGATGAATTCCCCTGACTGATAACTAATACGGTTTTATAGTACTATAGCAGTATTGGTTATGTTCATATTTGCTCTGTATTTCTTATAATGACATAATATTTTATTTAGTTAAATGCTTGTTTATCTTTTTTTAAATACCTTTTTAACTATTTGCAATGAAACTTAGCCTAAATGGGGCAGTTACATAATTGGACTAAAATGTCCTGGTCCCGATGTGTTCCAATTAACCGGAAACCACTTTATTATAAAAACTCTCCAGCATAATTGATAACGCTGTAAACTAAACAGATTTCTATGCCTTATTCACCAGTCTTTTGACTATGCTCAAACAGTGCCTCAACAATTTCAACACCTCCTATTCCAGCAAAGAAAAAAATATTTAACTGGTAAGTCTTTCCATAGCCAGCCTGATTACATTACATTGTTACACAACAGTCTTTGAAGTGAATGAGGTTCACTGAGATCCTTCATAGTGCTGGCCTAAGCCAGCTATGTTTACCCACATACTCATGTTAAGATGGTTGACATAAGCGGTTGTATGAGTATCGAGTTGCAAAGTGTGTCACAACACAATCTATTTCACCTTTGGCACCTGGATTTTAATGCATCTCAGACAGATAAGCCCTCTGCTTTATACTGTAATTGGGCCTTAGCAGGACCTCATAACAAAAAAATCCTTTAAAATACATTCCAATTGTTGAAAGGCTTTTTATACCCTGCCGTGGTAGATTGAATTTTGTTACGACAGAGCTGATGATTCCACAGAGTACCGCTAGGTTCATGCAAACTCTTCTTATTGTGGGAGAGTATTATATTTAATTGCAGAATCCAGTATCCTGATAAGGTCCCAATTAAATGCCAAAAAGCCCCTTCAATTCTTACAATGGCTTTGATTTTCTGCCTTCTTAAGTGTGATTCATATAATGCACTCCAACACCAACCCAAGTTCAATTGCTATGCTGGCTGGATTTCTAGAAGATACCTGCTAAATTCCATTAAATAATGGCATTTTCAGTTTTGCTGGACATTAAAAAGCATGGTGACAAAGAAATTCTGATCTGAGATTTCCAAAGGAATCCCTAGCTCTTGGTGCCACTTTCAGCAATGATTACAGCCTGGCAGATTTTAGATTGCTACATGTACAGCACTGACAATATTATTTAAAAAAAATCAAAATGTTACCATACTTCTAACATACGATGTTCTGAAGCATAAAAATATAAATGTAGAGGGTTATATATGACACTTACTTGCTGGACCTGTGACATCACTGATTTGAGGTGGGATGCTCCATTGAATTCCTGGGGACATTTCACTAAGTTAGCCTAGCTTAGATGTCTAGTGAAATCATTGCTGAAATCTTTCTACTAACCTTAAAGGAACTCAAATCAAGAAATTAGTAGGTAATAGCTCTTAGGATTCTTCAGAGGCTCCTGCAACCGCAAATTCCAAGCAAAGAAACTTTCATCCTCTGCAGTATTCATTATTACTTTTAGAAGTGCTGCATTTAAGGCCTGCACCAGTTAAGCATGGTATTTTTGATAAGACAAGCTGTCCTGTGGCTGATGATGAGTCCCTGCATCTGAAGTGGATACCTGGGCAATCATTCCCTTCAATGCTTGCATTTCTGTTTGGGCAAGCTGGTTCTTTTTAAACACAAAATTAATCCTGGGCCTGAATCGGGGCCCTAGACCAAACTCAACCGTGATAACACACACAAAATACTGGAGAAACTCAACAAGTCAGGCAGCATACATCGACCATGTGACATAGGAACAAAATAAGGCCAATTGGTCCATTGAGTTTGCTCTGTCATTCAGTAGTGGCTGATCCTTTTTTCCCTTTTTCAGCCCTACTCCCTGGTCTTCTCCCCGTAACCTTTGATACCATGTTCAATCAAGAACCAGTTGAGCTCTGCCTTAAATGCATCCAAGAACCTGGCCTCCACAGCTGCCTGTGGTAATAAATTCCACAAATTCACCACCCTTTGGCTAAAGAAATTTCTCTGCACCTCTGTTTTAAATGGACATCACTCTATTCTGAGGCTGTGCCCTCTTGTCCTAGACACCCCCACCATGGGAAACATCCTTTCCACATCTTTGTCTAGGCTTTTCAACATTCGAAAGGTTTCAATGAGATCCTTCTAAATTCCAGTGAATACAGACCCAGAGCCATCAAACGTTCCTCGTATGATAACCCTTTCATTCCCAGAATCATCCCTGTGATCCTCCTCTGAACCCTCTCCAATGCTAGCACGTTTCCTTAGAGAGGAAACTCTCCAAAACTGTTCACAATACTCAAGGTGAGGCTTCACAAGTGCCTTATAAAGCCTCAGCATCACATCCCTCTATACCCCTCCATAGATGTTTCCTGACCTATAACCATATAACCATATAACAATCACAGCACGGAAACAGGCCATCTTGGCCCTCCTAGTCCGACTTGCTGAGTTCCTCCAGCATTTTATGGAGGTTGCTCGAGATATCCAGCATCAGTGCTATTTGTGAGAGTTTGGCATGTGTACATCCACTAACATGTAAATTAGTTACATCACAAAAGTGATCACAAAGACTTCATCTGCCCTTTCAATAAATCATCACTCAGCTTAATACAGAGTTACTAAATTTAACTGTTTGCTGTAATTACTTTCAATAATATAATCTGAGTGTGGGTAAAATTTGAAATAATGTCACCATTCTTTTGCCAAAGACCAAACAAAATATGTCATTAGAGCATTCTATGGCAGGTTCTCAAATGGCATTAAGAAATAAAATAAGCAGCTATCTCTGTGGAGATTTAATAAAAACATTTGGCTCACAAATTATATCCCAGGGAAGTGTGAGGTAATGTATTTAGGAAGGAGTAATCAATAAGTAGACAGATATGGAAATGAGTGGCAGAACCAAAGGACCTTCTATTGCATACACTGATAAACAAGCAGATTGGAAAGGTGATTAAAATGATTATTGATTAGTTTCCTTTTCAGATGAGATATACACCCTAAGAGCATATTTTCTTTACTAACCCACAGTTTGAATGCTACATGCAGTTGTGGTCAGTGCATTACACAAAAGATATGATTGTAGAGGGCTAAGTGCAGAGATTTACATGCACTTTGCTTGTACTGTAAAATATGAGTCATAAGGAAAGTGTGAATAGGTCAAGATTGTTTTCTTTGGAGCAGAGGTGCATTAAAAGTACGAGTGACCCTAAACACAAAAAAGCTATTTCCCTGAATTTAGAAAGTTAACCCAGAAAAACATATTCTAAGTAACTGGCAGAAGGGCCTAGAAGTTTAAAGTTCTATGTAGATTTTTTATCAAAGTATGTATATGTTACCATATACTAACTTGAGATTCTCATCCTTGCAGGCAACAAGTTGCCAACAAAACATTGCCATCTGCTGCCAATGCCATTTCTTTTTTCTTTTCAAATGAAAAGTGTTGGGAGTCAAGAGTGAACTTCATTGTCATCAAAAAAACCGAAAATAATCCATTATACCACCACCCTCCTCTGTCTGACAAATCTGGTCCCACTCTCAACAATTTCTCCCTTTGTCTCCTTCTACTTTCTCCAAACTCATGGAGTAGCCAAGGGCCCCCGTATGGGCTCCAGCTATGTCTGCCTTTTCATTACCTAAATAGAACATTTTATGCTCTAAGCATTTCCTGGAAAAGCTCCCCAACTCTTCCTCTGCTTTATTGATGACTGCATTAGTGCTTCTTCATGCACCTCCACCCTGCCCTTAAATTCACTTGGTCCATTTCTGACATCCCTCTCCCCTTTCTTGTTCTCTCTGTCTCTATCTCTGGAGGAAAAATGTCAACCTTTCATCAAACTACCAATTCCCACAGCTGTCTTCTGACTCTGTCTCCTGTAAAAATGATATTCCCTTTTCTAGTTCTTTCATCTCTATTGTATCTGGTCCCCAGAAGACAGTTTCCTTTCCAAGACATCAGAGATAACCTCCTTCTTCAGTGAATGGGGTTTCCCTTCCTCCATCACTGATGCTGCCCTCACCTGAATCTCCTCCATTTCATGGTCATCTGTACTCACTCCACCTTCACAAGGAGGCTCATCCTCGTGAACCTCCTCTGAACCCTCTCCAATGCCAGCACATCTTTTCTTAGATGAGGAGCCCAAAACTGTTCACAATATTGAAGGTGAGGTCTTACAAAGTCTCGGCATCACATCCCTGCTCTTGTATTCTTGACCTCTTGAAATGAATACTAACATTGCAGTTGCCTTCCTCACCAGCGATTCAATCTGCAAGTTAACCTTCTGCACAAGGGCTCCCAAGTCCCTCTGCATCTCAGATTCCTGGATTTTCTCCCTGTTTAGGAAGTAGTCCACACATTTCTTTCTACTACCAAAGTGCATGATCATGCATTTTCTAATATTGTATTTCATTTTCCACTTTCTTCCCATTCTTCTAATCTGTCTAAGTCCTTCTGCAGCCTTCCTGTTTCCTCACAGCTTACATGTTTCCTCAACACTAACTGCTCTTCCACCTACCTTTGTATCATTTGCAAACTTGACAACAAAGTCTTCTATTCCATTATCTAAATCATTGATATACAGCATAAGAAGGAGCAGCCCCAACAACAACCGCTACGGAACACCGCTAGGCTCTGGCAGCCATTACCTCCCCCGGTGCCCCTCCTTTTTCCCTTTCTCCTTTGTTCTACTCTCTACTCCTATCAGATTCCTTCTTCTCCAGTCCTTTGCTTTTCCCACTTACTTAGCATCATGCATCACCTTCTAGCTTGTCCTCCATACTCTCCCCACCCCCACCAATTTTTCTGGTATCTTTGCCCTTCCTTTCCAGTCCTGAAGAAAGGTCTTGGCTTGAAACGTTGCCTGTTTATTCATTTCCATAAGTGCTGCCTGTCCTGCTGAGTTCCTCTGGCATTTCCTTGGATTTCCAGCATCTGCAGAATCTCTTGTATTGTCAAAGGTGAACTACCAGAAATGGCAGTAAGTGCAGAAACTTTCAACAAAACGAGTGGCTGGATATGTATTAGGAGAGCCAGGACCTTCAGGGCCATGAACAAGGCCAGGAAGGAGGAGTCAGGTCAAATGCCACTTTACAAATCAGTACAACAGGCTAAGTAGCCTCCTTTTATTTTATCAAGTTTGCATGATTTCATATACTTATTATAAGTTACCACAAAGTACATTTTGGATACGATCCAAATTGCCAAGCATAATTCAAGTTATGAAATATTCACTTTTCTTCTTAGTTGTTTGGTTAGCCCAATGTGTGTGCAGATTTATTTCATTCTTTTCACTGTCCCATTCAAAGATAAGGTCTCAACCCAACCCCAGCCATGCCTCTTGTGGAGAAAATCTCATCATTGGTATGAAATAAATAGATGAAACATAGAAAACCTACAGCACAACACAGGCCCTTCACCCACTAAGTTGTGCTGAACACGTCCCTACCTTAGAAATTACTAGGCTTATCCATTGCCCTCTATTTTTCTAAGCTCCATGTACCTATCCAAAAGTCTCTTAAAAGACCCTATCGTATCTGCCTCCACCACTGCTGCCAGCAGCCCATTCCATGCACTCACCACTCTCTGCATAAAAAACTTACCCCTGACATCTCCTCTGTACCTACTCCCCAGCACCTTAAACCTGTGTCCACTTGTGGCAACCATTTCAGCCCTGGGAAAAAGCCTCTGACTATCCACACAATCAATGCCTCTCATCATCTTATACACCTCTATCAGGTCACCTCTCGTCCTCCATCACTCCAAGGAGAAAAGGCCGAGTTCACTCAACCTATTCTCATAAGGCATGCTCCCCAATCCAGGCAACATCCTTGTAAATCTCCTCTGCACCCTTTCTATGGCTTCCACATCCTTCCTGTAGTGAGGCAACCAGAACTGAGCTCAGTACTCCAAGTGGGGTCTGACCAGGGCCCTATATAGCTGCAACATTACCTCTTGACTCCTAAATTCAATTCCATGATTAATGAAAGCAGACACACCGTATGCCTTCTTAACCACAGAGTCAACCTGTGCAGCTGCTTTGAGTGTCCTATGGACTCGGATTCCAAGATCCTTCTGATCCTCCACACTGCCAAGAGTCTTACCATTAGTACTATATTCTGCCATCATATTTAACCTACCAAAATGAACCATTTCACACTTATCTGGGTTGAACTCCATCTGCCACTCCTCAGACCCGTTTTGCATTCTATCAATGTCCCGCTGTAACCTCCACGCTATCCACAACACCTCCAACCTTTGTGTCATCAGCAAACTTACTAACCCATCCCTCCACTTCCTCATCCATGTCATTTATAAAAATCACGAAGAGTAAGGGCCCCAGAAAAGATCCCTGAGGCACACTGATGCTTACTTAAATATTTGTATTCCTCAAATGGGTAAATAAAATCTGAAAACCATATGCTTCACATACTACATGAAAGAAAATTAGGGTCACAAAGACAACTGAGAAATTAATATCTTCACTATTGTTAAATATAGAAGAGGCATTTCCTAGAACATGGCAGAACATTCGGGGTATTAACTCAGTTCAAATCTTCCAGCTTGAGAAAAAAACAGGAAAGTGCAATATGAATAACGCAAAAAGGCACTGGTGAACCATGGCAACGTGCTGCAGGCAGCTTACAAAACTTCTAAATACTTTTTTTTAAACTACACTCACTTCAATCTGCAGCTGGTAATTATCCTTTAAGTATTTTACTTCAGTCTTAACTCCACTCTCTACATCACTGAATTTTTCACGCAACCTATGGACTCACTTTTAAGAACTCTTCATCTCATGTTATTGTTTTTTTATTTATTTTCCTTTTGTACAGTTCTTCCACAGTTTGTTATCTTTTGCAGACTTCTTGTTTGGCCAGTTGGGTGTGGTTGTTCATTTATTCTATCGTGGAATCAATATCCTTGGACTTACGGCGTAAGCCCACAAGGTAACAAATCTCAGGGTGGTATCCATATACTTTGATAGTAAACTTACTTCGAACTTTGAAATCTTCAAAGCATGAAGCAAGGAAAGATTGACCCAGAAAATCATGGACTGTCAGAAGACTTTAGCATGTTTATATGATCCTTCTTTTCACTGTTATTAAATGACCGTGCCGGTGCAGTGACTTCTATGAGCTCAGAGCAACTTACTTACATTTACTTTGTTCACCAATAGAGAAGCAATGATCTCTATTAGTTAAATGGGTGACAATGTGGCTGGTGAGAACTGTTAAAACTTTATAACAATAAATTAATGATTTGAGATCCTAGTTTTTCCAACAATAAATGCATAAGCAGTTTTTAATCCCTAGTCCTTCCTATCATGCTTGCTAGCACTGTGTACAATACCAGGTCCCTGCATTCCTCTACACATCTCAGTATCTTCCTGCTTATCATAAACATTTTACTTATTCAACCAATCCACCAAAGAATGAAGTAACTAAAATGATTTTCAGATTTCATTCTATCCTGCTATATGAAAGAGAGACTGTAAAAAAAAGATTTTTCAGCCTAAGGAAGAAAGTAGCATCACAATCCTGCTTTCTCTCTAAAAACTGCCTGTCAGCAGCATACCTCCCAGTATTATTTGCCAGGGAAACACTCACAGTTGACAATAAAGCAGCCTAGGGTATTAGATGCATGTCAATAAAAAATATAGAAAGTAGCAATGCTATGGAAATGTGTGACGAATATCATTGTTTCACACCTGAGGGCAATTTTACCGTAAACTGTTTGACCTGAAATTGATAGCGTCAGAGACTGCCATCTGTTTCACAGCCAATTAAAATTTGCTTTCTTTAAGAATCCAAAATTCAAAAGAGTCATTCTACATCTGCTCTCCACATTAAGCATATCTTGTACTATTCCAGAAAATCCATTAATTGTGCTCTTCTAAGGCCAATGCAACTATTGGAATGCCTAGCTGTCACAAAACTTGTTCGGATCCCAGCAAATCTGAAACATGATGACATGCAATCCTAGAGGGAGCCAGTCATGATTAAAACACTGAGGTTCTTTCCTGCACTTCTCCACTGGAGTTCTGGGTGGAATGGCTTCAAGGCAAAATTCAAATGCACGGAGAACCAATTTAGGAGCCACTGTGAAGAGTACTGCAACACAATGGTACAGGCTCCCCAGAAGCCACATTAAACATGTATCAGGCACCTTCAATAAACTAATAAATTTTGTAATGCTTGCTTTAAGAAATGAACACAACGAACACAGTAAGCTTTGGGCCTGCTGTGATTAAATTGCCAAGTCTAGCCTGCTGTGATTAAATTGCCAAGTCCAGCCCCATCAACAGACCTCATAAAGAAGCTGCCATCAAATGTTAATGCCTGGAAATTAAATTGCATTGCAACAGTGGGTTATGTGAGGTAGCTTCTATCAAAATAAAACCCAAATGATAATTGGAGATTCAAACCATGACATACGTGATTCTATATTCTGTGCATCTAATATAACTTTTTCCAACTTTTTTAATAGGCAACGCCCATTAAAACATCACAAATATTTTGAGACCCCTAAAGATGCAGTTAACACGCAGGCAATAAATGGTTTAGTAATTGTTTATGATTTTAATTGAAACAATTTTCATTTGTATTTGATCGAAAAATAGAACAGCACAATATCTTAAATTGTGTAAAATGTGGCTAATTGAAATTTATTTATTTTTCTTTTGCATTGCATTTACTGTGTTATAAATTCATTATACAGCTTAAGTTATTTATAAAGGTACGTTGTGGCATCAGGATGTGGTTATTACATAACATGCAGAAATAATATACAGAATGGGTTACTTTGGCCTTGGGCACAACTGATTTTCCAAGCCGCATGCCACAATCATTTAATGAGATTCTGCAGGCACCAAGGCAATTTTACACCAGTGTTTTATACAGAACATTTAGGCCAAATGTGTATCCAGCAGCAGCTCAAGTATTGTTCCCCTCATTCAATCTATAGATCACTTGAACTCCTCCACCACCCCTCCACCCCCTACCGCAACTAGTTGGCTTTACATTCCCCTTTGAAATTCTGAAATCAGCTCCAAATCCCTGCAACTGGTGAGCTGTCTCTGGTGCTACGACAAGAAGAGACATGATAACCAGTAGCTGGGGGTGGGGGGAGTGTTGCCAAACCAGTTTTCTCTGGTCACATCACTGGCCATGTTAAATTTCTGCAGAGCCGTTGCACCATTTCCCCACAGTTTTTGGGCTTCTGTTGGCAATATTTTCCACTTGGGTCCTTTTCCAAATTAGCCCCAGGTCAGTAATTTTCCAGACACAGTAATGACTTTGCTTTCTGCTTTTTTTTTCAGATTTGTTGCTAAGAGGGATGAAAATCTTCTGTTTCCAAGACTGTTATTTATACTCTGATTACACCGCACAATAGGACTCCAGCACTAGTCGCAATTTGACCTTAAATGTGAATAATAATAATCCACCTGAGGCATGAATGCTGGATTAATGCCAATGTCAACTAGGCAAAGCACAGGAGATGGTTTTAACTTTGGCTCCGATTCAAAGCCAGACATGCATCCACAATAACTTGAGCAACTCTGTTAATTTAGCAATTGTGCTCTCCAAAATTAATGCATGGGATATCATCAGAATTGACAGAAACATCACAGCATGGTTGACAGAGGTTTAAATTCTGCATAAAATTTGCAAAATTTATGATGTTGAGAAGAACACTTGTATATTTCGCAATTCACAAGATTGTAGGAATTATAAGGGATTCTTGGAAACATGACAGTAACTGAATATCCAAAAATCAGGCATGCATGGTGGTGCAAGTGAATATATGTTATTGTTTGGGTCAAGTTTCTTCTGCTTTTTGCTTTGTTCCCACGTCCTTATATGAATCCAATAGCTTATGAAAAAAGCAGGGGCAGCTGCCATAGTTTGGATTTTGAAACAAGCTTGTCAGATGGTGGATTCTCTTTCTGCCTTCAAGCATAGGTCCAGAGGAAGAATGGGGAATCCTTACCCTAGAGGTTCTGCTTTCCCAGCACAACACCAGAGGCCCATAAGGACAGTTAGTGAATTCAGGAGCTTGTGGTCAACCAACCAGATCCTGAACTTCTGTTTTTAGGAGTTTATCAATCTTATGGGAATCTGAGACACAGAGAACTCTATTTGCAATTCCACTTGCAGCATATTCGGTCAGGCCTCAGCTGGGATGCTGAATACAATGTCGTCCAGCACTGAATGTTTATATTTGGTGACAAGGAACCGAACTCCAACATATGTCTCTATGCACACAGCATTGCAACACAGTGGCCAGGAACTTGTTGGAGGTTGGGGGTGAACTACTTGGTCTGACCACCCTCTCAGCCGCTGGCTTAGACACTGAGTCCACGTTTAGGAACTCAGTCATACTGAATTGAAGTCTATCCAGCCATTCAACATCTCATCAAAAGTAGCCGGAGCAGGTAAGTCAATGTCACCCAGTTGAACGTGGGCACCCACCTGGCTTATGAAATTAATACAAAAAGTGGTTCATTTTATTTATAAATGAAAAAAAACATTTAGTTCATAATATATTTTAAGTATGAATACTGCTAAAATTTTTGATATTATTTTATCATTTTAAATTATTTATATTTCATCTATTTATAATGATCATGAGAGGCACTAGGAAACAGCTGGAAAGGACTTTGACAGCATGAGCTACAAGACAGTGTGAGGCAGAACTCTTAGTTACCCTGTTTGAAGCCCACCTGCTTCTCATGAAGAGGTTCCACCATTTCAGAGGCCTGGGGCTTGCTACGTTCTCTGACACTGGGAATATTATTGGATCCACATAAATACTATAGGCTTGCAGTGGATTGGGTACATAAGAGCTGGATTGAGCTTGATCTGCCCAATATTTAGCTTGATTGCTAAGTATAAGCCATCTTTAATTTTATCTCTCTATCCACTCCCTCATAATTTTACTTTGTCCTTTTACCTACAGAAAACTCAGGGAAATTCATCTTAACTGTAAAGAATAATGTTACAATATAAGGCCATTAACATCTTTGTTCAGTGGAACAAGTCTCAGCCAATAATTTAAAGAGATAACAAGGGAACATTATTACCTATGTCACCAGTTTTTCATCCCTGCAATTTCATTCAGCTTATCCATCTATAAGTTGAAAGTTGTAAGAAAAGCTTGGTCATTATAGTTCATGAAGTGGCTTGGAACACATAAAAGTACTTTCTGCAAGTTAATCTGTAAGAGGTTTAACTGTCAGAATTTCATTCCACTGACAAAATAATTCTCCTGAGCCCTTAAAGTTATTGCTGTCTCAGTCTTTTATGCATGTCAACCTTCATCCATGTCATAATGTATCTCCTTTCAAATTTAAAGCACTCCTTCAATTGTCTGCAGCATGAGGCATTACTCAGCAGATTTTTTAGTATGTATGTGAGCAAATACGTTGACATAATAATACAAAATTAATCAACTTTTCAATAGAAAGAAAATAGAGCAAAATTATATAAAAACTCAACTGTATTTATCCCAATAATTGCAAGTAGGACCTTGAGAAGAGCAGCCCAGGTCTTACACTAACTGCAGCATTTATAGAAAAGGCATCCAGGCACTGCAGAACTTACATCTCAGGAGAATTATTCTGATAACTAGGATTAAAATTCTTAAGTCTAAGAGGAGACTATACCAAGCAGAGAATGTTCACTCCACTCAGGGATGATGTTGTTAAAAGTATTCAAGATCCTTCAGATATGAAAGATGTTTAGTTGAGGTTTCCATTAACTTATAGCAATATTCAGAGGAATCCCTGCAACATTTATATACTATTAACAAAAACCGGAGTCAGTACCTCAAAAATCTGAAAACAGGGGTGTGCACCAAAACTAATTAAGTTCAGCTCTACATTTGCCGATGATTATGCACAGTAATGTGTCAAATGAGCAATATTAAATAACTCAATCAATAACTTTTAGATCAAGGTCAGACAAGTATCTAATAAAAACTTGATGGATGAGAAGAGGTACTGTGATTTTTTTTCTTATCCCTTGGTCAGAAAGAAGTGAACCTTACTCTCCAGTAATCCATATCCCTAGGTTTCTGTTTTGTGAAGGTTACCTCAGGGATGTGTTCTTAGCCCACTGCTCTACTCTCTCCACACCCATGACTGTGTGGCTAGGCAGAGCTCAAATGCCATCAGATTTGCTGATGATACAACCATTGTTGGCAGCATCTCAGATGGTGACAAATGGGCCAACAGGAATGAGATATACCAGCTAGTTGAATGGTGTTGCAGCAGCAACCTTGCACTCAATGTCAGTAAGACCAAAGAACTGATTGTGGACTTCAGAAAGGTATATATTGTAATTCTAGTCCTGACGAAGGGTCTCGGCCCGAAATGTCGACAGTGCTTCTCCCTATAGATGCTGCCTAGCCTGCTGTGTTCCACCAGCATTTTGTGTGTGTTGTTGTTTACTGTAATTCATAGTGCTTTTTTCTCTATATTATCATGTATTGGATTGCAGTGCCAATACATGCCAGTGATATTAAACACACTCAGCGATTCAGGAACAGCTTCTTCCCCTCTGCCATCTGATTCCTGAAAAGACTTTGAAGCTTTGGACTCTACCTCACTTTTTTAATATACAGTATTTCATTACTACTTTTTTTTTCTGTCTCTGCTAGATTATGTATTGCATTGAACTGCTGCTGCTAAGTTAACAAATTTCACGTCACATGCCAGTGATAATAAACCTGATTCTGATTCTGAATTGTTGCAGAATCTTAATCCCTTCATCCACATTGACAAAATGCCAAACCTGACCACTTTTGCTGAAGTGTATCTCTCTTCAAAAACTCTTCTCATGAGGGGTGGGGGTGTAATTTATATTTTACTTTTGACCCAACCCAAAAACCTTTCACAGGAGTTTATGCATGGAATGGATCTGGAGTCTCTATCTTGTGCTTGAAGAATTGCTCAGTTGCAATTCTTCAAGCACCAAATAAGCAAAAAAGGGATCATTGCAAGGTTGTTTTAAAATTCTTAATTCCTCGGCTAAATTGTTTAAACTGCTTTATTGGTTAACTTTTCTATCATTAATTTACTTTCCAAGATAAAACAACCCATGCCAACTATTAGTAAGGCCTCAATAAAACTTAAGACAGGGCTGATAAATGGCATATTCATGGTACAGAAGCCTCCATGAAAATGATCACCTATCTCCCCCCTCCACTTACTTACTTACTATGTCAGTATTCAATACCATGAAAGATGGATAAGAGAGATAATATCGAAACACTAGTTACTTATATGTTCTCTTCAAATCATTATTAGTTTGACAAACATTTATCACTATTTCTTCATTGTTGCTTTGACAAAATTCTCTCATTCTCTCCCTGATACTATCTGAGAGCAATACCATCTAAGGTTGTCAGCAGTTTCACTTGTTCAAGCAACCAGGAATGAGCAATAAATGAATCCCTCCCGGCCATGCTCTGTAGTCCAGAATACATAAATAAATGGCAAAAAGGAAGGAATATCAAAGGAAAATATTATGAGGTCTAACCATCCACTTCTTTCTAATGTACAGCATATTACATACAGGCATGGAAACTTTGCCTTTAATGGCATGACGGTCTTTTTATCTCAGAGCCATTAGGATGTAAGATCAAATTTCTATTCATATATTCCAAACTGGCATTTCAGTGCAGGACTGAGAGTGCTGCACAGTCAGAGGTATTTTTCTCCCCATGTATCATTCCACCTATTCCATTAGTTTAAATTAAACTAAAGACACAAGCGAAAGAAATCAGAGCTTTATGCATGTCCATTCCTGCCTGTATCATTTAATAAAGACTATTGGTCATTCACTTCACGGTTTATTGTGTTGTCAAAATGAATGCTGCATTTGCTCAATAAAAGTGGAGACATGAAGGACAGCATATGATTGAATTCTGGAGCAACAAAGGAACTGGGGGAACTCCAGAGCAACACACAAACACAATGCTGGAGGAACTCAGCAGGTCAGGCAGCATCTATGAGAAGACATGTTTAAATGCCCATTGTCTTTTTGCCTTGTGGTATAGCTGAAGACTGTCAGTACATTACACACACACACACACACACACACACACACACACACACACACACACACACACAGTTTTAATTTTAACTTTGATCTTGCAAGCATAGAAGCCTTGAGCCAGTATGAAGGAGCTGAATCTAATATGTTGAATGTGAGTGGTTAAGAAGAGTATGTAGTTGTGGAGAAGCAAATGACATTGTCACAGACACTTTGGCAGTAATATTTGATAAGACAACATGAGGCTTTCAATAACAGTGTACGTAGAGTAGCTTCTTCTATCTGGAGAGGGAATGTTGCTGAGTATGGGAATAGTCTGCTGATAACAATAATACACAGAATCTAAATAGCAACAGCTGGTGATGAGTACAAAGGTGCTTGAGGATCTAACTAGAAGAAGAACAGCAATTCTGCATCTATTATTCTACAGTGAATAAAATTGGTCGTGTTGTAAAGAAACCTTTAGGGAAGAATACCCATAAATTGATAGAACTGTACAATGATTTTGAGGGGAATGTGGTTTAATCCAAAGCTAGGATGTTATATCTAAACAAAGAAAACTGCAAAAGGTCTGAGGGGAGAGTTGGCTGCAACTCATTGAGAAAATAAAATGGAAAGTATAGAAGTAGACAGGTAATGGCTAACAATTAAAGAACTGGTAGAAGAAAAAGATTTTGTTAAGGTAAAAACCCCCATTGGAAAATTAGTCCATCCATGGCCGAAAGGAAAAAATTACAGACAGTGTTGAAAATGCAGGAGAGAGTGCCAGAAATAGCAGACGGCATAAGTACTGGGAGCATTTTAAAACTTAATAATCCTTTGCAAAGGGGACTGAGGAATTTACAAAGGAAGACAAAGTATGAGAGTTGATTGACTAGGTTCATAAAGATAGATTTTAAGAGCTTCTATAAAGAGATTATTAAGGAGTTTATCTTCATGGCAGAAGACAAAAAAATCACCCTGAAGAAATACTGAAATATCAAAGAACTAGGAGTCTAGCAAGAATGAGGAACTGAAGTAGTTCTGGAGAAATTGGTGAGATTAAAAGCCGGTAGGTGCTTAGGACCTAAGAATGTGCATTCAAAAATGTGAAAGGTGTTGATTGCTCTGATTATCACGTTCCATATTATGGATTCTGAAACTGTTCCTGTGAATTAAAGAAGGGTGGCAAATACGTTCCTATTATTTAAGAAATGAAAGAGAATACGATAGAACAGGCTATTACGTATCTCAGTTTAACATCAGTCGTAGAAAAAATGGTGAAAACTATCATTGATGCATCAGTAGAACAGCTCCAAGGCATAATAGAATTAAGCAGAATTGGCATGAAGTTATGGAAGGAAAATCATGTTCGACCAATCTACTTGAGTTCTGTGGGGAAGTAACTTGTAGAACAGATAAAAGCAAACTACTGGTTGTACTATCTTTGGATCTTCATAAGGCCTTCAACCAAGTCCCACAACAGGATATTGATCAACAAGACTAAAGCAAAAGGGTGGGGTTGTAATATCAATTAATAGTTGATTATCAGAAAGAAAACAAGTTTTAGGATGAAAGGATTATTCCCAGGTTGGCTTGCTCTGAGCCCTTAACCAGAGAAATATCTTCACTGTTTCTAGTCTGTTGAACTTTGCAACTTTAAATAAGTCCTTTACTTTCTGATAGGTTATCCCTGGACCCCACTTTCAAACTGAAGAATGTTGGTCAAGGACTTGTCTGGGAATAGTTCAGTGGCAGGGCACAGTAGCAAATAACATAAACTATGTAGTTCTCATGAAATTCTATACATGCAAATAGGTTAATCTCAGGGGAGGTGCAAAAAAAGAGAAAAGTGACATGATGAATATAAAAATATCCAACTGCATTTGGAAGTTTGAAAACATTCTTAATGACACAAGCTATTCAGTGTCTTGTATCTATATTACTGAATTTCCTTTCCATGTAAGTATTCAGTTAAATGTAAGATAAGAAAAATGTTCATTACAAAGGCCATCTTTTTAAAGGATAATCCTGTGAGAAAACAAATTTGTAACAGTGGAGATTTTCCAGGAAGTATGCCCAGACATACTGGGACACCATAATGGAAGATCTATCTTTACAGCTGTACACTGTGAACATACCGATTTTCTAATACTTATTTTACCCAGGAGATTGCTCATAATAAACAATGCTTTAAATCTTTACCATTTCTCAGGAGTTTTAAGTTAACCAATTTGTAAAAAATATTAAAAGCGGTTAAATGAAAACAATTGCATGAAATTTCATCAGAAGCAAATGAAACTCTGTAACTTGATCTTAAAATAGTGTTTATTTTTCCCCTGAGTAAATTTCACATTATCCTTTTGCTCATAAAAGGGCCAGTGGCCTCTTTTATTGTCATTTAAGACTGTCAAATGACATGAGAGATTGGTCATTTATATAACAAGATTTGCTATTGGCAAGGGTTTCTCAAATTTCTAAACTTCGTTGCTGGGTAGCTGATCTGCTTATTATGGGATAGTTTGGGTTAAGTAGCTTAAATCTCTTCAAGGTCAAACTGGACGAGTATTTTGAAAAGAACTGCCACATAAATTGCAACTGTAGCAATTGCAGGAAGATGGATGAGTTAAACCCGCTGGATTTTCATCTTTGACATTTTCTGTTTCCATGGAAAATAAGTGGTCCATGATGGCAACTTGTAAAAATGATCCCTTGATACTTCAGCTCCTGCCAGTTAGGAAGCCTCAGCACTGGGATGGATAACAGAACATCAGGCATTCCTGCTCTAGTGTACCCAAAAAAAGTCATAAATCTTGATTAACCCACATAAAATAAGTAAATCTTGCATTTATTTAGCAGAATTTCTCATTGAAATGTCTCCAGACACGTCTTTCTATAAATTAACTTGGAATAGACAATAGACAGTAGGTGCAGGAGTAGGCCATTCGGCCCTTCTAGCCAGCACTGCCATTCACTGTGATCATGGCTGATCATACACAATCAGTACCCCGTTCCTGCCCTCTCCCCATATCCCTTGACCCCGCTATCTATAATTCAGGCTTTTGTTATGTGGGAAAGTACTTAAACTGCCTACACTAATGATATTCACAAACAGCATTGCTTAGTACATGGGAGACCATGTCTTAATGACTGTTGAGGTTTTTGATGAGGTGGCTAAGAAAATTAATGAGAGCTGGACTTCAGTTAGGCCTTTGATAAAATTCTGCATGGTAGATGCGCAGGAAAGATAGACTGCATGGAATCCAGGGTTAGCTGGCTAATGGGGATTTACAAATGGCTTGAAGATAGAAAACAACAGGCGATAAAAGAAGCCAGAAAAAGCAGAATCTCCCAGTGACCACCCATTTTAATTCCACTTTCCATTCCTATTCTGGTATGTCTATCCATGGCCTCTCCCACTGTCTTGATGAGGCCACACACAGGTTGGAAGAAAAACACCTTATATTCCATCTGGGGAGACTCCAACCTGATGCCATGAACATAAATTTCTCAAACTTCCTGTAATGCCCCCCACCCCCTTC
The DNA here is from genome assembly GCF_030144855.1 of Hypanus sabinus. Lineage (NCBI taxonomy): Eukaryota > Metazoa > Chordata > Chondrichthyes > Myliobatiformes > Dasyatidae > Hypanus > Hypanus sabinus. The sequence goes on along the minus strand of NC_082715.1, from coordinate 40,711,599 downwards.
ACCATTCCCCATTCCCTTTTCTCTTTCTCATCTTATCTCCTTGCCCGCCCATCGCCTCCCTCTGGTGCTCCTCTCCCTTTTCTTTCATCCATGGCCTTCTGTCCTCTCCTATCAGACTCCCCTGTTTCTTTCACCAATCAACTTCCCAGCCCCTTTCTTCAGTCGGCCCCCTTCAGGTTTCACGTATCACCTTGTGTTCTTCTCTCCCTTCCCCCACCTTTTAAATCTACACCTCAGCTTTTTTTCTCCAGTCCTGCCAAAGAGTTTTGTCTCGAAAAGTCAATTGTGCTCTTTTCTATAGATGCTGAGTTCCTTCAGCATTCTGTGTGTGCTGCAGCAATAAATGGTGGTTATTTCTTGGATCCGAGGCCCTTGAACTGTGGTGTGCTGGGTCCATTATTGTTTGTCATCTACATCAGCGACTTGAATAAGAATGTAGAAGTCATGATTAGTATTTTTGCAGATGACACTCAAAAAGGTGGTAAAGAGGATAATGAAGATGGTGTACTACCTATTTGAGTATCATCTGCAAACTTACTAACCACGCCTTGTGGACGATAAAGACAGTTATCAAAAATTAAAGAGGGATCTTGATCAGCAGATTATGTGGAGCAAGGAATGAGAAATGGAATTTAATTTGGATAAGGCTCTGTAGACCTTCCAGAGTGAATGGCAGGGACTGGAGAGTGTTGTATTAGATTCATCAGTTTGACAAAGGAAGAAATAGAGATCAGGCCACCAGAAGAAATTCATTTTCTATTTATTGTCTTCCTAAGAAGAACAGAAGCTACTTTTCAATGACCTTTCACCCACAAAATCCCAGTACACTGAGTGTCACCACTCCCCTTCTCACCAACACACTATGAGTCTCCTCCATTCCCCAACACACCATGGATCGTCACACCCTTGCAACACACTGTGCTTCTCCCCACACCAAACACACTCTTGTTGCTTTTTTACTCCCCCCGCCCCATATATCGTGGGTCTCCAACTTTCCCAATTTACTGTGGGCTTTCTGCTTCCCCATAACACTGATCTCCCACTCCATCTACACACAGCGGGTCTTCCCATCCTCATTTCACAATGGGGGCACAGGAGTAACTGCTGGAAATATGAAGCATCACACAAAATGCTGGAAGAACCCAGTAGGTCAATTAGAGGAGGTAAACGGACACGAGGGTTTGCTGATGTTGAAAATCTTGAGCAAAACAAAATGCCAGAGGAAGTCACTAATTCAGACAGCGTTAATGGAGGGAAATAAATAGTTAATATTTCAGGTCCTAATGAAGAGTCTTGGCCCAATACATCAACTGCTTGCTCCTCTCCATAGATGCTGCCCGACTTGTTGAGTGCCTCCAGTATTTTATGTATGCTGCTCAGGGATATGGACATTCAGTATTTCTGGTCAAGACCCTTCATCAGGACTGGAAAGAAAGAGGAGATAGTCAGTATAAAAAGGTGGAGGGAAGGGGTGTAGCATGAGCTGGTGGATGAGAGGTGAATCCAGGTAAGAGGGGAAGGAGGGGAGAGTGGGACTGATGTATGAAGCTGCAAGTGACAAAAGGCTGAAGAAGATGGAATCGGACAGGAGAGGACAGAATAAATGAAAGCTGAAGAAGGGAATGTTTGGGGAACTGTGTGGGTGAAAGGCAGATTGACAGGGTGGGGAGGGGAAAGAGAGGGTTGCTGGGCTAAGGAATGAAAGGAGACAGAGGGAAGTTGTCATTGGTAGTTTGAGAAACTGACGTTCATGCTGTCAAATTGGAGACTACCAAGGTGGAATATGAAGTGTTCTTCATCTAATCTGCATCTAGCCTCTGCTACCGACTAATATCTCTCAACTTCTTACATCAATCCCACTCTTCCCCTCCCTCACCTATCAATCATCTCCCTCCACACCTCCCCACCATTAGCTGGATCGACCAGATGAAAGTTCTCAATCAGCGAGGCTGGCCATCCATTTCCCTCCATAGATGCTGCCTGATCTGCTGAGTTCCGGCAGCATTTACTATGTAGCTCCCTCAACACAACGCAGGCCTCCCATTATTTCAGCCCTGCTGTTTACCTGCTTCCCCAGTTCCCTCGCTAACTGATAGTCTCCCTGACTTTCTGTTTGCTTCCCGCTCTTCTGATTTTCTCAATCAATCCTATCGCTATAATCCCCACTCACTCCACCACCAATCACAACATAGAGAAATGTGTGAAAATGTGAAGCAGCTAGGTTCTCGTGTCCAACATCCGACTGAGCTGTAATACAATTACCCAACAACTCAAAATGTCACTGACACGTAAAGAGCATTAATCTCCTTGCATTCTATTACTTTCCCCTCCACTGCATGGTTTCAGCAATATGGAAATTTTATTTGCACACTCATGTCCAGGTCGTTTTTGTATATGAAAACTGCAGTGGTTGTTGGACTGACCTCTAGGGAACACATCATCTACAATCCCCCTGACAGAAAAACAACTGTTTCCATCAACTCATTTTTAAAGAGTAACTCCTTTACCCTTGATGCCTTTGGTTTTGCTAAAAATATTCTATGGTCTCGATTCTATGCAGTTAAATGGGAAGCCAGTTTCAATTATTGTCTGCTTTTGCACATGGAGTAATATTTGTTGTTTCCTCCACAGTAATCTCCAGAACCTAGTGAAATGACAACATCTGAATTTATACATGGGCCACACGTTTCACAGACAAGTCTAATTGTATTGGAGGTCAGAGATTTATACAGCTGTTATGAACAGTCAAAATATAAATCATTCATATTGACCTTTATAATTATAACACTTTAGAACAGCACATAAATTAGAAAATATAATCATTTTAGGTGTATAGTCAATTAACATTTTAGTACAGTTTAAATAATCTATTTTCATTAAAAATAGCATGACAGCTCTCCCTTTCCAAAAACAAATAGGACTTTCTAATGATTTACCACAAATATCCTTGATCCTGGTCCTATTAAGCAAATGTGAACATAAAATATTCACTCTGGGTGAAAAAGCCCTGCCACAGAATGGAATTTCAAAAGAATTTTTGTAAACAGAGCCAATGAACTTAAGGATGTTGCAACTAAAGGACTGGACTATCCAACAGACTGTAATAGGTGTGCACTGTGATTAAAGCAGATGATCTAAAACATCCCCAGAAGATGTTTATCGCTCTACAACTAACATGAACAATAAGGTATCCATTTCTTTATTCGAGTGATATTCCATACTTACAGTGGATTTTGCAGTTAGTTCATTTGATGAAAAGGTAGTCAGGTTGTACCTTACATTACTGCATCTATGCAGGAATAACCAACCATTCTTTTACATTTTAATTGAATTTCTTAATTCTAAGATGTGTCAGAGCATGCAGAAATTTTGTTTGAAGAGGCAATATCATAATTAACTCCACGCCGTATTCTGTTGCAGTAACCAGTAGGATGATACCAACAAATACAGTTACAACTGCAGAGGGAGGAAAACCCCAATGAGAAACAGATGGGATTGCAGTAAATGGACCACATCCGAGTTCTAGTGCATTTAATTCTCACATGACTGGGGCGTTACTTTCAAAACCTTCTATTCAAAAATCTAATTAGCAATGTCAGATCTAGAATTCCATATTAACCCTTTCGATCATTCTCTCTACTCTTAAGTAATGCTACAAAATTATTTCATTTTTTTTTCTTGATTTCTAGATCAACCTTCAGAACGAAAAACATTTATCTTTCCCCCTTCAAAATTTGCAAACAACTATGCCACTGGAATGCCACATCAAGATCTGCAAATACGGAACTGCCAAAAATACTCTTTAGGTGATAATGACCCATGAGGCAAGTTATCAGTGTCAGCAATAGATGTTTGGTTAGCCCCGTTTCAAGAACATCTTTGGCTTCATTATTGGAATCCAACACAAACGTCAGATCACTCTTTACTTCACGAGGTGCACCATTACTGAAACATGTGACAAAGAATTGTCACTTCTTCTCAAGACAGAACCATAAATAGTGATATTATAGAAACATAGAAAATAGGTGCAGGAGTAGGCCATTCGGCCCTTCGAGCCTGCACTGCCGTTCGGTATGATCATGGCTGATCATCCAACTCAGAACCCTGTACCTGCCTTCTCTCCATACCCCCTGATCCCTTTAGACACAAGGGCCATATCTAACTTCCTCTTAACTATAGCCAATGAACCGGCCTCAACTGTTTCCTGTGGCAGAGAATTCCACAGATTCACCACTCTCAGTGTGAAGAAGTTTTTCCTCATCTCAGTCCTAAAAGGCTTCCCCTTTATCCTTAAACTGTGACCCCTCGTTCTGGACTTCCCTAACATCGGGAACAATCTTCCTGCATCTAGCCTGTCCAATCCCTTTAGAATTTTATATGTTTCAATAAGATCCCCCCCCTCAATCTTCTAAATTACAGCAAGTATAAGCCCAGTCGATCTAATCTTTCTTCATATGAAAGTCCTGCCATCCCAGGAATCAATCTGGTGAACCTTCTCTGTACTCCCTCTATGGCAAGAATGTCTTTCCTCAGATTATGGGACCAAAACTGCACACAATATTCTAGGTGCGGTCTCACCAAGGCCTTGTACAACTGCAGTAGAACATCCCTGCTCCTGTACTCAAATCCTCTTGCTATGAATGCCAACATACCATTCGCCTTTTTCACCGCCTGCTGTACCTGCATGCCCACTTTCAATGACTGGTGTACAATGACACAAAGGTCTCGTTGCATCTCCCCTTTTCCTAATCAGCCACCATTCAGATAATAATCTGTTTTCCTGTACTTGCCACCAAAGTGGATAACCTCACATTTATCCACATTAAATTGCATCTGCCATGAATTTGCCCACTCACCTAACCTATCCAAGTCACCATGCATCCACCTCACAGCTAACTGCCACCCAGCTTCGTGTCATCCGCAAATTTGGAGATGCTGCATTTAATTCCCTCATCTAAATCATTAATATATATTGTAAACAACTGGGGTCCCAGCACTGAGCCTTGCAGAACCCCACTAGTCACTTCCTGCCATTCTGAAAAGGTCCCATTTATTCCCACTCTTTGTTTCCTGTCTGCCAACCAATTCTCTGTCCACATCAATACCATACTCCCAATACCGTGTGCTTTAAGTTTGCACACTAATCTCCTCTGTGGGACCTTGTCAAAAGCCTTTTGAAAATCCAAATATACCACATCCACTGGTTCTCCCTATCCACTCTTCTAGTTACATCCTCAAATAATTCTATAAGATTTGTCAGACATGATTTTCCTTTCACAAATCCATGCTGACTTTGTCCGATGATTTCACCTCTTTCCAAATGAGCTGTTATCACATCTTTGATAACCGACTCTAGCATTTTCCCCACCACCGATGTCAGACTAACTGGTCTATAATTCCCCGGTTTCTCTCTCCCTCCTTTTTTAAAAAGTGGGTTTACATTAGCCACCCTCCAGTTTTCAGGAACTAATCCAGAATCTATAGAGTTTTGAAAAATTATCACCAATACATCCTCTATTTCTTGGGCTACTTCCTTAAGCACTCTGGGATGCAGAACATCTGGCCCTGGGGATTTATCTGCCTTTAATCCCTTCAATTTACCTAACACCACTTCCCTACTAACATGTATTTCCCTCAGTTCCTCTATCTCACTAGACCTTCGGTCCCCTACTATTTCCGGAAGATTATTTATGCCCTCCTTAGCGAAGACAGAACCAAAGTAATTATTCAATTGGTCTGCCATGTCCTTATTCCCCATGATCAATTCACCTGTTTCTGACTGTAAGGGACCTACATTTGTCTTAACCAATCTTTTTCTTTTCACATATCTATAAAAGCTTTTACATTCAGTTTTTATGTTCCCTGCCAGCTTTCTCTCATAATCTTTTTTCCCTTTCCTAATTAAGCCCTTTGTCCTCCTCTGCTGGACTCTGAATTTCTCCCAGTCCTCAGGTGTGCTGCTTTTTTTTGCTAATTTGGGTGTTTCTTCTTTGGACTTGATAATATCCCTAATTTCCCTTGTCAGCCACGGGTACACTACCTTCCCTGGTTTATTCTTTTGCCAAACTGGGATGAACAATTGTTGTAGTTCATCCATGCGATCTTTAAATGCTTACCATTGCATATCCACCGTCAACCCTTTAAGTATCATTTGCCAGTCTACCTTAGCTAATTCACGTCTCATACCTTCAAAGTTACCCTTCTTTAAGTTCAGAACCTTTGTTTCTGAATTAACTATGTCACTCTCCATCTTAATTATAGGGCAAATCCCCTGCTGAGCCCAACAACACATCTGCCAGTGGATGTGACATGATGATTGGTATTGGCCTGAAACAGCAATTCTTTATTCATTTCCACACATGCTGCCTGACCTGCTGAGTTCCTCCAGCACACTGAGTGTATTACTGCCAGTGGATATGCCAATTATTAGTGTCCAAGATCCCCAGCTATACTCCCTGTAGATTTCACACTATAGCAGTGTTTTCCGTTTCTCATGCTAGGGGATTTGCCTGTTAAACTGTACAGAAACAGGCCCTATAACCCATTAAGTCCATGCTTACCATCAAAGATCAAAGTAAATTTATTAACAAAGTATATACATGTCACCATATACAACCCTGAGATTCATTTCCTTGTGAAGTAATTCCAGGAAACACAATAGACTCAATGAAAGACCACACCCAAAAGATGGACAAACAAGCAATGTGCAAAAGACAACAAACTGTGCAAATACAAAAGGGGAAAAAATAATAAATAAACAATAAATGGTGAGAATGTGAGAATAAGGGCCCTTCAAAGTCAAAGATCCATTAACAATAATTTTGCACTGAACTCATTTTTAGAGTCACAGGTTCGATAGCATTATAGCACTGAAGAATGCCCTTCAGCCCATCAAGTTTGTGTCAAATTATTATCCTATCTAGTCCATTCCACCTGCAATGGACCATAGGTCTTTATAGCCCCCCCCCCCCCCATCTAGGCACTTATTTGAACATATCTTAAATGTTGAAATTGGACCTGCATCCATCACTTCTGCTGGCAGCTCACCCACACTCTCACTATCCTCCGAGTGACAAAGTTCCCCTCAAACTTTCACCTTATTCCCCTCCACATTCCCATTAACTCTTCATAGATTTAACAATCACATCTTTGGAATGTGGGAGAAACTCTGAGCACAAAGGAGAAACCTTCACAGTCAAAGGGTGAAACGGCAATGTGAAGGGGCAGATCAACATAAGAAGTCGGAGTTCAACTAACAGCCCCAGAACTCAGACACAGCAGCTGTATCAGTTGTGCCACTGTTACACTACACATTGTTGTGTTGCCAGCCAACTGCAATCCATGGGATAAATCAACTGCCGGGACACAGGCTTTTTATGTGATTCAATTAGGTGTATTACAGTTGAAAGTAAATTTATTGTCAAGGTACATATATCAAGAACCCTGAGATTCATTTTCTTGCTCAATAAATCCTATAAACATAATAGAATCAATGGAAGACCCAACAGGACAGACAACCAGTGTGCAAAAGACAGCAAACTGTGCAAATACAAAGAAAAATAATTAATATATAAGCAATAAATATTGAGAACATGAACTGAAGAATCCTGAAAGAGATTCCATAAGTTGTGGGAACATTTCAGTGACGGGGCAAGTGAAGTTATCCCCTTTGATTCAAGAGCCTGATGGTTGAGTGGTAATAGTTGTTCCTGAATCTGGTGGTGTGAGTCCTGAGGCTCCTGTACCTTCTTCCTGATGGCAGCAAAGAGAAGAGAGCATAACCTGGATGGTGAGGATCTCTTATAATGGATGCTGCTTTCCTGTGACAAAGCTCTGTGTAGATATGCTCAATGGTGGGGAGGGCTTTACCCGTGATGGACTGAGCTGTACCCCTTATGTTTTGTAGGATTTTCCATTCAAGGGCATTATTATTTCCATTACAGGCTGTAACACAGCCAGTTAATATACTCCCCACCACACGTCTGTAGAAGCTTGTCAAAGTATTAGATGTCATGCTGAAACTTTGCAAACTTCTAAGGAAGTAGAGATGCTGCTGTGCTTCCTTTGAAATTGCACTTTTGTTCCAGGACTAGGACAGGTCCTCTGAAATGATAACACCAAGGAATTTAAAGTTGCTGACCTCTCCACCTCTGATATGTTTTAAAATAAGTGTATATTTACTCTTTAAATGGAATTTCTAATTTTAATAGGTAAACCTGAATACACAAGACTTTCCGATTTATGCTGCAGGTTTGAGAGCTGATGATTTGGAAGGTGGGGCTCCAGATCACAGCAGGTAACCTCTTGAAGCCAGGCACTATACACAATGTGGTCAAAAGTGTAGACATGAAGCAGAGGGAACTCCATATGATTGACAAGAGCAGTGTCTAATCTTTTTGGAACTGAGGGTCATGTCTTTCAGTTATTTAAGAGAAATTCATACTGTGTACACTGAGAAAAGGATCAATTAAAGCTGTTTTTGCATAATAATGATTAAGTTACTTAATGGTTTATAAAAACAACCTCATACTACTGTTTCCCATCAGAAATTGTCTGTTTTAATAAAGTACAATCTAATTACGTTAATGTTAATTATTGATAAAACAAAATAAAAATAGTCAAGATGTAGACAATTGGAGCCACACTGTGTTAATTAGTGGAAAAATACACTCAGTTATGGTTACATGATACTCAGACAGTTTAAAGTATCCCAGTGAGGGTTTATTTTTGATTCAAACAATGCTGGCAGGCAATTTATCAATAATGTCCACCAGGGAACTTGTCAATCTCAATATATTTGATGTGTATTAAGAAAAGATTTTCTACTGTGAATAACAAGCACATCCAAATCAACCGGGTCACCTGGGGAAAGAAAAAGGCTGCTGAGCTTCAGGGTCGTGACATACTTACCTTTTGCCAGTAGTTCCAAAGGGACGCTTCTCGTCTGTCAGTACATTCCGGCTCTCTGGCATAAAATGGCGCTTGAGATCAGATGCAGAGGCTCGAGCAGAGAGGTGCAGCCTAAACATCTTGAGCAGAGGGGCAGAGGCACTGAGTATTTAGTTGGCCTTGCAGACTTATTCCAGAAATTGCTGATTTAAGTTGTTCATTCAGTTGAATGGGATTGCTAAACTAGTTCGAAAATTTGTTAGGTCATTGGCTTTATTTTGAGTAATATGATTTCAATAATTCACTTGGAGTACTGTGTTCAGTTCTGGTCGCCTCACTACAGAAAGGATGTGGAAACCATAGAAAGGTTGCAGAGGAGATTAATAAGGATGTTGCCTGGATTGGGGAGCATGCCTTATGAGAATAGGTTGAGTGAACTTGGCCTTTTCTCCTTGGAGCGACGGAGGATGAGAGGTGACCTGAGAGAGGTGTATAAGATGATGAGAGGCATTGGTCGTGTGGATAGTCAGAGGCTTTTTCCTAGGGCTGAAATGGCTAATATGAGAGGGCACAGTTTTAAGGCGCTTGGAAGTAGGTACAGAGGAGATGTCAGGGGTAAGTTTTTTCCCGCAGAGGTGGTGAGTTTGTAGAATGGGTTGCCGACGACAGTGGTGGAGGTGGATATGATAGGGTCTTTTAAGAGACTCCTGGACACGTACATGGAGCTTAGAAATCCTTTCTGTTGTCCTTTTTTGACCTCAATAAATCCTATTGACATTACCCTCTGTCTTCTATGAGCAAGCTAATTCTCAAACCAAATGGACAATCCACTATGGATCACATGTATTTTAATCTTCTGGGTGAGCCTTCTATGAGGACCTTGTCAAACATCTTCCTATTTGTCATGTAAATAACACCGACAGCTCTACCTTCATCATCTCCTCAAAAAGTCCATCGTTAGTAAGTCATGTTGACTGCTCCGAATAATGCCCCAGTATTCCAAACGCTCATGAATCTTATCCCTCAGAATCCTCTCCTTTAGCTTCCCTACCACTCACCAGTCTATAGCATCCAGCATTATCCCTATTCTACTTATTGAATAATGGAACAACATTAGCTACCGATCAGTCCTCCAGGACCTCACCTGGGGCTAGAAGAAACAAAGATATTGGTCAAAGCCCCAGCAATTTCATCTGTTGCCTCTCTGAATAAATTGGGGTACATCCCATCGAGCCAATAGAACTTCCTCACCTTAACTTAAGAGACTCAAAACTAATTCCTTATTTATCTCAAAATTTCCTAGCATATTAGCATGTTCTACACTAATCTCCCCAACCTTCACATCTTTTCCTTGGTGAAGTACTCATTTGGGATCTCTCCTGCATCCTCTTCCTCCAAGAGTGTTCCCTTCTTTGTCTCTGAGTAGCCCTCATCTCTTTATAGTTACAGATAGCGAAAGATAGATACTTTATTGATCCTAAAGGAAACTACACTGTCACAGTAACATTACAAGTGTACAGATCTATAAATATTAGAAGAGAAGTAAGAAAGAATAAAAAGCAAGTTACCTCGAACACTCTAACAGGAGGTGGTCATCACTACCCGTGCTATAGATTGACTCATTATAAAGCCTAATGGGTAAGGGTAAGAATGACCTCATATAGTGCTCTTTGGAGCAGCACAGTTGTCTAAGTCCAATACTAAAAGTGTCCCTCTGTTCAGCCAAGGTGGCATGCAGAGGTTGAGAAACATTGTGCAGAATTGCCAAGATTTTCCGTACGGTCCTTTGTTCTACCACAGCCTCCAGTGTGTCCATTTTGGTTCCTATAACAGAGCCAGCCTTTCTAACCAGTTTATTGAGTATGTTGATATCACCTCTGTTGATGCCATTGCCCCAGCACGGCACCACATAGAGGATTGTACTGGTGACCACTGACTGGTAAGACATGTGAAGGAGAGGCCTGCATAGTCCAAAGGACCTCAGTCTCCTCAGGAAGTAGAGACCTCTGACCTCTGACCCATCTTGTACCCAGCCTCTGTGTTGGTGCAAGTCTGTCATCCAGGTGCAACCCCAGGTACCTGTAGGTCCCCAGCACATCCATGTCCTCACTACCAATTGTAACAGGGAGTAGTGCAGGCTTAGTCTTCTAAAAGACCATCATCATCTCCTGTCTTACTGATGTTGAGCTGCAAATGATTCAGTTTGCACCATTTGAAAAAAATTCTCCACCAGGACTCTGTATTCATCCTCCTGTCCTCCCCTTATACACCCAACCATTGCTCAGTCATCAGAGAATTTCTGCAGATAACATGACTCAGTGTTGTATCTGAAGTCCAAGGTATAGAAGGTAAACAGGAAGGGAGCCAATGCAGCTCCCTGTGGGGCCCCAATGCTGTTTATTGCCATTTCTGACACACAGCTCTGAAGCTGCACAAACTGTGGTCTGTCATTCAGGTTGTCCATTATCCAGGATACAATGGAAGTGTCAGCCTGCACTGAATGGAGCTTCTCCCCCAGCACTGAGGGCTTATGGCATTGAAGGCATGAGAAATATAAAAAAAACACACGATCCTCACAGTGCAGCCCTGCTCATCCAACTGAGAATAGGCTCTGTTCACCAGGTTATCCTCTTGCTCTTGAAATGTGCCTCTGTGATCAAGATTTGAGACATTCATTGCTGGTTTCCTTTCAAGCAACTTTCCTCTGTTTACACTTCTATGATGTGCCTTGGGCTACTTTCCTCCATTAAATGTGACCTTTCAAAACCTGTTGTTCTTTTAATTTGCAACTGTATAAGATCTCCCAATGGGAATTTCATTAGCATGGAAAAAGTTGCCAATGCATTAAAATTAAGGAGCTTACTGGATTAGTAGCAAATCAAAACTTCAGTGGCAGACTTACTGTTGCTGAACCTGAACTTGAATTTAAGTTTGCTGAAGAAGATGAAACCTCATCAAGAAATTCTCCCTCATTTAAAGGAGCATGAAAATCCACATCAGCTGTCATTTCATCAAGCTTTTGGACAATTATCCCAATGAGAATATACACTTAATGACCTCAAAATGCCCCAAAGTGTTTTACAGAATAAGTACTTCTGATGTAGTCAATCCTTCTATTTACCTTTGTGTACTATCCAAGATTACATTTTAACATCATCTATGAGGTTTTAGAAAATTATTGCATCTAAATGGTTGACTGCGTTTTACCATGACTTGTAGCATAAAACACAGAATGATTCTAGAAGATAGGAAGGCCACTCAACTCATCAGGATCTACTGGTTCTTGGTAAAAGACAAGCAGTTGGTCCTGCCATTCCTCAAACTCCCCACAGCCCTGCAAATCAACTTCTTTCTGATACGAATCCAGATCACTTTTGAAATTTACTTTTGAACGTGTTGCTGCAACTTCTCCTGGCAGTACATTCCAGGCTTTAACCACTTGCCGTGTAAAAGATATTTTTCCTCATGGCACACTTGTATTTCAAAAAACCTGCACAAAATTTACATCTGTGAGCTGTGCTCTGTTTACTCAGAATGGTAGTGAAATGATTACTGGCAGTATCAACATTTTCTTAATGCTAAAACACATAAGTGTACTTGGATCCTTCTGAGATTTAGAAGTAATAACTTTTTAACAAATGCACTTCAGTTTGTGGCCAGTCTGAATGACATATCTCAATGCTTGCTGAACATTTAAACATGATGATTCTACAAATAGCAGTCTAATAATTGTTCACATAAGAAACAGTGATGGAAACTATTCTGGAGGCCGAAAGACTGAGGGTTGATTAATATTAACTTGAAAGTGGCATGCTTGACGAGACACAGGCCCTATAGCCTTAGACATGAAAGATGTGTCTCACTGGGTTACCTTGGTTAATATACTCAATGTAAATTAAAAATAAAACTCAACTGCATGATTATGCTAATACATTAACAATGTCCTACAGTATAGTGTAGTTTTAATTAAAACTCATGAAATACATATGCATGCTACAAGCTGCTTTCTTTAATTAATGTCAGAAATATGGTCATAGTTCACAGCTGGCTTACACAAAAATTACTTCTACATTCCCAGGTCTCAAGTTACAGTAATAAGAATGAAATGGCATGGACCAAGTTTCAGCAGCACTTTCTAAAAAATATATAATTTTCACAATATTGAATTTTCTATCAAAAGAACAGTCCTTCCAGGTTTTACACTTACCTCTTGAACCATTATGATTATTCAAAAACATTTGTGATTTCAGAACTGATGACTTCAGAAAACTTATGTGGGGTAATCTCCCAAATATTGGCATCTATGTGTAGTCCAATTTCCTTTCTTAGCCCACTTTGCTATTGGGAATGAGTACCAAACTGTAATTCTTCCTGACAGTGAAAACATTCACTTGCAGGTGAGTAAGGCAGCATAATTTCACCAGTCAACTCCTGATATTGAGTATGACTGTAGTAGCTGCAAGCTAAGCTTCAGTTATCTATATCCGGTGTAAAAGCTCCAAATGTTTGTTTTATCACAACCTTTAGCTGACTTTCACTAAACAATCATTTAGAAAAAACACACAGAGTTTAGGCAATAAGCATCATGCACTGGATTTCAGATCTTTTATGGTTTTTAACAGAATCTGTTTGATCTAACCACTCGACATGGGACAAGTAAGTATCCCCAACCCCAAATTTCAGTATAGCTTCCATTATCCTCTTACTGCTTCATTACCCTTTGGTCTCTAAAACAGCTTTCTCATTTTCCTATTCAAAATTTTGTTTACATCTGGCACTAGGTCTAATATTTATCACCAAAGTTTTCTGATTTTTTTTTAATTGGAAGTAATCATACAGGATAATGTGAAAGCATTTGTAAATCATTCCCAGGGCCATCACATGCTTGGGGAAACATGGGCAAATACCACAGAAAGTCCCGTAGCAATGTTTAAGGGTTCAGAACACAATCTTCCTTAAACAGACATTTCTAAACGGCACTGGAGATTGGCATACGACCAGGAAAATTTCCTCTACCTTGAACAGTTGACTAAGAATACACGGTCCTTTCACTGAAATGAACACATTCAATGCAATTGAAGAATAGGAGCTTAGAGAGAAAAAGCCACCCTACCTGTGACGTGTGTCAGTACAGCACGGAAAAACTACGGATGATAAACAGGTGTCCTGCTGTAACTCATGAAGCGTGAGAGGACAGCACATCGATAAGAATAGTTTGTCATTTACAAGTGGGCGGGTGGGAGGATGGTTTATTTCAAGAACAGGCTGGCAGTGAGCTGGTGCTCTCAGATGCCAAGATGATTCCAGAGTGTGAACTTATGAACTTGCCTCTTGGCTCACTATAGTGGATCCTGCAGCAAAGATACAAGCTCTCAAACATCTGCTGGGAAACAAGATATTCACTGACACAGAGAGCATAAAGTAACTTGCACTGATTGCCAAAGTGCTTGAAATGTTGTTCCCTGCAACAGAGATTTTTGCAAAATAGAGTGCTCACTATCAGTCTGCAAACAAACTAGGCTAAACCAAACGATAGCTCGCCAAAGAGCAGTAAGGAGGCAGAGCTTGCAGACAACTTGGGACTGTTAAGGATGATCCACCCATCCATCCGTCAGAGAGAAAGATTTAAAGACCAGTACAGAATACACATGACTAAATGAAACAGTTTGACACATACAGTCGATTGGTGGCTCCAGCAACATAACTCACCAGAAGACCACCAAAACAATCTTCCCCATGTGGCGAAGTTTCTTACAGGTTAAGTCTATCAGGTGGTCGAATCTGTCGCTGTGATCTACGTAGCACCGGCTGTGATTGCACAGATACCGGTGGTGCTTGTACCGGAGACGGAGGTTGTGCTGATTCCGGCCTAACTGGAGGTGTCAGCCCACTAGGCGTCAGTGATCCCTCACGCATGTGCAAGGCGCCTGGTATATACGCGTATGAGACACCCGGTATAGGAGTGTCGTGAGGAGTCTGTGTAGGGCCTGGTGTGCTCACCTCGGGAGCAGGGTTCATAGTTACCGGGGAGTGTTCGGGGTAGTGGTCTGCTGCTCCTGCGGGCGCCAGGTCGCGGATGGAGACCGTGTCCTCCCGCCCATCAGGTAAGACCACGTAGGCATACTGGGGGTTCGCATGTAGAAGGTGAACCCTCTAGAACAGCGGGGAGTATTTCTTACTCCTCACGTTTCCAGAGCAGCACTGGCCCTGGGGACGTCAGCCAAACTGGTAGGGTGGTCCCAGTGACAGACTTCCTGGGAAAAGAGAATAGGCGTTCGTGAGGGGTGGCATTGGTGGATGTACATAACAGGGAGCGGATAGAGTAGAGTGCCTCAGGGAGGACCTCCTGCCATTGAGAGACCGGCAACCCTTTTGACTTAAGGGCTAAAAGTGTGGCCTTCCACACTGTGGCATTCTCCCTCTCCACCTGTCCATTTCCCCGGGGATTATAACTCGTGGTCCGACTAGTAGCAATGCCCCTAGCTAGCAGGTACTGGCGCAGCTCGTCACTCATAAATGAGGACCCTCTATCACTGTGGATATAGCAGGGATATCCAAACAGAGTGAAGAGCTGGCGCAGGGCTTTTATGATGGACGTGGTAGTGGTGTCGGGGCAGGGAATGGCAAAGGGGAACCGCGAGTACTCGTCGATAATATTGAGAAAATAGACATTGCGGTCGGTGGAGGGAAGGGGGCTCTTAAAGTCAACACTCAGTCGCTCAAAAGGGTGGGTGGCCTTGACAAGTTGCGCCGTTTCAGGACGGTAGAAATGTGGTTTGCACTCAGCGCAGATTTCTAACGGGGGCGCATACGGTCTGGATCAGGGCCAATGACCCCGTTTACCCAAGGATAGCGAGTCGGGTGGTTCCCAACACACACTTGTCCCTGTTATAAGTAAGGTTCAGAGCTTCGGCCACTTGGAAAAATCGTTGGAGGTTGGCGTCATGATCCGACCAGTCGCGACCACAGCTGGTGATGTTATCCAGATAGGGAAATGTGGCCTTCAGTTGATACTGGTCCACCATCCGGTCCATTTCCCTCTGGAAGTCAGAGGCACCATTCGTGACACCGAAGGGGACGCGCAGGAAGTGATAGAGCCTGCCGCCCGCCTCGAAGGCAGTGTAGGGGCGGTCCTCTGGGCGGATGGGGAGCTGGTGATAACCAGATTTCAGATCTATTGTCGAGTACACCTTGTACTGAGCTATCTGGTTGACCATATCCACGATGCGGGGTAGGGGGTACGCGTCAAGCTGCATGACCCTATTGATGGTGTGACTATAGTCCACAATCATCCTATCTTTCTGCCCAGTCCAAACAACAACCACCTGGGACCGCCAAGGGCTTGTGCTTGGCTCGGTGATCCCCTCCCTGAGCAGCCGCTGCACCTCTGACTGAATGAAGGCCCTGTCCCCCGCGCTGTACCTCCTGCTTTTAGTTGCCACAGGTTTACAGTCGGGGGTCAGGTTGGCGAACAGCGATGGGGGAGGGATCTTGAGGGTGGAGAGGCTGCAAGTGGTGTCGGTAGTGCAGCTGTCGGCATGGTGCTGGGCGGGACATGTGGTTCGATGTGTGTGTGCGTGTGCAGTAACGGGGTATATGGCGAAGTCCTACCAAACTGAGGATTCCTGACAGTGAGTGGTGGGAGGGGCCCGTCATATGCCATAGTCACACTTTCGAGGTGGCTCTGGAAGTCCAGCCCCAATAGCACAGGCGCGCACAGTTGAGGCATGACCAGTAGCGCAAAGTTCCTATATTCTGTGCCCTGCACCACCAATGTCATTACACAACCCACCTGGGTGTCCGTGGAATGCGACCCAGAAGCCAAGGTGACCCTCTGGCTTATGGGCCGTGTCACGAGTCCGCAGCGTTGCATTGTGTCCGGGTCAATAAAACTCTCAGTGCTGCCCGGGTCAAACAGGCAGCTAGTCCTGTGCCCCTCCACCAGGGTGTCCATCATTGACCTTGCAAGCTGGTGTGGGGCGCTTTGGTCAAGGGTTATGGAGGCCAGAGTTGGTTGTCTTGGTACCCGGTAAGTATCGGTGGGTCGGGGGCGGGGCATGTTGACGGCGACAAAAATGGCCGCCCACATCCGGGCATGCAAGATGGCGGCCCCCTCGTCTCACACGCAGCGCTGCTCGACCCCGCTCGTGGTTTAGACTTACAGACCTTGGCGAAATGGCCCTTCTTCCTGCAGCTGGAGCAGGTCGCTTCTCGGGCTGGGCAGCGTTTTCAGGGGTGCTTTTCGAGTCCGTAGAAATAACACAGCTTGGGCTTTTGCCTGGCCGCCGCCGTGGTCAGGTTCGGGGAGTTCGTGGAATCACGACTGGCAGCGGCGTTGGTGAATTTGCTCGCGGGAACCGACGGCGGCGGGGTCTGAGGTGTCCATGGAACAGGCGGGGAATCGTGCGGCTGGACAGCGTCAGCGCTGTGCAGAGCAGCTTCCAGCGTGTCTGCCGTCTCGATCGCTGAGCGTGAGGTAAGATCGGCATTTTCCAGCAGCAGCTGGCACACGTACACTGACCGAATTCCTGTCACAAAGGCGTCTCGTACTAGCAGCTCCGCATGCTGTTCCGCCGTGAGCGTTTTGCAGTCACAAGTTTGGATGAGCTTCTGTAGAGCTCGGAGAAACTGGGCGCATGACTCTGCAGGCCACTGTCGGCGCATAGCTAAATGATGTCTTGTGTAGACGGTGTTCACCGGCCACAGGTACTGTCTTTTGAGGGCGTCCAGTGCCCCTTCGTAGCTCGGCAGGTCTCTGATAAGTGAATAAACTTTGGGGTGACTCTCGAGAGGAGAATTCTGTGCATAACAGCGGGTTCAGTTGCACGAACCTCCTCCAAGTATGATTGGAAGCATGCAAGCCAGAGTTCAAAGGCAAGAGCTGCTTCAGGATCTTAGGGGTCCAAATCCAATCTTTCCGGATATAAAATGGTTTCCATGTTTTAAAACTTCCAGTCAATCGCGAGAGCTGCCACACTGGCTTCAGGCACCCCAGGGTATATGAAACCGTGTGTGCCAGGTGCTCTGCATCTTAGTTTGGGGCTCC
Source organism: Hypanus sabinus (assembly GCF_030144855.1). NCBI lineage: Eukaryota > Metazoa > Chordata > Chondrichthyes > Myliobatiformes > Dasyatidae > Hypanus > Hypanus sabinus. Next base: position 40,693,664 of record NC_082715.1, on the reverse strand, counting down.
CTGCAGACTGGGTGGTAACCAGCGCTGAAGAATCATTGGGAATGTGCTACGCTTTACTACATGAGTTTTGAATTATATTTTATTAACTTATTTATAGCAGAATAGTTTGGTTTATGTGCTGTGTGTGATACATGTTGTGTGGGTGCACACTGATCCAGTGGAATGGTTTTTCATTTGGTTGCATTTATGCAGAGTCAGATGACGATAAATTTGAGCTTGAACTTGCCAGGGTAGGGCATTTGGTTAGAACAGCAACTCCCCACTTGAAAGCACTGGTGTTACCTTTCATCGGACCAGCAATAGAGGGAGGATCATTCAGTCTCTGGGAGGTCAGAGTACCTGGGAGAAATTGGGTCCAGAAGTTGTTAAATCTGCATTGGAAGAGTGTTTGAATTAATCCTATGCTTCAGCGGAAACAGTAACTAACTGAAACACTTTGCTACTCCGTCAAGTGACTTTGCAGGAGTCCTTACCTTTCCAGAGGGCAGTGCCTTTAAGCAGCTATGTGAATATGTTAGTGAGTCAGTGGCCCCCACCCAGTCATCTTTCCTTTCCTTTTGTTCTTTGCAAAATGTGTTAAAGTTTTCGAACTGTGGAAATTAATTGTTTGTTCTTAGTTTTGCAGTTACTTGTGGAAGTTCCGAAGGAAGGAAGAATTAAACTTGTTTTCGGGGGAAGATGAGTCCGGCATTCCGTGGGTGCTCCACATTCCCTGTCACCCGCTGGCAGTGGGGCTGATCGAATGCATGAATGGGCTGTTGAAGCGACAGGTTAAGCTGTTAACCCCCCAACCCGCACCTTCCAAAGCTAGAGAAGGTGGAGTTGGAGGAAGAATCGGGGAAGGTTTGTGGTGCAGCCACAGGGATCACCAAGGTGGGTGTGGGGGTGTGGAGATTGTGGTGGAGTACACGTTGGGTAGTGTTATTAGGAATGACAAGTCTAAATACCTAATGATTAACCAGGAAGGAGTGAGTCTGTGTTTTCCTGTTTCCCTACATTATGGAATGGCAAGTGGGAGCTGACCTGCAGTGGGATGACGTATGAATATGCAAACAGGATCAACATGCCATATTGCTGGATTTTCATGGTGACCATGACCCATGCCACAGAAGGGGGTACTGTTAATGCCGATCCCGTTCACTGAAGAAAAAGGCAGTTGGAGGAACTTTTCCAGCTCCTGACTTTGGTAATCTGTTTTGGGGATAAGAGGTAGGGGGTAGTCCACTTCAGCCAATCTCGCCCAGTGGCCTTAAAGAATTTGAGCCTTGGTGACCCCTGGTGGAAACAGCTGCTATTTCATTAATTATGACTTGTTTAACCCAAAGGCTCTGACTCTGAAAGTGATTCTCCAGCTGACAAGGAAAGGAAATGAATGCTGGTCCAAGCAGTATGATAAGCACAGGTCCAACCAGTCAGTGGAACACAGCGAGTGTGAGAGGGAGTGGTATCCTCCATCAACAATGTCCACACTGAATGGTGCTGTTGCTCCCTGGATACAGAATGGGACTTGCTTGATACGCAGCTCCCGAGCCCACCTGTGGCTCTGCATGGGTGGTAAGACTGCTGTTTTCCAGGGTATGTGGTGATGTACATATACCACCTCAGTGCCCTAAATCACTCCCTGCCGATGATGATTGGCATAGGAAGAGGGCTATCACAGAGGCATTAAGATTTAAGATAATAGCCTATCCCCAGTTTGGTATGGCCAATCTGTCTTCATATGACAAGCCATTCAATCTTGGAATCATTTCCATGGACCTCCTTTGAACCCTCTCCAGTTTCAGCACATCCTTTCTAAGCTAAGGGGCCCAAACCTGCTCACAATACTCCAAGCGAGGCTTCACTAGTCTCAATATGACATCCTTGCTTTTATAGTCAAGTCTTCTCAAAATGAATACCAACATTGCATTTGCTTTCCTCTCCACAGACTCAACCTGCAAGATTAACTTTTAAGGAATCCTGCACAAGGACTCTGAAGTTCCTTTGCACCTCAGTTGTTTTACATTTCTTCTACCAAAGTGCATGGCCATACACTTTCCAACACTGCATTCCATCTGGCACTACTTTGTCCATTATCCTAATCTGTCTAAGTCCTTCTGTAGCTTCTCTACTTCCTCAAACCACCTGCTCTTCCACCTATCTTCATATCATCTGCAAATTTTGAAAGGAAACCATCAATTCCCAATCAGCTACTGCATTATCCATGCTAGAATATTTCTTGTAATACCATAGGCTCATAGCTTGTTAAGCAGCCTCATATGTGGCACCTTGGCAAAGGCCTTCTGAAAGTCTAAGCACACAACATCAATCAATTCTCCTTTGTCTAGCCTGCTTGTTATTGCTTCAAGGAATTCCAACAGATTTTTCAGGCAAGATCTTCTCTTGACAAAACCATGCTAACTACGGCCTATTTTATCATGTCCCTCCAAGTACCCTCAAAACCATATCCTTTTAACAATTGACTCCAACATTTCCCTACCACTGAGGTCAGACTAACTGGCCTATAGTTTCCTTTCTTCTGCCCCTCTCCCTTCTTGAAGAGTGGAGTGACATTTGCAATTTTCAGCATCTAGTGATTCTTGAACGATTGACTTGACTAATGCCTTCACAATTTCTTTAGCTACCACTTTCAGAACCCTGGGTGTACACTATCTGGTCCAAATGACTTATCTACCTTCAGACCTTTCAGTTTCCCAAGAACCTCCCCTGTGGTTCTGGTAATTTCATGACCCCTAACACCTGGAACTTCTGCCACACTGCTAGTGTCTTCCACAGTGAAGACTTGTGCCAAATACCTATTCAGCTTGTCTGGCATTTCCTTGTCTGCTATTACGACCTCTCCAGCATAGTTTTCCAGTGGTCTGACACCACTCTCACCTCTCTTTTACACTTTATGTATCTGAAGAAACATTTGGTATCCTCATTAATATTATTGGCAAACTTATTTTCATATTCCATCTTAACCTTCTTAAATTACTTTTTTAGTTGTATTGCATTGGTTTCTAAAGCTTCCCAATCCCCTTACTTCCCACTAGTTTTTGCTCTATTATATGCCCTCTCTTTGACTTCTATGTTGGTTTTAACTTCTCTTGTTAGCCATGGTGGGGGCATCTTGCCTTTGGAATACTTCTTCCTCTTTCTAATGCATATATCCTATGCTTTCCGAATTGTTTACAGAAATTCCAGCCATTGCTGCTCTGCCGTCATCCCTGCCAGTGTTCTTTTCCAATCAATTCTGGCCAACTCCTCTCTCATGCCTCTGTAAATCCCTTTATCCACTGTAATTATAGTGACACATCTGGCTTTAGCTTCTCCTCTCAAATTTCAGAGTGAATTCAATCATATTATGATCATTTTCCTTTATATTAAGCTCTCTAATCAATTCTGGTTCATTGCAGAACACCTGATCCAGAATATTCAAATGTAACACCTTCAGTCCTGCATTCATCCTTTTCAATTTTTGTTCGCCTTTTACGTTGAAATTCACCCTGTCCACTGCAATTTTGCCCTATCAACAGCCTCTCCTCACTATACATTGCCTGTTTGTAAATCAGCTACCTCATCTTCAGCACTATCATCCGCCTTTCCCATGATACTTCTTGCATTGAAACATATGCAGCTCAGGACAATATCTCTCCCTTTTACTTCAATGTACAAGCAATCTTTCCTCTTCTCTCTTAATCCTGATATGGAGTCCCAACCCAAAGTATTTACTTACAAGTTTTGCCTGCACCTTGCATGCTGAATTCTTCCAGCATTCTGGCTTGTTCCCAATTTCAGCATCTGCAGTCTCTTTCAAGTTTTGGGTAATCATAAAAGACTCCAGGATAGAAATCCAATCAAGAAGACTATGCTTTTTTTGGGTAATAGAATTAACTTTAGGCTAAAATTTGTTTGTGTTTATTCACTTATTACAGTGAAGAAGGGCATTTGTTTCTTTGGAGCCTACAGAGCAGTCCCATTATCCCTCTTCTTAATTCCATAAAATCCTGTAATGTATTTTTCCCACAAATATCCATCAACTTCCCTTTCATTATTTTTGCCACCATTAACCCTATTAACCTGGATGCCGGAAGTAGCCTGAGCACCCAACAGAAAACACACGGTCGCAGGGAGACTATGGAAGCTCACTGCACACTCACAATGCCCAAGGTCAGAAGGGATACAGTTGTCAAGCTGCAGTACTTGCTGTGGTACCAATGTGGCAAATTAGAGTGCAGTCTGGATCCATTTGCAAGGCTGTACTTGTGCATGGAGGTAACCAGATATGCAACACAAGGGATCCACCCTCCCTAACTTAAGGATCACTTTAGTTTACTGTGGCTGCATCAGGGCACTGGAGCAGGGATCCAATCACAGACCCAATACTGTGCATACTGTGATATTAATTGAGCAACAAATCCCGAGGAGCAAACAAAGTCGGCGTCAAAGTTCAGGCAGAGATCAAAACATCCAGAGAAATCCAAAAACCAGAATCATGAAACAGGCAGAGTCGATATTCAGACAGAGTTCAGATATGAATGCTGGAAAGACTCAGGAAAATTCACTGGCACAATCCAGCAACAAACAGGCGAAAACACAGGACTGAAATACACCGAGCAATAAACAGAGAGGCAGATGATAGGTGGAGCATGATGAGATACAGGTGGCAGCCATACAGGTAATAATGAGAGACGGAGTACTCAGTAATACAGGGGCCGGAGTAGAGCAGGAGTGGGGACAGGAGCACATAGCAATACAAAACCACAGACTGACAGCTGGGGGAAAACACACAAAAAGACAGAGTTCAACTGGAGGTACTGACAGGCTGTGAAAGGTGCAAACTACTTAGATTGAAGTAGATTCTCACAATGCTCGCAAGGCTGCTCCTGCACAAGTTCGAATGGAGACCAAATCTTCCTGGCTGTGAATCTTGAACACATACTCCCACAGAAGCCATTTATCATCCTGATGACAGCCCACGCTTCAACAGGACCAGTATGATCTGCAGTCACAGAGCGAAGGAGGAAAGGCCCTGAGCTATTTAAAATGCACATGGTATCTTGGGCCTCGTGCACAAAATAATACTGTAGTGGGCTCTGACATACAAAACAAATGTTAACCTACTGTCGGTTTAATGTTGCTTTTGAGAAGCAGAACTATTTCTATGCTAATTGATCCCAAAAGGTTCAAATCGGAAATGATATAGTTGACGTTTCTTACCAAAGATTCATGAGTTTTCAAGCACAAACGAGATATAGCCAGGAGGATGTAAATATTAGAAATTGTTTAATGGATATTTGCTTGACAATTGTGTTATAGTAGCACTTCGTTTTTTTGCACAATGAGTTTCATTCTTCATTAGAAATAAACCATTAACAATAATCTGGGACTTACAGATGGATTAGAAAGCTTAGCATTTTTCACACACAGAGGACCCGTGACATATGCAGAGTCCAAAGCAAGGACTGTATGAACCTATCTACAGGAGGGATAGGAGAACCATACTGAATCGACTGCAAGCATGCGCCAAGTGCTCATCACACGCTGAGTGGTTTAGGCCTCAGAAGGCCCTCTCTATTCTTGTGTGGGCATGCTTTTGCCTCAGTGGGCCTGGCTTATCGCCCCCGCTTTGTAAATTGTCCAGCGTGCACCATGGCTAACATAACTCAGTAAAAGCATTTAAACATCCTGCTCCACTGTTGTTCTTGCTCCGTGTACAGGTTTATGTAATGCTCTACATTGCGTTTAGTAGCACATGTGTGGCTTACTCTAGGCCACTCATGCAGAAGCAGCCTTCAAGAATCTCTGTAATACCTGTCTCACTGAGCATGTCCCAAGCCAGAGCAGGGAATAGTCACTCAGATTTGCATATTACACTTACGTAGCTCTCCTACAGGTTCAGTACCTTACATTAGACAACACGCCCCCTCTCAACCACAAATCCCAACTCCCATTGACTGATCCCCATCTTCCAAATGCTGATCAATCTCCTTAACATAAGCGTTCACCCTCCTTTAAATTGTCTCTCCCTCACCCCTAAACTAACTCGCAGCATCTGTCCCTGGCCCTGAGTCCTCTACAAACATTTTTCCCCACTTGTCTCTGGGCCTCTCTCCCATCAGCGCCACAGATCAACGCCTCCCAGCATGCTGGAGAAACACATAAAACTTGGGACGCTCTATTTGTCTCATGCCTCAAATGCATCTGAATTTCCTAGCAGTGTGCCCACAAACAGCTGTCAAGCCATGCAGTGTTAGCTTAATTCAGTTTGAAGGCCATTGAGTGTGCCAGAATTAGATGTGAACCATCTGGGCGGTAGCAATGAAACTCAATGTCCTTCCCATTTTGTGACGAGGTTTAATAGATAATTTGAAGCCACATTGAGTGCTCAATGTAAGAATTAATGGCCCTAAAATGCAACAACAGATATTTTCAATTGAATTTTGTCAGTTACATTCCTATTGCTGCTTTATGCATTCCCCAATTTAAGGCTAAAACAGTAGGGGAGATCACAAAAGACGCACAATCTACCATCCTGCTTGTGCACATGAGGAGTGCAACATGGGAGGAAGCAATGAGAGAACAAATGGCGTGGTAAATAAATTAGCATGATACTGGCCAAGATGACGGAGTACAGTTAAAACATGGAAAATAAAATGAATAATATTGAGAAACAGCAACATAGAAATGCAACTAAATACCAATGGAGCATCAATAAAGATGTAAATAGAAAAAAAGGATTATAAAACTGACGTGTACAAAGCACATGGAGTTAGGGGAGAATGTAAAGAGAGAATACAATGAGACCAAGAGACAAGCCATGAAAAAAATATATAGCAAAGCCTAGCAAAATTTGTCAAACTATGTTACCAAGTAACATAATACAAAATAATGATGATTATATATTCTAAGGCACATAAATAAAGTATGTGGAAAGCTGGACAAGATGGAGAGATTAACAGGTAGCCATGATAAAATTACAGTCAAAAGTAGTGAAAAGCAGAAATATTAAATAATTCATTTGCTCTGTGTCCCTGCAAGACAGGAATACAAATGATATGTGTCCTTTTAAAATACAGTAAAACGTAGAGATTTTTGGAAGTGGAATACAAAGTGTGGTCACAACTAAAAACTGTCCTGAGCACTGTTCACCAAGGATGTATTTCCATTCCCTGAAAATTATAATAATGAAATTCCCACTGGTTTTAAAGGAAAGTTTTGATTTACATCTTTAATTAATTCCTTGATGAATGAATGAAAAACAAAACAATGTAATTAATATAATTTAACTGGATTTCAAAAATGCTTTTGACAAGGTGCCATATAATTTATCAATAAATTAGGTCAGAGGTGAATAAGGCGGTGTTTGGTTGACAGGTTGTACAATACAGAGCCAGCTAGCTGCAAAATTTGACAAAAAGATGACATAAAGGGTAGTAATTCCAAGTTAAAAGAGGCAGGAAGAAGGCTCTGCATCAATCTGATTACTGCTGCCGAAATTTCTACCACCAACTTAGAATTTTGAATCAGGAATATTATGAACTTTGGCAGGACACCAAATTAGAAAGGATAGTCAAATGCCAAGGACAAAGACAAGGAGCCGCAAAGTGACATCAGGGCAAAGCTTTGGCCATGACTCAAGACTGATCTGCCAGTGGATGTGTCCATTGCTGAACAGTGTGAACCTCTGTAGATTTCCCACATCCCAAGCTGTGACAATGGGTCCATTGAAGTCAATGGGAGAAATCTGCATTCATCCCCCACCCCCACAACATACTGTAACCCTGACCTAACACTTGAGGTACTAACCTTTCAACAGAAACTCAGACTAATGGTGAAGCTAATTGAGGAAAGGCTCTCAGGGGCACAAAAGTACAATCCCAATTCTATCATGCAAATTGCCGTGTGACTGAGGACCACATACAAAGCAATGCAGTGCAAGTTAATCATTTGTAAGCCATCCGATCTCATGTCAAACTTTAGTTAGACCACACTTGTGTACTCTGTAGAGGTAGTTATCATATTAAATTAACAATATAGTAATACTGGAGAGAGGGGTGAAATTATTTATATGAATGCAGGAAAAGGTGAACAGCCCAAGTCTTGTTTCTAAGACAATGAGAAGACCAAGAGGTGTCCAATAGAGGATCTAAGATGTCAAAAAAAATCATGGTGGCACATTGTGTAGATCCATCTGTGAGATAACAACAAAACTGAAGATAGTAAGCAAAAACCAAAGTGGTAAATTCAGAGTGGTGAGAAAGTGGAAATTGCTTCAACAAGAAGTTGATGAAGTGCATGGTGTTGATACATTTAAAGGGGAGCTTAATAAACAAAAGAAGAAACAACTTAAATAGGCAGGAATGGTACAAGCTGAAAATGTTGTACATTTTCTGTAATTTTTCCATGAAAATATTGAAATATTTCAAAATTGTTTGCTTAAAGTGACATTTCATGTTCTCATTTGTGAATTACCCTGTAGATGGTGCAACCGCATGTCTGTTCTGCCCAGGGCAAAGAGGAGAATGGACATTCACTCAAACCTCTCAATAAAGTGAAAATATGACTCTGGTGAATATTACTGGACATTGGCAGTTCCGAGGCTGCAGCCAACTCCTTTCGCCGATATCCTTAGGGTGGCTAATAAGCTCATAGAATATATTTCCAGTGTTAGAATATGTTGAAAATTGTTGGATTATGTTGGGTATCGGGATGGTATTGGCTTATTATTGTCAAATTTACCGAGCTACAGTGAAAATCTTGGTTTTGTAAGACATCCAGACAGATCGTTTCAAAACGTAAGTATGTTGAGGTGGTGCAAGGGAAAAGCAGGAGCAGGATGCAGAATATAACTTACAGTTACAATTATAGGAAAAGTGTAATGCAAGCAAATGATAAGGTGCAAGGGTCATGACAAGGTAAATTATGCAATAAAGAGTTAATCTTTAACATACCAACTATCCACTCGAGTCTAATAGCAGCAGGACAGACGCTGTCTTTAAGCCTGGTGCACTCTGTGGTCAATTTTCTGCTAATTTGAAATTCAGATTATTTTGGTCTACTGGTGAGAATTTATCATCTAACAAGGAAATGGATCTGCAGGATCACATTTTGTTTCCTTTTTTTATCTCTTTACAATTATTTGTAATTAAAAAAAATCAGAATTACATTCTGAAGCATTCCTTGAAAGAAGCCAATAATGTGTCTGTTAAGAGATGCCGTTTGGCTTACATGCACCACTTCTGGGACCACAAACTTTACTTTCAATAGCTTCCAAAGATGAGAGAGCCTTGCAGATCATTTATCCATTTCTGATTGTATTTTCCTGTCTAGAAAATATAAAATTGGAGTTGATCCAAATCAACAGTCAGTTTGATTTACAAATTCTTCTACGCAACTGAGAGTGTTGGATCTCAAGCTGATGTGTAGTCTCCATTGTGTTGGAGCCTACTACCATAATACTTAATTGTACACAAAGCAATGGGACTTCATTTATTTTAATGCACTCTTGAATTAAGAGGAACTCAGGTGGTCACATTTGAAAGGCTTCATAAAATGTCCTTGGTGAGCAGAATCAAGGAGAATCCCAAGCCATTTTATACTTACATTAAGAAAAAAGGGGATAACTATGGAAAAGGGTGGGGCAACTCAAAGATAAAGGAGGGAATTTGTGGTTGAGGTCAGAGAAAATGGTCAAGGTACTAATTAAGTACCTTACTGAGAAGGATTTGGAGGATTTTACAACAAAATTGATTGCTGATGTGCTGGGATATTTCAGATTAAGATGTATATTCTGAAAAACATTAAAGTGGGTGAGATAGTACATATCCCAGAACATTGAAAGAAACAAGTAAGGGTATATGACAAAGAGCTCTGTGTCTTCACTAACAATAGGCAAGGTCCCAAAGGACTGGGGACTAATAATTATTGTACCTTTGTCAATAAGGGAAATACAGATAATCCAAGACCAGCATTATTGGCCAGCAAACTTCATGCCAGAGGTAAGGAGGCTGTTGGTGAGGATACTTAAGGATAGGATTTATGCAGACTTTTAAAGGCATGGGCTGCATAAGGGCAGTTAGTAAGGCTTTGTGCAGGACAGACCATGCCTTATGAATTTAATCGAGAGTTTTAAACTAATTTAAAGTAATTTGGCAGGGGGTTGGGAAAAGGCGTGATAAGGCTGTGGATGGGGCTGTTGGTATGCAAGAAGATGCAGTGTGTCGTGAGACTGTGCGGAATGACAAGTACAGTAGATGACTGGGAAAACTTATAAGATGAGTTGAAGTGTAACATGGGGGCAGGATCAAAAAGGGTGATGAATACAGGACTGCAGGTGTGAAAGAGGTTTAGCACCCCTTTTCCAAAATTGCAAATTCTGAAAACTTCAAAGGTACTTTTTTTTTAGCACTGACATGATGTCACAAATGGATAATACCACAAGGCGCTGGGACGGTTCCCAGGGGATGTGCAGGTCTTTGTGCACTACAGACAGAACTGAGAAGTGACCTCACATACATAATGAACAGAAGTTAATGAAAAATAGAAAAATACTACATAAAACAAAAAGTGAAGATTTTGATCGTGTATTGAAAGAGTGGATCTGTCAGTGCTGGAGAGTGGCTTTGTGGCCAAGTTTGCAGACGATACAGGGAGAAGGTAGGAGATTGAAGCTGACAGGAAAATGGATCAGCCATGATGAAATGGCAGAGCAGACTTGACAGGCCAAATGGCCTAATTCTGCTCCTATATCTTATGGTCTTATGATGAATTATATGTCAAAATTATTACATAATTACTAGTGAATATCTTTATTTGAAAATATTGAGACAGAAGTGGCTGCAGATGAAAGAATCTAGCTGGAAAAACTCAGAGAGATGAACAGCATCCACAGGAGGAAAATGAATTGAATTGACTTTATTTCATACATTCTTCACATACATGAGGAGTAAAAATCTTTATGTTAGGTCTCCGTCTAAATGTGCAATGTGCAAGTTATAGTAATTTGTAATAATTTATAATAAATAGAACAGTCAATGTAACATAGAAATACATTAAAATCAGTGTGAGTTAATCAGTCTGATGGCCTAGTGTAAGAAGGTGTCCTGAAGCCTGTTGGTCTTGGTTTTTATGGTGCAGTACCGTTTTCTGGATGACAGCAGCTAGAATAGATTGTGGTTGGGGTGACTCAAGTCCCTAATGACGCTTCAGGCCCTCTTTTCACAATTGTCTTTGCAAATGTCCTGAATCATGGGATGTTCACATCTACAGATGCGCTGGGCTGTCCACACCACTCACTGCAGAGTCCTGCATTTAAGGGAGGTACAGTTTCCATACCAGATAATGATGCAGCCAGTCAGGATGCTCTCAATTGTGCCCCGGTAAAAAGTTCTCAGGATTTGGAGGCCTATGCCAAACTTCCTCAACTATCTGAGTTGAAAGAGGCGCTGTTGTGCCTTTTTCACGACACAGCTGGAATGTACAGACCACGTAAGATCCTCAGTGATGTGTATACTGAGGAACTTAAAGCTGTTTATCCTCTCAACCCCAGATCAATTGATGTCAATAGGGGTCAGCCCGCCTCCATTCCTCCTGTAATCAACAACCAGCTCCTTTGTTTTTGCGACACTGAGGGAGAAGTTGTTTTCTTGACACCACTGTGTCAGAGAGATGACTTCTTCCCTGTAGGCCACCTTGTTATTGTTTGAGATTAAGCCAATCAATGTAGTGTCGTCAGCAAATTTGATTAGCAGATTCGAGCTGCAGGTGGTGACATAGTCAAGGTTATACAGGGAGTAAAGGAGGGGACTTAGTACACAGCCCTGAGGGGCTCCTGTGTTCAGAGTAAGAGGGGTGGAGGTGAGGGAGCCCACTTTTACCACCTGCCGGTGACCTGACAGTAAGTCCAGGATCCAGCTGCACAAGGCAGGGTCAAGGCTGAGGTCTTGTCACCTTTTCAGATTGAAGCCCTGCATGAACCCCAAAGCAGGGTTTTGAACACAAACATTGATAACATTTATCAACAGAATGAACATTTCCCTCTCTTTAATGTTCACACGTTGTCACAAGCAATTTATAATCCTGGCCAGGGTTCCACAGTAGTGTAGAATTGTTATCAAGTGGACACTGCTGACGATCCAATCCGAACATGTAGGAATCATCCTTCCGCATATTTTTGCTTAATTATCCTCAATTGTTGTTTTTACTAAATTCTGAATAATGCAGAGGGTTTTGGAATCCTGCCATCATTAGGTAGTTATTGCCTGGTGAGTGGGTTAGATTACAATTCTTGGCCAAAGAATCAGATCCAACCCTGATGAAAAAATAAAGCTCCCCATTGCACCCTACAAAGGTCATGAGAAAGATTTCACATAAAGTACTGAACAGCATTCTTTCATCATTTCCTCAATTGTTTTTTTGGAGCGTTGAGAAAGTACAAATACTTTTACTTGAACAAAAACAGTGGCATTTCCTCAAATTAAAATAAGAAATCCAACATTGAAAGCACTGATATTACTTAAGCTGATTATGAAACATTTTGGTTTAAAACAGTATGTTCTGGGATGGAGCTAAAATTTAATGAGGAGCTGTCAATCAAAATCTTTACTAAATTATGTAAATAACAGTAGAAGATCCTATGGCGGTCATGGGAGAATGGACCCCAGTGATGGAGGAACATGGTACAGAAGATCAGGCAACTGTCATAAGAAGATGAATTTTGAAGAATGCATGATGATATCAGCGCAGTACATTGCCAATTCTTGGAAATAAAAGTTGCTTGGCCTGAAAATTGCTTTGCCACCTTTTACTGATGTTAAAACTATTTTCTGGTTCACCTCTGCACCATTTGTTCAATGTCCCTGACAGATAATATCTTCTCTGAGATTTACCGAACAACCTTGTCAGGTTACCTTGTGTAAACCCATGTTGAAGCAGTGTTCCCTATGATCATTTGCAAGGGTGCTGGCATTTACAACCTGACATGCGGTGTCTCTGCTTTTCCCATGCACCTCGAGTTCAGGGTCACTCTCAGCTTTCTGCCCTCAGGTTGATTCTAGATTGCAATTGTCCTTTGCACCCTCTCACAGCTTATTGCTGCATTGCAGAGGCAATCCAAACTCCAGGCTCAAATAAAGGAGATTTCCAATACATTTCTATTAGCCAGCTGAGTAACCAGATAGAGCACAGACTTCTGCTTGCTCCTCAGACTAAAATACAGTCTTTTATGGATGGGATTCATGCCCTTAAGATACCTCCTGGGTAAGCTACTGTCTGAAGCTCCTGGTTTTAGTCTTTCTTAGTCTCTGTCATTCTTATACAAAAACATGTCTCATGTAGTTCTTCACCAGCCTGTTTACGTCTCTTTGATCATTCAAGAAAACTATCTTATCCACTCATCACTCTTCCCCAATCCCATCCCACCTGACATGTGGTAGCATTAACTCAGGAGCAATTCCCCCATACAGTCAGAAAAGTGTTGCCTGTGCTACCCTTTAAGAGGTGCCAGGGTGCATGCTGACAGCAGTGAGAAATGCAACACTGACACTGATGGTTTCAGCATACACACTCTCAACTAGAAACACAATGATGCTGTTGTGAATCTCACTACTTAAAATCTCAATCTTCATGTGAATTTCACCATTGTCATGAAAGTGGCCCACAAGAGCATTTTAATGTCAGAAATAAAATGGAGTACTGCAAGTTCCAGGTCAACTTCTTGCCTGGGAAATGTAAAGTTCACAGAAACCAGAGCCAATTAGAATGACACTATTTTCTTGATAAACCAGATGATTATTTTAACTGTGGTTTTGGTTTCCTTCCAGAGTAGAAGTAATTTATTTTTAAAGTCACTCATTTGCAATGTGAGAGTGCAACTTGGGTCTTGAACACTGGCCTGTCAGAGTGGAAAGCCACAATTAAACTAGGGTTAATATGTTTGCTCTAATTTTATTCAGAACCACCATCAACTTGGAAACTGAAATATTTTTAGGCATGCTATTACAATGAACCAACAAAATTGCTCCTTCCTTAGATTCTGTTCACCTGCACCGTTTCCAGCATTTTCTGTTTTAAATTGCTCTTACCTCACTCTTTGCCCCTCACCCACTCCAATCATCAAGCTTCTTCATGCCTATTCAATTTTCTGACTTCACTCAACCCACTGATCTCCCTCAGCACACCAAATGGTGCCACACATCGTGCAAATTTTATTTTGTTTTTATTTAGAGGTACAGATCCTTCCAGTTCAATGAGATTGCACCACCCAATTACACCCATATGACCAATTAACCTACTACCTAAGGTAGTAACCTAAGTAATTAACCTAAGGTAGGAGGAAAGTGGAGCACCCAGAGGAATCGCACATGGCCATACAGATTCCTTACAGACAGCAGCAGAATTGAACCTGGGTCTCTGGTGCTGGAGCAGCATTATGTTAACTGCTAAGCTACGGTGTAGCCACACTCCCCAATCTCTCGTCAAAACTCTGATTTGTTGACTGACTCAAATATACCACACCACAGTTTCTGAAACTGAATTTCACTTCCCATTTTGCTATTCAGATCAATACCTTCCAACAGTCCAAGCCCTTTTCACCTTCGGTCACACATTTTTGCAAACTTTTTTTTAACTTACGCCTCTAAGTTGAAGTCACTTCTGAGTAATAAGCACTGTGAAACCCCACAGATGACAGCATTTGAGTCACAGAAACATCATGTAACCACAACTCTTTGCTTCCTACTCTTGGTGAAATATGAAGCTAATTTACCATCTGCCATAGATCACATGAGCTTTTACATTTTTGGCCAGCTGCAATATGGAATTTTGCTTTGACTGTGGAAATAAATCACCTGCTGTCCTTTTCATCCATCACCCTTGGTAAGGCCTTGATTGCCCTTTAAAATGGTCTTCAGGCTTGTAATACCCCCTCAGAATTGATTCAACAATTTGCCAACTTCCAATGTTAAAATAACTGGTCTGTTATTATTTAGTTTGTTCTATCCACCTTCTTTAAACAAGAGCAGCTTTTAATCCTCTAGTCAGGGATTTACCCAGTCTCAAATACGTTGACTAGTGTATACTGAACAAGGATTCAGACAACAAACACAGAAATGTTACAGATTGATGCAATACTAAGTGGGATTTGATACTGACATTCCATGTTTCCTTATACTACAATGATAACCATACATTCAAGGTACTATCTCAAAACAATTTCTTGGTAATAAGAGGTTGTATATAAATGCAAGCTCCTTCTTGCAGATTCCCCTAACTGGAAAGGTCGCTTTCTGCTGGTCTAACAAGGGAGTTGTGTTGACGAACATTTTGAGGTCAATGAACAACATTCATTTCGCAAATACATCTATGCCAGGAAGTTTAGTGACTTTTACAATATTTTTCCTGTGTTGCCAATGCTTTGACAAATAACTTCGACTGTTCTAGGAAATTCTTCTCAGCTCTAAATTACTGGAGTAGGAAAGTTCTGTGAGTAAGTGAAAATTAAATATTATTTTTAGATAATATAGAGATAAAAAATCATTTAAACCTTGGCGCATAAAAATAAATAAGTAAAACCTTACCACTAATCTATTATTCCTATTTGATTACTTTTATTCCCAATTTTTGGACAACATAAAACATGAATAAATATTGCATTTTTCAATCAAATGTTTTTTCTTTTGGTATATTTGCAGTTAAACAGCACTCTAAACTCCCTCCACCTTCTTACTCTGACTTCTCATCTTTTTTTCCAGTCCTAGTGAAAGATGTTGGTCCAAAACTTTTGTAACTAGTGGTGTCCCACAAGGATCGGTTCTGGGACCTCTACTTTTCATGATTTTTATTAACGACCTGGATGTGGGAGTAGAAGGGTGGGTTGGCAAGTTTGCAGACAATACAAAGATTGGTAGTGTTGTGGATATTGTAGAGGATTGTCGAAGATTGCAGAGAGACATTGATAGGATACAGAAATGGGCTGAGAAGTGGCAGATGGAAGTGTGAGGTGGTACACTTTGGAAGGACAAACTCCAAGGCAGAGTACAAAGTAAATGACAGGATACTTGGGAATGTGGAGGAGCAGAGAAATTTGGGGGTACACGTCCACAGATCCCTGAAAGTTGCCTGACAGGTAGATAGGGTGGTTAAGAAAGTTTATGGAGTGTTAGCTTTCATAAGTCGAGGGATAGAGTTTAAGAGTTGCGGGGTAATGATGCAGCTCTATAAAACTCTGGTTAGGCCACACTTGGAGTACTGTGTCCAGTTCTGGTCGCCTCACTATAGGAAGGATGTGGAAACATTGGAAAGGGTACAGAGGAGATTTACCAGGATCCTGCCTGGTTTGGAGAGTACGGATTATGATCAGAGATTAAGGGAGCTAGGGCTTTACTCTCTGGAGAGAAGGAGGTTGAGAGGAGGCATGATAGAGGTATACAAGATATTAAGAGGAATAAGAGTGGACAGCCAGCACCTCTTCCCCACGGCACCGCTGCTCAATACAAGAGGATATGGCTTTAAAGTAAAGGGAGGAAAGTTCAAGGGGGATATTAGTGGAAGGTTTTTTACTCAGAGCGTGGTTGGTGTGTGGAAAGCGCTGTCTGAGTCAGTGGTGGAGGCAGATATTAGTGGAATATAAGAGACTACTATACCGGTATATGGAGAAATTTAAGGTGGAGGGTTATATGGGGAGCAGGGTTTAAAGGGTCGGCACAACATTGTGGGCAGAATGGCCTGTACTGTGCTGTATTGTTCTTTGTTAAAACGTCAACTGTTTACTCTTTTCCATAGATGCTGCCTGGCTTGCTGAGTTCCTCCAGGTTGGGGGGGGGGGAGGGGGAGGGGGGAGTGGTGTGTGTGTGTGTGTGTGTGTGTGTGTGTGTTTGTGTGTGTGTGTGTGTGTTGCTCTGGATTTCCAGCATCAGCAGATTTTCTCATGTTTGTAACTCTAAACTCATGATAAATTATATCAGGTGGAGAACAGGT
Organism: Hypanus sabinus; assembly: GCF_030144855.1. Taxonomy (NCBI): domain Eukaryota; kingdom Metazoa; phylum Chordata; class Chondrichthyes; order Myliobatiformes; family Dasyatidae; genus Hypanus; species Hypanus sabinus. The sequence goes on along the minus strand of NC_082715.1, from coordinate 40,676,705 downwards.
CATCTCACCATATTTGGGCAGCAGATAATGCTCCTGCTTCCATGCTTTGCCTAGCCCTGCTCTTGTGCAGTGCTCTCAGTAATACTGTTCAAATGGAACTGTTGCCATTGCTGTCTGAGTGCAACCTGCCGCCACTTAAACCACCGTGTGATAAATTATGCACAGAGGTCGTTCCTCTGCCGGATCCATCAATGCAGGGACGGGTGGAATATTTTCCACTAGGTTGGGTCAATATGGTAGGTTAAACTGCACCTTTGGAGAACAGAGTGGATATTGTATAGAATGAGCAAGCTAAAATCACAGAATCACACAGCATGGAACAAATTAATCTGGCCCAATTTATTAAGCTCATTTTTAGGTTCTATAACACCCTGTGCCCAAGTGATTCGAGTGCTTATCAGGACACTTAATAAATGTCTTCACTAACCAGCTTCAACCACGCTCAGGCAGTGCCTTTGAGGTACTTAACTCTCTCTGGGTGCAGAATGTACACCTTCGATAGAGGAACAAGTTCCCTGGAGTCTACTCTATCAACACCCCCTACAATTTTATATACCTCAATCTTGTGCTCTCATTCAGTGACCATGGTGATTAGAATTACATTCAGTACTCCAGCTCAAAACATCCAAGGTAACATACAGGAATGGTTCTGAATCAATACAGGCCCATAGATCCCAGAGAGTTGCACGGCTGGCAAAGACAGTAGTTGTGAATGCATATTGGATATTTTTTTTTGTTGTTTAAGGTACAGAATAATAAAGCAAGATAAACATGTTACATGGAGACAGAAGAGACTGCAGACACCATAATGTGGAACAACATGCAAACTGCTGGAGAAATTCAATCACAAACAAGAGAAAATCAGCAGATGCTGGAAATCCGAGCAACACACACAAAATGCTGGAGGAACTCAACAGGCCAGGCAACATCTATGGAAACAAGTATAGTCGAAGTTTCGGGCCGACAGCCTTCAGCAGGACTGTTGATGGGTCTCGGCCTGAAACGTCGACTGTACTCTTTTCCATTGATGCTGCCTGGCCTGTTGAGTTCCTCCAACATTTTGCGTGTGTTGCTGGAGGAATTCAGCAGCTCGGGCAGCAATTATGTTCAGAAATGGATTGTCCAGATCAAAGGTCCCAACCTGAAACACAGACCCTCAAGGGATGCTGCTTTATCCACTGAGTTTCCCCAGTAGTATGCTAATCATCTTAGTTGCATTAAAAACTAGAAAGTTTACAGTAAAATACTGCATTTAGATCTCACCAGAAGCCAAGCAGAATCTGAAAGTATTGGAGAGTGCACAAAGGAGGTTTATGAAGATGTTGCAAGAGACATTTCATGAGAAATTATGACTAGTCTGAGGTCTCTTATTTTGGAATAGAACTCGTAATGTGACAATTTATTTTAGGTGCAGTTATGATGAATCTCAGGCCCCTTTGCAATGGGATCAACATCTGGGAGGCATAGATTCATAGAAGATTTAGAGTCCCAGAAATATTGTCATTTAGAGAGCAATGGAATCTGGGATGTCCTACTTGATAGCATGGTGAAGCCACAAATATCATCACATTTATGAAGTATCTGGATGAGCTGTGATGTCACATAACTTACAAGGCTGTGGATCAACGAATGGAAAACAGAATTTGTTTGAAGGCCTCTTTAACAGCAGGTATGCACACCGCAGTCCGAATGGCTCCTGCTATGCCGTAAATATCCACGATTCTACAATCAAAGTTCATGGCGAACATTTTGTCAGCTGCAATGGGTTCTCAAAAGATGAAATTGTGATGAAAATTGCCAGGATAGACTTTTTAGCAACACTTTAACAGAAATATGCTATTCTGATTTCTATTAATTGTCGACAGAGGTATGATCCAAAAAGACAAGCACAATATCAATAAGAAATTATACTCAGAATATAGATAAGACCATACAGATCTATAGAATGTGCACAGAAACGTTAAAAAAAACAATTGGAGAGTGAAGAGGAGGCTCAAAAGGGAAGAAAATTTTGAAGAACTTTTGAGAATGATGTTTTTCCACCCAGAGAGTGGATTTAGTCCTAGAACTCAAAGGACATATTTCCCTGCTTTTACTTATTTAGAGAGACACAGCGCAAAACTAACCTTTTTGGCCTACTGAACTACACCATCCAGCAGCCCACCAATTTAACCCTAGCCTAATCACAGTACAATTTACCATGATCAATTAAACTACAAACCGGGATGTCTTTGTGCTGTGGAAGGAAACCGGAACACCCAGAGGAAACCCATGTGCTCATAGGGCAAACAAACTTTCTTACAGAAGAAACCGGAATTGAACACCGAACTCTGATGCCCCAAGCTGTAATAGCATAGTGCTAATCACTACTGTGACGCTTCCAATGTACAACTCTATGATGCTAAACCTTGGCCTCTTCACCATTGATCTTCATTATGTCAAATTCAACCTACAAACAACATTTATATTAGAACCTGAACTTCTTTATTCTTTAATAACCTGCTTTATAGCTGCATCACCTGTTCAATGAGACACTTGTTCAAACATTCAGAATGTTTGTCTTCCTTAAATCAAGCAAATTCTGTTTCCATCCTAATGAAAACCTTGGAACTTCCTTCTAACGCTATTTGGGGACATAACAGTTTGAATTTTAACTTACGTTAAATTCAATACTGCAGGGCATTATCTGTATGATCTAATGAATTTCTTACAGTAGCTATGATACCTAAATTTATAAGAAAACCTTTTTGTTTCTAAATGACCTATGACAACTTAACTCTAGTGAATCATACCAGAATGACTACTAGCTTTTTGCATCATTTATCTAAATCCAAAGGCAGATATTATGTTATTTGACTATTAAGCAGAATGGAGTCTCATGTTATTTGCCTCAAATTAAGGCAAATCACATTTTTACTGATAATGTGGTAGACATTGAAAGGAGCCTATTGTGAAGGTAGCTACAGACTCCCAATTAACTTTGTTCCAAATTGCAACAGGGCGAATTGATTTCTTGAAAAAAATAGGTAGTTTCAGACTGTGTCACTGTTAGAAAGTAAAGCAAATATCAAGCTTTGGAATGGGAGCAAATCTTCAGTGTATATCCCACAGAAACAAAAAGCTCCAGGGTAAATTTGTTCTAGCAGAAGTAATTTTCTCACAAACTGAAGCACTGAAGCAGGTTAGCTTTAAGGCTGGATGGCAGTTCTGCAAGAACAGCTTCTCAAACCAATCTGGGTTATTGCTTTGCTTCTTTTATTGAGTTTTCAGGGTCCACCCTTTTTATTGAATCCATTATTTTCAGAAGCCTCATAAATCAGGTGATTTAAAAACATTTGTCATTGATATGTTCCCGTAGTTGCTGCTTTTGAGTGATATGTATTGCTTTGACACGCATTCTCATTGAGTAGATGCTGTTTAAACTGCCATGTACTTCCAGTTCTTTTCTCATTTCAGATATCAGTATTTGCATTTTTCAATTTTATTTTCTTTATATTAAGTCATGGTTATTTTGGCAACTTTTACTAACTTATATTACTTTGTAATGAGAAAATGCTGTATTTACTCATGGTTAAAATAAAAACAAAGATTGTGCCCTAAGAATTCCTGAATCCATTTCGAAATATATCTCAGAGCAGAAGAAATATTGGGTATTGAGCTTGGAGTGTTTGATTTTCCAAAATGAATTGGAACATGTTTCTTGGCATATTCTAGAATAAGCAGCAGTGTGCATTTATTTTAGTCAACGAACTGTGGCTCTGCGTGTGCATAGATAGCCATTAATGTCTTATGGACTTCCCTTGCCTCATATTAGGACAATTCCTAATTGGGAGAAGGACAATTGAAGGGTGATTTGATATAGGTACACAGAATTATTTAGGGTATAAATAGGGTAAATGCAAGCAGGCTTTTTTCTACTGAGGTTGGGTGAGACCTCATCTAGATGTCATTGTCTAAAGGTGAAAGGTGAAATGTTTAAGGGGAACATGAGGGGGAGCTTCTTCACTCAGAGAGTGCTGAGAGTGTGGAATGTGCAGCCTGTGCAAGCTGTAGATGCAGTTCTGATTTCAACGTTTAAGAGAAGTTTGGAGAGGTACACGGATGGGAAGGGGATAGTGGGCCAGAGTCTATGTGCAGGTATAGTTTCAATGCTCCAGCATGGACTAAGTGAGCTGATGGGCATGTTCCTATGCTGTAGTTTTCCATAAATCTATGACTCTAACTCTGACAAGCTGCTCACACCAGCCAGAATTTATCTTTAAAATCTCAACTTAAGACATGAAACTTTCAGTGTTACCTCATATCAGTATGACTTCCATTTTTTTCTTTAAGATAAACACACATTTTTGAGTTAGAATAGTGTGAATGTCGCATTTGTCTCTTATTATTGCAAGATCATTTTTACAGGATAACACGAACATCATGTCACATTGACGAAGTTATTATAGGATTTCAGTTCACTTGACACTTGTGCTATTGAGCTTGTACTGGAACAGCCTGACCAGTAACTTGATTCACAAATAATATATCCATAGTTAGGCACATGCAATACCCAATTTCCTCTTGCTCTCCATTCTATCTTTTCTTGAAGTTACAATAGGCCTGCTTTGTCCAAGCAAATCTTTAATATATAGTAATTGCTATACATTGCCTCTGAGAGTAGAAAAAGTGATTGTTCCACTGAAACTGAATCTGTTAATCAGTTGTACTGTTTTCACGCACGCGCTTCTGGTAAGCACTTGCTGTAACCAACTTACTTCAGGTACAAAATCAACTGCTTAGTATTTTAACATTGATCCAGTGGAAAGAGTATTCATTTCAAATTTGTTTTTAGACTGCTCAAAAATGGACCCATGAGCACAATGTATTTATTTATTGGAACTCTTGTTATGCTTGCACAGCCACAGACCTCAAATTACATGGCAAACGTCAGTGACAATAAACCTGATTCTGGTTCTGAAATGAATGAGTTTTCCACTCTAGCTCATGGGAACTGGCAGTCTGATAGTATTCTGTACGAGACCACGATACTCTGAAGTGTGGTCAAACCAGTCTTATAGAGCAACAACATGGCTCCTGAGCTCAATCCTTATCAACTTGTGCTACAACATGGGGAGGATCTATGGACATGGACCTGATGAGCCCTCTGTCCCTCCCCACTGTTAAGAGTTTACACTATTTGCAACACCACCAAGCTACCCACCTTTCCACTTCCTCATCCAAGTCACAAAGAGGGGGATTCCAGAACAGAACCCAGCAGTACACCACTGGTCACCAACCTCCAGGGAGAATACACTTATCCTACATCCATCCTCTGGCTTCTATGGGCAAATCAATTCTGAATCCAATAGCCAAGATTCCCTGGATCCCATGCAGTCCGACATTCTGAATAAGCCCACCATGGGGCACCTTGTCCAAACGCATTACTAAAATCCCTAAAAAACACAGCAGCCACTGCTCTACCTTCATCAATTTGTTTTGTCATTTCCACAAAGCATTCAACCAGGCTTGTGAGGTACAACCTTCCCTCACAAAGCCATACTGACTATCCATAATCAAACTAGGCTTTTCCAAATACTCATAAACCCTGCCTTAAGAATCCACTCCAGTAGGCTGCATACCACTGACATAAGACTCATGGTCTATAATTCCCAAGGTTATCCTAATTATCTTTCTTGAACAAAGGAATACATTTGTCACCTTCCAATCTTCCGGTAATACCAGTAACCAGATGTTTCACATCTCTTGTCAGCCATGGTTCCCTCACCCTACTATCTTTCTCTGCCTCAATGGACAAACCTATCCAGAACCCCATGTAAAAGCCCCCTAAACAACCTCCATATTTCCATGAGCACATCTGTTCCCAATTTAAGCTCCCAAGTTCCTCCTAAGGACATCATCATGGTGGAAAGCTGGTGCAGGGGGCAGGATTTCAGGTTCTTACATTATTGAGATCTCTTCTGACATGTACAAAAGTGATAGGTTGCACCTGAACCCAAGGAGAGGGGGGAGGGAAACAGTATTCTTGGCAGGTTTGTTAGAGCTTTTGGGGAAGGCTTAAACTAATTTGGCAGTGGGTTGGGAAAAGGAGTGAAGGGACTTAGGGCAGGACAGTTGGTAAAAAAGCAAATATAGCATGCAGTCAGACTGTCAGGAAGGGCAGGCAAATGATAGGACATAATTGTAGCCAGCAGGGTGAGTATTAGTGCATTAGGTATGCAGAGTCAAAAAGGGTAGCAAATACAGTTATATCTCAATATATGGAGTATTAGAAATAAAGTGGTTGATCCTGTTGTACTATTATAGATGGTCAAGAATGATGTTGTGGTCACCACTGAATCGTGGCTGAAGGATTGTTGTAGTTGGGAGCTGAACGTCCAAGGTTACACATCGTATCAGAAGGATAGGAAGGCAGGCAGAGGGGTTGGCATGGCTCAGCTGGTAAAGATGGCATCAAATCAGTAGAAAGTTATGACATAGGATCAGAAGATGCTGAATCCTTGTGGATTGAGTTAAGAAACTGCAAGGATGAAAGAACCCAGATGACAGTTATATACAGGCCTCCCAACAGTACCTGGGATGTGGACCACAAATCACAACGGAAAATAGAAAAGGTTTGTCAAAAAGGCAATGTTGTGATTGTCATGGGAGATTTCAATATGCAGGTCGATCGGGAAAATCAAGTTGGAAATCGAGTTTGTTGAATGCCTACGAGATGGCTTTTTAGAGCAGTTTGTCATTGAGCCTACCAGGGGATCAGCTATACTGGATTGGGTGTTGCATAATGAACTGGAGGTGATTAGGAAGCACAAGGTAAAAGAGCCCTTAGGAGGCAGTGATCACAATTTGATTGAGTTCAACTTGAAATCTGATAGGGTGAAAGTAAAGTCTGATGTGGCAGTACTTCAGTGGAGTAAGGGAAATTACAGTGGTACGAGAGAGCAGTTGTCGACAGTAAATTGGAAGGAGATGCTGGTAGGGATGATAGCAGATGTGTCAGTTTCTGGGAAAAATAAAGAAATACTCAAAAGGCAAAATAGTACAACTGTGGCTGACAAGGGAGTCAAAGCTAATGGATATAGGACTGCTAGAAAATGAGGCTGGAGAAAATAACAACAGGGACAAGGAGTTGGCAGAAGAACTAACTAATTATTCTGCATCAGTCTTCACTGTGGAAGACACTTGCAGTGTGCCATATGTTGAAGGCTGTGATGGAAGAGAAGTGAGTGCAGTTACTATTACAAGAGAGAAGGTGCTCAAAAAGCTGAATGACTTAAGGGTACATAAGTCACCTGGCCCAGATGATCTTTACCCTAGGGTGCTGAAAGAGGTAGTGGGAGAGATTGTGGAGGCATTAGTAATGATCATAAGACCACAAGACCAATAAGATATAGGAGCAAAAGTGGGCCATTCGGCCTATTCAATCATGGGCTGATCCACTTCATCCGGTCATCCCCACTTCCCTTCTTTCACCCCATACCCTTTAATGCCCTGGCTAATCAAGAACCCATCTATCTCTGCCTTAAATACACCCAATGACTTGGCCTCCACAGCCACTCATGGCAACAAATTCCACTGATTTACCCCACTCTGACTAAAGTAATTTCTCCGCATCTCAGTTATAAATGGATGTCCTTCAATCCTGAAGTCGTGCCCTCTTGTCCTAGAATCCACGACCATAGGAAATAACTTTGCCATATCTAATCTGTTCAGGCCTTTTAACATTCAGAATGTTTCTATGAGATCCCCCTCTCATTCTCCTGAACTCCAGGGAATACAGCCCAAGAGCTGCCAGATGTTCCTCATAGGGTAACACTCTCATTCCTAGAATCACTCTTGTGAATCTTCTCCAAACCCTATCCAATGTCAGTATATCCTTTCTAAAATAAGGAGCTTAAAACTGCACACAATACTTCAAGTGTGCTCTCACAAGTGCCTTATAGAGCCTTAACATCATATCCTGCTTCTTATATTCTATATCTCTAGAAATGAATGCCAACATCGCATTCGCCTTCTTCACAACCGACTCAACCTACAGATTAACCTGTAGGGTATCTTACACAAGGACTCTCAAGTATCTTTACATCTCTGCATTTTGAATTCTCTCCCCATCTAAATAATAGTCTGCCCATTTATTTCTTCCACCAAAGTGCATGACCATACAGTTTCCAAAATTCTATTTCATTTGCCACTTCCTTGCCCATTCCCCTAAACTATCTATGTTTCTCTGCAGGCTTTCTGTTTCCACAACACTACCTGATCCTCCACCTATGTTTGCATCGTCGGCAAACTTAGCCACAAATCCCTTAATACCGTAGTCCATATCATTAATATACGTCGTTAATAGTAACAGTCTCAACACCAACCCCTGTGGAACACCAATAGTCATAGGCAGCCGACCAGAAAAGGATCCTTTTATTCCCACTAGCTGCCTCCTACCAAACAGCCAATGTTCTAACCATGCCAGTAACTTTCCTGTAATACCACAGGCTCTTGGTAAGCAGCCTCATGTGTAGCACCTTGTAAAAGGCCTTCTGAAATTTCAAATATACAACATCCACTGAATCCCCTTTATGTATTCTATTTGTAATCCCCTCAAAGAATTCCAGCAGGCTTTTCAGGCAAGATTTTCCCTTAATGAAATTATGCTGACTTTATCCTATCTTGTCCTGTGCCACCAAGTGCTCCATTACCTCGTCCTTAACAACTGACTCTAACATCTTCCCAACCACCGAGGTTAGGCTAACTGGTCTCTAATTTCCTTTCTGCTGCCTTCCTCCTTTCTTAAAGATTGGAGTGGCATTTGCAATTTTTCAGTCCTCTAGCACCATGCCATAGTCCAATGATTTTTGAAGGTTCACATGATATTTTCATACTGTACACCAAATGATTTAGATGATGGAGTAGATGGCGTTGATGCCAAATTGGCAGATAATGCAAAGATTGGTGGAGAGGCCGGTTGCGTTGAGGAAACAGGAAGGCTGCAGAAGGACTCTTGACAGATTAGGGGAATGGGCAAGAAAGTACAAAATGAAATACAATGTTAGAAAATGCATGGTCATGGACTTTAGTAGTAGAAATATTTTCCATAGGGGGAGAAAACCCAATAATCTGAGATGCAAAGGGACTTGGGAGTCCTTATGCAGAACACCCTCAAGGTTAACTTGCAGGTTGAGATGGTGGTGAGGAAGGCAAATACAATGTTAGCATTCATTTCAAAATGTCTGTAATACAAGAGCCGGAATGTGATGCTGAGGCTGTATCAGGCACTGGTGAAGCTTCATCTTGACTATTGTAACAGTTTTGGGCTTTTCATCTAAGAAAAGATGTGCTGTCATTGGAAAGGGTTCAGAGTGGGTTCAGAAGGATGATTGCAGAAATGAAAGGTTCAGCATATGAGGAACATTTAATAGCTCTGGGTCTATACTCGCTGGAATTCAGAAGGATGAGGAGGGATCTCACTGAAACCTTTTGAATATTGAAAGGCCTAGACAGAGTAGACATGGAAAGGATCTTTCTCATGGTGGGAGAGTCTAGGCCAAGAGGGCACAGCCTCAGGATAGCAGATGCAGAGGATTTTTTTTTAGCTAAAGGTGGTGAATTTGTGGAATGCGTGACCGCAGGCCAGGTCACTGGGTGTATTTAAGGCATAGATTGATAGTTTCTTGATTGGGCATGGCATCAAAGGATACAATGAGAAGGCCATGGAGTGGGGCTGAGGAGGGGAACAGAGGATCAACCATGACTGAATGGTGGAATAGACTCGATGGGCCAAATAGCTAATTCTGCTCCTATGTCTTATGGTCTTATTCCCCCTTCCCCAATTAAATACTTTCCCTTACCATCTGTTCCTATTTCTGTCCAAGACTTTGGTAAAAGTCTGGGTGCTATGGTTATTACCTCCAAAATGCTCACCCAGTGAGAGATCTTTCACCTGTCCAGATTCATGCCTAATACCAGATCCAGTATGACTTCTCCTGTAGTCGGCCTGTATATTATGACAGGAGTCCTTTTTGGACACACACCATCTTAATTATTTTGTATTAGGGAAGCTGAGTCACCCATGAAATGTTTTATATTCTTCCAAATTTCAGGATGTAAGAAATGTATTAACGGCAGTCTATCCTAGAAGGCTTTAATGTAGTGTAATATATATCGGATCAACACTGTTAATACCAAACCAATCAATATTTCTTCCACTGAATCTTAACCATAATCTCTTAAGATTAGTGGTGAAAGAAGAGGTGAAAGCTAAAAGAAAGTAACATGTTGGTCTCTATTTATTCTCTATTACCTGACCCGACCAGCAGCAGGATGCCAACAGATGTTTTTTTCACTCTTGTGCAACCATTGCTTTTGCGAGACTTGCCTATGGACAAGGAGCATTCCAGAGGCAAATCAAATGGCTTTTGCACAATCTTTTGCCAAAGTCTGCAAAGTATCTTTATTTGCTCTGTTAATTGGTTTATAATTTAGCTTCAAAGTGCAACTAAACACACAGCCACAATGTAGTGGGAAACATATTATCTGCAAGCAAACAAAACTAATTTTACAATAGCATCATAAAACTTTAAAAGTCACTACTTTTATCATGGGAAGAGAGAACAAGCTACACACCTGCACAGCATTTTTCTGCAAGTAATATATTTTCACAATACTCAGGATCTGACAGGCATTGTTGATTCAAGAATAAAATGCACATTTTTTGTCTCCTTTTCATTTTTCTTAAAAGAAAATAATTTAAAAGTGCTGGCACCTTGCTGAGATAACTTTAGTCCTGTTGGCAATATATCAAGCATGTGCCAATCTTCCATTTTGTAGACTAGAGAGTAAAGCTGGACAATCCATCAGACACTGTGTGTGCTAATACAACTGAGCCTAGTTCTCGTTCCACATGTTGTCATTGTACGTATATTTCCAGTAAAAGCCACTGAGCATCAATCAACAAAAAAAAACTGAGACAGTCTTCTTCTTATTAAGGGAGGTCCAATGGTACATGGGCAACCATACTGGCTTGGTTTGTTAATTTTGTGCAGAACTGGACAGAAATGGCATGAACTTCCCATTCCACACAGCTTCACTATTCACTGCTTAAACCATCAAGTGCACTATTTAAGCTAAAGATTTCTTCAATTTGTTCTGCTTTCAAAGCAATTCTTTAAAATTTCTTCCTTTCAGTGCATGAAAGGCCTGCACTTACTGTCCATCACTAACTGCCATTTGAAAAGGCAATATTGACAGCTGAGTGGTTATCTCAGCTATATCAGGGGGTATTTTGAAATAATCAATCAATAACAATCAACTAATATCAAAAGACAATTTGTTAACAGATTTGAGTTATCTTACGTTCTGAGCTGTTGATATATCAACTGTAAAATGAAGGCCAATAATGTGAAGGAAGGTCATGTTGCATAGCAACCACAGCTTTTCCAACACTGTCATCAAATATTCATATTCATTATATCCCACTGTGGAGATGTGCACATTTGACAGAAATTTGTAAAATTACCATTTGATTAAGAAATATTGTGCATGAACATATCTGACTTCTAGTGCAAGCTATCAATTTTCCCTTTCATGGAAGCAAGAGATCATGGAACTTTATGGTTTGTTTTGAAGGTACTGTTTAGTTCTCGAAGACTGTCACCAGATGTGGTGCAGATACTGTTGGATAATCCAGAAAGTGTGCAGTTTCAGACAGCTTTCATTGTGTTAGATGTGGTGCCATTGACATCTTGTCATTTAGTAAAAGATGGGAGCAGTCCTGTTCCATTCTGACAGGCTTACAGTAAAATCCCTCATCAGCCTTTGCAATAATTTTCCCTCTTCAGAGACTAACATCACACATGTCCAGTGCTGTTCAAACATTTATTCCAATATTTCAACAACTTATCAGACTATAATCCTGGTTGCAAATAAAAGCCTCTTAATACTTCGGCTGCTGTCTCCTATTGGCAAATGCCTAATGAAGACAGATCTTCACAGATACGCACATTTTGCAATGCCACTTGTCATTTTGCTTCTGCAATTCTGCAGTCTAACAGCATGCAAATAGACAGAAAAGAGGGCAAAATCAAAGTGACAAGTGGCAATTGCAAAAGAACACGCACTACAGCTAAATACAGTAATTTCATTTCAATTTCACGAGTTTGAGGGAGAGTGTGAGTTCGTTTGTCCTTTATTATCGGTTTGTTAGAGACCCAACTATCTTCCTGACACTACCATCTTGGAGGGGTCCTAATAACGAGCAATCATAATACCCTTCCTATTTATGAATAGTAGATCTTTTAAATATGGAAGTTAGGGTCCTAAATTAAACAGAACACTACAAATGACAATATGGTGGAGAAATTGGAAGAATATTTAGTTTTTTGTTTTAATTGACTATTTTCTTTTTAGTTTTGTTTTGAGGACCAGGAAGAGCAATAGACAGTAGGTGCAGGAGTAGGCCATTCGGCCCTCCTAGCCAGCACCGCCATTCACTGTGATCATGGCTGATCATACACAATCAGTGCCCCGTTCCTGCCCACTCCCCATATCCCTTGACCCTGCTATCTATAAAAGCTATATCTAACTCTCTCTTGAATGCATCCAGAGACTTGGCCTCCACTGCCTTCTGGGGCACAGCGTTCCACATATCCACTCTCTGGGTGAAAAAGTTTTTCCGCATCTCTATTCTAAAAGGCCTACCCCTTATTCTTAAACTGTGGCCTCTAGTTCTGGACTCACCCATCAGTGGGAACATGCTTCCTGCCTCCAGCATGTCCAATCCCTTAATAATCTTAAATGTTTCAATCAGATCCCCTCTTATCCTTCTAAATTCCAGTGTATACAAGCCCAGTCGCTCCAATCTTTCAACATATGACAGTCCCGCCATTCCGGGAATTAACCTTGTGAAACCTACACTGCACTCCTGATGCACCATCAATAACTCTCGGAGACGTGAGTTGAGATAGGCTTTTATTAGCTGGAAGAAAGCACCGTCAGCAGCAAGAGCCCATCACACAACATCCTGGAGACTGAGGGAGAAGCAGTGCCTCCAATTGCCTTTATACGGGGGTCAGTGGGAGGAGCCACGGGCGCAGTCAGCGGGGGCGTGTCCAGACAGGTATATGTAGTTCACCACAACTCCCTCAATAGCAAGAATGTCCTTCCTCAAATTTGGAGACCAAAACTGCACACAATACTCCAGGTAGGGTCTCACCAGGGCCCTGTACAGCTGCAGAAGGACTTCTTTACTCCTATACTCAATTCCTCTTGTTATAAAGGCCAGTATGCCATTAGCTATCTTCACTGCCTGCTGTACCTGCATGCTTGCTTTCATTGACTGATGTACAAGAACACCCAGATCTTGTTGTACTTCCCCTTTTCCAAACTTGACTCCATTTAGATAGTAATCTGCCTTCCTGTTCTTGCCACCAAAGTGGATAACCTCACATTTATCCACATTAAACTGCATCTGCCATACATTTGCCCACTCACCCAACCTGTCCAAGTCACCCTGCATTCTCATAACATCCTCCTGACATTTCACACTGCCACCCAGCTTTGTGTCATCAGCAAATTTGCTAATGTTACTTTTAATCCCTTCATCTAAATCATTAATGTATATTGTAAACAGCTGCGGTCCCAGTACCGAACCTTGCAGCACCCCACTGGTCACAGCCTGCCATTCCAAAAGGGAGCCGTTAATCACTACTCTTTGTTTCCTGTCAGCCAGCCAATGTTCAATCCAAGTCAGTACTTTGCCCCCAATACCATGTCCCCTAATTGTGCCCACTAATCTCCTATGTGGGACTTTATCAAAAGCTTTCTGGAAGTCCAGGTACACTACATCCACTGGCTCTCCCTTGTCCATTTTCATAGTTACATTCTCAAAAAACTCCAGAAGATTAGTCAAGCATGATTTTCCCTTTGTAAATCCATGCTGACTTGAACTGATCCTTCTACTGCTACCCAAATGTGTCATAATTTCCTCTTTTATAATTCCAGCATCTTTCCCACCACTGACGTCAGGCTAACCGGTCTATAATTCCCTGTTTTCTCTCTCCCTCCTTTCTTCAAAAGTGGGACAACATTAGCCACCCTCCAATCAGCAGGAATTGTTCTTGAATCTATAGAACATTGGAAAATGATTACCAATGCATCCACAATTTCTAAATCCACCTCTTTAAGTACCCTGGGATGCAGACCATCAGGTCCCGGAGACTTATCAGCCTTCAGACTCAACAGTCTATCCAACACCATTTCTTGCCTAATATAAATTTCCTTCATCCTTTACCCTAGTTCCTTTGGCCACTATTACATCTGGATGACATCATCATGTAGCACAGATTCAGGTCTGTGCTGCCCATCAAGTGCCTGGCTATACTAATCCATTTTCCAGCACTCAGTTTGCAGCCTTGTATGCCTTAGTGATTCAATGCTCTTACTTGTACAGATTAATAGATAGTTAGGGTTTTACAGCATGGAAACAGACCTTTTAATCCAATCTGTCCATTCCTTCCAAGGTTCCTGTCTACATTAACCCCATTTGTCTGCATTTAACCATATCTCTCCAAACCTTTCTGATCTATTTAGCTGTCCAGATGTATTCTTAGTATTCTAATTGTCCCTACCACCTCCTCTGAGCTGTTATATACCTGCCCTCTTAGGAGGTGCATTCCGGATTTCAATCACCTTCTAGGAGAATATATTCCATCTAAATTTCCTCTGAGTCAAAGAGTATATCTTAAATCTTTGTCAAAGAATATAGATTCTTCTGATAGGAGGACTAACTTCTCTTACCATCCTGTCTATATCCCTCATAAGATATACCTCAGTTAGATCCTCTCTCAGCCTTCTCCGCTGCAAAGAAGACAAACTCAGCCTATCTGGACTGTTTTCCCTTTCAGAGAAACCCTGACAAATTTCCACTGCTGTGTCTGCAGTGATTTTTTTAAAATTAGGACAGCTTTCACTCATTCCCAAATCACTGTCACACCAAAAGATGGTACAACACAACAAGTCATTGCAGTAGCTCTGATCCACAAGTGAAACACTGCTGACAGGGCCTATCAAAGGTAATGTCACAGTATGTGGGCCCATGCACTCCAGGGATAATTTCAGTCCATAACAACCCTTAGGTGGAAACCTTTATTGGGGGAGGGGGTTGCCGGGAGGGGTGTAATGCATGGTTGAAAGCCAGGATTAAGAGGTTCTCAGAAGAGACAACACTCCAACAAAAGAAACACCTCAGGTCAATAGTGAGAAATGTGGAAGACCTGCGTGTCTTAGTGCATGAAATCACACTAATACTGCGGACCCATGTCAAGTGCTCACTCCAATCTGCAAATACCTGTTTACTAACCGGCACAGCATCTCAAGGTGCTGGGAATGAATTGCCAGAAAATATACAGGTTACCTTAATAGAATGTAGCTGTTGGTTTACCATTGAGAAAGGTTTTTATATTTTACACAATAAATAATCATTTTTGCTTCTCTCTGACTTCACCTTGAACGGTGTTGCACTGGTTGAATAATGAATGACATGGATAACACTGAGATCTG
Organism: Hypanus sabinus; assembly: GCF_030144855.1. NCBI lineage: Eukaryota > Metazoa > Chordata > Chondrichthyes > Myliobatiformes > Dasyatidae > Hypanus > Hypanus sabinus. Next base: position 40,661,156 of record NC_082715.1, on the reverse strand, counting down.
GCCAGCTTTAAGCCACACTAGGACATCAACTCTCAACATACTGTTCAAGGATGCCTAATCTGTGCAGTACATCAAGATAGACGGAACTCTCCAACTACCCATATTATTCCCAAAACATTTTTGTTCAGTTAACATCAAATATAAGCTGTCTAATTTAAATCAAGCCAGCTGGTGGCACAGTGACATCAGCTCCGGACTCTGGAGCTAAGGTTCCTGAGTTCGAATCCAGTCCGGCTGCTCCTGGACACTTACCCCTGACATCTCCTCTGTACCCACTTCCAAGCACCTTAAAGTTATGCCCCCTTGTGTTAGCCACTTCAGTCTTGGGAAAAAGCTTCTGGCTATCTATATGATCAATGCCTCTCATCATCTTATACACCTCTGTCAGATCACCTCTCATCCTCTGTCGTTCCAAGGAGAAAAGGCTGAGTTCACTCAATCTATTCTCATAAGGCATGCTCCCCAATCCAGGCAACATCCTTGTAAATCTCCTCTGCACTCACTCTGTAGTGTCCACATTCCTTTCTGTACTGAGGTGACCAGAACTGAACAGAGTATTCCAAGTAGGGGCTATCTAAGGTCTTATATAGCTGTAACATTACCTCGCAGCTCTTGAACTCAGTCCTATGGTTGATGAAGGCCAACACACCATGTGCCTTCTTAACAACACTGTCAACCTGCATTTGGTGGTTTTATTAACATTTGCTGATTGAGAGATATTATATGTCAAATGTTAGAAGGGAGTCATATTACGAAGCTTTCAGCAAAAAAGAAATTCCAGAAGTCTTACTTGCACATCTGCCATAAGGCATACTCTTTTATACAATCCTTAGTGTATGCAGCATGTTAACCAAAGACAATACAGAGCCAGTTACAGGGGTGCAATGTCTGTTTTTTTCCTGATAAGGATTATATTCTAATTCCAGGAAAAGTTTGACAGTTTTGAACACACAGGTAAATATCTCTGTTCATACATAGATAAGTGTCAGTAACAGTATAGCAAAGTCAGTTGCTGATGTTCTAATGCAAAATGATTAAATTCAGAGCCTCTAGCAGAAAATAAACTCAAGAGCTTGATGCACCATCAATAACTCTCTGAGATGTGAGGCGAGATAGCTGCTTTTATTGACTGGAAGAAAGAACAAGCAGCAGTTGACCACTATGCTACATCCTGGAGACTGAGGGCAGGGCTCAGACCTCAATCGCCTTTATACCGGGGTCCGTGGGAGGAGCCACAGGAGCGGTCAGCGGGGGGGGGGGGGGGGGAATGTCCAGACAGGTATATGTAGTTCACCACAGAGCTATATGTATTATTCACCAAGGAATAAATCTAGTATATGTGTGGGACTAATATATTCACCATAGTTCCAGGATAAATCATATTCAGTGAAAAATGGTGCTGAATTCAAAAAAAGTTAACAAGAGAATGACCAGCACGCTCTAGTGAGGCTTTAGTGGGTATTTAGCTGGTTGCAAATCAGCACATTAACAATAATTTTGAACTATGTGCTACATCCCTCAAGCATGAGAATGTTATTTCAGACCCAGGTCAGGGATAGAGTAAAAGAGGGAGGGGGGCATCCAATCATTTGGCCTTATAGGTCTGAGGCTGGAGTCAAGAGGCTGACAGACCAGTAGAAAGGTACAGCTAGGGTCAGGAAATAGCAAAATCATAGGTGATCTATGCATTGGAAAAAGTGGAGCAATCCTGGGCCAGTCAAATGGTTAAGGTAGGGGTGATCAGGGGCCCATGGAGAACATTGGGAAGTTGTGGTGTTGGTGTGGTTGTCTGGTTGGAGCACTATGTTTAAGGAGACTGAAGGTCAGGAAGAAGGTTTGAAAGGTTTGGGGAAAAGTCTGAAAACCTGTCTGGAGGGTCAAGTGGTAGTTAGGCCCAAAAGGGGATCAGACAGACAAAGGGCAGTGATAGATTGGAGGACAGAATCAAAACTCCAAAAATCTGTGGTGAAAAGAAAACTGACTGGTGTGTAGAAATGAGCATGTCATTGTGTGGAGGTGTTGATCAATATTGTGGAGCTGATCGTCTGAAGGACGGAGAGGCTCAGAGTTTCAAATTCCAGTCTGGTGCTACACCGTGAAGATTGAATTGTGACCAGCAATGTATGTTTCATGAAGATTTGCTTTGATCTCTACCACTATGCTCACTTTGAAATACATAAAGGGATAATACATGATTTAGCATGTATAAGATGCAGAAATCGCATCTGATGGGAGTGACAAATAGCAGGATGAAGGAATAAATTTACAGATCAACATGAAGAAAATCAGAAATTCTCATTGTTGTGCCTCATTTTACAGTACCCAACCTGGTACAGCTAAAAATAAACAGGATTGTATGATCTAATTTCTAAGCAAATTTCTGTGCAAATAGACCACTTCAACTTAAATAGAAAATAGAAATCCAATCTTCAATGAGACCCTCATAACAACCTCTGTCATCACCCACAAACATGAATTGGTCTCACAGGAAACAAAAATCCTACTGCTGATGTTCACCCTGTTTTCAGGTAAGTGGCATAATGGTGAAATATTTTCCCAATTATTGGACTATGCAGTCTCAAACATCACACAAATACATTCAGTAACACTGGCTGGGACAATCAGGGGTCAGACTGGACTCTTTCCAAAACCAGAAAGACCACTCAAGTAGTTCTAATGAGTTAATAAACAGGCCAAGTACACTCTGAATCTTCATGTCACAGGCTAAATGGTACTTTTAAAGAGCACAAATGGGAAACACCACAAACCATCTCACAAGTCATCCATAACAATTTTGCCGGAGTGCATGCTTAATGATTATTAATTATCAGCTGAAAAAAAGTGCGATGAACACAAAAACAATTCCCATTTATCCACAACTGAATTCTAACAACAGCACCATAGACCTCTGGGAGTTGCTATTTCAAAAGGATTACTTAACTATATAAACATTATTCTCCCAAACATTGATTGTAACTTGGATTTCCAACATAGTTTTGCTTCAGAGAACTCAATGCTTGTTTAATAACTTCACTGGCAACAAAAGAAAGGAACATACCTTTGAACAGCAAACACTTTAATGCTCTGAAATACTTCACATAAACTGGGCCAATAGTGACTTTTATAGAAGTGATTTTAGATGGGTGCCCAGCCCATTGCTAACTTTGATATCAGACTGGTGTCCTGAAGATATAAAAAGTTTTATTAAAATGCTCAAACCTTTCTCGGCAGCTTCCATTTGACGCTTCTTGTACTTCTTTCTAAGAGCAGATGGTAGCTTCTCATTTTCTCCTTTCTCAGAATCCTGGCCATATTTTGGGGTGTAACATCTATTCTCTATCTCCAAGTCTATTTCAATATCTCCATCCAGACTTGTGCTCTCTTCGTTGGACTCCTGGTCTTTCAAGTTCTGAGCCTCAAGGACAGATCTTCCACGGTCGCCATTTTCAGGAACATTCTTTTCTCCAGTCTGCTGTGAGTTCCCTATCTCTTGCTGTTTATTTTCTATCTCTCCATTGTGAACTTGTGTTGACGATGCTTGGGAAGATTGGCACTTTGGGGCTGCCACCATTTCACTGGAAGCTTCATTGATGTCCACCTACAGTAAAGAAAAATAAATGATTTAACACGGATCGAATTCTTCGAAGTGAATCTTTTGACCATCTCCTTGTGGAACATATTTTAGGGACACTTATAGTTTTACTCAATGTCCTAGCACAAGATGAAAGCATAACAAACTAATAATGGAACTGAGGTTTGGGTTGATACATTTTGTGAAAAAAACAGCTCTTTCAGCATGTTGCTTAACTTATTTTCACACACATATTTATTTTTAATTTGGTAGTGTTTGGTGCTGCCAATGTGAAACATATCTAATAGAAAGAAACATTCAAGAGGTAACCGGTCTTTTGGAAGTCTTTAGAATATTCCAGAAACCATTCTGCGGATTGTTAGAGGTTACATTGGGTTATTTAGGGCAGTTCCAAACTTTGCTTTTGCACCAGCTTGGACCTTGGAAGAAAATCAGAGCATTTGCTCTCTGAACAATCAACTTATACATATACTTTGCACATTTCAAACTGTACAGTGGAGAGTTATGTGACATTTTTGTACTTTTCAGAGAAATGGCAACATTACTAAGTAAATAGCTGATAGATCTATTTTTAGAACATGATTAATGCTGGAAGACAGTGATGAAATATAATTAGGTTAAATTAAACACTTTCCCTAAAATAACAGACTGAAAAACACCCACAATAAAAGAACAAAAAAAGGAATGTACAATGTCATGCAACACACACAGAATGTCATTACTGAATAGTGCTGGCTGAAGAGATTTGAAACTTATCCCACCACCCACTGCTCACAGAAGAATTAATTATCCTATATTCTGTGACTTTTGGTACCCTAGCAAGACAGCTGCATTAATTTAATTGCAGTCACCCACATCTGCTGCAAATGTCCTGCAGGTAACAGTGCAAAGTAATAATCTGTTAGCAACAAAAAGAAATTTAACACAAGGGCAAGAGAAAATTAAGAGGCGGAAAGGGTGGGAGTTGGATGACAAAATGAGTAATGTTTGGGATTAGTTAAACAGAGTGGTAGGGCCAATGTCCAACAACAAATGTGGTTTCCCAGTTGTATTAAATCAGTTGAATATTCTATATTTTTCTACACAAGTGATCTTAGTCTCCTTTGGGACTCTGACAGAAGTTTTAATATCTTCTTTCACCAGAAATCTATAAGATCTTAAAACATAGGAGCAGAATTAAGCCATTTGGCCCATAGAGACTTCACTGTCATTCCTTCATGGCTGCTTTATTATTCCTCTCAACCCCTTTCTCCAGTCTTCTCACTGTAACCTTTGACACCTTGACTAATCAAGAATGTATGATTGCCTGCTTTAAATATAGTTAATTATTTGGTCTCCACAGAAGTCCGTGGCAAAGAGATCCACAGAGTCACCAGCCTCTAACTAAAGGAGAAGGCACTTGGTAACTGAAAGGTCTAAAGGTAGATAAGTCACTTGGACCAAATGATTCTGAAAGAGGCAGCTGAAGAGATTGTGGAAGCATTAGTAATGACCTTTCAAGAGATTCTGAAATAGTTCTAGAGGACTGGAAAATTGCAACTGTCACTCCACACTTCAAGAAGAGAGGGAGGCAGAAGTAAATAAATTATTAGCCAGTTAGGCTAACCTCAGTGGTTGGAGAGACTGATTATGTTCCATATTAAGAATGCCATTCCTCCTACTCTGGACCAGCAGAACTTTGCCTATAAGGGTAACAGATCAATCAAGGATACCATCTCCTTTGCTCACCACAGTGCACTAGAACACCTGGAGCACCTATGCCAGAATGCTTTGTACTAACTACAATTCTGCCTTTAACACTATACTTACCACCATTAAACTACACAATCTGGGACTCAATATATCAATTCGCAACTGGATTCGGGACTTGCTTACCAATCACACCCAGTCAGACTAGGCAGGTACACATCAACCTCCCTGACCCTGAACACCAGTGCACTGCAGGGATATGTACTGAGTCACTCCTTTACACTCTTATCACCCACGACTGTGTCCCTGCCTATGCCACCAACTCCAACATCAAGTTTGCAGATGACACCACAGAGATCGGCTTAATTGCAATTAACAACAAAACAGCAAACAGAGCGGAGGCTCAGACACTGTCTGAATGGTAGAAAAACACTGGTATGTTACCTATCATTTAACATAAAGAAAACAAAGAAATGAATATTGGCTTCAGGAAATCAAGAAGGTATGAATAAGCTGCACTACTCATACATGGTGAAGCAGTGGGGAGAGTCTCCAGCTTTAAGGTCTTGGGAATAAACATTAAAGAGGAGCTTTCTTGGACTGCCAACATCTCCTTGACAGTAGAGAAGACTTAGCAATCCCTTTACTAACTTAAGAGTTTAAAGATGCCCCAAAAGCTGCTGGCAATTGTGCCACTGAGAGCAAGCTGTCCTCCTGTGTGACGGTATGATACACCAGCTGCAACAAAACGGACCAGAAAGCACTTCAGCAAGTGAGCAGAACTGCACAGAAGATCATTAGGACACAACTACCAAACATAGAAATTATTATAACTCAATCTGCCTACAGCAGGTTCACAGAACCATGATGGACCCATCCCATCCCAGTAATCACCTGTTTAATCTCTGACCATCCAGCAGGAGATACAGGAGCATCTCCACAGAGACATCCAGACTGGAAAACAGATCTCTATTGTTCAATTGAATAATGCACTCCCCATCACCCCCCCCCCCACCACCTATAATCCACAGGCACTATGGATAATCTTTAAATGCAATACCTGGGCATGTATTTAAATTTAAGCTTTAATTCTTGATGCTATTTTATATTAAATTATTGTATTTTATGAAATGGTCATGTGCAATACTTGAATGGGGCAGCCACTGTTTCTTTTACTTTTAAAGCTTTTCTGTTTTTAATTAAATTGTAACTTTGTCATTCTAACCAATTCAGACGTTATTTTAAATTTAGTCATTGTGTCTTTAGTAATTGAGTTGCCAGTATGCTATTTTGCAATGGATGGAGCTGCTCTGTAATTTCATTACTCTGAGCAATGACAAGAAAGCTCCAAACCCTGAGCTGAACTGAAATGATCACTGCCTCCTAAGGGTTCCTTAACTTAAGCTCCCTATCAAATCTGGTTCATTACGCAGCACCCAGTCCAGAATTGCCTTTCCCTTACTGGGCTCAGCCACAATCAGCTCTAAAAAACTATCTTATAGACATTGTACAAATTCCCTCTCAGGTTCATGTTCAGATTATACCTTCCCCAGAAGAGGTCCTAGTGGTCCAGAAATCTGAACCCCACCCACTGAACCACTTCCTCAGTTGGTCGCATGTTATACTTTGAAAATACAATAGAAAATTTTGGAAAAAGCTCAGAAGACCACACAGCATCTGTGATCAGACCTTTATAAGTGAGTCATTGACTATTTCTTGCATGCTCTGTTACATTTCTGATTATTACTATTTGCATTAAGCTTTGCTTTGGAATACCATTTTGAAGGCTGTAGACCAGGAAAATATTTTTAAGGCATTTTTGAGGTCTTCTCACTATACCACCAATGGGAAATATTCCTTTGTCTGGAGCACTGTAGGGTGAGGAGGTGATATGATATTAGTATTTCAAATAATGATGGGGCACTGACATAGTAAAACAGGATGGAATGTCAAATAATAGAAGGCTTTGAAGGATACATTTTAGAGGAGACTTCCGAGCAATTCCTTTTTATTTTACACAGTGGTAGGTGCCTGGATCATACTATCAGGGAAGATGGTGCAAGCAGAAATGATAGCAACATTTAAGAGACATTCTGACAGGCAAATAAACAGGAGAGGGTGGAGGGGTATAGACCGTGTGCAGGCAAAAAGCATTCATTTGAGACCTCACCCACTTTTGATGGCTCCACACATAAATTACCAAATTGATCCTTGAGGGGATCTAGTCTCTCCTTTTACTCTAAATATATTTATCAAACTTTTTAGGATTCCTTTCAATCTTATCTGCCAGGGATATATATTATGGGCCTTTTTGCCCTCCTGATTCCCTTCTTAAATGTACTCCTAAATCCCTGAAGAAACTTGCTTGATCCCAGCTGTCTTCACATGACATATGGCTCCTTTTTCCTGACCAGACTCTCAATTTCCTTCGTCAACCACATTTCCCCATTCTTGCCAATTTTGCCCTTCACTCCAACAAGAACATGCTACCCCTCAACAGTTCTTAACTCACTTCTAAAGGCATCCCACTTACCAGACAGCCACTTATCTGCTAACAGTTCACGCTGTCGAACTTTAGAGAGTTCTTGTCTGAATCAATTGAAAATTAGCCTTCCTGCAAATTAGTCTTCCCTCAATGTCGACGATCAAGCCTACCTTCTTTCATGACTATTTAAAAACTTACAGAGATACGGTCACCAGTCCCCATCTGCTTCTGCACAACCATGTCAACCACCTATCCAGCCTCCTTTTCAAATAAAAGACTGAGTATAGTTGTTTCTTTAGTTGGGCGATCAAGATGTTGATTCAGAAAACTTTCCTGGACACACTTAACAAATTCTGTCTCATCTAATTCCTTTGCACTATGCTAGTCTCAATCAATATTAGGGAAGTTAAAATCACCTTCTGTTACAATCCTCTTGTTCCTAAACTTAACCGTGATTTCCCTACATATACATGCTCTGCTACTTCCTGCTCACTACTTGGGAGGGGTGCTCAAGTATAATTCTGTCAAGATAATTGTATTTCATCTGTCTGTGGGAGTTGTAAATAGAAAGAAATGAATGACAATGGAGAAAGGAAGAAAAACTACTAGTAAATATAATAAAATATTGTTCAGATCAATAACCTTTGCGCTTTATTTCTCAATATCTAGTTCAAGTTCCTGTTCAGGTGGCCACTTTCACGTTTGGTTTAGTGGTACAAGAAAGGATCAATAATAACAAATAGTTTTGTAGTTGAGAATGACAGCTTTTAATAATAGCAACAACCTCTGTTAGAACCATAATCTCTGGACTTACATGCCAGAGCTTCTATTAATGTGGAAAATGATGAACTTCAAAGGTAAAATGAACTTGATTGTGTGGCCTCACATCATCCCTTCACACCATAATCTCCCACTGCATATATTTATAGCAAATGTATTTAAATGATCTGGTACAGCAGTTCAAATTCCAGAGTACTGAATTTAAGGTTGACAATTTTATTTTGAAGTTCTCATATTATATCTACAGAGTAATGTGTTTTTATTTCATCCTTTTACTGGCAAGAAAAAACTTCAGGAAGCACAGCATTTTCATTGCTGCTCCTTCCAGAGTGAACTTGAGCCTGTAAACCAAAGGGCCATCATAAAATAATTGAATCTGGAATCTTTTGGATTATTTTCTTTTTCCAACATAGCAGTACATTCTTGCCGCTAATGTATGTGCAGGAGTTAGTCCAATTATCGTATATTGCTAAATGTGAACAGGAGAAAGGTTTTACAAAACCTCAGAAATTATGTCATTTCTCATTCATACCACCATAATCGACATTAATTGGGACTATTATGGAGAAAAAGTTAATGGAATTGTGAAATACAATCTCCAAATAAAAATGATCGAGTACTCTATAATTGCTGTTTGTGAGCTGAGACAGAGGAATGCAACAGGATGATTCAATACATACTGAAAAACAACAGTGTAGCGTTAAGAAGGCCTACATGTTTGCAAATGGTAAAAATGAAAATGCCACACTTAGAATAGCACGATGCGCACATATGCTCTTAAGCTCCGTTACTCCTCTGTCATTCCTAATGTCTAACTCAGTGTAAATGTGCCTTTTCCAGTAGCCTCCTGCAGTAACTTCTGCAAATTTTATGACACTTCTAAATGGAAATATGCTTAAATTCAACATATGAATTTAGAATCAGAACTCCAGTAAGTGCTACAACTCTGAGGTTAGCCCACAAATATATTCCAGTGAGCTTTTCACAAAATCATTTCTCAAGAGGCAGACTTGTTCATGATGAGGGTGTTCTACTTTACACTAATTAGACTGCAACAGAAGTGATAAGGCTATTCATCTGAATCAAAAAGGTAACGTAAATAAATAAATTCTGCAGGAGTGCGCAGCTTCCTCATGCTCATACTGCCAGGCACCACACTAAATTAATGCCACATGATTCATTGTCATCCTCAATGCTAGGAATCAATCCAATAGGGTTCTGAACCATACAAAGATGAAGGTAATCTATAGAACCACAGACATAGGAACAGAATGAGGCCATCTAGCCCATCAAGTCTGTTACACCATTTCATCATAGCTGTGCTTTTATCCCTCTCAACCCCATTCTCCTGCCTTCACCCCGTAATCTCTGACACCCTGACTAATCAAGAACTTATGAGCCTCCGATTTAAATATACTCAATGACTTGGAGTCCACAGCCATCCGTGGCTTTGATTTCCAGAGATTCACCACCCTCTGGCTAAAGGAATTCCTTCTTGTCTGTTCTAAATGGACATCCCTCTATCCTGAGGCTGTCCCCTCTGGTCCTGGACTCACCTACAACAGGACAAATCCTTTCCAAATCCACTCATCAAGGTCTTCCAATATTCGATAGGTTTCAATGGGATCCTTCCTCATTCTTCTAACTTCTAGCAAGTAAAGGCCCAGATCCATCAAATACAGCTCACAAGTTAACCCTTTCATTCCCGGAACTATTCTCATGAACTTCCTCTGAATCCTCTCTAATCCAGCATATCTTTTCCTAGATAATGGGCCCAAATCTGCTCATAATACTCCAAGTGCGGATGGACCAATGCCTTATAAAGCTTCAGCAAGGTAACATAGTGATTAGCATGAAGCTTTACAGTACAGGCAATCCGGGTTCAATTCTCGTCACTTCCTGTCAGGAGTTTGTATGTTCTTCCTATGGAATGTGTGGTTTCCAGTTTCCTCCCACAGTCCAAGGTGTACTGGTTAATAGGTTATTGTAAACTGTACCATGATTAGGCCAGGGTTAAATCAGGGGATTGCTGGGCAGCATGGCTCGAAGGACCGGAAGGGCTTACTTTGCACTGTAAATAAATACATTATTGTTCCTATATTCTAGTCCTCTCAAAATGAATGCTAGCATTGCATTTGCCTTCCTTACTACTGACTCAATCTGCAAGTTAACCTTTAGAAAACCCAGCACAAGGACTTCCAAATTCCTTTACACCTCTGAGTTTTTGAATTTTCTCCCCATTTAGAAAATAGTCTTTGTCTTTATTCCTTCTACCAATATGCATGAATATACACTTCCCTACTCCATTTTCCATCTGCCACTTCTTTGCCTATTCTCCCAATCTGTTTAAATTCTTCTGCAGACTCCCTGCTTCCTCAACACTACTTGCCCCTCCACCTATCTTCATATCATCTGCAAACTTGGCCACAAAGCCATCAATTCTATCCACCAAATCATTCACATCTAACATGAAAAGAAGCTATTCCAATATCAACCCCCGCAGAACACAACCAGCCATTAGCAGCTAATCAGAAAAGCCCCCTTTGCCCCCTTCTTTGCCTCCTGACATTCAGCCAATCTTCTATCCAGGCTAGTATCTTTCCTATAATACTGTGGGCTTTTATATTGTAAAGTAGCCTCATGTGTGGCACCTTGTCAAAGACCATCTGAAAATCCGAGTAAACAACATTCATTAACTCTCTGTCTATCCTGCCTGTTATTTCCTCAAAGGATTACAATAGACTTTTCAGGCAAGATTTCGCCTCAAGAGGAAATCTTGACTTTGGCCTCTTTTAACTTGAAACTTCAACCTTAATAATGGACATCTTGCCAACCACTGTTGGCTTATAATTTCCTTTCTTCTGCTTCCATCCCTTCTGGAAGAGTGGTATAACATTTTAACAGTTTCCAGCCCTCTGAAACCATTCCAGAGTCTAGTGATTCTTGGAAGATCATTACTAATGCCTCCACAATCTCTTCAGCTACCAATTTTGGAACTTTTCTAGACAGGTGACATACCTACAGTCAGACCTCTCAGCTTCTCAAGTATCTTCTCTTCAGTAATAGCGACTACACTCACTTCTGCCCCTGACAATCTTGAATTTCTGGCATATTGCTAATGTCTTCCACTGTGAAGACTGGCACAAAGTACTTATTTGGCTTGTATGTCATTTCTTTGTCCCCAATTACTACAATGCCTATAAAAAGTATTCAATCCCCCTAGAAGTTCTCATGTTTTATTGCATAACATTGATTAACAGTGATTTAATTTGACTTTATTGACACTGATCTACAGAAAAAGACTTTTTTCTCTCAAAGTAGAAACAGAATTCTACAAAGTGTAGACTACAAATGTAAAACATAAAATAATTGTTTGCTTAAGTATTCACCGCCTTTAAAATCACACACCAAATCATCACTAATACAGCAAATTGGTTTTAGAAATCATATAATTAGTTAAATAGAGATCTGCCTTTGGAGACCTGTGTGAAGTCAAGATGTTTCAATTGATTGTAGTAGAAATACACCTGTATTTGGAAGGTCCAACTGCTGGTGAATCAGTATCTTGACAAAAACTACATCATGAAGACAAAAGAACACTCCAGGCAACTCTGCAAAAAGGTTATTCAAAAGCACAAGTTAGGAGAAGGATACAAGAAGATTTCCAAGTCACTGAATATTCCTTGGAGTGCAGTTAAGTCGATCATCAAGAAATTGAAAGAATATGGCACAGCTGTAAATAACTAGTTCCCTTCTTGCACAGTCACTCAATTTTTGAGGCTGTTCTCAAGCCTGGTGGTGGCTGCATCATGCAGGAGGGATGTTACACTGACCACAGAAGGCTTGTGAAGGTGAAAATGAATGCAGCAAAATACAGGGAAATCCTGGAGGAAAACCTGATGCAGTCTGCAAGAGAACTGTGACTTGGGAGAAGATTTGTTTTCCAGCAAGACAATGATCCCAAGCATAAAGCCAAAGCTACACAGGAATGGCTTCAAAACAACAAAGTTAATGTCCTGGAGTGGCCAAGTCAGAGTCTAGATCTCAATTCAATTGAGAATTTGTGGCTGGACTTGAAAAGGGCTGTTTGCTCACAATCCCCATGCAATCTGACAGACCTTGAGCAGTTTTGTAAAGAATAATGGGGTAAAATTGCAGTGTCCAGATGTGCAAAGCTAATAGAGACCTATCCACAGAGACTCAAGGCTGTAATTGCTGCCAAAGGTGCATCTACTGAATACTGACTTAAATGGGGTGAATACTTATGCAATCAATTATTTTGTGTTTTATATTTGAATTAATTTAGATCTGTTTATTTAGATCTGTTTTCATTTTGACACAAAAGAGTCCTTTTCTGTTGATTGTGTCAAAGAAACCAAATTAAATCCACTGTGATTCAATGTTGTAAGACAATAAAACACAAAAAATTCCACTGTAATACTGATTTTATCTCCATCCAAACTTCATCATCTCATTCTTAAACTGCATAGTGAATTTTTATCATATTTTTATCACTGCCTCCTAAAAGTTCTTTTACATCCCTAATCAAATCTGGCTCATTACGCAAAACCAAATCCAGAATTGCCTTTCCCGTAATAGGCTCAATGACAAACTACTCTAAAATACCAGCTCACAGGAATTCTACAAAGTCTCTCTCTTGGGATCTAGCATCAACCCAATTTTCCCAATCTACCTGCATATTGAAATCCCCCATGACTATCATAACATTGCCCTTTTTATGTGCCATTTCTATCTCCCGCTGCAATTTATATCCCACATCATGGCTGCTGTTTGGAGGTCTGTATATACCTCTCATCAGGGTTTTTATACCTTTGCAGTTTCTTAACACTATCCACAAAGATTCTACATCTTCTGCTCCCATGTCACCTCTTTCTAAGGATTTTATACCAACTGCCCCAACACTCCAGATCCCATCCAGCTGCCAAATTAGCTTAAATCCTCCCAAACACTTCTAGCAAACCTGTCTGCAAGGAGATTGGTCCCCTTCAGTTTCAGTTATATCTTTTTGCACAGGTCATAACTTTCTCTAGAAGAGATCTCAATGATCCAGAAATCTGAAGCCCTGCCCTCTGCATCACTTCCCAGGCCACTTGTTCATCTGTACCATCACCCTATTCCTGCCCTGACAAGCACGTGGCTCTGCAGTAATCTAGAGCTTACTATCATAGAGGTCCTACTTTTTAGCCTCTTTCCCAAATACCTCTTTTGACTGCACAGGACCTCTTACCCCTTTCTACCGGTCATTGGTGCCAATGAGCACCACGACCATTGGCTGCTCACCGTCCTTCTTGAGAGCATTCGGCAGCAGCTCAGAGTCATCTTTAACCCTGGCACTAGGGAGGCAACATACCATACTGGTGTCTTTTTCATGGCCAGAGAATCTCCTGTCTGTCCCCCTAACTATGGAGTCTATCACTATCACACAACCTGATCTTACCCTTCTCTCCTAAGTCTCAGAGCCGGCCACAGTGGCACTGGCCTGGCTGTCGTGTCCTGTTAGGTCACCCCTCCCAGCAGTATCCAAATGGGTATACTTGTTGATGAGGGGAATGGCCACTTTTTACTCCCCTTAGTGGTCACCAATCTGCTATCTGAAGCCTGCACTCTGCGTGTAAGAATCTCATCCCTGAGGTTTTGAGCCTCCTGGATGGTCCTGAGGACATCCAGTTCCAGCTCCAGTTCCTCTTCCTTGTCAGTAAAGGAGCTGAAGTTTAGTGCACTTCCTGCAGATGTTGGCATCCAGAAGACCATTAAGTATCCTGCAGTCCCACATCTTACAGGAAGCGAATTCCACTGCCTTAACTACCATCCTGCCCACATTATTTATACCTTTGTCTCTCACTCCTTAAGCTTAAGTTCTACATTCAACCACATGACTCAGCACCCTTAACCTCTGCCCATTCTCGCTGAAGGCTGTCGAGCCCAAGCCTAACCACTCTAACACTGACCCACTCCAACAATGTATCCTTTCTTTTTGTATACCACCTTTCTTTCATTGGCTCAAAAAGACTTTCTCCCAACGAGACTTGCTGTTTTCAAATGGCTTCCACCCTGCAACATGTTCATTCACTCGTTATTTCAAACAATGTGAATTCCCGATGAGAATTACAGCAGCTTGTTTCCCTTCCTTTTGACATTTTCACACTAATTAATCAAAATGTGTTCACTTGCAATTGGAGGGCAATATTTACATCTTTGCCAGATGCTTCAAACTCTCTCCGCTGGTCTAATGCTGCAGATCTATTAGTTTCAGTTACATAAATAATGTAGCAGCTTGTATCCATAAAATAACACTGGGACTACTTGTAAAAGAGACAATTCTTTTAACATGGGTTAGTGTCATCGAATGTAAGACCTTGCAGATAAATAGCAGATCGAATCTCATGTGTATTATTAGGGAAAAGAAATGAATCTATTCCTTTAAGTAGGAGGTAAAGAGCAGACTACAGCTCGTCTACATTACTTGTGAGATCTTGTCTGATTAGAGTCCTGAGAATAGATGACTGGCTCAATCCCCAAATTGGGGAATACCATACCCTTTAAGCATATTGAAAAAATATATCTGTCAAAGCAAATGAAATGTGTATGCGGCCATGTTCTGCAACAATAAACCAGCTACACTGTTGGCATAAAATGAGACTTACCAAACTTATCCTTCCCCTTGTTTCCTCAAAGCTTGATACCAGCGATCACCCCTATCATTCAGGAAAAGATTTGCTACAGTTTATTCTTCCATTGAGCAATTAGCTGGAATGTGATATACTAGAGTATGATATAGATTTTTTGGGCAAATGTCATGAACTGAGTTTTTTTTTCCAGCCGTGATGATACTGCTACATTCCAGGAGGCTGCAGATAAATGGTGTATTTGCTAGTTGTAGAGCCAAAGCCTACTCTTCGTTTCAGCTTCTCAAGGATAGAATATTAACAGGAAAATAACTGAACACAATCAGATGATCCTGAATGCCAAACAAAATCTTAGTTTAAGCTAAAAATTACATGCCTAGGAGGCAATCACTTCTACTGTTCCACAAAATATATAGAATATTATAATGTGCTGGATCTTGCTGGATGGGGCCCTTTTTAGAAACATGACTAGGCTGTCTGCAACAGGCTGATATAATTGACTTGTGCAGCATACAGTCAGGCAATATGGTCTGGGTGGCAACCAAGCCCTAGAGAGGGAGGTGCAGAGTCCCAGCTTTTGCAAAGCCTTAACAGGCTTTGGCAGAAGGCAAATCTGCAGACAGTCTTCTACCAATGATGTCAGATATCTTTGCTGTTTGTAAGTGCCTTTGACCTTAGCAGACATTTAAAACTACAGATATTTATGTAAATATATATTTAAATAGTTATTACTGATTCATAAATACTGAATAGATATGCAGTTTTCTTTTCGAACATTTAACTCTGAGTTTTTCAGTGCAGGTGAGTAATTCCAGGATGTACTTCCTTTTGAATTTGTGGTTCCTTTCAGAAATATTGGTCACAGCCAGAAGAAAAAGGACCCCTGAGGTGAACTTTGCTGGAGGCAGACATATTGCTGAGCATGTCATTAGTTGCACTCTTTCATAGCATTTTTAAATCAAAAGTTTTGACCATTGAAGTCTGAGTTAATAATGAGAGCAATGCAGCAGCTGGTACCTTGGTGAATAACAGGATTAACAATGAGATTAAAATACGGAGATTTTCAAGAAATAAACAGAGGAACAATGGAGAATGGGGTATTGAAAGAGAATTAAGAAGAGGGAAGCAGAGAGTGCATTTACCAGGTTACAAGAAGATATTGCACAAGGCTGACATTTTTTGTTATTTTGAAGGCTGGGGGTCAAGTTAATCGAGGCTTTAAGAGAAATTGAAATGACAGATTGAGAAAAACCATCTTCATTGCTCAAGAAATCAAGGATAAGTGGGGCCATTGTCTAAATATTAGGACTGGCAGCTCCAGGAATGAAGGTAGCATAAACTTGTATATATCATACGACTTTGAATCCACAAATGGTGACTTTCTGTTATTTCTTTATTCATTGAAAATCCAAGATTGGTAGACGTTCAATTATCAGAATTACTTGGGGATGTATGGAACTCGATTACAGATGAACCACAATCTTTCTCAATGATTGGACATTTTCAAAGTTTCTTCTACACATATTCATAATTCCTTGGAGAAAGAAAGAGAAATTTTTAAAAAATGGAAAAGGAACTTATGTTTTTTTTTAGCATTTTTGGTAAGATCTCCTTCATACAAGCAAAGCCTCATCAGTTTAAATAATTTTAATTCTAGTCAAGGAAGATTTGTTGGTGTTGCTTTGCAATTATCATGACATTAAATTAAGACTTGTGCAAGTTTAACTCAAATTTTCAGTTGAAGGTGAGTGGTTTATGCAAAGCTAATTATGGCGTGGTGTTATCAACTGTAAACTATAGTGTCTCTTCCACACCTGAACTTGCTGGTCAATTTGAACGTAAATGATTGTGTGAATAATGAACTCACAGTTGATTTTCCCGTGAAAAAGGAGATTTCCTAGTCAAAACAACTTGCGTTTTAAAATACACCAATACTGAGTTACAGTTTTCTACACTGTTTTTTTTGCATCTTTTCATACCGTTCAATTCATCATGTGCAAGGATTGAAATGTTGTCATCTAGGACTTTTCATCTATCTTTCCAACTTTATAAATATAAGTAGATTAGTGGACTGTTCTCAACAAATAAATTATTTACCAGCATTGTAACCTGGGCATTTAAACGTTAACTGGTGGTTGTATAAAGCAATGGCCATAAAATGTTGGGCTCCACTAAGAAAGGTGTCATGGAGCAATAAATCTTCTGAATGAAATGATTATAGTGGCTGGGGACAGAACAAATTCACTTGTCCAGTTTAACAACTGCCCCAAAGCCCCCTGGGGCTACAGTGATACACTGTGTCATCAGTTATCTACAGGTGGATCCTTGCTCTGTATTCCATTCTGCAGGATTAGGATTGCAGATTTTTGTACAATTTTTATTATGCCCATTGTAAAGAAAAATTTTCCCCTTTTAAAAGAAAAGAGAACATTTGTAATAATTTTAACAAAAGTTATTTATTTTTAGTACAACTGAAATTGAATTGAATTGACTTTATTTCTTACATCCTTCACATACACGTTACATCTCTGTCTAAATGTGCAATGTGTAATCGTAGCAATTTATAATAATTTATAATAAATAGGACAGTTAATGTAACATAGAATACACTCAAATCAGCACCAGTTAATCAGCCTGATGGCCTGGTGGAAGAAGCTGTCCCAGACGGAGCCTGTTGGTCCTGGCTATTATGCTGCAGTAACATTCCCGGATGGTAACAGCTGGAATAGATTGTGGTTGGAGTGACTCTGGTCCCCAGTGATCCTACAGGCCCCTTTTACACACCTGTCCTTGTAAATGTTCTGAATCATGGGAAGTTCACAACTACAGATGTGCTAGACTGTCCGCACCACTCACTGCAGAGTCCCGCGATTAAGGGAGGTACAGTTCCCATACCAGGCAGTGATGCAGCCAGTCAGTCTGCTCTCAATTGTGCCCCTGTAGAAAGTTCTTAGGATTTGGGGGCCCATACCAAACTTCCTCAACCATCTGAGGTGAAAGAGGCACGTGCAGACCACGTGAGGTCCTCAGTGATGAGAATGCTGAAAAATTTTATTTTTATTAAATTTTAAAAATTAGTTTTAAAAACTAGAATTAGTTTGCAGGTTAGACAGCATCTGTGCAGAACAAACAGTTAGCATTTTAAGTCAATGGTTTTATATTTGTTGGACAAAAGGGCATTAACTTGAAATATTAAATCTGTGTTATCTACACTGTACTATCCACAGGCAGTGGCTGGACATTTCCAGAAAGTTTTGCTTTTCTTTCAGATTTCTAACATTCAGTATATTTTATTGTGGCTTGCTTTATGGTTTGTTTATACTAGTATTTACATGTGTAGTTCCAGGAAGAGTATAATAATCCAGGGATGTGACAGGCAGCCATGTTTGCTTAGAGAGCACTTAAATTCTCATATATCCTAGGTCATTGGTGGTCATACATTGTGACTTGAAAATCAATGTCAATAAAAATATACCGAAAAAAAATCCATATGCCATTCACACCAAAACAAATTTGTTTCACAGAGTTAAACAAATAGACTCTACAGCATATAAACAGGCCCATTGACTTACCTAGCTGTGCCAAACCATTAATCTGTCTAGTTCCACTGACCTGCACCTGGACCATTGCCCTTCATACCCGTCCCATTCATGTACCTATCCAAATTTCTCTTAAATGCTGAACTGAGCCCACAGTTCCGTTGGCTGTTCATTCTGCACTCTCACCACCCTCTGTGTGAAGCGCCTCCTCATCTTCAGCTTGAACATTCTACTTAAACCATGATCTCTAGCTGTAGACTCATCTAACCTCAGTGGAAAAAGCTTGCTTACATGTACCCTATCTAATAATTTTGCAAACCTCCATCACACGTCCCCTCAATATTCTAGGGAATAAAGTCCTAATCTATTCAACCTTTCCAGAAACTCAGGTCCTCAAGTCCCAGCAACATTCTTGTAAATTTTCTCTGCACTCTTTCAATGTGACTTACATCATTCCAGTCGGTAGGTAACCTAAATTGCACGTAATTGTCCTTAGGCCTCATTAATGTCTTATACAATATCAACATAATTTCACAACTCTGCTACTCAATACATTGATTTATGAAGGCCAATGTGCCAAAAGCTTTCTTTACAAACCTATCTACAGTACTGTGCACATCTACATAGCTGGGGTGCCCATGACTTTTGTACAGTACTCAATGTCATGAAATTTGTTGTCTCGCGGCAGCAGTAAATTGCACCTCTCACTTGTCTGCATCGAATTCCATCTGTCATTTTTCAGCCCATTTTTACAGCTGCTCCAGATCCCACTGCAAGCTCTGATAATCTTCCTCACTGTCCACTAAACCATTGATTTGGTGTCATCTGCAAATTTGCTCATTTAATTTACCACATCATCATCCAGACCATTGATATAGATGACAAACAACAAAGGACCCAGCACTGATCCCTGTGGCATTCCATTAGCTACAGGCCTCCAGTCAGAGAGGCATACATCTACTACATCTACTAGGTTCTCCTGCAAAGTCAATACCTAATCCAATTTTCTACCTCACCTTGAATGCCAAGCAGCTGAACCTTCTTGACCAACCTCCCATGCGGGACCTTGTCAAAGGCTTTGCTAAAGTCTATGTAGACAACATCCAAGGCCTTGCCTTCATCAATTTTCTTGGTAATTTTGTTGAAAAACACTGTAAGATTGGTTAGACACATCTGACCACCACATAATGGTGAACAACATTAGCTATCCTCTAATCCTCTGGCATCTCACGCACAGTTAAGGATATTTTAAGTATCTCTTCTACCCCTGCAATTTCTGTACAAGCCTTTCACAAGGTTCAAGAGAACAGCTTGTCAGACCCTAAGTATTCATTCTCCCCCCCCCCCCACCAATTTGCCTCAAGACAGCAAACATCTCCTCCTCTGCAATCTGTATAAGGTCCATGACCTCTCTGCTGTTCTGTCTCACTTCTTGACTCTGTATCCAGCTCATGAGTAAATACAAATGCAAAATATCCATTTAAAATCTCCCCCATCATTTTCTCCCCCTTCACTTTGTCTGCTAGAGCAATGTCATGCCTTCTTTTAGTCACCCTGATTTTCTTCTCAAGTGTCCTTTTGCACTTCTTGTACTCCTCAAGTACCTCACTTGTTCCTACCTGTTGCAACCTACAATGTACCTTTTTTTTTTTGACTAGGGCCTAAATATCTCTCAAAATCAATGTTCCCAATACTGTAAACCTTGCCTTGTATTCTGACAGGGACATACACTGTACTCTCAAAATTTCGCTTTTGAAGGCCTCCCACTTACCAAGTCCACTTTTGCCAGAAAACAACTTGTCCCAATCTAAACTTCCCAGATCCTTTCTGATACCACCAAAATTGACCTTTCTCTAATTTAGAATCTCAACCTGAGGACCCATGGACTGTTGGGGCAGTCTATAATATGATCCCATTATGACATAAGAATATAAGATACTGGAGCATAATTAGGCCACTCAGCCCATCGAGTGTACTCCCCCATTCCATCATGACTGAATCAATTTTCCTCTCAGCCCCAATCTCCTGCCTTCTCCCCATATCCCTTCATGCCCTGACCAATCAAGAATCTATTAACCTCTGCCTTAAATAAACATAGAGACTTGGCCTCAACTGCTGCCTGTGGCAAAGAATTCCACAGATTCACCACTCTCTGGCTAAAGAAATTCTTCCTCATCTCCATTCTAAAAGAATGCCCCTCTATTCCAAGGCTGTCCTTTGGTCAGACTCTCCCACCATAGAAAACATCCTCTTCCTACCCACTCTATCAAGGCCTTTTACCATTCGATAGGTTTCAATGAGGTCACCCTTCATTCTTCTGAATTCTAGTGAATACAGGCCCAGAGCCATCAAACGCTCTTCATATAACAAGCCATTCAATCCTGGAATCATTTTCATGAACCTCCTTTGAACCCTCCCCAGTTTCAGCACATCCTTTCTAAGAATAGAGGTCCTTGCTCACAATATTCCAAGTGAGACCTCACCAGTGCTTTATAAAGTTTCAATATTAAATCCTTGCTTTTAACATGGCCATTCCTTTCTTATTCCCCGTAAAGCCTCACTAGATAATCTCTTGTCTATCCTGTCTAATGAAACCCCAGCACACTAAGCTGCCAGTCCTGCCCTCCTGCAACCAAGTCTCACTCATGGCTACAATGTCATAATTCCATGTCCTAAGCTCATCTGCCTTTCCTACAATACTCCTCGGATTGAAATATATGCAGCTCAGTACGTTAGCCCCACCATGCTCAATCTTTCGATTCCTGACCTTGTAGGTAAGTAGGCCTAACAACATCTTTCTCCACAACCATTCCACTATCAGTTCTGGTGCTATGGTTTGCATCCCCCTGCAAGTCTAATTTAGAACCTCCCCCCCCCAATGCAGCGCTAGTAAACCTTCCTACTAGAGTATTAGTCTCCCTCCAGTTCAGGTACAAATTGTCCCTTCTGTTCAGGTCTCTCCTTCCCTGGAAGAGAGCCCAATGATACAAAAATCCGAATTCCTCCCTCCTGCACCATCTTCTTAGCCGCAAGTTGAACTGTATGACCTTGCTATTTCTAGCTTTACTAGCACATGGCATTGGTAGTAATCCTGAGATGACAACCCTGGAAGTCACTTCCTTTAACTTAGGACCTAACTCTTTGAAATCTCTTTGCTGAATCTTATCACCCTTCTACCCATGTCACTGATACTGACATGGCTGCTCACCCTCCCAGTTAAGAATGCTGTGGCCTCAGTCTGAGATGTCTCTGACACTAACATCCAGGAGGCAACATCTGGGATATGGTTCTGTCCACCGAATCCCTTTCTATTCCTCTAACCAATGAATCCACTATCACTTCAGCTTAATTCTTCACCCTTCCCCCCGAGCCGCAAAGCCAGACTCAGTGCCAGAGACCTGACTGTTAGGTAATCTCCCCCAGCAGTAACCAAAGCAGTATATCTGTTGTTGACAGGAATGGCCATAGGGGTACTCTGCACTGGCTGCCTATTCCCTTTCCCCCTCCTGAAGGTCACCCAGTTACTTGTGTCCTGCATCATGGCTGTAACTACCTCAAGGAATGTCCTGTCTATCAACCCCTCAGGCTCCCAAATGACCCGGAGTTCATCCAGTTCCAGCTCCAACTCCTTAACATGGTCTGTTAGAAGCTGCAGCTAGATGCACTTCTTGCATGTGTAGTCATCAGGGACACTGGAGATTTCCCTGCCTTCCCATGTCCCGCAAGAGGAGCATTCCAGTAATCTGACTGACTCTAAATCCCACAGCTCTAAATCTGCCTACGGCCTATGCCTCTCCTTGCCAAAGCCTCAATGAGCCAGCTCCCCTTTACATAATTTAATGTCTCTTCAGGAACTGTAGTGCACAACCTGTGCTTGCTGCCCCTGCACGCTTCTTTTAAACTCTCTCATTGCAGGTAATCCAACGTCTCCTTGGGACTGTAGCATGCAAAATGTGCCGACTGCCACCACTCGCTTCTTTTAAACTCGCTCCCCTTATGTAATCCAATATCTCCTTGGGAACTGTGGCGTGTAAAATGTTGTTGGATACATTTTTGTCAGTAATTAATTCTATTATACTGTGAAGAGAATAGTTGATATAAACCCAGGTTCCAGTGTACATTTCAATATACCCTATCTGCATTCCTTTTTTGGGTGTAAGTCTGAAGTTTCAATATGCACTCAGATAGTAAGTACAGCCAGCAGTGCTTTAAAGTTAGAAATCTTTTAATTTGTGATGTTCTGTACCTGAATAGGTACCTGACATTTATTAAGCAAGTGGGGTGGGGAGTGGGAGGAAATGAATCATAAATGCAGAAATCCTTGACACTCTATTTGTGAACTTGTTTCTTAGCAATATTAGCAGCAGTTAAGCAATAAATTCAAATGTCCCTGGCTGACTAATGCAATCTAGTCAACTTTCAAGGTCTGAGTGTAGTCTCATATTATATCTGTTCACTGGAATCAGAGGAAACTGATATTTTAGGAGGATTCTCCTTTTGCCAAAGCTTGAATAAATATATATTTCCCAATTCTAAAATTCTAAGAGGGTTTAGTGAAAGATTGCTTTATCCTCAGGCATGCTACTGTTACATTTATAAACTGAAAAAAGGGCCATATGACAGAAATGGGTCAGCTTTCCACAGGAAAGCTGTAAAGAGGCAATTAAGAATACTAGTTTACACTTATCACATACCAGTGTGCTGCACCAAAAGAATGTTTGCCAAGTCATTTATTTTGGGGGGTGGGGGGAATTTTTATTACAAAACTTGAGTATTTTGAAACTAAGAAGTCAAGCACAAGAAAGTCCTTTCTTCAAACTCCACATATTTGAGAGTTTTCTTTTTACCTCTGATGAGTGAGAAAAATAAATTCCTCCAGTTTTTCTAGTGGCAGAAAGGAATGGCTAAATCCAGAGAATCTAATTTCAGCTGGCTTTAATTGACTAGAACCATCATTGACAATAATCCACATTCTATACTGGTTTTATAGACATGCTCTCTCTTTTTTTTAGATGTTTTGTCAGAATTCCTGCATGATTATTAGATAATGCCTCCAGCATTTCAGCAACAGAAGGGGCTGTGCCACAAGAGCAGGAATTATTTCTCTGTCAACAATTTCTGGCTGGTATTTACTTTCTAACATCCTGCTGATGACCTTTATTAATTACTGAGAACCTATTCTTTGAACATTTTCCTTCCATGCATCTCAGGGTCCTATAATTATCTTGTAGGGCAGGTTTACTCTGAAGATGTAGGCCAAGATAAAATGGAAAAGAGATAACTCCATAATTTGCAAGGCTGCAGTGTTTGAAACTCAAGTATTAAATTAACAGTTAATACTATTTTTAAGGGGAGAACAATCTATTGGAATAAAAATGATCAGAGTAAAGATTATGGATGAACACAAAACATTATTGTGAGATGTTATCGGCAAAAAGAGGATAAAGATGTACTGTGAAATAGGTACACAACAAGGTCAGGAGGTGACTGAGGATTAACATTCAAACGAAGACAAATATATCTAAATAACATAAATTAAACTTGAATGAGGGGGTCAGCAAGATGGCATAGTTAATAGAGCTGCTACCTCATATCTCATACAACCCAGCTTCAATCCTGACCTCTGGTGCTATTTGTGTGGACGTTCTCATTTTGTGTGACAGCATGGGTTTCTCTCTGATTTTCTATTTTCTTCCTGAACTCAAAGATATGCCATCAGCACGTTAACCGCCCACTGTAAATTGCCCCCCCCTCCCCTTTTGTAGATGAACAGTAAAGTCTGGCAGGGTTGATGAGAATGTTGGAAGATTAAAACGGGAATTATCTGGGACTAGTGTAAATGGTGTACTTGATGGTTGGCATGATTCAGTAACCCAAAGAGTCTGTTTCCAGACTTCATGACTTCATGAATCTCTGCATTTTAAATGACCCAAGTGATTACTTCTTATTTTTTTGAAAGCATTCCATGACCTCCAAACCTCAGCCAAGATTCCATTTGCACCAGCGTTACAGTGGATTTACTTACCTGGTGCAGCAATTCGAAATATTAAAAGGGAATTATTTTACTCCCTTTCAGAAACCGTAAACATGTGTCTAAGAAACTGAAAGCCAGTGGGGTACTGGTACAATGGAGAGAGCACTAGAAGTGATAAACAGAACTTCCAGACTGCTCTGAGTACCACCAGCTCCACACCATCCCTGAACCTCAAAAAGCAGTAGGTTATGCGTGTATGTGCATAGTCAACATCCTATTTACAATGCCCTCCAAACACTGCACCATTTAATTTCTTCCACATGTTTCTAATGTCCACTAACACAAATACAACCCTCTTTGCATCAAAACCATTCCTAACACAGATTTTCATTTACAGCATCTTCACAACTGTTCCACTCCAAGAGCATGGCATAAATTCATGGAGCACGAGACTGCAAAATGGATGATAGTCACATTGTTACTAATGTTCAGACTGAGCAAACTGCAGAAAAGAAGAGGAGAATGTTCAGTAATTGACTTTCAATACTGAATACAGGATGCAAAGGCTTAAGGAGTCAAACGGAACCCTTGGAAGCCTTAGCTTAAGACAGAATAAATTGGGGCTACCTTCTGAATTATAGAGTACAACACATATTAAAGAGAAGGGTCATCAAAGGAGAAATCCAGTTCATGCAGTAGCTTCAAACACCATGTTCACTCATAAACACTGTGCAATGACCAGCATTGATCTCTGAACTGCACGAGAGAAAATGCAGTCAATCAACATAGGTGCAGTATCCACAGTTACTCATTGATGTGTATATATTAATAACTACAGTGCTAAGAAGTTAATTATTGAACAGATAAGTAATTTCCAGTTTCAAGTTCAGCCTGAAACATAAAGAGATTCTGCAGATGCTGGAAATCCTTCCCCCACCAACCTGGCTTCACTATCATCTTCCAGCTTGTGCTCAGTCCCCTCCCTTCACAATCTTATTCTGGCTTCTTTGCCTTTCCTTTCTAGTCTTGATGAAGGGTGTCAGCCCAAAACATTGAATCTTATTCTTTTTCATAAATGCTGCCTGACCTTCTTGAGTTCCTCTTAAATATTTAATGAATGTTTCTGACCATGTCAAAAATTCTGACTCTGTTTAGAGGGTAAGAGTCATTTGAACAAAGATGAGCTCATCCTAATCCTCCTCATAATACAAATACCTTTAATTTATTATTTATTAGAATAATAAATTAAAGCATTTACACAAAGTAAATACCACACAATACAGTTTCAACCTAGAAATTTGTCAACCAAAATAAGCTGAAGTATTAGGTTAGATTGCACAAATGTACAACTATAAGTTCTGTTCTTCTTTTCATTATATTTACCATTTTAGTCACAAATAAGTCTAGTAGTCAGCTTCACATTCCCCTGAAATCCCACTTTTTTTGAACAATGATCGTTGTTGTTCACAGTGAAGAAACCTCCATTGTCTTGACAGATTAAAGGTAAAAGTACCCTCATTATATAAAGTAATGTCTAACGCAGTTTTATTCTACTTGGCCCTTCTGGACAAATCGTCATGGGTCTGAATCAAACTTTCTGCAGCCCAGCTGTGGGTCAGGTGGCAGAGAAGGAGTGCCAGGACTTGTGGGGGGGGGGGGGAATGGCATGGTTGCAGCCACACCCAGCCCTGAGTCACCAGGCAAGGTCAATTGATTTCACACAAATTTATTGATCATAACAGAATGTCTCTCTGGTGTTTCCTGCTTCCTCCCCTCTCCCTTCCCCTTTTTCCAACCATGATTTCCCTCTCCCCGCCCCCTTCAAATACTGCATTTTGGACGGCATGGAAGCATATTGGTTAGCGCAACTTTTTAAAGTCCAGGCAACCTGGGTTCAATTCCCGCTGCTGCCTGTAAGGAGTTTGTACGTTCTCCCCTTGACTGCGCGGATTTCCTCCAGGACCTTTGGTTTCCTTCTGCAGAACAAAAACGTACCGGTTGGTAGGTTAACTGTCATTGTAAATTGTCCTGTGATTCGTTGAAGGTTAAATCAGGAGATGCCGGGCAGCTTGGCTCAAACAGCTGGAAGGGCCTATTCCATACTGTATCTCAACAGAAAAAATAAGTTCCTACTCTCAGTCCACAACAGGGACCCATTTCAGAATCAGGTTTATCGTCACTCATAGATAACGTGAAATTTGTTTATTAAGCAGCAGTACAATGCAATACATAAAGTTACTACAGTATTGTGCTGAAGTCTAAGGCACCCTAGTCAAATATATATGGACCTAAGACTTGTGCATAATACTGTATTTGGCAACTCTTTCACCCCAGGACTCATGCTTATGATCTGTCTCTGCCCAATCTCCAATACAAGCGCAAGCTTCCTCAAGTATAGAAACCACAAATGTATATAGCACTTTAGATGTGGTCTCACCAGTGCCTGTTAAGCTGTTTCAAAATTTCACTTTTTTTTATACTCTATACCCTTGCAATAAAGGGCAACATTCTATTTTTTAAAAAATGGTCTCTTGTATATCGGTGAGACCTGACATAGATTGGGAGACCGCTTCACCGAGCACCTACACTCCATCCACCAGAACAAGCAGGATCTCCCAGTGGCCACCCATTTTAATTCCACTTCCCATTCCCATTCCGATATGTCCATCCACGACCTCCTCCACTGTTGGATAAGGCCATGATTAGGTTGGAGGAACAACACCTTATATTTCGTTTGGGTAGCCTCCAACCTGATGGCATGAATATTGATTTCTCAAACTTCCAGTGTTACCTCCACCCTCCCTTCACCATTCCCTCTCTCTTGTTATCTCCTTGCCCGCCCATCACCTCCCTCTGGTGCTACCCTTCCTTCTTTCTTCCATGGCCTTCTGTCTCTTTCATCAATTGACTTCCTCGCTCCTTGCTTCATCCCCCCCCCTCCAAGTTTCACCTATCACCTGCTGTTTCTCTCTCTCCTTCCCCCCACCCTTCAAATCTACTCCTCAGCTTATTTTTCTCCAGTCCTGCCGAAGAGTCTCGGCCTGAAACGTCGACTGTACTTTTTTCCATACATGCTGCATGGACTGCTGAGTTCCTCCAGCATTTTGCGAGTGAGTCTATTAATCTTACTAATTGCTTGCTTTACCTGCATACTAACATTTCATGTTTTCTGCATGAAGACCTCTAGATCTTAAAGATAAAATAATTTGCTCCCATTTTCACATTACTGTCTATTAGCTAACTCCTCGCCCACTCAGTTACAAGTATTCTTTGCTGAAGCTTTGTATCCTCCTCACAACTTGCTCACCCACATATATTTTTCCCTTTTTTTTTTGCAAATTCAGCTAAGAAAGGACATTCTGCCCACGGAGTCAATACTGGCCAACAAACATCCATTTACACTCTTGCTACATTAATCATATTTCATTTACCCCACCTTCAATAAATCCTATCCCCGTCAATGGTTACATACAAGCAGCAATTTATTATGGCTAATTATCCTACAAATCTACATGAATTTGGTATGCAAGAGAAAATCAGAGCACTTAAGAGCACACCCTCATGTGGAAGCATACATAAATTCTACACAGGCAACATCAGAGGGCTAGATTGACGCTGGGCTGTTGGAACTAACTTCATTAACTGCGTCATTGTGCTCACCTTTCAAGTTATCAATATAGATTTTAAACAGTTGAGGCAAATTGCTAATTCCTGTGGTACCTCATTACCTTCTCAATATCAATCTGAAAATAAGCTCCTTTATGCAACTCTTTCTGTTAGTCACCCACTCTCTTGTACATGCCATGAATCATCCAAACTTCAAACTCTCTTCTCCTGTGCAGTAACCTTTAATGCAACTTCTTAATGACAAAGATGGCGCTAGTGAACAATAAGACCAAAGGCGATATCTTCAGACAGTTCACAAAACTACTTCTTTTGCTGCTTCTTCTTCTTTCAAATATGTTTCTGCTTCTATTGGAATCTGTGATCTATATCTTGATGCTGTATTTTAGGGCTGATTGAGCGATCTGACATTTTGACGTCCCTAAGGGAGTTTGAGAGGTATCAAGCAAAGTGCGCAGACTGAAGGCCAAGAAGCCCAGTGAAAAGGTGTGAGCCTGTGATCGACACCATTTCTTGCTGACCTTGCTGACTAAGCCATTGAGGAAGATTGAGATCAACAAGGCCGAGAGTGAAAAGCAAGCGGGTATGCACTCGACTGGTCCCTCTCTGTCTCACTCTCACTTGTTGCTGCTGGAGGAAAGTGCCTTATGTATGACCAGTCTCTCTCTCGCGCTTTTTCTTGCTGCTTCTGGGGAAAGGTTCCTGCATTCCAATGGTCTCTCTCTCTTCCCCCCCCCCCCTCCTCACTCAATGGTGCCAGAGTCTAGGGTCCTGGGCAAGGTTTAATTAACACAGTTTGTGTATTGGACTCTGCTTTATGCTGGCATGTGTTTCTGCTTTCTGGTTACCCCTTTTTTATTGCTATTTTTATGATTTTGATCAGGGGAGGGGGGCTGGCTCTGCGGCCTGCAGGCAACAAATGATGCAGCGTTAAGTTGCACTGAACTGGACTAAACTGAGGATTCCTAGACTGTGTCAATGAATCTGTAGTTTGATTTTATTTAACTTGTGTTTTTCACTTGTTTTCTCCCCTTTGCATGATTTGTTTTTTTTTGCACATTGGGAGTTTGATGTTTTTCTTTGAACGGGTGTCATGGCTTTCTTTGTTTTGTGCCTCTGTGGGAAAACAAAGCTCAGGGTTTTATACTGATACATACTAAGATAATAAATGTTCTTTGAATCTTTGAATATTTTCTGAGAATCTAAAGACGCTGCATCTACTGGCTCCTTTTTATCCACCCTATTTTTCACATTACAAATAACACCACAAATCTGCCTTCAAAGTATCCTGCTATTACTTGATTAAGAATGGATTTCAGCATTCTATAAATGACAATTCTATCCATAGGCCGATAGAAATTCTGCTTGGTGCCAGTGGAAAACCGAATAAAAATAAAATTCTGAAAACAGGCATTTCGTTCAGCAGCTTCGGTGAAGAGAGGAATGAAGATCTTTCATTTGAAACGGGAACAATTGGATGCAAGCAGGCTTTAAGGTGCAGGTAAAGTAGTGAGGGGATGGCAAATGGAAAACACCAGAGATTAAATTTCAAAAAACAATAATGCTACGAAGAAAATTATGGTGGTAATGACATAATTAAGTGACAAATAAAAGGTCATACTGGAGGAGGTGTAAATGGGAGAAGCAGCATCATAGTCTAAAAGTACCAAAGGAAAATATTGTGAGTGTTGATCATCTGAAATATATACTGAAAATTAACTGCAATATTTAGTACCATTTATCACACCACTGCCTTTGGCCCATCTTGTCCATGCTGAGCCATTAATATGCCTAGTCTCATCGACCTGCACCCAGACCATAGCCCTCCACACCCCTCTCATTCACATACCAACCCAAATTTCTCTTAGATGTTGAAATCAACCTTGCATCCACCACTTGCGCTGTCAGCTTGCTCCACACTTTCGCCACCCTCTGAGTGAAGAGGTTTCCCCTTACGTTCCCCTTAAACATTTCACCTTTCACCCTTAACTCATGACCTCTAGAATGAATGAATGAGAAAATTGGGATTGACTTTCTGAGATCAATGAAAACTAGAAGTCAATCGAAGAGTACAAACTAGAGGAAGTAATTTAATGAGCTATTGGAAAGAACCTGTTTGTGCTTAGAGAATCAATGGTGCGTGCACATAAATCAAAGGTAATTGGTAAAACAGGAGATTTTTTTTAAAAGCAGTGAATTAAGACTGGAAGTGTGGTGGATGTATATTCCTGACATCTACAGCGGTAGAATTTTCAAACATAATAAATTGATGCAAAAGTAGCCATCCAACTCTGTAGCCTATTCTGGTATTCTTGGACAATTCCTCAGAATCCAGTAAGAGTTGTTCCCATTACAGTTTAGTGGTTCTGGTGAGGCCAAAGCATGATAGTGTATTTCTTCCATGGGCAAGGGCTGGGGTGCCTGATAGGTCTGGTGGGTAGGCAACTTGCGAAGTGGTGTGCTCACTCTACACCTCACACTGAATTTCTGCACATGGATTCAAGATTCTTGGTACTATCCTCAATGCATCTTCTCCGGTTTGAGCAGTCACGGGCCAGGGATTCCAAAACAGGAACTGCTGAGCATATCTTTAAATCTTCTCATCCATCCACCAGTAATCTTTTCTTGTGACAATATTTAAAGAGGGTGCCTTCCTTGCGAGTCTGGTAATGGGCATGGGGTGGTTGTGGCCTGCCTAGCAGGCCTCACTGAGTGTAGCTAGGGTTTCAACATCTAGGTTGTTAAGCTGAGGAGAGGATACAGATATTGGTTCACTTAACCTACCACTGGATATGGTGGACTTTACAGAGATAGCCTCTCCAATGCTAAAGGTACTGGCTGTAAGTAGCCCAGGTCCCAGAAGCATATTGGCAGTCAGGGATCACTGCTGGCTATAAACCAAGAATTTCCTACCAGGCTTGTGATTTCAAATGTCCATTTCTTCAATTGGCCAAAGATAGTGCTGGTGTATTGAAGAAATGAAATATTTCATCAATGAATCCCACCTTTGCAATGAGGAGCTCCCAAAATATAAGAATTACATTTTCCGGCGTGTCTTTGAAACTTCATTGTCAAAATGTAGAGCTGTATAGAGAAGACAGCTTAGTTGATGACTTCTGCCATGTGCAGGCGATGTGAATGTTCTTTCCTCTTATGTAATTTAGTGAATGAGGCAATGACTTCTTGTATCTTATCCTCCAAGAGCAAAAACCTCCAAGTATACTGCACTTCAGTTACTGAGGTTTAGGTAATCTTGGATCTGAGGTGGGGAAACTGCAGTTTAAAGTTCAGACTGGAGATCAGCTTTGCCCATTTAAATCTATCGGCTTTGTACGTTGCTTCTCTGTGTCTCCTAAATTCTATAATCACCATTGTTTCAGAGGGTAAGTTAAAGTGAATTCATATGACTGGTATTATAGTCAGAGCCAATGTCCAGAGTGTTGTCTGGGATCAGGAATTCTGCGAGCTGGGAACATGAATAATTTGAAGCTGGGCCTGGGTTGGGAATGTGAGTGGCTCTGCTGTCACAGAGCAGTCACAGTCACAAGCTACTAGCTGCTGAGGATTGTGGGAAGAGTTAGAAGCTTGGCAATTTCCTCCCCATAAGAATGCAGTAAATCAAAAGCAAACTTTCTTACTCTGACAACCTGAAGCAAACTAGTAGAAAAGTAAGAAAGGTTGTTATATCCATGGTGAGTTGACTGCAGTATGTCATTCCAGCCCAAGTGTCATTGCCAGCAGCCTTTGAGATAGCTACAGTTCTGGTTAATCCCATGAGACGAGTGTATCCCTGGATAATGAAGGCTGGATATGCACGTTTTCACAAATATTTTACAGTTGGTGAATTCTTATTCAAATGTGCGCAAATGTTAAAACAGCACTTTTTCTAAGAGGCAAGTTGCAAGTTTATTGTTTATTTTTGGGGATATTGGTACTTCTGACTTGGCATGACAAAATTATTTTCTTCAATATTTAACAAATCACCAATTTCTGAGTTTTTATCTGTTCTTTCAAGGAATAAAGCTCTATTTTCCCAAAGCTGATCTTAATCTATCACTTTACTTTTTCAACCAAACATGTAAGCAAAAAAATTGTCTGATATACATCCACACCTTCATTAAGAATTTGATATTGACAGACTTTATAATGTCTGACTGTTGTTTACATTCAATATACTCCACAGATGGTGAATGTTCACACACCTTTTCAAAGGGTGTGCCACGTAAGGTTGCAATGTACTGAATTTCCATACAATGCTGAGTTGTGTTTTGAGCTAAAAATTAGGCCAAGTGTCAATATGCAGATCACATATCAACTTTCAGCAATAACATGTGCAGTTAAGTATGTAAATAAAGATGTCCTTCTGTAGATGCAGCTCCAATACCATCAGAGCTTCCCTGGTAACCTTTCTGTAAACCTGTGAACTCAACAGAAAATTCCAGGGCTTGACCTTTTAAAGTATAGCACTCTTTCAATAGTCTATGATACTTAAAATTAACACTAGTAAGCATGGACTTTCAATCATTCAAATTTTACATAATGACAGAGATTTTTTAAAAAAGTTAAAGATATATTTTGCACTATAATTTATCTCCAACTTAATTCAAACTTTTTCTTTTGATGATGGAGTTAACCACCATGGAAACAGGCCCTTTGACCCACTGAGTCCACGCTAATTATCAAATATCATTTGACACTAATCTTAAATGCATCCTGACTAGCTTAAGAACAGCTTCTATCCCACTGTTATCAGGCTCTTGAACAGACCACTTGTATGATAAGATGAACTCATGGCCTTACAATCTACCGCGTTATGATCTTGTACTTCATCATTTAGCTACACTAAACTTTTTCTGTTAGTTTTTACACTTTGCATTATTATTGTTTTACTTTTTTCTAGCTCAATGCACTGTCTAATGATCTGATCTGTATGAACAGGAAGCAAGACAATCTTTTTGATGCGTCTTGGGATAGGTAACAACAATAAACAAACCCAAGCATTCTCCACTGGGAAATCACTGGTCAAGACAATGTAAAATCTGGTGCGTGATTAACATATTTTCAATTACAGTGAGGTCTGGAGTAGATTACAGCCTCCAGAAACATCTGAAATCTTGTCTATTTACTTTGTTTCTAAATACAATGAGGAGTGAATAGACCACACAATCTGCACACCTCTTTTGGAAAGGAAGTCAGCACTGAAGGATAACATCAGTCTCGCATCATCCAATAAGGAAGCTTGCTTATCAGAGTGCCAATACTTCATATTAATTTACTAGAGGAGAAATCGAATCATAATAAAAAGTTGAATGGACATACTTGATGTACAGAATGCAGGTGGATATTCCAACTACTTCAATAACTATGACAATTTTGTACGTACTTGAAATCTGTGTTGGTACATTACTTCCAGTACTAGCCATCTCTTTTAAAAGAGATCTTGTGAGACAGTATTTATTCAGGCAATCACAGAATCACTTGTTGTCATCCAAAACTTTGTTCCCGGCACTAACAGTCTCTCACTGTTATTTGCACAGAACACCCACATACTTGCTCCTAGTTAACCTTATGAATTTTTAAATTCTTATTCTCATTTTCAAGTTCCCAAATACTGTTGTTCCGTTCTATCACTTCTAGCCTCTTTCACTTTATTTTTCATAGATATCTGTGCCTCCAAATGCCATTTCTTTGCAATCCCCAAATGTAATTGCTTGACCTCTACTGATTGAGTTTGCAGTTGCCGCTGCCCCAAGCTCTGGAATTCGCTTTTCATGAAGCTCCTCTTTTTTTAAAATCCGTATTACATCTCTTAAAGCCTCCTTCTTTGACCATGCTATCTGTTCATCTGTCCAAAAATTGCAATGCAACAAACAGCATGGCTGTATTTTTTAAAATTTGAGAACACTCCTATGAAGAATTTTCAAAGGTTTTTGCTATGTTAAACACATGCGCAAAAGGAATTTATTGTTGCCATAAAAAATTCTTCACATTGTCAGTATAGTCCATATAAATTTATTTACTTAAATAACAATTTGGGGCAAAATTACATGATGCATTGGTTTTTATACATGTTGCAAAACAAGTTACCAAATAGAAACTCTGTGTGTGCATAAAGCATTTCTAGAAACAGTAGAATGACTGTCCAATGTGCACACCATAGACACTTGGGTTGTGATTGGAAAAGGGAGTTCTGCACGAAAGATGAAGACCTACTATTGTCTTTGCTGAGAAGCCAATCCCAACCTAAGCAACTAGTGGGAATGCAGCAGTGATGGCAGCTCTTCAATCTAGACCCAAGATCAAGTCCCATTCTCAGTGGGATTCCCCAAGTGCCCACCTCCAATAATATCATGCCTCATCCTCCATCAAAACTATGTAGGTGTCTACCAACATATCCTCACTCCTATCAACAGGGTAATCTTCCCTAGATCAGCCCCATTGACTCACTGAGGCTAAATGAGGTCCTCCATGATGAGGCAAATTTGAAATTCTCATACAAACATGAGGAAATCTGCAGATGCTGGAAATTCAAGCAACACACACAAAATGCTGGTAGAACACAGCAGGCTAGGCAGCGTCTATAGGGAGAAGCACTTTCTGCTTTGACAGTACAGGAGTCAAGATGAAGCCACATTCAGGTTGGAGGAACAACACCTTATATATCGGCTGGGTAGCCTCCAACCTGATGGCATGAACATTGACTTCTCTAACTTCTGTTAATGCCCCTCCTCCCCTTCTTACCCCATCCCTGATATATTTAATTGTTTGTTTTTTCTCTCTCTCTCTGCCCATCACTCTGCCTGTTCTCCATCTCCCTCTGGTGCTCCCCTCCCCCTTTCTTTCTCCCTAGGCCTCCCGTCCCATGATCCTTTCCCTTCTCTAGCTCTGTATCACTTTCGCCAATCACCTTTCCAGCTCTTAGCTTCACCCCACCATCTCCGGTCTTCTCCTATCATTTCGCATTTCCCCCTCCCCCTCCTACTTTCCAATCTCTTACTATCTTTCCTTTCAGTTAGTCCTGACGGAGGGTCTTGGCCCGAAATGTCGACTGCGCTTCTCCTTATAGATGCTGCCTGGCCTACTGTGTTCCACCAGCATTTTGTGTGTGTTGAAATTCTCATGACCCTTTTGGACACTGCATGTTATGCAAAATTATGTGCACAAGACTAGGATGGCATGCATCATGCATTAAAAAAATCCCTCCCTTGCAAACTCAACCCAGAGTGATGTGGATCCTTTATGCACATCAATTTAACATGCATTTACGTGTGTCTAAGTATTTCTTAGGTCTACAATCAGAACAAGAATATTCAAACTACATTTTATTTGGGTGATTCAATGCTTCAAATACTTTATCTGAACAACTTCCATAATTATCAGGCATGCTCAGCTTATTGGCAGTCAGCAAAAATTACGTTTGACTACTGAAAATATTCAATTACCTGTAACATAAAGTTATTTCATGCTATTACTACACTTAATACACTTGTCAAGATCATTGGGCTCTACAAATCCGAATCCTATATGTGCACTTCTTTATTTATGACAAAAAGGCTTTAAATTGAGTGTTTAAGCGGCTATTGAAGCATTTTGAAAAAAAGTGAGAATATCTCTGGAAGTCATTTAAATACCTCTGCTGAAACAGCTCCCTCAATTTGTCAGTCACTTAACAAGGGGTAAAAAATATTGGTCATGATAAAGTCAGCTCTGGTGCTTGCTTATGATATTTGGTGATAATGGTCAGACAGTTAGTGGTAAGGAAAGCAAACATATAGATTTTTCCCTTATAATAAAGCTATGACACATCTTATCCTGATCAACTCATTCTGCAGTTTTCATTTTGCAATGAAGAGCTAGAAACTTATGCAATCAAATTACAAAACTGGGCTATGACACGTGGAACCACGACTTGATTCCCAAGGATCGGTATTTGACATGCAAATTAAAATCCAGGGCTTTTAAGGTTAACCACTTAACCACAGATTTTAAAATGGCTTCAGTGTATTTTACACAAACATGTGCTGATACCACCACAACCACAATCCTGCCATAATTTGCTTTCATACTGGCTTGAGAAATCACACCGCTATGCATTTGAGAATTCAAAGCTAAAGTATAGTTTAGGACAATAATGTAAAGAATATGCTTACTAAATGTCCAGCAATGAAAAATACTATGGGTCATATTGCCATGTAATGTAATTCCATTCTCTGCAGCAGTTCTCTTAAATTGGATTATTTTAGGGAAGATAGTGTTCCCAAATTTACCAGAGAAAACTATAACCCTAATCCAACCTCAGTATCAATCTGCCCTTGACCTTCATGGATGTTCAGATTAGTAAACCAAGGTCCCTTTGTTCCTCAATACTTTCTAGGAGTTTATTGTTCATGGCACATTGACTCATTTGTACCCCCAAAACGAATCTCTTCACGTTTATCACGATTAACCTGAATCTGCCATTTCTCAGCCCATTTCACCAATATGCTGATACCACTCTGTAGCCTAATGCCACTCTCCACACTGTCAACAACTTCACTAATCTTCATGTAATCTACAAATTTACTGGTCATGCCACTTACATCGACTTCCAAATCATTCACATATATTACAAACAGCAAGGGGCCCAGCACCAATGCCTGTGAACAATACTACTAGTTTCAGGCGTCCAATCACAAGGGCCGCCCTCTGCCAATAACATCACCTTTAGGACCAGTTTCCCATGCGGGTCTTTGTCAAGGGCTTTACTGAAGTACAGAAAACACTTCCCTCATCAGCATACTTTGACACCTCTTCAAAAATACCATTTATCAGTCAAACAAGATCTGCAGCTAACAAAACCACACTAACAATCTCTGGAAGTGCTACCCTTCCAGGTAATCATTCATCCTGTCCCTCAGAATTTTTCCCAGTAAATTACCTACCATTGATATTATGTTATTAGCAGGCATCTCCTTGCTTTCCCTCTTTAAAAGGAGGAGCACATTTAGACCATAAGATATAAGATCAGTATTAGGCTATTTGACCCATCAAGTCTGATTTGCCATTTCATCATGGCTGATCCATTTCCCTCTCAGCCCCATTCTCCTGCCTTCTCCCCATATCCCTTCATGCCCTGACTAATTAAGAATCTATCAAACTCTGCCTTAAATATACCCTATATAGATTTACCATCTACCAATTACCTGCAGCATTCTTGTGGCCAGTGTGGGTCTTAGCAGAGACCCATCAGTCTACTCAATGCTGCCATCAGATTTAGCCACCTTTAAGCTCTCATCTCTGCCTTTAATTTTGCTAATGATTTGGCCTCCACCAGCCTCAGAGGAAAGAGAATTCCATGGATTCACTACCTTTTGTGAGAAGAAATGTATTCATACTATTAATGACCAGCACCTTATTCTCCAACTAGTCTCCTTTTCTGTGCCTCGCCCATTCATGAAAACATCTCAATGTCTACCCTGTTAAGCCACTTAGGATCCTATATCCTTCATCCTTCATTTCTTCAAAGAATGAAGTCCCAAATTGCTAGGTCTCTTTAGATACAGGACAACCATCTTATCCAGGTGAAATGACTTTGGACCACTTCTAACACTATGTCATTATTTCTTTTAGGTAAGATAACCAAAACGGGAGATAGTATTCAGGTGTGAGCTCAACATCACCCTGTTAGAGCTGTATCAAAACCTCACTATTTTTATAATCCAAATAAAGGTCAACATGCCATATGGAAGAAAGGCTTTACTGGGTGCAAAAGTGAAGCTTATTCAACTGTTTTAATTTTAGGTACTTGATGTCTCTTGCTTCCATGCTGTACATGATGAAAGGGGTTCATAAAGCTCAAAACAGTATTGTTCATAATCATACAACTTCTGAAGAGAATGAGAACCAGTTCCAGCTTTTCAGCCTAAGTGACCTCTGGAAGTTTAGAAAGGATCATCTAACAGGCCAAATGAAGACATGGCGAGACCCTTCTTTTTGCTTAATAAGTTCATAAATGGCTGCTAACTCAGGTTCAACTGAATTCAGCAGCTAATTAGTTCTACATAAGGTGACCACCAAAAAAATGTAATGTTTGCAATGTTGTCTCTGTCCAAATTATTTTTTTTCCTATAATCTTCCTCTTTTGCAACTGGCAACAAATGAGGTCCCTACTTTTTAAAGATGAAAAAAAATCAAGACAAGTTCACTTTTGATCTGCAATTTACTCTGTAGGGTCTTTGCACAAATACCATAGTTTCCACCTCTATGAGCTGTAAGAGTCTAATGAAGGTTAACCAAAAACAGTCTGGAATATGAGTTGGGAGATCTAGGATGTCGTCTATGTTTTTATAACA
Source organism: Hypanus sabinus (assembly GCF_030144855.1). Taxonomy (NCBI): domain Eukaryota; kingdom Metazoa; phylum Chordata; class Chondrichthyes; order Myliobatiformes; family Dasyatidae; genus Hypanus; species Hypanus sabinus. The sequence goes on along the minus strand of NC_082715.1, from coordinate 40,622,495 downwards.
TTTGTTTAATAAATCTGGATCAGTGGTAAGAATGTTAACTATTATAATGTTGTTAATTATTATATTGACTTCAAACGGGAAAAATTTAACTGTTGGGATTAAAAAACTTTTGTATTTTCTTTGTACATTGCATGTTGTAACAGGTGCAGCCAACTGCAATAGTCTGCAGCTAACAAGATTAAAAAGCAACCTTTAAACTGTTCACTCTCGCAGATAACCATTCTAATTATACTATGAATCCTAGTGGAATAATGCGCCCTTTGCTTGCCCAGCTGAGCAATTAAGTGCCGCTGACTTTTTAAACACGTGGACACTTGCTGCTCAGTATATATCACCATGTTGCTCCTTACACTCCCACACAGAGGACATCTTACAGTTGCATGTTAAGAATGTGAAGGCGGGAGTGTGAAAATTTACTGAATTCTATTTGTCAGAGCATATGCACAGCATCAACTTCTCTACCCTCATCACGAGTCTGTTATTTCATCAAAAAACTCTTTCACTTTAGTCAAACATTACAGCCTCTAGAAATCTCTGCTTGCTTTCATTTATAACAACACTTTTTCTCAGATGCCAGTTAATTTCCTCCTCCATTAAATGTCTAAAATGCTTATTCACTGATTGGTTATATCCAACTCCGCTTTACCGATCAAGGGCATACCAGTGGAATGCTCCAGTCATATGGCATCGTGGCTCAAGAAGGAATGAAAGATCAATACCAGTGTCTCTGTAGATTTGAAGCTTATTCCTTAAAGAACCTAGGACAAATCAGACCCAAACTGTAAATATTTCTATTTTGAGATTTGCAAAACTTTTTAGTACTGTCTGATTATTTGAATACTTTTTTATATGTTCCCCTTGTGCAACTAGCAGTTTTCTCTTCTGTGAAGACAGACATAAAGTACACCTCTAACATCTCAGCCAAAACCTCTGTTAGCACACCCTCACTTCTGCATCTATATATAGGACCTTGGAATGCTGTTAAATGCTACCCATCTTTTCCCAGGCACTAATTTCCATGTATTCCCTTTGCATTCATTGCTTCCCCGATGAACTAGAAACCTAATGCTCATTATAAGTATCCTCTTTCTACATCATGTTTTAACTTATCTGAGTGAAGAGGAAAGGAGCTGGGTAGCAGGGTTTAGATTTGTTCCTCCTTCCTTTCCTTTCACATCTAACATTTCCATGAGTATCAACTGTTTGAAGGTCTCATTAGTTGATCAAACTTTGTGGAGTAGAGATGACAAAATTACTGCCATTCGTTATCACAACTTCACAAAACTGATAGAAATTTCAGGATTTCCATACGTGCAATTTCAAGCACATAAATCTGTAAACTGCTCTCAGTGATACTACATGGCCCTGCAGCCAATGCTCGGATGCAGAAATCAACACAGGATTCATCAGGGCAGTCAGAGATTGGGAAAATTGCCCAAAACAAGGGAATTTTCCTTTGGATTTTAGTAGAAAAAAACAGCTGTGAAAGACAAAGGTAATAAGAGCCAACTAATTTTTAAAAATCTTTCCTAGTCTTCTTTTCAAAAGAGCTCTCCAACAGTTTATTGATTTAGATTCCTTAAAATGTAAGGAAATATTTAGAACTTCTTTCAAGTTTCTTTATTGATATTTCAAAATTAAAAATAAAAGATTCTAAACTCTTTTTAAAAGCCAGAATTGACTGGATCTGGAGGAATGATTTAGTCTGCTGCCAGATTTCTTTCTTTGATCTTTTGGTTGGAACAGCCCCACATGTCTCTGTTTTTGCTCCCACATTGGAAAGCCATCTCTGTACTTCTGAACTTTTGAAGTTACATCTGGGCAGTGACCAAAAGAAATCTGGGCCTGTGTTCTACCTGCCAATTATTGATTCCGATCCACTTGAACGAAATCGTTTTGCAGATAACCAAAAGTAATTTTCCTCCAGAAAAATTTGCTGGCATCTATCTGCCCCATCAATAATCTTCCCCAAAGAAATTATGAACATCTGTTTCTCAAATGCTGCCTTCCTTTCACTTGATCCACTTTATTACCCCAATACTTGATTTGGCTCGTCTCACCATCAGTTCATTCCTCATGGATTGGCCACCCCACAAAGCTCAGATGTACAATGCCTTTGCTCCTTTAAACATGACTACCACAGTATTGGAAGGCTTTTAGCTACAAAATGAACATTTGTCTCATGAATGAATGGTCACATGTTTCTGGGACAAGGAAGTAAAGCAACCAGCTAACTGAACTGTGGCTTAACTGATTTATTTCCCTGCAAGTCAGGGTTATGTGCATTGAAGTGCTTCTATGCAGTTCCAACTCCAAGTAACTAAACACAAACCAAGGAGCCAGCACTGAACTTTTCTGATTTTTTACTGAGACATGAAAGGATCATTTTTCATCAACTTATGTTTAGTGCTTGCAAATAGATATGTCTATCCCTCTCTCATATAATTTTTTACAGCATCTATAGACCTAAAAAAAGTAGAAAAACACCTATTTTCAAGTGTTTTTGAAAATATTTGTGCCCAAAATTGCTTTGGCACCTTTGAGAGAAAAATGTCTCAATGAAGGTTTGGAGCCTGATCGTCAACTGTTTACTCTTTTCCATAGATGCAGCTTGATCTGCTGAGTTTCTCCAGCATTTTGTTGTTGCTTTGGATTTTCAGCATTTGCAGATTTTCTCGTGTTTGTGACTTACTCTCTCACGTGGTTGGTATTACTATTTGAAAGTACCTTTTACTCAATAATTCTCCTTCCACAGTCAATCTACTGGTTTACATTTTTTCCATCTTTCTGTGATGAAATTTAAAACAACTACACTAGAAAATAAAGCTCCCATTCTTAATCAAAGCAACAGCTTCTTCTCTGTGCCAAGGAACAGTCAAAGGTTGGAGCTTTCAAAATCAGTTTTTGTTGTGTGATGCAGTATCACCCTTCACAAGAAGAGATGAACTGAATGGACAGGATAACCTTGACTTAATACTGCATTTCCACTTGAAGTTTCTATATGATTAAACAAGTGAAAATTTTCCCAAGTTAATCATGTTGTTTAAATAAATATGTCAACACTTTGCAAAACTGTTTATCAGTAGAACAAACTAATTGTTTTTTCCTTTTTCTTAAGTTTTATTAAAACTTAGATCAGTGCATGTATGGCTTTCTTAAGTCCTTTCAACACTGTTAGGTCATGGGATAATGAGGATACATCAATTGAAAAGTGTGTAGTATCTTTACATTTATCAAATGTTGCTATGAATGCTCTCTGGCAATTAACATTTATTATTTCATCAGACTGATGCAAGTATTTTTAACAAATACCACACGTATTTGCTTTGGAACCCATCCTGAAACCACATAATCAAGAGACAAGAACATTGGAACTAAAGCAACAAAAACGTAATTTGGTTGAACAAGCCCAAACCTTTTAACTGTTAACCTCACAGATATGTGTTATTATCATGGGGTAAAATACTACATAACAGGATACACAATATATCAAGAGTGATTCAATGATGAAAAATTGGTGCAAGATAAAAGAAAAAATTACTATTTATTCATTGTTTGGGATGTGAATATCACTGCAAAGGACGTTAATTGACCATTCTTTGAAGATACTTCCATAGCGTTGATGGATAAGGTTTCCAGCAACAATGACAAAGGATTGAAGTATTTCCAGTCCAAGATAATTTGTGATTGAACGGGAAGTTTCCATGCTCCCATATGTCTGTTGCCCTGATCCTTCTTGGCGGTAGAGGTTATCTCAAAGTACTGAGATGCCTTGGCAAGGACTTGAGCAAGACGGTGGTGGAGAAAATTAATGTTCAGGGTGCTAATCAAATGGGACGCTTTGTCTCTCATGGCTTTTAAACTCTTCGGTGCTGCACACATCAAGAAAAGTGGGAAGTATTCTACCACATCCCTGTCCTGTGTCAAGTAGATAGGTAAGAAACGTTTCGTGTGTCAGAGCCGACTCATCACCACAGGACACGAAAGTTCTGAAATGCATTTTAGGACACAAAACATAAGACACAGGACCAGAATTAGGCCATTCAGCCCATTGGGTCTGCTCTGCTCTTTCATATAATGGAGTCATAGAAAGGTGGAGCACTGAAACAGGCCAGTCAGCACATCAAGTCCATGCTGAACCATTTAAACTGCCTAGTCCCACTGACCTTCACTCATACCGTAGCCTTCTGTACCCTTCCCATTCACGTTGTTAATGAAAACAAGTTCCATATCCGTCACGCTGTGACTTGAACTCATGTTTGTGAATTTTTTGTTGAGACCTCAGGGTATTGAGAAACAAGTACACAAACAAAGGGCCAGTGGTGGGGTGGCATCAGCACTGGACTTTGAGGCCGATGGTCCCAACCTGGGCAGCAGCAGTAGCCCTGTGGAATCTACTTTCAGTATCTACTTCTGTATCTTGTCACAAAAACCCTATCCATAGGGTTGCCATGAGTTGACAACAACTTGACAGCTCTCAGCAACAACAAACAAACAAAACGTGTACCCATAGGTGTGAGGAGTTAACCATTTGTTCTCTGATACATTCCAGGCACAGATAACATTTGCCACATTTTCAATGCTGACCTTCAACTGCTATTTCATGACTAATGCCTGGGAATTATTCTATTCTGCCATAAACATTTAAAGTTACCCTATACTCATCTTTCCCAAGTTCAGGAAACTATCATGAGTGAAATAGCCTCAATTACCTCCTCCTGTGTAATGACATTTGTTGATCCACTAAGCACTGATTGCAATCCACTCAATCACTTAAGGCTAAAAAAAATTACAAGTTGGAATTTCTGCGTGTTAGTAACTCCCTATATGGAAATTTTCACAAATTTAGTGCTGTAAATTGATCTAAAGAATGAGTTGGCAAAGGAGAAAGCCATTTATCCACCATTCTAGCTCTGTGCAAAATGTATCAATTTAATCCTAGTCCCCTACTCCTTTTTCCCCAGCAAGTTTTTCAATTCCAATCATTTAACCAAATCTATTTTATAATGCCCCACTGAATCAACTTTCATCATATTTTCATAATAAATTCCAGACCATTACAATTCAGAGTGTAAAAAACATACTACCTCAGTTTATTTTGCAAATGTGGTCTTTTCTCTCACTGTTAATAGTTACTCTGTCAAAAGATTTCAGATTCGTAGAACTGACTGGAGTTGAACTTCTAAATTGTCTCCAATAATATATCCAAAATGGCTGCCATCTTGTTCAGCTCCCTGCCTTAATCAAGAGGCAAAAAGGAACGTAGGAATTGTGACTATTGTCTAGGGCTGAAGAATTCACCCTGTGAACTCATGCTCCTGATTGCAGCCCAGGTGATGGGGCCCCAGAGCTATTCCTGCTCATCTCTGAGCATTTGGTCAATCCTGCTGGATTCTGGAAAAGCCATTAATATAAGGAAGGCAGCTTATCATGTTGCCATTCCCATCCACTGAAAAAGTAACACATGAACACAATGCCACATGGTTTGCTTAATTAATCAGTACATTCCATATAGATGTCAGCTAAGATGGCTTGAAAAGATACGGAGACATTAATGTGAGTATAATCACAGGTAGCAGTGTTCTGCATCAGAGGCTGCTGCATCTCCACTGCCAACCATTTTGAGAACTTTCAGGCTCAAACTAGGCCTTTCCTCTTAAAAATTTATAGGCTAGTTCCTGACAGATTTAGACATCTTAATTTGGTTGTTATTTACTCATTATTAATTGATACTTGCTTATTTAATATTACAGAAATTATATTTACTCTATGTATTTTGTTAATAAAGAGGCCATTCAGCCCACTACATCAATCCAGCAACTCCATCAGTCCCATTCCCCCCTCTCATTTTCTACAACCTATTCTCTCCCAAATTCACATCAACTCTCAATTCTCCAACCGGTTGCTTTGGGTTCATTTAAATAGCCAATTAATGTACCGGCATGCTTCTGGAATAAGGAGGAAATGGGGGCACACAGAAGAAAGCCGCACAGAGACAGGGAGGACACACATACTCCATACAGACAGCCCCAGAAGTCTAGATCAATCTCGGATCACTGAATCAACAGCACTACTTCAAAAGTAATTTGTTTATTGTGCAGAATTCTGGAACGTCTTGAGCTTGTGAAAGGAATCTCTCAAATAGACTGAGAGAATACAATTAGTGATGGTTCATAATCACATGCTGGATTGTGGGCGATGGTCTAAAAATAGGCAGAATTGGTCGTTTCAAAAAAATCCAAATCTCTGTTCTTCATCTGTTCTGTTCCTACAGAGGTGAAGCCAGCTAAGAAATTGCCCCTACCTTTCAAATATTTCTTGAAATGCCTCTCAAAACTTTCTCTCCAGCTATTTTAACTTCATTCGTTATACTTGTGCAAGATGGTGGTAGTTTTAAGATTCAAAAGTATGTATAGAGAGGCAGAAATTGAATGATACATTTTCTACTATTACCTTAGAAAAGAATTGCTTAGAGACTTCAACAAAGCAGTGGAAAAGATGAAATTAGAGAGACTTTCTGCCCATTGCAAGAGTTAGGGCTTTGCATAGTTTACAAATGAATTAATCAGAATGTTCAAGCTACTGGAACTTAATTTAACTAAATAAAAATTCAAAGCCATCATTGTTAATATGGCTTAGTTTGAACTTCTATTCGGTTTAGGGATTTGTTCAAATATTTACATTATAATATTTAACTATAACATTAAGAAATAAATGTGGAGCTTTTCCAGATAGTTAAACTAATGACTAAGTTTGTGTGGTTAAATTGATTAATGAATTACTGTCTAACTAGGCCTCAATAAACCTGTTAGGAAAAAAAAATCATGAATAGTAACTGCACCATTAAAAAAGATTTCCCAACTGTGGAACCTATTAATTTCACTCCGCCAAAATAAGTAATGAGTTTTCCATCTGTGGAGTAGGAAGTGGTTTCTAGGTGAGCTTGTGTTCAGTTCAAGGTAAAAGCAATACAGATTATTTTGTGGTGTAAACCATAGAAAATGGAAAAATCTTACAATGCATGACATTCCAATCACCAGAAGTGCTAGTATTGTGTTACTCTTTTGACTTTCATGCAGAAGGTAAAATATGAATACATTAGAAACAAAATGCCCCCCCCCCCTCTGTTGGCTCAGCCTTCTGCTATTCATTAGGACACCTGCAAAGCAAACTGGTGGAGTGAGAAACAAAGTGTAAAACAGAGGAGTCTTGAAGAAGGGTCTCAACCCAAAATGTCAACTGTTTATTCATTTCCATAGATGCTACCTGACCTGCTAAGATCTTTCAGCATTTTGTGTGTTGCTGCAGATGATTTATGAAATGTTTAGCAGGAACAGCTCTCTCTTGATAGCTTACAATGAAAGTAAAAACCTGAAAACCTGCTTGGTTTGATTGCACAGCTGGTGCACCTGAAAAGTAGAGGCCATTGAAACGCTAGATGTCACAACTCTGCTTTCTCCAAAATTAGTTCTGCTCCATGAGCTGATTAGTGATCAGTAACACCATCTGCAGATTGGCATCTCCTCTTCTGGCATCAGGTGTAACTTCTCTTTCACTTCTGATTTAAGGAAGGTGGTCAACTGTACTTATTGCTCTTTGCAGCTTATCAAGTCAGGTCAGGTCATTCCGGATCCAACCTGAACTCACCACCCACAATAACCTGATCTAGAAAAGGATGGCAAGGCAAACTGATTCCCTTAATGCGAGATAATACCCTTCATCTCATGGAGCTGAGCAGTTGCAAGCAGCATTTAGAATCTGAATCCTGCATGTTCACCTGAGGACTTCGCTCCCAGAAAATCCCAGTGGATTTTGGCAGCTTTTGCACTAACAAATAACTTTAAATTATTTTGCAATGTTTCTGATAATTAAAAGAATTAAAAATAACTCATAACATATTAAGTTAAAATGGTAAAAAATTAATTAAACAGAGTAAATAAACCTCTTGATTGGAAATGCCCTTTTAATAAGGGCCATCAACACCAATGAAATTGATGAGCTTGCATTTTTTACATCAGCTAGATTGCTGTAACACTAAGAGGACAGAAACATTTTGCCTCTCACCTTATTATCCCATGTCTGAACTCAGCAATAAGTAGCTGTGAATCAGAAGGTCACATGTACTGGCATTGATCTCTAAATTCTGCAGAACTGCTAGCAACAGGTGAACACAACTCGCTCCACTGAATTTTACCCAACCATTAGATGTCAGCCCTCTTTCAAATTTCAAGGATTCTGATATCTTAATCTTCAAAATATCTGATGCCTTGTGGGTAAAATTCTCACCTTCTCAACTTTACCAAAATCTCAGGCTTGATTAAAAAAAAGTGGCCCAAGGTTTGATAATTTAGCATAGTATTAGCTACAATACATGTTCGACTACATTCAATCTGCCACTGTAGGACAGCAAAATTTCTTTTCATTTTGACTGGTTGCCTTAAGCCATTTGCAGCTTTCTATTGCCACAGTGACTTTCACATTTCCCAAACCTTGTTTCATTTTGACTGGCTGCCTTAATTCATTTGCACCTTTGCCGCACTGCCCTCATATGTCCCTTAAGACCCTTTATTGCTTAGCCTACAAAGTATTTTGGCAACTTTATCACTGTGATTTCCTTCCTTCTCTCCTCATTTAACCTCTGCACGGTGTAGTTCCTCTTTTCAAGTGATTTCAATCATGACCTAGATACTCTTTCCCATTCTGGTTTTACTTCCCCGCAGTCGTGTCCTTAATCCTCACCTTTACACACAACTGCACACACGCTTTCACCATTGAAAGCAAATGCAATGCCAACATTCATGGACTAGAATATAAAAGCAAGGATGTAATGTTGAGTCTTTATAAGGCACTGGTGAAGCCTCACTTGGAGTATTTTGAGCAGTTCAGGGCCCCTCATCTAAAGAAGGATATGCTAATATTGAATAGGGGTTCAAAGAAGTTTCACAAAAATGATTCCAGGATTGAAAGGCTTATGTGAGGAGTATTTAATGGCTTTGGGCTTACTGGAATTCAGAAGAATGAGGGGGGATCTCATTGAAACCTATTGAATGGTGTAAGGCCTAGATAGCTTGGATGTGATGAGGATGTTTACTAATATGGGGTAGTCTAAGACCAGCCTCAGAAAAGACAGCCATCCTTTTAGAACAGAGATGAGAGGGAATTTATTTAGCCAGAGAGTGGTGAATCTGTGGAATTCTTTGCTGCTGGTGGCCGTGTCATTAAAAGTATTTAAGGCAGAGTCATAGAACACTACAGCACAGAAACAGGCCCTTTTGGCCCATCTAGTCCGTACTGAACTGTTAAACTACCTAGTCCTATTGACCCACCCTCCATACTGCTTCCATCCATGTACTTATCCAAACTTCTCTTAAATGTTGCAATCAAACTTGATTCCACCACTTCTGCTGGCCACTCATTCCACATTTGTACCACCCTCAGGTTGCCTTTAAATATTTCACCTTTTACCCTTAACCTATGATTTCCAATTCAAGTCTCGTATTGACAAAGGTAAGAGCCAACTGGTTGAGAGGTTCTTGATTAGTTAAAGCATGAAGGGATATGGAGTGAAGGAAGGAGATTGGGATTGAGAAGGAAATGGATCAGCCATGATGAAATGGTGTAGCAGACGCAATGGGCTAAAATGGCTAATTCTGCTCCTATATCTTATGATTTTACGACACAAGACATTGTTTAACTCACTGATCAGTTACTCATTTGCATTAATGTCTGCCTTTCTCTAACCATTCAATCCCTCGTCAACAGCAAATAAAATCACTCTTTCCAGTCCTCCTACAAATGTCAAATCACAGAAGGGTCACCACACAGGAGATAATTCAGTCCATCACATCTGTGCTAGCCCTCTACAGGAACAATTCAGCTTGTGCTATTCATCAACTTCTTCACATTGCCTGGCAATTTATTTCTTTTCCAAGTACATGTATCTTTTCAACCCCACAGTGGAGTCTGCATCCATTAAATGTCTGGGTCCATTCCAAATCCAAACCACTTATATGAGAAATTTATCCTTCTGCTTCCTTTGCAATTTGCCTTCTTTTTATATCCCCCTGCCAGCTGTTGTTCCTCCAGGTCTTGATTTACCATGTCAACACTGCTACAGCTAAGCTGATAACTATATGTTGATGATTCTGCTTCCAAGGTATAAGATTTCCTAGCCCCATCGCCATACTGTGAAATCACAGACCTTTGAGGCCAACTAGCTTAGGCACACTTGCCACAGACATGTCCTGGCTGTGCAGTATTCATAATGATTCATTTCACATCTTGCTCTCCATGACCAAATCCTTGAAACATCCCAACATATTCCTTGGATTCAAGATCCAAGTGACTAATACACAACTGCCTATAAATCTTCTTTTTCTCCAGCTTCCATTTACTACCTGAACCACAAGGGCTGTCCTGGCTCTTACATTTCAGATGAGTTCTGCTACTTCCAATGAATGATGTCGCAGACCCTGACAGTTCAACCCTACCTGCTAGTCTATGTGGGGTTTGGGTCGTCACTAACCTCAGTGTTTCCTGAGGTTATGGATTACATTAAGAGACTTATTAACGATTAGCTTTATTTGTCAGAGTAATGTATTGTTTGCGATAATGGCCAACACAGTCCGAGGATATGCTAGGGGCAGCCTGCAAGTGTTGCTATGCTTCCAACACCAACACAGCATGTCCACAACCTGTTAACCCTAACCCGTATGTCTTTAGAACGTGGGAGGTGCCGGAACGTGCAGAGAAAACCCACGTGACCATGGGGTGGTTACATACAAGTTCCTTACAAACAGCAGTAGGAATTGAACCTTAATCATTTGCATGGTAAAACTTTGTTCTAACCACCACACTATGTAGCATAATCATATTACTGTTTAGTGGTTAAAATAAGAAACATCTCTTCTAGACATATACAAAAATTACTTTAGTCCATCCCTTCAATGTAAGTGAAGACAATAAGTTAACAATGGTTTTGTTGTTATTGTGAATGACCTACCAATGTAATGTGAACCTTACAAGTTACTAAGAAGATCTAGACCGTTTTCTTTAGTGGGATCAGTATCATGTTCTTGCGGAATGATTAACATATTATTTACAGCACAAACAGAGAATGATGTCATCCCTCAAGCGATACAATAAAGGTCATGTGTGGGTGTACTCCCCTGTGTTCTCATTTTATTCCCAATTATGAATTTATAATAGATAAGAATTTCTTAAAGCATAAAAACAAGCATATCATTAAAAATCATTCTGAATATGACAATCACAGTGATCATTCTGCCATAACAGCAAGATGCTTATGGAAGCAGGAAAAAGTCTGGCAATTACTATCAGCAGCAGGGATGCTTTTGGAAAATAAAATATGATGGACAGGATTAATGATCACTTGGAAGGACAGGGACCAATCAGAGATGGCCAGAATGGTTTTGTCAAGGGTCGATCCCTTATGACCAATCTGGTTGAGCTTTACAGATGAGTTAACAAACTGAATTAATGTGTTCAGTGCAGTACACATAGTCACAGGGACTTCAGTAGGGCCTTAGGTATCAGATGGCATACTGGCTTCTAAAGGTTAGGGTCCACAGAATCCAAGGCAATTTGGTAAATTGAACTCAATATTACCTTGGCAATAGGAGACAGATAGTAATGGTAGAAAGTTATTATTGTGAATGGATATGTGTGACTAGTGGTGTTCCACATGGAAATGTGCTAATATCCCTGATGTTTGTAATATACTGCACATATGTGAATGATTTAAGTGTGGCTATGGGAATATGATCAGTATGTTCACAGATGGCATAAAGATGATGGATCTATCAGCAGCATGAGGGGTAGTCTTGGGCTACAGTGTGTTATCAATAGATTGGTAAAATGGGTTCAGAAAAAAGCAGATATAAGTCAATCTAGATAAACGCAAGGTGATACTTTCCGAAAGTATGAATAAGACTATACATAAACTGTGAATGGTTGGGTCTGAGGCAGTATTAAGGAAGGGAGGAACCTTGGTGTAGCCCTCCACAGGTACCATTGTAGGTAACAACTTGGATATGAGATACTAACCCTCTGATATGGGACAACAAAGAGCTTATTCTCCAACTTTTTAGAACATCGGTCAAACATCATTTGGAGCACTGCCTGCCATTCAGTTCTGGTCACCACACTGTGGGAAAGATGTGATGACGCTGGAGAAGCTGCAGGAGAGATTCACCTGGGAATGGAGTGTTTTACTTCTGAAGGGAGAATAGGTCTGCTTTCCCTGGAGCAGAACAGGTTAAGAAGGGGCATCACTGAGCTACATAAATAGGAAGGGTATAAACAGGGTAAAATGCAGGAAAATGTCCTCATATCCAAGGTAGATAAAACTAGATCAGGGGAAGGGGTAAGAGGTTGAGAGAGGATCTGAGAGTGATCTTGTTCACCCGGAGGGGTGAGTACCTGGAATGCACTGGCAAAGAGAGTTGTGGAAGCAGAGTCATTGACAGCTTTTAAGAAGCATGGGAGTAGGCAGTTTAAATGGTTCAGCACAGATTAGATGGGCTGAAGGGCCTGTTTCTGAGCTGTACTTTTCTATGACTCTGATTAGCTCTATGTCTAGACATAGAAAACAATGGCCCAAGTGCTAGAAGAAGAGAATAATACAGACGGGTGCTCACTGATAGGTGTGAATATGGTGTCCTGAATAGTTTGCTTCCATGTATGACACAATGACTATTTACCCTGTCTACTCCTCTTGTAATTTTATGATATATTGTGCCTCTATCAGGTCGTCTGTCAGTCTATTGCACTCCAGGAAAACACGCCCAGCCTATCTAATTACTTTCCATTACAAAAGCTTTCCTATTCTGATAATAACCCATGAAACCCCTCTGCATTCTTTCCAGTGCAACCACATCCTTCCTGTGGTGTAGCAACCAGCATTACAGTGTTTCAAGCACCGTCTAACCAAGGTTTGGTAAAATCTCAATGCAAGTAATTTTTATATTCTCTGCACTGACCTAAGAAGACAAGTGTGCCGTATGCCTTCTACACCACTCTGTGCGGCCATCTTCAGAGAGCCATAGTCTTAAACACAAACATCCTGCTGTTCATCCACATTTGTTAGCACCCAACATTTGTGCCCTACTCCTTATGGGTTCAAAAAGTGCACCATATCACACTTGTGGGATTAAGTTCCATCTATCAGTGGTACTTAATCTAAATCTTATACCTGTTGGATTTTTTCAAAGAATTACCCCACTGCTGACATAGAGGTCAATGGTTCCTAGTTACCTGACTATTATTTTATCCACATTACTCTCCCTGAACTCACTATAATTCCGCATCCTTCTCCTTGGTGCATTTAGGATCTTGCCCAATGGCCTGGTCCCTAGATTCACTAGTTCTGTCCTATATTCCTATATGGACTTCCTTGGTCAAGTCCCATACACATGCCATACATTTCCTTTATACCCCCACCCCCCACCCCCACCAGTCAAATCTTCAATATCCTTTGTTACCCAATTTTGCCATCTTTGCTTTTCACCCTGATTAAAACTTGCTGTCCCTGAACTCTCTTTTAAAGACTCCCATTTGTCAGATACTTGCAAGCATCTACTCCCATCTACTTTCATCACTGTCTTTCTTACACTATTTAAATCAGGCTTCACTCAATTCAAGACCTTGACATGAGGACCAATTTTGTCTATTTCTCTATCTTGAAGCTTACAGAATATGGTTACCACTCCAAAGTGTTTGCCCACTGGCACTTCACCGCCTGCCCAATGTAATATCCTTAGATAGGCTGAGAACTACCTCATCTCAAGTAGACCTCTTTACAAGTTGTCCCAAATAACTAATTAGGCACGCTTAATAAATTCCACCCTATCTAAATCCCTTGCACTAAATCAATCTCAGTCAGTCTGGGAAAGTTAAAATTACCCACTATTTTAAATGTATTTTTCTTACACCTTTCTGTGATTTGCTCAGATATTTGTTCCTATAATTCCAGCAAATTACTGGGTGCCTTATAACTGCAGCAAATGGTTGTACAAAGATCACTCCCTCATTAACTCCTGCACTGCATGTTGGCCATTCTCTTGTTTACGCTAATCAGTACTGTCTTACCTTGTTATCTTTTGCATACCCTCCATCATGCCTAAAACTTTTACTTAAGCTTGCCCTTCTCTTAACTACATCTCCAGAAATGCATTAATATCTTAATTCCAAGCATTGATCCACACTCTAAGCTCACCTGAATCCCTAATGAGTTTCCTTGCATTCAACAAATACCTACTAACCCTCCCATGCTCCTTAATCTGCACACTGGACTTATTTGATTTACCCATTTTATTTTTCTCCCACCTACTACTATGCTTCCTACCCCTCCTGCCATTTTAGGTTAAAACCCTCTTGAGTAAAAAGTATGTCCTTGTCCTTCATCCTCAGCCCCTTCTACACAGTAGCTGAAGATTGAGTTTGCAGCCACCAAAGGTAAGGCTTCAAGAAATTGACAATGAAATTTAAATCTCGTTTTAGAATATAACTGAGAAATAAATAATTTAACCTATTTTCCACAAAAATGCCACCAGTGCCAAATCGAAAGTCGTAAAATTTTAGTTATTTGTTCTTTTCTTTAAGAAAGAAAAAAGTGCATTAATTTTGTGCTTTTGAAGATCACCAACCCCAAAGCCCTTTGTGCCCATGACCTACTTTGAGAATATACCTTCAGTGTTGATGCATGAAATGAGGCTTTCAACTTGATTACAGCAAGTTCATACAGAAGTCAGCATTAACAGAATTTAGGGAAAAATTAAAACCAGGGCACAGTGCGCCAATGTAGCTATTTTGCATATAGAACAACTGATCACTGCTATTATGTGTAAAGACCAGTTGTAATGTATTAACAAGAAAAGGGAGTGCACAGAAGGAATTTTTAAAAGTAACAGTAGTGGAAGAGACACTTCTTGAAAAAGCAAGGGTGAACTTGATGTGAAAAGAGCTCAGCTTTTTTCTTCCTAATCCATTTAACAAGATTTCCAAACACCATGGGATCATGATGATGATTATTTTAAAGTAATTATTAACTGATTTTGCAGTTTAGTTATTATCTAGCTCATTACATGTATAAAACTCTAACCATTGACTCTTTTATAGTATCAGACTTGTTTCACTTTGCAACTCAAAACACTCCAAAGTTGAAAGAACTTTTCCTGTTTAAGAAATAAACTAAAAGGTAGTGTGTCTCATGTTCTAAATAAGGCAGCTGAGTACAATTTGGCTAACAATTATGCTTATTTATTTATTCCATATTTTCTTTCAACAGAAGAGGCCAGTTGACCCATTGCATCTACACTAATTAAATAGGATGTAGATATTGTTGGATTAGGCAACATTTCTCACTAATTGCCTTTCCACTGAGTGACTAGTCCAGGATCAATTCATGGAGCAATTGAAAATCAACCATAGTGCCCTAAGTGCAGACACTAAATAGGTGTAAGCATTAAATTTACTTCCTCAAAGAACATTAATTGCCTCTTTGGTTCCATCTATTTAATTAGACTTGCAAAGTATCCATTGCTATAATTGTCAACTTTATGAAATGTTTAATGGATCTGTTTTTATATTTTTTAAATTTATATAAATTCCAAGTTACGTTTTTAATCATATTGAAACATGTGATAGTAATACTCTTTTGCCTTCTTAAAGTTATTAAGGGTTGTGTCTATTTTTCATGCTTTGGTCCAGACAAAGAATGAGGGTTAAATAGCAAATCTGTAATGATCAGTCAAGAAATAATGTTATTCTGCTGTTGGCTTTTTGTTCCACATGCCTGGCCCTTGATGTACCATCCTTAATTCCATATCCATATGATGATTGCATACTATAGGCATTACATTGAAAGACTAATCTGTATTTTCAATGGTTTGTTAATCTGTTGAAGAATAGTGACTTATGAACATTTTTGTGGTTTGTGGCATTCTCTGCGGCAGTCTCAGTGATTTACACCCCATTACTTTGTCAAACGGTGGGACACAGGATTAAGTATACACTTGCAGCCAGCGCTGCAAGTCTGGTAGCAGTTGGAGAATGTGACCAGAATCCTGCAGCTACCTTGATGAGCACAACACTGATAGGTATACATCTCCAACCATTTGTTAATCCAGATGTGTTTCCATAATGGAAAAGAAAATGAGAAAACCTGGATTTTATGAAGTATTGAAAATCTCCTATATGTCAGCCAAATTCCATGCCTCTGCATGTGGATTAAATCCCATTCAAAACAAGCCTTCCCCCACCAATGGCAATCATCTTCCTTCTCATACAGAGCTGATCTGGACCATTATCCTTGAACCCCTCCCAGACATTAATCTCTATTCTGCTCTAACAATGTTAAACCTGTTCTCCAGTCTGCCATACCTATACTAAACACTGGTTATTAGTCTGCTTGCATTGAAAATACTGAACAATCTTATCTATGGCACATCTGATTACTATCATACCTTATCTATGTTATTGCCGGGCTTGACCGTTGAACCAGTCTTGAGGGTTGTTAACTCTAGAATCCCTGAGTACTGATCTGTGGTTGGAATGACTCCTTTTGCCACAGTGTCTTATTCTTAACCAACCCTTAAGGTTGGGAACTATTTGCTCTAACTCCACTTCTGAAGTCAAATCAGGCCTATGTGGAATTGACAAGTAGCAGATGGTGCTTGATGAAGTGGCTTGATGATAATTTGGGATGTTGTGTGCCCTTTTTGCTGTTTTTA
The DNA here is from genome assembly GCF_030144855.1 of Hypanus sabinus. Classification (NCBI taxonomy): domain Eukaryota; kingdom Metazoa; phylum Chordata; class Chondrichthyes; order Myliobatiformes; family Dasyatidae; genus Hypanus; species Hypanus sabinus. The sequence continues at coordinate 40,605,744 of NC_082715.1, read as the reverse complement.
CTTGGCCTCCACATGCTCCCAATTTGACATCTGAGTTGAATCGCGCCTTCTTGAATGCTCCTTTTTATCAATCATGGGCTAAGGATTTTTGTGAGTCAGTAAAAGCCTTATGTTTTTCAAAGAGACTATAAGAACACTCCTGAAGCATTTTTTGACCTTTCTGAGAATTTTTCACCATGATAAAGTTTGAAATTAAGTTCCTATTTTGGGAATCCAGCATCAGAAAAACAGCCTGTTCACTGGTGCCAGCGGAGCTTGATGACAAGGGATGTTGGCTTGCCAGAAAATAGACCAAGCTTTGTTTCTCCTGCCATTGTATTAGGAGGCTTCTATGACGTGTTTGTGGATTTTCTGTGGTGTTAAGTTACTGATTCCCCGTTGTCTCAAAGTGATATAGGAAGTGAACAATCACTGTTGCTTAATAGACTGTGAGCTTAGTGCTGCGTTTGAGTTGTTGCACTTCCGCTCCACCAGCTGGTCTCCTCATTTTTCTTTCAAACAATCATCACCAGAAGTGGTGGTTAATAGCATCTTTTTCTGTCCTGACTGGGAACCAGCCCCTGAGACACAGAAAGTGAACCATCCTTGTGAGGGTGTCAGTTTGGGACTCGTTTGGTAATGTGAAATAGGGGGTAGTTAGCATGGAATCTGTGATTTTGGAGTGACAGAAATTGTGATGAACTTTGAACTGAAATTCAATGTTGAAAAACGCTTTTGCATTGTCTGGAAAGACTACATACAATGACTGGTACTGCACCATATGTTGTTCTTAGATTGGCCTTGCTGTGGAGATCATGCACTCTTGACAAAAAAGAATTCATATTGGCCTTTTGGAAGGGGATATTTGGCCACATGGAACTGAAATAATAACCTTCAATAACCAGAACAATGAAATAATTAAAACACACCTTTCAATGATATGCCAAGTCTTTGCAGCCTGTTTTGGTGTACTCAGTCATTTACAATATTTGCTCATTATGCTGGAAAGGATTTCAACAATATATCCAGGAAGGGAGTGGAAAGTCACTGCCAGTTGCTTGTGTATTTGTGTTGCTGTTAGAGTTCCCATGTTTTAACAATGACTGTAGCTTTGCCATCAGAAATTCCAGATCAATGCTCCAGCTGGCCAAAATGGAGTTTGTAAAGATTTAGCATACACAAAATGTGTTTTGAATTTTCATTTTATTTTGTATTAATATTTTGATTTGCCTTAATTCCAATATTTATGTCCCAGAGTCTATTCTAATCCCTGCAAAATCTTTGAATATTAAGATTCAAAGATGAATATTTTCAATTGTTTGATTTGATGTCTGACAGCATCCTTCAATGCCACTGTTTTATTTTGCACAATTCAGTTACATCCTTTCAATTGGCTGTCTTGTCCCTCTTGTCAGTTTTGTGAAGTGCTGATGAAGGAGACTTAGCAAGTTGCTACAATGAATCTTGCAGATGATGCATTTTGTTACAATAAGGTACAAGTAGCGTAGGACAAAGAGGATGTTGGTAGTAGAGAATGAGACATCAAGGGTATTGTTTTGTTCAAGATGGTTTGAAGCACTCTGTTGTTGGAGGAGCATTCATCTAAGCATAAGCAGCGTTACATCAAATTTCTGACTTGCTCTTTGTTAATGGTAGGATTTTGGAAGTCAGCAAGTAAGTCACTCATCGTAGCATGCCCAGCCTCAGAACTGCTCCTGGAGACAAGTACTTACATGGCTGATCTTGTTCAGTGTCCAATCAGCAATATCCCCCTTATCCCACCATATCCATGATGTTGGTGGTCAGAGAATGGAAATTATAAGGTCTTGAATCTGAAGAGTAGACATTTAGAATCTTTGATTAGGTGTCCATTACCTGACAACAAAATATTACAAAATGTCACTTCCTATAACAGTCCACCCCTAAACATGGCTTAGGAATTGCCAAATGAAGGTAGGGATATCTTCATTCTTCAAGCATTTGCAAATAAAATTGAAGTCTTCAGAGTAATTAATGGACATCTCCACTTGTGTCCTGAGCAACAGCTATAGTGATGTTCTAGAAAAGGGATGAGCTGTCTTCAACAATCCTTCCCATGTTCTTTTGTTCTAGATTTTCTTCTTGAATTTCACCATGGGTCCTTGATGTCATATTTAATCAAATTCTGTTTGTTTGTTGGTTGCAGGGATATTCTCATCAGGGCCTTTTGGTATTCAAAGACCAAAGTAAAAATGAGCTTTGAAGCCAAGTGGTCCTATTGAAACTCAAACTGAACATGTTGTTGAGGAAGCAGTACCTTACAGCAATGTTCTACCACATTTCTGGTGTTTGACTCATCAAACAGGAATCGGATTGATCTTTGTTTCCTCCGGGCCAGACATACTGGGGTAAATTTTCACATCTCATTCAGTACAGCCTACTTGAGGGCCTGAAACCTTCCACCTCATTTTGCTGACTCCTGACAGCTGCTCATATCTGGAAAGCAGAAAACCAGGACTTGGGAGACCGCTAAATAATTCCTGGCAGCCTTTTTTTTTAGGCTTGCAGCAAGTAGAATCACTTCAGTGCAGTCCAAAAATCACTGAGATAAGCTCCAGGTTCCACCTTTTAGAAAGAAACGAGGGATTTGTAGGGTTGTACTAGTATTCAAAAGTTATTAGACAGGTTTAAAAAAAATGTACTGGAATGGTTCCAAGGATGAGGGGCAATAGTTATGTGAATAGACGGGCAAAACTTGGATTGTTTCATGGCAAAGAAGTTTCAATAGAGTTGTCTGATATTATGAAAAGTTTAAATGCAGCGAATAAAGAATACATGTTTCCAATAGCTTAAGGATCGGTGTCAAGAGAGAAGAAATTTAATGTTATTCTTGAAAGAAATAAAGGCAATAGAGAGGAAACTTTTTTACTTCGCAAGTAGTCAGAGTTTGCATTGTTTCAAACATTGGTAGATACATGTTTGATAACACAACTGAAACATGAATTCAATTAATTTAAACAAACAAGGAAAGCAAAATGTGGAAGTACTGGTGCTGAATTATTCATTAATACTACTCTCCAACATCCCATTTCTTCTCACAATGACTGCTTATGTTGAGATTATTATATTCCTAAATCTTTTCCAAAGATTGTCAGCTTTTCAAAGTGGAGAGGCAAATGAGTTTCTGAGATCCTGACAGCAATGCTGTCTAGAGCTTAGCTCTTGGTAGAGTCACCAATGGCAGTAAAGTAAAGGAGGAGGTTCCAGACAAAGACTGATTCAACAAAGACCTCAGTGGTGGTGCTAACAGAAGATGATGATACATCACAATGGCAGTGAAGGCAGAGGAAGGCTGCTGCAGCGAAAGGTCCCTAGATGTCTTGTATGCCACAGCACTGGACCCTGACCTTAATCTGTCAAGGACCATGCAATGACCGTTTCATTCGTTAGCTTCCCTCTTTAAACCAAGTCACACAAAGGCATTCTCCATTAAGGGAATAATCCCTTGGGAAAACGTCATAGACAACTCAAGTGATTGGACTACTCCTAGATATGTCAGTCCAATGCTATAGCTGTTGTTAAGGGCAAAATGACTATCTACAATAGCAGCTATCTGCAATGATTCCTGCTCCATGAAGTTTCTCACATCATTCAGATCAGGGTGTGAGGTACAATAGCATAGACAAAATCAATATATACCTCACAAACAAGTGAAAATCTGTAGATGCTGGAAATCCAGAATATACCACACCATATCTTTATGTATCAATATTTATCTCTCACCAGCTAGTTTGAGTGTTGCACTGGTGGAGGCAATCTGCCAGACTAATATCTCTTAAATGCAAACACAAAAATATGAAACAGTTCTGATGAAGAAGATATGAGCTGAAATGTTAATTCTATTTCTCTTTCCACAAGCACTGGCTGACCCACTGAGTAATTTTTGTTTCACATTTCCAAGAGCTGCAGTGTTTTCTGATATTCATGAAATGGCCTTGATCTTCATTTTTTTTAAAACCTCTCGATGTCAGTTTTGTGTTCAAAACTAAATTGCCTTCCAACTTTTATGATGCACAAATATAAAAGTATATGGGATCTACATACATACTATTATGTACAGCTATGTTCTCTCTAAGCTGTGCGCGTGTGCGCGTGCACAAACGTTTTTCAACCAGTGCAAAATGGAAATTAATCTGCGCACAAATGGTTAATTATCTAAAATAATGTAGTAATTAATTATACTTACTGAAAATAATCTTTTAGCTAAATGTTTCTGTTAACTAGTTAGTCGGTTTTTCAAATACCACAATGCATGTCACTAAATTACATCACCTCACTTTTCCTGTTCCAGTTTGTACAGCTGCATCATGGCGGCAGCCATCTTTGGCGGACAGTGTTCATATCGTAAAGTTTACAAAGATCTGTTTCAAATCCTGTAGATAGCTTACTAAGTTTTTATTGAAAAAAATATTGATTCACTATGTCAAATTCAAAAGAAGCGAAAGGCGTGAAGCGCAAAAGAACTGCAAATTTGTGTGAAGTTGAATAGCTTAACAAAATAGTAGAAACTGCCACACCTAAAGCTCATGAGGTCATGAACGTTCAGCTACGAGAAATATTTATGTATGATTAGGAAACTGGAGTTATCCGTTTGTATTGTCGTGATGCGAAAGTTGCTGGAGAATTTGCTAGTGGAAAGAAGTGGGATGATATTTGGAAACTTGACTTTTTGAAGCATCATTTGACAAGTAAATCACATTTGGACAGTGTACAAAAGCTCAGGCAATAGAACCCGTCATTACCTGTTATAGGAGTGCTACGCACGTTACGGTTGAGTATAGATGAACAAGAGTGAAAACGATCAAACCCAGAGGTGATCAAAGAACGGATAAATGCCAAAGACAGGAGAGAGAAAAAATAACTGAGTGACTTAAATATGTATGTTATTTTGTTGTTATTCTGATCAGTTTTATGTCAAATATTTTGTAAACCTACATAAACTGTGTCATGTGTGCATTCAGTGCGCACATACTTCTGTCAAAGGAAAAAAATTTGCACAACATAAGATTTTTGCGCACACTGACTACTAAAAATTAGGGGAAACATTGACGTACAGTTACTATTCTGTATTCCCATAGCATCCAAGACATCTTCAAGAAATATTGCCTCAAAATAATGCTATCCATCATTAAGGACCCCCATCAGCCAAGACATGCCTTCCTTCTCACTGTTAACAACAGGAAGGAGGTACAGAAGCCTGAAGATACATACTCAGCAATTCAGGAACAGCTTCTTCCCCTCTGCCATCAGTTTTCTGAATGGACATTGAACACATGACCACTACTTCACTAATTTTTATTTCTGCTTTTGTACTTCTTAATTAACTATTTGATATACATATATATACTTAGAATAATTTGCAGTTTTTAAAATATATTATTATGTATTGCATTGTAATACTGCCACAAAGTTAACAAATTTCATAGCTGATGATATTAAACCTGATTCTGATGAAGTGACTATCTCCGTATTGTCACCACGAATGAGGAAGAAAATTATTAAACCACACAAGCTTGGTCCTCAATGAGACAATCGAAGGACTGAACACCAGCGCTTGTGCTGAACACGTGCATGGACTCAAAAAGACATTTACATAGATCTCTACATTTCCACTTCAATGTGCCTAAACATTCAGCATGTGGTCAGAGCACAACAGCTTGCAGCATGATTGACAACTGGTTTTGAAATTTAAATATTTCAGATTACCTTCTCTGGTTAAGCAGTGCCTTCTGACATGGAGTGAAGCTTACCGTTCTACCATTATCTGCTTTAATAATAAAATGCTAGAAACCAGAAACACAATTCTCAGACTTTGGAAAGATAACACTGCTGCAGCTGAAACAAATAACAAAAAGCTAAAATGAGATCCATGGTTAAGTTTGACATACCATTATATGGAACAGAAGCTCAAATATCTTCACTGGTTAAAGTTCACTGAAGGTGATACAAAGGTGCACAATTCCTTGCTGCCTTTTCTGTTAAAAAAAGTTCAGCATTTCCTGTCAATGTTAAATATGTTTCTCCTGTCATTTACAGAAACCACCCCCACTTCCTGTTTTCAGCACGAGTCTGAGAAATAGGGCCTTACAATATTAGCTATGTTACAGACAGCAGACAGAATCGACTTGCACATGCTCTCAGGCCACTAGGTCTATAGGTCACCAACCAATATTGTTCTTGGACATAGATCTTCTTTTAAATACTATTATCCTATTACTATTTGATGCTTAAATAACTTCACAATATTTCACTAATCTAACTAGTCATACAATTCTAGGTTCTTTCCCATGATTTCCTCCTTTCTATCTTATCTCCACTTGCAGATGATACAACTTGGATTTCTTTGAAAACCTAATGTCAGGACCACTTCTTGCTCAACAGGGAAAGCTCTTATCACTCACCCACTAAGAACATTATCTCATGCTCAAAGTATCAGGTTTTATACTTTATCGTATTGCTTAAACTTATAGTCAAGATATCTTTTGCACACCATGGAGGATCAGATTTGCCATTTTTCAACTCTTTATTCAACAAGCTGATTTGGTGCTTGGTCCAAGAAAGATCCTATTTGCTCTTTCGGGGTTAAAATGAGCAGAAACTAGCTTGAAAAACTAATCATACCACCCCATTATACTTACGTTCAGAAAATCCTATCATAGATTTGATCAAATGTAAATGGTAAGATTCAACTAATTTGCAATCCAAATTTTTGGTGTATTTTCTAACCCACATCAAAAATACTGGAACATAATGGTCCAGCTTCTCTAAAAGCTCTAACAGAAACTCAGAAGAGTAGAGAGATGATTCAATTGTGGGTGAGAAAGCAAGACTCCACAACGTGTGAGAGTCATCTAGTGTTAATTCAGTGTATTTATCTATGCAGAATTCTGCAAATTTATGTGATGTAAACCAGCATGCAAGCTTAGTTGTGATCTTATGTCTATTCTTCATAAAACCTTTTGGCCAGAAAGAAAGGATTAAAGACAAATATATCTAGAGATTAAGGCAATTGTTTGCTAGTTTTAGGATTCTAGCTGATCTCAGAAATAATCAAAAAGTTTGAATATTTGTCCAGTTCAATAAAGATAAAACAGAACATTTAAAAAAAAATTCTCTCTCACTTCCTACCACCCTTCCCCCTACCCGTCATCCTATCATTTGAAAGTGTATGTGGGCAGTAAAACAGACCTATATCAAAGTTTGGATTCCTGTCAGTCAGCCAGACAACTTCCTCCACAAGTACACCCAGGAAAGTGAGATGGAAAGTGTGGTGACCTCACCACCTTTCCACTTGATTATAAGGTCTGTATCTGCCCTAGCAAAAGCCATACTTCTTAAAGTGGGTAGTGAATCAGTGTCAGTGGGTGGAGAAAGAATAACCTTGCAACTACATCAGTGCTACATCACTGCCTCCAGTTTGGCAATCAATTGGTATGTGGGCTGTATTTCTCGATTAGTCAGTCTCTTGCTCACATACTTAGGTTTGATTTCCTTTCAAACTTTTCTCTTGAAGTCTTCTATTCATGCAGTTTCAGATTTCATACTGCTGATTGCGTGCTTGTATTCTCCAAAGATTTTAGTAGCTTCATCATCTACTATAAACACTCTCCCTTCACTGTTCCATATCTAACCTTCTTCCGAAGATGCTTATTTCAACACCGGTGCAATGGATGCACAAGTGGCCTAAATCAATCTAATCTGAATGTTAGATATTAACAGCCATCTATTGCCAAGAACGTAAAATCCAGGAACTATTACACAGCACAAGCTAAAACAAAACTAGAAACATCAGACATAATGCGGAGGCGGACCGAAGTCAAGATGGCACTGAAAGACGACTCCTTTGCTTGTATCTTCGGAAACAGCTCTACTTCTATCTTTGATATCTCTTTTTTTTTCCTTTTCAAGGTTCTTTTGAAGACCCTGACCTGGAGTTACACTCTGCCTTCAGTTCTTCGTGGGAACAGGACCTGCTCTCCGGGCCTCACGACCAGCAGCTTTTTGATATCCCAAGGACGCGGCCTGCAAGACGAGCACACCTTCAGGGGTTCCGGGTTTTCGTGGCTCTGGGCACCTGCTGATTCTGGGCCGGTGTCACTGACTGAAGTGTCGCGGGAGAACATGGAACATCGGGAGCAGAGGGTTGACTGCCAGGGGTTGTGTGTCTGGACAGCTGTGCCTTCCTGGTGCTGACTCTCTGGGTGCAGAGCTCAGAAAAAGAGACGCAACAGACTTTTAACTGTTTGTTATGCTCCCCTCTCGCTGTGAAACAGGGACACCTCTTTTTCCTTTATTAGGCGGAGAGAGAGAGCCTGTGGTATGTTGAATTACCGAGTGAATGAGTAGTCTTTGGGGTACTGCAATTCTGTGTCTTTATTGATGCTTTGCTGCATGCTTAAGTGCTCAGAAGAGGGTGCCGATGCTTTTTTGCTGGTGGGAGTGGGGGCGGGGTCGTTGCCTTGTTGCTGCTTGTGTATGGCAGGGAACTTTGGGGTTCTAACTGTCTAAACGTTTTAACTATCATTCATTCTTTGGGACTCTCCTCTGTTTTCTTCCGTTTGTGAAAGAAAAGAATTTCAGGATGTATGTTGTATACATTTCTCTGGCATTAAATATACCTATTGAAACCTAAACATTTTACTCTGGAAATAGTCATTCACTTTAGAATACAGGAAATAAAATTTATAAATTGGCTGTACATAAATACAGCCAACTTGTTGCAGGGGTGGTGGAAGAGGACAAGCCCCATCTGTGGAAGAAGAACAATGAGACATATCCAAGCTAAGTCCAATTTAACTGGCTGTCAGACTTGTTGGAAACTTTTAGGAAGTCCTAAAAGTCCCTGAAATCTACAAGTGGTCAAGAACTATCAAGTTAAAATTGCTACACATTAAAAAAAATCTAAGCACTAAAAAATTCTCTCAGTTAAAGATTCTCTCAGTTAATTTAAAATCATAAATCACATAATTACCTTTGTGACATGCAGCTGTTCCTCTGCAAATACTGTAAATGCCACAGCTTTGAACTGCCATTGGATTCCATGTTGGAGCACAGTTGGGGAAAGGTGGAAATAACTGGCCAGGGCAATCAGGATTTCTGCATTCACATCTGTAAACTTGAGAATCCTGAACTTAGTGACACTTACATAAGGAAATGCCAACAGATTCATGCTGATATTGCAGCATTTCCCTGCAAGATCTCAGGTCACTAAGTCATAAAGATACAAAGTACATTTATTATCAAAGAATCTGTGGAATATACAACCCTGAGATACGTCTTCCCAACAGATGGCCACAAAACAAAGAAAACCAAAGAACCCGTTCAAAAAAAAAAATCAACCCTCCTCCCAAACAGGCGAAAAAAACCAAATTGAGCAAATAGCAACATAAAAGAAAAAAAAAGATAAAAAACACAATATAAAACATAACATTGACAGAGTCCAGGCATATTCAGTTTAGCTCAGTGCTCATTATCTGCAGGCCACCCCAATTCAAAATCGCCCAAGATAGCAATAAGATAGAATGACTGGAAACATATCATAATGTGAAAGAAAGAGTCCAATCCACAAATGGCGTTGATTAAACCTTGCCCAAGATGCAGGACTCCGGCACCATCTTACAAAAGCATCGAGGGAGAGAGAGACCACTTAAATGCAGGGATCGTTCCCGGAAGCAGTGAGCAAGAGGGAGCGAGAGAGAGATAGTCACATGCAGGCACCTTGCTCCATCAGCAATGAACAAGAGACTGGTAAGACAGTGCTGAACACCCACTCGCCTTCTGCACTTGCCTCGAAGATTGTAATCTTCCTCAGTGCTTTAATTGGCAAGATCAGTGAGAAACAGAGTCGATCATGAGCTTGTGAACCATCACCAGGCTTCTTGGCCTTGAGGCTGCATGCTTCCTTCAAACCCTCATGGAAGACACTTGGAGACAGCGATTCGCTCCATTAGCCCGAAAACACACCACCAAAATGTAGATCACAGGCTCCAACGGTGGCAGGACCACATTTGAAAGAAAAAGACTAAGTGAAAGAAGGAGTTTGGTGAGCCATCTGGAGGAAGTTGCCCTTGTTGAAATTTAGCATGATAATCTTACTATGAAGTGCCGTGGATGTTGGTTGTATAAAAGGTGCTACAGAAATGGCAGCTGCTTTCACTTTTTGACTTCCACTAAAATATGGATGAGGCTGATCAGTCACATTTCAAATAAAAACAGATATAAATGGAATAACTCAACAGATCAGCATTTGAAATACTGACTGCTTCTTTCACTATGGATGCTCTCTGGCTTATGTACCTTCATATATATTATGGTATTTTATATAAATATATTATGATATGTTTGATAATACTGTATTTTCAATTTTTGCTTTGGATTTCTAACATCTGCAGATTTCTTCTATTGCTAAGTTTCTAAACTTTCCAGTGACTAACAATGAGCAGTCTGACTTACTTGTTTTAAGAGTCCACTGCATTTGTCATTTGTTTGATTTGGATGGGTCAGTTACATGCATATTTAACTTACTTAAACAAAAAGATGAAGCAAGGCTTTCACTTTAATTGTTTCCTTTGGGATCTTTTGCTGTTACCAAGAAATAACAAACCAATGGCCCTCAGTCACAGTGGACCTTCAACCAGAAGCATCTATTTATTTCTTGCAATGTTGGGTATCAGAGAGTCCTCTCACCTCCCGTTTTATTACAAGAGGAGGCACAAAGATACATGCAACAACTTTATTTTTAGCAATAACTTTTTCCAGGTGTTTCCACTGAACTGTTGGTTATCTGATTCTATTTTGGGAAGTTCCTGTTACATACTACAGATTTTTTAAAACAATATATGTTTACTTCTAGAAATCACTTCTAATCTGTTGTGTGCTATTCAATGATCTAATGCAAAAATCCTATTCTGAAAATAACTGGATGTGTTATTGCATACTTAATTGTAATATTCTTAAAATCAACATCACCTTGTATTGTCATCTGGAAGACAAATCAATTTAGCTTTAAAACATAATCATAAAACATATCATCCAACACAAATTCAGAATCAGAAATCAGCTAATATGTTAATTCTTTTTATACTACTGTGCATCACTATGTTACATCCAATCCCCAACAGCACAAATTATTCAAAGGCTCTTCAATTGTTTGGCAAGATTTATAAGGGCACAAGTTCTTATGTCCAGCTGTGTTGTTGGGTCTTTGTACTTTTGATTTGCTGGTTCCCTGCAAATTTTGACAGCTGAAGTGTTTGAGGGTGATTGTAATAGAGCGGACGTACTTGTTTGATAATTGGGAGGGAGATGCAATTAATCTGCCATCCATTTAGAACTCATATTGTTAGCCAAGTTAAGTTAACTTAACTGAAACCGAAAGTCTTAAAATTAGATTCAGGCTCATTATCACTGACATATGTCATAAAATGTGTTGCTTTGTGCTAGCAGTACAGTGCAAGACAAAAATTACTATAAATTATAATAATTAAGAGGAATAATAAGAGTGTTCATGGGTTCATGGACTGTTCACAAATCTAATGGCAGAGGGGAAAAAGCGGTTCCTAAAACATTCAGTGTTGGTCTTCAGGCTACTGTACCTCATTCTTGATGGTAGTAATAAGAAGAGGGCATGCATCGGATGCAGAGGGTCCTTAACGATGGATGCTGCCTTCTTGACAAACTGCCTTCTGAAGAAGTCGGGGGGATAGTACCTGTAAAGGAGCTGGCCAACTCTACAATCCTCTGCATCCCCTTTCGATCCTGCGCATTGTATCGTCTCTACCAGGTGGTGATGCAACCAGTTCAGAATATTCTCCACGGTTTATCTGTAGAAACTTGCTAGAGTCTGTGATGATATACCAAATCTCCTCAAACTCCTGATTAAGTATAGTTTCTGGCATGCCTTTTTCATGATTGTATCAATGTCTTGAGACTAGGATAGATTCTCTGAAAAGTTGACACCCGAACTTGAAGCTGCTCACCTCAATCCAGACTTACCCTTCCTTAAGTCCACAATCAATTCTTTTGCCTTTCTGACATTGCATGCAAGATTGTTTTTCTGACACCACTCAAAAAGCCAATCTAAGCGCTTATGTAAACCTCCTTGTCGCAATATCATTATCATGCAATTTATATATTTTTAAAATTGCGGTCAAGAAATTCCGTACAATGAAATAGGACATGAAAATGCAAAGAAATGTTTATTTTTCTACAACCAGATGCTTATTATTGTGCATATATTTAAAGTTCCTATTTTCTCTAAAGATGTGGTATATTTTACTTGGAGGTAACATAAATTTTGGTGGCATCCTTCCTGATGTAAAATTCATTTTCAGTCTACTTTTCTCAGAATACTTCCATCGAACATCTTGGTTGGTTCCTTTCAGATTATGACAGGTAATGTGATTTACACCTCATGTAATAGAACTTTGGCTGCTAGTAGGAATTACCATTTGCAATGTTGCCCTTGCACCAGGTAAACTGGCAATCTTATTAACGGACCTAGAAATGAACTCTTACACAGATTCCTTGTTGGGCTAAATATTGGTGTCAGAAATCTAACATCAATTATTTTACCATATGGAATGGTTAGTAAAAGAACACAATTTCTTTAGAATTTCATCTGTGTGATATCATTACTGTACATCTGGGAATTCCTGCTAGGTTGTAATCTAATTAAAGCAGTCAAGTTCTTCTGGATATTGCATAGCAAAGTTTGAGTGGTATATAGTTACCATCTAGAAACTCATGGAATTAGGTTATAAACTCAGTTATTACTTCTTAAGCCTCCTATTTTTAAAAATGAAACTTTATTTGGGACTGTTATTTGATTTTCTGTTTCCTGCCAGTAGCAACTTCCTTCTGTGTTGTGATAATGGGATAATGTCATTAAGCCGCTAAGAAATGTGATGCCATCATCTTAAATCTATTGAGAAATGAACTGCAGATGATGACAAGGATTATGTTTTGTCCTGAGTGTATTCTAACATACTGAAATGATAAAGTATCCATCGAATCAAAAAACAATTATGTGAACTTTAGTTATCCAGTAACATTCAGACAATTAATACTGAAGCATAACTCTGCTCCTAGCTGCTGTAAGTGTCAAGTAAAATAAAGTAAAATGCTAAACTATTCATGGAGTCAAGCCGCATCTGTAAACATAGAAACATAGAAAATAGGTGCAGGAATAGGCCATTCGGCTCTTCGAGCCTGCACTGCCATTCAGTATGATCATGGCTGATCGTCCAACTCAGAACCCTGTACCTGCTTTCTCTCCATACCCCCTGATCCCTTTAGCCACAAGGGCCATATCTAGCTTCCTCTTAAATATAGCCAATGAACCAGCCTCAACTGTTTCCTGTGGCATAGAATTCCACAGATTCACCACTCTCTGTGTGAAGAAGTTTCTCCTCATCTCAGTCCTAAAAGACTTTACCTTTATCCTTAAACTGTGACCCCACGTTCTGGACTTCCCCAACATCAGAAACAATCTTCCCGCATCTAGCCTGTCCAATCCCTTTAGAATTTTATACTTTTCAATAAGATCCCCCCTCAATCTTCTAAATTCCAGGGAGTATAAGCCTAGTCTATCCAGTCTTTCTTCATATGAAAGTCCTGCCATCCCAGGAATCAATCTGGTGAACATTCTCTGTACTCCCTCTATGGCAAGAATGTCTTTCCTCAGATTAGGGGACCAAAACTGCACACAATATTCTAGGTGCAGTCTCACCAAGGCCTTGTACAACTGCAGTGGAACCTCCCTGCTCCTGTACTCAAATCCTTTTGCTCTGAATGCCAACATACCATTTGCCTGTTTCACCGCCTGCTGTACCTGCATGCCCACCTTCAATGACTGGAGTACAATGACACCCAGGTCTCGTTGCATCTCCCCTTTTCCTAATCGGCCACCGTTCAGATAATAATCTGTTTTCCTGTTCTTGCAACCAAAGTGGATAACCTCACATTTATCCACATTAAATTGCATATGCCATGAATTAGCCCACTCACCTAACCTATCCAAGTCACCTTGCATCCTCTTAGCATCCTCCTCACAGCTAACACCGCCGCCCAGCTTCATGTTATCCGCAAACTTGGAGATGCTGCATTTAATTCCCTCGTCTAAATCATTAACATATATTGTAAACAACTGGGGTCCCAGCACTGAGCCTCACAGTACCCCACTAGTCACTGCCTGCCATTCTGATAAGGTCCCGTTTACTCCCACTTTTTGCTTCCTGTCTGCCAACCAATTCTCTATCCACATCAATACCATACTCCCAATACCGTGTGCTTTAAGTTTGCACACTAATCTCCTGTGTGGGACCTTGTAGAAAGCCTTTTGAAAATCCAAATATACCACATCCACTGGCTCTCCCCTATCCACTCTACTAGTTACATCTTCAAAAAATTCTGTAAGATTCGTCAGACATGATTTTCCTTTCACAAATCCATGCTGACTTTGTCCGATAATTTCACCTCTTTCCAAATGTGCTGTTATCACATCTTTGATAACCAACTCTAGCATTTCCCCACCACCGATGTCAGACTATAATTCCCCGGTTTCTCTCTCCCTCCTTTTTTAAAAAGTGGGGTTACATTAGCCACCCTCCAATCCACAGGAACTAATCCAGAATCTAAGGAGTTTTGAAAAATGATCACTAATGCATCCACTATTTCTTTGGCTACTTCCTTAAGCACTCTGGGATGCAGACCATCTGGCCCTGGGGATTTATCTGCCTTTAAGCCCTTCAATTTACCTAATATCACTTCCCTACTAACATGTATTTCCCTCAGTTCCTCCCTCTCACTAGTCCCTCGGTCCCTTACTATTTCTGGAAGATTATTTATGTCCTCCTTAGTGAAGACAGAACCAAAGTAGTTATTCAATTGGTCTGCCATGTTTTTGTTCCCTATGATCAATTCACCTGTTTCTGACTGTAAAGGACCTACATTTGTCTTGACCAATCCTTTTCTTTTTACGTATCTATAAAAGCTTTTACAGTCAATTTTTATGATCCCTGCCAGCTTTCTCTCATAATCTTTTTTCCCTTTCCTAATTAAGCCCTTTATCTTCCTCTGCTGGTCTCTGAATTTCTCCCAGTCCTCAGGTGTGCCACTTTTTTTTTTGCTAATTTATATGTTTCTTCTTTGGACTTGATACTATCCCTAATTTCCCTTGTCAGCCACGGGTACACTACCTTCCCTGGTTTATTCTTTTGCCAAACTGGGATGAACAATTGTTGTAGTTCATCCATGCGATCTTTAAATGCTTACCATTGCATATCCACTGTCAACCCTTTAAGTATCATTTGCCAGTCTATCTTAGCTAATTCACATCTCATACCTTCAAAGTTACCCTTTAAGTTCAGAACCTTTGTTTCTGAATTAACTATGTGACTCTCAATCTTAATGAAGAATTCCACCATATTATGGTCACTCTTACCCAAGGGGCCTCGCATGACAAGATTGCTAACTAACCCTTCCTCATTGCTCAATACCCAATCTAGAATGGCCTGCTCTCTAGTTGGTTCCTCGACATGTTGGTTCAGAAAACCATCCCGCATGCATGCCAAGAAATCCCCTTCCTCAGCACCCTTACCAATTTGGTTCACCCAATCTATATATAGACTGAAGTCACCCATTATAACTACTGTTCCTTTATTGCACGCGTTTCTAATTTCCTGTTTAATGCCATCCCCAACCTCACTACTACTGTTAGGTGGCCTGTACACAACTCCCACCAGCATTTTCTGCCCCTTAGTGTTATACAGCTCTACCCATATCAATTCCACATCCTCCAGGCTAATGTCCTTCCTTTCTATTGCGTTAATCTCCTCTCTAACCAGCAATGATACCCCACCTCCTTTTCTTTCCTGTCTATCCCTCCTGAATATTGAATAGCCCTGGATGTTGAGCTCCCATCCTTGGTCACCCTGGAGCCATGTCTCTGTGATCCCAACTATATCATATTCATTATTATCTGCACATTCAATTCATCCACCTTGTTACGAACGCTCCTCACATTGAAACATAAAGCCTTCAGGCTTGTTTTTACAACACTCTTAGCCCTTATACAATTATGTTGAAAAGTGGCACTTTTTGCTTTTTGCCCTTTTTGTAAAGAGTTACAAACTTTGCAAGATGAGCATTGGTGTCATGTCAATGAGCATGATTTGGAATGAGAAACATTTAATAAAAGCACTTTTAAAAGAAAGGCAAAGGATGAGAGGGAAGAAATAACTAAATATAACATACTGTAGAATGGAAAAATGGAAAACTTAAATGATGAAAGACACAGTAATGGAAGACAAAGGAGAGTTTAAGTGGCATGGGAAAGAAAATTAGAATAATTTTCAGAAATTGAGGAGCAGCATCTCATCTTTTGGTTTAGCTCTCTCCAGCCCTCCAATCTCAACACTGAGTTACACTCACACCATCTTTTCCAGTTCTGGTGAAAGATCACCAAAATTAAATTTAAACTCTCTTTCCCTTTAATCAGACATCGCCAGGCATTGCTATTCTCATTAGTCTGTTCATTGAATACAAACCACCTCTCTTGAATTAGACCATAAGATATAGGAGAAGTAGGCCATTCAGCCCATTGAAAATACTCCACTATTCAATCATGACTGATCCAATTCTTCCAGTCATCCCCACTCCCCTGCCTTCATCCCACACCCTCTGATGCCCTGGCTAATCAAGAACCTATCTATCTCTGGCTTAAATACACCCAATGACTTGGCCTCCCCTACCATGGGAAATAACTTTGCCATATCTAACCTGTTCAGGCCTTTTAACATTCAAAATGTTTCTATGAGATCCCTCCTCATAGGGAATACAGCCCAAGAGCTGCCAGATGTTCCTCATACGGTAATTCTTAGATAGTTCTTTGGGGTCGAGAATGACTGCTTCTGTTCCATTTCTGGGCATTCTAAAAAGACTAATGAGACTATTGTGGGAACTACTGATGTTTAGCAGGAAGTTCCAGATGTTACAGGGATGGGCAATGAGGGGGCATTTATAATGCACTTACTGTTGCTTATGAAAGGCTTCTGTGTGACCTTGACATTCTCAAACACATGTAAAATGCTCTTTTTTTCATTTTGAGTATCATTGAGCTCAGAATTCCCAAGAATCAGTGGGAATGATACATTTCCCCCAGGAGGCTCTGAAACATCCCTGAAGCTTCTCCTGTCAACCTGGTAACCACTTCCCATGAGGCGTCCGTTTCGGCAGCCAGATGTCAAGCGTCTGAACGACACTCCCTCTGCAACATGACTGACAAGAGGGTACCTAGGGCCTCAGCTCGAGAAATATCAGCCTAGAAGTGTATTTAAGTAAACTCATTTTAACCTCCCCTTCTGTGCAAAATAGCCACACATTTCAATTTTAACTCACAGGATGGCTCAAATAAACATAGTGTGACCACTGTTTAAAGTAATTTGTGTCTCTTTAACCTGGTGGAGGGCACACAAAAATGCCCAAGTTATGATGCCATTGTTCATCCATGGGAGGGGCACAAGTTGAATCTGACTTCCACAGCTTAAAGCCAACTTCCAAAATTCACATCTTAAAAGAGGGTTGCCTTGGTGATGCAACAGGAGGTGGAATCATTCAAGGTCCAAACAGTTTGCTGAAGAGATAGGTGAATACAGGAGATATTTTCTGATGTACCAGAGGAGGCCGACTGATGAAGTGGAGGCTAAGAATGGGATGCTCTAATTGGAGACTTGAGCATCATCTCAGAATCACCGAAGTGCCAGAAGGAGAAATGAGCTGGTAAGATCAATATGTGGCATTTTCCAAAGAACAAATGATATTACACTAGAACATCAATGATATCACACATACAAGACCATAAGACCATAAGATATAGGAGCAGAATTAGGCCATTTGGCCCATCAAGTCTTCTCTGCCATTTCATCATGCTGGTTCAATTTTCCTCTCAGACCCAATCTCCTGCCTTTGCCATATCCCTTAATCCCCTGACCAATCAAGAATCTATCAACCTCTGCTTATTCATAAAGACTTGGCCTCTACTCTTGCCTGTTGCTAAGAATTCCACTCTCTGGCTAAAGAATTTCCTCCTCATCTCTGTTCTAAAGGGACACCCCTCTCTTATGAGGCTGTATCCTCTGGTCTTAGACTCTCCCACCATAGGAAACGTCCTCTCCACATCCACTTTATCAAGGCCTTTCACCATTTGATAGGTTTCTTTTGAGGTCACCCCTCATTCTTCTGAATTCCAATGAATACAGGCCCAGAGCCATCAAACACTTTTCATATGACCAGCCATTCAATCCTGGAATCATTTTCATGAATCTCCTTCGAACCCTCTCCAGTTTCAGCACATCCTTTCTAAGATAAGGGGCCCAAACCTGCTCACAGTACTCCAAGTGAGGTCTCACCAGTGCTTTTATAAAGTCTCAAAATTACATCCTTGCTTTTATATTCCAGTCTTCTTCAAATGAATGCTAACATTGCAGTTACCTTCCTCACCACAGACTCAATCTGTAAATTAACCTTTAGGAAATCCTGCCCAAGGACTCCCAAGTCCTTTTGCACCTTAGTTTTTAGTTTTCTCTCCATTTAGAAAGTAGTCAACCCTTTCAGTTTTTCTACCAAAGTGCATGACCAAACAGTTACCAATACTGTATTCCATCTGCCATTTCTTTGCCCATTCTGCTGATCTTCCTAAGTCCTTCTACAGCTTCGCTACTTCCTCACAACTACCTGCCTCTTCACCTATCATCTGCAAACATTGCAACAAACTCATCAATTTCATCATCCATATCATTGACATATAATTTAAAAAGAACTGGTCCCTACACAAACCTCTGTGGAACACCATTAGTCACTGGCAGCCTATCAGAAAAGGTTCCCTTTATTCCCACTCCTTGCCTTCTGCCAATCAGCCACTGCTTTATCCATGCTAGAATCTTTCCTGTAATACCTTGGGCTTGTAGCTTGTTAAGCAGCCTCATGTGCAGCACCTTTTCAAAGGTGTTTTGAAAGTCCAAGATCACAACATCAACCAATTCTCCTTTGTATATCCTGCTTGTTATTTCTTCAAAGAATTCCAACAGATTTGTCAGGCAAGATTTTCCCTTGAGGAACCCGCGATGACTACAGCCTATTTTAACATTCGCCACCAGGTACCCTGAGACCTCATCATTAACAATTGACTCCAACATCTTTCAAAACTCTGAGGTCAGACTAACTGGCCTATAGTTTCCTTTCTTCTGCCTCTCTCCCTTCTTGAAGAGCAGAGTGACATTTGTAATTTTCCAGACTTCCAGAAGCATTCCAGATCTAAAGATTCTTGAAAGATCATTACTAATGCCTCCACAATCTCTTCAGCCACCTCTTTCAGAACTCTGTGGTGTGCACCATCTGGTCTAGGTGACTTATCTACCTTCAGATCTTCCAGTTTCCCAATAACTTTCTCTCCATTAATGGTAACTTCACATACTTAATGCCCCCTGACACTTGGAACTTCCACCATACTGCTAGTGTCTTCCACAGTGAAGAATGATGTAAAATACTTATTTAGTTTGTCTGCTATTTCCTTGTCCCCCAGGTATGGTGGGATATGGACAATCAATTCTTTGGGTTGAGACCATTCATTTGCACTGATGAAGGGTTTTGATATATTCAAGCAAAGGTGTGTCTCATGCTTCATTTTTCCTATCGATATGGCTAACCACACACTTCCCCTTATCATACCTCATCAGCCATCCTTAAATACTGAGGTGTTGTCAAAGAACTGGAGAATATAATTTTCTTACCCTTGCTCAGAATGGATTCAAGCAGAATGCTAGGAACTCCAAACTAGCTTGTCTAACTTTAGTGATGGGGAAGCTTCGAGAAACAATGATCTGGTAAAAGAATAATATTTCACTCGGAGAAGTTTGAATTAATGAAGAATCAGGTCAAATTCGTTGATAACAAATTGAATTTGAATAAATCAATTTGAGATATTGTTTTGAGGTTACAGAGGTGGCTCATGGAATTAATGTCTGACATATGGATTTTCAGAAGACTTCTGATAAAATACCACACAAAGTTTGGTTAGTAAAACTGAAACATATGAAATTAAAGACACTATGATAATTTAAATGACTTAAGTGTGGGAATCAAATTTTCAGACAGCGGATCATGGTGGTCCCCAAAGGTTAATAATACTAATACCAATGCTCAGAGTAAACTTGCACCATTTTCACACAATATAAAACCTCGAGGTTTTGCCAGCACTGTTCTCAGAAAGAAATCAAACAAATGTTACCGACTGCGTTGCTCCATCATAGGTGAAGATTCTATGTGCTGAATACCATTAGGTGTTGAAAAAACTTAATGATTTCACACTGTAATCAAGATCCATTTGGTGAGAAGGATGGCCCTCATATTTCACTTTTTAAACTGGTGAAGTTAATCACTGCTGGAAAATACAGTTTACTGTGCAGAATTAAAAACTTGTGCTACCAAAAGGGTATTCAGCAATGGCTATCATATTGCACGAGGAATGGTCACTGTGTAGTTGTGCAATTAGAAAATGGAAGTCTGCAATATGCCGAGTACTTCAGCATTCAAATATGGAGGTTTTCATGCCACCAGTCCAGTCAATGGCACTCTACACCACTGGAAACCTATAAATCCTGGTGAATCCACATCAATAGGTGATGAGTTCTGCTCTCCTGAAGTTGAGAATGTCTTGATCTTCCTCATGCAATGGCATGTTACTAACTGTGAGATGTTTAAGATGTCCCATGCAAAAACTAATGATCTTCTTGACTTCCACAATCACTAAAAAGAGTCCTATAATTACTTTGCAAGGCCAGTTGTGATTTAATCTTAGCATAGTTCCAATAGCTCCTTCTTAATGAAGCAGAGCCATTTTAGGGATTATTTCAGCTGACATGCATGGGGGTGAAGATTTCAGAGAACACAGTCTTGTTGGATGGATCCTCTGGTTGAGGAACTCCTCCCTCTCCCTCTTTTAACAGATGGGCCCATCCTCCTCATTCTCATTCACACAATGTACTGCGGGGAACCAGTCACCAGCCTCCCATTCTGTTGTCAACAACAACTTCCGTTGTCTGCACATACCTTCCTTTGCAAGTTTACTGTAGACTTCAAAAGTTGCCATGAGACCTGGAAAAAGATCAACTCCCCTATTTTATTAAACTTACGCTTCACAAGCTATGAGGAATTTAAATAGCCAAGAAAAAGAATTTCAGGGTGTATATTGTAATAATTTCTCTGATATTAAATATACCTATCGAACCTAGCACATGTTATGTGGCTTCTTCCTGTTGTTCTCTGTTGAGTTCTTAGTATAAGTTGAACACATTGTCAATTACATCACTGAATTTCACCTCAACAGTTCTGGCACTAAATCAGCTTGCACATTGATTAGCATCAGAATCTACTTGCTCCGTATAATCCAGCATGCATGATCATTACACATTCTGCTGCCCTTCCCAACAAAGCAGGTGGAATGAACTGTACTGCAAATATGTGATGTGAGTCAAGCAGCAAGCAAGCACAAGTTGACATCTGTAGAACCCAAACAATAGAAGCTTTGGAGCTGAATAGTGCCAGGAAAAGAGGTGTTGGCACCTTTTATATGTTTAGAAGATCCCAAAGTACTCGATGGTCTATTGCTTGTCTTACCTATGTAACATAACAAACCATGTGGTTGTGATGGTGCAGGTTCAGAAATGAAAACTAAACAGGTTTTCATCCTAATTCTATTTCAAGTGCTTAAAGGGTCCCTGGTTGCCATTCACAACGATATTAGAGGGCATATTGCTCCTTACTCTTTTGCTTGCTTGATAACCACAGGAAAAGGTTACCATAGCTTGCCAACAAACTGAAAACAACAATATGCTTTATAAATCAATAACAGTAAATTCTCTCAAAATCTTTCAGTGATAGATAATGTTCTAGAATTATCTAAGACTGCAGGCGAATTCACGATATACGAGGCTGCCATTTGTTTCTGTAGCACAGCATATGAATGTACACTTAAAAGCCTAAATAAATTTCACAACTGTCATCCAAGAGGAGTGATTGATTTACTTCTGCCTTGAGCTTACAGAAGTATTTAAGGTAGTCTTGTTCTGAGTTTCTGGGAATTGCCCGTCAGCATTAAGAAAACTACTAGTCAAACCATGACGAAATGCAAGTTGCCCACAATTTCTGAGTTCCACAAAATGTGAATTTCACAACACCTATGACTAAAAAGGATGCAAAAATTTGATAAGCTATCTAATTTATGTTTTTGATTATTTCATGTGCATCTTGTAGTGAAGGAATGGTATCATTTACTCATTCACAGACTGTAACTTTTTAAGTGGAATCATAGCTTCAATATGTTGTATCAAAGATAATAATTTATTGTCATATAAAGACCAAACTTTATCCCCAGATCAAATCTTCAAGATAAAAATCTGTTTAAAATTAAAATTCTTTGAAGCTGCGATTTATCAAAATGTAAAAGATAATCAATATCTTTAATACAATACAATTAATGAATGTTTAATCACCTAATCAACATAATTAGATCAAAGGCTTTGATCTACACGGGTTGTAATTTTTTTTATTTCTACTGATCAAATCTCACACTTCATCAGAAACAAAAAAAAATGACAAATTATACTGACAAATATTAAGGAATCTCACATCAATAATACATTTTAGTATTTTGATATCAGATCAAATTTATTATCACTGTCTTATATCACATGAAATGTGTTGTTCAGCGGTAGCAGCACAGTACAAATATATAAAATTACTATAAATTACACAAATAAATAAATAGTGCAAAAATGGTAGTATTCATGAGTTCATGGGCTATTCAGAAATCTGAAGCAGAGCAGAAGCTGCTGCTCCTTAATCACTAAGTGTGGGTTTTTAGGTTCCTGATGGTAGTAATGCTAAGAGGGCATTTCCCAATGGTGAGGGTCCTTAGTGATGGATGCTACCTTCTATTGGCGCCAGCTCTTGAAGATATCCTTAACAGTTGAGTGTTGTGCCTGAGATGGAGCTGACTGAGTCTACAACTGTCTGCAGTGCCTTTTGAAATTATGCATTGGAGGGTCCAAACCAGGATACTGCACATCTGTACAAATTTGCTAATCATTCATAACAAACCGAATCTCTTCAAACTCCTCATTAAGTAGAACTGCTGATGCATCTTCTTCATAATAGCATTGATGTGTTGGGCCCAGGACAGATACCTGGAGATGTTGACCCGCAGGAACGTGAAGCTGCTCACCCTTTTCTACCACTGACCCCTCAATGAGGACTGGAGTGTGTTCTCCCGACTATTTTCACTGTCACAATGTAGGAAACTTGATGTCCAAACTTTGCACAACAGGATCCCACAACAGCTCAGTACTGACTGGTTAATGCAGTGACGGTGGTAGTGTGGTTAATGCTAGCCCAGCTTAGTCTCACCTTTGAAGGATCTCCCTGGGATTTTTCCCATCTTCCTGAGAGAGCAGACAGGCCTTGGTCTAATGTTCTGACCTGAAGGATGGCGTCTCTGTTCACCAACACCCCAGGAGCGAGGAGGGGTAGGGAGAGGATCGCCTGCCTCTGTCTGATCTGCCTTCACTTTGAACTTCACTGCCAGATAGAACATGCTTTAATGACACCATGTGGCCCAATGTTACAAGTGGCAATGGTTGATTGTCGAGACAGGAGCTAGCACCATATTAGGGTTAGAAAGAATCTTGATCATACAAAACCGCAACATCTTCATTCCTTCCAATGTGTTGACAGTGCTGATTGGAGCAATGAGTGTGAAAATCATTTTGCTCTAAAAGATCATGATTGATCTCCGAGTGCTTCACTTTTCCCCCGTTTACCCTCATGTATAGTCAACTGATATATTTTTCCCCAGAGTATAAGGGATATAGTGGACAAAGTTTCTTCAGGAAGACTGATGAATTCCAACACTAATAATTACAACATGCTTTGATACATCTAACTTGATGTTAATACTGAAGATCACAGGACTAATTGATGAATATAAATCAAGAGCATCTTAATGCCCTGTGGAAAAGTACATGATGTCTGAGCTATGATATCATTGACCTAACAGCTGATCATTCAGTAATTTGGCCACACAGATCACTGCAAAAATTACTTAGCTTGTACCAAACCAATCAAACACATCATCATCTGCAGCCTCATTCATTCTCTGTTTGTGATTCTTCTTGGGTAGTTAGAGGTTATATCATTCAGACCAGAGGCACAATCTCTTCTCACCACAAGCTATTAAACTTGTTCAGTTTTCACAGACAGCATTACTATGGTGCAAAACAATTTCTCATGATGCTGACTTCCATCATTACCTGAATATAGAAGATAGCACAAACACTTATAAGTTTATGGCCATTGAACAAACACATTTTTCTACATATTTTACTACATAGAAAATATACTTAAGAAGGTGTTACGCACTGTAACACAAACTGGATCCAGCCACACATGTTATATGGCTCACCCCTCATAGAGACGTGAGTCTCACCACCGAGCTGCGGATGCCAACCGGATTGTCCAGAGGCAACTCGCTCTTTCACAAGCACAAAGATGGTCTGGCTGCTCCAACAGTAGCCCTCACATAGGTTCTGGGACAAGGAGGGAGGGGTAGGAGTTGAATCAGAGACAGGGTGAGAGATTAGGAGGACTAGGGGATTGACTAGAAGGGGGCCAAGCAGGAGCTGGCAATGGTCTACAGGACTGCTGTAGAACTGGGAGGAGCCCTCCCTCACCTCCCAGATCCACATTCAGGTAAGTATTTTTTTCAAAAACTTACCTTTATGGTGGCAGCCTCCAGCGGTCCCTTTAAGGACTGCTGGTTCGGCCGCATGTAGACACGGTTATCTTGAATGCAGCTGGCCCGGTGCCAGAGAAAGGAGAAGACCTATGCAGAGGAAAATTGTTATTGGGATTTCTAAAATAAAATAGGCTCATGGGCATGTTTAATGTTAAGAGACTTACTTGAATTTTATGTGCTTACTATTAAAGTCAGTGGCTGAAAAAGAAACACAGTAACCAAAAGAAGTTGGAGTAAAACTGTTTCAACAATATATTGTATTCAGGCCAGTTATTGGCTGGTTGATAACTTTTCTTCCTTGTCCTGTGTACAGAATTAATTTTTGTATTTAACCAATCAGATACATGGATCAATTTAAACTACTCCCTTACATTTATTCAACTGCCAAAATTTATATTAGGGGCCTAATTAATTTAATACTTTTGTTATACATACAGAAAGTTAACACAACCTTTATACTTTCCTCTAATTATCCCATTTTCATTGGAATTGCAAGAGTGGTAATGGGAAACAAAACAGGTTTTTGGCTGAGCCAGTTAACAACAAAATAAGGAGTTTTTACTCAAGTTTTTCTTTTCTCAGATGCCTTGACAAACAATCTTAAACCATAGACTGATAGATTAAAACACAGCTCCCCTTGTTATAACTAACTGGCCATCTTATTACAAAAGTATGAGGATATACCCGTGATATCTTGCTGCTCACCATTAATAGAGACTATATTTTAACCTGGTCCAGGCATATTGATCCCGGAACTGAGTTTGTGACCACTAATGGAAACTGGAGGGGATACAAGTCTTAAAGGTGAGCATTGCAATTCCCACATAAGGAAACATCCAAGACAAGGCAGCTAAACAAGGGGAATGAAGCCTGGTAACATGGGAGGGGGGTGTTATTATCTATAGGTAAGTTACGGAGGAACATTACTGCTCCTCATGTTCCATAAATAGCTTTCAAAATTGCAAACATCAAAGCAATCGCATGGGCTACATTCCCACTGAAGTTAGATTTCATTCGCAGATCCAGGACAATACAAGCCGCAGTTAGCCAATGCTAAAAGCGTCGCTGGATAATAATGGTAGCATTGCCTTTGGAAGTAAGCCTCTCATTCGGCATGAACATGTGTGTTTGCTCTCTTTGAGTGAGCCGCAAATTAAAATGGCCCAAATTAGTAACACTTTGAGAAGCTCGTAAAGCCAATTTGATCGCCGTCATGAGCAAGGCTAGATTGGGAGCTAAGTTTGGAAATTTTCACACCAGCCAGATGTGTTGTTACCACTCATATACTGGCTTCCACAAAGCAATTGCTGAAACAATTTTATGATAAATTTGCAATAACAACGAGAGAAAATTCATATTTTCACCACTGGACTCACCTTTACTTGGATAATACTCAAGATCTCTTTACCCTGATGTTACTGCTCTGTAAATTCCATCAGTAACACCCATGAAAAATAACTTCTTTAATTCAACAAAAAATTAACAGTGCCCAAGGAGAGGTTAACTGTGCAATAACATGAAATTATGATTATTACCTTTATTATTATTGGTCAGTTATAGCAATCATGAAAACAAAAATTAATTTGATAAAAAGAAGAGCATTAGTAGACCTGTAACATTTGCAACTCAGTTGATCAATGTGGAATTGACTATAGTCATCAGAAAGTCTGTATTACAGTCTATGTTTGTTTTATTTCTGCTTCCCAATCACAATATTACAGTGTAACTTTTACTTTTACCATACAGAATTAATTTTCTGCCCATGTTATTGATGTGACCTCACTGTGACACTAAGCAGAACTAAATTAGGAGTCACTCAATTGCCTACATTAATATAATGTAACAAAGCTACCACAAAAAGGTGTATTTATGAGGTTTTGGAAGACCTTTGGTTTTGTGAAATTGTAAGAAGACACATTACTGCATCTGTACTTGGTATTTGCAATTCAAAGTATCCATTTCCATGCCAGCTTAGTATACGTGAATACATTTATGACTGTTTTCAGTAAGGTTAATGCACGTTCATATATTCCCATACATCTGTCACATTGTTCAGTAGTCTGGAGTCATTACATTTTTGACTCCTGGACAAGTTGCAGAAAAAAAGTGCCCCTTTGAGTTTTGCAGCAGGTAAGCCCCAAATTCTCAGAGTATTCCTGAAACGCTCAGCAATTTTATAACTACAATTCTTTTGTGTTTATCAAACATAGTTATTCACCCAGATTTAATCAAACTGTTGGATTCACAATTTTAAGCTTAGACTCACAGGAATATTCTATTTTTCAAGGTTCATGCCAATGCTAATCAATGGCAACCAAGTCCAGAACACATAAAAACACTAGGTTTATAAACAGCTTCCTAATGATCAATGACTCATGCCTAAAGACATTCTTTAACAAATTAATACAAGTTCCCAGTGTCAGTCATTTTCAACTTCTTCCTAGTATATACAGATATGTTGAACTTGTTATCTCACAACCATGTTCACAGGCTGCACGACTTTCCTTTTTATTGACGTTATTGGAAAAATATCATGCAAACAGAAAGGACGGTGTTCATTTGTTACGAGTGTACTTTAGATTTTTCATGAAGATCAAATTCATGTCTCCTCTCCACTCACCTCAACTTTCATCTAAAAATGTCTAGAATTTCAGTCCCTCATTTTATGAGTGGTGAATTTCAGGACTTCCACAATAGGAGAGTTCTGCTACGGACTACCTGGACAAAATTTAATGTTTATTTTTCGTATATACCAAAGCAATGCAGACAGAACAATACTCTCCCTCTTTACCAAGCGGTGATAGGAACAGAATCAAATGAACTTATTTCACTCAGTACAATTTTTTTTTTACCTGAAACTTTGTCTGCATTTTGTATTGTACTATGCATCTCAAAGATAAATGTACAATGTCAGTTTCTGGCCAAATCCAGACACAAAGAAATGTAAATCTGACTTGTCCATACTGACTATGCAGCCTAGCGAGCTAGTCTCTCACATACTTTGGATACATTTAAAGTGGAGGTTGATAGATTCATGATTAATCAGGGTGTCAAAGGTTACAGGGAGAAAGCAGAAGAATCCAGTTGAAAAGGATAAAAATTCACCCATGATGAAAATTTGATAGACCAAATGTCCTAATTCTGCTCCTATGCCTTACAGTCTTGTGGTCCTATCTGTCAGTACTTGGCCTATAGCCCTCTATACTTCTCCTATCTATGTATCTAATTGTATGGCTTTTAAACAATGCTGAGGCACCTGCCTCAATCACCATTTCTAGCAACTCATTCTAAATACACACTACCCTTCCTGTGAGGAAGCTTCCCTAATGTCCTTTTTAAATTTCTCAGATCAGATCTCGCCAAATCATTCACAGCAAAATTAGCCTCATCAACTTTCCCTCTGTCATAGAAGTTGTTTTTGTCCAATATGACCTACATTGCCAACTACAATATTGGGAAAGTATAAAATATCCAAGTTTGCAAATGCTGCAAGGACAGGTGGGAAAATCATTTGTGAGCAGAACACAAAGTATCGGTCTTAAAGACATCAGAGAGAGGATAATGAAGTAAAGGTGATATTTAAGAATAGAAATGCGTCATTTAATTGATATAGCATGACTAAATATTTGTGTTGAAAGAGCTATGGATTTTCAAGCATTGAAAAAGCGGGGATGTGTGTACACCAAGAAATTAGGAAGGAAAGTAAAGAAGTGGACGATGCTTGGTGACAACACTGCATGTTT
Organism: Hypanus sabinus; assembly: GCF_030144855.1. NCBI lineage: Eukaryota > Metazoa > Chordata > Chondrichthyes > Myliobatiformes > Dasyatidae > Hypanus > Hypanus sabinus. The sequence continues at coordinate 40,577,136 of NC_082715.1, read as the reverse complement.
AAGGAAGAATACATGTGCCCTCAAGGTAGTCCCGCAAAGATTCACCAGACTGATTCTTAGGATGTCTTATGAACAGATTTGTGCCTGTGTCTTTGCGACTTAGAATCATAATTAGTGATGATTAAAACATTAAGTTCTGAGAGCTTGACAAAACGTATAGTGTGATGGCTAGGAGGGGCCCCCCTCTCACAATATTTGGCCCATCAGCAAAAACTGTGAGAAGGAATATCTCAGAGAGCTGTGAATTTTTGGAGTTCTCTATCCTATGGCATCTGTCATTGTAATAGGCTGAGACAGAAAGACGTTTTGACACTATAAGTACAAAGGATTGCGGGAATCAGGCAGAAGAATGGACCTGAGTGTGACAATCTTACTGCACTTTGTCTGAACAGGCTCAGCAGTTATGGCCTCATACTTGCATTTATCACATATTTACAGTTTAGAACATATTGTCAATGATTCACTCACCCTGTTTTAACAGGTTGCTAATAATTACAAATGATTAAACCCTTAGCATATCACAAAACCCCTTGGCAAATAACAGCAAAGTGTTCATGAGTCATACAGCGCTGCGTTATCAGACTTTATGGAGGTACAATAGTTGCCAAGCCTTACTGCTGGATAACAAGGGAACAATTCCTGGAGACACAACCATGGAGCATATCGAGGAATTAGTTAAGAATACTTAGCATTTATTAATGGTGGTTATAAGGATGCTAATGAGCTTCTCCCCTTTCTATCAAGTATATCTACTTGGGTGCTGCAGTTTCCATGAAGGAACTATACAATGTCAGTTTAGCTTTTACATCCGACTCACTGCCAGCCTTGCAAGGTATTTTCAAGATTTTTCTGGTTTGATTTATCTCTCCAGAAATTACAGTTACATTTTATAGTACTATAAAAATTATCTGTAAGTATCTATATTGAACTTCAAATCTAACTTTTAATTGATTACCATCATTTCTGTCTTCTTTTGCCATCTCTCAACACCCAGCAGTGAAGGGAGCGTTGTAGCTGCACGGCTGACTAGAAATCCAGGCCATATTCTCTAAGCTACATTATGTCTGTCTATCATAGAAAACTGCTTTACATGCTCAGCCAAGAATTAAAACAACTTTGCCTCACTTGTTTGTGTGCTTCTTAAGCCTCACCTGTTTGCTTGCCAGCGATGTAGTTGGTATTTTCAGTGATAGTACATAATAGTTACTAAGTTTCTATGTCAAACTTGCTGTACTATTTGAGAAGCTGTGTCCCTTGATTCTACAATCCAAAGTAATACTCTGTTTGCACTGCCGTTTCTTTTTAAAGATCTGGATATTAATTATATTTTATGGCCCTTTTAATCATTTCTCTTCCTTGCAGTAAAGCTCCTGAACTGTCACCCAGTTGGCAATGATGGCTACAGAGCATAGCATGGAGCTGTAACAATTGGGTTTATTTTTAATGTAAGAAGAGAGAGGGCACTTAAGTGCCCTTCTCTCTTAACATTATTAGCATTAAATTGAAAACGTCTTAAATGCTCCAAGGAGAGGAGTGTTTTGAAATGTACTTTCAAGGCAAATTCTGGTGTAAAGACAGAATCATAAGGGCACAATGTGGCACTGAAGCATTTGATTGTCATGTTGTCACTCAACACTCAGTTGCTGTTTCTTTTTTCACTTAAGTGTACACAAAATTTCTTCAAATCAAAAAAAAAGTATTACAATAATTATGCATCCAGAACTACAGGTTCCTTAAGGTTGTTAGAGCTGAGAGTAATGGGGGTTGGGAATAAGCTTCCACTACCTATTAAATGCTCCCAATGGTGTGCATCTCAAATAACCTCTGACAAGCAAGTCCAACTCCCGTTCTTCATGTGTAGCATAGCTAATGCGCCCAGCAGAACCATTTCTACTGACAGGAGGAGGGGCAAAGGTGGGTTACTGGTGCCTTAAAAATGGACACTTTGGGCAGATGGTTGACGGCTCAACTAGGAGAAGGAAAACTCTGATCTCAAAACGTCGCTGCCTTGTGGCTGTACCACTCATGGGGAAAGCTTTGGAAGTAAGCCCTGAAGAAAAATCTGGAACTGGAGTCCATAGGACAGTCCAACATTGAGTTCCATATTGGCTGGCAACTCCCTGTGATGCTGCTGGTACCAAACTCTGCCGTTCCTTTGGGTTCATCAGATGTGCAGAGAGGGGAGCCTGTACATGGATGACACTGGCTCTCCATATCATTCTGCCCCAGCTTGTGAACAGGCTTGCATATCACTCAGCCAGCTGTGAAGCAACATCCATGGTCAACTCCGACCAACAGAGGACCTCAAGAACTACAAGTTGATAATATCTAGAACGACAATTTTAAGCCAAATATAAAACTCAATTTTAATAAGCAAGCTTCTGTTTGATAAGAATAAACTGTTTATTAATCATTTTATCTTATGGTGCATGCATGTACAAACCCCATTTCCAGAAAAGTTGTGATATTTTCCAAAATGCAATAAAAACAAAAATCTGTGATATGTTAATTCACATGAACCCTTATTTAACTGACAAAAGTACAAAGAAAAGATTTTCGATAGTTTCACTGACCAACTTAATTGTATTTTGTAAATATACACAAATATAGAATTTGGTGGCTGCAACACACTCAACAAAAGTTGGGATAGAGTTAAAATAAGATTGAAAAGTGCACTGAATATTCAAGTAACACCGGTTTGGAAGACTCCACATTAAGCAGGCTAATTGGTAGCAGGTGAGGTATCATGACTGGGTATAAAAGTAGCATCCATCAAAGGCTCAGTCTTTGCAAGCAAGGATGGGTCGTGGCTCACCCCTTTGTGCCAAACTTCGTGAGAGAATTGTTAGTCAGTTCAAAAGGAACATTTCCCAACGCAAGATTGCAGAGAATTTAGGTCTTTCAACATCTACAGTACATAAAATTGTGAAAAGATTCAGAAAATTCAGAGACATCTCAGTGCGTAAAGGGCAAGGTCGGAAACCACTGTTGAATGCGCGTGATCTTCGAGCCCTCAGGCGGCACTGCCCAAGAAACCGTCATGCTACTGTGACAATTACAGCCACCTGGGGTCGGGAGTACTTTGGAAAACCATTGTCACTTAGCACAGTCCGTTGCTGCATCTAGAAATGCAACTTGAAACTGTATTACACAAGGAGGAAGCCATACATCAACTCTATGCAGAAACACCAACGAGTTCTCTGGGCCTCAGCTCATCTCAGATGGACCGAAAGACTGTGGAACCATGTCAGATGAGTCCACATTTCAGCTAGTTTTCGGAAAAACGGGTGACGAGTTCTCCGTGCCAAAGTTGAAAACAACCATCCTGATGCAAAAGGTGCAAAAGCCAGCATCTATGATGTTATGGGGGTGCATCAGTGCGCATGGCATGGGTGAGTTGCATGTATGTGAAGGTACCATTGACTCTGAGGCGTATATTAGGATTTTAGAGAGATATGTGTTGCCATCAAGGCGACGTCTCTTCCCGGGACGTCCATGCTTATTTCAGTAGGACAATGCCAGACCACATTCTGCACGGGCTACAACAGCGTGGCTTTGTAGACACGTGAGCTTGACTGGCCTGCTGCCAGTCCTGATCTATCTCCTATTGAAAATGTATGGTGCATCATGAAGAGGAGAATCAGACAACGGAGACCACAGACGGTTGAGCAGCTGAAGTCTTATATCAAGCAAGAATGGATAAAATTTCCAATTGCAAATCGACTACAATTAGTATCCTCAATTCCAAAATGATTAAAAAGTGTTATTAAAAGGAAAGATTATGTAACACAATGGTAAACATGCCTCTGTCCCAACTTTTGTTGAGTGTGTTGCAGCCATCAAGTTCTAAATTTGTGTATATTTACAAAATACAATTAAGTTGGTCAGTAAAACTATTGAAAATCTTTTCTTTGTACTTTTGTCAGTTAAATAAAGGTTCATGTGACTTAACATATCACAGATTTTTGTTTTTGTTGCATTTTGGAAAATATCTCAACTTTTTTGGAAATGGGGTTTGTATTTGACAGATATCAATAATGCAATGCTTAGTAATTGGCCAATAAACAATGCTTTCATTTTTTTCCTCCTTGTTCATATCTAATCTTTCAGCAGTCTAAAGTTAACTTTTCATCATTTTACTCAACCAGCTTATTTGCTCTGAATGCTACCAGTATCAGTTAGGTCAATCACACAACCATTTTATAGATTTTTCATGATTAACACCAGTAAAATTCTGCAATACAATAGTACAGAATAAACTTTACAAAGTTAAACTTCTTTCACCAAGACTGCACATCAGCAGCTAATGTGCAAAGGTCAATGCGTCTGCAAGGTCCTTCAGCCTTTAAAATTAATGATTGGAAAATCTTGTAAAGCCTATTGACTTCCATGCCTGAATTCCATGCAAGGAAAGCTACGTGCCTGGAGCATAAATTTTGGAAAATATTTATTGTATCATTGGTGTACATCTACATTTCTGTTTTAAAACATAGAAATATATTCTGCATCAGCACATAGTATAGTTTTGTACCTTACTGTCCACTGACAACAGGAAATTCACTGAATTACATTATTTGTCAAGTCTGAAACCACAGATGCTTCTAGTATAACACCAAAGCAATAAAATTCAATTGCCTGCTTTGTTACAACAGTTGTGAAACATTCCTAAAGGTTTTTTGAAAACATGTTTCTATGAAATGAGGTCACCACTGGTAAGGCAAGAGTTTTTTTATTCATTCTTCACTATCTTGGGAAGCCGTTGGCGAATTGACTTCTTAAATCATTGCAGACTGTGCAATGCAGGCACACCCAAAAGGTTTTCGGGATTTTGACATGGCAGCAGTGAAAGAACAGTGATATATTTTCAAGTCGTTAAGTGGCATTTTCATGTGCCTGCCGCTCTTATCTTTAGGTAACTGAGGCTCAAGGTTTGGGCACTGGTGGTTAATAAACACTGAGAATTGCTACAATGTATCTTAAGCTAAAGAAGCTAATGAGCCAGTAATGGAGGGAATGAATGATCTTTGGAAATGGTTTGGACAGAATTAATCACATTTACCTGCTCCCAAGATTCCTGACTGCCACTGAAAGTGCACTCATTTAGAAAAGGAGAGGATGTATTCCATCCTGGTTCTGATTTATATTTCCCAGATAGGGGGATCACAGTAGTGTCATGGTCAGTACAATGCTTTATAGTACAGGCGACCTGGGTTCAACTCCTGCCACTGCCTGTAATCAGTTTGTACATCCTCCATATGAATGTGTGTGCTTCCTCCAGGTGCTCCAGTTCCTCCCTGCCCCAAGCCAAAGACCTACTGGCTAGTAGTTCAGTTTGTCATTGTAAAAAATCTTCCCATGATTAGGTTAGGGTTAAATCACAAGAGTTCTGGGTGGCATGCCTCAAAGGGCTGCAAAGGCCTTTACTGCACAGTAACTCACAGTAACATAAATAAATAATGTGTAATCTTCAAAGAGCCAGGAACAATGTAGGAAAAGAAGTTCCTAATTTGCATTCGTATTTATCTGGACAAACAGTAAACATCAGATCAATAATGATGCATCAGATTTCAAAAATGATAAAGTTGAGGACAGAGAATGCATAGGAAATATATATCTGTTTGATATGGCCATTTATGTCCTTCAGAAGTTACTTGTCTACTATTAGCCAAGGCCCATTCTGCGTGCACGTGGACATATTTGTTTATTTATCTGGGGATATAAGTATTGTAATGAATGTATGGAGCCCTGGCTCTGAACTTTAAGATAGAGAGAAAGCTACTAGTTTCTCATGACTTACTGTGGTAAGAACTTTAACCTATTTTTCATGCAGATGCAAATACACAGACTGGTACGGATATTAGCCATCCCAGTTTATAAATTAATTCATTTCATCTCATCGTATTAATAATATTTAATATTATGCTTTCAAAATATAAAGCATTTCAATCAAGCAGTTGATAAAAATTACATATTTTAGAGGTTACTATTTAAAACAGACAATATCAATCATTAAAATATGTACTAATTGAGAATATAAAACAGTTGAAAACAATTTATATTAGTGGTTCCTTTTGGAATATTTGTTTAAAAATAGATCCATTAAGCATGCAAAGGAGAGTTATTCATTTGGTTTACAATTCATGAAAAGCATTTCTGGTTATTCCGCTATTATTTTTCAGATCTTCCAATTTGAATTGAATTCAGTTCCGGGAAAATTGAGATTACAATTAGTGAAGACACCAGGACTAATCACTTACAAGACTTAGGCCAGAAGCTCAGTTGTTTCAGGGAAGTTCAAGAGGTCTTTCAGTCCTCCATTCTGTCTGAGCATTGAAGTAGGCCTAAGCTTTTTATAGCTATTTCAGTGCTAACAAAGGGAAGTGCTCTTACTTCATCAGCTGTGGGCCAAGATATTTTCACTTTCATTTCTCTTTTGGTTGAATATTTTTATAGTCAGATTTGTCTAATTTCTTTCATTCATGGTTTTGCTGACTTACAATTCCGCAAAAAGCAAAAGCACAAACTGTTCCAAATTCGAAAGCCACTTTTTATAGTTTGCTTTTCGCTATTGTTTATAATTAAAATGATCCCATGTAGGTATAAAAGCTTTGGTTACTAACTATGTCCTAGACAGCAGCACAAAACATGTTTTAGGAAATGAATAGTATGGAACAGGAAATAAGTGAAACCTTTTTCACTCCAAACTTTGCAGAAACGGGCACTTCATTGGAGACGGGAATAGCTGATCACTTAATACAGTAGATTCCGGTTAATTGGGACACATCGGGAGCAATTCATTTTGGCCCAATTAAGCAGCTGCCCCAAATAGTCGACATTTCATGGAAATAGCTAAAATAATGGAAAAAATACAAACTGAGTACAAATTATGTATTTAAATTAAATGAAGAGAACACTACCAATAGTACTACAGTACCTTAAAACTGTGAATGAGTTCCTAACAGTTATCAACAGAGGAATTCATCCAGTGTATGCAATGAACAAAATCAGTGAAGACACCTAGTGCAAATAATGGATAACCTTCATGCATTGATATTGATGATTGCATCCTCCAATTGTAACATTTTCATTTTGAACATTCAAGATGATTGTCAATTCCTTCAAATTCTTTGTAGGTCCTAACTTGTTGAAGTAGTGAAATAGTTTAGTTTATAGTCTTGGCCGTTTCTGGCACCTCCGAGTCTGAATGCTTGAAACCGCCATGACCAAAACAGTTCTGAATTGTTTTACTGCTTCCTTTTTGTCAACAAACAGTAAAAAAACCCACTTTTTTTGAACACAAGTACAGCAACTGACACTATTTTTAAAATGTTCACTCTAAACATGGTGTAGTATCTAACAACTACACAAGTGCAAGTGACTGTTTGGCAAGTCCTCTGTCCCAATTAATTCAGCCTAGTGCCCCAAATAAGCAAAGGGAATCCCAGCAATTCTCTTGAGATGTTTTTGCTCTTTAAAAGCTGTCCCAAATAAGCGGCTGTCCTGATTAACAGATGGCCTGATTAACCAGAATTCACTGTATATTTGTATGGAACATAAACTCAAAATTTGGCCTAATTTCAGGTTTTACTTTTCAGACACTCACTACTACTCAAACACCTCCAAATCTAAGTCCAAAGACAACACAAACAAGCTCTATTTGAAACTATACCTATCAATCTATATATTTATACTTTAGATCTATCAATTTACACTTGAGTGACCACCTGAAAAGGGTAAATATATTATTTGTCTAATTACTCCTTCTGGTAGCCATCAGCTGTTTTCAGCTTGAAGTAATTACTGAATTTGTAGCTTGATAAATGAGGCAAGGCCTTCACTAACACTTGTTGAGTCAGAAACCTGAAATAAATAAAGTCTGAAAAAAAAATCACTTAATAAAAAACATCAGGTTTGCGATATTTTAAATACAAATTAGGTGAAGTAGAATCCGTCAATAAATGCAACACACATGCTGATTAGAGGTGCAGTATTGCACAAAATGTATAGAAGCGATCCAAAAACTGCAGGTTTACTCATAAAAATGGGAAATTCTGTAGGTGCTGGAAATGCAGAGCAACACACACAAAATGTTGGAGGAACTCAGCATATCAGACAGCATCTATGGAAATGAATGAACAATCAACGTTTCGAGCTGAGACTCTTCTACAGTACTGGAAAGGAAGGGACCATGATAAAAAAGGAAGAAGGAGGGGGACCAAGAGGAGGTGATTTGCAGGTGAGGAGATGAGGTAAGAGGCCAGAATGGGGGATAGAAGAAGAGGGAAGGGGAGGGAAAAAATTACCAGGAGGATAAATTGATGTTCATGCCATCAGAATGGAAGCTACGAAGACAAAATATGAGGTGTTACTCCTCCACCCTGAGAGTGGCCTCGTCGTGACAAAAGAGGAGGTCATGGACCAACATTTTGGGATAGGAAAAAAACGGTTGGCCTCTGTGAAATTCCACTTTTGACAATGGAGTGGAGATGCTTGACAAAGCTGTCCCCCAATTTACACCGGGTCTCTTCAGCAGATACAATAGATGATCCCAACAGATCCACAGGTGAAGTGCTGCCTCACTTACAAGGATTGTTAGAGGTAAGGGAGAAGCTGAATGGACAGGTGTAGCATTTATGTCGCCTGTAGGGATATGTACAAGGTGGGAGATTAGTGGGAAGCAATGAATGGACAAGGAATTGTGGAGAGTTTGGGGAGGGGTAAAGATGTGTTTGGTTGTAGGATCCCGTTGAGGATGACGGGAGTTGCGGAGATTGATGTGCTAGATGCAAAGGCTCATGGTAGGTGAGGAACAGAGCAACTCTATCGCTGTTAAGTCAGTGGGAAAATGGTGTGAGCATGGATGTCTGGGAAATGGAAGTTTATTCATATGGCAACAGGAATCTATCTCTTTGGCTGCTCTGATGCATTATCTTATATTCTGCTACTTCAAAACATTTTATCTCCATCAACTACTCTGCAAAATATGGTCAAGCAAAGTAACAGATTCTCTTCCAACATGTAAAGCCTGCAATTTTTAGTGTCACTATTAACATCTTTGCCTTCCTTTGTGAAAGAGATTTTGCTGCAATTAAGGAATGAACAACATGTTGTAACAGTGACTCTCAATAAACACTTCCAATGACAGATAGCAAAATTCAAGGCTGTGCTGTGTGTTTCTGAAGCCCTTTAACAAATGTTCTATGCATCTAAGACCCTTTATAGGTGGCTATAAAACACAATGCAATACACCGACAGAAGCTTTAGGAGTAAGCATCAGATGAGTGTACTGTATACTCACGCAAGTCTTACATCTGTCCTGAGGAAACCACTTTGTGCATTGCTTTATAGTGTGGATCAACTCAAAATCCACAAGAAACTTGGAATCCACTGTGAAGGGAGAATCACTCCAACAACCACTTGACTCACGTAGTTCTCCATGCTGGATTCAGCTGCTCATTATGACCACAGAATACAAAGCCTTGCATTTGGACATTTCAACAGGTTTACTCATTACACAATCACTGTTCTGTGCAATTATAAAACCCATAATGGATATTAGTATTATCATTTAGAACATATACTTCTCCATTTTGAGTAACTGCCAGTATGAAAAAAAAACTATCTAGATAACATTGGAGTACAATGAAATGAATGTGCTTTTTATTCCTCTATTGTTCTGCCATGTTAGAACATCAGTGCTACACGAAGGTCAGGCAACTCGGCCACCCTTGCTAATCAACAAGATTACTATCAACATCAAGAAACATAATTGAGTTATGAGGCAACAAAGAACAGGTATGTTTCATCTTCCAACTCCTCAAAGTCCTTCCACTATCTACGGGGAACACGCAAGGAGAGAAATACAATCCTTTCCACTTATCTGGATGAATACAGTTGCATCAATACTCAAGAAGCTTGTCAATAATAAAATCAAGATCCTACCATTTGCTTGCTCTACTATTGTATGTTATCATAGTTAATTTTTACAATTTTCCAACATCAATTTCACATTTCTTGGTATCTTTGATAATTATAAATTTATCAGCCTGTGATTTAAATATAGCCCCTTGGGTAGAAAATTCCAAAGTTTCATCACTTTCTAGTGAAGAAATTTGTTTGTATCTCTGACCTGGACTGGCATGCCCTTATTTTCTGGTAGTGGCTCCTGGTTTCACTAATCCAAGCCAAAGGAGACCTCAATTCCAAATCTACTCTGTCAAGCCTTCCAAAATTCAGTTAGCATCTGTGGATAGAAATGGAGAGTTGACATTTTGGGTTAACACCCTTCATCTGGACTGAAAGATAGATAGTATAAAAAGACAAAAGGAAGGGGTGATGCAAGAGCTCGCTCCTCCCTTCCATTCATCTTTTTATAATGTCTGGTCTGCTTAATCTCTTCTTATAAATATGTCATTCCACAAATCAAAGATCAACACTATCCAGGACCAAATAACCCTCCTGCTTGAGGCTCCATCTATTACCCATCTGCTCCAGTCCTGCACTTATCACCATGAAAACCCATCCTTTCTAACATACCCATCAAATGGCATTTCCCTCTGATTCTCCCGCCATCAGCTGACCTACCAGCCTATTTTTTGGTCGTCGACAGGAACTGACACAGCTGGAGAAATCTGGGAGAACATATGAACTCCACAAAGACAGCACCCTAAGTCAAGATCAAACCTGAGCCATTGGAACTATGAGGCATTGTGGCACTATGACAATGGGTACATCTGCAAAATCCATTTTAGTTTGTCTTCAAAACCCATGGGCTTTTCAAAACTTGTGAAGTTTTTCAAAGTATCCTTGAGGAGAAACTATATTTTGTACATGCACAGCACAGGGCAAGTAGAAGAAGAGTGAAATAGGAACAGAATTTCCTGCATGGTCATTAACCAGATGTATTCAGGAGCCAGTGAGGATGTTGCATTTTGTCAAGGAAGATTTGAGCACATCCTTGAATCATTTTCTCCATCTACCTGCTTATCTCCTCCCATGACAGAGTTCTGAATGGAATACCTATTTAGGGACTCTGGCACTGGACATGCAAATAGCTTTGCCTGCTCAATGTGGATAACTGAAAGGACTCAGTGCTAGAAGAGGACACTAACATGGTTCAATTAATCCTTCCAGTGAATTTGCAGGATTTGCAGAAGATGACTCTAGTGGCATTTATAAAATGCTTTGATAATAATTAAGTCTACCAACTAAATCCAGTCCATTAAGTATCAATATTTGTCTTGCATGTGCTTTTGCCTTAGTTCCATTAACAAAAGCTAAACTCCAATTATTCATTTTAAAGATTAGTAAAGTTCAGTAAGTTTACTGAATGCAAATCAATATTACATACAAGACTACAAGAAACATAAGATATAGCAGCATAATTCGACCATTCGGCCCATCAAGTCTGCTTCACCATTCCATCATGGCTGATTTATTATTCTCCTCAACCCCATTCAGTTCCCTTCTGCCCATTACTTTTGACACCCCTACTAATCAAGAACCTATCAAGCTCTACTTTAAATGCACCTAATGACTTGGCCTTCACAGCTGTCTATGGCAATAAATTCCACATATTTACCACCCTCTGGCTAAAGAAATTCCTCGTAATCTCTGTTCCAAAGCAATGGGCTTGTATTTTGTAACACAAGAGATTTTGCAGATATATATTAAAAGATTTAACCTCAATTATGGATGCAATCACAAATAACTTTACTTATATAAAAGTTAAATAATAGAACTAGCATATACAACTTAAAACCTAGTTTTTGCACTGAAGAAAAATATCTCAGGTATTGGTATAACAACTCACTTGAATTTCAAGTCAGCAAACATGGCACATGTGGAACAATTGATATATCAGAAATTCAAACATTCCAGTTAAAAATTAAACTTGAGAGAAATCATATTTTTTCAGTTTCTTAACAAGGCTGTTGAGCAACAAGTAATTGTGGGAAAGGAAGAAGTTATTCTGACTTTGACTCACAGGCACATTCTTTACTTTGGAAGCCTTATAGATATGCACTTCTGACTGAGCCTCTTTCCAGTGATTTAGCAAGGAATCATCATTGGCCGCTTTTTCAATGGTTCAATGAATGGAAGTATAAAATCTCACCAATCAGCTAACTACTGGCACAGGCAAAGAAAGAAACTACTCCTGAGCATGTAACAATATGTCAAAGAGAGAAGAAAACTCTCTTTTCCGTGGCTCAGTATAATTTTTTTATATGTGAATACAGTGCAATGAAGTACTTCAAGATAGTTTACGAACTGAGGGTACAATGCATTATTTGTTCTGCAATTATTTCTGGAGGCATCTGAAAGAAATTTTGGAGAATGCTTGACACTTCAGCAGTTTGAATGATGATTAAGTTTTTAAACAAAATGCTCTTAAACCTCTCTTTCACTGACTGGAATAACTGTTACCATTCTCTGCGATGTTCATACCCTCTCTCAGTGATCACAATAAAGATGAACATGCAAGTCTGGGTTCAAAAATATTTTGGAATCCAAAAAATCTTGAGTGCCAAAATATTTCAGGGTTAAGAGTGCATCAATAATTATTGTAGCAAGCATGCTTTCAAATAGATGGAAACAAATTTAAGCACTGTTCAATGGACCTATGAGTCATTTTTCTCATTGCCGTTTGAGGCCATCGGACAAGCCTGTGTGGTATTTTAACCTCTGAAACAATGACAATTATGCAATGCCGCAGAATCAGAATATGGTTATTGGCCAGAAAAATTCAATGCTAAAGGAGCAATGAACCTGAGTGCACCTAGACAAGAAAACCAACGAGTGCAGATTAGTTACAGGAAAGAAAGAGCTTGTGCTAGGATGTACTAGTACACAACACAAAGCAACTACAGAGAGCCTTTCTTTTTTTAGCTGAACAACTTTGTGGCCAGTGTGTGAACAATAGGGAAGACAGTAGCAGCTTTTGTGTCAGTGGGGTCATTGCACTTCATTTGGCCAGGGCACAGTGACATCACTCATGTCAGCATGCTGAGGTGGAGGTCTTTCATGTCAATTCTTTCTCTCCTTCCCTGAACTTTCAATTAACACAAAACTAAGACTCAACAGTCATATTATCTTCTGTGTTAAATGCATAGAAAAATATAAAAATATGGAAACATTTGATAAATGACACCATTGGAAAGGGAAGAAAGAAAGGAAGAAAGATAAATAAAAATCAGTTTAAGTATTCTAAACACAAGAAATTCTGCAGATGCTGGAAATCCAAAGCAACACACAGAAAATACTGAATAAACTCAGCAGGTCAGGTTGCATCTGTGGAAATGAATAAACAAACAGTTGGTAGCTCAGGCCGAGACCCTTCTTCTAGACTGAGAATGAAGGGGGAGTCGGCCCGAAACGTCCACTGTTTATTCATTTCCTAAATGCAGCTGAGTTCCTCCAGCATTTTATATGTGTAGTTTAAATATTTTATTTACTTTTCAGTTGGTAGACCTTCCAAACAAACTTCATTTATATTAACTATTAACCCTTCCATTTCAGAATTTGTCATGGTATTCATTTTAGTACTTTTGTTTTAATCCTGTGTTTTACAGGAATTATTTTTTTCCCCTCAGTATTTATATTTAAGGCCATAACCCATAGGAGTATAATTAGGCCATTCAACTCATCAAATCTTCATATCCATTAATCATCATTACCCAAAGGGGCAGAATTAGGCCATTCAACTCATTGAGCTTACTCCACCACTTGATCATGGCTGATTAATTCTCCCTCTTCACCCCATTCTCCTGCCTTCTCCCTGTAACTTTTGACATCCTTACTAATCCAAAACCAATCAACCTCTGCTTTAAATATACCCAATGGCCTGCCCTTGCACCACAGATTCACTACCCGCTTTCTGAAAAAAGTAATTCCTCCTTATCTCTGTTCTTAAAGGGTATCCTCCTATTCTGAGGCTCCTCTCTCTGGTCTTAGTCTCTCCCACTACAGGAAAAGATCCTCTCCAAATCCATGCTATATAGGCCTTTCAATATTTGGCAGGTTTCAATGAAATCCCCTCTCAGCAAGTAGAGGCACAGGGCCAGCAAATGCTTCTCATACATTAACCTTTTCATTCCCAGGATTTAGCTGTGGGACAGCATGCAACCAATCTGAGGTGAATATTTGGCCTAAGCTAAATTTGATTCTTCCATTTCACAGGGATCATGGCCAGCTGTATTTGTCCTGAAAATGTTAAAAGGGATCTTCTGGAGATCCTCTTGTTGAGAATGAGTTGAAATAACATTCAATTCTTTGATCTCTTGGCTATAAACTGAAGCTTTGCTTTTAAACATTGCCTTTGTTAAAATTCCAGAATTAAAAAAAAAGGCAATGATGACTGTGTCCTTGCTCCAGACAAAGGCACAAAGCTCAGTAAGCAACTTAAAATGAGGTGAGTTGCTGGGTAATCAATCAAATTCAATCAATGTATTTACCTATGTAATTATTATACAGATTTGTTGAAAGTTATGTATTTAAAAACATAGACCAGCTAATGATTCATCTCATAAAGCTTGCTTAATGCTGCCGAAAATAAGACGTATACGCATTTAATGTTTTTACTTTCTAAGTTGTCCAATTGTTCTGTTAAATGAAGCCTCATAACTTCCCTTAAAGTTCTTAAAAGAATTAAATTTTTATTGATTTGAAATCCTAAATCACACAATTGAGAAGTAATTCCAACACTGAATCTACCAGAAAGCGGAGTCATCTCTTTCTAACACTGCAGGGTGGAACATAATGGAGAGGAGAGCCAGGAAGTCACCCTGAGGTCACAGTTGCAGCATTTAAAAGGAACTACTCTTTGAGCAGAAGCTGCTGGAAGTGCAGGAACACTATAAAGAGGATCTGGAAATGTCTCCAGAATGGTTTAACATTGCAAATTTCTAGTGTTTCCAAAGGGAAAACAGAAGGTAACAGTATGGTTGGATCAGCACACCCTGATGCCTTCTCCATCATCTGGGGGGATTTTAACCAGCCCAACTTGAAAATATCACTAAAAATTATCATCAACAACTCACTTGTAGTACCAGAGAGAACTACACACTGAATCACTGTTACACTAAGATCAAGAGTTGCCTCGCTATTCTGCAGCCACTCTTTGGAGAGTCTGATCACCTAGCTGTACTTCTACTCCCTGAGTATAGGCAGAGACTGAAGACTAGTAGTGAGGACCAAGGTATGGACAAGGGAACCACAGGAGCTCTTACAGGACTGCTTTGAATCAGAGGATTTGACTGTATTCAAGGATTCATCTTCGAATCTGGATGAGTATGCTGCAGTTGTTACCAACTTCATTAAAACCTGTGTGGATGGGTGTGTGCCTATGAAAACTTGCTGTACATTCCCAAACCAAATGCTGTGGATAAAGCAAGAGGTTCGTCATCTGCTGAGGGCTAAACTTGTGGCACTTATGTCCGGTGACTCAGGCCTGTACAAAAAAAAAGGTATAATTTATAGAGAGCTATTTCAAGAGCCAAGGAACAATTCTGAGTGAGGCTGGAGGTGGCATCTGATGCATGTCAACTCTGGCAGGACTTGCAGGACATTACTTCTTATAAAGCAAAACCCAATAGCGTGAATGGCAGTGATGCTTCACTACCAGATGAGCTCAATGCGTTTTATGCCCACTTTGAAAGGGAGAATATAACGACAGCTGTGAAGGTTCCTGCTGCACCTGGTGACCCTGTGATCTCTGTCTCGGAGGCCAATATCGAGCTGTCTTTCAGCAGTGTGAACCCTCGTAAGGTGACAGGACCCAATTGAGTATCTGGTAAGGCTATGAAAACCTGTGCCAATCAACTGGTGGGTGTATTCAAGGATATTTTCAACCTTTCATTGCTAAGGTCAGAAGTTCTCACCTGCTTCAAAAGGACAATTATACGAGTGGCTAAGAAGAGTATTGTGAGCTTCCTTCAAGACTATCGTCTAGTAGCATTCACATCTATGATGA
Source organism: Hypanus sabinus (assembly GCF_030144855.1). Classification (NCBI taxonomy): domain Eukaryota; kingdom Metazoa; phylum Chordata; class Chondrichthyes; order Myliobatiformes; family Dasyatidae; genus Hypanus; species Hypanus sabinus. Next base: position 40,561,166 of record NC_082715.1, on the reverse strand, counting down.
TGAAATGCTTTGAGAAGTTGTTCATGGCCAGAATCAACTCCTACATCAGCAAGGACCTGGACCCACTGCAGTTTCCCTATCTCCACAATTGGTCTATGGCAGATGCAATCTCAATGGCTCTTCACGCAGCCTTACATCTCCTGGACAATACAAACACCTATGTCAGGATGCTGTTCATTGACTATAGCTCAGCATTTAACACCTTCATTCCTACAGGCTAATCGATAAGCAACAGAATTTGGAACTCTATACCTCCCTCTGCAGTTGGATCCTTGACTTCCTAAACAGAAGACCACAATCTGTACAGATTGGTATTAATAACTCCTCCTTGCTGACAATCAACACTAGTGTATCTCAGGGATATTTGCTGATGATACAACTAATGTTGGTAGAATCTCAGATGGGAGACGAGAGGACGTAAGATAAAGATAGCTGAGTGGTGTCATAGCGATAACCTTGCACAGAATGTCAGTAAGACCAAAGAGCTGATTGTGGACTTCAGAAAGGACAGGACAAAGAATCACAAACCAATCCTCATAGTAAAGAGATTGAGCAATTTCAAGTTAGAGCGTAAGACATAAGAGCAGAATTAAGCCATTTGGCCCATCGACTCTGCTCCATTATTCAATCATAGCTGATCTTTTTTTCCCCTCCTCAGGCCCACTCCCCAGTCTTCACCCAGTAACTGTTGATGCCAGGTCCAATCAGGAACACCCAATGACCTGGCTTCTACAGCTGCCTGTGGTAATAAATTCCACAAATTCACCACTCTCTGCCTAAAGAAATTTCTCCACATCGCTGTTTTAAATACACACTATTCTATCCTGAGGCTGTGCCCTCACATCCTAGATACCCCCACCATGGGAAACATCCTTTTCACGTCTACTCTATCTAGGTCTTTCAACATTAGAAAGTTTTCATTGAGATTCCTCCTCATCCTTCTAAATTCCAGCAAGTACAGAGTTATCAAACATCCCTTGTATGACAACACATCCATTTCCAGAATCATCCTTGTGAACCTCCTCTGAACTCTCTCTAATGCCAACATATCCTTTCTTAAATGAGGAGCCCAAAACTGTTCACAATACCCAAGGCAAGGCCTCACCGATGCCTTATAAAGCCTCAGCATCACATCCCTGCTCTTGTACTCTGGACATCTTGAAATGAATGCTAACACTGCATTTGCCTTCTTCACCACTGAATCTCCCTGCAAGTTAACCTTTATGGTGTTCTGCACAAGAACTCACAAATCCATTTGCATCTCAGATTTTTGGATTTTCTCCCTATTTAGAAAATAACATGGACATTTATTCCTACTTCCAAAGTACATAACCATGCATCTTCCAACATTGTATTTCATTTGTCACTTTCTTGCCCATTCTCCTAATCTAAGTCCTTCTGCAGCCTACGCATTTCCTCAAGACTACTTGCCCCTAAATAAATATTTGAATCACCTGAAAACTTGGCAACAAAGTCATCTATTCCATCATCTAAATCATTGATATACAGCATTATAAAAAAGGTCCCAACATCAACTCCTGAAGTACACCACTAGTCACTGCCAGCCAACCAGAAAAGGATCTTTTTATTCCCACTCGCTGCCTCCTACCAATCAACCAATGCCCTACTCATACCAGTGACTTTCCTGTAATACCATGGGCTCTTGACTTGCTAAGCAACCTTATGTGTGGCACTTTGCCAAAGGCCTTCTGAAAGTCCAAATATTCAACATCCACTGTATCCCCTTTATCTATCCTACGTGCAATCTCTTCAAAGAATTCCAACAGGTTCGACAGGCAGGATTTTCCCTGAAGAAAACTATGCTGACTTTGTCCTATCGTGTCCTGTGTCACCAAGTACACCATCACCTCATCCTTAACAATTGACTCTAACATCTTCCCAACCACTGAGATCAGGCTAACTGGTCTATAATTTCCTTTCTGCTGCCTTCCTCCTTTCTTAAAAAGTGGAGTAAAGTTTGTAATTTTCCAGTCCTCTGGCACCATGCCAGAGTCCAATGATTTTTGTAAGATCATTTCTTATGCCACCACAATCCCTAACACTACCTCTTTCAGAACCCCAGAGTGCTGTTCATCAGGTCTGGGTGACTTATGAACCTTTTGGTCTTTCAGCTTTTTGAACACGTTCTCTCTTGTAACAGTAACTGCACCTACTTCTCTCCCTTCACACACTACAACTTTTGGCATATTGCTAGTGTCTTCCAAAGAGAAGACTGACACAAAATACTCATTTAGTTCAGTAGCCATCTCCTTGTCCCCGTTATTATTTCTCCTTCATTTTCTAGTGGACCTATATTCACTCTCTTTTATTTTTAACAGACTTGAAAAAATCTTTTATTATCCACTTTGATATTATTTGCTAGCTTGCGTTCATATTTCATTTTTTTCCTTCTAATGATTTTTTTAGTTGCTCTCTGTAGGTTTTTAAAAACTTCCCAATCCTCTATCTTCTCACCACTAATTTTTGTTTTGTTGCATGCCCTGTCTTTTGCTCCTACAATAGCTTTGACTTCCCTTGTCAGCCACAGTTTGTACTATTTTATAAATCTTGAGTATTTCTTTATTTTTGGAATACACATGTCCTGCACCTTCCTCATTTTTCCCAGAAACACACACCATTGCTGCTCTGCTGACATCCCTGCCAGCATCTCCTTCCAATTTACTTTGGCCAACTCCCCTCTCATACCACTGTAATTTCCCTTACACCACTGAAATACCACATCAGACTTTACTTTCTCCCTATCAAATTTCAAGTTGAATACAATCATATTGCGATCACTGGTTCCCAAAGGTTCTTTTACCTTAAGCTCCCTAATCAGCTCTGGTTCCTTGCATAACACCCAATCCAGTATAGCTGATTCCCTAGTAGACTCAATGACAAACTGCTCTAAAATGCCATCTCGGAGGCATTCAACAAACTTATTCTCTTGAGATCCATTACCAACCAGATTTTCCCAATTGGCCTGCATGCTGAAATCTCCCATGAGTATCATAACATTGCCCTTTTGACTCACCTTTTCTATTTCCTGTTGTAATCTGTAGTCCACCTCCCAACCACTGTTGGGGAGGCCAGTATATAACTGCCCTCAGGATCCATTTACCCTTGCAGTTTCTTCACTCAACTCACAAGGATTCAACATCTTTCGATCCCATGTCACATTTTTCTACAGATGTGATGCCATTCTTTACCAGCAGAGCCACACCACCTCTCTACCTACCTTCCTGTCCCTCTGGTACAAATTGTAACCTTGAACATTCAGCTTCCAACTGCAACCATCTTTCAGCCACAATTCAGTAATGGCCGCAACATCATACCCGACAATCTGTAATAGTACAACAAGATCATCTGCCTTAATTTTTTAAGCTGTGTATTGAGATGTAGCACAATGAGTACGGTATTTGCTACCCATTTTGATTTTGCATCCTAGTGCACTGATACTCACCCTGCTGGCTGCAATTATGTCTTATCATCTGCCTGCCCTTCCTGACAGCCTGACTGCACACTATCTTTGCTTTTTTTACCATCTGCCCTATCCTGAGTCCCTTCACTCTGTTTCCCACCCCCCTGCCAAATTAGTTCCTGGGTGTCAAGTTGTCTGAGTGTGTAATCTGGTCCCAACATATTAATGTAGCTATAAGGAGCACAAGACAGTAGCTATATTTCATTAAGAGCTTGAGGAAATTTGGTTTAACCATATAACAATTACAGCACAGAAACAGGCCATCTCGGCCCTTCTAGTCCGTGCCGAACGCTTACTCTCACCTAGTCCCACCAACCTGCACTCAGCCCATAACCCTCCATTCCTTTCCTGTCCATATACCTATCCAATTTTACTTTAAATGACAAATATCGAACCTGCCGCTACCACTTCTACTGGAAGCTCGTTCCACACAGCTACCACTCTCTGAGTAAAGAAGTTCCCCCCTCGTATTACCCCTAAACTTTTGCCCCTAACTCTCAAACTCATGTCCTCTTATTTGAATCTCCCCTATTCTCAATGGAAAAAGCCTATCCACGTCAACTCTATCTATCCCCCTCATAATTTTAAATACCTCTATCAAGTCCCCCCTCAACCTTCTATGCTCCAAAGAATAAAGACCTAACTTGTTCAACCTTTCTCTGTAACTTAGGTGCTGAAACCCAGGTAACATTCTATTAAATCTCCTCTGTACTCTCTCCATTTTGTTCACATCCTTCCTATAATTTAGTGAACAGAACTCTACACAATACTCCAAATTTGACCTTACCAATGCCTTGTACAATTTTAACATTACATCCCAACTCCTATAGTCAATGCTCTGATTTATAAAGGCCAACATACCAAAAGCTTTCTTCACCACCCTATCCACAAGAAATTCCACCTTCAGGGAACTATGCACCATTATTCCTAGATCACTCTGTTCTACTCTGCTCTGGTTTGTCACCTAAGACACTATAAGACATACAGATGTACAGTAGAGCATTTTGATAGGCTGCATGACGGTCTAGTATGATGGGGGAGGGAGCTACTGCATAGGATCGAAAGAAGCTACAGAAAGTTATAAAAGTAGTCAGCTCCATCTTGGGTTCTAGCATCCATAGTATCCAACACATCTTCAAGAAGCAGTGTCTCAAAAAACAGGCATCCATCATTAAGGATCCCTCCACCCCCTCCCCCCCAATCACCCAGGGCATGCCCTCTTCTCACTGTTACCATCAGGAAGGAGGTCCAGAAGCCTGAAGGCAAACACTCAGCAATTCAGGAACAGCTTCTTCCCCTCTGCTATCCAATTCCTAAATGTACATTGAACCCATGAACCCATGAGCACTACCTCATTGTAATTATTCCTGTTCTTGCACTATATATATCTATTTACAGTGATTGATTTACTCTTTTTTCCCTTTATTATCATGTATTGTATTGTACTGCTGCTGCTAAGCTAACAAATTTCATGACATATGCTGGTGATATTAAACATGATTCTGATCCTGGAAGCAGAGCTCCAACAAAAGCTTGGAGGAACAGAATCCAAACTACAGATTTAAGGAGTATTAACACTATAAAAAAGAGAAATGCAGCACAGAAGAAATCCATCCATCGAGTGTCAACAACACAGAATCTGGAGAAACTCCGTCAAAGTTATACTGATGATAGGCAAGCCCCTACTCGTGAAACCCTCTCCAATTTCAGCAACGATTAATGACCTCAACAAACTGATGATACTATTTGCCTAATAGTTTAATAGTAAAAACATTATACAGTAACAGACATATGCTTACAAAACCTATGAACTAAGATTAGTAAGAAGCAGTGCTGAATAAATTAATGGAACTGAGTGCCTATGGTCTGATCATGAAAATAATACACACTGGTCTTCAAAATTCTGTTAATTATGATTTCCTGTGAATCAGATGATGGCAAGTATAAGTGCTTCAAGGGGGCTGTATCGGCAAGGTTGCGGCGCTGGAGGATCATGGCAGGAAGAGTTTTTCTTGCTTCTACCATCTGCATGAGACAATGGGCTGTTGGGACTTCGAGACTCTTTACCGTGCCATGGTCTGCTCTTTATCAGATTACGGTATTGCTTTGCACTGTTGGAACTATATGTTATAATTATGTGATTTTTGTCAGTCTTTTTATCAATTATGGTATTGTCTGCAACTAAGTGTTAACTATAACTATGTGGTTTTGTGTAAGTTTTTGGTTTGTTGGGTGGTAGTGCTGGTCTCTTGACTTGGTGTGTCTGGGTAGTCTTGTTTTGTCTGATGGGTTTGAAGTTCCTTTCCGGGGAACGTGTTAAGATGGTAGCATGATATTTATATGCAGCAGCCTCTCCGGACTCTGGATTAGGGATTACCAAACGTTATGTGGTTTTCCTTGTGTGGTCTGTTTTGTCATGTGCTTTTTTGTGCAATCATTCCGGAAAATGTTGTCTCATTTTTTAACTGCATTGCATTTGTGGTTTCTAAATGACAATAAACTGAATCTGAATCGGAATTTGAATAATCTCAGTTTATTACGAAAAGAAATAGAGAAGGACTGCGGCCAAGTGAAGTGCAGCACGAGAAGAAACAGCAATTTCACTTAGGTCCCTGGTTGAAGGTTTATAAAGGCAGCACTTTGAGGTCGTTTTCAGAGTTGAACTGCACTTAATCAGTGAATGGGATTCATTATAAAGAGCTACTGAAAATAAGACAGGGCAAGCAGAGCCCTGTGTGAGTGGGCCAGTGCTGAAGTCTCTTCTTCTTTATTCTTCATTCCTCATTTGTAAGGGCACAGTTAGTGAGAATTGCTCCACGGGCGGTGCGTTGTTCTGTGTGAGATGTGGGAATTCCGGGAGACCTTCAGTATCCCAGATAACCGCATCTGTAGCAGGTGCACTGAGCTGTAGCTCCTCAGAGGGCATGTCAAAGACTTAGAACTGCAGTTCGATAATCTTCGACTTACACGGGACACTGAGGAAGTGATAGGTAGGAGCTACAGGGAGGTAGTCACACCTAGGTTGCAGGAGGCAGGTAACTAGGTGACTGTCAGGAGAAGGAAGGGAAACTGGCAGCCAGTGCAGAGGATTCCTGTGGCCGCTCCCCTCAATAATAAGTACAGGTTTGGATATTGTTGAGGTGGACAACCTACCTGGGCAAGCTGCAGTGACCGAGTCTCTAGCACTGAGTCTGGTGCTGTGGCTCAGAAGAGGTGAAGAGGACTGCAGTAGTGGTAGGAGATTCAATAGTTAGAGAAATAGAGATGAGATTCTGTGGACGCAATACAGACTCCCGGATGTACGTTGCCTCCCGTGTGCTAGGGTCAGGGATGCCTTTGATCAGGACTATGGCATTCTAAAGGGGGAAGGGGGAGCAGCCAGAAATCTTGGTAGTATTGGCACCAATGACATACGTAGAAAAGTTGTGGAGGATCTGAAAAGAGATTTTAGGGAGCTAGGTAGAAAGCTGACAAGCAGGTCTCCAGGGTGGTAATCGCTGGATTGCTACCCATGCCATGTACCAGTGAGGGTAAGAATAAGATGACTTGGCAGATGAATGCATGGCTGACGAACTGGTGCAGGGGGGAGGAATTCAGAATTCTAGATCACCTTTAGGGGAAGGTACAAAAGGGACAGATTACACCTGAACCCGAGAGGGAGCAAAATCCTTGTGGCAGGTTTGCTAGAACTATTCCAGGGAGTTTAAACTAATTTGGCAGAGGAGTAAAATGGTGTACACAAGGAAATCTGCAGATGCTGGAAATTCAAGCAACACACACAAAATGCTGGTGGAACGCAGCAGGCCAGGCAGCATCTATAGGGAGAAGCGCTGTTAACGTTTCGTCCTGACGAAGGGTCTCGGCCCGAACCATTGACAGCACTTCTCCCTATAGATACTGCCTGGCCTGCTGCATTTCACCAGCATTTTGTGTGTGTTGAGTAAAATGGTGTGATAGGGCTGAGGATGGGGTAGTTGGTATGGAGAGAGACTACTAGCAAGGAGCAGTTGATGATAGGGCAAAATAGCAGTCGATAGGATGAGATACATTGTAAAAGAGGGACAAAATCAAAAAGGGTGATGACTACGGGACTGAAAGTGTGATATTTGAATGCACACAGTGTACGGAGTATGATAGATGAACTTGTAGCAGAGTTACAGATTCGCATGAATGGCGTTGCCAATAGTATTCAAGAGGATATCAGAAGTTTCTTTAGATATATGAAGTGTAAAAGACAGGCAAGAATACATATTGGACCACTGGAAATTATGCTGTACAGGTACTAATTGGGGACAAGGAAAAGGCAGACAAACTGAATAAGTATCTTGCATCAGTCTTCACTGTGGAAAACACTAGCAGTATGCTGAAAGTTCAATAGTGTCGGGGGGCAGACACAAGTAAAGGTGCCATTTCTAGGGTGATAGTACTTGGGAAGCTGAAAAGTCTGAATGTAGCTAAGGCACCTGGACCAGATGGGACTACGCCCCAGGGTTCTGAAAGGAGGTGGCTGAAGAGACTGTGAAGGAATTAGTAATGATCTTTCAAAAATCATTAGATTCTGGCATCATTCTGGTAGGCTGAAAAATCGCAAATGTTACTCCACTCTTCAAGAAGGGAGAGGCAGAAGGAAGGAAATTATAGTACAGCTAGTCTGACCTCAGCAGTTGGGAAGATGTTGGAACCTATGGTTAAGGATGGGGATACCAATAGAGCATTGGCTGATTGGCACGAGGCAAAAAATAGAAATAAAGAGAACCTTTTTCTGTTTAGCTGTTGATGACTAGGGATGTTCCACAGGGGTCTGTATTGGGACTAATTCTTTTTGCGTTATATGTCGATGATTTGGAGAACAGATTTGATGGCTTTGCAGCCAATCCGAAGATAGGTGGAGGAGCAGGTAGTGTTGAGGAAGCAGAGAGGCTAGAGGGGGACTGATAAGGAAAATGGGCAAAAAAGTGGCAGATGGAATACAGTATCTGGAAATGTATGGTCATGCACTTTGGAAGAAGAAATAAAAGCTTAGACAATATTCTAAATGCAGAGAAAATTTAAAAATCTGAGATGCAAAGGGATTTATTTGGAAATCCTCGTGCATTCATTGCGAGAAGACTAGAATAAATCGAATAGATGTAATGTTGTAGCTTTATAAGGCACTGGTGAGGCCTCACTTGGAGTACTGTGAGATATTTTGGGTTCCTTATCTAACAAAAGAAGTGCTGAATTTGGAGAGGGTTAAACGGAGGTTAATGAAAATGATACCGGGATTGAAAGGCTTAGCCAATGAGGAGCATTTGATGACTGCAGACCAATGCTCCCTGGCATTCATAAGGGAAGGGGGCAGGGGGAAGTCTCATTGAATCCTATCAATGTTGAAAGGCCTCGATAGAGTGGATGTGGAGAGGATATCACGTAAGGTGGCAGAGCCTAAGACCAGAGGACACAGCCTCAGAATTGAAGGATGTCCATTTAGAACACAGATGTGTTTCTTTAGTCAGAGAGTGGAGAATCTGTGGAATTTATGGAGGCCAAGTCATTGGGTATATTTAAGGCAGAGTTTTATAGATGCTTGATTAGTTAGGACATAAAGGGATACAAGGAGAAGGCAGGAGACTGGGGCTGAGAGGGAAATGGATCAGTCATAATGAAATGGTGGAGCAGATTCGATGGACAAAATGGCCTAATTCTACTCTTACATTTTATGGTCTTAAGACTACACAGTTCTGAAGTTTATTATAAAGGATGCAATAATTGGAGGAAAATATCAGTGGTATGAGAGACACAGGATTGATGGAAGGGAAACTGCATTTGACAAACTTATTGAAGGCTTCTGTAGATCTAAATCGTAGAATAATTAAGGGAGAACTAGAAAGTGTGGTGAATATAAACTTGCAGAAGGCCTTTGATGGAATCCTATATAAATATGCAAAATTTACACAGGATCTAGAGTAAATATGCTGGGTTGAAAAATTGGCAGCAGGCAGAAATATTGGAGGAAGAATAAATAGAGTTCTGTTGTGATGACAAGAAAAGCCTGTTGGGTAGCACAAGAATTTGTACTTGGCCTCAGTTATTCACGATGTATATCAATGATTTGAATGAAGGAACACTTCTAAGCTTGCAGACAACACAATATTGGGTGGAATTGTGAATTGTGAGAAGGATACCAAAAGGATACTAAATATTTCCAATGGGATTTAGGAAAATTGAATGACTATACAAATGCAAGATGGATATAGGAAATCAGAAGACATATTAAGTTCGTGAAATAGAAAAATATGAAATGTTACTTAAATGGAAAACTTGGAAATAATGACGTACAAAGTGATCAAAATACCCTTGCATATCAATCACCAAAAGTGAACATTCAAATACAAAAAGGAATTAAGGCTAATGAAATAATGACCTTCACTGCAGGAGATATAAAGAACAACATGAAAGACATCTTATTGTAATAAACATGGCTTTGTTGAAATCACACCAAGAATCTTAAAAGACATAATATTTTAAAGCTGAATTCTTTGACTATGCATCAGATCATGTGTTCTGTTATCTCTTCATGTGGCTCAGTCTCAAACTTTGCTCAATAGTCATTCCTCTGTGAGGTTCATCCAGTCATTTTATAAAGACAAAGCAAGTCCTACGTCAGAGGTTCTGCAGAAATCTGTTGATTGACTCAGGCACAGGAATGTAAATACTCAAAGTTCAACAACTGAATTATTTCTGACTTCTATATTTTGGGGATAGCCTGAGAACAATAAACCAGTTTGAAATTTGAAATGGTTCTCAGAAACCATACTTCTCTCTATATCCAGACTTCACTGAACCATTAAATTCCAGAACTTCTACTGTTGGGATTTCCCAACCCATCTTGATTCTCTCAGTAAGTATTGTTGGAAATGTGATTCTTAAAAAGCTGACCATTTCATCTCTCCCACCGCCCCATCCTTTCCATTGTTTTCCCCTACCCTCCTGGCAGCTTCCCTGCTATGGTTGGCTTAACACCTAAATCAGAATCAGAATCAGGTTTATTATCACTGGCATGTGACGTGAAATTTGTTAACTTAACAGCAGCAGTTCAATGTAATACATTATCTAGCAGGCAGAAAAAGTTAATAAATAAAATAAAATATAAAAATAATAAACAAGTAAATCAATTACATATAATGAATAGACTTTTTAAAAATGTGCAAAAACAGAAATATTAAAAAAGTGAGGTGGTGTCCAAAGCTTCAAGGTCCATTTAGGAATCGGATGGCGGAGGGGAAGAAGCTGTTCCTGAATAGCTGAGTGTGTGCCTTGTGGCTTCTGTACTTCCTACCTGATGGTGAGAAATGGGCATGCCCTGGGTGCTGGAGGTCCTTAATAATAGATGCTGCCTTTCTGAGACACCGCTCTCTAAAGATGTCCTGGGTACTTTGTAGGCTAGTGCCCAAGATGGAGCTTCAGCTTCTTTCAGTCTTGTGCAGTAGCCCCACATGCCAGACAGTGATGCAGCCTGTCAGAATGCTCTCCACGGTACACCTATAGAAGTTTCTGAATGTATTTGTTGACATGTCAAATCTCTTCAAAGTCCTAATAAAGTATAGCCGCTGTCTTGCCTTCTTTATAACTACATCGATATGTTGGGACCAGGTTAGATCTTCAGAGATCTTGACTTTCTTTGCTTCTGATCCCTCTATGAAGATTGGATGAAGATATGATGAAGAGCAGATAAACCCCATGTGATTTTCTTTTGATAATACAAAGAGATTGTGAACCAATAAATATCATCAATAAATTTTAAAAAATCATTAAATATTCTGCTTCCTTTTTAAAACATTTCATTGATAGCTTGAGCACCAAAATTTTTTTACAGTTGAATACTACTGGTTAAAAAAAAATTGAGGTTAGGTATGAGCTCAGCAGTATTCAAGGTCATTGTGGCCATCAATTATTGGAAATCATTCTTCAAGTACTCGGAACTGGTTTTTGCCCAGTGAAATTATGCTGGTATTCATGACCCTTGGATTGTCACAATATGTTAGGAGCTGCCCCAGCTTGTTTGGATTACACTTTTAAACCCTCTCTGTCAATTGCCTAACGAAAGACTAACAACACCCTTCAGGGTTTCCTTTGTTATTAAATTGAGGTCAATGGATCGCTGTGAAATATGATCTCAAGCATAGCATTAAAGCATGTCCAGAGATACACCCTCAACAAATGACTTCTCAACAAGACTTAAAATTGTATGATATTAGGTCAATCATTTCTTAACATAACAAGACTAAAATACTTATACCCAAGTCCATTGACAAGGAAGTGTAATATTTCACACTTTGTTGATACTAAATGCAGCTCTGGGGGAAGAATGTAATGCATTCAATCATGCTTCAATGGAATCTGTAAGAATTGCATGTCTATTTCATCTACTGCATAAAAACACTCTGCTTAATGGAATCATTTCTCAGCTATTCAGGGATCCAGTGATGATACTGAGACTGAGCGGTTTTTTTAATTATTTATTTTACTTCCTCTTTTAGTAAATTCATTTTCTTAAGTTTCTTCTCCCAACCTATATTCAACCAGGCAAATAACGCCCCAATTTTTGCAAAAGTTACTGTGAACAGCAATTGCTGGGGGTGATGTTAGTTTAACATTCCAAGCAAGGAGAGCACAGGATTGGGTTTCTCAGTTGCTTTACACCCCTCCATTGATTTAAATAGGTTGTAAAGTTGGGCAAGGTGTAAAACTGACCAAAGTAAAATAACATGACAGCTTCCCAACAGGAGGTTAAGTGAAAAAATCAACAGCTCCTCCAATTCCCTTAACAAATATTCTGCACTTTAGGATTCACTAAATAGGAGATTACAGTGTTACAACATTATTCTACCAGTTTCTAATGCTGGGGTCTGAAAGGTGCAAGACGTAAATAAAAAAAGAGCCTCAGTTATTATTTGATCTAAAAAAAATCCCACTTATTAAAGTGTGAAAAATATCAATGTTCTTGTTACAAAATGATAAGATTATAAAGGGTGACTCATGTTGGAGCACAGTTGCTGAAAATTCTAAGCTACATTCAGAAATCATTATGTTGAAAGATAGTACAACTGGTATAGCAGACTGGCTGATTAATAGGAAAATCTGCCCAGATCCAATGGCAATTCGTCTGCTGAACCATAATCGGAAGTTAGAAATATGACAAATGTCATTTTATATAACTTACCTGAAATCAGTTTGGTTCTCAGTGGCAAAATAGCACTAATGTATGCATATTTTTTAACATTTAATTTTCACAGAGCTAAATCTGAACTTTATTTCATTATCAAGTCTCAGGGCTAGAGAGATTATGAATTTCCTCAATTAGGAAAATTTTAGTTTCTGAACAAAACTCACTGGCAGTTCAGTGTGGTATCAATAACATGTAGGCTCAGTGTTTCATGCAAGTCTTTGCTGGCTAGGTAATAGTGATTATGTATAAATAAATGAAAGTGGGCTATACTTTTTGGCGTGCTGCCTGTACCAGACTAGAGACAATGGAAACTCCAGAAGAAATTGACAGCATGATTCAAAATTTACATTTATCATAATCCCGGCTCCACATCCTTAATATTTAACTGCTATTTTTTCTCTTATTTACTCATTAAACCAGAAATGATGATATTTAAAAATAAATTAAATATTAACAAATTGAAAGCCAGAAATTAAACACAATGGTCCTTCCCCTTGACTAGGTCTAGAGAAATTCTGAAAATATACTGTATTTTGCCTGCGCAAAACCATAAACACATGACTGTCTCAGCAACTGAAAAATCTACCAATGTACAACATACTGAGAATTGTCTGTGATCCCTCCCATCCAGCCAACAATCTCTTTCACCCCCTACCATCAGGGAGGAAGTATCATAGCATTAGAACAAGAACTGTTAGGATGGAAACAGTTTCTTCCCCCAGGCCGTAAGACTGTTGAACTCCCTGCCACCACCCAGGTCTCATCACGTATGAAGTGCCAGTGGCATTATACAGTTTACTTTTTAAACTTGATCCATATGCACCAAATTATTTGTGGTAATATTTCTTTATGTTATATATGTACTGTGTTGCACACCATGATCCAGAGGAATGTTGTCTTGTTTGGCAGTATACATATGTATGGTTGTATGGCAATAAACTTGAATTTGAACTTTTTCATCCATGAATTACAAACTACAAGTATTTATTAAATCAACCATGTGAGCAAGATCAATGCTGATTCTTTTGACAGTACTTCTTAAGTACTGCTTAAGAAGACCGCAATTAAAAGTTAAACACTGGCCAATAAGTCTAAACATAATATTATACTTTCTTATATATTCATTTCTGTTGATTTGAACAGGACAAGTTTTGGAAAGAAATACAGAATATAGAACATAGTCACTACCATTTAAATGACAACAACTAAAGAGAAGGTTTAAGGTGTAGCTCACTAAAACAGAATTCCCCGAGAATTACACTCATCTCTACAGGCCTGCAACAGCACCCAAATCCTAAACCAAATAAATGAGAACAAACCCTTTGAGACCAAAATCTTAAAGACATTCCAAAGCACTTTTCTCCCCAAAAAACTGAACCATATTGCAATATAAGGAAAACAACACCCAATCTGGGCACAGCCCGTAATAAATCACATGGTTTTCCACAAGAATATTGTTCCCACTTGAATGTTAAAATATCATTGTTCTTCCTTCAAAACAATCAGATGATGAATCTAACAAAATTGAATAATGGTTAACTTATACATTGACGATTTCCAACACACACATTTTCCCCAAGCCAGATCATTAAATTTCATGTAAATTCTTTGGAGCCATCAAAAGATTCAACATGGTAGCACAGTGAATTTTTATTTTCGGAAGCAGATTCCTCAAAATTATAATTATTTTTAAACACCTTGAAATTGATATTCTGTGTTTTTTATGACAGATAATTTATCACAATACTGAAGATTCTTTAACATATATCAATGGTAAATTACAATGTAAGCAGAAAACTGGGACAAAGATAGCTATCTTATGAAACTTACCTTGTTCCATCTCAGTGAGCAGATTCGATTGTTAAGCACTAGATGTTGAGTTTATTATGAAAAGGATGAACCAGGTTTTATATCATGCCATTAATGTTTAAACTTTAATGTGTAAGCAATCAGAGATCCTGGACAAATGTGGTGAATTGAGAAGCTCAAAGCAAAATAAACACAAATAAATAAGCAAAGTAGACAAAAATAAATAAAGGATTAAGAAGATGCAATAGTGGAGGTTTTGATTTTGAAGCTGAGGGGTGGGAAATGCCTTGAATGTGCTTGATCTGGACACAGCAATGTGCAAAAGTCAACCACAATATTCTTCTCAGCACTATTAATTATGCTGTCAGATTTGTTTTATTGTGGGGTGGGTAGGAAACAGACAAGTGATTTCTTCACTGGACCATTTACACAAAGTAAATACTAACTACTACCACCATATACTCTGGCATACACTGGTATTTTGAAGGATTTACATATATTAATAAAACATTAATGTTCTAAGATCTACTGTAAACCTATTCTAGTCTAATCCCAAAAGCTGGAAATCTGAAATAAAAACAGCAAAATCTGAAAATATTTAGCAAGCCAGGCAGTTAAAATGAAAGAGGTTAATGAAATGAAACAAAATCTCTGTTCTTGTCATTACGGAAGCTGCATGACCTGCTGAGTATTTCCAGTCTTTTCAATTTTAGTTCTAAATGGAAGCTTAGAAGGATCCTTAGTTCACTTCTACACATGTAAAAAAGTGATTAAAATTAGTAATTGCTAAATATATTTTAATATGAACATTAAAATCCAACGTGTTAATCTATGTCATTCCAAGCTAATCAGAATTCATCTTACAATTTTATTTCCTACTTCTTTACTCTCAGGACTATATTGTAAAGATTTAATTACATCAGAATCACACTTCTGAGGGCACATTTAGCCAGCGTGACAATGCTTTGTTGAAGCCTCTCTAACACATCTGCAATGGCACATTGCACAATGGCACAAAAAGCCCTCTATTTAAATGTCCTGCAGGATAACTGCATTACTTCTTAGTAAAAGGGAGAGGAACTCAAATCACCAGCAAACATAAAATACACAAACTTCATGTCGAGATTAATTGAGTATAAACATTGACCAACAGCAATAAATATTGCAAAAGATTTAACTGGCTCATGAAACTGAACTTAAAATTTGGTCACTCCAGATTTTTAGCTGTCACAGTTTTTAAAAGTGAGTGAGCACACTAATATATAATGAAGTTGGAAGAACTTGGCAAGTCAGTGTGATTTTCAGAATGCAACTACATACCTGACTGCTGCTGTAATGTTAGCATGGAATTGAAAATACAACTGTGAGATTTGTTCCACTCCCACTCTGAGATTGACTTCCAACAATGTTCCACTGAACTTCACAGTAAATCAAAAATACTTCATCCTTCAACTGCAGACGTTTGAGTTCAATACCAATGTATTGTGCTGGTTTTGGTTCTGTTGTTACCATCTGCATCCTCTCTAAACGCATCTCTTTTTTTTTCCTTTTTTGGATCTTTTACCAATTCTTTAGCCTTGAAAAATCATGTCTTTTGTCAATTCATCACTCTAGCCTTCTCGCACATTTTCACTTTTATTCCTTGTACACTTCCCAGCACTCAACACCATGCACAGTCGAAAGTATGGTCCTGCATCCCCATTCTGCACTACTTCAACCCCATACAGTACCATTCCACCCTCATTTGGTTCTCATAGAGGAAGCTCAATTTCTAATTGGCAGCCATCAATCATGATGAAAACTCTGATTCTCTCTCCACCTTGACCTTGAAATTTTCCAACATTTAATGTTTTTATTTTCTTCAGATAAATTCAAATAAAAAGTTTCAGGCTTTTTCTGATTGTGAATTGAGATCCAATGATAAAGATCTGCCATTTAAAAAAATGAAAGTGACATTACATTTTACATTTAAAGCACACCACCTTTACCTAAATTCTATAATGTTCAAATAGTTCAATGAGTATGTTGTCAATAACTTCAGAGGCAAAATTGAATACTGCAAGGATATATCTTATTCTGCATAATATTTAATTTAAATTCAGTTCCTTAACTTTTTTCAGCAGGCTTTTGGAACATAAAATGCCTATCATCTTAATGAAAGAAATACAATGTATATTCTCTTGGCTTCAACTGGAGACTCCTTTTTTGAGTGCATTTACTTTTGTTCTCCCTCCCAGTCTAGAAAAATTGCAAATCATTGATGGATGTGGTTTCATAAAGTCTAAATCTCCTTAAGCAAGCTGACTGAAGCATTCTTGTATATGCAGTCCTAACTCCTGAGTGCTAACTCCTGGGTCACTCTAACTGGAGTGACATCACAGTCAATCATGATCCTGATCTTGTCCAATAAGCACAGACACACAAAAAGACAATGGACGGCAATCAAAAGGGAAAAAAATGGCCAAATTTCATCTTCCTGTCTTATATGGACTGGAACTAACTATACCATCCATATTATGTCCCCAGTTGATCATTTCATCACAGTTGAAAATCAAAGTTTAAACCTCCCTGGGCTGTATTCTCTGTTTCTCCCTCAATAAACTTGGGCACCAGTCAAGAAATGCCAAAGCCAATGATCTGATATTACCAGATGAGTTTTTTTTTAAAGCATACGGTGTAGGTATTGCTTTGCCACACTCTAAGGTGGATAATCTCAGAACACACTCAATGCACATTACCAATGGAAGTAGAAAAGGATTATGTTGTGATATTATTACAAATAGAAAATGATACATTACTTAGAAATTGCTGCTTATCTCACCATATGGTCAGACTGATACATTCTTTCAAAGAATGTAATCAATCAGTTCCACTCTGTAGTAACACTTCACTGTATCACTTCAGTGCACAATAACCACTGTTAGAAAATTGTAAAAATTAGAGCAGATCATTTGTGCAAAGTATATGATGTAATCATGTAATCCTTTTATTAGAACCTGACATTTTAATCAAAGATGCACACCCAAAATCTCACAAGCAGCCTTTCCTCTATACAGATATAAATCTTAAGTGGATTGGGTTGGAGTCTAAAGCTAAAGTAATCATGCCCAAATTCTGCATGGTCTGGGCATCCTGTCACAAAAGAGCCTGAACAAAAGACTGAAGAATAAAAACAGTACAAGTGTCATTTGACGAGCACAGATGACTTGAAGGGGATCAACAAAAGGATGGATGTCTTCATGAAATCAAAATGCTTTAACATTTTCTTGTCAATCTCATCCCTCAATTTTGTACACTTCAAAACGTGCCATCATAAATACAAATAATTTCGTGTTGACTCACAAAAATCAAAGCTAACTGATGCAGTGCTCTCATTAGAGAATAGGCTTACCATGTATCAATCTTCATACCTCATCCAACATTAAAAATGCTAACAGCAGGCAAGTCCAAAACTTACAAATTAAACTAAATTTATTGAAGTTTGTCAGAATTGCATAAACTTTGGAAGGTGTAGCTCTGGATGAATCACTGATCATAAATGATGAGCCAGCAGAGGGGACAACTAAGGACAAAAGAATCCAACCAACTGCAGCTGGCAGGAGCAGTACTGATGCCTCTTTTCCTTAATGGGTATGAACTCAAAGTTCAAAGTAAAATTATTATCAAAGTACATGTATATCTCCATATACAACCATGAGATTTATTTTCTTGAGGGCATCGCCAAGAAAAACAATAAAATCAATGAAAGACCTCACCCAACAAGAAGAGCAGTGAGTGTGCAAAAAAAAACTATGCAAAAAGGAAGAGAAAAAAATAAATAACAATAAATTAATAAACAAAAAATGGAGAAGATGAGATGAGGAGTCCATAGTTTATGCGAACAGTTCAGTGATGGGGTAACTGAAATGATTCCATCTGGTTTAAGAGCCTGATGGGTGAGGGGTAATAACTGTTCCTAAACTTGATGGTGTGGGTCCTAAGGCTCCTGTACCTCTTACTGAGTGGATACAGGACTGCTAGAAATTGAGGCCTAAGAAATTATAACAGGGGACAAGGGCAGGGCAGATGAATTAAATGTGCTTTTCACATCAGTCTTCACTGTGGAAGGCACTAGCAGTATGCCAGATGTTGCAGGGTGTTAGGGAAGAGAAGTGAGTGCAGTTCCTATTACAAGGGAAAAGGTGCTCAAAAAGCTGAAAGTCCTAAAGGTACACAAGTCACCCAAAGCAATTGAACTACACCCTCGCATGCTGAAAGAGGTAGCGACAGAGATTGTGGAGGCATTAGTAATGATCTTTCAAATATCATTGGAGGCTGGCATGGTGCAAGAAGACTGGAAAATTGCAAATGTCACTCCACTCTTTAAGGAAGGAGAAGGCTGAAGAAAGGAAATTATAGACCAGTTAGCCTGACCTCAGTAGTTAGGAAGATGTTGGAGTCAATCGTTAATGATGAGGTCATGGAGTACTTGGTGACACAGGACAAGACAGGGCAAAGTCAGCATGGCTTCCTTCAGGGAAAATCTTGCCTGACGAACCTGTTGGAATTATTTGAAGAGATTACAAGTCGGGTCAATAAAGGGGATGTAGTGGATGTTGTATATTTGGACTTTCAGAAGGCCTTTGACAAGGTGCCACACATGAGGCTGCTTACCAAGTTAAGAACCAATGGAGTTACAGGGAAGTTACTGGCATGGTTAGAGCATTGGCTGATTGGTAGAAGCACAAGTTGGAATAAAAGGATCCTTTTCTGGTTGGCTGCCAATGATTAATGGTGTTCTACATGAGTCAGTGTTGGGACTGCTTCTTTATATGCTGTAAATCAATGATTTAGATGATGGAATAGACGGCTTGTTGCCAAGTTTGCAGATGACACCAAGCTTGATGGAGGAGGTGGTAGTGTTGAGGAAACAGGTAAGCTGCAGGTAACAGGTAATACAATGTTGGAAAATGCATAGTCATGCACTTTGGTAGTAGAAATAAATGTTCAGTCTATTTTCTAAGAGGGGAGAAAATCCAAAAATTTTAGATGCAAGGGAACTTGGAAGTCCTTGTGCAGAACAGGTTAACTTGCAGGTTGAGTCAGTGGTGAGGAAGCATTCATTTCATGAGATCCTGATTACAAGAGCAGGTAGGTGATGCTGAGGCTTTTTTAAGGCACTGGTGAGGCCTTACTTTGAGTATTGTGAACAGTTTTGGGTTCCTGATCTAAGAAAAGATGTGCTGGCATTGGAGAGGGTTCAGAGAAGGTTCGCAAGGATGATTCCAGGAATGAAAGTGTTGTCATACGAGGGACATTTGATGGCTCTGAGTCTGTACTTGCTGGAATATAGAAGAATGACAGGGCAATATCATTGAAACTTCTCTTATGTTGGAAGGCCTAGACAGAGTAGATGTAGAAAGGATGTTTCCCATGGTGGGGGAGCCTAGCACAAAAAGGCACAGCCTCACAATAGAGGGATGTCCATTTAAGACAGATGCAGAGAAGTTTCTTTAGCCGGAGGGTGGTACCACAGGCAGCTATGGAGGCCAGGCCATTGGGTGTATTTAAGGCAAAGATTGATAGGTTATTGATTAGACACAGCATCTAAGTTTACAGGGAGAAGGCCGGGGAGTGGGGCTGAGGAGAGGTAAAAAAAGGATCGGCCATGAATGAATAGCAGAGCAGACTTGAGGGGATAAATGGCCTAATTCTGCTTCTATGTCTTCATATGGATAGTGTCAAGCTGCCTATATACTGCCAGAACTATACTCATTCAGGTAAATGAAGAGTATTCCACAAAGCTACATAGATGCTAAACACTATGCTACAATGTATAGCACAATGCTTTACAGCACCCACGACCCGGGTTCAATGCCCGCCACAGCCAGTAAGATGTTTGTACGTTCTCCCCGTGACTGCATGGGTTTCCTTCAGGTGCTCCAACCCATTGACTTGCACCCAGACCAGATCCCTCCTTACCCCTCCCATCCATACTTCCCTTAAATGTTGAAACTGAAGTTGCATCCACCACTTGTGCTGGCAGCTTGTTCCACACTCACACCACCTTGAGTGAAGAGTTTATCTCATAAACATTTCACCTTTCACCCTGAACCCATGACCTCTAGTTCCAGTTTCACCCAACCACAGTGGAAAGAGCCTGTTTGCATTTATCCTATCTTTACCCCTCATAATTTTTATACCTCCATCACCTCAATCTTCTACACTCTAAGGAATACACAATAGACAATAGGTGCAGAAGTAAACCATTCTGCCCTTTGAGCCTGCACCACCATTCTGAGATCATGGCTGATCATCTACTATCAATACCCGGTTCCTGCCTTGTCCCCTTATCCCTTGATTCCCCTATCCATAAGATACCTATCTAGCTCCTTCTTGAAAGCATCCAGAGAATTGGCCTCCACTGCCTTCCGAGGCAGTGTATTCCAGACCCCACAATTCTCTGGGAGAAGAAGTTTTTCCTTAACGAAAGTCCTAACCTGTTCAATATTACCCTAAACCACAAGTACTCAAGTCCTGGCCACATCTTGGTAATTTTCTTCTGCACTCTTTCAACCTTATTTATATCTTTACTGTATGTAAGTGACCAAAACTGCACCAATACTCCAAATTAGGCCTCATCAACATCTTATACAACTTCAACATAACATACCAACATCTGTATTGAACACACTGAAGGCCAACCTGCCAAGAGCTTTCACTATGACCCTATCTACCAGTGACATCACTTACAAGGATTTAGTGATCTGTATTCCCAGATTCTTTGGTTCTACACTCTCCTCAGTGACGTACTGCTTACTTAGTAAGACCCACCCTGGTTGGTCCTCCTTAAGTGCAAAACTTCACACTTATCTATATTAAAATCCATTTGCCATTTTTCAGTCCATTTTTCCCGCTGATCCAGATCCCACTGCAAATATTCACTTTCCATCTCATCCCCATTCTCATTGTTGTCCACCAACTGCAAGTTTTTCTGATGAAGTTTACCACATTATCACTCCAAATTGGTATATAGTTGACAAACTACCCTGGTCCCAGCACCGATCCCAGTGGTGTATCCGGAATCACAACCCTTCAGACAGAGAGGCAACCATCTACTACCATTCCCTGGTTTCTCCTGTGAAGCCAATGTCTAAGCCAATTTACTGCCTCATTTTGAGAGTTAAGTGAGTGAACCTTCTTGACAGGCCTCTATTCGGGACATGGTCAAGGGCCTTGCTGAAGACCCTGTATACCAATCAATTTTGCCTTGCCTTATCAACCTTCCTGGTTACTTTCTTGAAAAACTCTACAATAGTTTTTCATTGTGAATTGGGTAATCTCCCCCCATCTCTTCTAGCTCTTCATAGATTTCCATCCAGTCTGACAGGGGGCCAATTTTGTCCCTTGCAATCTTTTTGTTTTTAACATATCTGTAAAAGCCTTTAGGATTCTCCTTCACCTTGTTTGCTAGGACAACCTCACGCCTTCTTACAGCCGTACCTCCTTCTTAAGTGTTCTCTTGCATTTCTTATACTCTTTCAGCACTCATTTGTTCCTTCCTGCTTGCTATGCACCTCCCCTTTTTCTTCACCAGAGCCGTAACATGTTCCCTTAACATGTTATCCTTCCCTTTTATTCTGCCAGGAACATACAAACTCTGTACTTTCAAAATTTCACTTTTGAAGGTCTCCCAATTACCAAGTACACCTTTGCCAGAAAACCACCCCGTTCCAAATAACACTTAACAGACACTTGTTGATACCATCAAAATTGGCCTTTCTCCAATTTATAACCTCAAGCCGAGGACCATACCTATTCTTTTCCATAATTACCTTGAAACTAATGGCATTATGATCACTAGATGCAAAATGTTCCCCTAAACAAACTTCTGTCACATACCCGGTCTCATTTCCTAATGGGAGATCTAGTATCACACTCTCTCATTGGGACTTCTACGTGCTATGCACTGATTAAGGAAACTTACCCAAACAAATTCACAAAATCTTTCCTATCCAGCCTTCTTTCAGTATGGGAGTCCTATTGAACATGTGGAAGACGAGCTCTTCAGTCTGTCCTGACAGAGCACTGACATGACATTTTCCCTGACTAGTAATGCTACCCCTCCTGCTTTATCACATCTAAAACAATGGAACCCTGGAACATTGAGCTTCCAGTCCAGCCGCTTCTGCAACTAATGGCTGCAATGTCAAAATTCCATATGCTGATCCAATCACGTTCATCAACAGCTGAACAGTTAATTTCCTCCCCATGCCCAATCTTTGACCTGCTCAGAATATTGATTGCTGATATTGAGTATCAATAGTGACCCGAAGGTCTTGACAATGGGTGTTGATACATCATCAAACACCAGAGGGCATATGTACAAAGTTAAGGGAGGAAAGTTTAATGGAGACATCAGGGGTAAGTTTTTTTTTACACAGAGGGTTGTGAGTGCCTGGAATGACTGGCCAGGGATGGTGGTGGAGGCTAAAACATTAGGGGTATTTAAGAGCCTCTTGTACAGGCACATGGATGAAAGGAAAATAGAGGATTATGGGGTAGTGTGGGTTTAGTACTTTTTAAAGAATTATATAGGTCGGCACAACGAGGGGCTGAAGGGCCTGTACTGTGCTGTAATGTTCTATGGTTCTATAGTTCTAAATGTCAAAGCTAAGTGAAAATATTTTGGAATTGACCTTGCACTTGTGGGGCACAAATCTTACTTGCTACATATCAGTCTATATTTTCCTGAATTTCAGATGTAGACTATCAAAATCATAGAGTCATATAAAAGTACAGTACAGAAACAGGCCCTTTGGCCTATCTAGTCCACATCAAACCATTTAAAATGATTGCCCCCACTGACCTGTGCCAGGACCATAGCCCTCCATACCCCACCAACCATGTTCCTATCCAAACTTCCCTTAAATGTCTTCCCTTGAGATACAAATGAGATGACTTTCTCTCTCCTCATCCAGCAAATCCACCATTCTGAGAATCATTTGCACATTCCTTGAAACTTCCTCACTGAAGATTCAGTGTAGCCAGTCCACATGTAGATTAATGTCATCCACAATTATTATAGCATCTTTGCTACATGCATCCTCAATTTCTTATTTAATGCCATCTTCTGCTGTGCCACTGTTGGTCCGAGATCTTCCACCACTTTGTTTTGCTAGGCTCAACCCAGACTTTCACTTCTTCATTTACTGAGCTAATAGCCTCTCACTGTTGCACTGGCTTCGTGCTTTACTAATAACCTATTTTCTATTTTCCATTTTGCCATTTTCTAGAACTTTGGTACTTGTAAGGGTTCAATGGTACAGCTCTTCCCTTAGCAGTACAGATTCCAGAATCCAGGAGGAAGTACCCGGAGGTCCATAAGCCAGTCCTCATTAGGGGAACAGAGGTGGAGAGGGTCATTAATTTTAAATCCTGGGCATCATCATACCAGAGGATCTGCCATGGGACCAGTATGTAAGTGCCATTACAAACAAGGCATGAAAGCACATCTACTTTCTCAGAAGTTTGTGCAGATTCAGCTGGTCATACAAAACTCTGGAAAATGTCCATAGAGGAACAGTGGAGAGTAACCTGATTGGTTGCATCACAGCATGGTATGGAAACACCAATGCCCACGAATGGAAAACCCTCCAAAAGTGGTGGATGCATCCCAGCCCATCATAGGCAAAGCCCTCCTCACTACTGAGCACATCTACAAGCAGCAGTGCCACAAGAAAGAATCAGTCATCAAGGACCAGCACCATGCAGATCATGCTCTCTTCTCACTGCTGCCGCTGGGAAGAAGGTTCCAGACCTCCAGGTTCAATAACAGTTACTACCCTTCAACCATTACGCTCCTGAACCTACATGAATCATCATAACTCTGACTGATTCCACAATCTATGGACTCACTTTCAAGGACTCTACAACTGATGTTCTCAATATTATTTATTATATTGTTTTATATTTGCACATTGTCTTCTTTTGCTTATTGTCTGTCAGTCTTTGTGTGCCATTTGTAATTGATTCTATTGTAATTCTTTGCTGTACTGCAAATGCCTGCAAGAAAATGAATCTCAAGGTAGTATATGGTGACATATATGCACTTTGACAATAAATTAACTTTGAACTTTGAAATTTAGCCCCAAGTCACTCAAAAAGTCTCAAAAGAATTTTCCTTAGTCCTGGCAGCGTCACTGATTCCCACATGAGCCACGACAACTAGATATGCCCCTTCCCACTCCTGAAGTAATTCCTCCTCCAGCCACCACCAGGTATGTAACTAATTTGAATAATTATTTTCTGGGGAACAGAGAAGATAAGATGCAATTTAATAAAAATCTTCAATATCATCTAGCATCTGGACAAAATGAATTAAGGCCTATAATTAGAAGGTTCAGAATTAAGGCGATTAGGAAAAGAATTAGCATTCACAAGGTAAAACTATTCATATAGCAAGTAATTATAATCTGGGATTTGCTATGCAAGAGCAGAAGGAGCAGATACTATCGTTACTTTCAAGGGACACAGTAACTGCAGAAATGCAGGAAAGAGGCTGAGAAGTGGGGCTGACACGATTACTTTTACAGATAGTTAGCATAGACTCAATGGGCAAATAACCTCTTTCTGCGCTGTGACATGTAATTTTAATTCATTGTTTTACAATTCCACAGGAGCAAGTCCTGGACCTGCAGGAGATAGAGAGCAGGACACAGAATAGCGGTGCCACAGTTAATGCTGCATATTCACAGCACCAGTAACCCTGGTTCAACCATGACGTTTGAAAGCTGTCTGCACATGTTCACCCTGTGTCTGCACAGGTTAGCCCCTAGGTGTGTGCCAGTTTCCACCCAAAGATGCATGTGTAGATTAACTGGCTACTATAATTTATCCCTTCGTGCAGGTAAGTTGCAAAAAAAAAATTAAATGGCTTGTGAGAGAAAAAAAATTGCAGAATTACCGGGAAATAGGACGGGTAATGGGATGATGCAACTAGTCTGCAGAGAGTCAGCATGTATTCAACAAGCTAAATGATTGTCTGTTAAAATAAGTAAGTATAGTAGGGTTGGATGATTCCAAGAAGCAGGCAGGGTTGTGGATGATACACTGCACGTTGTTGCCAAGAGTTGCTATTTATTTTGAGGTTTCTTCTGAGTTCCATCATCTGACATGTACGTACAACTCCTGACCCCACGTTCTCTGAGCAAAACAAAACAGTCCTGTAAACAACCTCGCCATCACTTCCACACACTCTATTGCCTTCCATGAATAAATTGTTTGTTGTTGCTCCAGAAATAGCCTGTTTGATCAAAGGCCTTGAGAAGCAGCATTTGTACTCAGCTAATACAGCTCGAAGATCCAGGGGCCTCCTGGTGGATCTACTGTCCATATTTTTTCATGCTCACTTGTTACGTGTCCAACTATGTGCCTTAGCGACTGCACCAAAGTGTGAGTATCTGAGCTAGTGCATGATCTTTATGTGTCCTGTAATGATGAGGAGTGACCTCTTCAGAGGAGCTGTTGACTTCCTCTTGGATCCTCTCCTGTGGGAGATTAAAGACCCGAATTAGAGTTGTCAGGCTGAAAATGAGTGCTAAGTTATCATTATGCACTGCATCATATTTCACCTACCACTAATAGCAAATCAATATGAATGAGTGCTGTATATTAAGTATTTGACATTTACTACATTCAGTGGAAAGCTGGGGCCCATTATCTCTCCGTCTCCAATGGTCAAGCACATTGAGATTCTAGTAATTCTGGCACCTCCTCTATAAATCTATTGAGGAATGTTAGGA
The DNA here is from genome assembly GCF_030144855.1 of Hypanus sabinus. Taxonomy (NCBI): domain Eukaryota; kingdom Metazoa; phylum Chordata; class Chondrichthyes; order Myliobatiformes; family Dasyatidae; genus Hypanus; species Hypanus sabinus. Next base: position 40,534,885 of record NC_082715.1, on the reverse strand, counting down.
AGACCACTTTCCCATAAGTCTGTGCACTCTTCTCCTGTAAGGAAACAAAACCTAAGAGTGACGATCGAGGCACATGCTGAATGGAAGAATGGATGAAATACTATTGTTGAGTATACCATGAGGAATAGCATGATAATGCAGAAAGGTGAAATTAAATGAGAGTAGTAGATGAACAGAAGTGTGTGAAAGGATATGATTGTAAAAAGATGGCTATATTTGCATGGAAAATTAGTATGAAGAGTTATCTGCTTAGAATAGGTTTGAGAAGGCAGACTGAGGCTGATGGGATGAAAATCACATTAGGTTATTGGTAAATGACCAATATACTCACCCTTTCTGCCCTGCTTTGTTAATAAACCCTTGAGCACTGTACCACTTTCATTGTCAAACTCCTACCATGTCTCCATTTTTTCACAGGAAGGTTTTTTCCTTCTGATAAGAGGAAAGACCATCTCCCTATGAACACTTAATTCCCTAAGCACCACTTCCAGACAGGCACTTCTAAATCAAGATGCAGCCTTTGAACATTTTACTTCCATTCTGCCACTTCTGCTGTTGAGCTCCTAGCCATAACCAATCAATCAGATCTGTGTTTTTCTGTGCTAGCAGACTCAACCAATGTTAGGCAGGTTAACACTTGAGAATAGGAAAGTTCATGAACGTTATCATCAACCACTGTAAATAAGTCAAGGCTGAAAAGGCAACTATCCTCAACCAGGAGTGTCTGAAGAATGATCTTGCTGAGCTTCCTCAAAGACCCCAACCTCTCAGAAATCAGAAACAGCCAATCAGATTCACTGCATAAGACTCTAATTGGATCTGTACGGTACAGCAAAGGCTTTTTAGCTCAACAGTATCTTAACAATATCATGTTGAAATCTTGTGTGGTAGAATAAGCTACGTTGTGATACAAGATATTTCTGTGAAATTACAACAATCCCATCAACCCAATGGTTATAAAATTCACCAGGTAGGATCAGCTACTAAAAAGGAAGAAAAATCCCATTACAAGTCAACTATAACCTTTCCATTGTCCCTTCAATCATCAGCAAGCATTGGTATTGCCAATAAACAATAGTTTTTTTTTACTTATTACTTGCTCTTCTCACTCGTCTTGCATTCCTCCAGGCATTTTCAATTCCAGATTTCATTACAATTTTGGTCCAAACATAATAATAAAAAAAGCTGAATTCCAGAGGAAAAGCAAAAATGACTGAGCCTTGAAATCCAAGGAACTTATAGACTGAGTGTTGTGGAGCTCTGAAAGAATTCAAGTCAATGAGAATTAAGAGTAAGGTTTCCAGTGGCTGCATGGCACCTCACACAAAGAAAGGTTTTAGTTGTTGGCTGCCAATGCTCACAGCACAAGGCAGTATCCTAGACTCAAAGAACTTCAGTTCTTCATCCATGACACTCACTCCATCATAAGGTTGGAAGAAGGGATGTTTGTTGATCATTGCCCAGTGCTCTGTTCCACTCACAACTCCTACAAACATGAAACCATCCATCTGCCTCTGGAGCACAACCTGGACAACACTGATGAATGGACAGTTGTAGTCACACTGCACACCCGAAAAGTAATGTATCTCCCTGCTACGGCTGACACCACCTCCGCCACACATTAACAAAGTAACTGAAGAACAGAAACTTTACCAGCCACATTAGGAGAACAGCCATTACAAGGCATGAGCCAGTAGAATGCTGGAAACACTTCCTCTCCTGGGTGAGTTCACCTCCAACAATTATAAACACCATCAATGATAAAGCATGGCTGGCACCCAATCCACCATCTCACACATTAATTCGCTCTACTATGACTGGAACGTGCATCAACTACAAAATACACAGCAGTCACTCACCAAGGTTACATTAGTAAAACTTCCAAACATGCAACCTCTAATACCTGGGGCACCCACTATATGAGAACATCAGAAATTACCACATTCCACTCTTAGTCATATATCATAATGCCTTGAAAATAATTGTGCCTTTATCATTACTGCCTCTAAATAAAACAGTTTCTATAACAGCACTACACAGCTACACTCATCACAAAGGACAATATCAGTTGAAAAGGACAGCATTAGAATCCCAGTCATCTTCTTTTCTCCACAACCCCCCCCCCACCTCTCATCAGGCAGAAGACACAAAGGTTTCAGAGCCTGAACCACCTGATTCTCTATTGTCAAACTCTTGACCTCTCATACAGTAAAAAGGTGAACTCTTGATCTCCTAATTTATCCTGTTGTTGCCCTTCCACTTTCTGCACTGCACTTTCTCTGTAACTGAACATCCACGTCCTTTGTACTACCTCTGGGTGGTAAGCAAACAAAAACTTTTCACTGTATCTCAGACATGTGACCAATAAACCAATTCCATTCAGATGTTGGGCAATATTTCCTGATCTTGCAATGATATTCACTTGCTATTGAGTTGTAGAAATTCCAAAATCCAATTTGTATTTTTGAAGTGCCCCTTCAAATACCAGATCTGAAATTAACTCATGAGAGTCATTGCTTATGTCATTTGACTCAGAACACCGGGAACACTCCTGCTAAATGTCACCAGTAGAATTGCTGTACCTATGAGACAATTTCTTACAGACTATGCCCCCACCACCACCACCTTACTCATAATTCAGCAATTTAAAGCCCAAACCAAAAAAAACATATGAAAATCAATAAATAAACACAGAAAGAAAAGCCACGATTTTATAGTGTGCCTTAGTGAAAAAGGGAGAAGTAAAGGGGTTCAAAAAAATAATTTCGAATTGTGAGGCAAGGCAACCAAAATCAGAGCACCACAAGTTAAAGTGAGCTGGGTCCAAAAGAGACCAACTTCAAAAAATGGAATTTGGGGTGAGAGAAGTTGATGTATAGTTTAAGAAGGTGACATATCATTAAAGAATAATTGTTTAATTACTGGGCACCCAGAATTGTATATCGGTTAGCTTGGATAGGATGGTGAATAAACGGACTTGTGTTGGAAAGAACATCTGAATCCTGAATGATTTAAAACAGCATTGAAGGAGAGTGGATGGATTAATATTGGACTGGCAAGTCTTAAAATAACAAAGCTAAGAGAGTTTCAACACAGACAAACTGAGATAAGGAGCAAGCAGAGGCAAGTGCATATTGGCAGCATTACGTATAAAGAGGAAGAAAAATGTTTTCTGCATTTAGCAGACTGAAAATCTGTAACTCATCCAACACTGAAAGCTATGAAGGGACTCTGAAAGTATAGGTGGAGTGAATGGTTGAGACACATGGTCAAGAGACAGAGCTGGATATCACCAGACTACTGATTGTCACTTACTCCATATCTGCAGACAGAGTCACCATGGGGCACTAAGTACAGTAACAAGTGGAAGGAGACAATTATTGATCCTTGGATTAGTCTCCAGGTAAATGGTATGAGGTGGGAAGTGAGACAATTGGTTGAGTCAATCTGATTAAGACTGGGTAGATAAGAACAGAAAGGACCAAGCTAATTCAATTCTACTTGTGGTGACCAATGAAAGGTATGATCAGAATTCAAAATGAAAGAGAAATGATAATGCACTATAATTATTTGCATAAATAATTTAAATTCTCACCACAAAAAGCTATGAAGTATAACAATAACTTTTAAGATATTTTAGAAGAAAGATTTGGGGAAAGAGTTATCACTTAATTCAATCAAGGTTATTCCAAATGCTCTTTTCAGATTATTTAACTTTCTGCTGAGTAGGAGATGGAAAACTTTAAGATCTCATTTGACCATCATAAAAAAATCCAACTACATCATGAGAATATTGATCAACACGTTTCAACTGTATGACCTCGTCAACTTTCAAAGATATCTGTTCTCCTCTAAGTTTGGTTCTTGCTCCATTAACTCACAACTCCCAAGTTCCTAAACTCTAGAATTCCTACTTGGAACTACTGGCCCTCTCTGCCTCACTGTCTTCCTTCAGGATGCTCCTTGATATTCACCTCCTTCTGCCTCATCTCGGAGCATTGTGATATGCTTTATATTATATTGTTCCTATGAAATACTTTGAGGCATTTTACAACATTAAAAGCATTGCACAAGTATTGCCAATTGTTGTAATCTCTGCTAATTTGAACTCTGACTGTTTCTGAGCTTAATGTAGGTACTCTGAGGAAAATCATCCTGGAAAATTATGGACTAAGTGCCTGTGATAGTCTATCAATTACAACGGATGGTTAGAAAATAAGTTACTCATTTCCTCTGCAATTTCTCAGTGTGTCTTCCCATCACACCATTGTCCAGTGCTTATAAATTCAGGTTGAAAGATGTATGTAATTATGTTAAATAACAAAAATAATTTTAACAATTCCTGCAAAAAATGAGTCAGGCTCCAACACTGAGTTCCAAAACAATTATGCTCAGATGCTAAATGTACCTGTTTAAATTTGTTTTCCATTCTGAGAAAGAGATAAATAACTATTAATATAGCATGTATGTATTCGCTGATCAAGTGACATTGAGAGGAAGAGATTTGTCATGAATATGTTTAGCATTTGTGCACAAAAATCCACAGCACAATTCTAAAGACTCAGTGCTTGATTACTGACAATCTTATCTTAAGTACATCCTTCCAAACTAATAAGGGCAAGTAGATTGACCAGGAATACCAGGAAGTCCACAATAACAGCAGAACAATTTGGCCATGGCTGAAGACATGGAGAGTTGGCACTGTTCAGAAGTATTTACAATCTATTTTAGTTAAAGAAAGGAGAGCAAAGTGCAAAGAAGTCTATGTCCTGCACTATTTGAATCATCCAAAGAAAAGTGATCAGTTATTTCTCCCCAAATTAGCCGAGGCACTTAGTTTGATTTATCTGTTCTTCCCAGAAGACCACTGATGTTTTTGTGTGCATTTATTATGATGCAGAATAAATCTAATGTGATTCAAGCTGGACAGATCTGAGACTTATTTGCGCTCTTCACTGATTGTATGTTTATAAGAATCTGCACTCCTACTTCTGATTGGAAATAGAGTTAACGTAGTTTGAAAAACTCATCAAGACCAAATAAAATTATGGGTTGATATATGGAGGACCTAGAAACAAGAAGTGATGCTGAATTTCTGTGTAACATTGGCCAGGTCACAGTTGGAATTAAGCATGCAGCTTGGGACCCAAATACAGGAAACCAGAAAGGACACAGAATGGCTTGAAGAGTTAACTACAAATGAACGGTTATACGCTGGATCAAAAATATGGGCGACTTTCACAGGACAGGAAAAGCTAATCTTTACACCAGCTATAACAGGTCTGATGTCACAGCCAGCCTTTCTCTGTTCAATTTTTTTACATGCTTCTGTTTGTGTGTCTTCATAATGATTAGATGTTTAATGAGTGTGAACTGAATTGAAGCATGCTTTGAAAAAAAGCACTGATGAACTACATGAAATATTCTGAATTTGAAATTTCCTGTATTTCTAACCTGTAGTTCCTTTCTTACACTTTTTTTGGTAAAATATACCTGTAACTAGGTTTTCATGAAACATCAACTGAAAAAATAAATGCTTATCTTTTATCTAACAATAATAAATACAGTTTTCATACATGATTAGGACTCCAATGCATAAATAAATATTACCTATTATTTTATTTGTAACACCTGCTAAAACTGATAAGACAAGTTACTGAAGCCAGGTAAGGTTCATATCTCAACGGCTTCAGTTGGATATTTGCCACTAGTAATTAAGAGAATTGTAGCTGTGTGTTTTCTACACTCAGGTTGCAAGTCAGTCCTGGAGCAGATATTGTATAAACAGTTCCTAACTGGAAAAGATACTACTTCTGAAATCACAATATTGCTTTGGTTTGATTGAATAATCTAGTGCAGATATTGGGCCAACTTAAAGCCAATTACACTAAAGCTGTGACTGAATTTAAGGCACAGTTGGCATAATTGATATTTCACCCTCAGTTTGAAAAGTAGTTTGAAATAACAGGGACCAGTCAATTTTCTTTACAAAAGGTTACTGCCTCTAACTTGCAGAGAAATAAGATGAAAAAAATGCATAAAATTCGACCTAGTTGCATGACTGCAAAGAAACGAACATAAGAAAAGTGAATAAAAAGCGAAAGCAGAAAATGCTGGAAACACTCAAAAGGTTTGTATCGAAAGAAAAAAAAATTGAATTCGAAATGGCTACAAGGTTTTGGCCAGCCGTTGTTCAGCATTTTGAAAACACATGCTAATTCCTTTTCAAGATTTCTCATAAGGGAAACTAAAGAACGTCGAAAACTTATCATCATATGTGAGTGATGCGGTTGAAACTAAGGCAAACATCCAACTACATAAAGCAAACTATCTCTTGATAGCAATCTGTAATGACTCTCTAAAAAATAGATTTACACATGAAGAGAATTTGAGCTGGAACAGTAACTTCATTTCCACCTGTACTTTTATTGCCGACGTGATGAATTCTCAGCACTTTTTGAGGTGGAGATGGAACTAGCAGATTTCCATCATCTGTAATGCCTTGTTATGTGTTTTGGACAAGTGAATTTTAAACATAAAGCATATTGCTTTCAATCAGAATTTTCAGGATTGAATGTTGAGTTGGCAGTAAAATCATGTAGTTACGTACACGCATAAAAATTATGCTTGGTTTTCTCTCTCTCTCTCTTTCTGAGCAAATTAATTTGAACCTGGAAAATATAAATTAATTTAGTTATCTTTTAGGGTCATTTACAAGTGTGCACTATTGTTGATTAAAAAAAGGTTGGCACAGCATATAGCATATAGCACAAAAATAGCATGTGCTGAATCCTACAAGCTGCTATTCTAACTAAATACATCAATTTATTTGGCTCTGAAGAGCTAATCCCATGACTATTCAGAGTTTTGATGACATCCACAGGTAGTATTATCAATCTCAAATTAAAATAATTGATGCATACCATTAAATGTCTCTCTTGATACAAGAAACAGTGATGATATGTTTCCTGTGTGTCTGCAAAATATAATGCAAATAAATGATGCAATGAGTTTGAAAATCTCAGGGATGTGCTCACTCAATTGAAAAGGCTGATCTCTGTGTGCTTTACCCTCACTGAAAAGTCTTTGGAATGACATCACTCTGGTTTCACGACCTATAATTCAGCACTAATTACTGTTGAATTGGTATCCACACTCAAATGGAAAAATCATTTGCTATGGGAATGGAAAAAAAAATGGATGGGATTAGCAGATTTGCTGGTGTGCTTTATGTAACAACTTATAAAAATGTGTTTGAGATTATAATTTTATTCATTGAACGACATGGATGAAATCTGCTTCAAACTACTAGGCAGAGCCATGAGTTTTATATGGAAGCAAACTACTGGGACACTGTATTGGCCTCCCAGTCCAAAATGGGAAACATGTGATGCTGAAATAGATTTATTATAAAGCAGAGTGGAAATTAATGGGGAAATAGATCTATGGAGAAAATAAAACAACATTTCAAGATACAAGAAATAAATCTGGAATCGAAAAATACCCAAAAGGCCACTAGGAATTGTCTGTAAAAACTATTTTAGTCTCATGTCTGGCTGAGATAATCAATCAACTAGGAATTGGATTGCATTAGAAAATAAAAGCAAAACATTAAACAGTCACTGGAAAAGACTGTTAACAAGTGTGGAATGAACATAGGAAGCCAAACAATTCAGATTTTTAAAAGAATGGTGATATTCCATTAGTGCATCCCCACCAGTAACCAGAGGACTCACTTGTTATATGAAATCATGGGACATTTAACAATAGGATCCGTGCTTACCATTGTTTGCTTGCGTTTTCTCCCTGGCCTGCCTCGTCTTTTCTCCTTGTTTCTATTTTTCTCTGGCTGCTCATCATTCTGTATCATAAAAACAAGGTACAGACAACCAGATGATTTTTTTGATAAACGATGATGCAGCAGGTTATTAGAATGATCAGCAGGGCAAAAATCTTCCATTTGCCATTTTCAAATGTACTGTAAAGGACCCTTTAAGTTATCTTCGACTAACAATTTCTTCTCTACAATTTATTTAATTTTCTGGCAACTTGTCGATTCTGATGGAATTTCTTCCAATGAACATTTTTTTTTTGACGTGAACATTCATCTCTACAGAGATGGTGCCAATGAATTGGTGTGATATCTCTTCTCCACCATATTTTCAGTGTGCTCCTCAGATAACAGATCATCACAAAGATAATTTTAACCAGAAATGAAGAATTCAAAATGAGAAAGTGGAGGAGAAAGTAGAGAAATTCTGAAATTCTGGTTCTTGAGAATGTTTTTGAAGAGGAGAAGAAAGTAGCCATGCAACATGGTTTAGCATGAGAGTTCCTCAGAACAGCGGCTGAAAAAGCAGCCTTTGGTGGTGGACTGGAGAAATGAAGAACAAATCAGCCCATTAAAGTTAAAGGAAAAGAAAAATGTAGGTTGACATATACAGGTGAAGAAGATTGCTCAACTAGTCTGAAATGAAGCCATAGAAGGATGATAAAGAAGTTGAAGTTAATCTGCTGGGGAACAAGATCCAGTTCAAGTGATTTGAGGGTACATGCAACTTTGTATGGAAGAAGGCTTCACCTCTAGATTAGTTGAACATAGACAAGAGTTCAAAAGGTGTTGCATGTAAGAATGCCATCCTGAAAATGATGAGGGAATTATACTTTATAATTTACTTTGAGAGAATAGAAACCTGGTGATGACAAAATTTGCTATTAAAAACTCAATTTATGATTAAAGTTAATTTCAAATGTGCACACCATTTTCATTAGCTCGCAATTAAAAAAAGAAATCTAATCAGTTGCCACCACAGCCCCAAAAGGTACAAAAGAATTTTTAAACTGGATGAGTTCAGCTTTCCCAAGTTGAAGCTGATGGAAAATACAACTGATCCAGCACAACATATCACATGGGCAACCTGAAGGTAGAGCAGCAAATATCATGTTTCCAGATAATGGCTGCTGTTTGATGTCTCTATATTATGCTTGTTGTTCAATGCAGTTAGAAGATAACAGGGAGGGAGAACAAAGATAAAGCTTGAGATAGGCAAACATAAGACTGTGCACGTGAAACAGCTGAAACCCATTGAAGAGGTGATTTGTTATTTTGGATAGATCCCAAAAAAAATGGGCACAGATATCGCAATTAACATGCACTACCGTTCAGAAGCAACCAGTTTCCGGCGAAGTTTGAAGTTAAGACAAATACAGTCAGCAGCTGAGTCACCATTACATTTAGACCAGTAATTTCAAAGGAATCTGGAAAGCACACCTTTGTAGAATAACAACCCGTAGAAAACACTTAGCAACTAACCCACATTATGTTGATGTTCCTTTCAAATGTGCTGGTTAAAAGGGACGGTTGGGTGGTGAAGGAGTCTATCCTGCTACCAAATATGCAATGAACTGTGTAAAATTAAGAAATGAAATAGCCAGAAATTGTACCCATGTTGTTAATGCTGTCAGAAAGTTAACTTTGTACACTTGATTGCTGACTTTGCACGCCTCCCATTGCCATCAGCATAACACCGTACTATCATTAAGACAGCCAATGTGACATGTGGAACAAAAGGTCATTCATGCATTGATCATTTTATCAGAACCAATCTTGCACCAATAACCCCACTAGGATGTTGTAGTTATTGTCAATACAGTGAAATCAGGGATGAAAAGCCACAACAGGTGGACCATGTCTGGAGAACGGTGGAAAGTTAAATAATTTTGTGAAAACAGAAAAGTAAAAGAAATACAATCAGTGGAAATTTTAATAAGGTCAAACCATGAATTGGTCAGCAAACAGCTTGGTGTGGCTCAAAAACTTTCGTGGGAAGGATATAGTGTTATTAGTCCTCTGTTAGAGAGATAAATCCTTAAAAATAATAATACAGGAGCATGAAGTTAGTTCTATGATAAAACAAAAAAGAGGAAAAGAAACACCACATCTCAAATGCTTCATGAATCACAATACTTTTAAGAAGCAGAGTCATGCATGATAGCAATGATGATCCAGATAATGCGTAGAATGACAACTCAAATAGTAATTCTCTTCAGTGGTTTATCTCAAGGATAAATTTTGAGCAAACTGTTTGAAGAACTTCATGGCTCATTGAAAAGAAATTTGTGTTTCCCCACCCCAAGAATTGTGGATTTTAGTTAACTGGGCCATCAGTTAATCGGGGCAGCCAATGATTTGGGACAACTCCTAAAGACCAAAAACTAATCGAGAAAATAGCAGGCATTCTCTTCATTTATTTGGGACACTATGTCACTTAATTGTTCATTTACAGTCAATCAAAAGAATACAGTAGCATACATTAGATGAATTTCTGTATCAAAATGTGTATGAAGGTTCTCAATCATCCAGGTCATTGTATACCAAGCAGTAGTAAATCAAGGCACGTCTCCTGGGCAACATAACAAGTCCAGTTGCTTTAATTTACTACTGATTGATATTCTCTATCGATAGCTATTAGGAACTATTACAGTTTTATAGTACTGTAGTAGTATTTGTAGTGTTCTAATTTGTTCTGCACTTTATTTAAATACATAATTTGTTACTCAGTTGAACGATTGTCTTTCTTCAATACCTTTTTAAGTATTTCCATGAAACTTTGGCTAATTGGGGCAGCTGCTTAATTAAGCCAAAATGTAATGAATGTGTTGAACTTATCAGAATCCACAGTATAACAGATTTTCATGGCTCCATGATAAGGTAGGCACTTGCACACAATATTCTTCATAGTCTTACAATGAAGTATTAGTGCACATTATACAGTCAAATCTAGGAGTACAGATAAAAGTGACAAGGTGCCTATGAAATCAAAGTCAATCCAATATCCTGACAAAGCATGCCATAGTTATAGATAACTAAAATACAACAGTTTACTTCAAAAGGTCAATTCTTTATGCATATTTCTAATCCTTAGATATTAAAGGCAATAGCTAACTGCAAATATTGGCAAATATTGGCAAATAAAGGCAAATATTGCAACAAAACTAAGTAGGTTTTCAAAGGTTGCAGGGAGATTCAGGTCAGTTAGAAGAGTGCTGAAAGATGGCAGATGGAGTTTAATGCTGATAAGTGTGAGGTGCTACATTTTGGTAGGAATAATCAAAATAGGACATACATGGTAAATGGCAGTGCATTGAAGAATGCAGTAGAACAGAGTGATCTAGGAATAATGGTGCATAGTTCCCTGAAGGTGGAATTTCATGTGGATAGGGTGGTGAAGAAAGCTTTTGGTATGCTGGCCTTTATAAATCAGAGCATTGAGTATAGGAGTTGGGATGTAATGTTAAAATTGTACAAGGCATTGGTAAAGCCAAATTTGGAGTATTGTGTACAGTTCTGGCCACTGAATTATAGGAAATATGTCAACAAAATAGAGAGAGTACCGAGAAGATTTACTAGAACATTAGCTGGGTTTCAGCACCTAAGTTACAGAGAAAGGTTGGACAAGTTAGGTCTTTATTCTTTGGAGCGTAGAAGGTTGAAGGGGGACGATAGAGGTATTTAAAATTATGAGGTGGATAGATAGAGTTAACATGGATAGGCTTTTTCCATTGAGAGTAGGGGAGATTCAAATAAGAGGACATGAGTTGAGGTTTAGGGGGCAAAAGTTTAGGGGTAACACGAGGGGGAATTTCTTTACTCAGAGAGTGGCAGCTGTGTGGAACGAGCTTCTAGTAGAAGTGGTAGAGGCAGGTTCGATATTGTCATTTAAAGTAAAATAGGATAGATATATGGACAGGAAAGGAATGGAGGGTTATGGGCTGAGTGCAGGTTGGTGGGATTAGGTGAGAGTAAGTATCCGGCATGGACTAGAAGGGCCAAGATGGCCTGTTTCCAGTCTGTAATTGTTATATGGTTATATAAATATAAACATTTAATATCCCAAAACCAGGCCACAGATCTACAGACTTTATTGCCAAGTTATTATTAAGAATCAGTAACTAGGAGCAACATAATTTAAGGATTTAAATGCTTTTAAAAACAATTTTTGGTGTTCTTTTAAAAAGTGATGATTTAAAATTATTTCAATAAATAAATAAGCACCAGTCTTGGTGATTTTATTAAATTATCAAAATTTATCAAAAGTTTATCTCTATCTTAAGTTTGATCCACAATAGTATGCAAGCCACATTACAAAGGAAAAAGGACAACAACAGAGCCAATTTCAATGAAGACAAGTTTCAAACAAGACTGCAGCATTGCGCCCCCCCCCCCATTACTTCTCTCAATTGTTTCCCATTTCATTGATGAACTTAGTCTCTAACTAACTTCAAGACCAATGAGAAGGTGTTCAACCCACACTGACCACACTCCAGAACCAAAACCACCTGAGCATCAGAGGACCTGCTGCATACACAGATGGCATTTGTGTTTGAATGTAAGTGAAACCTGAGCTCCAAACCATTGTACTCCCATTCAGTGAGGTTAAGCCTTGAACCCAAGATCTTCAAGAATATGAACCACTACAAACCACAAGAAAATCTGCAGGTGCCAGAAATCCTCTCTACATCCAGTCATTTAGATATTCTCTCATTCTTATTAATACAACTGGAAATAAAACAAAAGTTGACCTCATCACTTCTCATGTGGTAGTCCTCCGAATCAGACTGGTAAATTTTCACTGTGTTCCCACTAATGGCAAGTATATCCTTTCTTGGATTAGGAGACCAAATCTGGATTATACCAGTTGCAAAGTGGGCAAAGAAATTGTTGATGGAGTGTAATCAGGGCAAAATGTGAGTTGTTGCATTTTAGAAGATCAGATGTAAAGGGAAAGTACACAATTAACGGCAGGACCTTGAAATTGTCCAAGCTTCCTGAGAGTGGCCACACAAATTGACAGGGTTAGTACAGAACACATCTGCCTTTATTATTCGGGGCATTAAGTTCAAAGTGCCAGAAGTTATGATGCAGCTTTATAAAATTCTGCTGAGGCTGCATCTGGAATATTATATTCACTTCTGGTCTCACAATTATAGGTACAATGTGTAGGCTATAGATATGGTATATAGAAGAGGTTTACCAAGACACTGAATGGATTAAAGGGCAAGTGCTATTAAGACAGTTTGGACAAACAATGGCTGTTTTTGCTGGCAGCAGCAGATGCTGAGGTGAGACCTGATAAAAGTTTATAAAATTATGGGAGGCTAGATAGGAAGCTGGTATCTTCTTTCTAGGGTCAAAATATCTAAACCAAAGGGCTTTCATTTAAGGTGAAAGGGGAAAGTTCAAAGAACATGTGCTGGGCAAGTTGTGTTTTTTCCCCCACAGAGAAAGTGGCAGTGGCCTTGAATACACTGCCAGGGGTATTGCTTAAATAGGCACTAAATTTAGGTTGTATAAGGTGTTATAAGGCATTGGCCAGGCCACATGGAATATTGTGAGCAATTTTTGGCCCCTTATCTGAGACATTGGAGGGGATCCAGAGGAAGTTCATGAGAATGATCCCAGGAATGAAAGAGTTAAATACACAAGGTGTATTTGATGGCTCTGGGCCTGAATTCACTGGAGTTTAGAAGAATGGGGGGCGAGGGGAAATCTCATTGAAACCTATAGAATATTGGAAGGCCTACGTAGAGTGAGGGTAGAGAGTATGTTTGCTATAATGGGCAAGTCTCGGACCAGAGGGCACAACCTCAGAATTCAGAATAGAGATGAGGAAAGATTACTTCAGCCAGAGCATTTGTTGCCACAGACAGCTGTGCAGGCCAAGTCACTGGGTATATTAAGGCGAAGGTTGATAGGTTCTTGATTAATCAGAGCATCAAAGGTTACGGGGTGAAGGCAAAAGATTGGGGTTGAGAAAGATGATAAATCAGTAAATGGCGGAGCAGACTCGATGGGCCGAATGGCCGAATTCTGCTTCTATGTCTTTTGTTCTATGGTCTAAATATACAGAGAATGGAGGGATAAGGACTGTGTGCAGACAGTAGGGATTAGGTAGCATTAGTTTAATTAATTTGGCACAATATCATGGGCTGAAGGGCCTATTCCTGTGTCATAGTGGTCTAATTTCCAAAGCAAATCATGGTCAACATCACGCAAAGGCATGGATTCCTGCAGTCACTGTATATTTTTAGGCTCTAGAAATGATGAAATATCCCCATGTTCTCCAATATGATGGGTGGAAATTATCATAGTCCGAAATGTGGGATCCAGAACATACAAAATCTCTTTTTTAGTATTCATCAGCAGGAGAACTGAACAAACCTATTGTACATTGGTAAGCAGGTGGACCCATAGAAACAACCGAAATGGGACAACATACACCGTCGACTTAGCTGTGAGTCACACTGGTCAACACTAATGGACACATTCCAGCTAGGCATACTTTGCATATTTAGCAAATATTCTTTCTTAAAGGACAAATGTAATAATCAATGGAATTAATGCTTATCAAATGTTCCATAGATCACTATAAAGAAATTTAAAAATTAGTTTCCATATAGAAATTCTCTGTATGAAATTTGTATTTTAATATTATGAATTTCAATGAACTATTGTGAATATCACAAATATTGCTTCAATATGTCAAATAACTATTTAAGCATTATCTTCCTTACTAAGTCATTTAAACAAAATTCACCAATAAAATCTTATTTATTAATAACTCCCATGAAAATAGTTTAATAACGAGGGTGTGAGGGTAAAAAAAATGAAAGTTTATTGTTAAAATCTGAACTATCAAGTAATGATTATCAAAATATTCCCAGACTGATCAGCAGTAAAATTCTGCCCTGTTTAAGTTTTGCACCTTTCAGACTGGCAAGGAATTGGAAAAGTTGTCTCAGCTGCACATCTTGCTCAGCTCCCAGACACCCTGGGCTATAGACTGGTTAGCCCTCAAAAAGGGTGGGTAGGTAGACTGTGATGCATGACTAATTCAAGCCTATTGGGTGGAATGGGGGCAGCATGCCAAATGTGCGCTTCATGGTAATTAGAATGATTGTTGCCTGCAGCCAGCTCTCCCAGCTCTGTTTATTGCCTGGACAGATCAGTAGGGATCACAATATTGTTAGTGACTTGCAGTGCTTAAAGCTAGCCAATTCATATTAGCCAGAGTCATGATTTCTTTCATAACTGACATCATTTAGGACTTGCCCACGCACCTTAATGGGGAGATGCACTGTAGGTGGAGCAGGCAATGCGTCATTCTCCAGCTCAATCAAGCTTGGAAAAGAGAAAAGAATGACTGACTATGGCTTTCAGTTGACTGAAAACCTGACTGAAGGAGAAGGAAAGAGAGACCATTGGGTCAGGAGACTCTCCGAGCACAGGTACTTGCGCTGGAAACAATATCTCTTGGGGTGAGTAACAGAAATGTTACCCTGACAATCTTGATGCAATGCCTCACAAAGTTTCATTACTTCCCATTAAGCAACCAAGACTAGTGAATCTGAAGACCAGAAGACTAATTGCATCCTAATAATCATGGAAAATCCTGTCACAGGAGAGAGAGAGAGAGAGAGAGAAGTTAAAACAATTGCTATCAGCAGAATAAAGGCAATCAGCAAAATAACAAGACTACGGGTTGCCAAGTCTACTGCAACTAATATCCTGCCTTTAAAGAGGAGCTGCAAAGGTAAAAGGTTGAGATCTTCCTATATTTCCCAGGGTAAGATAAGATTCCAGTGGATTGGAAAACAGTAAATATAATTCACCACCCCTCCCACTCCATTCATGAAAAGGACAAACAGAAAGCAGGAAAAGTATTAGCAAGCTTTGATTATCAAAGAGAAAAACTGCCTATGCTGGAAATCTGAAACTAAACCAAAAAAAAATCAGATTAAAGACAGCATTAGGAGGCAGCATCTGTGGAGGGAGGGAAGAGGGAATAAATGTGTTTTGCATATCACAATACTAAGGCTACGTCCACACCACACCAGATAAATCCATAACCGAAGCTTTTTCTCTTCGTTTTTACCCTCCCTCCACACTAAAACGCTGTTTTTGTCCTCGAAACTGGAGCTTTTCGGAAATGCTCTCCAGGGTGTGTAATTTTGAAACCACCGCTTGGGCAGATCAATGGGGATGGGGTAACCCGAGAAATCTAAAAATGCTGTCATGACAGATGGTAATGGCAGTGAACCATTTCATCGTTTTCTTGAACGCAACCTAACAATTTCAGAACAGACAGCAACAAGACTGAAGCCAGAAGAGTTAGAAATGTACTCACCAAATACTTTGACACATAACTTACTGAATAAATAAGTATACTCACTTTGCCCTGTTTACTGTCCTTGCTCGTATGAAGGTGGTTTACCTATTTATGCAAGTACTTCTCTGACAATAGATGTGTAACAGCCTAATGTAACATTGTATGGAAATACAAGATAATACTGATGCAGACATGTTTTATACATTTAACAAGGGACTTTATTAATGTAACAGAGTTCATCAGTTTTTCAATGTTCGTCGTCAGCTGGGTCATACCGTCTATGAACTCCCTGTTGGTTGCCTCCATATGCTCCAGTACTTGTTTTTTTTTAAGTTTTAAGTCCTCCTGCACGAGAGCCAACAGCTGTCCATCATTAAAGTTTTTCAAGTCTGTAACTGAACAAACACTCTCACGGTGAGATTCGACACCAAACATACCGCTTGTTTTCCGTAGATGTGTCCTGTGTATGCGCAGTAGGAGGAGATTCGCGGAAATATCCATTTCAATGTGGATAGAGATATTTTTAAAAATGCATAGTGTGGATGCCTATCGTTTTTACGCGAAACCAGCATTTTCAAAATTATCCAGTTTAGTGTGGATGTAGCCTAACACTCTTTTCCCTCACTATTTATGCTCCCCGGATGATCAACTGCAGTTAACAAGCACTCTCTTAAGATCGCATTTGTACAATCGGCCCTCCGTATCCATGGGTTCTCCATCCGTGGATCGAAAATAGTCAGAAAAAAATTCCAGAAAGTTCCAAAAAGCAAAACTTGAATATGCCACGTGCCAAGCACTATGCTGAATACACATGAATGAAGTGATGTGTAGGCATACCCTGCTGTAGCCTCCTGCCATTTCACAGATCCTCAGTCTCTCTCCAGCGTCTCGTTCATTCGCTACTTGTGTTGTGAGCGAGAGGAAGGAGTTTGAGGCTAGTAAGGGATGGTTGGCTAGCTATGTAAACCGCTACTGCCGCAAGAACTTAAAGATCACAGGAGAATCGGCATCGGCTGTTGCCGAGGCAGCATCAACATTCCCAGAAGAGCTACGATGGTTGCGTCTGTACTGAACATGTACAGACTTTTTTTCTTGTCATTATTCCCTAAACAATAGAGTATAACAACTATTTACATAGTATTTACATAGCTCTAAAGGTAGCCATAACCGAAGGGTGGTAGTGGGGACGAGCTCCCACTGCTAAATAAATGCTCTTCATGGTGTGCGTCTCAAACAGCCTCTGACAACCAAGTCCAACTCCTGGCCTTCACGTGTGGCATAGTTCTTGTGCCCAGCAGAGCTGTTCTCACTGACAGGAGAAGGGGCAAAGGCGGGCCACTGGCGACTTAAAACCAGCTGTTCAGGGCAGATGGGGTTTGTTTACCACGGATGGCAGCTCATCGGGGGGGGGGGGGGACTCCAATTTCAAACCTCCACTGCCTTATGGCTATACCTGCCCACGGGAAAGGATTTGGGAGTAAACCCCGGGGAAAAATCTGGAGTCGGAGTCCCGAAGGCGGCTGACTGCTGTACCCAGCACCGGCACGGCAACTCCTGTGATGCTGCTGGCATCGAACTGTATTGACTTCCATCGTTCCTTTGGACCTGTCATCAGCATGGAGAGGGGGGTCCCACTGCACGGGCAACAGACAGATTTCCATATCAACTGCACCCTGGAAAAGCCACTCCCGGTGACTAACAGAGGCTTAGTACCACATTCGACCATGACTGACGGAGGCCACACATACATAGCATTTACATTGTAATCTAGAGATTATTTAAAGTATATAGGAGGACGTGCGTAGGTTATATGCAAATATTACGCATTTTATATAAGGGACGAGTATTGCGGATTTTGGTATCCGCGGGGGGCCCTGGAACCAATCCCCCTTGGATACCAAGGGATTACCTTGACAATCTTTATTTTTGCCCCTCCTATACCCATCAGCAAATTGTTAGGACAACATAAGTCTGCAAAGGATATACAGACAGGCTCAGATAAAGGGTATATGTTTGGAAGATGCAATATTAAATTGGAGAATGTGAAGTTATCCATTTCCATGAAAAGTACAGCAAAGCAGATTATTACTTCACTGGGTGAAGATTTTAAAAAGTTGCTTTAGAGAGGGATGAGAAAGCATGGAAAGTTAGTGTACAGATACAACAGGCAAATAGAAAGGAGAAGGAAATGTTGGCTCTTCCTTGAAAAGCAACTTAATATAAAATTTCCAATGAGTTGATGAGATCACAACTGGAGTACAACATAAAATTTCTCTCTCCTCTTTTAAGAAGACACAGCTACTTTGGAAGCAGTTCAGAGAATATTCACTCAGCTGATTCTTGAAATGACATGTCTTATGTCTGAACAAACGAGTTCAGTATTCACTGGAATTTAAAAGAATGCAAGGAGATCCTATCAAACTCAGGGAAGCTTGTCGAGGTAGAGGATATCTCCACTATTGGAGAATCCTAGCACCCACAAAGGAAGTTTCAGAATCAGGATTTACTCTGTTAATGCGAATTGAGAGAACTTCAAAATACTTGTCGAACCAGGTTTCATGCAGAATGCCAATTTCTCAGCTCCCACTGTAGAACAAGAATGTAATGCTTCATTGAGACCTCAGAGGCTTGCTATCATAAGCTGTTAAGTATTTTGTGCAGAGTGGTTTCCAGGGCATCATAGCAGTCCATCAAAATGTTCTTCAATACTTTACTAGTGTCAGTGATTTCATGTTCTCTTTTGTACAACAACTTTCACCAATCTATCAATTCACCTCTGCCCTAGTTGTTTGCCATTAGCCAGACAGTTCAGATTATCGTCTCATGTCGAGTTGATATAGAACTCCTAGCCTCCACTGCCCCAGAAAGCTCAAATTCACTTCTTCTGCAGTCTCTTTCACTGCACTCCAGCAGATTACATCACTGTACAGCACCTCACATATTTTGCATGGGCAAAATTAACAGAAAAATTACTATTAAGGAATACTCAATTGCCAAATTTCTAAGTAAATTTGTCAATGAAGTACATGAATGTCATCATATATTATGCTGAGATTCATTTTCAATTCACACAATTAAGTGGTGAATTGTTTCATAAATTTGCAATAGAATACGTATCTCTAGCTAGATTTCTGCATTCCTGCTGACAGTACAGGGGTACAGTGGTCAGTGATGACAAGAGGTGAGTATAGAATTGCTAGTCAGGAGGGTGTACAGTGGGGTGCAGGTACGTCTCTACCAAAGGAGGTGTAAGGAGGCCCTTCCCTCCGCTAGCCTGCAGGTCACCCTTGGGTAAGGTGTGGCACCTGCTTAGCTCCCCAATCAGGGTTATGTGAAGCCATGGGAGCAGGTGGTGGATGGCCCTGTGAGCAGCTGATGCATATCACATATCCTGGTTAGGCGACCACTGATGCCAGGCAGCCTATCTCTGAAAAGCATTGATAATGACTGGGGTCACCCATCTTGTAAAGACCCTCCCCAAAAGAAGGCTAAGCACTTCGGAAGAAAAATTTGCCAAGAGCAATCATGGCCATGATCATGATCACCATAATCGCCAATGTCATACAACAGAGCATAGAACAAATAAGTGAGGAGGGAATTACATTTGTAGTTACTGTTGAGTAAGTTGACCATCTTTAGCTCATGTAAAAAAGTCTGTCAAGGTTGCAGCCAGCAGACCATCTTCGTTTTACACTTCTGCACCTCTTACACACCTGCAGGAGGTGCAGCTTGGAACTTAACACATATTTTGCCAGTATTATAAAGCATGCCGCATACCATGTATTTGCATTATTCTTGCTTGCACTTTGCACTTACATTCAAGTTGTTTGAGCAGATGCAGGATCATCTTAATTCTGAGTTTTCAGAGTGTTAAGTTACACTGCCATATTGTGCAACTATTTAAAATCTGTGCAACTCAGTTCAGCCCTTCCTCTGTGTGGAATGTAATAACTAGCTAGTTACCAGAGATATTCATTTTCAGACTTTGTACTTTGTGGGATGCCTAACTAACTATTGAAATTCTGGCTCATTACACCAGATTTTCCCACTATTCAAAATAATGATTAAATAAACACAGTACTTTTGGTGTAGCAAAATTTCCTTAAGCACTTCAAAAGAATCTGTCCAAAACTTGGCATCGTGCCTCAGAAAGAACGGGGTTGATGAGTGTAAATACAATCTAGATGAAAAACTTAAGATTTTCTCTTAAAAGAGGAGTGAAATTGAAAAAAAGTGTTTTGGGGAGGAATTCAACTTCTGCATAAAGGCATGCTGCCAATACAGGGAACAATGAATACTGTGAATAAAAAAATGAAGAAAGGTGCAGGCTGCAGAGTTTTAAGAGATTACAGAAAGAAGAAAAAGAGTTGGAGGGATTCACCATGGAAGAATTTGAAAAAAGGTTTAGGAATTTAAAATAGCAGTCAACGAGAAACCATTATTTAGCAATCATCACAAGGTTCAGAGGTGAATGAAACTGTGCCAATCAGGTCATGAAAGATGTCAAGGTCACAGAGTGCAAGCAGAGAAGATATATTGCAATGATTCAAAGAAGTAAAGATTTTGGACACAGGATTAAAATAGTATTTGAACTGTCTCTTTAAAGTAAAGAAGGTTAAGAGGAGATAGGATAGAGGTACACATGAAAATTACTGGTTTAGATTTAGGGAAGCTGTTCTTAAAAACTTTTGTATTGAGCCGCTATCATCTGGAAATCACTGCTTGCAAGCACAGTAGAAACTGAGCCAATCAGGCCTTACAGATAGAGAACATAACTTCATGGTGAGAGAGAAAAGTTTAAAGGAGATTTACAAGACAAGTTTATTTTTTCCTACACAAAGAGCAGTGAGTTCTGGGACATGCTATCAAGAGAAATGGTGGAATTAGATACAATGACAATGTTTAAGGGAGATTTAAACAGGCAAATGAACTGGCCGAGAGAGGCTATACTGTTCTATGTACAAGTGCCAGAAGCAGTCCTTCCATAAAAGCTACTGGTTGATCAGACAAATGCCTCACTAACACCAATACAGTAGGTTGTAAATCAATTAATAAAATAAACTTTAAATAGAGACACTGGCATTCAAGAGCAATAAACAAGACTAAACTACAAGTAAATTTGTAACTAAGAGTGGGATTGCCTTATCTGTGGTTTATGCTACTACTGGTAATGTATGACAAAACAAAAGCATAGGAAGCTTTTCCAGACAATTATCTTCCATGTTTGACTAGGCCATGCACTTATATTACATGCCTGTTTTTATTTGAAAACACAACTCTTTAAGAGTAATGAAATATAGGGTAGCCCACATCAAGAACCAGTTTTTTCACGTCTCAAGACATTTCAAAGTAAAGAGAGACTCGGTGAATTAGAGCTGCATTTAGAGCCAAAGGCCTCCATGGTGTTAAGACGATGTTCTAATTTATTACACAAGCTAGTCCAAATTAACAAACTGAATCATGAATTTTGGTGGAAAAAAACCCTTCCTCAGATGTGAATAAATTTTCTGTCTATATTAAAGATCCATATCTTCATACAATTTGAAAGAGAGCCTTGAAACCTTCAACATAAACATTGTAAAGGCAGGTTTAAAGCATTGTTATTTTGTTAAGCTCCACTGGATTTTTAACTGCTCCAGATTTCACTCAACATTTGAATTTAATTCCAATCCCCTCTGCACCAACATTGCAAAGAGACAGCTGATAAATTAACCTGAAGGAAAGTTGAACTTTTGAATTCCGAGTTTTAGATAAGGAAGAAAGTTGCTGAGAAATAAGCAATAAAATTAATGGCATTATGTGCACTTGCAACTTAGCTAAAATATTGTCAAAAATATAAATGTTTGAACCAACAGTGAAAAGTCATATTTCAAGTCCGGAAGAGATACTTCAAACTCATCATTTCATTTTTTTCCTGTAAGTTACACTAGCAAATTGAGTATTTATTTTCCAACACTTATTGCTCTCAGTGACAGTGAAATGTCTTGTCAAATTGTTCTCGTCCACGTATCAAAGGTCAACTTTATTTGCTGTATACATTTACATGTATTAGGAACTTGCTGTGGTGTGTTGGCATGACATGCAATAAAAACAAACACTTAACAATTAGGAAGAATAAAAAATTGTATGTTAGAGGTTAAAGTATGGATATGAAATAAAATATACACAAGTACATGAATAGCAGCATGTATTTACAATGTAAACAGCATTATAAAATGTGGTTTAAAATGTTTACAGTGCATTGCAGTGACCAAGGTAATAGACAGGGCTGGGTGGAGGGCTAACTTGAACAGTTGATCAGATCAAGTGCCTGGGGGAAGAAACATCCAAGTTGTGTTGGGCAGGGAGTTCCAGAAGTTTAATCTTGTGACAACAATGGATACATTTCCATATCAGAATGATGTCTAACTTGGAAGGGAATCTGCATGTCATGACATTGTCATCTGCCTGCTAACGTTGTCCTTCTTGCTGGGAGAGCTTGTGACTTTAAGGGATGCTGTCAGACTAATCTGAATGAACAGCTGCAGTGCATTTTGTAAATGATATACATTGCAGGCTCAGTATGCTGAAAGTGGATGGAATTAATAGTTATGGTAATCAACAGGATGCCAGTCAAGCAGTCTACTCTGTTCTGGATGATATCCAACTTCCAAAGATTTGTTGGGGCTGATTTCATCCAAAAATATTTGAGTGTATTCCATAAGGTTCCTAAGTTAGATTGGTGAAAAGGTTTCCAAATGCCAGGAAATGTGTCATATGTAAAAGCAGTGTGAAAAGAAAATATGTCTCCTATTATGTATTTTCCAAATGCAGAGTACTCAGGTTTATATGTGTCATATTTTGCAAATTGTCTTCCAAGTCTTCACTGCCAGTAATTTACATCTGAGATGAAGTAACCATTGTTAAGTAATCTACTTGCAGATATCGAACCAAAGAAAATTAGATCAATGGCAGAATGCTGGTTAGGGAAACATTTTACTCCAACTAGAACATAATTTAAAGGCTCATCTAAAAGTTGTAACATCTGATAATGATACATTTCTTCAGTTCTGCACCAGTGTCAACTGACATCATGTAGCTAAGTTCTGAAGTAAGGTTCTAAACAGAGACTTACCTAATTCAGCAAGCAGTATAGAACCAATTGACACAAACTAATACTTGCATTGAATGGACTCAAGGTAGCCAAATCGGACACAAGGCAGCACAAGTTAACTGGTGGAGAATGACTTGTGTTAAGCTGATTATCAACAAATTTGGATGAAGGTCCCTCGTTGTGTTTGGCCCATGACCAGGACAGATTAAATGGATGTCTGCTTACACTTTGTAAGTTTACTGTTGGGTTGGCATGAAAGACAATGAAAGCCATTACAAAAAAGTTCCCCTCCATTTTGACATCGACAGCTTTTACTTCATCATTGCTCTGTCTGCTCCCCAACTAAAAGCATTTTGAGAGCACCTTCAACTCATAAACTGTAACTAAAGAAGGCAGCATCTTATGACCATAATCTCAAAGATACGTTAATGAATTGAGGCGCGATAAATTAAGGTCTGCCTGCAATATCCATCTGCCATATTGATATAAAGATAATGCAAAGTTTTAATTGTTACCATAAATTATGTAAACATGATCCTCCTGAATTCTTTTCAAGATTTATTGTTAATCATTGCACTTCAATGGGTTAGAAGTAAGTTAGGAAATTATCTGTCACAGTAAATTCAGTATAGGTTAGGAACTCATTGGCTAAAAGGATGGTGGAAGCATAGAAGTACAGTCGGCCCTCCTTATCCATGGGGGATTGGTTCTGAGTCCCCCCCACCCCCACCCTGGATACCAAAAAATGCAGATGCTCAAGTCCCCTATTTAACCTGAATCAGTGCGGTGGTCTTTAGGACCCAGCGGAACCCCGGACTTTATTTAACATGTTCAGTGTGGTGGACATTAGGACCCGGTGCAGCTCTGAATCTGCGGTGTTTCTGTTCACGAAAATAATCACGATCACGATTGAAAATAAAGTGGAAGTAATAAAGCGATTGGAAAGAGGTGAAATGCCATCAGTCATTGGAAAAGCATTAGGCTATAGTCGGTCAACGATCAGAACCATTTTAATGGAGCATGTGAAAGGCCCTGCCCCGATGAAAACTACAATTATTACTAAGCAATGCAGTGGTTTAATTATTGAAATACATATGTTTCTTACGTGTTTTATATGCATATAAAGGTAAAATATGTACTATATACTAAGAAAAACGTTTGACTAAGTGACGCTAAATAATACCGGATGAACCTGTTCTGACTTCAAATCTGACTTAAAAACGGACTCAGGGACGGAACTCGTTCATAACCCGGGGACTGCCTGTACTCTTAAGTCATTTCTAGATTACTTATAATACCTAATACAATGTAAATGCTATGTCAATAGTTATTATATTGTATTGTTTAGGGAATAATGACAAGAAAAAATAGTCTGTACATGCTCAAACAACAAGTATTGGAAGAGCACTTCCAGGTTTTCTCAATCTGCGGTCGGTTGAATCCGTGGATGCAGAATCCACGGATAAGGCTGTATATAATTTTAATAGTGGACTTTGATGGTAGACATTTGTGAGGAGCTGTCAAAGTATAGCACTAGTGCCTAGGTAAAACAAGGTCCAAACATTTAAGATGATTGACTGGGTGCTAATCACATGAGTAGCTTTGTCTTGTGCATCATAGAACTTTTTGCTTCTTTAAAAAAATGATGTTTCATCCATGGAAGTATCATTATTAGTCTTAGGGCTGGCAAAAGAGATGAAATCCTTCAATGTTGTAAACTTCCAATTTATATTCCCATTTAGTATCATCCCCATTTCTCCCACCTTCCCCACAAAAACCTGCTCCACATATGAACAAGTAAATGGACAGGAAATGTTTAGAAGAATATGAGCCAAACACAGGCAAACGGGACCAGCTTAGAAAGGCATCATAATTGGCACAGGCCAGCTGGGCTGAAGTGCCTGTCTCTGTGACTCTTCTACAGTTATGCAAAAGTTTCAGAAGATTACTATTATGTCACTCCTTTGCCTTCCAGAGAGAAAAATAAGTTTCTACCAATGGTTAAGAGCCCTCACTTCTGGAATCATGATTTTAAGTCTCAGAAGCAACTTCTCTAGTTCTTCTACCTCTTTCTTGATTTACGGAGGATAAATAATACATAGCATTTTAAACATGGTCTAGCTGAGATACCACACAGAGTTTGATGATCTCTAGTTCTGTTCTCTGAGAATAACCTATGGAATTTATTATCTCTATTTTTAATTTCAAAAGTAAATAAGATTTCCCATAAAATCTAATACTACTTAACCACTTTACAGAGTTTTTCCCGAGTTTCAATTTCAATAATTTCCAAAAACTTAACAAATGTCGCAAAATAATGCAATCTTCAGCCACTAACAGGAGAAAACCTGCAGATGCTGGAAATCCCAGGAACTCAACAGGCCAGGCAGCATCTAGGGAAAAGAGTACAGTCGATGTTCCGGGCTAAAACCCTCCAGCAGGACCATCAGCCTTTTGTTAATTGGGTTTATGTTACTTATTTCCGATGTGACTGTCATACCCAATGCAAGGCAGCATCCCACAATACCAGCAACACAATACACAGGTTCAAACTCAAACTGGGGTTTAAAATAAAAAGTTATTTTCAAGATTATTGGCCTATAACTTAAGTGCCAATATCAATTTACACTCAAATTATTGGTGAAAACAGAATTATAATCTTTACTATTCCAACAATATTGGAAGTAAATATAATGTGCCTGAACTTGCATGACTTCTCTCAGCAGAGCAACTCCCTTACAGTAAGATTCCTAAATTGAAGTGTTGCTTTATTTTTCAATAAAAATGCAGTAAAGATAATAACAAATTTTAAACATTTTATATTATATTCCATTTGCTCTATGAATCCCTCCTTCTGCCTTCTCTGCAGCTTAAAACTAATGTGCTTTATCTCTTATGGAATAAACAGAAATGCTGGAAACATGGCAATAATAGCCACAACAGTAATTACACTGACAAGTGCAAAATAGCAGAAAGGAGTAAAGAGTGTCAATAGAGACCTTAAGGTAAATGAAAATGCAAGTAATCATAATATGATCAAATTCACCCTGAAATTAGAGAGGGAGAACTTAAAATCAGATATATCAGTATTACAGTGGAGTAACAGGATTTACAGAGGCTTGAACTAGGAGTTGGCCAGAACTGATTGGAAAAGAACACTTGCAGGGATGACAGCAGGACAGCAATGGCTGGAATTTTTGAAGCAATTCAGAAGGCGCAGAATATATACATCCCAAAGGGGAAGAAGTATTCTAAAGGAAAGATAACACAACCGTGGCTAACAAGAGAAGTCAAAGCCAATATAAAAGCCAAAGAGAGGGCACATAATAGAGCAAAAATAGTGGTAAGTTAGAGGATTGGGAAGCTTTTAAAAGCCAACAGGAGACAACTAAAAAAGTTATTAGGAAGGTAAGGATGGAATATAAAAGTAAGCTAGCCGATAGTATTAAAGATACCAAAAGTTTCTTCAGATAGATACACAAATCTGTTGGAATTCTTTGAAGAAATAACAAGCAGGATAGACAAAAGAGAATTGTTTGATGTTCTGCATTTGGATTTTCAGAAGGCCTTTGACAAGGTGCCACATGAGGCTGCATAACAAGCTACGAGCCCATGGTATTTCAGGAAGGATCCTAGCATTGATAAAGCAGTGGCTGATTGGCAGAAGGCAGAGTGGGAATAAAGGGAGCCTTTTCTGGCTGACTGCCTGTTGGTATTCCACAAGGGTCTGTGTTGGGACTGAATCTTTTTATGTTTTATGCCAGTGATTTGCATGATGGAATTGATGGCTTTGTTGCAACGTTTGCAGATGATATGAGGATAGATGGTGGAGCAGGTCGGTTTGAGGAAGTAGAGAGGCTAATGAAGGTCTTCAATTAGGAGAATGGTCAAAGAATTGGTAGATGGAATACTGTTGGGAAGTGTATGGTCATGCACTTTGGTAGAAGTGAAAGGGCTAACTACTTTCTAAATGGAAAGAAAATACAAAAAACTGAGGCGCAAAGGGACTTGAGAGTCCTTGGGCAGGATTCCTTAAAGGTTAATTTGCAGGTTGAGGAAGGCAAATGCAATGTTAGCACCCATTTCAAGAGGACTAGAACATAAAAGCAAAGATGGAATGTTGAGACTTTATAAAGTACTGTTGAGGCCTCACTTGGAGTACTGTGAGCAAGTTTGTGTCCCTTATCTTAGAATGGATGTGCTGAAACTGGTGAGGGTTCAAAAGAGGTTCACAAAAATGGCTTTTTATAGGAAGAGCCTTTGATGGCTCTGGGCCTGTATGCACTAGAATTCAGAAGAATGAGGGGTGACAGGCATCTTTGGTTATGCCTCTAGCCTTGCTGAAGCAACGTATCGTGAAGATGGAAAACATTACGATCCTGCTTCCACAGTTCTGACAAAGGTTCTTTAAACTGAACAATTAATTCTTGTTTCTCTTTCCAATAATACTGATTAACTTGCTGAGTGCTTCCAGTAATTTTAAATATATATAAGCACACCTCTGAGAGAAACTGGACATTTATACATAAAAGTATCGAAGCACTACATTGGTAAAATTGATTAATAACACTTTTCCGTACCTAGTACAAGAGTAATCTTCATGTGACCCTGAAGTGCAAAGCTTAATCTAAATAACAATTTTTTCCAGTCAGTTTTCCACCAGACAGCAATTAAACCATCAATCTAACCAATTTTAAACACAGCTTATATAGTTCATAGGACAGAACTGCCTCTTAAATTTTTATTTTAAATAAGTATAACCTGTAAGGATTAAGGCACAAATCTCCACTCTAAAAAATGCACATGGATGTATGGGCTAATACTCCTTTCAGTGCAGAAAATAAATTTCCCAGGTGATGAAAGTGCAAATTCTACTTATTATTCAGAACATACAGCAGTTCCACAAAGTGATGACATAATAACTATCATTATGGGCCTCAGTACATTGGCAGAAAACTCAAGTCATGACCCTTCTAAAAAGAGCCACAAGCCCACCAACTTCATTTTCCATTTCTCAAACTACATTCCCAATGCCATCACTGAGCAGACTTACCAGTATTCCTATGTTCTACTTCTTTCAGATTCATTCCACCAAGAGTATTCTCAAACCAGAATAATTCATCAAGCCTTTCACAGTATGAACAATCTCTCAAACTTTACTCTTTGCACATTTTTCTATACCATGCCTTTCAGCTGTACATGACCAGGGCATTTAGGTCTCAATGAATCCAATCTTATTCACATATAACACCATCTGGAGACATCATTGCTATCACCAAGTGTACATGTCTTTAAACTACATTTTAGTACATTTTTAAAATCATACATCAAAACTATTAGGAGACATGGAAATTACAGCAGGAAGTTACTTTATGGAAAAGCTCTTGCAAAGGAAGAGAATAACAGATAAATAGGTGTGAAGAAAGTAAGGAAATTATTTTTAAATATATTTATATAATTACCTTTCACCAAAGGTCCCGCCCTCTTTCTTTTGATGGTTGTGACCCCTGTTAGTCCTACTTTGTCAAATTAGCATTTTTAACGTATGAGAACAAACAGGAATGTGTGCTGGGTTATCTTTCCCTAAGAGGTGAAGTGAGCTTGTTTCTTTCCTCAGCCAAAGACAACACCACATGGGCAATCAAAATATTGAGAGTTATTTCCTATTAATAACTACTTGGATCGATATGATCAAATTCCTTTTAGCATTGCAAGAAATAACTTTACTTATCTTGGTATTAAAATTACCAAAGATTTTAAGGACATGTATAAATATAACTTTCTTCCATTAATTAAATACACACAACAAATACTTTCTAAATGGTCTCCTATGACATTATCATTAATTGATCGAATTAATGCTATTAAAATGATAGTGTTACCGAAGTTCTTATATGTATTCCAAGCAATCCTTTCCTTTGTTCCTAAACTGTTTTTTGACAGAATAGACTCTAAAATTTTATCTTCTATTTGGAATAATAAGAATCCTAGATTGAGTAAATCTCTATTGCAGAAATTTAAAAAACATGGTGGTATGGTTTTGCCAAATTTTAGAATGTATTACTGGTCAATTAATACTCGATATATTTCATTTTGGATTCATTATTTAGACATACATGACTGTCCGTTATGGGTGGATTTGGAGAAAAACTCAGTGAAGGGGTATTATTTGGCCACTTCACTGGGAGCTCCTCTTCCTTTTTTGCTTTCTAAGATTGGTAGTCGAGACCTCAATCCCATTATCAAACATACATTAAGAATTTGGTTTCAGTTTCATAGATTTTTTGAGTTTAATAACTTTGTTCTTTCTAGTTAAATCCATCTTTTTTTAAAATCCATCAATTTCTGATCAGACCTTTTTAATTTGGAAAACCAAGGGAATAGTAACATTTTTAGACTTGTTTATAGGGGATTGTTTAATGTCTTTCACTAAGTTAGTGGACAACTATGACTTAACTAATGCACACTTTTTTAGATATTTACAAATCAGTAACTTTTTACGTAGTTCACTTCCAAATTTTCCCTCTGCTTATTCACCCAATATGATAGATAATCTTTTTCAGGTTTATCCATTTCCAAAAGGACTGATAGCTATAATTTCTAAATGGTTATTGAATTTGCGAAAGGTATCTAATGATAAAATTAAAGGTGCGTGGGAATTGGAATTTCGAGAGTCACTTTCAAATAATCAATGGGATAAAATTTTTCATTTGGTAAATATTTAATCTATTTATGCCCGTCATTCCTTGATACAGTTCAAGGTAGTACATCGGGCACATATGTCAAAGGATAAATTAGCCCTTATCTTTCCCAATTTTGATCCTATTTGTGACAGATGTAATAGTGAGGTAGCTACTTTAATTCATATGTTTTGGTCATGTATCAAGACAGATAATTTTTGGAAAGATGTCTTTAAAACTTTATCAAAAGTCTTGAATTTGGACCTACAACCGAATTTATTTACAGCAATTTTTGGGATCACTGCACTGGAAGCAGGATATATTCCTGTTTCCTCTCAACGGTTGATAGCTTTTACAACTTTATTGGCTAGGAGAGCCATTTTACTTAAATGGAAGGATTCTAATCCACCTGCTGTTTTTTACTGGCTAACCTCCATTATGTCCTCTCTAAGTTTAGAGAAAATAATAAACTGGATATTTGACACATCCTTTAAATTTGAAGAAACCTAGCAACCTTTTATTCAATATTTTCATATGGCCGGATTGATTGCTCTTCCAGTCACTTTTCAAAACTTTGGATTTGATCAGAAAGTTTCTCTTTTTTCTTGCTTTTACTCTCACTATGAGCTGTCCAGTCCCTTTTTATCCCCCTTTTTCTTTTTTTTTGTTTAGTGGTTTTTTTAATGTATATAAAATTATTAAAGTTTCTTTATCTTTTTTCTTCATTTCATGGAGTGATAAGAGGAGAATTGATTATCTTATTTTTATTATATAGTGTTAGATTGATACTATGTATGATCTTGATAATGTTTATTTCACCTTTTATATGAATTGTTATCGATGCAGATATTTGAGATAATTCTCCTCTTGTTTATATATATATGTACTTTTTTAATTAATAAAAGATTGTGTTGCAAGGACGTGGCAGTGGAAT
Organism: Hypanus sabinus; assembly: GCF_030144855.1. Taxonomy (NCBI): domain Eukaryota; kingdom Metazoa; phylum Chordata; class Chondrichthyes; order Myliobatiformes; family Dasyatidae; genus Hypanus; species Hypanus sabinus. The sequence continues at coordinate 40,504,009 of NC_082715.1, read as the reverse complement.
GAACCCAAGTGTTGAACAAGGGCGTGGAAGCCAAGTCCAGAGGTATTACGGTCATAGGAGCGTGGAATTGGTGCCAAGGGAGTCTTTACCCAGAGTCTTGGTCTTCATAGGGAATTCAGGAACAACGCTAGACTTAGAACTGATAGTCCTCAGATCCATAGAGCAAGGTTACTCATACACAAGTTGACCAACTGGCAGCTTTGTGTTGTACTCACAGGGTTTTTATAATGCATTTGCTGATGGAAGGCAGGTGTTTGTAGTTAGTGGAACCTGGGAATGATTGGAACTAAACAAGGTGATTGAGGCCTAATTCCTGAGGTAAGTAGCTAGGTGGGCGCTTGCCAGAAGGAACCATGACAGATTGATAAAGAAAGAAAATAGCACTTCTAAATCAAAATTTTGCCCTCCCTGATGTAACTGTAATGAAGGTGACTTCATTTGTTCTGATCTGACATCAATAACTTTTACACAGAACCAGAGACTGAATCAGGAATTCTCCATCTCTCTGCTGCCAGGAAGTATAATACTTATTTTTAAATGAAGAAATCTAATGAACAAAGCAAATAAATGAATGCCACAAACCCTACATTTAAAAGGGATGCTTTGTATTATTATAATCAATTCAAACACGTGTTGAAATTGCCACAGATAATCAGAGGTTTCTTATGATGTAATTCTTAAATAGGCAGCTCATTTGACCACAGCACCACTGAGTAACATGCTGAATCAGTCTTACATCACCCTTTTGGCAGCCAGATATTGTAAAGCTGCCAAAATGATGACACAGAATAAAGGAAATATTGAAACTCAAATTATGAATTATTTAACATTTTTCATACAGCTCACTGAATTCAAAGCTAAAAAACTAAATAAATCTATAACTGAAAAATACAAAGTACAAATCCCCAGTTCATAGTCCCCATATCCAAATACAGAGGCTTTTGGAATAATAAAGAATTCACCACAAAATACAGAGTGTGGAATAATGCATGATTTGCTCATTGAAACAACTTCTAGAATTTGCTACAGCGATGACTAGCATTCTCCTTGTGTGGAATTTAATAAGAGACAGAGGAAGATAGTTTGAAATGATGCCCTTTGACCCCAGACCACATGTTAAATTCAATGGAAAATAATAGTATAATATTAACACAGTGCTCAAAACATTGACACTGGAAGCAATAACCCAAAGTACAATAAACAGCTAACTGTATATCACAAGGAAAATATATGAAACATCCCAGTGGAACTGTTAGCTATAAGCCTCAAGAGGTACAAGAGAGACTCCTGCACAAGTTCAGAAGTCCCAAATTTCACAACAGGTTTTTGCCAATAACACTCCAATGCTGAATTCCTCGCCGAGTCTACAAGCAGAGTGCCAACTTCCTACATTATCCCAGCATTTACATTGTGGAATCTGCCTGCTGAATCTGTGCCAGTTGAACCAGGCCTAGAAACAACAACCCCATTCATTTCACTGGAGAGGAACAGTTTCACGTGACTTTAGATTATTTCCATTTAAAATGAGTTTAATTAAATGCATTTAATTGTCGTTAAGCATTGAAGCATTTTAATTTTTGTTAACTCTTAACAACATGCTTCAAAAGTTTAATAGTTTTAATGTTTCTGAACATCTCTCAGCTATCTGCCAATTACTTTGTGCACACGGCTTCTTTTGGCTCTGCCAAATGATGTGATTTACTGCACATATGGAAGGGCCTGCACTTTGAATACAATAAAATCATAAAAAATCCAGCAGTAAAAGGCGACAGGGAGACAGAAAAATAAGCTGGCAAATTGGATAAAGTGGCAAGTAAAATTTAATACAGTAAAGGGTGAGTGATACTTAGTGCAGAAAGATCAAGGAGATAATGGCAGGTTCAAAATGGTTTGCAGGAAGGGAGCAACAGAGGTGTATGGGCAAATAAAAGCAGCCAAAAACCGCACATTGTAACAAATATGGGATTCCAAACTTCATAAATAGAGGCAGGGAGTACAGAAGCATAGATGGAATGCAGAAGCACTATAAAATACCAGGCAGCTAATGGTATATATTATATATGACTAGCCACAAGAAGGCTGAAAGTTCAAGAAAGGGTGAAGACGAATATTACTGGACTGGATGAGAAGCTTGAGTTACAAAATTAAAATGCAGAAGTTTATATTGTTCTTTTTGGAGCAAAGGGTATTGAGCAGACACTTGACAGAGTATACAATACTATAATGGATTTTGAGACTACATGAGGAGAGCCTGTTCCTGTTTGTTCAAGGATCAGGAACAATGATTTAACAATGATTTAAAGTGCCAGACAAAAAATCTCAGGCAATGGAAGGAAAAACTTCTGTTATGCAGGAAGTGCTGATGCAAGCATCAAAGTTTTCAAGTAGAACTGGAAAGGTACATTCCATTGGTGGAAGAAACAGAGAATTGTAACAAAGTAAATTATTCTGCTAGAAGCTGGCAAGGAATCAATGGGCAAAACAGCCTCCCTCTCTGGTGCAAAAACATTCTACAATTATTGTAGAGCATCAATAGGTCTAATCACACATGACTAACCCACAGCTGCAACAAAATTCCAACAAGAAAGGATCGATGCCTGGTTTTCTTTTCATATTTTCAGTCAAGCACAGAAGAGGTACAGCAATTAAATGTTTCAAATCAGCTGGTAAGTGTTGGGGAGCAGAAGGCACAAGTACTTCCTAATAGCCCAAAGTCAGCTTCACAGAAAAGACAATAACAGACAGGAGCAGGAGGAGGCCATGCAGCCCATTGAGACTGCTCTGCCATTTGATTATGGCTGACTCAGTTCTCTCTCAAATCCGTTCTCCTGCCATTCACACCCTGACTTATCAAGAATCTACTGACCTCCACCTTCAATTAATCCAAATACTTGGCCTCCACAGCTGCATATGGCAACAAATTCTACAGACTCACCACCCTCGAGCTAAAGAAATTCCTCTTCAGCTCCATTCCAAATGGACGTCCCTCTAATTTGAGGTTGTGCCCTCTGGTCTTAGACTCCCCAACTATAGGAAACATCCCTTCCACATCCACGCCATGAAGGCTTTTCAACACTCAATAGGTTTCAATGAGATCCCTCCTCATTCTTCTAAGTTCCATCAAGTACAGGCCCAGAGTCATCAAATGCTGCTCATACAATAAGCCTTAGATTTCCAGAACCACTTTCATGAACCTCCTTTGAACACACCCCAATGTCAGCACATTCTTTCTTAGAAACTGCTCACAATACTCCATGTGGGTTATCATCAGCACCTTATAAAGCCTCAGCATTACATCCTTGTTTTAATATCTAATCCTCTTGAAATGAATACTAACACTGCATTTGCCTTCCTCACCACATACTCAACCTGCAAGTTAATCTTTAGGAAATCCTGCACATCTTTAGGTCCTAAATCTTTAGGTCCTTCTGCACCCTCTCTGCTTTCTCAACACTATATGCCCCTCCATATATCTTTGTATTGTCTGCAAACTTGGCCACAAAGTCATTAATTCTGTTATCTAAATCAATGACATAAAACTTAAATAGATGCAGTCCCAACACCAAATCCTACGCAAATCACTGGCAGCCAACCAGAAAAGGTCCATGTATTCCTGCTCTTTGCCTCCTGCCAATCAGCCAATGCTCTATCCCTGCTTGTATCTTTCCTGTATTACCATGGGCTCTTACCTTGTTAAGCAGCCTTGTGTAGAGCACCTTGTCAAAGGCCTTCTGAAAATCCAAGCACGCAACATCCACCAATTCTTCGTTGTCTATTTCCTCAAAGAACTCCAACAGATATGTCAGGCAATATTTTCCCTTATGAAAACCATGCTGACTTTGGCCTATTTTGTCATGTGCCTTCAAGTATTCCAAGACCTCTTCCTTAGCAATCAACTCCAACATCTTCTCAGCCACTCAGATCAGGCAAATTGGCCTATAATTTCCTTTCTTTTGCCTCTCTCCATCCTTGAAGAGTAGGGTGACATTTGCAATTTTCCAGTCCCCCAGAACCATGCCAAAATCTAGTGATTCTTCAAAGATCATTACCAGTGTCTCAGAATCTCTTCAGCTACCTATTTCAGAACCCTGGGGTGTAGTCTATCTGGTCCAGGTCCTTTCAGCTTCCCAAGCACCTTCTCCCTAGTATTAGCAACCGCACTCATTTCTACCCCGACACTCTCGAACTTTCAGCACACTACTAATGTCTTCACAGTGAAGATTGATGCAAAATACTTATTCAGTTTATTTGCCATTTCCTTGTCAGCATCATTTTCCAGTGGACCAATATCGACCCTCGCCTCCCTCTTACTCTTTATATATCTGAAAAAACTTTTGGTATTCTCTTTGATATTACTGGACTCACTTACCATCCTATGTCATATTTCCCCCCCTTCTGTTGATTTTTAATCCTCTAACTTCCCATTATTTTTTACTCTATTATATGCACTCTCTTTTGCTTTTATGTTGGCTTTGACTTCCCTTGTAAGCCACAGTTGTGTCATCTTGCCATTAGTACACTTCTTCTTTGGGATGTGTCTACCTTGCACCTTCCGAATTGCTCCCAGAAGCTCCAGCCACTGCTGTTCTGCCATCATCCCTGCTAGTATCCCCTTCCAGTCAACTTTGACCTGCTCCTTTCTCTTGCCTCTGTAACTCCTTTATTCCACTGTAATACTGATACATGTGACTTCAGCTTTTCCTTCTCAAATTACACTGTGAATTCTATCATGTTATGATCACTGCCTCCTAAGCTCCATAACCAAATCCAGCTCATTACACAGTACCCAATCCAGGATAGCTGATCCCTAGTGTGCTCAACTATAGGCTGCTCAAAAAAGCCATCTCATAGGCATTCTGCAAATTCTCTCTCTTGGGATCCAATTTCAGCACCAACCTGATTTTCCTAATCTATCTACAAATTGCTATCCCCCATGACTATCATAACATTGCCCTTTTGACATGCACTTTCTATCTCCTGTTGTAAATTGAAACCCATATCCTGGCTACTGTTGGAGGCCTATATATTTAATTCACATCAGGGTGTTTTTACCTTTGCATTTCCATAACTCTACTCACAAAGATTCTACAGCTGCTGATCCTATGTCACTTCTTTCAAAGGATTTGATTTCATTTTTTACCAACAGAGTCGTGCCACCTCCTCTGCCTACCAACCTGTCCTTTTGATATAATATGTATGCTTGGATGTTAAGCTCCCAACTTAAATCTACTTTCAGCCACAATTCAGTTGTGCCCACAACATCATACATGCCAATCTCTAACAATGCTACAAGATCATCTACCTTATTCTGTATACTGTGTGCATTCAAATATAACATGTTCAATCTTGTCAAGAAAACATTCTCAGATGCTGGAAATCCAAGTAACGCACAAAATGTTGGAGGAACTCAGCAAGCCAGACAGCAATTATGGAAAAGAGTACAATGGATGTTTCAGGCCGAAATCTTTCATCAGGACTTATGATGAAGGATCTCTGCCCAAAACTTTGACTGTTTACTCTTTTCCATAGATGATGCCTGTTCTGATGAGTCCCTCTAACATTTTGTGTGTGTTGCACCTTCAATCCTGTATTCGTCTCCCTTTTTGATCTGGTCCCCAATACATTGAAACTCATCCTGCTGACTACAATTTTGCCCTATCACCTGCCTGTCCTTCCACTACACTATTCACTGCCTCACTACACACTACACACTGCCTCTGCTTGTAGACCAACTGCCCATTCTCAGTCCTATCACTTAGTTTCCCATCCCCCTGCCAAATTAATTTAAACCCTCCCCAACAGTTCAAGTAAACCTGTCCACAAGGATACTGGTCCGCCTTGGGTTCAGATGTCACCTGCCCCTTTTATTCAGGATATCCCAATGATCCAGAAATCTGAAACTCTGCCCCTTCATAACCAAAGCAATACCACAACAGCTTATTTTTGTGAGGAATCAAAATCATTTTAGGTGCATTTTTATATTCATTTAATCATATAAAATATCATCAAACTGACTATTTACTTTGCTGAAGTGGTGAATATTTAGAATAATTTTTCACTTTTGTTATTGGACACTTCATTGAGGGTCTAGTGTTAGGGTACATAATATAGAGATGATGGGGAGCTAAGATCAGTTAGACTGCAGTAAGTAAACAATTCCAGGACGTTGAGTCAAAATGCAGTAATTTGTAGCAAGGTGCTTAACAAACAAATGCTAGCTTTCAATTCCTGGGAAGAACTAAGTTAAACAGTATAAAGTGGCATGGAAATGGTTAATTTCAACATACTTCAAACATAAAGAGAAGGAAGCATGCACGCGATTGTATACCTTACAGTTGGGAGAAACAAAAATGTGATTAACAGAACAGAACTTGTTAAGGAAATACCTGTAATAGAAATGTTAGAACTGGAGGCTAAAGATGACAGAGGATATACACAACATACAACCTTAGTAACTTAAAGCACAAAAGAAGACATTCGAGTCCAAAATATTTGTGCCAACACTCAAAAAAAAGTTGCTTGATTCCACACCCATTCATTTTACAGCTCAGTGGTGCATAGCATTGAAACTTGCTCTCTGCCTATCACATACCCCTAGGCACCATCTACACTCTTCATATTCTTCCTCTTGCACCCTCATCAACTGCCACCAATTACCACCTCCACCCCCAATTCTGTCACTCATCTACACCACCAGTATATATTTTTCTGGCAGTATCCAATTCACCTCATGACATGTGGGAGGAAATAGGAACACCCGGAGGAAACCTACGGAATTACAGAGAGAATGTGTAAATTTCATGCAGGTACCACCCTAAATCAGAATGGAACCTGGGCTTCTCAAGTGGTGAGGCAGAAACTGTGCTGTCGTTCCATTTCCATGAGTGGAAACATAAAAGATACTTGTTATTCATGGAAACACTATGCACCCTTAGCACTGTAGAGAGACACTAAATAAGCATGAAAAATAATACACATTTCTTTGACATGGAAATTCCACACGTGATCAAAAAAGAATATCAAGGCCGGCTTCCAACTTACCAGTAGGCATTAAACTAGCTTTGCATACAGGCCAACTATTGTAAACTCTGCTCAGTTTTAATTCGTAAACTAATGAATGAAAATGAAAACTAACCTGTACTCTGATCTGCAAGTATTTTTTAAGTCAGCTGACTCAATTTTGAACATAAATGTACAAAAAAGTACCATACCAAAATTAATGAATGAGGAACTACTGGAAATTACCTGAACCTCATTGCCCTGAATTATCAATCAAGGTTTTATCTTTTACAAGCAGCCACAGATATCCGACCAAAATAAAGCATAGATTATTCATTCAAACCAATTGGCATGATCCCAAACCTGAGAAATTATTTTTCAGCCTCAGCCAATTGGCCTGTAAACAATAAAACAGTATCTCGACAGTTACAGCTTTGCTGTATGGTTTGTCATGGTCAGAAGTTTGCACCAAGATGGAATTCTCTGGCAGATTCATATCAACTCATTTAATCGGGTTTCTTTTTTTTGTACCTAAAATGTTAGACTGGCCTAAAGTTTTGTATGAATGGCGTTCAAGACACTCTTTACTTGAAAGAGTGGTTGCTGGCCACAGTAACTGATTGATGTTATATTGGTATTGCTACACGAGTCTAACTGCAGAATTTTACATCTAACTGCCAAATTATATTTACCATAAAGATACTTCTGATTCTTCACAAAAAGTACTGGGGCATTATCATTAGCAAAATGTATTTCATTTTATTTATTTATTTTTCACACTGTGGCCTCACCAGCAAGTACGGTATTGATTACCCATTGCTCATTGTGCAGGAAAAGCTGTGGATGAATTACTTTCTTAAAACACTGCAGTCATTCTGGTAAAGGTACTCCCACAGAGCTGTTAGAATATACCGTAGAACAGTACAGCTCAAGAATAAGCCTTTCAGCCCTTGATGGCTGTGCTGACCAACCATGATGCTAAATTAAACTCAACCTACTTGTCTGCAATAATCCACATTGCTCCATTCTTCACGTTAATATGCCTGCCTAAATGCCTTTGAAACACGCATAACCACCACCACCCAGCAGCACCTTTCAGACACCTACCACTCCCGGTATAAAAGTCTGATATTTTCTCCCCTATTACACCAACGCTTTAACATTTAACATCCATACCCTGCGAAAAACGTTCTGCCGTGATTATTCAGAAAGTTTGCATAATTTTAAAAAAAATGAATGCTCATTTTTTTTTCAGTAACTTAAAAGTTTAATTATCCCAAATTCACCGGAAGTCATTTTAATTTGGCCAACCATGATTTTCTTTTGTAATTAAGTAAAAACTTGGTAATCACCTCATTTTCTCTCAGCTCACATAAAACAAACTACAACTGGCTATAAATAAAGTAACAGTGTAGCAGAAAACACCCACATCAGATTTCTACCAAAATTGCTCAGTTCCAATCTTTTCAGTAAGTTGCCATATAGTCTTCTCAAAGCAAAAATGTAAATCTTAAATAAAGACAGGTAAAAACAAAAATGCTCAACAGGTGAGGCAGCATTTGTGGAGAAAGAGCCCGTTTCAGATCAATGACCTCTACAGACTCTAATGAACAATTTGAGATTGAAATGACTCGGCTACAGAGATGATTTAGTCTGGCTAAGATGAAGCGCAAATTTCAGCACCTTTCCAGCTTGAAGACCCAAAATCTCTCATTGGTTAATGGCAATTAGGAAACTTCAGTAGCGTTAAGGATGAGTTGCCATCAGTGGATAGAGCAGGCACAAAAGTCAGCTGGGTAACAGCTTTCAGACAACAATTATACAGTCAGCAGCAAAGATGATGGATCAGAATCTGAAATCTATACCTCCTACCCTTATGTACACTTTGTGTTAGAGATTGACTGTACATCAATCCATCATGGCAGAAATGGCATTTTATGTCCTCAGTGTCTCGTTACTTGGACTTGATGAAATTAAATGGTTTTAATTTACTCAAACTTAGGAATGATGAGTATGTAGATCTCTTAAGTTCAATAAAGCTGACATAAAGTAGATAAAGTATTTGTCACATAGTCAACAATACAGAATCTTTAAAGTTGTTTTATTGTTACTATCATTGTTTCAGATTGGATAGGTGGGATTTTAATCAGCATTCCTCTACAGAATTTTCCATTAATGTCACATGCTGGTTCAGGTAATACCAGGGTAAATATACACAAGCATCAAAATAATAGAACAACAAGGAATATATTATTCAGGTTTACAATTTGTTTTGTGGCACAAAATTACTGGGTACAATAAAACTTCAGTCATATTGGAGCTAATTTCTGTCCACAGCAGCAAGGATTCCAAATATGGAGCCGAACAGTTGCACCAAGCCCAATTATAAATACATGCTAAGTGGGGATGAAACAAAGGTATTCCTTGCACTCTGTGTGATTGCAATGCATGCATACCGTGTTGTACCCTGAGTAAATCATATAGCTCTCTCTGCATTTTTGCCTTAGGTTTGCAAATACAGAAGACTGGATACATAATAAACACGAGGAATTCTGTAGGTGCTGGGAATCCAAAGCAACACACACAAAATGCTGGAGGAACTCAGCAGGCCAGGCAGCATCTATGGAGAGGAATAAACACTCAACGTTTTGGGCCAAGACCCTTCTTCAGACTGGATACATTTCTCTTCAATAATTTCAGCTAAAATATACATTAAAAAGTGCATCAAAATTACAGCTGGCAGTGCAAAAGGACATATTTTAGAGGAAAGGATTTTTGATAGTTCTTAATTTTTGTAACCTTTTAAAGCAAAACAGCTGTAGATGAAAAAAAAAGAGAAAATTTGTTTTTTTTAGGGTATGGCAACAGGCCTTTCCAGGCAAATGAGTCTACACCGCCCAATTGCTCCCATGTGACCTAACAACCTACTAATCCACCTGCCTAATGAAAGGTGGGGAGATACTGGAGCACATCTAGAGGAAACTCACACAGTCACAGGGAGAACGTACATACTCCTTTCAGACAACCACGGAATTAAACCCCAGTTACTGGCACTGTAATATTATGCTACTGTGTAACCCCCAATTGCCAAGCTTTATTCATGAATTAATGATAAAAATGCTACACTTTCAACTTTACAGGTGAATAATTTATGGTGTTGGAGTCCTAACCAAGAGGAACTCAGCAAACCATCACTACTGCAATGAGTGGTGTAAGGGAGCTTTATAACTAAAAACACTGAATCAATTAGTAGTTAGCATTTTGCAACTCAGCAGAACAAGGCGGACAGGAGAAAGAAAGTGTTCGAATACCCAGCAGAATCAGTGTAGCTCTCCTCAGGTGCCATCCCACGTTGGTAGTGTATAGCTATAACAATACTTAAGCATGCCAGAGCATGTTACCGGAGATGACTCATGTTCAGAGTCAAAGACTGATGCCAAGAAACAAATACTCAGTTGGCAGCGCTTCACACAGTACACAGCAGTGCCAATGCAATGAAATCAGAAAGGATACTATTAGATGGTATATTTAGTACTACTGGCAAATGACGAATTTTTAAGGCTTCGGTCATTTACCTATAGAGGCAATCCTGGGAGGTGAAGAACTGCACCCCACCAGAAAGGCAGACAGGATGCCTGTTCAGCTCTTTTTGGACTCACAGTGACTCTATTTTTCATGTTCCCAGTTCCTCTTCTAAAACCAGTTTTGAACTGGGATTGGGAAATGGTGGTGGGGCAGTAGAAATTAAGACATTTGGGGGCGCAATGAGTAGACTATATGCCTCTTTCTGTGAGTTAAGATTGATTAATATATAAATCTGCTATTATGAGCTCAAAATATTGCCTAAAATGATAGTAAATATGCAATTATTTGGTGTGGACAGCAAATAATAATCTTACTTATTTGCTTAAGAACTCCATCATGCAAGAACAACTATTAACTTAAAAAGCCAAGAATAAAGCTGACCATCGTCCATCATTGGCATCATCAAACATTCACTAAGCACCTACTTGAATTTTATTTCCATAAATGCAAAGGAATGAACAGTAGGACATATAACAAGCCAAGACCACCACTTTTAGCTTTTAAACTATCAGAGTACACTCTGACTTTAGACTAATAAATTATCTAGTTACTTTACATTACACCATATATGTAAACTTACATTATATTACTAAACTTCACATCAAACATTTGGAACTTTTTGTTAAATTAAGAAAGATATCTTTAAGCCAAGCCACATGCACAAATCCGAGGCTGTTATAAGTTCAACCCAATTTTAAATGATGTCCACTCTAATTTTCCATTAGGTTTATCCATCTGTATACATTGGCATGTATACTGAAAGATAAACAATATGAGCAGCTACTCATTATATACACAACTTTGAGACATCAGACTTGAGACATACACTTCTAGATTTTGTAGATCACAAATCATAGCCCCACCTAAGACATATTCAAATGCACCATGGTATTTCTCTACATAATAGTAAGGATATTAATGAATATTACTTATCTATACCCACTGAGATTATAAATCTCCTAAAGGAGGAACTATTTCCTCCTGCGAAATAGATACAAGAGATTTGTAAAACTATAAATATCAGTGAAATGAATGAACCAGAGGAAAGCATCAAAAGTATGTACAGAAACATACACAAGATTGATAGAATCTATATCAATAGGGTATGATCAAAATTACAATGTTTAGATAGTAAGGAAAAAACTTATATCATGCCTTCCATGGCATGAGATCATCCTCAAGTAGTTCACAACCAACAAATTACTGTATGTTTTTGATGAAGTTGCATATGAAAGGACACTGATCCAAGAAACAAATAATTTAAAATTCATTCACATGCAAAACAGGTTGCACTATAAAAATGAAGTGTTCCAGCAAAATAAAACTACATATTACTTTTAAACCTACAACACTGGCACTGACAGAAGAATTTGCTGGCTGCGAGCCAAAGATTGCACCCAAAACTATTAACAGGCAAATGGACTTTGAATTGTGAGCTTCTAGAGAGTGTTATACAAAATGTACAGACTTTAGAAAGTATCTAAAACCAGAACTACAGTTTTATAATACAAGATATTTAGTCTAAAAATTAATTAAGTTGTTTCATTCTGGTATTATAATATGAGGTATAGTTTATGAATATGAGGTATAGTTTCAACCCATGATTATAATTTACCACAGGATGAATTTGTAGTCATTGATCTTGCAGCTTTTACCTTAATACCTACTTCTTTGTCCAAATTATGGGGCACCTGACCCAATATGGCCATGTGTCAATTTTTATTTGATAACCCATGAAGTAGTTTGGCTGCATATTTGATGTAACACAATTTGGATAAATTAGTGTTTGATATAACAATTCCCTCAACTATCAGACATTAAAAGTAATCACATTCTGAACTTGAAATTGGATTGTCAACAGCAAGATCATTTGTTGGGAACTGCAGTACATTTGCATGCACAGGAAGTATAAACCCTAGCAAATGGTGTACACCAGTGGACTGAAAACTGAGCATTCATATATCTATATCCATGCAATGGAATAACCATGAATACAATATTGATCCAATCACAAACAAGAGAAAATCTGCAGATGCTGGAAATCCAAGCAACATACATAAAATTCTGGAGGAACTCAGCAGGTCAGGCAGCATCTGTGGAAAAGAGTACAATCGATGTTTCAGGCCGAGACCCTCCAGCATCTGCAGATTTTCTCTTGTTTGTGGTCCTGTTGAAGGGTCTCAGCCCAAAACATCGACTGTCCTCTTTTCCATAGATGCCGCCTGGCCTGCTGAGTTCCTCCAGCATTTTGTGTGTGTTGCTCGATACAATACTGATGGGTATTTTGAAGTCATTAGGACATATAAAGACACATAATTTTGTTTTCCTAAGTTTGTCCCACTCATTCATTGTCTGATCACATGTTCAACTCTCTCCGGTTCTTATCATTCAATGTTTAAGGTGATTGGCTAAATTACAGCATATATTGCTTTCAAAGTTACCTCAGAATAAAAATATAGATATATGGCTTTAAACTTTTAAGAAGAATGAATCCATTTGAATCTTCACTACTTGTCCTTCTCCATTTTGAACAGCTCCATTTTTGATTAGTAGAATTTGAAAACTGGTAGAGCTTATCAACAGCAAGATCTAACATGCTCAGTGAATAATACATATACCCATCAATCAAGTAAAGAAGTACTCTCAGCTGCAGGCACAAAAGCATACCAGGAGCTATAAACTGATACTACTATGCCTATTCAGGTTAGAAGTTAAGAGTGCACAGTAGTTAGAGACCTGGGTCTAGTACGCAGTTTAGCGTACTATTTATCTGTCCTGCACTTTACTACATGCATTTCATATTATATTTTGGTTTATGTGTTGGGTGTGATATATGTTGTGTGGGTACACTATGGTCTGATTGTTTCATTTGGTTATATACTGTCTATGTACAGTCAGGCGACAACAAACTTGAACTTGACCTTGAAATATGGGCCCCTCAATCTTAATGAATTAAAGTTTCAGGCTTCTGAGAGAAGCCTCTGCTAGAAATGCCGCAGATATTCTAAACACAAAATTCTATTAATCATTTCCTTGTAAATTCATTCATTCTTTCTTTCAATATTATATCCTAGGCCTGACAGAGAACCAAACATTGAAGACAAAAAAAAAGTCCTTGGAAAAATTAGTAAGTCATTGGTTTGTCAACTGTATTACCCAGGCTTTGGTTATATTTATAGATTTGTTGTTATTTTGTTAGAAACTTGTACATCCATTTTTGTTGCAGTTGATAAATCCATTGGTTAATTATGAATTTATTCCTAAGCATGATTTTGAGCCAGTCAGGGACACATGATGCAAATAACCTCACAAAATTGAATGATGCCAAAATACAACAAATAACAAATCAAATGATGGATACACATTTTTGTAAGAATAAAACAAAAATGTTCTATTTTTTTCACACTGATTCATAATAAGTCAAATTTAATCATCTTTGGTCCATATTTGCAACCTGTAGAATGAGCTTACACTTTTCAGCAAGTCTGGGATTTCTTTTGATTTTGTTGATTTTACTGATTTAAAAGCAATACTACATGATGCCTGGCCTTGGATAATTTTATTATTACTCACTCATATTTAAAGGTACAGAATTTCAATGTAGACTTTTTAAAAAAGTTCTCCATTATAATAGCTGCAAGTTTGCAAGAAACTTGGAAAACCCTGATGAGTTTGGATAATGTTACTAAACAACTTTGGCACGAAAGTTTCAGTAATGGTAAAATCAACAAGTACAAACAAGCTGGATGAACTCAGCAGGTCGGGCAGCATCCATTGAAATGAGCAGTCAACGGATGCTGCCCGACCTGCTGAGTTCATCCAGCTTGTTTGTAACGTGTTGATCTGACCACAGCATCTGCAGTGTACTTTGTGTTCAGTAATGGTAAATATTTCTTATGCTGATTAAATTGTAAATGTGCATACTTAGAATAGCCTTATGGACTTACACTGAAACATTAAATAATATGCACTAATATGCACTAAGGGAGGTAAAAACATCATGGTAACCGTAATGGGATAGCATTTACATTGGTCATTTGAAATTAATTGTGATATGCTAAATGAAATACATGTGATTCCAAACAGAATCTGCAGTGACTCTTATATTGCAGCTCAGTTCTGTCTGATGAAAAAAAATTACATGTGTGTTAATATACCAAATTGGGAAAGCTAGGCTCATTTAGTAATGAGTAAGGCACAACACAATTGGAAGAGTTACTCTACATGCACTGGACCAAAAGGCTGAATTGCAAATTTGCAAGTTCTCCAAACAGAAGTGCAAGAATCCAGTCATTGTTGCTGACTAGTAAATAACTAAAAATTTTCCAAAACTTAGTTCATGCATGAATTCACTGTCATTATAGATCCCACACCAACCCTGAAAAGTTTCCAAGATACATGAAGGTAATAAAGTCAAAATAACTGGGTTGATCAAAATTATTTGAAATGTTACAACATACATACATAAAGAAGTGCAAGTGAGATTAAAATAACTTTCCAATTGACTATGAGTTGAATCCAAACAAAATCAAACATAACAATGAATATGGTAGAACAATATCCGCTCAACCAATGAAAACCTGTGTGACAGTGCAAGCAACTTTATTACATGTCCATGACCACTGCATCTGACAGCAACCTTTTGAAGACAATTTTGATTTATTCCAACTGGGATAACACAAAGATGTTTCCTTTTTCACAAAATGCACAAAGAAACTTCCCCAATTTGAATTAATAAATGAAATAAACTTCCACTCCAAAAGTCTTTTGCAGCCAATAACGTAATAATGGAATACGAATGAAAGCAAAGCCAAATAAAGCAAAATCCCACAAACAGCAAGAATTATAATGATCAGAGGAAAATAATCAGATCAAATGTTTTTGTCATACTGCATGAGAGATAAATGCTAGAAAACTCCTCAGCGCTTCCCCCCTTTTTTTAAAAAAAAAGTCATGAATACCTTTGGCTAAGTTAATTATTTCATTTATATTCTTCAATTCAATCTTGTACTTTAAGTTAGTGATCTAGAATTAATGACTGACAAGACATTTATAACCATCAGGTTTTCAACATTTGAGTATAGCTTTGTTTTAGGTGGTCGTTACAAAGTTTTCAAGAAACACCAATTGAGTTGATCAATGAACTCTCCTTTTTCATGCTGGTTCTTTCTTAAAAATAAAATTGAAGTAATACAAGTCAAAGTGGTCCAAGGACATAACATCAAGCTTAACATTAAACTTAGTTTTCAGCCAGATGCATTTAATACTAGCATGCTGGTTGTCAGGGAGATGTGGTCAACTGGTTGGGTGAGACAAACTACTAATTGGCATCACTGAAAAACTCTACTGCATGAAATATGTACATATATACCTCGTGAAAGTGACTAACCTGCCAAAGGCCATTTTATAGTTGAATAACTAATCATGTTGCCTGAAAAAGTATGTCCAATACCAAAATGTGGTTGTCATTTACATGGTACAATTGTTTCTTTCTATCTTTCTAGAACTACAAAGTGCTTCAGTTTTCAGATTACATTCATCAAAATCCACATTGTTTCATAGCCATTAGTTACAAATTTCATTGTTTCTTTTATGCATCTCTTTGCACAAGTGTTGCTTCAATGCAAGGAAACAAAATCACAACTCAGTACCTAACTGAACTTAAATTGTGGTAAAAATTAAATCTTTCATTTAGAAGTTGTGTAACGATAACTTTACATGAAGGCCTGCCTCTAAATTGTTTTTATGAAAGTTCAAAAAGGCAAAGCTAAGAGAAACAAAGTTTTGAAAATTATTTCCTGGTATAAATTCTATCTATATTCAACTCACTAATCCAAACAATGCTATTTTACTTCAATGACATCATAAATCCATCGATATCAATGAAACATTATTCTTACAGAAAATTAAACAACTCAGCACAACCCAAACAAAGTGTTGGAGGAACTTAGCACCAAACAATTCAGTTGCTAGGATTTACACAGCATGAAGTACCAAGCACACTTGCAAGTTTCACTAAAGATCCTTGTTACAAGCGAGCACAAATTAATACGCCGGTGCTATTAAATACAAAATAACACCAAATTTATGCAAAATCAATGCAGTAGATCTATGACTCTACACTTGCTGCTTGGTATGAACTTAAGTGCAGTTCCAAATGCAACAACAAATCCAAACAAACATGGGATCTGTGTGACTTTAACGCAACCCCCATGTTACTATCAGCAAAATGCATGTCTATTAATCACAATACTGGACAATCCACACACCTTTATTGCATATACTGTATGTACAGGTAAAAAATGGACTATGTCAGCAAAAATTAAAATACTAACATGTAACAAGAATTCTTAAAATTCTACAAAACTCTAAATTCCACTTGCAGTAGCCATTTCACTGCACTGATAGGTTACATTCAGTATAATTTCAATAACTTTTAAAATTATTTCCAAAATTTAACAGAAAACTTTAAAAGTATTCCTAATGGTATACAACCTCTGTGTTGTTATGGCAGGGCACTATAAGGAATGACATGTCACTGCCCTGATCATCTGCTTTTGTATCACAATGGCTGCATCTGTGTTGAATAACTTGCATATTAAATTATTTCCCAGAAGGGTTGATTCAGTGAAGGTGGCACAAAATAAAACAGCTTATTTTGACAGTTATCAGTCATTTCTAACACTTTTGATATACAGAGCAACATTTTAATTCTATGTAATATGGTACTGTGATAAAGATGGGAACAGCAACAGCTGTGATTGTAATGTCACAATAGCAGCAGCAATTGAGCTAATGCACATGCATTTGTGTTGATAAGCATTGTGTGCAAGATAGATGATTCCTTTATGGTAAGCGGGATGACAACAACGAGGGGACATGATTGAAGGCATATATTTACAAAAAGAATTATAGTCCTACAAAATGCAGCAGAGCAAGTTCAAAGAGTCAGAGAGAAAGAGCGAGAAAGAGAGAGAAAAACAAGGGCAACCTGCAAAGGAGGCAGAGAGAGAAACATGGATGAACAGACAAACAAAGGTCAGTCAGCAAATTGCAAAAAAAAAAAATCAAAGAAATTGAGACAACCAGACAAAGAATAGAGATAGCTTGTTAATGCAGCGAGTGGAGCAACACCTCACTATGGATGGGGATTCATCCGCTATTCAGTATTAAACTTATGGATTCCAGAGTTGATAAAATTTCCACAATATCCTAGGGCCTTATACTTATATTTTCCTTTAAAACTTGTCAAAGAAAACTGGAGTTAAGCATGTTATACCTTAATGGAGTAAAACTGAATAGATACTCTACAAATTAAGTCATGGCAAGGAATTTCATATACTAGTTGTCTTATTTCTTAGTCTTAACCTTGAATAATGATTTCCACTTACAGTTAGACAAAAGGGTTAATTATGCACAAAACAGATATGCTAGCAACTTCAAAAGGTATCCATTTCTTTTTCATAGCTGTAAATGGTGTAATCATAACCAACAGGGAAGGGATATGATTGAACTTGTTGCATTTAAAAAACTTAACAGAGATTATTTAAAAATATATACATACCATTAAAGCTTGCCCAAGAAACATGCAGCTTTTGGACCAACATGTGTGACAGAGGGGGAAGACTTACTCTGGCATCACAGTGAACTCACAGTGAGCTTCCAATTAAGTGCAGGATAAAAGAGATACAGAGCTGAAATAAAACATCTCTGGACACGGGAGGGAAAAAAATCAGGCAGTATGATGACCTATGCCAATCTTACTTACCTTGCAGTGGCTATATTTGGAATATCACCACCTAAAGTGGTGATTATTTATGGTACAGGCACATTTAAGAGAGATGGGAACTGACTGAGAATTTTAATTTTTAAACAATGATTCTCATTTGACAGCTTTGTTTTAAAGGGCATCAAGAATTTAATCATAACAAAGGCCTGGGACTGCTAGCTATTCAAACCAGTCAGGTGTTGTTTGTTGAACTCCAGTCTTATTTGCTGCAATGAACAGCAGCCGAAAGTGAAACTCACTTTAAGAGGTTTGAAATACTTGGTGTTTACTCACTATTACATAAGCCAAATTTTTTGTTGACTAATTGCAGACTAATTCTGGCATGGGTAAACACTATCTTTATGGGAACAGAAGCAACGCAAGACACATCAATTTGGGGATGAATTAAAGTCCTCAACTAATCTGGGAAAGACCGATGTTTTTATTCTGGTTTTGAAGTTACGCTATGACTTTGGGAACTAGATTTATATAACAACAGTGTCAATTTTCGCCCCATATTGCCTACATCCTGAACTCAAGATCAAAGGCGATTGCTAAGCATTCCACATCAAGCCCACTGCGCTATCCTTCAGTTTAATATTTCCAAAGTCAGATGTCTTGAGAGTGATTTAGCAAACTACATTCAAGTAATCAATGGTTTCAAGGCCAGTCATCCGATAAAGTGGAAAGAAAGTTCGTTCTCTGTTCAGTACGAGATGACACATTACATCAGCACCATAACAAACCAGCTGATATAATGCAGAGGAGATGCCCATCAGCTGAACGGCCAAGTGTCTTTGGCGCTGCCATCAGGCTCCTACCTCCCTGCAGAAAGAGGGGGATGACTGGCCGCCTGGCCGAGATCGCTTGATCTTGCGGAACTTGACCTTGATGCCAGAGCGCAGTGATGTGGAAATGATGCTCCCGGTGATCTGCGCGCCCGCCCTCACGCCGTGCGGAGGGCCGCCCGAGGGGGAGGGGCTGCCGAGGCGGCCCTGGAGAGATGGAGCTGCGGGGGCCCTTCCGACCAACAAACCCCCCCCCCCCCCATGAGTGCAAAGAGTTCAAAGTTGGTGCTTACTATGTTTTCGCCTGCGCTATGCGACAATCCCAGAATGCAACGCCTGATAGGTCGACATCACCACTAACTAACCGCTCCCCCCCCCCGGGAAAAAATATGTCCAAGGTGCACTCAGCAAGATCCCAACCCCGAGGCAGGGCAGGAGTTCAGACAGGCAGGGAGAGAAACGAGGGGATTTCGCCCGAACGTGGCCGAGAGTTGGCGAAGATCGGACCCGGTCCTGCCGACCTGCACCAACCCGGTTACGGGAACAACAAAGAAATGCAAAGAATAAAGTGCAAAGTGCTAAAATTTTAAGGGGTAATTTCTTACCATCTGTGTCTCAACTCCTTCTTCCGGGGCAGGGTTTGTGTTGGTATTGGACGGCATCATGGGATCTGATTTTATAGATTGCTATATTTTAGATGTAATAAAGCGGAGCAGTGCCTTCTGTCCTTCAGCCTTCCCTTGTCTGCAAAAAAAATTCAAAACAGAGAGAAAGCAAATGATGATTTTGGAACCGTCAAATCAAGACTGCAGTGATTTCTTAATGTCTTCAGTTATTTTAGCAGCCGTGCCTCTTGCCACCTTAGCGAAAATGATAGCCGTTCCAGGCAGTGGCGCTCAGTTAGGAGATGGACAGTTGTTCCCAACCATTTTTTTCTAATAAGCATCGTACAAATCGTCAGTAAACGTCAGGCCGCCTACAGTTGTGCAACTGGCCGGACATTATCGTCGTATCTGTCTCCCCTTGGAAAAAAAAAGAAGTCCGTAACAGATCACTATCACATTGAATGAGTTTCCCCCCTCTCCTCTCTTTCTCTCTCTGTTATAACATGGCGGTTTTGACATGGTGCCAAAATGCGCATTTTGTTGCTTTACTCGCTTTGGCCAGAGGAGAGAGGGACCCTTTTCAAATACAATACATCTCCTTTTTTTTTATTTTATTAGCGGCGTTTCATTCTCACATTCTGCTTGGTCAGCATTTTCCATTTCCCCCTCATCTTTGTCAAGCTTGTCAGCAACACTTCAGATCAGCACAGATTCCCTGCTTTCTACACCTCACTGGCAAGAATCTCCCGTCCAACATTTTTATGTATATCTCTCACTCGATCGGAAACTAGTCGTAGTATGTGGGAACAATTGAATATATAACAAAGTCGAATGATACCCCTGGATCCCCCTGAAATATCCGGTGTTCCTATCGTATTGTGTGTTACGTATTACATTACTGGATTAAGTGTTTTCCAAAAACGTTTCGGCTTTTTTAGTTGGTCCTTGCGATTCAAAAGAACAGCCCGAATAAAAACTGTTTGGCCACAGCTGTGGGTTGGCAAAGTAAAATAGTATGATTGTAATTGAAATAGAAACCAACATTTCTTAACGTGTAAATAAATAGAGCCCCATAGTTAACACAGAGAACAAAAATAAGAATACAAGCTGTTTCCTCGAAACATCGGGTTGTGATCTGATTAATAATTAGAGCTTTGGTCTGTGTTTTGACTCAGAAACGGTGACCTCAGCGAGTCTGACTGTAGTATAACTGATTACTGTGTATCAGTGTTACAATAATAGAAACGTTGGAGGATGAGGGAAAAATAACGCCCCGTCAAAATAATGGACTGAGCACCTGTTGCTATGGAAAATCCTAGATGCATTTGCCATGTGTGATGTTGTACTTGGCAGTGAGAAAGATTTTCTGGAGCCTTCCATTGCTTTTTTTCCCCCGTCCTTTATCTAGAATCATTGGGAATAGCTCGCTAACATGGCGTCTGCTGACTTTAAACTTCAGGTTAACCTTCATAGACGGTTTCAGTGCGAAAAAAAAACGACGTAAGGGTTCATTTAAATCATGACATTCCCAAAATTATTCAGATGACCCTTTTATGCAGGTCATTTGCAGTTAACTGCATCAAACAGGGATCAATCTCCGTGTTAACAGGGCAAAGTATACATTATATATTATATATAAACGATATACAATTGCAAGAAAAACACCCACTTTCACAAAAACGTACTAACTTTCAAACTAAATTTAAGGAAAAATCCCAGAAACGTAACGCCCCCCAAAACGGGATACACCGAAGATATTCGGGCTTGATTATGTAATATACGTAGCAACTGCTGCACTTTGTTGCAGATCAAAGTGACATTATGGAAACAAAATATAAAACATGCGCTGACATGTTTAGCGGGGACAGATATTTGTATATGAATATGTATATAAGTATATAACGTATATAATTTTTAAAATCAGCAACCATTACCCCTTCACACACCCCCTCCCGCCCCAACACACACCCAGCACCACCACCCAGGTTTGCGTGCAGGTGGGGCAAGGTACGTCCATCGTGATTCCACTCGCGCAACAATAATCCTCGGAGATCGTTATTATTGCTGGGAAATAAAACACAATTCTGCGAATGGGCTGCGCTGCTGGAGAATCTGATGCCATTTTGGTCAGCCAGTGCTGTTAGAAAGCGAGCAGTAGATGTGCCAGAGACTGACCATAGTAGTGGAGTTTTGGAAGACAGCCAAGCTTCAGATGATAAACTGGCTTTAGCTGCAGAGAATACTAACACGTACCAAGGCTTAGCTACATTTTTGTTCGATGCAAGCCTTTAAAAACAAAATCACACACACGGACTCGACCAGATTACACTGAACGAGTATTTCAGATCTCGGACACTTCCTCCGTTTCATCGGGGAACGCAGTTCCTCCCAATCCAAACCTCCCAAGTTCACGGTGAAAGTGAACAATCGTTAAAATATACGGGAGGGCACATCTGCAGAGAGCCTCTGATGGAACCTCTACCCCCACCCAACCCCCATGAAAAGGAAAAACATCACCATCTTTTACTGCTTCTTGGTTTGCAATCGCCTTCGAAAAGTTGAAGATCGGAAAATATATTGATTAGCTGATGAGTTTAGTAGTGATCGGAGTGTAAATTACCCGTTGCCAATCCAGGCCTGGACCTTTTCCCTCGGCTGCTTCTTCCAGCGTCCTCCCCAGCCGGCGCGGCCTCCTTGAGGTCCCCTGCACTTACTGCAGAGTCCTACCGGGTAGAGCCCGGCTTCCGCGCAGTCCTAAAGCCCGACCTACTCAACGCAGCTCTCTCACTTTTCCATCCCTTGACCTCGAGATCAGTAAACAAATACCCCAACCTTGGCAATATCACCTGCTAAAATTAATAAAAATTCATTAACTACCATGTGTCCGGTTTACCCCCGTATTATTTTAAATTAATGGTATCTTCTGAATATCCCACCTCCTCCTCGATTTATTTGATCATACTCACGGACCAATTAAAACTTTTAAAATTCTAATTTCCATTCTGTCTCCACGGACAAAGTAAGTTGAAGTCAGGAACTAAATTTCAACGCAATAAAAGCTCTATCATAGATTCGTGAAGGTCAACAAATAAAATTCTACTTATCGATACAGTAAGTATGTTCTGAAGTCTGATACTGAGATCGCATAGTGGAGCTCTAGCTGGAGTCAGAAGATTGATTCAGAATGCATAAAGCATTGTTTAAACTTATTCTGTCAATTTTTTTTAAAAAAATATTTCATTCCCTCCAACCAAGTGCACAACCTCCAAAGTGGTTTTGTTTTCTTAACTTAACCCTAAACAGAATTTTGCTGTTGCTGCCTTCAGGAAGGCCGTATTTCAAAACGACCTGGATTAAAAAATCAGAGGGTCATGTTTTACGGTATCATTCGGCGTATTACGAAGGTTCTTCTTTGGCACACTAACCAATCTAATTGTTACATACATGTGGGAATTGGAATGTAAATCTCAAATATATTTCATAATAATGTGTATTTCCTGTTTAAGGCTATTAATTAAATCAATGCTATATGTTGATAAAATGAGCTATTTCACTTACCATATGATTTCAAATTAAAATATGAAGTACTGCTGACAAAATATGGCTATTTAGCTTAAAATCAGACTTTAGATTAGATGCATTATCTATACATTTGATAGTATTTATTGAACTTTGTATCGTCTAGTATTTGATGGTAAAATATTCAGTCAATTAGCTTTCGAGTCGTTTTGTAATAACCACCACGTTTTGTATTTAAACTTAAATCTGAGTTAACCAGTTAAACTGTTAAACAAGGGCATATGAGGTTTGGGTTGGGATTCCTCCCAGGATTATGTATAAAAAACAAGTCTGAAATGAACTGATCATTCTTAAAAAGTTCCATCAAGTTCCCGGTGCCCGCAAAAGAAAATCAAAAAGTCTTTCTATCAGTTATCCATGAGATACGTAATTTGCTTTTTATCTTGAAAAACGAGAGGGGCAACAGACCTGCTCTTAATGTTCTCCCTAAATCCAAAGGTTTCCCTTGCACAAGTGCCTCTGAAGAGCAAGATTATCATTCTGAAAGAATATAATTCCAGGTTACAGAGAATTTTCCGTTCCACAGTTTAACCGTTGGTCTTACTTACGGGTAAAATATCTGGCATCATAACAAAGGAGACTCACTCCTTTGATTGCAACATGAAGAAAGTATTTCCGTGTCCTAAATTGTCAAACGTGGAAACGTCTGTGATTTTTAGTTTGGATGCCCATATCGCAAAGGAGTGAGTTTCAGTTATTACAATATTTAAATCCATACTTCATTCAAGTAACGTTTATTCAAATCACATCTCAGCTTAAGTATCAAATAAAACCTATTGGGATGTGTAATTGCACCTCCTTCGTTGTTATGTTTAATGTTATTTTTTTTAAATAACCTTTAGTAGAAATTCTATCTATAGGAAATCTACACAAATCAGATAAAAATAACATACATGACCATTAATATTCATTGCTTAACAATGCATGTTCAATAATAGCGAATTTTACAACTGTTGCAAACGTGTTCTTAGGCCTGTCACCGAGGTGTTCCTTTATTTTTACACAGCCGGTCTCAAAAATTTTCAAGGTAACTGCCTTACCATTTCTCAGAGATAACTAACGTAAAGATCTACGTTTTCCCTTCCACGGTATCAAGAAGCAATCCATGAATTTGTTTACATCTGCACCTTTGATGATAGCACCAATGGCAAAGTCGGTCCACAGTTTATACGTAAGCTTACAACAGCAATAACCTATGGTGGGACGTCAACCTACGAAAACACTCCAAAACATTTATGTGCACGTGATAAAAGATAATGATTCACATATTTTAATTACAATATTACAAACTTGTTTATTTGCCTCTTGATAACAGTGGAAAAACTCCCAGTGTTTTTAACGTTGTAAGAAATCTCCTGTTCCACCGTGTTTGGAAAAGCAACAAATAGGTTCATAAAGCAGCTACGCTTGATTAAACGTTTGAATTATTTGGTACTTAACAAGACGGTCAAAATACAATTAATTACATTTAGATTTGCCTTTTTATTTGAATATTTATCGCTTTACATTTCGGCTGGGCTTCAAAAAAGTTGCTCAAAATCAGCGTTGCGCATAGCAAATGCTCATTTTGGGAAGTACACATCTTGTGATTTCCATCTCTACATTTTCGCGATTTGTAATCAATACTACATAAACATAGATTACAGTGCGATCAATCCTAACTGTCCGCAAATAATGCGAAACCCTTTCACAACTGTGACCTCTCGATGTGATCTGTTACGATTTTGATTGAAGATAGGGGGCGCTGAAGTACTTGACTCGGGCACCAAGGATGGATATCAATTCCCAGCAGGGCACCCCGGAGTGGTCCCTGAAATTAGGTCATGTATTTTATAGGAGTTTACTTGAATGGTCACAATTTGGGAACAACTTCCTGCAAAATATTATTTGCATCTATTTATTGGTATCCCTGATTTATTCGTTGCCCTTCCTTTGCAAAATTGCGTTTAAAATCCTGATGAAGGGCCTCGGCCCGAAACGTCCATTTCCCTCCACAGACGCTGGCTGACCTGCTGAGTTCCAGCAGCATTTTGTGTTCGATGCCCTAGAAAGTGTCGCTTTAATTTTCTTTCGCGCTACCAGGCTGAAATTAGTACGTATTCTCAATATGCCTTGTTTTTAATACCATGCGGTCAAGCAGTGGCTTAATTATCTGCTCTTAGTTACCTTTCGGGTCACTTCCAGAAAAAGGGCAAACTCCGCTATGGCATAAAAACTCAACTGTAAACGTCGACGTCTTTGATCTGTTTCTAAACATTCGGTCGCTCGGCGATAACCACAGAAACGCAAAAATGCCATTGACCCCTGGTACATAACTTATATTTCCCTGAAAACACAAAATGAAGATTCTAACGCTCATTTTTTTTAAGCATACGTAATGGAATCGCGACGCGAAAAAAAAATGAATGCAGCCAGTTAACTGGAGATCTGAACTAATTCACTCTTCACCGCCGTCCCACCCACTCTACACCATCCCCCACAAAGGCCAAGGTCAGGTGCTGTAAACTCACTCTTGGGTGGGAAGTAAAAAACCTACGTTAAGCCTCTAAACCGTTCAGAATATGTTCCTAAAATGAAGGCTGGCGTGTTAACTTTAAACAACTGGTTCACAAAAGCGATGTCACATAATTGTTCCTCTTTCTCCAATGAGAATATATACATATATAATATAGATGTAGCGTATCGTCATTGTTTAACTGCAAATGTATTGAAGTGACACGTCTAAAAGTGCAAATAACAAAATATTGCATCATTTTTTTAACTGCGCCATGCATTTTTTCTTTAACCAGCAAGCGAGCGGTTCTCTGCCAAGCCCCGTTTATATAAAATTGCCGCAGTAAATGACGACACTTGGGCGGCTTGTCTGACGTTTGGGTTCTAATTCTCAAACTGACGGGAGACGTCACCACCATCGAGGCCGAGCTCTACTTCCATCCATGACCCACTCTGCATCTAACTCGTCGCAACACATTCGCAAACATTTTTTTTGTCCGCTTACAGATGCCTAAGTATTTGCTGATAATCTGGGCCTGGGGAAGAGGAAGATTAGTGAAATTCCAACCTTCTTGCAGTAACCAGACATTTTTTTCTATCCCCATTCCGGAAAACAAATTAAAAGCATTTACTTTTCGCACATTTTATCCTCGAAGAAGAATTCGTTTCTTCTCCCGAAAACTCACTTCGCAATTAAAAAAATAATATAGCCTAATTCAAACAGAATCAACCCGGTGAGGTGGCGTGACCATCCCCCTTTATTTTGCCTGTCGTCTGCTCCCTGCACCGCTCTTTCATTTATTGTTGCAAATCTCCGAACCTGCTCTTGCTTGATTTGCAAAGCTGGGTCACATTGTAGAAAATGGCGTTGTGGAAAATTCCCAGCCTTTTCGGTTACGTTCAGCTCCAGCCTTTGTTGTTCAGGCGACCGGGCCGAGACGAAACCCTCCGTGGATTCTTGTGAAATTAACATAAACTTCAATGGATGGGAGAAAGAGCGTCTTTTAAATAAACACACGGTGTAATTTCAACGCAAGATCTCACTTGGATCACACGAAACTAGAGGGTCTACACCTTTAAGTCAAAAGGGGCTTCATGGTGATCTTCATGTGCAATATTAGTTCAGTAAATTTACGAAGGCTTTTTTTTACAAAGTTTTTTTGAATTCTCCTGTACAGCGTCATTTGTGGAAATCTCGCCAGACGTTTTCTTCCTATGTAACGACGTCGCAATTAAAAAACAGACTTAATTTGAAACAAATCACAAGTTCATTCGAGATGTGCATTTTCTTGGCAATCTTCCCTTTATGGGTGATTTGGAATGTTTGAAAACCTGAGCAAATAAAAGGTGAAATGAACCCGACAGAAAGAGGACTTGTCCAGTGGCAAGAGCTTCCTGGAATTAACATCCAGACAGACGTGCCCAAATGCTTGTTAACTCTCACTCATATAAACAGGTGGTCTGGGGCACTTGGTCTTACCTACCATTTCCTCTTCATCTTCCCTTCTCTCATCCATTCACTTCCAATGGCTCTTCCTACCTCCGTCCTTCCACTCTTGGATCTCTCTCCTTAAGGTCCCTCCCAAAGCATAATCTTCCAAACCCTTGCCCCTCTTCAGCCACCCTGCCACCTTTATTCCATCAACTCCTTCCACTTGGCCTCCCCTTCTTTTTGTTATTCAGGCATCCTCCCTTTTTCTCTTCCCCCATCCTCTTCCTCCACCTTTGCTCTCCACTCCAAGTATAACTTTGCAGGCAAGTCCAACTGACATATATATTAAAAAGCACAGGCATCTACCATTCTTCAGCAATTCAAGGAAGTTCCTCAGAATTTTAAAGGTAGCCTTAGTAACCCCACTATTTAAGAAAGAAGTTAGGAACTGCAGACCAACTAACCTGACAAGGAATTTGGTAACAAAAGATCATGATCTAGTAGGTCATATGTCCCACTGAGCCCCAACATGATCATGATTGATCTTTCACTTCAAAACCATTTCCTCTCTCATCTGCATTCCCTCCATGTCGTTAATATCCAGAAATCTATCAATCTCTGTTTTGTATGAGC
This sequence comes from Hypanus sabinus, assembly GCF_030144855.1. Classification (NCBI taxonomy): domain Eukaryota; kingdom Metazoa; phylum Chordata; class Chondrichthyes; order Myliobatiformes; family Dasyatidae; genus Hypanus; species Hypanus sabinus. The sequence continues at coordinate 40,476,127 of NC_082715.1, read as the reverse complement.
TCAAGGGCTGAGTCTCCACAGACTTTTGGGGAAGAGAATTCCAAAAATCCACCACCCTCCGTGTGAAAAAATTTCTCCTTTTTCAGTCATAAATGACCTAGTCTCATTCTGAAATTGAACTACTGACAGGAAGCATCCTCCTTCGCCCAGCCTGTTGAGCCCTGTAAGGATTTCGTAAGCTTCAATGAAATTGTCTCTCATTCTTCCAGCCAATGAGGGCCGAATCCAATCAATCTTTCCACCTCTGCAATTGGCAAAATTATTGTTGCACTCCTTTTTAGATAAGAATCAAAATTGTTCACAATACACCAGGTACAGTCTAAGACCCACAAATTGCTGGAGGAACTCAGCAGGTCAGGCAGCATCTATGAAAAAGAGAAAACAGTTGACTGTACTCCTTTTGATAGATGCTGCCTGACCCACTGAGTTCCTCCAGCATTTTGCGTGTGTTGTTTTGGATTTCCAGCATCTGCAGATTTTCACGGTCTAAGACTGCATGTCCATTGTCAAAGCAGAAAACTTTTTGTACCCATATCCTCTTGTTCTGAAGACTAATTTTTATTAATTGTTTATTATACCCACAACGTACCTTGTATTTGTACCTTGGCCCCTTTAAACAACAGTGTTACATAATTTCTCACCATTTAAAAGATATTCTGCCTTTCTGTTCATGCATCAGAAGAAATAACCATATTTTTCTACATTATATTGCCTTTGTCATGTGCTTGCTTTCTTACTCTACCTGTCTGTGAATCCCTTTAACACTTCCTCCCCTACACCCACTCCTGACTTATAGTCAAATCTAGTTTTGTATCTTCAGCAACCTTGGAAATGTGATATTCAATCCTCTCAGCCAAATCATTTATATAAATGATGAATAACTAGATAAATTCTCATAAAATTCTAACATGATTTTCCTTTCGGGAATCTGTGTTGACTCTGGAGACACATGAGTCTGCAGATGCTGGAATCTGGAACAATACACAACTGCTGGAAGAACTCAAACTGTCAAGAGGCATCAGTGGTAGAGGAAAGAAAATATCAATGTTGATGCAGGGTACATTGATAGTTTCTTCCCTCCTGCCCAACCTGCTGAGTTCTTCCACCAGACTGTGTGTTAGTCCATGTTGACTCTGAATAGTCCAATAATTATTTTCAAAGCATTTTGATAGTTCATAATTTAATTTAGATTCTGGTATTTCCCAGCTACTAATGTCAAACTGAAAGGTTCATAGTTCCTTTTATTTGCTCTTTATTCTTTCTAATATAGTTGGTTATCATTTGTTACCCTCCAGTCTCAAGGAAGCATTTCAGCATCTACAGAATCTAGACGTTGGTAACCTGTGGTGAACTATGTGCCTGTCTGGACACACCCCCTGCTGACTGCTCCTGTGGCTCCTCCCACAGGCCCCTGTATAAAGGCGATCTGAGGCCTGACGCTCGGCCTCAGTCTCCAGGACATAGTATGATGGACACTCACTCCTGGTTCCTTCTTCCAGTCAATAACAGCCGATATCTCGCCTTACGTCTCAGTGTGAGTTATTGATGGTGCATCATAACCAAAGTATTTGCTTTCTCTATAGCAATCATTTTCAGGGTTATGGAATGTGGATTGTAAGGTCTATAGGAGTTAACAATTTTTAGTGTTGTTAGATTCTCTAGTAGTATATTTTTATGAAAACATGGTTATTTTACTTCCTTATTTCCCCGAACAATTAGTGCTCTAATATTTCTAGGAGTTTTTATGTCCTCCCTGTAAATGGAGCTCTTGGGAAATAATAAGATAGTGTAGAGTTAAGATGTATTTATGGAAATAATATCACATCTAACATATTTACTGGAGGTTACTGAAGTTGTATCTTCCAGGAGCTAATGCATGTGTTTTTTGGATTTCAGAAAAGGTGTCTGATAATAGAAGATACTAAAGACTAACAAATGAAATCAGAGTCCATGAAACTGAGGATAATATACCAACATACTGTAGATTGAGGATTAATGGACAGAAACAGAGTAGAAATAAATGGGCCATTTTCAGATTGGGAACCAGGGCTTACTACAGGGAACAGTGCTGGGCCTTAACTACTCACAATCTGTGTTCATATTCAATTTGTCTTGGTTAGTTAATGATTCAAAGCAAGATAGGAGTGTGTAAGTTGCAGGGAAGTTTCAATGAGCTGTAATCACACAAAATGAAGGGGCAAGGACATAGCAAATAGTATTCAAAATGAAAAACCACAAAGTTATTGATTGAGGTAGAAAAAGGAAACGTAAACTGAATGTATTTTTTTCATTCCTGAGAGATTTAAAATGTTGTATTTGGAGAAACTTGAATGTCCTTGGATGCAAATTTCTGTAAATTAATGTATAGGTAAAGCAAGCAAATAGAGAAACAATTGATATTTTGATATTTAATGCAATTCTATTTCAGAACTAAAGTAAAGATTGGGACAGCAAGGATACACATGTTACAGAGGGAGTTCAACAAAGGTACCAGATTAATTCCTAGGAACAGGAGGTAGCAGGAAGGAAATTCTTCATTGAGGAAACATTTATGCAGATATTATTTATCATCTGATAAATATGAAAGAATAATTAATCTTAATGAAATAAACTAAAATCTTACAGGGATTGGTAGAATAAATGCAGAGGTTATATTGCCCCAAACATTGTTTTAAAAGTTCAAAGTAAATTTATTATCAAAGTACATATATGTCGTCATATAAAACCCTGTGATTTGTTATTTTGTGGGCATATTCAATTTAGAATTGGGGCCACAAAGTCAAAATAGGGGGTTAATCATCCAAGGCTGTAATGAAAAGAAATTTCTTCACCAAAAGAGGAGTGACTGGTATTCTTTACTCAAGAGTGCTGAGGACTTTCCAACAAAAAGATTGACAATCGAAGGACATAGGGTTAATGCAGAAAAGTGGCACAGATGTAATAAGTAACCATTGATGTTAATGAATGAAGGAAAAGAGAAAAAAAGATGATGTTCTCAAAGTCTACTCTCTTGCCTATAAATGAAAATGGAGATCGAGTTTCTGGGGGTGGCACTAAGCACTTCAAAACTCTGGAAAGTTCATGGAAAGTTAGCAAAAATTTTAGGAAGAGTATGTCACTCTCTTTCCCACCAAGCTATTTCCTACAAAAAAAGCTTTTGGCCTTTATCAGTGACTGTGTTTTCTCATCCCATTTTTGTCTCATTGGTGAAATTAGATGCACTAAGCTGGAGCAAACGTAAAGTACTCTCATCCCCAAAGGAATGCTGAAAAGGAGAATGAGAGGAAAAAGAGCTTCGGTAAAGTTCCCAGCATTAACTAGTGTCTGAATTGTAAAAGTGGTAGTTTGTTCTACAACTTTGATATTGAGTAGAAATTTAAGCAGACCCGATGCAGCACAATGGTGTATCTATCATGAGAGCAAGGACAATGTATGAAGAGGTCTTGTATGAGTTATGTAGTTCAAATCACCAGGATCATCTTGATTATCTTGTGATCAGGAAGGCCACATTAACCTTGGATGTGTTGGCAATTCTATTCTCTGTCTGATATATAAAGCTTTGTCAACCATAGCATGTGTATACTATAGCCAAGAAGTTGGAAGAGCCCGGGAGGTCAGATACTAGAACAATTAACTTCCTGCTCTGCTGCTTAACTGGCCACTAGTTCTATACAGTTTTCTAACTGAAGTTACCTAGGTAACACTGTACCTAGTATTCAGTCCATCAGTCTTAACTACAATCTTATTCATTTAGGTGGAATGACATGTTTCAGTAAAAAGAATCAGGTTACTTTTAGAAACATAGAGAACATACAGCACAATAGAGACCCTATGAACCACAAAGTTGTGTTGAACATGCCCTTACCTTAGGCTTACCTAGGCTTTACCCATAGCTCTCTATTTTTTTAAGCTCCATGTAGCCATCCAGGAGTCTCTTAAAAGACCCTATTGTTGCTGCCTCCACCACTGCCACAGGCAGCCCATTCCATGCAGTTACCACTCTCTGCATAGAAAACTTACCCCTCACATCTCCTCTGTACCTACATCCATGCACCTTAAAACTATGCCCGCTCGTGCTAGCCATCTCAGCCCTGGGGAAAAGCCTCTGACTATACACATGATCAATGCCTCTCATCATCTTATACACCTCTATCAGGTCACCTCTCATCTTCCGTCACTCCAAGGAGAAACAGCCGAGTTCATTCAACCTATTTGTCTATTGTCTATTATCTATTCTCATAAGGCATGCTCCTCAATCCAAGCAGTATCCTTGTAAATCTCCTCTGCACACTTTCTATGGTTTTCACTTCCTTCCTGTAGTAAGGAAACCAGAACTGAGCACAGTACTCCAATTGAGATCTGACCAGCGTCCTACATAGCTGTAACATTAACTCTTGGCTTTTAAACTCAATCCCACGATTGATGAAGGCCAATGCACCTTATGCCTTCTTAACCACAGAGTCACCAGCTTTGAGTGTCCTATGGACTTCGACCCCAAGATCCCTCTGATCCTCCACACTGCCAAGAATCTTACCATTAATGCTATATTTTACCATCAAATTTGACCTATCAAAATGAACCAACTCACACTTATCTGGGTTGAACTCCATCTGCCACTTCTCAGCCCAGTTTTGCATCCTACCAATGTCCTGTTGTAACCTTGGACAGCTCCCCCACACTATCAACAACACCCCCAACCTTTGTGTCATCTGCAAATTTACTAATCCACTTCCTCATCCAGGTCATTTATAAAAATAACAGAGTAGGGGTCCCAGAACAGATCCCTGAGGCACACCACTGGTCACCAGCCTCCATTCAGAATATGACCTGTCTACAATCACTCTTTGCCTTTTGTGGGCAAGCCAGTTCTGGATCCACAAAGCAATGTCCCCTTGGATCCCATGGCTCCTTACTTTCTCAATAAGCCTCGCATGGTGTACCTTATCAAATGCCTTGCTAAAATCCATATACACTACATCTATGGCTCTACCTTCATCAATGTGGTTAGTCACATCCTCAAAAAATTCAATCAGGCCTGTAAGGCACGACCTGTCTTTGACAAAGCCATTCTGAGTATCCCTAATCACATTGTGCCCCTCCAAATGTTCATAAATCCTGCTTCTCAGGATCTTCTCCATCAACACCAACCACTGAAATAAGACTCACTGATTTATAATTTCCTGGGCTATTCCTACTCCTTTTCTTGAATAAGGGAACAACATCTGCAACTCTCCAATCTTCTGGAACCTCTCCCATCCTCATTGATGATGCAAAGGTCATTGTCAGAGGCTCAGCAATCTCCTCCCTTGCCTCCCACAGTAGCCTGGGGTACATCCCATCTAGTCCCAGTGACTTATCCAACTCAATGCTTTCCAATAGCTCCAGCACATCCTCTTCCTTAATATCTATATGCTCAAGCTTTTCAGTCCACTGCATCGTCCCTACAATCGCCAAGATCCTTTTCCATAGTGAATGCTGAAGCAGAGTATTCATTAAGTACCTCTGCTATCTCCTCTGGTTCCATACACACTTTTCTACTGTCACACTTGATTGGTTCTATTCTCTCACATCTTATCCTCTTGCTTTTCACATACGTAGAATGCCTTGGGGTTTTCCTTAATCCTGCTCGCCAATGTCTTCTCATGTCCCCTTCTGGCTCCCCTAATTTCATCCTTAACCTCCTTCCTGATAGCTTTATAATCTTCTAGATTCCTATCATTACCTAGTTTTTTGATCCTTTTGTAAGCACTTCTTTTCTTCTTGACTAGATTTACAACAGCCTTTGTACACCGTGGATCTTGTATCCTACTATCCTTTCCATGTCTCTTTGGAACATACCTACTCAGAACCCCAAGCAAATCTCCCCTGAACATTTTCCATATGTTTCTCTGAGAACATCTGTTTCCAATTTATGCTTCCAAGTTCCTGCCTGAGAGCCTCATATTTCCCCCTACAATTAAACTTTTCCTTAACTTGTCTGTTCCTATCCCTTTCCAATGCTATGGTAAAGGAGACAGAATTGTGATCATTATCTCCAAAATGTCCTCCCACCGAGAAATCTGACACCTGGGCAGGTTCATTTCCCAATACTAGATCAAGTACAGCCTCTCCTCTGGTAGGCTTATCTACATATTTTGTCAAGAAACCTTCCTGAACACACCTAACAAACTCTACCCCATCTAAACTCTTTACTCTAGGGAGATGCAATCAAAATTTGGGAAATTAAAATCTCCCATCGCAACAACCCTGTTATTATTACACCTTTCCAGAATCTGTCTCCCTATCTGCTTCTCGATGTCCCTGTTACTATGGGTGCTCTATAAAAAACACCCAATAGAGTTACTGACCCCATCCTATTCCTAACTTCCATCCACAGAGACTCTGTAGACAACTCTTCCATGTTTTCGTCCTTTTCTGCAGCTGTGACACTATCTCTGATCAACAGTGCCATTCCCCCACCTCTTTTGCCTCCCTCCCTATCCTTTCTGAAACATCTAAACATATGTTTATGTATTTTTATGTATCTTTACATATGTTTATTTTTATTTATACTTGTGTTTTCAACTAGAGGCAATAAATGCATCAACTAAATATATCAGCTTTTTAAAATATTTGTAAGTAATTTTTTACATTTGTAATTATTTAAACCTACTGTTAAGTAACTCTGAGTAAGGGAGAAACTAACCTTTGATATGTTGCTTTTAAAGGCTGGAAGGGTAATGCTGGAGGTAGAGCTTCAGATTCAACTTCCTGAGGCCTGGTCACCATTTATGGAAAGGCTAGTGAATAGAGGATTCCAGTTTGATGGGTCTTACAGGACCAGGAAATGTCACAGCAGCTATAGAGAGTCCTTAAAGGAAAATTAGGGCATATTCTGGAGTTACGGTATATAACAGATTTTAAGTTCAACAGCAGCCATTCTTCACATTTGAATGTGGATTGCAGAGGGAATTTAAAAAGCTGCTCAGAACAACAGTTGCAAACAATGAAACACTCCTCTTAGATCTTAGATGCCAGCATATGCATGAATGCGGCCTACAGTCAGTGGGGATTAACATTCACTTTAAATGTCTAGTGTGTGGTTGTGAAGAAGGAGGTGTTTGAAGACTATATGTAATTCAAAGGAAGCATTGTAGATGCATTGTAACTTTGTAAATTGTCCTGCTGTTACCTTTAGCATATAAAAATGTCGTGTAATTTTGGGTCAAGAGGCCTCTTTCTCCAAGAGTGTCTGAAAATGATGCCTGCTGCTCATTTTTGTTGAACCAAGCACTTCTGTATCCACTAGCTTCAGTGCCTCTTCAGTGGCTTCCCCCACACTACAACAGCACCACTTACGGAATGGCTAGGGTTCGATGGGTCTTACAGGACCATGAAGTGTCACTGCAGCCATAGAGAGCACCTAAAAGAAAATGCAAGTAACAGGTCAGGTCAACTGTCTTCTGGCCCCATTTGTATGGTAGTGTACAAAGCAAGTTCAGCAGGTCACAAATTCTTGTTTGAGTGCTAGTGGATTGAATTAGAAAACATAATTTATAAATAAAATTGCTTTGGTAAAAATACCTAAACAGGCTGAGGTTATTGGTAAATGGATTACAATTTATTGTTACCAAATTAAAAATAACCTTGAAAATTTAGAATCTTGTATCTTTGCCATAGAAGCACTGGAAGATTTCCCTATGGTCAAATAACTGGGTTCATTTATCTTAAGTGGGTGGAAGCTTATGCCAATAACTGTACCACCTGCTTGGTGTGCAAGTATGGGAAGAATAATGCTTAAAGGCCTCTAAAGGTGACTGATTGTTTCTGTCTATCAGAATAAATTCTTCAGAATTTTTCAGCAGGATGGATAGTAGACAGCCATTGTGCCACCAACATCTGTAAAAATATTCTCTATAAAGGAGTGTCATATTTCCAGCACTTAAAAAGTAAGATTTCCTGCTCCTCAGAGTCTAGTGGTCAGACCCCTTCCAAAAATACCTTATTAATTGTAACCTGAATCTGCAAATATGATCATTTTGGGGGTCATAATATTTTTGAAAAACTGATTGAAAAAGTTATCATAATTTATTGAAATTTTATCACAAGCATGTACAGTAATGGCAATACTTTTGTGAATTACCTCTCATGCATGGACGGACATAAAATGAATAGGTTTTTGTACTGTGCATGGTTTTCCAATCCAATTGAATCAGTTCATATTAAGTGAAACAGCTTGATTCAAAATTTAGTTATGTCATTTAAAAATACAGAAAGGTTTTTGTTTGGTTCTTTTTACAATGTAGATTGTAAAAGAACTTTTAAGTAATCATTAAATATGTTTTGGAAGATTTTAAAAGTTCTAAGCTTTAAAGAAAATGATGAGCACAGTTTTCAAATAATATTCATTATTTTGATGGTTACCTTGGTAGTGGACACCATTTTCAAAATTGCGCAAGAAGTGATTTATGTTCACAATGGCATCAGCAGATATTCTGCCAATGAGTTGTGCTTTCACAATCCATGAAAAAAATGTGCAAGAAATTTGCACAAACTTGGAAAAACTTATTCATTTTGAAACTTTGAAGCCAGAACATGCATACAAGGGGTGATTGATAAGGTTGTGGCCTAAGGTAGGAGTCAATTTTAGAAAAGTTAGCACATTTATTTTTCAACATAGTCCCCTCCTACAATTACACACTTAGTCCAGCGGTCCTGGAACATACAGATCTTGGACCTTCAGAAAGTGTCCACAGCTGGGTGATTGATAAGTTCATGAGTTAAACAGCTCTCATTACATGCACATGCAGGTCAACTCTTTGATTATGCAGAAAGTTTGAAGTTAATAACTCATCTCCTTCTACCTTAGGCCACAAACTTATCAATCACCCCTTGTATGTTTCAAGGCTTATTTCTGGAATTAGTGAAGAAGACCATGAAGAATATTGGATATAGACTGGACAGGATGAACATAAACAGATATTGGTAAAATCCTCAGTGTTGTCAATTTAAAAAAATGCTTTCATTAAAAGGTAAAATTCCACAGCATAGATTTTCTCAGAAGACTTGTCATCAGTGTTGTTTAATATTGCAAAAGTTTACCAAAGAGCCAGATGAAGATGTTCTAAGACTGATTGAAATGTTCAGGATTGTGAATTTGAGAATGCAAAACTAACTGCTTTGCAAAACTAATGTAACCCTGTTGAAGGTGCGATTTGTTGTCCATCAAAGAGCATGATGGGACAATTCAAAGTCAGCATGGATCTGAGAGAACAGAATGCAAATATTGGTCTTAAATCTAGGGAAATAGCAAGGCATAAAATGTAGAACTTTGAAACACTAATTAAATTGCCAAAGAAAAAGACAGAAAATGGAGGAATTGCAAGTTCCGTGAGGATGTTACCTACCCATGACACGTGACAGTGGTACCCTTGTCCCGTGACTGGGGTTGAAGTTATACTGGATTTGAGGTAATGGTCTTGTGATGGTGGAGTGACATCATTTTCCCACCAGTAGAGGTCATTTGACAGGTTTTTTTTACAGGGTATAAAAGGAGGACCCCTCCCTGTGAGGAGGGGCAGTTCGTGGCTGGATTTGCCATGTTGACTTCATGCCACTGCGTGATTTAATGTTATGACACAGTTTAGTTGCAAGATGAAGTTTTATCCAATGCCTAAAGTTTAAAAGGTATTTGCCAGCAGTTTCTTTATAATACTGCTAGTTGAGATTCAGTGGAGAGTGAAGATCGGAGTTTGGGAGTTAAAAGATCGAGGGGGAGTCGATTTCAATGGTGAAACAGGTTCAAACTTGTTTGATCCTCATTCGGAAGGAATTCGTTAACTGTTCTCATGTTAATCCCTGTGAATAGCAGAAAGTATTGGGAACAGTGTTATAAAGGAAAGGTCAGTGCCTTTAAGCCGTACATTTCATCTCCGTAAAATTCTTCATGGGAAAAGTTTGATTTTGGAACCGAAACAACATGACGTGAAAGAGAATTTAAATCGTCTTAAAAAGTCTCTCCCTTAAATGGACAGTGAGCATTTTGAACTTTTGCAATACTACTGTGAAGAACTGTTTGTGCAACATCGCTTTAAGAGCTGTTTAAGCTGCCGCACAGCAGCTGATTTCCGGTTACGTTAGTGATTTGTTTACTTTTGGGGGTTTGTTTTCAGTGTTTAATAAACGTGTTATTTGTTATAAAACCCCTGCCAAACTCATATATTTATTGTTGCTGAGTCTATAACCTGAAACACTAATTAAATTGCCAAAGAAAAAGATAGAAAATGGAGGAATTGCAAGTTCTGTGAGGAAAGATTGGGAAGGTGTGCAAAAGCTATGGAAGAAGTTTTTGCACAAACAGATTTTAAATAGTTCCAATATGCATGTTTATAAAAATTTGTGTGATTTTGTTACATCTGTACTAAAACCAACCAGAGGTTTTAATCTTTCAAAGGTGTGTGTTATACTTTAGGATGTTACAAGTTTCTCTGCCAGAGGATAAATATGAATTATGGGCCACTGTGAAAAATATCACCAAAGGTTGAAATGTAAAATTACCAGATATAATGGTTTTGTTAGGTTGATAGATATGCCAAACCAAGAACATCTTTAAGTACAATGACATTGACAAAATTGATTGAGTACTACTTCTTATGCCTCCCTGAAGCTTAACAATGACCTGTTCCCACTCAAGTCCTAGCTCTGAGGAGGCTGATATGCTACTGTGGGGCTGGTATAATCTGCTGTAGATGAGTCATGGGATGTTTGAAGAGGGTGGGTCAGTAAGTAATGTGAAAGGCAGTGTGCTCCTCCCATCATTTTCACTGTACTTCAGGTACTCCCAGAGAACCCCACTTCCTTTCAGAATGTTCCTTCTCCACTTTGAGGTGTAGGTGTTGTATTTTTCCGCCAAGGAGGCTTTGAGAACATCCTGGAATAGTTTCCTCTTTCTTCCTGGTAATCTTTTGCTGTGTGGTAGTTAATAGTGTTATTCCTATTCCACTCAGTTGGCCACTCGCACATGGGAGGAGTTCCCGTATTGTAGAAGCAGAGTTGTCTATAAAGTTCAGTTGAGTATCCTGCATGTGGGTGCCCTGGTGTGCTCAGCACTATCCCTTAATAACAAACACAACATGGTGTCAGAAGTGATTGACAGTTGATGGATTGCTGCTGCAGACCAAGTGAGATCCACAACAAGTAAAATTTACAGAAAGACTGTTCTTGTTTGCATATATTTATGAAAAATATCCAATGAATTATCAACCTAAACTGCCTGTGCTAGTTTGCTAACATGAGGCATGAGCTGATAAGGGAGCAATGTTGCTAGGCAACACCTCAGGCTGCACCCCAAAATGGATATATTGTAATAATCTGTGTGTCACTCGCCTTGTGAAGTGCACAGAAACACAGACACAGCACAGAAGTCAGTCAAACTCTCAGGGAGAGAAGACATTTTCAGTCCAAATAAATACAATGATAAGTAAACAAGTAAGAGGGAAATGATGCAAGTACCTGCAGTACCTACATCTACTACCTAATAATGCCTCTCAAAACATTTGTTTTCTCTAAACTAGGGGACTTTGAGAGATGGATCAGATGTTTTGAGAGATTCAGATTTGCAAGCTATCTCACCTGGGCTTCAGCAGAGCATCAAGTAAGCACGCTGATAAACCATGGGTGACAAATCCGATGATATAATGGGTGGATTAGGGCTGACGGATGCTCAGAAAAAGGGATACAAAACAGTGCAGGACAAATTCAAATAATATTTCAAAGGAAAGTGAAATGTGGTACATGAGAGGGCAAAGTCCAACTCCAGAAAACAGGAGCCAAATGAAAGGGTAAATGACTTAATCAACTGTGCTTATGGAAACCTGAAAGAGGAGCACATTAGAGACAGGATTTTTGTCAGACTACTAGACAACAAATTGTCAGAGAGACCTCAGTTACAGGCAGATATCACACTAGAGAAAACTCCTTCTACGGTCAGGCAGAGTGAGAATGTTTGTCAGTAACAGGCAGAACTCAGGCATACAAATAATGCTGAGGTAAATCTAGAAGCTGTACAAAAAAAAAGGGGTAGAAACAAGATGCATTCAGAAAGTCTACAGAAAGAGGTCAGCACAACCAAAATAGACAAGTGAAGCAAAGAGCAGATAAAATGTCCAACTGTAGGAAATGCAGCAAGTCTCCATTCCTCGTCAAAGAGCTCTGTCTAGCAATAGAAATGAAATGCCACCAGTGTAACAGATTTGGCCATTGTAAAAGCCAGTGTCACTCAAAAACGTTTCTTCAGGAGATCAAGGAAGACAATGATTCAGACGAAGAGAGAGCTTTCCTTGAGGCTCTCAAGGCTGGTGTACTACGGTTCAGTTACAAAAAGTGACATTCAAAATGGACACTGGGGCAAATGTCACAGTCATCCCCAAATGTCCATTCACAAGTCCGTTAAAGGAAACAGGAATTACACTAAACCCAACAAAGAAAGTGCTCACGGGGCCATGGAAACATAAACTCAGTGTGAAAGGAATGTTTGCTACTTCCATCCGTAAAAATGAAAAACAGTTAAAAGAGGATGTCTATGTGGTTCAGAATCTCTTCTCACCACTATTAGAATGACATGTCATCAAGAAGCTGAACCTCTTTGCAAGGCTGGTTTTGCTAAACAATGTTCAATGGCAGGAGAAGTACCCCAAGTTGTTCACAGGCCTGGGGGGTACTGAAAGAAGAGTACCTTATCCAACTGAGTCCAGGAGTGATAGCTTACTTTCCAACCACAGCAAGCTGTATACCAGCTCCATTGATGAGCAAAGTTAGTGCTGAACTTGAAAGAATGGACACATGTGATATCATAAGCATAGTTAATGGACCTCAAACATGACAAAATTTGCAGATGCTGGAAATCCTTAGCAACATACACCGAATGCTGGGGGATCTCAGCAAGCCAGGCAGTGCCTATGGAAAAGAGTAAGCAGTTGATGCTTCAGGCTGAAGGCACTTCATCAGAATCTCGAGTGAATGGACCTACTGACCAGTGTGCAGGCATTGTTCCTGTTTCCAAGCCAGATGGCACAGTGAAGATCTGTGTTGATCAAGCAAAATGGAATAACACGGGAGTACGTTAGGTGGAGCAGAGTTCTTCACCAGACTATGTGCAAAATCAGGTCTCTGGAAGATCTGTTTAGATGCAGAGTCACAGAAGTCCACAACCTTTATCACACCATATGGATGCTATGCCTTCATGAAACTCCCTTTTGCCATCTCAGCAACTCCTGAACTCTTTCTGATGAAGATGAACCAATCCTGGAGGGACTGGAATATGTAGTCTGCCCCATGAACAAAATTCTCATCTTCAGAGGCTCCTGTGAGGAACATGACAAAATAAACTTGGAGAAACAGAAACAGGCTGTAATCACCCTGAACAAAAAGAAAAGTGAATTTGCCAAGTTGGAAAGTGAAGTTCTTAGGCCATCAACTGTCCTCAGAGAAGGAGGGCAAACAGATTCAGATAAGCTGGCAGGAGTTCAGAACATGGAACAATCTACAAATGTATCAGAGGTCTGCAGTTTCCTTGGCCTGGTAAAGAAGCTGGAAAAGTTCATTTCAGATTTAGCAGAGAAAACAAAGCCACCACTTAACCTCCTCTCTCAGAGAAATGTTTGGCCCTGGGATGCGCTACAGGAAAAGTAATTCCCATCACTTTAAGTAGAGCTTATCTCTCCACTAACATTGGTGTTTATTGATCCGATCAAAGCAACCAAGGTCTCCTCAGATGCCTTTTCCTTTGGCCTGGAGGTGTGCTCATGCAATACTGGGGCTGGTGTGTGGAAACTGGTGGCATATGCATCAGGAGGACTGGCTCCTACTGAGCAGCGTTATGCCTAAATCCAAAAGGAGACGTTGGCTCTCATGTGGGCTGTGACCGCTTCAGCTACTGCCTGATAAGCACTGAATTCCTAATTGAAACAGACCTCAAGACACTTGCCATCCTCTTTAGCTCAAAACACTTGGATGACTTACCTCCACGACTGCAAAGATTCAGAATGAGGCTGATGCGATACCGTTATGACATTGAACATGTTCCCGGCAAATCCTCCACAACACCAGACACTCTTTCGAGGATGCCATGCAAGTTTGAGTGGACGGAAACTGACTCCACCCTCAAGGAAGACCAAAGTGTAATTAGATGAGGTATGTGAAAGAATTCCTGGATCACAGGGTAAACTGGATGAAATCCGTGCTGTTATAAAAGGGTCAAATCTGCAGTAAGGTGAAGCAATACTGTAAGCATGGATGGTCAATTGTTCCAAAAGCTCACAAACTCAGACCCTACTAGCTTGAAAGAGACACACTCTCGATTTTGCTAAAGGGCTCCAGACTCATCATTCATGATTCTACGCACACCAAAATCATCAGTCAAAGCCACCAAGGACATCAAGGCATTGAAAAAACTCAGCAAAGAATAAGGCAATCCATGTGGTGGCCTGTTCTGAGCACACAGCTGGGAGATTATGTAAAGCAATGTGAAGCATGCAGAAAACTGCACAAATATCATGCTGAACCTCTCTGTCTCACAGATTTCCCAGACTCTCCATGGCAAATTGTAGCGCAGACATTTTCAAGCTGAAAAGAGACAAATATCCTCTCACTGTGGATTACTACTCAAGGAATGTTGAGGTATCCAAGCTGTCCTCTACATCTTCAGCAGCAGTTATACAGCATCTGAAAGCAGTACTCGCTCACTGTGGAATGTCAGAGACACTTATGTCAGGCAGGAGTCCACAATTCAGCTGCTCAGATTTCAAAGCCTTTGCTCGAGACCATAAGTTCAAACACCAGACAACCAGTCCACAGTACCCACAGGCAAATGGAGAAGTGGAAAGAGCAGTGAAAACTGTTAAAAGTCTTCTACTGAAGGCAAAAACACTACAAGCTCCTAAATTCCAGTGAGTACAGGCCTAAAGCCATCAAATGCTCTTCATATGACAAACCTTACAATCCTGGAATTATTTTCAAGAACCTCCTTTGAAACACCTCCAATATCAACACATTTGTCTTAGATAAGGGGCCCCAAATCTGCTCATAATACTCCGAGTGAAACCTCACCAGAGACTTATAAAGCCTCAGCATTATATTTTTGCTTTTATATTCCAGTTTTCTCAAAATGAATGTTAACATTGCCACCAGCTCAGCCTGAAAGTTAACCTTTAGGGAAGTCTGCACAAGGACTCCCAAGTCCCCTTGCACCTTGGATTTTTGAATTTTCTTCCCTTTTAGATAATAGTCTATGTTGTTCCTTCTACCAAAATGCATGACCATACACTTCCCAACACTGTATTCCTTGTGCCACTTTTTTGCACATTCTTCAAATCTGTCTAAGTCCTCCTGTAGCCTCCCTGCTTCTTCAACTCCTGCCCCTCCACCTATCTTCAGATTGTCCGCAAACTCTTCCACAGAACTGTCAATCCCATAATCCATATCATTTCAATACAACATAAAAAGAAGCAGTCACAACACTGACTCCTACAGAACAACTCTAGTTACCTGCAGCAATTCAAAAAAGGCTCCTTTTATTCCCACTCTTTGCCTCCTGCCAATCAGCCAATAGTCTATACCTGCTAGTATCTTTCCTGTACTGTAATACCGTGGGCTCGAATCTTGCTTAAGTGCGGCACCTTGTCAAAGGCATTCTGAAAATCCTAGTACACAATATCCAGTAATTCTCATTTGTTAATTCCGACTAGTTAATTCCTCAAAGAATTCCAACAAATTTGCCAGGCAAGATCTCCCCTTCAGGAAATCATGCTGACTTTTGGCCTTCTTTACCATCTGCCTCCCAATACCCCAAATCTCATTCTCAACAATCAACTCCAACATCTTCTCAATCATGGAGGTCAGGATAATTGGCTTATAACTTCACTGTTTCTGCCTCCCTCCCTTCTTGAAGAATGGAGTGACATTTGCTATTTTTCAGTCCTCTGGAATCATGCCTGAATCCAATGATTCTTGAAGAATCATGACTAATACCTCCACAATCTCTTCAGCTACCTCTTTTAGAATCCTGAGGTTTGGTTCATCTGGTCCAGATGACTTATCCACCTTCAAGCCTTTCCAATTCCCAAGCACCTTCTCCCTTGTAATAGCTACTATACTCACTTTTGCCCTCTGACGTTCTTGAACTTCTGGCATACTGCAAGCGCCTTCCACAGCAAAAGGTGACTCAAAATTCAGTTTGCCCACCATTTCCTTGTTCCCCATTACTACATCTCCAGCATCATTTTCCAGTGTTCCAGTATCTACTCTCACTTCTCCTTTACTCTTTTTATAACTGAAAAAAAACTCTTGGTATTGACTTTGATATTATTAGCTAGTTAATCTTTTTCATCAAATATTCCATCTTTTCCCTCCTTATAGGTTTTTAGTTGCTATCTTGTTTTTTAAAAGATTCCCAATCTTCTAACTTCACATTAACTTTTATTCTATTATATAGAAATAAAGAAAACATAGAAAACCTACAGCACCATACAGGCCTTTTGGCCTACAATACTGTGCTGAACATGTCCCTACCTTAGAAATTACCTTGGGTTATCCATAGCCCTCTATTTTTCTAAGCTCCATGTACCTGTCCAGGAGTCTTTTAAAAGACCATATCGTATCCAACTCCACCACCATCACCGGCAGCCCATTCCACGTACTCACCACTCTCTGCATAAAGAACTCCATTTGTCACTTCTCAGCCTAGTTTTGCATCCTATCAATGCCCAAATGGAACCTCTGACAGCATTCCACACTATCCACAACACACCCAACCTTTGCGTCATCAGCAAATTTACTAACCCATCCTTCCACTTCCTCATCCAGGTCATTTATAACAATCACAAGTAGGGGTCCCAGAACAGATTCCTGAGGCATACCACTGGTCACCAACCTCCAGGCAGAATATGACCCGTTTACAACCACTCTTTGCCTTCTGTGGGCAAGCCAATTCTGGATCCACAAAGCAATGTCCCCTTGGATCCCATGCCTTCTTACTTCCTCAATAAGCCTTGCATGGGACTCCTAAACATATTATGCCTCTCCAAATGTTCATAAATCCTGCCCCTCATGATCTTCTCCATCAAATTACCAACCACTGAAGTAAGACTCACAGGTCTATAATTTCCTGGGATATCTCTACTCTCTTTCTTGAATAAGGGAACAACATCTGCAACCCTCCAGTCCTCTGGAACCTCTCCTGTCCCCATTGATGTATCAAAGAACATTGCCAGAGGCTCACCAATCTCCTCCCTTGCTTCCCATAGTAACCTGGGGTACATCCCCTCCAGTCCCGGTGACTTTTACAGCTTGATGCTTTCCAAAAGCTCCAGCACATCCTCTTTCTTAATATCTACATGCTCAAGCTTTTCAATACACTGTAAGGTATCCCTAAAAATGCCAAGATCCTTTTCCATTGTGAATACTGAAGCAAAGTATTCATTAGGAACCTTTGCAATCTCCTCCCGTTCCATACACACTTTTCCACTGTCACACTTGATTGGTCCTATTCTCTTATGTCTTATCCTCTTGCTCTTCATGTATTCGTAGAATGCTTTGGGATTTTCTTAATCCTGTTTGCCAAGGCCTTCTCATGGCCCCTTCTCACTCTCCTAATTTATTTCTTAAGCTCCTTCCTGCTAGCCTTATAATCTCTTTATCTCTGTCATTACCTAGCTTTTTGAACCTTTCATAAGCTCTTCTTTTCTTCTTGACTAGATTTACAACAGCCTTTGTACACCATAGATCTCGTACCCTACCATCCTTTCTATTTCTCTTTGGAACATACCTACTGAGAACCCCATGCAAATATCCCCAGAACGTTTGTACACCATGGTTCCTGTACTCTACCATCCTTTCCCTGTCTTATTGGAACATACCTATGCAGAACTCCACACAAATATTCCTTGAACATTTGCCACATTTCTTCCACACATTTCCCTGAGAACATCGGTTCCCAATTTATGCTTCCAAGTTCCTGCCTGATATCTTCAAATTTCCCCTTGCTCCAATTAAATGTTTTCCTAACTTGTCTGTTCCTATTCCCATCCCTCTCTAACGCTATGGTAAAAAGGAAATAGAATTGTGATCACTATCTCCAAAATGCTCTCCCACTGAGAGATCTGACACCTGACCAGGTTCATTTCCCAGTACCAGATAAGCCTCTCCTTTTGTAGGCTTATCTACATATTGTTTCAAAAAACCTTCTTGAACACACCTAACAAACTCTAACCCATCTAAACTCCTCACTCTAGGGGCATGCCAATTAATATTTGTGAAATTAAAATCTCCCACCACAACAACCTGTTATTATTACACCTTTCCAGAATCTGTCTCCCTATCTGCTCCTCAATGTCCCTGTTACTATGGGTGCTCTATAAAAAACAGCTAGTAGAGTTATTGACCCCATCCTGTTCCTAACTTCCACCCACAGACTCCATAGACAATCCCCCCCGTCTTCTTCCTTTACTGCAGCTGTGATACTATCTCTGATTAACAGTGCCATGCCCCCACCTCTTTTGCCTTCCTCCCTGTCCTTTCTGAAACACCTAAAGCCTGGCACTCAAAGTAACCATTCCTGCCCCTGAGCCATCCAGATCTCTGTAATGGCCACAATATCATAGCTTCAAGTACTGATCCACGCTCTAAGCTCATCCGTTTTGTTCATAATACTGCTTGCATTAAAATAGACACATCTCAAACCATCAGTCTGAGCATGTCCCTTCTCTATCGCCTGCCTATCCTCCCTCTCACACTGTCTACAAGCTTTCTCAATTTGTGAGCTAACCATCTCTTTCTCTGTCTCTTCAAATTGGTTCCCATCCCCCAGTAATCCTAGTTTAAACTCCCCCCAATAGCCTTAGCAAACCTCCCTGCCAGGATATTGGTCCCCCTGGGATTCAAATGCAACCCATCTTTTTTGTACAGGTCACTCCTGCCCCAGAAGATGTCCCAACGATCCAGAAATCTGAATCCTTGCCCCCTGCTCCAATCTCTCAGCCAGGCATTTATCCTCCACTTCACTCTATTCCTAAACTCACTGTCACGTGGTAGAGGCAGTAATTCTGAGATGACTACCTTTGTGGTCCTGTTTCTCAACTTCCTTCCTAACTCCCTGTAGTCTGCTTTCAGGACCTCCTCCCTTTTCCTGCCTATGTCATTGATACCAATATGTACCATGACCTATGGCTGTTCTTCTCATCTCAGGATATCATGGACGTGATCAGAAACATCCCGTACCCTGCCACCTGGGAGGCGAACTACCATCCGTGTTTCTTTTCTGCATCCACAGAATTGCCCGTCTGACCCCCTAACTAGAGAGTCCCCTATCACAGCTACGATCCTTTTCCTTTCCCTACCCTTCTGAGCCACAGAAGCACGGCCACTGTTGCTTCCCCCAGGTAGGCCGTGCCCCCCAACAGTACTGAAGCAGTACTTATTGTCAAAGGGTACAACCACAGGGGTGCTCTCTAGCCTCTGACTCCTCCCCTTCCCTCTCCTGACTGTTACCCACTTATCTGTCTCCCCAGGCCCCAGTGTGACTACTTGTCTATAGCTCCTCTCTATCACCTCCTCACTCTGCCTGCCCAGATAAAGGTCATCGAGCTGCATCTCCAGTTCCCTAACCCTGTCACTAAGGAGCTGCAGCTCGGCACACCTGGTGCAGATGTGGCTGTCCAGGAGGCAGGGAGTCTCCCAGACTTCCTACACCTAACACCGAGCACAGAACACCGGCCTCACACACATACTTCCTGTCTATAATATGTCCTCTCTTTTGCTTTTATGTTGGTTTTGACTTCCCTTGTCAGCAATGGTTGCCTTTAGAACATTACTTTTTCTTTGTGCTGTATCTGTGCTGTGCCTTCTGAATTGCTTCCAAAACTTCCAGCCACTGCAGCTCTGCAGTCATCCTTGCTAGTGTCCCCTTTCAGTCAACTTTGGCCTGCTCCTCTCCCATGCTCCTGTAATTCCCTTTACTCCACTGTAATACTGACACATTTGACTTTAGCTTCTCCCTTTCAAATTGCAGGATGAATTCTATCACATTACGATCACTGTCTCCAAAGGGTTCCTTTACCTTAAACTCTCTAATCAAATCAGGATTATTACACAACACACAATCCAGAATAGCTGATCCCCTGATGGGCTCAATCACAAGATGCTGTAAAAAGCCACTTGTCAGCATTCTACAAATTCTCCCATCTTGGGATCCAAAATCAGCATCAACCTGATTTTCCCAATCTACCTACATATTGAAACCCTGCATAACATTGCCCTTTTGACATGCATTTTCTACCTCCCTTAGTAATTTGTAGCCCACATCCTGGCTACTGTTCAGAGGCCCATATATAACTTCCTTCAGGGTCATTGTACTCATGTAGTTCCTTAACTCTATCCCCAATGATTCTGTATCTTCCAGTCCCATGTTACCCTTTCTAAGGATTTGATTTCACTTTTTAGCAACAGAGCCATGCCACCCTCCTCTGCCTACCTGCCTGTCCCCTCAATATCATGTAAATCTTGGATGTTAAACTCCCAACTCTAATCTTCTTTCAGCCATGCCTTAGGAATGCCCAAAATATCATACCTGCCAATCTCTAACTGCAGTACAAGATCATCTACCTTATTCTTTATACTGTCTGCACTCAAATATATCATCTTCAGTGCTGTATTCATCACCATTTTTGATATTTTCCCCATTACACTGCAACTCATCGCACTGACTCCAATTTTTCCCTATCATCTGCTTGTCCTTCATGACAGTCTCACTACACACTGCCTCTGCTTGTATACCAACTGCCCAATCATTCTATCCTTGTGCCAAACTAGTTTAAAACTTTCCCAACAGTTCTAGCAAACCTGCCACCACGACATTTGTCTCCTTCGGGTTCAAGTGTAACTTGATCCACAAATCTGAGACACTGCCCCCCCCCCACCCCCCACCGCACGCATTCATCTGCAAAATCGTCCTATTCTTACCGTCACTGGTCCATGCCACAGGCTGTAATCCAGAGATTACTACTCCAGAGATCCTGTTTTTCAGCTTTCTACCTAGCTCTCTAGATTCTCTCTTTAGGACCTCCTTCCTTTTCCTACTTGACATTGGTGCCGATGTGTACCAAGATTTCTGGCTGCTCACACATCCTGCTTAGAATTCTGTGGACCTCATTCAAGATATCCCTGGAACCAACATACCACCTGGGTGTCAAATCTCTTGTCTGCTGCTCTAACTATGGAATCCGCTATTACTACTGCAGTCCACTTCTCCTCCCCACTTCCCTTCTGATCTACAGCACCAGACTCAGTGCCTGAGGCTCTCTGGTTGTGGGTTCCCCTGGCAGACCATCCCGCTCCCTGAACCCTCCCCCACCAAAGTACCCAAAGCGGTATACTTATTTTTGAGGGAATGGATACAGGCATACTCCGCACTGGCTGTCTATTTCTTTTCCCTCTTCTGACAGTCACCCAGGTACCAGCTTCCTGCAACCTAGGGGTGATTACATCCCTGCAGCTTCTACCTATCACCTCAGTTTTCCATTTGAACCGGTTCATTGAGCTGCAGTTCCAGTTCCTCCACTCATTTTCTGAGGTGCTGCGGCTCGATGCACTGGGCGCAGAAGTGGTTATCTGGGAGGGTGGAGGTCTCCCAGAATTCCCGCATCTCACACAAAGAACATACCGCAGCCACTGGAGCCATCCTCACTACTCTAACTGTGTAGGGTAAATGTACCTCAGCCAAGCCAGTTCTTGCTGAAGCCACATGAGCCAAGGTGACTCCACTCTAACACTGGTCTACTCACACATTAGTGCTCCAGTTATCCCTGGTTTATTTTCATTTTCCCTTGATAATGAATCGCGATTTGATTGGGCTGCTGAAAATGCCAAATGCCCCTTTTTTAAAATCTCACTCACTGACCTGTGAGTTGCCTCCTCTCTTGCACTTGATTGGATTGAATTGCCTGTAAAATGCTGAAAGCTCCTTTTTAAAATCTCATTAACAGATCTGTGAGTTGCCTCCTCACTCACTCCTGATTTGATTGGGCCAACGGAAAGATAAACATGTCTTTTTGCCAGATGTTGGAGATGAGATCGTGAATAAGTAGCTGAAGTTTCTTTCCAAAAAGCTTTAGAATTTCATCTGGGGTTCTTTGGAGGCCTTGTTGTTTCTCTGCAAGCTGTGTTATTTTTGTTAGTAGTAGACTGAACTGGATATTTGCACTGAGATGGAGTCAAGGACACTTATGTGAAGACATTTTCTTGGTTGCGAAGTTAGTTGATGTACTTCTATTCCTTGAAGTACTTCTTTCATCAGGTGCTACCTACTTATCTTCTTTACTTGATAGAGTGTCTTCTTATCTACTTGTTAAGAATCAGCATATGATGTGATTTTCAGCTGATTGCTTCCTCTCAAGTATTCTTTCTGTCCACCATATGTCCTTTCTGTTCCAAGTTTGTGTACACAATTTCAAAGATTTGTTTATATATTTATTGAAACAGTGTAGAATAAGCCCTTCACGCTGCGCCACCCAGCGATCCCCCGATTTAATCCTCACCGAATCACGGGACAATTTACTGTGACCTATTAACCTACCAACCGGTATGTCTTTGGGATGTGGGAGGAACTGGAGCACACTGAGGAAACCAATGCGGTCTCAGGGAAATCATGCAAATTCCCTACAGGCAGGGTTGGGAATTGTACCCAAGCCACAAACACAAGGAAATCTGCAGATGCTGGAAATCCAAAGCAGCGCACACAAAAAAATGCAGAAGGAGCTCAGCAGGTCAGGCAACATCTATGGGAGAGAGTAAACAATTGACTTTTCAGACCGAGATCCTTCTTCTGGACTGCAAAACGTTGTGCTAACCACTACGCTACCACACAGCCCATCATTTAATGTCATCTAGGTGTTGTTGACAAGACCAGCTTGCACTGCCCATTTCTAACTGCCTTTTGGGAAGATGGTTGTGAGCTATTTACAGTAGAATTGTTTGCTAGGTCACTTCAAAGAATACTGAAGTGTCAATCACATGGAGTCTATCTGGAATTGCATAAAGGCGGATTTCCTCCCTGAAAGTACATTAGTGAGCCAGGTGGGTTTTCACAACAGTCCTGTAGTTATTGTCACCTTTAAATATTAAAATTAGCTGCTATGTTTACAACTTGCAGATGTTAACTAAATTTAAATTTCACAGCCGTTGTTAGAGCTGCACATGAGTGATAATTTTTGGTCAGTAGCCACAATGAATAGAGAAACTTCATTTGGTTTTCAAGGATAGGAAAAGTCTAATTGAACAGAAACACTGATTGAATTGACAGAATGGTAGATATAATCCTATTTCATGTACAAATGGCTGTAAGTTTTAAGTTGAAGGAAATGTTGAATTGTCTCCTGTTACAACACCTAGCTCATATTGTATCTCAGAAGGTAGCACAGAATCCTACTTTGATCCTGATGCCACAATCATGCCCACCAAGTGAGAGCAATGTCCTTTACCAACGAAGTCATTGTGAAATTCAACATTGCTCTTAACTTCCAAATAGATTTTAGCTATATTATCTTGAATAGTCACCAAATTTCACAATATTTCAAACAGTATTTGTCAGATTGGTTCACTATCTCTTATCCATCTCTCCCCCTTTTCTCCATTTTTCTGTCTCCATCTTTGAAGACAAACTGGCTATGAATATCTTTTATAAACCTACAGACTCCCTCAACTATCATGTCTATACCTCTTCCTAAACAGTTTCCTCTAAAAATGCCATTTCTTCGTTTCTGCCACGTTTGTTCCCAAGATGAGGCTTTCCTTTCCAGAATATCATAAATCTCAACCTTCTTCAAGGAACAAGATTTCTCTTCTTCCACCATTGACACTGTGCTCACCCGCATCTCTTCCATTTCCCAGACTTCCACCCTCACCTCATCTTCCTGCAACCTTAACAAGGATAGTTCCTCGTGATAGTTCCATCTCATGAACCTCTGCACCCAGCTCATAATTCTCTGTGACTTCCACCATCTTCACCAGGATCCTACCATCAAACAAACTTTTACCTCCCACCATTCTTCTCTTTCCCCAGGGCTCACTCCCTCCATTATTCTCCTGTCCATTTGTGCCTCCCCACCAATATCCCTCTAGCTATTTTTCCCTGTAATTGGAAGAAGTGCTACACCTCCCAATCAACTCCTCCCTCACCTCCATTCAGGGCTCCAAACAGTTCTTCCAAGTGAGGCAACACTTCACCTGTGAATCTGTTGGGATCAACTAGTGTATCTGTTGCTCCCGATCCAGCCTCCCCTACACTGGTGAGACCTGGCATAGATTGGGGGACTGCTTTGTCAAGCACCCTCATTCCATCCACAAAAAGCAGGATTTCCCAGTGGCTGTCCATTTTAATTCCAATCCCATTCCCAATCTGACATGTCAGTCCATGGCCACCTCTGCTACCACAATGAGGCCACTCTTAGGCTGGAAGAGCAACACCGCATATTCCATATAGGTAGCTGCAAACTGATGGCATGAACATCAGTTTCTCTAACTTTTGGTCATTTTTTTCCCTTGTCCCTTCCCTTTTTTTTTACAAACCCACTCTTGCATCCCACCTCTCCTCACTAGAACAGCACACAGCTGTGCCTTCTCCTTTGAGATCACTGCACCTTAATTTCTTAGCACTCAATTATCTACCTATCACTGACTTGTGTACACTTAGTAAATTACTACTACACCTGCTTATCACCTCTTTCTGGTGCCCCACTTCCTTCCCTTTCTCCCGTGGTCCACCCTCTTCTCGCATCAGATTCCTTCTTACCTTGTTACCTTCCAGCCTCTTACATTCTCCCCCACCCACCTGATTCAGCTTTCACCCTTAACCCCCACCTTCTTACTTTGACTTCCTCCCCTTTCCTTTCCAGTCCTGATGAAGTATCTCAGGCCAAAGTGTCGAAGGTTTATTCATTTTCATAGATGCTGCCTGGCCTGCTGAGCTCATCCAGCATCTTGTGTATGTTGCCCTTATCAACACATTTCTTCTAGTGGGTGTAGACTCCAGCAAAGTTTAAATAAACTTGAGATAAAATTTATGTGCAAGGATTCCATGACGAGTCAGATTTGGATTAATTCGTGTGTTGGTATTTCCTGTATCCGATAGTCACAAGTAACTTTGTAAGGTGGAAAGATGGAAAGTGGTTCCAAGAAGAAATGAAGACATAGTCAGTTAAAACAGCAGCAAGGAACTGGAACCATTGCAATTTGCCAATCGCCAAAATAGGTCTACAGTGGACATGTCTTCATGCGGCCTTAGATCACCTGAATGATAAAAATACCTATATCAGGATGCTGTCTATTGACTACAGCTCAGTGTTTAATACCATCATTCCTACAATTCTGATTGAAAAGCTCCAGAACCTGAACCTCTGTACCTCCCTCTGCAACTGGATCCTTGACTTCCTAACCAGAAGACCACAGTCTGTGCATATAAGAAATAACATCTCCACCTTGCTGACAATCCACCTCAGGGATGTGTGCTCAGCATACTGCTCTACTCTCCCTACACCCATGATCGTGTGGCTAGGCTCAGCTCAAATACCATCTATAAATTTACTGACAATACAACCATTATCGGCAGAATTTCAAATGGCCAGAAAAGGGCATACAGGAACAAAATACATCAACTAGTTGAGTGGTGTCACAGCAACAGCCTTGCACTCAGTGTCAGTAAGAGCAAGGAACTGCTTATGGACTTCAGAAAGGGTAGAAAGGGGACGAGGGAGCACACACCTGTCCTCACAGAGGGATCGGAAGTGGAAAGAGCGAGCAATTTCAACTTCTCTCAAGGAGCAACAACGTTTTGGAATTATCTATTCCAGAATGCTAGGCAGGCAGAGTCATTAAACATATTCAAGGTAAATATTGACATTATGGGTATGGAGACAATGAGAGTAAATGGTGTTGGAACCATGACAAATTCAGCTATAATCCTCTCCTATCAAATTTCCCCTTCTCCAGCCCTTTATCTCTTCCACCAACTTCCCATCTCTTTACTTCACCCTCTTCCCTTTCCGGGTTTCACTTATCACCTCCAACCTTCTACTTCATCCACCACCCCTCATTCCCACCTTCTTATTCTGTCTTCTTCCTACCTTCTTTCCAGTCCTGATGAAGGGTCTTGGCCCAAAACATCAACTGTTTATTCCCATCCTTGGATGCTGCCTGAGCTGCCGGGCTCCTCCGCCACATTGTGTATATTGCTTTAGATTTCCAGCATCTGCAATACCTCTTGTGGCTGTGATTTTATTGATTGGACAAAGCAAGTTCAATGGCCGACTGGCATACACCTGCTCCTGTTTCTTCTTTTCTTTTCTACTTTGTCACTTCTTTCCTCTCCTTTGGTTAAGTGACAGTGCGTGATCACTTTGTGTGACATGAACTCTGGAATATCCAGTCCACGTGCTAATGTTTAAGCCTGTAATTAACACACTTTATTATCAAGGCTTTCACCAAAGTACAGTTTTATATGATGTATTGCATCCAATGGTGAACTCATTGAGTCGAGCAATGGAAAGTCTCCGTTACACCACTGGAGTGTTCAGTTTGGAGGAAGAAACTCCCATTAATTTTAAAGTGCTGGTACTCACTTAAGTAACTACTTTGAATGAGGAGAAAAGGAGATGGGAATTTTTAAATCAGTGAGTGCATTTGAAATCTTCACACAGCATTAACCTAGGAGTTTTACATAAACAATATTTCATCTATTAAATCTGTTCTTTGCTCAGCCAATGTCACACTGAACTCAGTGACTGGCTTGTACATTTTCTATAGCTCTGTGCTTATGACAGCTTTCCACTTCTGTAACCTCTCATGGAATAAATAATCTTTTTATTTCAAGCAAAACACATTGGAAAAGGCAGTTAATGTGTAACATGGCTGAATGGCGTGGGAGTGACCTACTGAGGAAGGCTAATGTAATTTTTTTATTCTTAAAGCTGAGCATTGCATTCAACTTTGCTCAATTTACTTTTTAAAAAATAAGTTGCTATCATTCTATAACTTACACCAAGCTTTTAAAAAATGAGTTTAAATAATTTTCTTTGTATAACAGTAAAGAGGCATTCTCTGGTAATTCTTTAAAATAGGGTTTTATTTGACATAAACTTTAAACACTACATCAAAGTAAAATCACTTTTGTTTATTCTTATGTATTAGGAAAAAATGATAAGCAATTGGAAAAAATCTATGGACAACACTCAAAATAATTGAATTTACAGTAAATACTGCAATAGGTCTATGAAGCTGTGTTATATAGATATGCAAATAAATCAAAAAGGACTTTGGAACATATAAGGAAGAGTAAAAATTGTGTCTTCTTGATCTCCACTCCTAAGTGATGCAGTAGCCAATTTCTAACCAGCTAGGTATAAATATTCCCCTGAAATTTTTTCATAGATACTTTGCACTCCTGATCCTCAAAGTAGTCCCCATGACAAGCTTAACAATATTCAATTATTAAAGCTATTTAATATAAAGATATAGATTTAAAATCATTTTTCTTAGAAGGAACAATTACATAACAATAAGTTCTCAGAGTTGCTGAATTGAGTTCTGTCTGTAAGATGTTAACTGGGTAGATTAATAATTCCGGGACTACAACTAGAGGTTATAGGTTGAGGAAGAAAGGCCATTAGTTTAAGGGGAACATAAAGAGAAACTTTTTCACTTGATCGTGAGAGTGTGGGGCAGCCTGATAGCACAAGTGGTACATGTGAGTTTGATTTCAAACTTTAAGAGAAGTTTGGATAGGTACGTGGATGGTAGGATTATGGAGGGTAATGGTCTGAGTGCAGGTCAATGGGAGTAGGGATTTTAAATAGTTCAGCATGGATTAGATGGACTGATGGGCCTGTTTCTGTGCTGTACTTTTCTATGACTCTACAGGTCTACTGTCAACATAGTTATTAGCTTTGATCTTTATTCTTTCAAATTAAGAGTTTAAAAAAAAACTGCTGGAACACAAGTTTTATAGGTCTACAACCTTTAAAATGGCAGCAAATCAATTTTAATTTTTGAGCAGCAAGTTCGGTTTTGTGAAGAACAGGCAAATGATATAAAATTTGTCTTAAAGAATAATAGGGAAAATTCAGGACCTAAGAAATCTAACTGGAACAAACCTCTATCAAATGATGGAGCCTGAAGTTTCCTTTGACATTACTCAAATTTTTAAAGTAAAGGGGTTCTGTATGATTTTCTTATCTTCTCTGGCCCAATGATCAATTTTCTACATTCGAAAGAAATAGAACAGAAATTGTTTCAACATTAAAAGGATACATTCTCATTGGGGGTTTGAGAATAGAAAAAACGACAGCTTCTTCTGTCAAGATCTAAACACTGTGAGTGCTAATGAGTGTAGCCTAAGTTTTGGAGTGCACTTGTTAACCTGAGAATTTCATTGTTTTCTCAAGCAGCAGTAAATCATACACAACCTTCCCACCCCCACACTTATCTATCCAATGAAGTGGGACAATCTACCAGCAGAGATAAGCTTCTGTGTTGTTTAACCCCTTCAGCTGCACAGGACAGACCATTTTCTCTTATAGAGAAAGAGGAATGATATCACACCCTGGTGGGGATTCCTAATGGTGCGGGGTGGGAAGGTAGAGAGTTTGCTACCTCTTCTCATTGTTTAGAAATAATGGGCTCCCTCGATGAAGCAGAAATGCAAATGTTTTTGTTCTCAAAGAGTTGTGAATCTTTACAACTCTTTTCCTTAAAGTTCTGTGGAAGTAGGGACTTTGAATAATTTTAAGGAGGAGGTAGATAGATTCTTGATAAACAAGGAAATACAACATTACTGGGGATAGGTGGGAATGCAGTAATGAGGTTACATTCAAATCAGCTATGATCTTATTAAAACAGGCTTGACATACAGCGTAGCCTACTCCCACTCCTGATTCACGTGTTTGATTCACACTCCTGTCCACGTGTTTGTATGTTAGGTTTAATGTTTAGTGACTGGTAACACTTCAACAGATGGTGATTTGATTGCAGATGCTAAAATAATTGGTAGCAAGAGCTGCCCATTTCTGTAGAGGACCCCAACATGGCACACAGAAGAACTCACAGGAATGCGAATGGTATGGACAAAAAGGTGTTCTCATTAAAAAAATATGATTATTGCATAGCTTATTGCTATGTACAGAATAAGTAGATGGAACAAGTATGTTACTAAAACAGTCTCTCTGACAAACAGCTAAGTTGTGCTGATCTGTTGAAAAATGTTTTGGCAGATAGGAGAAGCAGGACAATGAATCTGACCTCAATGCCTGAGGCTGACCAATCTGAAGTGAAATGTCTGCTCTCAGTCCAGGATGCTGAATGATAGATGCCACCATGCCTGGCATTCTAACCCTCACTCTGACCCAAATCTTACATAGGAATAAAGTTGGCTAAGTACCTATCCTCAGTGCTGTAGCACATCCACTTCAAGGTTCAATACATTGTGCATTCAGAGATGCTCTTTTGCACACCACTGTTGTAATGTATGGTTACTTGAGTTACTATCACATTCCTTTCAGCTTAAATCTATCTGGCCATTCTTGTCTGACCTCTTTCATTAACAAGGTATTTTCATCCACAGAACTGTCACTCATTGGATTTTTTTTTTGCACCATTCTATGTAAACTCGAGAGACTCTTCTGAATGAAAATCCCAGATCAGCAGTTTCTGACATACTCAAACCATCCCTTCTGGCAATACCAAACGTCAAAGTCACTTAGATCACATTTCTTCCCCATTCTGATGTTTGGTCTGATGCTTGGCCAGGTCTGCGTGCTCTTATGCATTGAGCAGCTGCTACATAATTGGCTGATTAGATATTGCATTAAAGGACATGTGTACATGATAAAGTGGACACAGTGTATGATGACTACTAAAATGTTCACAAGGGCAAATTATATTCATTGCGTGGAGCTGTGAGAAGGGAATGAATCTTGGGTTTAAACATAGATGGCCAAGTAAATGTATGGCTGACAACTTTATGAACATCTATGCTTGAATTTTGTGTTTCCCACTGGGATTACAACTCCTCATCAATGCAAAGTGACTTATCCAATCCTGCTTCCTCAAATCCCATCAATCCCTGGCTGTAGAGGAAGTGCAGCGTAGATTCACGAGGTTAATTCCTGGGATGTCTGGACTGTCTTACGCAGAGAGGTTAGAGAGACTGGGCTTGTACACGCTGGAATTAAGGAGATTGAGATGGGATCTGATTGAAACATATAAGATTATTAAGGGATTGGACAAGATAGAGGCAGGAAATATGTTCCAGATGCTGGGAGAGTCCAGTACCAGAGGGCATGTTTTGAGAATAATGGGTAGGTCATTTAGGACTGAGTTAAGGAAAAACTTCTTCTCCCAGGGAGTTTTGGGGGTCTGGAATGAACTGCCTCGGAAGGTAGTGGAGGCCAATTCTCTGGATGCTTTCAAGAAGGAGCAAGATAGGTATCTTATGGATAGGGGAATCAAGGGATATGAGGACAAGGCAGGAACTGGGTATTGATAGTAGATGATCAGCCATGATCTCAAAATGGCAGCGCAGGCTCGAAGGGCCGAATGGTCTACTTCTGCACCTATTGTCTATTGTCTAATTTCTTCTTCATGATGTCTACAATGACTTATAGACATTAACAAAATGCTGTTGCTGTGCCCTATCCCAATGACAGGGCTAGTGTGTTGATCTTCCTGGCCTAAACCAACAGAAAAAAAACAACTAACTTTGGGGCAATGATCACAAGAGACACATTAAACCAGAACTTAGCTCCAAAATGCTGCTTGTGAGATTCTATGCATGACTGATAGTGAGTGTAAAGGATGGCACAATATAATCCAAGAATTCTTTTAGCCTTGAGCCTGGCTTCTGAATTGTGTGCTCTTCTTGTTTGCAAAGATGATGAGCAGCCAATCCCTCTACTGATTTCTAAGTCCATCTATGGATTGGATCTGTTTCTTTCTGGTGAAGTGACTTACTTTATGAGCTTCAGCTTCACTTGGCAGCACTCCCAATTCTGAGTCAGAAGTTTGGGTTCAAGCCCAGCTCTGCAAATTGAGTATAAAATGTCGGGCAACAGTTCAGAGCAGCATCAAGGGAGTGTGGTATTGTGGAGGTGCTGTCATTCAGACAGACATTCCTTTCTTGTGTTGACCATTCCAAAGCATAAGCTAGAGGATAAAAAGTAAATTCACAATTCATTCATCATTTGGGGCTTACTTCAGCTACAAACTGTTTTTTCCCTTTCATTAACAGGTGTGCCATATGTATCTTAACAGTAGCCAATTTATTTTACAAAATTTTGTTTAATAAGAGATCAAGTTTTGATTGTGTTTTGTAATTAGACTATTGATTGTGATAACGTTTATTGAAAAAATGCAAAGCCTATCACATAAGTTGTGGCTTAAAAACACAGAAGAATTTAGGGCACACCTGCTCTTGCAGTTTGTCTACATTAAATATATTAGATAAACAGGACTCAGATTATAACTTCAAATGACCACGTATGAGCACAAAGTAACAAAGTTTTAAAGTTATCAAAATTTCTGATCAATCGCTTTTCAAAATGAAGTATTGCTTTTAAATTTTACCGTACTAAAATTTGAAGTTTGTGCTCTTGTAAGTTTATGAAGCCCTTGAAAATGGGAAGTGTTTTTGGAATTTATTGCCAATTTCTGCTGTTATCCAAAATGCAAATTTCTGTGATTTGCAAAGGTGTGAGGAAAGCAGACTGGGAAGGTCCAATGTGATTAATAGGAGAATGGTATTAAAAAAGAGCATATTGTGCTGTTGGAGGGCAAAGATGTCCCATAAGGGTTAAGGTATCATGTTCTATTCAACATAAGAAATAATATGGATTCCATTTCATTGCTGGGAGCATACTATAAACCAGCAGTGGAAAGGTTTTTGCCTCAAAACTGGATAGCTGTATATTAGCAGGCAACTGTGAAAACATTTCATAGTCTGTCCAAGGGAAAATTATCACAGCTGTTGAAGTGATCTCCCCATGGCAAGGGAGTAATGGGTGGGATCTACTACTGTACATGGGTTTTATGGGACAACTTCTTCTAGGTGAAAATGGCTGGTTTCTGTATTCATTTTCAGGATTAGAGTCATAGAGAAGTACACTACAGAATTCCACTAGTAAGGGCAGCATTTATTGCTACTGTGAACATTCACACTAACCATTGGGTCAAAGTGGCAGTTTACTGATACCATCAATGTACCAAAGATCACCAGCAATGAACTTACATAAAATCAAAATTACAAGAGATGAATTTCAATATAACCCAGGGAAGACTTAAATTTACATAGGTTTCACCTCTGAACTTGCTGAACTTAGAATTAATAAAGAATGTTGTAAATTGTGACCTTCAAATCCACATTACGGATAAGGTGCAGAAAAGACATCATTGTAAAGATAATTGAAACAGAATGTGTGCCATCCAATTTTTTCAAGGAAATCAAACAGAAATGGGTGAAAATACTTCCAAACATTTCCAAAAGGGCTTGTTAGACCAGATGCAGTCATTAGGATTGTCAACAAATGGATTTTATCCAATCCAAGTTTTCAGACTATAGAGGAGTAAACTCACAAGAAAAGATAGAGAAAAATGTAAGAACCATAGGGTAAGGTGGAACTTAAATATTCTTGATTTAGACTGGAATGGTAATATCAGAGAAGGAAACAAAAGGGAAAAATTTCCGGATTACACTTAGAGTACAGTGTCGGGAAGTTTATGGTCCTACACTTTGGTAGGAGAAATAAAAGCAGAGAGTATTTTCTAAATGGAGAGAAAATTCAAAACTTTAAGGTGCAAAGGCACTTGGGAGTCCTCGTTCAGGATTCCCTAAAGGTTAATTTGCAGTTTGAGCCTGTGGTGAGGAAGGCCAATGTAATGTTAGCATTCATTTTAAGAGGACTAAAATACAAAAGCAACAATGTAATGTTGAGGCTTTATAAGGGACTGCTGAGGCCTCATTTGGAGTATTTTGAGCAGATTTTGGTTCCTTATCTAAGAAAAGATGTGCTTACATTGGACAAGAGTCAAAGGAGCTTCACAAAAATGATTCCGGGATGGAAAGGCTTATCATAAGAGGAGCTTTTGATGGCTCTGGGCCTATACTCACTGGAATTCAGAAGAATGAGGGGAGATTTCATTGAAACCTATCAAATGTTGTAAGGCCTCAATAGAATGGACGTGGAGAGGAGGTTTTCTGTGGCCGGGCAGTCTAAGACCAGAGGACACAGCTTCAGTATAGAGAGGTGTCCATTTAGAATGATGAGGAGGAATTTCTTTAGCCAGAGAGTGGTGAATCTGTGAAATTCATTGCCACAGGTGGCTGTGGAGGCCAAGTTGTCGGCTATATTTAAGGTAGAGATTAACAGATTCTTGATTAGTGAGGGCATGTCGGGATACAGGGAGGAGGCAGGAGATTGGGGCTGAAAGGGAAATGGATGAACCTTGATGAAATGGTGGGGCAGACTTGATGGGCCAAATGGCATAATTCTGCTCCTATATCTTATGGTCTCACAGACCCTTCATGATCAGTGTTTTCTTGCCTCAATGAGATACACTGAGATCTCTTTATATTAACAACGGTAAAGGAAAAGGGAA
Organism: Hypanus sabinus; assembly: GCF_030144855.1. Classification (NCBI taxonomy): domain Eukaryota; kingdom Metazoa; phylum Chordata; class Chondrichthyes; order Myliobatiformes; family Dasyatidae; genus Hypanus; species Hypanus sabinus. The sequence goes on along the minus strand of NC_082715.1, from coordinate 40,442,461 downwards.
AATATAGTGTAAAAATTCTTACTAGTAGAATTGCTTGAGAATGGACCTTTTCCTGATAAGTTGCAGGCAAACCTATAATTAAACAATGGGTATTTTTTAAAAACAGAGATGGTTTGAGTTACTTTTATTCACATTTCCTCCAGGGGAAAAGTAGATTAACCAGAATAGTTTATGTATAATTTAAAAATGTGCAAAATGTATGTATTAGGTCAGCTGGAGTTACGTACATAAATATGTACAATTTTCTTACAAGATTTGCATAAATTTTTTAGCTGAGCTAACAATAATATGAATATTAATGATATTATTCATTTAGTTTTCAGCAGAAACTTAATTCACTTGATGGAGATTTCACCTCTGGTTTGAACCAAGTATTACTGACATGTAACTGCAGTAATAAATTCTGTTCTAAAAATAATTGTCTGTGGTACAATCTTGGCTCACACTGCACTTATGTAACCACTCATTCATACTAATATTTACAGCAATCATGCTTAAAAGGAGTATTCATTTCAAGCTCTGCTAGCATTTACTACACAAACAGCATTATTTAAAAAAACTATTGTAATAATTATTGGCTTTATGATCTTCATTAAATAATTATTATCAACACTGAAAAGGTCTGTGCCAGTATCAAAATGTAATCTACTACACACAGAGTAATCAGAAATACAAGACTGGAATTTGGAAAACATTTCGTCACACCTGGGGCAGTGCTTTCTCATGCTAAAGATAAACATGTAATTCAGAGTTTTACATTCCCACTGGACTTTATTTTCAATTAATAGGATTAGACTGTATTTTGGCAAAAGAATAACGATTAGAAATTAGCTGAAACTATGCTTAATGAGTATTTACTACTTGTTTCATAACTCTAGAGAATTGAGCTTGAGGCAAAGTAAAAATACTAAAATGAGATGTTGGTGTGCTTTCCCAGATAAATATACCCAGATACTGTTCAACAGACTTTTAAATGCTTAAAGAATGGGAACAATCCAGAACAATGGCATTTCCATAGAGAAATACAGTCTGCAAACATTACTGAAGCAATGTGTCAAAGCTTCTCAATCACTCTCAGTGGAAGGATTTACAGATTGTTATGATCAACTGAAGATTTAGTTGATTGACTTAATGAATCAAGAAGAGTTTTGGAAAATTACATTTCCTGAATTGGCTCCATATTTTTTTCTTTGCTCATGTGGGGAGATTGTATAATCAAGAAACTATTGTTAATCTCTGTGGTTTATTTTTGTACCAAGTCATCAGTGTGTTCCATGGTTCAACCATTTTCAGCTGGTTCTTTAATGACATTCCATTCCCTCATAAGGAAAGACATGGGATGTTTGCTAACAATTAACAGAGGACCAATTTTGTCCTTTGCAATCCTTTTGCTCTTAACATTCCCCAAGGATTCTCCTTCCCCTTGTCTGCTAAGGCAACCTCATGCCTTCCTTTAACCCTTCTGATTTCTTTTTGAAGCATTCTCTTGCATTTTGTACACTCCATAGGCACCTTATTTGTTTCTACCTGCCGATACCTGCTATGCACCTCCTTTTACTCTTCTTAACCATGGCCTCAATATCACCTCAAAACCAAGGTTCCCTACACCTGTTACCTCTACCTTTTATTTTGAAAGGCACATACAAGCTTTGTACTCTCCAAATTTCACTTTAGAAGGCCTCCCACTTATCAAATACATCTTTGCCAGTACACAGCCTGTACTTATGAGAAGCCTTCCGATACCACCAGAATTGGCCTTTCTCCAACATAGAACCTCAACCTATGGATCACTCCTATATTTTTGCACACTTACTTTGAAACAAATGGCACTATGATCACAAGATGCAAAGTTCCCTATACAAACTTCTGTCACCTGCCCTGTCTCACTCCTCAATAGCAGATCTAGTATCGCACTCTCTCATTAGGACTGATGAAGGAAAATCTCCTGAACACATTTTACAAACTCTCTCCCATCTAGTTCTTTTACAGTATGGACTGTTAAAGTCAATATGTGGAAAGTTAAAATTACCTACTCTAACATCATGTCTGTGATCTCTCTACAAATTTGTTCGTCTAAATTCCTCGGACTGTTGGTTGGTCTATAATATTGCTCCATTAATGTGGTCATACCTTTCTTATTACTCATTTCCACCCATCACACCTCACTAGATGAGTTCTCCAGTCTCTACTGACTGAGCACTGCCGTGACATTTTCCTTGACTAGCAACACCACCCCTCCTCCTTTAATCCTTTCTTCTCTGTTGTGTCTAAATCAAAGAAACCCTGGAATACTGAGCTGATAGTCCTGCCCATCCTGCAATCAAGTTTCGCTAATGGCTATAATATCATAATTCCAGGTGTTGATCTATCCCTCGAGACCATCTGCCTTTCCTGCGATCCTTCTTGCATTGAAATATAGGCAGCTCAGGGCATTAGTCGCACCAAACTCAACCTTTTGACTCCTGGCATTGCCACAATCTCTCCACTCTGTTCTGGCATTCTGGTTCCCATCCCCCTGCCAGATAGCACTAGCATGATATTATTCCCCTTCCAGTTCAGGTGTAAAATGTCTTTTCTGTTCAGGTTCCACCTTCCCTGGAAGAGAGCACAGTGATCTGAAAATCTGATGCCCTCACTCCTACACCAACTCCTTAGCCACATGTTAAACTGTATAATCTTCCTATTTCTAGCCTCATTAGCATGAGGCACAGGTAGCAATCCTGCGATGACAACCCTGGAGGTCCTGCCCTCTCAATAAGCACCTAACTCCTGAACTCACATTGCAGAACCTCGTCACGCTAGATGGACCATGACCTCTGGCTATTGACCCTCTCACTTAAGAATATAAAGGACTTGATCTGAGATGTCTTGTACCCTGGAACCCAGGAGGCTAATTGCCATCAGGGATTCTCATCTACAGAACCTCCTTTCTGTTCCACTAAATAACAAATCCCCGATCAGCACAGTTCACCTCTTCTCCCTCCTCCCCTTCCGAGTCATAAAGGCAGACTCAGAGCCAAAGGTCTGACTGCTGTGAATTTCCTCAGCTTGGGGCAATGACTCAAAGGTATCCAAAGTGACATACCTGTTGTTGAAGGGGATAGCCACAGGTGTACTCTGCATTGGCTGTTTAACCCCTTTTCTCTTTCCTGACTGTCACCTAATTTCTTGTGCCCTGCACCTTGGATGTAACTACCTCTTTAAAAGTAACTACCCTCTCAGCCTCCCAAATGATCTGAATTTATACAGTGCCAGCTCCAGCTCCTTAATGTGGAGTGTTAGAAGCTGTGCCTAGGTGCCCTTCTTGCAGGTGTAGTTATCAGGGACATTGGATATCTCACTGCCTTCCCATATCCGGCAAATGGCACATTCCACAATCTGACATCTCTACTGTTTCTAACAGAGCAACTATAAATAGGTGTCAGGGCACTGGAGCAGGGATCCAGTCACAGACCCAGTACTGTGCACACAGTGATAGTAATTGAGCAACAAATCCCAAGGAGCAAACAAAGCCAGCATCAAAGTTCAGGCAAAGATCAAAACATCCAGAGAAATCAAAAAAACAGAATTGGGAAACAGGCAGAGTCAATATTCAGACAGGCAGTACAGATTCAAATGCTGAAAAGGCTCAGGAAAATTCACTGGCAACAAACAGGTGAAAACACAGGATTGAAATACACTGAGCAATAAACAGAGAGGCAGATGATAGGTGGAGCACAATGAGACACAGGTGGCAGCAATACAGGTAATAATGAGAAACAGATAAAAGACGGAGTACTCAGTAATGCAGGAGCAGGAGAAAGTTCAACTGGAGGAACTGACAAGAAGGAAAACAATAAACTGTGGGGCAGAAAAAGCTCTGCCTGCAGCTTTTTTGTCTTTTGCTTAATGTTTAATGATATGTGTAACTCCTCAGCAAACCATACCTTCATGCAGCAAGATTTTGACAGCATTCAATCTACAACAGTACCAAGCAGTCACCACTTCCAACAAAAGAGAGTTGAACCATTGACACTTGATATTGGAAGGCATTATTATAGCTCTTACCTTCAGTAAGGGTGGTGGGGTGGAGATATATCTCGACCAAAGAAGATGTATGGGGCTCTATCTCTCTGCCTGCTTGCAGGTCAGCATTGGACACCTGCTTAGTCCTCCAATCAGGGTCATGTGAAGCCATGGGTGTAAATGGTGGATGTTCATATAAGCAGCTGATGCATATCACAAGTCCTGGTTATGCGACCACTGACGCCAGGCGGACAATCTCTGAAGAGTGTATAATGGCTGGGATCACTTGTCTTGTAAAGACATTGCCCAGAAGGCAGCACTGGCAAACCACTTCTGTAGAAAAATTTCCAAGAACTATCATGACCATGCCATACAACATAGAATATAATGAATGAATCATCAGTATACTTGACTGCACCATTAGAAATTCAACTGCACTTCTCCACCTATCAGCTGAAACATTCATTCCTTCCATCATCAGAGTGTGACGGCTGTAATTCATGCCATCTGCAAAGTTCATGACACTTTCTTGCCTGGGTTACTCTGACAGTTCCTTCCAAAGTCAGTGGCTCTACCATCAGGGTGCTTGCTCTCTGCATTCCATCCTGACATCGTTGGTCCTACTTCACAGCTGGTCTAAATCATGGAAGTGCATACCTGATAGTTTTGAAGGAACACCATAAAGATTATGGTGATTATGATAATCCTTCAAGATTATGGTCGGTGCACCACCATCTTCACACATGCATTGGGAAACAATAAATTCTGGTCTTGACAATGACATGTACCTCCCATACAACAATAAAAAGGGCTTGGATTGAACATTTGGATGGTTTCTTTCCACCATACTCCATGTATTTTCAAATGATGTGTCAGAGTGACATCAGAATCAAAAATCCATTTAGATAATATAAACGATGCTTTTATTCTGCTTAAATTTTTTGATGTTGCTTTGGTTGATTGGGGAGCTGAATCAACCCAGCTCTATTTAGTAGAGTCATTCACCCTTTCCCGAAATATAATGTAAGGCACAATGTTTTAAAAGATACTCTGACTCACTTTCATCACATGCACATATTGCACTCAAGGGAGATCATCCTTACTTGTAGCAAATGATCTTGCTCCAACTTCAGATTCAACTCAGCAACGCGATGCAAAGAGAATCACTGAACAGACATGTTGAAGAACTTGATGCATGTTTCAGAAGGTTTGAACAAAATCTCTGAAGAATTCTCCATGCTTTGTAAAATTGATGGATGATATCAATAAAGCTGCTTCTCTTGCCTGTCACCAGGCCTCTTTCTACTGCAGTTATCTTGTACTTAATAGTACTTATACTGTAAAGTGTATCCATCTTAATTGAACTCTGTTGTCAAGCATTTCCATGTCTCTTGCATTGAAGGACAATGCAAACTATTCATTAAACACTTACACTGAGAACTCGGTTATAAATTTACAATTTTCCCATCTAAGAGAGTAAAGTTTGTTTACAAAATGTTCTTTTTATAGATATTAAAATTCTTCACCTTTTGGTTAAAGGTTTCCTCATCCTTACCCAACACATTTTCTGTTTTGACTTTCCTTATTTAGCTATTATCCTCATATTCTCTTTCAGTGTTTTCATTTTGCCAGTCTCTCAAAATATCTCTTCAGTTTTAATGCCTCTGTTATTTCCCCTTTTAAATAGGACATTCTTATCATTTTTTAAATGGTCAGGATATTCTTTTCATTGGTCCTGTTTTCAGATTTATTTATGGAATTCAGACCATTTGCTTCACACCCTTCTAACAGATTTTTGGAATGGGAAACAGAGGTTTAGAGAAGTACTGCTTATGTAAGAATTCCCAAAACAAAAATAAGGTTCTAATAAAGACTTGTTAAAGGCTAGTGGAGAAATTAGATGACATAATGATTCACATTTATCCTTGACTCAGGATATAAGAACAGCCTTCTTTGATTTAAGAGCATGGCTTATATTTTGGAATGGAGATGAATAGACAGAGTTCAAAAGACATGAACAGAAAATAAAATGAAATTGAGCTTCTTGAAGTTGACTACAACTGTGGAAGACATATCCATTGGAGTTTGAAGTTATAAGGAGATATAAAACAGAGACTTTCAAAGGAGAAGTCCTTTATGCAGGTACTCAGATCAGTGCTGAGTTCAAAGTGGGATGAACAATTGGTGAGATGACACATCCTTTCTACCAGGCTTCCTTGTGGTTCCAGTACATAGACACAAAGCTATTGAGGAGCATTGAAGATGGAATTTTCAATGCTCTCTTTAATGATCCTTCCCCATTTAGAGCAGTGATGGGCAGAGACTCCCAGGAGTCTGTGGGAATGTTGCATTTTTCAAGGAAGACTTCACCAGGTTCATTCGAATTGTTCATTTATCCTGTTGATAAGCTCACCCTGGAAAGAACTCAGATGGAGTGCATTTCAAGAGTCTGGTGTAGACGTAATGTGACTTCACCTGTCCAATAGAACTGATCGTGTAAATAGGACCTCAGGTTTGAGAACAATGATCAAGAAGGTGACACTATTATTGATTCATTCTTCCTTGCAGTAAATTTGAACAAGCCAATTCACTCTTAAAACAAAACCTTTTAAAAATGCCCATTTTTAGAAACACTGTTGTGCACTCCAAGTACTCCCTTTGGAGGATATGATTGCTATCCCACGGAAAATCTCCTTGGTTCAAGTCCCAGGCAGCTTTGATCCCAAATGAATTGAATTGTACAATATTTTACAGCATCATAAAATCTACAACACAGAATGAAACCATTAGTTACCTTGTTGTGTTGATTTCAACTATTCAACAGGAGATAATTACTGCAATCCTATTTCACTGTCCTTCCCGTATGGTATATTGTTTTACATTCTTCCCTGGATGATACATATCGAATCAATTTTAAACAATGCCATATTCCCTGTATCAGTTGTGCTTAGGCGTTTCATGATCAAAAGAGATTAACACAAGGAGGTTGTGGAATTATAGCACCAGCAACCCAGGTTCAATTCTGTCACTGTCTGTAAGGAATTTGCATGTTCTCCCCATGACTGTGTGGATTTTCTCTGGGTGTTCTGGTTTCCTTCCACATTGCAAAGATATTTGGGTTAGTAGGTAATTGGTCACATAGGTGTAATTGGGTGGCGTAAGCTGCTTGGGCCAAAAGTGCGCATTACTGTGCTGTATCTCAAAATAAAATAAGGATGTAAATATTCAATTCAATATGTTCAGTTGACTTCCTTTTTCTGTTGGTCATCCACCTCCAATACTGACTGATCAATTGGGTATTCCCCACAGCTCCAACCTGAACTCTGCAGTTTTACATATCCATTTAGTTGTTTTTTTCTCTCTCTCTTTCCAACTGAGTTTTTACATATCCATTTACCATCACCACAGCAATACTGGCTCCGCAATGTCAGATATTCTCTTTGTTTTACTAATCCCTCCTCTATTCTCTTTGCAACTTAAAAAAATTTATACACGAGAAAGTCTGCAAATGCTGGAAATCCAAAGCAACATGCATTGATAATGCTGGAGGAACTCAGCCGGTCAGGCAGCATCTATGGAAATGAATGAACAGTTGATGTTTTGGGCCAAGACCCTTCTTGAGGACAGAAATGGAAATAGAAGACACCAGAATTAAAAGGTGGCTAGAAGGTGACTTCTCTCTCCCTTCCAGTTCTGATGAAGGGTCTCTGATCTGAAACATCAACTGTTTCTCTTTCTACAGAAGTGGACTAACATGACAGGTGTTTCTAGAATTTTATGTTATTGATGCCATGGTTAGAATTGGCTGGTACAAGCCATGCCTGTTTTCAGGAACTATAAAAATTAACTTCCAAACTTTCTATTTGTCTGGAAGAGGGATGAAGCCCTTGAATGTTTTTATATTTATGATCAGTTGGATTCTAATCTTGGTCACTGTGCTAAGTAACTTGCTGAATTTTTGCTTGGGTATATGATTTCATCATACATGTTACTTGATAAACTTAGTTGACTCCATGTCCTCAGAAATTGTTAGTTGTTAAAAATGGCCTATATTAGCCAATTGGATTATTACACTGCATGAATGAATTCAACATGAAATCTGTTTATTGCAGAAATTACAGAGAATATATGAAAAGAATGGGGGGGGGCAAATTAGAACAGCAGCTTTTTGGGAGTATGACAAAGAAAACAAGAAAACAAAAGCCGTGACTTAGTACTAGCACCTTAACCAGATGGGAGATTGTAAATAGTGAAGGGAAGCAGTCAGAAGGAAATTAATAGCTATAAGAAGTGTTTGTCACTGAAAGTTTGCACAGGATTGATGACAAATCAGATGGCCAGCCATCTGAAAAAGATACAGAATTAAAGAGCGGTCAATATGCTGTGCGGTCTATGGTCATGGTGTGTGCAGAGTGAAGGTGAATGAGAAGGCAGAGCCCAATAATCATTAACTTCACTAAGGACCTGTCAAACATTTATGATGTGCATGTATTTAACATTCTCGTCCAAAAGCAGCCACATTCCTGTGCATGACCCTGCCCTCAACTAAAGAATAACAGGTCAGACAATAAGCCATGGCCCAGAGCAGGGTTAGACAACTTTAAGTGGAATCAAAGTGCCAGAACAAAGCTTCTATTTCTGCTGGTGATGTGGTGGAACAAACAAGGCAATGCACAATTTGATTTTTAACATCAGCTTCCTGTAACCTCCAACATAATATCTCAGCCACAATCTGAAATGCCAAGGAGGTTGGGTTTTGGTGACATGACCATTAATGAGTAAAGCACAGTAAGGATATATATTGTACATCTGCATGTTTAATAAGCATCTGGTTAATGTACACATCCAAACACTGTCAAATGTAACTTCCCTGCCTCAGTGATGCAGCCTGATAGCTAACTCCAGGCCACTCAAACTTATCTGTGAATGAGATTATTCATGCAGTGTGGAACTCGGGCATTTTTAAACATCAGATTCCCAGACATTCTGAGCTTGCTTTGATTATACCTATTAGTATTCTTAAAGGACAATTCAGACAGCAGGAAGTAAATAATATCCACATTAGTTGTTTTATCTTTAAATCCAGGTTGCAGAAATGAGAATACAGTGTATGATATATCACCGCCGTTTCTCCCCTCAATTAACAACAAAATGCATATAAATGTCATAGAGTTGTAAAACACCAACTATCAAGCACATATCTGCACTAATCCCATTTCCCCTTGTAACCCTATCAACAGGCCCTTACTACACCATCCCCACATCCACCTCACCATTCTCCCAAAACTCTCCAACACGAGAGCTCACAACAGTCAATTAACCTAGCAGGTCTTTGAGATGTGGGAGTAAACTGGAACACAAGGAGAAAAAATGATTTGGTTGCAGAGAGAATGGGTAAAATAGGGAGAACATGCAAACTCCACACAAAAAAAAACCCACCAGAGGTTAGGGTGAAAGCCAGGCTGATAGAGTTGTGAAGCAACAGTTCTACTAAGGTTGCCACTGTTCTGTCCCAACATGCAATAATTCAGGCAAAGTCTCATCTGTAAATGCTAGAATCTGGAGCAACATACAAAATGCTATAGAAACTCAAAGGGTCAGGCAGTATCTGTGGAGATAAATGTTTTGTTTTGGGTCGAGATCCTTCATCTGACTACTGGGTTCTTCCAGAGTCTTGTTTGTTGCTACAAGGTCTCATCTAATGCCCAGCCTGTCTCTTTCTCCAGTCACTTGACCAATTTGCTTCTCTTTGTGTTTTTTTTCCCCTATGAGGATACATCACTTGTTTTTCTCATGGCTTCCCATACCTGAAAATTTACTTTCTGCATCTCATGAAACAGCACACTAAAATTCTTTTGTAAAAGCAAAATATGTTGAGCAAATTTAAAACAGTTTTTAGGATCACGTCACCTGAGAGATGTCAGAAAACTACAGAATGAGTATGTTTGGGTTCCCAGAAATCATCTGAGCACACAAAACATTGTCACATCAAATGAGAACTGATAGGATTGGGATAATAGGTTAGCATGTGCAGAGGATAAGGTATAAAAAGTTAAAAAAACAGGAACAATGAATCGATCTTTTGACATTAGTGGGTGCAATAGGGGTCAGTATTAGCACCTCAGCTATTAAGAATTTATAGGAATATCTTGAATAATAAAAAAAAACTAGTGTATCACATGTACGTGTGTTGATGACATGAAAGATATGTTGGAAAGTTAGCCGTGAAGAAAAGGCAATGGGGCTACAAAGCAATATGACAAGCTCAGCAAGCTAAGAAGGGTACAGAGAAAATAAGCAAGAAGAAAGTGAATAGATTATAACATGAGAAATAGTAAAATGGCCAACAAGAGCTTATGTTACTGTTAAGAGAGATGTCGGTATGCAGGCCCGTGATAATCAGGAAGTAAACTCTCAAGTATGACAAGCAATGAAGAAAACAAATGACACGTTCTCCTTGTTACAAGGAGGATGAAGTACAAGATGCATTAACCTTGTACTCATTTAATGTGAAGGTCTACCAAATGATACAGATAGTGTCAATAGATGGAGAAAGGGGTGGAATGAGCACTCAATTAGATGATAGTATACAGATTTAGTCTCTGTCAAGAGGAGTCAGTATGGAGCAGAGACTGGAGCAGAGACTTATTCCTGAAATGAGAGTTGTCCTGTGAAAAGAGTTTGAATTATGTTCAATCAAGTTCATAAAATGGCAGGTGACTTTGTTGAGATATAAAAGATTTTGAGAGGGTTGATGGGTTAGATGCTAAAAATATTTTAACAGTAAATTCATATCAAAGATATGGATGTGTAATCTCAGGAATGGTTGGTCATTTGGATCATCAAGGCACTGCAATAACATCACTATTATCACAATGCTATTACAGCTCGGGGTGTTCCAGAGTTCAGAGTTCAATTCCGGTACCATCTGTAAGGAGTTTGCATGTTCTCCCTGTGAGTGTGTGGGCTTCCTCTGGGTGCACCGATTTCCTCCCACAGTCCAAAGACATACCGGTCACTAGGTTAATTGGTCATTGTAAATTGTCCTGCTTAATAGTCTTAAATAGGTGGGTTGCTGGGCAGTGTGGCTCTAAGCCAAAAGAGCCTATTCTTTGCTGTATCTCTAAAATAAGCAAACAAATAAACAAATAGATAAGTATACAAACATTAATAAATAGATGGACAAATGAACAGACAAATAAATATATAAGTTATATGCAATGTAATAATATTTTGCTATTTTCCATTACAAAGGGTTTGGGATGTATTGTTTTTGTGCATAATCAAAATTAAAATCAATTTTTAAGATACTAAACATTGAGAGGGTCTGGAAATCAGTGGGCATGTTGTGAAGTGGAATTGATGCACAAAATCACCTTTGATCTTTTGAATGGTACAGTCAGTTTGGGGGACTATGTGGCCTACTTTTGTTTGTTTTGTTTTTATGATCTTAATACCCTTCAAAAATTTGGGCTAGTTAAGGAGACCCTTGTCAAAGGACAGAAAAAGAAAAACAGGAGTGAACCTTGGAATCTGGATTTTGAATGAAAATTGGGTAAAAAGCCATCTAGGAATTTAGCTGCTAGTTGGCTACAAAGAAGAGGGCAAGATTGTTGCCAATGATTGCTGATAAGCAATCATCAGAAACCAGTGTTGAGACTCACTGTTCATTGCCTCTTGTTATACACATCTCATGTTTATATACATACATGATATGTTTGGTGATAAATAAATGAGAAACAAACACTGAATGATAAAATCAGAACTTCAGAGCACTTAGCTGGTTCAACTGAATGTGTTTCAAGTGTAAGCATAAAAGTACACAGATTTAAAAGCAAAATTAACCCAGATTTGTCAAACCCAGAATACAAACCTAAATTATTTTGAACAAATATTATCCAATATAATTGAGGTACCATAGTATTCACTCAATATTAGCGAAATTATGCAATGGCCTTGGACTAAAACATTAACTGTTCCTCACTTCACAGATGCTACTTTCTCTCCTGAGCTTTGCAGCATTTTCTGTTCTTAATTAATAAAATTGCATCAGGTCAATGTTCTTAAATACACTAAGAAATATTTTTAATGTATGGGAATATCAAAACAATCATATCCCCGTTTACTGCCAGGTTTCCCTCACGTGTGCAATATTTTAAAAATTGCTGTTATATAGGTGAGTTTAGGCAGAAACCTGAGCCATTCCAAAAAACAGGGAGCATTGTGAGTCAATCACAATCAAAACTCTGTTCAAGGGAGACTTAGTTTGATAATTTACTTTGGAAAGAATGTTATATTAATGACAATGTGCTAAAGAAACTTACTCTAAGAATTTTTAAAACAGGAAGATTTTCTGATAGAAAATAAGCAGTTTGAAGAGAAGTGTTTAAATTTACCAAGGCTTTTAAAGAGAACTTCAAAATGAAACCTTAACTATTTCGCTTTCAAGAGATGTGGCCTGATCTACTGAGTGATTCCAGCATTTTTTGCTTCATTTTAGATTTCCAGTGTTGTGTTCGCAACTCCATATCAATTAAATAAAGTCATGCACATGGAAGGGAAGGTTAACTAGTATATTTACATTGGAGTGGGAGAGTGGGAGAGTGGGAGGGGGCAAGGGGGGAGAGTGGGGAGAGGGGCAGGGAGAGAGATCAGATCAATGTGCATGTGTAGATAACAGATCAATGCACACAGGTAAGTTATCAGTCCATACATAGTGTTAAGGGGAGTAATTGCTCTAAAAGAAATAGATTCATATATTACAGTTCCTCCCCCTTTAGATAAATGTAACATAAAATTGTATATGTACCAAAACATTCAACTCCCTCTTAACAAACCATATTCAAATAAACATTCTTTCATAATTATAGTCCATAATTAACTTCACTATACTAATGATCCAGTCTTTGGGTGGAGCTCCGTTTCTTTCAGGATAGTGCCTCTGGACCTCTAGAGTGGCATCAGATTTAGCCGGTGTCTTTGCAAAGACAATTTACTCCGGTGCCAGTGTCACATTGCTATTAGTGACATGATCATCACTGAGGGTTAAGTCCGGTGGCTGTAATGAGTCCATCTTGTTGGATGTAGTCGACTCAAGTGTGTTCTTCGGTTGAGCCTCCAGTATCTGGTCCACATGATGTCTCCATGTATGATCACCAACATCCACTTCTACCTCCTGTTTTTGTAGCTATCCTACTGGGTGTCCACTTGTCTTTTTGGTTCTGCTGCTTCCTTTGCTGCAGTCCCTAATGATATTGCAATGGTCTATACTCATTCTAAGGTTATGTCTCTTTCTGCCAGTAGCCCCCATTGAGCACTTTGACTATGCATGCCGCATACAATTCTGTCCCATATTGCATCAGAAAGTCCATCTCTAAAGTCACAGTACTGTGCAGCTCTACAATGTATTCAGAAATGCTTCCACCCTTTGACTGGTTCCTTTTGTAAAATCTAAACAACTCAGCTATTACCAACAGTTTAAGGTGCAAATGATTTCTGTAACAATTTTGCTGGCTTTTCAGGAGTTACTAAATTGTGTAAATGACTACATTTCAGCACCCATTAAGCTGGGAAGCATGGCTACTTTTGTTTCCTCATTCATGTCATTTGCATTAAAATACAGTTAACCCCCTCAATATACAATTCCCAGTCCTCATTAGCACTGTCAAATCCATCAACTTTCCCAACTAAGGCCAGCATCATGTTATTTTCACTTTAACTTTGCTAGTTATGTGTCTTTCACTGTGTACTGTGCAGATACACACACACACACACACACACACACACACACATCCCTTTATTAGCATCCATGACAGCTTACTCCATACCGATTAACTCTTTCCTCTTGCTGTCTCTCTCTGAATTCTGTTGTCCCATAACTGCTGGTGCCATTGCTGATATCCCCTGACTTTCCAGTTCGTACTCATTGCTAACTTGTTGTGTTTGTGCAACTACATATCAATTAAATAAAGGTACGCATATGAGAGGAGTTGTTAACTGATGTATGCATATTTCAGAAAGAGTGAGAGAGAGATCAGATCACTATGCATATGTAAGTTATCTGTCCATATGTAGTGCTAAAGGGAGTCATTGCTCTAATTGTTCCATACATTACATCCAGCATTTGCATTGAAAAAAAATCCCAGTGATCAATGGGTTGGAAACTTGATGTAATAATTTATTGATACAAGAAGAAGAAATGTTTAGGAGACATATTTTCACTTATTTAAGTTTTGTTAGAATGTAAAATGCTTGCAGAAATAAATTGTCACCATTTAATCCAAAATGTCCTGTACTTGGAAAAGAAATGGTACAGGAATGGTGGATATTCCAGAGACCTAGTAGACCAATGAAGGACCGAATAACCTCCTTCTATATTGTGAAATTTTATATATAAAAAAAATCTGCTTTTAATAATGAACTTGCTAGTGTGTTTTTGTTGCAACAAGGGAACATGAACTGATTAAAGCACACAGCTATGGTTTATGCTTTCATCAGCTCTATTGCCTATTCCAGCAGGAAATATGCTACAACGTTCATTGTAACTGAATTAAGTCAGCCATCCTGTCATTAATTTGTGGCCAAAGACTGAAGAATGCAATTTTGAATTTACAAAAACAACTAATAAAAGTTTAAAACAAATATTTACTTTATAAATATTGTCAAATACTCCAGACTACAGAAATAAACTGTGAATCAAAGTCAGCCTCTAAAAACAAATATGAAATCTTATTAGTAAAGGAAGCACACAAATGATTTATTGAAAAATATGTTTTTTGAAAAAACCCTAAGCAGTCGTGCATTAATGACTTCAGTTAGTGGTAAGGGACCTTCGCTCCTGCTTTAATTAGCTCTCGATCCCTTATTTTAGCATGAACCACAGGGGTCACAATGATCATCAGATTTTATGATTGTTAATAGTTCAAAATGTTACACAATTTGACAAGCTGAAATTCCAGGGTGTGTTCAACAAGGGAAAAAAATCACTCATTACTGACGGTCATTTGTAGCTACCTGTATATTCTGCAATAATCCCAATTGGAAAAAACCAACATGTTGTAAAAGGAAAGAGCTCACAACTCATATTAAAATGTCTTTTTTTGCTATGGTATATAGAAATTATTGTTTTTACATTGGATTTGAATAATATTTTCACAAGACTATCACAAATCATTAGAATTAAAATTGATAAAGTCTCCCTGGGCTATAAGCCGCAATGTACTGAAATCTGGGCTGGTAACCTAGTTTATGAGAGAACAGAAGAACTGTCCTAGTTGGACCCCACCAGAAGGAATTGACTGGTTCTAATCCCACCTTCATCTGATGGTGTGTTTGAAATAGGACACTGTCTGTGCCTGGTGAGATATCACACTAAGTACTCCAGTTCTTAAGTTCTAAAGCAGCACAGGGTAAGTGCTTCGCCCCCTGCTCTACTTGCTTTATACTTAGACACAGCTCCAATGCCATGTCTAAGTTTGCTGATGATTTGTTTGGGTAGCTTATTTCCGGAGAAAGGAATCAATCTTTTCTGATGTGGTTGACTTCATTGGTACGACCTCAGGCCAGTTCAAATGAGCATCCACAGCAATCAGAAACATGGATTTCATGAATGGCCCAGCAAAGTCAAAATGCACTCTTCGGCATGGTGAAGATGACCACTCTCGCGGAGGTAAAGGTGCCTGAGAGGGTGCAATTTGAACTTAATGGCATCCCGAACAGCTTTTGGTCAAATCTTCAATCTGTCTGTCTATTCCCAACCACCACACAAAGCTCCGGGCAACTCTTCATCTTGACTGTATCCAGATATCCTTCATGCAGATTCTCTAACTCTGGTGCACAGGTTAGAGGGAACCACACCACGAGATCCACACATTAGCGTAATTTGACATACAGAGAGTTGGTTTGTCTCACTGAGAACTTTGGAAACATAAGATTATCATAAGCTGGCTGTCCTTGCATGGTGATGCCATAGACTTTTGACAATGTTGGGTTATCCCTTGTTTTGTTTTGTATTGCAGAATTTGTTACCAGTAGCTGGTCCATCAATGTTGTCCAGCCACAATCTTATTCGCTGCTGGGTCATAATATGAAGACTTTTCTTCTTCAGTTGTCAACACCATCAGTGTTGCTGTATTGTTTGGTACCCTTGAACTCTATGCATAAGAGTAGGCTCATAGGAATAGTGCCCAACATTGTAATCGGGTAGGAGTCATCACTGGAATTCCTTTCCTGGGATTGAAAGTGGACACAAGCGGCTGGTGATCTGTCTCCAGAGTAATCTTTTGTCCACAAAGGTAGTTGTGAAACTTCTTTATTCTCCATTCTAGATTAAGGGCCTCTTGGTCAATCTGTGCATAGTTGCATTCTGCACTTATCGGTGATCTTGAAGCAAAAGCAATCAGACGTTCAGATCCATTTTTCATAATGTGTGACAAAATGGCACCATCAGAGCGGGCAGCGGAGTCTGTGGAAGCAGAGTCCTGGGCTTTGGCTAAGTGGGCTTCGGCGTAAGGGGACTTCGGTAAGCTTGTGTGACTGCTCGCTGAGGGGAAGAAGGTAAGGTCACTAGGTGCTTTTTAGACTTACTCTATCAATCCAGTTCAGGTACGGAGGAAACAGTCAGAGCAGTGGTGTGCTCCGTATGCAGTATGTGGGAGGTCAGGGTCAACACAGTTGTCCCTGATGACCACACCTGCAAAAGATGCGTCCAGCTGCAGCTCCTTTCAGCCCGAGTTAGGGAGTTGGAGCGGGAGCTGGACGAACTACGGATCATTCGGGAGGCAGAGGCAGAGATAGATAGGAGCTATCAGGAGGTAGTCACACCAAAAAACCAAGAAGTAGGCAGATGGGTGACGGTCCAGAGAGGCAGGGGGAGCAGGCAGAGAGAGCAGAGCACCCCTGCGGCCATTCCCATTAACAATAAGTATACCATACTGGATACTGTTGATGGGGATGACCTACCAGGAATGAGTTGTAGTGGTCCTGCTTCTGGCACAGAGGTTGAACCCTCAACTAGGAAGGGGAGGAGGGAAGAGAAGGGAGCGATAGTTTTAGGGGATTCTATAGTCAGGGGGGCAGACAGGAGATTTTGTGGGGCAGATCGGGAGTCTCGGATGGTATGGTGCCTCCCTGGTGCCAGGGTCCGGGACATCTCAGATCGGGTGCAGGCTATTCTTGAGAACGAGGGCATGAACCCAGATGTAGTGGTCGATGTAGGGACCAACGATGTAGGTAAGGTGAGTGAGCGGGTCCTGCTTAGAGAGTTCAGGGAGTTAGGAGTGAAGCTGAAAGGCAGGACCTCCTGGGTGACAATCTCGGGATTGCTACCTGTGCCACGTGCGAGTGAGGCGAAGAATAGAATGATTATGCACATTAATACGAGGCTGAGAGCATGGTGCAGGAAGGAAGGGTTCAGGTTTTTGGATAATTGGTCTTTGTTCCAGGGACGTTGGGATCTGTTTCGAAGGGACGGTCTACATCTGAACTGGAGGGGTACTAACATTCTTGCAGGAATGTTTGCCAGTGCTGCTCGGGGGGGGTTAAACTAGATGTGCAGGGGGCAGGGATCCAGAATACGAGAGAAAATGATATGTTGAAGGATAAGGGACGGGTGGGGAACACACATTTCCCAAATATTAATTGTGTAAAGGAGAATGGTGAGACAGAACATGTGTTGGAAAAGTTACATGTACAGAGGGTTGGTCAGAAGGAGCATGGGGTTAAATGTGTAGAAGGTTTGGGTGATCTTGAGAAGGTCATCAAAATTCAAGGTGCAATCAGCCCGATAGAAGTTCAAGGAGCTGGGTTAGGTACAATAGACAGTGTTTTAAGCAAAGAGAGGAGGAATGGGCTAAGAATTCTATACTTGAATGCGCGTAGTGTCAGAAATAAGACAGATGAGCTTGAAGCTCAGATGAAAATGGGGAACTACGATATTGTTAGGATAATGGAGACATGGCTGCAAGCGGATCAGGCCTGGGAATTGAGTGTACCAGGGTATACGTGCTAAGTTAGAGACAGAAATATGGGAAGAGGGGGTGGGGTGGCCCTGTTGGTGAGGAATGAGATTCAGTCCTTAGCAAGAGGTGACTTGGGAACAGGGGAAGTAGAGTCTGTGTGGATTGAGCTGAGGAACAGTAAGGGTAAAAAGACCCTAATGGGTGTTGTGTACAGGCCCCCAAACAGTAGCGTGGATATTGGGTACAAGTTGATTAGGGAGTTAACATTGGCATGTGCTAAAGGTAATGCAGTCGTTATGGGAGATTTCAACATGCAGGTGAACTGGAAGAATCAGGTAGGTGCTGGACCCCAGGATAGGGAGTTTGTGGAGTGTCTAAGGGATGTATTTTTGGAACAGCTTGTGCTTGAGCCAACCAGGAACGAGGCTATTTTGGTGATGTGTAATGAACAGGAATTGGTAAGTGATCTTGAAGTAAAGGAGCCATTAGGAAGTAGTGATCATAACATGACAAGTTTTTATCTACAATTCGAGAGGGATAAGGGCAGATCAGAGGTGTCAGTGTTGCTATTAAATAAAGGAGACTACGGAGCCATGAGGGAAGAACCGGCCAAAGTTAAATGGGCGGATGCCCTGGCAGGAAAGTCAGTGGATCAGCAGTGGCATATATTCTTGGGGATAATACAAAAGATGCAAAAGCAGTTCATTCCAATGAGAAGGAAGGATTCAAAGAGGGGGAAGGGGCCACAGTGGTTGACAAAGGAAGTCAGAGATTGTATAGCATTAAAGAAAAAGAAGTATGACAAGGCTAAGATGAGTGGGAATACAGATGATTGGGAAAGTTTTAAGGAACAGCAGATCTTAACTAAAAAAGCAATACGGAGAGAAAAAATCAGGTATGAGCTCAGTCTAGCCAGGAATATAAAAGGGGATAGCAAAAGCTTTTTTAGCTATGTGAAGAGAAAGAAGATAGTTAAGAACAATGTTGGCCCCTTGAAGAATGAATTGGGAGAAATTGTTATGGGAAACAGGGAAATGGCAACAGAATTTAATGCGTACTTTAGATCTGTCTTCACCAGGGAGGACACAAGCAATCTCCCAGATGTATGGATGGGCCAGGGTCATAAGATATCAGAGGAATTGAGACAGATTGACATTAGGAAAGAAACTGTGATGAGTAGACTGGTAGGACTGAAGGCTAATAAATCCCCGGGTCCAGATGGTCTGCATCCGAGGCTTCTAAAAGAGGTGGCTCAGGAAATTGCGGATGCATTGGTAATCATTTTCCAATGTTCCTTAGATTCAGGATCAGTTCCTGAAGATTGGAGACTGGCTAATGTTATCCCACTTTTCAAGAAGGGAGGGAAGGAGAAAACGGAGAACTATCGCCCTGTAAGCCTAACGTCAGTCGTGGGGAAGATGCTTGAGTCCATTATTAAGGACGAAATAGTGGCATATCTTGATGGCAGTAATAGGATTAGGCTGAGCCAGCATGGATTTACCAAGGGCAAATCATGCTTGACTAATCTGTTGGAGTTTTTTGAGGGTGTAACAAGGATGTTAGATGAAGGTAAGCCAGTGGATGTAGTGTACCTAGATTTTCAGAAGGCATTCGATAAGGTGCCACATAGGAGATTGGTGAGTAAAATCAGAGCTCATGGCATTGGGGGCAGGGTTCCAACATGGATAGAAAACTGGTTGGCAGATAGAAAGCAAAGGGTAGCAGTGAATGGGTGTTTCTCGGACTGGCTGGAGGTGACTAGTGGGGTACCACAGGGCTCTGTATTGGGACCACAGCTCTTTACAATTTATGTCAACGATTTAGATGAGGGCATTGAAAACTATATCAGCAAGTTTGCTGACGATACTAAACTGGGTGGCAGTGTGACATGCGAAGAGGACATTAGGAGAATACAGGGAGATTTGGATAGGCTGGGTGAGTGGGCAGATACTTGGCAGATGTCATTCAATGTGAATAAATGTGAAGTTATCCACTTTGAAAGCAGGAACAAGAGGGCAGAGTATTGTCTGAATGGTGTAGAGTTAGGTAAGGGAGAAATGCAAAGAGACCTAGGAGTCCTAGTTCATCAGTCAATGAAGGTGAATGAGCAAGTGCAACAGGCAGTGAAGAGGGCAAATGGAATGTTGGCCTTTATTACAAGGGGAATTGAGTACAAGAGCAAGGATGTCCTTTTGCATTTGTACAGGGCCCTGGTGAGACCACACCTGGAATATTGTGTACAGTTTTGGTCTCCAGGTTTAAGGAAGGACATTCTGGCAATTGAGGAAGTGCAGCGTAGATTCACTAGGTTGATTCCTGGGATGGCAGGGCTGTCTTACGCAGACAGATTGGAGAGATTGGGCTTGTACACACTGGAATTGAGGAGATTGAGAGGGGATCTGATTGGAACATTTAAGATAATTAAAGGATTTGATAGGATTGAGGCAGGAAATATGTTCCAGATGTTGGGGGAGTCCAGTACCAGAGGGCATGGATTGAGAATAAGAGGTCAGTTATTTAAAACAGAGTTGAGGAAAAACTTCTTCTCCCAGAGAGTTGTGGAGGCGTGGAATGCACTGTCTTGGAAGATGGTGGAGGCCAATTCTCTGGATGCTTTCAAGGAGCTAGATAGATATCTGATGGATAGGGGAATCAAGGGATATGGGGACAAGGCAGGGACTGGGTATTGATAGTGAATGATCAGCCATGATCTCAGAATGGCGGTGCAGACTCGAGGGGCCGAATGGTCTTCTTCTGCACCTATTGTCTATTGTCTATTATCACACACCAGTCTGAGGGACAGGGATGGGGCATAAAGGGTGAGCAGTTCATGGGATGTTATTGGTCTCTTTGTTTCCTTAAATGCTCTTTCACATCTTTCTGACAACTCTCATTTTGCTCCTGTCTGCAACAGTGCATTCAATGGATGCAGCACTATAGCAATGTTTGGGAGGAATCACTGGTAGTGGTTTACAAAACCCAAGTGTGACCTAAATTGTGACACATTTTCTGGTTTGGGTGCCTTTTGCAATGCTTCAGTCTTCTTTTGTGACTTATGTAAGCAATGACATGTCCACAGTCATATTCATGAGAAACTCACATTTCCCTCTCTTTGCATGTAGACCATACTTATTCTGCCTGGTAAGCACTTTACCAAGATTCTGGAGATTCTCTTCATCATTCTTGCCAGTCACAATGATGTAACGGAGGTAGCATTGTGTTCCTGGGATATCTTGGAGCACTTAGGCTATTGCACTTTGCCAAATTTCTGGAGCTGATGCAGCGCCAAAAACGAGACAATTATACAGGAACAATCAATTGAGAGTGTTGATTGCAAGAAACCTCATGTTTGACTCCTCAATCTCCATTTGCAGATAGGCTTGTGACAAGTTAACCTTTGCAAACCTTTCCCCGCTTGCTAGAGCCACAAAATATCTTCTATTCACTGCAAAGGATATTGCACAGTACACAGCACAGGGGTGATGCTCACTTTGAAGTCCTTGCATGTGCAAACAACTCCAGCCTTCCCATTCTTGACCACTGGGACAATGGGCATGGCCCAATCGCTTTTCTCAACCTTGGAGAGAATGCCAGATGCCTCCAAGTTCTGAAATTCAGCATCAGCTTTAGGAAATAGTGCATAAGGCACTGGACACACTTTATGGAATCATGGTGGTGCTGCTTCACCCAGTTCAATTCTGGCCTCCATGCCTTGGAGTTTACCAATACCCTTCTCAAACACATTCTTATCAGCATTAAGCAGCTGTGACAGTTTTTGGTTAGTGCTACTGTGGAGGCTGCAGTTGCCTGTTGATGACATGTTGAGAGCTTTGAATGTGTGCCAGTCTAGTTGGAAAGTGCTGGCCCTCCACTGTTCAGCACATAAAGCTCTAACTGCTGTGTTTTGCCTCCAGGCACCACATTAACCTTCAGTTTGCCTTTTCCACCTGTGTAGGTCATTAGCATCACCGAGGTCTTTTCTAATGGTAGCTTAGAAAACAGGCTGTTGTAGTCAACCTCTGAAATTAAAGACAAAGCTGACCCTGTATCCAGCTCCATTTACAGTTTTACATCTGTTCTGATCCATATGATTTTGTAATCTCCTTCAGTAATGCTATGCAGTTCTAGGCATGACAGCTTAACTTTGTCAGACCCTGTGTTGTCTGATTCAGTTTCACCTTCAGTCACTTAATGTATTGTTTTGTTTTGTGTTTGAAACGTTTCGCTCTGTGTGATTTTTCTCTTTAGTTGTGCTTTTGTTTGACTTGTACGCTCTCTCTTTGTGACCTTGGCTGTGACACTTCCTGTAAACTTTTTCTTTGAGTGAACAGTCACTTGCATCATGGGAGAATTTGCCACATTGATAACATTTCTGGCTTTTTGGACCACTTAAGGACATTTTGTGTGTTTCACATTCTAAACTATTTTGCTGTAGTTCTGATGCATCCTTTGCTGCTGTTTCCAATGATATTGCAATGGTCAATGCCTGTTCTAAGGTTAAGTGTCTTTCTCACAATAGCCTCTTTTGAGTGGTTTGACTTTACATAACACTTGCAAGCTTGTCCCTTAAAGCATCAGAAAGTCT
The DNA here is from genome assembly GCF_030144855.1 of Hypanus sabinus. NCBI lineage: Eukaryota > Metazoa > Chordata > Chondrichthyes > Myliobatiformes > Dasyatidae > Hypanus > Hypanus sabinus. Next base: position 40,419,913 of record NC_082715.1, on the reverse strand, counting down.
GTCACCAAAGTACAGGAACAATCCCTTATGAGTGTTGATTGTGCGGAACCTCACGTTTGACTCCTCAGCCTCCATTTGCAGATAGGCTTGTGACAAGTTAACCTTTGCAAACCTCTCCCCGCCTGGGAAAGTTTGTGCATTTCTGCAAAGTATGCAGAAATGCTTTCCTCCTTTGACCGGATCCTTTTGTGAAATCTGGGCTCAAATGATTTTGTAAAATTGCAACAATTTCATTTAATGTCTTGCTTGCTGGCTTTTCAGGAGTGTAAGAGACTCTATGTTCTAGCTCCCATTAAAATAAGAAGTGTGGAGACTTTCTTTACCTCATCCACGTTGTTAGCATTTCAATACAGTTCAACCCTCTAATATACGATTCCCAGTCCTATTTTACACCTTCAAATTCATTAACTTTCCCAACTAAGGCCATCACCACATTATTTTCACTTTAGCTTTGTTAGTTCAGCATCTCCCACTGCGTACTGTGCACTATTACTCACGCATTCCTTTGCTAGCATCCGTAGCTGCCTTCTCCGTACTGATTCGCTCTTTCCTCTCACTGTCCCTCTCCCTTCCTCTGAGATCCGTCACCTTGTAACTGATGGTGCAGTTGGTGACATTCGCTGACATTCACTTTTGAACTCACTGCCAATTTGCTGTCTGTACAACTACATACCAATTAAATAAAGGTACACATGCGGAGGTGAAGTTAATGTATATTATAGAGAAAGCAACAAATCAATACGCATGAGTAAGTTATCAGTCATTAATTAGCACTAATTTTAGTCATTGCACAAAAAAGGACATACAGTAGATCCGAACACTACATGTGGTCGTCACTAAACGTGGCCGGGGTTCAATGCAAAAGCTCCCCAGTGGCTTGCTGGAAAGACATCGAGTTTTACACATTCTCCTTCATGTTCTTTCTTTTTAAATTAACTCAAGGGGTGTAGGTATCATTGGAAGGATCAGCATTTATCCTCCATCTCGATTTGCACTAGATCTATCTGCTGGGCTGTTTCAGAGAACAATAAAAAGCTAATCACGTCACTGTGGGTCTGAGGTCTCTTTTATGCCATCCAGGCAACGATGCCAAATTCCCTTCTCCAAAATATGTTTGTAAGTCAAATGGGTAATCACAATCTCTATCTTTCATTGTCACTGTCCCCTTTTATTTTACATTTACTCCACTAATTGATTCAAATTCATTGCACAGAATTTGTACACATGATGACCTACAATTTGTCTGGACTATCACAATGAAGAACAATACAGAGAAATCAGAAGATGATTGCTGTGTCTAACCTGTAGTATGTATCAGGCAAACACAATTTGTAGACAGTTAATGAAGCAGAGGTCATTCCTCACAAATGATAATGGCTCACAGTATCTTGAAAAAAAAAATATTGTGTAGCTATTAACATCTCTGTGTGTGTATGTGTCAGGAAATCAGGGGCATACATGAAATATAGGATCTCTCATGGCAGAGGATAAATAGCTCAATAGTTCAGTAGTTCCATTCAATATCAGAGAATGTATACAATATACAACCTGAAATTCTTGTTCTTCGCAATGGGGTCTTATTAACCATTTTCTATTGGTGGAAATCACTAGTGAGGGAGAAACAACCTCATGCATGTTCAGAAAACTTCCATCAGAAAATCTGCCCCATGGACCTGTTCCAGGAAATGCCATACACCTCCAGGTAATACTAGGTATTCACGTGTTTTTAGTTAAATTAGTTTGCTTAACTATTGTTAAATTGTCTTGGTACTTAAGAGGAATTTTATTTTTGCATTAAAAATAGCCTGATTCATTTTTAACTAGTTTAAAATAATTGGAAATGTAGGGTCAACTTTTGCTTCACTTTTGACTGAGGTGGGCCTTCGGCATTACTCCTTAAAAAAAACAGAGCAGTGCAGAATAGAAACAGACCCTTCAGCTCATGATGCCAATTCTACTTATACTGTGTGCCTGCACATTTTCTATATCCATCTATTCCCTATTTGTTAATCTGCCTGTGTAGATGCTTCTGAAGTATCACTATTTGCTTCTGCCACACCCTCCCCACCCCACCACACCACCCTGCACACAAGGCACTTGCCCCTCTGTGTAAAAACTGTCACGGGGAATCTCTTCTGCACACTCTCGAAAGTCTTCACTTCTTTCCTGTGAGCAGAATTACACACTATATTGCAAACGTGGCCTAATGAAAGTCTTGTGCAACTGCAAATGACTTCCCAGCATTTCTGTTCAATGCCTGACCAATGAAGACAGGTATGCCAAGCACCTTCTTTGCCACCCTAACTACTTGTGTTTCCACTTTTAGGTACCTATGAAGTTGCATATCAATACTCCTAAGGATCCTGCTGTTTACTATCAACTTTTCCCTTTCATTTGATCTCTCAAAGTACTACACCTCACACAAGTCCAAATTAAACTCCATCTGCCATTTCTCTGCCCAAATCACCAACCAATCTATCCTACTGTATTCTTTGACAAATCTCTTCTCTCTCCATAACGCTGCCAATTTTAATGTTGTCTGCAAACTTACTATTCAGCTCTCACACATTTTCATCCAAGTCATTTATATGTTATCACAAACAACCAAGATACCAGCACTGATCACTGATTTGGTAATTATTATCACTAAATTTTGAAATGTCAAGCAAATATTTTACTTTCCTCTTTTGGATCATTATTATTATTTCGACAACTGCTATCTTCAATAAACTTATATCTACAAAAGGTTTTTGTCTGATTTTGCAGTATTTAGAATTTTGGGGGTTGACCTTAGAGCGAAATGATTAGATTTTTTTAATTGATGATCGTCATCCCTTCTGGTTTACATTTCAAGAAGCTTGGATCAAGCCACCTGTTAAATTTCTTATCAGACAAAGCTTTGTAACACCTTTATTATACAGAAATATTGAGAAGGCAGTAATTCATATTACATACATACAACTGAATTATTGCTTCCTTCAGTAACCAAAATCTATTCCCTTACCTGAAAGTACTGTATATGAAACACTTTCTCTTGAATATCAGAACAGTTTAGCTTAATTTATAATCTTCACCTCTCCTCTGTGGTCCTTTAAATACCCTTTTAACCTGGAGGTCCCTGGCTTCTGATCACCCCTTGCCTGGTTATTTCTCTGTAAATTACTTTGAGACCAAATAAACGTGCATTGTTGTCTTAACAACTACCAGGCTCTGTGCTAGTTATGTATGTTGAGTTCATTTGCATGCCATCCAAGCAACAACAATGTATTTCTGAAGTACACATTTACACACCATAGGTAGGAAATTAAATGCGCTAAGTTTTAAAATAATATTTGGAGTTTTTTTAAAATCATTATGAAATTTGCTTTTGTTAAATGGTTTTACTGTTAAGATGTTGAACACAGGCAACATGAACACAATATGAAATTAATAATGGAGCAATTAATTTTTAATCAAAGCAGTAGAATTTAATTAAACAGTTGATAAATTTGAAAAATGTTTTTCTCAAGGTATGCTGTGGTGTTAAAAGATGCAGACCATGATCATGAAAAAGAAATCAGCAACCATTTTAAAGTCCCCCTACAGAAATCACAAACTACTTGAAATGGGTCATTGAGAAAATTATATTCATCTCTCAAAGGTTCAAAGCTTCCAGGCAGCTAAAAAAAAACAAAGATATGGCTCATTGAATAACAACTAAAACTATGGAAGATCTTATTTTATGGAGGGGAATAAATTCCTCCTTCTCAACAGACTCACAATATATTAAGTTGAAAATTCACTGTAATTTACCTGCACTTAACATATCAATACAACATAAATAAGAAAGTTAAAAAATGAATACAAGGGCAAAACACCCTCAAAATATCTGCATTTATATAATTTCTAATCATATCAATCACAATTTCAAATGCAGTCAATGTTCTGAAAGGAGCCCTTTTCAAGTTCCCACAAAATACAGATATTTTGACTAAAAGACTAGTTTCTACATACAGCTTACCTCAGCTAGCAAGGAAAGATCAGATCATTTAAGTATGTTTTGGGACACATCATTTATAACTTATTGGGAGGGAGAGCACAAATGAAATTATAATTTCAGACTCTGGCACATTAGATAACATTGCTGGTAGGCCACAGAAAAGAACTTTTTGCATGGGAGAAAATAACAGAGCACATGATCATCGTGCAAAGTACTTTACCTTTAACCACAGTTACTGTGTATTATTACAATACAATAGACAGTCACCTACCATCCTTCCCCAATTCAACTTTGATAGATTTTTCAGATATGATTTTTACCCTGAATCCTTGTCAGAAGGGATTAGTGGCTCTTATTTATAATATGATTATGAAGATACAACCAGAAATATCAGGTAGAATTAAACAAGAATGGGAAAAAGAACTTCAATATAATATATCAACAGAAAAATGGGAAAAAATGTTACAGATGGTTAATTCTTCTTCTATATGTGCTAAACATGCTTTAATACAATTTAAAATTGTACATAGAGCCCATATGTCTAAAGATAAGCTTGCTCGATTCTATTCTCATATTAACCCTCAATGTGACAGATGTCATTTAGATGTGGCCTCATTGAACCACATGTTTTGGTCATGTCCCACTTTACATAACTATTGGAAGGACATATTTGCTACCATTTCCTCAATTTGGAATATTGATTTACAACCTCATTTTATTACTGCAATTTTTGGTATACCAAATGAGGATGGTAATCAGTTTTCCCCTTCAATTAGACGAATGATTGCTTTTGTAACATTAATGGCCAGAAGGTCTATATTACAAAATTGGAAAGAAGTAAATCCTCCTACCACGTTTCAGTGGTTCTCTCAAACTATTTCTTATTTGAGCTTAGAAAAAATTAGAAGCACTATTTTTGACTCATCAATTAAATTTGAAGAAACTTGGGGACCATTCATTTGACACTTTCATATGAATTAATTTGGCCTCTTCCAGACCTTTTCTCTTTTTATTCTTGTTCTGGTATGGAGTTCCGGAGTTTTAGACACTATCATATACATATAAACTGTTATTACTGCCCATGTTAGTTTAGTTTAGGTTTAATTTTTTTTCAATATATATTTTTCTTATATTTTTTTTGATGATTATTCTTACTCTTTTTCATGTATAATTAATATAGGTTTGATTGATTAATGTATTATTTTTTTGCTGATATTTTAATAAGATATTGTTATCTTATTACTAATTCAACTTCAAGTCTAGTGCACTTATAACCTATTCAATATTATGATATGTTTTTTTTAATATATGAAATTCAATAAAAAGATTGAAAAAGAAAAGAAAGAAAAGACAGTCACCTCACCCCCAGATGTATTTCTCTCCCCACAAAACTCTGCTCTGAGTTCTTTCTTTGTTTGTTTTTGCATGATTTGAGTTAATTTGATAACCATTCCTATACTTAAAGTTTTAACTCTAGTGAAATCAGCTTTTTTCAGCATTTGTTCAAAAGCTGAACTTTAAAACTACGCAACACACACAAAATACTGGTGGAACGCAGCAGGCCAGGCTGCATCTATAGGGAGAAGCATTGTCGACGTTTCGGGCCGAGACCCTTCATCAGGACTAACTGAAAGGAAAGATAGTAAGAGATTTGAAAGTAGGAGGGGGAAGGGGAAATGTGAAATGATAGGAGAAGACCGGAGGGGGTGGGATGAAGCTGAGAGCTGGAAATGTGTTTGGCAAAAGGGATACAGAGCTGGAGAAGGGAAAGGATCATGGGATGGGAGGCGTAGGGAGAAAGAAAGGGGGAGGAGAGCACCAGAGGGAGATGGAGAACAGGCAGAGTGATGGGCAGAAAGAGAGAGAAAAAAAGGCGGGGGGGGGGGGAATAACTATAAAGCTATACTTTCTTCCTGTTTCTGTCTTCATACCAGAGCAGAGGTCTGAAGTAGACCATATTTTCCAAACACTCAAGGGCAAAAACAGTCCAAATTATTGAATTACCAAGCTAGGCCAGCAAATCGCATGTCTTCGATGCTTGGGAAATAATTGCATTGACGGGTTTATTGGTGTTTTATCGAACTTTGTCTCTGTACAATTTTCTGAATGTGCATTCAGTGGCCACTTTTTAGGTTCAGGAGGTATCTAATAAAATGGGTACTGAGTGCATTTTGCTTTAAAAAGTTTAAACATTGAAATGTAATTCCCTGGGCAGAAAATGGTCAGAGATTCCATGATGTATAGAAAAAACACAGCTCTCTCCACTAAAGTACAGAGACCCCATTGCACTGCTTTCCCACTGTTTGCTGATATGCCCTATTAATTTCTTTTGATTACAATTTCCATAGTGTGTGGATTAACCCTACTTGTAATTAAAAAAGGGCTTGGAACTGGATGAAGCTGTTTTACAAATCATCAGGCTTCCTGGAAGCATTAATGAAATAGCAATCATTTGGTGCTGAATTCCAAAAAAAAAATGCATGAGCAAGGCATTTAATTAAGAAACCTCAGGGATTATTACAGAGCTAAAATTAATTCTACATATATTAGCTTTGCTTTCTGTATTAGTAGCTAATGATTCCATTTTAAAATACCGTTTATTTCAACAGTAATGCAACTTATCAGTATTCCCAATTAGACTAGATCAAACTGCATTATTTTATAAGATGCTATAGTACTGTGCAAAAGTCTTAGGTGTGTGTGTATACAAGCACACACACCCCACCCCACCCCCACCCCAAAGACTTGCACAATACAATATTTGTCAATATGGATCAGGGAAGGAGTTTATAAATCTGCTGGGAGCAAAGGATGTTGGGGGTAGGGTGCTGCAGGAGAGTTGTGGGACAGGTGACCGAGAAGGAGTGCCAGGGGCAGGGGGTTTCGCGGGTGCAGATACTCCCAGTCCTGAGACACAAGGCAGGGCCATGTGGTTCCAAACAATTGGTTTAATGATCACTACAGAATATCCCTCTGGTAATTCCAGCTCTCTCCCCTTTCCCCAACCATAATTCCCCTCTCCCTGCCCCCTTCCCACTCTTAGTCCACAGTTAAGACCCATGTCGGAATCAGGTTTATCTTCGCTCACGTCATGAAATGAGTTTTTTTTTGGGACGGCAGTACAGTGCGATACAGTAAATTACTACAGTACTGTGCTAAAACCCTAGGCACTCCAGCGATGTATATGTGCCTAAGAGTTTTGCACCGTACTGTAGTTTCCTAGAAGATTTATGATTGCAAAAAATCCATTAAATCATATCACCTGGCATCAAACTTTACTACAGCTTGTATTTCAATGGAGAATAGAAAATTATGCAAAATGGGAGAATTGCAGTATGAGCACGAAGGCTACAATTTTTAAATGATCCTTCAGCATGTCATGCTAACGTCTGAAGACCCAGTGACTGTGCAGTTATCTGCACAAGAACAGGTACCATTACTCCTGGAAATGTGCAATGCAGTGAGGTTTCCAGGCCACTCACCCAGCAGTGAGGTTCCACAGTGCCTGCGAAGGTTGCTTCAGTATAACACAAGGAAACCTCCATGTGCAATTTACAGGCCAGCACTGGGTATTTCCATTAAGTCAGGTTCCTTTCATTTAGGCCTCAGCATAACTCCAGATTACAAAGAACAGTTTATGATATTCCTCACTCATCTATTAAACTGCTGACTACCAATATCCCAAATCATAATTGATTCCAAATACCAATACCAGATCTTCCTCATGCTTCTTCATGATTATTACAATGTCCAAAATGTTGCTGATTCTGGCAATCAAATCTTCTGATCTTGGTGATATTAATAGTAGATACAAACAGTGATAGAAATGATGTGGACATATCATCTTGTGCTCAATTTCATAACAAAGTTGCAAAGAGAGTCTGACCTAGTTGTTGATTTGTCCAGGGAGAGGTATGGAGTCAGTGGCTGGAGAACTGTTTGCTGTGGTGACTAAATTGCTGAACAGGAAAGGATAAACTTAATTATATTAGAGATGGTGGGTCTGCTGTCAACATAACTGCAGTGAGGTATTTTAAGAAGATATGGCTAAAGGATGGAACTTAGGAAAAATTTAAAAAGCTACTGTAGATGGAGATGAGGAAACACCAAAGCAGAAAGTGTGGAAGTGGGAAGAAAACGCATTGCAACTCATTCCCCGATACAGCTGTAGATATAAGAAAGGAGTCAGGATGCTCATGTAACACCTGTGTATCACTGGTCTTATGTGTCTGGTCATGGCAGTCTTCTGAGAAAATCACATCACACTAGGTGCGAGAAGACCATCAGAAGAATCCTGGTATTGAAAGGAGGCAGTGAATAGAAACACACACTTCTGGAAGTAAGTTTTGTTTATAAGAAAAGAACAATTTGTACAAAATATTTAACGAGCAAGAACGATTCAAAAGTCAAACATTCTGTTTAGGTTCCAAATCAACAAAAGCCAAATTCCTGTTTACCTGTATTTAGAATCAGTGATATTCTTTACAATAACCTTTGTTACTCCAATTTCTCTAACTAATTAGATCTAGTGTTATTCCCTATTTAAAAGTTTACAGACTTAACTTCCCTTTTTACTTATCCCCAGTTAGTTAGTATTCTTAAGTATTACAATTAACTTCAATTTTAGTTCCAGGCAGTATATCTACAAGTTTAAATTCAAATTCAAAAATTATATATACACAGTTTAACACCTTTCACAACAATTCTCCAACATAACAACTCTTAAACAAAGTAAATCTCATTTAGTAACTTATCAAAGTCTTTGCAAAAATAAGCAGTTCATGAAGAGAATCAAATTTGGATACTTCGAATGGAATTGACTTATACATCCAACCGTATTGAATCTGCTGCATCATTACACATTTCGTTCCCGCGCTGGTTCGTCACCTTGGGTTCATTGTTTCTGGGTTTCATTGGGTTTAATTGTTTCTGGGTTCATTGGAATGAAATAGTTTATCATCCACAGTAAGTCAATTCACAAACTTGTACAAAAACTAGACCAAATCCCGTGGTATGATTTTGAAGAACTAATTGCTGACTACACGGTAGGGATCTTGAACACTGTCCTCTGCCGATATTTTCTCGTTATAGCTGTAGCTTCAATAAATCTTTTATCACTATTGTCTCTCAGGTTTCACACTGAAGGTTTCAAGTTAGTAGGGTAAAGATACTCACTACTAATTCCGCTTTTAACAGTTGATGTCTTCAGCTTCAAATCAATGCTGCATTTCTCTCCATGTCCGTCCTGTCTTCAGGCTGCCCCGCCCTCGCATAGCGTTTTTTTTCAAATTCTCTCTTTTTTTAAATCGGTAAACCTCGCTTTCATCCCTCCACAGGGATTACATTTCAGGGTTACATTCAGATCTCACTCGTTGGAAGGGAGATGGTACGTTAGTCACAAACGTTGTCTCTGTTATATTGATAACCATTTTGGTTTTATCATAAGGGTTAGCATTAATTCAGAATTCACGTTCTGGGAAAAGTGGGTATTTAGGAAGTGGTTGGGCATTAAAATGCTGAAGAAGATTAGAAACTGAAGAAAGAAAGGCACTTGTCTGTTGGCACCTGAAGTTCATTTTCTTTAAGAAGACAGTGATCATGACACACCTGAGGAAGAATTCAGTGCCTGAGCAGAGTGATTTTATTACATCAATTGACATGGATCCAAAATAAAAATTGGGTGGGGTCAGTACGGTTCAAGAAATCAAAGGGTGCACCTCATGGATGAAATGGGTTCAGAGGAATGTTATGCTGAAGTTGTATAAGACATTAGTGAGGCCTAATCTGAAGTATTGTGTGAAGTTTTGGTCACCTCCCTGCAGGAAAGATGGAAATAAAATTGAGTTCAGAGAAATTTTACAGGGATGTTGATGGGTCCGGAGATCCGGAGTTATAAGGGAAGATTAAATAGGTTAGGACATTATTCTTAGAACATAGAAGATTGGGAGTAGAGTTGACAGAGGTGTACACAATTATGAGGGGTATAGATAGAGTAAATGCAAGCAGGATACTTCCACTAAGTTTGGGTGGAACCACAACCAGAGGTCATGGCCTAAGGGTGAAATGTGAAAAGCTTAAGGGGAAACTTCTTCACTCAGAGGTTCATGAGAGTGTGGAACTAACTGCCAGGGTATATGGTGCATGCAAGCTCGATTTCAACGTTTAAGAAAAGTTTGGATGGGTGCATGGATGGCAGAGCTATGGAGGGCTATGTTCAATAGGAACAGGCAGTTTAAATGGTTCAGCATGGACTGGATGGGCCGAAGGGGCTGTTTTTTGAGCTGTACTTTTCAATGACTCTAGAGGGAGACTACATGAGGACAGAAACAAGTGAAAGATGAGAGTTTAGGCAGTAGGGAAAATGCACTGGGTGGCTGACCTATTGATCCCAGGGAAGGGGCAAAGTAAGGACTCTTTATTGTAGTGATTTGCACAAGTTCCTTTTTCTTATGGTTGGAAGTGAATCCAAGAACAGCAGAGAGAGGGTTAAGACAACATATTACAGTAGAAAAAGCTGGGGTTGCCTTGGCTTTTCAAGTGGTCTTGACGGTTACATCTGAAAATAAGTCAGTGAGTCAATTTTCTGCTATTTCAATTCAGCTCAACATTTCTTGGATTTATAAGAATGCATTGTGGCATGAAATGTAAGGCTGCTATCAGAGGGAGAATTACTTTATTGTGGAGTAGGGCTTCAAAGCTGGAGCTGAGCATGCAGTTCAGCAGACTAACAATTGTGGCAGAAATATTATGTAGAGTCAAATGCAACAGAGCTGGGTTGTAGAATGTTCACTTGCAAGCAAATTGGGAGAATGTTTCTCTTCAATCAGCAGACATAGAGTAAAGAGTGTTAAAAGGAATAAAACGAGATGTGAGTAGAGATCAATGCAAGGAAGATATCAGAGATGACACGAGTGAATCTGCAGATGCTGGAAATAAATAAAAAAATAAAAACACAAAATGCTGGCAGAACTCAGCAGGCCAGACAGCATCTATGGGAGGAGGTAGTGCCTCCCACTGCTGCTCCCACTGGGCTGTGAGAGCCACCATCTCTGCGATGAGGAGATACCTGGCCTCTCTTTCCTTGTATCTCCCGCACCTCCAGGACACCTTCTTCGCCATGTGTCGTGGACCCACCCGCTATTTCATCCTTCGACTTTTTGACTCTATATCAGAGATGATCTTGATTGTGACTGGAGCTTTGTGAACCATCCTCTTGAGTATGTATATTCAAGCTTTGTTTAGAATGATATTTTAAAAATATCACCTTGAAAGTTGTGCAAATTTGAGAACTATAAACTTACAAAAATAAAAATCACAATGTATCCTCAGAATCTCAGCTGGTAGGATTTTCTTTGCTACAGGCGGTGACATATTTGACAGTTCAGCATTTTGTGTAAAAGGGGCAAATTTCAATACCTTGTCTTCCTGAGAATATTGAAAAGGAATATTAAAACATGTCTGGAATTAATCACTGGTCAGCTGTCTCACTATGTCAGTTAATGAAATTTTTGTTTTGTACACTAACGTAACAACAGGAAGTTGAACACAAGAAAGTTGATGGAAACAGGTGATCATCACAACTTCAGTTAATGCGAGGTTCTAAATTCATGACGAAATTATGACAGAATGAGACAGCATTGTCAAAAACTGAACAGTAAACCACAGAAACATAGGCCCAACATATTATTGAACCAATACAATGTCATTCTTCTAGTTGTCTTCTTTCCTATCCTGCCCTCTACCTGGTATTGATCAGGTCTCATACTAACTATATGCTGGAACATTATTTGGGCAGTCAGCTTTACAGTACTTTTGGATTTTTGAAACACAATAGGAAAGATCCGGAGTTCCAATAGTAGGAAACTCTCTGTCTTTACATTGTGCTTGCCTTTTCCATCTGGATTAAGTTGGGTGATTTGATGTTAGATGTTCTCCACATCACGTATTGCATTGCCTCAATTTAAGTAAAATAAGATACGCATATTATTGGTTAAGATGGTGCTAGCAAACATCGCGACCAGTGGCGAATTACTGCAGACGGTTTGCAAAACTGCTTTTTTTACTCCTTCCTCTTTCAGATACGATTCCTGTACAAAGCTGTGTGCGATTGGAACCTCCGATTAACATTTTGGGCTGATGGAGTGACTGGCACTTTTTTGAGTCCAAGGGAGAATGGGGAGGTTGGGAGCAGAATGTGTGGCCTGAGAGCCTGTAAGCCTGGAGACAGAGTGCCAGCCCATAATCAACTCCATTGCTTCTCTACAATTGAGGCATCAAGCAAGGCTGAAATTGATGAAGAAGAGAGTGGAGGTGGTTGCTCGATGCCGTTTGCCCACGTTTGACCGATCTTTCTCTCCCTCTCGCTAGCTGCTGCTGGAGGAAAGTGTAGAACTCTAGGGATTCACATTGCAAGAACTGATTGACGAGGCTTGTGGCTGTGGATTAATTTTGGGTGACTTTGAGGTACATGTTGTACGTGATCTGGATTCTAGTTATTCTGTTTTTTGCTGATTTTGAGCAGTTTGATGTGGACTGGGGCGCTTCATTGAAGACTTGCTCTGTGGATGCAGTCAGTTACCGGCGCAGCGCAGAATTAAACTACACTGAATACTCATGGACTCCTGGTTTGATGTTGATAATCTATATGTTGTTTGCTCGCTTTTTGCCTTTTGCGCAATTTGCTCTTTTTCATACGCATTAGATGTTTGAAGTTATTCTTTAAATGAGTTCCATGGTGTTTCTATCTTTCTTGGCTGCCTGTGGGAGGATGAACTTCAGAGTTGTATTCTGAATACATACTTTGAAAATAAATGTACTTTGACTCTTTGAATACTCAGTGGAAATAAGGAAAATAACTTTAAAGCAGGGGAATAATTAAAAGGATTGATATTTCAATACAATGATAATGTCGAGTGGCATTTTGGTTATAAACTATAATACTAGTAAGTAGGACTAAAATGATTCCAACATTCAGTTGGTGAAATTAAACTGGAATCAAGTGAACTCTCGGTGAGAGTATTATCTACATTGGGAATATCTCAGACAGGAAGAATTTGATTCCTTATCAAACAAAAAAGCTCCAGCTTCAATTTTAAGCAAACCTATCTATCTAATAAATATATGTTATAATTATAAATATTATAAGTATGTACCATAAACCTTTACATTTAAATTGTCATTCAATCTTACTGTCCATTGAAGTGCTTTTAAACATGTCAATTCAAAAATCTGCAGATTTCTTAATGGATTACTTTGCAAATTCTTAAGCAATGTGGATGGATCCCACATTATAGCTTGTCGCCCAGTTGATCAAAAAACAACAGCTGAATCGAAATTTCAATTCTGCTAATTTCATATCAGTAAACTGAAGTGAACATGAAATGATCAGTAAATCTGCATTCATATGATAGAATCAAATATATATTCCTCATCTCTCAATGTGAACTTCAGCTCATCAGATAGAATCAGATAGATGATTCATTAGGAAAATTAAGGCACATGGTATTGATAAAAACTTGGCTGTTAGATTTGAAAGAGGTTGCAATGGATTTTGCTTGGACCAGACATGAAAGTGGTGTACCTCTGGGGTCTGTCCTAGGATTTTCTTGTTCTTAATTGATTTTAATTATTTGAGTATATCACAATTGAAAAATGTAATGATAGGAAGCTACAAAAACACTGTGGAGAAGAAAAGACCACAAAGCACACTAGAATCAGCTAACTAAATGAATAGACAGCAGAGTATACAACTTTACTGGGTACGGAAAATTCCAACTACTTCAGCCTCCCGAAAATTTTTGCCTCTTTGCTTAAACCAGTCCATTGGTTTCCACACTGGTTAGTTATCCTCCAATTTAAATGTAATTATGTTCAGAATGTTGTCACATTGTACAAGTTCTGCAAGACAAATTTTCTTATCTCTGTCAGCTTTAGAATTGGCAAGCATTTGTCAAAAATTCATCAATCCCATCAGTGGGCACAAAATACAAATTGGTTTATTTCTATGAATTCTTGCCTGTTTAACTGATAACTTTGCTAAGCACCAACATAGAAACAGGCGCTAATGTAATGTAATTTATGCACTCTGCTTCCTTTCCAGGTTATAACTTCCTATTATAGCTTTAATTGGTTTGGGTCAACATTATTGTGGGCTATTTTTGTGCAATAATCTTTATTCCTCTCCATAGATGCTGCCTGATCTGCTGAGTTCCTCCAGCATTTTGTGTGTGTTACTTCGGATTTCCAGCATCCACAGAATCGTTTGTGTCCACAATGCAAACCATTTTTGAATTTCCTCATCCATCCACAACTGTTCAGCTTCAACACTTCAAGTTGGCAGCCGATCATTCTCAGAAAAGAAGATAGTTTGTTATTATGGCCCAATTTGTCCTGTCTTCATGGGATCTTGAAGTAGATCAGTCAAGTTCTCTGGCACAAGTCAAAGAACCGAGCCCACCTGAGACTGACTGACAGCTGTGATATAGCCCATGAAAGGCAGCAAAGCCATTACCTGCTTTCATCTTTCCAAAGGTCCCCTTTGGAGTTTGAGCAGGAGGTGGCCTGACCCTAGACACCTCAACCGGACAGGAGACCATATCAAGTGTGATATAATCTAGCTACATATGAACTGAAAGCTTGTTGTGAAGGCCATACATAAAGATAAAGAAACGCATTTGCTTTTCTCAAAAAAAAGTGATATATTGCTTTACACTGTGAGACACTTGTTTACTCTCAATTCAGTTGTAATTGAAAGTTCAAAGTAAACTTATTATCAAAGTACATATATGTCACCATATACAACCCTGAGATTTATTTTCTTGTGGGCATTCATAATAAGTGCAAATAAAAACAATAGAATCAGTGAAAAAAACAACACACAAAGATGGACAAATAACCAACATGCAAAAAAACAACAAATTGTGCAAATACAGAAATAAAATAACAATAAGAGATAAATAAGTAATAAATAATAATGAGAACAGGAGTTGCAGAGTCCTTGAAATTGGGTCCATAGGTTGTGGAATCAGTTGGGACCTCAGTGTTTGGGTGGGTGAAGTTATCCACTCTGGTTGAGGGGTAATAGCTATTCCTGAACCTGGTGGTGTGTGATCTAAGACTCCTGTACCATCTTCCTGATGGCAACAGCAAGAAGCGTGTATGGGCCGATGGTGCGGCTTCTTGATGACGGATGCTGCTTGCCATCATGTGCTCAGTGGTAGGGAGGGCTTTACCTGCAATGGATTGGGCTGTCTCCACTACCTTTTGTATGCTTTCCCATTCAAGAGCATTGGAGTTTAAGACATTGAGTCTTAGTTGACTGAATAGACATAGAAAAATATAGTGGAATATGTAATGTTTTATTAAGCCAACATATAGGTCTCCAATGTTTACTGAGGTGTTGAAATCAACCCTGTTCACTTGAGGAGAGAAGAACAATCTGTCTAATGAATGGTTAGTCATTTTGGCATTGACAAAGAGCAGAATTTTTAATGTAAGCTCCAAGAATATACAGAGCTAATGAGAAGCTAAAGCATTATTTTAATATATTTCAACCAATTTACAGTTTAATCTATATTCTCAGTCTATCTAACACAAGTAGGCTATCACTCATTGTGCACAACGACTGTATCAGTTTGGGTGTCAAGTCTGATTTCCGATTAATGTGTTCCTCATATTTATTTCAATACATAATTTGAATTCTGTTAAAATGCTAATGTTGCAAATTGTACAGTGATTTTTTAAAGTAATTGCAATATAGTGTTGAAATTATTGGGAGCAACTTAAAGGAAATGTTTCGCAGGAGAAAGGCATTCAGCCCCTCATGACTGGTCTGCCATTTTAACAGATCATAGTTGTTCTCTGTGCCAATTTCCTTAATATCTAAAAGTTTACTGATCTCTGACTGAATGTACGGGGCACATTCTGGCCACAGTGCTCTTGAGAGAATTTCAAAGACTCATTAATCTTCAGCAGGATGGATTTCTTCTCATCCTTGGACCAAACGGGCCAAACCCTTACTGTGAGACTATAATCCTAAACATTTCGTTGGGGGGACCATCAACCCTCATATACCCTGTCAGTCCCAGGAAGAATTTTGTACATTTCATGAAGAATCGTCTCATTGTCCCAAACAGGAGAGGGCACAAAACTCATCTGATTACCATCATCACAGGAATCAGCCTGGTGAAGTTTAGGTGCACTCTGTCTACCACAGCTATAGCCTTCCTCGAGTTGGAAAACCACACTTGTAATTCATCTTTTACATCCTGTTTCCACAGCGACAAGAAATATTTAAGAAAATGCAAGTAGGAATTGGCCACTTGGCCACTCAAGCCTGGCCTAGCATTTGATATGAATGTGATTGCTTTACCCCAGGCTTCACATCGTACTTTTGAACCACTTCCCCTGTCCTTTAATTAGATGATTTTCAACTAAGTATCTACTTCCTTTTTACATAAGCCCGATGATCTATCCCATGCAAGTTTCTAGGGTGACAGAATTCCAGAGATCCACCATCAGGTGATGTCTGTTCTTGTATTTAAATCCCAGTGCAATAAAATTCAATGATAAACAGATTACAGAGTTTTGCCTTCCTAGTTCCTTGCTGCATCTGCTCATTAACTTTGCAAGATTTATGCACAATGACACCCCGGTCCTTCTGAACACCTACACATTTCATGCAGGATGTTCTACCGAATTTCAGAGCCGCTGACTTACTTATGCCAAGTTTTACACTGAGAGAGGAACCACATTAAGGTAGTGGTCTGTGATATGTAATATTTAAAGAACCCTCTTATGTTTTCTCAGTACCTCAAGAAAACTTACTACAATCTGTTTTTTTTATAATTGCCCCTCATTAAAACTGGTGATATCTGGCCTACACTGGGTTTACAAACACTTGTCTGTAGCTCCCAAGGCTAGAAATTCCTCAGTGCATGTTGTCATAGGTTAATGAGCCACAACGCCTGATGTGAAAAGCATTGTGGGATTGCAATGCAACTCTAAGCCATTTGTTCCACACCACTGTGGTGAATGAAGAAGGTAGAAAGTGTGTGAGGCAACAAAAAGAGAGTGGAGAGAAATAATCCATGGAGAAGATGTGGGGATAGGGGGAAAATGTGGGTATTAAAATTTTGTGGATAAGATAGACTGTAACAATGGGACTGGCAGGGGTGGACAAGGAAAGAGGGGTTATCAGTCACTCTGGAAAAGGGAGCTTGCCTTAATGAAAGTTGATACCATAGACTGCCAGGTTAGGTCAGACCTTTCAACTAATGCTGGATCAGACCCCAACCCTCAGACAACATCTGTTCCAAGGCTTGTCAAGGGGGCAAATCATACAAGTGGGGAAGAAGTTTGCTCAAGTGATGTTAGTTTTGCATTGTTTGCAGATTAATGCTATTGCACGCACCGGAGTCCTCTGGATTGTTCACCTCCAGTAGACTGAAGAGCCAGATCTAAAATACACCAAGGGCTCAGCTACACTTTGAATGAACTCACTCATGGATATAAATAAATATACTTGCTGTCATTCACAATTTTCTTTTTTCTCTCTATTATCATGTCGTGCATTGTACTACTGCCATAAAGTTAACAAATTTCACGGCGTATATTGGTGATATAAAACCTGATTCTGATTCTCAATTACAAAGACTTCACAGCCCTTCCAAGTAAAGAATTCCAAGGACCCTCTGCATAACAAAATATCTCATCTCAGTCCTGAATGGGTCATTTCTTATTCTGACTTTGAGCCCAGTTCTAGACTCCCCAACCATGGCAACATCCCCTTTGCATCTCATTATTCACCAACCGAATTATGAATAAAGGCCTAATCTGCTCAACATCTCCTCACAGGACAAACCCATCATGCCTGGAATCTCCATTGCAGGTATATCCTTTCAGAGGAAAGAACACCAAAGTTGTGCACAAGCACAAAAGGTGCTGCAAATGCTAAAAATCTTGAGCAACACACACAAAATGCTGAAAGAATTCAGCAAGTCAGGCAGCATCTGTGGAGGAGAATATGCAGTCAACATTTCAGGCCAAGGCCCTTCATCGGAAATGAAGGGAAAATGGGGAAGAAGCCAGAATCTGCTGATGAAGGGTCTTGGCTCGAAGCATCAACTGTTTATTCCTGTCTACTGGTGCTGCCTCAGTTTTTTGTGTCTTCCAGCATTTTGTAGATGTTTCACACAATACTCCATTGTCTCAGAACAGCCCTTCATAATCATGTATTTCCCCCCCCCCCCCCCACACACACTCCACAGCCCTTTGGCATAGAGAATTCCTTAGTAAGACCTCTTTGCCCCTGTACTCAAGTCCTCTGTAAAAAAACCCAACATATTGTTTAACTTTCTTATCATTTGTTGAACCTGCATGTTATCTTTCAGTAACCTGTGTACCAGGATACATAGGGGCCATTGAACTTCAACATTATTCAATTGCTTACCATTTAAAAGAAAATCTGCTTTTCTGTTTTGGACACTAAAATGGATAACTCCACATAATTTCCTCTTAGTGATGCATCTGCTCTGTTCTTGGCCACTCACTCAGCACATCTGAATCCCTTTGAAGCCTCATTTCATCCTCCTCAGTACTTAAAGTCCCACTTCTGCTTCATCAGCAAACTGAGGTGTATGGCATTTGGTCCTCTCAGGCAAATTGTCAAAGCAGATTCGCAACAGCAAGGACTCAAACACCCACCTATAACTGCCTGCCAACCTAAGAAACATTTCCATTCTTTACCTTCTGTCTGACAATCAATACCCAAATTACCATCTGTTATCCAAATACCTTCTCTTTTGTTAATCACCTTTGTGTGAGGGACCTAATTGAAATCCTTCCCAAAATCCAACTAACAAATTCTACTAGCTACCCTTTGTACATGCATTCCCCTTGTCCAATACTGGCAGTGTTGTACAGTCAGCAGCGAGTGGACAGTTCACGGGCACACATTACAATACAGATGACCATGGGAGTAGGAATTGCCACTGGTTTGATCGCTTTGAATGTCAAGCTTGGGAGCCTGAATGCCAGCTGGAGGTCCAACAGCATAAACATGAGAGATTCTGCAAATGCAAATGCTGGAAATCTTGAGCAATGCACACAAATGGTGGTCAGGCTGTATCTATGGAATGGAATAAATAGATGACATTTTGGGCTGAGACCCTTCATCTTGAGTGTGTTGGAGATACAATAGGGAAGGTTATATGAATAGCATGTGCTTAGAATTAAGGATCCTGCGGCTGAGGGAAATGCAGTCAGAGAACGAGTAGGTGACCATGAGGCAGGTAAGCAGAGGCAAGGAAGCCTTCAAATGAGCTAAATGAAGATCATAGCTCATTGAGTAGCTTAGCTGCATGGTGAAGGAGCAAGATCTCAGAGGTAATAGTGGTGAGAAACCTGACCGTGAAAGGAATAGACAGGTGATTCTGTCGATGAACTGTCGATCTAAATCGCAGATGTATGTTGCCTCCCTGGTAGCAGGATGAAGGACGTCACAGAAGGCTGCAGGGCATTCTGAAGAGTTGAGGTCATGGTTCACATTCATACAAATGACATCAACTAAATGGGAGGTGAGGTTAGAACTAAATTAAGACGGATGGCAGAAAAATTGATGAGCAGAGAAGCAGAAAATGCCACCTATCACATTAAAAGTGCTGCTGCTGACAGGCTAGAGTCTCAGTCAAAAACTTAATGCAGACACAAGAGAACGCAGATGCTGGAATCCAAAACAACACAGTCCGTTGGGAGGACTCAGCAGGTTGAGCAGCATAAATGAGATGAATGAAATGATCAACATTTTGGGCTGAATCCCTGGATCAGGACTGAGAGTGGAGAGGTGAGACAGCCAGCGTAGAGAGGAGAAAGGGAGTGGTAAAAAAACAACTTGGAGTAGATTTTAAAAACGCAAACACGAGGAAATCTGCAGATGCTGGAAATTCAAGCAACACACACAAAATGCTGGTGGAACGCAGCAGGCCAGGCAGCATCTATAGGAAGAAGTACAGTCGACGTTTTGGGCCGAGACCCTTCGTCAGGATTAACTGCAAGAAGAAGGACTTCGTCCTGACGAAGGGTCTCGGCCCGAAACGTCGACTGTACTTCTCCCTATTGATGCTGCCTGGCCTGCTGTGTTCCACCAGCATTTTGTGTGTGTTGCTTGGGGTTGATTGGTAGACTGAGGAGGGATGTCGGAATGGTGAGAGAGGGTGGAGTTGGAAAACTATGATAGGTGAATGATAGAAGGAGTCAGACAAAGAGAGGAAAAAGGAACAGATGGAGCAAGGTGGGTGGGGTGGGGAGGGGAAGGGAGAGTGGAGAATGGGGGGCAGTTACCAGTGCTGGATTCCTGCACTGGAAATGACCTCGCCTCCTCGCTGACTACCAACAGTAAAGGAGGTGAGAACGAGAGTCATTAGAGAGGGAAGGCAAGACATAAGGCAGGATGGGGGGGAAGGAGGATTGTGTGTGCTTGGTAGATGGTGGATGTGCAGACTGAGTGTGGATATTCTGCATTTGTCTGACAGCAGGAAATGTAAAAGGAAATCGCAGTGTTACAAATCACACAGAGCGGAAACGGGCCTCGTGGCTCACTGCGTCCATGTTTGCTGAAATCCCTTTTTCAGCAACTGGTCAATAGTGTTCCATGGCATAATGTTTACATGTCAGTTAATTATTTCTCAAGTGCTGTGAGAGCACCTTCCTTTACCATTCTCTCTCCACTTTCTGCAGGGATCATTCTCTGCATGACTCCCTTGTTCACTCGACCCTCTCCACCGATCTCCCTCCTGGCACTCATCCTAGGCAACATCATTGTGAACCTCCTCTGCACTTCCACCAGTACGATCCTGTCATTCTGCAATGTTGTGATCAGAAATAGACCCACTCCTCCAGTTGTGGTTCAATTTCTGTCTCATATTGTTGTATCAATATCTCCTTCTTCTTGTATTCCATGTCCTGGCCAGAAATGGCAAATATGCTTCTTGAGCACTTATCTCCCTGTGCTGCGGCCTTTGTTCCTGTCTACTTTCTTCGGTCCCAGCATTCATTGAAGTTGTCCAAACTTTGCAAATCCTCCCAAAGTGCAGCTTCTCAATTTTTTTGTGATTAAATTTCACCTGCTATTTCTCTGCCCTTTTCACCAAGAAACAAATGTTCTGTAGCTAAAGATAACCTGGCTCACCACCAATCTTTCTGTTATTAGTAAACATATTAATCATGCTTTCTACATCCAACAACATTGGCTACTCTCCAGTCTTCTGGGAGCTTGCCTGAGGCTAAAGATGACTCTTTGTCAGAGCCCCAACAATCTCTTTCCTTGTCTGCTGGGATAGATTCAATTATGCCCAGCAGACTTAATCAAATTAATGTTTATCAATACACACCTCATCCTTCTCAATAATGACATGAACTAGGATATCATACTCTTCCCTAGTTTCATTATCATTGGTGTCGATTTCCTGTGAATACTGATCTGAAGTACTGATATACCCATCTGCTCTGTTCAATGCATAAATTCTCTCCATTATCCTTCAGTTAACCTACCATTTCCATTGCTACCCTCCTGCCTCTAATCTATGTTACAAAATGCTCTAGGATTCTCCTTAATACTAATTGTGAAGGAGATTTTATGGACACATTAGCATTCCCAATTCCTTGTTGCTTTTGTATTCCTCAAGGGCCTGATTTCAGATGTATATCTTACATGGGTTCATATTCCTTTTTAAACAAACTTTAAATATTTCTAATCAACCAATGCTCCCAATTCTTGCCATACTTACCTTACCTACTCACAGGAATATGCTGCTTCTGAACTCTAAAACAACTGGTCTTTAAAAGAGTGCATATGCCAGATAGAAACAGAGAAAACCTACAGCAAAATTCAGGCCCTTTGGCCCACAAAGCTGTGCCAAACATGTCCTTACCTTAGAACTTACCTAGAGTTACCCATAGCCCTCTATTTTTCGAAGCTCCATGTATCTGTCCAGGAGTCTCTTAAAAGACCCTATTGTATCCACCTCTACCACCGTTGCCAGCAGCCCATTCCACACACTCACCACTCTCTACGTAAAAAACTTACCCCTGCCATCTCCTCTGTACCTACTTCCAAGCACCTTAAAACTATGCCCCCTCATGCTAGCTATTTCAGCCCTGGGGAAAAGCCTCTAAACATCCATATGATCAATGCCTCTCATCATCTTATACATCTCTATCAAGTCACCTCTCATCCTCCATCACTCCAAGGAAAAAAGGCCGAGTTCACTCAACCTATTCTCATCGGGCATGCTCCCCAATCCAGTCACCATCCTTGTAAATCTCCTCTGCACCCTTTCTATGGCTTCCACATCCTTCCTGTAGTGAGGTGACTAGAACTGAGCACAGGAGTCCAAGTGGGGTCCAACAAGGGTCCTATATAGCTGTAACATTACCTCTTGGCTCTTAAACTCATGATTAATAAAAGTAGATGCACTGTATGCTTTCTTAACCACAGAGTCAACCTGCGCAGCAGCTTTGAGTGTCCTATGGACTCAGACCCCAAGATCCCCCTGATCCTCCACTCTGCAGGAGTCTTACAATTAATACTATATCCTGCCATCATATTTGATCTACCAAAATGAACCACTTCAAACGCTTATCTGGGTTGAACTGCATCTGCCTCTTCTCAGCCCAGTTTTGCATCCTATCAATGTCCTGCTGTAATTTCTGACAGCTCTCTACACTATCCACAACACCTCCAACCTTTGTGTCATCAGCAAATTTACTAACCCTTCCCTCCACTTCCTCATCCAGATCATTTATAAAAATCATGAAGAGTCGGGGCCCCAGAGCAGATCCCTAAAGCACACCACTGGTGACCGACCTCCATGCAGAATATGACCTGTCTGCAACCACTCTTTGCCTTTTGTGGGCAAGCCAGTTCTGGATCCACAAAGCAACTTCCCATAGGATTCCATGCCTCCTTACTTTCTCAATAAGCCTTGTATGGGGTACCTTATCAAATGCCTTGCTAAAATCCATATACACTACATCTACTGCTCTTCCTTCATCCAAAAAAAATTCCTCAAAAAATTCAATCAGGCTCGTAAGGCATGACCTGCCTTTGATAAAGCTATGCTGACTATTCCAAATCATATTATGCCTCTCCAAATGTTCATAAGTCCTGCTTCGCAGGATCTTCTCCATCAACTTACCAACCACTGAAGTAAGACTCAGTGGTCCATAATTTCCTGGGCTATCTCTACTTCCTTTCTTGAATAATGGAATAATTGATGATACAAAGATCATCGCCAGAGATCCTGCGATCTCCTCACTCGTCTCCTCACAGTAGCCTGGGGTACATCTCATCTGGTCCTAGTGACTTATCCAGCTTGATGCTTTCCAAAAGCTCCAGCACATCCTCTTTCTTAATATCTACATGCTTAAGCTTTTCAGTCCACTGCAAGTCATCCTTACAATTGCCAAGATACTTTTCCGTAGTTAACACTGAACCAAAGTACTCGTTAAATACATCTGTTATCTCCTCCCGTTCCATACACACTTTTCCACTGTCACATTTAATTGGTCCTATTGTCTCATATCTTATCCTCTGCACTTCACATATTTGTAGAATGCCTTGGGGTTTTCCTTAATCCTGTCAGCCAAGGCCTTCTCATGGCCCCTTCTGGGTCTCCTAATTTCTTTCTTAAGCTCTTTCCCGCTAGCCTTATAATTTTCTGAATCTTTATCATTACATAGTTTTTTGAACTTTTCATAAGCTCTTCTTTTCTTCTTGACTAGATTTACAACAGCCTTTGTACACCACAATTCTTGTACACTACCATCCTTTCCCTGTCTCATTGGGACGTACCCATGCAGAGCTCCATGCAAAAATCCCCTGAAGATTTGCCACATTTCTTCCATACATTTTCCTGAGAACATCTGTTCCCAATTTATGCTACCAAGTTCCTGCCTGATAGCCTCATATTTCCCCTTACTCCAGTTAAATGCTTTCCTAACTTATCTGTTCCTATCCCTCCCCAAAGCTAAGGAAAAGGAGATAGCATTGTGATCACTAAATGCTCTCCCACTGAGAGACCTGACACCTGACCAGGTTCATTTCCCAATACCAGAATAAGTACAGCCTCTCCTCTTGTAGGCTTATCTACATATTGTGCCAAGAAACCTTCCTGAACACACCTAACAAACTCCACTCCATCTAAACCCCTTGCTCTAGGGACATGCCAATCGATATTTGGGAAATTAAAATCTCCTACCATGACACCCCTGTTACACCTATTATTACACCTTTCCAAAATCTGTCTCCCTATCTGCTCCTCGATGTTCCTGTAACTATTGTGTGGTCTGTAAAAAACACTCAGAAGATTTATTGACCCCTGCCTGTTCCTAACTTCCACCCACAGAGACTCCGTAGACAATCCCTCCATGTCTTTCTCCTTTTCTGCAGCCGTGACACTATCTTTGTTCAACAGTGCCACGCCCCCACCTCTTTTGCCTCCCTCCCTATCCTTTCTGAACCATCTAAAGCCTGGCACTCAAAGTAACCATTCCTGCCCCTGAGCCATCCAAGTCTCTGTAATGGCCACAACATCATAGCTCCAAGTACTGATCCATGTTCTAAGCTCATCCGCTTTCTTCATAGTACTCCTTGCATTAAAATAGACACATCTCAAACCATCGGTCTGAGTGCGCCCCTTCTCTATCACCTTCCTATCCTCACTCTCACACTGTTTACAAGATTTCTCTGTTTGTGGGCCAACCGCCCCTTCCTCTGTCTCTTCAGTTTGATTCCCCACCCCCCCCCAGCAATCCACATTTAAACTCTTCCCGATAGCCTTAGCAAACATCCCCGCCAGGATACTGGTCCCCTTTTTGTAGAGGTCACTCCTGCCTCAAAAGCGATCCTAATGATCCAGAAATCTGAATCCCTGCCCCCTGCTCCAATCCCTCAGCCACACATTTATCCTCCACCTCAATCTATTCCTATACTCACTGTCACATGGCACAGGCAGTAATCCCAAGATTACTACCTTTGAGGTCCTGCTTCTCAACTTCCTTCCTAACTCCCTGTAGTCTGCTTTCAGGACCTCCTCCCATTTCCTGCCTATGTTGTTGGTATCAATATGTATGACCTCTGGCTGTTCTCCCTTCCACTTCAGGATATCGTGGACGTAATCAGAAACATTCCAGACCCTGGCACCTGGGAGGCAAAATACCATTAGTGCTTCTTTCCTGCATCCACAGAATCGCCTGTTTGACCCCCTATCTGTAGAGTCCCCTATCACTGCTGCTATCCTCTTTCTTTCATAGAACATAGAACAACACAGCGCATTACAGGCCCTTCAGCCCACAATGTTGTGCCAACCCTCAAAGCCTGCCTCTCATAGAACCCCCCACCTTAAATTCATCCATATACCTGTCTAGTAGTCTCTTAAACTTCACTAGTGTATCTGCCTCCACCACTGACTCAGGCAGTGCATTCCACGCACCAACCACTCTCTGAGTGAAAAAGCTTCCTCTAATATCCCCCTTGAACTTCCCTCCCCTTACCTTAAAGCCATGTCCTCTTGTACTGAGCAGTGGTGCCCTGGGGAAGAGTCTATCCTGTACACCTCTATCATGTCTCCTCTTATCCTCCTTCTCTCCAAAGAGTAAAGCCCTAGCTCCCTTAATTTCCCTACCCTTCCCCTTTCCCTTCCCCTACCCTTCTGAGCCACAGGGCCAGACTCTGTGCCAGATGTGGATTTACCATCAAATATTTGCTCCTAATCTGGTTTCCCCATTCCTGCCTCATACTGTTGTAATTAGCCTTTCCCCAAGTTGACATTTCATTTGCGAATCAGTCTCATCTATGACCATTCATAATCGCTAATTCTGATCATGGTCAAATAGAATTGGAAAACATGAGCTGGGAGTAGCTCCTTTTTGGCAAGTCCGAATCACAATCAGGTTTATTAGCACTGGCACGTGCGTGAAATTTGCAAATAGATGAAATATTGAGATTTTTCGGATAACACCTTCCTCTAGATGAAATGCAAGGCCAACTAGTTTGTGAGGCTGTGAATGTAAGTAATGAATTTAGAATTAATTAAGAAAAGGTAGCTGATAACAGGTGTAGATAACATGAGAATTGAATGTGTGGGGTGTTACAGATAAAAGTAATTGGGAGGATGAAGAGGGAGAGCAGATTAAAGGAAAACTCCACAACATTTTTAAAATATACTGAGGGCAAGAAGGTAACCAGAGCAAGTGAAGGGTCTATTTGGAACCAGAATATCAATTTGTGTAAAAAACTGGAGGACAGAGCTGAGGTCTGAAATGGTCAGAGAAATGGCAGCAGAAAGTTAATCATGAGGGGCATAGAGGGTCGATAAATTTTTCCCATTCATAACCTGAGAATATGGACTTATGATAAGGAACAGGTGATTCATAGAGTATTTGAGGTGGCATTTTCTCACCTGGTTTGTGGTTGAAATCCGGAACTTGCTTACTAATAGTGGTAAAAGCAAAGGCCCTCACAACACTTTAAGATGGATCTAAATATGATGGTGTTGAAGGCCATTGTCTGTCTGCTGGAAAAGAGGATTACGACAGACTGGTATCTGATAACACGGCAGGTCAAAGACCCATTTCACCTCTGTATGACTTTATGACTCTGATTTTCCTTTACAGATTCCATGCTATGAGTCAGACAATGCATTAGGTTTTTGTCTATGCCTGTAATCCACTCATGTAACCACCAGTAATCACAAACTTTGTAATGCAGTGCCTGGGATTTTCTGCTTCTCTGCTCATAGGCCTATAATTTTACAGACAGTCATTTTAATTAGCAGTACACTTAGGATGACCTATGCAATAGGAGAAAAGTCGGGCTAACGTGTTTTTCAACAACACATTACATTTAAAAAAAAAATTAAATACTGATATTTTACCTGAATCGCATGAATCCAAGCAGAGACAGTGAGAGCTTGTAACCTGTTTAGTTGCAATAGGAATAGCAGGCAGATACAGTGCTGCCCCCCAGATATCTCAGATATCTATATGATTGGAAGTGAATTATTTCCCTTGCAGAAACAGAATCAGATTTATCATCACCGACATGTACCATGAAATTTGGAGTTTCATGGCAGCAGTACAGTGCAATATATAAATATACTACACATTATTATAAGAAGTACACACAAATATTAAGAAGTGCAAAAAGTGAGCAAAAAATAGTGAGGTAGTGTTTGTGAGTTCATTGTCCATTCAGAACTCTGATGGTGGAGGGGAAGAAGCTGTTCCTAAAACCTTGAGTGTGTGTCATCAGGCTCCTGGACTTCCTTCTTAACGGTAGCAACGAGAAGAGGGCATGTCCTCAGTGGTGTGGGTCCTGCAAGATAGATGCAGCCTTTTTCAGCCATCACCTTTTGAAGATGTCCTTGATGGTGGGGAGGCTAATACCCATGATGGAGTTGGCTGTATTTACAACACTCTGCAACTTTTTCTGATCCCGGGCAGATGGTGATATTAGTTGGGTTAATAGCCTAGTGGGACGGTTTGCTCATGCTGCACAGTGGGTTTTAAACTAGAGTTGC
This sequence comes from Hypanus sabinus, assembly GCF_030144855.1. Lineage (NCBI taxonomy): Eukaryota > Metazoa > Chordata > Chondrichthyes > Myliobatiformes > Dasyatidae > Hypanus > Hypanus sabinus. The sequence continues at coordinate 40,392,358 of NC_082715.1, read as the reverse complement.
AGGGGGATGAGGACCAGAGTGCCTGTACAATTAGTGGGGAGGTTGTAGAGATAGATGTTGGTAAGATCTCAGACAAAATCAGGTATCTAAAAGTTGAGATGCTGTGACTATTGTCCTAAGTATTTTCAATCGTAGGAAAGGCAGATGGATCAATACTTGGAATATTGATATCGTAGACATTAGTGAGACTTGGTTTTAGGAGGGGCAGGACTGGCAGCTCATTATTCCAGGGTTCCATTGTTTTAGACATGACAAAGCGGGAGAGATTAAAGGACGAGGGGTGGCATTATTAGTCTAAGAAAATGGCATGGCAGTTCTCCATCAGGACGAACAGGAGAACTCATCTAGTGAAGCATTTTGGGTGGAAATGAGAAAAAAGAAAGGTATGACCATGTTAATTACAGACCACCCAAAACTCCTAAGGATTTAGAGGAGCAAATTTGCAGAGCAATAACAGATTATTGCAATAAGGCTGTTATAGTAGGTGATTTTAAGTTTCCACGTATTGACTGGGAATCCCATAATGTGAATGGATTAGATGGAATAGAATTTGTCAAATGTGTTCAAAAAAGTTTCCTTCATCAGTATGTAGAAGCCCCAATGAAAAAGTGTGTGATACTGGATCTGCTATTAAGGAATGAGACAGGGCAGGTGACAGAAGTTTGTGCGGGGAACACCTTTTAGTGTTCTAGTGACCACAATGCCATTAGTTTTATAGTAAATATGCAGGAATATAGGTCTGGTCCATGGGTTAAAATTCTAAATTAGAGAAAGGCCAATTTTGATGTCATCAGAAATGATCTGGCAAGTGTGAATTGGGCCAGGCTGTTTCCTGGCAAAAGTGTACTTGGTAAGTCGGGGGCCTTTAAAAGTGAAATTTTGAGAGTACAAAACTTGTATGTGCCTGCCAGAATAAAAAGTAAAGAAAACAAGTGTAGGGAACTTTGGTTTTCAAGCAATATATGGGTCCTGGTTAAGAGAGAAATGGAGGTGCAGAGCAGTTATAGGTTGGTAGGAACAAATGAGGAATATTAGAAATGCAAGCGAACCCTTAAGAAAGAAATCAAGAAAGCTAAAATAAGGCATGAAGTTGCTTTAGCAAACAAGGTGAAGGAGAATCCTAAGGGATTCCAGAGATACAGTACACAAAAAGCAAAAAGATTGCAAGGGACAAAATTGGTCCTCTGGAAGACAGAGCCAAAACAGATGAGGAAGATGGTAAATAATTTTTTTGCATTTGTATTTATTCAGGAGACAGGTACAAAGTTTGTATAAGTGAGGCAAAGCAGTATCAACTTCATGGACCCTGTACAGATTACAGAAGAGGAGGTGCTTGCTGTACTGAGGCAAATCAGGCTGGATAAATCCCCACGGCCTGACAAGGTGTGCCCTTGGGCCCTGTGGGAGTCAAGTGAAGAAATTGCTGAGGCCCTAGCAGAGACATTTAAATTATCATTTGTTGCGGGAGAGGTAGCTGAAGATTAGAGGACAGCCAGTGTTGCTCTGCTGTTTAAAAAAGGCCCTAAACAGAAACCAAGAATAACTTGGTTAGAATATGGCTGCTGAGTCTGACATCAGTTGTGGGAAAGTTATTGGAAGGCATTCTAAGGGACCAGATATATAAGTATATGAACATTGAGGCACTGAGGAGTGTGGTAGAACAAAGGGATCTGGGAATACAGGTGCATAGGTCATTGAAAGTGGTGTCACAGGTAGATAAGGTCGTAAAGAAAGCTTTTGGTTTCCCAATGTGAGTAAATGGGATTAGTGTTGATGTGCGAACTGGCCAGCATGGACATAATGGGCTGAAGTACCCGTTCCTGTGCTGTACAACCGTAGGGGCCTCTCTCTTTGCTCGCTTGTTTGTCTCACTGAAAACAATAAAAGCACAAAGAGCAATAGCACAGGGCAGGAGAGTTTCCTGCTTTATCGCATTGTTTTTAAATGAAGAACAATGTTGATTCATGGGCCTAAATATCTTTTCTGAACCTTTTATTTCCTCTTTAGTTGACTCCCATGATATGCTTTGAAACGATGCCCATTCAAGCACAGCGTTTTGCAATATTAAATCAAAATAGATTTCTATGAAGCGCTAAGTAGTAGTTAAGCAATGGCTACTGAATACATTTATCAACCTATTTATGTTTTCAGTGCAGTCCTTAAAAAGTATTTCTTCATAACCAGGTGTCAGACCAAATCGTACTTCAGAAACATTATTTTCTTTGTGCAATATTTTTTCTTAATAGGGCCTTATTCACCTTAGCACTCAGGAAAGAAGGATGTGAGACAAAGTAACTATGATTGTTTTCTTCATATCAAGTTAGTTTAAACAAAAACTAGAGGGAATATGGAGGACAGTGGATATCATACCTTAGACTGTTGATGAATCGGAGCTTCAGTTCCTCTTTAACAAATATAAAGCAGGATATTTCTATCTGTATTTGTGCAAACAATGCACTTACTTTCTGCTGCCAGCTGCCATCTTTGCACCTGGTCCTGGTTATACTTGTGGGCATACGCAAATGTATAATATCTAGTGATTGGTGAGACACCTTCTAAAACAACCATTAGATTTGCAAAACTTCCCTTCTTCCCTCTTCCTTTTCACCACCCAGGGCCTAACAACCCTTTTCAAGTGAATTTGTTTGCATTTCCATATTACTGTGGCATCTCCTACATTGGAGTGACTGAAGCATATGGGTTGTGCTTTGTTGATCACCTCTGTCTAATCGATAAACATGACATGGACCCTCTGAATTTTCCTATTGCCACAATAGGTCCACAGCAGACACGATCTCAATGGCTCTCAATGCAGCCTTGGATCACCTGGACAGTACAAATACCTATGTCAGGATGCTGTTTATTGATTGTAGCTCAACATTCAACACCATCATTCCCACAATCCTGATTGAAAAGCTACAGAACATGCGTCTCTGTAACTCCCTTTGTAATTGGATCCTCAACTTCCTAAACAAAAGACCACAATCTGTGCAGATTAGAAATAACATCACCTTTTTGACGATCAATACAGGCGCACCACAACTCACTGCTCTACTCTCTCTACGTTCATGACTGTGTGGCTAGGGGTAGCCCTAATGCCATCTCTAAATTTGTTGATGATACAATTATTGTCAGCAGAACCTCAGATGGTGATGAGAGGGTGTACAGGAGTGAGATGTACCAGCTAGTTGAGTGATGTCATAGCAATAATTTTGCACTCATTGTTAGTAAGACCAAAGAACTGATGGTGGTCTTCAGAAGGGGTAGAATGAGGAAGCACGAAGCAGTCCTCACAGAGGAATCAGGAGTGAAGAGAGTGAGCAATTTCAAGTTCCTGGGTGTCAATATCTCTGAGGACCTAATCTGGTCGTAACATATTAATGCAGCTATATAGAAGACAAGACAGCAGCTATATTTCATTTGGAGTTTGAGGAGATTTGGTTTGTCACCTGAAATGTACCGTGGAGAGCATTCTAACTGGCTGCATCACTATCTGATGAGGGGCAGGGGGCTATCGCACAGGATCAAAGTAAGTTGCAGGAAATTGTAAAATTAGTCAGCTCCTTCATGGAACTAGCCTGTGTAGTATCCAAGACACCTTCAAGGATTGGTGCCTCAGGAAGGTGGTGTCCATCATTAAGGACTCCCACCACCCAGGAGATGCCCTCTTCTCATTGTCACCATTAGAGGGAGGTACAGAACCTGAAGGCACACACTCAATGATTCAGAAACAGCTCCTTCCCCTCTGCCATCCAATTTCTAAATGGACATTGAACCCATGAACACTACTTCAATATTTTTTATTTATTTCTGTTCTTGCACTACTTACTTTAATGTAACTTTTTAATATACATATATAATTATTGTAATTCAGTTTTTTTCTATGTTTATCGTGTATTGTATTGTATGATAATTTAACAAATTTCATGACATGTGCTGGTGATATTAAACCTGATTCTGATGAATATATTTGGTCACTTCACATTATACTCTTCATTGGTCTTTGACTTGACCTCCTTGTTCTCAGCCTATTGTTTAATTCAGCACCTTCAGTACTTGCTGATGGATCTACTGTAATGAATTTTAAGCCTGTTTAGTTTAAATTCCTAAGAAATTCCATGTTTCATATTTCTGTATCAATCTGTAGCTTGCCTGAGGCACAAGACCAGTTTAATAAGAGAGCCTTTGTCTTAGTTTGAGGCGGTAGGTAAAACAAAATAATCTCAAAGCTTTGCTAACAATGAAAATTTCAAAATGCCCCTTCAATGCAAGGTCATGAACTCACCCTATTCCGATTATGTTAAAATGGAAAATGTATCCATCTGCAGATGTCAGTTATATTTTCAAACATATACTCCCAATTGAGAAGATAAGAAAAGACAAATTGTCTTAGATTAGTTTGTTTAGGTTTTTGCTAAAACTTAATTTTGCTAATTCATCTTGCTTCAAACATTTTTCTGAAAGAACCAGTTCTATATGGAACAGCTCTGATTAACTTTACACATTTTCTTTAGATACCTTTATGCTAGCTTGCAGATTGAAATGGACCGACACAATACCCAAAGCAGTGTTTCATCCTCTTCGACTTCTTCTTGTGCTCTGTCGCCATACATGCCAATGTTTTTGGAGTTCAGCAATAACTAGTATCCACAAAAAAGCATTTACTAATGGTAACTGCCAAAAATTCCCACAATAACATCTGAAAGACATTTAGATTAGTATATGGGCAGGATATGAGCCAATGTAGACAAATGGAACTGGTTTAGGTAGGTACCTTGGCCAGCATGGATGAGATGGGCCAAAGGGTCTGTTTCTGTGCTGTATTCCTCAATTATTCTATGACTTTCACAGAAAGAGTATTAAATCATTATCAAACAGGAGATTTTTGTGCACGCTCTCGGGCTGACAGCTGCTTTCGGCAGACTTTGGAGACTTATGCAAAGTTGGTTGGTTTTGAGAACTGCTCCTAACTGGCTTATCTTTGGCCAAGTCATAGTGGTCTTTAGCCACACTCTCACCCTGCTTCTTTTTCTTTAACCGCTGCATCTGAAACAGTCAAGTTGGAGACTAACTAAATATCAGAAAAGGGTGTGTCAACCTCCTGCCCTGCTGCTAGGGGCACACAGCACACAAGACTGGATACACTTTGCATCTCTCTGCTCAGATTTATCCTAGGGACAAATAGCACAAACCAACTTATTTGAACATAATTACTTATTCAGAGTTAGCAGCTAAGCCTGGATAAATGGTTTATTTGTTTCGTTTATCTTGATCCTTGAATTATCTTGTAGTACTTCAAGTTTTCTTTATTTACTTTTTATTATATAAGTTGTTCTTTTTAAAAGTTACTTACATCTCGTTTAACAGTTCAAGTTTATTGTCATCTGACTGTACATATATATAAGCAAAAGAAATAACCTTCCTTCAGACCACGATGCACCCACAAAATATATATTATGCATTGCACATCAAACAAAATATTACAATAAATAAATAAGTAAATAAAATATAATTCAAAAATGCATGTAGTGTGCAGCGCAGGTAAACAGTAAACAGCTTGCTGTGCTAATGATGAGACCCTGGTGGTGGCAAGGTATTTGTTAGTCGCACAGCCTGAGGGAAGAAGCTGTCACACAGGCCCACAGTCCTGGTCCTAGTCGTGATGTCCCTTCCTGTCAGTAGTGGGTCAAAGTGACGACTGTGGGACTGATGGGAGGGATTTCAACAGTGCTTTGGCCCCTTTTGTATTCAACACTCCCAGTAAGTGTCACAAATAGGAGGGAGGGAGACCCCAACGATAATCTTGGCAATGTTATTGACCCTCTGTAGGGTCTTGCAGCCCGATGCCTTGCAGCTTCCATACCACACTGTGTTGCAGCCAGAAGGGAGGCTTTCAACAGTGCTCCTGAAGAAAGTTGTTAGAGTGGGGGCAAGGAGCCCTGCACACCTCAATGTCCTTGAAAAGTGCAGACGTTGCTGGGCCTTCCTGACTAACGAGGAAGTGTTGTAGGTCCAGGTTCGATCGTTCATTAAGTGCACACCAGGGAACTTTGTGCTCTTCACGGCAGAGCCATTGATGTGCAATGGAGCATGGCCAACCTACACCTCGCCGAAGTCCACATCTCTTTGAGATTCTGGTTGTTGTTCTTACACTAGGCCTCTCTACCTCCTCTCTGTATGCTGACTCGTCAATGTTACTGATGAGGCCAACATCAGTAAACTTGATGATGCAGTTTGAGCTAGACCTGGCAGTGCAGTTGTGAGTCAGCAGCGAGTTGAACACACAACCCTGGGAGGCACCAGTACTCAACGTGATGGAGCTCAAGATGTTGCTGCCAACTCAGACTGACTGGGATATTTCCATCGAGAAGTCCAAGGTCTAGTTACAGAGAGAGCTGTTAGGTCAGTTGAAAGAGTTTACCCACCGGTCTCTGAGGGGATGATCTTGTTAAATGCTGAGCTGAAGTTGATCAACAACTTGGCATATGATGCATGATTCTCTAGGTGGGATTAGATGGAGAGGAGGGCCGAGGCATCATTAATGCATTGGTTTGAACAATAGATAAACAGGAGAGGGTCCATTATAGCTGGAATTTGGACTTCTATACAATGCATTGCATGTAATCAAGGACTTTATAATTTTTGAGGTTCAGTGCCACTGGACGGTAAGCATTTAGGCTATTTTACTTGCTCTCTAGGGCACCGGAATGATGGTAGCTCCCTTGAAGTCTGCAGGGACAGTGGATTGTTGCAAAGGGATATTAAAGATGTCCATTAAGACCTCTGTTATCTGGTCTGCAGAATCCCTCAGCACCTGACCTGATACGTTGTCCAACCCTACGGCTTTGTGTGGGTTTACCTTGGCTAGGGTCCTAGCCAGACAAGGTGCTGTTCCTCAGCAGGCAAGGGGAGCTTTCCTTAATGTCCCATCATTCATTGTGTCAAATTGGGCTTTGAAAGCATTCGGGGAGGGAGGCGTCGCTGTCATTGATGCGCAGGATGGACTTGTAATCTGTTATGGTTTGTATATCTTGCCACATGAAGCACATGTCCCTCCTGTAAAGTCTGTGACCTCTCTGTGAGTATTCTCACTTTGACCATAAGACCTAGAGGCAGAATTAGGCCATTTGGCCCATCAGGTCTGGTCTACCATTCCATCGTGGTTCATCTTTTTTTTCTCCTCCTGAATTCCACTTCCCAGCCTTCTCCCAGTAACCTCTGATGCCATGTCCAATCAAGAACTTGTCAATCTCTGCCTTAAGTATTCCCAAGAACCTGGCCTCCACGGCTGCCTGTGGCAACAAATTCCAAAAATTCACCACCCTCTGGCTAAAGAAATTTCTCCGCATCTCTGTTTTGAATGGATGGCCATCTTTCTTGAGGCTGTGCCCTCTTGTCCTAGACTCTCCCACCATGGGAAACATCTTTTCCACATCTACTCAGTCTAGGCTGTTCAACATTTGAAAAGTTTCAATGAGATCCCCCCTCATCCTTATAAATTCCAGTGAGTACAGACCCAGAGTCATCAAATGTTCCTCGTATGATAACCCTTTCATTCCTGGAATCATCCTTGTGAACCTCCTCTGGACCTTTTCCAGTGCCAACACATCTCTTCTAAAATGAAGAGCCCAAAACTGCTCACAATACTCAAGGTGAGGTCTCACCAGCGTCTTATAAAGCCTCAGCATCACATCCCTGCTTTTGTATTCTAGACCTCTTGAAATGAATGCTAACATTGCATTTGCCTTCCTCACCACCAACTCAACCTGCAAGTTAACCTTCAGGGTGTTCTGCACAATGACTCCCAAGTCACTGAACATATCAGATTTTTGGATTTTCTCCCCATTTAGAAAATTGTCCGCGCATTGATTTCTACTACCAAAGTGCATAACCATGCATTTGCCACTTGCTTGCCCAATCTCCTAATCTGTTTAAGTTCTTTGCATCCTGTCTGTTTCCTCAACACTACCTGCCCCTCCACCAATCTTTGTATCATCTGCAAACCTGGCAAAAAAAAGCCATCTATTCCATCATCTAACAACACACACAAAATGCTGGTGGAACACAGCAGGCCAGGCAGCATCTATAGGGAGAAGCGCTGTCGACGTTTCGGGCCGAGACCCTTCGTCAGGACACTTCTCCCTATAGATGCTGCCTGGCCTGCTGTGTTCCACCAGCATTTTGTGTGTGTTGTTGTTTGAATTTCCAGCATCTGCAGATTTCCTCGTGTTTGCTCTATTCCATCATCTAAATCATTTACATACAGCATAAAAAGAAATGGTCACATCACCGACCCCTGCAGAACACCACTAGTCACCGGCAGCCAACCAGAAAAGGATCCTTTTATTCCCATTCGCTGCCTCCTACCAATCAGCTATGCTCTAACCATGTTAGTACCTTTCCTGTAATGGCACAGGCTCTTGACTTGGTAAGCAGCCTGATGTGTGGCACCTTGTTAAAGGCCTTCTGAAAGTCCAAATATATAACATCCACTGCACCCCCTTTATCTATCCTACTTGTAATCTCTTCAAAGAATTCCACAGGTTCCTCAGGCAGGATTTTCCTTGAAGGAAACTATACTGACTTTGTCCTATCTTGTCCTATGTCACCAAAAACTTCATCACCTCATCCTTAACAATTGACTCTAACATCTTCTCAACCACTGAGGTCTGGCTAACTGGTCTATAATTTCCTTTCTGCTGCCTTCCTCCTTTCCTAAAGAATGGAGTGACATCTACAATTTTCCAGTTATCTGGCACCATGCTAGAGTCCAATAATTTTTGAACGATCTTTGCTAATGCCACCACAATTTCTAACGCTATCTCTTTCAGAACCCTGGGGTGCAGTTGGCTATAAGTCAGCATTTAATACCATCATTCCCACAATCCTGATTGAGAAGCTACAGAATCTGGGCCTCTGTACCTCCCTCTGCAATTGGATCCTCGACATCCTAACCGCAAGTCCATAATCTGTGCAGATTGGTGATAGCATCTTCTCCTTGTTGACTATCAACACTGGTGCACCTCAGAGGTGTGTACTTAGCCCACTGCTCTACTGTCTCTCTCTGCTCATGACTGTGGAGCTAGGTATAGCTCAAATACCTTCCATAAGTTTGCTGAAGATACAGTACACCCATTGTCGGTAGAATCAATTTTTAAATATATATTATTTCTGTTTTTTGCATGATTTTTAATCTATTTAATATACATTTACCGTAACTAATTTACTTATTTATTTCTTTGTCTTTTTTTTCCTTCTTCTATATTATGTATTGCATTGAACTGCTGCTGCTAAGTTAACAAATTTCACATCACATGCCAGTGATAATAAACCTGATTCTGATTCCGATTCTGTGTTCATCGGGTCCGGGTGACTTATGTACCTTTAGGTCTTCCAGCTTTTTGAGCACCTTCTTCCTTATAATAGTAACTGCACCCACTTCTCTTCCTTCACACACTACAACATCTGGCACACTGCTAATGTCTTCCACAGTGAAGACTGATGCAAAATACTCATTTAGTTCATCTGCCATCTGTTTGTCTCCTGCTATTATTTCTCCTGCCTCATTTTCTAGCAGTTCTATGTCCACTCCCATCTCTCTTTTATTTTTTACATACTTGAAAAAGCTTTTACTATGCACTACTCTGATTCATCATTTTCCAATCCTATGTCGTATCTTTCTACAGATTTGATGCCATTTTTGACCAGTAGAGCCACACCACCCCATCTGCCTACATCCCTATCCCTCCGATACAACTTGGCCAACTACAACCATCCTTCAGCCACAATTCAGTGACGGCCACAACATCATACCTGGTCATCTGTAATAGTACAACAAGATCATCCACCTTACTTCTTATACTACATGCATTTAGATACAACACCTTGAGTACTGTATTTGCTGTCCTTTTTGATTTTGCATCCTAATGTACTGATACTCACCCTGTTGGCTGTGTCTAGGTCTCATCACCTGCCTGCCCTTCCTGACAGTCTGACTGCATGCTATCCTTACTTTTTTTATCATCTGTCCTATCCTGAGACCCATCACTACGGTTCCCACACCCTTGCCAAATTAGTTTAAACCCTCCTCAACAGCTCTAACAAACCTGCCCGGAAGGATATTGGTCCCCCTCAGGTTTAGCTGCAGCTGTCACTTTTGAACAGGTCACACCTCCCCCAAAAGAGACCCCAATGATCCAAGAACCTGACACCCTGCCCCCTGCACCAGCTTCTCACCCATGCATTTATCTGCAAAATCATCCTGTTTCTACCCTCACTGACGTGCAGCACGGGCAGCAATTCAGAAATTTGCCTTCTTGATGGCTTGCGAGAGTCGTCCTGTCCCAGATAAGAAGTCAGCATCCTGATTCCTAAGCAGTACCTGATCTCTACAGTCATCCACGGTTTCTGGTTTGACCTGGCAGTGTACTGTTTGATCATGGCAATGTCCTCAATGCATTTTCCTATGTAGCCAGTCACCAGCTCATTTATTCATCAATGTTGATGTGATGATCATAGGTGTTCACCTCCCTGAATATGCTCTGGTCCATGCTTTTGAAACAGTCCTGCAGAACTGAGCTGGCACCTTCTGGCCAGGCCCTGATCTCCATTTGACTCGTTCAACAAGTAGTCTGTGTACAGGGATTAGCATAATGGGTATATGGACTGAGTATCTGAGCTGAGGGTTGGAGGCAGCCTTATATGCTCCATGAATGTTGGTACAGACCAGGTCTAACATCTTCTCTCTTCTAGTTGTGAAGTTGACATGCTGGTAGAACTTTGGCAGGACTGGTTTTAAGTTGTCATGACTGAAGTCAGCAGCATCAATGAGGAAACCTGCAGCACTTCCCCAGCATTAGCACGGTAGGGTGGTGTGTTTGTAAATAGCAATAAGCACAATGGCAGTGAACTCCCACTGTAATTAGAATGTCCTGCATTTCGCCATTAAAACCTCTGTCTGCGGCGAGCAGTGGGCCATTACTATCGAGGTGTTCACACATCAGCTCTTATTGATGTATGTAGGCACACAGACCTTCTCTATGGGTCTTACCGGAGATCACAGCATTTCTGTCAAGTCTGCAGTGGTGTCCTGGAGCCACTTTACTGTCAGGACAAGTGTTCAAGGGCATCTTCAACCTCTCACTGCAGCAGTCTGAGATCCCACCTGCTTCAGAAGTGCAATGATCATACCAATGAACAGCAGGGTGAGCAGCCTCAAGGACCATCACAGCAGCACTTATGTCTAACATATCAGGAGGTAGGTAATTGCTAGAAATAACTCTTGCCTGAGCAAGGACCAGGACCCACTGCAGGTTCATCTACTGCTGCTACAGATCTATAGCAAATGCAATCTCACTGGTTGTCCACTTCTGCTTTGGACCACCTGAACAATGCACAACATATGTCAAGCTTCTCATTATCAATTATAGCTTGACATCCAATACCATTATTCCCTCAGTATTATTCAATAGGCTTCTAAAGCTTGCACAGCTCTCTGTTACTATCAATGGTGAGGATGTGGATGCGCTGAGGATCTACAAGTACCTGGGGGTATACCTGAATGACAGACTTGAGTGCAGCACCAACATGGAGGCTGTGTATAGAAAGGGCCAGATTCACCTCTACTTCCTGAGGAGTCTGGGGTCTTTTGGAGTATGCAGATCTCTGCTTCATGTGTTCAGACAGTCTGTTGTCACCAGTGCAATCTTCTATGTAGTGGCGTGCTGGGGCAATAGCATTAACACGGGTGATGCCAATAGAATCAACTAACTGGTTAGGAAGGCTGGCTCTGTTTATAGGAGTCAAACTGGACACACTGGAGACTGTGGTAGAACAAAGGACCGTACGGAAAATCCTGGCAATGTCTCTCACCCTCTGCATGCCACCTTGGCTGAACAGAGGAGCACTTTTAGAAGTAGACTAAGACAACTGTTCTTCTCCAAAAAGGCCACTAGACTGTATAATGAATCAACCCATAGCAGGGAAGTGTTAACCCCCTAATGTTACGCTGTTAGGGGTAACTTATTTTTTATTCTTTCTTATTTCTCTTCTAATATTTGTATGTCTGTGCACTTGCAATGCCTCTATGACACTGTAATTTCCTTTGGGATCAATGAAGTATATCTATCTATCTAAAACTGGGTTTCTGTACCTCCCTCTGCAACTGAATCCGCAACTTCCTTATTGGGAAACCACAGTCATGTGGATTGGATAGAACATCTCCTCCTTGCTGACAATCAACACTCGTGCTCTGCCACTGCTCTACTTTCTTTACACACATGACTGCATGGCTGAAACTCAAATGCCATCTGTAACTTTGCAAATAACACTGCTGTTGTTGGCAGAATCTCAAATGGTGACAAGGAGGGCGTACAGGATTAAGATAGGTCAGCTGGTTGAATAGAATGACAACCACAATCTCACACTCAGCATCAGCAAGACCATGAATTGATTGTGGTTTTCAGAAAGGGGGAGTCGGGAGGTCGCACACCAAATTTTATTTTTTGAGGAAAGCATCGTCATGGTCTGGGTGTCAACATCTTGGACGATCTATCCCAGGCCCAATACATTGTTGCAATAATAAAGAAAACATACAAGCAGCTCTACTTCATTAAGGGCTTAAGAATTGCTTGTCGCCAAGGACTCTTGCAAGCAAATTTCTCCAAAACAATTCTGACCAGTTGCATCACAGCCTGGGATGGAGTCTCCGACGTGTAGGATTACAGGAGGCTGCAGAGGATTGTAGACTCAGCCAGTTCCATCACGGGAATAACATCACCCTTCCCCCCTCCACCACTACCCAGGATATCTTCAAAAGGCTCTACTCGTTACTATGATCAGAGAGAAGATACAGGAGCCTGAAGTTTCAGATTCAAAGGTATGGAAACAGCTTCTTCCTGTCCGCCATCAAATTTCTGAACCCATAAACCATAGTGTGATTCTTTATTTTGGACTATTTATTTTGTATTTTATAGCAATTTAGTAATTTTACACTACTGGGCAACAGTCTTTGGCACAAATATATAGCTGGGGTACTGCGGATTTTTGCACAGTATGGTAGCAATTTTATGTATTGTACTGTACTGCTGCTGCAATAATAAAAGACAAATTTTGTGACATTTGAGAGTGATGGTAAACCCAATTCTGTTATGGGTCTCTATTGTAGACCGAGAATGGGAAGGGGGCAGGGAGAGAGGAATCATGGTTGTGAAAAGGGGAAGGGAGAGGGGAGGGAGCAGGAAGTACTCGAGAGACATTCTGTTATGATCAAAGAACCACTTGTTTGGAATCAAATGACCCTGCCTGGTGTCTCAGGGCTCGGTGTATCTGCACTGGCACTGCCCCCCCCCCCCGGGCACTCCTCCTCTGCCACCTGTCCCACAACCCCTCCCATGGTACTCCACCCTCACCATTCCCAACATCCTTTGACCCTGTCAGATTCGTAAACTTGTTCTCCACTCCACATTGACAAATAGAGTACATACGTAACGTCTTAGATACGTTAGCTATATATAACACAGTAATGTGCAAAAATCATAACTGTGTGCGTGTATTGAAATTTAGAGCAATCAACAATCTGCAGGCAGACCTCAGTGGGCTCAGCAGCATCTATGGAGTGAAAGAAAGTGTTAAATTTTAGGTTGAAATCGTCAACAATTCCTCCACCCCGACCACCAACCTCACACTGATGCTGCTCGTCCCACTGATACCTCCAGTAGAGTGCTTGTTGCGTCTAATCAACTGATGAACTTACCCACCTTTCATTATAATGATCTTTACTTAAAATTATTAAATTGAAGCTCCCTATTCTTCCTTAATTACTATCCAGTATTGCTTCATAGCCAGCAGGTAGTGATATTTTCTAAATTATTGAAAGCTTAGTTTGAAAGGGTTTTTTGTTGGTCTTTCAAGCTACAAGTCAATAGGCCACTTCAAAGATCTGAACACATAATCTTTATTGACAAATCAGTAAAGCATAAGAGTACTAGTCTACTTTTTGGACAAGCTATTAAACCAAAGCACCCTCTTCCTTTCTTGATGGATATAGAGTATAAACAATTAACATTTTAGGAGTACCAGGAGAGCAATCCCAGATGACCTGGTTAAAAGCTCTCCCTCTGTCAGCCTCACTAAACTGATGATGTGATCATTATCACATAGTTGATTGATAGGTCTTGCTCTGCACCTATTGGCCCTACCTTTCTCTATATTACAGCAACAACAATTATCCAAAGTACTTCTTTCACTGAAAGGAATGTCCTGAGGTTGTAAACATTTCAGTATACTGTAAATGGAAGTTATTTTCCCCCAACCTCAATTTTAAGTGAGCATTCCTCACACCAGCTTAGACAGCAGTGCAAGTAAGCCATTAGGTTACGAGGTGTCAAAGACTATAGGAAAATCAGGAACTACTGGGAGCTGTTGACACAGATAATTAGTTAAATACGTGACGTGCTGATGTTACACACGAACTATACTTTAACTTGAATGCTTAACTGAGTCGTTTTTATTGTTCCACATTCTGCTTATCTCCCTTAGTCTTTTGCGTAGTTGTGGAAAAGATACCTAAAGAAGTTTTTTTAATGTACACTCAGCTGCCAGTTTATTAGGTACAGGTGTGATTATTTGAGTTACTGTTGCCTTCCCATCAGCTTGGACAGTGTCCTCTGCCCTCTTTCAGTAATGCATTTTCACTCACAGAACTGCTTCTCACTGCATTTTTCTTTGTTTTTTTTTGCATCATTCTCTGTAAACTAGAGATTGTAGTGTGTGAAACTCCCAGGAGATCAGCAGTTTCTGAGATTGTCAAACCACCCCATCTGGCACCAACAATCATTCCATGATCAAAGTCCCTTGGATCTCATTTCTTCCCCATTCTGATGTCTGCTCTGAACAACTGAATCTCTTGACCAGGTTGCATGCATTTTTGTATGCCGTTGCTGCTACATAATTGGCTGATTAGATATTTGCATTAACAAGTACATGTACAGGTGTACCTAATAAAGTGGCCACCAAGTACATGTATAATCTTGAGTCAGCTCTCTTAATCCATAATCTTCCGAGCACAGTGTTAACACATTTTGCTGTGACAATTACTGTTCATATCTGTGTAATCTTTCATCAGTGTCACTATTCAGGATTCTATTTCTTATGAAAATTGGCTCCAAACCTTCCAACATTAACACACCCTTCAGCTATACTGTAGCATCTCATCCTTTTGTCCAACAGTTCAGCATGGCAGTATCAAAATTAGCACGACTCATTTTTGTTATTACAATATTAAACCCTAGACCGAAATGGTTTCACCTTACAAAGGCCTGTACAATAAACTTTTTCAGCTAGCTATTGTGTTTAACTACGCATCAAGCTATTTTAACTGCTGTCCAAATTTTATTATTTCACTCAATTCTCCCTTCATGTTCCCAAGATTACCCTAACTAAATTCCATGCGCATCATGGCCAGCGGCACTGTGAAAATAATGGCATCCATTTAGCGCATAACTGTAAGCTAATGCCATTGTGTATTTTTTGCATATGATTATGACAAAAATCACATAGGCACAACTGGAAACTAAACTCTAGGATGAAGTGAATACTCCCACAGTCATGGATATACTTGTGCAAAGGAGCCAATGTATTAACTATTTCCATCCCATGTGTGAACTTGTGCTCTAGTGCATTTTAAAGCTATAGTGATCAATATTACATTTAGTTATGAAATGAGTCAAATCAGAATCATTCAAATACTGGCTTTAGTTAGAGAAGTAACTTTAAAAGTTACTTAAAGTCAAAGATGACATAATTATTTTTAAACTCATCTTAAACTGCCAAAACGCCGAGCAACAGGACAGTAGTTGTGAAGCTCACAGTGGCTGGCTGAGGGAGATTGGCAATTCCATGGCGATACCTGCTTGATTCAGTCATTACATGCTCCCCTTAAGTCAGTATAGGAGATACAAGGGACTGCAGGCTCTGGATTCTGGAACAGCAGAATCCAGAGGATTTCAATGGCTTGAGCTGTGTTGGTGGAAGAAAATTGAATTTTTGACGGTAGGAGAGGTGAACAGAAATTTAAATTCACTCCAAAAGGCACTTAAAAGGAAAGGAAAAGGAGAATTCCTTTCTTCCCATTGATTTTTAATTGATACTCCACAGAAAGCATCCTATCTGGATGGATCATGGCTTGGTATTGCAACTGATCTTCCCGCAGCAACTAGAAACGGTCAAGCTGTGGGCACAGCTCAGCACATCATAGAAGCCAGCTTTTCCTTCATGAACACAGTGTATCATTCTTGCTGCTTCCGTATCGAAACCAG
The DNA here is from genome assembly GCF_030144855.1 of Hypanus sabinus. Classification (NCBI taxonomy): domain Eukaryota; kingdom Metazoa; phylum Chordata; class Chondrichthyes; order Myliobatiformes; family Dasyatidae; genus Hypanus; species Hypanus sabinus. Next base: position 40,376,042 of record NC_082715.1, on the reverse strand, counting down.
CATAATCAAAGACCCCATTTAACCCCCAGAGCTCCTCTCTTCCTTCCATCAGGCGGAACAGCTCCTTTCCCCCAGCCTTCTGACTTGCTGAATTCCTGCAGCACTTCCTTTGTGTTGCTCAAGATTTCCAGCATCTGGAGAACCTTGTGTATTTATAGCAGGTAAGACAAACCTTTCACTACATCTCAGTATATGCATCCATAGTAAATCAAACTAGAGATGCTGCTTAACCCACTGAGTTCCTCCAGCAAATTGCTTTTTTTTGCTCCAGAAGTTGATAGGTGCCTCCTATTAAAGAAAATCCATGCAACATTGAAGGAGTGTTAGTATGATAAGATGTTAAATTGTGCCCTGATTATGTTCAGATGAATATTACCTAATCTTTGCAACATTCAAAGCAACACTCAATTATTTTATAATCTAATGTACATCTTACAGTTGCTATTAATACATAATCTGCACTTGTTTATCACTCCCATGTAAAGAGAAATTCATTGATTCCTAATTGATAATGTTTCCATTTCCCACTCTTCCAGTTCTGTCCTTCTGAACATTCCACTTTTCACGACTCTGCTACTGTTTACTCAGTGTGCAATTCTCTGTGCAAACCTCTCAAATTCTCTTTCCTCCGCTAAGATGGCTCTTGAAAAGTATCTGTGTATTTGCTTTGGTGCCATAGCTTCGCTGATAGCAACCAAACTATGTGATACTTAAATATTTTTTATTTCAAAAATAAACAAAGTTCGAAGTAAAATTTATCATCTGAGTACATATGTACATGTCACCACATACAAACCTCGGATTCTTTTTCCTGTGGGCATATTGAGCAAATCTATAGAATAGTAACTGTAAACAGGATCAATGAAAGAGAAGAGCATAGAAGACAACAAACTGTTGAAGTGCAATTACAAATAAATAGCAATAAATAATGAGAAAATGTAATAACAAGTTGAGGAGTCCTTAAAGTGAGATCAATGTTTGTGTGAACATCTCCATGTAATTATCCTCTTTTTCAAGAGCCTGATGGCTGTGGGGTAGTAACCGTTCTTGAACCTGGTGGTGAGAGTACTGAGGCTCTTGTGCCACCTGCCTGATGGCAGCAGCAAGAAAAGAGCATGGCCTGGGTGCTGAGGATCTTTGATGATGGATGCTGCATCATGATGCTCCATCATGTAGATGTGCCCAATGGTTGGGAGGGCTTTATTGATTATGTACTGGACTGAATCCATTACCTTTTGTAGGATTTTCTGTTCATAGGCATTGGTGTTCCCGTACCAGGCTGTAATGCAGCCAGTCAATATACTTTCCACTACACATCTATAGAAGTTTGTCAAGGTTTTTGTTGTCATGCCAAATCTCCACTGCCTTCTAAGGAAGTAGAGGTGCTGGAGTTTAAAGTTACTGACCTCTCCTCTCTGATCCTCTGATGAGGACTTGCAAACAGACCTCTGGTTTCCCTCTCCTGAAATCTGCAATCAGCTCCTTGGTCTTGCTGACATTGAGTGTGAGGTTGTTGTTATGCCAACACTTGGCCAAATTTTCAGTTTCTCACTGAATGGTAATTCATCACCCATTTTGATACGTCCACAACAATGGATACATCAGCACAAAACTTATACTACCTAAAGAAGGCTATTTTAAGAATGGAGAAGCAAATCCAATGGAAGTTCAAGATGGAATCAGACACACATCAGCTTTGGCAGGGTTTACAGACCATTAATTCCTAAAAGGCAAAACCTAAAATCTAAACGACTGTGAAGCTTCATACCCAAATGAGTTCTACGCCTTTTATGCACACTTTTAAAGAGAGAGTGAAACTACATCTGTGTAAATCCCTGCTGCATCTAGTGACACTGTGATCTCTGCCTTGGAGGCTGCTGTTAGAACATCTTTCAAGAAGGTGAACCCTCGCTAGGCATCAGGCCCTGATGGTGTACCTGGAAGAAGACTGAAAATCTGTGCCAACCAACTGGCAGAAATGTTCAAGGACATCTTCATTCTCACACTGCTGCAGTCAGAGGTTCCCACTTGCTTCAAAAGGGTGGCATCCATGCCAGTGCCCAAGAAGAGCAGGGTGAGCTAACTGAATGACAATCGCCCAGTTGCCCTCACATCTTCTGTGATGAAGAACTTTCAGAGTTTGGTCATGGCCAGAATCAACTCCTGCCTAAGCAAGGACCTGGACTCACTGCAATTTGCCTATCGCCACAATAGGTCGACAGTGAATATGATTTCACTGGTTCTCCATTCAGCCTTGGATAACATAGACAATAGCAATACCTACTATTTATTGATTACAGCTCATCAACTAATTTCAGGACATATGCCAGTGATATTAAACCTAATCCTGATTCTGATTCTTCTTTCATAGTTGTTACATTCATAGTGTAAACTCTTTTAAAAGCAAAACAAGCAAATACGACACCATGCCAGCCAGAAGCATAGCGTTATATTTAGAGAATTGTGAACAGTTTTGAGTTCCTTATCTAAGAATAGATGTGCTGGCTTTGGAGAGGATCCAGAGGAGGTTAATGAGAGTGATCCCAGGAATGCCAGGGTTAGTGTAAGGGGAGCAATTGATGACTCTGTGTCTGTACTCACAGGAATTTAGGAAGATGAAGGGAGGGGGTTCACACTGAAACCTGAGTATTGAAAGGCCTAGACAGAGTGGATGTGGAGACTATGTTTCCCACAGATGAGGAGTCTAGCACCAGTGGGCAAAGTCTTAGAATAAAAGGATGTCCCTTTTAAAAAGGGATAAGGGAAAATTTCTTTAGCCACAGGAGATGAATTTGTGGAATTCATTGCCACAGACGTCTGGAGGCCAAGTTTTTGGATATATTTAAAGGAGAGATTTATAGCTTCTTAATTAGAGAGAGAAGGAAGGAGAATGGGGTTGAGAGGTATAATAAATCTGTTTTGTTAGAATGGCAGAGCAGACTTGATGGGCTCCCACAGCTGGTGACATACCTGCCAGCTGCTCAGGCTGGGATTTCAACTATATCATTTATGCAACTGGACTTTCTGGCAATGCTGAAAGATCATACAGCGACTCCAACTCCTGATGGAAGGGGTTAAAAATTGCAAAGTTGTGTGATGCCTTCAGCACCCCTGCAGCTGGAGCATAGCCTCAAAGCACATATCCTGGGAAATGCAACTCAGCAGAGTCCCAGGTAATCTTCTTCATCCCAAAGGCAGTCATGATCAGGTCCTCTGACACTATGCCTTACCACTACTATCTTCAAGCCTCTTGTTATCTACAGGAGGACCAGGAGGCAGGCAGAGGGATGTGGAAGTTGAATGACAAGCTGCTGTCCCTAGATAACATTGAGGAGCTAAAAAAGGATTACAAAAGATTAAAAAAAGAGAACTTTGAAGCTCCTCTTTAACTCGTTGATTCACTTGATGGAAGCGACCAAGGAGAACACCAACAGGTTCATCATCCCAAGGGTCAGATGGAAATCAAGCCAAACAAACAGATGCAGCAAATTTTCTTTCTGCAGTCAAGGGATGGATGTGGGAGGAACTCTGAGAAAATGAAGAGCTGACAAGCTGTGCTCTATGCCTTGAAATCCTCCAAGATCATCTTTCAATCCAAGGTCACCTTTGTGGGGGCAGGTTGTGGTTTGCTCATACTTCTTCTTCCAAAAGGTTCATGGAGGGGGAGGTGGAGGAGGGAGAAGGGAGGGGGTTACTTTGTGATCAACAGCCTTAAGTATGTCAGTAACATTTCCTCAGGCAGATATACCGAGAATCTGCTGATCCTTCTAAGATGGCCTGCTGGGTACTTCACCTCGTTAAAGGGGCTATGAATGTTGTTTACATATTGCTCCAGTTGAACAAAGTTCCACATCACAAAGTTACCTTTTATTTCTATTGGGAGGATAATATTGAACTAAACTGCAGAATTCATGAGTTGTTTTATGGATTTAATCAAAAAAGCAAAATGAGACTATTTGAGAAATGGATTTAAGAATTAGTTAACCAATTAAATAATTTGGTTTTAATGACCTTGTTACCGTATATAACTTTGCCCAGAACATATACAACATATTTGTTGCACATTCATCCATATCTACATCTCTCAATGTTAACTCCACTTTTATATTTTTGGACTTTGCCTCAATTCTATAGCCTTTGTACACAATATAGTTAGTGTCCTGACTAAATTTGTAATTTTTTCCTGTGGTAGCTTGACAATGATTTTCTTGGATATGAATTTATTTCTTAACTATGACATTAGTAAAATATGTTCTAGTTTACAATTAGTTCACGGAAGATAAGAAGATTAAAGCCACTTTTCCTCCACTATCACATTAACTTTGGAAAAACGTGAGCAGAAAGAAAGTGAGACTGCTTGTCTAATTAAATAAACTCAAATTTAATAGCACCTGGTTGACTATTAGTTAGTAGTGAAGTTAAAGTTCATCTTCTGTGTTTCTCCTGCAATAAACAATAGGTGCAATAATAATCATAGCCATTTAAGTCATTAGAAATACTTAAAATGCAGATGTAGTCAACTTGCCAACTGCAACATGCAAATCAACTTAAATAATGGCACCTGGTTGAAGAGAAGCCAACTTGATGTATGCTTTCAATGCAAAGAATATAATTCCAAATTATCAATTTGAATCTATGATTAATGGAATTCAATACTCATAAAAGAAGTACCATGTTCAAAATCTGACCTTTTTATGAAGGATGCCCCTACCTTGTAGACACTTAATTAGTACTATCTAAACCGGTTTTATTGTCCACTATTGCCATCAGTGAGAGAGAGAGAGTCATTTTAACAGCTCTTTGTGTCTTTCAATTGCAAACAAACAACTCAATATTAAAATCAGACCATGGCAAAACATATCAGAGAAGTTGACAAAAAGGAGATAAATGTAGTTCCAAGAAAGTTGCTTCAGAAATGGAATCATGTGCAGCTGTGACATAAATTTATCTAGTTTCTTTTCTGTTTTGCTTATGATCATTGATCTCTAACTTGAAGGTAATAACACGTTTGTACACAACTCTACAGCAATCCCTAGTTGGCAATTTTATAAAGTGTAAATATGACAATGTTTCCAGGTGAGAACAACACCCCATTCTCAGTTGACTTTTACATAAATTTGCCTGGTGGTTAATTAATTGTTGTTCATCAGAAGGAGAAACCAGGGCAGATCTTTTCCATTTTTGAACAGTGGATACTAATTACAATTCTGATATTTTCCAGCTGAGATCACCGAGATAAGATTATCTCTTTTCAATGAATTACATATTACTTACAAATTTTTTTTTCTCCTTGTGAAGCTGCTTTCATTACAACTGCTGATAATCCAAGTTGATTTTGGTAGATAAATACCAATAATACATATTTAAAAAGCTGATGGATTATCAAAATGAAAAACAAAATAACTATCTGCTTTTGTTAACCAGGTGTGACATTTAACCATAGCCTTTCATACAAGCAAAAAGCTTTTAAGCGAGCTATTGTTACAGGCAGAAAGCCAATTTTTTCTGTATTACTAAATTTTCCATTCCAATCCTGACAGGCTGATGTTGTACTCCAAGTACAGCAGAAACAAGTTTTATTTCAAATGTTATTTTGATTTCTTTAATCAGAGCTTTAAATACCCTGAGTCAAATGAGACTTTAAACACTATATTTTGATTCTAAAGTTACAAATTCAGTCAGTCTAACACATACATTTCCCATTGGAAAATATTACAAATCGTGGAATCAAATCACACACAAAGCAACCAGGAACAATGCACAATTCAGTACTGAATCTTTTTAATCAAGTATGTTTGAAAAGTGTAGTAAATGTAAGTAAACAGGAAGCTTTATTAAGGCTGGGAAAATAATGAATTGCTTATATCAGAATCAGAATCAGGTTTATTATCACTGACTTACATGACGTAAAATTGGTTGTTTTGCAATCAGTTACAAAATAAATAAATAGATACGGGACACAAAATTCCCTGATACCTACCATCACCAATCCTTGCCAGATCATTAAAAGGTTTGCAGATAAAGCTAAAAGAAATGGAATTTTCCTGCTTCAAATGTCAAGAGGACATGCAAACCTTCTCATTTAGGGGTTTTGATCAATTTTGACCTGCAAGGTATATACACAAATTTTCAAAAAAGTCGAGAACTTTATGAAGTTTTGCTGAGAATTACTAAGTTTACTGGGTTTACTGTCAGATATTCCTGATTCCAAGTTCCCTGGGGCACAGTATTATGTTCTTTCCTTGCTGTTTTGTGTTGATCACAATCTATTTTCCACTCTCTGTTATGCCCCTTGGGATAATAGTGCCTCACCATATAAAGACGTGAATTTTCTTGTCTGAAAATTATTAGCTATACTGATTGTTCACTTGTTAGTATGAGCCTCCCAGAGGTTCAGCATGCAGACCATAGAACATTACAGCACAGAAACAGTCCTTTTGGCCCTTCTTGGCTGTGCCAAACCATTTTTCTGCCTAGTCCCACTGACCTGTACCTGGCCCATATCCCTCCATACACCTCTCATCCATGTACCTGTCCAAGTTTTTCTTAAATGTTAAAAGCGAGCCCACACTTACCACTTCATCTGTCAGCTCATTCCACACTCCCACCACTCTTTGTGCGAAGAAGCCCCCCCCAATGTTCCCTTTAAACTTTCCCCCTTCACCCATAACCCATGTCCTCTTTTTTTTCTCTCCTAGCCTTTTCTCAAACTTTCTAGATTTCAGCAGAAATCCAACCATTTGCTCAGACCATCTGCTCCTGCCGGAATATATACAACAACAATGTCATTATTGAACAACACGTATTACTAATGTTTCAAACCAGCATGACCATATGTTTTCCTTTATGGGGAAGTTTTACTGTTGTGTTTTGCACCTGAACAGAGTAAGCAGTAGCAGAAAGTTACCAAAGGCAGATCACTATCAGACACCATATTTGAACTTAAGAAACCTTACAAAGCCATTGGGCAATGCAAGTCAAACTGCCACGTGACCTGGGTTCAATCCCGATCTGAGGTACTGCGGAATATGGATATTCCTCCTGTTGCCACAGAGCTTTCCTCTGGATGCTCTATTTTCTCTCTGCATCTGAAAGACATGCAGGCTTTTAAACTAATTGCCCCAGCAAATAAGTGACAGGTACAATCTGTGGTGAGTCGACGAGGGTTTGGGAAGGAAATAAAATGAGATTAACGTAGTATTAGTGTGAATCTGTGTTTAATGATGGTGTATTTGTGCTGGGATAAAGGGGCCTGTTTCTGTCCCTTATGTTTGCCAGATGCAAATTTCCGTAAACTGTATGTATTTGTTAACTACTTTGCAATCTAAAGGTGATGTGGTCAAGAAAAGAGAAGAATCATAGATGAGTTTTATGCTTACTGATAATCTTAGTTTTTGAAGCTCTATATTTACTACAGGACTTTCTATTTAGCATGGTAAAGGCTCTTGATGGACAGTACCTTATAATGCATTTGTGGTCAACTGTAGCACTGCCATTAATCATTGTGAAATATACCACGATACATCATCAGAATCTCTTGTCATATATCACTAAAGAGACCTGTCAGGTCAATAAATTACTCACGGTGCTCAAGTGGTTTCTCAGTTTTGCTGTGCAGAGAACCCTGGTGACCCCTTAATTCAATGGGAGTGTTTCAAGGGGTTAATTGTTCTGAATAGATGAACACAGTTGAGGGAAACAAACAACTCTGATTTGAATACAGAGGGCAGAGGTATTAAATATTCCCTGGGGCTCTGGACAATCTGCTGCTGAGATGTTACAGAGGATTTGCTTCAGTTCCTTGTGAAAGAGATAGTAAGATGTAATGGAGCTGTTAATGAGGTGATAAGGTGTAATAGGTTTAGTGCAGAAAGTAAATAAAAGAAAGTGCGGATTGAGTAGAATCGGTCACATTGTTTAAAAGCACTGCAGTCCTCTTGATATTCCACACAGCTGGATTTAAAGAGGCAGGCTGGCTTGTTTACATAGGGATCAGGTAGATTTAGGCTTCTTTATTGAAATTCAAGTTTGATATCCTTGGGAAATTCATTCACCACTGCCCCCAAAACAGTCCTCTATTTTCTAAGCTTCATGTACCTATCCAAAAGTCTCTTAAAAGACCCTATCGTATCCACCTCCACCACCATTGCTAGCAAACCATTCCAAGCACTCACCACTCACTGCGTAAAAAAACTTACCCCTGACATCTCCTCTGTACCTACTCCCCAGCACCTTAAACCTGTGCCCTCTTGTGGCAACCATTTCAGCCCTGGAAAAAAGCCTCTGACTATTCACACGATCAATGCCTCTCATCATCTTATACACCTCTATCAGGTCACCTCTTATCCTCAGTCACTCCAAGGAGAAAAGGCCAAGTTCACTCAACCTATTCTCATAAGGCATGCTCCCCAATCCAGGCAACATCCTTGTAAATCTCCTCTGCACCCTTTCTATGGTTTCCACATCTTCCCTGTAGTGAGGCGACCAGAACTGGGTACAATGCTCCAAGTGGAGTCTGAACAGGGTCCTATATAGCTGCAACGTTATCTCTTGGCTCCTAAATTCAGTTCCACGATTGATGAAGGCCAATACACCGTATGTCTTCTTAACCACAGAGTCAACCTGCGCAGCTGCTTTGAGCCCCCTATGGACTCGGACCCCAAGATCCCTCTGATCCTCCACACTGCCAAGAGTCGTACCATTAATACTATATTCTGCCATCATATTTGACCTACCAAAATGAACCACTTCACACTTATCTGGGTTGAACTCCATCTGCCACTTCTCAGCCCAGTTTTGCATGCTATTGATGTCCCGCTGTGACCTCTGACAGCCCTTCACACTATCCACAACACCTTCAACCTTTGTGTCATCAGCAAACTTACTAATCCTTCCCTCCATTTCCTCATCCAGGTCATTTATAAAAATCATGAAGAGTAGGGGTCTCAGAACATAGCCCTGAGGCACACCACTGGTCACCGACCTCTATGCAGAATATGACATGTCTACAACCACTCTTTGCCTTCTGTGGGCAAGCCAGTTCTGGATCCACAAAGCAATGTCCCCTTGGATCCCAGACCTCCTTACTTTCTCAATAAGCCTTGTATGGAGTACCTTATCAAATGCCTTACTGAAATCCATATACCTCACATCGACTGCTCTTTCTTCATCAATGTGTTTAGTCCATCCTCAAAAAATTCAATCAGGTTTGTAAGGCATAACCTGCCCTTGACACAGTGCCACAATCTTCTCCAAATGTCCCTAGGGACTGAGAATGACCTGCTTCTGAAGTGGCTAATGGGGTCATTGGAACCACAAACCTTGCCACAGACAGGGGTATGAGTAATGGGTGGGTTATTTATGAGATAGTGTGTTCCTTCCAATTCTTGTATTTTTATGTACTCCAGGAACACAGCTAGTTCTCAATATGAGAGCATGTGTGCTTCTTCATTTCAGAGGATCATGGGGCAAGGTATCAAGAAGATGGTGGGGATGATGATGCCGTCTGACAAAGTCCTTCATATGAAACTAATTCAGAAGATGATGCATAGGGTCCATGGCAAATTGGCTGTTTCAGTAGATGAAGTTTAACACAGATAAATGTGAGGTGTTGCACCCTAGTAGGGAAAATACAAGGAGACAGTGCACTGTTAAGGACAAGATCCTTAACAGTGTTGCTGACGGTCTAAGTTCACAATTCCATGAAAGTGGCTACACGGGGTGGTTAAGAGACCTTTTGAAATGTTTGCTGAGGGACTGAGTTCAAAAGTTAAGAGATTACATTTCAACATCATAAAACGACAGTTCTAGTCACTCCACTAGAGGCTTTGGAGAGGATGCAGAAGAGCTTTACCAGGATGCTGTCTGGTTTAGAGGGCATAAGAGGCTGGAAAAACCTGGGTTGTTTTCTTTGCAGTGACTGAAGCTGAGGGGAGATCTGATATAGGTTTATAAGATTATGAGATGCATAGACAGAGTAGACTGGTAGTATCTTTTTCCCAGGGTAGAGGTGTCTTGTTCCAGAGGGCATGCATTGAAGGCAAGAGGGTTTAGGTTCAAAGGGGATGTGAGGGGTAAGGTTTTTTACTCAGAGAGTGATAGATGGCTGGATTTCCCTGTCTGGTATGGTGGTAAAGGTAATACTATAGAGGCTTTTAAGAGATGTTCAGATGTGCACAATAATGTGAGGAAGATGGAGGGATATGGACATTATGTAGGTAGGAGGGATTCATTTTGTGGGGGGGGGGGTTTGATTTGCTTTAGCTGGTTCAGCACAACGTTGTAGGCCAAAAAGCCTTACTATGTTCTATCTCATTTGCTGGTAATCATTTGCGTACCTCAAGGATGCATGCTTAGCCCACTGTTCTACTCTCTCTGAGACTGTGTGGACAGTGTTGGAAATCACTGTTTTTAAAAAATAATACTTTTTATAAGATTTGTACTTTTTAAGAACATATGTATTTTCACACTCACTGCAGAAAGCGGTATAGTTGCTAAACTAACGGTTTATCACCTTTCTCAATTTTCATTAGCTCAGTATTAGCACATCACTCACATGATGTAATTGTTTTAATTATGTAGCCTATTAACTTGTTTAATCCTACCTGAGGTATCTCCCTTCTCTTATCTCTAAAAGTGATAGATTTTTCTGAAGCGCCATCTTTATTATTTTGTCTTCAATTTAATTCCCTTCAGCATCTTTTCTCAGCTCTTTATTTAGTTTGCTTAGTATTTGTGTGTTTGTTTGCACTCTAAAATAAACTAAAGTCTTAGAATTAAGATTGCTCATCATTCCTAATTCACAGAAGAATCCTAAGGATTGCAAAGTAAACAGAGATCCAACTGTTTGGCGCCCAATGTAGGGCAATTATTTAAGGAATAAACCAGATTAGGAAAGGAAGCTTTAAACATGCAGCTGGGAGGTAAGACATTCCTTTGTTTCTTAACTATCTGAGAATAGATATCTTCAGTACATCATTTTTAGGGAGTTTAAGAGTGAGCGGTATCATGGTTGTACAACCTGTGTGAGGTCAATATAAAATATCAGAAATGCAGAATCTGATATTATAGTCATAACAGAGTTGTATGAGTTGTCGGACAAGAGGCTGACAAAACTTTTAAGATATCAGATGGATGTTTGTTTGTACCTGATATTAGAGTCACAGCAGGATTGCGAGATTTTTGATAATGAAAAGTACTTCATAAGATTGAAACTCATACAATAGCCAAAGCTTTGGAACAGACTGGCAGGTCCCTTGCATTCCCACAAGAGAGGGGAAAGTTAACTGGAATTGTAGGCGCTTAAATGATGCATATAAACAATGCCATTGGAAAAGATATTCAGAAGTAATGCACTATCATTTCTCTGACTAGTGAGGACTAGCTTATAAGTGATGTTGAAACAACATGTTGGAAGATCAGAAAGATGTGGTCAGGAACTTAAAAAACAGCTTGGATGCTAGCAACCTTAACAGAGGTGTGAAGGCACAATCATATTGAATTGCAAGCCCAGATCAATAATTCAAAACCCAAAAGCACTGATTTGGAAAAATCACACAATAAGAGCACTGTGAAAAGGATAATAAATCAGCAGAAAAATGGATTTCTGTGTTAACAGCAAAATGTGTCCATAGTCAAGATTACTATTCAAAGTTGCAAAGTGAAATGAAACGAATCTGCATGGCATCGAGAAGTCCTACAGTGGGCAGTGTTAATGGTGATGTCAATCATGTTGAAAGGCAGCCAATGTTGACTAGTCACCAAAAATAGCGACACCTTGGGAACTACAAGGAACCACAAAGTGATGATGACAGTAATAAGGAAATTGGTCTGGCAGTCATGGCAAGACTCGTCGCAGTAAAAACTAAGAGAGTGAAAACAAGCAAAACTTATGATGGAGATTATGAAAGGAAACAGGAAGTTGTCATCAACCACCAGATTAAAACACCAGATTATTAACACATTACTTCACATGATGTAATTGTTTTAATTATGTAGCCTATTAATTTGTTTAATTCTATCTAAGGAATTTCCTTTCATTTACCTATAAAAGTGCCATCTTTATTCTTTTGTCTTAGCATTAATTTTCCTCTTAGCATCGTTTCTCAGACAGACATACTTTATTGATCCCGAGGGAAAGTGGGTTTCGTTACAGTCGCACCAGCCAAGAATAGTGTAGAAATATAGCAATATAAAACCATAAATAATTAAATAATAATAAGTAAATTATTCCAAGTGGAAATAAGTCCAGGACCAGCCTATTTGCTCAGGGAATCTGACACTCTGAGGGAGGAGTAGTAAAGTTTGATGGCCACAGACAGGAATGACTTCCTATGACACTCAGTGTTGCATCTTGGTGGAATGAGTCTCTGGCTGAATGTACTCCTGTGCCTAACCAGTACATTATGGAGTGGATGGGAGACATTGTCCAAGATGGCATGCAACTTGGACAGCATCCTCTTTTCAGATACCATCGTCAGAGAGTCCAGTTCCACCCCCACAACATCACTGGCCTTACAAATGGATTTGTTGATTCTGTTGGTGTCTGCTAACCTCAGCCTGCTGCCCCAGCACACGACAGCAAACATGATAGCAGTGGTCAACACAGACTCGTAGAACATCCTCAGCATCATCCAGCAGATGTTAAAGGACCTCAGTCTCCTCAGGAAATAGAGACGGCTCTGACCCTTCTTGTAGACAGCCTCAGTGTTCTTTGACCAGTCCAGTTTATTGTCAATTCGTATCCCCAGATATTTGTAATCCTCCACCATGTCCACACTGACCCCTTGGATAGAAACAGGGGTCACCGGTGCCTTAGCCCTCCTCAGGTCCACCACCAGCTCCTTAGTCTTTTTCACATTAAGCTGCAGATGATTCTGCTCACACCATGTGACAAAGTTTCCCACTGTAGCCCTGTACTCCACCTCATCTCCCTTGCTGATGCATCCAACTATGGCAGAGTCACCAGAAAACTTCTGAAGATGGCAAGACTCTGTGCAGTAGTTGAAGTCTGAGGTGTAGATGGTGAAGAGAAAGGGAGATAGGACAGTCCCCCGTGGAGCCCCAGTGCTGCTGACCACTCTGTCTGACACACAGTGTTGCAAGCGCACGTACTGTACTTCTCAGCTCTTTATTTAGTTTGCTTAGTAATTATGTGTTTGTTTGTACCCCAAACACTAAGCAAACTAAATGGGGATGGGATGGAAGTCAGAGAGTCAGAACATTTAGTGGAGAGATGACGGAGGTAGATATTGGTAAGACCTCAGACAAAGTAGACAGAGTCAGGAATTGAAAGATTGAGCATGGTGCAGCTAATGTCCTAAGCTGTGTGTATTTCAATGCAAGAAGTATCATAGGAAAGACAGTTAAGTTCAGGGCAAGGACTAACACCTGGAATAATGATATTGTAGCCATTAGTGAAGCTCGGTCACAGGGGCAGGACTGACAGCTCAGTATTCTGGGGTTCTGTTGTTTTAGACATGACAGAGTGAGAGGGATTAAAGGAAGAAGGATGATTTACTAGTTTGGGGAAAGTGCTCTGTTAGGACAGTCAGGAGAACTTGACTAGAGAAGCATTATGGGTGCAACTGAGAGATAAGAAAGGTATGACCAGGTTAATGGGGCTATACTACAGACCACCCTACAGTGCTAGGGATTTAGAGGATTTGTAAAGAGATGGCAGACTGTTACAAGAAACAGAAGGTTGTTATTGTAGGTGATTTTAATTTTCCATATACTGACTGATAATCGCAGACCGTAGAAGTTCCAGATAGTGACGGAGTTTGTCAAAAGTGTTCAGGAAAGTTTCCTTCATCAGCATGTTGACATCCCAACGAGAGAGCTTGCGATACTGGATCTGCTGTTAGGGAATGAGACAGGGCTGAAGTATTCAATCAGTGACCACAATGCCATCGGTTTCAAAGTAAATATGCAAAAATATAGGTCTGGTCTGCAGATTAAGAGAAATTGGAGAAAGGCCAAATTTGATGGTATCAGAAATAACCTGGCAAGTGTGGATTTGGACAGGCTGTTTTCTGGCAAAGGTGTATTTCGAAAGTGGGAGGCCTTCAAAGAAGAAATTTTGAGAGTACAAGTTTTGTATGTGCCTGCCAGAATAAAAGGTAAAGATGACAAGTGCACGGAACCTTGGTTTTCAAAAGATATTGAGCCCCTGGTTAGAAAAAAAAGAGGTGCACAGCACAGGGATTCCACAGATACGTTGAGAACAACAGGATTGCAAAGGACAAAATTGATCCTCTGGAAGACCAGAATGGTAATCCACAAGTGGAGCCAAAGATGGGGGAGATCTTAAATGAATTCTTTGCATCTGTATTTACTCAGGAGACAGGTACAGAGTCTTTCGAAATGAGGCAAAGCAGCATCAGTTTCATGCACCCAATATGGATTACAGATGAGGAGTTGTTTCTACCCTGAGGCAAATCAGGGTGGATAAATCCCCAGGGCCTGACAAGGTGTTCCCTCCAACCCTAAGGGAGTTAAGTGCAGAAATTGCCAGGGCTGAGCAAAGATATTCAAAACATCCTTAGCAACAGGAGAGGATAGCCAACACTTTTCTACTCTTTAAAAAAGACTCTAAACAGAAACAAGGAAATTGTAGACTGCTGAGTCTGACATCAGTTGTGGGAAAGTTATTGGAATGTATTCTAAGGGATCTAATATAAAAGTTTTTGGATAGACATGGACTGATTAAGGATAGTCAGCATGGTTTTGTGTGTGGTAGGTCATGTCCAACCAATCATATTGAATTTTTCAGGGAAGTTACTTGGAAAGTTGATGAATGCAAGGCAGTTGATATTATCTGCATGGACTTCAGCAAGGCATTTGGCAAGGTCCTGCACAGGAGTTTGGTAAAGAAGGTTCAGTTACTCAGCCTTCAAGATGAGGTAGTAAATTGGATTAGGTATTGATTTTGTGGGAGAAGCCAGAGAGTGGCAGTAGAGGGTTGCCTCTCTGACTGGAGGCTTGTAACTTGTGGTGTGCTGCAGGGATCATGCTGGGTCCATTGTTGTTTGTCATTTATATCAATGATTTAGATGATAATGTGGAACCTCATAGTTCCCACACCCCGCACTTCCCGTTTCTACCTCCTACCCAAGATCCACAAACCTGCCTGTCCAGGTCTCAGCTTGCTCCTGCCCCATTTCTGCATACCTCGACACTGTCTTATCCCCCCATGTTCAATCTCTTCCCACCTATGTTCGTGATACTTCTCATGCTTTGAGTTTTTTCAATGATTTTGAGTTCCCTGGCCCTGGACGTCCATGGACGTCCAGTCCCTATATAACTCCATCCCCCACCAGGACGGTCTCGAAGCTCTTTGCTTCTTTTTGGATTCCAGACCTAACCAATTCCCCTCTACCTCCACTCTCCTCCGTCTAGTGGAATTAGTTCTTACTCTTAATAATTTCTCCTTTGGCTTCTCCCACTTCCTCCAAACCAAGGGTATAGCCATGGGCACCCATATGGGTCCCAATTATGCCTGCCTTTTTGTTGGCTTTGTGGAACAGTCCATGTTCCAAGTCTATACGGGTATCCATCCCTCTC
Organism: Hypanus sabinus; assembly: GCF_030144855.1. Classification (NCBI taxonomy): domain Eukaryota; kingdom Metazoa; phylum Chordata; class Chondrichthyes; order Myliobatiformes; family Dasyatidae; genus Hypanus; species Hypanus sabinus. The sequence continues at coordinate 40,360,478 of NC_082715.1, read as the reverse complement.
TTTTCCTTTGCTACATCGACAACTGCATTGGCGCTGCCTCCTGCACACATGCTGAGCTCATTGACTTCATTAACTTTGCCTCCAACTTTCACCCTGCCCTCAAATTTACCTGGTCCATTTCTGACACCTCCCTCCCCTTTCTTGATCTTTCTGTCTCCATCTCTGGAGATGGCTTATCTACTGATATCTACTATAAGCCTACAGACTCTCACAGCTACCTGGACTACTCCTCTTCCCACCCTGTCTCTTGCAAAAATGCTATCCCCTTCTCACAATTCCTCCGTCTCTGCCACATCTGCTCTCAGGATGAGGCTTTTCATTCCAGGATGAAGGAGATGTCTTCCTTTTTTAAATAAAGGGGCTTCCCTTCTTCCACCATCAACTCTGCTCTCAAATGCATCTCTCCCATTTCCCGCACATCTGCCCTTACCCCATCCACCCACCACCCCACTTGGGATAGGGTTCCCCTTGTCCTCACCTATCACCCCACCAGCCTCCAGGTCCAACGTATAATTCTCCGTAACTTCCGCCACCTCCAATGGGATCCCACTACCAAGCACATCTTTCCCTGTCCCCCTCTTTCTGCTTTCCGCAGAGATCATTCCCTACGCAACTCCCTGGTCCGCTTGTCCCCCGCCCCCCCCCATCTCTTCCAATCGATCTCCCTCCTGGCACTTATCCTTGTAAGCGGAACAAGTGCTACACCTGCCCTTACACTTCATCCCTCACCACCATTCAGGGCCCCAGACAGTCCTTCCAGGTGAGGTGACACTTCACCTGTGAGTCGGCTGGTGTGGTATACTGCGTCCGGTGCTCCCAGTGTGCCCTTTTATATATTGGTGAGACCCAATGCAGACTGGGAGTCCATTTCACTGAACACCTACGCTCGGTCCGCCAGAGAAAGCAGGAACTCCCAGTGGCCACACATTTTAATTCAACGTCCCATTCCCATTCTGATATGTCTATCCATGGCCTCCTCTACTGTCAAAATGAATCCAAACTCAGGTTGGAGGAACAACACCTTATATACCGGCTGGGTAGCCTCCAACCTGATGACGTGAACATTGACTTCTCTAACTTCCGTTAATGCCCCTCCTCCCCTTCTTACCCCATCCCTGACATATTTAGTTGTTTGCCTGTTCTCCATCTCCCTCTGGTGCTCCCCTACCCCCTTTCTTTCTCCCGAGGCCTCCCGTCCCATGATCCTTTCCCTTCTCCAGCTCTGTATCACTTTCGCCAATCACCTTTCCAGCTCTTAGCTTCATCCCACCCCCTCCGGTCTTCTCCTATCATTTCGCATTTCCCCCTCCCCCCACTACTTTCAAATCTCTTCTTTCAGTTAGTCCTGACGAAGGGTCTCGGTCCGAAACGTTGACAGTGCTTCTCCCTATAGATGCTGCCTGGCCTGCTGTGTTCCACCAGCATTTTGTGTGTGTTGTTTGAATTTCCAGCATCTGCAGATTTCCTCGAGTTTGATAATGTGCTTTACTGGATAGCAGATTTGCGGATGACACCAAGATTGGGGGTTAGTGAACAGTGAGGAAGGCTATCATGACTTGCAGAGGGATCTGCATCAGCTGGAAAAAAGTGGGCTGATAAAAGGCAGATGGAATTTAATGTAGACATGTGCAAAGTTTTGCACTTCAGTAGGACCAACCAGGGCAGGGTCTTCCACAGGGTGCCAAGGAATGTGGTAGAACAAAAGAATCTGGGAATACAGGTCCATAATTTATTAAAAGTTGCGTCACAGGTAGATGGGGTGATAAAGTTTTTGGCACAATGGCCTTCATAAATCGATGTATGAGTAAAGGAGATGGGATGTTATGTTGAAGTCGTATAAGATGTAGGTGAAGCCTAATTTGAAGTATTGTGTGCTGTTTTGGTCACCTATTTACAGGAAAGATGTAAACAAGGTTGAAAGAGTACAGAGAAAATTTACAAGGATGTTGCCAAGTCTGGAGGAAATGATTTATAAGATTTATATGATCTATTTAACATGATTGAATGGTTTTTGTGTGTTTGGCTGTTGTAGTCTCTTTGGTTCATGTCACAGCCTGCCTGTTGTTATGGACAAACATAAAAAGGAGAGAATTTCTGTGAGTAGCCAAATTTGAAGAGGGTCTTTTACAGCTCATCCCAATTGTACAGTCCACCATATTTAGCATCTAAAGAAGAAATGAGGTGTTAAAGTGGTAGTGCTGAGAAAGTGAGGCGTGGAGTCCACCAAACTGGATTCAAAGAGTCTGCCAGGTTTGTTTACACAAGGGATTGGGTGTGATTTAGACGTTGTTGATTCAAATTAAGTTTGATATCCTTGATAATTACATTCACCTCTGACCCAAAGCAGTATAGAATTACAGTCCCTTTTAACCAATTCAAGTCAGACGCAACAGGAGAAAGCAGAAACTTGGAAAGAGAACAGTGAGCACATTTGCTCTCTTGAGTTTGGTCAGACATGTTGAGTATTAAGGGATTCTTCAGTTGCCAACCAAAAGAATTAAGGCATAATTCATACTGCAGATAAAAATAAATGTTATAATATAGGAGCAGATGAAGTAATGCATTTTTTTTTAATTTAGTAGAAGTTACATCACATTTTCTTGCTTTATAACATATAATATATGAAACACTGTCCCTTCTATTTAAAATATCATTTTCTCACTAATGAGCACTTTGCACAGAAAACACCCTTTCATAGGTGAACAGACTTGCCTCTGTTAAATTGGCATCAGTCCCTCTCAAAAGTTGATAGGGCTTTTCCTTTATAAATTTGCCACAGCTGTATAATTTCTAACCAAATACTTGAAGAGCTAAGGCGTGTAGTGTTGGATCTTAAGTGTGATCAGAAATAGCTCCCATGTCATTGCATGCATCTCATATATACCGATCCAGACTTTTTGGAAATGGACTAATATGTACAATATGAAACAAAACTGAATATAAGCAATTGAACTGTCTAATTTCAGAGTCAGTAGTCTTCTGAAAATCCAAGTAAACATCATCCACTGACTCTTCTTTGTCTATCCTGCCTGTTATTTCCTCAGAGAATTCCAAATCAAACACCTTTTCATAGCCCAAGCAAAAAAATGTCCTTCAAAATTTTATTGCTGGCAAAATCCTCCTCACAGCTTTGCCAACTTCTGCAAAAGATATTTGTCTTTGGTGACATTTAAAAACTATTAATCACAGAGCCTATTTTACAAAATTAGTGTATTTCTGAAGAGTAGGCTTAAATAAAAATATTGAAAGGCACATAATTAATTCAAATAAATATATGAAAGTGGAATTAAAGATGTCACTTATATTTCAATACAATTACAGCTGTAAACACCAACACCCTGTTTTTATTTTCCAACTTCAAGCAGAGAGCCCTTGCAATTAAGAAAAAAGAACTGCTATAAATACTTAAAAGGTCAAGCAGCACCTGTAGAGAAAGAAACAATTCAGATAAATTAAAGGTTGGCTCCAGATCGTGGAGGGCTTTGTGAGGAGCCCAGAATTCAATTTTCCAGTATAGAAATTGCAGCCAGATTCATTTGAATACTTCGAGATTCAATCATTCTGCAGAATCCACTGGCTAATCCGGCAAACTCCACTGCAGCACCAGTTGAAGATTGCATGCAATCTCATGTTGTCAGTATGGCTCCAAGTGCCTGTGTTCAAAGGGTCTCAAAGCTTTTGCAATAATGTAGCAAAAGGTTCTCCATAGAAAATGTGGAATTATGTCCCAGGGAATGAGTGCACTGGTGCACACAATCACTGGCCAAAGGAGCAGTGTTCCAAAAAGGTCCGGCAGAGGTTTATGAGAATAGACCCGGAAACAAAATATATGATTGGACATGGAGAAGATGTTTTCAGTAGTGTAAAAGAAGTTGATAGGTTCTTGAATAGTAAGAATCTCAAAGGTTACAGGAAACAGGCAGGAGAATGGGGTTGATATTGAAGATATTGAAGATATATTGAGAATGGGGTTGATATTGATATTGAAGAGGTTGCTGAAGAGATAATGGATGCATTGATCATGAACTTGGAAGAATCACTTGATTCTAGCATGGTCCCGGAGGATTGGAAGATTGCAAGTGTCACTTCACTCTTTAGGAAGGGAGGAAGGCAAAAGAAAGGAAATTATAGGCCAGTTAACCTAACAGTGGTTGGGAAAGTGTAGGAATCTATTATTAAGGATAAGGTTTCAGGGTTCTTGGAGATTAATGATAAAATAAGTCAGTCAGCATGGCTTCTGTGAAGGTAAATCTTGCTTGACCAATCTGTTAAGTTCTTCAAGGAAGTAATTTGATAAGGTGCCAACACGAGGCTGTTTCACAAGATAAAATCCTATAATGTTACAGGAAAGACACTGGCATGGATAGAGGAATGGCTGACAGACAGGAGGCAGTGAGTGGGAAAAAATGGGCCTTTTCTGGTCGGCTGCCAGTGACTAGTCGTGTCTCTCAGGGGTCAGTACTGGCACAGCTAGGTTTCACATTGTTTGTCAATGATTTGGAATTGATGGCTTTGAGGAAAAGTTTGCAGATGATACAAGGACGGGTGGAGGAGTAGGTAGTGCTGAGGAAGAAATGTGATTGCAGCAGGATTTAGATAAGTTGGAAATGGGCAAAAAAGTGGCAGATGGAATACAGTGTTGGGGAAATGTATAATGCATGTTGGTAAAAGGAACAATATCTGGGCTATTATTTAAATGTGGAGAATATTCAAACATCAGATTGCTGAGGGACTTAGGAGTCCTCGTGCAAGACTCTCAGAAGGTTAATTCACAGGATGAGCCTGTGGTAAAGAAGGCAAATGCATTTATTTCAAGGGAAATAGAATATAAAAGCAAGGAATATTGCTGAGCCTTTATAAGACACTAGTCAGGCCACATTTGGAGTATTGTCAACAGTTTTGGGCCCCATATCTCAGAAAGGATGTGTTGTCTTTGGAAAGAGTAAGAGGAGGTTCACAAGGATGATTCCAGGAATGAAAAGGTTGATGTATGAGTAGCGTTGGGCAGCTTTGGTCCAGTACTCACTGGAATTTAGAAGACTGCATGGGGATCTCATTGAAACGTACCGAATATTGAAAGGACTAGATAGGGTAAATGTGGAGATGATCTTTCCTATGGTGGGGATATTTAGAACTAGAGGGCACAGCCTCAGAATTGAGGAGTGATATTTCAGAACAGAGGTAAGGAGAAATTTTTTAGTGAGAGATTAGTGAATCTGTGGAATTCTCTGCCCCAGACTGCGGTGGAGGCCAAGTCCATGGGTATATTTAAGGCAGAAGCTGATCATTCCCTGATCAGTCAGGGCATCAAAGGATATGGCAAAAAGGCAGGTGAGTGGGATCCAGGATCAGCCATGATGGAATGGCAGAGCAGACTCATTGGGCTGAAAGGCCTAATCCCATTCTTAAGTTTTATGGTCTCATGGTCACTAGTGTCTTATGAACTTCAACATAACATCCCATCTCCTGTACTCAGTACTTTGATTTATGAAAGTCAATGTGCCAAAAGCTTTCTTTACAACACTACCTATCTGTGATATCACTTTCAATGAATTATGGACCTGCATTCCCAGATTCCTTTGTTCTACAGCACTCCTCAGTGCCCTACCATTCTACCCTGGTTGGTCCTACTGAAGTGCAATGCCTCGCACTTGTCTGCATTAAATTCCATCTGCCGTATTTCAGCCCATATTTTCAGCTGGTCTAGATCCCCCTGCAAGCTCTCATGAATTTCCTCACCGTCCACTACACCCCTAATCTTGGTATCATCCGCCAATTTTCTGATCCAGTTAACCACATTATCAAGAAATGACTCCCTGGATTGGGGAGCTTGCCTTATGAGAATAGGTTGAGTGAACTCAGCCTTTTCTCCTTGGAGCGACAGAGGATGAGAGGTGACCTGATAGAGATGTACAACATAATGAGATGCATTGATCATGTGGATAGTCAGAGGTTTTCTCCCAAGGCTGAAATGGCTAGCATGAGAGGGCATAGTTTTAAGGTGCTTGGAAGTAGGTACAGAGGAGATGTCAGGGGTAAGTTTTTTTTATGCAGAGTGGTGAGTGCGTGGAATGGGCTGCCAGCAACAGTGATGGAGGCAGATACAATAGGGTCTTTTAAGAGACTCCTGGATGGGTACATGGAGCTCAGAAAAATAGAGGGCTATGCGTAAAACCTAGGTAGTTCTAAGGTAGGGAATGTTCAGCACAGCTTTGTGAGTCAAAGGGCCTGTATTGTGCTGTATGCTTTCTATGCTTCTATGTTTCTACATCCTTCACATACATGATGAATAAAAGTCTTTACGTTACATCTCCATCTAAATGTGCAATTTTTAAATAATTTATAATAAATAGTATGTACAACAGGACAGTCCATAAGGCATAGAAATACAGTTGTGTCAGTATGAATTAAGCGGTCTGATGGCCTGGTGGAAGAAGCTGTCCCAGAGCCTGTTGATCCTGGCGTTAATGCTGTGGTACCATTTCCTGGATGATAGCAGCTGGAGCTGTGGTTGGGGTGACTCAGGTCCTCAATGATCCTTCAGGCTCTTTTTACACACCTGTCTTTGTAAATGTCCTGAATAGTGGGAAGTTCACATCCATAAATATGCTGGGCTGTCTGCACCACTCTCTTCAGAGTCCTGAGATTGAGGGAAGTACAGTTCCCATACCAGGCAGTGATGCAGCCAGTCAAGATGCTCTCAATTGTGCCCCTGTAGAAAATTCTTAGGGTTTGGGGGCCCATACCAAACATTGAGGTCTGAGGTGAAAGAGGTGAATCATCCAGATCATTGATATAGGTGACAAACAACAATGGTCCCAGCACCACTCCACTAGTCCCAGGCCTTCATTCAGAGAGGCAACCATCTACTTACTACTGGCTTCTCCCACAAAGCCAATGTCCAATCCAATTTATTACCTCATCTCAAATGCCAAGTGACTGAACCTTTTTAACCAACCTCCTGTGTGGATCTTGTGAAAAATGCCTTGCTAAAGTCCATGTAGACAACAGCCACTGCCTTGCCTTCATCAACTTTCCTGATAACTTCCTCAAAAAATTGGACAAAATTGGCTAGACATGACCTACCACAAACAAAATCATGCTGACAATCGCTAATTAGTCCATGTCTATCCAAATACACATATATCCGGGTCCTTTAGAATACATTACAATAACTTCCCCACTACTGGTGAATCAATGAGCTGAAATGTCTATTTCTGCTTCTATGTCACATGGTGTTAAAGCAGGGGCCCCCAAGCTTGGTTCCACGGACCCCTTGGTTAATGGTAAAGATCCATGGTGTAATAAAGGTTGGGAACCTCTGTCTAAAAGGAAGGCAGGCATGATGGACATGCACCTTATTACCTGTTGTTTCATCTCCGCCTGGATGCATAAATATAGTTTCGGGCGATGATCAGGTTTGATTTGCATTCATTCATGGTTAGTAGGATGGTGCTTTGCTCATTTGTAGTTTCTCGATATGGTTTAACTTTGTTTTCCACTGTTTATTTGAACTATCTGAGTATCTATCAAACTAAAAATATAAAGTAAGGAGTTCTGTGGGATTGCCTTCTTGTCCCAAAACACTAACATCTAAGGATATTATGAGGAATTTGCTTTAGAATTATTTTCTTAGGGGAAACTGATCTGCCAAATTTCTAGTCACGCCCTTGCTGCAGTTTCTCGCCGCCCAAGGAAAAGTAGTTGGATTCACCTCTTAAACACAGCCGTCCTGACAACAACTCTGTGGTGGGCCGCTTGAAGTTGTTGATATCACCATCATCAGCTGGAGTGACCCCAGGGAGAAGGAACTGAGCCATTGGCCTCTCCACAGCTGCGCACTGCTGTATTTGTCAGATCACAAGTCAGTCAGAAGTACACTCATCAATTGCTTTGGCAATGCTCACCACTTAACGATCAACAACACACAAGACTTGGTGACATGATATAATTTCTCTAAATACTTCCTATATGCATATATTACAATATAACTGAAAGAAATACAAAGTCTATCCACAGCTTTTACAGCCAACCTGCAGCATTGCAGCCCCTGAGACTGCAGCTAGAGCTATGGCAGCTTATGTTACCAACCAAGTAATCACCTCATATTTAATTAGTTGAAATGGTATCTAACCTAACCATTCAGCAACTTTCACCAGATTCGTGTTTAACTGCATTGTACAACATCCATTTCTCCAGTTCTCTTACATGAAGGCCTGCATTCAAACACTTAGCACTCTAAAAGATTAGTTTGCCTCCATTGGAGAGGCATAATATGATTAGGAATAATCAGCATGGCTTTGTCAAAGGCAGGTAATGCCTTACGAGCCTGATTGAATTTTTTGAGGATGTGACTAAACACATTGATGAAGGAAGAGCAGTAGATGTAGTGTTTATGGATTTCAGCAAGGCATTTGACAAGGTACCCAAGGCTCATTGAAAAAGTAAGGAGGCCTGGGATCCAAGGTGACATTGCTTTGTGGATCCAGAACTGCCTTGCCCACGGAAGGCCAAGTATGGTGGCAGACGGGTCATATTCTGCATGGAGGTCAGTGACCAGTGGTGTGCTTCAGGGATCTGTTCTGAGACCCTTACTCTTCGTGATTTTCATAAATGACCTGGATGAGGAAGTGGAGGGATGGGTTAGTAAATTTGCTGATGACACAAAGGTTGTGGATAGTGTGGAGGGCTGTCAGAGGTTACAGCGGGACATTAATAGGATGCAAAATTGGGCTATGAAGTGGCAAATGGGGTTCAACCCAGATAAGTGTGAGGTGGTTCATTTTGGTAGGTCAAATATGATGGCAGAATATAATATTAACAGTAAGCCTCTTGGCAGTGTTGGAGGATCAGAGGGATCTTGGGGTCCAAGTCCATAAGACACTCAAAGTTACTGCGCAGGTTGACTCTGTGGTTAAGAAAGCATTTGGTGCATCGGCCTTCATCAATTGTGGGATTGAGTTTAGGAGCCGAGAGATAATGTTGTAGCCATATAGGACCCTGGTCAGACCCCGCTTGGAGTACCATGCTCATTTCTGTTTGCCTCACTATAGGAAGAATGCGACAACCTTAGAAAGGGTGCAGAGGAGATTTACAAGGATGGTGCCTGGATTGGGGAGCATGCCTTATGAGAATAGGTTGAGAGAACTCAGCCTTTTCTCCTTGGAGCGACGGAGGATGACAGATGACCTGATAGAGGTGCATAAAATGATGAGAGTCATTGATCATGTGGATAGTCAGAGGCTTTTTCCCAGGGCTGAAATGGCTGCCACAAGAGGGCACAGATTTCAGGTGCTTAGAAGTAGGCACAGTGGTGCAGAGAGTGGTGACTGTGTGGAATGGGCTGCCAGCGAGGGTGGTAGAGGCAGATGTGATAGGGACTTTCAAGAGACTCCTGGACAGGTACATGGAGCTCAGAAAAATAGAGGGCTATGGGTAACCTAGGTAATTTCTAAGGTAAGGACATGTTCGGTACAGCTTTGTGGGCCAAAGCGCTTGTATTGTGCCATAGGTTTTCTATGTTTCTAACAACTATTTTCTTGTTTGTCCACTTATGAAGTCTCCCCAGGCACTAGTCTACAGCTATTAAAATATCTTCAGTTCAGAATTTGACATATATATTTTTTAAAGGACCAGAGATTTGATGAACTTCCTTATAGAACTTTATGGATCTTTTATGTACCTTTCAATGTCACAAAATCTTTAAAAAATATTTGTAATAATTTGCTTGTCAAAATGCAATTTTGCATGCAGCTGAAATTTGGCTCTTCATGTTCCGCAGGGTAGTTTGCAGATGAAAGGAAAAACAGCAGGAAGTGCAGCACAAATTCCAACACCAGTTGGAAAAGTGGTTGGGCGTGACTTACTGTCTAGACTTGTTACTGATGGTTCACACCTGTCCCACCCCTATAATTTCTCTAACATTTCAAAAGTCTGGTTAATTGACCCTTTATCAATGGACATTTAGTGCTATTGCGCTGGGGTTTGATCCTGGAATGCCCTCTTTGCTATTCGTCTGGTTTATAATGCTTCTACTGATCAGAGGTACACTGTATATACAAAAACATTCAAATTGATCAACATAATTTGAAATGATAAACAAAAACTCCTTACAGACTAATAAGCAATAAGCATACGGCGAAATAACTGAAACATTTACCATGCTCATTTACACTAGGTTCAGCCCATTCAAAGACCATGTAGTTGTGGGCCTGGTATATCTGGAGCATTTTCTTGGGGCTCAAGTGCTCCACCATTACAAAAGATAGGATCTGCCCTTTGACCTCCAGCTTTTTGAATGAGTACATGTGGAAGTCAAATAAAATGAGTGTGATCTCCTGATGACAGTAATTGGGGGAATTATAAAGGGAATTATGCATAGTAAATGCACTTTGGGAGTCAAAGTAAAATGTTAATTTATCTTCTGAGAGAGTCCCTCATGGTTTATGATGATTTGCTTCCAGTTCAGCCCTTTGGGTTCCGAGGGAGCAATTAAGACCAACAAGGGATCTGTGCACTGTGCCAGATATGAGGTGGAAGTGCTGGCTGTTTAGGAGTGACAAGTTCAATAAAGGAAAGGCCTTTCAGCTCATGATGTCTATGCTGACCATTCTGCCAATTTAAACAAATCCCACCTTCCTGCATGTGTTCAATGTCACAGCTCCCCTGCCAGTTCACGTGCTTGTCTACATGCCTCTGAAGAATTTCAATTGTATCTGCTTTCACCACTTCCTCTGGCAGCACATTTCAGGCACCTACCACTTTTATACATACATCTCCTTTGAAGTACTCTCCCATTAAAGTTATTTGACATTTTCACCCTGGGATAAAGACTATCTACCCTATAATACCTCTCATACTTTTATAAAATTCTAATTAGACCATTTCTCGATCTCCAAAGTTCCTGAGAAAATCTAAGTCTGTTCAACCTCTCCTTGTAGCTACTACTCTTCAACCCAGCTAACATCCTGGTGAACCTCTTCAAAGATTCCACATGGTTCCTGTGAAGTAGCAACCAGAACTGCACACAATACGCAAAATGTTTTATACTGTTGAAACATTACTTCCTGACTTTTATACTTAATGCCTTGACTGATGCCTTCACTTATATTCTGTACACCTTAGTTACCACCCTATCTACTTGTGTTGCCACTTTCAGGGAGCTATGGACTTGCATTCCAATATTTCTCTGCACTTTGCATATCCATATATACAGGTATATATCACAAATAACAGAGGTCTTAGCACTGGAATCCTGAATCTTCATCATTTTTGAAAGGGAGCACAGAGGGACAGCAGAAATGTCATTATCTTCTAAGAAGGCTTGGAGAACATATTTGAATTGTTTACTCTGATGGAGTTTAGAGACTCAATCATGGGATCATAACATATTTATGAACAGACAGAAAAGTACTGGTGGCAAATCTTCAGTGCTTTGTGAGCTTGTTGAGAGAAGTCCAGGTCTCTAGTGCATTAAGATCACTGCTGCCCAGTAGACCATGAGCCCTATGCTGGATTTGAGATGGCATATTACATTTTCCCTTATGGCATAGGAGGAGGCCATTTTGGCTCAACAACTCTTTGTCAGCTTACAAAACAGTTAGCCCCACTAATTTTCCCTGTAACCTCTCCTTCCAAGATTCCCTCTACTCCTACCAGAATCTACCACTCACCTATACAGTGGGGGTAAAATACAGTGGTCAATGAACCAATCAGTTACGTGTCTTTGGGCTGTGGGAATACTGGAGCACCTGGAGGAAATGCATCTGGTCATACAGACAACACACAACCTCCACACAGAGAGCGCCCAAGGTCAGAATCAAACTCCAAAGGTCTTTATCTTCAAACATTTTTTTCCTCAGCTGGCCAAAGGCTGTGCTGGTGCACTGAAAGTGATGATGAAATCTACCTCTGAAGCATCCTGAGGAATCCACGCAGTCATTAGGGGAGAATGTAAAAACTCCTTGCAGACACCGGTGGGAATTGGACCCAGGGTGCTGACATTGTAAGAGCATTAAGCTAACCACTACCCTCTTCTGGCACTGAGTCCAATCCCCAGAGGGGACGTGTTCTCTGGCATTTTGCGAGAAGGTGTCAAGCCACTTTGTAACTTTACTTGTTCTTCATTGTGGTGAGGTACACACTCAGTGAGTTAGGAACAGCTTCTTCCCCTCTGCCATCTAATTTCTAAATGGGCACTAAACTCATGAACACCATCTCACTGCAAATTTCTGTTTTTGAACTATTGTTTTTAAATTTAATGATTTTATATACTGTAATTTATTTATTTATTCTACTTATTTATACTATACTTACCATGTATTGCATTGTACTGCTGCTAAGTTAATGAATTTCATGACATATGCCGTTGATATTAAACCCAATTCTGATTAAGAGGAAGGATCTCGGCCCAAAACGTCGACTGTTTGTTCATTACCACAGATGCTGCCTGACCTGCTGAGTCCCTCCAGCATTTTGTATGTGTTGCAGAAGATTAAGAATCCAGATTGGACAATTTGAGGGAGCACAGGGTGAAGGTTATGGTAAGTACAGCCAGAGTAAAGGTTAAGGTGAAGTTAAAAGTAAAAGTTAAGGGGAAGTACAGCCAGAGTAAAGGTTGAAGAAGTGAAGAGCGATTATGGCAGGTCTGTCTTTCTGTGTATATATAAGAGAAGCAGAATTGGCTGGAATTGATTGGTTGGCATGACAACCATACAGCCGACAAAGCAATGTAAACATCTCTGATGACTGAGCATATGAACTGCTGATTCAGCTTCAGCAGTACAGATGCTCGGCCTTCAGAGGATTTGAGGAAATGATTAACCCCATTCATATTCATGATGGCTCACAGAGATTAAACTCATTTCCCAATGTACCTTAAAATAATTAAAGCAGCTATATTCAGTAGTCAATGTTCTATAAATATATATTTTGATTTACTGTATGCAAACAGAAACTCTCAAACTCTTTAATGCTATTAAGTTTAACCCTTTGGGTGCAATGAGAAAATTGACGTGTAGCTTGTTCCAAGTCTATTGTCTTTATTGATTTAGTGCAGCTCATTCCTATTTAATAGGCTACTCACTGTGGTGATTCTCTTCTGGAATTAAAATGCAGTAAAAATATTGTCCATTGTGCTTATCGATGAATATTTGAAAGAACAGCTCTTAACTGGTGGAAGGATACATGGCAGAGGATACTGGCGAAGGTACTTCCTGTGTCAGACAGCAAAGAAAACTCTGGTGGTTATCACAAGCCAAGTATGGTGTCTCTAAGGTTACTAGAAATGAGCTCCTCCTTCTGGATTTAGGATGTGAGGTTGTGAATTTCTCTCCAGGACTCCTCGAGTCAGAGAGTCAAACAGAACAGCACAAGGCTTGTTAGTCCACTGTACCCTTCCTGAGCACTAAGCACCCATTTGTACGAAAATTTCTTCTCCCCCTCTCTTTTTCCATTCCACTTTCAGGTTTCCCTCTTGCCCCTTCTCTTCTGCTCACTTGTCCATTACCTCTCTGATTTCCTTCCTCCTTTCCTTTCTTCCTATCCTCTCTTACTAGATTCCTTCTTCTTCAGCCCTTTACTACTTCTATTGAATTCCCTCCCAACTTATTTCTTCCTTTGCCCCTCCTCCCCTTCACCTGCTCTCACCTATCACTGCCAACTTGTACTCGTTTCCCTCTCTCCCCTCCGAACCTTTTATTCTGGCTTCTGCCCATTTCCTTCCCAGTCCTGTTGAAGGGTCTCAGTCTGAAATGTTGGCTCTTTATTCCAATGCACAGATGCTACTGAACTTGTTGAGTTCCTCCAACATTTTATGTGCGTTAACTATTTATACTAATCCTATATGAATCACAATTTCATTTCTCCAGATTCCTTTCAACTTCACCCAGATTCTAAAACTTGGATCAATTAATTAACCAACTAACCTACATGTCAGTGGAATGGGGTAGGGAACTGGGGAATCCTGTAGTAATCTACACAGTCACTCAATGCAGAGTCATATAGAAACTAGCGGAGGTCAGGCATCAACACACGTCACCAACAACTGCATCAGTCACATGTCAAACCCATGAAAAATTTTATAATTTCAGTGGGCATATCCTCTGGTCCAGAGGATTTGCAGCCTTTCAGCTGCACATCATCCTTTTAGAGATTTTGACAAATACAAAGTAAATTTATTATCAAAGTATATATATGCCATCATATACAAACCTGAGATTCATTTTCTTGTGGGCATTCACAGTAAATACAAGAAACACAATAGAATCAGTTAAAGACCACACTAACCAATATGCAAAAAAAAAATTACAAAGCTACGCAATAGAAACAGAAAGAGAAAAATAAATAATAAACAAATAAGCAATAAATAGAGAACATGAGATGAAGAGAATTTGAAAGGGAATCCACAGTTGTGGGAACATTTCAATGATGGGGCAAGTGAGAAGTTATTCCCTTTGGTTCAAGAACCTGATGGCTGAGGGGTAATAACTGTTCCTAAACCTGGTGGTGTAGGTCCTGAGGCTCCTGTACCTTCTTCCCAGTGGCAGCAGTAAGAAGAGAGAATGACCTAGATGGTAAGGGTCCCTGCTTTCCTGCGACAGTGTTCCATGTAGATGTGCTCAATGGTGGGGAGGATTTCATCCATGATGGACTGGGCCATATCCACTACTTTTTGTAAGATGTTATGTTCAAGGGCATTGGTGTTTCCATACTAGTCTGATGCAGCCAGTCAATATAATCTCCACCACACTTCCTTAGAAGTTTGTCAAAAGTTTAGGCGTCATACCAAATCTTCACAAACTTCTAAGGAAATGGAGGCAGTGCTGTGCTTTCTTTGTAGTGGCACATGTGTTGGACCCATGACAGATCAATATCCTCTGAAATGATAACATCAAGGAATTCAAAATTGCTGACCCTTTCCACCTCTGATCCCCTGACGAGGACTGGCTCATGGACCTACGGTTTCCTAATCCTGAAGTCACTAATCAGCTCCTTGGTCTTGCTGACATTGAGTAAGAGGTTGTTGTTGTGGCACCACGCGGCTAGATTTTCAGGGAGATTGTGGAGACATTGTTGCTAATCTAAACTTTCTGGGGTCTGCAAGTGAGGAAAAAAAAATCAAGCATCCAGTTCCACAAGGAGATATTGAGTCCAAGGTCTTGAAGCTTATTGATTAGATTTGAGGGGATGATAGTATTGATAGCAAGCTGTAGTCAATGAAGAGCATCCTGATGTATGCACCTTTGCTGTCCAGATGTTCCAAGACTGAGTGAAGAGCCAATGAAAGGGCATCTGCAGTTGACCTGAAACAGATCCAAGTTACTTCTCAGGCAAGAGTTGATATGTTTCATCACCAATCTCTGAAAGCACTTCATCACAGTGTATATGAATGCTACTGGAAGATAGTTATTGAGGCAGATTACCATGTTCTTTTTAGCACTGGTATAATTAAAGGCTGCTTGATGCAGGTGGGTACCTCAGACAGCTGAAGTGAGATGATAAAGATATCAGGTCTAGTACTCGACCAGGTACCCTGTCTTTGTCTGATGTTTTCTGTGGGTTCACCCTCATGTAGTCTGGACCAGATGAGCTGCTTTAAAATGGAAACAATATTACTCATATCAAGGACAAGAAAACAAGGTTGAGGAGTTTTCTTTCAGTTGAAACTGACAGCCTGGTGTCTTTGATAAGTTTGTCACTGCCCTGGGCTCTCAGTTAGGTGGTGTTTGGTCCCATAGATGGCTTTGAACTGAAGTATTTTAACATGGAATTCAGTAAGCAGCTGGACCTGCAGCACTCTTTCCTCCCAATGGCAGTTCTCAAGGAAACCAGTTTTATAATTCGGCTTTCAAAAGCATGTATGTAGAACCTTAACTTTTCCCTTGAGGCCTGGTGTTTTTCATTCTAAGAGCCCTTTTTTTTTGCAGTTAATTCACTTCTGGAATTCTGATCATTGTAATCAAACCATACCTAAATGGCCTAATTCTGCTCCTCTATCTTATACCTGGTTCCATCAATAAACTGACATTAAATATGGAGACTTCAGGGTAATCCAGATATTGTGAACAATTTTGGCTTTCAGTTTTGAAAGTAATCAGGTTGTGAAGTGCTGACTGAGATATAATATCTTTGCCAACGTTCGAAGTAAATTTCTTACCAAAGTACATATGTGTCACCATATACAATCCTAAGATTCATTTTATTGTGGGCATTCACAGTAAATACAAGAAACACATAGAATCAATGGAAGACCACACACAACAGGACGGACAAACAAGCAGTGTGCAAAAGACAACAAGCCGCACAAATAAAAAATAAAGAAAAAATAACAACAATAAATATCGAGAACATGATGTGAAGAGTCCTTGAAAGTGAGTCAGTTGTGGGAACAGTTCAGTTATGCGGTGACCTAGAGACCATCATCATTGATTTTCTTGTGTCAATGTTTCTGTCATTGCCATTGTTCTGTGAAGAGGATGTAGCAGAGAATCAATTAAGTGGTCCATGGGGAACCCTTTCAAAATTTGACCGGTCTCAGAATTCAGCCTTATCTTATTCCTGCTCTATGTTAACACAGAAGGTACAGTTAAAGTCAGAAGTTTACATAAACCTTAGCCAAATACATTTAAACTCAGTTTTTCACAATTCTTGACACTTAATCCTAGAAAACATTCTGTGTCTGAGGTCAGTTAGGATCACTACTTTATTTTAAGAATGTGAAATGTCAGAATAATAGTAGAGAGAATGATTTATTTCAGCTTTTATTTCTTTCATCACTTTCCCAGTGGGTCAGAAGTTTACATGCACTTTGTTAGTATTTGGTAGCATTGCCTTTAAATTGTTTAACTTGGGTCAAACATTTTGGGTAGCCTTCCACAAGCTTCTCATGGTAAGTTGCTGGAATTTTGTTCCATTCCTCCAGACAGAACTGGTGTAACTGAGTCGGTCCTCCTTGCTGTCATACACTTTTTCAGTTCTACCCACAGATCCTAACTGACCTCAGACAGGGAAAGTTTTCTAGGATTAAATGTCAGGAATTGTGAAAAACTGAGTTTAAATGTATTTGGCTAAGGTGTATGTAAACTTCTGACTTCAACTGTATAAACTTATTTTAAATTAACATTGATTCATCTACACAAGCATCTGAGAGCATAGGGCATACAGTATATTTAATATCTCAGAATCAGGTTTAATATCATTGGCATATGTTGAGAAATCTGTGTGATTTGTGGCAGCAGTACAATGCAATAAACAAAACAGCAAAAAAGTATAATTCACAGTGAATAGATGAGTTAAATAAGTAGCGCAAAATGCAGAAATAAAAAAGTAGTGAGGTAGTGTTAATGGCTTCAATGACCATTCAGAAATTGGATGGCAGAGGGGAAGAAGCTGTTCCTGAATTGTTGAGCGTGTGCCTTCAGGCTCCTGTACTTAGTTCCTGATAGTAACAGTGAGAAGAGGGCATAAGCTGGGTGGTAGGGGTCCTCAATAATGGACATCCCATTTTTTGAAGCATCACTTCTTGAAGTCGTCCTGGATACTACGGAGGCTAGTGCCCACGATGGAGCTAAGTTTTCAACTCTCTGCAGCTTTCTTCAGTCCTGTGCAGTAGATCCCCTGCCCCCCCCCCACCCAATACCAGAGGGTGATGCAGCCAGTCAGAATGCTCTTCATAGTACATCTGTAGAAATTTGTGAGAGTTTTAGGTGACATACCAAATCTCCTCAGACTCCTAATGAAATCTAGATACTGTCATGCCTTCCTTGAGCTGTGTCAATGTTGGGTCCAGGTTAGTTCCTCAGAAATATTGACACCTAGGAACTTGAAATTGCTCACTCTCTGCAAAACAATGGTCCCTTTACTAAACTGCCATTGCTACACACACCACCCACAGCAATGATCTACAGCAAGACCCTAGAAAAACTGGCCTACTTCTCTTATATCACAGCAGAAGCAGACTTTAGCCTCATGAGGAAATGTGTGCTTGAAGATTAATCCTCAAATTAGGCACTAAGATCATGGTCTACTGGGCAGCAATAATAACTGAACTTTTGTATATGATGTACCATCAATAACTCTCGGAGACGGGAAGTGAACGATAGGCTTTTATTAGCAGCAAAAGGGGAGCATGACATCTCGGAGACTGAGGGAGGAGCAGTGCTCCAATCGCCTTTATACAGGGGTCTGTGGGAGGAGCCACAGAAGCAGTCAGCAGAGGGGCATGTCCAGACATGTATACATAGTTTACCACAGTACATTTCATAAACAATAACAAGCTAGTGTTGTTATCAGAAATTCCATCAAATCCAATAGCAGTGCCATCTCCTATCCCAACCCCCACAGCATCTAGTCTACAAATAGAGAGATCATATTGTTCACCCACTTGATAGCAGACTCTTAAATTCGGTTTTCCATTGTCACTGCAAGGGATTACAATGTAGACAAAGGAAAAGATTATAGGATGTTATGAATGTTTCCTTGAAGTAGTCCTATATCTTCACCACTCTAGGGAATTCCTGCGCACAACATACTCAAAGCTGCATAAGGAGCAGTACAAGTGGCATTGAGGACAAGGACTCACTTACCTGGAACCAAACAGTAAGCTTAGAATGAACAAAGGAGTGCACCAACTCTCAAACTACTGACCTCCCCATCTGTCAAGAATCATGTGCCCTACTCATGGCAGAATCTGCAGACCTCATCAGCTACCTCAGGACCTAAAAAATTCAAGTGAAAGAAAAGCATTATCAATTCTAAGTGACTGCAGAAGATTAAAATAGAAAATTTCAGAGTCTGGCAGGAACATCACAAACTTGTCTGTCTACAGTTCACCTATTTCATCAAATGGACAAGACCATAAGATATAGGAGCAGAATTAGGTCATTTGGCCCATAAAGTCTGCTCCACTACATCATCATGACTGATTCATTTTTCCCTCACTGCCTCAACCTTCTGCCTCCCCTGCACCACCATATCCCTTCATGCCCTGACCAATCAAGAATCTGTCAACCTTTGTTTTAAATATACTTTGCCTCCACAGCTTCCTGTGGCAACAAATTCCACAGATTCACCACTCTCTGGCTAAAGAAATTATGCCTTATTTCCTTTCTTCAAGGATACTGCTCTGTTCTGAGCCTATCTCCTCTGGTCTTTGACTCTCCCACCATTGGAAACATCCTCTCCACAGCCACTCTATCAAGGTTAGGTTTCAATGAGGTCATCCCTCATTCTTCCGAATTTGAGTGAATACAGGCCCAGAGCCATCAAATGCCTTTCATCTAAAAAGCCTTTCAATCCTGGAATCAGTTTTATGAACCTCCTTTGAACACTCTCAAGTTTCAGCACAACCTTTCTGTCCTTTCTTGATAGCTCTGGGTCTGTACTCACTGGTAGTTAGAAGGATGAGGGGAGATCTCACTGAAACCTTTTGAATGTTGAAAGACATAGACAGAGTAGATATGGAAAGGATGTTTCCCATGGTGAGGAAGTCTAGGACAAGAGGGTGCAGCCTCAGGATAGAGGGACATGCATATAAAACATAGATAAAGAGAAATTTCTTTAGCTAGAGGGTGGTGAAGTTGTGGAATTTGTTATAGGCACCTGTAGAGGCTGCATCAATGGGTGTATTTAAGACAGAGCTTGATAGGTTCTTGATTGGACATGACATCAAAGGTTACAGGGAGAAGGCCAGGGAGTGGGGCTGAGGAGGGAAAAAAGGATGAGCCATGATTGAATGGCAGGAAGACTCGATGGGGCAAATAGCCTAATTCTGCTCCTACGACTTATGGTCTTATAAGGAGCCCAAACCTGCTCACGATATTCCAAGTGAAGCCTCATCACTGCTTTATGAAGTCTCAAAATTACATTCTTGCTTTTATATTCTAGTCCTCTTGAAATTGATGTTAACATTGCATTTGCCTTTCTCACCACAGAGTCAAACTGCAAATGATCCTTTAGGGAATCCTGCACAAAGACTTAAAAGTTTCTTTGCATCTCAGTTTTTTGTATTTTCTCTGCATTTAGAAAACAGCCAACCCTTTCATTTCTACTACCAAAATGCATGACCATACATTTCCGACAGTGTTCCATCTGCCATTTCCTTGTCCATTCTCTTAATCTGTCTAAATCCTTCTGTAGCCTCTCTACTTCCTCAAAACTACCTGGAATTCCACATGTCTTCATATAATCTGCAAATTGTGCAACAAAGCCATCAAGACCAACATCCAAGTCATTGAAATATAACATAAAAAGAATCAGTCCCAACACAGACCCCTGTGGAAAACTACTAGTCACCATTAGCTAACCAGAAAAGGTTTCCTTTATTCCTGCTCTCGGCTTCCTTCCAATCAGCCACTGCTTTATCCATGCCAGAATGTTTCCTGTAATACCATGAGCTCTTAACTTGTTAAGCAGCCTCATATGTGTCATCTTATCAAAGGCCTTCTGAAGTACCAAGTACACAGCATCAACCGATTCTACACAAGCTATCCTGTTTGTTATTTCTTCAAAGAATTCCAACAGATTTGTCAGGCAAGATTTTCC
This sequence comes from Hypanus sabinus, assembly GCF_030144855.1. Lineage (NCBI taxonomy): Eukaryota > Metazoa > Chordata > Chondrichthyes > Myliobatiformes > Dasyatidae > Hypanus > Hypanus sabinus. Next base: position 40,339,937 of record NC_082715.1, on the reverse strand, counting down.
CTTGAGGAAACCATGCTGACTATTTTATCATGTGCCTCCAAGTACCCTGAAACCACATCCTTAAAAATCGATTTGAAGATCTTCCCAACTACTGAGGTCAGACTAACTGGCATATAGTTGCCTTTCTTCTGCCTGTTTCCCCTTCTTGAAGAGTGGAGTGACATCTGCAATTTTCCAGTCTTCCGGAACCATTCCAGAATCTATTGCTTCTTGTCAGCCACCTCTTTCAGAACCCTAGGTGTACACCATCTGGTCAAGGTGACTTATCTACATTCAGATCTTTCAGTCTCCCTGGTAATTGTAACTTCACATTCTTCATGACCCCTGACACCTGGAGCATCCACCATACTCTTCTACAGTGAAGACTGATGCAAAATACTTGTTCAGTTCATCTGCCATTTCCTTGACCTCCATTACTACCGCTTCAGCATCATTTTCCAGTGGTCCAATATCCACTCTCACCTCGCTTTTATACTTTAATGTATCTGAAGAAACATTTGGTATCCTCTTCAATATTATTGACTAGCTTACTTTGTACTCTGTCTTTAGCTTCTTAATGACTTTTTTAGTTGCCTTCTGTTGGTTTTTAAAAGCTCCCCAATCATCTATCTTCCCACTAACTTTTGCTCTATTATATGCCCTCTCTTAGGCTTTTATGTTGGCTTTAACTTCTCTGGTTAGTCACGATTGTGTCTTCTTGCCTTTGGAATACTTCTTCCTCTGTGGGATTATATATCCTGTGCCTTCCAAATTGATTCCAGAAATTCCAGCTATTGCTGCTCTTCCACCATCCCATCAGTGTTCCTTTCCAATCAATTCTGGGCAAATCCTCTCTCATGCCTCTGTAGTTCCCTTTACTCCACTGTAATACTGATACTTCTGACTTTAGGTTCTCCTTCTCAAAGTTCAGGGTGAATTTGATCATATGTTGATCACATTTTCCCTAAGGGCTCTCTAATCAAGTCCAGTTCATTTGCACAACACCCAATCCAGAATAGCAGATCCCCTAGTGGGCTGAACCACGAGCTGTTTTAAAAAGCCATCTTGTAGGCATTTGAGAAATTCCATCTCTTGGGATCTAGCACCAACCTGATTTTCCAAATCTACCTGCATATTGAAGTTCCCCATGACTATTCTAAGTAACATTGCCCTTTTGTCATGCATTTTCTATCTCCTGTTGTAATTTATAGGCCACATCCTTACTACTGTTTGGGGATCAGTATACGACTCCCATCAGGGTCTTTTTACTTTTGCAGTTTCTTGGCTTTATCCACAATGATTCAACACCTTCTGACCCTATTTCACCTCCTTCTAATGATTTGATTTCATTCTTTACCAACAGAAAACACCGCCCCTCTGTCTTCTTGTTTTTCCCTTCCAATACAGTTTGTATTTGGATATTAAGCTCCAGGCTGTAATCTTTTCTCAGCCATGATACCTACAACATCATTCATGCCAATCTACAAATGTGCTTCAATGACATTTATCTTATTTCATATACTGTGCACATTCAGATATAACACCTTCAGTTCTGTATTCACCCTTTATGATTTTGCCACCTTTTCAAACCACAACTCATCCTGTTGACTGCAATTTTGTCCTATCACCAGCCTCTCCTTCCTAGGAGTTTCATTACACATTGCATTTGTTTGTATACCAACTATCTTGTCCTCAGCACTATCACTCCAGTTCTCAACCTCCATGACAAATTAGTTTAAATCCTCCCAAACAAATCCAGTCAACCTGCTGCAAGGATATCGGACGCCCTTGGATTGCGATATAACCCATCCCTTTTGTACAGGTCAACCTTCCCCAGAAGAGATGCCAATAATCCACAAATCTGAACCCCTGCCCTCTGCACCAGTTCCTCAGCCACACATTTACATGTCAAATCATCCTGTTCTTACCCTCACAACCTGGATGAAGAAGTAGAAGGGAGGGTTAGTAAATTTGCTGATGACACAAAGGTTGGGGGTGTTGTGGATAGTGTGAAGGTGTTACACAAGCAGGGCAGTGGATGAACCCAAGTACAGAACACAGACATGGAGGCAGAGTCAGGGGGCATTATTAACATACCAAGCATGGAGTGAGTATCTAGGAGCAATGCTAGACTTAGAACTAGCAGTCCTAAGAACCATGAAACAAGGTTACTCACACCAGAGTCAACCAATGAACTGGCAGCTCTTTGTTGTGCTCACAGGGTTTTTATACTGCATTTGCTGATGGACGGCAGGTGTTTATAGTTAGTGGGACCTGGGAATGATTGGAAACTGAACGAGGTGATTGAGGCCCAATTCCTGAGGTAAATAGCCAGGTGGGCGATTGCCAGAAGGGACCATGACAGTAGGGTTGTCAGAGGTTGTTGATAGGATGCAGAACTGGGCTGAGAAGTAGCAAATGGACTTCAACCCAGATAAGTGTGAAGTGGTTCATTTTGGTAGGTCAAATTTAAATGCAGAATATAATATAAATGGTAAGACTCTTGGCAGTGTGGAGGATCTGAGAGATCTTAGAGTCTGTGTCGATAGGACACTCAAAGCTGCTGCGCAGGTTGACAGTGTTGTTAAGAAGGCGTATGATGTGTTGGCATTCATGAACCATGGGACTGTGTTCAGGAGCCATGACATAATGTTACAGCTATACAAGACCCCACTTGGTGTACTGTGTTCAGTTCTGGTCACCTCTCTACAGGAAGGATGTGGATACTATGGAGAGAGTGCAGAGGAGATTTATAAGGATGTTGCCTGGATTGGAGGGCGTACATTATGAGAATAGGTTGAGTGTACTTGGCCTTTTTTCCTTGGAGCAACTGAGTGACCTGATAGAGGTGTATAAGATGATGAGCGGCATTGATCGTGTAGATAGCCAGAGGCTTTTTCCCAGGGCTGAAATGGCTAATATGAGTGGGCATAGTTTTAAGGTGCTTAGAAATAGGTACCGAGGGGATGTCAGGGGTAAGTTTTTCACACAGAGAGTGGTGGGTGTGTGGAATGCAATGCTGGCAGCAGTGGTGGAAACAGATTCAATAGGGTCTTTTAAGAGCCTCTTAGATAGGTAGATGGAGCTTAGAAAAATAGAGGACTATGGGCTAGGGAAATTCTAGGCAGTCTCTAGAGTAGGTTACATGGTCAGCACAACATTGTGGGCCGAAGGGCCTGTAATGTGCTGTAAATTTCTATGTTCTATGTTCTTACTGGCACGTGGCACATGCATCAATCCAGAGTTTGTTACCTTGGAGGTCCTGTTGCTCCCTAAAATATATCTTCAGAACCTCCTCATCTTATCTACCTATCTTATTCATGCCATAGTTTACACAGTTTTACACAATTACAGTTATTGCAGTTATGACTGCAGCAAAGTTTCAAGTCACCTCATGGGAATGTTATCAAAGAAAAAACTAACAATGATCCAAATAAAATATTAGGACAGTTTACCAAAATTTCATTGAGGATGTTAGTATCTTCAAAATGGAAATAGAGGCAGAGAGTATTGGAAACTTAGGCCCCTGGTGGATGCCAGTCGTGGAGTGATTAAGTTTGAGAATGAACAAGAAGAAATGCGGAATGACAATGTGCAGAAGAGTATCCCTGTCATGGCCCATTCCAACTCCATTTCTGCATGCAGCTTGAAGGTGTTACATTTCACATTCTCTTTGAGCCTTGAATCAATCTGATGGGATAGCAAGGGAAGCTTCAGAGTTGTACGGCTGTCTAAAAACATTTCATATTCACTGAAAGAGTTCTGAAGGGTAGTCATCATTGTTACAACATAGAAAGACAGCAGCCATTTTATGCACACAGACAGGAATATTATAATACCCAGGCCATCCGTTGTTAGTGATATTGACAGAAGGATAAATGTTGAGCAAGACACTTACAGTAATGGAAGCCACTGAATTAATTGAATTTGTGATTGCTATGTAATTTAGTAGGTTAACCTGAACAAATTAATCAGCAGCATTTCTTTTACCTCTTAAATAACTTTGTTAAATAAAAATGACATCAGAATCCAGGTTTAAAATAAATAAGTGCAAAAGATAGAAACATGAAAAAAATAACGTCCCTTAGTTCCAGTTTGCAGTTGCAATACATTGTTCTTTCTCAAACAATAACATTGCTGAATATTAACATATATTGTTGAATGTGTTGCAACACTGGCCATCAACAAGACTGACAATTGATTGTGGACTTCAGGAAGGGGAAATCGGGAGAACACACATCTAATCCACACTGAGGAATCCGCAGTGGAAAGGGTGATCAGCTTCAAGTTCCTGACCATCAAAGTGTCAGATGATCTATCCTGGGCCCACCATTTTGATACAGTCACAAATAAGGCATGCCAGCAGCTCTACTTTGTTTGGAATTTGAGAAGATTTTTTGTGGCACCAATGACTCTTAGAAATTTTTACAGATGTATTGTGGAGAACATTCTGACTGGCTGCATCATAGCCTGATATGGACACTCCAATGTACAGGATCTCAAGAGTCTTCCGAGGTATCAGCTATCTCCATCATGGACAAAAGCCTCGCCACCATCATGGAGACCTTCAAGAGATGATGCCTCAAGAAGATGGCATGCATCACTAAGGATCCTCACCATCTGGTACATGACTTCTTTTCATTACTACCATTGGGGACGAAGTAAAGGAGCTTTAATCTACATTTAATGACTTAGGACCAGCTTCTTCTCCTCCATCATCAGATTTCTGAATGGTCCAAGAACCCATGAACACCAACTCATTATCCTTTTATTTTGCACTATTTATTTCTTCTTCTTCTGCTTGAGCTTTTAACTCCTGGTGGAGTCGTTGGGGCGCCGTCATGACAAGCTTTGCACCAGTCTGTTCCATCTGTCGCGGTTGTGTGCCAGGGCCTGGGTCACCGCAAAAGTTTTCCCTGTCCATTCATTAATGTTGTCCGTCCATCTTTTCCTCTGTCTGCCTCTCCTTCTTTTCCCTCCACAGTTCCTTGTAGAATGGTCTTTGGAACGCCACTGGATCTTGTTACATTACCATACCATCTCAGATTTCTTTTCTTCACCGTTGTGAGAAGGTCTTATGGGGACCAATGTGGTGCTGGATGGTCTTGCTCATTTGTGATGTGATCCAAGTATGAGATGCCCAAGGTGTTGCGATAGCATCTCATTTCCAATGCCTGTATTTTCCTCTGTAGCTGCTGTGAGGGTCCATGTCTCGCATGGGTACAGGAAGATGGAACATACCAATGCACACAGGAGTCTGATGTTGCTGTCCCTCCATATTGTCTTGAGTTTGGACAGTGCAGTCATTGTCTGTGCAGTTCTTACCAGGACTTCTGGTCTTGATCCATCATTACTAATGATTGCCCCCAGGTATTTGAACTGTTGCACTGTCTCAAGTTTCTGACCATGGACTGAGATGTCTGTTGTGACGGCACCATTGGTGTTTGCCATGAGCTTGGTTTTCTCAGCACTTATTTCAATTCCAAACTTTGTGGAGGCACTGTCAAGATGGCTGACTAGGTTGGCAAAGAAGGATAGCTGAACAATGTGCGGACATTGAAGACAGCCTCTCCAACACCAACGCAAAGAAGGCATTCCAAATGGTGAAAGGTCTTACCAAAGAAAAATAAGCCAAAGTGAACACCATCCAAGACAAAAATAGCAAAAGTCTCACAGAAGAAAAGGAAAAAATGAAAAGGTGGACAGAGTACTGTTCAGAACTGTACAACTAACAGAGCAAAAGGGATCTAACCATGCTGAATGTACAGGAATCTTCCAATGAGGATGACTATCCAATCATGCGTGAAGAAGTTGAAGCCGCAATATGATCAATGAAGTGCGGGAAGTCAGCAGGAGTTGAAAACATCCCTGCTGAACTGTTGAAGCATGGAGGAAAGGTCACGATAGACATGCTTACCACCATCTGCAATAAGATCTGGCAGACAGGTGAATGGTCGACACCTTGGACTCAGTCGCTGATCATTGTGCTTCCCAAGAAAGGCAACCTCCAACTTTGCCAAAGTTACTGTACCATCAGTTTGATCAGCCATATAAGCAAGATAATGCTCAGAATCATCTTGAACAGACGGAGACCTCAGGCAGAAGACATCATTGCCGAGGAACAAGCAGGCTTCCGTAAGGGCAGAAGCACCACTGAGCAGATTCTCACCCTCCGCACCCTCTGTGAGGAACACCTTCAGCACCAGAGAGAGTTCCACCACATATTCATAGACTTCAAGAAGGCATTTGACAGAGTCTGGCATGATGCCATGAAGAAATTCAACATGGGGCAGAAGCTGATTCATACAATACATCAGCTTCTTGCCAAGGCAACCAGTGCAGTACTCGCTCAGGGCACCATCGGGGAGTTGTTCCATACCTCGGTAGGAGTCCGTCAGGGCTGCCTCCTCTCCCCCACTCTCTTCAACGTCTTCCTGGAACGGATCATGAGTGTTGCCCTTGAAGATCATGTGGGCACAGTCAGCAGAGGAGGGACATCACAAACCTAAAATTTGCTGACGATATTGATGGATTGAGAGGACTATTTACTTTTTTGTAATTTTTAATCACTATACTATGACTGCAGAACAATAAATTTCACATTATAAACCTAATTCTGAATAAATTGACCTGAAAAATTATTTATTTTTCTTTCCCCTCCAGGTATTACTTGACATGCTGAGGACTCCCAGCAATTTCTGCTCAGACTCTGATTTTTTGTATATGCATCTTTTTTTATTTTTCAACATTAAATTTTTAATGCTTCTTCTGAGTTACCAGTAAGGACAGTTTGTACAGCTTGTTTTCTGTTCAGGCTCATTGGAGTCAATATAATTCCCATGAAAAATTGTTCAATTAAGGAAAAATACTAGAGAGCAATGGTCAACATTGAAGGAGATGTTACTTAGGTTGCCTTTTGGTTCCTGGTTGTTATATTCCTAGTTTATGATGCAGATTTACATTTTTGGTGCAGGGTGACTAAATTCAAACATAGAGAAATTATGAATGAGGTAATACAAAAAAGATAATCCTAAGGAAGATAAAGGACTCATGCATTCAACATGAACAAATGGAGATATTATATGTTGGGAATGCAAAAAGTGGTATATTTCTACCATAAGTGAATAAAATTTTATTTTATATTTTATCACCTTAAGCTCTTCCTATCCTAAGCTATACACAACCAATAAATTATTTCTCAAGTTATATGCAAATATTACTGACCTCTTTCAGCTCATCTGTGTTTCTCCTTAACTTCACTACATTAGAACCCAAGAATTCCAATGCCTTACTGGCCAGCTTTCTATTTTTCATCCTTTATACGTTTGCACTGCATTTTACTACACAGCAAGTCTAGTGCACCAATCCATTTGATATCTCTGAACTAGATTGCTTGTTTTTGAATCTTTCCACTGTTTCTCCCATTGCAATCTGTGTAAACTGCCCTGGCCCTATGACCCTCTGACATCTCCTATCTGGCTCTTCAGCATCCCCAGTTTTCATTGCTTCATCATTAGTAGCTATGTAATAAGGGTAAATATGGCATCTTATAACCATATAACAATTTCAGCACGGAAACAGACCACCTCGGCCCTTCTAGTCCGTGCCGAATGCTTACTCTCACCTAGTCCCACTGGCCCGCACTCACCTCATAACCCTCCATTCCTTTCCTGTCCATATACCTATCCAATCTTACTTTAAATGACAATACCGAACCTGCCGCGACCACTTCTACTGGAAGCTCATTCCACACAGCTACCACACTCTGACTAAAGAAATGCCCCCTCGTGTTATCCTTAAACTTTTGCCCCCTAACTCCCAACTCACCTTAAAGGGACATTGTAAATAATGATTTTATAGAAGGTTGTGGTTGGAATTCTCACATGCAAAGTAGAAAAATTATGGCTTCATGGTTGTCAAGGGAAAGCTTCAAATGTAGGACATTGGGTCTAGCAGGGTGGACACTGTGGTCAACGTGGACAAGTTGAGCCAAAAGACCTGTGTCTGTGATGTATTGCTCTTCAACTCTGTGACTCTACCATCATGAAATATTTACTAATAGATGGCCAACAGTGGAGCATATTGTCACTAAGGTAGCAGAAGCAAGATTCCACACTGAATGAAGTCTCGGGAATTTGGTAGGATTGGAATTCTAAAGGGATAAGGCCAAACCTTTGGAGCATATTCTGATGAAAGATAATTTAACTGAAGCAGGTTTTGTTTCTCCCTTCCTGGAGGCTATCCAACTGTTTGGTATTTCCAGTATTTCGTTAATATTCTAATTTGCTTTGTGATCCCATTCATTCTTTCACTGAACTTGCCAGTGGTCAATAGTACAGACTGCAACCGAGTTCATATTGGTAACCGCTACTTCGCGGTGGCCCTGCTTCCCACTTAAAAATTTTTCAGTTCATTTGTTTATTTATTGAGATATAGAGCAGAATAAGCCCTTCTTTCACTTTGAGCTTCACCCCTCAGCAATCCCCCAATTTAACCCTAGCCTAATCAACCTACTAACTAACCTACCAACTGGTACTTCTTTGTACTGTTAGGAAGAAACTGGAACACTGAAAGGAAACCTACACAGGAAATGAACCCGGGTCACCGGTACTGAAAAGTTTTCTGCTAACCACTACTCTACCATGCCAAAAAGGTTCTATATATACTAAATACACTCAGAAATACTATCAAACAATGTGACTTCAGCTTGTTGAGCACAGGCATTATAGATACACAAATATCAAAGGTCCACTAGATGTTTCTTTAAAGACTCTTAAGTTCATCTTATGAACATATGAAAAGAAGTTAGGGTTTTGACTATTGTCACACTTGCCCAAGGACTGTGCGGCAGGCTTGTAGTCTAGTCCATTTGTTAGCTATGGACAACTGCACTATTTCTCCCATACTGGAAATGAAGATTTCATTTTTAGCCTATTGATAAATAATCCTGCTGTCATTGTTAATTTAGAGACAAAAACATAAAAATAAGGATATTATACTGGTAGTCAAATTGTTCCAACGAGGATCATTAAAACTGACAATTGTTTCCTCTGATTGCAAAATTAAATCCCTCCTGGACACTGACTTATTTTGCATTTTATTAAAACAATCCAGGTTTCATCATCTGGAGCACTGCATTAATGCAGTAATAAATTTGCTAGAAACCCAGGAGTTTTTTTTCCCCTCCAATCCCCTGTGCAACAAGCATACTCCCAGGTTTCATTAGGATTATCTAGCAAAATCAATATCATAAATTCCTCTCTCACAACTCAATGAATAAATGTACTTTTAGTCTTCCAGAGTCAATCTTTGGGACCAATTAATGAACTCAGGCCAGTCTGCCAGTGCTGTCACTGTATAGGGATGAGTCTCCTCATGTTCCTGTTTGTAACTGCTGTTCAGCAAAACCTGCTGGAAAACAGAAGAATGCTGTCCTCTGTAAGGAAAGTACCACACCAGAGACATACATAGAAAAGAAAATCATTTGGCCAACAGAATTAGGAGCAGAAGTTTGCCAGATGAGCCCTCACTCCTATCCCGCCATTCAGTAAGATTATGGCTTATCTGATTTTAAACCTTACTTTTGTGTTTTATTTAACCCATGCTGATTAACAATCAAAAAGTGTCCAGAGATACTACTTTTACCGTACAAAGCCCTCTGAGGGAAAGAGGTAATCTATTATTTTTAAATAGTGACCACTCTATTCCAAATTCTCTCACAGGAAGAAATATCCTCTCCATCACCCTGTCAAAACCTCTTAAGAACCAATGCTTCAATCAAGTTCTCATTCTCTCGGAGGAGACTATATTCCAGAGGATTACAAGGAAGCACCACAAGAGAGTCAGTTTTAAGTCTACAACTTCATCAAAAATTTTCACACAGAAGTCTTTCAATATTGCGTGCAATGTGTTCATTGAAACATTTGGTACATGTACATTTACCCAAAGGGATAATGTCTTATTTGCAAAACTATACACTTAAGCTATTTATATATTGAATTGTTAAGCCATTGATGCAGATTGAATATTACTGACGAATAGGTACACTTTTTGCCTTCTCTGTCCAGGAGGATGACAGTGTGAAAACAATATGCCTATGTCTAAAGTATGCTATATAAAGTATATAGTATGGCTAAGCCTAAGGTATATTACCATAGGCACATGAGAGGAGCAGAATTAGGCCATTCAGCCCATCAAGTCCGCACCGCCATTTCATCATGGCTGATCCCAGATCCTATACAACCCCATACACCTGCCCTCTCACCATGTCCCTTGATGCACCAAACAATTGGGAATTTATCAACATTCGCTTTGAATCTACCCATGGAATTGGCCTCAACAGCAGTCTGTGGCAGAACATTCCAGATTCACCACTCTTTGCCTAAAAAATTCCTCCTTACTTCTGTTCTAAAAGGTTGCCCCTTAGTTTTGAGGCTGTGCCCTCCAGTTCTGGATACTTCCACCAGAGGAAACATCCTCTCCACATCCACCTTATCTAGTCTTTTCAACATTCGGTAGGTTTCAATGAGGTACCCCCACATTCTTCCAGTGAGTACAGGCTCAAAGATGCTAAACACACCTCATACGTTAACTCCTTCATTCCCAGAATCAGCTTCCTGAACCTCTTCTGGACTTTCTCCAATGTCAACACATCCTTTTTGAGATATGGGGCCCAACACTGTTGACAATATTCCAAGTGTGGCCTGACTGGTGTCTTATAAAGCTACAGCATTATCTCCTTATTTTTATATTCTATTCCTCTGGAAATAAATGACAATATTGCACCTACCTTCTTTACCACAAAACTGGTGAATTAACCTTCTGGGAGTCTTGCATGAGGAATCTAAAGATCCTTTACACTTCTGATTTTTGAATTTTCTCCCCATTCATATAATAGTCTGCACTATTGATTCTTTTACCAAAATGCATTATTATACATTTTCCAACACTGTATTCCATCTGCCACTTTTTTGCCCTTTCTTCCAACTTGTCTAAGTCCTGCTGCAATCACATTGCTTCCTCAGCACTACCTACCCTTCCACCTATCTTTGTATCATCCTCAAACTTTGCAACAAAGCTATCAATTCCATTATCCGAATCATTGACAAACAAAGTGAAAAGAAGCAGTCCCAATACTGACCCCTGAGGAACACCACTAATCATTGGCAGCCAACCAGAAAAGGTCCCCTTTATTCCTACTCACTGCCTTCTGCCTGTCAGCCATTCCTCTATCCATGCCAATATCTTTCCTGTAACACAATGGGATTTTATCTTGTTAAGCAGCCTTATGTGAGGCACCTTATCAAATGTCCTCTGAAAATCTAAGTAAATGACATCCACTGCCTCTCTTTTGTCCATCCTGCTTGTTACTTCTTGGAAGAATTCCAATAGATTGTCAGGCAGGATTTCACTTCACAGAAACCATGCTGACTGACTTACTTTATCAGTAGTCTCCAAGTACCCCAAAACCTCATCTTTAATAATGGACGCCAACACATTCCTAACCACTGAGGTTAAGCTAAGTGGCCTATAATTTCCTCTCTTTTATCTTCCTCTCTTCTTAAAGTGTGTAGTGACATTTTCAAATTTCCAGTCTTGTAGGACCATGCCAGAATCAATTGATTCTTGAAAGATCATGACCAATGCATCCGTTGTCTCCTCAGCAACCTCTCTCAGGACTCTGGGATGTAGTGCATCTCTCCAAGTAACTGATCCACCTTAAGACCTTTGAGTTTGCCTAGTACTATTTCCTTAGTATTATCAATGGCACACACTCCTGCTCCCTAAAACTTACAGACCAGTTTCATACAGATAGTGTCTTCTGCAGTAAAGACTGAAGCAAAACACTTATTAAGGTCCTCTGTCATTTCTTTGTCCCCCATTACTACTTCACCAAAATAATTTTCCAGTGGTCCAATATCAGCTCTCACCTCCCTTTTATTCTTTACATAACCGAAAAAAAACTTTGGTTTCTTGCTTTATATTATCGGCCAGTTTGCCTTCATATTTCATCTTTTCTTTCCTTAGAGCTTTTTCAGAAGCCTTTTGTTGGATTTTAAAATCTTCCCAATCATCCAACTACCCACTCACTTTTGCTACGTTATAGTCTCAATAGTTCAATAGGTACACTTAATGTCAGAGAAATGTATATAATATACATCCTGAAATTCTTTTTCTTCCCAAACATCCACTAAAACAGAGGAGTACCCCAAAGAATTAATGGCAGTCAAATGTTAGAACCCCAAAGCCCCCCAGCTCCCGCACCACATACGCAGCAGCCAAGCGATGAACCCCACCCACCCACCATCTGCATCCTCCACCGAGCACTCAAGCATGCAGCAAAACATCAATAAAGACACAGACACAGTACCCCAAAGACTCCTCGTTCACCCGGTAATTTGACATACCACAGGCTCTCACTCTCCCTAATCAGGGAAAAAGAGGTGTCCCTGTTTCACAGTGAGAGGGGAGACATAACTAAGCAACTCGCCGATTTATGGCATTAAAAGTCTGTTGCATCACTTTTTTCAAGCTCTGTGCCCAAAGAACTTGGGTCTCTGGACATACAGAGAGCAGCCAGCTTGCTGCTATTGATTTTCCATGTACTCCTACGACACATCAGGTGGTGACACTGACCTCGAATCCACTTGCCTCCAGGGCCATGAAAAGCCGGTACCCTGAAGGATGCAAAACTTCTAGTAAGATATGGGTTATTACACAACACCCAATCTAAGATAGCCTTTCCCTGAGTAGGCTCGAGCACAATCTTGTAGGAATCCATTAATCTTTTTTGTACCTCTCAAATTTCACAGTTTTGTTTTATAACATCAAGGGCAGAAATATCCCTGGTCTTCACACATGATTATGTACAAATCCAATTCTCCACTGGCAGGTCTTTCTCTTTTTTCTTCCTCATCATGTTAATTGAAAATGGTCCACACATTAGTTCAGTCCCCCTTCTAGCTTTTCCTGTTCCTCTCCAGTTACTCCAGAAAAGTACTTTGTAATAAATAAGCATAAGTGTCTATCATTTGTGTCTGCAGGGGATGCAATTTATCTACTGAATGATTCCTTTTTGCCTAAGGCTCTTTCCTTTCCTTTCTTCTCCCTTTCACCTTGGACTGTCTCCTGCTCCAGATTGCAGACTTGCTTCTGTCCCTGCAAAACCTTCATATTTACTCTCACATCCATCACGGGCACTGCAGCTTTTGGAGAAGACCAATGTTGTTGTGAATTATTCTCTTTATCGTTTGCTGACTTACATGCAGAAACCCTACCTCCTCTGAGTACAATAGGTTATGAGCCAGAGTGCCCCTGGGCAGAGTAATTTTTTACAGTTGTGACTATCCGGGACAAGCTCGTTCTATGGGAACTCCAGTGAATTACAATCCCAACCCATAGCCTACAATCGCATTTCTCAATTGCTTTTGTTGTTCTGTGGTGGCAGTGGCAACTTCTACATTTCTTTGATTTTAGTTAACTGTTAGGCTGAATTGTTGTTGCTGGGTTTCTTTGAAACTCCAGTTTCCTGCTTTTATAACATCCAGAATAGTTACTATTAGCGAATTTTTAAACTGTTGGCCCTGCTCTATCTATGGGCCTCGAGCCACTCCACAGATGCCAATAGATATTAAAAATCTATATTTACTTGAGGTTAATGAGTTGTGATTGTTGAAGCGCTTATAGTGATTCTGATGGTTCTGGGAACCAATGGATGTTGACATATGAGTTAAGATCCACAGTCAGTGACCTTGCCAAACTAGAAATTGAAGATACAATAAAGCCTGCAGTCAATTACAAACCTTTTACTCACTTCACAGGCAAAATGTCATGCAAGCACAAGAGATGTATATGCTAAGCATCAAAAAAACTATTGCAGCAAGAACATAAATTTAAACTAAAAATTCTGCAGGTACAAAACAGGTTATGCAGCATCCAAGGGAAGTTTCAAATTGTCACCTTTAATACGAGAACATTTAGGTAAAATTATTTTTCAGTTCAGATCCATCAAGTTCAACTATTGTTCAGATATTGATATCCTAATGCATCTTTTATAGCACATCCTATGATTCCCACCCGAGAGACTTCCAAAAAATCTTTGTTTAAGAATTAGATAATGTATCACATGTGATCATTCTTGTATCTTATAAATAATCTGTGAACTTGAATGAAAGTAAGAAGTCATTACAAAAATCATGATAATCTGCCTTAAAGAGGTGAACGTGAAAGAATAGAATATATTTTATCCAAACCATATACATATATCTTGATGGCAAAGGGAATGACAATTAAGAAAAATAAACATTTCAAGAAAAACAGAAAATATTTTCTAAGTGTGGATAATTATGGTGGTGTTTGGTTATAGGGATGGGTGACGTTTGCCTGGCTTATTCGGCATAAGATGATGTTTGCTGAATAGCTTCAGAGACAATAATATACATCACACAATGACAGGCCGAATTAAAATGCATAGACTAATACTTGGCTCTCAAGTACATTACTGATGTGAAAGTACTAATTGCTGAATTTACTCCAAGCCATTTTTATACATGTAGTGGTTAACATATACAAGATACCAATTGGAACAGATCATCTCATTGCTTATGCCATTATATTTTATGTGACAAGACGCTGAAAATGAAAAGAAAAATGGTTCCGATCAACTCTTACTTTGAACCAGCTAGATTGGAATTGTAGTATGTAGTATTTTTTTCTCTAAAAACAATCAGTAATTTTGATGAAAAGTCAACAGTCTGAAATGTTAACCCTTCTATCTCCATTAAAACTGTCTGACCAGCTGCAGATATCCAATATCTTTTTTGATTTGATTTATATTGTCCTATAAGCCTTTAGGAGTAGAATTAGGCCATTGTTTCCTATTGATCTAATTGCTCTGCCATTTCATCATGGCTGATCTATTTTCCCTCTCAGTCCCAACCTCCTGCCTTCGCCCCATATCCCTCTATGCCTTGACTAAACAAGTATCTATCAACCTTTGCCTTGAATATACCCAATGACTTGACCTCCATAGCAAATTCCACAGATTCACCACTCTCTGGCGAAAAAAAATTACACTTCATCTCTGTTCTAAGAGGATGCCCCACTATTCTGAGGCTGTGTCCTCTGGCCTTAGACTCCCCCTAACAGAGGAAACATCTTCACCACATCCATTTTTTCCAAAGTCTTTCTACATTCGACGGGATTACATTAGGTCACCCATTCCAGTGAGTAGAGGACCTGAGCTATCAAATGCTCCTCATATGACAAGCTTTCCAATCCTGGAATAATTTTCATGAACCTCCTTTGAACCCTCTCCAGTTTCAGCACATCCTTTCTAAGACAAGGGGCCCAAAACTGCTCACATTATTCCATGGGAGGCCTCACCAGTAGTTTATAAAGTTTCAATACTACAACCTCTTGAAATGAATGCTAACATTGCATTTACCTTCCTCACTAACAACTCAAACTGCAAATTAACCTTTAGGGAATCCTGCAGGAGTCCCAAGTCCCAAATCCCTTTGCACCTCAGAATTTTGAATTTTCTCTCCATTTATTAAATAGTCTACCCTTTCATTTCTTCCACCAAAGTGCATGACCATGGCACTATATTCCACCTGCTACTTCTTTGCCCATTCTCTTAATCTGTCAAAGTCCTTCTGTAGCCTCTCTACTTCCTCAAACTTCCTGCTCCTCTGCCTATCTTTGTATCATCCACAAACATGGCAACAAAGCCATCAATTCCATCATCCAAGTCATTGACATATGTTGTAAAAAGTATCGGTCCCAATCCCAGATCCCTGTAGAACACTGCTAGCCACCAGCAGCAACCAGAAAAAGCTCCCTTTATTCCCAAACTTTTCCTCCAGCCAATCAAGGCTTTATCCATGCTAGTATTTTTCCTATAATACCAGGGCTATTAACAGGTTAAGCAGCCTCATGTATGACACCTTGACAAATGCTTTCTTAAAACCCAAGTACACAACGTCCACTAATACTGCTTTGTCCTGTTTGTTATTTCTTCAAAGAATTCCAACAGATTTGTGAGGTAAGGTTTTACCTTAAGGAAACTATACTGGCCTATTTGATCATGTGCCTCCAAGTACCACAAAACCACCTCCTTAGCAATTGATTCCTACACCTTTCCAGCCACAGAGGTCAGACTAACTAACCTATAATACCCTCTCTTCTGCCTCTCTCCCTTTTTGAAAGGTGGAGTCACATTCACAATTTTCGATTCCTCTGGAACCATGTCAAAGTCAATTGATTCTTGAAAGATCATTACCAATGCCTGTACAATCTCTTCAGCCACCTCTTTCAGAACCTTGGTGGGGTAAACCACCTAGTCCAGGTGACTTGTCTACCTTCAGACCTTTCAGTTTCTCAAGCACTTTCTCCCTAGTAATGGCAATTCCACTCACCTCTGTCTCCTGACACACTTGAACCTCCAGTATACTGCTAAGTGTCTTCCACAGCGAAGACTGCTGTAAAATACTTACTCAATTCATCTGCCATTTTCTTGTCCCCCATTATTACCTCTCCAGCATCATTTTCCAGTAATGCATTATCTTCTCTTGCCTCACTTTATGTACCTCAAGAATCTTGTGGTATCCTCTTTTATATTATTGGTTAACTTACTTTCGTATTCCATCTTTTCTAGTTGGTATTTAAAAGCTTCTCAATCCTCTAACTTCCCACTAATTTTTGTTCTATTATTTGTTCTGCCTACATTCTTTTCCAATCTCTCTCTCTCTCTCTCTCTCTCTCTCCCCCCCCCCCCCCCTCTGTAATTCCCTTTACTCCACTGTAACACTGATACATCTGACTTTAGCTTTTCCTTCTCAAATGGCAGGATCAATACTATCATATTATGATCACTTGTCCCTAAGGGTTCCTTTATCTTCAGGTCTCTAATCTATTCTGGTTCATTGCACAGCACCCAAAGTAGAATAGCAGATCCCCTAATGAGCTCAGCCACGAACTGCTCTAAAGACTTGGATGGCTCAGAGGCAGGAATGGTTACTTTGAGTGCCAGGCTTTAGATGTTTCAGGAAGGACAGAGAGGAAGGCAAAGGAGGTGGAGGCGTGGCACTGTTGATCAGAGATAGTGTCACGGTTGCAGAAAAGGAGGAAGACATGGAGGGATTGTCTACGGAGTCTCGGTGGGTGGAAGTTAGGAACAGGAAGTGGTCAATAACTCTACTGGGTGTTTTTTATAGGCTACCCAATAGTAACAGGGACATCGAGGAGCAGATAGGAAGACATATTCTGGAAAGGTGTAATAATAACAGGGTTGTTGTGGTGATGATTTTAATTTCCAAATATCGACTGGCATGTCCCTAGAGCAAGGGGTTTAGATGGGGTGGAGTTTGTTAGGTGTGTTCAGGAAGGTTTCTTGACACAATATGTAGATAAGCCTACAAGAGGAGAGGCTGTACTTGATCTATTATTGGGAAATGAACCTGGGCAAGTGGCAGATCTCTCAGTGGGTGAGCATTTTGGAGATAGTGATTACAATTCTATCTCCTTTACAATAGCATTGGAGAGAGATAGGAACAGACAAGTTAGAAAAGCGTTTAATTGGAGCAAGGGGAATTATAAGGTTATCAGGCAGGAACTCGGAAGCTTAAATTGGGAACAGATGTTCTCAGGGAAAGGTATGGAAGAAATGTGGCAAAGCATGTGGAGTTCTGCATAGGTACATTCCAATGAGACAGGGAAAGGATGATAGGGTACAGGAACCATGGTATACAAAGGCTGTTGTAAATCTAGTCAAGAAGAAAAGAAGAGCTTATGAAAGTTTCAGAAAACTATGTAATGATAGAGATCATGAAGATTATAAGGCTAGCAGGAAGGAGCTTAAGAAAGAAATTAGGAGAGCCAGAAGGGGCCATGAGAAGGCCTTGGTGGACAGGATTAAGGAAAACCCCAAGGCATTCTACAAGTATGTGAAGAGCAAGAGGATAAAATGTGAGAGATTAGGACCAATCAAGTGAGACAGTGGAAAAGTGAGTATGGAACCGAAGGAGATAGCAGAGGTACTTAATGAACACTTTGCTTCAGTACTCACTAAGGAAAAGGATCTTGAAAATTGTAGGGATGACTTACAGTGGACTAAAAGCTTGAGCATATAGATATTAAGAAATAGGATGTGCTGGAGCTTTTGGAAAACAAGTTGGATAAGTCACTGGGACTAGACGAAATGTACCCCAGGCTACTGTGGGAGGTGAGGGAGGAGGTTGCTGAGCCTCTGGGGATGATCTTTGTATCATCAATTATTCCATTATTCAAGAAAGGGAGTAGAGATAGCCCAGGAAATTATAGACCAGTGAGTCTTACTTCATTGGTTGGTAAGTTAGAACATAGAACATAGAATAGTACAGCATATTACAGGCCCTTTGGTCCACAATGTTGTGCCAACCCTTAAACCCTGCCTCCCATATAACCCCCCACCTTAAATTCCTAAATTCCTAAAAATAAGTTGATGGAGAAGATCCTGTGAGGCAGGATTTATGAACATTTGGAGAGGTATAATATGATATGGAGGTCAGTAACCAGTGGTGTGCTTCAGGGATATGTTCTGGGACTCCTGCTCTTTGTGATTTTTATAAGTGACCTGAATGAGGAAATGGAGGGATGGAATAGTAAATCTGTTGATGACACAAAGGTTGGGTGTGTTGTGGATAGGGTGGAGGGCCGTCAGAGGTTACAGCAGAACATTGATAGGATGCAAAACTGGGCTGAGAAGTGGCAAATGGAGTTTAACCCAGATAAGTGTGAGGTGGTTCAGTTTTATAGGTTAAATATGATGGCAGAATATCAGGGGGCCTTGAGGTCCAAGTCCATAGGACACCCAAAGCTGCTGTGCAGGTTGACTCTGTGGTTAAGAAAGTATACGATGCATTAGCCTTCATCACTCAAGGGATTGATTTTAGGAGGCAAGAGGCAATGTTGCAGCTATGTAGGACCCTGGTCAGACCCCACTTGGAGTACTGTGCTCAGTTCTAATTGCCTCACTATAGGAAGGATGTGGAAACAATAGAAAGGGTGCAGAGGAGATTTATAAGGATGTTGCCTGGACTGGGGAGCATGCATTATGAGAATAGGTTGAGTGAAATCAGCCTTTTCTCCTAGGAGCGATGGAGGATGATAGGTGATCTGATAGAGGTGTACAAGATGATGAGAAGCATTGATTGTGTGGATAGTTAGAGGCTTTTTCCCAAGGTTGATGTGGCTAGCATGAGAGGGCACAGTTTTAAGGTGCTTGGAAGTAGGTACAGAGGAGATGTCAGGGGTAAGTTTTTTTACGCAGAGAGTGGTGAGTGCATGGAATGGGTTGCCAGCAACTGTGGCAGAGGTGGATACGACAGGGTCTTTTAAGAGACTGCTGGACAGATACATGGAGCTCAGAAAAATAGAGCTATCGGTAACCCTTTGTAATTTTAAGGTAAGGACGTATTTGGCACAGCTTTGTGGGCTGAAGGGCCTGTATTTTGCTGTAGGTTTTCTGTGTTTCTATGTTTCTAAAAAGCCCTTTCGTAGGCATTCTAGAAATTACCCCTCTTGGGATCAGGCACCAACTTGATTTTCCCAAACTTCCTGAATATTGTAATCCCCCATGATTATTGTAATATTGTCTTTTTGGCATGCATTTTCTATCTCCCATTGTAATTTGTAGACCACATCTTTACTACTGCTTGGGGGTGTGTATATAAATGCCATCAAGGTATTTTTATCCTTGCAGTTCCTGAGCTCCACTCACAATGATTCAACACCTTCCAACCCTATGTCACCTCTTTCTAATGATTTGATTTCATTTTTTAATCAACAGAGCCACGCCACTCCTTTTACCTACCTGCCTGCCCTTTCAATACAATGTGTATCTTTCGATTTTAAGCTCCTAGCTATAATCTTCTTTCATCGACGATTTGGTGATGCCCACAACGGTATACATGCTAATCTGCAACTGTGATGCAAGTTTATCTACCTTATTCCGTACACTGCGCGCATTGAGATATAACAGTCCTGTATTCGCCCTTTTCGATATTGTCCACTTTTTACATTGTAACTCATCTTGTTGACTGCAATTCTGCCCATCATCAGCCTCTCCTTGCCAGCAGTCTCGCTGCCTCTGTTTGTAAACCAACTACCTCATCCTCAGCACCATCACTCCAGTCCCACTCTGCCAATCTTCCCCTTTCATTCTTCCTTCCAGGCTGCATCAGCAAATTTTCAGAGTTAAACTTCACCCTGTAGCTGCTTGCACATTTCAGAACTTTGGTCATTATTGCTTGATGAGTGGAGCACCAACACAGGGGCTGTGTACAAGAAGGGCCAGAGTCACCTCTACTTCCTGAGGAGACTGACGTCCTTCGGACTATGCAAGCCTCTTCTTCACATGTCCTACCAGTCTGTTGTCAACAGTACAACCTTCTATGCGGTGATGTGCTGGGACAATGGCATCAACATAGTTGATACAAACAGGCTCAATAAACTAATTGGAAAGGCTGGCTCTGTTATAGCTGTCAAACTGGGCACACTAGAGTTTGTGGTAGAACAAAGGACCCTAAGGAAAATCCTGGCAATTTTGGACTATGTTTCTCACTCCCTTCATGCCACCTTGTAATAGACTAAATAGTAATAGACTAAAACAACTGCGCTGCTCCAAACAGCCCTACATGAGGTCATTCTTACCCACAACCATCAGGCTCTATAATGAGTCAACCTATAGCCAGGGAAGTGAGCTTGTAATCTTTGACTCGTAAATCCTGTAGATCTTAGTTTTAAGGTAATTTATTCTTATTCTTTCTTTCCTCTCTTCTAATATTTGTATATCTGTGCACTTGTAATGCGAATGTGACACTGTAAATTCCTTTGGAATCAATAACATATCTATCTATCACATTAGGACCAGGGATTCAGTGTTTTGCTATAGCATCTCCTCAGATTCAGCATACTTTTCATGAAAGGCATTTTAATGAAATTCTTTCTGCAGATTCCTCTGCTATCAACTGAATAATCAGCATTAATATCAGTGTTCACACTGACCATTAAATTTTACTTTAATTTTAAAACCACTGCATTTCCCGTAATTGTATCTGGTGGTATTATCTTCTGTGAATTTTTCTGGTGGGTTTAACATGGTAAAAGTCTCTTTTGCAGCTTTTTGTATTTAGTATTGCCATTATATTGCAGACCTATTTGGCCAACATTATTGTATCCAGCCTTGAACTCTAGGGCTAGAGACACTTCTGTTTTGCTGTAGAGGTATTTCACTACTCTAAACTGGTACAGTTGTAATAAATGATCCAATATGTTGGTAACACCATTTCTCACTAGTCTCACTTCTCATAAACAAAAATATGCCTTGGGGTCAACACCAGAGAACCATCACAAGAATCATGCATGCATGATGCACTGGATAAAATTCCTCAGTAGTTTGGAAGCTTTCTCCATTGAAATTGTCATTTCTCTCTCACACACACACACATGGTAATTCTTGTGTGTTTAAGCATCTAAGTTGATCTTTCAGCTATCAAACCACACACAAACATAATCTTCAGCATTTTCTTTCGGAAAAGTGCCAACATAGCAATATTAACGCAAGCACGAGGAAATTTGCAGATGCTGGAAATTCAAGCAACACACACACAAAATGTTGGTGGAATGCAGCAGGCCAGGCAGCATCTACAGGAAGAAGTACAGTCGACATTTCGGGCCGAGACCCTTCGTCGGAACTAACTGAAAGAAGAGATAGTAAGAGGTTTGAAAGTGGGAGGGGAAGGGGGAGATCCGAAATGATAGGAGAAGACAGGAGGGGGAGGGATGAAGTTAAGAGCTGGAAAGTTGTTTGGCAAAAAGGATACGCAGCTGGAGAAGGGAGAGGATCATGGGGCGGGTGGCCTAGGGAGAAAGAAAGGGGGAGGGGGGCACCAGAGGGAAATGGAGAGCAGGCAAAAAGTGATAGTGAGAGGGACAGAGAGAGAAAAGAAAAGGGGGGGGAGAGGAATGAATGAATGAATGAATGAATGAATGAATGAATGAATGAATGAATAAATAAATAAATAAACAAATAGATAGATAATAAATAGATAGATAAATAAATAAATAAATAAATAAATAACTAGATAGATAAATAAATAAATAAATAAGGCATGGAGTAAGAAGGGGAGGGGGGCATTAATGGATTGTTCAATGCAACCATTTAATCACTAATGGTATTCACTGACCTTTAGTTTCTGGTTCTGAATTGGCTTACCCTTTCTACAATCTTCAAAGTTGCCAAATTAAAATGATTCTGTAATATCCTTCTCACCTCATTGAATGACACTTCTTTTAGCTTGTGTCACCAGGGAGTCTGGCAATATGACATCTGCACCCAGGCATATGTGCATCCTGTAAGATTGCGTTCTTACTTTCCCCTGTGGCTTTGTTATGAGACCATAAGATATAGGAGCAGAAGTAGGCCATTCAGCCCATTGAGTCTGCTCCGCCATTCAATCATGGCTGATCCAATTCTTTCAGCCATCCCCACTCCCCTGCCTTTTCCCCATACCCTTTGCTGCCCTGGCTAATCAAGAACCTATCTATCTCTGCCTTAAATACACCCAATGACTTGGCCTCCACAGCTGCTTGTGGCAACAAATTCCACAGATTTACCACCCTCTGACTGAAGTAATTTCTGCGCATCTCAGTTCTAAAAGGACGTCCTTCAATCCTGAAGGCGAGCTCTCTTGTCCTAGACTCCCTTACTGTACTGTATAGCCTACAATATAATTAAGGACTACTTTATGTTTTAGTAACGTGTCACTGAATGCACTATTAGGCGCATACTGAGCATGCGCTATTAGGTGTGTATTGATCTGTACATGTGTGTTGAGTTCAGTTTCTACCAGTAAAGAACCATGAACCTTAGCTTCATCAGGTTCAGGGGATTTATCCACCCTCAGATCATTAAGTTTTCTGAGCACCTTCTCAGTTGTAATTTTCACTGCACATACTTCACTTCCCTGACACTCTTGAATGTTCGGTATACTGCAGATGTCTTCCACTGTGAAGATTGATGCAAGATACGCATTCAGTTCCTCTGCCATCTCTGTACCTCTCATTACAATATCTCCAGTGTCATTTTCTATTGCTCCTATATTTACTTTCAACTCTCTTTTACCCTTTATATACTTAAAAAAGTTTTTAGTTATCTACGTTGATATTAGTCGCCAGCTTCCTTTTGTAATTCATCTTTTCCTTCCTAATGACCTTCTTAGTTTCTTTCTGCAAGTTTTTATAAGCTCCCCAACCCTCTATCTTCCCACTAGCTTTGGCTTCCTTGCATGCCCTCTCTTTTGCTTTTACTTTGGCTCTGACTTCACTTGTCAGCCATGGTAGTGTCCTTCTTCCCTTTGAAAATTTCTTCTTATTTGCAATATATCTGTCTTGTACATCCCTCATTTTTTGCAGAAGGTCCAGCCATTGCTGCTCTGTTGTCCTTCCTGCTGGTGTCCCTTTCCAGTCAACCTTGGCCAGTTCCCCTCTCATGCCATTGTAATTTCCTTTATTCCACTGAAATAACGACACTTTGGAATTTAGTATCTCCTTCTCAAATTTCAAAGTGAAATTCAAAATTTCAACTGTTCCTTAACCTTAAGCTCTCTTATCACCTCCAGATCTTTGTACAACACCCAATCCTAGTGGGCTCAACAACAAGCTGTTCTGAAAAGCCAGCCCTTAGACATTCTACAAATTCTCTCTCTTGAGGTCCAGTACTGGCCTCGTTTTCCCAATCCACTTTCATGCTAAAATCCCCAACGATTATCATGGCATTGCTCTTCTGACACACCTTTGCTATCTCCTGCTGTAATCTGTAATCCACATCCCGGCTGCTGTTTGGGGGCCTGTATAAAACTGCCATTAGGGTCCATTTACCTTTGCCATTTCTTAACTCAACCCATAAAGACTCTACACCTTCTGATCCTATGTCATCCCTTTCTAATGATTTAATATTATGCACAGGGCCACACCACCCCCTATTAACCTATCTTTCTGATACACTGTATATCCTTGGATGTTCAGCTCCCAATGGCAGCCATCCTTTAGTCAAATTTCAGAGATGGCCACAACGTCATATTTGCCAATCTGTGGCTGAATTTCAAGATCATCCATTTTATTTCTTATGCTGCGTGCATTCAAATACAACACTTACGTTATGAGCAGCTACTTTCTGTGCTGACCCTCAACTTCAGGAGTGTATTAGCCAGGAAGAACATTTCCAACCATTCTTTATGAGAACCAAAAGGATTATCTATGTATGCAAAATCACTGTGAAACTCCTCCACAGACAGTCCTGAGACTGGCTGTGAGCGGAGGAGGGTTGAACATGGGACGAGCAACTCCATCCTGTAAAAACCCAGAGCAACAGAAAAGTCAGCAGAACCTCCAAAGACTCATCCCTGAGAGAGGAAAGATAAGATGGGCTACATCTGGGGACACTTTGAAAGATTAGCCCAGGACAGAGGACTCTAAGGATTATAGACTCAAGTAATGATTACTATGCCTCCTAATATAGTAGGATTGGGATATACTGTTGATGCCATAGTTTAACACTGAAAAGGGCAATACTCACTGTTCGACACACACTACCCTAAATTCCTCATGTGCCCAACTCTGAACTTTAGTATTATTCCTTCAGGTTTAAATCATTGCCTAATTTGAAAATTTTCAGTCACACTCCACGATGCAGTATTCAGTCACTCAATTTATTTGATTAATTTAACTTGGAGCAGTATTAGACTATTCAGTCCAATGAGTCTGCTTCAAACCTGGCTGATTTTTAAAATTGCAGCTCCATTTTCCCATCTTCTTGCTATCATCCTACGTCACTTACCATTCAAGAACCTAACAAACTCAGCCCAGTAACTTGGCCCCCAAAACCCTCTGCGGCATTGAATTCTACAAATTCACCACCTGCTAACTGAAGAAATTGAATGTTTCAGCTCATCACAGTCCTGAAGTGACGTCCCTTCATTCTGGGCCTATGCGGTTGGATACTAAACCTTGTTGTTCTTTTCTTTTATTGCCATTGTGTTATGTATGACCCTGTGTGCCCATAGTCAGTGGAGATTACAGTCAGGGACTACATTAGGCAAATTGAACTCAAATGCTCAATGATCCATATATGGTCATGTGACCCTTGTAGTGAACATTACCCTAATTTACATTTACTCCGGGGACCCCTTAAATCTTAAGGTTGTTGAATAAAGAAAAAATTGATGGTAAAACCATAGGAACTTGAAGCACTGATAGAGGCCATTTGACTCATTTGTGTTCTTGCTGGCCCAAATGGCACCTTTTGGTTCTTGGAACATCACATCATTCCAATGCATACCCAGGTATATTTTAAGCGTAGCCAGGGTTTCTGACCCCACAACATTTTGAGGTCATGAATTATAGATCTCTGGTACTTTTTGGTGCAAAGACCTCCCTCCGAAGAAAAGTCTCTGTTCCTTTTGGTGGCTGTTCGTCATGTCTGAGAATGATAGGATACTTCTGCAGGAGAGTTTTTTAATATAGTGGAAGAGCCATTGCACTGTCTCAACCTCAGACATCCAGATCCAGCGATATGAGCAAGCATCATAACTGGGGTCTTCCTTGATTGCAGTGGATAACAATGATTTTTCTGTGCCTCGTCATGCCCTTTGCAGGGGGCAACCTCCCTGACCACTGGATCCTATCTGCCCAGTCCACCAGAGCCGATTTCACATGGTAGGACAGGCATGTCCCAATCACACCTGTGTATGAGGTTGTCGCCTACCCTCGCCTGGTTTAGCCCACCTGTCCAAGCGATGTACTGGGTGTGGTCACTGTTGCATGAAAACAGCTACCTGGAGCCACAGGCGAGAGCTGAGTGTCCAGTAGGGACCAAAGGTGAGCGAGCTGCCCCGGAATGGACACAACAAACCCCTTCTCCACAGGTACTACCCTTCCCAGGATACCCCATCTGATCCTTTTACCAATTACTTTAATTCTAAGTTTAACAATAAATTGTAAGTATGAATGATATTCAATTAACCTCTGGATAAATGTACACTTAATCCACTGAAGAGTCTCAGAGATTAAAAAATAAAGTTGCC
This sequence comes from Hypanus sabinus, assembly GCF_030144855.1. Lineage (NCBI taxonomy): Eukaryota > Metazoa > Chordata > Chondrichthyes > Myliobatiformes > Dasyatidae > Hypanus > Hypanus sabinus. Next base: position 40,313,835 of record NC_082715.1, on the reverse strand, counting down.
AAATTAGTTAGCTTTGCTTTTCACAGTCTCACCAATGTTGACCTTATGTTTGTGTTGAACGCAGTGAGTGATGAGAAATCATGCCACTCGTGTTAGACACTTGTGGAATTTTTCCTGAAAGGCAGGTAGTCCTGAAATACTTATCAAAGGATAGCTGAATTAATTGTTTGTGAACATATAGGTGCTGTGATGATGAACCTGTGTGATATGAGGAAAAGCAGTGACTTCTCAGGATTTGGTGTTCACTGTATACAACAAAATCCATACTATCAAAAGAGGAATTGGATACATGCATGAAATGGAAAAGATAAATGTTATGGGGCAGGGAGAGGGAAATTGAGAGGCAAATAATCAATATTTCAGCAGATGTGCTACCTTAAATAGTCAGGAGGAAGTTAAATTCCAAGTATGAATATCACTTATATTCATTCCTATTAAAATGTGAATTTTGACTAGATAGGTAGATACTTTATTCATCCCAAAGGAAATTACAGTGTCACAGTGCATTACAAGTGCACAGATATAAATATCAGAAGAGAAGTAGAAAGAATAAAAAAATAAGTTACCACAAACAGTCTAACAGGAGGGAGCTAATCACTTCCCCAACTATAGGTTGACTCATAGAGCCTAGTGGCCGACGGTAAGAGTGACCTCATGTAGCACTCTTTGGTACAGCACAGTTGTCTTAGTCTGTTACTAAAAGTGCCCCTCTGTTCAGCCAAGGTGGCATGCAGAGGGTGAGAAACATTGTCAGGATTTTCAGAAGGGTATTTTGTCTTACCACAGCCTATAGTATGTCCAGTTTGACTCCTACAACAGAGCCAATCTTTCTAACCAGTTCATTGGACCTGTTGGCATCACTCATTTTGATGCCAATGCCCCAGCACACCACTGCATAGAAGATTGTACTGGCAATAACAGTATGGTAGAACATGTGAAGGAGAGGCCTGCACACTCCAAAGGACCTCAGTCTCCTAAGGAAGTAAAGGCAACTCTAGTCCTTCTTGTACACAGCCTCTGTGTTGGTGCTCCACTCAAGTCAGTCAACCCAGTGCATCTGAAGGTATTTGTAGGTCCTCACCATCAATAGTAACAGGGAGCAGTGCATCTATTGCTGAGTCATCAGAGAAATTCTTCAGATGACATGACTCAGTGTTGTATCTAAAGTCCAAGGTATACAAGGTAAACAGGAAGGGAGCCAATACAGCCCCCTGTGGGGCCCGAGTGCTGCTCACAGCTCTGAAGCTGTACAAACTGTGGTCGGCCAGTCCATTATCCACGATATAATGGAAGTGCCAATCTGCATTGATCAGAGCTTCTCCCCCAGCAATGAGGGCTGTATGATATTGAAGGCACTTGAGAAATCAAAGAACACGATCCTCACAATGCATTATATAGGATAATGGCACAACAGAAGAATTAATCTGCACACATAAAGGCTGCAGCAGTATATACCAGCTATCTCAGTTTAGTTTGGGATTGGGACATTTCATTTACAAGTTAAACTAGTTAAATTTATTCTACAAGCTAGGCAATAGACTTGCTGATACGGGACAAGGGTACAGGCCCAGAGATTTCACAACACACACAAAATGCTGGTGGAACACAACAGGCCAGGCCAGACGAGGGGTCTCGACCCGAAATGTCGACTGTGCTTCTCCCTATAGATGCTGCCTGGCCTGCTGCATTTCACCAGCATTTTGTGTGCATTGCTTGAATTTCCAGCATCTGCAGATTTCCTCATGTCAGAGATTTCACAATACGACTTTGTATGGCGGCAGCGTATCTAGCCATAAGCAAATATGCTTATTTGCTGACGCAGAACAAGGAAACAGGCCCAGGGATTCCTCAATATGGCCTTGTATGGAGGCAGCATATCTATGGAACATCCATTGCCAACAATTTTCCCATCATCACAAGATGATATCAGGCAGCCTCTGCTAGTTCAAGGGTTGCAGCAGGGAATGTCTTCAAGGATGACTCCAGAGTAATCCAAGTCAGAGCACCCTTATGGACAAGAGATGAAAACTGACTACAAGATCACCAGCACATAGGATCTTCAACTACACTGGTCATGTCTGAAAAGACTGATCGTGAGCTCATTGGCACCTGATTGGTCTACTGCCAATAACCATCTGTCTGTGCATCGGTTAAAGATACTCTAAGTATACAATTACAGTGTTGTATACAAATGAGGCGTCTGCAGTCCACACCTGGGAAGGTCCCATTTCCCACCTCAGCTGTAAAATCAATCAAATATGCTTCTGTTGGACTTGAAGAAGGGATTGTGTGAGTAACATTTTTGGCCACAACACTGTGATATGCTTCTTTTGTTGAGTGAGTAAATCCTGTTTGGTTAGTTGAAGCTTATTTTGTCTGATTTGCGATGAATTCAAAGTGATGTTCAGCATTTGCATTGCTTACCGGAATGCTGTAGAAGCTGAAAAGCAGCAAGGACATGGTTCATAGAACCTCTCATCTCAGCCTTTCACAAAACCCCTTGCTGTGCAGTCATTCATTACTTCTTGTACTGGGATTACAATTCTGGTTCCCACAGCTGTGCTTCCCCTTGCTCAGCCCTACTGGTTCATATAGCACATATTACCCAGGAACACTCTATAGGAAAGGTTAAAAGTTGAATTGTTTTATTTCTCCACTTTTGAACTTTTAAATACAATTTCAGATGGCAATCAGTCCTGGTTTATGAAATGGAAGACATTGAAAAGGAAATAATAAGAATGTCTCATAAAAATATCCTTCCACTCAAATTATAGAGCAGGCTGCTCCTATAATTTATGAAGAGATTTTACTCCACTGGAAATAATTGCAAAAATATAGCTGCTCAGATAATGAACATTTTGAATTGCACATAGATTACTTTGAATTTTATTGGGGACATATTCATACCAAGATCAAAAGGCACGCTTTATTTTTCATTAAATGTTCTTGGAATAGAAGACCTGAATTTATTACCCATTATTAATTTTCCTTTTAGCTAGTGAGGTGAGTGGACCTCTTAAAGATCCATGTAAGGTTCATGTACTAAAGGGCCTTCCACTGTCGGGTTGGTGTTGCAAAATATTAACCTAGCAACAATGAATATTAGTCAGAATATTATATCATTCAGGATTCTTATTGTCCTGTATAGGTATGGGCCCCCAAAGCCTAAGAACTTTTCTCGGGGCACAATTGAGAGCACCCTGTCTGGTTACATCACTCCCTGGTATTGGAACTCTACTTCCCTCAATTGCGGGATTCTGAGAGAGTGGTGCAGACAGCCCAATGCATCTGTAGTTGTGAACTTCCCATGATTCAGGATATATACAAGGACAGGTGTGTAAAAGAGGCCCATAGGGTCACTGGAGACCCAAGTCACCCCAACCACAATCTATTCCAGTTGCTACCATCTGGGAAACGGTACCGCAGCATAAAAGCCAGGACCAACAGGCTCTGGAACAACTTCTTCCACCAGGCCATCAGATTTATCAACTCACTCTGATTTGAGGGTACTCTATATTACATTGACTGATCTATTTATTGTACATTATTATAAACTACTATAAATGTACATTGCAGATTTAGACAGAGATGCAACATAAAGATTTTTACTCCTCACATACGTGAAGGATGTTAGAAATAAAGTCAATTCAATTCAATTCTCACCAATTCCAGCCTGGACTGTCATGCATTTGTAGCCATAGAGTTTCTGTGCACGTCCACCTTGATTTCTAGACATTGTTGACCCAAGAAATGTTGAAGATGTGGGATTTGTCTCTTATTTTCCTGATGATAACATAAGTAAATTAGTTTGTGGAATTGGCACCAAATGTCAAGAGTATATAATCACTTGCTCTCTTGATGAGTATAATCAGAATCTGGAAATTGAAAGTTACTTGACCTTTAACATCTCAAACTTGGATGTTGTTTGTGCTTATGTAGATGACTCCAACTGATATGATGCCGCAACAGAAACCAAATGTGCAATCAGAGAGCATTTAAACTGCCAATGTTATAATGAAGAAAGGCTTTGATAATGTTAACTAAACTTTTCTGTATCCAGGGCACTCGATGTCATTTCACATGAAGCAAAGTGGCTGAAGCTTCGTTTCTCTAATGTTCAGCAGCTCAGGAGGAGACTAAAATGGACAATCCAGTCATCTTTCTGCCAGCAGATGGCTAATTAAAGTATACCTATGTTGTGAGATCCCTATAATGTTCTCAGTCCAATACCTCACCTTCATATGTTCTTTGAATCATAGATTCATATAGCACAGAAATAAACCCTTCAGCTTAATGAGTGTGAGCTGACTAAGGTGCACCCAGATACACTAGTTTGATTTCATTCCCTTTACATTCACCTCAGCTCTCTCCTGATCCTTTTGTTCACCTATGTATTAATGGCAAAGTATGGTGGCCAAATAATCACCAATCCACATGTCGTAGGACGTGCGAGGAAAGCAGAGTAACCAAAATTGTGTGAGCTGACACCTCTTTACACACTGATCATTAGAAACTTGGCAGTACCAGAAATGGACAAGTTAAATGAGGATGATGCCATTTAAAGGTAATCAGCATCCATAAACATATCTAAACATCCTGTTAGAGACTTTACACATAGAAAGTGGCACTGGTCGTTCATTATTTGTTATACTGGGATTACACTTTTTGTTCCCACAGCTGTGCTTCTCCTTGCTCAGCCATACTGGTTTATGTAGCACATACTATCCAGACACACACTTTAGGAAAGGCTAAAAGTTGAATTGCTTTATATCTCCACCTTAGAACTTTTAATACAATAACAGATGGCAATCAGTGCTGATTTATAAAATAGAAGATAGTGAAAAGGAAATAATAAGAATGGCTCACAAAGATATGCTTGCACGCAAATTATAAAGCAGGTTGCTACTGTAATTTTTTAAGAGATCTTGTTTTACTGGAAATAATTCCAAAAATATAACTGCTCAGATAATGAACATAAATTACATTGAGTCTTATTGGGGACATATTCACACCAAGAACAAAGGGCATGACTATTTATTTACATTTAGTTTTCATGGAATAGAAAACTTGACTTTATTGCCCATAATTAATTTTCCTTTTAGCTGGTGTTGTGAGTGGGCTTCTTGAAGATGCATGGCAGTTCATGTAATGAAGGGCTTTTTACTGTATGGCTGGTGTTACAAAATATTAACCTAGCGACATTGATGAATTGGTGTTATTATTTCAGAATATTATGTTCTTTGGGAACCTTACACCATTTTGACCTGGCATGCGCTTGTAGCCAGAGAGTTTATGTGTATGTTCACTTAGATTTCTGGACAATAGTGACCAAGGAATGTTGAGGATGAAGGATTTTTCTCTTATTTTCATTATGGTAATATAAGTAAATTAGTTTGTTTTGTTATGTGACATTACACATAAGGAATGGCACCAAAGATTGCCAACTCTCCACCCAACCACACCCAGCCTGCATCTCTCGTTTCCAGATGATCTCATGGAGGTCATTACGGAGGGGCTCTGCATAGGGAATGTGGTCTTCTTTTTAGTTGCCGACAGACGTTTACCAAGATCAGAAGTGACCAAACTGGAGGTTGCTTGTGGCATAGCTCTGAGGACCTGGCAGCTTTGTCCAATAAATTTCATAATTTGATCCAGGTTAGGGAGACAGACCCCTGCCTGGGCCAAAACCACTCACACTCCTGGATATTACACTAGCCAACATTGTACGAAGTTTTGATTCCACTCACTTCCTTGCTCATTAATTTGAAGAAATAAATTAATTTTAATCAGCAGCAGCTTTTAAGGTCCTATTCTACCTCCCTCAGCACATCCAACAATGAAGGAAGTTTCCAGCTGGTTAATTCAACAGCTGCTTATACAATTGGCAAAAGCTCAGTTCGGCAGCACTGTTTAAAATTAGTTTGAATTACAGTGCTGCAGGCAGAGTGGGTGCCGACAGTCAAACAGCTGTTGTAGTAATCAGCACAAAATGTTTATCCTTTAGCAGGCCAAGAGGGACAGAATGTCAGTGCTTTTAAGCTCACAAAACAGCTAGTGGCCGAACAAAGTATTAGCAAGTGAAAGGTGCAAGACAAAACTGTAGATTTTTGAAAGTGATAATATATGGCAGGAACACTTGTTTTATAATGGGTAAGATGGGAGAAACTGTGGGAGAAAAAGAGAAAAATGAAAAAAAAATGCAGCAGATCAGAAATAAAAACAAAAGAAGTACTGTAAACATTCAAATGGCCAGATTGCACCTGTTACCATTTCAGGTTGACTTCTCTTCAGACCTGGGAAAGAGAGAAAGCAAGTTAGTTCGGAACTCTGAGAGGATTGGGGAGGGATGATTCAGAAAACGGAATCAGTGATATAAGGTCAACTGCCTAGTTTACAAAGCTGTCTTTTTTTACGAAAAGATTAATGAAAGCGGTCAGAGAGGGAAAGGCAAAGGCACATATAAAGCTGTGATATGCAGGTCAGAGCAGAAAATGGAAAGTCATCCTAACAGTCAAATAATTTTATGTGCGTGCACACTTCTTGGGAGTCATTAAAATCAATACATATACAGTATATCTCACCAATTACTGTGTGATCCTACATTGACCTTTGAATGAGATAACAAACTTGATGAAAGTACCAACACGTTTATGTCACATCTATTTTTGTCATTAATATTCAGATGTTTTCTGCCTCTGTTTAGGCTCCAGTAGCATGTAGCATGCAACATACTACCCTTGTTGGATTTTGATTTATATGAGCAGCAATGTCTGTCTTATGCTAATTTGCTTCTTCCACTTCTTGAGAATGGCTTTGACTAATGTGAGCAATGTGCTGGGGATAATCCTAGTGGAGAGAAATCTCCCTGACCTCGTGAATTAGTTTCACATACATTCCTTGATTCAGTTGCAAGGCCACATTATGATAAAGATCACAGTGATGTAAACATCTGCTGAATGGAAAAATCATTTATTTCTGATCAGAAACATGTTGTTTCCATAGAATTTAAACCCTATAGGGGCCTGAGTACTTTGGTAGCAAGCTAAGCAAAACTATTTGAATTAAGCAGGAGACAACAATGAGATAGACTATAAAATCCTGAAGAGGGAAGTATGACTAGAAACTGTTCCTCTAGAATTCATATATTTGCTTCCACCCTATAACACTACCCACCCATCACCATCAATTCAGAACAGCCATTTTAATGACTATAAGATAATAAGACATAGGAGAAGAATTAGGCCACTTGGCCTCTCAAGTCTGCTCCACCATTCAATCATGGCCTACCTTCTTTACTGTCCTCAGCCCCACTCCTCAGCCTTCTCCCCATAACCTTTGATGTCATGTCCAATCAAGAACCTATCAAACTCTGCCTTAAGTACACCCAGTGACCTGGCCTCCACAGCTGCCTGTGGTAACTAATTCCAGAAATTCACCACCCTCTGGCTAAAGAAATTTCTCTGAACCTCTATTTTAAATAGATGCCCCATTATCCTGAGGCTGTACCCTCTTGTCCTAGACTCCCCCGCCATGGGAAACACCCTTTCCACATCTACTCTGTCTCGGCCTTTTGACATTCAAAAGGTTTCAATGAGACCTATCCCTCATCCTTTCTAACAGCTGTTAAGTGAATACCTTTTGTCATCTCTAGGATCTTGCAGAGGAGTTGGTTCACTGCATCGTAAGCTTACAATACAGTGATAGACATCTCCTCTGCAAAATCCTAGAGATGACAAAAGATATTCACTTAACAGAGTTGTGAGAAAGCATGCTTCAGAATCACCGGTTCTATGTTGAACGAGGTGGGAAGCACAGCAAGTGGCGTTTTCAGAAGACTGGTCTTCCTCAGGGAAGTGTGCTCGCACCGCGGCTGTACAACATCGACACAAATGACCAACCCATAGATGATGTCACACGCCATTTTATATAAGCTGGTGACTTATACGTCACTGCCCAAAGCACTGATTTTAACACTATGGAGAAAACGCTTTCTGAGGCCTTGGAGGGACTAAGCTCCTACTATGAAGAAAACCACCTCCACGCAAACCCATCAAAGATGCAAGTTTGTGCGTTCCACTTCAGGAACCGTGAAGCCAAATGACAGCTTAAAGTAACCTGGTGTGGAGCCATACTGACGCATTGCGAGCACCCTATCTACTTAGGAGTCACCCCTGACAGATGCCTCACTTTCAAGAATCACATCAATAAGGCAAAGGCAAAAGTGAGCGCACAAAACAACATCCTGAATAAGCTCACTAACACAAAATGGGGGGCAAGCTTGAAAAAATTGCAAAACAGTGCTCTTGCCCTTTGCTATTCCACTACCGAATATGCCTGCCCTGCATGGGAAAGATCTACTCATGCTAAGAAGATGGATGCCGTTCTGAATGCAAGCTGCCTACTTATCACAGGTTGTTTAAAACCAACAAATACCAACAGCCTATATATCCTGGTGGGTATCACTCCACCTGATATAAGAAGAACAGTAGCCAGCAAGAAAGAACGACACTGTCAAATATCAGATGAAGGGCACCCCCTACGTGATCATACACCCAATGTCAAGGAGGAGCTTCATGAACAGTGTTGCTCCATTACAATCAACCCCATCTGAAGCTCGCATCGCCTTGTGGAAAGACCGGCTCACCAGTCTCAAATAGCCCCTAACGATGGAAATTCCACCGGATGAAAGCCTTCCCCCAGGAGCAACTGGGCAACCTGGAAGTGCCTGAACAGACTGAGGACTGGTGTAGGTCGTTCAAAGGAGTCACTAAGCAAACAGGGATGTACAACCAGCCCGACAACTTGTGAATGTGGAACTGAGCCACAAACTATGCAACATCTCCTGCAATGCCCATCACTAGAGAAAACCTGTACTGTTGCAGATCCTGCCAAATTCAACAACAAGGCGCAAAAATGTGTCCAGTTCTGGCTGTGTATAGACTGTCTGTGGACATGATAAGAAGAAAACCTCTCATCCTTCTAAATTCCAGCAAGTACAGACCCAGAGCCATCAAAAGTTCCTTGTATGATAACCTTTTCATTCCCAAAATCATACTTGAGAACCTCCTCTGAACCCTCTCCAATGCCAGCACATCTTTTCTTAGATGAGGAGCCCAAAACTGTTCACAACACTCAAGTGAGTCCTCGCCAGTGCCTTATAAAACCTCAGCATTAATTCCCTGCTCTTGTATTCTAGACCTCTTGAAATGAATGTTAACATTGCATTTGCCTTCCTCACCAGCAACTCAACCTGCAAGTTAACCTTCGGGGTGGACTCCCAAGTCCTTTTGCATCTCAGATTTTTGGATTTTCTCCCCAATTAGAAAATAGTCCGCACATTTAATTCTACTACCAAAGTGTGTGACCACACATTTTCCAACATTGTATTTCATTGCCATCTTCTTGCCCATTCTCCTAATCTGTCTAAGTCCTTCTGCAGCCTACCCATTTCCTCAACACTACCTGCCCCTCCACCAGTCTTCATATCATCTACAAATTTAGCAAAAAAGCCATCTATTCCATCATCTAAATCATTTATATACAACATAAAAAGAAGTGGTCCCAACACCGACCATTGCAGAACACCACTAGTCACTGGCAGGCAACACCTTTTATTCCCGCTCGTTGCCTCCTACCAATCAGCCAATGCTCTAACCACATCAGTAACTTCCCTGTAATACCATAGGCTCTTAACTTGGTAAGGAGTCTCATGTGTGGCGCCTTGTCAAAGCCCTCTGCAAGTCCAAGTATACAACATCCACTGCATCCCCTTTATCTTTTCCTTCCTAACTATTCTTTTAGTTGCTCTCTGTAGGTTTTAAAAAGTTTCCCAATCCTCTATCTTCCCACTAATTTTTGCTTTGTTGTCTGCCTTCTCTTTTGCCCTTACATTAGCTTTGACTTCCCTTGTCAACCATGGATCAGTAATCGGCAACTGATCAATAATTGATCAGTTATTTTCTGATAGGATGAAGAAGGGAGCACAGTTGGGGGTAGAATAGGGGATTTTTGCAATTGGCAGTGTGAGAGATTGGAATCTCTGATCTGGTATCAGTCTAATCCTAAACTTTTTAATGTTCCAGAACATAGAACATAGAAATTTACACTACATTACAGACCCTTTGGCCCACAATGTTGTGCCAATCATGTTATCTACTCTAGAAACTGCCTAGAATTTCCCTAACACATAGCCTTCGATTTTTCTAAGCTCCACGTACCATCTAAGAGGCTCTTAAAAGACCCTATTGTATCTGTTTCCACAACTGCCACCGGCATTCCACGCACCCACCACTCTGTGTGAAAAAATATCCCCTTGGTACCTATTTCCAAGCACCTTAGAAACTAGGCCCCCTCGTGTTAGCCATTTCAGCCCTGGGAAAAAGCCTTTGGCTATCCACACGACCAATACCCCTCATCATCTTTACACATCTATCAGGTCAACTCTCATCCTCTCTCGCTCCAAGGGGAAAAGGCCAAGTTCACTCACCTATTCTCATAAGGTATACCCTCAGGAAATATCCTTGTCAATCCTCACTCCATAGTTTCCACATCCTTCCTGTAGTAAAGTGACCAGAACTGAGCACAGTACTCCAAGTGGGGTCTGACCAAGGCCTTATATAGCTGTAACATTACCTCGCGGCTCTTGAACTCAATCACACAGTTGATGAATGCCAACACACCACACGCCTTCCTAACAACACCATCAACCTAACGACACAGACCCCAAGATCTCTCAGATCCTCCACACAGCCAAGAGTATTACTATTTATATTATATTCTGTTTTCAAATTGGACCTACCAAAATGAACCACTTCACATTTATCTGGGTTGAACTCCATCTGCAACTTCTCAGCCCAGTTTTGCATCCTATCAATGTTCCACTGTAACTTCTGACTACCCTCCAAACTATCCACAACACTCCCAACCTTTGTGTCATCAGCCAACTTACTAACCCACTCTTCTGCTTCTTCATCCAGGTCATTTATAAAAATCACAAAGAGGAGGGGTCCCAGAATAGATCCCTGAAGAACACCACTGGTCACCAACTTCCATGCAGAATACGAACCATCTACAACCACCTTTTGTCTTCTGTGGGCAAGCCAATTCTAGATCCACAAAGTAAGGTCTCCTTGGATCCCTTGCCTCCTTACTTTCTGAAGGAGCCTTGCATGGTGAGCCTTATCAAATGCCTTAATGAAATCCATATACACTACATCCACTACTCTACATCTTCTACATCATTGTTACATCCTCTAAGAACCCAGTCAGGCTCATTAGGCATAACCTGCCCTTGACAAAGCCATGCTGACTATCCCTAATCAGGTTATGTCTCTCCAAATGCTCATAAATCCTGCCTCTCAGGATCTTCTCCAACAACTTGCCCACCACTGAAGTCAGACTTACGGGTTTTTATTTCCTGGGTTAGCTCAACTCCCTTTCTTGAACAAGAGAACAAGGTTTGCAACCCTCCAATCCTCCAGTAGTTATCCCACCCCTATTGATGATGCAAAGATCATCACAAGAATCTCAGCAATTTCCTCCCTTGTTTCCCACAGTTGCCTGGGTATATCTCATCCAGTCCCGGTGAATTATCTAACTTATTGCTTTTCAAAAGCTCCAGCACATCCTCTTTCTAAATGTCTATATGCTCAAGTGTTTCAGTCTGCTGTAAGTCATCCCCACAATTGCCAAGGTCTTTTTCTGATACAATTTAGATAAACGGTTATCAAAGAAGAGGCTTTGGTGCGTGGTGGCAATGATTGAGTGTTTCTGAACAGCTGTAGATGACTTGTCAAACCAGTTATCTCATAAATTGGCTGGCCACAGAGTCACAGAGCAAGATGGCAAGAGAGAGCCAGAAGTTAATGGTCAATTATTATTTATAAATGAGATTGATATACTTCCGTTAAAAAAGCTTTAAAGGATGTGGGAAAGACAAATCTATTAAGCTAGATCACATCACCTATGATCTCATGGAATGCTGAGACAGGCTTGAGTGACTAAATAGAACTAAATGGCTTCCACCTGTTTATATGGATTACCATGGCCATCTGTTTGATAGATTCAGTTTCTAAAATCAAAAACAGCAATAGTAACCATTCTGACATTGATATTTATCTTCCAAAAAGCAAGTTCCAGCTGCAGCAACTCTAACAACAATGACAAGTAAAGAATGTAGTTCCTTTTAGGTGCCACTCATTGTAACACGCGAAGTGCAACGAGAAACTTCCTTGCAGCAGCATCACTACAGACAGATAGCTTCGTACAAGCATCATTCACAAGAAAAACTTAATTTAAACATTAATTACACACATTTTTTAAAAAGAAAACCAGAATTAAAAGAAAAAAAAATTCCATTTTACTGCTAAGTGATCAGAGTGGTCATTGTGTTGCTTAGCTGTACTGGTATTAGGGTTTATCCGGTTGGGTCCAGAACCAAATGGATGAAGAGAAGCATAGGACTTCAGGCTTCTGAATCTCCTATCTGATGGTAGCTGTTAAAAGATGGCATGGCCTGGATGGTACCTTGAGGCAGTGTTTCTTGTAGCTCTACCAATGGTAGGGAGGGAAGTGCTTGTAGTGTATTAGGCAGAATCCACCACTCACTGCTGCTTCTGACATTCCTGTGCATTAAAATTGCTCTACCAGATCATTACAATGATCAGGATACTTTCAACAGTACATCTGTCCAAGTTTGCTAGAGCGAACAGTGAAAATCTGCAGCTCCTTAACCTCAGAAGGAAGTAAGGACACGAGCACTGCTTGCTTATGATTGTATCTATGTGCCAGGCCCAGGACAGATCATCCAATATATTAACAATATTAACAAGTCAGTCAATATGTTTTATAAAACAACAAGTTTAATCAAATACCTGAATTTCAAATCCTCGGATTTTTTTTCTTACAATTGCTCTTGAGTGCCTGTTTTGCTTTTAAATACTCAACAGATGGTTTAGCATCCATCTTCAACTTATTGAAGGCATTTTCTTGTCACTTTCGGTCATGCTGTGTCTCAACTCTTCATCAACTAATTCAACCTTACAACACATGCAGAGATTTTCTCATTGTTTTATAGATAGAACTTCTTGCAGCCTTTTAAAACAGCCCTGATTTAAAGACAGCTCAGTAACATCTCAAATGGTAAGTCTTCTTATTCTTGGTCAAACTGTGTCTGAATCAGCCCAACCATTCAAAGTAAAATGATTTTGTTTTAATATGTGTTCTGTGTTGCTTCCACTATTTGCACCACATTTACAGGAAAATCACCCTCTACTGCCTGCAGGTAGACACAGCATTCTCTATATTTGTATTAGCAGCTCTGCTTGGCAACATTGAGGCTGAGTGTGACATCCATCTGGAATCCTCGGTATCTAGGTCAAGAGAGGAGGATGGCTTAGCACTTCAGGTGACCACTGTGTAATTGTACACTTGGCTCCAGGGGTTCAAATGGTCAATGTGAATGGTGCTATGTCAAATATTATTCAAAACTTTTCTGTTTTAGTGTAAATCCCCTCACTTCCTGAGATTCAAAAGCAATGTTCTTTTACTGTTTTTGTTCATTAACATGACTCATAACCACTTGACTTGCCTCCATAAGCTTTAACTTACAAGTGGTGTCATAATGCACCAGGAGGCCCACACTAGTAACAAATAACTCAGAGATCATGTACCTTTGCTTTCCCCAGCATTTGAAGAAACAATGTCAGTACTGTTGTGATACCTGACAAAAGTCCGGTATTATATTGAGCAAGGACCAAGGAAGACTTAAGTTTGAAGTTCTCCAATTTTTGTAGTCCTGATATTGTAGATCATCTGCATCCATGATCATCACTCTTCCAGAGTTCAACATTATGCTCTTGAAACCTCTGAGATTTTCTTCTTCAATTATGACAGAAGTACCGTTTTGGTTTCAAAGAGACTATTAGACTACTTTTGACCTTTTGACAATGGTGACTTGAGATATTTTGGGTGATGACTTTTGAACTGGTGGCACAGAAGCGTCACTAGCAGAGTGTCCTCTTCACAGCTCCAGTTACATAAGTTCAGTCCTGACCTGTTGCTGATTGTGAGTCTACTTGTTCTCCTTGTGATCACATGGACTTTCCTCCAACTTTGTTCCACATTCCAGCATGTGGATTCACTGGCTACTGGAAATTGCCCCAAGTGTGTAAGTGATTAGAAGACTTAGGACTGAGTTAATGCAAATGTAGATTACAAGGCTAATTAGGGTGGAATAGAATTGTTCTGTGATCCAGCAAAGGCTCACCAGACGTTCCATAAAATATGATTGATGTATGAATCCAAGCTCATGGTAAAATTATTATCTAAGTACGTATACATCACTATGTACAAACCTGAGATACATTTTCTTGCAGGCATACTCAATAAAACCCATAATAGAATCAACGAAAGACCATACCAACTTGGACAGTCACCAGTGTACAAACGACAGCAAATAGTGCAAATACAAAAAGAAATAAATAATAATAATAATAATAAATAGGTAAGCAATAAATATATAAAAAAATGAGATGAAGATCCATTAAAGTGAGTCTATAGGTTCTGGGAACATTTCATCGATGGGGCAAGTGAAGTTGAGTGAAGTTATCCCCTTTGGTCAAGTGCCTGATGGTTGAAGGGTAATAACTGTTCCTGAACCTGGTGGTGTAAGTCCTGGTGCTCTTCCTGATAGGAACGGTGAGAAGAGAGCATGTCCTGGGTGCTGGGGTTCCTGATGATGGATGCTGCTTTCCTGCGACAACATTTTGTGTAGATATGATCAATAGAGGGAGGGCTTTACCTGTGATGGATTGGACTGTATCCACTACCTTTTGTAGGATTTTCCATTCTTGGCCATTGTTGTTTCTATCCAAGACATGGTGCAGCTGGTCAATATACCGTCCACTGCACATCTATAGAAGCTTGTCAAAGTTTTAGATGTCATTCTGAATCTTTGCAAACTCCTAAGGAAGTAGAGGCACTGCCGTATTTTCTTCATAATTGCACTTACGTGCTGGGCCCAGGATAAACCCTCCAAAATAATAACATCGAGGAATTTAACATTTCTGGCATTCTCCACATCTAATCCCCCAATGAGGACCTCTTATTCAATGTCAACAAGACCAGGAGCTGATTATTGACTTCAGGAGGAGGATTTAATATCACCTGCATATGGAGTTTGTTGACAGTGCAGTAGCAGCACAATGCAATGCATCAGAATAGAGAAAAAAATGTGAATTATGTATATTAAATTGTTAAATTAAATAAGTAGTGCAAAAATAGAAATAAAAAAGTAGTGAGGTAGCGTTCATGGGTTCAATGTACATTCAGAAATTGGATGGCAGAGAGGAAGATGCTGTTCCTGAATCACTGAGTGTGTCCCTTCACACTTACGTACCTCCTTCCTAATGGTAACGGGGCATGACAATGTTAAGAGTCTTTAATGATGGATGCCGTCTTTTTGAGGCATTACTCCTTGAAGAATGTCCTGGACACCACAGTGACTAAGTTTATGATGGAGATAAGTTTAAAACTCTCTGCAGCTTATTTCGATCCTGTGCAGTAGCCTCCCTCATACCAGACAGCAATGCAGCCAGTTAGAATGCTCTCCATGGTTCATCTGTAGAAATTTGAATGTTTTTGGAGACATACCAAATCTTCTCAAACTCCTAATAAAATATAGCTGCTGTTGTGCCTTCCTTGTAGCTGCATTGATACATTTGGAATTTCCACTTAGCCTGGGAGACAGTTTTCCGGAGATCGTACCTGGACCTCTCTTGGTAACCAGGCTTGAATGCCTCTGATCTGGCCCTCAGCAGGTTGCTGAACTCCTGGCTCATTCAGGGCTTCTGGTTGGGGAATGATTTTGTGGAGACACACACATTTACAACTGTTTTTATAAAGTCTGTGACAACCGTAGTGTATTCATTCAAACCCACAGATGAGCCTTGAATCCGGCAACAATGGCTTTGGTTTTAAATGCTCCTGTCATAGTGAGGGTGATGGGAACAGACCCAACTGCAAGACACAGAGATGGAACTACCAGGAACAGGACTACACGTGAGAAAGAAGGAAGGAAAGTGGGGAAGAAAGGACACTGGACATGACACAGGCCCTGGATGAGACAAGGACTCCGGGCCTGGACTAGGACTTGACTAGGATAGCCGAACCAGGACATGGAACTGGGAACTAGGAGCCTGGGCTTGGACTCCGAGCCAGAGACTGGACAAGGACCCAGAACCTGGGTCTTGAATCGGGCTCAGACTCCAGAACCAGGCGAGGACAAGACATGGCTACAGGACAAGGAGAGGCAACAGGACTGAACATGAGACTCCTAGACAGGACAAGGGAACCCCAGCACCAGGCTGGGCAAGGTACCCCTGGGCTGGCGAGGCACATGGACAAGACGAGAACATAAAGCTGTGGCTTGGACAGGACAAGGTTCTTGGATGTGGCTGGGACTGGACAAGACCCTGAAGCCTTGACTTGGTCAAGGGAGAGACAGGAACGCAGAGCCTTGGTCGAGGAAGGGACAGGAACATGGAACACAGAGCCGGGACCCCTCCTTGGATACAGGACAAAGGGCCAGGACTCATAAACAGAATGCAGAATATGACGAGGTAGTTCCCAACACAAGGTAGTGGCAGACAGCCTGACCTACCTAGCGAAGGCATGGACACAGAGACAGTTCAAAACAATGAAAGACAGTTCCTTATCTTGCTCCAGTGGTTGAACTTGACAGGAGAGAAGGCAAGGGTTACAGGTGGGGGGGGGGGGAGGGGAGGCAAGGCTTCAGGAGGAAGGTGAAGGGAAGGGATATAAACAGGGGGGTTTGGACAGGACCAATCCAGCAGCTAGAGGCTGAATCCTGAAGCTATTTATGAAGCCAGCCCAAACGAGAATCAGCTGCCTCAACAGAAACTGGGGAAACCCAGAAAACCTGGAATAAAGAGCATAGACTGGACCGTGAACCGGAATGCGGATTTCACGGACCGGACCATGACAACTCCTGCATCACTTTGACAATGTCAGGAAAGCTCATTTCTGCAGGTCTGGTTGAAGTGTTAGCACAAACTCTGTGCCCTTAGACCCAATGCACTTAACAAAATTGGCACTCGCTTCTCATTGGCCATTTCATTTGCTTCAAATAACTAATGTTCCAATAGCTCAGTATACAAGAGCCAATTACGTGTTGTGTAATCAAACTCAATCTTTCTGATGTAGCCAGTCATTTCTGATTTTTTTTTAGTGATTATCATCATCCCGTACTCACTCTGTGAATCCTTAATTCTGCCATTTACAGTCTTTTTCTTTAAACTCAATCATGCTGTTCGACCTTGCTCCCATTGCGTTTTCTTTTATTTGGGATGTCTCACTGCAACATGTCAGCAGCTGCATTGGGTTAGTTTTAAAAATACCTCGTCACCACTGTTATGTTCTGCAACTTCAAAACATTAAACTAATTCAAAGGAAGTTACAGAGTCCAAAATGCAGATCTAACTTTGTCTTTACTTTAAGCAAAGTGTGCATGTATCATGTGGTAGTGTGATGATGTATGCAATTCAGGTATTTACACATATAACCCGTAATGTATTATTCAAATGAACAAAAATGCTTAATCAAACAATTACTTAAATATTATTGAAATATTAAATACACAATACATTTCCACTGCAATTTTCCTGGAAACAACATTACCATGACTGAATTTATCAGAAATAATTCATTTACATTTTCGGAAACTGGCTCCTTTAAACCTTGAAAACCTGGCTCCACTGAATCTTTAGACCTTGCATATTTATTCATTCAGATTGAACTTGCTCAACTATTAAACTACGCATATATTTGTGCTGCAGCGTTTAATTCAGGAAAGCCTCAGTACTGCAGTATTGAAACAGAACCTTCAACACAATGACATTATGACTAAAAGGGACAGTCGGCCTTTGGTATCTGGCACTGAATTTGCAGCACACTGTGAAATCGAAAGATGTCAGGTTCAAACAATTCTTGAATCTCTCGGCCATTTAATTGGAAGAAAAATCTTTGTCTTGTTTGTCACCACATGATCTGCCAAAGGGGCTTAGTCACCTAAGTCAATCTGTTGTTCAAATTGCTTTCTTATGCTTTCATATGGGTTTCTTTTAACAAGACTAGCTCTTGCCCTCAAATTTAACATTATTTGCCCAGAAGAACATCTTCATCCATTCTTCACAAGAACTGATGTAGTAATTTACTTCATGATGAATGCCAGAGTTCCCAAAGAGCTGACTGTTTCTGAGCAGCCATCTTGCGCTGTTCCTGTTTCAACTATATTAGTTAGCAAGCATTATCCGATATTTCCTTGAGCTTGAGTCTGATCTCAATTTCAAAGTTACTGTAGTTAAATGGGAGTTTATGGAGTACTTGTGGTCTTGACAGTTTAACTCTAATGTTCTATTTAGCCAACATTGTTCAAATAGAATATTGAGTGCCGGAAGTTCCTTAAGGCTTTCATGCAAATTTCTTAAATTTATCTCGAACCAATTTTATTTAAAATAACACACAAAGGAAACATGCACAAAGACTTTGCAAGGAGAATTTAACACATCAGCAGTGTTACAAAAAGATGGTAAAATGGAAACATCTTCATTTATTTATTTTAATTCAAACACATTGAACATGTGTGCTAAATCAAGCTCAGAAATGTTTTTGCCATAATTAAAGCAATTAACAGATTAAACATGGACATTTAATTCTTAAAACCATTTCCTTCAAAGTGCCAATCATTTATCACATCAATTCCTCAAGTAAATATATTCTGCACATGTAAGAAAGAAGGGTGTGGGTTTCAAGACCATTCTGAAGTGCTGTGCAGAGATGGGCTAACATTTGACTACAGTACTGAGGGTGCACTACACAGTCACAAGTATATGACCTTGCTATCCAAGTATCCTTATAAGAGCTAAAGAAAGCACTCGAGGGAACATAAAGTTCTGATGTGCATATGTGATAGACAGTGCTCTGTAAGCATACTCCATACACATGAACATTCACACACACACACAAATATTGCAATGTTATTGTGCTGTCGTTGCAGTGAGAGTGCACACTTCAATGAATCTTACGCACACCCTCCCCCGTACGTTCTCATAATGAGTCCTAAATGGTTTGGCTTTGTGGCGTCTCTCCCGCCATACATGGCCAAATATTCAATTCCTTTAGTAATTGGGATGTGCAAGTGTTTATATATACTCTATTAAGGCAGATCATTCTGTTTAGTTTGTAATATGATTGATACTACATGGTGAGGAGCATCATATTCTAATTCATGTGTAGTCTTATGTTAAATTTGTGGGTAAGTAAAGATGGTATGTGGTGCCTAAAAAACAGGGTGGTTCACTGTCAGTAGCAGAAAGAGAGAGAGAAATCGAGCTACCGGGCATGTACACTGGACGAAGTATGGAGCTATTATTGCCTGTATTGCTCCAAAGGGCCTATATTTTGCTGTAGGTTTTCTATGTTTCTAGAGTTTCTACAGCTCTTAGTAAATATTGGCAAATTTCTTTTTGGTAATTTTTGTAGGCAAGTTTTTTTGACACACCAATTAAACATCCTTGCGTGAAAGTGCTAATTGTCACCAGCCATCTTTTCTTTTCAGAACTATTAGTTTGACCTTCATGGGAACAAAGGGAAGGCATGCAGCTCTTTAACCCCATTCCATCGGATCCACAGGTTTGTAGTTCACATCCACTTGATTGCTTTGATCAATGACTTTAAAATGTTTTCCTGATTTCAATCTTAAAGGGCCTATTTCCTTAAGTTCCTCTAGTTTAAAAATTCCATTTTTTGTAGCAGTGGTTACACCTACTGGACAAAATAACTTTTCTTTTTGACTAACTGAGGGTATTTAGGGTGCGCAGAATAGCTGATTTTGCCGATGAAACACCATTCACCAAATAAATAATAGAAAACTTCATACTTTATAAGTATGGACCCTTCAATTGGATCATATCCTAATCTTCCAGATGCAAAGCAATGCAGCTCACACTTTGGCAACCTTTGAAAAGTTAACTGTCAAGGCCTTGATGTCCATCTGATTGATGTCCATTTGTTTTCTTTCATTTGCTGAGACCCCACTGTGCACAAACTGTGTTTCCCTACTTAACAGTGCTGACTTAACCCTAAAAGTAAAACTTCAACTGGAAATTGCTCTGGAGCAAATAAAATTTCAAATATTAGGTCAAGTTGTTTTATTGGATCTTTGCAGCACTAAGGAACTTTGAATGGCAGTGTCCTCGTTGTTTGAATCTGATGATTCATCTGCACAGGGAATCACATCAATGTTAGTTCTCATTAGTGTAGTTAGCAGGTGTTCTGCAATGATGCCAAAAACCCCGTTGGGTCGATAATTTCACTCCAACCCAAAGTAAATTGGTACTTATTTTCAGAAACTGGTGCGAAAAGTTGAAAAAAATCGACTGCAATGATCGTTTGAAATGCTCGAGAAAACATAATACTGTGAGGCGAGAGCAGAAGCACATTAACTCTTCTCCTGGCAGGCGAGGGCTCGTGGGCAAAGCTGCAGAGGAGGAGGAGGACTGAACGAAGGAAATCTTATGAAGGAGAAAGTACATCTTTGGCAATTTGAAACTCAGTTTATTTTCTCAAATTTCACAGGATTGTCTCACATTAAATATTTATGCCAGCTTCACTGTTCACATTGGGCCTGGCATCTAAATCTCACGCTTGGACATTGTCCGATTGCACCACCGGTTGCTAAGAAATATTAAATCTTGCCTATGATGTTAACACTTCGTTTTAAGCAAGAGACTAGCTAAAGCCAAATGTATATTGATGCATTTGGAGGGAAAAAAAACAAGAAACAACTTTGGTCAAAAGGATAATAGGGCTTCATGGGTGATGTGCTAAAACAGCATCCAGAGTTTCTTTTGGCAGCTAGGAAGTGGTATGTTTGCTACAGGGAGTGTGGCAGCCTGGCAGCCAAACTTCATCTCATTTCCCAAGCAAGAATTTTGTAGCCAAAAGGTACAGGAAAGTGATGTGGTTACCTAGAACATGAACCAAAGAGTCATCCTTGTGTTGACAGCAAACAGTATTAGGAACAAATGGAGAAAGGATATAGCGCTCTGAAACGTATTAGAAGCCTCTTTGTGCACAGGAATTCTGAATTCTGACATGCTAACATTTAATTGTCTATGAGCTGCTGCCATTCTTACATTAGAACAGTGTGTCAGGTGGTGTGCAAGGATCAGCTGGGACCAGTCACCTTAATAATGCAAACCACTCACATGGAAGTGGGACTTCCTCATCTTTGAGGTTTTATTGCAGAATCCTGCACTCAATATAGAAAGCTCTATTATTGTGTTAAATACAGGAATTCTCAGGGAAGTCCTGGGATGTTTATAAATTTGATGTTTTTACTGCTTTCATTCAGTAATCCGAACAATAGATGGCTTTTCGCATACTTTCAGCATCAGTAAATATCCTGTCTGATGGAAAAATAACTTGCTCATGTTCAATATTTTTAAAATTACTTCCTGTTAGTATCCTGCCATTTTAATGAGCACTAAATAGCACCATGTTTGAATTCCATTATTAACAACAATTTCTGATCTTCATTAGCTACACCAAGGAACGTCACGTCATCTAATTACAGATGCCAAAAGAATTTAAACACATTATCACAGACCGATCTCCAGGTGGTATCTGTTAACATCTGGAATTCAATCCCCAGTTTGCTTTTTCTTACAAAATGGGCTTAACTCCAAAATATGCTTGGCTGAAAAATAGAGTGATATATTAAAACATCCGGTGACTCAACTTTATGTACAGTGGTGGACTGGTGGCATTTGTTACTGACTTTGGAAAAAAGTCTCAAGTCTCAATGATGTGGACAATGCATTTTCAATACAAGTTTAAACCTCATTTCCAGGGGAGTCTCATTAACAATTTGCATTTTCTGGGATCTCTAATGTAATGAAACTTTTAAAACACTTAATATAACAAAATAGCGCTGAACCCGAAAAGGGTGTCAGGACAAATGACCAACGGCTTGCTCACAAGTGTAGATTTTTAGCATCTGGGTAGAGAAGTAGGAAGAACGTTTTAGGAAGAGATTTCAAGAGGGTTTATCAAGCCTGCTGAAAGTATGGACTCCCATCAGGATGGGAGAAACACCAATGGAGAACAGGAAGACAAAATATTACAGTGAAGAGACCCAGATGTCTTGAAGACCAGAAATGACATAGTGTCAGGATGGTGTGGGTGAGAGGTTCATGAAGGATGCTAAAAGCAATGATGTGGATTTCAAGATCAAGGCCCTGTCAGAGGGGGAGTCTGGGTAGGTCTACAAGTACACAATCTACAAGTGAGTGAGATTTGGAGTCAATCAATAATTTTTGACCACACTTCTGAACAGAGCAGCAAATGGGAGGCTGTCCAAGGCAGCTTTACTTTAGTTAAATCTGTAGACATCAGAAGTTTAATATTTCAGCAGATGTTCTAAAGCAAATTGGTTTTACTGAGGTACAGTATATGCTGGCAACTTTAACTTTGGAGCAGTGCGCAGATGAAACCTCGCTCCACATCAGACTCAACATCTGGTTCAGTTTCAGATTATTTCCTGGAATGGAAATGAAGGTCAGGGAACAGAGTTTGAAGCAGGAACAAAGACAATCATTTCAGTCGTCCCCTCACTTTGTTGTAGGACGTTGTGGCTCACTCCATTCCTTATTGGTTAGCAGACTGACGCTGCGACAATTCTTAAACAGTAGAGAAGCTGACAGTCTTCAGAATATTTTGAAAATTAATTAAAAAGATAGAGCTCTGACAGGCAGGAAAAGGACTGAAAAGCAAAAGGCGGCCAAGGATACCATATCAGCAAGGACCTACAGTATATTGGCAACAGAATATTAATGGGAGTTACAATAATGTTATGAAGCCAGGTAAGCAACACATTACACTAAATAATTCCTACAGAATGCAACTTAAGAAACAAAAAGCAGCATTTTCAATTAACATTTTAATGACGAACTGTACATCTCTAAATATCTGTAAATGACTTTGCATCATACATTTGTGATAAATTGGAAATTGGAACATCATAAATTGATAATAAAATTCATAACATCCTGAAATATTATGATGAAATTACAATATAGTAAAAAAAATCTTTTTAGGCCAGAGAAGATGTTACATTGGTTTATTTTTGGCTCATGTAGCAAGATACAGTGAAAAAATTGTCTCGGATACCATTCACACAGGTCAATTCATTACAACAGTGCAGTGACATAGTATGAAGTAAAACATTAACAAAGTACAGAGCAAAGGGTTACAGTTACAGAGAAAGTGCTGCTAGACAATAAATTGCAAGATAGAATGTGAGGTAAAGAGTCTATCTTAACATACTAGGGAATCATTCAGTAATCTTAACCAGTGTGTTAGCAGCTACTCTAGACCCTGGAGGTACAGACCTAACAGGGTTTTCTTTCCTCTGACCAGTGGGAGAAGGCAGAAGGGAAATGCTTGGGTTGGGTGGGGGTGACTGTTATTTTGTCAGCTTTACTGCGCAGTGAAGAGTGTAGATAAGGTCCACGGAGAAAAGCCTGGCTCCCGTAATGTGCTGAGATGTGCCCATAACTTTTTGCGGTTTCTTGCAGTCACAGGCAAAGCAGTTGCCACGCCAGGTCATAAAAGGATGATTCCCATGGTACATCAACAAAAACCAGTGAGGGTCAAGGAGGACATGCAAGATATTTTTGCCTCTTGTGGGAGCAGAGGCACTGTGAGCTTTCCTGGCACTGGTATCAACATCGTTGGACCTGGACAGGCTATCATGTTGTTCAGACTTCAGAACTTCAAGCTCTCAACCCTCTTGACTTCACCACAGATGTTATAAACTAAAGTATGTCCACTGCCCCTCTTCCTGATGTCAATGATTGGCTCTTTTGTTTTAATATAGAAACATAGAAAACCTACAGCATAATACAGGCCATTCAGCCCACAAAGCTGTGCCGAACATGTCCTTACCTTAGGCTTACCCATAGCTCTCTGTTTTTCTAAGCTCCATGTACCTATCCAGGAGTCTCTTAAAAGACCCATACGAGATGGTATTGAGGGAAAGAATGTGTTCATGTCAAGACGTCCCTTGGCTCTCTATCTCCTTTGTGTACTCTGGCTTATTATTACTTAAGATATGGTTACTACAGTGGTATCATCTGCTATCTTGTAGATGGAGTTAGAGCAGAATTAAACAGTAATTATGGTTTAGAACGACTTAAATCTTACTCAACAAAGCACTTTGTGGTTTTGAGAACAAGAATACCACAGAATATAGAACAGTACAGTACAGGAACACACCCTTTAGCCAACAATGTTGTGCCAAACCAATTAAATTAGTAATCAAACGGCCAACTAATCTAATTCCTAGTGCCTACACGATGTCCATATCCTTTCATTTCCCTCACATTCATGTGCCTATCTAAACATTCCTTAAAAATCCCTATTGTATCTCCCTCTACCTCCACCCCAACAGAACAAATACCTTAAGGGCTGAAAGGAACCTTAAAGACTTAAGGAATGCCTTAATGACTCAGATCATCACTGATTTCTGAAGCTTATGCCAGAGAGGGTCGTAATGAAGTAAGGAATTTGCCACTGAAGTAGGTGTTAAGAAATCAAAATTAACAAAAATCTCCTATATCATTTAAAAATAGATAAAATCTTGTACTAGCAGATTTTCCATTCCATTAATCGAATTCATGTGAAAATTAATAGTCAGGCTCCAAATACTCCTCCAGGTGCCATAAATCAAATTCCAGTGTCATTTTCTCCCATAGAGGGTCTCTGTTTGCTGTATGTTATACCCACCAATGTAACTTCACTAAATACTCAATTGTACAATTCTTGGAAATGTGCTGCCTGGCTCCACTTGACATGTAGAGTTTGAATGCATTGTTAATGATTCAAACAGATGACTTTCCATTTCTAAGTTGTGCAACAAGGTTATCAAGTTATATTTCTTGTCCTACATCTCCCTCCCCAAGGAAGTGATCAAAGCTTTTGAATCCAGATCATCAACAATTTGTATATTGTTGATTTACAGGTCATTCTCAAGAGATGGACTGATCAACTCTATTACATTTCTTGACATTAATAATGCAAATATTATTTTTAGCAGTTCTTTTGAAAATATACCTTGGATAGCTTGCTTTTATCCTACCTTTCCAAAGTTGATCCATTTCCTCGTTAAACCATCAACACTCACAAATCTCATTCTTTAAAGACTACAGGAAAAATACTCCGGAGAATGTTCATTTTCAGCCTCCATCTATTTCAAAGCTGCTAATTCTAGCAGAATTATTATAGAAGGAATGTTTCTCATAAACCCCCTTGCTTACAAAGACAAAAATTTATGTCTTGAGCTTAAATGACCGGTGTTTAAATGCTTCCTTCACAAAGTACAAAACTAACAGGGTCAAGTACACTTCATCAAGGAATTTCCAGATTGGGTTATTGACTGTAAATCAGCAAATAAAGTGTTCCTTTGATGAACATGTTAACAGATGCCATTTTCAGAATGATTTATAATTTCCAAGTTTTGCCATGCACTACTAAATAAATTGTTTAAAGTACAGGGAGGACAACAGAACTAACTTGCATTATTCAAGTATGATGGCTTAATAGTTAGTTTATTTGATTGGTGTTTCATGTGAAGACATTTTTCTGCTAAGGAGCCTGAAAACAAGGGTGAAAACATCCTTCAGAAAAGGTAAATTAGGTGTTGAAGGACAAATTCTAGCTCTTGCGTACAAGTCTTAAGCTATTTAATTCTTTTTATTGCTGGGATAAATCCGTTTTTTAAAAATATTTTTCATGAACTTCCAATTTGAACCTGAACACAATAATCTGCTGGTTTGATGTTTTCAGTCTGCAGTGTTCTCAGGTGGTTGAGGCCATCAATGTGTTCTCCAGTAGGCAATTTACTCTAATTGGCTCGTTCACTGTGAGTTATGGTGAGAAAGGTCGAGACAAGAGATAGGTTTCAGTTCACAAGACACATGGTCCACTTAGTAAAACTGTCAGGAAGGTACTTGCACATGAAAGAGACAAAACTAAACTAATTCACATAATTACTATTTCATATTAAGTCTTGGACTGATGTATTAATTTAGATCTTCTCCTGTTTAAAGCTTCCTTACTGCTGTGTACCGAATATTTAATTATGCTTTGTATCTACTGCCATACTTCTTTCTGGCAACATCATTATTGATTTGTTAGGAGCAGAACCAAAAGTAAAGTAGAATGGAGGCATTTGTTCATTTTATAATTAGACTCAATATAATGCTGGAGGAAATCAGCAGGTCAGGCAACATCTATGGAAATGAACAAACTGTCGACGTTTTGGTCCAAATCCCTTATTTCAGAGCTGGAAAGGAAGGGGGAAGATGCCAGAATAAAAAGGGTGGTGGGAGGTGAGGGGGAAGAAGGATTGCTAGAAGGTGATAGGTGACGGCAGGTGAGCGGGAAACATAAAGGGCCGGAGATAAAGGAATCTGATAGGGGAGGAGAGTAGCCCATAGGAGAAAGGGCAGGAGGAGGTGATAGGCAGGTGAGAAGAGGTAAGAAACCACAGTGGGAAATAGAAGAAGTGGGGAGGGGAGGGGAGGAATTTTTTTTTAAACCAGAAGGAGAAATCATTACTCATGCCATCAGGTTGAAAATGAACATATGGTGTTGTCCCTTCACCCCGAGGGTGACCTTATCGTGGCACAAGAGGAGACCTTGTGCTGCCATATTGGAATGGGAATGAGAAGCAGAATGGACTGAAGAAGGGTCTCGGCTTGAAGCATAACTTTTCATTTCCAAAAATGCTGCCAGACCTATTGAATTAGAGTCATAGAAAAGTACAGCACAGAAACAGGCCCTTTGGCCCATCTAGTTCATGTCAAACCATTTAGACTGCCTACTCCACCAGGACCAGAGCACTCCATGCTCCTACAATCCATCTTCCTGTCCAAATGTCTCTTAAATGTTGAACTCGAGCTCACATGCACCACTTGTGCTGGCAGCTCGTTCCTCACTCATGACCCTCTGAGTGAAGTAGCTTCCCCCTTGTGTTCCCTTAAACTTTTCACCTTTCACCCTTAACCTTTAACCATGACCTCTGGTTGTAGTCCCACCCAACCTCAGTGGAAAAGCCTGCTTGCATTTACCCCTCATAAATTTGTATAGCTCTATCAAATCTCCCTCAAGGAAAATCTTCCAAGGAATTACGTCTTAACCTATTCAATCTTTCCTTATAACTCAGGTCTTTCAGACTTGGCAACATCTTGGTAAATTTTCTCTGTACTTTTTCAAGGTTGTTTACAACCTTCCTGTAGGTTGGTGACCTAAACCGTAGACAACATTCCAAATTAGGCTCACCAGCCTGTGACGCCACTTTCAATGAAATATGGACCTGTTTTCCCAGATCCCTTTGTTCTACCACACTCCTCAGTGCCCTACCGTTCACTGTGTAAATCTTACCCTGGTTGCTCCTGCCCAAGTGTAACAGGTCGCACTAGACTGCATTAAATTCCATCTACCATTTTTCAGCCCTTTTTTCCAGCTGGTGCAAGCTCTGATAGTCTTCCTCGCTGTCCACTACACTCCTAGCTTTTTATTGTACATTGCTTTGGATTTCCAGCATCTGCAGAATATCTTGCACAGATCCAATTGCCTTCTTTCCCAATTTAGATCATCAGTGGCAATTTTACCACTTCAATGATTATGTTTTCTCTGTCCAATCAAGGCAGAAATTAGCTGTTAATTAAAAAAAATTGAGCTTAAAATAAAAGGCAATAAGCTGACAATATCTGCTGGGGTCATTCTTTTGTTTCTTTCCTCAAATTATAGTCATCAAGAAAGACTTAACAGGTCAGTCTCTGTTCTTCAGAAAAACTGTTGGCTGACTAGATTATCTTGAGTTTATAAATGGTTTTGGCAGCATAGACAGAGCAACAGTGTTTCCGATTGAGTCTAAAATTAAGGCTTAAGATAGCCATTAATCTGAAAAGAAAAGTTATATTATTCCAAGAAAGAATAAGAGGGTTTATAGTTTATAGTCAACCAAATTATTTGTTTCTCAATGTTACTCACAGGATCACACACTTGTTCATTTTGCCCTGTCCAGAAAACACACATAGTATCTCCTGGTCTGAAGTCTGAAATTGATCACCGATTTGAGTCTTAAATCATTATTAGGAAATACAGCTTTTGGAAAACATAACAGGAAATTCCAGAGAAGATTCTTTAAGCAGCAAGTGGTTCAAATGTTGAACTTGTTATCAAAACTGTATTGCTAAAGGATTAGAAGGATAGATTAAAGAGGTGAGATGTCGGGAGGACGTTTGTGTGAAACACATACACTGACATACAGGATATCCAATGGGTCAAACAGCTTCTTCTGCACTGTCGAATCTTAGTAGTGTACTTTTCATTAGAGAAAATAATCTTCTTTGTATTAATTTCCATGAATTTTTTTTTGCAAATAACTGTTAATTCCACAGATCAACAAGTGCCAAAGAAAGATGAACAAGTATTTGAAGTATTTGTTTCCAAAAGTAACCTTAGATTTGCTGGCTTGTTTGTGGAAACACTGAAAGCAATTTGATTTTTTTTCTCTCTGGCTTTGGTCACGGGGTTCAGCTGAGAATCTGGCAGAAAGTAATTTGACTTTTTGAACTTACAACTGCCTCATGCTTAAATAATTTCCCTTGCCAAAATCCAGTGTGAAGAATGGTTTGACTTTTCATCTGGAGAAAAGAAGCACTGGAACTGCTTGGCATTTCTAACACTTAACCACTTGTGCATCCTTTGTTGCAACTGCCAAATCTTTGCTTTTGCAAAGGAGAAGGCTTCCCAATCACTTTGTACACTTCTGTTCCCTCAATCACTCCCACTACCCCAAAGGCCTCAACCAAATTTGAGAAAGATTTTTTTAAAAACTCAGCTGTCCCAGTAAGAAGTTATTTCTTCTTTGATTTATATCTGGACAAAGAAATATGTTGGCTAATTGATCTAATTAGTGGTTATTTGAAAGATCATCCTTAGCAACTGAAAGGTAATTTATAAAATTTAGCTGTAAGTGTAAGGTGAGGAAATGCAGAAACTTTAGAAACTTGACACGACCTTTGTTGAAATGGTGCCCTGAAGGATGCTATTAATTCACCCCTCAGCTGAACATTTTGGTGATGTTTTAATGTGGAAAGAATGGTGAAAAATGAGGCCTCAATGAATTTGATTTCTTTTTTCATGCAGTGTACTTTTCCATCGCATTAGATATTTTAAAGATTAGATATTTCAAAAAGAAAGTTCACAGTTGTCACCAACTAATCTATTATGAACTTTGCTCAGAAAATGAGCAAATAATTCAGAGAACACAAAGAGAAAATCTGCAGATGCTGGAAATCCCAGCAACACACACAAAATGCTGGAGGAACTCAGCAGGCCAGGCAGTATCTGTGGGAAAAAGAGTACAGTCGACGTTTTGGGCCGAGACTCTTCAGCTGAATAATTCAGAGATTTTTTTTGCACTGAAGCTTTGCTTGGACAACTTGAAGTAAAATGGGCTGTGTAGCTTCATCTATTAAATGCAGAATGATTTTTGTAAAGCAATGAAAATATGAAGATCGTACAGATACATTGAAAAAAAGATGATTGGTGGACAGCAAACCTATAAAATATATTTGTATCAGTTCATGGCTCATATACATTAGCATTAAAGTGCAAATGTTAAATTTAAAGTTGGCAGGATCAACTTTGCCTTAAGAATGTGTGTCACACAAGTAACTTGCAATATGTTATGCCCATTCTTCATGTCAGTTGAGGCTTTGCTGCACAAAAAACTCAGACCATTTTCCTTAGGAGAATTAAGTGAACGATGCAATATTGAATAACACAGTAGAAAAGTACATGAACCACCATTCATAGTTTTTGCTGATCTTTCAGTTGGTTTGGTAGTAATGCATGATCCTACTCTGTCAGCAACAACAGTTACTGAGATGTTCCCAGACAACATTTGTGATGAGTAAACACAAGATGAAAGGGACATTATGAAGCCTGAGTTACCATGTCTAAGCATGACATTTACTGTGTGGACTCATTTGTTCCTCACTGTAAGTATCCACCATGGCACAAATTCCTTCTTTTAACTCTTTTAATTGCTTACCTGTCCTGACAGCCAACTCAGGACACCCACAAGGACTGAAAGTTGATGTGCAGTCACCCCCAGTGATGCTATTCATTTTGTTCCTCAACTGTAGAGGAATGCAATTAAATAAGGTAGGCAAAGACTGCTTCCCACAGTGCCATTATATGCAAACCCTAAGGAGCCAAACAATTGCAATTATCATTCGCAACTACCATTTTAGCTTGAATCCCTCAGCTGACAGCACACAACCTGTGGCTATTGAGCTAATTATCAGAAATATATTTACAACAGACTAATTATGATCTGCTCTTTCTCTTCAGGTCCACTGCCAAGAAGATCCTCCCTGTTTATTATGGTCAAGTTATAAAAGATGCATTTAGACATTATAATTCAGGAACAATAAACAGGATTGGGTGATCTGTTTGGTTTGCTTAAACATAATTTTGGCAGTGCCCAGGGTTTCTCCAGTTTGTTAGAAAGGGGACCTTCAGTCAAGATTGAAATGGATCCATGAACTCATGATCATCAATGCTGTCTGAGTCTGTGGTAAAATTTTTCAGACCTACCTAATACATAAACTATTGCTGTCGTATTCTTTATATTAATACGTACCATGGGTTTCTAATAAAGAACCATATTCTGGAAGAAATAGCACTTCTATTTAACAGCAACAACCACACGTGTCCTACAGCACCATGCTTCCAGCTCTTTCTATCATTTCTGCACATGCTCAGAATTCTGTCCAATCACGTTCTTACATGTGATATCACCACATCTTCCTTTCCTTACAAAGTAAAACAATTAGCAACATTGACCAGAACAAATGCATAATTTAACATGCTTCTATCAGTCTCTCTGGGGGTTTATGAACACAAGTAGACCTTCTAAGCAGTTTACACTGTTCTTGTGTTTTGTTGTTATTTTCATGTTTTGTCTGGTCTGCATCAGTTAATGGAAACTCTGAAGTTGGCTCTTTCTTGAGGTCTTTGCGATTTCTTCTTAACACTGCTCCTTCTTCTGTTTGGACCATGTATGATCTGGGTTGTACTTCTTCAAGTACTGTAGCTTTCTTAATTTCTTCACTTCTATTTGTAATGAAACACAAATCTTCTTTTCTTCATCTAATTCAGTCATTAACTGAACATCTTTTTTATACCGTCTTCATCATTTCAATAAAACTTCTCAAATCCTTCACTTATGTTTTCACTTCTTCAGTTGGATCCCGATTCTAGTCACTCTTTGACTTCAGATCCGTATTGTATTGTACTGACAAGTTTGGCCTCTGTCCTCCTGCAGAGGTGAGATTGTGATGGAATGCATCGCCCATTGTTGTATGTGGCCATGAGGGCAAAATTGCAACTCCTTTTTTTGGTAGCAGTGCTTTGTTAGATGCTGGTAACAACAATTGCTATGCCTCAGGTTTCAATCTTTACAACTTTATGACCTAAACAACTGATTATGCTCATCACAAACATGAGAAAATCTGCAGATACAGGAAATCCAAAGCAACACACACAAAATGCTAGAGAAACACAGCACACAACACAGAACTGAACACAACACTCAGTCCTTTTAACATTTTCCTCAAATTTCCAGATTTGGGCTCAGCTGTAGTATTGTGTTCAGTTCTGAGTGCCTTACTTTAAAGGTGTCCAATGCGGTGCACAAGAGAATTATTGAAAGGATCCCAAGGGTGAGCATTGTAACTTTGGTGATCTACAAACAAATTTTAATCATTGTAACTTGAAAACCATGGAGTTCTTGGCACTTGTGAGGAAATAAAATATGTTATCCTTCTCTTACATCATCAGCTAATAAATTCTCAGGGAAGCAGCATGTCCAGTACAGTGTTTTACGATGTGGTGGGCAACAAGCACTCTGTTTACATGCAGAACATATTCATTTCCACATTTTCTGAAGGTGAAGCCTTACTGTGCTCTTTTGCTTTGATGTCTTTCTGCTAATGAACATAACCGAGTACTTTTTTGTGCTTTAAGTCTGCACCACTTGCTCTCACTCCTGCACAAATTGACCCACAGCCAGGCCATAACATAATTGGCAATATCTATTTACTTCAGTTTAGAGAGCTACATAAATACTTGTGGTTCAGATAATGTAAATCAGCACCCCACTGAAAACTCCTTGGCTCTTCAGCAAAATTCTTATTCATAAGTGCCATGGAAAACAAAAGTGATGTTGAAAAAAATTTAAATGCCTATGATTATTTATATTTTTGAGTTATTCTAACTCCAGTAAGGTACATTCCACAAGCTCCTGCTTTTAGTGGAAGAAGTAGAGTTTTTGCGAAAATCATAAAAATAAAATGGAAATCTGCTGGAAATCAAAGCCAGGACAGAAAATGCTGGAATCGTTCAGTATCCATGGATGGAGAAATGGAGTTGAAGTTTCAGATCACAGATTCTTTATCAGAACCTCTAAAGCCGTACTTTTATTACTGTACTGTATGCTCCTTTTTCCTCACCTTTCATCAGCAGTTATTTCTTGGTGGAAACCATTTTCAAAGATTCCAGAATAACATGTGAGGTGTCAGCAAATCAAGACCTACTGCTGTCAGTGGGGCAGATTCCTTCAAAAATTGCTTAAAACATTGACTTCGGCCTGCCAATTAATTGTACAGTAATTGATCACAGTTCTTCATGGGGTTTTTAAAAATCTTAAAATCTCTGCACACCGGCTACAGCAATTCTGGACAGTCTTCCTTCCTCCATTTATCTGTCACCCTTCTGCACCTGGATCAACCTATTCTCAAAGTTCAACAGCTGAAAGTCAAGTTTATTATCAAAGTATGTGTACAGTATGTCACCACATACAACCGGAGATTCATCTTCTTGTGAGCATACGCAGCAAATGTATAGAATAGTAACAAAAACAGATCAATGGAAGATCAACTAGAGTGCAGCAAGACATTTTGCCAGCTCTTGCCCCACTGCTCAGGTTCACCCCTGTATACTGGTTACCTCCGTCTTTCAGTCCAGATGAAGAATATTGACCTGAAGTCTTGACTGTTCATTTCCCTGCACAGATATTGCCCGGCCTGCTGAGTTCCTCAGGTTTTTTGTTGTTGTCGCACCAATAAATCCTTTTCCACTTTAAGAACACTCAGCCTTCATAGTATCTTCTATTTTGAAAATGGTAACCTATCTAGAATTTGCTTGCAGGTGATGGGAGGTGAGGGGAGAGGGATGAACAATCCAGAATGACAGTATGGTCTTGATTGGCTGATCTGCTTTGTTCTGTGCTGCTATTTTTTTGTAGCTCTGTAACAAGATTAATTTTGTTACAAAAGTTAATACCTGCAAAATTATATGACCATTCTATAAAGTTTACTTTTGCCTTTCTATAATGTTACATTTCTCGGATTTGATTATTTCCTCCTAAATTGGTGTCATTTGCAAATTTCATTCGGAGGTTTAAATTGTGAATAAAAATGTTTCCGATTGTTCCTTGCAGAGCTCCATTTCCAAAGTTCTGCTGTTCTAAATAATGACCCTTTACACCTGGCCCACCTGGTGCCACCACTCCATTCTCGGCTCGAACCAGAGACCATATGATTTGACCAAATTTGTTGATTTGATAGCCTTGTTAAAGTATCTTCAATTCAGCATCCAGGAAACTAATCAAACTTCAAAGAAATCTGAATAAGTAAATTAAAACTCTTGAAAACACTGAAAACAAGCAACATTTAATTGAAACTATTAGTGTGCTTTTATTGGCAAATGATGCAATTAAAATTAAATAGCTACTGATTGATATATTTTTAGAATTTAACCTTATTATTTATCTTACTCATTATCACCAACATCATCTAATTATTTCTAAATTTTTAGCTCCCTTCTATGATAAAGGTGGGGTGGTCTTGAGACAAATTCTATTTGTCTAATTATTCCTTTTATTTTTATCCACATAGACTTTATTTTTGTGTTCCTGACAGCTGTGTCATGTTTTTCTAATGCAAGTACAGAAACTCTGCTTCCTATTCCTCCCTCATTGCCGCATCTTAATATATCCTGCAGCGTTTAATTACCAGAACTGTTATCTCTGTACCAGAGTCTTTGTCATCCAGTTCCTTGCAACATACAATCAATTCAAATTCCCTTTCTTTAGGTTCTAACTCTATTAATTCCACTGTTATTTATGTTTTCTATTTCTAATTGTTTCATTCTGCCCTTTCCTAGTAACTGACTTCCCTGTCCATGACATTGTTCCATAATCTGTTAAAGAACCCCATCTCATGGTGTGAGAATATTGCTTGTACGCAGATTGCTCATGATGTGTAACTTTGATAAATGTGCTCGGAGTGAGCCAGATGATATCCTAACGATTATCAGCAGAATCAGCTGCTGAAGAACTTTGAAAGTATGTCCTGTCTGCAGAATCAAATGATGGTTAACTACTTGTTTGTATTTGGCATTGAAGGCTATGGAAGATGGGCAGGCGAACGTGTGACGGAGGGTGCCATATTTAGCAGTATTTAGGCAGTGATTGTGGAAGTGGTTCCTCTGCTTGACAGTGGGCAAACTGATCATGAGGACTTCACCAAGATGCAAGCAGAAGAAACTCCATCAACAACAATACCATTAATATTCTGGGTGCAAAGAAAGGAAACAGGAAATCATGTCCTGATGCAGGGTTTCGACCCAAAACATCAACTATTCATTTTGCATCACAGATTCCACTTGATCCTCTTAGCTCTTCCAGCAGTTGCTGCAGTGATGGAAGTGGCTGGTGGGGAATATTGAGTCCAACAGGAGCAAATAAGGTGACTCCAGTCCACAGGGGCAGGGAGATTAAG
Organism: Hypanus sabinus; assembly: GCF_030144855.1. NCBI lineage: Eukaryota > Metazoa > Chordata > Chondrichthyes > Myliobatiformes > Dasyatidae > Hypanus > Hypanus sabinus. The sequence continues at coordinate 40,278,832 of NC_082715.1, read as the reverse complement.
ATACATTGATAACATGTTATTTGAGGACATGTGAAGAGGGATTGAAGTGCAAAGTTTAATTAATCTGCTTTTAGTGATTTTAGATGGAGCTATATATTGACTAGCGTACTGTGTGGGGACAAAAATCGAGCTGTTATCAATCTCCTTGAACAGTAGAACAAACGGGCTTCGGAGCACTTGAGTCTTTTGCAAAGGCTAGTTCCCAGGCTAGACCATATGCAAATAAGGAGATGATAGAGGTTGAATTTAACAAGGTGAGGATTATTTGCATACGAGAGAAAATCTGCAGATGCTGGAGATCCAAGCAACACACACAAAATGCTGGAGGATCTCAGCAGGCCAGGCAGGATCTATGGAAAAGAGTAAGGATTATTCAAACAACTAGTTTGCCAAAATGGAGGCAAAGAAGCATAATCAAGAGTAATGGGAATTTGAAAGAGGAATTCAGTGGTATAGAGATCAGCATTTGAAAAACTGCTGTAAATCTGTGCAGAAATGGAATTCTGAAGACTGAGACAGCAAACAATGCAGTTTTGCAGATGAGTGCCCACAGTCGGTTGCATTAATTGCAAAGTTATTTTATCATTTTAAAAATGTCACAAAGAGCTGTTTATGTTAATCTGTTTTCCAAAAGAAAACACCACTCTTCATTCTTGTATACAGTCTCCAATGCCCTCAGTGCAGATTGTTGTTTCCGGCTGCAAGATTAGATTAGCTGTTTCAGAAGTTGGCCTATGGCATGAAAATATAACAGGCGACGCTGTTCTACAAACCTCAAATGGAAATATAATTGCATCCAGTCACAAGATGAATTCCATTATGCCATAATACGGAGTTCTCAAGAAACAATGTGGTACTTGATATCTTGTGGAAAGGGAGGGCGAAAGGTATGGAGTTGTACAATGGAAAGTAGATAAAAAGTGTGATGCATTGGTACTCTGTTCAAAACTGCAGATACTCAGAAATAAGGATCTCAGCTTCTTCAATTTTCAATGACATACCTGCAATAAATAATATTATTAAAAGCCTAATTGGTCCATTACACCAACAGGTTTGTTTGCTTTTTGTTTGCTATGTCTCTTTCAGATCTGTAGATCCAAGTGCCTTTATAGCAGCCTTCTCAGTTTTTTCTTCTGCCTTCAGAAGTCTGCCCCCGGACTCCGACTCCTCCAGTGTGGTTACAAGTGGACTAACAGCCAAGAGCACTTGTGCTTTTCCCTTGGGCAAGTGCAGCAGTTGGTGGGCAGGAGTTTAGACTCCGCTCCCCACACCTTCACTGGACTGTCCAGATGAGCCTTTACCGGTTTGGTGGTGTCAAAGCCCTTTGATCTATTTTTAAATGTGATAGCTAATCATTCACTTCTTTAAAGACATCTTTTTAAAAAGATTATTTTAAACATAAGCAAAATAAGTGAACTACTTACCTGCCTTTTCCTTTCCAATCAAGGTCAGCGACCCCATTTAAATGCTTCATTTGCCAGCCCTGCTGGAGGAAATCCAAGAAACTGGACGTGAAGCTCACCTGACACCTCTGTTCAGTATGTCTGCCCTCTGTCAGGTCAAGTCAAGTCACCTTTTATTGTCATTTCGACCATAACTGCTGGTACAGTACACAGTAAAAATGAGGCAACATTTTTCAGGACCACGGTGCTACATGAAACAGTACAAAAACTACACTGAACTACGTAAAAATGACACAGAAGAGAAACTACACTAGACTATAGATCTACCCAGGACTGCATAAAGTGCACAAAACAGTGCAGCCATTATAATAAACAAGACAATAGGCACAATAGAGGGCAGTAAGTTGGTGTCAGTCCAGGCTCTTGGTATTGAGGAGTCTGATAGCTTGGGGGAAGAAACTGTTACATAGTCTGGTCATGAGAGCCCAAATGCTTCGGTGCCTTTTCCCAGATAGCAGGAGAGAGAAGAGTTTGTATGAAGAGTGCATGGGATCCTTCATAATGCTGTTTGCTTTGCAGATGCAGCGTGTAGTGTAAATGTCTGTCCTGGCCTTAGTGCTGAGTCCAGTAACTCACTGTACACATGACGGCCAGTTTGCCTCACAGTTATACACCGCGCAGCACAGAAGTGAGAATCTCCATGCAGTGAATCTCTTCTGACCTTGAAGTTACCTTTCATTCCTGCCAAATTAAACCATTTCCTCTTTTCCTCATTAAATTTCATGAATCATTTCCCAATAATTTGGCTAAGAATTACTGGTCTATTGTCTAATTTATTTTGCATATCTAAGTTTTTCTTGTATGGAGTTTAACTGTGGCCATTGGAAAATTAACTGTAGCTGACTATCATGAACATCAAATGGCATTGATTTCCTGTGAAATATTATTGGGTTCTCTTGAAACAACCAGTTTTCTGTGAGGGGAATCTTGGACCAGATGTCACTCAGGCAAGTGCCATGACTTACTTTTTCTCTTTCGGGTGTCCTTCAACGTACCAAACCACCAAATTTTTACGACTCCACTTCCCCCATTTCAACTGGGTAGTCACTGAGGCAACACACACAAAATGCTGGCATCATGCAAACACTGTAGTCTCTGCCTTTTAGAGTAATTATCAGTTTCTAGGTCTCTGTGCCTTATTAAGGCTTGTTTTTGTTTCTCTCCTCACTGCTCAGTGTGTTTTTGAGTTTTGTGTGATTGGCACTTTGAAATTTTGCCTAGAATATCCAAGGAGGCTTTTAATTAAAAAAAATAAATAAATGCTATACCAATGAGCCAAGGCAGCCACTGTGAAACTCTCTTTCGTTTACTAAGTAATCATTTGCAGCAACTCTTTGCTTTCTGCTTCTTGACAAACCTTCTATTTGTGCAATGCCAACTTCTTCTTTATACCCAAGTATTTTAACTTTGACCTGGTACTAAATCAAAATTCCTTTTTAGAAATCAGCCACACTATCTTCATCAACACTTACCTTCAAAGAATCCAGTGAAGCTGGTGAAAGAAAGTTTTACTTTTCATAAATCTATGCCAGTTTTCATTTCTTAACTGGTATTTCTGCCAGCTTCCATTAACATCCAAGAATCCACCTCCACTGCAGACTTTAAACTGACTGCCATTGCAATCTATTTTTCCTGTCTTTTCTTTAAACAGTCTTCCAATCATCTAGTGCAGTTCCGTTGTCCAGAGAAAAATCTGGTCAGAGCCATTATAATTTCTAACCTTTACTTTTCTCACCAGTCTTAAATTTATTCTCACCAGTCCAGGTGAATCTTCCATTGCCAATCTTTTACATATCATGTCTTTTATCATCCTGTTAAATTTCACTTCTCTTTTATGATATGATTAGCAGCATAAATATTTTTAGTGGAGGCAAATACGAAGTGTACATGTCCTCTGCTTCCTCCATACAATCTTTTTGAATCCTAGTCCACCATATCATTTTTGTGTTTTATATCAGTCAATCATGGGTTCCATTCTGTGCTATTCCATTCATTTCTTTTTACAGTTCTCTTCTATATTTTTTTTTCGATTTAGCTCGGTATTCTACTGAAAATGCGTTGCCATTTATGAATTTTCAGTCAATATTTAATTTCAGTCTTTTCTGTCTAGAAATTGATCAGCACTGTTTTTTTTTGGCATTAAAGCAGTATTGAAAGTCACTCCAAAGATACCTGACAAGGCTGTATCAAGAGCAAAGGATTTAATTTGTACCAGTTCATTCCAACTGCTTGTGGGGGCTGAAGAAAAAGTTGGTGAAGTTCCCTCTCTTGAGTACAGAATTGTTTGAACTCCCTAATGTAACCACATTGTAAAACTGTGAGATATTGCAAAGACCGTAAGACTTGGAAGCTGAGGGTGACTGCAGTGTTGCTTCTGAGTTCCAAGCATAAGGCAGCCAAGACAAACATGATGGATTCTACTTGAATTCTAGGTAGGTAACAGATGTTGGTGTGGATGAGGAACACAGTTTGAGAATTAACCCTTTAAACAGCATGGTTTCAAGATCACTGAAACTCAGTTGTTTTATATGTAGATAAGAAATGTTCTTTTGTAGAGCAGTAAGGTTGGAAATTGCATTGCAGCTGAGATTTGCATGTCACTTGAGGCAAGTTTTACCCTGGAAAAGTAGTGCTCATAAGAATGAAAATTTAGTCAAAATTAGATTTTGTGCTTCAAAGCATCCAGAAATGTGCAACAATTTGTTTTTCATTGAGATACAGCACAGAATAGGCCTTTCCGGGCCTTAGTGCCACACTGCCCATCAATCCCCCAGTTGAATCCTAGCCTAATCACCGGAGAAATTACTTCGACCAATTAATCAACTGGTTCTTCATTGGACTGTGGTGGGAACACAGAGGCCCTGAGAGAATATACAAACTCCTTACAGGCAGGAGCTGGAATTGAACCTGGGTCACCTGTATTGTAAAGCTTTGTGCTAACCACTACGCTACCATGCTGCCCTAATTTGTTCTGTTCAAACGTAAGGTGATATTCAGCAGCACAGCAGCATCCGTTTTGGAACTTTGTGAATAGATTTCTGTGTCTATCTTCTTTGAACTGTCAGGTGAATGAACTTTGAATAACTTCTTGCCTTTTTATGGAAATTTGTCAGAAGAATTTATTTTTCACTTGATGCACCATCAATAACTCACTCTGAGACATAAAGGTGAGATATCGGCTTTTATTGACTGGAAGAAGGAACCAGCAGTGAGTGACCACCATACTACATCCTGGAGACTGAGAGGCCGGGCTCAGGCCTTGATCGCCTTTATACAGGGGCCTGTGGGAGGAGCCACAGGAGCAGTCAGCAGGGAGCGTGTCCAGACAGGCACACGTAATTCACCACATCACTTTTAACAAAGCCAGATGAATTTGATTTTATTATGATCCTAAATACCCCACTGAAACATTTGCAGTTTATTCCCAGAAACAAGGGCCATGCTGTTTCCTTACTTTCTGAAATGAAAACATACTGTTTGAGAGAATTGACTTGAAACACTTCAAGAATTGTTGTTCCTTCCACAATTATTTTTGAAGTCTACATTAGGATAATGGAAACATCTCGTCATCGTAACTCTAAACCTCTTGTATCAGTTGCCAACTTGTTTGCACTGATCCTCCGTGAGTCTCAGTTCTCAAAACCATGAGGGCATCAGTAAAACAGTTAATTGTTTAGGATTTATCAATTGATTCTAACATGTTACACCAACAAATAATGATTGTCTACCATGGTTGCTTTGTTTCCCAAGTGGTTGATTTCATTACTGCTTAGAAAAACAATTAGATCTTGTTTTTCTGAATGCTGGCTAAGTTGCAATTTGCACAGTTTATTCTTACGTTCAGGATATTGAGAGATGATATCTGAAAACTTGCTCCATTTGATTGTCACAAGGAAATCTGCAGATGCTGGAAATTTAAGCAACACACACAAAATGCTGGTGGAAGGCAGCTGGCAGTGTGACTACCAATGAAGTCTTTGTGCGTCCATAGCACACTGAGAACTGGACTGAGGCTGCACAGACTCATTCACCTTATGGGCACGTGTTGTCCTCAACTTGGCCCGTTCCTTACAATCGCTTCCTGCAGGATTCAAGTGGCCTTTCAGCTTCCAGTATAACAGAGAGGGTGCAGCTGTAGCCAGTGAGAAGAACGGGGGCAATGGCAGGTAGCAGTTTGCCAGATTGCACCTCTGTACATCTAAGAGTTTCAATCAATTGGAGACATTTGAAAGCAGCCGAAGTAAATTCAAATACTTTTAAGAATTAAACAGTGCTTTAAAAACTTAGCTCAACTAAAGTAATTTGAAACATTAATTTAAAGAAAGAGGGAAAAATACTAAGATATATTTACCCCTTTAATAATAGTTGTGATCCAAATCAAGTTAACGGAACTGTTTTCTGTATGCCAGATGAGCTGAGGGAACAGATAGGCTGTCTGGTTAGCTCAGAAATGGCATCTGAACTGAATCCTGAGGCCAGCTGTGGGGAAGGAGGCCATAACAGCTGTGACTAGACCTCCTGCAAGTTCCCTCCGTCTGTGCAACTGTGCAGAATTGGAGAAATACAGAATGCACTGAAGCATGCATTGTGTTGAGCTGGTGGTTCTTTACAGACCGACCCGCTGAAATTAGAGTCATCTGTCCCTTCATCTGTGCAGGGAAATCTCAGGAGATGCTCATCTCCTAGCAGCTGGAAGTGGATATAAACTTAGACCTCAGCAATAAAAGTAGTCATGCAATCTATATAAAGCAATTCAGCTCTTAATTTCTTACATTTACTTCCTAAACTCATTTAACTGGCTGCCCTTCTACTTGTTGTAATAGATAATCCTTCTCCGTCCTAAGATATTCATGTCGGAAATTGAAACCAAAAGCTACTTCCTTAATTAGATTAGCTGCAGCTTCTGACACTCTGTTCATTTACTTTTTGATACAGGGCCATTCTTGTTGGGTCAAATGTCAGCAACTGAAATTTCAGAGCTGAGTTCCTAGCAAGCTTTCAGATACTGCTCTGGCTCCCAGAAGGCAGGACAAGCTCAGTACTCTGAGTCAGTCTCACCTCAATCTCTGGATTGGAGAGCATGCCTTATGAGAATAGGTTGAGTGAACTTGGTCTTTCCTCCTTAGAGTGATGGAGGATAAGATGATGAGAGGCATTGATCGTGTGGATAGCCAGAGGCTTTTACCCAGGGCTGAAATGGCTAACATGAGGGGGCATAGTTTAAAGGTGCTTGGAAGTAGGTACCAGAGGGGATTTCAGGAGTAAATTTTCACACAGAGAGTGGTAGGTGCATGTAATGCTCTGCCGACAACAGTGGTAGAGGTGGATACAAAAGGGTCTTTTTAGAGACTCTTAGATAGGTACATGGAGCTTAGAAAAAGAGAGGGCTATGTGCTAGGGAAATCCTACTAGGCAGTTTCTAGAGTAGGTTACATGGTCGGCACAACATTGTGGGCCGAAGGGCCTGTCATGTGCTGTAGATTTCTTTGTTCTATGTTTAATCCAGTGAAACTGGAAAGGCTAGAAAAAACTTAAACACAAGATCAGAATTTCGAATCATCATTAGAAATAGATCAATTTTAAAAATATATTAAGTAATGAAATAATTTATGTTTACTCTGTTATTAACTTAGAACCAAAGAACATTACAGCACAGAAAGAGTCTTTTTGGCCCTTCTTGGCTGTGCCGAACCATTTTTCTGCCTAGTCCCAGTGACCTGCACCTGGGCCATATCCCTCCATACACCTCTCATCCATGTACCTGACCAAGTTTTTCTTAAATGTTAAAAGTGAGCCCACACTTACCACTTCATCTGGCAGCTCATTCCACACTCCCACTAAGAAGCCCCCCACTAATGTTCCATTTAAACTTTTCCCCCTTCACCCTTAACCCATGACCTCTGGCTTTTTTCTCCCCTGGCCTCAGTGGAAAAAGCCTCCTTACATTCACTATCTATACCCATCATAATTTTATACACCTCTATCAAATCACCCCTCATTCTCCTACACTCCAGGGAATAAAGTCCTAACCTATTCAACCTTTCTCTGTAACTCAGTTTCTCAAGTCCCGGCAACATCCTTGTAAAGCTTCTCTGCACTCTTTCAACCTTATTAATATCCTTCCTGTAATTTCAGTGACCAAAACAGCACACAATACTCCAGATTTGGTCTCACCAATGTCTTATGCAACCTCACCATTACATTCCAACTCTTATACTCAATACTTTGATTTATAGAGGCCAATGTACCAAAAGCTCTCTTTGCAATCCTATCTACTTGTGACGCCACTTTTAGGGAATTATGTATCTGCACTCCTTAGAGTCCTACCATTTACCTTGTATGTTCTACCTTGGTTTGACCTTCCGAAATGCAATACCTCACACTTGTCCACATTAAACTCCATCTACCATTTTTCAGCCTATTCCTCCAACTGGTCCAAATCCCTCTGCAAGCTTTGAAAACTTTCCTCACTGTCCACTACACCTCCAACCTTTGTATCATCAGCAAATTTACTGATCCAATTTGCCACATTATCATCCAGATCATTGATATAGATGACAAATAACAATGGACCCAGCACTGATCCCTGTGGCACACCACTAGTCACAGGCCTCCACTACCACTCTCTGACTTCTCCCATTGAGCCAATGTCTAACCCAATTTACTACCTCTCTATGTATACCTAGCGACTGAATCTTCCTAACTAACCTCCCATGCGGGACCTTGTCAATCCAGGCCCTCAGCTCGTCTGCCTTTCCCACAACACTCCTCGCATTGAAATAGACACACCTCAGAAGATTATTACCACCACACATAGCCTTACTATTTGTGACTTTTCATGAACTACTAACATCATTTATTTTTACCCCAATTCCACTATCTACTCTGGCACTCTGGTTCCCACCCCTCTGCAAATCTAGTTTAAACCCTCCCCAATAACACTATCAAATCTCCCTGCCAGTATATTGGTCCCCTTGTAGTTCAGGTATAACCCATCTGTTTTGTACAGGTCCCACCTGCCCCAGAAGAGGTCCCAATGATCTAGAAGTCTGAAACCCTGCCCCCTACACCAGTTTCTCAGCCACGTGTTCATCTGCCAGAGCATCCTACTCTTACCCTCACTGGCACGTGGCACAGGCAGCAATCTGGAGATTACCACCCTTGGGGTCCTGTTTTTCAACTTCCTACCAAGCTCTCTGTACTCACTCTTCAGCACCTCTTTGACTCTTTCTACTTATGTCATTGGTACCAATGTGTACCATGACATATGGCTGATCGCCCTCCCATTTCAGAATGCTGTGCACGCGATCAGAGACATCCCTGACCCTGGCACCCGGGAGGCAACAAACCATCCGGGATTCTCTGTCATGACCACAGAATCTCCTGTCTGTACCCCTGACTATGGAGTCCCCTATCACTACCGCTCTCCTCTTCGTCCTTCCTCCCTTCTGCACTGCAGAACCAGACTCAGTGCCAGAGATCTGGCTTGTCCCAGGTAAGCCACCCCCCCCCCCCAATAGTATCCAAATCGGTATACCTGTTCTGGAGGGGAATGGCCACAGGGGAAACCTGCACTACCTGCCCTTTCCCCTTCCCTCGGCTGTCAGTGACCCAATTACCTGTGCCCTGTTCCTTAGGTGTAACTACCTCCCAGAAGCTACCATCTATAAACTGCTCAGTCTCCCGAATGCTCCGGAAGTCATCCAGCTCCTGCTCCAGTTCCCTAACATGGTCTGTTAGGAGCTGCAGCTGGATGCACTTCTTGCAGGTATCATTGTCAGGGACAGCGGAGGTCTCCCTGACTTCCCACATCCTGCAAGAGGAGAATTCCAACATCCTGCCTGGAATATTCTCTAGTCTGAACAAAAAAAACCAGAAACTTACCGGAACCTACCCTCGCCTCTGCCTGTTTCTCGCTGAAGGCTGATTGAGCCAAAGCCGACCCACTCCGACTCAGTCCACTCCAACGATGGCCGCTGTATATGGCGGTTTTTCTTTTAAACCTTGGTGCACTACGTCATGCACCTGCACAGTCTAGCCTCTTTCCCCCGATCAGTTAAAGAATAAGAGAAACGACCTTCCCTCCATGATGCCTCGGTCTTTCACTCTCAGCTGCTTGCTTCGATTGAAAAAACTTCTAACATTATTTCATATTCTTGACTATGTTTGTTAGAATCCTTTGTTGGATGTGATTGGCAGGAGTTAGAGCCAAACTCAAATTTATTCTCATGTGCATGACATGAACACACAGGTGCAATGAAGAACTTCCTCTCAGCAGCATTGCAGGCATGTAGAATTAGAGACGCAACATTTACAAGAAAAACATAAATTAAACATGAATTATATAAATTATGCAAATTCATGTTTAATCAATGCATGCTTGTTCACTGTTGGTTTCCCATTTTGCTTTCAGGTTAGCTATGGACTTTTTGTGAATTCTTTGTTAAACAGATTTCAGTAGCCACAATTCAATTCTCAAGAACTTTTCAGAATCATTCAAGTACAGTAAATCTTGTAATATCTTGGTTGCTAGAATTTCAATTCTTAAGCTGCTAGGTAACAGTTAATATCTCAAGCTTTTAAGTTTTAAATTTGACCACCGTTTTGTCAAAATGGGGATGGTTATTGTGACGACAAATATTTGCATCTATTTTCAAATTATAAAAATGGACCAGGTATTTAAAATATTCAGAGATAGAAATGTGTCTTTAATAATCAATAACACATATACGATGGCAGATGTGTTTTAATCTGCTTCCAAAATTCAGTTCCAGTGAAGTCAAGAGAAATTAGATTTCTTTGCGCTTTGAGTAGAGATGACCTAATACAAGTTTTGCACTTTATTCTCCAGCATAATCTTAGTGATGGTAATACTAAATTGAATAACTCTTTGCCATACAAAGACAGCTCTGAACTTTTTCTCTATTATTTAATTTTGGTTTGGTTGTTATGCTACAAATCACGTAGCAATACAGCAAGCACGGACACATTATGCACAGAATATAATTCCGTTCATTTCCAAATATTGCAAGAAGGCATGACTGTCCTTGCATTCCAAATATTAATTTATAGCTCATAATGTTTGGTTATTTCCTTTTAGTTGATTCAAAGCGCATTCGATTGACTGTTGATTTTAGCATGTATTAAATTAAATACAGTCCTGATGAAAGGTGGCAGCACTAAACATCAATTGTCTACTCTTTTCCATAGACGCTGCCTGGCCTGCTGAGCTCCTCCAGTATGTTGTGTGTGTTGCATTGGATTTCTGCAGATTTTCTCATCTTAGTTAAAGTAAATACTCCCACATTAGTTGTGTTGTATGATACAAAAGTGAAGTGTTTTTGGGAAAACCAACAGAGCAACAAGAAGACAACTCCATTCTAAGAAGTATAACACTCCACAAATGAAGGAGAAGTGTGTAGTAGAGAAAGGTGAGGCGGAACAAGTGATAAGGAGGACACATGTACAGAGGGATGGTCTGACGGAACATAGAGTTAAATGTGCAGAAAGAATAAGTAAATTTAGGAAGGACAACAAAATTCAAGGGGCGTATAGCTCGATGGGAGTTCGGGGAGCTGGGTTAAGCATAATAGGCAGCGATTTAAACAGAGAGAGGAGAAATGGGCTAAAAATTCTATATCTGAATGCACGAAGTGTCAGAAATAAGGCAGATGAGCTTGAAGCTCAGGTGCGAATGGGTAACTATGATGTTGTTGGGATAACGGAGACGTGGCTGCAGGGAGATCAGACCTGGGAAAAGAACGTACAAGGGTATACATGCTATCGTAGGGACAGAAATGTGGGCAGAAGGGGTGGGGTGGCCCTGTTGGTGAGGGATAAGGTTCAGTCCTTTGCAAGGGGGGACATAGGATCAGGAGAAGTAGAGTCTGTGTTGATAGAACTGAGGAACAGTAAGGGCAAAAAGACCCTAATGGGTGTTGTCTCCAGGCCCCCAAACAGTAGCATGGATATTGGGTGCAAGTTGAATAGGGAGTTAACATTGGCATGTGGCAAAGGTAATGTCACAGTAGTTATGGGGGATTTCAACATACAGGTGAACTGGGAGAATCAGGTTGGTGCTGGACCCCAGGATAGGGAGTTTGTAGAGTGCCTACAGGATGCATTCTTGGAACAGCTTGTACAAGAGCTGACCAGGGACAAGGCTATTCTGGATTTAGTGTTATGTAATGAACAGGATTTGATAAGCGATCTTGAAGTAAAGGAGCCATTAGGAGGTAGTGACCATAATATGATAAGTTTTTATCTGCAATTTGAGAAGGATAAGGGCAGATTGGAGGTGTCAGTGTTGCGGTTGAACAAAGGAGACTATGGAGCAATGAGGGAGGAGCTGGCCAAAGTTAAATGGATGGATATCCTAGCAGAAAAGACAGTGGAACAGCAATGGCAGGTATTCTTGGGAATAATGCACAAGGTGCAAAATCAGTTCATCCCCCAGAGAAGGAAGGATTCAAAGGGGGGAAAGGGGCCATAGTGATTGACAAAGGAAGTCAGAGATTGCATAGCATTAAAAAAAAAGAAGTATGATAGAGCTAAGGTGAGTGGGAAGACAGATGACTGGGAAATTTTTAAGGAACAACAGAACTTAACTAAAAAGGCAATACGGGGAGAAAAAATGAGGTACGAACGCAAGCTAGCCAGGAATATAAAGGAGGATAGCAAAAGCTTTTTTAGGTATGTGAAGAGAAAGAAGATAGTTAAGAACAATGTTGGGCCCTTGAAGAATGAATTGGGTGAAATTGTTGTGGGAAACAGAGAAATGGCAGAAGAATTTAATAAGTACTTTAGATCTGTCTTCACTAGGGAAGACACAAGCAATCTCCCAGATGTATGGATGGACCAAGGACATAGGATAACAGAGGAAATGAAACAGATTGACATTAGGAAGGAAACGGTGATGAGTAGACTGATGGGACTGAAGGCTGACAAATCCCCAGGTCCAGATGGTCTGCATCCAAGGGTATCCAAAGGAGGTGGCCCCGGAAATTGCAGATGCATTGGTAATCATTTTCCAATGTTCTTTAGATTCAGAATCAGTTCCTGGGGATTGGAGAATGGCTAATGTTATCCCACTTTTTAAGAAAGGAGGGAGGGAGAAAACAGAGAACTATTGTCCTGTCAGCCTAACATCAGTAGTGGGGAAGATGCTAGAGTCCATTAATAAAGATGAAATAGTGGCATATCGAGATAACAGTGATAGGATTGGGCCGAGCCAGCATGGATTTACCAAGGGTAAATCATGCTTGACTAATCTATTGGAGTTTTTCGAAGATGTAACCAGGAAGTTAGACAAGGGAGATCCAGTGGATGTAGTGTAGCTCGATTTTCAGAAGGCATTTGATAAGGTCCCACATAGGAGATTGGTGGTTAAATCAGAGCTCATGGCATTGGGGGGAAGATATTGACATGGATAGAAAACTGGTTGGCAGATAGAAAGCAAAGGGTAGCGGTGAATGGGTGTTTCTTGGAATGGCAGGTGGTGACTAGTGGGGTGCCACAGGGCTCGGTATTGGGACCACAGCTGTTTACAATTTACATCAATGGTTTAGATGAAGGCATTGAGAAGAACATCAGCAAGTTTGCTGATGATACTAAGCCGGGTGGCAGTGTGACATATGATGAGGATGTTAGGAGAATTCAGGATGACTTGGATAGGCTGGGTGAGTGGGCAGATACTTGGCAGATGACGTTTAATGTGAATAAGTGTGAGGTTATCCACTTTGGGAGTAAGAACAGGAAGGCTGATAATTATCTGTTGTAGAATTAGGTAAGGGAGAAATACAAAGAGATCTAGGAGTCCTTGTTGATCAGTCACTGAAGGTGAATGAGCAAGTGCAGCAGGCAGTGAAGAAGGCTAATGGAATGTTGGCCTTTATTACAAAGGGAATTGAGTACAAGAGCAAGGAAATCCTTTTGCATTTGTACAGGGCCCTGGTGAGACCACACCTGGAGTATTCTGTACAGTTTTGGTCTCCAGGGTTAAGAAAGGACATCCTGGCTGTAGAGGAAGTGCAGCGTAGGTTCACAAGGTTAATTCCTGGGATGTCCGGACTGTCTTACGCAAAGAGGGTAGAGAGACTGGGCTTGTACACGCTGGAATTAAGGAGATTGAGAGGGGATCTGATTGCAACATATAAGATTATTAAGGGATTGGACAAGATAGAGGCAGGAAATATGTTCCAGATGCTGGGAGAATCCAGTACCAGAGGGCATGGTTTGAGAATAAGGGGTAGGTCATTTAGGACAGAGTTAAGGAAAAACTTCTTCTCCCAGAGAGTTGTGGGGGTGTGGAATGCACTGCCTCAGAAGGCAGTGGAGGCCAATTCTCTGGATGCTTTCAAGAAGGAGCTAGATAGGTATCTTATGGATAGGGGAATCAAGGGATATGGGGACAAGGCAGGAACCGGGTATTGATAGTAGATGAGCAGCCATGATCTCAGAATGGCGGCGCAGGCTCAAAGGGCCAAATGGTCTAGTTCTGCACCTATTGTCTATTGTCTATAAAAGAATTCCATCAGCTTTACCTGGTGGCTGAAAATTTAAGGATTAGCTCAGCTCTGAGAAATGAATGATATCTCTGTACAGAGAAAAACAATATTCTTGAGATTGCAATATTGATCACCAATAGCATCTCTTGAGAGCATTTTCATTTTGCTCTATTCGAAATTACATATTTGTCTGAAATGGACTTGACTGGTGAGTTTAATTCCATTGTTGATATGCTTGAGCAGTTGAGGGAAGCTGTTTGTTACTCTAGATCATTTACTCTTTGGTTCAGAATCAGTTTTATTTCACATCTTTGTCTGGATCATCACAGTAGAAATGATCACTCACATTCCAATAGATATTTAGATGACAACAAATAAATATCATAAGTCCACTAAAAGGAGAAAGGAAATTCAGGTTGGGTGAAGCAAGGAGTTACAGCCACTCAGGTGAATGGCTGCTGCAATTTGTTTGTTTATTCATCTGTTTATTTTTATTTATGGTGATATAGCATGGAACGGGTCCTTCCGGCCCTTTGAATGCTGCTGCCCAGCTATCCCCAGATTTAATCCTAGCCTAATCACAGGACAATATACAATGACCAATGAACCCATCAACCGGTTAGTCTTTGGACTGTGGGAGAGAACTGCTTTAGTGGTTCTGATAAAGGATGTGTGATCTGAAACTTCAACTCCATTTCTTCATCCCAACTTGCCTGACCTACTGAGGGTTTCCAGCATTTTCTGTCCTATTTCTCATTTCCAGCATCTTTGACTTTCTTAAAAATACTGCTCCTTGCCTTAAAAATCAGGTATTTTCAAAAACACCTTGCTGGAGTTACAATAACTCAAAAATATAAATAAGCATTGTCATTTAAATTTATTTCAAAACCACTTTTGCTTTCCACTGTACTTGTGTCTGTGGGATGAAACCAGAACACCTGGGAGAGAGTGACACAGTCACGGGGAGAACATACAAACTCCTTACAGGCAGCAGCGGGAATTGAACTTGGGTCACCTACACTGTAAAGCAGAATCCTAACCACTACATGGAAAGCAGCCATTCATTTGACAACATTGTCATTCAGGAGAGATGCTCCTACATAAGGAGCAATCAGATCTATATGGAACTTCCTATCCTCCAGCATGTCCCCAGGCAACTTCCAGGTACATTATACAATAAAATGCTTCTGGTCCACAACATGAGAAAATAGCTTAAAAGAATAAAGAGGGGTATTTCTGGAGTTTGGGATGCAGACTAACAAAAGAGTGTCTGCCCATAATCCACTGATATAAGTGTGTTTTAAAGGGCAGAGTTAAGAGTTTGGGATTCTTAGAGGATTATTGGATTGGAATACTCCAAAGTATGGGTTGAGGGATGATGAGCAGGGAGGGATGATATTTCTAAATCAAACTCAATGCCAGAAGAAGTGGCAACATCAGTTAGTAGCTGGGTGAATGGGACTTGGTAACGGTACAATATAGACAGCAGGTTTTTGATGTTTTGTGAAAGGTGAGAGACTGTAGATCACCACAGATAACAGAAATGTGCAAAATTAGAAAAGAGTAGGAAATACTCAACGGGTAGCTGGTGAGCAGAACCAAGGTAATGTTTCAGGCCAATGACATTTCTTGGTTGAAAACTCAGCAAGCTGAAAGACTGCCGCTGTTGTGCAATACTGCTCAGCTCCAAGACAACAAATGTGTTACACATTGGGTTCAGAAAGATTCAGTGGAGTGGAAATGCAAGGTACAGCTCCAACTTGTCAAATTCAAGCTATTAATCCTGTTTCTCTTCCCAAAGCTGATGCCTGACCTTCTGAGTTTTTCTACATCTTGCCTTTTTTATTGGAGCAGTCTAGCTGGCAATATAATTATATGGTTGCTGGTTGAGGATAGTCAACATGACTTCCTGCGCGGTAGTTTACTTCTAACCAATTTTATAGAGTTTATCAAGGAAGTTACCAGGAAAGTGGATATTATCTACATGGACTTTAGCAGGGCATTTGGCAAGGTCCCACATAAGAGGCTGGTCAAGAAGGTTCAGTTGCTCAGAGTTCAGGATGGGTTAGTAAATTGGATTAGACATTAACTTTGTGGGATAAGCCAGTGAGTGATAGTAGATGGTTGACTCTCTAACTGAAGGCTTGTGACTAGTGGAGTGCTGCAGGGATCAGTGCTGGGTCCATCACAAACAAGAGAAAATCTGCAGATGCTGGAAATCAAAGCAACACACACAAAATGCTTAAGGAACTCAGCAGGCCAGGCTGCATCTATGGAAAAGAGTACAGTTGTTGTTTCGGGCCGAGACCCTTCACCAGGACTGGAGAAAAAGATGAAGATCCAGAATAAGAAAGTGGAGGGAGGAAAGAAAGAACCACAAGGTGAAACTGGGAGGGAGAGGAAGGGTGAAGAGCTGGGAAGTTGATTGGTGAAAGAGGTACAGGGCTGGAGAAGGGGGGATATGATGGGAGAAAGAAGGTCATGGAAGAAAGAAAAGGGGTTGGAACACCAGAGGTGATGGGCAGGTAAGGAGATAAGGTGAGAGAAGGAAATGGGAATGGGGGCATTACCAGAAATTCGAGAAATCAATATTCATGCCACCCATTTCAATTCCACTTCCCATTCCCACTCCAACATGTCTATTCACGGCCTCCTCTGCTGCCATGATGAGGTCAAACTCACACCATATATTCCATCTGGGTAGCCTCCAACCTGATGGCATGAACATTGATTTCTCAAACTTCCAGTAATTCCCACCACCCTCCCTCCTTCAGCCTTTCCCATTTCCTTTTCCCTCTCTCAACTTATCCCCTTGCCCGCCCCTCACCTCCCTCTGCTGATCCTCCCCCTTTTCTTTCTTCTGTGGCCTTTTGTCCTCTCTTATCAGATTCCCTCTTCTCCAGCCCTGTATCTCTTTCACCAATCAACTTCCCAGCTCTTTACTTCACCCCTCCCCCCTCCCGGTTTCACCTATCACCTAGTGGTTCTTCCTCCCTTCCCCCCACTTTCTTACTCATCCTTTTTTGCAGTCCTGATAAAGGATCTTGTTCTGAAACGCCGACTGTACTCTTGTCCATAGATGCTGCCTGGCCTGCTGAGTTCCTCCAGCACCATGTGCGTGTTGCTGGGTTCATTGTTGTTTGTCATCCATATCAATAATACAAATGATAATGTGGCTAACCGGTTCAGCAAATTTGTGGATGACACAAAGATCAGGATCTGGATCAGCTGGTAAATGGCAGATGGAATTTAATGCAGACAAGTGCTAGGTTTTGCACTTCGGTAGGACCAGCCAGGATAGATCTTACCCAGTAGTGCACTGAGGAGAGTGATAGAGCAAAGTGATCTGGCAATACAGGTCCATAATTCATTGAAAGTGGTGTTACAGGTAGATAGGGTCACAAAGAAAACTTCTGGCACATTGGCCTTCATAAGTCAAAGTATTCAGCACAAAAGGTAGGATGCTATGTTGAAGTTGTATGAAACATTGGTGAGGCCTAATTTGGAGTATTGTCTGCAGTTTTGGTCACCTACCCACAGGAATGATGTAAACAAGATTGAAAGAGTACAGAGAAAATTCACAAGGATATTGCCAAGTCTGGAGGACCTGAGTTATAAGGAAAGATTGAATAGGTTAGGACTTTATTCCTTGGAATGTAGATTTATTGAGAGGAGATTTGCTAGAAATGTACAAAGTCATGAAGGATATAGATAGGGTAAATGAAGCAGGCTTTTTCCACTGAGGTTGGGTGGAGCTAGAACCAGAAGTTAGGGGTTAAAGGTGAAAGGTGAAAAGTTTAAGGGACCCACGAGCTGCCAATACAAGTAGTACATGCGAGCTCAGTTTCAATGTTTAAGAGAAGTTTGGTTTGGTTCATGGATAGTAGGGGGATGGAGGGCTATGGTCCTATTACAGGTCGATGGGAGTAGTCAGATTAAATAGTTTGTCATGTGCTACATGGGCCAAAGAGCCTCTTTCTGTGCTGTACTTTTCTATGACTCTATTAAAGTTGGAAATGAAGTGAGAGGGGCAGAGGAAGGTGCTGTAATAGGATATGGAAATAGGTGCCATTTGTGACTGAGCTTGCACTGGTCTGAATGCTCATGACAGAAGCAAATAGGATGGAAATGTCATGAAGGGTGTGGTCGTCCCTCTGTGACCATGGTGACAGATGGAGACTGTAGACGGTGAATGGAGCTTTGGCTGTTGTTTATGGAGCCTTCCCTATCTCTTGCCATGAGGAAATGGTTATTCATCCAGGCGTGAATGCTATAGAGATATCAAGTCAAATGAGAAGCAGCAAAGGAATGTGTCAGAACACACTGCATACATGGTTACAGAAAACAGTAACAATTATATCTTTGTCATTCTTTTACATACTTCTAATCAATATAATTTTTAAGACCACTTGTATTAAATTAGATTAGATTCAACTTTATTGTCATTGTGCCAAGTACAGATACAAAGCCAATGAAATGCAGTTAGCATCTAACCAGAAGTGCAAAAGAATAGTGTTATTTACAAAATAACTGCAAATAAAAAGTAAGTTCTACAGCATACAGATATAAACGTACTGAGACAGTACAATATGGGTGCAATACTGCTTAGCGCTGTGATGTGAGGTTCAGCAGGGTCACAGCCTCAGGGAAGAAGCTCTTTCTGAGCCTGCTGGTGCGGGAACGGAGGCTCCTGTAGCGCCTACCGGATGGGAGGAGAGTAAGAAGTCCACGGTTAGGGTGAGATGCATCCTTGATAATGCTTTTCACCCTGCCCAGGCAGCGTTTATGGTAGATGTTCTCAATGGTGGGCAATTGGGTGCCGATAATCCGCTGGGCAGTTTTCACCACACACTGAAGTGCTTTGCGGTCCGATACGGGATAATTGCCATACCACACTGAGATGCAGACGGTGAGTATGCTCTCAATGGTACAGCGGTAAAGGTCCGTCAGTATCCTGGGACAGAGGTGAGCTTACTTGATGCTCCGCAGGAAATAAAGGTGCTGTTGCACCTTTTTGATCAGGATGGAGGAGTTCAGGGGCCAGGTGAGATCCTCGGAAATGTGGACACCAAGAAATTTGAAGCTTGATACACGCTCCACTACAGCTCCATTGATGTAGATGGGGATATGAGTGTGGCTCCTAGCAAACCTGAAGTCCACAATGATCTCCTTGGTCTTCTGGGTGTTCAGGGCCAGGTTGTTGTTGGCACACCACGCGGCCAGGTGCCGGACCTCGTCCCTGAAGGCCCTCTGATCAGGCCAACCACCGTGGTATTGTCTGTGAATTTGATTATGGAGTTAGAACCAAGTATGGGAACGCAGACATAGGTGAAAAGGGAGTACAGAAGAGGGCACAACACACAGCCTTGAGGCATGCCGGTGTTCAGGGTGAGTGGAGAAGGAGAGGTTGTCTAGCTTAACAGATTGGGGTCTGTTAGTCAGAAAGTCCAAGGTCCAATTGCAGAGGGATGAGCTGATACCAAGCTGGCGATGTTTGGCAATCAGTTTGCAGCAGACCACTACCCCGAACACTCCACAGTAACTAAGAACCCTGCACCCGAGGTGACACCGCGCACACCAAGCCCTACACTGACACCTCACGACACTCCTATACCGGGAGTCTCGTACGCGTATATACCAGGCACCTCGCACACGCGTGAGGGATCACTGACACTTAGTGGGCTGACACCTCCAGTTAGGCCGGAACCAGCACAACCTCCGTCTCCGGTGCAAGCACCACCGGCACCTGTGCAATCACAGCCGGTGCTACGTAGATCACAGCGACAGATTCAACCACCTGATAGACTTAATCTGTAAGAAACTTCGCCACATGGGGACTGTTTTTAAAACAAAGGGGGGGGGGGTGAATGTGGTGAACTACATATACCTGTCTGGACACACCCCCTGCTGACTGCTCCTGTGGCTCCTCCCACAGACCCCTGTATAAAGGCGATTGAGGTCTGAGCCCGGCCTCTCAGTCTCCAGGATGTAGTATGGTGGTCAACCACTGCTTGTTCCTTCTTCCAGTCAATAAAAGCCAATACCTCGCTTTTACGTCTCAGAGTGAGTTATTGATGGTGCATCAACCACAGTATTGAATGTCGAACTAAAGTCAATGAACAGCATTCTGATGTAAGAGTTGGGGCTGTCCAGGTGGGTCAGGACAGAGTGAAGTGCCGTGGAGATGGAGTCCTCTGTTGACCTGTTGGTGCGATAGGGAAATTGATGGGGGTCCAGGGTAGTGGGCAGACAGGATTTCAGATGTGATAGAACCAGTCTCTCAAAGCACGTTGCAATGATGGGAGTGAGTGCAACTGGGCAAAGTCATTCAGGTCCATGGCAGTGAAATGCTTTGGCACTGGCACGATGGTGGCCATCTTGAAGCTTGTGGGAACAACAGCCTGGGCCAGGGACAGATTGAAAATATTTAGCATAGTAAATAAATATTGTGTGGATTAATTAAATGAAATCTTTGACAAAGATTGAAAAGGCCTCAAGTAAGTATTACCTTCCAATAAGCCACTGAAAGCTGCAAGCCAGGAGATAGGCTTCCCATGATCCAAACAGCTCATGTTCTTTGAAGTTCACAGGTGGGCATCAGCTTGAAGAGAAAATCCTTAATAGACTGCTTAAACTTTAATCCAACCAAATTTCGTGATTAATACAAATATAATTACTATAGGGCACAATCGGTTTTCCTAGTTTGTAAATAGCTGTTACACTTATGAATAATAAATCCCCTTTTCTTTGATAAATTTAAACCATAAGATTGCTGCATTGGCACAGCTTTCTTCGAAGAGTTTGTTTGTATGAAAGACTTATATTTCAGCTCCGTGATTATCAGAAGTAAAAGTGTTTGTTAATTTATCATCTGAACAAAATTAGCTTTCAAAATAGCATTCATATAACTTATACTCATAACTCAACTCAAAGTACACTGGATCCTTGTTAATTGGGCCATCAGTTAATCGGAGCGGCCACTCACTTGGGACAACTTTTAAAGACCAGAGACTAATTGAGAAAGTAGCTGGGATTCTCTTTGTTTATTTGGGACAGTATGTCGCTTAATTGGAACAGGAGACTGTTGCCAAACAGTTTCTAACTACCCTGCTGAGAGTGAACTGTTTTTAATTGCATGTGCTTTTACTAAGTAATCTGTTTGGACTAACGGACACTGATTCAAAAAGTAGCGATTTTTGATCATTTAGTTTTCTCTTTTGACTTTAAAATTTTCAGGCCCTTGCCAAGTTGCCCCAAAAAGATTTTAAACCAGCCCAAAAAATTTACCCCTCTGGACCAAGTTAAAAGACATCGCCAACTGACAGAGATAACTGGAGTGCCAAAATCTGCAATTGCATGCTTGATACTATACATCTGCAAGAAAAATGGGCAATACACAAGGGACAATTGGGAACATCCCAAAAACGAAAGCGTGAAAGGATCCAGATGTCGAAGAGGAGCTCAATCAATGGTTTTCCATTGTAACTGGACGAGGTATGCGTATCAGTGGAACAATGTTTTATATATGAAACAACAAGTCAGAGGACATAGCTCAGAAGCTGGTCACAAAGATTTCAAAGTAACAGATGGTTAGTTGCATTGATGGAAATATTAGGACCACATTAAATTCGAGAAAGCACACAGCAAGAAAGGTAGAACTGATGCTACCTTTTGCAGAGATAGGGAAATCCATAAGCTCCCTGACTTGCTTCAAAAATTTTGCGCAAATGATATCGACAATGCCAATGAAATGTCTTTTATTTATTATGCCATGTAGAATGGTTCCCATGGCTACAAACACGGAACACTATCACGTTCAAAGAGAGCAAAGGATTGCACAATGGATTGATCATCTGCACGGGGTGTCTACGCTGATTTTGTTCGTTTACAGTCAATCAAAAGAACATGGCAGTGTACACTGGATGAATTCCTCCATCGATAAATTTCAGGAACTAATACTCGTACAGTATTACAGTACTGTAGCATGAGAGCATAAGACATAGGAGCAGGATTAGGTCATTTGGCCCATCAAGTCTGCTCCACTAATCAATCAGGACTGATGCTTTTTTTTTTCCCTCTCCTCAGCCTCACTCCCTGGAACCTTTGATGCTGTGGCCAATCAAGAACCTATCAATCTCAGCCTTAAATACACCCGACAACCTGACCTCCACAGATACCTGTGGTAACAAATTCCACAAATTCACCAACCTCTGGCTAGAGAAATTTCTCCACATCTCTGTTCTAAATGGACACCCCTCTATCCTGAGGCTGTGCCATCTTGTCCCCCACCAAGGGAAACATCTTTTCCAGATCTACTCTGTCTAGGCCTTTCAATATTTGAAAGGTTTCAGAGATTCCCCGCTCATCCTTCTAAATTCCAGTGAGTACTGGCCCAAAGCCACCAAACATCCTTCATATGATAACTCTTTCATTCCTGGATTCGTTCTCAGTTAAATGATAGCTTGTCTTTTTATACCTTTTAACTGTTTCCATAAAACTTTGGCAAATTGGGGCAACCACTTTAATGGGCCAACACATACTGGTACCGATGTGTCCCAATAAACCAGAATCCATTGTATATTGAAAAGCAGTTATATTTCTATGTTTTATCAATGAAACCTCAACATGCTACAAAACATTTCAATTTAGTCATGAATTTTGTATCCCAAGTTCCGACTGCGTATTCTGAATCCTTATTGGCCTATCCATCACAGAAGTTTGGTAATTTAGGTATGTTACTTCTTAAAAATGAGCAAACTGTGTATTTTGACCCTCATAATGAATAGAGGGTGAAATCCATATTTGTGTTTTAAACAGTTAATGGTTTTGCAACTATTAATGTTCAAGAGTTAAGCGTCTTCAGCAGTATTCCAGGTATTTTAACATGTACTTTGAGAATACATGAAGAGAAGAAAGAAGTTGTTCAGTAACCAGCATGCTACTCTGATGTTCCAGTTCCACTCTAGAACAGTGGGCCATGAAGCATACACTCTAGAACAGTGGGCCATGAAGCATATACTCTAGAACAGTGGGCCATGAAGCATACACTCTAGAACAGTGGGCCATGAAGCATACATTCTAGAATAGTGGGCCATGAAGCATACGCTCTAGAACAGTGGGCCATGAAGCATACACTCTAGAACAGTGGGCCTGTTGGTGCAGCTCTGCTGGAAGACACCTCCAGGTTGATTGGACAGCTTCAGCAATGTGAGGAGATATTCCAGGCTCACTCGTGGTTGAAGATGTCACTGAAATTGAGACCTTGTGTATTGTCTTCAATATTATTCAACATAAGGACAGGTATATATCATTCAAAAATTGAACTACCTTGAAGACAATTTAAAACAATTGAATTCAATCAAGTAACAAAGAAATTAAATTGAACATACCATTTTCCTGAAGCCATTTGTTGAATTCACTACTATGCCAGATTAACCAGCTGCAGACTCAGCAGGCCTCCAACCTAACTCCTGGGAAATCTGAAGAGCATTATCTTCACCACTCAGTGAAGACAGGAATTACCATCTTTTGAGTGGAAGCTCCAGGACAATTTTGTTCTCCCATTCATATTCACTTGTTAATATATTCGCTATAAATACTGCATGCATATTAGCTGTAACAATGTTGAGGTCATGATTTATAGTTGCTGCCATTTTGGAAAACTATAGAGTGAAAACTCTGGCAAGTTCTAATCTAGCAAGATATCCATATGATTTTCACACAAAAAATCCAAGTTGTCTTATTACAGAAGTAGCATGCAACCAATGCAAATTGATTTATATGGATTCAATGATAGTGGCAAGGGGTAAAGCCCGCCCCACCACCAAGCACATCTACATGGACTGTTGCCACAGTAAAGCAGCCTCCATCATCAGGGGCCCCACCAGCCAGGACATGCTCCCTTCTTGCTGCTGCCATTGGAAAGAAGATACAGGAGACTTAGGATCCACCCCACCAGGTTCAGGAACAGGGGTTCAGGAACCCCTGAATCATCAGGCTCTTGAAGCAAAGGGACTAACTTCACTCAGCTTCACTTGCCCCATCATTGAAATGTTCCCCCAACCTATGGACTCAGTCTCAAGGACTCTTGATCTCGTATTCTTGATATTTATTGCTTATTTGTTATTATTATTTCTTTCTTCTTGTATTTACACAGTTTGTTGTGTCTTGCATGCTATTGAATGCAGTCTTTTATTGATTCTATTATGGTTACCATTCTATTATGGACTTATTGGGTATGCCCACAAGCAAATGAATTTCAGAGTTGTATATGGTGACATATGTGTACTTTGATCATAAATTTATTTTGACTTTGAAAATTATGCAACTGACTCTGCCCTAAAGCAGTGCAGGTTTATAAATCTGAAACACAAGAGAGACTGCAGATGCTAGGAATCTGGAGCAACACGAAGTGCTGGAGGATCTCAGCAGGTCAGGCAGCATCTATGGAGGAGAATGAACAGCTGATGCTTTGGGCTAAGACCCTTCATCAGCACTGGGGAAAAGTAGATGACCATTCACTTCCCTCCGCTATATTCCATCTGACTCCCCTTTGCCCATTCTCCCAATCTGTCTAAGTCCTTGTGCAGATTCCCTGCTTTCTTGACACTACCTGTCCCTCTAACTATCTTCATATGGTACACAAAGTTGGCTGCAAAGGTATCAATTCCATCATCCAAATCATCAATCTATAACTTGAAAAGAAACGGACCCAACACCCACCACTGTGGAACACCACTGTCATCGGCAGCCAACCCGAAAAGGCTCCCTTTACTCCCATGCTTTGCCTCCTGCCAGTCAACCAATCTTTTATCCATGCTAGCAGCTTTTCTGTAATACCACGGGTCTTATCTTGGTTAGTAGGCTCACGTGTGCCACCTTGTCAAAGATTTTTGAAAATTGAAAATTATTTCCTCGAAGAATTCCTACAGATTTGTCAGGCAAGAGTTCTCCTAAAGCAGGGGTTCCCAGAGTTTTTATGCCTTGGACCCCCACCATTAACCGACGGATCTGTGGATCCAAGGTTGGCAACCGCTGTCTGAAAGGAAGCCATGTTGACTTTGGCCTACTTTATCATGTGCCACAAAGTACCCCGAAACCTTATCCTTAATACTGGACATATTCCTACCCACTGAAGTCAGGCTAACTGGCCAATAATTTCCTTTTTCTGCTAGTCTCCCTTCTTAAAGAGTGGAGTGACATCTGCAAATTTCCAGTCCTCTGGAAGAATTCCAGAAACTAGTGATTCTTGAAAGATCATTACTAATATCTCCACCATGTCTTCAGCCTCCTCTTTCAGACACTGGGATTTAATCCATCTGATCCAGGTGACACATCCACCTTTAGACCTTACAGTTTCCCAAGCATCTTCTCCTTAGTAATAGCAATAACTCTCTTCTGCCCCCTGTCATTCTTGAATTTTGGGCATACTGCAAATGCCTTCCACAGTGAAGATCAAGGCAAAATACTTATAAAGTCTGTCTGCCTCATTTGCACCATTTTCCAGCAGTCTGATATCCACTCTCACCTCTCGTTTACTATTTATATATCTGAAAAAATAGTTGGTATTCTCTTTTATATTATTGGCTAGCTTGCCTTCATATTTCATCTTTTTTCTCCTTATGGCTTATATAATTACCTTCTGCTTTTAGTCACAGAAAAAATATAGGAAAGATATCAACAAAATAGAGAGAGTACAGAGAAGATTTACCAGAATGGTACCTGGCTTTCAGCACCTAAGTTACAGGGAAAGGCTGAACAAGTTAGGTCTTTATTCTTTGGAGCATTGAGGGGGGACTTGATAGAGGTATTTAAAATAATGAGGAGGATAGATCAAGCTGACGTGGATAGGCCTTTTCCATTGAGAGTAGGGGAGATTCAAACAAGAGGACATGAGTTGAGAGTTAGGGGGCAAAAGTTTAAGGGTAGCACAAGGGGGAATTTCTTTACTCAGAGAGTGGTAGCTGTGTGGAATGAGCTTCCAGTAGAAGTGGTAGAGGCAGGTTCGGTATTGTCATTTAAAGTAAAATTGGACAGGTATATGAACAGCAAAGGAATGGAGGATTATGGGCTGAGTGCGGGTCAGTGGGACTAGGTGAGAGTAAGCGTCGGCACGGACTAGAAGGGCCCGTTTTTGTGCTGTTATGGTTATAAAAGTAGAGGACAGAAACAAGATCTTCAGCACATCTATTTACTGCTGAACCATTTAAGCTGCCTACTCAAATAAACCTGCACCTGGACCATAGCCCTCCATACCACTTCCATCCATGTACCTTTGCAAACTTCTGTTAATCATTGAAATCGAGCTCACATGCACCACTCGCACTAGCAGCTCAGTCCGCATTTTCACGACCCTCTGAGTGAAGAAGTTTCCCCTCATGCTGCTCTTTAACTTTTCACCTTTCACCCTTAACCCATGACCTCTAGATGCATTCCCACCTAACCTCAGTGGAAAAAGCCTGCTTGCATTTACCCTATCTATACTCCTCATAATTTTGTATACCTCTATCAAATCTCCTCCTAATCTTCTATGTTCTAAGGAATAAAGTCCTAACCAATTCAATCTTTCCATATAATACACATCCTCCAAACCTGGAAACATCCTTGTAAATTTTTTCTGTACTCTTTCAACCTTATATATATCTTTGCTGCAGGTAGGTGACCAAAACTGCACACAATAATCCAAATTAGGCCTCACTAATGTCTTAAACAACTTCAATATCACAGCCCATCTCCTGTACTCAATACTTTGATTTATGAAGGCCAATGTGCAAAAACCATTCTTTAAAGCCCTATCAACCTGTAACACCACCTTCAATGATTTATGGCCCTAAATTCCCTGAAGCCTTTGTTCTACCACACTCCTCAGTGCCCTGCTGTTCTCTGTGTAAGACCTACCCTGGTCGGTCTTACTGAAGTCCAACACCTCGCACTTGTCTGTATTAAATTCCATCTTTTACTTTTCAGCCAATATTTCCAGCTAGGTCAGATTCCGCTGCAAGCTTTGTTAGTCTTCCTAACTGTCCACTACACTCCCAAACTTGGTGACATCCGCAGTTTGTTGATCCAGTTAACCACATTATCATCGAGATTGTTGATATAAATGACAAACAACAAGCAACCCAGCACTAACCTTTGTGGCACTCCACTAGTTACAGGCCTCCAGTCAGAGAGGCTACCATCTCCTACCACTCTCTGGCTTCTCCCACAAAGCCAATGTCTAATCTACTTAATTTACTACCTTATCTTGAATATCGAGCAACTGAGCCTTCTTGTCCAATCTCCCTTGCAGTACCTTGTCAAATGCCTTGCTAAAGTCCATGTAGACAACATCCGTTGCCTTGCCTTCATCAACTTTCCTGGTAACTTCCTCAAAAAAGTCTGTAAGATTGGTTAGACATGACCTTCCATGCATGAAGTCATGCTGACTATCGTTAATTAGTCCATGCCTATCCAAATACTGATATATCTGCCCCCTTAGAATACCTTCCAATAACTTTCCCACTACTGATGTCAGGCTGATTTATTTTTAGAGCCTTTCTTTAAACAATGGAACAACATTGGCTATCCTCCAATCCTCTGGCACCTCACCTCTTGTTAAGGATGATTTAAACATCTCTGTTCGGGCCCCAGCAATTACTACCCTTCCCTCCCAAAGGTTCCAAGGATACACCTTGTCAAGCCTGGGGACTTATCCACCCGAATTTGCCTGAAGACCGCAAATACCTTCGCCTCTGTGTATTGTATTGTGCATGAAGTTGATGCTGCTTTGCCTCACTTCTATCGACTCTGTGTCCATCTCCTGAGTAAATACAGATGTAAAATTTCATTAAAGATCTCCTCCATCACTTTTAGCTCCACACATGGATTACCATTCTGATTTTATTCCTTGAATTATTTTGCTTTTATCCGTGGAAT
Source organism: Hypanus sabinus (assembly GCF_030144855.1). Taxonomy (NCBI): domain Eukaryota; kingdom Metazoa; phylum Chordata; class Chondrichthyes; order Myliobatiformes; family Dasyatidae; genus Hypanus; species Hypanus sabinus. The sequence continues at coordinate 40,250,946 of NC_082715.1, read as the reverse complement.
CCCTCCGGATTGACCTTGACCTTGTCTGCTAGGGCAACCTCACGCCTTCTTTTAGCCCTCCGGATTTTTTTTCCTAAGTGTTCTCTTGCAGTTCTTATACTCCATAAGCACCTCATTTATTCCTATCTGCCTATATCTGCAATGCACCTTTTGTTTTCTTAACCAGGGCCTCAATATCAGAATCAGAATCAGGTTTATTATCACCCGCATGAGTCGTGAAATTTGTTAACTTAGCAGTTCAATGCAATACAATATATATAGAAAGAAGAAAAAAATAAGAAAGTGTATATATGTATTTTTGAATAGATTAAAAATAGTGCAAAACCAGAAATATTGTATATTTTTTAAAAAGTGAGGCAGTGTTCATGATTTCAATGTCCATTCAGGAATTGTATTACAGAGGGGAAGAAGCTGTTTCTGAATTACTGAGTGTGTGCCTTCAGGCTTCTGTACCTCCTTCCTGATAGTAACAATAAGGAGAGGACATGCCGAGTGATGAGGGTCCTTAATAATGGATGTCACCTTTCTATGCACTGCTCCCGAAGACGTCTTGGGTTCTATAGAGGCTAGTATCCAAGATGGAGCAAATTTTATAACTTTCTGTAGCCTTTTTGGTCTTGTGCAGTAGCACCACCCCCCACCCCCACCCTTACTAGACAGTTAAGCAGCCTGTCAGAATGCTCTCCACAGTATATTTATAGAAGTTCTCGAGACAAACCAAATACCCTCAAACTCCTAATGAAATATAGCCATCATCATCCCTTCATTATAGCTGCATTGATATAGAAACATAGAAAATCTACAGCACAATACAGGCCCTGTGGTCCACAATGCTGTGCTAAACATGTATTTACTTTAGAAATTACCTAGGGTCACCCTTAGCCCTCTATTTTTCTAAGCTCCACGTACCTATCCAGGAGTCTCTTAAATTGTGTCTGCTACTATATGTTGGGACCAGGTTAGATCCTCAAAGATCTGGACATCCAGGGAATTGCTCACTCTCTTTACTGCTGATCCCTCTATGACGATTGGTATGTGTTCCCTTGACTTCCCCTTCCTGAAGTCCCCAATCAGCTCTTTTGTCTTACTGATGTTGAGTGCAAGGTTGTTGCTCAGACAGCACTCAAGTAGCTAGTATATCTCGCTCCTGTACTCCCTTTCATCTCCATCTGAGATTCTACCAACAATGGTTGTATCAACAGAAAATTTATAAATGATATTTGAACTATACCTAGCCACACAGTCATGGGTATAGAGGGAGTACAGCAGTGAGCAAAGCACACACCCCTGAGGTGAGCCAGTACTGATTGTCAGCGAGGAGGAGATATTATCACAAATCCCCAGAGATTGTGGTCTCCTGGTTAGGAAGTCGAGAATTTAATTGCAGAGGAAGGTACAGAGGCCCAAGTTCTGTAACTCATCAATCAGGATCGTGGGAATGATGGTGTTAAACGCAGAGCTGCAGTCAATGAATAGCATCCTGGCATAGATGCTTGTATTGTCCGGGTGATCTAGGGCAGTGTAAAGAGACATTGTGATTGTGTCTGCCATAGACCTGTTGTGACAATAGACAAATTGCAGTGGGTCCAGGTCCTTGCTGAGGCAGGAGGTCATTCATTACTGTAGCTACTGGGTTTTGCTTAGTAGAAAGTAACACCTTATAAATGCTGCCAAAGTTGTCCGTGCATCGGATGTCACCTCCAACCTCACTCAGACTTGTCTCTTTGCCCTTGAAGTTGCCCTCCGTGAGTCATAACCGGTTTTCTTGTACAAACCTGGGTCAGAAGACTTAAATGCCACTTAAATATTTCCTCATCTTTGCGATGTATGTATCCTGCGCCTTTTGAATTGCTCCCAGAACTTCCAGCCATTGCTGTCCTGCCATCATTCCCACCAATCTCTTCTTCCAGTCAACTTTGGCCAGCTCCTCTCTCATGCTTCTGTAATTCCCTTTAATCCACTGTAATATCAATACATCTGACTTTAGCTTCTCCCTCTCAAACTACAGGGTGAATTCTATCATATTATGATCACTGTCTCCTAAGGGTTCCTTTCCTTAAGCACCCTAATCAAATCTGGTTCTTTACACAATACCCGATCCAGAGCTACCTTTCCCCAAGTGGGCTCAATCACCAGTTGGTCTAAAAAGCAATCTCATTGGTATTCTACAAATTCCCTCTTTTGGGATCCAGCCCCAACTTGATTTTCCTAATCTACCTGAATGTTGAAATCCCTCATGACTATCGTTACATTCCCTTTTTGACATGCCTTTTCTACCTCCCATCATCATAAGGAGAGCCTAGTTATCAGTTTTCATCATGATCATATTACAAACTAACAGCAGTTTTGGAATTCGCAGATGCAATATGGAAATTGCAAAGCTGCGGTCCCTGCTCCATGATCCTCACACGCTGTGCTATTTTGTTGCCTCCTCCTTCCTTGGGGAAGTTGGTGAATTCATGTAAGTTTCAGACATTTGCAAACAATTCCTGTCGTAATGTGGTCTGAAAATGTTATACATTTGTTATGTCAAGTATGTTTTTTTAATGAAGTACATAATCATATTTACCTGTCACTAAAGCAAACTTTCATATATGAGTTCCACATAGAAGTATGTAAGAAGTATATTTTAACATAATACTATAAATTATTTTTAATAATTGATAATTTTGATTCTATCTTAAACTTCTGTATATGTTACAATCTTTATTGTATACTTGTGTAAAATTGTTAAATTTATGAGTAGAAATATTTGCCATCTCTGAGAATTTGTCTAGTAGATTGGCTGCTCAGGGGGACTGTTGACAACTTATGCAGGATGCAAGATATTCTCTTGAACAGTCAATTGCCACCTGCCAAGGTCAGGACAGGGATGTTCCTTTGACAGAAACCATTAAAAGTAACTTTGAAGTCAGCAGTGGTGTCACAGCTTTGCCAATGTTCTCTAAATCTAACAACACATTATTGCCTAATCAATGAAAATACAGTAGATTCCGATTAATTGGACCATTAGCTAATCGGGGCAGCCGCATATTTGAGACAACTCTTAAAGAACAAAAACTGATTGGCAGAATAGCTGGGATTTCCCTTGCCACTTAATTTGAAACTGTTGCTGAACAGCTTCTATGGAGCATCAGTCGCATGCTCTCCTGTGGTAGTTAGACACTACATCATGCATAGAGCAAATAGTTTTCAAATAGCCTCAGCTGTTTGTGTTAAAGAAGCAGTATTTTTTGACACTGATAGTTGGTGAGAAATCAGCAGTAAGATAATTCAGAACTGCTTTGCTCACTGTGGTTCCATGCATTCAGGCTTGGAGATCTCAGAATCGGCCAGAAGTGAAAACAAAATGACTTCATTACTTCAACAAGCTAGGAACTACGAAAAATTTGAAGGTATCCACAATCATCTTGAAGGTTACAGTGAAAATGAAGATTTGGAGGATGCAATCATCAATAGCATGGTATGAAGGCAGTCCATTATATGCACGAGGTGTCTGCGCTGATTTTGTTCATCCACAGTCAATCAAAAGAATATGGCATACACTCCTTCAATAACTGTTAGGAACTACAGCTTTATAGCATTGTAGTAGTATTGACAACATTCTAAGTTGTTCTGTATTTCATTTAAATACATCATTTGTTACTCATGTAAACAGTAGTTCGTCTTTTTTATACCTTTCAAGTATTTCCATGATGGCTAAATAGGACAGCCACTTAATTGGCCCAAATTGTACTGGTCCTGATGTGTCCCAATGAACTGGAATCCACTGTATCTCAAAACTTTGAAGGGCAGCAATGCCACTTAGACTCTAAACGACAATAAAACCAATATAATTTATAATAATATGACTGATGGGCAATGTAAAGCAGAATTCCTATTAGTTTTCTGTACAGATTCCATTGCCAGAACTTTTGTTTCACAGACTGCAAATTTTCTTGATTGCACCTTAGTTTTAGATCATTAAATATCAATGGATTCAATGCTATTTGATTCAGTGGGCGATTGATTGGACTTCCAGCATCTCAAAAACACATTCCAGATGCCTTCAACATTCAAGAGATTTGCTATTTCACCGTGTTATGTATTGCACAGCACTGTTGGACTATGAATCAAAGATTGAGGTGAACCTTGACTAAAGTAATCATGAACAGATACAAATTCTAATTAATACAATGCAAAATAGTTGACATATGGAAGTAAGCAGAGTCAGTCTTTTAAAATTATAGCTTGTGCTTGTCTGTACCTATTTGCAGGTGTTACATGGTGGGCCTCAAATTTGGAAATAATGAGAAAATTTCATCTGTGTGTAGCTTAAACAAGTGCTGAAACACTTTGTATGTTCCTTTAAATTAAAATAAAAAATGTATCAAATGAAGACAAACTGGACACGCACAACTCTTCCTCTTTCTCAGTCAAATGCATATAATTGGATCTCTGCAGTGAGATAATGTCCACTAATGGATATGATTTTTCTTTCGACTGACATTTTGGTGGCAGCTTTCCTGTTTTTTGCTTTAATTATAGCTGTTGTGTTTCAGTAATAGCACTCTGAGCTAAAAAGCCATGAGTTCTGGCCCAATCGGCAGGCTTATGCACGTTATATGGTCTGTGGGAGTGCTGCCATGTTAGAGGTGTCATATTTTAGATAAGATTCCAAGCCTTAATAGGCACCACTTCAACCAGAGCTGAGGAGTTCTCCAGCGTCTAACTAGTAGTTACTACTTAATCAATGGTAAACCAAAAAAGTTACTTAATAGGATATCTTGAGTGCATAAATGATACTGCATATATGTAAGATATCTCAATATAGATTATAGTTATATAATTAGTTGTACAGCCTGCAAAAGAGAAGTACATTGTACCAACAATAGGAGAGAAGGGAGTGGGGGTGATCATGATTGATCAAAGTGGTGCATGCCTGGAGATTAATTTTTATTATGGGATAATCCTGCTCTGCCCTGCATACAAGGATGCCAGTAAAATATTAAAATCATTTAACTTGTGCCTTTTCTTTTTGCTTTGGATTCATCCAACAGCACTTTTGTTCATCCTCATTGCTGCTGCTGCAAGTGAACAGGGACTGAGTTCATACAAAGTCCAATGGTCAGACAGGGCTCAAACTTTTGGTTACTGTTGAGGACCACAGTGATTGCAACAAGAAATTTAACAGCCAGACATTTGAGTTATTATAGTACAGAGGGTTTATAATACAAACAATTCTGTAAGCTATGTTGCCTGATCTCAGACATCAAGTAATTCAACTGGAAATGTAATTAGTTAATCCTTTTTGATTGGATGACAGTAGCCTCATTAGATCTGAGCAGTGGGTAAGCTCCTGTCGTAGGATTTGCTATTCCTCTCTGCCCTCCACACAAACCTGTCAATTTCACAATGCAGACCCATGGAAGCATGCTGGGCAAGGGAGTTCTGAATCACTTAATCTGCATAGTATACACTCCAGATCATAAAACACATTAACTTTTATGGAGTCGATATCATCTCATCTTATGGAATTAGACTGAAAGATTCTTCAAAGAAAATCAGGAAGGCCATCCTGAATGAAGGGGGGATAAGGCTCTGCGGCAAAACCTGAACAGGGAGAGGAGAATCTGAAGGCAACTCAGCTGTGAGTACACATAATTGGAAAGTTGGAAACCCCATCCCAAATGAGGTCAAACAAAAAGTGTAAGGGGAGAAAAAAAATTTTCTCCGTACTACTTTTTGCCCAGGAATTCTGTTAGGATTCCAATGAATGACAACCCTTCAATACTTTACAAGCCTAGTTATCCTTCATCTTCAGGTGCTGGTAAGTTTGTTTTAATCAAAGTGGTCAACAGGTATAACTTATGAAGTTTCACTGGGAACACTGGATGATATTAGAAAAGCTTTCGTTATCAACTTGTGTAATAATATGGGTGCGATGAAGTTTATGATGAATGTCATTTAGATCAATGTACAATAGGATTATTCCTTGTTTGCTTGGATTGATAGTAAATTACAATATTTGTCCTTTATGATAAAGTTGAAATTATATTTAATTTAATCAGCAATGTTATATAAAATGTATTTTATTATATTTTGAGCACAGCATCTTTGGAGTGGCTGATCATATCCATACCAGAACAGTGTCAGATCGATTATTAGATCAGATGGATTATGATGCGTGGGGTTCCTTGGCAAGTAACTGAATAGTTTTGTGTGTTTAAATCATTGGTTCCTGACATGAAGATTAATCTTATCAGGTGTTGAGTTTTCTTGATGCAATAAGGAGAGGTGTGTTTTGACCTGCTGAAGCTGTGTTCTTGAAAAGTTCTGCTGGACGCATAATTGGTGAATGCAAATCACAACAGTTAGAATATAGAAATTTACAGCATATTACAGGCCCTTTGGCCCACAATGTGCTGACTATCAACTGTGCTTGATAGTTTAAGCTAATCAATAGAGAAGTGCAAAATATAAGCCTGATGGTTCAAATACATAGCTTCTCCTTATTAATACCCCATTGGCCAAAAGATAAGGGCTTGGTTTTAAACTATCTCAATACTGAAGCCATTTGCAGAGGGAAAAAAAAGGATCAGCCATTTTGAATGGCGAAGCAGATTCGATGGGCCTATTCTGCTTCGATGTCTTATCATCTTTTGGTCTAAGTGCATCTGAGTACCTTGGGTGAGTTCACTTCCTTATAGTGCAGAACTTCCTGCTGTTCACTGCATGCCTTCTCACTGAGAGAAAACCAGTCTTAATGCCAATCCTCCACCTAGAGTTTTGTGAAGCATAGAACTTTTGTTGTCAAGAGAAATGATATCCTTCATGAACTCTATATGATTGCAGCTTTTGTTAATGATGTGAACAAGCTCTCTATTCTCTATCTTGATTTAAAGAGTAACAAAATTAACTTCTGTGGGAGTTACCATAATAACTTTACAAAATCGGACCTATTGGTTGAAACGGTTGTGTTTCCTGACTCAATATTTTCAAGTGGACATGCAAGTTTAATGAACAACTTTGACTAACAAACTCATATTTCCTGCTCCTCATGTTTCCATATGATATAGAAGCCAGCTCTTAGGTCCCTGGAATCCATGCCAGCACTCCGCCTGAACCCATCAATCCCACTCACCTTTCCCCGCACATACACTCCGATTCCCTCATCAGCAACCAAATATTAGGGATTATTTATAGTAGGTAATTAACCAAAACAACGGAGACATTAGAAAAGGTGGTAGTGAACACCACAATCACCGGCAAGACACAACTTCCATGCATCAAGCAGTATTGAACACAAGCGGTTGGGACTGTGAGCTCACTGCACAACTTGCAATGCCATTGTGTAGCCTACACCATTGCAATCTGTGAGAAGAGTCTGAGAGCATGGTGAGCCTTTGGCATCATTTTCCTCAAAGAGCAGTGTAAGTAGAATTTTTCAATGTTTTTGTGATGGAGGTTGATATTTGATAGATGAGAACGAGTTGTTGAGCTAACAACTAAATCAGCCTTAATCCTATGAAATAATGGAGAAAGTTTGGGGGCTCATGAATTAATCCTGCTTCTTGGTCAAGTGTCTTATAATATGATGCAGAAACAAAATTTGCTGACTCTATCAAGGGCACAGCCCTCCCCACTATCAAGGTCATCCTGAAAAGGTGGTGCCTTGAGGAGGGAACTTCCGTCATAAAGTAGCCTTCACACCTGGGGAGGAGGAGCTTGAAATCTCACGACTCAATAATTGATTCCGAAAAATGATTCTGAGAATGCAAGTGGTTATTATTACAGTAATATATTTCAAAATGTTATAAAAATTAGACAATTCCTTCCATTCATTAACTGTGATAGCTTCATCAGGAAATGATGTGGCAGATTACGTAAATTTGTTATTACACACTTGCGTTTCCTTGATGTTACACCTCTTTAAGTACACATTACCGATGAAAAAAAAATTTACACGCAGAATATATTTTATTCACTAATGAGATTGTTCAAGAAATCTAAGGCATATTCAGAATCTGTGTTGATCCCAAATGCACAGGTGAGAAACCAAAAGCGCAGCAGCTACATGAATAAGAAACTCAGAACAATCAGAACTATAAAGTTAAGCAAACTAGAATCTGTCAGAACTTCTTAAGAATCCACTAATCTTATGTAAAATGCAACAAAAATGTGTTGCATAATTAAAGTAAGTCGGTATACTGTTCTTCCCACAAGTTAAATATTTTCCATAAATATTTGTCTTTAAAATGTTAGTTTTCTAGTTACCCTTTTCTTCCTTTAAACAGGAGAGGATAATCTATTGAAATCAATGCAGATAATTATGAGATCGAGACACTCCTGGCTCTGGAAACCAAGGGAAGCATTGGCAGGCAAATGCAACTTGGTGAACTTCATATGACCTCAAGTTAAGGGAGTACAGAACAAGGGAGATCAATCAACAATATTTAGAATAATTATTTCCACAGAGAACAAAGGATTGATTCATGTGAAAGTAGGGAGGTTCTTCCTAGTTTTCTGGCTAATATTTACCTATCTGCTGCCATCATATGTAAGAAATAAGAAATAGGAGCAGGAGTATGTCATCTGGCCTGTCAAGCCTGCTCCACTGGGATGGCTCTGTGAATCCTTGTCCTGCACACCTGTGCAGCACAGCCATGATCCTGGCTACTGCTGCCTTCCCTCAATGAGCTATCTCCCCCAATAGTGTCAAAAGCAGCCATTATCCTGCCACTTTCTCATTAGACTTACTTGAAAATCGGCGATCGCATTTCTTACATTGCAATATGTGGTGAACTACATATACCTGTCTGGACACGCCCCCCTGCTGACTGCTCCTGTGGCTCCTCCCACAGACCCCGGTATAAAGGAGATCAAGGCCTGAGCCCTGCCCTCAGTCTCCAGGATGTAGTATGGTGGTCAATTGCTGCTTGTTCTTTCTTCCAGCCAATAAAAGCCTATATCTCGCCTCATGTCTCGGAGAGTTATTGATGGTGCATCACAACAGTAACTACACTTCATAATTCATTGACTGTAAAGTACCCCGGGACATCCTCAAATCACAAACACCCTGAGCCAGTTTTTTTTTCTTTTTGCAGCACTCCACTGAATTGCTGTAGCCGAAATAAGTTTTGCGGAAATTAAGCACTTCTTAGATGACAAACCACAAATTTAAGTTCAAAGTACACTTATTATCAAAGTACATGATACAACCTTGAGATTTGTCTCCTTACAGGCTGCCTCAAAACAAAGAAAAAAACCCATTTAAAAAAAACCTGTCACTCAATGTGTAGAGAGAGAAAAACACAGATCGCGCAATCCACAAAAGCAAGCAAATAGTGCTCAGAACTAGGTCTACAAAAGAAAATCTGTCCACAGACACAAAGCTGCAGACCCAGTTCTGTGCAGAACTAACATCATAGAGCAGCAAGCTGAACCAGCCTGTCCCTCGCTGTGCACCCCAACACATTTTTCAATCTAGTCGTCCAAACATTGGGTTCTGTCGCTTCGATGTGCTCTGGGGCCTAGACCCTGCTACCTCAACACGGCCTATATCTGACCTTTCCAAGTCAGCCCAGCGCTTAAATCGTCATCCAAATGTCAGGTACCGTTGCTTCGATATGCTCTGGGGTCTGGACTCTGCCGCCTCAATTCGGTCTGTATCTGTCCTTCCCAATTCGGCCTGGTGCTTAAATCAATCTAAGTTTGGATCTTTCCTGCTGCCTTGCCTTGCCTTGGTTCTGCCACATTGAATCACCTCCAAGTCCAAAGGGAAGTTACAAGCTATTGTTTATGGTGATCATTTAATAGGAAAAGTGTGATTAACAAAGTCTTCAGATGTTTCCTTTGTTTCATTGGCCACCAGCAAGTTGTCACTGAGCTTCACCAGAAAATTAAATAAAAATAAAATTAAAATGGTAGATTATTATTATTAGATGCAGCAAGATACAATGAAGATACTGCTTTGCACACCAACTGTACAGACCATTTCAAATCCATGCATTGAGGTAGTACAAGGGAAACAATAACAGAATGCAGAATAAAGTGTTAACAGTTACAAAGAGCAATGCCGACAGACAATAAGATGCAAGGCTATAACAAAGTAGATTGTGAGGTCAGGAGTTGATTCTTATTGTACTAGGGGACTGAGATAGAAGCTGTTCTTGAGCCTGGTTGTACGTGCTCTTAGGCTTTTGTTATTTTCTGCTTGACTGGGGGGTGGGGGAGAAGACAGGATGTCCGGAGTGGGTGGTGTCAGTGATTAGACTGGCTGCGTTAACAAGAAGTGTAGACTGTGTCCACGTTGTGCTGAGCTGTGGTCACAAGTCCCTGCTGGTTCTTGTGGTCTCGGGCAGAGTAGTTGCATACCAAGCAATGATGCTTTTGGATAGGATGGTACATGACACCATGGTATAATACATTATATCATGTATTATGGTACATCAATAAAAGCTGGGAAGGGTCAAAGAGGACCAGCCATGTTTCTTAAGCCTCTTGAAGAAGTCGAGGTCGTGGTCCACTTTCTTGGCCATGATGTCAACATGATTGGACAGGTTAGGCTATTGCGAATGTTGACTCCTAGCCACTTCAAGCTCTCAAATCTCACAACCTCAATGCTATTGAGCATGTGCACTACTCCTCTTCCTAGAATAAAAGACCAGCTCTTTTGTTTTGCTGGCATTGAGAGAAATGTTATTGTCATGACACCATGTCACTAAACCCTCTACTTCCTTCCGTACTCCAACTCATTGTTCTTTGATATACGGCCCACTATGATGGTGCCAGCTGCCAAATTGTAAATGGAGTTAGGCCAAATAGGAGTAAATTGTATGACCTACTTCTGGCATTGGTATTATTCCAGAAGTGGTTGAGGTTGGCCTTACTTCTGATCACAGTTCTGCCACATCTGTTTTACAGTATGAAAGAGCGCTTGAAGTCCATGACGATTATATGCTCAAGGCACAAAAATAAAAGAAGTCACTTTGCTTAAGGATAAGAATAAAAGAAGAATAGTTTGAGTTCCTAAGGGTTGTACAGACAATACTATTGCTTGAGGTAGGGAATATTGCTAAGATAAGTCCTGAATGCAGTAACCACCAAAATGTGGAACAAAAATGATGGAGGGAATTCAGATTACTTATATAGTTAATGGTCTTGGAAAATACTCTCGGGATATAAAAATAAAGATATGAATTGGAATCATTATATTTTTTACATTTTTAAGATTACTTGGATATTAAAATTGGAACTGCCATGGCTATTCCTTCTTTGGTGTTCTCAGGTCTTTAATATTTTCAGGACTGATTTCAGGTGATGGGAATGAAAACTAAGGCCTAATGTCAAAATGATGTCTACCAATGTCTCTCCATGTCACTACATTTGAAGACTGAAGGTACATGAAAAGAAATTTGCTTGGGATTTGGCCATCATATTCTGAACAGGAAACTTACAACTCACAACATCCTTCCCCAGAGTCAATGAAATTAATGAAACGTTAGATATCATTCTTTTGGTTAACTTAGAAAATTCAATCCTTTCAAAGTTGTTTTAGATCGTGTGAAATAAGTGAAATGTTTGCATGAACATGTGGCAGAGCAACACAGAACTGTTGTACTTTCAAGAAAACAATACTTCGTGAAAAAAACATTTTAATGTTTAAAAACAACCTTTTTCAGCTATTTATCCATTTTTTTGCAGCAAAAGATGACAAGCTGAGAAGTGTCCTTGTTATTTCTTGCTGCAAATTCTATTTTAAAGATATTCTGATTCATACATTTTATGGTACTGTTCACTCTAAATAAATAATCTATTTTGGCACAATGGTATTAGATGAACAGTACTGTTCAACATTTTAGGAGTTAATTAGCACAAACATGAGAAAATTATTTAAATGTTTATTACCACTTTTCTCTAAACATTAATAAAACCACCCCCAATCTTTCAGCTGGAGACCCTCATTCTCTTTCATCTAAAAAATGCATCGTGTCCACGAGAGTCCACTAATTTGTAATCGTAACAGAAGACAGTGCTGGTTATTTAGTGCAGGAAATCCTTCAAGACATTTCACTGTATTAAAGGGCAATATAAATGCAAATATTATTACTGAAATTAATCAACCATGTCAAGACTTAACAAATCCAAGGACTATAAAACCTTTCTAAGCGAATCTCCACATCATAAACCAAATGTACCAATGTGGCATTGTTATCATGTACATTCCACATGAACAACTTGGCATGCTCAGAAATTAGATCAGATTTCCTTTAGCTTTAAAAATCACTAATACATTGGATTAGTCACAATCCTTCAGGATTTTTGCTGCTTAAGAAAGAGAACTTTTACAAAAGTTTGTATCTTAATTTGAAAATTTAATCTGCATCTATTTGAGGGCTCTTCAAATTAAGCTTAATCAGTTTTTTTTTGTTGAAGGTACTAGCAAAAAATTCCTATTTTTTCTTTTGTTTATAATTAAACTTGTAAACATCAATTAATCCATCAAATAATTCAATATAGCTACTTTCATTTTCTACAGGTATTTAAGATTTGGATTCTCTAAGACTTTGTATATTTTAGATTCTTGCTTTTTCACAATTAAAGGCTACAATGCTTTCAATACACCATTAACATTTTTTCATGCAAATAAATATTATGTTTTGTTGTGCTGGTAGATTGCAAGGTTTGGGCTTGGAATTTACACTGACATGTAATGGTGTGGTCAAGAGCAACCTTTGGATAAAGGAAATATGACACCAGCCTTTGGAGTGTGCAATGCACATTTAAAGGTGAAATCCAGAATCTATACCACAGAGTATGTGCTGATTTGCAGCCTTTCCCAATAAAATCTCTTAAGATCAATGGAGACAGAAATTATTGTCTGTTCTCAGTTTTCAATCGTTATTAATTTCAATGGAACCACATTTCAAAAATTTGAGCTTGATGAGCTATTTTTGCAGTAAAATGCCCCAAAATTCATACGCATTGTTCCACGATGCACATCTAATGTCTTAATGTGAACTAACACAGAATACAGCAGAACAACTTTCTTTGATCTGAAGAATACTTTTTTTCTTGTGGGGATTATCATTTCTCAGAAAAAAAGTATCTGCAAAATCTGCAACATTTTCTGACAATTTCAGCCTCCAACAATTTATGTGTTCCAGATTTTATTCTCATTCTTCAAAATGGTAATTGAAAATTGTAATTTTACTTCAGTTTAACTTTCAGTGTTATTGATGCACAGGTTCTCTAATAACATTATAGATTCTAGACGTAAGAAAGCTCCAAGAAATAAAACCTAACAGTAAGGTACTTTGCGAAAGGAGGAACGCCTGCCATAGTGTTTGATAGACATTTTAGGATATTTTCATTTTATGTAGATGCTGAATGCATTCTCTGTCACTAATGTAATGCATGAAGTTCTTTGACTCCAGTTTGGATGTGAAGACATTGGAACAATGGAGGATATTCCCAAAAACTATCAGGACAAACAGGTGCATGTGAGACTTACATACATTTATTTATTGATTGATTGAGATACAACACACAATAGGCACTTCCGGTCCTTCAAGCCGTGCTGCCCAACAGTCACCCGATTTAATCCTAGCCTAATCACAGGACAATTTACAAAGACCAATTAATCGACCAACCAAATTACGTTCTTGGACTGTGTAAGGAAACCAGAGCACCTGAAGGAAATTCACATGGCTACGGGGAGAACATTTGAACTCCTTACTGGCAGTAGTGCGAAACAGGCCTGGGTTGCCTGTTCTGTAAAGCATTGCGCTAATCCAGGGGTGGGCAAACTTTTTGACTTGTGGGCCACAAAGGGTTCTAAAATTTGACAGGGGGGCCGGACCAGGAGCAGATGGACGGAGTGTTTTGGTAATACACCTCATAAGAGAAAATAAAATATCATGGGATATGTAGAAAACATGTGCTTTAATTTCAATTGAAAATGAACAAATGCATTACAACAAAATATCTGTCTTTGAAGTCCCATGCTATTTAGCTATTTATTGAAATGTCTTTTAAAACACTGAAAATTAAATGAATAAAATACAGCTTTTTTTAATAGTAACAGTTATTATTTTAAAGCACTGAAAATTCTGTTATCCTTCAGAATATTATCATCATCACTCTCCTCCTGACTGTCTTTATTTCAAAAACGGTAGGAGATGCAGGTCTACTTGTCCTGCTCCTTCTTATTTAATTGTCCCGTGCCAAAACTCAACAACGACCCGCACAATGACAGAACAGTGAGAGCGCGCCAATATGCAGAGCTCTGTGCTCGCAAATCCCCGCAGGCTATCTCCCTTAGCCGGAACGCTGGCTAATTGTGAGCCGGTTCGGATGTGCCAGGAAATGGGTTGCCACAAGGTCACAAAGTAAAGCGCAAATGTGGAGTAACATGCTGCACCTCAACAAAGGTCAATGTATATAGAGTGTGTCATCTATTGGGAAGACGCCAGAATTGCGGGGAAAAAACGTTAACAAGGTTTATTAATATAATTTCATCAAGTTCTGCGGGCCGGATTAAAAAGCTTAATGGGCTGCATATGGCCCGCGGGCCGTAGTTTGCCCATGCCTGCGCTAATCACTACTCGACTGTGCTGCCCCATCCACATTGAGGTGGATGCTATTGGTTCATCAAAATAAAATCTTAACGTACACAATGAACAACATTTTTGTACTTCAATGCTGGATCAGAGCTCAAACAATAATTTATGATTCCAACATTCATTATTAATAGATGGTTAAAATTGCAAAGACATTGATTTCTCTAACCAAGTTGACATGAAAAAAAGGATCATATAAAACAATTAAGTTCTTCTGGATTGACACCACTTTGAATCAGTGTTAATTCTTCAAAATGTTTCAACATCTGTTTGACATGGATATCCTTCTTAAGTATCCTTGTAAGGAAGAAGCTAAATTGCATTGTTTTTAAATAATTAATATAATTCTGCTGCTTGGTGGAGAACCTCAATTTTTTAACAGCCCTTTTTTTTCTGCTCTGGAAAAAATACCATGAAGGATCTTCAGACTTCATGCTTTCAGAGGGCTAGTGACCCTTTTCTTTTGTCCAGTATCTGATTAGCTTATACGAGAAACTCCTGATAAAATACCACAGAACCCCATTTAGTCATCCCTCTTTATCCGCGAGTTCCGCATGTGCAAATTCAACCAACCACAAATCAAGAAAACCCAAAAGTGCTCTTCCAGCACTCATTGCTCGAGCATTATTTGCCTCGCATCTCGTTCGTGTGCTACTTTGTTCCTGTGAAAAAATGGCTCCTAAACAGCAATTATGTTGTCAAAGCAATTCCTTGAAGGCTAAGAGTGCTATCTCTCACCAAGAAAGTAGAAATATTACATCTTTTGAAAAGTGCCATGTTGTTTTCCGAAGTGGGCCATAAGGTCAGTAAGAACAAATCGAGCATTTGCACAATAAAGCAGAATCAAGCTGAAATTCATGGAAATGTTAGTGCCGCCCCTACAACGGCAAACATGGTCTCTCTGGTTCATGATAAAGTGCTCGCGAAGACTGCGAAAGCATTAAGTGTGTGGTTAGAGGGCATGTCACAGAAGCATATCTCTGTCGATGGCCAAATTATATGTGAAAAAACTCTTAGTCTCTATGAACACTACTGTGACGGGGTTGATGAGAGTGAGAGAAAAGAGTTTAAGGCTAGTAAGGGATGGCTAGCTTGCTATGTAGCGTGCTACAGCCTCAAGATCACGGGAGAATCAGTTTCTCATTTGTTTGCTGCTTGTGTTGTGAGCGAGTGGAACACACAGTTATTTTTCTTGTCAATATTCCCTAAACATTACAGTATAACAACTATTTACATGGCATTTACATTGTACTAGGTATTATAAGTAATCTAGAGATGTTTTCAAGTATACGTAGGTTATACGCAAATACTATGCCATTTCATATAGGGGACTTGAGCATTCGCGTTTTTGGCATCTGCGGGAAGTCCCAGAACAAATCCCTCGCGGATAAGGAGGGCCGACTGTACTTGTCCATTTGCATGGAGGCCTGTCTTGTTAGGTTTTAATATATTCTTATCAATTGAAAAACAAAGTACGATCTACAATCCTCATCTACTCTTGCAAAATTCCTAAGAACAGCAAAAAGCCTTGCATTCAAGCCTTGATCAAGAATTATGCGAGCAGACACTTATAGGTTGTTATGTGGAAAAAGTCGTAACTCGGAAATAACAGCTCTACCCTTGAGAATTTTGTTATTGTTAACATAAAACTAAATTGTGTCAGCATTTGTAATATTTGGATTTGATACAACTTTAACTACAACTTCAACTATTCTTATTTATTTGCTTCAAGTTTGCTATCAATGCCATTATTTCATACATTAAAGTCCACGATGTACTGACTTTCAAAGATATGATTCAACTTTATTTGTGACTGAATGAAGAATAATGACTCCACATTTTTTGTGCAGCATTACATCAGCACAACATAATAAATAGAAAGATGACAACCGGCATTAGTTCCACAAATAAAATAAAATTCTTAAAAACAATCTTTGATCTGGCTATTTATCTTTGTATCTTTTTTTATTTTCAGCAGTCAGGGGAAAGCCAATGCAATGTAAAACAGCATAACATCGAGACATTGTTCACAGGTGGCAAGTTTGGGTTACACAAAACTGGTTAACGATAGTAAAACATCATGAATTCAAACTCACAACACATTTAAGATACTATACAAATTAACTTAGAATTGCATAATTTACAAGTGGCCGATTTCAATGTGAAGAATGACCTCACTTATAACATTACTATTATACAGATTTTCTAGCTCATTTAAAATTTCAGAATCCCTTCTAAAGTTACTCATTTTCTATTAACAATATTGAACTAACTACAACACTACCTAACTCTGCTTGTGTTCTTAAAGCCCCTCTGCTTGCAGAGGAATATATTAGCTACACAGTAGAAAGAAAGCATCTGAAAGATATAGAAACCCTTGCAACAATTAGTCATGCAGATCTGAGTGTACAGTGACAGTTATCATGCTCTTTCAATCTATCCCACCAACCTTTCAGCCTTTGGAATATACTTCAATTTTAACTTTCCGTTTTTCTCAAGAGATCAATAAAGTAACAGTTGGAGCTTTTGGTGTCTGTGTAAAGTGAAGAGTACCTACCAATTCTGAGCCACAGCAAGCTCAGTTGATGGTGCTGGAATTAAATCCTGGCGACCCAATCAAATCAGAACCGAAAACTATTGGATTTGCATCATGTCCTTAACAAATGGATTCATGGAGGAATAATTAGTCAAAAATGAACCTCAGGTAAGACTGTATTAGAAGTCCCGGTTAAAAGCTTTCTTAAAGTGGTGGGTTTTAATGAGAATCTCAAGGGTAGAGAACATTACAAGGTGTGAATTTCATGTCACACACTTCTCTCCCTTTAAAGTGCTGCACTTGGTTGGTTGACAACATAGCTCTCAAAAGCAGAAAGAGAGAGGGTGAGGCTTGATTGGAAGTGTGTTTGGGGTGTCGTGGGTTTGCAGGTGAAGCTGGTGGGCAAGCTCCAACATTTGAGGCATGAATGGAAGAAGATGAGAGTCTTTCCAAAAAAATTGCTGCGATCAGGCAGTCTGACAACACAGAAGTGGAGACAACACAAAAGAAAAGGTGGAGAATAAAGCTCCTTAGAAAACTAATCTAAATAGATTTTCTGCAACTTAGCTAATCAAGGTAACTTATCATAGAAAGCCAACGATTAGAAGATATTTCAGTGGCAATGTGAATGCAGAAAAATTGCCCATTCCACCCAAAAAAAAATCCCAGCCTTAGCCTTTGAAAGTCACTTATTCTAGAAATTCAGATTTGGCTTATAAAATTTCTCCTGCTGGCTTGTTTTCCTCCAGCTGAATTGAAGTGATGAAGAAACAAGGCTTTATATTAGAATCAAACAAAGATGCACCATTTTATTTCTCTCAGCATGGGCATAGAATTTGAGGATATAAATAACAACTTTGTAAACTTCATCAAAATTTGAGATTAAAATACAGTACATTTTTCTCTTGAACTAATGCAAGTTCAAATTTGCAGATGCTGAATAATAAAAGCAGAAAATTCCAGAATTACTCAGCACTCAGAGAACTTCTATGTAAAGAGAAAACAATAACTATTTCTCTTTCCACAGATGTTGCCTGATCTTCAGCATCTTTCTGGCACTTTCTGTTTTTATTTGCTGTTGAAAGTTGAGTGTCTGTGGAATGGAATCGCAGTTGAAACATAAGCAATATCACAGCTTTAAATAATTCTAATGAATTGTTCTCATTACAAGCAAAGGCAGGAAAAGCTGATTAGAAATAAATACTATGCAAATTCAGATAAATATTTTGAATTTTGTTATCTTTGGTAAAGGGAAAATGCCTCTTCTTCAAAGGGTTAAGATACTTAAACAGAGGTCATAGTACAAAGTATTTTACATTGAGTATGATGGCTCAAATGACACATCTGTATTGCCTGCTTATTTCTTAAGAAGAAGTTCTGCGTTTCCAACAGTAAAAGGAAGTTAAAAAATGAAGATACTGGAAATCGGAAATAAAAATAAGAAATTGCTGGATACACAGAGACAAAAGGTCTTTAATTTAAAAATTAAATTTTATGTCGCTTTCCATATGTGCCCTCTAAACAGAATTACCTGTTTTAAATTCCAATTTCCCCTTCAATTTGCTTACAAAACAGGTCTTTTGAGTCAGCTGGAAATAACTACATTCAGTTATAGTCTGGATCACTTATTTTTATTTAAGTGAGAAAACTACACCTGCAAGCAAATGATTTTAGCAATTTCCAATTCGGACACTTCTGCTTTCTGTAGGCTTCAGCCTTGGCATCCAAGCATAGAAATAGATGAATTCATGAAGTTTCACATAAAGGGAAAACTTTTATCGAATGGTGAATTCTGATACCACAGATGATACCTTTATCAGAGAAATTAATTTGAACTCAAACCTGAGAAATGTCGAGATAGCAAGAATAGCATTGCTGGAATATAAAAATGTTGCCAGCTGGTTTAGGCAACGTAATAAAGAAATCCCTTAATATATACCCTCAGCAGATTTAAATGAAAAAATGCATTCCAAGCACTGAAGGACAAATTCAAAGTATAAATTGTCAGAGGACAGATATGAAAAATACAGCAGCAAAAGACAAATTCAGCAGCAAAATTCCACTGCTTCAGTAGTTCATTTACGTAAGTTTCCAGCATTGAGTTGCCAATGCTGCTGTTTTATACATAAGAAAATAATATCTAGACTCTTGGAACAAATCCATAATCAAGAAAAAGGTAAGAATTTGTTCAAGATGAAAATAAAGCATGCACCAGATCTAGAAGACAGAAATGAATGTGTCCTGTGCCAAAGTCCTTCAATGAGTAGAAGTTTATTGTTCAGTAGAAGGCTGATCTGTTTTCTTTTACATTCACATAATGATGTCGTCAACAACTGACTGGGAGTGGTTCAAATGGCTGAACAAAAGTCAAATATGATTGGTTTCTTCGTGTAGTCACTGTGCCTGAAATATATAATAGTGGGAAGATGAAACCAAGAGAAAAAAGTTCTGGTTAATTTCAAACTTGATATTTGATGATGAAACCAAGAGAAAAAAGTTCTGGTTAATTTCAAACTTGATATTTGATGATACTGCAATTGCCAAAGGGGAAACAACCATACAATTGTCCTCTAGGCTAGTATTTAATATAAATAAATAGATCTGAAAAAGACAAAATAGAGGCCAAGGAACACACACAAGTTGCTGGAGGAACTGTTTACTCTTTTCTGTAGATGCTGCCTGGCCTGCTGAGATCCTCCAGCATTTTGTGTGTTTTGCTTGAATGTCCAGCATCTGCAGATCTTCTCGATTTAAAATAGTGGTCAATTGCTCTTTGCTACGTTATTGAGCTCATTTTACACAAACAATTGCCTCAGATCTGAACCTCAAGCTGAGCCTTCAGCTAATCTTTGGCACACATGACAGTAGCAAGGATGATTTCACCCAAGTTTCCAAAGCTTGGATTGTTGCCATCACTGTCAGTGTCCCTTGATTGAAATCTTGGATTATAAAACATATCTAGGATACAGTATATTGATTTTTGGAGCAAGGTCTAAATAATGAGATCATACATTCTTAGAAGTACGCTACCCATTAATGAAGAAGGATGAAGTACTTCTGATATTGGGCTTTGAACCTCAAAATAACGGTCAGATAAGGCAGAGGTATTTGACAGTGAGGAAATCACATTCGAGTTTCTGCTGCCATCACAAGACCTACTGAACCAGGATGATCAGCAGAGAGGATTTAAGGTTATGCAATAGCAACAAAAGTTGATCTGAGAAGAATCAGGAAGTGTTAAATTGGGTTTTGGGTTTGGATGCCAGTGTAGAAGGACATAATTGCAATGGAGGAATGTGGTACAGGTTCATCAGATTGATTCCTGGAATGTTGTATGAAGAAACACAAAACAGATTGGTCTGAAATTCTCCAAAATTTACAGGATGCTTTCCTTTTCTGGAAAGCTTAAAACCATGGTCACAATCTCAAATGAAGGTGGCAGCTTGAGAGGAAATTCTTTCACCCGAACAAATGTTGATACTTGGAATTTTTATTTTATGTTATTTAGAGGCACAGCACAAAACAAACCCTCCCGGCACAAAAGGCCGTGCTGCCCAGCAACTGAGTTGATACGAGCCTAATCACAGGACAATTTTCAATGACCAATGAACCAGTATGTTATTGAACTGTTAAGAGGACACCGGAGCACCCATAGGAAACCCATGTGCTCATGGGGAGAACGTACTTATGACATTAGAGTTGAACTCCAAACTTTGACATCCCAAGCTGTAATAGTGCTGTGCTGATCACTATACTACAGTGAAGCCCTAAAAAATTTTATACATAAGTATAAATTTTCAAAGACTCAGTAACTGGCTATATTCCAGGCAAAGATGAGAGGCTATCATATGAGGAGTGCTTGGCAGCTTTAGGCCTGTACTCACTGGAAGTTAAAAAAAATCTGTGAGGATCTCATTGAAACCTGCAGAAAGAACTGGATAAGGTGGATGTGGAGAGAATGTTTCCTCTGGTCAAAATTAAGGGTTAACGTTTCAGAACAGAAGTAAGGAGTAATTTTTTTTAGCCAGGGAGTGCTGAATCTGTGGTGGAGACCGTGGGTATATTCAAAGCAGAAGTTGATAAGATTCCTGATTGCTTGGGGCATCAAGGGATATGGTGAGAGGGCAGGTGCATGGGGTTGAGTTGGATCCGGGATCAGCCATGATGAAAATGGCAGAGCACACTTGATGGCCTGAATGGCCTAATTCTGCTCCTATGTCTTATGATCTGATTTTTAGATTTTAAGGGAATGCAGAGATACAAAGTGAAGGAAGGGATAGAAAGGGAGGCTACTGAAGTAGCGTAAATGCAGAGATCATGTAAGAATCAAATCGATCCTGTTGTTTAATAATGGTGAACTCAAAAGGAGTTCAGTGGTAAATACCTGCTCTCAATTCAGATGTTCCTGATGCAGGAAACTGATACTGTGATGATGCATGATCTTATGAATTCAGGAGTAGGTGAGGCATGAAGAGACCATTTGGTCTACTCATGCTTATTTTTTTATGCTCCTTTGTGGGTTTTGGATGAACATCCTTTCCCTCCGTCAATTTGGTGAGCTGTGCACCTCCGATCAGAAATACTTCATCCCCACCAGACCTGGCAGTTCAAAAGACCAGCTAACGCTTGAGAAACGTGATGTGCACAGCTAGACTTAGAGGCCAGTAATTCTGAACACTGCTACATAAATTTTAATTAGTACTGTACAAGGAGGTGATTGGTATTTCTGTAATTGCCAGGCAACATGGGCATCAAGGGAAATGGGGGAAACAAGTTTGGAAAAGAGGACAAAATCTGATTGAGGTCCAAACTCTGGGTGGACTGCAGAAATGTATCTAAGTGCATGAACATGCTGCCAGTGGCAAGCCAGCCATCTACAGATAGAGTGGATCCTAGGATCCAGATTGGTCTTTAAAACAGCAGGAGTTATACACATTGTAATGACATTGTGGATGGCTGAGCATATGCCCCATCCACTAAGTTATTTAGACAGGAAAACTAAGTTGTTAAAACATATGAATGTTCCTGTATGTTCCTGACATTTAGTAACCATGCAAAAATAACAATTCAATTGAATTACTTTGAAAATTAACTATTTGAGATACAGAACATTAATTAAACCATTTGAAATACATAACTATTGAAAATAGTTGGAGCAAGCAAATTAAATGCTTTAAGTGACCGTACATTTACAGGTGGCTTCACATACAAGTAAATAGACTTGACTGTAGCAGGCTGACCTCAGAGCAGGCTCAGGCAGCAGACTCCCAGGTGGGGAGTTCAGCCAGTTCACAGTCTGTTGCTTAATTCAATTTAGAACCTATTGGTGGAGCCACTCCCACAAACTGGCCAAATGTTTTGAAATTGATGTCTGTTAATAAATTCCAGCAGCTCCCACTGGATATAGAAACAGATTTTAAATACTGTAAATTTGTTAACTTTTCATCTTTAGCCTGAAATCAAATGAAGGGAATAAATGATGACTCCAATATCTTTTCATCACTATACTTACTGGCTGTAATTAACTCACTTACTTGAATTAGGTTCCATTTTCCACTTTAACCTGTTGGAAAATAAATTATACAAGTAAAATTCAATCTCTGCTTTGCAGGTAAATTTCTCACCTGTGTTCATGAAGCTGGTAAGTCCTACCACAGAATACATCAAACTTTTATCCCCTTTTCTGCATGTCATCTTACAGATCCAGGCAGGAGCAGAGCCATGCTAAAACAAATTTGCATCACGAAGCCTCCAAGCTGTTCCTAAATTAGGCCAACTTTTAAAAGGCGAACAAATACATCTGAAGCAGATGGGCGACTTCCGGTAAGATGGCGATTGCTTAGCTGCTCCAAACTTTTGTTCCGTTATTTTCGCTATCTTTGCACTAAATGTCTCCATTTTTTAAACCTTAATTAGGAACTTTATTTGGTTTCTTTTACTTGCCTGTGAACACATCTACCTTACAATGTCTAGCAAGAGTTCTAAAACCGGGAGAAAGGAAGTTCCAGCTCTGCCTTCTGAGACCCTCGCTGCGCTGGAACAACACCGAGACGATATTTTAAAGGAATTTAGAACTGCTTTCAAACAGCTGGAAGCCAAAATGGATCGGATCAAAGATAGAGTGGACGAACATGCTGAACGCTTATCTCGCAACGATTCGACTTCTGAAAATTTAGAAAGTCGTGTTCGATACTTGGAGACTCTCTGTTCCAGCCTAGAAGAAAAAAATAATAAACTCATTTCCAAAATGGTCGATCTCGAAAATCGGAGCAGACGTTGTAACCTTTGAATTCTTGGGTTGCCAGAGGCCACCGAACAGGGATCAACCGTGAAGTTTTTCACCGAGTTTCTCTGTGAGATATTCGGGAAAGATTTGCTTCTGAACCTGCCTGAGCTCGAAAGGGCACACCGGGTCTACGTTCCCCCTGGAATTCTGGGCTCCCGCCCGCAACCGGTAATTCTGTGCTTCCATTAATACCAGGTAAAACACCGTCTGATCATGGAGGCACGTCGCAGAGGTACTTTTACTTTCCAAAATACAATCATTCGCTTTGTGGAAGATTTTGCACCCCAGACCTTAAAGATGCGCACTGAGTTTAAAGGTGCAATGAAAGTGCTTTTTGATCGTGGTTTTAAACCCTCTCTTCGCACTCCTGCCGATTTACGAATCACGCGTAGTACTGGAAAATATAAGTGGTTTAAGTCAGTGAAGGAGGCTGAGGCATTTGTTGCAAGTCTTCTGGCTATCCAGCCATCTTCGGAACCCGATTGGACCTCCTAAAATGGTGGATAAGTACTTCTCGTAGTAAAATTACTTTTCCCGGACTCAGACTTTACTTGAATCACTCAGGCACTATATATTGAAACTCTAAGGGCTGTTGACAATCTCTCCCTGGATTTGGTGTGTCTTTTTTAAATAGGCATTCTGTGCTTAATGTTTCCCTATGGACGTTTAAATAGTACTTGTGTAATCTATTTTATTCTTGTGTAACTTTATCTATAGAGTTCTACAATTGACTCTAACTTGTTTTGGAGGTTTGAAGTCTTTATTGAAGGCCTCCCTGTTTGTTGGTTCACAGTTTAACTGCTGATTATTATTATTTATTTATTTTTTTACCTTTTCTTTTAATCTTTGATTTTTTCTCCTCTCTGTAAATGGTTGATAAGTACTCTTCTTGAATCTATAATTTTCCCCTTCCTCCCTTTTCTTTCCCCCCTTTCTCTTACTTTATTCTTCCATAATTTTTCGCGGGTAGGTTAGTTTTGGTTTTCTTCCGATTTTCTCTGTATTAAGTGTTATATTTCTGCAGAAGATGTTCCAATTTGTAGTTATGTTTTCTAGTGCATAAACTAGTTACTATTTGCTATAGTATTTATACGGAACTGCTGTTAATGACACAGATTTGGAAGTTATATTTGGGTTAATTTTTTTGGTAGAGCTAGCTGCCTTTTTTGGTAGCCGTCTAGTTTTGGGTTGTGTGAGTGGGGTGGGTTTTCCATTTCCAACATCACTCACTGTATTTATTGTTTGTCTTTATTGCTCAGGACATGTTTATGTTTTGATTTCACGAATCTATGCTTACATTTCTGCTCCCAGACTGCTATTGTATTGCTTGACTTTTTATATGCCTGCTGCCTTTTATGCATTAGTAATTGATAATGGCTAGTGCACTTAAATTCGTGAGCTGGAATGTAAAGGGACTGAATCACCCTGTTAAAAGGAGGAAGGTATTCTCACATATTAAACAACTCAAAGCTGACATTGCTTTCCTTCAAGAAACTCATATTCGTTGTTTTGATAACTCCCGGCTTCTGTCAAAGTGGGCAGGTCAGCATTTTCATTCATCCTTTGCCGCTAAAGCTAGGGGAGTCTCCATTCTTATTAACTCAAATATTCCTTTTGAATTCCATAATAAAATATCTGATACAAATGGCCATTTTATTATTGTTTCTGGTAAACTATACAACACTAAAGTTGTACTCGCAAACCTGTATGCCCCCAACTTTGATGATGTTAACTTTTTTGAACTTTTTTTTCCTCACTACCAGACTTAAACTCATACTCTCTTATACTGGGTGGTGACTTCAACTGTTGGTTAGATCCTAATCTGGATTGATCGTCCTCTGTTACCAGATCACCTACTAAATCTGCCTTACCTATCCAATCGTTTCTCTCTAATTTTGGTATCTCTGATATATGGCATTTCCTTCATCCTACTGAGAGAGATTATTCTTTTTTTTCACATGTTCACCATACCTTCACTTGAATTGACTATTTCTTACTCGATAACCAACTTATTCCATTGGCCTACTCTTGTGACTATCAGAGTATACTGATTTCTGACCATGCCCTAATTACTCTCTCGCTGAACTTTCCTGGTCTCCCTCAGAGGAATAAACACTGGCAGTTTGATTCAACTTTATTATCGGATGATGACTTTTTAAAATTTATTAAGGATCAGATAACCTTTTATTTTAACACTAATACATCACCTGAAGTGTCATCCTAGATTGTCTGGGATGCCATGAAAGCATATCTGAGGGGGTCAAATAATCTCTTACACAGCAAATCTCAACAGAAGATCCTGTGCAGATCAATTAGACCTCATTAACCAGATTAAAGAATTGGATCAACTATATGCTCAAACTAAGAACCCTGAACTATACAAGAAGCGTGTTGAACTCCAAACTAAATTTAATCTTCTGTCCACTCAACCTGTCGAACGCCAACTTCTCGAAAGCAAAAGTCGCTTTTACATTCATGGGGATAAGTCTGGTAAATTTCTAGCCAATCAGCTGAGGCGTTCCAAAGCCAAACAACATATTACAAAGATCCGGAAGGAGAACGGAGACTTTACATCGGATCATTTAGAAATTAATGACGCATTTAAATTTTTTTATTCTCGGCTTTATTCCTCTGAATCTTCGAATGACAATATCTCTGCTGATCAATTTTTAAAGAATCTGAATATTCCTTCACTTTCATCTGATTCTAAAGCCAAACAATGCGCCTATGTCATCAGAAGAAATATCTTTTGCAATTTCTGCACTGTCCTCAGGGAAATCTCCTGGACCTGATGGGTTCCCTGTAGAATTTTATAAATCATTCTCTTCACTTCTCAGTTTCTCCTCAGTTACTTTCAGTATTATCTGATTTGTTTAATTACGGCAAATTGCCACCCTCTTTCAATGAGGCATCTATTATTCTTCTATTAAAAAAGGGCAAAGACCCAACAGAGTGTTCCTCGTATAGGCCGATTTCTTTGCTCAATGTTGATGTAAAGATCTTAGCTAAAGTTTTGGCTCATAGATTAGAAACCATTATTCCCTCCATTATCTCTGATGACCAATCAGGTTTTATTAAAAACCGTCTCCCTTTTTTTAACATTCGGCTTTTATTTAATATCTTATACTCACTTCCAACTGGGATTCCCGAATGTGTTATTTCCCTCGATGCGGAGAAAGCATTTGATTGTATAGAATGGAACTACCTTTTTGCAGTCTTAGAAAAATTTGACCTCGGTCAAAGTTTCATCTCTTGGATCAAATTGCTGTACCTGTGTCCTACTGCTTCTGTTTTAAATAATTTTCAGAAATCCCAGGTATTTAATCTCAAACGTGGCACCCGTCAGGGAGGCCCCTTAAGTCCCTTTCTCTTTGATTTGGCTATAGAACCTTTAGCAATAGCATTTCGAAATTGTCCTGAATTGACCGTAATTTGGAGAGGGGGTGTTGAGCATAAAGTTTCTCTTTATGCTGATGACTTATTACTCTTCCTCTCAATTCCGTCTACATCCTTACCTCCAATGTTTTCACTTCGTGACCAGTTTAGCCAGATCTCTGGCTATAAACTTAATTTACATAAGAGTGAACTTTTCCCAATTAATAAAGAAGCACAAGAATTAACATTTCGTGATCTCCCTTTTAAAGTAGTCCATAATCAATTTACTTATCTTGGAATTACAGTCACAAGGAAGTTTAAAGATCTCTTTCGTGAAAACTTTGCCAATCTTTCATATACTATAAAACAGAGTCTGGTACAATGGTAACCTCTATCTATGTCTTTGGTAGGTCGTATTAATGTTGTTAAAATGTATGTTCTCCCCAAACTTTTATACTTATTTCAATCTATCCCAATTTTTATTCCTAAATCTTTTTTTGATTCCTTAGACTATTATTTTGTCATATCTGTGGAAGAATAAGCGCTCTAGAATTAATAAAATCCATCTCCAAAAATCTAAAAAAGAGGGTGGCATGGCTTTACCTAACTTTCGTTTATATTATTGGGCAGCTAATATATGTTGTGCTACCTTTTGGTCTTTCTTCCATGGCCAACCCAAGTGCCCTAATTGGGTGGCGATGGAGTTGAGCTCCACTAAAGAATTATCTATCTCTGCACTTCTTGGCTCTGCACTCCCTAGCAGTCTGTCCAGATTAATAGCTAATCCTCTTGTTAGACACACTCTGCGTAAATGGGCTCAGTTTAGGAAATGCTATGGTTTCCATGGTTTTTCTGTTTCCAGCCCTGTCGTACATAATCACCTTTTTTTACCTACCATGTACGATACAGCATTCCAGGTTTGGTTTAGAAAAGGCATTAGACGTTTTGAAGATCTCTTCATTGATAATCGCTTTGCTTCTTTTCAGCAGCTCTCTGTTCAGTTCAATCTGCCCAATGCTCATTTTTTTAGATATCTCCAAATTAGACACTTTATTGCTCCTTTAATTCCTAACTTTCCTGAAATGCCTGCGAAAAATGCTATGGACTTATTTCTTTCCATTAATCCACTAGGTAAAGGTTTAATATCAATTATCCAAGATAAATTAGCAGCCTTACGACGGGCCCCTGTGGATAAAATTAAAATGGCATGGGAGCATGATTTAAATACCTCCTTATCTGATGAGAGCTGGGACTCGATTCTCAAATCGGTTAACTCAACCTCTCTTTGTGCTCGCCATTGCCTTTTACAGTTTAAGATTGTTCATAGAGCCCATATGTCTAAATCTAAACTATCTCGATTCTACCCTGACATTAGTCCGCTCTGTGATAAATGCAAGAGAGGCGAGGCCTCTCGCATTCATATGTACTGGTTCTGTCATAGCTTGGAAAAATTTTGGAAAGATGTCTTCACTACGTTATCGTATATTCTGAATCAGCACCTAGAACCAAACCCCTTAATTGCTTTGTTCGATTTCTGGGGCGAGACAGATTTACATCTGAGTCCGACCAAATGCCGAATATTATCCTTTGCCTCTCTCCTGGCTAGACGCTTGATCCTCCTTAGATAGAGAGATGTTGCCCTGCCCATTCATGCTCAATGGCTTAACGACATTATGGCCTGCTTGGACCTTGAAAAAATTCATTATTCAGTTCTTAATTCGGACCTAAAGTTCAATAAGGTCTGGGGACCTTTTATCGAGTACTTTCATAACCTTCCTCTTGACTAGGGTTTTTTTACTTTTCGGTCCCTTGCTTTCAGCTCCTTTTTTTTTCTGGTAGTAAGCATTACTACCCTCTGTTGCTAAGTGTATTCACAGTCTGGGAGTTTGATTGTCCTGATTTATATTCTCTATATTGGTCTGGAGTTTTTTTTGTGTTGTGGGGCTTGGGGAGGACGGTAAGTTTACTTGTCTTCAATTTTGGTGCTTTTTTTTAAATTCTCTTTCTCTGTATCATATTGTCATTGTATGCTTAATTTTGCACTGTATTAATGTTCCTCATTGTGATTTGGGGTTTTTTAATCTGTAAAATGTATATAAAAAAAACAAAAAAACTAATGAAGCAGATGGGCTACTGTTGTTCTCAGTGTTCATGGATGAATACCACCAACTTTTGGGGACCATACAGACATCTCACTTGTGGCATCATGATAGTTAGTGCATTTTTGTATGGAGAAAGCATGCTGTTCATGCTGTTTATAAATTATTAGAGAACTACAGATATTGGGATATAATGTTAGGATCATTCTACTTACCTTGTATCCTATTTGTGCTTTATAAAATGTTCTTAAAATTTAGAATTCTCTTTGTCATAAAATTGCTCATTGCCACAACTCTTGCATCATGTTATGAAGTGTTACACAGAGTCATAAATTTGTACAGCGTAAGACACGAGCCTTTCGACTTGCAACATCATGTTGCTTGTGGTGCCTCTACACCAATCCCGAGTCTGCCTTGCCTCCTCATGTGCTGCCACGAACATTGCGATTGTACCTGCCTCCTGCCAGTATTTTCCAGATATCAACCACATTTTGTGTAAAAAAAACATTTTTCACGTCTTCTTTAATATTCTTCCGTCTAACTTATACACCTCTTCCCTCTTGCTCCCCTGATTTTGACAACCCCTACCTTGGGAAAAATAATTCTGACTATTAATCTCATCTATGCTTCTTTTAACTTTATTCAGGTCATGACGTCAGCCTCTTTCACTCCAGGGAAAACAAGCACAGACTATCCAACATCTCTCTATAACTAAAATACTTCAATCCAGGCAACATTCTGGTTAATCTCCCTTGTACTCACTCCAGTGCAATCAGATACCCCAGATGTGGCCTAACCAGGGCTTTGCAAAGTTGCAAAATGATGTGTAACTCTTATATTCTCTAATTCGACCTTTGGAGGCAAGCATACTACAGGTGCTTTTCACAACCCTATTATCCACAACCCTGTGTGTGGTTTTCTGGGAGCTATGAACTTGCACCCTGTTGATGAAAAGTCTTTGGACCCCCAGCATTATTTAGACTCACAATCTGAATGCACAGAACAATATGACATATCAAAAATCCATGCTTAATCTTCACAGCAGCATTTGTAATTAAGATTATTCAGCTTTCCATTAGGTATTCTTACATTTACACTTGGAAATTTTCAACTGAACATTGCAGCGATCATTTTTAGATTTATTACTGATTTATTATGTGCCCATACAAAAAGATCTTTAATGAGAACATTAAATGAGACGAAACTTAATTTCCTGGGCCATGTCATCAGAAAGAGAGAAATAGAATGCCTTACATTACAAGGCCGTATGCCTGGGAAACGCGGAAGAGGAAGGCAAAGAAGAAAATATATGGACACTGTTAAAGAACTAACAAATCTAAGAGTGCGAGGTATCATTGACACTATGAGGGATCGTTCGATGTGGAGAACTATGATTGCCCAAGTGTGTAACGTGCAAGGCAAATGAAGAACAGATATTTCATTTAGGCTGCATGGTAACACAATGTGGTGAATTTGTGAATAAGTGGGTGTGATTTTGAGAACATTCAGTAATTGTAGTTTGTAGATAATAAATCTACACAATAATCTTCATCATGTGCACAAATAAACACTTTGACAAAGATAATGTTGGACATCGACAGGGTTGATTTATACAGAGCTTGTTTATAAGAATTTAGTAGTGAACAAAGTTTGAGGAGAATTTAATGCCTCTTAGAATTCACCTTACTGACAAAAAAAAATTGACAACTTAGACCACCAGGAGGACTGATATTGAGGGTGATGGGAAAGAGGCTGTGCTGCAGTATGATATGAGGGAGCTCTTTCAAAGCTTGATTAGATGAATGGCCTTGTTGCATGATCACAATTTTCCAGTCAAGCAGAAATAACTTTACAAATATTTGCCAAGAAACTGGATTGCCTAGGGCTTATATTTTGTGTGCAATTTGCATGTGTCTGGTATTGCTGACGCACCCAACAATGTCCAATTCGTGCAACACATAGTTCCACCCTTACTGAAGCAAACTGGAGATTTGGCACGAATTACGGTGATAATCAACATATCACTGTTGAACTGGGCATACATTGTTGCGTTTTCCCCCCATGATTTCAAGGGGCAATCTGTTGATTTTAGGAAATCTGACTGGAGGGTTTTTTTTTGCATGTTTATGGTGGTAGTTGGGACTTCGGGACAAAAGGCAAAGATGACAAGACGCTACACCACAGAATCCTCAGACATGCAACACCCTACCTTGCCCTCTCTGATGACCATGTACATGGGGCCAGCGTTCCAAGGCTGTAAATTGGTAAACTGGATTATTGTTGTCACACGTACCCAGGTACAGTGAAAACTTTGTTTTGTGTGCCATCCATACAGATCATTTAATCAAATCACTACATTGAGGTAGTGCAAAGGAAAGCAGAATGAAGCGTTACCGAGCATGTGCAGTGGAGATAGACAATAAGGCAAAAAGTCATGACAAAGTAGATTGTGACATCGAGTCCACCTTATCATACATAGGGGCAATTCAATGGTTTTATAACAGTAGGACTGCAATTGTACTTGAACCTGGTGGCATGTGCTTTCTGATTCAAGTACAACTTCTTCTGCCCGATGGGAGGGGGAGGAGAGAGCACGTCCAGGGCCTTTATTCTGTTGGCTGCCTTAGTTAGTTAGCAAGAAATGTAGACGTGGAGGGGAAGCGGCTTTCCGCAATGTGCCGAGCTCTGTCAGTAGTTTCTTGTGGTCACGCAAAACACGCCATACCAAGCCGCGATGCATTCGGGTAAGATACAAGAACAAGAGTTTGTGCATCACAACTACCCCACCTCCGCCAACTCTTAGTCTCTCAGTTTTCTGCAGTCAATTTGTGTTCTGAAGTTGAGGGATAGGCTATTGTCATAATACCACGCCACTAAGCTCTCTATCTCTTTCAACAACTCATTATTTTGAGATTTGGCTCACTGTGTCACCACTGATGTGCAGAGCTGAGGTGATGAGATTAGCTGTGATCTTACTGAATGGCTGGGCAGACTCCAACAGGAGGTGACCTATTCCCGATTCTAATTCATATCTCAGTCCACAATCGTGCAGGTGGCTGTGGATCATCAACACAGTCTCCTGACAGTCAATCACATTTCCAGAAAGCCCATGTGATATGTTCAGCTTCAGGCAACATGAACTGCCAGACATGTTCCTCAGCTAACAACACCTGAGGGAGAATCATCGTGGAGGAGGAGTGATGGAAAATGAAGTGAGGGGAGTAACGTTGGTAAGGCTTATGCAATACTTCCCTAGTGCCAGATTTGAGATCCTGCTGCAGCTGTTGAACACCAGTAAAATGAGAGCCTTATTGTGGAAAACATCACTGGTCTTCTGAAAATGAGATTGTGGTGCCTGCAACAGCCAGGGTACTTTGCAGGACATGTTCCACCGATGCAGAGACTCAGCACTGTGTGTTGCACACTTGGAGGCCAGCAAACCGCAAGCAATGCCCGAGGACGAGCAGCAGACAGATCCAGAGGCTGCCAGACATCAGCTGCTGCCTGAAGAGCAGCAGAAACAAAAGGAACAGCAGAACTGGGGAGGAGCCGGAGATAGGCCTTGGTGAAAAGCACCCGCAGTTGAAGATGAGGGAGGGAGAAATCTGAGGAGCCGAAAGGACTCCCTGATGGAAAGGTCTGTTTCGGAAACATCCCACTAAATCACAGACCCCAAACAAAAGACAACAGTGCTCCAGGCTTGTGACTAGAAATCAAATATAAAGCCCCTCAATTCAAATACCATTTTTTCAAGACACTGAACACAATACTCCCTGATGCTCGCTGATTTCATTGCACCCTGGTGTTTATGGTATTTATGGTTCCTTAAGATTGTTCTAGCCAGTGGGAGGTAGTGAGGATAAGCTCTCACTACCTACTAAATGCTCCCAACAGCATGTGTCTCAAATAATCTCTGACAACCAAGTCCAGCTCCTGGCCTTCATGTGTGGCTTAGCTAAGCCTGGCAGATCCATACTGACTAAGAAGGGGCAAAAGCGGGTTACTGGTGCCATAAAACCAGTCATTTCAGGCAGATGGGGCTCGTCAGCCATGATTGACAGCTCTAATCTCAAACTTCCACTGCTTTGTGGCTAAATCCTGAGGAAAAATCCGGATCTGGAGTCCCTGAAGCAGTCCTTCACTGAGTTTAACGCTGACTGGTAACTCCTGCGATGCCTCTGGTGTCAAACTGTATCGGTCTCTGCCATTCCTTTGGATTCAATAACTGTGTGGAGAGGGGAGCCTACCACATGGGCAAAAGCTTGCTCTCCATATCATTCTGCCTTGGCTTGCTTGCTGGCATACACAGAATCGTGTTGTCGTACATTCAGTGCCACACACTGAAACAGCAGGACTATTTTTGATATCGTTTCACGGTGTACCAAATAATAAATTCTTGGTTCACATCTTTTAAAATAACACATGACGAGGAAAAAAGTGGTAGTGAATATTTTGGATTATACTAGCAAAGAATCAGCATGGACTAGATCAGCTGGATAGGCCCAAAGAGCACCGATAACCCCTGCGGCAACTGATAAGCAGTCCAGAAATCCCTGGACATTATTTTTTGTGCCTTGAAGGATTCATTAGTTTCACTTATTGAACATCAACATTTCCTTA
This sequence comes from Hypanus sabinus, assembly GCF_030144855.1. Classification (NCBI taxonomy): domain Eukaryota; kingdom Metazoa; phylum Chordata; class Chondrichthyes; order Myliobatiformes; family Dasyatidae; genus Hypanus; species Hypanus sabinus. Next base: position 40,217,427 of record NC_082715.1, on the reverse strand, counting down.
TAATATTCAGTTAATAAAGCATTTGATAAACAATTCTTCATAGATAAGCTTCAAGCATGATCACGTTCCAATTTCTTATGATCTTACCCCTTTCTTTTCCATTCTGCAGGCTCTCTGCTTCCTCCTCATCCTCACACCCCTCATCTGCTGAGAGAACAGGCCAGTTAAGTGACAGTGCTATATGACAGTACAGTTGCCCAAATAGAGAAAACAGCAAACACCAAGAAATCTGCAGATGCTGCAAATTCAAACAACAACACACACAAAATGCTGGTGGAACACAGATGCTGCCTGGCCTGCTGTGTTCCACCAGCATTTTGTGTGTGTTGTTGTTTAGAGAATACAGGCCTACTTAGGCACATGTAACAAGCAGCCTCCTGATTAAACTATTAAAACACTTCTTGTATTACTTCATGTTGATTCTATACTTCAATACAAAAATCATTAATATTTATGGAATTTTCTGACCAGAATTCAGCATTTTACAATCACAAATCAGTAAGATTCAAGGAAAAAAATGATCAATTTTCTCTTCAACAATTGTGGCTAAATTATAATAGAGTTTGAAGAGAATATTATTATAATTTCAACATGCTTAATGCATCAGAATGTCACCATACCAGTTAATTCTGAAAAGTGATAATGCATGTGAGAACTTGGTTATTAAAAGGCAAGATACTTACGTGTGAGATAACACACACTGCTGAAGGTGAGTGGGACAAGGGACATGATGCGACAATACTGGGCAATGAGCTTGGACTGCACTTCAGCCTTCCGCTGGAGGCAGTGCAGTGAGGGCTCACTATGATGATTGCTGGATGACATTTGAAAAGGGGCTGAATGGACTGGATCCATAGTGACTGGAGTGTGATGGAGTGGGAGGTGACCCTATAGAAGAGGTTTGAAAGAGTGCTGTTGAGAGGATTCCTCCCCAAGGGAAGGTACTGAGGTGCAGAGGGAAGTCAGGAGAGATACCTGAACAAAAGGGGGGTCAACTAAGTGGGACCCTTTTCTGATTTCTTCACTCAGTTGTTGCTAATCTCTATCCCAGAGAGCTGAAGAAGAGAAGTTATTGAATACAACCAAGGAGGAGACAAACAAACATGGCATCTTTAGGCAGTCCATTTTTGAGAGTTTTCTAGCTCATTGGCCATGTCACATCTCCATTGCTCAGCTTTCTCTTTCAGGCAGAGAGTTTGCAGCCTCAGCATTGGGCCTTCAATGCAGACAGAGCTATAGAGGATGTGGACCAAAGACAGATCTATAGAGGTTGTGCAGCTCTTGAAATTCACTCTTGATACACTGTATGTTGAGAACACCAACGCTTCAGTTGGTGTCCATAGCAAGCAGCTATGTTTAGTCAGAATCTTAGGGAGCACAGCACAATTCTGAACTTGACTGTCCAGAGACCATTGAGTTCCACGAACCTTTATGTGGTGCACACCATGATATTAGCCTTGCATTCCCTGGGCCCTTGGTCAATTTGGCACGACGACTACTCCCAGTTGCATTTAGATTCTATGGCTGTTTAGTCAAATTCACCTGGTACTGGTGTTCCTTTATGCCCTGTGACTGGAGAAATTCTCAGGGTTGCCACGGTTGGCAGCTTCTTTCTAATCTTCATAGTAGCCTGTCCTCCTTCACTTCCCCTAAGATCCAAATGGTGGGTTGCTGTGGGTGGGATTAAGGTCACCGTTCTGGAGCCTGTAACATCTGTTTAAGGTACAGAAATGGTTGTGTCTTCTCTACCTAGAATATCAGTTACTATGCCAACTATACACTCAATGGCTACACCTGTATCCCTGCTTGTTAAAGCAAATATCTAATCAGCCAATCATGTGGCAGCAACTCAATGCATGGAAGTATGCGGACGTGGTCAAGAGGTTCAGTTATTGTTCAGACCAAACATCAGAACGGGGAAGAAATGTTGTCTGAATGACTTTAACCGTAGCTTGATTCTGGTGCCAGATGGAGATGTTTCAGTATCTCAGAAACTGCTGATCTCCTGGGATTTTCACGCACAACAGCCTTTACAGAGAATGGTACGAGAAACAAACAAACAAAAAATCCAATGAGCAGCAGACCTGTGGGCGAAAGCCCCTTGATAACAAGGGAAGTCAGAGGAGAATGGTCAGACAGGTTCAAGCTGGCAGGAAAGTTGTTTCCACTGATAGGTGAGACTAGAACGAGGGGACAGAGCCTCAAGGTTCGGGGGAGCAGGCTTAGGACAGAAATGAGGAGGAACAGCTTTTCCCAGAGAGTGGTGAATCTGTGAAATTCTCTGCCCAATGAAACAGTGGAGGGTACCTCAGTAAATATATTTAAGACAAGGTTGGATAGACTTTTGCACAGTAGGGGAATTAAGGATTATGGGGAAAAAGCAGGTAGGAGGAGATGAGCCCATGGCCAGATCAGCCATGACCTTATTGAATGGCGGGGCAGGCTCGACGGGCCAGATGGCCGACTCCTGCTCCTATTCCTTATGTTCTAAGCTGACAGCAACTCATTAATCATGCATTACCAGAGTGGTGTGCTGAAGAGCATCTCTGAGTGCACAACACTTGAAGTAGATGGGCTACAGCAGCAAAAGACCACAAACCTACAGAAATACACTGAGTGTCCACTTTATTAAGCACAGAATGTACTGAATAAAGTGGCCAGTGAATGTAAAAAGGCAGCCTAGTTTGAGATCATGCACTCAAATATCCAGGTTTCACTGCCAGCAGTGATCAAGTTGCATCGACACCAATCAGACACTGCTCATTTCCCACAGGTGGAGTCACTGCCTTCAGGATATTGTGCACGTGAGCACCCTACAGCCAAAGAAAAATAATTTTTAAAAAAACACCTGCTGACGCTGGAAACAAAAACAAAACATGCAGGAAACACTCTGCAAGTTAGGCTTCATCTGTTGGAAAAGAAATGAAGTTATTGTTTCAAGATGAAACATTAACTCTGCTTCTCTTTTCACAGAGGCTGCCTGGCCTGCTGAGTGTTTCCATCATTTTCTGCTTTTGCAACCTACAGTCAGTCTGTTGGTTATAACTGACTTACACAATGGTCTCAGTGGATTTCTTCAACACGGTGCTTCATTTTAAACTAAGGAAGATCTCCGGTAAGGATGGAATTATTGCTTAGCCAAGTATTTTAACCTTGTTCTGTAGATTGAACAATGCAGATATAGAAACATAACAGCCAGAGGCAGCAGTCAGCCTTCCAGCCTCTCATTCCTACTGCAACATTCAGTAACATCTTAGCCCGATTCTTTCCAACATGAAGTTCCAGCACTAATCCAATACCCTTTGATTTTCTTAATGTCTAAAATTTCTATCCTTACTGAAATTACTGATTTCTATCCTTAAAATAGAACCATAAAACACAGGAGCAGAATTAGGCCACTTGGCCCATCAAGTTTGCTCTGCTGTTCCATCATGGCTGATTTATTATCCTTCTCAACCCCATTCTCCTGCCTTCTCCCTGGAAACCTCTGATGCCCTGACTAACCACAAACCTATCAACCTCTGCTTTAAACCACCTCAATGACTTGGCCTCCACAGCCTTCCATGGCAATGAATACCACAGGTTCACCACCCTTCCTTCTCATCTCTAAATGACAGTCATTCTGTTCTGAGGCTACTGCCTCTAGTTCTAAATCACCCACTATAGGAAACAATCCCTCCATATCTATTCTGCCTACACCTTTCAATATTTGACAGCTTTCAATGAGATGCCCCCGCAATTTTTCTAAACTCCAAAGAGTACAGGCCCAGAGCAATCAAAAATTCCTTTGATATTAACCGTTTCATTCCTGGAATCATTCTTGTAAACCTCTGGACTCTCTCCAATGCCAGCACATTTTTTCTTAGACAAAGGGTGTAACACTGCTCATAATACTCCCAAGTGCAGTCTGACCTATGCCTTATAAAGCCTAATATCACATCCCTGCTTATATATTCTAGTCCTCTTGAAATGAATGCTAACATTGCATTTGACTTCCTTACCACCAACTCAATGTACAAGTTAACCTTTAGAGAATCCTGCATGAGGTCTCCCAGGTCCCTTTGCACCTTCGATTTTTGAATTTACTCCTCGCTTAGAAAATAGTCTGTGCCTTTATTCATCTACCAAAGTGCACGACCGTACACTTCCCTACATTGCATTCCATCTGCCACTTCTTTGTCCATTCTCCCAATCTGCCCAAGTCCTTCTACAGACTAAGGCCTCACAACCTCCTGATTCACCATCCTCTTCACATCTCTGATCTGAATGATCAATTCCTTATATTCTGATTGATTCTACACTTCAGCCAGAAGAAACATCAACTCTGCATCAACCATATCAAACTCTGAATATTTGAATGAGATCACCTCTGATTCTTCTAAATTCAAGAGCATAATTTGTTTAACCTCACTTTATTCAACAAATTCCCCATTTCAGGGACTTAACTGTGGAACCTCTGCTGTACTTCCAATATTGCAAGTACATCTTTCTTTTGGGAGGAAGATGTATCAGTGGGTAGGTTATTTAGTGATTGTGAATTGTCCTGTGATTAAGTGAAGATTAAGTTGGAGATTGCTGATTGGTGTGGCTCGAAAGGCCGGCGAGGCCTGTTTAATGATGTATGTCAATAAAATTCTTGAACACTTCTATCTTATCAACTGTACTCAAATGTTTTTCAGCATCAGCCTATCAGGGCTGACAGTAAGTGAGGCCATAATCTCTGGTGCAAATGACTGAATTTCTCTTCATGACCAACCTCAACTTGCAGAAGGATCAAATCAGATGATCTGCTCGGACTTTTAATATTCAATAGGTACTCAAGTGGTCTTTACATGTTGGGTGGGGAACATGAGGGAGGGGGCTAAGCGTTGGGGTGGTCAGGAGCACGTCATTTATTTCCTGGCCAAGATTGCATTATTTGCATAAACTACTTGTGTTTGTTTTTAGATTCCTCAGCTTTTAAAAAGCATTTCAAGCTTAGCTGCAGTCTCTGGAGAGACTTCATCTATAGAAGGGGGAGGTAAAAATTAAAGATTAACCGGGAAGGACAATTAAAATTTCTTTTTGCCTGATCAACTGAGTTCCTCCAGATTCTAGCACCTACAGTTTCTCTACCTCCAATTAAAATCATTTGCTTGCCAAACTCAAAAAAACTAGTCAGTCGTATCTTAAAATGAATTTCATGAACTGTGTGGAGCTAAACTGAAATCTTTTCTGTGTAAAACTAATTCAGAAAGAGTACTGATTCTACATCAGTTGTATCAAATAATCCACAGCTTCATTTCACAGTGAGACAGGTATCCAACTGTTGAGTGAAAATTAAATCATGAAGCCAAAACCATGACATATCTCATATAAAATCTCTCAGTTTTTTGACAGTCACCTTAAGGCTGAAAACAAAATGCATAGTTTGCTGATAGCTTTTTATAGACATTGCACAACTTCAACTGCTTTCCTAGAATTCTTTAACCAAATCTCGATTTTTACAAATGCAGACCGATATTTTTCTTGAACATTGGCTCGATTATAAAAGCTATGCTGCATTTATGGAAAATTACTTGGAGTCTAAGTTGTCAAACTGAAGTCTGTTTCTGATTAAAGCTGTTAAATTTCCTGAGGTAACTTTCCTGAGCAACACTTGGAAGTAAGGAAAAGTAGAAATCCGGGATGAAACAGAAGCGAGTGAGCAGTTAAAAGGTAAAAACCCTGAGACTGCATTTCATAAAGGCATGACCTAACACTGTCTTGCATGATTCAGGCACAGAGTGGGTAGATTAGGATCAGCAACTGTTTCATAGAGCAAAACACAGTAGTCACAATGGAGTTAAAAAAAAGCAAATTGCAGGAGGAACTGGGGGGGGGGGGGTAGGCAGAATTTGTGGAGGTAAGTCGTTCGATGATATTTTGGATTGAGAACTTTAATTAGGACTCTGATTAAACGTTTGTAGATGTTTTGAGGAGTTAGCCCAACAGCAAGTGAAAGACAGTTGTCTGTTTGCTGAGAGTTGCTGCCAGGACTAAATCAGATTAAATTCATTGCTGGGGCCTATCTCCCCATTCCAGGTGTTAAAGGGAATGTAGCAGCCCCACCATCCAAGCTATAGTGCTGAGTTCCATCCTGATCACCGCTGGTCCTTGTTGACAAAGATTGGGCCAACAGCTGAGGAAGGGCAGCAGGTGGTTCTCAACAGCAGCAAAACAACAGCAAGGTATCAAATGCTTTTCAAAGGTACAAACATGTTTACGTACAGTGGTTTCCAAAGCATAAAAAACTAAATTGTGATTATATATATGATCAACACAAACATTAATTCTATTCTCTCCACAGATATTGCCCAACCTGCCGAGTGCCTCTGAGTAATGTATATTTTTACGGACTCCCAAGTTTTTTTTTTGTACCAGAAATGATTACGCTCACTGATGTTTTCCAAATTACTGCTATTAATAAGATATTTATTTTTATACAATTTTATCTGGATTGCTTGTAGATTTCACCCATTTTCCTCGTGCAAACTGCATGCCGTGTTTTTTCTCTTAACACCACACTGTGTGCTACCAAATGCATTTAAAGGCATTTGCAACTGATTTATGGATTTTCATCAACAGCTACTGTCTCATTCTTTTACTGGGAAACAGGTCAGCACAGTTAGAGCTCTCCGTATGACTGTTACACAGGCCACAACAATGAGGAAAAGTGTGAGGGTTTGGGGGATGGAGAAAGGACGATGGAGAGGGAAGCGAAGTTTGCACAAGGGATGAGGTAAAGGGAAGAGGAGAAATGGACAAGTCAGGAAGTCACCACAATTAAGGGACTGTCACAACAATCACAGCATATTCACAGACAGTGTGACTTTTCAATACTGCTCACCTATAAAAGGGAAACACTTCTAAATTAATGAAAGGAGTCCTAGAAAATAAATGAATGATGTTTCAGTGGGGCTTCAATGTACATAGAGCTTCTAGCTTCAAGTACTTCTGCTTTACCGAAAGAGCTGAAGTTTGATTGCAAGCTTTTGATCTAATGTAATTCCTATCTACAAATCACATGCACAACACATAATACACTGACCCCCACAATGGGTGAACTGCAACAGGAAATACCTAGTACAATCCCCTGTGATTGGGACTTACATAGGAAATGGATTCAAGCATACACAAAATTACTTATCTATTAAAAAAAAGCGGCAATTTTTTTTAAAAATCCAAGTTGAGGCTACAGTAGTCTAACAATCTCACAGTCATATTTCTGAAAACAGTTTCTGAAAACATATTACAAAGAGACCTGTGTAATCTAGTAGGGAGAGCACATGATGAGCGTTCCAAATGGTGACATGATACTGTCCTTTAATCATGGAAAGCCAGCTTTGTACGTACTGTACATGTATTTAATATGTACAGAGCTCTCATCATTGGCCTAACAATACTGGATACAGGCAAATATGGATAGATGAGCCTATCATGACTAGAATGGATATGATTTCAAAGAAACATTTCTAGATTTCACTTTGCACAAGCTATAAAATGGAAGAAGTTTTTCTTCATTAACTTTCAAAATGGAGCCTGGAACATGGTTGTCTACTGCATGCAGATATGAGTTTTGAGCCCATTAAACTATACTGTACATAGTCAAATTATTGGAAGAACAGTAAGATATGGATTAGATGTGAAAATCTCTACATCTGTATACTGTATATGTACAATCCCCCAACATTATTTCATTAATCAAGGACAATGAGAAGAAGTAGCTTTATATGTAATATTCCATCCAGGTAGCCTCCAGCCTGATGGAATGAACATCGATTTCTCCTTCTGGTATTTTTCCACATCCCCTTCCCTCGTTCTGTTGCCCCACTCTAGTCTCATAGCTCTTCTCCTCACCTGCCTATCGCCTTCCGCTGGTGTCCCTTCTTCTTCCCTTTCTCCCACTTTTAGCAGTATTCTTCTCCAGCCCTTTACCTTTCCCACCCAACTGGCTTCATCTTTCACCTACTGGCTAGTGCACCTTCTGCTCCTCCCACCTTTTTATTCCGGCATCTTCCCCCTTCCATTCCAGTCCTGAAGGAGGATCTCGGTCCAAACTGTTGACTGTTTATGCAGTTCCATAGATGCTGCCTGACCTGCTGAGTTCCTTCAGCATTCAGAGCGTGTTGGTAGCTTAATAGATTTCTCTGACCAGGGAAACATTTAATGGCATCTAAATGGCACTCATAACATCATGAATGGTTACAGGAGAATGACTGATGCTGAAGTCCTGTTGATTAACAGTGCAATAAACATACTCTGAAACAGGAATGGCAATATGTTAAGATTCAACAAATGATCTGAAACCAAAGTGTCAAGTTATCCATTCTCCCTACAGTACAATCTGCAGTGGGTTTCTCACTACAATATAATCTGCAGTGTGTTTCTCACTACAGTACGATCTGCAGTGGGTTTCTCACTACAGTACAATCTGCAGTGGATTTCTCCCTACAGTATAATCTGCAGTGGGTTTCTCACTACAGTATAATCTGCAGTGGGTTTCTCACTACAGTATAATCTGCAGTGGGTTTCTCCCTACAGTATAATCTGTAGTGTGTTTCTCACCACAGTACAATCTTCAGTGTGTTTCTCCCTACAGTACAATCTTCAGTGGGTTTCTCCCTACAGTATAATCTGAACTGTGTTTCTCACTACAGTACAATCTACAGTGGGTTTCTCACTACAGTATAATCTGAACTGTGTTTCTCACTACAGTACAATCTTCAGTGTGTTTCTCCCTACAGTATAATCTGAACTGTGTTTCTCACTACAGTACAATCTGCAGTAGGTTTCTCACTACAGTATAATCTGTCGTGTGTTTCTCACTACAGTACAATCTTGTGGGTTTCTCCCTACAGTATAATCTGTTGTGTGTTTCTCACTACAGTACAATCTGCAGTGGGTTTCTCACTACAGTACAATCTGAAGTGTGCTTCTCCCTACAGTATAATCTGTCGTGTGTTTCTCTCTACAGTACAATCTACAGTGCGTTTCTCCCTACAGTACAATCTACAGTGTGTTTCTCACTACAGTACAATCTGCAGTGGGTTTCTCACTACAGTACAATCTGAAGTGCAGTATAAACTGTAGTGGGTTTCTCCCTACAGTATAATCTGTAGTGTGTTTACTTTAACTCCCTGCAATTCTCTCTTTATTTTGTATTATTAACTGCAATAAAATTAAACTGAGTTTTGAGACCGGTGGTGTTCCACAAAGACAAGAGCTGAAACTTATTTGTGATACAGATATAAATAATTTATGTGATTAATTAGTTTGTAGATGATACAAAAATTAGCAGCGTTGTTGATAATGAAGTTTGTCAAAGAACTCAAAAGGATATGTATCTGTTGCAAATGTGGGCAGACAAATGGCAGATGGAGTTTAACCTGAGCAGGTGTGAGATGCCGCACTGCAAGAGGCCAATGTAAGAGCAATATAGAGAGTAAATGGTAGGGCAAATTGCTAAGAAATCTTGGGATTCAAATCTGTAGCTCTCTGAAAGTGGCAATACAAATAGAGAGGGTGGTAAACAAGGGGTACAACATACTTAACTTCATCAGTTAAAGTTCAAAGTAAATTTATTTTAACAAAGTACATATATGTCACCATATACAACCCTATGATTTGTTTTCTTGCAAGCAGATCCAATAAATCCAATAACCACAACAGAATCAATGAAGGACTACACCAACAGGGCAGACAACCAGTGTGCAAAGGACAACAAACTGTGCAAATAAAAAAAGAAAGAAAACAAATATTATTATTAGCAGAGCAGACTAGATGTCAACAAGGAAGCATCCAATGCCTAGCTAAGAGTTGGTTACCTCTTCCCAGAAACAGAGGTTCCTTGTGGCAATACAGGACCCGGTGGTCAACACGAAAATTATCGAAATTCATACCAAAAGACCAACAAATTCAAGATGATAAATGCAGAAAATGGCAAGAAAATCCAGAAACAATCCAACACGTTACAGGATGCTGCAACAGTTTAACTCAATCTGATTACTTGTACCCACAATCAAGAAGCAAACAGCGTTCACTGAAGACCATATGATATTGGCAGAATTAGACCATTTGCCCCATCGAGTCTGCTTTGCCCCAATCTCCTGCCTTCCCCCACATATCCCTTCATGCCCTGACCAATCAAGAATCTTTCAACTTCTGGCTTAAATGTAAATCAAGACTTGGCCTCCACAGCTGCCTGTGACAATGAATTCCACAGATCCATCACTCCCTGGCTAAAGAAATTCCTCCTCATCTCCTTTCAAAAAGGACACCCTTCTATTCTGAGGCTGTGTTCACTGGTCTTAGAATCTCCCATGATAGGAAGCATCCTCTCCACATCCGCTTTATCAAGGCCTTTCACCATTCAATACATTTCAATGAGGTTACCCTCATTCTTCTGAATTCTAGTGAATACAAGCCCAGAGCCATCAAATGCTCTTCATATGACAAGCCTTTCAATAGAACCATAGAACATTACAGTACAGAAACTGGCCTTTTGGCCCTTCTTTGCTGTGCCAAACCATTTCTCGGCCAAGTCCCACTGACCTGCACCTGGACCATGTCCCTCCAAACACCTCTCATCCATGTACCTGTCCATGTTTTTCTTAAATGTTAAAAGTGAATCCTGGAATCATTTTCTTAAATCTCCTCTGAACCTTCACCGGTTTCAGCACATCCTTTCCAAGGAGCCCAAACTGCTCACAATACTTCAAGTGAGGCCTCACCTGCGTTTTATAAAGTCTCAAAATTATATTCTTGTGTTTATATTCTAGTTCTCTAGAAACAAATGATAACATTGCATTTGCCTTCCTCACCACAGACTCAACCTGGAAACTAAACTTTAGGGACCTTTGCACAGGGACTCTCAAGTCCCTTTGTGCTTCAGATTTTTGTATTTTCTCTCCATTTAGAAAATAGTCAACCTGTTCATTTCTTCTACCAAGGTACATGACAATACACTTCCTGACAGTGCATTCCATCTGCAAGTTCTTTACCCATTCTCCTAATCTGTCGATGTCCTTCTGTAGCCTCTCTCCTTCCTCAAAACTACCTGACCCTTCACCTATCTTCCTATTGGCTGCAAGGCTTGCAACACAGCTATCAAGCTATCAATTACATCAGTCAAATCATTGACATATAACGTAAGAAGAATTGGTCCCGTGGAACGCCACTAATCACTGACAGAACATCTAGAAACAGCTCCCTTTGTTCCCACTCTTTTTCTCCTGCCTATCAACCACTACTTTATTCATGGTAGAATTTTGCCTGTAATACCATGGGCTCCTAGCTTGTTAAGCAGCCTCATGTGTGACACCTTGTTAAAGGCCACCTAAAAATCCAAGCACACATCATCAACCGATTTTCCATTGTTTATCCTGCTTGCTGTTTCTTCAAAGAATTCGAACAGATTTGTCAGGCAAGATTTTTCCTTGAGGAAACCGTATTGACAAAGGTCTATTTTATCATGTGCCTCCAAATACCCTGATAGCTCATCCTTGATAATCGACTCCAAAATCTTTCTAACCACTAAGGTCAGACTAACTGGCTTGTAGTTTCCTTTCTGCCTCTCTCTCTTCTTGAAGAATGGAGGAACATTTGCAATTTTCCAGTCTCCAAAACGATTCCAGAATATAGTGATACTTGAAAGATCATTACTAATGCTTCCACAGTCTCTTCAGCCACCTCTTTCAGAACCCTGGACTGTACACCATCTGGGCCAGATGACTTTTCTACCTTCAGACCTTTCAGTTTCCAAAGAACCTTCTTCCTAGTAATGGCAACTTCACAAACTTCATGACCCCTGACACCTGGAACTTCCACCACATTGCTAGTGTCTCCCACAGTGAAGACTGATGCAAAATACTTTAGTTCATCTGCCATTTCCTTGTCCCCCACTACTACCTCTCCAACATCGTTTTCCAGTGGTCTAAATTCCACTCTCACCTCTCCTTTACAGAAGTGGGTTCAGTTGAATTTGGCAACACGGTTAGCACACACATCATGGGCTGAACATCGTGCTCCAAGATCCACCATCAATCCTCTTGGACACCTCTTTAAAGAAACTGAAATGTGTCACTCCCGGGTAATGACTACACAGGTTGATAGGTGGTAAAGAAAGCATATGAGACAACTACTTATTGAGGCGCCCGAGTCCAAGAGTTGAGAAGTTATGTTGCAGCTTAATAAAACTCTAGGTATTTTGCATCAGGACTATAATATTCATTTCTGGTCAGCCGATTATAGGAAGGCTGTTGAGGCTTTGAAGAGGGTGCAGAATAGGCCTACTAGGACACTGCTTGGAATAGAAGCCATGTTCTATATGGTGAGGTTGACCAAATTTGAGTAGTTTTTTGTGTAACAGTGGACGCTGAGAGGAAATCTGACAAATAATATGATTATCAGAGGCCTAGATAGAGTAGTCAGCCAAGTAATTTTTTCCAAAGTTAAAATGTCTAATAACAGAAGGCATGTATTTAAAGTGAGAGGAAGTAAGTATGCCTGTTATATCCAATATGTTAACCTATCATTTGGTAGTATAAAGATTCAAAATGTATTTTTTTCCTGGCTTTGTTTTGGACATTTTAACTTTAGAAAAGTTATTGTCTTGGATGTTTCTCTTGTGATTGCCAGACCCTCTTGGACATTGCTTTTCTCTCTTTCTTTTTCTTTCTCCAGTGTTGGATGTTTGGATTTCCAGCATCTGCAGATTTTTTCTTGTTTCTGATTTGCATACAAAATGTTGGTTTGTTTTTTTAAAACTGATCTTACACTGATCTATTTTTATTTTAGAAAGTTCACATTGAAATAGACTTTGTCCTGCATCTTATTAATCAGGTTATCTACTTTCCTCCTTGCCACAGGTCTTAACTGAATATTTCTCATCGGTACTTGCCATGGAGAAGATCATTGGAGCCAGGGAATTCAGGGAAGCGGACAGTGATAGCTTGAAACAAACCCACAACTGATCAGAAAGTGTTGGGACATTTTGAAGCGCATGAAGGTGGATAAGTTCTCAGGGTATGGTTCAGTGTTTCCAAGGACAATGTAGGAAACAAAGGAAGAAATCACAAAGGTCCTGGCAGAGATATTTGTATCTTCGCTTGATGTATGTAAAGACAGAAAGATGGAGAATGTGGCCCTTTATTTAAAAAGGGCTGCAAGGAAACCACAGGGCAGCACAACGCTTTACAATACCAGCATCCTGGGTTCAATTCTTGCCACTGCTGTATGGAACTTACATGTTCTCCCAGTGACTGCATGGGTTTCATCTGGGTGTTCTGTTTCTTCCCACAGTCCAAAGATGTACCAGATGGTATGTTAATTGGTTACGGGTAAATTGTCCCAGTGTTAAGTGAGGATTAAATCAGGGGTCGCTGGGCAGTGCGGCTCGGAGGGCCAGAAGGGGCTATTCCGCACTGTCTCAATAAAGTAAATTTAAAAAGTATCTTAATACATAGAAGTAACACATTCTAATTTATACAGGCATGGGTCAGAGGTGTGTGTGCTTGGTGTTACAACATCCAATCACAAGAAAGGCAGCCTGAGGAAAACACTTGCAAAAAGATAGTTCCAAAGCAGAACCTGGTAGGAATGTAAATTAAGTCATACCTTGTTAAAAGAAAATGACAGAATACACTAATTGTATGATCCATATATTCATGGAGATAATTCGCTGATGGTGTTGAAAGACTTTTCTTCCAGCATGCTTTAAGATTATTATTTTTGCCTCACACACTACTTCTGCTTTAAGAAAGTGAATAGCCTGGTGCATACTGTACTTCTTACTGGTACAGGAAGCACCTGGGGCTTGTTTGGTGCTGGACTCTTGGAGGGGAATTTCTAGAGTGCCTATGGGACAGCTTTTTAGAGCAGCTTGTGGTTGAGCCCACTAGGGGATCAGTTATTCTGGATTGGGTGTTGTGCAATGAACCAGAATTGATTAGAGAGATTAAGGTAAAAGAACTTTTTGGGGAAAGTGATCATAATGTGATCAAATTCACCGTGAAATGTGAGAAGGAGAAGCTAAAATCAGATGTATCAGTATTACAGTCGAGTAAAGGAAATTAGAAACATGAGAGAGGGGTTGGCCAAAATTGATTGGAAAAGAACACTGGTTGGGATGATAGCAGAGCAACAATGGCTGGAATTTCTGGAAGCAATTCAGAAGGCAAAGGGTATATACATACCAAAGATATTCTAAAGGCAAAATGACACAACTGTGGCTAACAAAAGAAGTCAAAACCAATATAAAAGTGTAAGAGAGGGCATATAATAGAGCAAAAATCAGTGGGAAGCTTTTAAAAACCAACAGAAGGCCACTAAAAAAGTCATTAAGAAGGTAAAGATGGAATATGAAAATAGCTAGCCAGTAATATTAAAGAGGATAAATAAACGTTACTTCATATAGTTAGAGTGTAAAAGACAGGCGAGAGTGGATATCAGACCACTGGAAAATGATGCTAGAGAAGTAGCAATGGCCGACAAGGAAATGACAGACAAATCGAACAAGTATTTTACATCAGTCCTCACTGTGGAAGTCACCAGCAGTATGATGGAAATTCCAGGTGACAGGGGTCATGAAGTGTGTGAAGTTACTATTACTAGAGCAAAGGTTCTTGGGAAACTGAAAGGTCTGAAGCTAGATAAATTACCTGCACCAGATGGTGTACACTCCAGAGTTCTGAAAGAGATTGTGGAGGGATTAGTAATGATCTTTCAAGAATCACCAGATTCTGGAATGGTTCTGGAAGACTGGAAAATTGCAAATGTCACTAAAGAAGGGAGAGAGGCAGAAGAAAGGAAACTATAGGCCAGGTAGTCTGACCTCAGTGGCTGGGAAGATGTTGGAGTCAATTATTAAGGGTGAAGTCTCAGGGTACTTGGAGGCACGTGATAAAATAGGCCATAGTCAGCATGGCTTCCTTAAGGGAAAACCTTGCCTGACAAACCTGTTGGAACTCTTTGAATAAATAACAAGCAGGTAAGACTAAGGAGAATTGGTTAGTGTTGTGTACTTGGATCTGCAGAAGACCTTTGACAAGGTGCCACACATGTGGCTGCTTAACAAGCTGGGATCCTGTGGTGAACTATGTGCCTGTCTGGACACGCCCCCTGCTGACTGCTCCTGTGGCTCCTCCCACAGGCCCCTGTATAAAGGCGATCTGAGGCCTGACGCTCGGCCTCAGTCTCCAGGTCATAGTATGATGGACACTCACTCCTGGTTCCTTCTTCCAGTCAATAAAAGCCGATATCTCGCCTTACGTCTCAGTGTGAGTTATTGATGGTGTATCAGATCCCATGGTATTAAGACAAGATTCTAAAGTCGTGGCAAAGAGTGGAAATAAAGGGGGCCTTTTCTGATTGGCTGCCAGTGACTCATGGTGTTCCACAGGGTTCTCTTTAGGACCGATACTTTTCACGTTGTATGTCATTGATTTGGATGATGGAATTGATGGCTTTGTTGCAAAGTTCACAGACTGCATCAAGATTGGTGGGAGGGCAGGCAGTTTTGAGGAAGTAGAGAGGCTACAGAAGGACAGGCAGATTAGGAGAATGGGCAAAGAAAGGGCAGATAGAATACTTTGTTGGGAAGTATTTAGTCATGTACTTTGGTAGAAGAAATGAAAGGATTGACTATTTTCTAAATGGAGAGAAAATACAACAAAACTGAGGTGCAAAGGGATTTGAGAGTCCTTGAGCAGGATTCCCTAAAGATTAACTTGTAGGTAGAGTCTGTGGTGAGAAAGGCAAATACAATGTTAGCATTCATTTTAAGAGGACAAGAATATAAAAGTAAAAATGTAATGATGAAACTTTATAAAGCACTGGTGAGGTTTCACGTGGAGTATTGTGTGCATTTATGTGTCCCATATCTTAGAAACGATGTGCTGAAACCAGAAAAGGTTCAAAGGAAGTTGATGAAAATGATTCCAGCATTGAATGGCTTGTCATATGAAGAGTGTTTGATGGCTCTGGGCCTGTATTTACTAGAATTCAGAAAAATGATGGATGACCTCATTGAAACCTATCAAATGGTGAAAGGCCTTGATAGAATGGATGTGGAAAGAATGTTTCCCATGATGAGAGAGGCAAGAGAACGCAGCTTCAGAATGGAGGGGCGTCCTTTTAGAATGGAGATGAGGAGGAATTCCTTTAGCCAGAGAGTGGTGAATCTGCAGAATTCTTTGCCACAGGCAGCTGTGGAGGTAAGGCAGATTCTTGATTGCTCAGGGCATGAAGGGATATGGGGAAAAGGCAGGATATTGGGGCTGATAGGAAAATGATGAAATGGTAGAGAAAACTCAATAGGCCAAAATGGCCTAATTCTGCTTCTAGATCTTATGGTCTTATGGACCTCAAATCAATGATGCTTTATGCAGACACTGAAAGAAAGTCCTCCACAAAAGAAATACTAATCTTACAATGCTAAACATCACAGTGTTATACAATATAAACAAATTCATCAATAAACTCTGCCTGCTTCCTTTCTTCATTAACATCTTTCAAGTTAAATAGCAGAACAGGATTTAATCAGCCAAGTTAGGTACCAAGATGTTTTCTAGTTTTTCTTTTCAATCAAGGAAACGTGAAATAAGGAAAAGGAGTCCAAGCTGCACCCCTTTGAGCCACTGGTTTTCCTTTTTGGGTCAGGTTCCAGTAAGTAATATTACATGTCTCGCTTGGAACAGATAAATTAAAGTATCATGTTAAATTGGCAAAAAAAATCTACTGAGACTCATAACTATTCTTTAAAGTCTGAAACAATTTTGCTGAAGGCTAAAATCTGTGTATGTGAGCTGCTAATGTGGTAATGTTATACTATATATGCAAAGACGGTTAAAATATTGTAATCTACCCAATGTCACAAAATGATTAATAACTTTATTTTTCATTTCTCCTCTTTCCAAATTATCCAAGTTTCAATACATTGGAAAGGATCCTACAACAACAAAAACTTTGGGAGGTCTAGAGTGAGAATCTGGCATATCATTTTTCTAAAAGTGAGGTGAGAAAATGTAGGCCCAGGCTGGGGCAAGGTTTATCTCCAAAAATCAAAACAGGCACTAACAAAGAATGTGGTCAACTCTGATGACTTGCAATGTACATGAAGAATCTGTATGAACAATCCTGATCAAGAAAGGATAATGTTTAGTGGATCAGAAGCTAATGTCTTGGGAAGACCAAACAAGCCAAATTCTGAACAGCAATAATGAAACTTGCTGAAGACCATAGGTGTGAGATTGATGGCATATTAGCCTCTGTCAGCATACTCTTCAAGAACGGTAGTTGTCCCCCTTGAAAGATTGAAACAAGAATTGAGTTTTATGTAAATTTTTATAAATATTTATGATTTGTTAAGTGCAAAAACATTTTAAAGACAGTCTTATCAATGCAATAGAAGTTTTTTTATGGAGGTTAAAGGGACTAATCGAACAGAATCTAAAGGGACTGAAGGATAGAATTTGGTCTTGGATGAGCAAAATAAAATTGAGTAATGTCACTTTAAGACCACCTTGACTGGTCTTGCCAGATAGTGTGGCATTGAGTAAAGCTTGCTCATCTCTCTGCCAATGGCAGCTGTCTATGTTTCTGGGACCAAAGTGCTCCCTTCCCAAGGTTGCCTGCACAGAATGGGTTTGAGTGCCAGAATTTAAACATTTTCCTTGAAACAGATTATCAATGCCTTTGCAATTTTGATCTTTTTCGATTTAATTTCAAGTCTAAAATTTAAAATTAAATTTGGAGCAGCATGGTAGCATAGCAGTTAAAGTATGGGTGACAGCGCCACTGGTCGATCACCTATTGGGGTCCAATTTGGAGTTTGTTTGTTCTCCCTGTGACTGTTTGCACTTCCTCTGCATGCTCTGGTTTCTTCCCACATTCCAAACGATATATGGTTAGGATTACAGCCAGTGAGCTGCTGGTGTTGGAAGTGTGACGCCCAGCACAATCCCCAGACAGTAACGGTCGTCAAGACAAACAAATCATTTCACTGTGTGTTTTAATGTACATGTGACAAATAAAGCTAAGCTTTAAAAATCAAAATCTTCACAGCCACATTGACATAAAAGTAACTTGTTGAACAATGGCTGGTTTTGGAGATCAAGTTTTCCTGAATAAGCCTTCTACCTGGTATCAGGCCGAACAGGACACAGGAATTGCTTCCCTTGTTTCTGGCCAATGTGCTTTTTTGTACAATGCTATTTGCACTTTCCCCAGCAATGCACAATGTAAACTGCAGGAGACGACTGAAAGCAGGAACTGGTGGGGTCTTGCTTTGTTAGTAGTCATTTCAGAATGAAGTTTTGACTTTAGGTTGTTGGGAGCTCTGCATTGTTGAACCGAACACGTTTCTGACTGCTCTTTGAACAGTCACAGCAGTGATTGAGGAAAAAGCAGTTCATCAATGTAACTGGACGAGGAATAGAGATCATAAGTGCTCAGAGCACACTATCTACCAAATGCAGACCATGTAACCAAACAGAATACGATGAGGTGATAACAGGAGAATGTGAAGAGCAAATAGACCTGAAGAGAGCACAGGATCATTTAATAACCTGAAAAAAAATCAAGCACACTTTATTCCGAGAATCCAAACAGCTGTGAGGACAGCTTTGGAGGTACATGTGACTGGAAATACGTCAGAGTATTTGAGATGTGAACAGCAATTAGAATCATTACAGTAAGATTATTTAAATGTGACGTTTTAAGCTTGTAGTTCTTCGTGCCACGGATATCCACCAAAGTAGTTTTGGCTTGATATTGTACTGATACCCTGGTTCAGCTGGAAGCTTCCGACATTATGAAACCATACCGAAGCCTGATTGTAAGATTTCTTCAGATAACCAAGGATAGTGGGGCAATGCTGGAGATGGGGGAAGGGTACTGCAGTGCTGAAGGAAGACTGCATTGATGTTCCTTCCTACGTGACAGAACTGACTACAACATTGTAGAGCTGCTTCACTGGCTGTGAACAGCTTTGTGAGAGGCACTATACACATGCAAATCTTCCTTTCGGCCTTGTCACAGAGGCCGCGATTTTGTTTATAAAGGACGCCCCTGCCTTCTGATTGATGGAGATTTAAATTTGTCTGCAGCATTGGTGGTGGGGGGGGAAGAAAGAGCAAGGGAGTCCCTCCTCAAACAACACGACGTAAAATATATCTCAGTGGAGCCGAAGCAGGAAGAAAACATACTGTTCACAGGAGTTTTAAATGTCACTTCGGGTGTTCTGTCAAGCATTTATAAATAACCAGCCAATAGGAGTGGAGAATATGTATCCAGAAAAGCTTTGCAGTTGCCTAGCAACCTGAAGTCACCCAATGAGCACAGAATATATTTTTGGATTTTGAAATGGATAAAAATGGAATAATCTGCTATCAACAATCAGAAAAGCACTGTGTCAACGAGTAATAGAAACCATGCAGCTCAAACTGAATGCAAGCAATAAGCTTCAGTGTCTCCATCCCAGATGCAAACATAAATATTGTCTCAACTGGAGAATGACTGCCCCAACAGGAAAACTACCCACTGACCAATTAACCTCAAAGTTAATGATTATTAGAACCTCTACACTGGAAGCATTAAAATATGAGCAATAAAATTGTATTGGGATCCCCCAGTGAATTTTTGCCAAGATCTGTCTACGAAAACCAAAGGGTTGACATACACCTTTACTAGAAACTGTTTTAATCTATGCATGTTAATCTAAAGTACAATACAATACACTCACAGTTGAAAGTTCAAACTGGGAGGGACAATTTTCAAAAAAGGAAACTGGTTAATGATAAAGACTGCTGCATTAAATTGTTGTTCTTACAATAGACATGTAAAACAATATATTTAAAATGTACTGTATGTCTCAATATAATACTGTTTTACAGTAATGCAATCTGATATGTCGCCAAAGACACTCGCAAATTTCTACAGATGTACCATAGAGAGAATTCCAACTGGCTGCATCACCATCTGGTATGAGGGGCAGGGCATTGCACAGGATCGAAACAAGTTGTGAAAACAGTCAGCTCCATTATAGGAATTAGCCTCCCCAGCATCAAGGATACCTTCAAAAGGCAGTGCCTCAAAAAAGCTGCATCGATCATTAAGGATCCCCATCACCCAGGACATGCCCTCTTCTCAGTGCTACCAAAAGGAAGGAGACACAGGAGCCTGAAGACACACACTTAATAATTCAGGAATAGCTCCTTCCCCTCTACCATCAGATTTCTGAATGGACAATGCATCCATGAACACCACCTCGCTAAATTATGCTTCCTCTTTTTGAACTATTTTATTTACACTAACACTTCTTACTGTTATTTATAGTTTTTTATTATGTATTGTAATGTACTGCTGCTGCAAAACAGCAAATTTCACAGATCTGTTACAACTCTATAGACTAATTCGGAAAACAAAATTCTATGCAAATAAACAAACAAATATCCCCAGAACTCTAGTTAAGAGTATCCAGAGGCTGGTAAAATTTCATAGTCAAACTCACATTTTATTTTGTCATGTGTGAGCTGTATGTATGCACAGGTGCAATGAAAAACTTACAATACTTCGCTGAAACAATAATGGAACTTTCTTATATTGAGAACTCATTGAGATAGATTAATACCAGTTATAACTATACAGCAAATATGTGAAACATAGTAGAACTCTCTCCTTTAGATGATTTCATTTGCTTGGATTCTTCATGAAGTTAGTGATTCTACCATTCAGTTACACTGCTGCTTTTGTACCAATCTGATGTAAAAACTTTACTGATTCAATAAAATAACTGCATCATAACTGTTAGTGTAACAATGTAGTTTTAACCTATAAAAATGACAGAAAATCATTTATTTGTAATTTAATACTGCTATTGATTTAACCTGTCATCTTGCTAAATTTATGGATATGTCAACTCCACAATGGGAAGTTTCTGGAAGCATATAGAAACTGCAAGTCTGCAAAATTTCAGCACTGGTAAACATCTATCAAATCTTCCAGCGTGTCAGTTTACAAAACAATCAATTATTGTAATGACAGCTTGTGGCAATAATGCCACAACATTTTATTTACTCTGAGGCTGCAATTCAATGTCTGCTTTGCATGAACAATCATGGAAAATAAATTAAGATGTAAGGAAAAAATTCTCAATCATTTGGCTGCTTGCACTCGGGCTCTTCCTCTACTTTTCAAAAACAAACATGAGCTGAGAAGAGGAAATCATTTATTTAGTTTGATTAGCATCATGTTTTCCACATAGCTGTTCCCCATTGTCTTTCCTTTCTGAGCTGAGTTATCATTGTCTGATGCCAGTCTCCATAAACACCTCCAACTGCTTGGAGTCTGGAGATTGGATGTTTCATAGTTGGTTTGGAAGACCAGCATATTGGCTATTAACTGTTCTTGGGAACAACATCATTGCCTTAAATTACAGAAAGACAGGGTTCACCTGAGAGAATTACCACAAAGTTCAAACATTTCTTATCAAAACATTTTTGTAACACTTATTGACGTTATATAATGCACTTTTTATTTCCTAGACTTCCCTCTGAGCCAACTGGCCAACCAGCTAGCTTGGCATTTCAGAATGTCTATTTATTTAAGGTTGATTCAATTCATACATCTGTGCCTTTTCCTTCTTTCATCTTCCTCTTGCACCTGATCACCTCAGTCCAATCTACCTATCATTGTTGTTATCTCGAAACTTGTGTCCTGTTTTCTTTCTTACTGTGTTCAAGATGCATTTATCATGTCATAGACTTTATTCTGACCCAACAACAAACTATTTTTTATGAAGTCAATGTCTAGCTTTGCTATGCGATCAAAGGCACCATCTCTGTCCCCCATTCAATCCTTGATCCATTCTCTTTCCAATTATAACCCTGTTCTTAGCCATACAACCTGATCTAAGAACTTTGAATACATCCTCATCTGCAAGTTTGCTCTTTTCCTTTTTTGTACATACTATTGCAGAAGTACATTTAGTAAACAGCCTTACAGATCAATAATGGTGAATGTAGGTACCTACCTACTATGGCAGACTTACGAAAACTGAAAGCACGGTATTGGGAGTATGGTATTGATGCGGATAGAGAATTGGTTGGCAGACAGGAAGCAAAGAGTGGGAGTAAACGGGACCTTTTCAGAATGGCAGGCAGTGACTAGTGGGGTACCGCAAAGCTCAGTGCTGGGACTCCTGTTGTTTACAATATATATTAATGATTTAGACGAGGGAATTAAATGCAGCATCTCCAAGTTTGCGGATGACACGAAGCTGGGCGGCGGTGTTAGCTGTGAGGAGGATGCTAAGAGGATGCAGGGTGACTTGGATAGGTTAGGTGAATGGGCAAATTCACGGCAGATGCAATTTATTGTGGATAAATGTGAAGTCATCCACTTTGGTTGCAAGAACAGGAAAACAGATTATTATCTGAATGGTGGCCGATTAGGAAAAGGGGAAGTGCAATGAGACTTGGGTGTCATTGTACACCAGTCATTGAAGGTGGGCATGCAGGTACAGCAGGCAGTGAAAAAGGCAAATTGTACGTTGGCATTCATAGCAAAAGTATTTGAGTACAGCAGCAAGGAGGTTGTACTGCAGTTGTGTAAGGCCTTGGTGAGACTGCACCTAGAGTATTGTGTGCAGTTTTGGTCCCCTAATCTGAGGAAAGACATTCTTGCCATAGAGGGAGTACAAAGAAGGTTCACCAGATTGATTCCTGGGCTGGCAGGACTTTCATATGAAGAAAGACTGGATCGACTAGGCTTATACTCACTGGAATTTAGAAGATTGAGGGGGGATCTTATTGAAACGTATAAAATTCTAAAGGGATTGGACATGCAGTAAGTTGGGTTAGTCATTCAAACTGCACCTTTGCCAATCTTTTACACAAATCCCAAAATCTTTAATTTCCTCAAAATTTTAAAATTACAGAAATATAGAAAAGAGCAAGGTGGGGGAGGGGGGGGGTAATCCAACCCTTTGTGTCTCCTCTGCAGTTCAATAGTTGTCCTGTTCCAGCTGTGTCTCTGCAGTACCTGTTCCCTCTAGCTCTAAGAAAAATATCAAACTTTGAACTCTGGTTTGAATATACTCATCAGATTTCTGGACTAGTGAATTCCATGATCCCCAGTTTAGAAATACCAACTAAGGAAAACATTAATGGTATAAATGCCCCTTCAGAATTTTGCCCATTTCAATAATACCACCTCTTAATGTTTATAATGGAAAGACTCTTGACAGTGTGGAGGATCAGAGGGATCTTGGGGTCCGAGTCCATAGGATGCTTAAAGGAGCTGTGCAGGTTGACTCTGTGGTTAAGAAGGCATATGGTGTATTGGCTGTCATCAATCGTGGAATTGAATTTAGGAGTCGAGAGGTAATGTTGCAGCTACACAGGACCCTGGTCAGACCCCACGGAGTACTGTGCTCAGTTCTGGTTGCCTCACTACAGGAAGGATGTGGAAGCCATGGAGAGGGTGCAGAGGAGATTTACAAGGATGTTGCCTGGATTGGGGAGCATGCCTTATGAGAATAGGCTGAGTGAACTTGGCCTTTTCTCCTTGGAGCAACGGAGGATGAGAGGTGACCTGATAGAGGTGTATAAGATGATGAGAGGCATTGATCATGTGGATAGTCAGAGGCTTTTTCCCAGGACTGAAATGGTTGCCATAAGGTTTAAGGTGCTGGGGAATAGGTACAGAGGAGATGTCAGGGGTAAGTTTTTTACTCAGAGAGTGGTGAGTGCGTGGAATGGGGCTGCCGGCAACAGTGGTGGAGGTGGATATGATAGGGTCTTTTAAGACACTTTTGGATAGGTACATGGAGCTTAGAAAAATAGAGAGCTATAGGTAAGCCTAGCAATTTCTGAGGTAGGGGCATGATCGGCACAACTTTGTGGACCAAAGGGCCTGTATTGTGCTGTAGGTTTTCTATGTTTCTGTTTTTTCTATAAATTTTGGAGAGTAATTGATCAGGTAGAATTAAGTTTTAAAGGTTGGGTAGAAGGAAGACCCTTCCAGAGAGGTGAAATGAAACAGATGAGAAATGAATCACTGAAGAATTCTGGAACAGTACATGTAGAGAACCACTGCAGAAGATATAAGAATATATTGAAAAAAGCAGGACTAGAACAATGCAAAAGTAATCGCGTGAAGAGAGACATTCTACAGCTGATCATCAAATACCATGTACAATACTAAGTTAAGTTTGATTAGCATCTGCTATATTTTACCAGGAAGGATAATGAATGCCTATTAAAGTCACACAGCTTGTTCATGATATTGTTCAGGGTGGTATGGTATTGTGGGCAAGTGAAGAGTTGACTATCTGCAGTGGTGTGCAGAAGATGAAATGAGCAAAGTTGAGGATATATTCAATGACCATAAGGTTAAGAACAGAGCAATAACCGGAGGAAGTGAATGGGTCAAGAATAGGATGAAGGTTGGGGGCAGTGCCACTGATAGTACACGTTTCCCCCGCTATCCAAAGGTACAGTGTTCCTATGAAACCGTTTGTAAACCGAAATGTCGTAAAGCGAAGAAGCAATTACCATTAATTTATATGGGAAAAATTTCTGAGCGTTCCCAGACCCAAAAAATAAGCTACCAAATCAAAGCAAATAACACATAAAACCTAAAATAACATGAACATGTAGTAAAAGCAGTAATGATATGATAAAGATACAGCCTATATAAAGTAGAAATATTGTATGTATGATGTAGTTTCACTTATCAAAATCAGGAAGACAGAGAGCCAAAATCGATTTGGAGAAAAAAAACAGCATGTACACGCATATACACGTACACAACTGTCCACACAAGGCTTCACAGTCATTGTAGTCTTTCTCGGGGTAAACACATGTATAAAGCAGGCATCTTTTTCTCATAAAAGTGAAAATCCTCTGGTTAGCGAAAACAGGTACCAATGTAGGTCTTTTGTAACAGCGAGCTGTCGTAAAGCAAACGTTCGAAAAACGGGTGCCATCTGTATAGGAAAGTGAGACATTGACTTTTTTTGTGAACGTTGTGGCCAAAAAAAAGATATATGGCTGGCTAATTATTGGGTCAGAATAAAGTTTAAGGAAATAAGGAGTGTATTTTGCAAAACAGAAAAACTTAGGATTGTATGCAAGAAAACAGGAGGATTTTGCCAGGATTGGGGAGCATGCCTTATGAGAATAGGTTGAGTGAACTTGGCCTTTTCTCCTTGGAGCGATGGACATTGAGAGGAGACTTAATAGAGGTGTATAAGATGATGAGAGGCATTGATCGTGTGGATAGCCAGAGGCTTTTTCCCAGGGCTGAAATGGTTGCCACAAGAGGACACAACAATGGGATAACAACAATGATAGGTTGATAGGACAGAAGGTAGTCAGGTGCAAGAGGAAGATGATCGAAGGAAAATGACCTTGATGTATGAATTGAATCAATCTTAAAAGATTATTCCACAAGGCAATGTAAAGCAAGAAAGTTGAAGATGTACTTTGGAAGCTGGGCCTCAAGTTATTTTGGGAAATATAGAATGTCAAAAATGGAAGAAGGACTAGGCTATTCAGCTCTTCAAGCATGTTCTGCTCTACAAACCTTGCCGACTCTCATTATCAAATCCCCCCTTCACAATCTCCTTGTGTATAAAAATCTATGTCCATTTTAAAATATTTTTCATGACTTGGCCTCCACTACCTTCTGCAGAAAAGAATTCCATGGGCTTACCATCTTTTGAGTGAAAAAAAAACCTCTCCTCATCTGAGTCCTAAGTATTATAACCTGGATCTTGAAACTGTCATCTCTGGTTGTAGGGAAACATCTTCACTGCATCCAGCTTATTGAGCCCTGTCAGAATGTTGTACATTTCAATCGGGTCCCTTCTCCTTTTTCTACACTCCAGTGAACATTGTCCTAGCCAACCCAATCTTTGCTAATTTGACAGTCCTGCCTTTCCAGGAATCAGTTATGTAAACTATCAATGAAATCCCTTGATGACTAGTATATTCTTGGGCAAGGAGGAGAATAAATCTGCACACAATACACTAGGTGTAGTCTTGTCAAGGCCTTACACAGATTTAGCAAGACATCCTTGCTACATTTAATGGGAAAGACGAACAGAACCTGGACTACTTGACAGACTTGGCACTAAGCCTCCCTCTGAACAGCAGAAAATTGCTCTGAAGGTATTATCCCATTACTATTCCTTATACGGATAGTGGAATGACAACATCACATATTGTTTCATGACCTTCCAAACAAACAAGATGGCTCGTGCAATGGATCAGAGTCCTATTGGACATCAGAGTCATACTGGATATGGAAGGAAGCAATGTGGGACAACTTGTAAATGGGAATGCAAGTATCATTATTGTTCTAGCTTTAGAAATATGTTGCTAGTTACATTTAATTTAGGCAAATTTTGGATGACCAGATCCCTTTAAGAATAAGAACATTACAGTTGGCAAATTAAGCATGGACGGCACTTTTTTAAAAATAAGTGCACCAAAGAGCACCAGCATAGCTTGTAGGTAAAACATTAGGATAGTAAGATGATTCACTCAGTTTCAATGAATGTTCCTACCTGAATGGAGTTCCTTGACCAGCGAGGACATGGTGTTTGTAATGGAATCAGCTGCCACCAACAAATCATTACGCAAGTTTCTGCGGGCTCCTGTGGAAAATTAAGACTGCCGGTTCAGGCTGGTGAAATATCTACAAAACTAAAAGGACATTCTGCATTGTAAATTAGAACTTTTAAAAATATCTGCTCTAGTTACCTGAAGATTCTAGAATGGATGTTCCAAGATTAGAGGGCAAAGCGGAAGGAAAAAAAAGAGAACACATGGAGCACAGATTGTAACTACTGGACTATCTCCCACAAAGATAAGGATCAACACTGATATTGTAATATGTTGTACAGTCTTTACTGATTACACCACCATATTTGATGGAAGAGCTACCTCAAATGATCATGGACAATCATATCTATTCATATCAGAAGCATTCATTTATGGAACAAAGTTTCTGATTTGCAGTATTTATCATGATAAGCATCAGATTAACACTATCTATTTCCCTCCCTTTATTATTTACTTCTTTGAAAGTTTCAAATATATTTTATTCATAAAGATTTCTAACATATATAATGAAGCTCATCTGTCAAACTTAGCACAAGTAAAATTATTCCATTTACGTAATCTTAGCGTGGTATCATGTATTATCGATATAAAACCCTTAAGCAAACAGATCATGGGGCATTAGTACAGATGGCATTTTTGTGATACACAATGACGGGAGGACTATAAACCTTCCTCCTTGGTGACTACAAGCAGCTTCATGAACCTCTCAGCATCTAGTCCTGGATCTTAGGTTATGTTGGCTTGTGGCACTCAGTCATGATACAAGACCTTCCATGGGCAGACTAGAAAGTGCTTTTCAAAGAGTTGATAGCTCTAGAACGGTGGGTTTTATTTGCCTCAGTGTGTTCCTCAATGAAAAGCCTTGTTCATTTATTGGATGTGGAAATTGCTGTCAAAGCTAGCATTTATAACTCATAACTAATTCTTGATGATATGGTGCCAGTGAGCTTTCTTTCTGATGTGCTGTAGTCCATATGGCGAAGGCACTCTGTTGCTGCTATTGGTGAAAGCTCTTGGATTTATACTCAGCAATGATGGAGAAACAGATAGACATCAATTGAGTCAGTTTATGACTTGAATGGGAACTTGGCAGTGGTTGAATTCCCATGTGCTTGCTGCACATGTCCGTTGAGATGGTAGCCTTTCTGGTTTTGAGTTTGACCAGCTGTTACATTGAATTTTGTACACACTATATCCTTTGTCTGGTATTTCTTTTTAAAGTCCCACTTCTTGTTAAAACTAAAAAGACAGGACTTCCTATTAATTATCATATTCAAACTATAGACTCTTTGTCGCTGAACTTTTATAGATACAGATCAAGGATTTTCTTCAACTAAAATAATATGATTCAGGAGAAAAGGAACTTAAATGTACCAGAATTAGAAGCAACAAAGAATAGGAAGGATAAATTATGAAATAATTCATTTACTGTCTTCCATACTAATGACGTACAAATTATTACTCGTTGGACTAGCTGAGTAAGTAAGTCTAAAATATAATGTTGTCGATTTAAACTACTGTGTGTGACAATTAAGTTACATTTAAAACTGCACTTGAGAATTTCAATGAAGAGGATATAAATGTTGTGATAATGTGCGATTTACTTCTGTGTACACAAGAACATGAAGTGACAACAGAATAAACACAACGTGATCAATTACTGCACGGCAAGCCTCTCTGCAACAACCGGTAATGTGCTGAAAGGACTCATCAATGGTTCCATTTAATATCGCCAAATCGGAAATAGGCTCAACAATGGTCAATTCAAGCTCTGCAAGACACACTCCTCTCTTGACCTAGAATAGTCTTGATCCAGGCATGGGCACAAGTGTTGAATGCCACAGCAGTTTCAGATCTTGGCATCAAGAGTGCATTTAATTCAGAATTGTGCAAATGACTCACAGTGAATGGGCAAATGGGCCAAAGGGCAGGTTCTCCTGCAACTTGAATCATACACCATAGAGACAACAGCTGGTGTGGCTGGTCATATAATACAGTTCAGGTATCTCCATCCCAGTGCCACCAGCATTGCTGGATTCTCTGACTTCAATATTTTGAAGGCCAGTAGGGTCCAGGAGGTAGAGTATACCTTCTACAGTGACACTGAATCAGGCTGTTACAAATTGTTCATCTCTTGCCTCCTTACCACATAAACATCCCGTCCAAGGCTGAAGCCATGAGTTGGATGAAATCGCTTTGATTACTCGCATAAGCATTTAAGAAGCTCAAAACACTCACTTCAGAACACTGTCTGAATAATGCTCTGCACTATTGGAATTAGTGGCTAGTGTGTACCATATACAGCAATAAAGCATACTTCATCAGTATTTCCATTACCAACAAGAAGAAAGAAGGATACACTTGAAAACACACTTACATCCAAATTTACTCCCATATAACATAGTACTCTAACTCCGGTCTAAATTGGTGTTTCTTCACTGCCCAGTGTCCCGAGTTCTCTACCTTGCAGCATTATGGAAACAGCATCACTCTAATGACTAAAGTGGTTCAAGGAGAAAAGTCTTTCCCAGGGCACCAAGTAATGGGAAATCAATGCAATACTGTCTCCATCCTGAGAAGAGACTAACAACATTATCTTGAATTACACTTTCTAGCTAAGTGTTTATCACTTGTAACTGATCAGAAGAAAATATAAAGGGACATACAGAAAGAAATGGCTATTTTACCACAATCTCACGTAATTTAGAGCTTGAAATACTAGCTGCGGTTTTAGTTTCCGTCATTTCCTTTGCCAGTTCAAGCCAAAACCATTGTTGTTCAGGTTGATGAATGAAAAATGAAAAGTTATAAATGCAGTCAGATTGACTTGTACCCAAAATGTTTATCTATGTTCCCTCAGCTTCACAGACTGATTTTCCTTCCTTTTGGCAAATGTGCCTAAATAAGCATTACTGTTTCTTTGTATCTCCTTCCAGCATAACTTCTACAAAAAGCATGATTGTAATTTTG
This sequence comes from Hypanus sabinus, assembly GCF_030144855.1. Lineage (NCBI taxonomy): Eukaryota > Metazoa > Chordata > Chondrichthyes > Myliobatiformes > Dasyatidae > Hypanus > Hypanus sabinus. The sequence goes on along the minus strand of NC_082715.1, from coordinate 40,187,809 downwards.
ATATTACAGATGATGGGATATAGTAAGTCACCTCTTTAAAATCAGTAAATAAAATACATAGTTTAAAAAAAGCATCTTATCAACAAATCATGAAAGCATGTATGCATGGTTAACAATGAAAAGACAAGATAATTAATATTTTACACTTACCTTGTGCAAAAGCTTCTTGCACATCTCCGCCAACCCCAGACAAGGAATCCTGAGGACCATGGGTTGGTGTGGAACAGGCCGACGTTGACCTTACGGGCATTGGCATGGGGCGGCTGGCACCATGGCTGGGTGACGAACGAGGAGAACCAGCTGCTTGAGCCTGAAGATTTAGAGCACAGAACACGTCTACCTCAAAACCCAGTCCATAACGTTTTACAAACATAGAAATCATGTCGACCTTCCCTGAAGCAACTCATGATATCTTTGAAGATTACCACAAATAAACACACACCTATCTTCAGACTCACTGACTTGATACTACTCATAGTTGCTATTTGCCTTCAATGTGCTTCGTATGCGAAAGTGCAAATTTCTATTTAACTGCACTTTCTCACCTTTACAATGAGGATTACACCATTACTTTATGATGGCCATTTAACTCGAAGTGCAAAAACACAGGTAAAGATAGATCACAATGTCCTCTCCCAAGAACACATATACTTCCTCAATAAGCTCCACTTACAGAGCTTGAGATCACTACACTCAAACAAGGTCATTCACCGGACTTGCCTTGCTCCTATAAAACTACTTTAACTAATCATGTTTCCCTGCCAAGTAACCTCTGAACAAAATAGCCCATCCTCCAGCAGCACACTGGGACAAACCTGCCTTTTATATCTCCGGCACCCATACCTTTCTGTAGGCCTCATGTTTTCATGTTCTGGCACAGCAGGTTTTGCTACTCTTTAACATTTGAAGCGCTACATCAGAGCTAAGAAGTCCATTCATTCAGTTTGTGGAACCAGGCGAATAGCCTTTCACAGGCATTAACAGAACCACAAAAACTGAGTGCAGGGCTGTTTCATGGCAACGGACTGAAAGACCTGCTTTGTCAATATATTTGCTGCCTCAGACATATGGAAGCAGGCCAAGTGGCAGATGGCCAGTGGGCACAATTAGCCTCATTTTGCTGTGGCAGACTGAAAATAGCTAATAATTTTGCTCACCTTTTACTGTTAGTATTGACAGGCTTAAAAATTACTTATTGCTGCTACCCACTCTTGGCCGATTGGACTGTTTGCTGAGAGATGATGAAGACTTACTGAGGACAGTGATGTAATGGTTGCAATAATGTGGCTATTAATAAGTCTCAGAGTGTACAGGGTCACTTTTGTACCAGAAAACAGAAATTTGCCTCTGTCCTTCACGCACCGAGAATGCTGTTGAAAAAACATCTGCAGGATGTCTGAGCTTGGCTTTCAACAAGTGTAAATACACAAAGATGAAAATGAATTCTATTGTTATTATTCACTAATAAGATGAAAAATACATTTAGAACAGTAAGTGGCAACTCCTCTGACACAAAGCAAATGGTTGGTAATAAAGTACGACAACAGTTAAGTATAAAGATTTCTTGGAAATGATACTTGTGAAATTGAGTGGTATCACTCCAGTACATCCAGCACTATAAAGAGCTAATTTGTTGTAAATTTGTGAAGTGAAATGGCACTTTTTTTTGGCAGTCAGCAAATGGAGTAACTTTTAAAAGGAACATTATGTACATGAACGAGGAGCCAGCAGTTGATGTAAATCACAAATCAGGAATGACCTGCATCAGGCCTACCAGACAGAGGCCATGTTGATCCAGCAGGTGTGTTGCTTATCGAAATGGCATTGCAGCTCACAGTTCAGGGGATTAAGTGAGAATCAGAATCAAGTCTAGTATCATTGGCATGTGTAGAGAAACTTGTTGTTAAATGGCAGCAGTACATTGCAATGCATAAAAATAAAAAATTGTGAAATACATTAAGGACATACTGCAGAATTAGAAGTTAAATTAAATAGGTAGTGCAAAAAGGGGAAAAAAAGCAGGTTTGTAAAAGTAGTGAAGTAATGGGTTCAATGTCCATTCAGAAATCTCATTGCAGAGGGGATGAAGCTGTTCCTGAATCGTTTGAGTGTCTGCCACAGGTGAGTAAAAGGAACTGTGCTGACCACTGCTGCACATTCAGTCAGCAGACACGGTCTGTATCTGAGGTGTAAGGGAGTCCTACGCGCAAGGACGTATCAGAGCTTTGGTGGCTTACCTCCACCATGACAGGGAGAAGACAAAACCTTGTTGAGAAGATTCACAAGTGGCAAAGCATCCAGAGGAAGGTTGCTCAAGGAGAAGATGTTTGCCTTTGCCACTGAGGTCAGCAGAGTTGCAGCTGCACAGCCGTACGTGGATTTATCTCAGCTAAGGCAACTATAACTGTTAACTTCTGAGCCGACAATTCATTCCTGGTAACTGTATCAGACATCAGTCACACCTCCAAGCATATACTGCACTGTGGCTTAGATGAGCTGATAAAACCCTTTGCTCAAGGTGAGGGGAATTCATCACCCCCTTCTTCAGTAATAGACATCATTGACACATCGGTGCAGACATCATTGACTTCCCCACGATTCACTGGGTGTCAACAAAAGTCACACATCATGAAGGACGCAAATTAGAAACTTCAGCTTACATGTCAACAGCAATGAGATCCATTCCTAGTAAAGTCAACAACTACAGGAAGAAAAAAATCAGATGCTTCAACTTGTGAACTGAGGAGCCCGTGGCAGTTTGTCAGACTGTGGCACCCTGAGGCAGTCTGCTCCAAAGCAACACGTGGCTCTTGAGTGACAAGGGCCATCACTCAAATGTCTGGTTCTTGATTCCAGTCAGAGCTCCACACACCAAAGTGCTATGGCTTCGTTCTCAGAACTACAGAGATCAGCAATGGAGTTGTGATTTTAATGGCTGAACTGGTGGCACAATTCAGAGAGGATCACCCACTTCACTGTCACCCCATTAGCCCACCCTATCACACCCTGGCCCTCATCCTACAGCTACATGAGAAGATGATCAAGGCTGAACATCCGAGCAAATCACACAAAATGCTGGAGGAACTCAGCAGACCAGGCTGCATCTGTGAAAAGGAGTACAGTTGATGTATACTTCCCATGTTGATAGTTGATAGAAGTGTTTGACAGAAGTCAAAGTTAATCTAATTGTCGTATGCACGTGTGCATGTATATGCAGGAGCAACAAAAGCCTACTTGCAGCAGCGTTCCGGGCACACGGCATTATATAAGAAGCGATCAGGAAAAAAAGAGACATAAATTAAATATTAAGTTTACACAAGAAATAAAAACACAATTAAAGTAAAAGCAAAGCCCAGTTATCAGAGTGGTCATGGCATTACTAAACTGCAGTGATGATTAGGGCTTTGACAGTTGGTTTAAGAACAGAACAGTTGAAGGGAAAATAGCTGTTCTAGAACTTTGTTGAGTAGGCTCTCTGGCTTCTCTTTAGCTGATGGCACGGCCCAGTTAATAGGTATCTTTGACAGTGGATATTGCTCTCTGGAAGCAGTGCCTTCTGTAGATACTACCCATGGTGGAGAGAGATATGTCCATAATGTACTGGCAGAGCTCATGACTTTCTGCGGCTTCTTACGTGGTTGTACAATCAAACTGCCATATCAGATCATCCTTCCCTGATACGTCACATGTTATAATTTCAAACAATGCAGCCTGAATAATATTGCTGTGGTTTGGAAAAGGGCTATTGCACAGGACCGAAAGAAGCTGCAGAAGGTTGTAAATCTAGTCAGCTCCATCTTGGGTACTAGCCTACAAAGCACCCAGGGCATCTTCAGAGAGCGGTGTCTCAGAAAGGCAGCGTCCATTATTAAGGACCTCCAGCACCCAGGACATGCCCTTTTCTCACTGTTACCATCAGGTAGGAGGTACAGAAGCCTGAAGGCACACACTCAGTGATTCAGGAACAGCTTCTTCCCCTCTGCCATCCGATTCCTAAATGGACATTAAAGTTTTGGACACTACCTCATTTTTTTTAAATATACAGTATTTCTGTTTTTGCACAATTTAAAAAACCTATTCAATATATGTAATTGTTTATTTATTATGTTTTAGTTATTTTTTCCCTCTCTCTGCTAGATGATGTATTGCATTGTTAACAAATTGCACATCACATGCCAGTGATAATAAACCTGTTTCTGAAGCATCAGGCAGGGGCCTTATGAGCAGCAAGAATGATTTTTGCCACAACTGCTATTACCATCGGCATGCATGCCACCAATTTCTTGTGACTGTCAACCTGAAGCTTCCTTGAACAACAAAAACAATAACGTGAATGCAAATGACTGGGTACCTCACAGCAAGGGATTTACCTCCTAAATCCTCAAATCCTTATAACCCTCTTACTTATGGAAGTCAGCTGTGTCATAGAGTATTCTCCATTTGCTTGTACCATCCACATTAATGACAAATAACAGGAAACACTGTGATGCCACAAATATATTGAGAGAACCAAATTCAGGTTTATTATCATACACGTAATGTTGTGAAATTCTGTTGCAGTACAGCGCAAAACAAAAAAAAAACCAAGTTATAAAAGAAAGTATTTTAAAATATAAATAAATAGTGGAAAACGAGACCAGGATATTGAGGTATTGTTCGTGGGTTAATGGACAGTTCAGAAATATGATGGCCAAGGGGAAGAAGCTGTTCCTAAAATGTTGAGTGTGTCTTCAGGCTCCTGTACCTCCTCCCTCATGGTAGTAATAGAAGAGGGCATATCCTGAATGGTGAAGGTCCTTCCTTAATGACAGATGGCACCACCTTTTGGAGATACCTTTGAGAGTGGAAAGGGTTGTGCCCATGATGGAGCAGCTGAACTTACAACCCTTTGCAATTCTTTTTGATTTACTGCACTGGAGCCTCCATACCAGTCAGTGATGCAATTGCTCAGGATTCTCTCCACGTACAACTATAGAAATTTGCTCCAGTCTTTAGTAACATACTAGAGGTTACTGACCTTAAATGTTAACTCTGTTTCTCTCTCTACAAATGCTGAGTGTTCCCAGAAAAAAATGAACCTGACACTGTCCAGGAAACAAAGTTCAAAGTGAATTTTACTATCAAAGTACATACATGTCATCACATACAACCCTGAGATTTATTTTCCTGTGAGTATACTCAAGTAAATCTACTGAAGAGTAACAATGTGTATGTATGTAGGCCTCCATTAGTCTCGACAGTCCATGGATTTGCACCCTGGGAAGTTTCCAGGGCGCAAGCCTGGGCAAGAATTTTTTATGGAAGACTAGCAGTTGCCCAAGCTGCAAGTCTCCCCTCTCCATCCCATATAGTAACTATACAAGATCAATGAAAGATCTGCTGGAGTGCTGAACGCAAAAACTGCAAATGCAAATATAAATAGATAGCAGCAAATAATGAGAACATGAGATAACAAGATAAAGAACACTTAAAGTGAGCTCATTGGTTGTAGGAACATTTCAATGGATGGGCAAGTGAGTGTAGTTATCCCCTATGTTCAAGAGCCTGATGGTTGAGATGTAGCAACCGTTCTCGCACCTGGTGGTGTGAATCCAGAGGCTCCTGTACCTTCTATCTGATGGTAATGGCACATTCTGGGTGGTGGAGATCGCTGATGATGGATGCTGCTTTCCTCTGACAGTGTTTCATGTAGATTTGTTCAACACTTGGGAGGGTTTCACTTGTGATGTACTGGCTGAATCCACTACCATCACCGGCATTTTCCTTTCAAAGGAATTGGAGTTTCGATGCCAGGCCATGACACAGCCAGTCAAGCCACTATCCACTACACAAATACGGAAGTTTGTCAAAGTTTCAGATGACGCACAAGAACTTTGCAGACTCCTAAGGAAGCAGAGGACCTACCATGCTTTCTTCACAATTGGACTTCTATGCCAGGTCCAGGACAGATCCTCTGATACATCCTGGACAGGATACAAAAGCCTGTTTGAGTGGCACCGTGCCCGCATAGGTCACAATTAGCAAAATCCACAACAACCTGTCCAGACTTCTTCAGCAATTTCAAAAAATATATTCCAATTTACACCACCAGCAAAGTAAGAATAGCAATTCTCTGAGTACACTAACAAGTCTGTCTTCAGGTTGTTCACAAGACAGTCACACTAGAGACTATAATTGTGTAGAAAGCCTGCAGTTCCCCTCCTAACAGTACTGCTGAACCTTCACTAGAGCACTGCTACTGAGAATATACTTCCTTAGCGTCTCCTTCAATGTTTATCAGACCTGATGTGTTTGTAATATATGCATCCTGTGACTGAATTATAATAGAACCGAGTAATCTCCAGCTCATCTTCCCTCCAAAGTATCTGCATGACCGCTATTTGTAAATGCAGGTACCAAATTATCCACATCTATAAAAATTTGCCAAAATTTTAGATGGCGCGCTGTATTTCCACAGGATCCTAAGGAGGCAGAGGCATTGGTGTGCTTTCTTCACAATTGCACAAGTGCTGGGTCCAGGACAGATCCCCTAATTCATCCTGGACAAGACACGATACAGCCTGCTTGAGTGGCTCTTTATAACAAACCGTGTCTGCATTGCCTACGAGGAACAAAATGCACAACAACCTGTTGAGAACCAAACTTCTACACCCAATGAAGACCGGAATTATCTACCCAATGAAGAGCATAAATGTTCACACATCAACTGGTGACAAGTGTACATTTCACTGATTATTAAGTAAGATAATTAAACCCTTTACTGCAAGCCACCCATGTTTGGGACTTCACTTCTAGCCTCACTATGAACTCATCCCTCTGGAGCTTCGCATTGGCGTTCCTGAGCTGAAAGCCACAGAGGGCTTCTCTGCTCCTCCTCCATTTGAGTGGCCGAGACACCCTGAGCCACATCGGAAAACTGTGACTCCTGCTCCTCCTTTTGCCAGATTTATCAGGGCCTCCTGAAAAGCTTCTGAAACCAGTGGAACGAGTTCCAAAAGCTAATGCAGCAAATGAGCTCCCCTTGATGAGGCACAGTCAGCGGTTTAATCAGCACGGCAAAGTTTCAGCTGATGCTGGCAAGCCCTAAAATTATATCATGTGGATTGGCAGCACGCTGTTAAACAGCACTGTTGACATTGGCTGGATGCTGCAGTCACGATCCGGAGGTGAAGCTGCAACCTTCAACTGTGTCAAACCGTTTACACACTCAGTGCAATTGCAGCATATTCTCCAGTGCGGTACATTTTGGCAACAGACCTGCTTTAGTGACTTTGAAATGCACTGCATTCTTTCTGGAGTCTCTCTACGGCAAAAAGCAGCAGCGATTATTGTATGCAATGAATGCAAAAGCCTTCAGAATCAGGATATTATCACTGACATCTGTCATGAAATTTGCTGGTTTGTGCCAGCAGTACAGAGCAAGACATTTTAAAAAAAATACCATGTTACAATAAATAAATAAAGAGAGTAGAAGAGGAATAGCGAAGTAGTGTTCACAGAGCATTCAGAAATCCAATGTCAGAGGCAAATCATTTATCCAATGTTTATTTTAATTTATTAAGGCAACTTAGGGCTGTAATCTACAAAAGAAGGGTGTTGTATAATATTTCACCATGAAGTGCTCATGTACTATTTTAACAGATCATATATCATTTGATTGCAACTTCAGTCTCATAATCACTCTGTGGTATCCATTACTTCTTGTCTAATCCACTAAACTTCAGTGTGACACACGATCGGCACAGCAAATTGAATGTGGGCAGTATGGCAGGAATAGAATTCCTCAAGTTATTATGGGAAAATAAAAATGAAATTGCATTTTAGCTTCTGTATTATCTATCCCTTGCTGAAAAACGTGATGTGATGCTTGGTTTTGACAGCACTAGAATCATCCGCAATGACCTCACTAACAATACTAAATGAAACAGATTATTCAGATGCTTTTGCCAAAGAATTCCTTTAAATTAACACGGCAGCAAAATTTATCCGCAATTCCCAAAGATTCCGTGGAAAAATATTGCTTTAACATGAAGCCATATTCCACAGGTTCAGCACGCAAAGTGGGCTAACACACCATCACTGGAGTGAGGGAGCCCTGTATCACTAGCTGTGCCATCCTTCTGAAGTTGTGATGAACCTTGAACTTGTCTTAATTGCGTCAAGGTTCAGAGGGTGTAAAGTACATTAGTACACTTTGAAGAAGAATATCTAACTATCTGTTCACAAGGCACAGGATAGGAATGTCCCACAGAGGAAGAAGTTCTCAAATGGCAGGGGTAGGTAACCATGGCTGACTGTATAAAAGCTAAGGAAAGGGCATATAAGGTAGCAAAAGTGAGTGGGATATCGGATGATTGGAAAGCTTTTAAAATTCAACAACAGGCAACTAAAAGAGCTATAAGAAAGAAGATGAAATATGAGGGCACACTACCAATAACATAAAGCAGGATACCAAAAGTTTTTCAGATATATAAAAAGTAAAAAGGTGAGTATTGATATTGGACCACTAGAAAATGATGCCTGTGAGATAGTAATGGGGGACAAAGAAATGACAGATGAACTTGATGGATACTTTGCATTAGCCTTCACTGTGGAAGACTGAGCAGAGCACCAGAGATCCATGAGAATCAGGGAGCAGGAGAAGTGCCAATACTGTTACAAAAGAAAAAGTGCTAGGCAAAATTCAAAGGTCTTTAAGTGAGTAAGTCACCAGGACCAAATGGACTACATGCCAGCATCCTGGGAAAGGTTGCTGGAAAGATAATGGATGCATTGGTCATGATCTTTCAAGAATCACTTGATTTCGGTATGGTCGCAGAGGAATGGAAAATTGCAAATGTCATTCCACTCTTTAAGAAGGGAGGAAGGCAAAAAAAAAGGCAATTGTAGGGCAGTTAGCCTAACCTCAGTGGTTGGGGAAGTGTTGGAGTGTATTAAGGATGAGGTTTTGAGGTACTTGGAGACTAATGGTAAAATAAGTCAAAGTCAGCATGGTTTCTTTCACAGTAAATCTTGCCTGATATATGTGTTAGAGCTCTTCAAGGAGGTAACAAGCAGGGTGGACAAAGGTGAGGCAGTGGATGTCAGCACTTCCAGAAAGTGCCTGATAAGATATCACACATGAGGCTGCTTGACAAGATAAAATCCTTTGGCATTGAAGGAAAGACTGGCATAGATAGCAGAATGGCTGACAGGCAGGAAGCAGCAAGTGGGAATTAAAGTGCCCTTTTCGGGGTGGCTGCTGGTGACTAGTGGTGTCCTCACGGGTCAGTATTGGGACTGCTGTTTTTCACATTGTTTGTCAATGGTTTAGATAATGGAATTTAAGGCTTGTGGCAAAGTTTGCGGATGATACAAAGATAGGTTAAGGAGTAGGTAGAGCTGAGGAAGTAATGTGATAGTAGCAAACACATGGCAGATGGAATACAGTATCGGGAAACGTATGATAATGCATTTTGGTAAAATGGACAATTTGTGCAGACCATGATCTAAATGGGAAGAAGGTTCAAACTTCAGAGGTGCAGAGGGACATAGGAGTCCTCGTGCAAGACTCCCAAAAGGTTAATTTACAGGTTGAGTCTGTGCTAAAGAAGGCAAATGCAATGTTGGCACTTATTTCAAAGGAAATAGAATATAAAAGCAAGGACATAATGCTGAGCCTTTATAGGACACTAATCAGGCCACACTCAGAGCATTGTCAATAGTTTTGGGTCCCGTATCTCAGAAAAGATGCGTTGTCATTGGAGAGAGTCCCAGAGGAGGTTCACGAGGATGATTTCAGGAATGACGGGGTTAACATGAGGAGTATTTGGCAGTTTTAGGCCTGTATTCACTGGAATTTAGAAGAATGCTGGAGTGTGGGGGGGGGGGGGGGGTGGAATTTCATTGAAACCTACTGATGTTAAAAAGACTAGATAGGGTAGACGTGGAGAGGATGTTTCCTCTGGTGGGGGTCTCCAGAACTAGAGGGCACAGCCTCAAAATTGAGGGGCGACCCTTTAGAACTGAGGTAAAGAGGAACTTTTTTAGCCAAACAGTAGTAAATCTGTGGAATGCTCTGCCATAGACTGTGGTGGAGGCCAAGTTCCGTGCATGTATTTAAGGCAGATGTTGATCATTTCCTGATTCATCAGGGCATCAAAGGTTAGAGCAAGAAGCCAGGTGTAGTGGTTTGAGTGTGATCTGGGATCAGCCATGATGGAATGGTGGAGCAGACTCAATGGGCTGAATGGCCTAAGTCTTATGGTCTTATCTGGTGTCACATACAACATCTTCCATCAATAAGAGTCTTAAATGCATTTAAACTGCATTGAACTCACTGTGCTTTAAGATGTTGCAATGAAATTGACAGCTTTAATAACTACCGGTACATTTCAAACAAAATGTCTACATCATGCTGAAACCACTGTACATGTCCCAGAAATGCCATACTTCCTTCAACATACACTGTGCAGTTGCCCTTCGACATGATCAATGTTTCCTGAGGTACCTGAGAGAGAGATTGATTGATACAAAAGTTCTTCCACTGAAATGGAAATGGAAACCAGCTGGCATTAACATGGGACACCTTCACCACCAACACTGATTCAATACCACAGCTCATAAGCAACTTTTGGGATGGGTGACAAATGCTGGCCTTGCATTTATTGTGGTAATGCAATGCAACAATTACCATTGCAAGAAGACTGACAGATGCGAATGGTAAAGTGTCATACCACCACATAACACTGATGCAAATAAAGTCAACTATATGTGTCATTATGGATTATTTTACAGTAGTTCTTGATTACATTTCACACTTAGTTATCTTTTACCCATTTTACTTGCACCATACATTCCATATTTTTCACATTGTCATGAATTATTTCTGCTTAAACTACCAAACATCAATCACCTCCCTTCAAAAGAATAAAGCTATTCTGCATGAATATTTTTCCCTGTGCAGTTCTGTCAGATTTTTCTTACTTAAACAAATAAAAATGACTCATGAGAATTAGATTTCTTCAACAACCCTCAAATGAACAGTCTTACAAGTTATCAAACAGGCTTGTGTGCTTATAAGACATACTACTCAATTTGCCTATCAAGGAAAAACACAAAGCAGCAAAATTCAGATAAAGTAATCAAACAACCAAATGTTATAGATTTATATTATAGAGACATGGAGTCATTGAGTACAAAAGCAAGCCCTTCGACCTAACTTGTCTACGCCAACCAAGATGCTAATCTGAGCTAGTTCCATTTACTTCAGGTTGACCCAAATCTCTTTAAACCTTTTCTATCTACATACCTGTCGAAATATCTTTAGAACACTGTCACTGTACCCATCACTACAGCTTCCTCCAGCATTTTGTTCCATATTGCAAACATATTTAAAATTTTGAAGCCTCAAATCAAAGATTTTGAGATGCGAGGATATGCCACAATTGATTTCTCAACATGAATGTGGTCTCCTGATGATTGATGACAATTTGACTACGCCAGCATTTGCTTTTAATGTTCTTATTTTGAGGACATACCCATGAAACCAGCAGTCAGCTATGATTAATTTTCCACCTTTTATTCACTGAAGCAGCAGTACTGTTTTCATACATTGTTTAGGTATGTAGATTTTTTTATTGCTTGCAAGAGATATTTTGTGACTAAATGCCCCAAGTTACCATTTACCTTCTCAGCAGATTGCTACCTGCATCCGTACCACAAACTCTGATTAGGTGCTGGAGCAACACATCAATGCAAAATGGCAAAACATTGGAGGTACTTTCATTGACACTATTAAAGACTTTGGAGGAGGCTTCCCACAGTGATTCTCCCATATTTACTATAATTTGATTTGCAAAATAGTTATTTCTGCACTTTTTTCCAGCATTTCTCTGGTTTCTCCACTGAGGCTGTATTGCCACTTGAGAACACCTCAGAAAATTCACACTTATTAATCATAAGTTTTAAAACCACCATATACACTCCATTAAGATTAGGCTCAAAAGCAGTAATATTACAAGTCAGTCACGAACAATCTATTGCTACTTTTTGACAAAATTATATGCTTGCGAGTAAACTCAGGGTGAATGTTTTGACTTGGGTATGCACTCACTGTCAGCACGTTGAAGTTATCTGGAGATTTAATGGTAAACATGCAATTCCTGATATACAAGGTGAAGGGAATCTGAATGCATGGGAAAGCCATTTTTCATCCCAAAGTCTATCGTAATGAAGAATATTTATCAAAACATTGGAATTGTTAAAAGCAAGGCACAGCTCTTTAAATTCAGTTGATTGGTAGGGACTGGGCATTTTAAACATAATTACACATTTTTATGAACTGCTTTACATTTCCCAATAAAAAGTGGAAATCCAAACATCAAAGGGATCGCTGGTAGCCTGCAAGATGAATGAGTAAATTAGCAAGTGTTAGATAAAACTGGATTTTAAATTGCTTACAAGACTTCAGTTATCTCTACAGGGAGTGCTGGATAACGCTCATCTATTCTTTCAATGAATGGACAATTTTAAATCGTTTAATTGGTAGTAAATTAAAACAATATGGCATACAGTGAGGGCATCGGCTTTTTGCCAAGTTCCTCATTAAGGAACCAAACAGGAGACAAATCTCAAACATTGTTAAAATTTAATGATATTATTTCCATGTTTTAAAATATCCTATCATGAGATAGGAAAACAATAATTTGCATTAGGGTTATATCATTCCATTTAACAAGAAAATATAATCCAAAGGATAGGAAGGTTTGAATGTTAGTGTAGGAGCTCTCTTGGGATTATATTTGTATTCTATGAACCATAAGTTGAAGGTTATTAAGGGATGTTGGAAATGAATAATAAAATCCTGCGACTGTACCATGTATGTCAAGCAATGTACGGAGATGGCTACTCACACTGCCCAGATAGTATTGCAGAAGGATAACAACCATGAAAAGCATTAATCAAAAAGACAGGTCAAGTCTGAAAGATTTTCCGGTGCACCCCTCCATCACCACCTCATGACTAGAAAAAGATGCAAAAAAAACTTAAAAACCAAATTATAAGCAGACAATAAATTGCTTTTTAAAATTTTTCTTACCCATGTGCTGTTATAATAGAAAGCCTGTCATCTGTTAAACAATGATCTATTTCTGAATCTTTATTAAATTTTAGCATCAAATGGCCGACATCAAACACCTCTGAACAAACCAGTTACAGAAACATGGAATGATCAACAACATTGCTGGATTTTTCCTTGTTCATTTGACTTCTAGTACATTTGAATTAAGTAGAATGTAACCATCAAAAAATTCTGGCAATTCTGCTAGCTATCTGAAAAATAAACCAAATATTTAGTTTGATTTTATTAACGGAAACAAAATCTGCTGTTTATACGTAAATAAAATTTGTGAAATCAGTCTTGTTTCTGAATTAGAAGATCACATTTTAACAATTCGCTCTCAATTCTAAATCCTTAGCTTGGATTGATGCTTCAGTGGAGCATTGCATCAAAAATATCACTTTCCAATTGAAATAAAGGTCTTGGATGACATGAAGCACAGATGGTGCAGTGGATCATTGATAGCTAAAGGAAACAAATTTTAAACATTTTCATGAAGATCCCACCCTGAGTCTTATGTACTTCTTCCAAAGGTCTACAGAGAAGCTGATGCAACCAGTTACCTGCTGGCTGAAACTATTTAATAACTGTAAGAGGTTACAGCTAGAGAATCTAATACCAGCCAATAATAAATCCTCAAGTATCTGTATACATGAGCTTCAGTATTATTACAAGCTCATCGGATTATATACTGTAAATTCATCTATACAATAGCATTGGCCCAAGAATGTAGAGGACAAGATTTTAGGATTAGCTTATACCTCACTTCAAAGTACATGCTTGGATTTCAGTCTGGAAGGACGTTCAGATGCGATTTTGAGTGGCACTGTAAGTTGATCAGCTGTCTCTTATGACCTGACTTTAGTCCTGGCCTTCAGCGCTGATTTTGTGAAGCTTCCACAGTCCCCTATCACTCTATCATTTTGCCTTCCAGTTTCCTTGCATTTCCTAATGACGTGAAGGTTAGTAGGCTAGTTTTCCACATTTAATTGTAATGGTAAAATCTGGGGGGAGTTGATAGGAATGGGAATTTAATAAAATGTGATCAGCCTAGAATTAGTGTAAATGGTGCTTGATTGTTGGCACAGATTTGATGGACTAACTGGCCTGTTTCCATGCAGCACGAGTCTTTTACCCAATAAATGAATAACAGTTTTCAAAAGTTTCCAGCAGATTAGCTAGAGAGCTGTCTACCTGGATCCGACTCACCACACAGCCTGAAAGACAGGGTTTAGACAGTTCAAGCATCAGGCTTGATCCACAAAAACTAAGGCTGGCTACAGGAGAAGTGAAGATTAAGTATGTTTGGATCCCAAGGAACAAAAGGATTGAGTATGGATCACAATTCTCACCATGATTAAACTGTGTATTGAAGATAACAGCCATGATTTGCCTACAAACAAGAAAAAGGGATGCTGGTAGTACTTAACTCTAGTGGAACCCTGATTGCCAAAGGCAACAACAGAGGAGATAAAAGCATCATGTGCGAGAGTTATTCTTTTTTCACACTGCCCACTTAGAAAACAGCATGGCTTCTTTCAGATTGAAAGATTATGACAAAAGACACAGGTGGAAATAATCATGTCTTACTGCCATATTATACTTCTTTCAGCAAAGGGATCACAAGACTAATTTCAAATATTTTCTTTCTCTTAATACTCATTCGTATACACACATGGCACAACTTACTTCTCCTGCAAATTTCAGCTAAGTTAAAGAAGAAAAAACACATAAAACCACTTATCTGAAATAAAATTGCAATTGCTTAGTGATATTTGTTGAGCATCAAACCCAACTTCATTTGAAAATGTTCCCAATTCCTTTAACCTCTTAAGGACTGTTGAAGCATTTCAGAATCAATTTCAAATTCACATTTATTCAGATAAAGAGATTCAAAGTGCATGGGGGATATCCAAATATTCCTCAACATTTTTTTCACAATGTTTTCAAAATATGTTCAAGAGCTATTACAGTAAGCAGCCAAATTCTGTATGTCAATTTCTTTCAATTGGGAAACAAAGAAAGCCAGAATAGACTTCCTTTCTGTAGAGCAAGTCCTACAACATTCCACAGAAACATTTACAAAGTTTAATGGCATGAAAGAAAAAAATCCTGATTATAAAAATATTTTTCATGCATACTTTTCCTGTGGAACAGTTAAGCAGCAAAATTTTTATTGTTGGTTTTACTTCATTGGAGTATGATGTGACATCAAGGCTGAAGTGTTCACTGAAATCTGTAAACTCGTTTCAGCAATCTGAGGAATCCACCAAATTCAAGCGGGCTTCAATTACACTGATGCATTAAGAAAAAGTGTGGTAACCGGCCTCAATGACCATCTTCCAGTAGCACTTAAGACCACTGTGATCAAGTGTTTCCAGACGTTGGTGTTGAAACATATTGATTCCTGCCTGAGAAGTGACTTAAATCCACTCCAATTTGCATACCATCACAACAGGCCAAAAGCATATGCCATTTTGTCTACTCACTCAATCCTGGAACATCTGGGCAGCAAAGATGCATTCATCAGGATGCTCTTCACTGACTACAGCTCAGCATTCAATATTATCATCCCCTCAAAACTAATCAATAAGCTTCAAGTCTGAGGCCTCAATACCTCCTTGTGCAAATGGATCCTCGATTTCCTCACAGACCCAAATCAGTTCAGGCTTACTTCAATTGTTTGCGTGTTTCTTTTCTTTCTCTTCCACATCAGGTGGTTAGTCGTTCATTTTTGTTATTTTTCTTTAATTGGGTTCATTAGGTTTCTTGCTTTGCGACTACCTGTGAGAAACAAATCTTAATGTATAACTTACACATCCTTTGATAATAAATGTACTTGAATCTTGAAATCTCCTCCACAATCTCCAGCAGCATAGGTGCACCTCCTGTTTGTGTGCTTAGCCTGTTTTACTCACTTTATACTTATGACTGATGCTAAGCACAGCTCCAATGCCATAGCCAAGCTGATGACACCACTTTTATAGGCTGAATCAAAGGTTGTGATAAATTAGCATATGGGAGGGAGATTGATAATCTGGCTGAGTGATGCCACAACAACCTCTCACTCAATGTCAGCAAGACCGAGGAGCTGATTGTTGATCAGGAGGAAGAAACCACAGGTCCATGAGACAGTCCTCATTGGATTGGAATTTTAAATTCCTCAATGATATCATTTCTGAGAATTTGTCCTGGGTCCAACACATATGTGCCACTATGAAGAAAGCATGGCAGTGTCTCTGAGAAGTTTGAATTGATTCGACATGACATCTAAAACTTCAACAAGTTTCTTTTGATGCGAGTGGAGAATATAATGACTGGTTGCATCACGGCCTGGTACGGAAACACCAAAGCCCTTGTACAGAAAATCCTACAAAATGTAATGGACGTGGCCCAGCCCATCATGGGTAAAGCTCTCCCCACCACTGAGCACATCTACGTGGAGTGCTCTCTTCTCATGAGTGCCATCAGAAATAAGGTACAGGTGCCTCAGGACCAACACGAGGTTCAGGAACAATTATTACCCATCAACCATCAGGCTCTTTAACCAGTGGGGAAAACTTCACTCGCTCCACCATTAAAATGTTGCCACAGCCGATGGACTCATTTCCAAGGACTCTTCATCTCATGTTCCTAATATTTATTGCTTTTTCTTGCTCTTCTTTTTTGTATTTACACAATTTGTTGTTTTTTTTCTGCACATTAGTTGTTTCCCATCCTGTTGGGTGCATTCTTTCATTAACTCTTTTTGCATTCCTTGTATTTACTGTGAATGCCCACAAGGAAATGAATTGCAGGGTTGTATATGGTGACGTATCTGTACTTTGATAATAAATTTAACTTGAACTTTGATATGAAGCACCCAGCCTCAATATTAAAACCATCTCTCATCATGTGCAAATCATGAACAAATAGAAAACCTGTGGAAAATAACTCCAGCTATTTGTCAATTTTTCATTGGCTGTACGTTCCACCAACATCTTACTCATGTCTTGGAAGAAAATAATTATTTTGGAAGGAAATAATCCTCTGTCTGCTGTAATATTTTACAAAAATCATTGTATATGCTACAAGTGCATAAATCTATATTATAATTGGTTATTAATCTTAAATTCAATGATGAATGAACATACACCTCTGATTGCAGATTTTGATATGAAGTAGCACATGATAAGCTGTTGTTATTCTACGTTGCCTTCTCAATATATTTATACAAGTTTAACATGTGGTTGTAAGAAAAACATTTATCTCAAACATTTTACATCACTGGAATGTTTCGAAGTATTCATAACCAATTCATTACATTATATATGCAGTTTTAAAGATGGATAATCTAGCTAATTTTGTAAGCAACATAGCAGTACGACTATAAATTTATACTTGGGGTTATTTATATTTAGTATATCAGTTACTCCACATAATCTCAGTATAAAGTTCAACTTTAGTTACAGAGATACAGGATTTTTTAAAAAATACAAATGTCAAAATCTTGTGCTGAAATAAAATCCTATGCCCTATGCCAGAACAACAGCGCCATCTAGAGTCTGATACTTAGCTAGCCTTCAGGTTGCTTTATTGACATCTTAATTTTGTATTTATAACAAGCAAGTGGGTAGAGAATCATTCACACTTCCTACACCATTAAATTTGATTTAAAAGAAATAAGTGTTTAAAAACAGAAGATTTATTGTATCGTTTTCATTTTATTTGCACATTACTTTAATACATGTAACAGTATTTTGATGTGCATCAGCTGCCATTCTGTGAAGGTAGTTGAATTATCATAATATTAGTAACAATAAAAAAGGAAACATTTCATGAAAAGTTCCACATTATTCTGAACAAACTGATAAATGTAGACGTTTAACAAAATTTCAGTCAAACACTGTCCAACAATATTTTTAAAAAACAGACAAAATAAAAGTTCCCACAATTTAAAAATTAAATGACCACCTGTTTTTTGGTTAGAAATTATGATATAGAAACATGGGCCAAATGCTACAAAGGACAGCTGGAACTTTTAACTAGAGCAGAAACAGATATTATGCTAGTGGTGATCACTAATCTTGAAGTTTTGCCAATTTGTACCAATCAACTGATGTAGTCAACTGAATTAAAAATAGTTCAAAGTTTAAAAACAAACCTCTAAGGATAAATGCCAAGATTCCAGATGCTCAACCCAAATCGGCTGATGCATACATTTGATCTCGGGAGACATATCTCATTGATCACATGCTGTGTTCCGTGAAGGCTTGGATTGAGGAAACTTCTAATATGGAAAGTCACTGTCAACCACCCAACAATTTGGACGTCAATGGCTCTGGGACAGAACAATGTGAGATCAACCTCAGCCATCTCTGATATCAGGCTATAAACTAGGGTAGGCAAATCATTATCCACTTTCCAGCTTTAAAGGCAGAAGGGAAGCAGGAAAACAACAAATAGCATTTATGGGGGCCTGAGTTTCGGTTACAATCCCCTCTAAAATGCCAATAAACACATAGAATTATTCATGTAAAAATTAATTGAAAACAATTAACTTAAAGAAATAATTATAATGAATATTTCCTTAATAAGAATTCAAATAGTCAATTAAGATTCATTTGCTGCCATATAAGGCATTTGCTTGGATTTAAAACATCTTTGAATACAATCATTTAACCAATAAGGCATGACTTTGGTGTTAATGTATAGTTTCTTTCACCTAGATTACAATAGGTCACTTCAAACCTAAAATATTAGTTCAATTGGATAGATATTTAAGGTTATGACAAGGCAAGATGACACGAGAAACATCATAATTACTTAAGGAATCAGAAGGAGGCTTCAAGCAAACTGCAACATCACTGTGCTTGCCCAGTCATAAACTTTTAAACTTTTAAAAGCTCTATATACTTTGTTTTTACATGATTTCAATATGCAAAAATACCTTTGTAACAGAAGGCTTCATAATCCAAACTCCATACTTGAGTATGTGTGGTTATATATATTCTATGGGAACTGGGTTTGTTGAAAAAAAACTGAGCTTGTTGGATAAACATATATATTTGGAAAGAGGAAATGTATGGGGACATGGGAGTGATATTGGCCATGTCAGTTGTGCACGACCAACACATAACTAAGTTCCAGAGTCTAAAATGAGAATCTAAAACATTCAGTTGAAATAGCAGTCATCTAATTATTAAATGTAAGAATTCATGATAATAATAATGAGAAAACAGAGCATCAGTAATTGTAGTCTACCAAACAGACCACATCACCAATTTCAAACAACATTGCTCCATATGTCCAAAACACTGAAAAGATGACCTAAAAAAACTGGCATGTAGGTAAATAATAATCTTCTGCAATTTTATAGTAAACAGGGTAAACTATAAGACAAAACTTTTGACATAAGTGTTCAGTTTTAGCATGCATCTGGACATCTTGGTTTACTCCTCCTGCACTATGCCGATACATGGGAATGACATGAGTCCAGCATGGGCTTCAGATGCATTCAAAAATTGCAAATAAACTTTTACAGTCATGAAGCACATTAACTTCATTACAAAGCACACATATATTTCTACCCAATAGTTTAATGAGATCTGTGGTTCACTCAAAATGATCAAATATCAGACAGGTTAAAAATAAATGAATGTTAACCATCTCACAAAATTTTAAATGTTAAAATTTCACTAACACTAAACAAAAGTGTTATGATTTGTAATAGCACTACTTATCTTCCAATCTTTCTTCTATAGTCAATTCATGGGAATGTGGTGCCTGAAATTCGGTGCTGCGGCAATATGGATCCATCTAATCTCCTTTATATATTGACATAATGAACACTTACAGGGACCAAGGATATAATGAAGAAATGCAAGCAATGTAAAAAAAATATATAGAATTAAATTAAACTATGTTGTTCTACTGCTGCTTGTGTGTGGGAGGGGGGAGCTGGGGGATGTTTGCAAAGAAAAAAAAATTCAGGATGCATATTGTACACATTTCTCTGACATTAAATGTACCTAATGACACCATGGAAGACACCATCAACATGCCAGAAATTTGAGAGTTAGGGGCAGAAGTGTGTGTATTACTAAGGAGACGGTGCTTCAGAAGCTGAAAGGTTTGAAGGTGAATAAGTCATCTGCACCAGATGGTCTACATATTGAAAGAGGCAGCTGAAAAGAGTGTGGAGGCATTAGTGATGATATTTCAAGAAACACTAGTCAAAAGCAGTACCACCAGAGCACTGAAAATCACAAACATCACTCCACTGTTTTAGAAGGGAGGGGAAACTAAAGGCCAGTTAGCCAGCCTTCAGTGGTTGGTTAAAAGTTGGAGTCCATCATTAAATGATGTGGCTTTGAGGTACCTGGACACATATAAAAGGCATGCTTTCCTGAAGGAGAAATCTTGCCTGACAAATCTATTGGAATACTTTGAGGAAATAACATGCAGGATAGACAAAGGAAGAGACAGTGAAAGTTGCTTACTTAGATTTTCTGAAGACATTTGACAAGGTGCTGCATGAGGTTGCTAAACAAGGTAAGAATCCATGGTATTACTGGAAAGGTACTAACATTAGTAGATGACTGGCTTACTGGGAAAAAAAAATCAGAGTTGGAATAAAGGAGTTCTTTCCTGCATAGCTGCCAGTGTTGGGCCCACTACTCTTCATGTCGTACAGTATATTAATGATCCAGATAACGGAATTGATGGCTCTGTGCCCAAGTTTGCAGATTTTATAAATACAGGTGGACAGGGGTAGTGTTGAGGAAGCAGAGAAACTGTAGTAAGATTTAGACAGGCTTGGAGAACGAGCAAAGAAGAGGCAGATGGAGCATGGCACAAGGAAAATATATGGTCATGCATTTTGGTGGAAGGAATAAAGATATGGGCTGTTTTCTAAATGGAGAAATAAATCAGAAATCAGAGAGGCAAAGGGATTTGGAAGTCTCAGTGCAGAATTTCCTAGGGGTTAACTTGCAGGTTTAGTTGGTAGTAAGGAAGGCAAATGTAATTTTAGCGTTCATTTGGAAAGTAATAGAATTGCATATGTCTGATAACAAATTTTTAAAACTCTACTATGTGATCTATTTCTAATCATAAATTAAACTTGTATCTTTTGCTTTCTTAGCACAGTCACTTAATAATCAAGTGATACATACTAATTTACTCAATTCAATTCATAACCATATCTTCCCAAGTTAAAATGTTTGATAAAAGAGGTTATTTTCATTGTTTTTTTGCAGGCAAAGTCCTTCTGTCTAAGTGACCAGAACTACATATTGTACCCAGAAGAACTTGAGTCAGGGTCCTATAAATATATTTTTTGGCATTTTCCTTCTTTCTTTATTAATTCTACCATTACCACTTCATTATTTGTTTTTATTACTGCAACTAAAATACCAGATGTAGCATTTCATTTACACATTCATTCTAATCCTTTGACCTTGTTCTTTTGTATGAAATTTAATGTGGGACCGTGTAAACTTTGGTTTATAATTCCATCTGCAAATAATTTTGCCATTTTGGTTTTTCTATGGTGTACAGGTGGATTTGCAGAAGCTAATTGGTCTATCATGTTGAGTCAAGCTGGGTGTCAACTCATACATTTCTCAACCTGTTTATGGCTCATATACCTTAACGTTCAAGCAGATTTCCTCCCTTCAGAGTTTCTGCCATTCCGTTGACCATAGCAACAGCACAACCGGGTGTGCAGGCTGCTTTTCATTACTTATTGACCAATATGAATAGTAAACAAGCATTGTGCTCACTTGCGCTTTTGTTCCTGTAGCTCTGTCATAGTTCTTGCAGTACATTTCCTGCACAACTGTATGATTTCAATTAATTGCTCTTGCACAGGCAAATCAACCATGTCCTACTTATTTTTACAGCATGCTTTAAGTCGAAAGAGTAACCAACAATAGTAAAAGTATTAATTTCATGCAATACAGTAAGCTATTGCAAGAATAACTATCAGACTGCCAGCCAAAGTAGTGTATTATCATGCAGAAGCAAAACACCACATCACCCAGATAGGCAGATTTCGATTTTAGACAGATTGGAAATATTTACATCTGACTGATGCACTTTCCATTATTATTGCAGGCTAAGATATGACAGAATTTATCAAAGAGGACAAAAAAGCAAAAATTCTACAGCAACTTGGAGTGTATGTGTATGTGAAGCTCTTAGGTTACAAACAAAAAGAAACTATGAAGTAAATCTTTGCTTCTGTGTCATTTAGAAAGATGCTTTCTCAGTTTGTTCCTTGTTTTCATGCTTTCATTTGCACATTTAGCTAAATTACTCAAAAACTCTAAATCCTACTAGAAACTCTGACAAAATGATCATTTAAGTCATTAATACACACAGAATCCTGGCCAAGCCAGGCCATCAGCATTGATGGAAAAAAAGTAAACAATTTATGCTTTGGGCTGAGACCCTTTATCAGCACTCAGCCTGAAACGCTGTTTACTCTTTTCCTAGATACTGCCTGGCCTGCTGAGTTCCTCCAGCATTTTGTGTGTGTTTACTTGATTTCCAGCATCCGCAGATTTTCTCTTGCTGTGCTTTACGTCATTAAATATGTTAAGGCTTGTAGGGGAAGTTATAGTCATAGAGCACTGCAGCACACAAAAAAACAGGTCTTTTGACCCATCTAATCCATGCTAGCATGGTCATCTACCTTGTCCCATTTACAGCACCTGCACCTGGGCCACAGTCCTCCATACCTATCTTATCCATGTACTTGTATAAACCTTTCCTGAATGTTAAATTCACATCTACCACTTCTGCTAGCTGATTGTTACACTCTCGCAATGCCTCCTGAGTGATATTTTGCTCAGAACTACCACCATCCTGCAGTTTTCTGTTTTATAGCTCTCCTCTATGTGGCCTTATGTCCGCATTCATTTCTAAACTATTAAACATTATCCGAATCGGATAGTTTAATAAAACAAAGCCGTTGAAGTAACTGACTTAATCAAGGTGACTAGAAATTAATACAAAAGTTAGAATAAATAAAAACAAACAAAAAAAATAAAGCAGTAACATAAAACCAAAGAATGGAAGAATGGAAGAAATCTTTAAAACTGCAAACAACAAAACTGGTTAACATCTGCTAGAAATTTTAAGCTGTGGTCAGAAGGAATAAAAAAAATCTGAGAAAAGAAAGGTCCTGGAAGTGGATGGTTTCTGGGAAGACCCTCGAAAGAAGAGAAGATCGAAGAGGGAATAAAAATCAAAGACCGTCTGGAATTGTAAAAGTGTGAAATCTAAGTTGATCCTGCAAAACAAATAAGCAGAGATTAATTGCTCAATTGCCAGCCAAGTTCAAGTCTCAGTTTTAAGATTAATTGCTATGAAGTGTTAAGCTAGTTGCATGAAGGAAAGAGATGATGGAATTGCTTTGAGTGACTTGCAGCTTCAAGTAACTGGTCATGAAGAAATGTATGCAAACACTACATCATACGCTTAGAGAGTTGATGGACTTATCAGCCATTAGGGAAACACTATCTACAATCATTGTCTGTGCAAAAAAGATGGGATTGTAATCAGAAATGGTCTAATCATACAAGTTTTGAGTGCACAGGAACTAAACACGTACATAAAAAAGGAGAAAAAAATCCTATGAATAATAAATAAATATTTTAAAGTAAAGATTATGACAAGCAAAACCCTCGATCACATTGTAAGGCTCAGCACCAATCTTTTAGCATCTGGAAGATCACAGGCAGCACTGTAAATAGAAATTAACAATTTTAATACATTATGTCTAGAATCCAAATTAGAAAATAAAACTAAAATGACCAAAACAACATTAACATGACTTATTATCACTACGAACAGCATAGAGATGTTACAAAGAGTTCTGTCACTAATCAAATACTACACAAAACTGATATGTTTTCCAGCATCTGCAGATTTTCTCTTGTCTATAGGTTTTATTTTAGGTTCTCTTGTTCCAGGTTTTATTTTACAAGTGGTTTCTCCTGATAGCAAAGAAAAAAACAGAAGTAGTAAATTCCCTCTGAATACAACAAAAATATACACGTATGCCAAAGTTTTAAGTAAAAATAAACTCTCTGACCCCTATCATCAAGCAGGAGCACGCATAGCATGAGGACAAGAACCTTTCAGGTGGGAAACAGGCCACAAGACTGCGGAACTCTCTGCCACCACCCAGGTCTCATGAAAAATGAAGCACCAGTGGCATTGTACTGTTTACTTTACAGCTTGTGTCGTAAATATACCTTATCATCTGTTAAATTTATTTGCGGTAATATTACTCTATGCTCAAAGTTCAAAATAAGTTTTGTTATCAAAGTACATATATGTCACCTAATACAATCCTGAGATTGACTTTCTTATGGGCATTCCCAAGAAATCTACAGAATGGTAACAGGATCAATGAAAAACCGCGTTTGAGTAACAGTGTACTGGACCTTGGTCCAGAGGAAAATTTCATTTGTACATGTGTACAAGTGGATAATAAATTGAACTTGATAAGAAAGCAATACACAGAGGTTTGCTTCTCCATCTGAAAGAGAAACTACTAGGGGAGAACCAGCTTTTCCCCTACCCTGAGCTCTGATGATATCCATTCACAAATGGATTTGATGCTGAGGGATTGATGAGACGACAAAATATACATAGGACAAATGTGAAAGTAAAGCCTAATATACAAGAGTTGACCCGTATTAAATGTCCACGCAATGTCACTCAACATCTGACCGAAGACTGCAAAAAACAAAGAATGTTGGGAGGCCATTAAATTCATATGAATAACTCCTAAGAGGAAAGATGGCTGGTGTCACGATGCAGTCCAGCACTTCGCTGGGTCCAGTACCTTTGATGATTTCCTGAAGAAAGCCCAGCTGTAGAACCACCTGCGAACCTACTTTCCCGCCTTCCCCTTTTCTTCTATTCAATGGTCTGGGACAGTACGCCAATTCTTATTCTTTGGGGAATTCACGTAGAGGAAGCTTTCACAGAATAAAAGCTTTTGCAGCTCATATAAATATGTAGTTTAACATTCCCAACCCCCATCTCTCCCGAAGCCACGTGTATCACTCTTGTGCACTGAAGAGCTGAACCACAGTTTCTGCACAGAAACAAGCTGTCAGGACCAAGTGGCCTTGGCTTGATTTCGCTCTGCATACCAACCTCACAGAGGAATAGAGCAATCCTGCAAAAGGTGACTTCTCCTACGTAGAAGCAACTTGGCAGTTTTTGTGAAGTATGTCCTGGAGCCTCATCTTACAACAACCTCTGGAGCTTGGCAAGAGGAGGGCGCCTTCACTTGTCACTGTTATTGCTATGAAAATGGGTTGCAGGCCTGTCTGCAGCTTCACAGAATCTTATAACTGAAGCACAACTGTTTGAAGCAAAATTCTAGTGAGATAGCTTGGAAAACTTGCTATATCCTTCTGGAAGGATGCCAGTAAGATTGCTTAACTCCAACTGCTGCTTATTCCCAAACTGAGGCAGCCCTGGTTCCCTCCCTTATTTTGAGCCATGATTGTGTGCTGAGATGATTTATTACTAATGCAAACAGTCTTGCACCAATGTTTGCATTACTCCATCACTGCCACCAGATGTTCTGGAGATCCAATTAATCTTCAGCTTAGCTTAAAATGTTCCCCACTGCATGCTTACCTATCACATTGTCAAATCACATTTTATATTATGGTATGAAAAGACTCATGTCATCAGAATCAGTTACAATACAACCCTGATAATTCACCAATCATTCAGAAATCCTGCTGGTTTGGCATCCAGCTCACTAGTTGCTCATTCCTGTGCTCCCTTTAAGATACCTGGTTTCTGTGCTTCCTTGAAGTTCACTAAAGCTCTGGTACCAATGCTCCCCTTGAAACAACCTTGGTGCCCCCAAAGGCTTATAGGTTCCATTTTCCATACTCCCTTGGAACTCACCAGAGCCCCATTTCTACACTCATCTAATTGAAAGGCATCTGACAGCAAGTCTCTACAAAGGATTGAGACAGCACTGATGAGAGGATCATCGGGGTCTCTCTTCCACCCATCAGAGATATTTATCAGGAGCATTGCATATGCATTGTCAGTGATCCCTCAACAATCTCTTTGATCTCCTACCATCAGGCAGGAGATACCATAGCATTAGATAAAGCTTCTTCCGCCACCTTCCCCCAAGGTAAGAATACTGAACTCCCTGCCACTACCCAGGTCTCATCACATACGAAGCACCAGTCATGCTATACTTTCATCTTAAACTTGTATCACAGTTGCACCTTAGTATTTTTTAATTTATTACTTTATGTGTTATGTGTGTGAGTTATATGTACTCTGTTGTGCACGTTGGCCTGGAGGAACATAGCTTTGTTTGCCAGTATAGACGTGTAAAGTTAAATGACAGTAAGCAGAACTTGGACTTGATGGATGCTGTTTCCCATGTTCCATTCAACTTCATTGGAAAATATATTATGCCGCTGTGTAACATCTGCAACTCAAAGTATGTTGCACTACTAATTGGAATAATATTCGATAGTCTAGAAAACTTGCCAGTCCAGCACCAACAGTCTCCAGAAAATCTAATAAACCAGAAGGACCTAATAAACATTTGTAACAAGACTTATCAAGTTATTTAAGTTGACTTCTTTGTCATACAATACTAAGCACTTCATTGTCTTGTTTCTCATGACGCCTACCAACAAATTTATATTATGCTCATATGATCATAAACACATGGGTAATTTATGGAGCCGTTTTTAAAGATGAGTATCATGTTAAGTGTTCTCTCATCTTTAGCACTATATATATTCCCTAACATTTGTAGAAAATAGTAGTGTATCGGATTTAGCTACTGATAATTGTAACTTTTTGTTAAGTCCATCCAGATGTCTGACCTTGTTCATTCTCAAAAACTGTCCCATTTAATATTTATAAATATTTAGCAGTTTTCTCCAAGGCATTTAACTTCCATGCTGAGAAGATGCCGTGAAAAACATTAAAGAACTAATTTAGAGTATTTGCTTCATCAGTCAACATATCATATTTCTACTGATCTGACTGTTTCCTTTTACGACTGCATAGTTTACATAACGTTAAAGCAATGCTTGACAATTCCCTGCTGTTTTAATTTTATTCCCTAACTAATTTATTGGTTACCTTGATTCCCAGTGCACAGGATTTCTCAAGTTTATTCATTTTAATTCCATGCTCTTTTTACTTCCAATTGCTCTGTCCAATCTGATTTCCTTAATTTGTCTCGTAATTTTCCATTCAAGGACTGTACCTTTCTGCATAATTTGAACAGCTTGTGTTTACAAGTGCCATGATATTTCTTTGAATCTTTTTTCTTGGTTACTACTTACATCAGGTTTAACAGCTTGTTTGCATTTCTTATCCATTTGTTCCTAGCAACAACTCAATACAGTTAACAGGATTACCATTTTCCTTCAGTATTCCTCATAAAAATTCAAATCCACACCTTTAGAAACTATATCTGTCCATGTGCAAACTATACAATGCA
The DNA here is from genome assembly GCF_030144855.1 of Hypanus sabinus. Taxonomy (NCBI): domain Eukaryota; kingdom Metazoa; phylum Chordata; class Chondrichthyes; order Myliobatiformes; family Dasyatidae; genus Hypanus; species Hypanus sabinus. Next base: position 40,160,204 of record NC_082715.1, on the reverse strand, counting down.
AGCCCATGATTGATCACTTTTCTTATCAAGATCCTTGTCATCATGTTTCAAAATGTACAACTGTTATACTAATGGTTACATGAAAAGGCGTGCATTCATGTACATTTACCCAGTCTACAGTATCAATTACTGACACACACTGATTCCCTTTCTCTCATTCTCCCTTAGAAGGGTCTCTGGGACATTCAATTTCAAGCATATGAATATGGAACTTTTGAGGAATTTGGGTCATCATCACCTTGGGTTGGTGTGCAATTATTTCATCACTTCTTCCTCGTCTGTTCATATCATAATGTTTCAGGTATTTATTCGTACATTTCTACCTGAACAGTTCTCAAACAGCTCTTCACCGCATAATCAGTTCAGGTTCACATGTATCATCAGCAGCCTTTATTTTGAATTTGTTTTTCAAATACAGTATGGGTTTGCTTGCATTTTCTGCTTTATTATTTCCACATTACCCTGGCCCCTGTTGCATTCAGGCAAAGGGTATTCCATCTGTAGCGTACTTTCTGCCCAGACCTTGCCTTGGGAATCTGACATCTCCTCTGCATCTTGCTAAGGTTATTATCTTGAGCTCTTGCACTTCAGACGAGAAATAAAACCCTTAAAATACACTTCCAGCCTTCTGCTTTAGAAGTGAACACTGTAAATCCAGACTTCAGGATGATTTTTGTGTGTTTTGTATTTTCTTCCATCCACTGCGTCAGAGTGTAAAATATACCTTTTGAGATTCTTGGTAACAGCTGCAAAATGAGGTAAAACAAGTGCCACTGCTTTGGGATCTTTACTATTGATCCCAGCATTGTATGTGTGATCAGACAGAGATCTCTTGGGGATGGGTAAAAATGTCGGTGCTTCCCTTAGAACAATATCCTATTCCCAGGATAAAAGGAGCATCCTTAAAAAAGTGTTATGGCTTAAGGATAAAGAAATCAATCCAGAGAAAGCAGAGAAGCAACAACTGGCCAATTTATGTTAATAACTATCACCAAACTATTGCTTTACAATGAGTACTGGATTAAAACAGACATATTTGCAGGACTATGAAAAGAAGAGCAGTACAGTGCAACTCCTTAGGTAGCCTTTTCAAATTAGTGGCTCAGGCATAAGCAGGCTGAATTGGTTTTGTTTTTGTGTTGTAGAATTATGAACATATTACATATTGAAGAATAAAAGATAAAAGCATGTAGATAATCAATTAAAAGTGCCAATTATGAACAGTTTAGTACATTTATCTACAAAGTGTCTTTACTTACTGCTAAGTTATGCTTGGTAGCTGGTACCAAGGTTGGGGATGTAGATATGTACACGCATATTGTGCACAGAGGGCCAAAGACACTCTCACTTATTATTATCCATTCTAGAAAGGCTATTCACATTTCACCTTCATACACAGAACTGAAACATTCAGGAATACAAGGCTGAGTTCAACTTACTGCCTGCTTCTGCTCCTCATCCTATATAAGTCAGCATTTGGAAAAATTGAAAGAAACATGAGAAAAGAGAAGATAGATTATTGGAGAGTAAATAGACATCTACAACTGTTGAAAGGTGAGAAGAGCATTAAACAGGGACTTATACATGGCTCCAGCAAAGATCAATGCACAAGCCAGGAATGATTGATTTACTAAGGCAGATGGAGTCATTTACACACTTTGTTGTAAAGAAAGGAAGGTTATTTCTTTTGCATTAATGATCAGTAATCCAACTCCCCCCTTGCTCCCAAACCCTCGATCACTCTTGCTACTGTTTCACAAAGCACTGAAATTCCCTCGATATTTGCCCATCATGATTTCTGTCTTCATCCTTATTCTGGTATCTTTCCATTAACTGGATGGGGCAATTGGAATGTTTGCTCTAACTTAACTCACAAACTGACTTAGCTCTAATTGATATTTCTATTTGCCTCTGCTGGGGAGAAAAAAAGACACTCCCTCCTCACTCTACAATTAACAAAACAAATTATCCCTGAACAGATAAAATGCAATCCATACATTAAAGCAAAACTGATTTATGTAACAGCAGCCTGAGCATGGGAACTGAGAGTGATTGACAGGATTAATCTGGAAATGGAGGCAATGTTAAAAGAAAAATACAAAAGCTGGACAGTATTTTGTATGGTGATGCCAGCAAACTCATCTGCAATACACTACAACTGCATATAGAAATATAATCTTGAAAGCAACAGAGATAATTAAAAATTGTTTCGTGTCTGCCAGAGTAACATTCTTTATAGATCCAAGAGTCTGAACATTGTACTGACATGTGGAGACCATCAGCTGCTAGTGGATGGTTCAATAAATGTCACGATATTTTACAGTACGTGTAATAACACACCAGAAGCATTTACCCTGCTTCTGCAATTCTTCAAAACCCACTTTATAAAAAACACAACATAACTTGTACTTAAAAATGAATAACGACGACATTTGAGTCAGAAGAAGGCGACGTAACAGAGCTTTCACAGCTCCCTTGGGCAGGGAGTTGCAGAGATTCACTGAACATTGTGCACAAAAACTGAACTCTGAACTTCAGAGCACCCCGGGCTCTAATAGTGTTGCACTAACTGCTATGCTATCATAGCACCCATCTTGTCTCTTATGGACTGAGATTAACAGCACCCATGTGCAGCCTCAAAATCAACTTGGTGAACTCTTTCAGAGGTCTCCCAGGATGTGAGAAATGGAAAAAATTATCATAAGCACCATTCAAAAAGAAAACAGAAAATATGTACTGTTAAATATGGATACAGTACATATTTTCTGTTTTCATGTATTTAAACAGCAGGTGTTCCTAACACTTTCCTGTACCTTTGCCTAACATTAGATGGATACCAAAGAGGGAAATAATTGGATTCTAACCCCATTTTTCAAGGAACAGCATCAGTTCAATGAAAGGACATAGTATAATTTTGACATAAGAATATAGCAAGGCAAATTTTATTTAAATATGTACAAAAATATTAAGCCAATATTTTTAGAGAAACCTCCTTATAAAAAAAACCTTAAGAAATACTTTTAAGACAAATGAATAATCTGCTTTCAGAATCATTTTGAGATTCAAATCTTTCTTTACCCCAGTGGCAGAACACATTGATCCACTGAACATCACAATAAGTATTTTTAGTGGAAGATTATTTCCATGTCTCTCATCTTCAACTCTCAACTGCCATCTTGCACCAATTTTGGCAAACATGCCAATAAAACACGGCAGTAAAGAGAAACACACACAAAGTGCTGGAGGAACTCAGCAGGCCAGGCAGCATCTATGGAAAAAAGCATAGATGCTGCCTGGCCTGTTAACTTCCTCTGGCTTTTGTGTGTGTTGCCTGGATTTCCAGCATCTGCAGATTTTCTCTTGACAATAAAGAGTTTTAACCTTTAAAACTAATAGGATTATAGAGGACCAAATAATAATTCTACCTGAAAACACGTGACAAAAATTATGATTAAAGAGCCAAAACATCAATAAACATCAAGCAGTTTTTTTTTTCCTTTCTGGGGCTCTCTTCCAGTTGCACCCAATTTTATTCACACCTAATCAGATAATATTTCTTTCTCAACACTATCATATTTATAGTTCTTAGCACTGTTACTTAAGTTCAGTTTTTACAAACAGTCCTTAAACCAGCTCGAAAACTCCGTGCAATGTTAACAGGGATGTGCCTCTCTTACTGAGGAAGGGCTGGCCTGTAAACACAATCGGACACTTTCACTGTGGAAATAGAGAAATTATTTTCATTCATTTTATTATTTTCAATCATTCATTGGTATTTCAAACTGCTTTAACCAAGTGTGTTATTTTGAAGTTTTTGAAATAATTTCAATTTTTGTTTTTTTTTAAATTATTATAAAACTTCACACTGGTGATCTATGAAAGTGTTCTGGGGGACATGGGTGGTGACATCACAGGATATGAGATGTGCAGCCTGCGTGCCACTTAGAGACTTCGGTCTCAACTGCTCCCTTCTCTGTTCAGTGGTCATCTTGTCCAGCCAGGACAATTGTCAAGAATAATTTGCTCTATTGATTTCAATGAAGCAACACTGAGCCTCAAGTATATGCTAACTGTCTTGATTATATTTGAATGTTTATGTTTAAGATTTTCTTACAGTTAAAAATTAAAAGTTATAAATAAAGTTAGTAACTTTCTAAATGTGAACATCAGAAACTTTTAAGTAATTCAGCAGTTTTGACAACGTGCTCAGCCACAGGTAAAAATTAGCTGTCAACATATCAGTTTTTCGAGATTTAGGCCCTTTCATAAAGCTGTATTGACACAGAACTCTTTACCACGCGGGTTCAAATCATCTCCATGTTAGAAGCTTCTGTGAGGGTAGTGACAGCAGAAACAGCAAACTCTGGGAACCAATGCAGAAAGATGTGGGCCATTCTGCACTTTAGATCCAAATCCCTACACACTATGAATGTGGCCTGGGAGTAAAGAATCCACAACAACGAATAAGAGTAATGTTTGCCCATGGTCATTAGTAATATCCTTCAGCATCAAAGGGATGCAGAAGCAATGTTTACGGGCTGTGTTGGAAGGGAAGGTTAGATTGATTGTGCAATAGGTTTATATAGGTTAGAACAACATTGTGGACTGAAGGGCCTGTACTGACCTACATTCTTACTAGTTAAGATAAATTTACAGATCAATTTTTACTTTCCAAAAAGATTATAAATGACTTTTGCAAGAATGGGAGATGGGGTGGGAGGAGAGGAAGAGGAAGGTGAGTGGCTATAACTCTAGAAAGTAGCAGACTCCAAAGGAAAATCTCAGCCAGGGCTTAACAGGGAGAATCACTAAGTAACTCAAGGCCACCTACATTGCAGTCCAATCCAGTTTTATTTCTGATATCATATCTAAATCGATATAGATTTGAGAGATGAAAACTCCCTCATTAGTATTACACATTCCTTAATTAAAAACATAGCTGTATGCAGTATAGAAACTGAAATATCACAAAATAAGATTTATAACGGTAAGAAGATGAACAAAGCCGATCAGGAACAAAATCAGAATCAGATTTTGGCAAAGATACGAAATGTCTTATCTGAAGTAGTTTTTATCTTGTCTCATTCAGCTCAGGAGAAAATATTTCCAGTGAGATATTCACACAAATTCAGGGACTCTTACTGGAGAATCTTAGGTGGCTTTTCCTTCAGGGAGTATTAGACCTATTTTCTACCTTGTCTGTGACTGCACAACTGCAGATTAGAACCTCAGTGCAGGAGTCTGACTACCTGGGAAGCTTATCCCACCTTTTCATAGCACAATGCGTCACCACAGTTCATCAAAAGTACAGCATCCTTAGTCGCCTGATAAAGTTAAATTTATGGCAAAGTGCACAAAATAAAAATATAATTTGATGTGCATATTTTTTCCAATTATAATTTAATGCATTAATAATGTGAAGAGCAAATTGGATAAGTACATACCAAGAACAAAGGCTGAGCAGACAAATAATAGGGGAAATAAAATATTCTATCTATGAAGGAGATGAAGGTTTCTAAAGTCGATGTAGTGGCAGGGAATATTTCTTACCTTCAGCAGCTTCATTAGTCCTTCAAGCTGTACCATCAGCTCTCGGCGACTCTCTTGCAAGGCTGACATCCGCTGCTCTAGCTCGTCTTTTCTTTGCCTGTTGAATGAACAGACAAAGAAATTAAGCCCCGTCTCTCTCGAAAAACACTGGGGAATTCAAGCACTCAGACTGTCTGGTTCAGAACAAGGCTGTGCATCAAAAAGCAGTTTCAGTACTCCACTGCAACGCAGGCAAAAACAAAGCCTCTTCTCAAACATGGCTATCCCACTGGATGAGAATTTATTCTCCACAGAGGGATTGTACCAAGAAATTACATGCATTATTTTAGAGTGCTCTTCACACTTACTCAGGACTATTACATTAAGATTAAAAATAGAACATCTTATTCACATCTATTGATTTGTCACCAAGAGTAACATTCTTTAATTGATGCTTTGTGAGCAGATGGGTTGACATACTGCAGGTGCACAGGTGAAGATTTTCAAAAAGAAACTGCTTTAAAAAAATTACTAACACTAGCTAACACAAAGAGAGAGGAGGTGAAAAAGGCTTTCTCCTCTAAATAACAGCAGATCTTAGGATGAGGAGAACTCCCTGGTTGGTTACTTATTCATGAGGGCAAATCTGTCGGAGAAAAATCTGCTGACTTAAGCCATACTGTTTTAAGTATGAATAGAAAGGTAGCTGCAAACAGAGAGCAAAGTTACCAGTACTGGGAGAAATGGAAGTGCTCATCTCTCAACAAAACTGCTAAAATTTAACATTTATCTTGAAAAGTGATAGCTTAAATTGGAATTTTGGAACATGAATTATATAACCAGCAATGTAATAACTCACCAACAGTAAAAGTTTACTAAAAAGAGGCACCACAAGGTGTGTTTCCAGAATTCTGAAATGTCACAGATAAATAATAGATTATCAACAAGTTGGATTGATGCCAGATTTAAAGGATGTTTCCATTACCCCCAGTTGTGCCCTAGTGGAGAGTACACACACTCATTCCCAAAGCCACACACATATTCACAAAAAAAATCTTAGTTATTCTTAGTTGACAGTCATCTTTTCCTTTGTGACAAAATACAGATGGAATTTAGCACTTCTCTGCTTCATCTGACAACAATACTTCAGAACATTTGGACCATAAAGTACTTGCATAAAGGCTGCTTTTACTAGAACAGTTCAACCAGACATTAAAAATGACCCTGGTTTCTATAGTACAAAATACAGTGATAAACAATCACTAAAAAAGATACAGCTTCAACTGCCTTTGGTTTTAAGATGGCACTTACAAGAAACATTAAATTTTTTTTATTGAAACAGCACTGATAAAACAAGTTGCTGGATCAATCATGATAACGTTCATAGAAACATCGAAAATAGGTGCAGGAATAGGCCCTTCGAGCCTGCACCGCCATTCAGTATGATCATGGCTGCTCATCCAGCTCAGAACCCTGTACCTGCTTTCTCTCCATACCCCCTGATCCCTTTAGCCACAAGGGCCATATCTAACTTCCTCTTAAATATAGCCAATGAACCAGCCTCAACTGTTTCCTGTGGCACAGAATTCCACAGATTCACCACTCTCTGTGTGAAGAAGTTTTTCCTCATCTCGGTCCTAAAAGGCTTCCCCTTTATCCTTAAACTGTGACCCCTCGCTCTGGACTTCCCCAACATTGGAAACAATCTTCCTGCATCTAGCCTGTCCAATCCCTTTAGAATTTTTAGAATTTTATATGTTTCATCTCGGGACTTGATGCCCTACAACTGATTCAGTCCATAACTTTAAGTTAATTATGTTCTTATATTAAATGCAGCCAACAAAAATGATCAGTTCCAAAGCAAATTAATTTCCCAAATGTTATGAATTAAATGAAAACAGAAAACAACTGGAAGCATTCAGCAGGTCATGGAGCATCTGCATAAAGATCTGCTTCTCCATCTACACTTGCAACCTGATGTGCTGATGATTTCCAACATTCTCTGTTTCTGAAACACAATGAAATCTGTGTGTGCTGGAAATCCAAGCAACGCACAGCATAATGCTGCAGGAACTCAACAGGCCAGGCAGCATCCATGGAAACAAGTAAACAGTCATCACTAAGAAGATTATACACTTTAATACGTGGCTAAGGAGTTGGTGTAGGAGGGAAGGACTAAGATTTTTAGATCACCGGGCTCTCTTCCAGGGAAGGTGGGACCTGTACAGATGGGATGGTTTGTACCTGAACTGGAAGGGGAGGAATGATATCCTAGCAGGTAGGTTTGTTAATGTTGCACAGTGAAGTTTAAATTAGAGTTGCAAGGGGATGGGAACCTGATTGTCAGAACATGCAGTGGAAAAGTTGAGAAGGCAGATGTTGGGAAGACATTAAACAAAGTTAGGAATCAGAAGGTTGAGCATGGTGCGACCAATATCATGAGCTACATATATTTCAATGCAAGAAGTATCATAGGAAAGGCAGATAAAAATGCCAAAGATGAGGCAGCTGGTTTACGAACAGAGGCAATATGTAGCAAGGAGAGGTTGTTGACAGGGCAAAATTGCAGATGAGTTGCAATGTAAAAGGTGGATAAAAGCGAATACAGGAATGAAGGTATTATGGTTGAGTGCCGTAGGTGGAATATGGTAGATGAATGTAGCACAATTGCATATTGGCAGGTATATGTTGTCGGCGTTGCTGAATTGTGGCTGAAAGATTAAAGCTGGGAGCTTAATGTCCAAGAGTACTCATGGTATTGAAAGGACAGGCAGGAAGACAAAGGGGACAGCTTTGCTCTCTTAGTAAAAAAAAAATGAAATCAAATAATTAGAAAGAGGTAACATAGGGTTGAAAGATGTTGAGTCACAGTGGATAGAGCTAAGGAACTGTAAGGGTAAAAGGACCCTGATGGGAGTTATATACAGACCCCCAAACAGTAGTAAGGATGTAGCCCACAAATCACAATGGGAGATAGAAAATGCGTGCTAAAAGAGCAATGTTACAGTAGCCATGAAGGAATTCAATCTGCAGTTAGGGAAAACCAGGTTGGTGCTGGATTCCAGTACGGGGGATTTCTAGAGTGCCAATAAGATGGCTTTTTAGAGCAGCTCGTGGTTGAGCCCACCTGGGAATCAGCTGTTCAGGATTCAGTGTTGTACAATGAACTGGAATTGATTAGAGAGCTTAAGGTAAAAGAACCCTTAGGGGTAAGTGATCATAACATGATCAAATTCACCCTGAAATTTGAGGAGGAGAAGCTGAAGTCAGATGTAACAGTATTACAGAGGAGTAAAGGGAATTACAGAGGCATGAGAGATGAGTTGGCTAGAACTGATTAGAAAAGAACACTGGCTAGGATATTAGAGCAGCAATGGCTTGAATTTTTGGAATCAGTTCAGAAGGCACAGAGTATATAAGCACCAACAAGTAAGTATTTTAAAGGAAAGCTAACAAAACCGTGGTTAACAAGAGAAGTCAAAGCCAGCATAAAATCCAACAAGAGGGCATATAATAGAGCAAATATTAGTGGAAAGTTAGTGGATTAGGAAGCTTTTAAAAACCAACAGAAGGCAGCTAAAAAGCCATTAAGGCAACAAAAATTGAATGATTGAATATGAAAGTAAGCTAGCCAATAATACTGAAGAGGATACCAAAAGTTTCTTCAGATACATAAAGTGTAAGAGAGAGATGAGAATGGATATCGGACCATTGAAAAATGATGCTGGAGAGGTAGTAATGGGAGACAAGGAAACGGCGGATGAACTGAGGAAGTAATTTGTACCAGTCTTCACTGTGGAAGCCACGAGCAGTATGGTGGAAGTTCCAGGTGTCAGGGGTCACGAAGTGTGTGAAGTTACCATTGGGAGACTGAAAGGTCCGAGATAGGTAAGTCATCTGGACCAGATGGTGTACACCCCAGCGTTCTGAAAGAGATGACTGAAGAGATTGTGGAGGCATTAGTAATGATCTTTCAAGAATCACTAGATCCTGGAATGGTTCTGGAAGATTGGAAAATTGCAAATGTCACTCCACTCTTCAAGTCGGAGAGAGGCAGAAGAAAGGAAACGATAGGCTAGTTAGTCTGACCTCAGTGGTTGGGAAGATGTTGGAGTCGATGACTAAGCATGAGATCTCAGCTTACTTGGAGGCACATGATAAAATAGGCCGTAGTCTGCATGGTTTTCTTAAGGGAATATCTTGCCTGACTAATTTATTGTCATTATTTGAAGAAATAACAAGCAGGATAGACAAAGGAAAAACGATCGATGTTGTCTACTTGGATTTTCAGAAGATTTTTAAACAAGGTGCCTGTTTAACAAGCTGTGAGCCCATGGTATCACAGGAATCACTCTAGCATGTGTAAAGCAGTGGCTGATTGGCAGCAGGCAAAGAGTGGGAATAAAGGGAACCTTTTCTTGTTGGCTGCCACTGAATAGTGGTATTCCACAGGGGTCTGTCCTAGGACTGATTCTTTTTACATCATATCAATGATTTGGATGATGAAATTGATGGCTTTGTTCCAAAGTTCGCAGATGATATGAAAATAAGTGGAGAGGCAGGTAGTTTTGAGGAAGTAGAGAGGGTACAGAAGAACTTAGACAGATTAGGAGAATGGGCAAAGAAATGGCAGATGGAATACTGTATCAGGAAGTGAATGGTCATGTAGTTTAACAGAAGAAATAAAAGGGTTGACTATTTTCTAAATGGAAAGAAAACATAAAAATCTGAGGTGCAAAGGGTCTTGGGGGTCCTTGTGCAGGATTCCCTAAAGGTTAATTTGCAGGTTGAGTCTGAGGTGAGGAAGGCAAATGCAATGTGAGCGTTTATTTCAAGAGAACTAGAATATAAAAGCAAAGTTGTAATGTTGAGACTTTATAAAGCACTGGTGAGGCCTCACTTGGAGTATTGTGAGCAGTTTTGTGCCCTTTATTGTAGAAAAAATGTGCTGAATCTGGACAGCATTCAAAGGAGGTGGACGAAAATGATTCCAGGATTGACTGGCTTGTCGTATGAAGTGCACCTGATGGGTCTGGGCCTGTATTTACTAGAATTCAGAAGAATAAGGAGTGACTTCATTGAAACCTATTGAATGGCCTTGATAGATTCGATGTGGAGAGGACATTTTCCATGGTGGGAGAGTCTAAGACCAGAGGACACAGCCTCAGAATAGAGGGTTGTCTTTTTAGAATGGAGATGAAGAGGAATTTCTTCAGCCAGAATGTGGTGAATCTGTGGAATTCTTTGCCGCAAGCAGATGTGGAGGACAAGTTTTTATGAATACTAAGGCAGAGGCTGACAGATTCTTGACTGGTTAGGGCATGAAGGGATATAGGGAGAAGGCAGGAGATTGGGGCTGAGGGTAAAATTGGATCAGCCATGATGTAACAGTGAAGCAGACATGATGGGCCAAATAGCCTTATTTTGCTCCTATATAAAACATAGAAAACCTACAGCACAATACAGGCCCTTCAGCTCACAAAGTTGTGCCGAACATGTCCCTACCTTAGAAATTACTCGGGTTACCCATAGCCCTCTATTTTTCTAAGCTCCATGTACCTACCCAAAAGTCTCATAAAAGACCCTATTGTATCCGCCTCCACCACTGTTGCCAGCAGCCCATTCCATGCACTTACCTCTCTGCATAAAAAATTTATTCCTGACATCTCCTCTGTACTTGCTCCCAAGCACCTTAAACCTGTGTCCTCTTGTGGCAGCCATTTCAGCCCTGGGAAAAAGCCTCTGACTATCCACATGATCAATGCCACTCATCATCTTATACACCTCTATCAGGTCACCTCTCGTCCTCCATCACTCCAAGGAGAAAAGGCCAAGTTCTCTCAACAAAAGGCCAAGTTCACTCAATATCTTATGATCGACTATTTACTTTTTTCCATATATGTTGCCTGGCCTGCTGAGTTCCTCCAGCATTTTTGTGTTATTCTTTGTTTTTACTCAATTTCTGGCACTTTTTAAAAATTTTCAGTTACCAATTAAAGATATGATTGTGTCCAGTGCATGCAATGAATTTACAACTGAACTCCAGAAACTTGGCATTAGAATGAATATTTACCTTCACAAATTCAAAATAGCATATCATGTTAATTACATTGGAAACTTAGTCACACTGGGATGCCTTGTCATCAAAAAGACAAATAAGCATTTTGCATATTTGACTAATTTTTTCTGTAGATAATTTGTGAAAGATTTTATTACAAATTGAGATTTTGAAATAAAATACAAGGTTAGAAATGAGCAAAGAGATGAAAAGTGATTAAAATCACACTTCTCTGCAATTTTCTGGCAAACAAAACTAATTTGTTGGCATATCTTCACAACTAATACACACTGCACACTCAAATATCTTGGGAAATCCTTGATTGCAAACACCTATTAAGAGCTGTATATCGATGTACCTTTTATCTGGATGCTGAGTGGACTGAGTGCAGTAACCATTGCACCTTATTTTGGTCAGAGAAGTTAAATGCTTTATTCCAGCAGAGTGTTCTAAAGTGCTGAGTCTAACCACTTAATGACTGGAGGAGGACAGTAGAAGGATGCACATGAAAGACTCAATATTCAGGCCAAGGGGTCAAAGGGCTACGTTCATATTGCAAAAGGGATATATCTGTATTAAAAAGTGAGGTAGTCTAATTTCTTGTAGAACAAAGACAATATGGGATCCTCTTCAAGGAGTGGTTAATGTCAATGAATTCAGAAAACATGTCTACCCATCATTGAAATTTACAAAATAATCAAGTCAAGTTACTTCTATTGTCATTTCGACCATAACTGCTATGTACAGTACATAGTAAAAATGAGACAATGCTTTTCAGGACCATGGTGTTACATGACACAGTACAAAAACTAGACTGAACTACGTAAAAAACAAAAAAAAAACAACTACATTAGACTACAGACCTACCCAGGACTGCATAAAGTGCACAAAACAGTGCAGGCAATAGAATAAATAATAAACAGGACAATAGGGCAGTAAGGTTTCTGTCCAGGCTCTGGGTATTGAAAAGTCTGATAGCTTGGGGGAACAAACTGTTACATAGTCTGGTTTTGAGAGCCCGAATGCTTTGGTGCCTTTTCCCAGACAGCAGGAGGGAAAAGAGTTTGTGTGAGGGGTGTGGGGTCCTTCATAATACTGTTTGCTTTGCGGATGCAGCATGTAGTGTAAATGCCTGTGATGGCGGAAAGAGAGACCCTGACGATCTTCTCAGCTGACTTCACTATCCGCTGCAGGGTCTTGCAATCCAAGATGGTGCAATTTCCGAACCAGGCAGTGATGCAGCTGCTCAGGATGCTCTCAATGCAACCCCTGTAGAATGTGATGAGGATGGGGTGGGAGGGAGATGGATTTTCCTCAGCCTTCACAGAAAGTAGAGACGCTGATGGGCTTTCTTTGCTATGGAGCTGGTGTTGAGGGACCAGATAAGATTCTCCGCCAGGTGAACACCAAGAAATTTGGTGCTCTTAACGATCTCTACTGAGAAGCCGTCAATGTTCAGCGGGGAGTGGTCGCTCCATGCCCTCCTGAAGTCAACAACCATTGACTTCTCTAACTTCTGTTAATGCCCCTCCTCCCCTTCTTACCCCATCCCTGATATATTTAGTTTTTATCCCCCTCCGCTTTTTTTCTCTCTCTCTCTGCCCATCACTACTCCCTCTGAAGCTCCCCTCCCTCTTTCTTTCTCCCTAAGCCTCCCATCCCATGATCCTTTCCCTTCTCCAGCTCTGTATCCCTTTTGCCAATCACCTTTCTGGCTCTCAGCTTCACTCCAACACCTCCGGTCTTCTCTTATCATTTCGCATTTACCCCTCCTACTTTCAAATCTCTTAGTATCTTTCCTTTCAGTTAGTCCTGACGAAGGGCCTCGGCCCGAAACGTCGACAGTGCTTCTCCCTATAGATGCTGCCTGGCCTGCTGTGTTCCACCAGCATTTTGTGTGTGTTGCAATCATCTCTTTCATTTTGTTCACATTCAGAGACAGGTTGTTGTAAACACCTTTGTTGTGAAATTAGTGAAATGATGAATAAACTACATTTCTTAAAGGGGAAAAGTGGAATTAGCTCACAGAAGAATTGGAAATCATGCAGAACTTACATCATGCACAGTGACCAAGATGACGAACTGTATTGGGAGACTGGCAATCTCTGCTCCCAAGGAATGCCCCCAAGCTCATCAGAGGCTGGGTGTATAAGTGACTTTAGTCATAAAGAAAACAATCTCTTGCCAAATAAGATGCTACTAATTTTCCTAGTTCTCAAGGAAATCTAACATTAATTAAAATAATGTCAACTTATTTTGATCTCTGTCTGGCCAGTGTTTACTTCACCCGGGCATTTCACCTTAACTTGGAGTGAGATGTGCCTTGTATCAGATCAGCTCAACCGAAATCCACAGGCATTCTCTCTGCAGCAGAAGTCAGGATCTTTCCCCCATTTCAATCTGCTACTTTCCCTCTCCCGCCTCTGTCATTTTGCTTGAAAATTTGCTTTCCCACTTCTACTTTTGACATGAGATTTGCTCAAAGTCTTCCGATCACCACAGTGCCCTTCACTTGTTGACTGCTGCATTTCCGACATTGGGAGAACTCACCAGACCAGGTGATACCCATGAATAGTAAGGCTGATGAAGTTCTGAGCACCAGTGGACCATGGTTTACATGTCCAAAGATCCCTGAAGGCAGAATTCGATGCTGACTTGTGTTTGGCATATTTGTAATGTACTTTCTACTGCATCAAAAACCTAATCTTCGTGGCACTTATACTCTGGACATTTATGACTATTGACAATAAATTTGAACGTGGAACTTGGAACAGGTGGGTGAGTTGGTGAAGCGGTAACGCAGAATGCTCATCTTCAACGGCTGGAGCGCAGAGTACAACAGCAGAGAGGTTATGGTACAATGAAACAAAACATTATTTAGACAACATCTGGAGCTCTATGTGCAGTTCTATGGGATCAATATGACTGCTCTGGAGAAAGAGCAGAGGAGACTCACCAGGACGTAGCCTGGGATAAAGTGCTTATGTTATGAGAGACCAGATAGGTTGGCATTGTTTTTCTTGGAGCAGAAAATGATGAGGGAGGACCTGAGTGGGATGCAGAAATTTATGAAGGACAGGGATGGGATGAATAGTGATAAAATCTTACCCTTTAACAGAGCCGTCTAATACTCAAGGGCATTGGTTTGAGTTAAGGCAGGGTTCTGAAGAGAAATTTTACCATTTCAGAAAGTGTTTGAAATCTGGAATGCACCCTCTGAAGCAGCAGTAAACACAGGCCAGCCATGATCAAATGGCGGCGGAGAAATTCTCAATGGACAAATAGCCTAATTCTGCTCCGATGTCTTTCAGCTACTCTCACTAGAGGCGAGAAATATTTCGATGAGCACTCAAAACACTTCCATGGTATAGAAGGCAGGGGCTCTGGAAAATGAACAATTCCTGACAGGCATTATGGACATGGAAGGTGAAACAGCCTGTGCCGTACAACACCCTAACTACAAAAGGACACCACCTATATTTGTTATGAAAGAGTCTTCATAATTAGTATGGTGATGAATATTGGTAGCTCGGGTTGAGCCGATCACCTGTGGAGACTGCAACAAGAACTATGCTGGCCAGACAAGATGTAAACTCTCAAGTCATTTACAGGAACACAAACTGGTGGCACGACCCACTGTCGTTGATCTCGGTACTTGAAAACCATGAAGGACACCACTTTAACTGGGACATCACAGACATTCTGGTGCAGGCAAGCTTGAAGCAGGCATGAGAACTTTTAGAAGCATGGTTCTCTTTTGATAATTCCATAGACAAACATATTGAAATAGACGCCATCTACGAGCCCCTAAGAACCAAAGAAATGCAAACCAATAGAATTCAAAGGACAACTGAAGGGGTAGCCAATCAGGACTGAGGCAAGCAAATGGGGCTCTATATAAATGCGAGCACTCCCAGACAGAAACCCCAACAGCTGTGCATTGAGAATGTCGCCTCGACTGGTGATGAAATGTCTGCATGCTAATTGCCAAACTCAGCGAACACAACATCAAGTGTCTTCACAATTCCATATATTCTGCTGTAGAGGTTCACAGCTAATCCTTGTAAACAGCAGCACCTAATGAAATATGACAAATGAAACACTGCTGCATTGTAAGGAATGTTTAGCATCTTTGAGCATTTAACTGGCACCTTTAAAAGTTCAGGCTTTATAATCATTGTGTCTTCCTGATGTGGTTTGTTTATTTCTAATTACTAGATCTCACTGCTTAATTGTAAGTTCACAGCTGTTGTTGATTACTCAAAATCGTGTTATTAAGCAATTAGTTTTCATCATTAGGATGACCATCTTATATCATTTGCACATTTCAGTCAGTTAGAAGCAGTTTGTTGGAAGTCGAAGGAGTTTTGATCAATATTTGAATCTGCCTTTTGTGAGAACAGCGTGAGGTAATGTCTTTTTACACTGGCTCCTTGCATACTGTGACGCACTGGTGAATAATAAAATGCCTTCATTGATAGCTATGTCAGGACTGGAGTTATCTATCTAGCTTAAGAAAACAGGGAAAATCTTGAGTGAGAGCAGAATAACAATACATTGTCTTTATTCATCAAAATGAACTTTTTTTTGTGAAGGTGAGGAGATGCAGTAAAACTCAATGTATGTTTGATTCCCCGTTCCGATTCTGTACTCATTTCTGGTTTTCAATGGAATTAAAGAAATGTTGATCAACTGAAGGGAAGGGACTCATGACTCTGAACATAACTTTAATATCCCAGACACTGTGACAGAAGTGGCATTGCACATCAGAATTATCTAGTCTAAATTTAGTCAGTGAGAAGAGCAATTATGGAAATCATAATACCTTTCCTTGTATGTCTGATTAATGATATTTGCACAGATCTTCAAACAGAATGGCTGACTCAACAGATTCCAGCTAATTGAGCCATCAGTTAATCAGGGCTGCCATTTATCTGGGACAATTCTTGACGAATAAAAACTAAATCAAGAAAACAGTTTTTCATAGATGCTAAGTTCCTCCAGCATTTTGTGTGCATTGCTTGGATTTCTAGCATCTGCATATTTTCTCTTGTTTATGCACTTCACTTATTTGGGACACAATGCAGCTTAAATGGGGCAGGAAACTGTTGCCAAACAGTGTCTTAACTAGTGTTAGTTGTGTACACTTGCACAGCACTCCATGGTTAGAGTGGTTATTTTTTAAATAACGTCAGTTGTGTGTACTTGTGTTCAAAAAGCAGTGATCTTTGTCACTCATTGTCGGTAAGAAATAAACACCAAGACCACTTGTAACTGTTATGCTCACCAGAGTTCTGAGCATTCAGGCTTGGAGGTGCTAGAAACGGCCGGGAGCTAAAGTGAAATGATTTCACTACTTCAACAAATTAGGAATTCCGAAGGTATTGGCAATCATCTTGAATGTTACAGTGAGAATGAAGATTTGGAGGATGCAATCATCCAAAACATTGTATGGATGCCGTCAATTATTTGCACTGTGTTGATTTTACACATTTACACTCTAAAGAGCACTACCGATGAATACCTTCACTGATAACTATTAGGAACTAATACACAGTTTTATAATACGTAGAGCTATCAATAGCATTCTAATCTGTTGTGTATTTCATTTAAATACATAAATTGTTAATCAGATAAATATTAGTTTGTATATACTTTTTTTCTTTTTAACTATTTCCATGAAATTTCTGCTAATTGGGGAAGTTGCTTAATTGGGCCAGAATGTACTGGTCCCAGCGTGTTCCAATTAATCGGAATCCACAGTAATTGGCTAAAGACAGAGTGCCTTTCTCGCTTCATGAGTTGCACAGTGACTGCCTTCCTAAATGGGTTTCAAAGGTACTTATTTGCCCTCAGGATACAGTTTATGTGAAAATACCATTCAAACTAGCTCAGCTGATAAAATAACCTGACTACCTGAGCTAGATGTCAAAATGATTGCTTGGCACAAATAAAATTATCAGGTAAAAATAATCCTAAAATAATTGTGAAAGTATTTGAAAAGGATTTAGATGTTTGTTCTGCTAAGGCAATTCATTGCCTGGAGGAGTCAGCTGATTGTCTTCTAATGGAGCCTGATTAATTCACACTGAGTCCATCAGGCAAGAAGCGATCTCTTACTTATCAGAAGGAAGTAAAACAGAAAACTACATCAAGATGTTCAGGAAAGTAACTTTTTTCTTCAGGACCTATTTTTAGAAATAATTTGGCTGAAATGATTCATCTCTTCAAGCATCATTCCTTTCTATCTGATTCTTATCCATGAACTTATAAAGAGAGCATGATTTTAACTTCCACTCATTTTGGAATAGCTGGAGTGGCAATCCATAGAAACCACCAGCAGAGGGCGTGAGTCAGGTGAAGTGGTCAATCTGTTACTCCACCCTGTGGTTTCATTGAGAACGAAAAAGCGGAGTTTACATAAAGTAACTGAGTTTCCAGAGCTGAACATTGCAGGCACTGCAATAGCAATAACCAAACAATAAGTTGGGACATGGGATATTCATTTACTGTTAATCAGTAAATATGTTATGGTAAGCCTCCTCCTGTGACAGATAACTGGATTAAAATATACAGAATATTTATACAGCTTTTTAATCTGTGGTGAAGAGCAATGTGTTTTTTAAATAATTGAAAACTTACATAGATGGACAATATAGTTAAGAAAAAGGAGATTCAAATCAGAAACATCAGTGGCATAGGTTACAGACAGATGTCGCCACAGAAATTGGGTATTTCTTAGACTTCAGAGGTTAGTGCTATCACAGTATCAAGATAAGCACCACCTTTAGTTCTTACAATACAAATTAAAGCACTTTAGGCACTTAATTTGATAACATGGACAGATAACTGCCTAGACAGTGCTGACGGTGAGCTGGTGGTTCCAGGAAATTATCCCGGTCAGTGAAGTGCTCAGGACAACCTCTTTTGGACTTCTCGGTTTATAACAACAACAACTGTAATTTATAACTTCAAGCGACAGCACAGTAACAGGCCCTTCTGGCCCAATGAGCCTACACTGTATGATTACACACATGACCAATTAACCTACTGACACGTAGATCTTTGAAATGTGGGAGGAAACCAGACCATATGGAGTAAGCACATGCAGTCACGGGGACAACATGCTGTACCAACACCTAACAGACAGTGGTGGAAATTAACACGGGTTGCTGGTGCTGTAATAGTGTTACACCAACTGCAACAGACAGGTGTATGCATTACATGCATTTGACCTACTGCCCTGCTCCCGAACTCAGCACTGGGCACAGAGGACAATATGAGTCATGCCAAGCTGTGTGGACAGATAGTCAGTAAACAGCCAAGGATGGCTCAAGTAGCTAGAATGATCTACTTATTAAATGAACAACCCTGGTGGCTTGCTTTATTTTTTATTTGACTTCAGGTTTTTAATTAATTTCTATGATTTCAGTATTATGCAATGTTTAAAATGATTTTGATCTATTTCCAATCTCAGAGATGTTTAAAAACAACTGAACAGGTGATTTATAACACACACCTTCGTTAAGGAAGATCGGGGGCACGACATCAGGATCCAACACTTGAGGCCTAGTCACCTCCCGTAGTCCAATCTGCTATGCTAGATGGTAACAATGCTGCGGTTTGGAGCTCAGTTCAACCACAAGAGGTTGCTGTGACCTCTGGCACAAGGATTGTGTGCGAATAAGTAGCAAGTTAGATCAAGCATCATCTTGTGGATTAAAATGGTTTGAGCCTGCCAAAGTTAGATTTGTTGTTTCATTGATTCCTGATCAATTCAGCCAATTAAAACTGGATGTAGGTGAAATCTGAGCCACTCATTTTGCTATAACATTAACTGCATCTCCCTTACCTTCCTCCTCACCACTTAGTAGCTCCAAGAATGAAGTTCAACCCTGACCCAGGTACTATCCGTATGGAACATATACGATCTTCCCTGTGACCGTGTGAGTCCCCTCTCCCCTGGATGCTCCTGTTTCCTTCTGTATCCAAACACATGGGGTTGCTAACATTCTGGTAGGAGTTGATAGGAATGTTGGGAAAGCGGGATGTGGGAGAGGACATCAATTGGAAAGTAGTGAAGGTAATGTGAATCAGTGTACTGCAGGTGTATGTGAGCAGCTAGTGGAACTCCTGTTACTTTGCATCCTGTCAGACTTTCCCTGCAGCACTGCAGGTTTACTCCAGGTTCTCTGGTCTCCTCCCACATCCCAGAGACGTGTGGGTTGGTAAGTTCTTTGATGGCTGTAAATTGCCCCTGTATATGAGTGGTAAGTGAAGGAGACTGTGTGGAGAATATATAACGGGACTAATGTAGGTTTGATGTGAATGAGTGGGTTCAGACTCAACCTGGCAAAGTCATTCTGTACAAAAATGCAGCCAGAAACACGGTGCCATTTGTGGAATTTTCACCACAGAGGGAATAGTTTGCATGGAGTTACAGAGCACCAAGGGCTATTCTTTCCCAAACAGAGATTGAGTTGGTGGGCTGGGGGGGGGGGGGTGCTTGTGTGATGTACTTTCTATTCAGAGGCAGAAAAATCTGAACACCTTTGAACTGGAAATTATACTGACATCAAGGATATGGACAAATAATATGAAGGGAAGATTACAACAACCATCCTCAAAGCGAAAGAAAGCTTTACAACACGAGATATTATTTGTTTTTAAAGTGGTCATTTAGATAAAGAGTGCAAAAATATTGGGAGAGGAAGATCTGAAGGCAATGCAGACAAGTACCACAAAATATGCTTTTGTTTCCCTATCATAACATTTCTATTGGGGAAACTTAAACACAGCCTAGATCTGCAGGGAGGTACATGACCTACCACTGAGAAGTGGTCTGAGAAAGCCATTTCAGTTTATTGACTGAGTCTGTGAACAGCGATGTGCTGAGATTAGGTTTTTGATGCACATTTGGAAACTTCAATTTACACACTGGGCTGAAACCCAGGCTAAGTTAATCACCTTGCTTTTATCCTAATAAAAAATTCTCCAAGTACTAAATCAAAATCAACTAGGTGTCATAAATAACCAAAAATACACCAATAAGTAAACAATAGGTAATAACTACAGAATATTTCCTTGCCAATTACAGGATTGATAAGGAGGAACTAAATTGGCCATGTGAAATTAACTGCATCATGGATTTTAACTGCTTTATGCTTCCAATCTATCCACACATAAAGAGGAAAACAGCCAAAGGACATGTGGTTTGCTGAACTACAAAGCAGCCTAACCCACACCTTGACTTGACACCACGTCAGGAAACAGACATCTTCTCAAGGTTCAGAAATACCATGTGTTCTTGTGCTTGGTCTGACAAATGTCACCATCAAACAAGTTTGCAGCTTACGATGTGTAAAACTAAATGGCAATTGCTAACTAGTTGAAACTACAGAATGAACAACCCTAAAGACCGTCTTCTTACATAGATATTTAAATCAAGAAGGCATGGAAAACATTTACCTTGCTGGGAAGTTCAATACATTATTCCCCATAGGATCAGCAATGATGTCACACATGCAGAAGCTGTGAAAATGCAATGATGGGCCTGAAATGTTGATTGTTTATTCATTTCCATAAATGCTGTCGGACCAGCTGAGTTCCTCCAGCATTTTGCGTGTGTTGCTCTGTATTTTCATCACCTGCAGAATCTCTTGTGTTTATAAAATGCAATGATTGTGTGTTTGTGAAAGTCAGCAAAATATTGATGTTATAATTGAAAGTGCCCCTCAGGACATGAAGATGCCTGATCTTCTCCAGCAATGATACAAGACATCTCAACCCAAGTTTGAGGGAAGTCAGATCAGTCACAATCACAAATACGAGAAAATCCGCAGATGCTGGAAATCCAAGCAACACACACAGAACGCTGGAGGAACTCAGCAGGCCAGGCAGCATCTGTGGAAAAGAGTACAGTCGACGTTTTGGGCCAAAACCTTTTGGCGGGACTGAAGGGAAAAAAGCTGAGGAGTAGATTTGAAAGGTGGGGGGAGGGGAGAGAGAAACACTAGGCAACAGGTGAAACGAGGGGGAGGGATGAAGCAAAGAGCTGGGAAGATTGGGAAGTTGATTGGTGAAAATGATGGAAGGCCATGGAAGGAAGTAAAAAGGGGGGGGGAAGCACCAGAGGGGGGGCGATGGGCAGACAAGGAGATAACGTGAGAGAAGGAAAGAAGAAGAAATTTTTGAATGGAAGAAGGACACTATTATGACTGACAAGTGAAGTCAGAGCCAAAGTAAAAGCAAAAGGGAGGGCATACAAGGAAGCCAAAGCTAGTGGGAAAATAAGAGGATGGGGAAGCTTTTAAAAACTTGCAGAAGGAAGCTAAGAAGGTCATTAGGAAGGAAAAGATGAATTATGAAAGGAAGCAAGTGACTAATATCAAAGATACTAAAAGCTTTTTTAAGGGTAAAAAAGAGCTGAGGGTAGATATAGGACCAATAGAAAATGACACTGGAGATATTTTCATAGGAGACACAGAGATGGCACAGGAACTGAAAGTGTATTTTGCATCATTCTTCACACTGGAAGACATCTACAGTATACTGGACATTCGAGAGTGCCAGGGAAGTGAAGTACGTGCAGTGAAAATTACGACTGAGAAGGTGCTCAGGAGGCTTAATGGTCTGAGGGTGGATAAATCTCCTGGATCTGATGGAATGCACCCTCGGGTTCTGAAGAAAGTAGCTGAAGAGATCATGGAGGCATTAACAATGATCTTTCAAGATTCAATAGATTCTGGCATTGTATCAGATGACTGGAAAATTACAAATGGTACTCCGCTATTTAAGAAGGGTGGGAGGCAGCAGAAAGGAAATTATAGACCTGATAGCCTGACGTCAGTGGTTGGGAAGTTGTTGCACTTGCACTCGATTGTTAGGGATGAGATTACGGAATACCTGGAGGCACATGACAAAATAAGCCAAAGCCAGCATGGTTTCCTGAAAGGAAAATCATGTCTGACTAACCTACTGCAACTTTTTTTGAGGAAATTACAAGCAGGGCAGATAAAGGAGATGCAGTAGATGTGGTGTATTTGGATTTTCAGAAGGCCTTTGACAAGGTGCCGGACATGAAGCTGCTTAGCAAGATAGGAGCCCATGGAATTTACAGGGAAGTTACTAGCATGGGTGGAGCATTGGCTGATAGGCAGAAAACAGAGAGTGGGAGTAAAGGGATCCTATTCTGGCTGGCTGCCTGTTACCAGTGGAGTTCCGCAGGGGTCAGTGTTGGGACCTCTGCTTTTTACAATGTACGTCAATGATTCAGACTATGGGATTAATGGAT
Source organism: Hypanus sabinus (assembly GCF_030144855.1). NCBI lineage: Eukaryota > Metazoa > Chordata > Chondrichthyes > Myliobatiformes > Dasyatidae > Hypanus > Hypanus sabinus. Next base: position 40,137,324 of record NC_082715.1, on the reverse strand, counting down.
TTGTAGCTAAATTTGCCGATGATACAAAGATAGGTGGAGGAGCGGGTTGTGTTGAGGAAACAGAGAGCCTGCAGAGAAACTGAGATAGTTTAGGGGAATGGGCAAAGAAGTGGCAAATGAAATACAATGTTGGAAAGTGTATGGTCATGCACTTTGGTGGAAGAAATAAACAGGTAGACTATTATTTAGAGAGAATTCAAAATGCAGAGATGCAAAGGGACCGGAATCCTTGTGCAGGATATCCCAAAGGTTAACCTTCAGGTTGAGTTGGTGGTGAAGAAGGCGAATGCAATGTTGGCGTTCATTTCTAGAGGTATAGAATATAAGAGCAGGGTTGTGATGTTGAGGCTCTTTAAGACACTTGTGAGACCACACTTGGAGTATTGTGTACAGTTTTGGGCTCCTTATTTTAGAAAGGATATACCGACATTGAAGAGGGTTCAGAGAAGATTCACGAGAATGATTCCAGGAATGAAAGGGTTACGGTATGAGGAACGACTGGTAACTCTTGGGCTGTATTCCCTGGAGTTCAGGAGAATGGAGGGGGGGGGGGGATCTCATAGATATGGCAATGTTATTTCCCATGGTAGGGGAATCTAGGACAAGAGGGCATGACTTCAGGATTGAAGGATATCCATTTAGAACAGAGATGTGGAGAAATTACTTTGGGCAGAGGGTGGTAAATCTGTGGAATTTATTGCCATGAGTGGCTGTTGAGGCCAAGGCACTGGGTGCATTTAAGGCAGAGACAGATAGATTCTTGATGAGCCAGGGCATCAAAGAGTATGGGGAGAAGGCAGGGGAGTGGGGACGACTGCAAGAATTGGATCAGCCCTGGTGGGGTAGGCTTGATGGGCCGAATGGTCTACTTCTGCTCCTGTATCTTATGGCCTTATGGGGACAAGGGGATGGGAAATGGTGAAAGAGCAGGGGAGGCATTGCTGTCACAATCTTAGTGAATGGCAGAGCAGCTTTGAATAGCTTACTCTTGTTCCTACTTTTAATCCTGGCAATGTTAAGAAAGAATGTCAGGAAAGTATAATCAAATAGCCATTTGGTTATTTAGTTGTTGTAAAACAAAACTTTGTTAACAGTTCTATAATTCAGTCTCTTTTTCATTCTAGCATTTGCTCAAGAAATGGCCTTCAACTTTGATGCAAACAAGCAGTAGATCAACTAATTGCTGAACTGGAAAATAAAAACAGACAGGAACAATCACATCCCTTTGCCGTGATTTAGAGAAAGCCAACTGCTGCATTGTTTTGTATTAGGGATTAAATTTTGGAAAACATTTTGGTGCTCTGGTTCATCAAATAGCTTTGGAATATGAAAGGAAACCCGAGGAATGTCATAATTGACACGAAAAGCTTCATGGTTTTATTAGAAGAGCTGTAATGTGTAATCTGGTCATGCTAAGTAAGGCAATGATTAAAATAAATAATAGAATGGATGCACTATTGCAGAGTTAGATAGTACAGCATAATATGCAAAAAATATGAAAAATGCCAACTTACTAATGCAAGTGTAGCTTAAAAAGAAGATGCCCCTTAAATGGAGCAAAAAGCAAGCCTCACTAAAGAATAATGTATGGCAGGAATCTGTTGGAAATACTGAGAAAGAAGATGGTTAAGTTTTGTGTTTTTCTTTTGAAATCTATGTACATTCAAACCAAAGTTTGTTTTGTGTGATACAGTGATGTGGGAAAGAAAAATTAAAGACAACAAGAAAATACCTACCTTCAGGTAAATGGCAATTCATTTTTTGTAAAATAATCAATACTTGTTTGTTGTACCTTGTGCAGGTGTCTGAAGTGAATAACATAGTTCATGTGCTAGGGACACATCAAACTGTGTATCATTTTAAATATAAAATTCAATTATGCAAATACATACACCAAATAACCATTTTCTAAAACTGATTGTTGCTGCCTTACGTTACTTACTGTGCCAGAATCAAAACTAATTATAAAGTTCACTGCATATCATGGGGGAGAACACTGCTAATTAACATGACAATTCAGGTAAATGAAACATTAATTCTGCTTTTCTTTCCACAGATGCTACCTAATCAATTCAATATTTACAGTGTTCTATTTACGTCTATAACACTACAATTGCTAGATGTTGACAAGCAATGGAATTAGCTGATATGTAAAGGCCAATGAGAGATATGCCAAACCTCACCTCAGTAGCCTCAGTTCAGCCAATAAGGTTGGATTCTGCTGTGCTTTCTCTGGGGTCTGTTGGGAGGCCTGCTCATGCTCCAATCTGAGACGCTGAATTTCTTGCAGAATCTCCCTGAAAGGGAGATCAGAAAGGATTTATTTTCTCTGAAAGATCTGAAGAGAATCACATTAGGTACAGTAAACATACATCACAGATATCCATTTGCACCAATGCGTTTGTGCCTTTCCAGCCTCGTCCCAATTTGCAAGGCTTTGACTCCTGACTTTGGCTGTGACAGCATTTCAAACATAGAACAAATATCTTCTACACAGTCAAAGTGAAAAATCTCTCCACCTGAACCTTAAAATTCTGGATTCCCTGTTTGCTGATGAAAATGATCCTTCACAAACCCTCTATTTGACAGCCTTTAAATTTTTTTGGTTTTGGCCACAAATCTCTTCTGTATCCATTCCTGAATTGTTACAGCCTGTAATACAGTCACTGTAGTTCTGGGAAAACTATGGTGCTAGCTTATCTTCCACTCCCCCAACATGTTCATTTTCTGATATCTGAGTATCACAGACAGAGACATTGTTTAATGCTCATCCTTTGCTACCCTCAACAAGGTAGCGATGAGCTGCATTTCTCAACCTCTGCTGTCTTTCAATGAAAGGAATTCCCATATCTCTGGGGTAAGGAGTACAGGAATTTAGAAATGATAAAGCACCAGTGACAAGAGAGGGATCTGGAAATGAAGTTCCCATGTGCCTGAAACTTTAGGTTGTGGCTCGAGAGGAGCCAATGGCATTGTCTAGGTGAGGAGATACAGTATTTTCGGTAAATGACGTACACAATGGGCATTGTGTATCAGTAGTTCAGGGGAATGCTTGTTGTGGTGGATAGGGTATCCATGGGATGGTGTTGAGCTTTTTGAAGCTGTTGGTACAGCATTTATTCCAGGCTGTGAACAGTACTCCACCATGCTGTGGAATTGCGCTTTGTAGATGGTGAAAAGGGGTTGGGAGTCATTGCTTTGCTTGCCAGCGAAAACCCAAGATCTGTTCAATTGCTCCAGACACAGTATTTATGTGGCTGGCCCAGTTGAGTTTCTGGTTAATGGTGAAGCACAAGATGTGTTGATATTGGTAACTCAGTTGCAGTCAGGCTGTTGAATGTCAAGGGAAGCTGGCTGCTGACTGTTGACAACCAATACCTAATACTATCATAACATGAATGTTAGTTGGCACTCACTGATCCACAAACTATTATTATGCTGCATGCAGAAATGGACTGCTTCATTTGCTGAGGAGTTGCGAATAGAAGTGAATATTGTACAGTCATCAAGCATCTCCACTTCTGACATTATGATGGAAAAGTCTTTGAAGCAGCAGCAGAAGATGGATAGGCTGACGGAATTCCACAAATAAACTCTGATGATGTGCTATGGGCTGAAAAGATCAGCCTACAACTATGTTCCTTTCTGTGATGTACGACTCCAACCATTGGAATAATTTCCCCTAGATGGCCAATGGCTTCAGTTTTACAAGAATGTCATTGTTACACTTCTGGTCCAATGGTGCCTTGATATCAAGGACAGACACTCTCACCTCACACCTAAAAACAGCTCTTTGATTTATACTCGAACCCAGGTTGTGTTGTCACCCAGTATCAAGTTGGCCTTCAAAAAATCCAAACCTGTATCAGTCAGCAGGTTGTGATGACTAAGTACCATTTTTTCCATATAATAATGACATCTTCCATCAATTTACTGCTGATGGGCAAGAACTCGCTTAAATGGCAATAAGCTGGATTGTATTTGTGAAAAAGACACAACTGGACAATTTTCAATACTGTCGGGAAAATGTCAGTGCTGCAATGGTGCTACAACAATTTGACTGGAGGTGCAGGCTTCTGCAATACCAGTCTTCATTTCCTCAGCCACAGTGATATAGTACCATAGCACTAGCTATATCTAGTGTTCACAGGCAGAACAATTCCAACCACTGAACACATCTACAGGAAATATTGCAGTAGAAAAGCAGCATCCATCAAAGATTCTCACCACCAGGCCATGCTCTTTTCTCACTGCTGCCATCAGGTAGAAGATACAAGTGCCTCGGGACCCACTCCACCAGGTTAAAGAACAGTTACTACCCCTCAATCATCAGGCTCTTGAACAATAGGGGATAAGTACACTCCTGTTTCTGGTGTTCCCACAACTGATGGTCTCAATTTAAGGACTTTTAATCTTATTATTTCATGTTCGTTATTTATTGCTATTTATTTATATTTGCATTTGCAGAGTTTGGTGTTCATTGATCCTGCTTACAGTTACTCTTCTATAGATTTACTGAGCATGCCCACAGGAAAAAGAATCTCAGGGCTGTACGTAGTGACATGTAAACACTCTGATAATATATTTTACTTTGAACTTTTGAACTTTAGTATCAGGTGGACTGAACCAGGTGTACTGGAGACCATCTTCTGCGAGGGTGGGAAGAGCGCCGAGATGGATCGTTCGCTTAGTATCTCTGGCTGAACATGATTGTGAATACTGCAGTCTTCTCTACAGCATTCATGTGGAACACTAAATGCCAATATTAATCTGCCATAGGTGGATTGGTGAGAACGAGGCCAGGCAGGTTCATGCCTTGCATTGGTTCACTCACTATCTGTCACAGATTTGATCTGGCAGCTGTGTGACCTTGGCCAGTGCTTGTGCTACAAGCTTCTTTTGGTGATGGACACTGAAGTTCCCCATCTTACCCATATTTGACCCCATTCCACGAGACTTCATGGAGTCCAAATTCAAAGCTGAGGACCAAGGACTCCCACCCCTGTTGCACAGTGATTTCTGGTGGATAAGTCCTATGGATAAAAAAAGCATGTGCCCAAAGTTTGTGATGGAAGTGAATGGCTCACTGTCAAAGCAGAATAGTCCCAGCTTCCTCAATCTACCTAAACTACCAATATTTTGAGTAAACCACTTGTGCAACCTCTCTAAAGCTTTTACATTTTTCCTAATGTGCGCTGCGCAGTTCAATACAATCCTTCAGAGTTGCATTGGACTTCATCTCGACTTTCTTTTCTACACCTCAATTTGCATTGCACCCAATACCTTCATTTAGGCCTATGGCCTAAAATGTTTATTAATCCCTTTCTAACCTTAACCAGGTATTTTCAGGCAACCAAGTACATGTACCTATAGAGCAAACACGAGGAAATCTGCAGATGCTGGAAATTCAAACAACAACACAAACAAAATGCTGGTAGAACACAGCAGGCCAGGCAGCATCTATAGGGAGAAGTGCTGTCGACGTTTCGGGCCAAGACCCTTCGTCAGGACATGTACCTATAGATTTTTTTTGTTCTATCACTTTTCGCACATTGCCTTATAATGTGTCTTCGCCAAGCATAATACTTGGCATTTCTCAACCTTTCTCAATCTCATCCATTCTGCAAGTCTGTCAATATATCGTTGAAATCCAGTTGTCCTCTTCACAGTTCATCACACTTACAAGTTTTGCATCATCTGCAGACAAGGACACTGCATTCCAAAATCCTAAAACTGTGAAAGAAAAATGGAGGTTCTGGCATCCATCCTTGCGAAATTTTACTGAATACTTCCCTCTACTCCTCCTCTTTACTTTCTATAATCCAATTTTCCATCCATACTGCAGTTAATTCCATAAGGTTCAATTTTGATGCTGCCTATCATCTGGTAATTCACTTTTGAAAATTCAGGAAAAATCAAGTCAACTGCAGATCCCTCATTAAGGCTTTATAATTTGGTGAAATAATACATGATTTCAATGAAGCATCCCAATCTGTTTCAAATGAAGAATCCAATGGAAGATCCTTCTTCAGTTAGTACCTCAGCCCTGTTCTCTGCTTCCCTGAGTGGATTTCCTTGCATATGTCCAATTGGGCCACTCTCATTTTCTAACCATGTTCAAATGGCATGGAATCACGTTGTATTCCTCTCAACATTTTTTTCCATAAACTCTCTTTGCTTCCTTTTTAATCTCCCATTTGGGCTTTCTGTAATCAGTCTGGTCCTCACTTTTTTTAAACAACCGGGCTTTGTCATTCACTTTTTTTTTGCTTGCCATATTTTGCTCTCTAACCCTTCCTTTATTAGTGTTATCATTGCTTTATTTTCACAGCTCTTCTTCCAATAAAGTCATTGCATCCCTCAATGTTCCTTTCATATTCCCTTTAGGCAGTTCTACTTAGGTGAAGAAGAAGAAATCCCTTATTCCTAGTGGAGTCATCAGGACGCCGTCGTGACGGCGTTTTCTTATTTTTACGAGGCTAGCTCGATGCTCGACCCAGCACCGATGGAAAGCGTGCACAGGGGCTGGCTGGATTTGAACTTAGGAGCCTTCGCTCTGAAGTCCGGCGCTGATGCCACTACACCACCAGCTGGCCTAGTGATGAACAGAATAAAAATGTTTTCTGAACTGAATCCCAAATGCAAAACAACATCAGTAGACTTTCTATTGTATCACAGCGCAGACACACGATTGTTCCTACCTGTTTTTATTTTCCAGTTCAGCGATTAGTTGCCGCTGCTGCTTGTTTGCATCAAAGTTGAAGGTCATTTCTGAAGTTGAACGCTGCTAAAATGCAAAATAGATCAACTTACAGAACTGTTAACAAAATCTTTTTACAACAACCAAATAACCAAATGGCCATTTTATTATACATTCCTGCCATGCTTTCTTAACATTGCTAGGATTATAAATAGGAAAAGGGGTAGGCCAGTCAAGGATGCTCTGCCATTCACTAAGATTGTGACAAAGTGAGCTCAGGGAGTTAGATACTAAGTTAAAGGATAAGATCTCCAGGATTGAGATCTCAGGATTGCTACCCATGCCAGGTACTGGTGAGGCCAGAAATGGGAAGATGATGCAATTTAACACGTGAGATGGTGCAGGAGGGAAGGTTTCAGATTTTTAGATCATTGGCCTTTCTTCCAGGGAAGGGAGGTCCTGTACAGAAGGGCCAGTTTGCATCTGAACTTGGGGGGGGGGGGGGGGGGGTCTAATATCCTGGAAGTGTTGCCAGGGGTGAGTTTAAACAAGAGGAGTAGGGAGATGGGAATCAGAGTGCTAGAACAGATAGTGGAGAGGTTTTGAGGAAAGATGTTGTTGATCTTACAAAGTCAGGAATCAAAAGGTTGAGCATGTTGGGACTAATGTTCTAATCTGCATATATTTCAATGCAAAGAGTATTGAGGGAAAGGCGGGTGAGCTGAGGGCATGGATCAGCACTTGCTATTATGACAAAGTCGTCATTAGTGATACTTGGTTGCAGGAGGGGCAGGATTGGCAGCTCAATATTCCAGGGTTCTGTTGTTTTAGATATGACCTAGCGGGAGTGATTAAAGGGGAAGGAGTGGCATCACGAGTTATGGAAAATGTCATGGCAGTGCTCAGTCAGGACAGACTGGAGAGTTTGCCTAGTGAGGCTTTAAGGGTGGAAATAGAAATAAGAAAGTTATGATCATGTTAAAGGGATTTTACCCAAGTCAGCAAGATTTGGAGGAGCAGATTTGTAGAGATTGCACCCTGATAGCAGGTGATTTTAACTTTGCTAATATTGACTGGGACTCCCTTACTGTGAAAGGGTGAGGTGCTGGAGGATTGGAGCATAGCTAATGTTGTTCCATTGTTTAAGAAAGGCTCTATGAATCAGCCTGGAAATGATAGGCCAGTGAATTTGACATCAGTAGTAGGAAAGTTATTGAAAGGTATTCTAAGGGAACAGATACAGAAATATTTGAAAAGACAGGAACTAATTAGGGATAGTCAATACGGCTTTGTCGTATCAAACCAATCTTACAGATTTTGAGGAAGTTACGAGGAATGTTGATGAAGGCAAGGCAGTAGATGTTACTTACATGGACTTTATCAAGGCCTTTGACAAAATCCCATGAGAGGTTGATCAAGGAGATCAGTCACTTGGCATTAAAGATGAGGTAGTAAATTGGATTAGTTAATGGTTTTGAGGATGAAGCCAGAGAGTGGTTGTAGATGGTAGCCTCTCTGACTGGAGGCTTATGACTAATGGTGCACTGGGGCCATTGTTCTTTATCATCTAGATCAACAATCTGGATGACAATATGGTAAACTGGACCAGAAAATTTGTAGGATTTGGGGGTGTAGTGGAAAGTGAGGAAGACAATAAAAGCAAGCAGCAGAATCTGGACCAACTGGTGAAATGGGCTGAAAAGTGGCAGATGGAATTTAATGCAGTAAAGTGTAAAGTGTTGCACTTTAGGAGGACCAACCAGGGTAGGTCCTACATAGTGAACGGTAGGGCACTGAGGATTGTGCTTTAGAACAGAGGGATCTAGGAATACTGGTCTATAATTCCTTGAAAGTGTGTCACAGGTAGATAGGGTCATAAATAAATCTTTTGGCACAATGCCCTCCATAAGTCAATGTATTAAGTACAGGAGTTGTGGTATGTGTCCTAATTTGGAGTAATGTGTCCACTTTTTGTCACCAACCTACAGGAAAGATGTAAATAAGATTGAAAGAGTGCAGAGTAAATTTACGAGGATCTTGCTGGGACTGGAGGACCTGAGTTATAAGGAAAGACTGAATAGGTTAGGACTTTATTCCTCAGAATTAAGAAGATTTGATAGAGCTTATGAGGGATATCGATAAGGTGAATGCAAGCAGGCTTTGTCCGCTGAGGTTGGCTGAGACTACAACTAGAGGTCATGGGTTAAGGGTGAAAAGTACACTGTTTAAGAGGAACATGGGGGAAACTCAGAGGGTAGTGAGAGTGTGGAATGAGCAGCCAGCTGAAGTGGCGGATGTGGGTTTGATTTTAACATTTAAGAGAATGGATGAGGGGGGTATGGAGGGTTATGGTCTGGGTGCAGGTCGATTGGACTAGGCAGATTAATGGTTCTGTATGGACTAGATGGGATGAAGGGCCTGTTGTTGTGATGCAGTGTTCTATGACTCTATTTTCAACCTGTTCCTCCAAGACTTAAATACACACATAGACTCACCTCTCAACATATATCAGGGGCAAAGTTTCAAAGAAGCATAACTCTTTGAAGAAAGAAATTGTTCCTTATATTAGTTCTGGATGAGCACCTTCCTCATTTGGAATCCATAACCTCTAGTTCCGAACTTTCCAGCAAGGAAACCCCCCATTCAACCTAGTAATCTTCCATGTTTCAGTAAGGTCACTTCTCATTCTTCTAAACTCCACTGAGTACCAGTGTGCCGAACATGTTCTTATATGATGATCCCTCCACACCCAGGACCTTCTTAATGAACCATCTTTGAGTAGCTGCCAATGATAGAATATATCTCCTTAAACAGGGGAACCAAAGTTGTTTACAAGTGCTCTCGTTACCTGCAGCACCTGTGTTTTTTCCTTTGTGCACAAGTCACCCCAAATCACTTTCTGCTGTTCAGTTCCCTGTAAAGTGTAAACTGCAGTAAAATGGTACTTTGTTCTTTCGCTCATCGTTCTAAAACAAAGAACTTCATATTTTACATTACCTTCTGCTATCCAGCAGGATCTTTAATCTGAAACAGTAACTCTGTTCTCTTTTCTCTGACACTGTCTGACCTACTAAGAGTTTCAGAGTGCAACACATAGATACATCTCTAGATACAGAGTTTTCTATCTTTTATTTCAGAGTAACAGTAATATAGTTGTTGTGAGTTCCTCTCTCTTCGACTTCCACAAGCAACTCGCATTCCCACCTATCCTAGCATTGTTTGCAAAGCTGGTTCAATTCTACTCCAATTCATTTTTAAAATTTGTAAATGGTTGACGTCCCAGCACCAATCCCTGTGATGCCCCATTGGTTACAGGATACCAATATGAAAATCAACGCCCCCCCCCCCCCCCCCCCCGTGTTTACTCATTCCCTTTCCATCCTTTATTAATTCACTCCTAAGGACCAAGGTTTTACCTTAATATTGCCTCAAGTTTCTGGTAATTCCTTTGTGAAGCAATGTGTGTTGTTTTACCAATTAAAAGAAGCTAGATAAATACAAGTTGTTACTGTTGCAGGTGAACATTGCATTTATACTTCAGAGTTTTGTTTTCCTGCTTTTATCTTTTGTTTTTAGTTTACTTATTGGTGTCTGATCTCTTCTTATGATCTGGCAGTGTCAGTCTAAATGTCTCCTGGACATTGAGATTGAGGCATTACTTCATTAAGAATGACAGAAAGTTCCAGATTTCAACCACTCTCTCTGTGGGAAAAAAAAATTCCCCTCATCTCCTCTTTAAAATTCTTTCCTCACTCCTAAAGCCTATTATTTTTGTTATTAGTACTACTAGCGTGGGGAAAAGATTATATCTACCCTATCTATGCCTTTCATAGTAATATATAACTTTATCAAGTCACCCCTCAGCCTTCTTCATGTGACAGAAAATAAATCCAGCCTATTTAGTCCTTCCCTGTAACTAAATGTCCTTTAATCCAGGCAACATCCCACTGAATCTCCTCTGCATGCTCTCTAGCACAACATTCTACAAAAAGAGTGGAGGCCAGAATTGCATAGAATATTCCAAATGCAGTCTATTTTTTTTGTGAAGTTCCAAAATAATGTCCTAACTCTAAGAATCTATGCCCTGACTTATAAAGGCAAGAATGCCATATGCTGTCTTCAGAGAACTGACCTGCAAATTACGTCTGTTCACCATCATTCCTTAGCACCACATTTAATGTAAATGTCCTATACCTATTTGATTTGCCAAAATGTCTCAATGTGCATTTGTAACGATTAATTTCTATCTGGCAATGTTCTGCCCAACTTTTCATTTCATCTCTCATCTCAATATCAGTTTCTGTATGATTCACAAACTTTCTAATCATGCCTATTACACACACATACAAGTCATGAATATCAATGCAACAAAGGTCCTGGAAATGATCGTGTAGAGCACAGGTCACAATCCTGTTATCAGAAAAGCAAACTTCCACCACTACCTGCCTCCTGTCACCAAATCAAATTTGGGTCCAATTAGTCACCTTGGGTCCCATATGCCTTAACCCTGTGTGACTTTGTCAAATAGTCTAGTCCGTGTGGACAACATCCACGGTACTGTCATCAGCAATCTTCTTTGTTACCTTCTCAAAACACTCCGTCAAAATAGTGAGGAAGGATTGCTCCTGCACAAAGCCATACTAGAATCCATGATCTGCCTCTCCAAATGTACATAAACTTTATCTCCTAAGATTTTCTGGGATAATTTAATGATCAGCTCATTGGCTTGTAGTTACCTTGCTTATCACTGTTTTATTAAGTTAAAGTGTTCGTTTTGCTTTGTAAAAAGATAACTATGGTAGAGAATGATGTGAAGTGTACAGATGGAGACAAGTGCAATCTGTTGTTATGGTTCTAAATGCTTACTCCAAATCAGCGAACATAATGTAAACTGGAACAGTTATAACTGCATATCAATAATTTCAATTAATTTCTGAGACATGAGCAAAGGAAGCACCATATCATCCTGGATCCAGGCCTGCAGCCACAGGAGTTTCCCTCTGCTCTGCTTACAACGGAATTGTAATCATTGTATAATTTCAGTCAGCAGGCAAATCCAGCAAACTAACTTAGCAGTAATACCGATAACAAAATGTCTCATAATCTTATTGCAGTCTTGTGTATGAAAATTACTTCTTCTCTTATTGTTGCTTCCAATTTGAAAGTCACCACCCCAGAAATTCAACCAGCCATGTGTTGCGAATGGTGTTTGTGCTGATGGAGGCTTTTCTATGGACATCAGTCTCCCCTTGTTTAGGGTGTTGCTGAAGGAATCTGTCTGAGTGGTTCTAAGGAGTATCAGTCATTGCTCAACAAGAATTTGACTGCCCTGCTTTCTGCACATTAACGTGCTGAAGGGAGCCCTCTACAAGTGGTGCTGACACTGGGAGCCCAATTCAGTTAAGTTCCCTTTATTAACTTACCAGTTCTCATTCTGGGCCCACAAATCTATATTTCCCAAACTCAGGACAGCCAACAAACCACCCTATTTCACTCAGTGACCTCCCTACTCATAAACCCTGATCTTACTACCCAACTCATGACCATTGATCAAATACAACAATGTTCCACCAACTGTCACTGAGCACAGTGACCTGACTTGAGGCTGGCCCTGTACTCTGACCCACACGGCATCCCAATAAAAACACCTCCATCCACCAAATGCTCCACATCTGAGCAATGAGACCTGACCCTGGTTCACCCCCAAACTCCAATCCCTCTGCAAAGCCTGGACACCTCTCCACCATACACCAAGGAATGGCCTTACTCTTTTTAAGGCTCGGTATTACTACATTTTCAAGCCACCTTTCCCATAACCAAAACCACCACTTGCAAACTGTGCAGTTACAGATTTACACATCTCTGCTGGCACGATGTATGAAGTCCACATAGATTTCAGTAAAACCTTTACCCCCACATAAGAAACTAGTCCAAAAGGTTAGAGTGCATGAGATAATGGCAAACTGAATCCAAAATGTGCCTGGCAATATGAAGCAAAGGGAGATAGCGGAGGGTTGTTTTTATGATTGGAAGCCTATGACAAGTGGTGCATCTCAGGGATGGGTGCTAGGATTTGTACAATTGTTACATACATTATTTGTGTGGATATGAATGTAGGCGGTAAGATGGATTGGTTTGCAAAAGACACAAATATCTGTGATGTTATTACCTTTGGCAACAGGATGAAAATGGATCATTAAGTAAAATGGAATTTAATTCTGAAGTGTATAGTGGTGCACTTTGGGAGGATGAATTAGTGCATGAACAGTGAAAGATAAGGTACTCAGGCTCGAGGGAGTCTGAGGCCAGGATGGAGACATTTGGTCTGTTTTCCATGGACCAAAGGAGACCAAATGATTATCAGACAGAAGTATATAAAATTATGAGGAGCACAGATGGGTAGATACTAGGAAACCTTTCCCCACAAAACAGATGTCTAGCCTGGAAAGCATAGGTTTAAAGGGAACCTGAGGAAGAACATTACCTCAAAGGTTGGTTGGAAACTACAGTGGTGCCTGAGGGAAGACAGAGACAAAGAATTCCACAACATTTAAGAAACCATAAGACCTTAAGACATAGGAGCAGAATTAGTACATTTGGCCCATCAAGTTTGCTCTGCCATTCAATCATGGCTGATACTTTTTTCACCCTCCTCAACCCCAGTTCCTGGCCTTCTTCCCATAAACTTTGATGCCGTGTTCAATCAAGAGCCTATCAATCTCTGCCTTAAATACACCTAACAACCTGGCCACCATGGCTGCATGTGGCAACAAATTCACCACCTCTAGCTAAAGAAATTTCTCCACATCTCTGTTTTAAATGGACACCCTTCTATCCTGAGATTTTGCCCTCTTGTCCTAGAATCCCCCACCATGGGAAACATCCTTTCCATATCTACTCTGTCAACATTTGAAAGAGTTCAATGAGATCCCCCGTCATCCTTCTAAATTCCAATGAATACAGACCCAGAGCCATCAAACGTACCTCGTATGATAACCCTTTCATTCCAGGAATCATCCTTGTGAACTTCCTCTGGACCCTCTCCAATGCCAGTACATCTAGACAAGCACTTGAAATGCCAGCACGTAGATGGCTATGGACCAAATAATGGTAAATGGGACTACTATAAATGAGTATTTGATGGCTGGTATGGACATTGTGTGAAGCTGGTCAGTTTCCTTACTTTATGATGTTATGACTCCACTAATTTTCTCATCTCAAATTCAGAGTGATATATACTTTGAATGCTAAAAAGAAAACTCATATTTAGTTTGTTGTGCTTTTATCCAAGCTCCAGCTATGAAATTAAATTGAACTAATGTGACAGAAAGAAATGGATCTTTCTCAACATTGAGCTAAGCATTCAAATTGCTTCCACTTAAATAAATCACCTTCCTCTCTAATGGTTCTAATAGAGAATAATTATGGGAAAAGTCTGCAGCACCCCAAAATAAACCTCTTGCCAAACAACTCAACTCTTCAACTAAGTTCCACTCATTCAGCAATAACAAGTGAAAGGTTTTGAACAAAATCAAAGTGAGTGTGCCTGGCAGACAACCAATCTAGCATTTCAAATTCCCTTTAAACCTCTTACCCCTCACTCTAAACCCATCTGGTTTTAGACACCCTACTGTGGGGGAAAACTTCCTACTATCTTCCCTATCTATGCCCCTCATAATTTTGTATACCTCTATCAGATACCCTTTTAGCCACAGAAAAATCTGCTCAGGAGGCATTTCAAACTCATCATCTTTGAGTTCAGATTCTAATGAATTCAATTAACCACAACAAGTATCACATTGTTTAGGAAATCTTGCTGATAATCAAAAAATCAATGACAATATTGCACCCTTATGACTAAACCAGACTAGATTGAAAGTCAAAAATCAAGTCAAATGTCTATTATTCTAAATTTTACAATAATTCCTCATTTGTTAATATAAAGAGTTGTTATGCATTGGATGCTGGTGCCAAGAACAGGATAAATCAAATGAGTTAGGCTGTGTAACTTACTGTGTTTCCAGCTTCTGCAGCCAACCTGGCAGCATACCTGGCAATCAGCCTGTGTTCTTCATCCAGTCTGCTAGGGCTGTCCAGGACACTGTCCAGAAATAAATTCAAATTAAAATATTATCTATCTGAAATTAGCCACATTTTCAAACAGCTCACTAGACGAGCTGGACCAAGAACTAATGGCTAGACAAAAATTCAAATATCTTTCAAATATTTGTCACTCAACAACACATTATGCACCCAGCAAACTCCAACTGAGGGTTATACTTTTATTCAAAATTCAAAGACCATGGGGTTTGATGGAATTTGATCCTCTTGTAATGGCACAACTGTAAACTACTTAAAACTGAATTTAGATTGTTTGTTAAATCAAATAGCATCATTAAGGTCTTTAAAACTTAATTTGGCAGAACCAAATTTACAGTAGTTTGTAAATTTGGTTCTGCCTTATTATAGGCATCTATTAGTCTCAAGAGACCATGGATTTGCGCCTTGGAAAGTTTCCAGGGCGCAGGCCTGGGCAGGGTTGTATGCAAGACCAACAGTTGCCCATGCTGCAAGTCTCCCCTCTCCATGCCACCGATGTTGTCCAAGGGCCAATACAGCTTGGCACCGGTGTCGTCGTAGAGCAAAGTGTGGTTAAGTGCCTTGGTCAAGGACACAACACGCTACCTTAGCTGAGGCTCGAACTAGCGACCTTCAGATCACAAGATCAACGCCTTAACCACCTGGCCACATACCATCACTTCTGCCTTATAATGTTTTATGGAATAATTAAATTTGTGTCATTTTGGTAGCAAATCTGGTGTCCTAAAAGCTATCTGGCTTCTCACATGTGCAAGACTGTTGTACAAGACAAGTTCACATACTTAATTTTTTCAGTGATTTTTCTTAATGTGTTGGAATGACTGAGGAACAATATGATATTTAATGAAGTAAGCTTATCAGTTAAGTAAATTACCATCTAAGCGTTTTCTTGGAGCTGACCTTATTCTATAAAGTCAAGTCTGGAAGAACATATTGAAGCCAAGCAATGACAGAAGAATTAGCAATCAGTTAAGACTGTATTCCACACTGGGCAACAACTCCAGATCAGCCTCCAGTTAGGAAATGGCAGCACGGTTCAACCTTGTCTTGGTGGCTGATCTCCATCTTATTTGGTCTACATAACTCCACTGGACAATGCAGCTCGTGCACAAGTAAACACAGTACAACAGAACTTGTGCTTGTAAGTTGTACTTTAATGAATTTACACCGAGACTTCTAGTTTTAGCTTATGAAGAGAGAATGCATACTCCATCACAGAGAAACAGGAACTGTGTTGTATTCTCAGGGACAGGATCTGGTTTTGAGATGAATATAAAGAAATATGTTTCCACACATCTAACCAAGAAAAACTGCAACTGCCAGCCTTCAAACTTTACCCTACATAAATCTGAATAGGATGTGGCAATATAGAACTTAAAATTAAAAACTAATGCATAGAAACAGAATTGCAAGTTGAACTCTGGCCAATACATTAGTCAACCGCATTCCTTCAATATTAATTTCCACTGGCAACAGACTTACGCTCATTAAAACTGCTGCCATTTCCTAGCTCACACCAGGTGCTCCATGCCTATCATCCCTGCCCACACTAACCTCCTGCACCATCTCAATGCATCTCGTCTCCACCGATTGGTAGTTTTATTAAGTTATATTAAGTTAGTTATCTTCTTGTAAAACTATGAACAGAAAGTAAAATAGAAATGAAATAAAGCTGGAATAGAGAGAGATATGTAAGTGAGATTGAAATAACAGAACAGTACAGCACAGGAATCGGTCTTACTGTTCTAAACATGATGCCAAATTAAACTAAGTCCCTTCTGCCTGTATATGATCTATATCCCTCCATTTTCTGCATTTTCATGTACTATCTAAATGCCACTTAATTGCCACTATCCTATCTGCTTCACCACTGCCTCTGACAGCTTGTGTCAAGTACCAACCATTCTCTGCACCGATCCTGTAATTTCTTGATCTCAGCTTCAGAGTATACCCTCTACTACTTGCTATTTCTAACCTTGGGGAAAGAATTTCCGAAAGTGACAAACAATAAATTTTTTTAGGATTATTATAAGAATTAAAATCCAAAGCAATAAGACACCACAGTATTAAAAGTACATTTAAAGGCCAAAAGAAAGGCGTGGAATTAATTAACACATTATTGTGTTCATCCACACCATAATGTAAAGGCTCCAATTTTCCATGTTGAGCTTCCAGTATGCAACTTGAGCCCATGACGTGTATGTAAAATGCAGTCTCCTGATCTAATACTAGCATAGCAAAACCTGTGAAAGAACAGAATACAAGAACTTTTACTATTGATTACACATAGATGTTGGAAGCTGCTGTTAGATTTACTCCATCATAGAAATGAAGGCTGTGCACCTTATGTCTCAGGGCTACAACAAATCAAAGGGCAAAAAGAACAGAGGGCAGCAAAATTACAAATTGTACCATCACAAAGAGATCCATCTGGCAGGAAGGCATGGAGTATTCACCGTTTAAAGAGAATAGTCATTCTGAAAATGAAAGAAACTGAATTTGAAAATAATTTAATCGTCACTCTTGCATTTTCATGCTTCAAGCATCAGACTGATGGGGGATGGTAAAGTATACCTATTCTAATAATTTATAATACAAGATGACAACCTATTTAATAAATACAAAATGCTAACTAAAAATATTATGCAGCATGCCTTTCCTAAATTCATTATTGATTGAATGATCAAATGGAACCCCAATGATTTGACAACACTTTGATAATTTGGCAATGATACCACATTCAAAACTTGCTGCAGAATTAAATGTCAACTGCACTTTTTTCCATAGATGCTGCCTGGCCTGCTGAGTTCCTCCAACATTTTGTCTGTGTTGCAGAATTTTCTGTATTGGGCAATTCTATATTTTAAGTATTAAGCAACTTTCACAAATCTCTGGTCCCTTGATAAACTGCAGGGTAAGTCCAGCATTGGAACATGGCCTACAACTTGTGACAAGATGATGAGCATAACTTAAAGATCACCTATCCAAAACAAATGGAAGAGACTGTCCGTGCAGCGACCCTCTCCCTTTGATTGCCCTGTTTCTCTGCCATGAACATAGTGTCCACTGCAAACATAATTATTGTTCATTTCAGAAATACTTCAATGGTTATGGGTGGGAGATGAGTGCTGTCAAGATCATAGCTGTTTTTCTATAAGTCAAGTGAAGTTGGACCAAATGGTCCATGTTAATATATTTTGTTGACAAGAATTGTAACTATATCCTTACCCTCTAAAATCTGGTACAGTACAGAAATGCAGAGATTGCACTGAAAGCGTAGAACAAAAACAGAATTTTCGCTGAATGGGCCCAGACACAAACAACCCACCACCAACACCCCTAAATCTTTTACATTTTATTTTCGTGATCTCATCTTCACAGACAGAACAGCATCTTACTTTCTGCCATGCTGTGTCACACACAATCAGATTTGTTTATTATAAAACTGATAACTACATGCAAAAACCTGCATCAGATAATATAAAAATGTCATGCCCCATATTGATAAAGCCATAATAATTAAGCAAAAATTATAACATATCTTTCTTTTTCCAGTTAAGTAGCTTTAAGCCGAGAGCCATTTCACTGTGTGTTACAATCAATATCCTTCGATTTAAACGTGGGCTTTTTCTAAAAAATAAATTTACTTGAAAAGGTTCTATCTTTGGAATAAACATTTTCATCCAAAGGTTTAAATCAAATGCTCTTTTTTCATTTTAATCCCACTGCACCCCTGAAGGCTCATGTAATCCAGCTTAAAATCAGCCTCAGACCGCTGCCTCTATTCAGATTATAATTGCTCTGCAGTGATCCACCATTACAGCCATCCACTATGTGGATAAATTCACTTATTGAAAATTTAAGATGTGGTATAAGATTCATTCTCACAGAATTATTGTGGAAAAAATTAAATGAACACAAAATTTATTTTAGTCAACATGCATTTCTTTGAGTTCTTGAACAGATAGCAAAGCTTGGCACGATGGGAAATTTGGTCTGGAGGTCTGTTGTCCAAGAATGCAATCTTCTCCTAACCCCCTTAAAATGGGGCTGCCTATATAGATGAACTTTGAAATTTTTGATCAGTAATTGAAATAGTTCATATATTTTTAAATGAAAGATTCTGCAGTTGATTTTAGTGGTGCAAAAGTTGATTCTGTTCGAGATGTGAGAAAGTAAACATGACATTTACAGTACATACCAAAAAATTTAAAACAACTGTGCAATATTCATTTTCAAAGGTCAAGTTGGGGGGGGGGGGGGTTTAAATTAATCTTTAGTCCTAATCCCACAGATGCTAAACTTAGCATCATTAACTCCTGAGCCCAAGCATAAACTAACCAAATTTCCAGTTCCTCTTCTGCAACTGCAGTAGACAATGGCTTTTATGTCTGGAGGATTAGAAATCATGTTCAATATAACATTGAAAGGCCTTGACAAGAGTGGATGTAGAAAGGTGTCTTATGGTGGGAGAGTCTAAGACTGGAGAATGCAGCCTCAGAATAGAGGGGCATCCTTTCAGAACGGAGAAGAGGAATTTCTTTAGACAGAGAGTGGTGAATCTGTGGAAATCTTTGCCACAGGCAGCTGTGGAGGACATGTTTATGTATATTTAAGGAGATTATACTGCAGATTTGCAGTCATTGGGATGAAGTGAAATGAAACATGGGGGAAATTCAGAAAGGGTGATGAATACAATACTGAAAGTGTTATATTAGAATGCACACAATATACAAAAGACAGATGATCTTGTCGCGCAAATAGAGATTGCAGGAACTGCGTTGTGGGCATCATTGAGATGTAGCTGAAAGAAGGTCATTGTTCAGAGCTTATCATCCAATGATACACATTGTATTGAAAGGTCAGGCAGATAGGCAGAGGGGTTCATCACTTGGAGTACTGTGTTCAATTCTGGTCATCTCACTACAGGAAGGATGTGGATACTACAGAAAGAATGCAGAGGAAATTTACAGGGATGGTGCCTGGATTGGAGAGTGTGCCTTATGAGCATAGGTTGGGTGAGCATGGCCTTTTCTCCTTGGAGTGACGGAAGGTGAGAGGTGACCTGATAGAGGTGTATAGGATGATGAGGGGCATTGATTGTGTAGATAGCCAGAGACTCTTCCCAGAACTGAAATGGCTAACATGAGGGGGCATAGTTTTAAGGTGCTTGGAAGTAGGTACTAGGGGGATGCCAGGAGCAAGTTTTTCCACACAGAGAGTGGTGGGTGCGTAGAATGCACTGCTGGCGATGGTGCTGGAAGTGGATACAATAGGGTCTTTTAAGAAACTCTTTGATAGGTACATGGAGCTTAGAAAAATAGAGGGCTAAGTGCTAGGGAAATTCCAGGCAGTCTCTAGAGTAGGTTACAAGGTTGGCACAACATTGTGGGCCGAAGGGCCTGTAATGTGCTGTAGATTTCTATGCATCCATGTAGAGGTTGATAGATGCTTGATTGGTCAGGGCATGAAGAGAAATGGGGAGCAGGAGATTGGGGCTGAGAGGAAAATTGGAACAGCCATGAGCAGACTCGATGGGCCAAATGGCCTAATTCTGCTCCTCTATCTTGTTAGGCTATGTCTGGAATACCCGGGAAAGATGTATTGGTTTTAAAGAAAGTGCATCATAAACCATAGTAAATTGGATTCCAAAGGTTTTATTTTAACCAGAAGTTAACAAAGAAAGGCAGCATCCATTGTAATTTAGGAGATGATATGAACAAAATTTACTATTTGTTTGCAACAAATTAATGGAAATTGATTGTTCAAAAAGTGAATTGTTATTTTTAAAATGAGAAAGGTTTATTCATTTTACAAACTCCATTTCCAGAAAAGTTGGGATATTTTCCAAAATGCAATGAAAACAAAAATCTGTGATATGTTAATTCACGTGAACCTTTATTTAACTGACAAAAGTACAAAAAGATTTTCAATAGTTTTACTGACCAACTTAATTGTGTTTTGTAAATATACACAAACTTAGAATATGATGGCTGCAACACACTCAACAAAAGTTGGGACAGAGGCATGTTTACCATTGTGTTACATCACCTTTCCTTTTAATAACACTTCTTAATCGTTTTGGAACTGAGGATACTAATTGTAGTAGATTTGCAATTGGAAGTTTTGTCCATTTTTGCTTGATATAAGACCGCAGCTGCTCAACAGTCCGTGGTCTCCGTTGTCTGATTCTCCTCTTCATGATGTGCCATACATTTTCAATAGGAGATAGATCTGGACTGGCAGCTGTTGCAGCCCATGCAGAATCTGGTCTGGCATTGTCCTGCTGAAATCAGCATGGATGTCCCGGGAAGAGACGTCGCCTTGATGGCAACATATGTTTCTCTAAAATCCTAATATACGCCTCAGAGTCAATGGTATCTTCACATACATGCAACTCACCCATGCCTTGGGCACTGATGCAGCCCCATACCATCACAGATGCTGGCTTTTGCACCTTTCGCTGATAACAATCAGGATGATCGTTCTCATCTTTGGCACGGAGAACTCAACGCCCATTTTTTCCGAAAACGAGCTGAAATGTGGACTCATCTGACCACAGCACACGGTTCCACAGTCTTTCGGTCCATCTGAGATGAGCTCGGGCCCAGAGAACTCGCTGGCGTTTCTGCATACAGTTGATGTATGGCTTCCTCCTTGCGTAATACAGTTTCAAGTTGCATTTCTGGATGCAGCAACGGACTGTGTTCAGTGACAATGGTTTTCTGAAGTAATCCCGAGCCCAGGTGGCTATAATTGTCACAGTAGCATGATGGTTTCTTAGGCAGTGCCGCCCGAGGGCTCGAAGATCACGCGCATTCAGCAGTGGTTTCCGACCTTGCCCTTTTCGCACTGAGATGTCTCTGAATTCTCTGAATATTTTCACAATATTATGTACTCTAAATGTTGAAAGACCTAAATTTGCTGCAATCTTGCATTGGGAAATGTTCCTTTTGAACTGACTAACAATTCTCTCACGAATTTTGGCACAAACGGATGAGCCACGACCCATCCTTGCTTGCAAAGATTGAGCCTTTGATGGATGCTACTTTTATACCCAGTCATGATACCTCACCTGCTACCAATTAGCCTGCTTAATGTGGAGTCTTCCAAACCGGTGTTACTTGAATATTCTGTGCACTTTTCAATCTTATTTTAACTCTGTCCCAACTTTTGTTGAGTGTGTTGCAGTCATCAAATTCTAAATTTGTGTATATTTACAAAATAAAATTAAGTTGGTCAGTAAAACTATTGAAAATCTTTTCTTTGTACTTTTGTCAGTTAAATAAAGGTTCACGTGAATTAACATATTGTAGCGGTGTGCTACACACAGCACTGAAATAATGACACTGAGTCAGTAAACTGCAGTTAAAAAAAGATTTTATTCGAACTTTGCGGCCTCGATTTAAAGCCTCCCTGATCCCGCCCTCCCCGGGCGCGGATGCTGTAGGGGGCACGTATTCACAGTCCCGCGTGAGCTTTTCCCTTTGTTGGTGAAGCAGACCTGGCGCCCTTTTGGGACTGGCCTTTATGCCGGCGCGCTGGCTACTTGTGAGCCGGTTCGAGCACGCTTGGAAGTGGGTCACCACAATATCACAGATTTTTGTTTTTATTGCATTTTGGAAAATATCCCAACTTTTCTGGAAATGGGGTTTGTACCTAACAGTATTAAATCACTTATTAAGCTTTTAACTTTGAACCTAACTGCTGCATATCAGTGCCAAAAATAAATTACAAACTGACTAATGCAGACATGATGGGTCAAGGCGATAATGAGAACTGGAGGAAGAAGAAACTTGTTCAGAAATATCCAGACAAGCTGTGGCAAAAGATCAAGGGATAATTACTGATGAAGAAGGCAATTCAATCCAGTTAATTCAAACAGAGGGATCATCTTTGACCAGTCCTGACCTAATAATTATAATCTGCTGAATTAGTTATGAAGTTCATCTATTTACTTGATTTGCATAATAACCTTACGACTGAACATGCAAGTAACACTGCGTGAAGGTCAGATTGCCTTTAATACGAAGCCTGAGAGTGATTTTAAATTGATCAGCTGTTGTTTAACAAAGTGAGTTTGAAATAAATACTGACCAGAAAGTCATTGTTGCAGTCAGAAGACCAAATCCCTTCCTTCCCACTTGACTGGAGCTTTGGCACAAGTATGCAAGATAAAGTATGCAGTTTGATGGAACCATTTGCAATAACCAGACATCTGCTTTGTGCATGTTCAATACTCCCCGTGATATTAAAGGAAGGGAAAATATTACGTTCCATGAACAAACCCAGTTCTGAGGAATGAATCTCAGTTGAATCATTCCTCCATGATTACAAGTGCCACTGTGATGAGGCACCGCATCCAGCTCACTCGGAGATTCCAAATCCACGACATACCAATATGAAATCTCTGCCATGCCAAAGAAGGCATTAATTCAGAAATAGAAAAGAAAATCATCCGGATTGGAAAAGGACAGTTAAGATTGGATGAAGACATTAAAGAAGAAATCCAATGTGTGCTTTTTAACTTCCTTGCCCTTACTTTTTTAATGACTGAAGGACTGCTAATTAGAATGAATACACCCTTGTGTTCTTATCAAGCACTAAAAATTGCTGATAAAATACAGAATTGTATAGCACTAAATATTTCTCCTAACACATCTGTTTTATTCTCCAGCATTTTACTGCATGTTGAGCAACTTGACTGAGTATTTAAATGGATTATGTGCTGATGCCCAAGTTCCATAGCCTGAAACATGTCAGACCTTAAGGCACAGGAGCAGAGCTACACCATTCAGCCCATTGAGTCTACTCTGCCATTTATTATCCTTGGCAGATTTATTATCCTTCTCAACCCCATTCTCCTGCCCTCCCCATAACCTTTGACACCTTGACTAATCAAGAACCTATCAACCTCTGCTTTAAATATACTTGACGTCTTGGCGTCCATTAAGACCCCAATGGCAATAAATTCCACAGATTCACCACCCTCTACCTAAAGAAAATCTGTCTCATTTCTGTTCAAAGTCGATGTCCCTCTATTCTGACCCTGTGCCTTCTCATCCTAGACACAACCTCCAAAGGAAATATCCTCAACACATTCACTTTGTCTAGGCCTTTCAGTATTTGACAGGTTTCAATGAGATCCCCCCGCCCGCATCATTCTTCTAAACTCCAGTGAGTACAGATCCAGAGCCATCAAACGTTTCTCATTTACTAACCCTTTCATTCCCAGAATCACTCTCCTAAACCTCCTCTGGACAATCTAAAATGCAGCATATCTCTTCTTATTAGATAAGGGACCCAATACTGCTCCCAATTCTTCAAGTGTGGTCTGACCAATGTCTGACAAAGCCTCAGCATCACATCCTTGCTCTTATATTCTAGTCCTCTCGAACTGAATGCCAACATTGCATTTTCCTTCCTTACCACCTGCAAGTTAACTTTAGAGAATCCTACATAAGACTCCCAAGTTCCTTTGTGTGTCTGATTGTTGAATTATTTCCCTGTTTATTCCTTCTACCAACGTGCATGACCATACACTTCCCTGCAACACTATACAGTATTCTAACGGCCACTTCTTTGCCCATTCTCCCAATCTGACCAAGTCCTTCTGCAGACTCCCTGCTTCCTCAACACTATCTGCCCCTCTGCCTATCTTTGTATCAACTGCCAGTTTAACCATAACTCTATTAATGCCTTCATCAAAATTGTTAAAATATAACGTGAAAAGAAGCAGTCTCAGTACTGACCCCTGTGCAACACCACGTCACCAGCAGCCAACCAGAATAGGCCTTCTTCATTCCCACTCTTTGCCTTCCGTCAGTCAGCCAATGCTCTTGCCATGCTTATATCTTTCCTGTAATACCATGGGCTCTTATCTTGTTAAGCAGCCTTGTGTGGTACCTGTCAAAGGCCTTCGGAAAATCCAACAAACCAATATCCACTGATTCTCTTTTGCCTATTCTGCCTGTTATTCCTTTAATGAATTCCAACAAATTTGTGAGGTAAGATTTCCCCTTAAGGAAACTGTACCCACTTTGGTCTACTTTATCATGCACTAAGTACCCCAAAACCTCATCACAAACAAGATCTACCGAAATCTCGACTGTACTTTTATTCTGCCTGGCCTGCTGAGTTTCTCCAGCATTTTGTGTGTGTCCCCTAAAACCCCATTCTCACCTCAATAAAGGACTCCAACAAACTTCCAAACACTGAAGTCAGGCTAACTGGTCTATAATTTCCATTCTTCTGCCTCCCTCCCTCCTTAAAGAGTGGAGTGACTTTGCAATATTCCAGTCCTCCAGAACCATTCCAGAATCTAATGATTTTTGAAAGAACATTACTGACACCTCACAATTTCTTTAGCTACCTCTTTCAGAATCCATGGGGTGTAGTCCATCTGGTCCAGGTGATTTATCTACCTTCAGACCTTGCATCTTCCCAAGTTCCTTCTCCTTAGTAATAACAACAACATTCACTTTTGCCCTCAAACACTCTTGAATTTCTGGCATACCACTGCTGTCGTCCAAAGTGAAGACTGACACAAAAATTCTCATTACATTCATCTGCCATTCCTTGCCACCCCCCATTACTACCTCGCCAGCATCATTTTCCAGTAGTTTACAATCCACTTTTGCCTCTCTTTTACTCTTTGTAAATCTGAGAAACCTTTTAGCATCCTCTTTGATATTTCTGGCCAGCTTAGCTTCATAGATAATCTTTTCTGTCCTTATGGTTATTTTAGTTGCCTTCTGTTGGTTTTTAAAAGCTTCCCAATCTGCCAACTTCCCTCTAATTTTTGTTATAAATTAAGCAGTCCCAGAGAATCTGACTCAAAAATACAGCAAATGCAGGCTGAAAAATCTCCTATCACCCACTTGTATGCAAAATGCAGTTCCTCATAAAAAGAAATTATTCTAGTTAAAATACTGATAATGGACTATTCCAAGGTTTCTTCCAGATTATCATACAAATTCTCAGTAAGCCACGTCAAAGTGCTCTATAGCAGAAAGATCAACAGGTGCAACTTGGTTTTCCAAGAAACTCTCAATTTTAACTAAGAAACATATTGTTGTGCTCCAAGCCATTCTACTGAATCTTGTTTATGCACAAAACTGTAGCAAGGATTATTATTAGTTTGAAACATATAGAAATCATGTTTGTACATCATGTATTTTATTTAGACATACAGCACAGAACAGGGCCTTCTGGCCTATCAAGCTGCACTGCCCAGCAACCCAACAATTTAACACTTACCTAATCGCAGGACAACTTATAATGACCAATTAACTACTAACTAGTACGTCTTTGGACTGTGTGACGAAAGCAGCGGAGGACCTGGAGGAAACCCACATGCACAACGGGAGAAGGTACAGATTTTCTCACAGAGGACGCCGTGATTCAGCTCTTAAAATCAGACAGCACGAGCGTTGCACTAACCACTACACTGTTGTGGTGCCCCAGTGAGGAAAACACTGGTTAAAGAATTCAGATGGCCTTGGATCAAATTCATGCATCTACCCTCAAAAAATGGATTTCATTCATTCCGACTGGGTTGCGTTTTTCAAGATTTTAGAGACTTATTTGCTCAGTAGAGCAGCGCAGTGAACTCAACAAACACTAACCGTGTGCTATGCTGCAGCCGGCTCACATAGACTGCTATCAGATCGTGCTCATCAGCCAGCTGGGTAGCCGTGTCCAGCCTGTACTGTAACCTGGTGACAATGGAGGTAAATAAAGTAAAAGTAGAACAAAAGAAATAAAATAAAATCATACATGATTCACATTATAAAACAAACATGTTATAACATGATTAAACTAAAAGAATAATTGAGAATTCAAATCAACAGAAGATCAATAATCAACGTTTCAGTAACATGAGCATTTTTACTTTTACCTGTGTATCCATGCTAGAGGGAAATCTCTATGGACAAAAGGCTAAGCAACTCCATTAACTGATTCCACACACCCAGAAATTTAAAGTTTGTGGGTCATCATTCAACGGATTGGCAAATGATATGATTTAATTCAGGAAGGCATTGGACAATTGCATTGCTGGACACAGCTTACTATAAAACAGGAGGAATGTAATATTCTATCACTTGACCTTCATTTTGAAAACCACAAATTCTGCTAAGCTTTGCTGTCTGCATTATAAATTTTTGTGTGGATTTCATGTTAATCTGTCAAGAGAATCTCTCCTTTATTGATTATACCATCTCATCAGCGATGTTGTGGCAGAACGGACTAAGAACTGCAGAATCAGCACTAAGCAATCCAAGGATGATTGTTATTTTCCAATACAAGTAACAACTTTTTGACCTTAATAATCTGTAAACAATCGGACAACTCACTCTAGATTTTTTTTCTTTTCTAATTGCTTTATGGAGCAAAGGTTATGTTACTGACATAGCCACTACTAACTCTGTAATTTTACCTGTAACCAGAATTTAGAAAAACATCTTGTCAATAACTCTTACTTCTTTGGCTATAAATAAATCTGAATTCATGCCCAGAATTGGCCAAGAGTTTAAGATTATGTACAATCAAGCAACATTATTTTGTTAAATAAATGACTGTGTAAAATGAAGTAGAAGTTGGCAGATGTTAGCTCCTTCACAGAGTCTGCACAAGCACACATCCTTTTCACGTTGATTGCTTGCATGTGTTTCTTGTCATCTCATGGAATATCTAGATTCCAGCTGCAAGAAAACGACATGATCTAATCACAGACAATTATGTAACAATGGCTCAACACATGGATACTTCAAAGTTCAAAGAAAATTTATTATCGGAGTACATATATGTCACCACACACAACCCTGAGATTCATTTTCATGTGGGAATACGCAACAAAAATCTATAGAATAGTAACTATAACAGAATCAATGAAAGATCGTCCAATCCGAGTGCAGAAGACAACAAACTGTGCAAATGCAAATATAAACAAATGCAATAAATATTGAGGAGGTGAGATGAAGAATCCTTTAAAGTAAGTTCATTGGTTGTGGGCTCATTTCAATGTGAAGTTGAGTGAAGTCATCCCTTTTCTGTTCAAGAGCCTGATGGTTGACAGGTAGTAACTGTTCTTGATACTGTTGGTGCACGTCCTGAGGTTCTCACACCTTCTTCCTGATGGCAGCAGCCAGAAGAGAGAGTGACCTGGGCAGTGGGGACACCCGACGATGGATGCTGCTTTCCTTCAACAGTGTTTCTCGTAGATGTGCTCAATAGTTGGGAGGGGTTCACCCGTGATGGTTTGGATCGTATCCACTATTTTTGTGGGATTTTCTGCTGAAGGGCATTGGGGTTTTCATACCAGTCTGTGATACAGCCAGTCAATATACTCATATCCTCTCCACTACACATCTATAGAAGTCTGCCAAACAGCGAACATGTTTCTAAGCCCTTCAATAGAGAATGAATTTACCATGCATCAAAGTTGAACAAAATGTGCACAATTATCCCATTCTCATAACATGGGAGTGTGGGTAGCTTTGGAGGCAAAATTAATTACATGTATTAAAAAAAAGCTGCACAAATCGACAGGCAGCATTTATTATTATTTCAGCAAGCACCTTCTGTTTTGGGAGAATGAGTTCAATACGTCTACCGCAGTTTATATAAAGAATTGTTTCAGACAGCCCTGAATGATGTGTCCTAATTCCACTGAAGTCAAAGTACATTTATTATCAATGTAAGCTTTATACAACCTTGAGATTCATCTTCTTACAGACAGCTACAAAACAAAGAAACCCAATAGAACCCACTGAAACAAAAGGAGGTCATCAAGCACCCAATGTGCAGAGAAAAAAGTGCAAACAATAGAAGCAAGCAAATAACATTCAGAACTGAAGTTCACGAAAGTGAGTCCACACTGTGATAGTTTTCGGCCACAGCAACAGTTCAGTGCACAGTTGAATAAATCTTACGGAGCAATGAGCTAAAGTCCAGCGCAGAGTCAAGCAAAACTCACGAGACAGAGATTTGAACTGGCCCATCCCTCGCCTCTTGGCCCCGACATCCTGCTCTTTTCAATCTGGCCTGGCACTTAAATAGTCCAGAGCTTGCTCTCGGCCCCGAACCCTGCCACTTCGATACACTCTTAGGCCAGTGCCCTGTCTTCTCAATTCAGCTTGGCGCTTAAATTGATCAAACTTCGGGTCTTTCCTTGCTCTTGGGTGCAGGTCCAAACCCCACTGACACGGCTCTACATCGCCTCCGCTCTCCTCGCCTCGGTTCGGTTCTGCCGAATCCAAGTGCCTCAAATATTGGCTCATTCCCACCTCTCTGGCCCAGACCCTGCCGCCTCGATTCAGCCCATGTACACCGCACCGCAAAAGCCCTGCATCCATGACACCTCAAAAATGCCAGGCTGTCCCCTTGCAGAGACAAAATACCTTCCTTTGAAGTCATTAAAAATCTTACAAATGTCAATTAAATCACTATTTAATTTTCTACCCAAAAAAATACAGAACTGACACACTGAAAAAACAACCTGGATTCTAAAAGAAACATACATGTCTGATCTCTTACTGAGCAGAACACCTTGCTCAGAAAGGCAGTATGAATTGTTAAAAAGGGAAGACATTTACTGAAATGAATTAGTATGTAGAGACCATTTTCAGACTGTGGCTGATCGTACATGAAACCTTACTATCTTACTATCTGCTTTTTTGAAAAAGCAAATTCAGGATGGAAATATGTACAGAGTGCATTTGATTTACCATTTGCTTTGCTTATGAATAAATCTACGTTCTTGTTTGAGCCATCAGATTACAATCACATTACTGGAGTCACTGCAAGAAAGGGCTCAACCTCAGCTAATATATTGATTGTCAATGTACAGCCAAATGCAGGAAGATTGAAGACAGGGTGGCAATACTCCAAATTTCTGCCACTAAACTTATCAATCTTTTCCCACTCTCTTCCAAGTTACCTTCTGCATCAGATACGTGTTTCATGAAGATAAACACATCTGCATTCTGGAAAATGTACAGAACCCTCTAGCACACTCAGGATGCCATTTGATCCAACATTTCTGTGTTGAGTTTTTTGATGAAGTTCCTTGTGGCTCCAATTCCCAGTTCTTTTTTTCCTCTCCCCATTCTTCTGGGAGCAGATACAGGAGCCTGAAAGTCTGAACAACCACATTTATGAACAGCTTTCTTCTCATTCACACCAAGTTCCTGGTGACAGCCATGTTCTCAGTCTCTTCACTATTCACTCCATTATCACTTCAGCATTTCTCTTTGCATTACTCTACAATCTTCACAACTTTCTGTTGTTTTTCACTCATTACTGCATTTATTATTAACATGTGTACTGTTGACACTATGAGCTTCATATGGGCAAGGAATTGCTTTGCATCCGGGGATGCAATATGACAATTATCTGATCTGAATTAACAATAAACTCCGCTGCTCAGTTGGAAGAAGGCTAACTTCAAGCATGTGTGGAGCCAAAATAGATGGAAGAGATATTAAATACTTTCTCTGCATCTGTATTTACTCAGAAGTCTATCGAAGTGAGGCGAAGCAGCATCAGCTTCATGGACCCTGTACAGATTACAAGGGAGGAAGTGACTGCTACCCTGATGTAAATCAGGGGTGGATAAATCCCTGACAAGGCGTTCCCTCGCTGCCAGAGCCCTAGCAGAGATAGTTAAAACACCCTTAGTGACAGGAAAGGTACCAAAGGATTGGAGGATAGCCAATGTTGTTCCACTGTTTAAAACAGGCTCTAAACAGAAATCAGGGAATTATAGGCCAGTGAGTCACAGAGAAATCCAGCACAAAAACGGGCCCTTTTGCCCATCTAGTCCAAGCCGAAACCATTTAAACTGCCTACTCCCAATGATCTGCACTGAGGTCATAGCCTTCCATACCTCTACGTACGTATCTATGTACCTATCAAAACTTCCCTTAAATTTTGAAATTGAGCTCGCATGCACTACTTTCACTGACAACTCATTCTACACTCTCACAACCCCGAGTGAAGAAATTTCCCTTCATGTTCCCCTTCAATTTCCTACTTTTCACCGTTAACCCATGATCTCTGGTTGTTGTCCCACCCAATTTCATTTACCCTATATACCCCTTGTAACTCTGTATACCACTATCAAATATCCTCTCAAATCTTCTAGACTCCAAAGAATACAGTCCTAGCCTATTCAATCTTTCCTTATAACTCAGTTCCTCCAGACCCAGCACCATCTTTGTAAATTTTCTCGGTACTTTATCAACCTTGTTTACATATTTCCTGTAGATAGGTTACCAAAACTGCACACAATACTCCAAATTAGTCTTCACCAATGTCTAATACAGCTATAATAAAACATCCTAAGGGACTAGATGTTCAAGTATTTGGATAAACATGGACTGATTAAGGGTAGTCATTGTGCATGGTACGCCATGTCTAACCAATCTTATAGAGATTGTTGAGGAAGTTACCAGGAAAGTGGGTGAACGCAAAGCAGTGGATGTTGTCTATGTAGACTTTAGTAAGACATTTGACAAGGTCCCGCATGAGAGGCTGGTTAAGAAGGTTCAGTTGCTCAGCTTTCAGGATGAGATAGTAAAATGGATTAGACAATGGCTTTGTGGGGAAAGCCAGAGAGTGGTAGTACAGGATTGTCTCTCTGATTGCAGGATTAAGGTGCTGGTTCAATTGTTGTTTGTCCTCCATGTCAATGATCTGGATAATAATGTGGTTAACTGGATCAGTAAATTTGTGAATGACACCAAGATTGGGGTTGTAGTGGACAGTGAGGAAGGCTATCATGGCTTGCAGAGGGATCTGCAACAGCGGGAAAAAATAGGCTGAAAAATGGAAGATGGAATTTAATGCAGCCAAGCGTGAGGTATGACCAACACACACAATATGCTGGAGGAATTCCGCAGGCCAGGCAGCAACTATGGAAAAGAGCAGAGTCAACGTTTCAGGCCGAGATCCTTCAGCAGGACCTGTTTCCCCTTCATCGTCTCTCTTTCATGTCTCCTGACTCGGCTGCATTTAGTGGGTGGCGGGACCACCGGTTTTCTCCGGGCACTGCTTTGTTACAATGTAGTGGCTGAGTGTTGCACTTCACAATTCAATCAAGCTGAGGTTAGTACCTCTCTCCAAGAAGTCTGAACCACCCCTCTCGTCTTCCCAGCGACCTCTCTTCCTCCTGCTCCACAGCAGAAAACTGAAACATCGACTGTACTCTTTTCCATAGATGCTGCCTGGCCTGCTGAGCTTCTCCAGCATTTTGTGTGTTGCTTGGATTTCCAGCATCTGCAGGTTTTCTCTTGTTTGTGAGGTATGACCAAGCAGGGTAGGTCTTATACAGTGAACGATAGGGCACTGAGGACTCTGGTAGAACAAAGGGATCTGAGAATACATAATACATAACCTGTTGAAAGTGGTGTCACAGGTCGATAGGGTCGTTAAGGAAGCTTTTGGGCATATTGGCCTTCACAATCAATGTATAAAGGACAGATGATTGGATGTTTTGTATTGGACACTGGTGAGCCCTAATTTGGAGTATTGTCTGCAGTTTCGTCATCTACTTACAGGAAAGATGTAAACAAGGTTGAAAGAGAACAGAAAAAAATTACCAAGGATGTTGCCAGGTCTGGAGGACCTGAGTTATAAGGAAAGATTGAATAGGTTAGGACTTTATTCGTTAGAACGTAGCAGACTGAGGAAGATTTGATACAGGTATATAAAATTATGAGGAGTATCGTTAGGGTAAATGCAAGCAGGCTTCTTTCACTGTGGTTGGGTGGGACGACAACCAGAGGCATGGATTATGGGTGAAAGGTGAGAAGTTTAAGGGGAACATGAGGGGAAACGTCTTCACTCAGGGGGTCGTGAGAGTGTGGAATGAGCTGCCAGCACAAGTTGTGCACGCAAGCTCAAATTCAATGTTGAAGAGAAGTTTGGATAAGTACATGGACAGTAGGTATATGGCCGGCTCTCGTCCCAGTGCAGGTCGATGGGTGTAGGAAACTCCAATGGTTTCAATCCTGCTGAAGGGTCTCAGGCCAAAACGTCGACTGTACTTTTTTCCCCATAGATTCTGCCTGGACTGCTGAATTCCTCCAGTATTTTGTGTGTGGTGTAAAAATGGTTTCAGTATGGAATAGATGGACCGAAGGGCCTGTGTTTCTGTGCTGTACTTCCACATGACTCTTTGAGAGGGGACCTGCACAGGGTAAAGTGAAACCCAAGTTCTGTATAACAACGGTGAGGTTTCAAGTGTAGAGCAGATACATTCAAACAAGAGAGAGAGAGAGACCGGGGAAACCAAATCCAGAGGATCCTGTCTGAGAATTAGAGCGCCAATGAAAAAAAAATAAAGTGCCTGAATATTTCAGATAGAACTAGGCGAACAAGAGCAGGGAGATGAAAAGCAAATTAGATGGGCTATGAGAGACTGAAAATAGACTAGTCGGTGAAATAAAAGAGAACACAGGTCATCTATTAGCACGTAACTGGCAAGAAGTGGTAACACCACATACAGGTCAATGCAGAAAAGTGAGAAGCTAATACTTTTTAAACCAAGTAGAGGAAGTTACCAAACCTTACTCATTGGAGACAAGATGAAATTGACAAGGATAAGGTAACAGATAGGTTGCTCATGCTTTACCTAAGTCAATTTCACTGCAGGAATCCAAGGTGGCAAGTGGAGGTAGAAGTTGCATTTGGGTATAACATAATTATCAAATCTTCCAGACGGCGGAGAATAGCAAATGTGCAACGCTGAATAAGAAACAGATGCAAGGAAGACCCTTGGTAATGGAAGGAAAATAATCAAGGGGAAATATAATTAATATCTGGAGATCTATGAGTTAAAAAAGAAAAGCATGCTTAGAGATATTATATTACAACTCGACTGCAAACTTTGGTGAGCTCACAGGAAGTAAATTGAGAAATCTGCTCTGTGGATGTTCAAAACTTTTCCTAAGTCCCATGCAAGTTCTACTTGCCAAATTTAGATCATGTTATAAAAGGATCAAAGGCAGTGTGCGTAAGAAATCAGCCAGAGGATTGAGAGGCGAGTTATGGAAAATATTTTTATATAATGAAGGAAGTGATGTTCCCCAGAGGTGTGCTGGGCACTACTTTTTTTTGGAGTTATTTTAATATTTGCATATAGGTGTGCCTGCCAACATTACCAAATTTGCATATGATAAATATTTCATCTAAAATATAGAGCAGGATTTGTGATGCTATTGGGTTTGCTGACAACAAACTTCTAAACTGAAACAAAGACCTTAAGCCCTATTGAACATAAATAACTACAAATACTCTCAATAAAGGAGATTACCCAATCTTCAAAGGCTAGTTCACTTCTTTGTTTATTCTCTATGGCTAGTTTAGCTACCAATAACCACTATTTGAATGGGAGGGGTCCTTTTTCCCTCCCAAAGAGAAGATACTTTCAGCGAACTAAACTGTTTAAAGCACAGCTCATTTATTTTCAGCGAGGCACACTTAAATCCAAACAACAATATTAAAACTCATTTAAATCTCAGAGGATTTCTATCTTATAAAACATCGCAAACTTACAATTTCTAAAACAAAACCATTAAGGATTTCCAAAACACAGGTACAATTCAAGATCTTCAAGATGAGACCAACGAACAGCATGACTAATGGCGATGGCCTGCAGGCAGTTTACTAAACCACTACTTTCCCTTTCAAATATGATTCTACTACTGAGCTGCATGGGACCAGAACTCGAGTTTTATATCTTGATAGTGTGTTCTGGACCGACAAGCAATCTGGCACTTTGCTATCTCTGAGGGAGGTCAGTGGGGTTTGGAGCAGAGTGTGTGGCCTGAAGGCCTCAAAGCTTGGGGCCGGGGTATGAGCCTATGATCAACTCCATTGCTTCACTCCAATTGAGGCATCGAGTGAGACTGAAATCAACGAGGACAAGCGGGTGTTCGGCGCCATCTGCCTGAGTTTGACTGGTGTTTTTCTGCCTCTCACTAGTGGAGGAGTCCTGGGATCTATGTTGCAAGGATTGATCGGCGAGGCTGTGTACTCATTTGGGGGGACTTCAAGGTTCATGTTGCATGCGTTTCTGGATTTTGGTTACTTTTTTTGAGTGATTGATGTTTTCTGGGGCGCTTCGGCCAACAGTGGGATAACAATGTGGCTGAACTTTACTAAACTCAATTATAACCATATAACCATATAACAATCACAGCATGGAAACAGGCCATCTTGGCCCTCCTAGTCCGTGCCGAACCCTTAATCTCACCTAGTCCCACCTACCCATACTCAGCCCATAACCCTCCACTCCTTTCCTGTCCATATACCTATCCAATTTTACCTTAAATGACACAACTGAACTGGCCTCTACTACTTCTACAGGAAGCTCATTCCACACAGCTATCACTCTTTGAGTAAAGAAATACCCCCTCGTGTTTCCCTTAAACTTCTGCCCCCTAACTCTCAAATCATGTCCTCTAGTTTGAATCTCTCCTACTCTCAATGGAAATAGCCTGTTCACGTCAACTCTATCTATCCCTCCCAAAATTTTAAATACCTCGATCAAATCCCCCTTCAACCTTCTACGCTCCAATGAATAGAGACCTAACTTGTTCAACCTTTCTCTGTAACTTAATTGCTGAAACCCAGGTAACATCCTAGTAAATCGTCTCTGCACCCTCTCTAATTTATTGATATCTTTAATAAAGATAAAGATAGAATTCTACTGAACTCCTGGTTTGCCATTTGATTTTGTGTGTGTTGTTTGCTCGCTTTTTGCCATTTGAGCAATTTGTTCTTATTATGTGCATTGGGTGTTTGATGTTTTCTTCAGCGGGTTCAATTGTGTGTCTTTTTACACAAACCGTCTCAAAGAAATTTGGAGACAAAGTTCTCAGCTTATTGCTCACAGTTCATAATTAATGTGGTAAAGCTAAATTCTTTGAGTACATAAACCTCTCAAAATTAACAGATCAATTATTTAATATGCTATATGATATTATCCATCTGGTCTGCAAGCATTCTTAAACTAAACAACTTTGAGTATGCTTGTCTGTTTTGAAACAAGCCAAAGTAAAGAACCCATTGTTTTCTACTGACCTCTTTCAGCAATAAGACAGGTGTTGTGGGCTAGCCGTCTGCTACAGAGACAGAACTTGTTTGTAAAGCTGTGCTTTTAACTTCAAGCTGATTACTGCTTGCCATTTACAGTTTAAAAATTAAAGATTGACTCCCATTTACAAGAAGCTTAAACAAAAGAATATTAGTTGAAAGTTTACTTACATCTGTGTGTGATCTTACAAGTTGCAGCTGTCATGTTTAGAAATCAAACTTTGCCAAAAAAAAGGGGTCTAGGAAGTGAATATCCATCATACGTAAAATGACATGCTAGACAACTGAATGATGAAATTTAGTAGAGAAGTATGTAGTGATGATTTTTTAAAGAATCATTGAGGATATTCAGTAAGAGCTTAATAGCACAAATTTAAAGTCTATATAGGCACATAGACATGGATGTATTCAAATTCTTGAAGAGTGGTTAGCAATACTTGTGTTACCTATTATTAGGCAAGAAGCACAAAACCAGGCGGCTTGTGTTCAGAACACAATGCATCCAATTCTGGGCACCTCACTTTAAAAAAAGGTATGAGTGTGATCGCATGAGGAAATTCAGGTTTAAGATGAGAATGGAGAAGCTGAGGAGGTGGTTCAGATCAGATATTAGAGAAGAGCATAAGACTTTAATTGGTGTAAATGAGGTAAACAGGGAAATGTTTTCGCATTGGCAGGCAGTTTGAGATGAAAGTGTAGTGAAAGGCAACAGGTTTTGGAGAGATGTGAAGAAAATGTTTCGGTTCAATGTGTTTGATTTATAAATCAGAGCAAGGAGGCACTGGTGAGACACGGCGATTTTTTGCAGGCAGCAAACAACACTACGAACGATTCTGCAAAATATACATTTTATTGACTATGATCACTGCTATCTACAGCATTTAATTTTATTTTGGGGGTCGTGCTTTCGAACCATCTGCATGACCTGAAGTTTTTGCGGGATCCTGAAGGATTTGGCAAACTGGACTCCTGCGAATGCAGCTCCGTCCGCAGTGGCCAATGTTGGAGCAGACTTGGGTTAGAGGCAGGGCCTGGGCCCAGGAGCAAAAAGTAAATTGATGTTGAGCTGATTTAAGAAATGAGGCAGATTCAAAACATTAAGGTGTCGAGGCAAGTGACAAAGGACAAAGTGATGTTCAGCTACTCTGTGAAGCTTTATTTAGCTCAGCACAGGATTGATTCTGCAACTGTGGCCTGCTGGACAGGCTGCAGCATGGAACTGGTTCTGTAGTTGTGGCCTGCAGCAATTCGGTCTCCTGTACCGGCCGCAGTGCTGAACTAGCTCCCGTTCTCACTTTTAATGATGCTGCAGTTCATGTTCTGTGTATTATTTGTTTAATTTATTTTTATCGTTTGCACAATTTATTCTTTTTTTCTACACAAAGGATATTAGATGGTCTTTGTGGCATGGGGGTTTTCATAGATACCATTGTATATAGTACACATACTTTGATAATAAATGTCAACTTTTTTAATTTTAAGTAGTGAAACAGTCATTCAAGCCTTTAAAAGGTAATCAGTTAGGCATTTTAAGGAAAATAATTATCAGAAGAGGGAATGACTTGCTCTACAGGGAGTTAGCTATGATAGGTCACATGACCTACAACCATACCATTATATAATCAGTCCATGCCTATTTCACTCTGAAAGTTACTGAACCTGATTCCACCATTATATTAGGCTATGTAACACCACTATAAATAGGATGATAAGCCACCTAACCTTTATTTCATTGCTTCTGTCCTGTTAGAAAGCACCTTAGGCGCCCATCGATAAATAAATGGACCCGGCAATTATGAAGTAAATCATTCATCTGTTATACAGTGAATGCCATATTCAAGCATTCTGGAAAAACACAGCAGTGTTCAAATTTGTGTGTTGTAGCCTCAGACTTCTCAATCAAGGTCCTGCTGATAAATGTTTAGAAGTTCTTATACAACAAACCCACACTGACCAATGTGCCAGTAATGCACATCAGGAAAATGTTGCCCTATTAAATGGTAGATGCCTGGAAATGAAAACAAGTGTGATAGCTCATTGGAGTCTTTGCTCTCATGCTAACTAAAATTATAACGAAACTCTCCAAAGAAATAACATCATGTTTGGAAAATATTTTGAGAGTCAATAAAAGAAATGTTTTTGACCTACAGGGATCATTATGCAAAGGACCAGATTAGTGCAACAAATGGCTTTTAAACTACATGTACTACTTATTTGCATAAATAGATATATTTATTTATATTTGAAGTAGAACGCCTAGGACAGGGGTCAGCAACCTTTACCACTGAAAGAGCCACTTGGACCCGTTTCCCACAGAAAAGAAAACACTGGGAGCCACAAAACCCGTTTGACATTTAAAATGAAATAACACTGCATACAACGTTTTTTTTTTTGCCTTTATGCTATGTATAAACAAACTATAATGTGTTGCATTTATGAAATTGATGAATTCCTGCAGAGAAAACGAAATTACATTTCTGCATGCAACAAAAACATTTTGAACTCCGAAAAAAAGACGTTGGGTTGAAGGTTACTTTTAAGTAAAATACTCAACGTCTATTTGAGTCCTTCTTGTATTTATGAAAAACGCCGAACTTAAATTTTCCGCCAGCAGCAAACCAAAAATAATGTCAGCCAGCTGTCAACCTGAAAAATAAAAGGACTATTTCACTGAACAATGAAAAAATATGAATATACGTAAAATAATAGGCAATTAAAATATTTATCATACTTGGTTAATGGGATTTCTGCTCCTGGACCTCAGCACACAGCGTCTGCACATCAGGGCTGGATGACGTCACCTTCATCTTTACACAGGATCGCAAGCTGTCATCTGTGAGGCGTGCACGATGTTTGTTTTTAATAAAGTTCATGTTGGAGAACACCTGCTCATATACATATGTGGATCCAAAGATCGACAGGACTCCAAGCGCATACTTTTTAATGTTTACATAAATGTCAGGGATAGCATTCCATGTTTTGAACACAAGTTTGTCTGGTTTTGGGAGGTTTTCAATATCACTCCATTTGTGATTCTGAGCAAGAACGGCCTTCTGATGGGCAACATCATCAAGGTCTGCTGTCAAGCGTCTAAACTTGGACACCCATATGCCTTTATCAGCTATGTCGGCCAGTTCCATCTCAAGATCAGGTTTACTCACACCTGCCAATGCAGTTGTATTCAGTAGGGATGGATCGATGCTTAGGGGAGTGACCGGGAAGGATCATGTGTTTTTTTCCTCTCTGAACTCACAGAAGCGTTTCCCAAACGATGTTTGCATTGCGATGATTGCAGAATGTAAATACTCCGAATTTATCATGTCGTGACCTTGTTTGAACTCTCTCAAATTGGGGAAGTGAGACAAAGTGCCTTTCTGTAAATCTCTGGCAAGCACTATCAACTTGCGCTCGAATGCCAAAACATCCTCCATCATGTGTAGGGCTGTATGTCCTTTCCCCTGAAGAGCTGTG
Source organism: Hypanus sabinus (assembly GCF_030144855.1). Lineage (NCBI taxonomy): Eukaryota > Metazoa > Chordata > Chondrichthyes > Myliobatiformes > Dasyatidae > Hypanus > Hypanus sabinus. Next base: position 40,097,951 of record NC_082715.1, on the reverse strand, counting down.
TTCAGCGTGTTCAGGTGCGCTGTCATGTCTACCATGAAGTGTAGCTTTTCCAGCCACTCTGGCTGTTCCAGCTCAGGAAAGGTGAGCCCTTTGCTGCCCAGGAAAGTTTTCACTTCTTCCAGACACGCGACAAAGCGTTTCAGCACCTCCCCTCTGGACAGCCACCGGACTTTGTTGTGCAGCAGGAGATCAGAATATGCGCTTTCCAGCTCGTCCAGTAACAAACGGAATTGACGGTGATTTAAACTTTTTGCCATTATTTTATTGACAATCTGAATGACAACATCCATTACTTCTGTGCATTCCGGAGGAAATGTTTGAGCGCACAGTGCCTCTTGGTGCAAGATGCAGTGAAAAGTCAGCAGCTTTCCGTCCAGCGACTTCTGCAGTAAAGCCACAAATCCCTTGTGCGTTCCCGTCATACTCGGTGCCCCATCAGTAGCTACTGACACCAGGTGGGTGGTCTTTATTCCTTTGGCTCTTAAACTATTCAAGACAGCCTCACAGATGTCCTCCCCCCGTGTTTGGTCTTTTAGAGGTATCAACTCAATCAGTTCTTCCTGTGGCCCAGCAGTTTACATACCGGCAGAACAGCGCTATTTGTTCAATATCACCTTTGTCTTTAGACTCGTCACAGGCAATCGAGTAGGCCACAGCTGAATTGATGTCTTTAATTTGCTGTCTTGTGATGTCTTCTGCCATTTTTATGGTTCTGTCTTTGACAGTCTTTGCAGAGAGGGGCATATCCCTGATTTTCTGCACAATTTCACTCTTGTTTTTAAAGTCCGTGAATAGATGTTCTGAAATCTTAATGAAAGATTCTTTTATATATTCACCATCTGTAAACTGCTTCCCGTGCCTGACTATTTCCTGAGCGGCAATATAACTAGCGTATGTCGTTGATTTTCCAGACTTCATCCATTTCTTGAAATGATTTTTGCTCAGATCAACCTTCCGCATCAGTTCCGAAACGGCTATTTTTCTCTCATCTCCATCCGGATATATTTGAACAAAGGCTGCGTGTTTATTCTGGAAATGTCTTGCGACATTTGACTTTTTGTTGTTTGCCAGTTTCTCATTGCATAGTAAGCATACCGGTAAACCAGTCTCGTCAACAGTGAAAGCAAATTAATCTGTCCACATATCATTAAACGTTCTGTTTTCTTCAGTCACTTTTCTTTTTTTAGAATTCTCCATAGTTTGCCTACCTTGGATCGAAAAATTAAAGAAATCGTGCACTGACGGGTGTCAGGTATTGGCAGTGGTGACATATATTAATAGCGATAAAAACACGTTGTAGCGGTGTGCTCACGCAGTCAGTAAACTGCAGTCGAATAACTTTATTCGAACTAAACAGCCTTGCTTTTAAGCCTCCCTCAACCCGGCCCCCATGGACGCAGATGCTGCAAAAGACATGTACTCACAAACCCCTGTAGGCTATCTCCCTTAGCCTGAACGCTGGCTAATTGTGAGCCGGTTCCAATGTGCCAGGAAATGGGTCGCCACAACGTCTTATTTAGATTGTACAAGATCACCATAATCTTCAAATTTAGAATTACATTTCAAAAACTAACAAACTAACATAAAATACATTTTAATTAAATGCTGACCAATTATTTCCCAAAGCCACAGGGAGCCGCAGCACAGAGGTGAAAGAGTCGCATGTGGCTCCGGAGCCGCGGGTTGCCGACCCCCAGCCTAAGAATATGGATCTAAAATATTAAATACTTAATAAACTGAATATTTAAAATATTTAATTCAAAGTGAAGTAGAGCCAAAACTCCTTTGTAATCTCAAAGTTGATTTTTAGACTTTTCCAGGGAATATGTTGGGCTCTGGAAATGGATAGTGTTGATTACAGAAGAACCACATCTCAATTCAAACTTAAAAGTGCTATTACCATTTTCTTACATTTCTAATCAGGTGAAGGATGAATGTATTGTCTTACTTATGTCGCTAACCTGCAGAGTAGATGAGTTTGTATACTCAGCAGTATAGTACGATCAGTATGTCATCAGTTGTAATGAGTAGTCACTGATCTCAGGCATTAACTCTGACTCTTCCTCCTGCAATTCTGCTTGAGTATTTATTCTATTATTTTTATATCAATCTTCCCACATCCAAAGTGTTTTTCATTTGTAATTTCTTTATGACAGGTTTGCTAATTGATTCAGTTCTAGAAATTTTATTCAACATTCTGACTGAGAAATTAGTAGGGATATACAAAGTTAGCAACAGATGACCTTAGAATTGTTCTTGGAAAGTTTGGAATATAGCTTCCAAAATTAGAATTAGTAATTTAACAACCTTAAATGAAGGTTTATGTGTGCAAAAGATGTATTATGGTGAAGTAAGAACCATAGAACACTACAGCACAGTACAGGACCTTCAGCCCGCCATGTTGTGTCAACCCATACATAATCTTTAAAAAAAAGTACTAAACCCACACTACCCCATAATCTTCCATTTTTGTTTCATCCATGTGCATGTCCAAGAGGCTCTTAAATACCCCTAATGTTTTAACCTCCACCACCATCCCTGGCAAGTCATTGCAGGCACTCTCAACCCTCTGTGTAAGAAACTTACCCCTGATGTCTCCCCTAAACTTCCCTCCCTTAATTTTGTACATATGCCCTCTGGTGTTTGCTATTGGTGCCCTGGGAAACAGGTACTGACTATCCACCCTATCTAGGCCTCTCATAATCTTGTAGACCTCTATCAAGTCCCCTTTCATTCTTCTACGCTCCAAAGAGAAAAGTCCCAGCTCTGCTAACTTTGCTTCATATGACTTGTTCTCCAAACCAGGCAACATCCTGGCAAATCTCCTCTGCACCCTCTCCATAGCTTCCACATCCTTCCTATAATGAGGTGACCAGAATTGAACACAATACTCTAAGGGCGGTCTCACCAGAGATTTGTAGAGTTGCAACATGACCTCTCTACTCTTGAACTCAATCCCCGTTTATGAAACCTAGCATTTCACAGGCCTTCTTAATTACCCTATCAACCTGTGCAGAGACCTTGAGAGATGTATGGATTTGAACCCCAAGGTCCCTTTGTTCATCCACATTCTTAAGTAACTGACCATTAATGCTGTACTCAGTCTTCTGGTTTGTCCTTTCAAAATGCATCACCTCACACTTGTCCGGATTGAACTCCATCTGCCATTTTTCTGCCCAACTCTGCAGCCTGTCTATATCCTTTTGTAACCTTCGACCACCTACAGCTCCATCCAAAACTCCTCCAATCTTCGTGTCATCCGCAAACTTACTCACCCATCCTTCCACCTCTACATCCAGGTCATTTATAAAAATCACAAATAGCAGGGGTCCCAGGACAGATCCCTGGAGCACTCCACTAGTCACCGACCTCTAGGCAGAATACTTTACTTCCACAACTACCCTCTGCTTTCTTCCTTTAAGCCAATTTTTTTATCCAAACAGCCAAGGTTCCACTTATCCCATGCCTCATGACTTTCTGGAAGATTAGTAATAAACCAATGACTAAGGTAACACCTTTGGTGACAAGAGGCACATTTTAATAAAGAAAAGACAGTGCAAAGGTCAACCAAAATTTCATCTGTTGGTCTGCCTGAATGGCTTGCAAAATAAAGGCTATGAGATCTGGTGAAAAGCCTTTGTTATGCATGCCATCAGGACAGATCATGCCGTACATAATTACTTTGAGATACTAAAAAGAAAATAGAATGTAGTAAGTATTGCAGTTACAGAGAAGGTAGACAAATAAAGTGCAAGGGCTATAATGAGGGAGATTGGAAGATCAAGAGTTCATCCTTAGAATATGACAGCTGGAGACAAACTGTCCTTCAGCCTATTTGTCTGTGCTCTCATACTTTTGTATCTTCTGCAAGAGGAAGGAGAGGAAATGACTGGGGTGGAAGGGGCCCTTAATTTTGCTTGCCAGTTTCCCGAGGCAGTAAGCAATGAGGATGATGGAGGGGAGGTTGATACTATGAAAATATTGAACCAAAATTCAGGATAAAACATACCCTAAATTTTAAAATCTTTAAGTGCAGAATTATTCCAGAAAATGTACTCGCCTCACACATTGTTTTTTCCCGCTGTAGAACATTGCAATATAGCAGAACAATGAACCAAGCAGGCACAACTACATAAATGAAGGACAGCAGCTCATATCAATATCTAAGTCAAGCTTGCAAATGTCACAGCACTTACTGAAGCTGACTGCAATTGTGACTATATGATTCATACCTATTACAAAATCCATCTCAGATTGTGAAAACAAAACCACAGAAGTTGTTTGAATAGATGAGACAAAAAAACAAATTAAACCAGCAGGAAAAAGCTACATTCCTTCCATCGTAAATACTTCAATGGCTGCTGTATAATCTGACATAAGAGCTTGCTGATTCTTTCAAACTCTGTACAGATAAGCCGAGCAGAATTTCAATGCTAATGCAACCCATACGAAGCAGCTAGACAAGAATTCACACAATAAAACCTAATTGATACAGAGTACAGAAACGCAGAACAGATTTTTTAAAAAGCCAAAATCAGGGCATCAACTCAAAATTCAACAATCAGAGCATTCCAATAATTGATTATTGGAACTGCTTGAAGAGCTATTTTCATTTCAGCATGTTAATATCTTTTCATAAAGCTTGCTAGCTTCTCTTAAGAAATCTTTACATTCTTTCTTTACAAAGCTGTCAGACACACATTTAAGGATGCTGTCTGACCTGCTGAGTTCCTCCAGCACTTTTTGTGTTGTTCTCGATTCCAGCATCTGCCGTTACTTGTCTCTGCATATCATAAACTTATAAACTTTACCCATTTTATATATCTCAAAAGGAACTGCCCTCTTTTCCAATTCTGATGAATGGCCCCCAACCTAAACTTAACTATTCCATAGATGCTATCTGACCTAATAAATGTTTACAGCATTTTCAGTTTTTATTTTATATTTCTAGCATCTAATAGTCTTTACTTTCGCTGCCATCTTTGTTTGGAAAAATTATTAGGTGACAAAAACAAACTTGCGAGTTTTCATTCCTTTTAGACAAATGAAACTAAAGAAACAAATAAATTTGAGGAATGTGCCTATGTGTATGAGGAACTTCCTTTAACGCAGATGAATCACACAGCGATAAATTGTACATTTGTGTCAGGAAACCGGAGTCGGGTGCATACAGGTTGAAAGGACCATTTCAAAGCTGCAAACCAGAAAATGTGCTTGGGACCTGAAACAGATTAATTGTAAGAGGTGCACAATAGTAAGATACTGCTATTTGAAAATGATTCTGAGGTTACAATACATTACGGCTCAATGAAATAAAAATAATAATAGATTGATACAAGGTAATAATTGTATCCAGTGACAGTGCCATGTACAATAGAATGTAGAAGAGATCAGGAAGATACGAAGATGAAAGCAACTCCCATACACACAAGCGAATTAGACCCATTGTCTAGGCTCTTGGTTATCACAGGTGTTTTTAAAATAATGATGAAGAGCATTTATTTTTTCAGTTGCATTGATATCTGAGCTGTTAAGGAACTAAGTGAAATAGTTATTAGAAAAAGGATCAAGGCAAATACAAAGAAACATTTCTTCAGTGTCATCCCTTTTGGAAACACATTACTGTCATGAATGTATAGATCCTACAACACTCTTTGCCCTACTGCAGGACACAGTCCAAGGAGGAAGACGTTGTCTAGTATGGATAGTAAGTGGATGGCTGGGTGAAGTTAAGATTTATGAGGTATGGATGGATTCCACTATTGAATTATTTTGAGATACTCTATAACTAATTGGTTGGACAGTGGAGAAGTCTGAAAATTTAGTGCACTTGTAACTTCAAACTCAATAGAATATCTACTTATTGCCTTGAGTTTAAAAGATTGAAATGTGATTTGATTCCTGGCTGTGAAGTCTAGAATTTAAGGGTTACTAACTGAGGGCCAAAATGAAGAAAATGCTCTTCATGTACTTTGGTAATCAGGAACGTACAGCTTCATGCAGAAAGGGGTTATTGAGAGAGAAAACCAGCCATGGGTAAGCCCAAGGACCCAAATATATATGCTTGCTATTTCTTATGTTCTTATATTAGTCTGAGCAAGTTAAAATAATTCATCTTAATTGATGAAACTGACATTTGATTCACAGTGTATCAGCCATAATGATGTTAGATTTCAACCATGACACAATGGATTAAAGTTGGAGATATTGTTATGATTTATCTCGTGTGATCAGAAACCTGTAAGACTGCAATATTAAATAATAATATTTAAATATATTATTTTATAAATTTGCACAGATTAATCTAAGCAGTTTTCTAGTTAGAGTTCTACCAAAGCATCATATAGTTTAAAGAGTTCCACTGATGGAAAATCTTTAAAATAATTTGCATTAATTTATAAAATAATGAATTGTCTTTATTATTGCATTATTTTCATGAAGTTACTTTGTTGGAATCTGGAAATGTACTTAAACTTGTTAATATTATGAAACTCTGAGATTAATACAAATGTGACCAGATTAATTGCTTTAATCAATTCTGTCTCTTCCTATGCACGGAGAATACCAGCATGTTCAGTCCTGTCTTTTTTTTTGTTGTGACTCACCAAATTTAATTTGTAAAGGTACAAGTAACTCTACAAAGAAATATATGTAACCCTCAAGAGCATTGCTGCTCACTATAAGACAACTCGTCTCTTAATACACTGCAACAGCTCAGGTCTTATGTTATGCCTCAGCTAATAAGAGGAAGAATGCCAAATTTCCTTTTAACCACCATTTTGACTTGTCCTCTAATGCACACTTTAAGATAATCTGATCCCCAACCCTTTGGCACTGCTCCTGTAACCAAGGAGATTCTAAACTGATGTTCAGAGACTGTGCTATTTCCTCGTCTTCTTCTTTTAAGAGTGAGTTTACTGTTCACTCGAGTGGACGTGGAGAGGATGTCTCCTACAGCAGGGGAGTCCAGGAGCAGAGGGCACAGCCTCAGAATAAGACTTCCCTTTAGAACAAAGATGAGGAGGAATTCCTTCAGCGAAAAAGTGGTGAACCTGCAGAATTCAATGCCTCAGATGGCTGTGGAAGCCAAGTCATTAAATATATTTAAAGCAGAGGTTGATAGTTTCTTAATTAGTAAAGGTGTCAACGGTTACGGGGAGAAGGCAGGAGAATAAGGTTGAGAGGAATAATAAATGAGCTATGATTGAATCACAGCGCGGACTCAAGAGGCCAAATGACCTAATTCTGCTCCTATACCTTATGGGCATCCCAGCCAGTTGATTTATCTGCCTTCACAAATTTTGCGGCGCCTAACACTTCCTGGTACCCTATTCATATTCTCCCTGTTTAAACTACAACAGCATCAATCCCTCTCTTGTGATGACAGTATTACTTATGCATTAAGAACTTTTAATCACATTTACTGCCTCCACACACACATTACATGTTTTGTCCCTTTAGCCATCAATTTTCCCTTCCTCCTACCCTGAACCTAACAACATCGTAATGTTTGATTATACAACCCAATATTTCTTTTCACACCCTCATTTTGCTTTCCTAATTCCCCCTTTAATTGCACCCAAGCAGTTGCTGTACATTTATAGACTTCCTCCAGTATTGAGCTTCTCCGAGTCTGACATTTTCCTCCCCTTTTCCTTCAGCTTTAGCTGTATGCGTCTAACTTCCAGGTGGAATCTAAATCTGTCACTGACTTTTTGTTATCATTGTAGGAATGACTTAGTCAATTTTTCATCATTGTATGAGCTACTGAAATACCCCTCCCACCCCCTACCTATTGTTCTAACACCAATTTAGATTCAAGTAGTTGTTTCTAGTCCACTTTTGACAAATTATTCCTCAATTCAATAAAATTTGCCTGTCCCCGTTCATACTTTTTTTTTATCTCCAGCTTTTTAACCATGCTAAATCCAGCTGAATTATGATTGCCATTGTAAAAATGTTCTCCCTCTAATAATCCTTTCATCAGACTAGCTTTAGTTCCAAAAACTTAATCCAAATTAATGTACAACCAACCAGTCACTGCACCCCCAAATTATCCCTAATCCCATTCCCACCTCTTCCTGTTGAATTTACTGGATTTCTGCCATTAAGTCCATTTCATGAGTCAAGTACTCTCAAAACTTTTATACTATAGCTGCCTTTTTACTGCACTTGTCAGAGGTTTGCTACACATTTTATTCACTACTTTTTTTCTTCTATTCATCCTTTTGATCATCTCTCTAAGCCTCACCTCACTATCCAAAAACCAGAGTTCCCATTCCTGCTCGTCCTTGCCATGTTTTGGTAATTCCAAAGGTGTCTTACACTTCCCTGGATCTATCTGCACTCTCAACTCATATCTAATCATTGTACTATTTAAACTGATATCATTAAGCAAGGTCAGGCTGATTTGGTTGATTTTAAGTAAATGATCTCTAATTATAATACCCAACGCAGACTGACAACCACTATGTTGAGTACCAGCGCTCTGTTCGCCACAGAAGGTGGTATTTTCTGGTGGCTACCCATTTAATTCTAGTTCCTATTTCCACTTCAACATGTTGATCCAGGGCCTACTACAATGAGGCCACACTCAGGTAAGAGGAACAGCACCTCACATTCTGTCTAGCTAGCCTTAAAACTGAAGGCATAACCATCTATTTCTCTAACTTCCAGTAATTTTTCCCCCCTCACCGCATTTTTACCATTTCCCACTCTAGAACCATAGAACACTACAGCACAGAAAACAGGCCATTCGGCCCTCCTAGTCTGTGCCAAAGCATTAGTCCCATTGACCTGCACCCAGTCCATAGCCCTCCAGACCTCCCCCATCCATGATTCTATCCAATTTATTCTTAAAACTTAAGAGTGACCCCACATTTACATCAGATGGCAGCCTGTTCCACACTCCCACCACTCACTGAGTGAAGAAGTTCCCCCAAACCCTTCCCCTTTCACCCTAAAGTTACGTCCTCTTGTATTTGTCTCTCCTAATCTAAGTGGAAAGAGCCTACTCGCACTTACTCTGTCTATACCCCTCATAATTTTGTAAAGCTCCATCAAATCCTCCCTCATTCTTCTGCACTCCAAGGAATAAACTAGTAACCTGTTCAATCTTTCCCTGTAACTCAACTCTTGAAGACCCGACAACATGCTAGTAAATCTTCTCTGCACTCCTTCAATCTTACTGATATCCTTCCTAGTTAGGTGACCAGAACTGCGTACAATACTCCAAATTTGGCCTCACCAATGTCTTATACAACCTCACTATAACATCCCAACTCCTACACTCAATACTTTGATTTATGAATGCCGGAATGCCAAAAGCCTTCTTTACAATCCTGTCTAACTATGACACCACTTTCAGGGAATTATGTATCAGAACTCCCAGATCCCTTTGTTCATCCGCACTCCTCAGTGCCCTACTATTTACTGTGTATGTCCTACCTTGATTTATCCTTCCAAAATGCAACACCTCAAACCTGTTTGCATTAAATTCCAACTGCCATTGTCTGACCCATTTTTCCAGTTGGTCCAGATCCCTCTGCAAGCTTTGAAAGCCTTCCTTGCTGTCTACAACGCCTCCAATCTTAGTGTCATCAGCAAACTTGCTGATCATCTAGATCATTGATATAGACAACAAACAATGGACCTAGCAGATCCCTGAGGCACACCACTAGTCACAGGCCTCTAGTCTGAGAAGCAATCATCTGTCTTCTCCCACACAGCCAATTTCAAACCCAGTTTACAACCTCTCCATGGATACCTCTGAACCTTCTGAACTAACCTTCCAAGTGGGATCTTGTCAAATGGCTTATTAAAATCCATGTAGACAACATCTACAGCCTTTCCTTCATCTACTTTCTTGGTAACCTCCTCGAAAAACTCTATAAGATTTGTTAAACATGACCTACCACACACAAACCCATGCTGACTATCCTTAATCAGCCCTTGGCTGTCCAAATACTTGTATACCTGATCTCTCAGAACACCTTCCAATAATTTACCTACTACTGATGTCAGGCTCACTGGCCTGTAATTACCTGATTTACTTTTGGAGCCTTTTTTAAACATGGTACAACATGAGCTACCCTCCAACCCTCCAGCACTGCACCCATGACCAAGGACATTTTAAATAATTCTGCAATTTCTACACTAGTCCCTATCAAGGTCCGAGGAAATATTATGTCAGGCCTGGGGGGATATATTTACCTGTATTTGCTGTAAGGCAGTGAGCATCTCCTCCTCTTTAATCTCTATATGTTCCATGACACTACTGCTTGTTTCCCTTCCTTCCATATACACTATGCCAGTTTTCTGAGTAAATACTGATGCAAAAAAACGGTTTATGATCTCTCCCATCTCATGAGGCTCCACACATAGATGACCACTCTGATCTTCTAGGGGATCAATTTTGTCCCTTACTATCCGTTTACCCTTAATATACTTGTAGAAACCCTTCGGGTTTACCTTCACATTATGTGCCAAAGCAACCTCATATCTTCTTTTTGCCTAACTGGTCTCCTTCTTTAGTATTTTCTTACATTTTCTATACTCTTCAAGTACCTCATTTGTTCCTTGTTACCAATACCTGCTATACACCTCTCTCTTTTTCTTAAACAGATCGCCAAAATCCCTTGAAAACCTAGGTTCCCTATACCTGTTAACTTTGCCTTTAATCCTGGCAGGAACATATAAACTCTGCACTTTGAAGGCCTTCCACTTACTGAACACATCCTTGCCAGAAAACAACTTATCCCAATCCACTCTTCCTAGACCCTTTCTCATTTCCACAAAATTGGCCTTTCTCCAATTTAGAACCTCAACTCAAGGACCAGACCTATCCTTATCCATAATTAAGTTGAAACTAATGACATTATGGTCACTGGACACAAAATTACTGCCTACACGTACTTCTGTCACCTGACCTGCCTGGTTCCTCTCTCGTAGGTACCTCTATATATTGATTTTGAAAACTTTCCTGAACACATTTGACAAACTTCAAGCCATCTAGCTCTTTCACAGTGTGGGAGTCCCAGTCGATATGTGGAAAGTTAAAATCCCCTATTACAACTTTCTGTTTCCTACATTGGTCTCTCTACAGATTTGCTCCTCCAATTCTCTCTGACTGTTGGGCGGTCTATAATATAACCCTATTAGTGTGGTCACACCTTTCACGTTCCTCAGCTCCACCCATATGGTGTCTCTAGACAAGCCCTCTGGGCTGTCCTGTCTACGCACAGCTGTGATATTTTCCCTGACTAGTAATGCCACTCCTCTCCCTTTCATCCCACCCCCTCTATCACATCTGAGACAAAGAAACCCCGGAACATTAAGCTGCCAGTCCTGCCCCTCCTGCAACCAAGTCTCACTAATAGCACGTGCCAATCCACACCCTAAACTCATCTACCTTACCTACAATACTCCTTGCATTGAAATAGATGCACCTGAGAACATTTCTATCATGTACAAACCTTTGATTTCTGTCTATACACGCAGTCCTCACATGACCTTTATCCTCCTCCAGCTCACTATCTGCTCTAACACTCTGGTTCCCCTCCCCCTGCAAATCTAGTTTAAACCCCCAGGAGCAGCCCTAGCAAATCTACCCGCAAGGATGTTAGTCCCCCTCCAGTTCAGTTGCAAACCATCCCGTCAGAACATGAAGCCCTCTCACCTGCACCATCATCTTAGCCATGTATTGAGCTGCATTATCTTCCTTTTTCTAGCCTCACTAGCACGTGGCACAGGTAGCAATCCTGAGATTGCAACCCTGGAGGTCCTGTCCTTCAACTTTGCACCTAACTCCCCGAATTCTCTTTGCAGGGCCTCCTCCTCCTTCCTATCATATTGATCCCTATATGAACCACGACATCTGGCTGCTCGCTCTCCCTCCTGAGAATACCGAGAACTTGATCCGAGATATCACGGACCCTGGCACCAGGGAGGCAACAGACCATCTGAGATTCTCAATCTCTCCCACAGAATCACTTATCTGTCCCCATAACTATTGAATCCCCTATCACTACTGCTCTCCACTTTTCCCTCCTTCCTTTCTGAGCTGAGGGTCCAGTCTTCGTGCCAGAGACGCGACCAACAACAACTTGTCCCTGGTAGGTCCTCCCCACCAACAGTATCCAAAACAGGCCACAGGGATGCTCTGCTCTTTCTGTCTATTCACCTTCGCTCTCCTGACAGTCATCCAGCTACCTGCATCCTGACTTTTAGGAGTGACTGTCTCCCTAAAACTCCTGTCTATTTCTGCCTCTGCCTCACGAATGATCCGAACTTCATCCAACTCCAGTTCCCTAACTCGGTTTGTCAGGAGCTGCAGCTGGATGCACCTTTTACAGGTGTAGTCATCAGGGACAATTGTGCTGTCCCTGACTTCCCACATACTGCATACGGAGCACTCGACTGCCCGAACTGCTGCCTCCATTACCTTCTCCTAAGTTAATTAAATTAATTAAAGGACCTGGCCTTACCTCACTGGGAGCAAGCTCGTCCTCAGCCTCTCAAGCCAAAGCCTCAAACCTCCACTTCTACCCTGAGCCACTCACACACTGGCCTCTCCTCTTCAGCTACCCCTCCTTTTATTTGTCCCTGCCAATTATCTCGTACTCACTCCCTCTAATCAACATGGTTTAACCCTTCAGTTGCCCTCCATGCTCCTTTTAAAGCACACTCACCTCAGCTCCTCAGCTGCTTCCCAGCACTCAGCGCTCTCCTGAGCCCCTCGCTCCTCCTCCTGCTGTGACGGTCCCTTCTGACATTCTGGCTCACTTCTTAGTCCTTTGCTTCACCTGCCACCACATCCTCTGCTATCCCTTTCTTTTCATCCATGGTTCATTGTCCTCTCCTATCAGATACCTCCTTCTTTAGCCTTTTTACCCTTTCCACCTATCCCCTCCTAGCTTCTTACTTCATCCCCCTCATCTGATATCACCCATCACTTGCCAGCATGTGCTTCTTCTGCTTCCCCCATCTTCTAATTCTGGACTCTTTTCCCTTCCTTTCCAGTCCTGATGAAGGGTTTCAGCCCAAAATGTTGACTATTTATTCTTCTCCAGAGATGCTGCCTGACCCGTTGAATTCCCCTAGCACCTTGTGTGCTTCACTCAGGTTGAATTTTTGACTGCAATAAACAAGTAAATTTAAACTAATTACAAGTTTTGAAAATCAATGCAACTGCAAACGCTAGGAATGTAATGCTGAAAATTTCCCCCTTATCTACCTCTGTAGATACCCAGATCTAAAATAAATAAAACAGAAAATGCAAGAAATACTTAGCTCAAGCCTCATCTGTGGGAAGAGAAACAGGCCAATCATATGTTCATTGGTGTAGCCTGAGCTGCTGAGAATTGCTATCTCTTTCTGTTTTTATTTTATCTATATATTTTTTTCTTTTAACTCATAATCTTTGTGATCATCAATTTTTAAAACTAAAATAAGCAAAATATTAAATGCACAAATATTGCACCTGCCTCAGGCGTAGGCAGGAAATTCAAGGGGATTTAATGGCTGTGTGCAAACGGATTACAGCGAAACAAAGGGGAAATGGATGGATGGGGACAGCCCTTGAGAGGGCATAAACTCAGAGGGCTGAACAACCTTCTTGTTGGTCATATGAAAACACATATATTGTGACATGACGGCAATGGAATGGTATTAAAAATTCTAACATTCAGGACAATGTATTAGCTAACAATGAATGAGAATCATTTGATACTTCATAACATTTGCAAAATTTGAACTCAGATGCTTAGATTTGAGGTGTACTGCTCTGAAGCTGGTGGAAGGGATGATTTCACCAAAAGTTATATCAATGCAGCAACTAGACCCAGTGAGATTACCCACTTTATTTTTCGCTTTACCCTAATGTTAGACATCAGTTCACAGTGAACACCTTTTGCCAAGTATTTCTGAATCAAACTACTTCTCGTACTTAGGAAGTGCACATGATTTGCTTCGTCTACTCCACAGAGCATCAGTGATAAACCTCCCGAATTATTAAAATTATTCCAGTAAGAAAACTGTTCCACAGTTTGCTTGGAAACAGTTAGATATCTTTTACTTTTGTGCAATTATCAGATCCAAATATTGGGCTGCACTGGAGGCTTTGCCCTGAATGTATTCAAATTGAATTTACACCAAGATACAGTAGCACGTTGCTTCTCACTGCAGCTTCTGGAGGAAGTGCAAATCTTTACTGGTTCCCAATAAAGACAAATCAATATTCTGAGAAACTAATTTAGTCATTAATTCAACGTTTGGCCACAATGAATCATGGTAGTTGGGATTAATTGTGTTGAAGTATCTATGTGATGGTTAAATACCATTTTATTTTCACAAATACATTCTTATTCACAGATCTAACAAAAGTTGAAACTTACTTTCTTTTAAGGTGCCAACACCTGTAACTTGATGAATGAATAGAATGTTGAACAGCAAATTCCAGAATAATGAATACACTACACACTGTACAATATATGATACTTGCTTATTCTACTGAATAGTTTTTTAAAAATCCCAATGAACCAAAATTAAAACTGAAAACTTCAAGTCCGAGTTCATGTATCAAAGTTACCATTTGATTTTACGAATTCAAGAACAGCCACTTGGATGGTTGTTTCATTTATAAGTACAAGTCTCTTGAAAAATAAACCTATAAAGCACGATCGTCACGTGATCATCTGCTCAGGTGGAAGATAATTATAAATACATAAATAACTTAGATTTTTAAATTTGAAATGAGAGATTGCAATACTTTGGACTTAGGTCAGTGGTTACCTGGAAAACCATTATCATTCTGCATCTGTACGGTGCCTTTCTTCATAGCAGCAGTGACTATACATGATTCCAGTTTAGTTGGCTGCAAATAGGTTAACATGCTGATCAGAGAACTCCGTTAAGTCATTGTTGAAAAGTTACACCTATACCTGACATGATACAAAGTTGCATTTCAAACCCAATTTATTTTAATGCCCAAGTAAAATGTGATGTCACTCCTTTGACTGAATCAGATTGTAAAATGTTGTTGTTATTTTTGACCCCGATTGATCATTTAAGATTTTCCATGTTGTACTCTCTGTAAACTATATCTTCTCCATTCATACAGGATGTGGGCATCTGGAGCAGATCCATTAGATGGGGAGCCAATACCATAAGATCTGGGAGCAGAATTAGGCCATTTGGACCAATATTTCCTCTCAATCTCCTGCCTTCTCTCCATATCTCTTCACACCCTGACCAATCAAGAATCTATCAACCTCTGCCTTAAATATACATAAAGACTTGGTTTCCACAGCTGCCTGTGGCAGATAGCTCCACTGATTCACCACAATATGTCCAGACACTGCATGTGAAGGCTTCTCTGATACGATCAAATTGAAAGGTCCAATGCGACAAAGAAGAACATTAATTATGTCCAGCCAGGTTGTGGTGCTGGTCAGCACCCTTCCTCCCTTAAGGTACAAGAGCCTGCAGGCAGATGCAGTAACTTTGGAGGTGGTGCATAGTAGATTGGTACCTGGGGCATCAGACAGTAAGCCTCACTGTACTAGACGGTGCTGCCTGCATTCATCCAGGCCTATGGAGAGTATTCCTTCACACTCCTAACACCCACGTACAAGTAAGAGCGCCTTTTCAGTAATCTGAGATGAGCTACTTGCCCAGAATGACTAGACTGTGACCTAAACCTTCTATTATCATCTCAGGATTTATGTAGCTCATTTAATAATTATGAGTCAAACAGTCATTGCCACATACTGAGACGTGGATGATGCAGGGTGCAGTGAAAGCAAGAAAAGTGGTGAGACTCTCTCACTGGAAATGAGACATCTTTGGCATGAAGGCCATTTGCAAAACCTGCTGTACATATCCCAAACCATGCAGCTCCACTGCTGAATTATAAACACTGACCTACACAGACTTACTGTGAAACATTTCGATTTCAAAATTCACATCCTCCTTTCAATGTTCCGAGATCTCCTTATTAAACTCTGTAACTTCTGTGCACCTCCAGTCCCCGCCAGTGGCCATGCCTGGCCGCCAAGATTCCAAGCTCTCCCTTACTAAACTTCTCTTGCTCACTTCCTTCCATGAAGACAATTCACTAAAAGAAGCCTTCCGCCAAAATTTTGGTAATTTGCCTGTAGTCCTGAAATGTCCCAATGTCATGCTTTGTCGGATAATTCTATGAAACACCCTGGGGCATCTCACTATGTTAAAGGCACCTTGTAGTTGCTGTTGTTGGCAGACTAAATAAATGCTACTTCTACACTTTCAATTACATAAGATAGATGGCATAGAAAGCAGAGAAGGGAAATGAATTCTGACATACCAATTTCAGAACATTTTTATCTGCAGCTGTATCAAGTTAAACACAATCCGATTCATTCCTAATCTTGAAACCGAGGATACAGATTTCCTCTTTTTTGGTTGTATGAGCTGTATGACCCTTTCTTGTCATGATGCAAAATTATGGCATGCAGTTATTCACAGTTCAAGATTCTGACCAAGATTTCTTGATGAAATATATGACATTTACCATGTAAGTTTGTGGAAGCATTGCCTTGTTAAAGTAATGCCTGGAGACTTTGCAAACAGATTGATATTTAGTATTAAGATATCTACTGCTACTGGCACCAATTAACAACCCCTGCTTTTAAAAATGTTTTTATACATATGAAAATAGAGTTTTAGAAATATATCATCTAGAAAAATGGATGTTTAAATTAACTTACCAATTGGGACTATTTTCATTTGATATTCCAGAATTAGTTTTGAACAGCAATCCTTTTTAATGCAATGTTAAGATTGCATTAAACCCAATTCAAAACAAGAATGACTCTACACAAATTATTTGTAATCTCAACTGGAAATAAAATGACAGCTCTTTAAGTTCATATGTACCTGCACAATTTAAGCATACACACACTAAATATAATCCCGTAGAACCAACAACCATGTGCTTCTGGAGCTTTGGGCTGCAAATAAGCCCAGCAGGGCAAGCAATAAAACATTCAAGAAAGGACAGCTCATATATTTTGTGAAAGCACGAAGCTCAATGGGATAAATACCTTCCCTAACCCAGTTACAAAACCATCAAAATGAGATATTGATGCTCCTTGGTGAAATTGGCCGTGAACTCATATTTCAGAACTATAACAAAAAAAAACTCTCCTTCTGTTAGAAATTTTCATTAAAGATATTCAGTTGTTTTCTCATTAATGCAAGAAAAATGTTTACTAATGTGGTTGTGAGGAAAAGCAATACAATTAATGTATTATATGATTTAAAATCATGATTTCACAGTGCAGTTTATTGTGACAAATTCTAGCAGTATATTTTTGAAACCTATGTATGTCACAATTTAAGAGATAAATGTATTTAATAGATAACTAAAACACAGCAGTCCACAGACCTTTTGTCAACAAAGAATCAATTCTTTTAGCCAACATCCATCAAAACCAATGAATAAAAATGTGGCCTTATTCTGAAACCAATAAATCGAGTTTTGTCCAGAAGGGAGGAAAGTGAGCTCCCAGTGATTCAATTACTGAAGTGTGGAGTTCCAGTGCTTAACAAACCCTGTTACAATCTCAGAAGCTGTTAACTCTAGACATTTAAAATGTTCCTGACTGTGCAACCACACGAGATTAACATAACACTTTAACACCAATAATCCAGCTGCATTTTTACACAATGTCTGAGAATTACCAATGTCAAGAATAGAAAGTTATTTATTTATTTATTTGTTTATTTATTACTTTTTTTAGAAAATTACAAAGAATAAATGTGATGATAAAATAATAAAAAAGAGAAAAATAATATTAATCCTCCCCCTCCCCTTAACCCCTATCTAAAGAAAGAAAAAAAAGAAAGAAAGAAGAGAAAGATTGCCTGGATATCGGAGGATCCCCACATGCACCATGGAGTTCAAAATAATTTTAATATTTATTTTTACTTTTCCCCAATTACTTTATAATTTATTAAGTATGGGAGCCAAATTTTCAAAAATATATCATATTCATTTCTTAGATTATATGTAATTTTTTCAAGTGGAATACAACTATATATTTCATTATTCCAACGATCCATAGTTAAATATAAATCAGATTTCCAAGTAACTGCGATAACTTTTTTGGCTACTGCCAATGCAATTTTTATAAATTTTTTCTGATACTTATTCAATTTAAGTTTCGGTATTGTCCCTTCAATGTCTCCTAATAAAAATAATATTGGACTATGTGGGAGTTGTACTCCAGTAATTTGTTCCAATAAAAGTCTTAGATTTATCCAAAATGGTTGAATTTTAAAACAAGACCAAGTAGAATGTAAAAAAGTATCAATTTCTTGATTACATCGAAAACATTGGTCAGACATATTTGAATTTAATCTATTTATCTTCTGTGGTGTTATATATAATTGATGTACAAATTATATTGTATTCATCTAAGTCGAACATTTATTGTACTTATCATACTATCAGAACATAATCTTGACCAGCTTTTTCCTCAATTTTAACATTCAAATCAGATTCCCATTTTTGTCTTGATTTATGGATTCCTGATTTAATTGTCTGTTTTTGAATCAAATTGTACATACAAGATGTATTTTTTTTAATTTTTCCTTTTTGAATTAATATTTCTATTTCACTAGGTTTTGGCATCAACATTGTTTGACCCAGCTTTTCTCGTAAATAACTCTTTAATTGAAAATAACAGAAAAGAGTGTTGTTTGATATTTTATATTTATTTTTTAATTGATCAAACGACATCAATATACCTCCTTCAAAACAATCACCTATATATTTAATCCCCTTTTGGAACCAAATGTAAAAGTTTATTATCCATTGTAAAAGGATAATATTTTGAATTTAAAATTTTGAATTTATTTTGAATTAAAGTTCTTTTTGTTAATAAAGATTTCTTTATCTCATCATCCATATTTACCTTATTCCATAAATCAATCAAGTGTCTTAATATAGGAGATTCTTTTTTTTTCCCATATCCATTTGGATTCCCATTTATATATAAAATCCTCTGGTATGTTTTCTCCTATCTTATTTAATTCTATTCTAATCCATGCCGGTTTTTCTTCATCAAAAAAAGATGCAATAAATCTAAGTTGATTTGCTTTATAATAATTCTTAAAATTTGGAAGTTGTAACCCTCCTAAATCAAATTTACATGCCAATTTTTCCAATGATATTCTTGACATCTTTCCTTTCCAAAGAAATTTCCTTACATATTTATTCAGTTCTTGAAAAAACTTCTGAGATAATTGTATTAGTAAAGTTTGGAATAAATATTGCAATCTAGGAAATATATTCATTTTTACAGCATTAACTCTACTTATTAATGTTATTGGTAACATCATCCATTTATCAAGATCCTCTTTTTTTTAATAATAGCAAATAATTTTGTTTATATAAATTTTTTACATCATTATCAACTCTAATACCTAAATATTTTATCCCATTTATTGACCATCGAAATTGAGTTACTAATCCACATTGATTATAATTTCCTTTGGTAAGGGGTAAAATTTCATTTTTATCCCAATTTACTTTATACCCTGATACTTTCCCATATTCTTCCAATCTAAAAGATAATCTTTGCAAAGATTGCAATGGGTTTGTTAAATAAATCAAAACATCATCAGCAAATAAATTAATCTTATATTCTTCTCGATTAACTCTAAAGCCCCCAATGTCTGAATCTGTTCTAATTAATTCAGCTAATGGTTCTATTGCCAATACAAATAAAGCAGGTGATAATGGGCAGTCTTGTCTAGTTGACCTCGTTAAGCAAAATGGTGTTGAAATCTGACCATTTGTAACTACTTTAGCTTGAGGATTAGTATTTAAGGTTTTAATCCATTGTATAAAAGATTTTCCTAACTCATATTTTTCCAATACCTTAAATAAAAAATCCCATTCCAATCTATCAAATGCTTTTTCTGCATCCAAAGCAACTGCCACACTCATTTCCTCTCTTTTGTGTGCCAAATGAATTATACTAAGTAACCGGGTTATATTATCCATTGATTGTCTGTTTTTAATAAAACCTGTTTGATCCATATGTATTAATTTTGGTAAATATTTAGATATTCTATTAGATAAAATTTTTGCTATTATTTTATAATCTGTATTCAACAAAGAAATAGACCTATATGATGTTGGTTTTAAAGGATCTCTATCTTTTTTTGGCAATACAGTTATGATCGCTGTTAAAAAAGATTGTGGGAGTTTATACATTCTTTCCACTTGATATATTAATTCCATAAAAGGAGGAATTAATAAATCTTTAAATTTTTTATAGAATTCAGGAGGAAAACCATCTTCTCCTGGGGATTTATTACTCTGAAGTGATCCTAAAGCTTTTTCAACCTCTTTTAATGTAAAGGGCATATCTAATCCTTTCTGTTCTTCCAAATTTAATTTTGGAAGGGTTATTTGTGATAAAAATTTATCTATCTCAGCAATCTTATTTTGTGATTCTGATTGATATAGTTCAATATAAAACATTTTTAAAGTTTCATTAATTTCTAAAGGTTTATAAGTAACCTTATTTACACTTGTTCTAATTGCATTTATTGTTTTAGAAGCCTGTTCTGTTTTCAACTGCCAAGCAAGAATCTTATGTGATCTTTCACCTAATTCATAATATTTCTGTTTAGTTCTTATAATTACTTTTTCTGTATGATATGTCTGGAGTGTATTATATTGTAGTTTTTTATTAACAAGTTGTCTTCGTTTTTCTTCCGTCATATATCTTTGAGATTCTTTTTCTAACTTTTTGATATCTTTTTCCAATTGATCTATTTCTGCCATGTATTCCTTCTTAATTTTAGATGTATAACTTATAATCTGACCCCTTAAATATGCTTTCATCGCTTCCCATAATACAATTTTATCCTCAACTGAATGTAAATTTGTATCCAAAAAAAATTGAATGTTTTTTCATAAAATCACAAAAATCTTGACATTTTAATAAAATTGAATTAAATCTCCATCTATAGATCGATTCCTCCTTATCCATCATTATCATTGTCATTATCAAGGGGGAATGATCTGACAGTATTCTTGCTTTATATTCCACACTTTTCACTCTGTCCTAAATATTCTCTGATAATAAAAAAAATCAATCCTTGAGTAAGTTTTAAGTCTATTTGAATGAAATGAATAATCTCTTTCTCTTGGATTAATTTTTCTCCATATATCAATCAGGTTTAAATCTTTCATTAATGATAAAGTTAGTTTTATTACTTTTGATTTTGTAGCAACTTTAGTTGACCGATCCAAAACTGGATCTAAACAAAAATTAAAGTCTCCACCTATTAATATTTTATCATGTGCATCAGCCAAGTTCAAAAAAACTTCTTGTATGAATTTTGCATCATTTTCATTTGGTGCATAAATGTTCTTAAGAGTCCATAATTCTGAAAAAATTTGACGATGCATAATCACATATCTCCCCACAGAATAAATTACTACATTTTGTATTTTAATTGGTAAAGTTTTATTAACCAAAATTGCAACTTCTCTCGATTTTGAATTAAATGAAGCTGCAATGACATTTCCAACCCAATCTCTCTTTAACTTCTTATGTTCTGTTTCTGATAAATGTGCTGCTTGTAAAAAAAAACTATATCTCCTTTCATTTTCTTAATATATGTTAAAACTCTTTTTCTTTTCACAGGTCCGTTAAGTCCATTAACATTAAAACTTTAAAAATTAAGTAAATTAATCATTCATAATACCTTGGGAACTCTTTAAAATTCTCCATGTTGCTATGAGTCTCTCCCCAACCATCCAGGCAAAAAAGAAGAAAAATAGAAGAAAGGTAACTAATATACAAGAAAAAAAAACAAAATACCCCCCCACTAATGTTGCGAATAAAAAGAACACAACATTACGCCCCCCCTATTTTACGAGTCATGACAATCGCCATGATTGTACGCGTGAAACTCACAGCCATCGATCAGGAGCTCCTCCAGCTCCCCCGCAAAAAAAACAGAAAATATATTAGTGAAGAGAAAAAGAAAATAATTAATGTCTCTACTCCCAGTTAATACTCAACTATGTTTTTCCTTATAAATGTCTGTCAAGTCCAACCTTAATTCAGTCTTCATCATTAGTCCACTTCATTTCTATAATTCTTTACTCCTCCTCGTGGACATCAGGTAATTCTTGTACAAATTTCTCCGCTTTCCGGTAGTCAATGGAAAATCTTCTTTCTTCGTTATCCAGGAAAACTATCAATTTTGCTGGGAAGCTCAATAAAAATTTATAGCCCTTTTCCCATAAAGATGTTTTCACTGGATTACATTCCTTCCACCTCTTCAGAAGATCGTAACTTATGTCTGGATTAAAAAAAACTCTTTTCCCTTCTATTATCAATGGCCCATTTCTCTTCTTAGCACCTTGAGTAGCTGCCTTCAAGATCATTTCTTTATCTTGGTACCTTAAGCATTTTATCAAAATTGATCTTGGATTTTTATCTTGTTGAGGTCTTGGTCTTAAAGCTCTGTGTGCTCTTTCAATTTCAATTACTTGGCTTCCTTCTTTCATTTCCAAAATTTTCGCAATCCACTCTTGAAAGAATTTTATCGGATTTTCTCCCTCTGTACCTTCCATAAGACCAACAATTTTAATATTATTTCATCTACTAGAGTTTTCAAGCGCATCTATTTTTTCCAACATCCGTTTTCTTTCTATTGTCCAGGCAAGATTATTGTCTTCTATCTTATCTATTCTTTCAGTGTTTTCTTCCATCTCTTTAACTTTATTATCCATCTTCTTTTGTTTTTCCACCACATTATCGAGTGTATTCTGCATCCTTCTTATATCTGTTCTTATAGCTTTTAATTCATTCATCATATATATCAGGATATCTCTTATGCCTCCTTTAATCTCCTCCTTCTTTTCCTCTTCTTCTTCCTCTGTGTTTCCCAAAGAGTCTGATTCCACTTCCGATTCACTTCCAATTTCACTTTCAGCCGTAGTTGGGATTTGTAGTTTTGTTCATATCTGTTCATGCATACTTGTTTCTTCGTGCATGCATTGTTCTTGCCGTTTCTTCTTAGAGACCGCTGACATTGCTGCAACTTCCTGTCCCGCATCACCAGAAGTGCCATGCACTTCGCTGGGAGGAGATCCAACTTGAGTCCGAGGCTTTCCCGAGACGGTTAGGCCTTTCTCCCTGCCGATTTGCACAGTCTTCGAAGTAGTAGCTTTCTTCTGTTTCGGTTTAGGAGCCATGTCAAAAAATAATCCTGAGTTGCTTATAAATAGTTTCTAGTAGGTATTTGTTAACTCTTCTTCATTTAAACCCTATTTCATTACTTTTTACCAGGGAGCTGGATTCCCAACGTCTCGATCCTATGTCATCACGTGACACCCCCCAAGAAGAGAAAGTTAAGTTAAATTCTGCCCTGAGCTTTATAGGCTCATTGGTCCGGTCCTTATGCTGCTTTCCGTGGTGTGAGGTGACTGAGAGTACGAGACTCCCCCCCAGATAGGATGCCAGTCTATTGCGAGTTTAACCCCGCCAATACCCATTTTCAGCTGGGTGGACTGGTTAAGTGCCTTGTTCAAGGACACAACACGCTGCCTCGGCTGGGGCTCGAACTCACAACACAAGAATAGAAAAAGCCTGCTTAAATGTCATTAATTAAAGATATTCTTCAGCTCAGGGCTTTCCATTTGGTATCAAAATCAAGCAGTCTCTTACTGGATGTTGCAACTAGAGTTAAATATTACCAACATCTAGTTATCACCAGCATCAATACACTCATTAGTCATTATGCATACCTGCCACCTTTGTGACTGAAGTGTCATATTACTGATTTAAATGTCAATTTGTCATTGGTTAAAGGATAAGTTTGCTTTGAAAAATGGGAAAGTAATTTCATACACCGCTTACAAAGCCCACCAGATATCGTTGGCCTTTGAACAACCTCTATTGATTTGAAGCCAGGACTCAAAGGTGAAACAAAGGAGGTTCAGTTTGAGAGCTAGCCTTCTGAACAGCCGGAAGCAGGCATGCATGATGTATGTCACTACAAATCGAAGCATGTTAAAAGGTACACCAAACAGCAAGGATGAACATTTCAAATATTTCAAGGAAGAATTATCGTTTATTGAATTGTTCCATTGTGCCTTTTGAAATGCTTAATTGATCAGGCACTAAAGTTCACAACTGCACCTACTCCACATTAATGTAAACTGCTAATCACAAACTTAAATCAGTACAACTCAAAGTACATCAACTAAAAATAAGACATTCACACAAAGCTTACATTAATACTTGTGCTTTTCAAGATAAAACATATCTCATGATTTTCACAATCTCATTTAATCTGCAACTTTAATCACACCTGTTAAATATGCTTAAATAATAGGCAACAACAGGTAAAATAGATATGCTCTCAGGATGCCCACATGTCAAGTGAAGGAACATATTAGAATTGTTATGCAGAATTATGGGCCCAATTAGTAAACTGATTCGCTCAAAAGGTAAGGTTATTACATAAAGGAATGGGTTCCATCATTTCTAAAGCAAATGCAGAAATACACAAAATACTTGAAAACAGAAATGTAAAGATACCACCTTATAGATGTAGTATTATTGAAATATTGGAAAAGGTGAAACACAAAAGCCATTCAAACAGATTCTGAATTTAGCGAATCTCAAATTGACATGCAACTTAGAGGCAGTTACAAATGAACAGACCTTGTTCCCAGCTTGGGAAGGTGGAAAAAAAATCAGCCTAGTGAACGAGGATGTTGATATGCACAGTATATTCAATTCCCACCTTCAGGGTCAACAGTCAATTAACCAAACATCAGTTGCTGTGAAGTCACAGAAAAAACCTGGATGAATAGTAATTCATTAAATACATTCAGGATCTGTGAGTGAGCTTTATTTTCAGATTTTTTTGCTTGGTCTGCCTTTTTCGGATTTTCAATCCAGGCTTGCCAATGATTAACATGTGCTTCAATTGAACTATTAATGCTGACTGGTTTAAGTACAAACTAAAACTTGTTTTAAAAAATGGCAAATTGACTGTAGTATTTTGTTATAGAACCAGTTATAACAAATAAGTTGGATTGACCTCTTCTTGACAATATCATATAGTTGTCACATTGACACTCAAGACATACAGTACCTTTTTGTAGGAGTCGGTGCTCCAGAGGAAATTACTGAGTGGGATACCATGGCATCATTCATGTTTGGCAATGATCGTTGTTGGGGGCTAGAAAGCAACAAAAAAAAAGTAATCAAATAAAGTAGTACACTTAATAACATCTTTCAAAGATACACTAAACTAAACTATATTTATAAATTCATGGACATCAATATTCAAATGGAAAAGTTAATTTCCTACATGGATAAAAGATTTCTGAATGTTATTTTAAAGACAGCTCAACCGCACACTAATTTCAAAGGTGGAGGACTTAAGTGGATGCAATTAATAACCTTAAGCACAAACTGCATTCCAAGAAGTGATTGTTCAAGTTGCTGAACAAGGTCAAAGTGTTCTTCCAAGTTGTTGTGGGAGTATAATTGTCTTCAGGTCTTGCAGGCCCATTAGTAAGCTAATGGGTGTAGCAGCAGGACACCAATGACCATTTTGGAGAGTGAGCTCTGCTGAAAGCTTCACATGGACTACAGAAAAGATGGTGCAGATTTCCAGAGCCGAAATGCCCTGTTCAGTACTCCTTGAAGAATGAGATAATTATCTCAGCGGTGGCAAAGTGAGAGGAAGGTGAAGTGGAAGACCATTGACACTTGCAGGCTTACTTTGAACCTAAAGTGAGTTGGGTTAAGGGAGAGGAAAATCTCAGATCTTGTCACAAATATGTGAAGAGAGATGATGTTGGGAAGAAATGAAAAGTAGAGATTGGGAAAACATCAAACAAGTGCAAGCAGGCATATCAGCTGTTGGAAGTTGTTTAGTGAGGGTGGGGGCTCCGTCTGTTCTTGACAGGGATTTCAGAAATTAGCTCAGTGTATGTGCAACGGAACTCAAGCTAAGAAACTTACTTACTTGGGAGGTGCCTGGTCAACATAAGGTTGATAATTTACCTAGTCATCTAGGCTTCCCCAAACTTAGATCAAGTTGTTGTACATTCCTCAGCAGTACTCCAAAGGCATTTGTAGGAACTGACATCATCATGGCATGGACTATGTCAGATTCTCAAGTTATCTCAGTGAATCACACCACAAACTACCTGATCTATTTTTCAGACTGATGAAATACAATCCAAAAATATTTTAGATTGTATCACGCTTGATGAACTAAAGGTAATTTTGTTCACAGTGCTGAAATAAACCATAATGGGGAATGAAACACCTTATATGCATTTTACTGTGTGATTTTATTGATAAATGGAAAATGGGTTAAGCACAAAATAACAAAAAATTAATTTGAAGTTTGCCATCAGAATTTCAAATCCCTCAAAATGTTTTAATGTGTTCATGGAATCACATATTAACAATTTATTCTTATTGTTCAGAATTATTAATTAGTTTATTGGTAATTTTTACATCTAAAACTAGTTTAATTTCAAGAGCACTCCCTGAGTGATGAGCTTTCTAACTGAATCATTTGTCATTGGGGGGGGGGGCAAAAAAGAGCTCCAAATCCTACGCTGACATATATAGTATTCTCAAGTAATCATGCTCTAGTTTTGTTCAGGAGAAAGCCCTTCAGTCCATCTAGCTGGTGCCAAATTATTATCTTGCCTAGTCCTGTCTACCTGCACCAGAACCTTGGACCTCCATACCCTTCCCATCCATGTACAGTACATGTTGAAATTGATCCCGCATCCACCACTTCTGCTGTCAGCTCGTTCCACATTCTCAGCACCAGTGAAGAAGCTCCCCCTAATGTCCCTCTTGAAACATTTCACCTTTTACTCTTACCCCATGATTTCCAGCTCTAGTCTCACCCAACCTCAGTGGAAAAACCCTGCTTGCATTTTACACAAACTATAACCCTCATAATTTTGAATGCCTCTGTCAAATCATGCCTCATTCTCCTGTGCTCCAGGAAATAACATCCTAACCTACTCAACCATTCCTTGTAACTAGGGTCCTCAAGTCCAGACAACATCCTTGTAACTTTACTCTGCACTCTGCACTCTTACTGATATCTTTCCTGTATGTAGGTGGATCAGAACTGAACACAATACTCTAAATTAGGTCTCAACATCGTCTTATCCAATTTCAATATAACATCCTAACTCCTGGACTCAATCGATTTATGAGGGCATATGGTCTCCGTAGAGATTTTACCATTGTATATCACTGTGAGATGCTGTAACTTCCAACCCTAATGACAGGTCCTTTAACAAGGCCAGGACCATTACACAGCTATGACAACAGATACAAGTTGCTGAAGCAGCTTCAGGTCTTCCATAATCGCGTGCATGTGAAGAATGCCCAGGACCTCATAGCCATGCAAGGAAATGCCAGCTATTTCAATCAAAAGCTCTTCCCAAAATTCCTGAAGTCCTATCCAACAAATCAACAGGGTGAAAAAAAAGAGTAACTCAGTCTTCGTCTTCTTCTCTTTCCCGATTGCAAAGAAAATAAAATCATATGGTGCTGAAGTGGAAAATATTCTTGAGATGCCTAAATTGACTATAGACACACATTTTTAATAATCTGGTTCTTTTTTTAAAAGGATCAAATCATGCTGACAGCTAGGTAATAATTTCAGAGACCTGCTGTTCAAGTCTCAGAGTTCCGTAGATATGAAACCAAATATGGAAGTATAAATGTGAAGAAGAGAAGCTGGTAAATCTGATTATCTTCTCCTCTCCTTGGCTCATTGTTGTACTTATCAACTGAACAGTTGCTCCCATTACAAGGCTCCTGGAAATCAGCGTTTCTGCTCAACTCCAGGAGAGACTGGTGACTCTATCTGAATAAATTAATCTCTTCACTAAATTTTGTTAATATTTGAAATATCTGTTCATGTTTTAATATTTTGATTCCTACCAATATGTTAAAAGAAATTTCATACTTTTAAATTGTTATTTACAAGAACCATTTTAAGTGCTATCATTGTAAAGGTATTTTTAAATGATTCAGCAAACTTTGAGCATCTGGGACAGCTGACGAGCTGCCGCAGGCTTGTCTTCAGCATGAAGCCAGGTGCAGAGTGAGTCAAATCAACTCATTAGCCTTCTGCAAATGAAAAAAATTAGGTGTGCTTTGTGAGATATCTTGGGCAGTGAGCTAGGTGAAGGAAATAAATTGCACATGCCTCCTGTCTGTTACATTACTCTTCGAGGTTGAAATGCTAAAGTTGGATATATTTTATGGCAGCCTTGCTCTAAATTCCTACACCTATATTTGTTGCAGAAACTGTGTAAGTGTGACCAATTACATTTATGAAGGCAATGCAGCACTTGAGAGAGGCGCGTCTCGCTGCTTTGTTTTAAAGATATTTTGAAATGGGCTAAAAATAAATTTAATCAACTGAATAAATGAAAAATGTAACAAAAAATAAATTTAGTTCAAAAATCAAGCTTCTCCAAAAATACGTCATCAAAATAAAATGAAAGGGAGAAAACATAAGCCTTAAATAAGAAACTTTTTAATTGAAGCCATTGACCCACTTTGAATGATTTAGCTAGGTTTCTGGTATACCAGTTGTCACTAATGTAAAGTGCACTCAAACCCACCTGGCTGCATCTGCATGGAGATGGTTATCGACTTCAGGAGAACTTCCCCTCATCCTTACATCAGTGGCACAGCAGAGGAAACTGTGAGCAGTTTCACACTCCTGAAAGGCACATTTTGCACAAGCCCTCATGGTCCCAACAGCTCATCCTACACGATCAGGAAAGCTCACTAACGTCTCTACTTTCTGAGGAGGCTGAAGAGAGTGGGACTATGCACATCCACACTCACGTCCTCCTACAGATGCACAGTAGACAGCACCCTATCTCGCGGCATCTCTGCATTGTATGGAAACTGCACTGTGATGGACAGGAAGCCTCTACCACCCAACACATTACTGGCATCAGCCCACCTGCTATCAAGGACAAAACTGGAGTGGGATACAGTTCTGTGCAAAGGACTTAGGCACAAATACATTACGAAGGTGCCTAAGACTTTTGCACAGCACTGTATCCTACGTGTGTCCAGTTAACAGATAACACTAAATACTACTGAGATAATACAAAGCTAAGTACTCTTATTTCTGTTTCCCAACTACACTTCTCCTTTAACCAATGCACATTACTGTGCAAAAGTACTGTATATTGCTATATATAGCTGCCAAAGAAAACTTTAAATAGTCATAGTATTATGTAAATTAGTCAATATACAAAGGAGGTCATCGATAGAATACAGAATAGGTGAGAAATTGAGCTTTATATGGACAAATGGAATTCATTGTAAAGAAATACAAAATAAATGCGATAATATAGCCCACCCTATTTTGTGCTGAGAACTAATCACTCATTAAGTGGTATTGAAAACATAAAAATGGCTGTTGTTTCAAACTCATCTTCTTTTGCTCTTTTAGTGTGCAAGCAAAGCCAATCAAGTATTGTACATTCTTCATTAATTATTTCTCCAAGATAGAATGGAAAATTCCTGAAGACCATAAGGCTTAGGAGCATAATTAGCCCATTAGCCCATCGAATCCACTCCATCATTTCATCATGATTGATCCTGGATCCCATTTAACCCCGTACACCTACCGTTTTCACCATGTCCTTCGATATCCCGAGCTATCAACAATCTATCAATTTCCACTGTAAATATACCCACGGACTTGGCCTCTGCAGCAGAGCATTCTATTGATTCATCACTCTTCAGCTGAAAAAATTCTTCCTTACTTCTGTTCTAAAACGGCACTCCTCATTTTAGAGGCTGTACCCCTAAGTTCTGGATACCCCCATCAGCAGGAGCATCCTGTCCACATTCACCCTATCTAGTCCTTTCAACATTAGGCAGGTTTCGATGAGATTCCCACAAATTCTTCTAAATTCCAGTGAGTAGGGGCTCCTCATTATTAATGCTTCATTCCCAGAATAACCCTTGTGAACCTCTTCTAGACTCTCTCCAATGGCAATATATCTTTTCTGAGATAAGGGTCCCAAAACCATTGGCAATACTCCAAGTGCAGCCTGACTGGTGACTCATAAAGCTTCAGCATTATCGCCTTGCTTTTATGTTCTATTCCTCTTGAAATAAATGCCAACATTGTTTCTTTACCACAGACTCAATCTTTGAATTAACCTTCCGGGAGTCTTGCATGAGGACTCCTAAGCCCCTCTGCAACTCTGATGTTTGAAATTTCAGCTCATTTAGATAATAGTCTGCATTATTGTTCCTTTTACCAAAATGCACCATCATACATTTTCCAACACATTTTCACACCATCTGCCACATTTCTGTCCATTCTTCGAATATGTCTAAGTCCTGCTGCAATCGCACTGCTTCCTCAGTATTTCCTACCCCTCCCACATCTTCATATCATTCACAAACTTTGCCACAAAGCCATCAATTCCACTATCTAAATCATCGACAAACAAAGTGAAAAGTCGCGATCCCAATACTGACCCTTGAGGAACACCACTAGTCACCAGCAGCTAACCAGAAAAGGCTTTTATTCCTACTCAATGCCTCCTGCCTGTCAGCCTTTCTGCTCTCCATGCCAAAATCTTTCTTGTAACACCACAGGATTTTATCTCGTTAAGCAGCCTCATGTGAGGCACCTTATTAAATGCCTTCTGAAAATCTAAGTAAATGACATCTGCTACCTCTCCTTATTTTTCCAAAAATATACTTTATTCAGAAATATTACAAAATAATATGATTTGACCACCCTACTTGTTACTTCCTCAAAGAATTCTAACAAGTTGTCAGGAAGGAAGCATGTTAAGTCAGCACATAACATAAACGATACAGCTCTGTGTCAGATTCTGGAACCTGGTGTTATAATCAACTCAAAAATGGCCAGTATTCTTCCCGAGAAAAACAGAAATTCATGACAGCAGGTCATTAACAAAAGCTATGTTCAACAACAGAAAACACTGTTAACAACAAATTCAGGCCTTTATCAAGCATTATCACATTGCTCCCGTATCTGATGACTGCATCTGCAGTATTCTGCATTTAGATGATCAGATTAGTCTGCAGAGAAGTATATTCCATCAAACATGTTTTAAAGTCAAAGTACCTATTCCACACCCTGCAGAGTTTATAATTTCAATGAACCAGCTATTATGGATCCCGACCGTGTTGCAAGATTAGATGCTTCTACATTTCCCTAGGTACAACCTACGAAGTGAAATAACTATTGCCTTGAAAGTACTCACCATCTAATTAACCACAGTTCAAAAGATAATGAAAGAATAAATAAATTTCACAAGCAAACTTCTGTCTTTATTAATATTTAATGCCCTTCATAAAGTTGTGTTTTCTTGAAGGTAAAATATAAATATAAATCAATCTCCTTTAATTACATTCCAGAAGAGACTTCAAAAGAGCAACACAAGAAGTCTAAGAAGTCAGCAGTTCAAGCAGTATCTATAGAGAGAAGGATCAGCCGAGATCCTACATCAAGATCAAAATGTCAACTGCTGATTTCCCTCCAAAGATGATCCCTGACCTCAAAACCAAAGTTCAAAGCCAAAGTAAATTTATTATCAAAGTATGTATCTATTACCATATACTAGGTTGAGATTCATTTTCCTCTTAGGCAATTAGACCATTCAGGCTCTGGGCCTGTATTCACTGGAATTCAAAAGAATGAGGGGTGACCTCATTGAAATCTACCAAATGGTGAATAGCCTTGACAGAGTGGACATGGGAAGTCGTTTCCTATGATGGGAGTGTCTAAGTACACATACTCAGGAAAAGGACTGATTGAAGTCACCTCCTCTCAAAACCTCCAATGTCCAATTGGCCACACGTCAAAGCTCTTTTTAAGACACAAAACTTACAAACAGAAGTAGGCCATTCGGCCCATCTAGTGCACACCACTATTTCATCATGGTCGATCCATTTCCTTCTCAACCCCATTCTGCTCATAACCCTGACTGATCAAAATCCTATCAACCTCTGCCTTAAATGCACCCAGGGACCTGGCCTCCACAGCTGTCTGTGGCAATCAATTCTACAAACTCACCACCCTCTGGCTGAAGAAATTTCTCATCTCAACTCTGAATACATGTCCCTCTAGTTTGAGGCTGTGCCCCCTGCTCCTGGATTTCCCTGCAAAAGGAAACAACCTCTCCACACCCACTCTACCACTCTATCTAGGCCTTTCAACATTTTATTTGTTTCAATGTGATCCCAACCACCACCACCCCCACCATTCTTCTAAATTCCAGTGAGTACAGGCCCAGAGGCTTCAATTGCTGCTCACATGATAACCCTTTCATTCCTGGAATCATTCTCAGGAACCTCTTCTGATCCCTCTCCAGTGTCAGCACATCTTTCTTAAATAAGGGGCCCAAAACTGTTCATAATACTCCAAGTGAGGCCTCATGAGTGCCTTCAACTTTACATCCTTGCTTTTATATTCTAGTCCTCTTGAAATGAATGCTAACATTCCATTTATTTCTTCACCACCAACTCAACCTGCAAATTAATCTTTTCCTGCTTATATTCCCGCTTTATAATATAAAGAAATACAATAGAACTTATGAAAAACTATAAACAAAGACTATAAGCAAACAACCAATGTGCGAAAGAAGACAAACAGTACAAATAAGAAAATAAATAAATAATACTGGAAACATAAGTTGTAGAGTCCTTGAAAGTGAGTCTGTAGGTTGTGGAATCCATTCAGTGTTGAGGGGAGTGAAGTTATCCGTGGTGGTTCAGGAGCTGGATGGTTGTAGGGTAATAACTCCTCCTGAAGCTGGTAGCATTGCAGGCCACTTCCATCTTTCTATTAATCCGCTCCAATCTAATGATCACCTTTCTTACTTATCCATGTCCAACCCTTCTCCAAGCTCCATCTGCCTATCATTCCACACTGCACCTTGGTCTACCCATCACCCAACGGCCCCTGCCTCACACATCCCCCCTATGCTGCCCCCCTCTATACTAGCTCTATACGCTCCCACGTTGTGCTTTCAGACCAGCAAGGGCCTCAACCCTGAAAAGTTGACCATTCCTTTCCCTCCACAGATGCTTCCTGATCTTCTGAGTTCTTCAAGCAGAAGCACTACAGAACAGAAACAGGTCTCGGCCCATGACAAACTATTATTCCACCTAGTCTCATCGACATGCACCTTGACTATACCTCACCCATCCAAGTAACCATATAACAATTACAGCACATCCAAACTTCTCTTAAATGTTGAAAGTGATCCCGCATCCACCACTTTCGCAGGCAGCTCGTTCCACACTCATTCATATAAAATAATTGTGTTTTCAATTCCAGAACAGAAAGCATCTTGGTTAAGAGATTATTTTTATTGCATGACCAAAAAGTATGCCTTTTGATAGCAATTACTATTTTATAATAAACTTGTATCAGGAAAAGTTGACAGGTAATTCTTTATAAATGGTGAAAATAATCTGCTACAAGAAGTCAGCTGCACAAAACTAAAAGAAAAACTGAATACATTAATTACATTGCAAGTGCATCTAAAAATGTTGCAATTTTCTAAGGAAGGGACATTTATTTTGTCAGCAAATTTAGAACATATCCTACTACTCGGTGCACACTGGAAACAGTAGTTTTATTTCAACATCTCCACAGTAACGAATTCTCCTCCATGCACCAAATAATATGGACCTTTCTTTCAACATCAGAGATCCCAATGCAGCAAAGCAAGATTAATTCTCTTTCTCCAACTTTTAAAACCACTGAAGAGTTACAATGCAAGCAATAAAACCAGCAAATAGCTCTGTCACATTGCCAACCATTTGAATTGATATTTATTCATACCCAAAAGATATGGAGACAGGTAATCAATAGATTACGAACTGCAGCAAAGGAGCCATGAAACCAAGTGGCATGTTACAATTTCTGGAGTCACGCAACCTTTAACTCCCACATTATCAGCTCACATGCCAAATGGGCAATTTTCACTGTGGTTGCTTTGTTGCTTGACATGTTCTGTTTTGTTTTGTGTTCTGTATTGTTCTACTGATCATCATGGACGTGTTGTGTTGGCGCCAGAATATGTGACGGAACCTGGAGGCTGCCCACAGCACATCCTTGGGTATGTTGGTTGCTCACACAAATAAGACAAAAGATCAGAATTGGGCCACTTGGCCCATTGAGTCTTCTCCACCATTCCATCCCGGCTGATTTATTATCTCTCTCAACACCATTCCCCTGCCTTCAGCCCATAAATTTTGATGCCGTGCAGAATCAAGGATCTATCAACCTCTGCTTTAAATATTCTCAATGATTTTGCCTCAACAGCCATCCATGGCAGTAAATTCCACTGACTCTCAATCCTCTGGCCAAAGAAATTGATAGAAAACATAGAAACATACAAAAACCTACAGCACAATACAGGCCCTTTGGCCCTCAAAGTTATGCCGAACATGTCCCTACCTTAGAAATTACTGGGCTTACCCATAGCCCTCTATTTTTCTAAGCTCCATATACCTATCCAAAAGTCTCTTAAAAGACCTTATTGTATCTGCCTCCACCACCGTTGCCAGCAGCCCATTCCATGCACTCGCTACTCTGTGTAAAAAATTTACCCCGACATTTCCTCTGTACCTACCCCCCAGCACCTTAAACCTGAGACCTCTTGTGGCAACCATTTCAGCCCTGGGAAAAAGCCTCTTGACTATCCACACGATCAATGCCTCTCATCATCTTATACACCTCTATCAGGTCACCTCTCATCCAAGGAGAAAAGGCCGAGTTCACTCAACCTGTTTTCATAAAGCATGCTCCCCAATCCAGGAAACATCCTTGTAAATCTCCTCTGCACCCTTTCTATAGTATCCACATCCTGTAGTGAGGTGACCAGAACTGAGCACAGTACTCTAAGTGGGGTCTGACCAAGGCCTTGTATAGCTGTAACATTCCTCACTGCCTTTGAACTCAGTTCCATGGTTGGTGAATGCTAACACACCACACACCTTTTCTATCTCCCATTGTAATTTATATCATACATCCTGGCTACTGATCAGGGGCCTGTATATAACCCCCATCAAGGTCTTTTTACCCTTGCAGTTTCTTATCTTTACCCACAAGGATTCAACACTTTCCAATCCTTTGTTAACTTTTTTAAGAACTTGATTTCATTTTTTACCAACCGAGTAGAGAATCCCTCTACCCATCTGCTTGCCCTTTCAATACAATGTGTACCATTGGATGATTAGCTCCCAACTATGATCTTCTTTCAGCCATGACTCAGTGACGCCCACAAAATGGCGCCTACCAATCTCCAACTGTGCGACAAGATCATTTGCCTTCTTCTGTATCCTGTGTGCCTTCTAGTATAACACCTTCAGTCTTGTATTCATCAACTGTTTTGAATTTCCCCCATCCCACTGACTACAACTTTGCCCTATTGCCTGCCCATCCTTCCTCACAGTCTCACTACACACTGCATCAACTTGTATACCAACTGCCCCACTCTCAGCCCTATCACGTCAATTCCCATCACCCTGCCAGATCAGCTTAAACCCACATTTAAATGCCACTTTTCACACTTGTGACAAATAAATATGAATCAGAATCTGAGATCTTCCACATAACATAAACCTCAGATCAGGGGTTCCCAACCTGGCACTGGTCCATGGCATTAAAAGGGTTGAGAAACCCTGCTCTAGAGGGATGGTGGCAGCACATGGACAAAGCGTGCACAATCCTCTGTTCACTGCAGCTAATTCAATCAGTGGAATAAGTTTAAATTTTATTTATTATTAGGCATTTTCCAAAAAAAAGTATTAAAATTTCTTCCAGATCACCATCCCTACAAGCACTTGAACACCGCGCCTTACGATTACTCAAATTGCTACTTGCAACACATCAAATAAAACATCTCAAAACCAGAAAAACACCAAATTGCCATGGCATAGATTTCTTCCCCCCAAAAATTGTAAAGCTTTGCTTTTGGATGAAAAACACTATCAAATCCAAATGCCAAAATAAACTTTTCAAATTGAGTATTTTAAACCACTGGACGTTGAAGTAACTGTCAAACCAAAAGACATGCCACTCACTGATCTTATTTTAATCCACTAATGCTTTATCATTAAGATTTAGCATTGTTTCTCCCATTAACCCATCATCCCATTTCCTGTCGACAAGAAGAGTTAAGACCCTTCTCATTTTCAACTGCTTCCAAGTTCTATGCTCTGTTTGCCCTACAACACTTGAGATTTCTGTCCTCCAATTCCTCCTACACACCTTGGTTTTAATACCCTTGCTGCTGGTAGCCATGGTCCACCTGCAGCTGGAGATTAAGTTCCTCCCAGATCCTCCCCTACTATCTAGTCAATTACAAACTTACAAAATACACTATTACACAGATCATCAGAGAAGGCCTGAAAAGCTGAGCTTTCAAACACATTTTGTTGCATTGGGAGGGACTTGTGCAGAGAAATGGGTTAAATCAAAATAAAAAAAGTGAAGTGCAAAGTTGGATGTTACAGGAGTCAGTAATATTTTGCTAAAGTGGGCACAATATCAGCGTGACTCACTAGAAATCGGACTGTCTGAACGCAATTAGCCGGTATCAAGGACATTTGAGTAATTGTGCGCCTCTTCTCAAGGCAAGTTCTGTGGAGCTCTTCAGTTACGTCAGAGCAATTAAGGAACAATTCAGCAGACAAGGCACTGCACACACTGCTGCAATCAATCAGCGACCACAGGATTCAGAGAGCAAGGATGAAGCAGGAGAGCTGATTACCTCCTCTGTTGTGCAATTGATACAACTTACCCCCACAACGTGGAAGGATTGTCTTGCACACACTAACACACCTCAATAGCTAACTGGGGGAATTGCAAATTGCTCAAGACTGGCTGTTTAGAAAATAGAATTTCATAGCACAAGATGAACACGACTTTAGTAAGGAAAACAGCAAACCTCTTGAAAAATGGAGCCATGATATTTCTTCCCAGTAAGATCCACTGTTAGGATTTTAAATGTTAAACTATTATCAGAAATATGTTGTGCACTTAATCTATGCAAAATGATATGCTTGTTTTTTTTTAAAAAAGGGCTAAAATTGCATCAAAGGCTTTTAGAACATTACTACCAGTAAGTGGATGATTATAGATGGTATTTCACTTTTGTCTGTGAGTATGTTTTGTTTGGCTTATCCAGACTGTGTGGCCACATAAATTGTGGATATATTTATCAGTCCTGGCAATAGTTTTTGTATGTACAATAGCGGATCCAGCCTGAAACAAGTACGTGATCAAAATAATAACCTCCCCAAAGTGCCTCACTGCTGTCAACACAAAGCTTCCTTTTGTTCAAAGATTATAGCACTGGACAAGGTTTGGTCTCAAGGACAAGGTAAGAGCTGTGTATTGACACCAACCTGGTTGTTGAAGGGTCAGAGCCATTTAGTAGAAGGAGTTTGCTTAAAATGAATGAGCACATCTTGAAACTGCTGATGACAAAACAAAAGATTTGAACCAGATGGAGAGAACTAACTAAATTTAAAGCTAGATTCTAAGGACCTGAAAGAGCAACCAGCAGGTAATAAGTCTTTACCTGAAGAATCTAAATAGCGCTAGGCGTTCGAAAATCTGGAATTTGTCAACAAAAAAAAACTACAAACAATTCATCAGTTCTTCTCTCTGTCTCAGTCTGATAACTAGTTTTTACAATTTGTATTTCTGATTCAAGTTAACTATCTGCTTAATAAAACTACAGGCATTACTCTTCAGGGATCTACAAGTAATTAACCTCGAACATAACACAGGTGGATACCAGTGCTGGTTCTGAAGATGTTATCAGAAGCTCACCTCCTTTCCATATTCTGCAACATTAAAGGCACATCTAGTTGAGGGCTACGATCAGGATGGGGTGCAAACCAGGGTTTAGCTGTTGCTCAGATCATCTGGACTTTTCACACACAGCCACCAGAATCACCAAACAACTGGGAGAATCCCTGAACCTTTGCTTTGGCAATAACTCTGGACGTTAACAAACTTTTGTTTGTGGAACCTCAAAATGTAATGAAATATATTAAAATACTAAGCCAAGATATCAAATAAATTTCAAAAGTTCAGTGTTGTCACTGCACTGCTTTATCACAAGTTTTCAGTCTCACAAGCATCCCAATACAACTGTGTCTGTAAGCACCTCACAACGTATCTAATAATGCTTTTGACCTCATTTCAAACAGAGAAATCAGGGTGCGTAAATGGAACATATTGAACTCAAAGCAAGTAAAATTATTTCAAGATCTGCATATTTGAACGTGGATTAAACTGCTTGATACATTAAAACATTCTCATAGTGGCATGAAATAAGCACTTGCACATTTAGAGGTCAATCTAGATCACATTGAGTGATGGGGAATGCTGAAGTGACCCGGTGGTTCATTCCTGCTCCTATTTTCTTGTCATCTTATACTCTAGTATGGATTTCTATTCAATGTTGCTGTCAGCAGCCAAGTGAGCATCTGATCAATAAACTTAACTAGGCTATTCCCAACATCTTCCACAACATCCACAACGAGTTTACTTTCAGTTTTCCCCAAGTTGACAGAAATTATATAAAGGGTGAAATTTATTAGTTACATCTTTGACTTTCAAAACTATGCCTCTGCTGAATATTTCAAAATTTAATCAACAAATTGTTGAATTGCTCTATTATTGCTACTTATTTTACTTCTAGGTAGATTTTTGTAAAGCAGATCTTTGACTACAGAACATGCAATTCAACATTATGAGTGATACCATTCTGAGAATTTTTAACATATTACTGGACATAATAGGTCTGACAAATACAGAAAAGTATGGAGACAAAAATTCCTGCAGCAAAGGAGTAGATAATTCTCATAGATCACTATTATTCACAACTAATAAAACAGAAGTTTAAAAAAAGTACACGACACACAAAAAAGTAGTAAGTATTCTGAATACACTTGCTTCAATAGTTCTGCATCAATTCTTTCACGCCATATTCCAAAACTCAAGTATCTGACTAAAAAAGGTATTTTTTGAGATTTTGCTCTGCAAAAAAACTCTTAATTTTAATGCCAAGTTCAAAAAGGGAATCCTGAAAAAAAATTAGAATGAGATTACAGCACGAAGGACAAAAAAAGAAAAACACCACTCTCAATAACAACTAACCTTGAATGTTAAAAAGAAGCTGTTTGCATGCATCCAACCCTTCTTCCTACTTACTGTTAGGTGACTCTCATTCTCCCTCCGTCCTCAGCAATGATGAATGTAAATGCTAATACATCCTGCTGCTATCTCCATGGAAACAGAATCATCATGCCGACAGGAGAACCTCCCCCAAGTCACATGATGGCATAGCTATGCTTGCCGTATTCTTTAGTATCCTGTGTATTTTTTTGTGAAGGCTGATGCACAGGAAACACAATAAAATGATCTCGTCAATGCAAGTTGTCTAATGTGCAGTCTGGGGAAAGATGATCAGACACACTCAAAGCAGACTTAAATCAGCCCTTTTGAGTGTTTTTATAGTAGAGATCAGCTTTTGAGAACACGTTGATACTAAAATACATGAGAAATTATTATTAACTTCTCTAAAATTAAAAAAATGCTCCTTGAAGAGAAATTAAATTCTTACTGTAAAGCATTATTTTAACAAAAGGCAGTGCGTATTTTCACAAAGGTGGCATGTAAGCTAATGTTTTCATTAACAACTCCAAATCTTGCACAATCCCACACCACAGACCTTAAAGGTTCAGAACTCCTTTTAGACAGTATTGTATCAACTTAAAAATGTTTCAAAATTTAAAATTTTCATAATAAACCTAACAACCCCTCGAAGTTCAAGTGCAAAGTACTTAAACCAATTATTTTGCCTGACATCAAAGAAATAGAATTGGTATTTCATTCCGGGCAACTGACTTCCAAGTCATTGCTGATCAGATCCTGAAAACAACATCCATTATCAATTCTTGTATCTGCACCCCAGGCTGGATGTATATACATGCATAAGTGCTACAAACTTCTCTTCGGCTTCCCCTTCAGACTGATTATGACTTACGTCATTACCCATTCTATTTTATTTTATTGAGATACAGCAGATTAGGTCCTTCTGGCCTTTTGAGTCCCACTGGCCAGCAACTCCAATTTAACCCTAGCCTCATCACAGGACAGTTTACAGTGACAAATTAACTTACCAATCAGTGCATCTTTGGACAGTGGGAGGGAACCAGGGGACCCGGAGGAAAGCTATGCAGCAGGAACTGAAGCCAGGTCGCTGGTACTGTAAAACGTAGTTCTAATGCCATCACAGGGATCCAACACAGTTGGACATGTGTGCCTGGTGATGGGAAAGTACTGCATGACCTGTTAGTTTGAGCTCCTTCTGACAGTTTTCATGGGCTTACATATGCTTGAAATGAGGAGGCTTGATGTTTTAAATTATGCCCTGAATGTTCCTCCTCCATTTTGAACGATCATGGGCCAAAGTTTCCTGTGAATGGAGGGGATGGTGCGTTTTTTTCCAGGAAGGTGTGAGAACACCCCTGAACTCTGCCTGCCTGGCAATCTCCAGTTATGATCAAGCAGACAGTAGAGTCTGTTTCTGAAGTCTCTTGCCAAGCACACAAATTATTTTACATGGCTCACTCATCTGACCTGACTGCAATTGGAGGTTCAGGCCTGGGAATTCTGGCTGGCACAGGACACTGGTTTGCTAATCCTATTAGTAAATGAGGGAGAGGGTGTTGGTAATAACTCTCTGAGGTTCCTCCTGTGGATACCCCTCGTCTCAGTTGCGAACTGAGTCTGAGTCTCGCTGCTGCCCAAATAAAGTTACCCAGGTGAACAACTTAAGTCCAAGAATCTAACAAACATGCTACAAAAGTTCAAAATAAATACATCTATATTTGCATTGCCATAGGAATGTAAAAATAACGGAGTTCAATACTGAACAATATGCTTCCAAACAGTGTATGCTCAACAAACTGTCAAGCTAGAATTAGGTATCCATTGTTGTATCTAATTCTCTAAACAGGGATTTTACATCTGCATTGTGTCATGAATGACTTAGCTTCGGTACTTAATAAAAAGATGAAAGCAAGCTTCAAAAAATGTTTATACAATAATTCTTATTTTATCCAACAAAAGCCAACACTGATCTGATCAAAATTTCGCATTCTTCCTGCTCTGTTCATGTGCAGAAAGTGCTTAATAATAATTAATACATAGCATCTTTCATACATGAAGATGCAGGCTCAAGGTGTTTTGCATAGATTATAAAGAAAATCAATACAAGACAAAGTTAAAAATCTTAAGACAAGCATTTGGAGACATCAGGGGTAAGTTTTTTTTTTACACAGAGAGTTGTGAGTGCCTGGAATGACTTGCCAAGGATGGTGGTGGAGGCTAAAACATTAGGGGTATTTAAGAGCCTCTTGGACAGGCACATGGATGAAAGAAAAATGGAGGGTTATGGGGTAGTGTGGGTTTA
This sequence comes from Hypanus sabinus, assembly GCF_030144855.1. Classification (NCBI taxonomy): domain Eukaryota; kingdom Metazoa; phylum Chordata; class Chondrichthyes; order Myliobatiformes; family Dasyatidae; genus Hypanus; species Hypanus sabinus. The sequence continues at coordinate 40,056,349 of NC_082715.1, read as the reverse complement.
GTACTTTTTTTTAAGGATTATATGGGTCGGCACAACATGGAGGGCTGAAGGGCCTGTACTGTGCTGTAGTGTTCTATGGTTCTATTATAAAGAATAAAATATAATCATTTATAACAAATTATGTAAATATAATCAACATCACCAGGCATAAGTCAGCCAAATTTAAAAATTAGGTTTTTAGAAATGTTCTTAAACGTTCCACAGAACTGGCCTGACACATCTCAGTCAGCAGAGTATTCCAGATTTTTGGTGCGCAAGGGTTTAGTTTCCTGCTGTTGGATATTTCCTAAATTTCAAATTGGGTATTATATTACAATGTTGATTAATTATTCAATAATTAGTCCTCTCTGAACATCTATTCATCTTAATATTAAAACAAACCTTATTGAAACAAGTCTTAATGATGAGATATTTCTCCCATAAAATAATGAAAATGGATTAACTGCATAAAGTTGTCTGAGCTTTTCATAAAAGAGAACTAAAACAGTTCCAAACTTGCAAGTTGCTTGAATATAGTTACAGACAAACTTTTTGACAAGTAAGAGAACTGTAGTGGTGACTTGAAAACAAACCGAAACAGCTAAGAGACTGAGTATGAGAGTTAACACTGTATGACTTGTTTCCAAATAACTAAGTTGCAAGTTGAAAAAAAGTACATTTGATCCTTTATCACAGAACCAGTAAAGATAAGCAATCTTCTAGCAATTAAAAACTAACAAAACTAAATTACTCATATAGAAAAGTAATGGCCAATTAAACTATCACCCAGCTCACCCCCTCTCAACTAGACTAAACTGACTAAGACATGGTGTGAATATGAACTATACTCATTTGCTTCTCCTACACCCTCGTCCAAATGACAATTACCCATAAGAAATACGCAACAGAACATACAATACAGACAGAAAACAGATACATGGGTCCTACAAGAACTGTGAATACTCAAATCCAAAAGGAGAACAGAAAATACCTCATTAAATAGTTTCTGCAAGGTTAAAATTTCAAACTTAGTTTGTTGTCACAGCAGAAACACAATTACAATCTGACAGCTGAGAATCATTTCATCAAGACGAAGGGTCTCGGACTGAAACATTGACTGTTTATTCCTTTCCTTAGATGTCACCTGGGCTGCTGAATTCCTCCAGCATTGTTTGTATGTTGCTCTGGGTTTCTTGGACTTAATCTTTTATATTTAATTATATTCCTGGAACACTAAAAACAGGAACTGGAATAGACGCATTAGCCCCTCTGTGACTGCTCTGGCATTGAGTAAAATCATTGCTCATCCATCTTTCCTGCTCTTCCTGCCTATTCCTTGAATGCTTTCCAGTTCAATTGTTATCGGTCTTTACCCTAAATATGGTCCAAAATTCCACCTCCAAGATACAAAACTTCTCTCCTCACTTCTGTCTAAAGTACTTACCTGAATCTATGACCTCTTGTTCTTGATAACTCTACTGAGGGGAATCACCCCCTTTGCCATGGTAAGTCAATATAAAATCACTTGTCAATAAAACCAACCTTTAATTAAATTCAACCAATATAGTCAAAGTAATTGATGGATAAAATAGTAAATACTTTGAATAAGGTTGTTAGAATACAAGGACAATTACAGTTTCCATAATTATACATTTTAACACTTCCTCAAATGCACCTCAGCTGTTTGTAATTGGAGTGTTACTCTAATTTGAATTTATCAACTTTAACCCAAGAGCAAAAAGGTCAAAGCAAACCTTGTGTATAATCGATTAACCAAAGATGGCAGATGGAAGCTTCCCCAACTAGCTGCTCAGAAATTAAATAACATTAATAGAACAAAGCTGAAAGCCTGCATTAAAGACTTTTAAGAATGCATAAAATACAAATACTGTATAGATGTGAGAATGTAAATAATTACAAAGTAATTTGTAAATAAATCAATGCAATATATAGCATAGCTGAATGCAGACCAATGTCTGAAGTCTCTTGAAATAAGCTAAGTGGTCTTTCATTGATTCTGTTACTGTTATTATTCTATCTATTTATTGAGTATGCCTGCAGAAAAATGAATCTCAGGGTTGAACATGGTGACATATATGTACCTTGATAATAAACTTACTTTGACCTTTGAAATAACAAGAATGGGACTGAAGGAATATGGAAGAGAAATGGTCAGTTTAAGCCAAGAGCTTATGAAAGAAATGGACAAAATGGATTGATCCACATAAATCTAAGCTACCACTTCAGTCCAGCACTTTTAGATGTGATGCTCAATCATCGATTTCGCCCAGTGGATGCAAAAGACTATACTGAACAACTTTATGGAAGAACTTTTCGCACTAGGAATTCTGGCAATATTACTGAAAATGGGTTAGCTGCTCAGAACCGCTCAGCTGACAATTGGAGGCTTGTTTTCTGCAGAAGAGTGTCACACAAATGCTAGTCTTACTTTTACGTAAATTGCTCCTGTAAAGGAGAACATGAGTGGCCACAAGCCACAACCTTGTCATTGCTCGGAAGGCAAAAAGACGGGAAATTCTAGGCTGGTAAACCCGACCTCAGTGGTTCGTAAGATTTTAGGGTGAATTTATTTAGGATGAAATTTCGTAATACTTGGAAGTATACGATAAAATAGGATGAAGTCAGTATAGTTTCATTAAGGAGAGATCTTACCTGACAAATCTGTTAAAAAATTTTTGAGGAGGTCAGGTGCATGAGGTTGCTAAACAGCATAAGGGGCCATAGTGTTAGAGGCAAGCTACTAGCACAGGTAGAAGACTGGACACTTGGTAAAAGGCAGAGAGTGGTGATAAAAGGGTTCCTTTTAGGATGGCTGCTAGAGACTAGTAAAGTTCTGCAGTGATGGGTGCTAGGACTGCAATCTTTCACTTTGACATTAGCTATCTGGATGAAGAAACAGACGACGTCATGGCCAAGTTTGGAGATATTACCAGGATAGGTGGGGGAACAGGACGTGTTGCAGAGGCAGGGAGTCTGCAGAAGGACCTGAACAGCTTGGGAGAGTGGCCAAAGAATTGTCAGAAGGAATACAGCATAGGGATGTGAGTTTACGCACCCTGGCAGGAAGAGTAAAGGTTCAGACTATTTTATAAAAGTGAGAAAACTCAGGAATTAGAGGTGCAAAGGGACTTAGAAGTCATGGTTCAGGAATCCCTCAAGGTTAACTCACAGGTTGAGTCAGTAATGAAGAAGATAAGTGCAATGCCAGCATTCAATCTGAGAGGTTCTCATTACCATTTAAGTCCCTTCTCTGCTCCAAGTAGCCATGAGGCAGAGGTTCCCAGGAGTCTGTAGGGATACTGCATTTCAAAGCATTGGAATACATCAGTTAGGATGCATGCTGCAATTTTATAAAATGCTAGTTGGACTGCAATTGGAGCATTGGGTACCGTTCTGGTCTTCACACTGCAGGAAGGATATGATTGCATTAAAGAGAGCGCAAAGGAGATTTCAAGGATTCAAGTTTAATTATCATTCAATCATAAATGAATTTAGCCAAATGCGGCAGTGTACCCACGGGATCAAGACCAAGGTGCAAAACACACTACCAGCAACACACATCACACTGCACGTAGCACAAATTGCACTTATGGTTACGATTTTAGAAAAACATACAGTCACAAATAAAGAAGAAAACAATGTAGCCCAAGTCCCTGAGAGGCATGATAGTAGATTGTCCGTGTCCAACTTAGAATTCCACCGAGCAAACATCGGTGGGCAGTGGCCAGCGAACATCAGAGGATGAGGCAAGGTGTCAACTTACAATCCAGAAGGATCCCAGCACATTCAACGGAGGCCCTTGCTCTCTCCCACACCACCTTGGCCTTCCATCCTGGGTGGATGCAACAAGCAACATTGCGGCTTAAGCTCAGTCCTCGCCACAACCAAGGCAACACAGCTCCCCCACCATCGGTTTTCTCCATCAAGGCAGTGAACTGGACTTGTAGTATTCTTCGTTACCAGTCTCAGTCACAACAAAATTGTCCAAGACCATCACTCACTCTGTTGGATTGTGCACCATCTCAACGCAATGGTATGCAACAAGGTGACAACACAAATACAGTTTTCAGCAAGTCCAGCTCCATTACTATCGAGCAATTCGCTGATAGGACAGTACTACAGTAATTGATCTTCTAAGTATCTAGTAGTGACTGAGATCATAAAAGGTCATACAAGATGAACAAATGCATTTTTGATTAGACCCAGAATGGTTGCTGTGTCCAAGCATGCCTCCATCTTACTAGAACTGAGATTCTGTTGGATGTTGCCTGGATTAGAAAACTTCAGTTATGTGGGGTTATTGAACAGGTTGAGCTTGTTTTGCAAGTATTGAAGGAAATTGAGGGGGGACCTGATAAAAAATATTAGAATATGGGAGTCAAAATCACCTTCCTATGCTGTATATCAAAAACATGAGGGCATTGGCTTAGAACGTAAGAAATAGGAGCAGGAGTCGGCCATCTCGCCCGTCAAGCCTGCTCCACCATTCAATAAGATCATGTCTGATCTGGCCATGACTCATCTCCACCTACCTGCCTTTTCCCCATAATCCTCAATTCCCTTAAGGTGAGAGAAAGATGTTTTGAAAGGGATCTGAGGAATAAATTCATGTTTTACACTGAAAAAGGTCAATATCTGGAACACGCTGCCAGAGCAAGTGGCAGAATCATATACAAATAATACATTTAAAAGACATTGAGAAAGACACCAATAGGAAAGGCATAGAAAGACATGGACCTAATATCGGCAAGTAAGGTGAGTACAGATTGGCAAAAAGATTAGCATGAATTCAATGGGGCTTAGGGCACATTTTTTTAATTCATTCAGGGATGCTGTTTTCATAGGCAAAGCCAAATTTCAACTGCACATCCTCTGGGAAGATGGTGGTGAGATGCTTCTTAATCCCCTGTAGTCCTCGTTATTTAGAAGAGAGCTTCAAGAATTTGACCCAGTGAGAATTAGAGGACAGTGATGGTGTATGCTTGGAGAGCAGCTTTGAGGTGATGGTGCTCTCATGTTCTCCTGCCTTGTCCTTCTGGTTGGCAGAGATCGTGGGTTTGGGAGTCTTGGTGAGGTGTTAGAGTGCATTCCGTAGATGGACAAACAACTGTTAATGTGCGATGGTGGTGCAGTGTGTGAATGGCTGAGAATGAGGTGCCTGTCCAGGCTGTAACGTCCTTTATATTATCAAGCTTCTTGAGTGCGTTGAAGCTGCGCTCACCCAGGAAAGTGGAGAATATCCATCACACCCCTCACTTGAACCTTATAGATGGCTTGAGTTACTCGCCACATGAAGTTAAACAAAACCCTGCTCAAGAAAATGTACAATGAGCATATAAAAGTGTAAGAAAGTAAGAAAGTAATTGTACCTTCTGAGATGGAAGGTAAGAATTCAAGTCCCATTGCCATGGTTTGTGCACGCCAGTCTAGTACTGAAGGAGTGCCGCATTGTTGGTGCAAGATTTCTGCCATTCATAAAATATTTACACAAAGTCAGGCTATTGTGTAATGATGGCTACTTCGCATTAAACAATTCTAAGCTCTTAATTCACAAGAGCCATTAAAGTGTACTGCACAAACTATCATAGAGTTCTATTCATGACTTTCAACATCAAAAATGTTGCCTTCTATTATTTCAAGGTGGGCTCTTTCAAATAGAACCTGTAGTTAAGTGATGAAACTTCCAAGTAAGAAAAAGTTCTTTCTCTCAAAGCTTAATCCACATTCTTTAAAAAAAACAACACTCACATATTCCATGATAAAACTACAAATAGAGTGTTGAGATTGAAACTGGCTGAAAGTTGACAATAATATTCCAGCAAAGCATGTCTCCTAGCAATATTGACTTATTAAATATAGAGGCTGCAGTGTGTGAAACATGTTCATGTTTTATATATTTACCTGAATATATCATTTTAGAAATTATGTCTGATCTTCTTATTGATTGAAATCAGTTCTCTCGTACTGAGAATTCAAATGCAAAGTTTTTGAATGAATTTGAAAATATATTCAGCAAAGTACATTTATTATCAAAGTACGTGTGCAGTACACAACCCTGAGATTTGTCTTCTCACAAACAGCCATGAAACAAAGAAAACTCCCAATGCGCAAAAAAACAAATTCAGCAAAAAGCAAAACATGAACAAAAAGCACAGAGTATAAAACATCAGCCTACATCAAAGACATCAACTCTGTCCAGAAATGTTCAGCTCAGTTCAATCTAGCAGAGTGTCATATGTTGACTGCAGGCCGCAGAGCCAGTCTGCCCCAATCTGAATCGCACAAAATAGCTACAAAAAAGGAGTAACCAGAAAGGTATTTGGTCTACAGACCATCTGTAGAAAATCAGCCACGATGTAACTGTTGACACCAACAACCTGCAGATATGGTATGAGTTTGATGCAAGTTGTTGATGTCACCTGTGTAAGTTCCATACTTTTCCTTTTCTGTAAAACCCCAAAGAACAGTTTATTTTTTCCAAGTTCAGAAGCTACACAAGGAATGGAATAGATTCATTGACTCACAAAGATATTACAGTAAATAATGTCTTTACAATTACCACAAGCATGTTTATTTATTTCTCCAGAGGTAATACAGCAGGGGTACTAACCACTACCTTCAGGCTTGTTCAAGAGGTTTATAAAGAACGTTGTCTCAAATTCCTTCTTTCTTATGTAATTATCTCCTTTCTTGACCATAAGAAGAACATAGAACATCTAGAACAGAAGAATATGCCAAGAGGAGACCACTTGCCTGTCAAGCCTGCCTGCCATTCAATATGATCGTAGCTAATCTTAGCTGACCTCAACTCATCTGTGCCATCAAAATCCTAAATTAATTGTCTTACATATAGGAACCTAATTCTACTTTAATACATCATTAAAAGAAAAAGTAAAAACAATCTTATTACGCTTTGAACAACCTGTTACAAACCACAAATTGAAAAATTGAATGAACAAAGATTAATAGAGAAATCGTAATAATGTAATTATTTGAAAAATGAAAGAACATTTTGCCATTATTTGTAAGAATATAACCAGAAATTACATATTTCAGCATTAGTTATGGCTTTGAGTATAACTAAGATCTCAGCTATAACTTATTCAGCAAAATGCAAAATTTTGCCTTTTTTAAAAAAGATTAGTTCATAAAATATTAGTATCCATCTGTTCATTTTTCTGCACTGACAGCAAATTCTGAGCTTCTGTGTTTAATTTCAGCAGTTGTCATCAAATTTCCCCTCTTGCAATAATGACACTGATGGATTCACCATTATTATGAATCCTAGATATTTGCTTTTCCTTTCAATCTCAAGTTCTTAATCAATAAGGTCCGTTAATTATTTTCCTACATTTATACTGAGATGAAAGCTTCAATATAGTATTTGACAGATTAAGCTGATTTATTAATTCAGTACACAAAGTAATGTTATTGCAGTACTTCATCCACATGCAAGTTCTAACATAAGCCACTTTTGTGCAAAACCTGCTGTGATGGAACTGGAGAACTGGACCTTCACCTGTGTATAACTTATTGGTATGTGTAATCACTGGCGACAGTATCCCAATTAAACATACCAGTTCTCAGTGTTATTTGCATTGAACTCTTATCACCTATAGATACAGGAGACTTTGGTTGAGTCTAAATCTATCATATATAAATATTATTTGCCACTTTGAAATCAAAACAATAATTTCAATATAATTAAATGTGATGCTTGAAAAATCATACTATACAATCACAATCAATTTTCAAGATTGACTTGTATAGTAATTGTTAATTCTTTCAAAAATAACTAAGAAAATATTTAAATACAGGGTCAAACCCAGTATTGATAATGTGGAATAAATCACTGCTGAATTTGCTGAATTATCTCAGATATTCTTAACCAAAGTGAAGTATCTTACCCCAAGATGTGGATAACTGTCCTGCTGCCTCACATGAATTGTAATTTAAACATTTTCAGATGAAGTATATACTACATTAAATCAAGGTTTTCTTTCATTGTTCATAGTCTGTCGATAGTGAACATTAAATAACAAATGAGATGAAATCCCACAGCTTAAGGATGAATAAAAACATGCAGATGTGTTTGGCCTCTTTAAAAAAATACTTGACTGAAGAAACTGAACACCTTCTAGTCACTAAGTAATATATACTATCAAAATCAAAGGTTTATCTGAATAAACAATGGCACTAAAAATATTCCAGACTCCTGATGGATGTTAGAAAAAGCTCATTGAAAGGTGCACTGTAATAACAGATGTGATCCAATATAGAGCAAAATGGCTCTATGTGGCTTCTGTCTGCACTTCCACAATTGACTTAAATCAGCTCTACATTTCAATGCAATCAAGGAAGATCATGTGGGCAGGCTTTCATTGTTCACAAAGCTCTTCCATCAGAGGTTTTAATTTTTTTCCTTTAATTTCCAGTGGTTTCCTCAATAATCCAAATGTTTACTTGTAAAAAAGCAACTGCAGAGATATGCTGTAGTGAGGTGGGTGATCAGTGCAATCTCTCACCATCCCTCCTCCACAGAAAGTTTCATTTGAACTTGTAAATAACTCTCTCTTTCTCTAACTAAACTGCCTAGGAGTTATTGGAAAAGACTTAAAATGAAACAGAAAATTTTAAAGCTGATATCTCACACTTGCATTGTGATCACAGCTATGGATTCTATCAATCTCACTTTTTTTCTTTCCATCAATTTGACAAGTAGATTTTCGTTATGGCACCTGTGATGATCTGCCTCTTGCAGTGGTAGCACTGAACTGCCTGCAAGCATTAGCTATGTTCAAAACAGTTTACCACAGGCATGTAGGGCTCTATTAGTTATTCTGCAAAATACATCATCTTAAAAAGCAAAACCCCAGCAACTTCACATATGAACTATCAAGAGACAATGAACAAGAATGCTTTGCAATCTGTACATCAATTCTACCAAAATGATACTTAGAAAAGGATTGTATGACTTTTACCAGAGAGGACGTAAGAGAAAGCAAACCTGACAAAGAAAACAATCAATTTTTAAAAAATCAAACTCTAATAACTGATCACATTTAATCACGGCATTTTATCAGCATTTGAAAAGGCAAAGGTGATATTCAATTTCACACTCTTGTCCAGAAGTTACAGCTAATTCCTCCTCATTATCTAAAACATTTACAAGCCTTTTGTCCTTTAAGATGATGACACAGTATCTCCAGCATTTTTTCCGGGGTATGCAATGAGATTGCGCGTTCCATTCCGAAAAAGCAGGTTTTCCGATGACTGATTTTGTTCTACATTTTGAACCTCAATTTTCTATGTTACCAAAAGCAATCTTTATTTTGTAAGCAATTTTCAAAGTAGACAAATATATAACAGAGAACATGGTTAAGTTTATTTTCTATTTAATTACTCATAACAATTACAACTGGATTAAATTATTTCCTATATATTTAGAAGCAAGCCATCTGATTTTAAATCTTGAAGATTTATATTTTAAGAGTAAGAGAATGTAGATGGGAGAAGTTGGCTTTATACTAACTCAAATGGTATCAAAGATAGCACTGAATAATTCGAATTTTCTTTTTAAAATAGTAATTCAAGTAGCAAAGAATAATTATCTAATAAATACCCCAAGCACAGCAAAATCTGAACTTTGTAGAGTCTCACTAGCACTTAAAAAAAGTCATAAAATCATGCTAACAACCTGAGCAAGTTACAGATACATTGTTATTTTAAAAAATCAAGTTACATTTTGGAAGATTTAAAATCATGCCATTCCCAATAAATCTTATTTTACAGGTGAATTCAGTACTTCATACCCTGAACTTACTAATCAGGCTCTAAAATTATATCTCACATACACAACATGAGAACTCATGTTTCTGAAACATACTATTTCACTGCAGGCACAATTGCTGAGCACGTTTCAAACAAAATGCCTGCTTCAAACAAAGCCCCAAACATTGACCTCCAGCAATCTACATTAGTCACTGATTACATACAGCACATCAAAAATTAACTAACACAGCAGGAGTTTAGAGAATGAAAACTTACCACTTCTGGTTTGCCGAACAACGACTGTGTAAGTGATCCCTTTAATTAAATTCTGTCTGGAATTTACGCAGGTAGGCAATTACTTAAATGCACTTTGTCGAGATCAGAAAGAAGCAGCAAGCTATGAAGGAGATTTGGCTCCAGCTTTGTCCTAATGAAGGCTGCTATTTCTCATTGGTTTGAAGCAGAACAAACCTTGGAGATTCATTTGAGTAAAGATCACATGATAACCTATCATCGGCTGTCTGGCAGCTGATACAGCGCTGGCATTGCACAGAATATTATAGCCCTACAGCAGTAATCAGTCTCTGCCAGCTTTCGATTTGTGTGTGTACACGAGTAAATGAACGCATTTCAGGTCTTCAAAATGCGCTGATTCTCCAACATGCCAATATATGCTCAAATCCTGTTGGAATAGACCTTATTAACTATGGGACAGCACAGTAGAAGGTCAATCAACTGCCTTTCAGGGGCTGGCAGTGAAGTTAGACTCTAAACATTTCTAAGGCTAATAACTGAAAAAATGTTAAATGTCAGATACCACATCTATTTACTTTTACTTTATTTGAGCTATTGTTATTTTATGATACAACAAAGAAGCCCAAACAAAATATAAAGTAAAGCATAAATGTACGTTTCCAAAACTGACTGACAACAAAAAATAAAATCTAAATTTGGAAAAGCAGCAAAAGTGAGAATCATTTTATGATGGCAATTAGTTAACACCATAAACCACAAGCGTCTATGTCAATTTTTAAACATTAGCCAGGATGAGATTAGTCTTTTAAAATCACTATCAGACTAATTAAGAATTTGTGTGCTTCAGGCTGGATTTGGCTTTTATCAGCAAGAGTCATTGATGTGAACAACTCAAGTGTTTCACATCAGTGCTAAAGGATGTTGAGACATAACACCACAAACATCGATCGCGGATAGATCCAGCCATATGTAGAACGATAGTACAGCGTTTATAAAATGTTGAAATTTATTTTACAGTAAATTTTACCTCCCCAAGAGTAAAAGGTAAGTTTTAACTGAGCTGTGTTACATGGACATAAACAAGAGCAATTCCTTCGTTTTGTTCAGAAGAAATCTTCGAACAGCAGCAGATGGTGGAAGGTGTCCTCTCATTATATATTAGCAGGTTTCAATTGCAAATGGAATTCTACAGCAGTACTCATTGTAATTCTGGCCATTTGCTTACCTTCATCATTCCACTTATTTAAATTGCACATTTATGTCAAGGTTTATTATTGAGAAAAAATTGTTTGGACAAAGCCAATCAGTTTTGCATGAATACGAGATGTAACAAATTTAGTTTCCACACATCATTCTATTCAACAAGAACCCTATTTATGATTAGCATTTTGGATTAGCAGCTTGGTATATCACCAAAGACTTTGGCAAGTTTCTAGAGAGTATTCTGACTCTCTGCTATGAAGGTGCCAATGCACAAGGTTGGGAAAAAAATGCACTAGCCTCACCACCCTCGAAGACATCTTCAAAAGGTGATGACTTTAGAAGGAGGCATCCACCAAGGACCATCACTATTCAGGACATGTCCTTTTCTCATCCCTACCATAAATTACGAGGGACAAGAGCCTGAAGGTGCACATTCAACATTTTACCCCCACCATCAGATTTCTTAATGATCCAAGAACAGTACCTCGTTATTTTGCTCTCTCATTGCAGTATTCCCTTCAAGAGGACCACAACCTTGTCGGAGGCTTGTAGGCTAGTGTGCCTCAATGACCCAGGGAGCTATGTTGGCTGGAGTCAAGACCTTGTGCTTTGGTTCTTAGTAGGGTGATCAATGCCAAACTGGTCAGAGGCTAGACTAAGAGTGGTCCTGGGCCTCCAGGTTTGGGTGTTCAGCTCCAGGCTAACAACATTGACTGGGCAAAAAAACAGTTGCTATAGAAACAGTAATGAAGACAGAGATGGAGGATCTTTATTGATGCCCTAAACGGCAGTGGTGTAATGGGCAATGTTACAATATTTATTTACTCTTTAGAGTAATGTTTATGTATTTGCTGCAGCAAAAAAACACATTTCATGACACATGTCAGTGTTAATTCTGAATTCTAATAATAAAGAGACTCAAGTCTGTATAAAATTGCCAAACAGGCTGCTCAGTTTTCTACTGTACGTGAGCTGCGGTCCAACATTTGCACGTGTTATTTCTGTGTCTAAAATTCCACCTGGAACAAATGATTTACTAGAAATAAACAGGTAATGTCATTATAAAAAACATGATAATGTCATTAAAAAAATAAGAAGGCTATGGGTAAGCCTAGTAATTTCTAAGGTAGGGATATGTTCAGCACAACGTCGGCCTGTATTGTGCTGTAGGTTTTCTAAGTTTCTATGATTAATGATGCCATTGAAAAATCACAGACAACATCATTCTAAGATGTTTTAACACTGCTAGAAAATTTGCAGCTTTCATTTTGTTGACCTTGTGAAGAAGTGTACAGGTTATGAAAACTTTCATAACCTTGTGCAAATGGTATTCATTCCTTCATCTAAGATATTTTGATAGTGATCTTCAGGCAAATAAAATAACAGGTCGAAGCACGTATGTAATTTTTTTTCAAAATTAGAGATTTAAAGACAGTGATCCCTTTCAGTTCTAACTTCACACCCATTCAATTTTTGAATACTATATACCCATCACTCACACAAAATTAAATCTTCCATGAAGATCAAATGTGCCTTTGCTGACATTGCAGTCAAAATTTCTCTGAAGCCACTTATTCAGTATTGCATTTACAGCAAAAGATGCTGCATTAAATGGTTCAATGCAAGAGCATCAGGCATTGATTTAGTTCAATGTCAGCTGACAATCTCGTTGATGAGCACAAACAGGGAAAAGTCCAGGAGAAGTTCAATCAGACATGGACTCATTCACCTCATACCCATTGGTTGAAGGGGATCACCTGACGTTTTCCAATCCAAATAAAGAGTCTGCTTTCTGCAGCGTGGGAGATTAGCAGATAATGCTGTGAGTATATTTTGGGAGGGGCTGCTGGTTTGAGTCGCTGCCCTTGGAGGAATCGCTGGTTTAAATTGCTGTCCACGGAAGGAAGGGGTTTGAGTTGCAGCAGTCAGAAGGGCCACTGGGTCCTGATGCTCTCAGAATGTCATCAAAATTCTGAGATTTATGGATTGGACTGTAGTTTAAACTAACTGTAGTTCATACTGGCCTCTTTCAGTTCTACATTTTTATCTCATGTTCTTGCCCATTCTTTCTTGTTGCTGATTAACGGGCTGGGGGTTTGAAGTTTGATGTTCTTGTAGCTTTTCTCTGTGTGGGTGATCTGTTAGATTTTGTGTGAAAGGGGGTTGGGGGGTGGTTTGAGGTGTGTGAGTTTTTGTTTCTTTTTCTTTTCGTGTGGGTGGGGGAGGGATTGATGTCTTTCAACTACTTCTATGGTTTTCTGTATTTTATGGCTACCTGGAGAAGACAAATCGTGGAGTTGTATTCTGCATGCATACAATGGATAATAAAATGGGTGTCCTGATTTCCTTTCTTGAATCCCCAACCTTGCTCGTTATTCAACAGAATGATTCACCAGAAACCTCTCACTTGTACTGATACAAAAATACTACTTGCACTAATCTAATGAATGCATTGCAAAGCATGACAATAGGTCACCTCGCTTGAGGTATTTTATTTCTGATCATTTGCTCTTACTAATCCTGTAAATTCTACATCTTCTTGTTGCACAGAAAGGTCAGATTCACAATGGTTTGTGAACATGCAGATTACACACAAGAATACAATCCTTTCAATGACAGTAAAACCTCAAATACTTAGAACATATCCTATTAAGAATGCACAGGCAGTTCTGAAAGAAAATTCCACAAATGGCTTTACTGTATTACAGAAAGTGCTTGTGGGTTATAAACTCATGAAAAGCTATTCAGAGAAAAGAGAACTTTTTCCCCGATTTGGCTGTGGCTTTGCCCAAGAGCAGTATTTGTCCTTGTTTCTAATGCATTAACAGGAGCTGCAAAAATGGAGCAAACAGGAAAATATCCTGAAGCAGCTTCACCAAATACCCAGTCAGCCCATCACTGAGGACGTCTAAAGGAGCACAGCTGGAAGAAAGCAGAATCCATCAGAGGACCCCGCCATCCAGGCCATGCTCTCTTCTCGCTGTTGCTATTGGGGAGGGAGTACAGGAGACTTAAATCCCACACTACCTGCTTCAGGAACAGTTATTAGCCCTCACTCCTCTGTTTTCGTGGACGTTTGCAACGGAAAAGAATTTCTGGAGGTATACTTCTCTGACGTTAAAGGTATCTATTGAAACCATCAGGCTTCTGAAGCAATGTGGATAACTTCACTCAGCTCAACACTGAACTGATTACATCCTACCTCACTGTCAAGGACTCTACCACCATGTTCTCAGTATTCCGTATTTACTGTTTGTTTTCTTTTGCAATCTGCCCTCTTCTGCACACTGGTTGCTTGTCAATCTGTGTGTGTAGACTTTCACTGATTCCACTGTACTTCATTGATCTATTGTGAACCTCAGAGTGTCTTATACGTACTTTGATAATAAATTTACTTTGAACCTTGAGCAAGGCAAGCCAAGAATTGAAGAAAACGGTAAGTACCATGTGCAGTTTGATTGTCCAGTTCCGCTGAAAGATCACTGACCCCAAACATTAATTCAGTTCTCCTTTTCTCAGACGCTGCCTTACCTGCTGAATACTTACTAATTGATACATTTGCTAAACTAAGTACACAGGTCATAAACCCAGAAAATATTGCAATAATACACTGAGCACTCAAGCAATCTGATCACAACTAGGTGGTACTGGAGGCAATGCCCTCAAATATTGTCCCAGCTTACAGACAAAAATGAATAAAACTAGCATTAACCAATGCAAATACAACTATCATCCAAAAAGAGAAAGTATGAAAATGAAGGAAAATATCCTTCAGATATAGATTTAGGGCTTTTCAATATGCTATTGTTATTGGTAGCTATCTTGAATTGGAAAGGCAGGAAAGTGGTTCAGAATTAAAATAGAAAGACACAGGAACAATGTCCACCCCCCCACCCGAGTTTTCTCCTTGTAGATTCCAGGGCCATCAAGACTGGTGGGTTATTTGGTTACAATAAATACACCCTATTGAGCAGTACATGGTAGAATTTGGTGGGAACATAAAATGGGATTTGGCTTTGTTTGGAGTGAATATGTGCTTAATGGTTGGTGGGGACTTTGCAGGCTGAAGGCTTTCTTTCTGCAATGTAAATCTAGAAACATAGAAAGTAGGAGCAGGAGTAGGCCATTCGGCCCTTCAAACCTGCACCGCCATTCAGTATGATCATGGCTGATCGTCCAACTCAGAACCCTGTACCTGCTTTCTCTCCATACCCCCAATCCCTTTAGCCACAAGGGCCATATCTAACTTCCTCTTAAATATAACCAATGAACCGGCCTCAACTGTTTCCTGTGGCAGAGAATTCCACAGATTCACCACCCTCTGTGTGAAGAAGTTTTTCCTCATCTTGGTCCTAGAAGGCTTCCTCTTTATCCTTAAACTCTGACCCCTCGTTCTGGACTTCCCCAACATCGGAAACAATCTTCCTGCATCTAGCCCGTCCAATCCCTTTAGAATTTTATACGTTTCAATAAGATCCTTCCTCAATCTTCTAAATTCCATAGAAATAAATCTATTTCTCCATGTTGTGCTAATTCTGTAAATATGCGCCTCCACTCAGCATCAAGGTTGTGTCAACAAAAATGAAGACCACAATTATTTTTACTTGGACATACAAATTACTGCTAAGGTTTAGAAACCTTATGGAAGTACTGAGAACAAAACAAGTTACTGATGAAAATAATCTTAATATGAACTGAGAAGCACAAAGGTGATATTGGAATTTTAATCAGCTTTGCTGTTATCTGCGAAACTCAATTATCAGGGAAACTATTCTTACTCTGTTAAGTATTCTATTCTATTGCTCTGGCACCTGCTCAATTCCAGTTGCTGTCTCCTTGTTTATAATTCCAATGACTTGATTCCAACCACATTAAAAACTGCAGCCAGTTGGCAAAGGCATTAATGATGCAGAAATCAGATTAATATTCCTGCACTGCACAAGTTTAAATGAAAACAAAATGAATTTATTCTGCAGCAAAATGCCATGCTTTTTACCTTAAAGTTTGGCAGGGAGATTTAAAACAAGTTTCCCTGGATATTTTCCTCCTCACAGTGCTACTTGAGCTCTGTAGTTCTTTTGGATTTGATCCACGTAACGTATAAACAAAGAAATAAATTCTGTAGTAACTAGGAAGATTTTCTCAGAAGTCATAAATATCTGACCATGCACTGTGCACGGAAAAAACCTCCTCTATTGACAGTCCTTTCAAAGGAGTCTGGTGTTCCATTCCACAGAGTACCTTCTCTCTCATCACCTTATCCAGCAATAAAAGCATTTTCAACCTCAAGTATCATCAGAACTGTGAAAAAATAGGCCATAACATTTGACCAAAATTAACATCTTGTGTTATGAGGGTTGGACTTGCAACTTACCAAAAACAACAACGGACAGTTTCAATTAGTGAAAAAGCTTGGCCGATGAGTTTGAATGCAGGTTAATGTGATGTCATGCAATTTAGATTTTTTTATTTTCAAAGTGATGAGAGTTGAGAAGCTGCAGAGTGCAAAAGGATTTCAACTTCCAATACACACCACCAAACGTGACTGTAACTTCATCAAGAGATCTATCTGACTCAATGGTGAGTCTGAGGAATTCATTGCCACAGGCAGCTGTGGAGGCCAAGTCTTTATGCAGAGGTTGATCGATTCTTAATTGGTCATGGTACAAAGCGATATGGGGAAAAGGCAGGAGATTTGGGCTGAGAGGAAAAATGGATCAGCCATGATGAAATGGCAGAGCCAGATGGTCTAATCCTGCTCCAACGTCCTATGGCCTTATGATGGAAGACTAAAAGCTGTTATGGATCATGGCATTACAGATAGTGGTCAAATAAATTCCAGGACTCCTACTGGCTACAGGGGCTATACCGCTATCAATATCTCCATGATTTTACTGAGAAATTCCAAATTTATAAAATGTCTATGAGACAGTCTTAATCAATTTATCAAGTGGATGGGGTATGATGATTGATGTGCGTATGATAAGGAGGGGGGAGTGCACCTCAAATAAAATCTTTCTTAAGTCATGCAACTTGACTAGCAATGCCCCAAAAAAGTCTCACACAGGGCCTATGCACAATAGTTAAAGACTTAGCCAGTGGAAGAGCTTCAAGAAATGCCACCATATGGTGGCCAGTCTAATCGTTCCTCAATCAAACACTAGCTAGGTTTTTGAATAACACATGCAAAAGGACAGTATCTGGTATTTTTCTACAATTCAAATTTATTCTTGAAGTTAGGTTACACTCCAGGTGCTATGATAATGAGATGGAAATCAGCTATCTCAAATTGTACTTGAATGACCTTTCTAGTTTTGGCTTAGATTTTAAATTGTGGTCAACCTGCTTTATACTAAACTTGCAGCATATTTTGATCTTGATGATATGAAAAAAATAATCCCCTTGATGAAAAGAAGCAGTGGCCATCTTAGATGCTCCATTTTGACTCTCATAAGTACATTGCAAAGCTGGTGATAGCTTCCTTCAATATAATTCGATTTCACCTTATTAACCTGATTCAAGCAAATCATGACTTCCTGGTAAGTGCTCCTTATCAAATCAGCTATTTCCATTGAGATTAACATCGTGTTTTAATACTCTTCTGGGTGGCCGCCAGAGGTGCACATAGTCTTTGTGCTATCAGAGACTCTCCTGGTTTCTTGTTCATTCTTAACTTCTTGTACCACAAACAAATTTGTTTACTAATTAATGATGCAAGGTCAGACACAGTAAGAAACCTTATTTTGTTTCATTCATGATAAACATGACGTAAATTCTTCACTTGGAGCAAAGGTGACCAAGAAGCAAAACCCGGGTGAATCCAATTAATAATCTGCCATGATTCACTCCATAGTTAGAGTTTCCTGTGTTAAGTCATTATAACTGAACTGCTTTTCTTCAAATTATTATACAGAATTTGCCTTTTCCAGTACTTAACCATTATTGCAAATGAGACTCTGCTTACGTTGGTTATATTATTCATTCAAACTATTAACCGTCCATCTAATCTGCTCAGAACTAAGCATACACAAAGTATGGTAAGGAAGAAGAATGAAGGGCGAGTTTGATATGCAATTTTAAATATAATAGTAATATATAAAAACAGTAAAAAAGGATAAGGTGGGAAAGTGAAAATGGTGAAAAAAGTTCAGTCATCATCATATTGAATGGCAGAGTAAACGAGAATCCAAGTAACCTATTCTTGCTGAGTACAGGAAGTTAGATATGTTATCACCTGACAGTATTCATCCATAAATAGCAGAACTTGTTGAGATAATTCGCCCCTGCATAAGATGTTATTCACTTTTGGCTCTTCTCAGTGTAGGCTCACTGCCTTTCACTTTTAATCAGTCAGTGAGGTGCGCTGACAAAATTTTATCACCCTTTCTACTCCTTTACATAATGTTGAATAGCATGGATGTCTATTTTAAAGTTTTCGTTGCTCTGATGATACACTTATGGCCAAACTAGAGAGAAATGAAATGATTCAAACCAATTGCCTATGAACTCAGACAGATTCAGCAGTACACAGATCAGGAATTAATAATTCAAGAAGTTTCCATGATTGAGTTTATCTTTCAGCATGGCAAGCTTGTTGTTCTTGCCATTCATAGAAATGGGAGCTTTCACATTGTCCTTGGAGAAAGTTCCTGTACCTACTGAAATCAAGATGTAAGAAACATAAAACATATCGGTACCAAAGTTAAAGGCAAAAGAATAAATTTGGCACGGTGGTTACTTTTTATGGGAGTTGACTAATGATCCAGACTCCTGACTAGTGATCCTAAAACATAGGTTGAAATTTCATCAGGGCTCCCAGTGAATTTATAGAGTTTTATAATAGTGATCATCATACAAACCAATAACATCCCACAGGGAGGAAAATCTCTTCTCTTTAAAAGGTCTTCCTTCCGTGCGATT
This sequence comes from Hypanus sabinus, assembly GCF_030144855.1. Lineage (NCBI taxonomy): Eukaryota > Metazoa > Chordata > Chondrichthyes > Myliobatiformes > Dasyatidae > Hypanus > Hypanus sabinus. The sequence goes on along the minus strand of NC_082715.1, from coordinate 40,037,200 downwards.
TCAGGCGCATACCAACAGGGTTGACATAACAGCCTTCTAAAATCGGCGGGCAAACCTCTCAATTTCAGGATCATGAGTATTGGATAATAAGAACAAGAACAGCCCAATTCTGTAAAGGTATTTACAATGAAGTATATTAACAAGTCACTTTTACTGACTCGTCTTCTTGTTGAGGGACAGTGTCTACAATTCAGTTTGGCAGGGCAAATGAGAATGAGCCTAGTTTTAAAATAATTATTGAGAAGGACAGAACAATTTAAAGTCAAAAGGCTAAAGAAGAGGAGAAATGAAGCGATATATTTAAGACAGATGTAAAAACATATGAAAAAGCAAGGAAGAATGAACTACATGGAAGTGATATTAATCCAGAAGAGAAAATAGGATACTTAATACAATTTGCTTTCTGCTGAGTATCACTAGGCATGAATTAATATTGATATTAATATAGATGATTATAGAAAATACTTATATTAACATCAATATTTGTTAATGCCTAATTATAATGGATATTTGTGGTTAACTGCCATAATGGCAGTTCTATGTCCTGCAAGCCCATTGTATCTGGCAATATTAACTGCCATCTTGCTCTAAACTGCAGGCTTCGACAGGCAACTTTTCATCTTCAAGTGCTTAATTTTGAGCCTGTTCAGACAGAAATTCCAAATCCAACAATGTTTAAAGCAGCTTCTTATCCAAATATGAAATATTGGTTAAAGGTCATTGAACAAGTGATTATCATTTGCTATGGAGATTAAATTAAGACCCAGTACCTTATAATCTTTTGTTTACTGAATTTAGCTAAACATTAAACTTGCACTTTGAACCTCAAAAATACATTTCCTGAACAAGCTGCTAAAATATGAACATAACAACACATGGCAGTTGTGAAATGCAACAGCAATAAAAATATTAAAAATATATAAGAATAGAATATGATGATATCATATCTAGATATGAAATTTAGAATAAATAAGTAGTGCAAACATAGAAATAAAACAGTAGTGAGCTGGTGTTCATGGGTTCAATGTCCATTTAGAAATCAGATGGCATCACTCCTTGAAGGTGTGCTGGATACTATCCTGTGCAGGCTCGTGCCCGTGATGGAGCTGACTAAGTTTACAACTCTCTGCAGCTTATTTTGATCCTGTGCAGTACCTCCCCCCTCCCCCACCCAATACCAGGTGGTGATGCAGCCAGTTACAATGCTCTCCACAGTGCACCTGTAGAAATTTGCAAGTGTCTTTGGTGGCATACCAAATCTCCTCAAAACTCCTAATAAAATATAGCTGCTGTCATGCCTTCTTTGAAACTGCATCAATGTTAGACCTAGGATGGATCCTCAGAGATACTGACACCCAGACCTTGAAGTTTCTCACTCTTTCCACTTCTGATTTCTCTATAAGAATTGATTTGTGTTCCCTCATCTTACCCTTTCTGAAGTGCACAATCAGCTCTTTGGTCTTACTGACATTGAGAGCAAGATTGTCGTTGCTATACAAGGCCACAGAGTCACGGGTGTACAGGGAATAGAGCATTGGGCTAAACACACATCTCTGGGGTGCTTCCGTGTTGATTGTCAGTGAGATAGATAGAGGTGTTACTTCTGATCCACACTGATCAGTTGAGGATCCATTTGCAGAGAGAAGTCCAGAGGCCCAGGTTCTGGAGTTTTCAATGAGAATTGTAGGAATGATTGTGTTAAATGAACTGTAGACAATAAACAGCATCCTAACATAGGCATTTTTATAGTCCAAGTGATTCAAGGCTGTGTGAAGAGCCAATGATATCACATCTGCCATCGACCTATTGTGACCCTTCTCCAACATAGATCAAAGTTCCAGAAGGTTCAAAGTAAATTCATTATCAATGTACATCACCATATACAACCCGGAGATTCATTTTCTTGTGGGCGTACTCAATAAATCCAATTACCACAATAGAAACAATGAAAGACTGAGCCAGCAGTGTGGACAAGTGTGCAAAAGACAACAAACTGTGAGAATACAAAAGGAGATAAAAGAATTAATAATAACGATTTAAAAAAAAGACAATAAACACTGAGAACATGAAGAGTACTTGAAAGTGAGACCAGAGATTATGGGAACAGTTCAATGACGGGGCAAATGAAGTCACCCTCTCTGGTTTAAGAGGCTGATGGCTGAGGGGTAATAACTGTTCCTGAACCTTGTGGTGAGAGTCCTGAAGCTCCTGTACCTCTTCCTGATGGCAGCAGTGAGAAGAGAGCATGACTTGAGTGGTGAGGGCTCCTGTGGATTGATTCCTGAGTCAGCACTCTGCGTAGATGTGCTCAATAATAGGAGTTAAACAGACCACTTAACCTGTGATGGATTGGGCCGTATCCACTACTTTTTGCAGGATTTTCCATTCAAGGTCATTGGTTGTTTCCATACTGTGATGCAACCAGTCAACATACCTCCACCACACATCTAGAGCAGTTTGCCAACTTGCCACACCTGCTAGCTTGAGAGTTAAGTCCGCTGAGTTCTTCCGACTATTGTGAAGTCAGTCGCTCATTAAGTCGATCTAAAAGCACTTTGTTTAAAGGAAAATGATGTGCTGAAAATTGCAGTGAGAGTAATTTGAAAGAGGCAGATTTAGGAGCTTTGTATGTAGCCTGCAGAACGTCGTTGTGGTTCACCTGTGGAATCTTGCAACAATACTGTCCCTGAACTGGGGTGGGTGGGGTTGGTTGTGCAGTTAGCTCAGCTCACAATGCGTTTAGGGGGCAACCACCTGACTGTATAAGTCAGCCGGTGGCATAGTGGCATCTGCACCGATCTTCAAGGCGAGTGGTCCTGGGTTCAAATCCGGCTGGCAACTTGCACCCTCTGCACCCATGCTGGGTGGAGCATCAAGCTAGCAACTCGGCCTCATAAGAGACAGGTAAAAATGCTCAAGAAACCACAAGGTTGCCACCCAATGCACCACAAGGTGCGGAAAGGAACAACCACCACCTTGCTGTATGTCAGCAGTTAATTGCAGGACCGACTAAATAAGGACGGCAGAGTACCATCCCCAACGGTTTCTGGTAAACCATCTGCTATTCACAAACTTGTATTGCCAAAAATGCATGAGACAGTTTAGGAATGTGTCAATTCAAAGGAAAGGCAAACCATCTTGTTAAGATTAGTGGAAGACAAAGAACATTTTGCAACCAGCAACCAAAACACCACAAACAAGTTAATTAACAGAGAGAAGGGGGTGGAGTTTCAAGATGGCGACGTAAGCATCTGCCTTTTAGGCGCTCTTTATTTTTTCAACTATAATCACCCTTTAATCAAATCTTTTCGAACTTAATCATATGAGTTGTTACTTCTGATTAACTCTTTTTTCCTAAAATAATATTTGATCTAATCTTGTCAAACTTAAAATGGCTACAAGTAAGAAATCGTCTAAGGATCCTTTATCTATCGACACAGTCGCTAACCTTCTGGATTCTAAACTTGCGGGTTTGGAAGGCAGACTAGAAGGTAAATTGGATAGTAAACTGTCAAGTTTGGAAAAAAGGCTTACCACGAAAATATCTGATCTTGAAGGAGTTGTTAGATCGCTTGAAATTAAGTTTCAATCGCAGGCGTTAGAAGTTCAGCGGCATGAAAATAAGATCACGACTCTTGAACAATCAATTTGTGAAAAAGCACGTACAATTGAAGCGTTGGAGAAGAAGATAGAGTCAACTGCTAAAACTTTGGATCAGTATAAGTTTAAAATTACTGATCTTGAAAATCGATCTCGCAGACAGAATTTGCGCATCATCGGTTTTCCCGAAAAAGTTGAGTCCGGTGATTTAACTGAATTTTTCTCTAAATTACTGTGGGAAATTTTCGGTGATGAAGGTTTGCAAACTAAACCTTTATCGATCGCGCTCACAGAGTTGCGAGGTTTTCGTCTACGACTGATAAACCACGAGCGGTGATTGTTCGCCTTCATTATCCTCGTGAGAAAGAGCTTCTAATTTGATTAGCTCGTAAAAAAGGTATGATCTCTTACAAAACCAATTCATTTCGAATTGTTGAGGATTATTCTTATGAAGTAATGAAAGCCAGAATCGCTTTTAAACCAGTAATGGCAGAGATACACTCGATTGGACTTAAACAAGCTTTAATGTATCCAGCGAAGCTTAGAATTGTGCTGAACGACAACAGTCAACGATTTTTCAACACTCCGGAAGAAGCGAAGAAATTTGTTGAAGAATATCGATCTTCTAGTGCAACTTGAACTATGAGTTATATTGAAGATTTTTTTTTGGAGAGAGGATGCCATTTCATTTTAAGTTTTAACCCATGAAGTTGGGTTATAACTTCTTATCTTGATTTATGGGTCTGGGTTTTTTTTCTACTACTATTATCATTGCTTATAGATGCTGTTTTAATTTTTATAATATCCTTTTTTATACACGTTTGTATTTTGTAATAATGAATTATTTTTTCAAAATGTCGTTTCTTCTTCCCATAAGTCTTTGCTTTTTATAAGCGTTTATTTGCTTGCCTGTATTTAGAAATGGAACAAATGTTTTGAATTCTTTTTTTTAGTCTTTTTTTTATATATATTGTAGTGTCTATTAAATCTTTTTTTTTAAATTCTATTTTGATAAATCTTTTTTACTAAATTTTCTTATTAGATTGCTGAACTTATATTCATATTTTGTAATATGGCTTTTTCAAAATGTCGTTTCTTCTTCCCATAAGTCTTTGCTTTTGAAACGTCATCTTTGTATTTGAATATGGAATTTTTTCTTTTAAATGTATATTACACTTTTAAATTTTAATGTTCATTTTTTTATTAATGATTTTTTGTTTTACTATTTTAGTTTTTTTTTAACCTGACTGATATATTTTTTTTTTTGCAACTCTATATTTTAATCTGGGTGTTAGTTTTTTTTTAAAAAAATCTTCTTATGGAGCTGCCATCTTGAAATGGGGGTAATATTAGTATTAGTTTATGCGCCTGCCACTTGGCTTTCTTTCAAAGGGTGGGGGGAAGGGGGAGGGATCTTTTTTCATGCTTTTGCTTTTTATTTTTTTGCTTTTAGTTTATGGGCCGACTTTAAATTATTAATATTGTTGAGGTGTCATGATCTCTGGTTGCTCCTGAATCAATTCTCCTTCTTCCTAAATTGTGGGTTATGTGTCTTTTTAACCTTTTATGATACACACAATTAATATTGGTATGATGGATAAATCTATTAACTTTATCTCATGGAATACTAATGGTTTAAATCATCCGATTAAACGTAAAAAAATATTTAAAGTATTCCATAGATTGAACGCTAATATTATTTTTGCACAGGAGACCCATATTAGGAGGGAGGATAATCAACGTTTTTTTAGGTTCTGGAAGGGTCAACAATTTCACTCGAATTGTACCGCTAAAATTAGGGGTGTGTCTATTTTTATAGACCCCTCAATTTCATTTACACATTATGAAGTTATTTCTGATCCACAGGGTAGATTTTTGTTGATAACTGGTTCACTTTTTAATCGGAAAGTTGTTTTAGTTAATATTTATGCTCCAAACTTTGATTGCCCTGGATTTTTTAAACGTTTATTTACTTCCCTTCCTAACTTGAATGAATATATGTTGATAATGGGTGGAGACTTTAATTGTTGTTTGAATCCTTCGATGGATAGATCTAAACCTATTCGAACTCTTCCGAATAGATCAGCTTTACTTATTAATTCTTTTATGGTCGATTCTGGAATTACTGAAATATGGCGGTTTTTGAACCCTAAAGATAAAGAATTTTCTTTTTTTTCACATGTATATCATAGTTATTCTAGAATTGATTATTTCCTTATTGATCATTGTTTATTAACAGATGTTATTGATTGTAAATACGATTCTATTGCTATTTCGGATCATGCACCTTTGAAGTTATCTATCAAGATTCCGGACTCTTCTATTAATACTAGATCTTGGAGACTTAATGCTACTTTGCTTCAAGATCCAGAATTTATTACCTTCATAAAACAACAAATTGACTTATTTTTTTCAACAAACTATACCGAAGAGATTGACAGAGGAATACTTTGGGACTCTTTCAAGGCTTTTATTCGTGGACAAATTATCTCATATTCCGCTGGTAAAAGAAAACAAAGATATTCAGATATAGCTTTATTGGTGGATAAAATTAAAGAAATTGATAAGATTTATTCCGTTACTCCTACCAAAGAACTTTATAAGAAGAGAGTTGAGCTTCAAATGGAACATAGTTTATTATTATCTTCTTCAATTGAGAATCAATTAATTAAGACCAGGGCTCAATTTTATATTCATAGTGATCGAACTGGTAAATTGTTAGCTAATCAATTAAAAGCTATTTCGACTAAGCGACAAATTATTAAAATTCGTAAACAAGACGGTAATTTAACTACTGATTATAAAGAAATCAATGACACTTTTCAAGATTTTTATAAATCTTTATATCAATCAGAATTTGATGGTGACCTGTCTATGATGGATAATTTTTTTAATAACTTGAATATTCCTAAACTGATAGATGAAGATTGTAGCTTGCTTGATGCTCCTATCTCTATGGATGAAATAAGAGAGGCTATCTCATCAATGAATTCAGGGAAAGCTCCTGGTCCTGATGGTTTTATTGTAGAATTTTTTAAAACTTTTTCTTTATTGCTTTCTCCTTGGCTATGTGAAATCTTTAATGATGCGTTTGTTAAGAAGAGATTACCTCAATCTTTTTATGAAGCTACTATTTCTCTAATTCTTAAAAAAGATAAAGATCCTACTTTATGTGCATCTTATCGCCCTATATCATTATTAAATGTAGACTCTAAGATTCTTACAAAAATTTTAGCCATTAGATTAGAAAAGGTACTATCACAGATTATTTCAGAAGATCAAACTGGTTTTATTAGGAATCGGTATTCCTTTTTTAATATTAGAAAATTGATTAACATAATTTATACTTCATCATCTACAACCCCAGAATGTGTTATCTCATTAGATGCTGAAAAAGCTTTTGATAGAGTTGAATGGACATACTTATTTAATGCATTGAGAAACTTTAATTTTAGTCCTAATTTTATATCATGGATTAAATTAATATATTATAAACCTGTTGCTTCTGTTCTTACAAATAATTATAGATCCTCTTTTTTTCAATTATCTCGTGGTACAGGACAAGGTTGTCCTTTAAGTCCTTTATTATTTAATATTGTATCAGAACCTTTAGCCATTGCTATTCGTGAGTCTCCTAATATTTTTGGTATCATCCGTAATGAGAAGTTATACAAACTATCACTTTATGCTGATGATTTGCTGCTATATATTTCTGATCCTAATAGGTCTATTCCTGCTATTTTATCCTTGTTGGCTCAATTTGGTAGTTTTTCTGGTTATAAATTAAACTTAGATAAGAGTGAATTATTCCCCTTAAACGCGCAAACCTTATTGAATGACAGGATGCCATTTAAAGTTGTTACCGATAACTTTATCTATTTAGGTATAAAAATCACCAAGAAATATAAAGATTTATTTGGGCTGAATTTTTTACCTATGCTTCATCAAATTCAACAACTTACTACAAGATGGTCTCCCTTATTTTTATCATTAGTTGGTCGGATTAATGCTATTAAAATGATGATTTTACCGAAATTTTTATATTTATTTCAAGCTTTACCAATTTTTATTCCTAAATCTTTTTTTGATAACATTGATTCAAAAATTTCCTCATTTGTGTGGCAAAATAAAAACCCTAGGTTAAGCAAAAGGCAATTACAAAAATCTAAAAAAGATGGTGGTCTAGCTTTACCTAACTTTAGATTTTATTATTGGGCGAATAATATTCGTAACCTAATGTATTGGAAACTAGATTTGGACTCACCATTGTGTCCACAGTGGGTAAATTTGGAATGTAGTGAGGTAAAGGGATATTCTATATTTTCCGTTCTTGGTTCTTTTCTTCCTGTTGATTTAGTTAAATTCAATAAACAGATATCTAACCCTGTTGTCAAACATACACTACGAATTTGGTTTCAATTTCGCAAATTTTTTAATCTGAAAAACTTTGTTCTGGACAGCCCTATTTTATTTAATTTTTTTTTCAAACCTTCATTGACAGATCAAGCTTTTAGCATATGGAAAAGGAAAGGTATAAAATGTTTTCGTGATCTTTTTTTTGAAGGTACTTTGATGTCTTTTGATCAACTTTCTAACAAATTTAAATTACCTAAATCTAATTTTTTTAGATACTTACAAATTAGAAATTTCTTACATAAAATTCTCCCATCTTTTCCCAATTTAACTCCATTGGATTTTTCAGATTTGATTTTTACCTTTAATCCTTGCCAGAAGGGATTAGTAGCTTTTATTTATAACATGATTATGAAGATACAGCCAGAAATATCGGATAGAATTAAACAAGAATGGGAAAAAGAACTTCGATATAATATATCAACAGATAAATGGGAAAAAATTTTACAAATGGTTAATTCCTCTTCTATTTGTGCTAAACATGCTTTAATACAATTTAAAATTGTACATAGAGCTTATATGTCTAAAGATAAGCTTGCTCAATTCTACTCGCATATCAATCCTCAATGTGACAGATGTCACTTAGAAGTGGCTTCATTGACCCACATGTTTTGGGCATGTCCCACTTTACATAACTATTGGAAGGACATTTTTGATGTCATTTCCTCAGTATGGAATATCGATTTACAACCCCATTTTATTACTGCAATTTTCGGTATACCAAATGAAGATGGTAATCAGTTTTCCCCTTCAATCAGACGAATGATTGCTTTTGTAACATTAATTGCCAGAAGGTCTATATTACAAAACTGGAAAGAAGTAAATCCTCCTACCACATCTCAGTGGTTCTCTCAAACTATTTCCTATCTGAGTTTGGAAAAAATTAGAAGCACTATTTTTGATTCTTCAATTAAATTTGAAGAAACATTCGACATTTTCATATGAAATAATTTGGCCTTTTTCAGATCCTTTTCTCTACTTATCCTTGTTCAGGTATGGAGTTCCGGAGTTTTTTCTTGACACTATCACATACTTATAAACTGTTATTATTGCCCATGTTAGTTTAGTTTAGTTTTTTTTTCAATATATATTTTTTTCTATATATTTTCAATTTCCTTTTTCTTTTTTGATGATTATTTTTGTTTTTTTTTTCATATATATTTATATAGACTTGATTGATTTATGTACCTTTTGTTGATTGATGTTTAATAGGATATTATTATCCTATTACTAATGTAATTTCAAGTTTATTGAATTTGTAATCTATACATTATCATGCTTTGTTTTTTTTATATATGTATGAAACTTAATAAAAAGATTGAAAAAGAAAGAAAGAACAGAGAGAAAATAGATAAGTAAGCAAACCAGCTAAAAATATAATCATAGTAAAAACTTCTGTATGGAACAGAAAAGAATGCAGCTGAAGAAAAACTTAATCCTATGGATTAAATCAATAATGGGAAATAAGCAAATGGCAGACACATATGCATAAATAGGTTGAATCTGTCTTCCTATTACCAAAAGTGCTCCAAAAATCAAAGAGCATAAGGGCAAAAGGGAGCAAGTATCCAGCAGTAATTGCTGCAAAAGGAGAAGCTGAAGGTAAGCCAACAGCTGACGTGCTCCCTCGGCTGCAGATAAGGTGAGTGCAATCCCTGGGGTTGGTGAGATTCCAGAAGGTTGAAAGAGCACGGATATAATGTCCTTATTCTTGAAGAAAGGAAGTTGTAAAGCAAGATAAGACAGTCACAGTCAAACGTCGGATGTATTACTGAAAAAGGAGTAAGAAATTTAAAATATGATCAAGTGCAACAAAGTGGTTTTACAAAAAAAAAGTTTGTCATTGTTTTAGGTGGGTAAAGGATAATCATGAGATGGAGTGCATTTGATTTTCCAGAAATCTGAGATGCCACACAAAAAATAACTATTCCAAGATTAAGACAATAAGTACAGATAGAGGACTGCCTAACAAACAGAAAAGAGAGTCTCAGTTTGAATTAGTCATTTTCAGGTTACCAGGCTGTAGGGTGACAGTGATCGTTACTAGGGCCAGAGGTAATTTACTACCGACAATCGTGACTAAAACAAATAGGTAAAATGTATTTTTACCAAATCTGCTGACAATACAAAGGTGGGAAATTAAATTGAAAGGAGATTTGAACAGTTTAAGAGATAAAAGAATTGTGAATTTTAAAATAAGAGATTGTTAGCTTAAGGAGATGAGCAGGAATTTTTTTTTCCACAGAGGTTGTGAAATTAGACAGCCATGGAGAATGAATCTTCGAGTGTATCCAAATGGACCTGAGAGAGAAAGTTTACAACTACCAGAAAGTCATTGGTTATGGCATTCAACAATGAATATGAACGTAGTAATGGTATCACTCTGCCACCACAACCATGCAAATAATTATTGTCAACTCATTATTAAAAACAATGTGTAATAGGGATTTACCAATAAACTACTGTAATATGCTCACATTTATATGCTAACGAAGTTACTGTAAGGCAATTTTCAGAAAGAATTCCTCAAAATATTTTACTTGCTTTCTCGTGAAAGAATCTTTGAGATTAAAATCAAAATGCTGGACAATGAACATAAATTCTATCTGACAATTAATTCTATCTTCCTGTATTTCTTAAAGTCTGCTCATCATGGGTGAAAATGAGATACAAGTGCACAAAAGCTGTGGAAATGCCAAATGGAACTGTATACTGAGGCCCCAACCAAAACTGAGAGTAAAAATCTGTCAACAACACACTTGATTTTCTTCATGCTGCAAAATAAAATTTAGAAACGGACTAATTCGGCGGGTGCATTCGTTATTGCAAAGTAATTGCTTTTCATTACATTTTATTCTAATACCAAAGAAAATCCAATTACTTTATGAAGGATAGGTTATGTTCTGTGTTGAAGAGCAGAGCAGTTAAATAGCAGCTCCAGCTCGAATACAAATTGTGTTTTAATTACCTCATTTTCCACGGAGATATAATTATAAAATATAAGACATCGGACTCCAATGAACCATAATATTAATGCCTTGAAACACAGCAGTGTGACACAAAATAGTTTTCACCACCCGCAGTTAATTACCATAAATGCATTCGCAGAAAAATAACCAGGGAACAATAGATTAAATCAGTATCAACATTGGAGTTGTCATTGTGTGATAATTCTTTGTTTCTGTTATTGCAACAAAGGTCATCCCCTTTCACAGTGCACATTACTTTCTCTTTATATTTATAGTCAGGAAATTATTATCACATTTTATTTTCTACAGTTGTTACAACTTAAATATTACTAACACACATCTGAGTACAAACTCAACTGATTCTTAATTTGAACTGACTAGTTTATGTATTGTACTTATAACATGAGAACAAACCATTCATCTTAATTATTCCAAACTTTTTATGCTCCACAAAAACTCGTTTCCATTCTTCAGGTAACCACAGCAACTAATAATTTCTCCTTAACTGTTTCTTTTCATTGCAAGTTGTATTTCCAAATCATTCCAAAGGATGGTATTACTTCTAATTTCCTCGATCCATTCTGTAAGTACTGCAGTGACATCGGTAAGTCAGCGGGTATGCTTTCTACTGTCAGCGATTGCCTTTTCTGACTGCCCAAAGCTTTTCCACCATCTACAAGGTACAGATTGGTGAAAATTCAGTTTGGATGCACTTTCCCTTAAGTTTGATTGTCCTGACCTCCCTTACATTTCACAGGATTTGACCCCATGCCTTCCTCAATGAAGGCGAATACAACATACGTGTTTCATGCCTGAGATTTATTTATTCTCTTTGATCGATTCACAGTTCAGACATTTATTTTTGCTATATTACTAGCTTTTTATTTAAAGACTATTTTAAGAAGATCTGTCAATCACTTTTTTACTCTTCTGTAATCTCATCATCTATTTTCCAAGCCCCCGACCCTCAATATTTTCTTTTTCAACTTTTGCTTACGAGTTCAAAGTAAGTTCAGTATCAAAGTACATATATGTCACCATATACAAATCTGAGGTTCATTTTCTTGTGGGATTCACAGTAAATACAAAGGAACAAGATTTCGGCCCAAAAAGTCTACTGCTTACCCTTTTCCATAGGAGCTGCCTGATCTGCTGAGTTCCTCCAGCATTTTGTGTGTGTTGCTTGGATTTCCAGCATCTGCAGATTTTCTCTTGTTTGAGATTGAAAGACTACACAAAGCTCTTTGAAAACTTCTACTCTGACAATATTATATGCCTTTATTGCAAATATTTGCAATCTGGAACTTCCTTCATGGATATGGATTGATCACTTTCATCAATGTTTTTTTTTATTTTTCAACAGTGTGCGCAATTGCTGAAAATGTTAAATACGTAATTAAGTGTTTCATGTTTTTCGTCTATCTGTGAATCGTCTAATCAGACGCCCAAGCAACTTTAGCTCTGCAATCCTAATACTTACACAAGTTACCTTCAGATTAGTAATCCAGCTTCTGTTTGAACAACGTCTCTCTAGAACCACGACAAAGATTTTGGCATTATTATTTCCTCTCTACAGTGCGCACAGGAAACAATGGGATTTTCAGGTTCAAAATACATTAAATTTATTTCTGAAATGGATAAAGTTATAAGCCGGTTACTTTTACACTGGATCTCGTGAGGAAAAAAAACAGAATACCTGCAAAAGCATAAAAATGCAATTGTTGACTTAAAATTGAAGAGGCAATAGAGTGCAAAATGTGCAGAGTTACCTGCTTGCATAAATGAATACTAATCCAACATTATGGCTCTTTTCAATAAGGGTAAGAGATGATGTCAGAGAGACATTCAAAATTATGTTTAGATGGAGACACTCCATTTCCCACAGCTCAAGGACCAGATTCCAATAACAATGATATCTGAACAATTCAATGGTGGCCTGGGAAAATCTCTTCAAGGATTTTAGTGTATACCATGTCAACATTTAAAAAGTGGTTGGAAAGGGACCTGAAGTCAAAGAGAATAAACAGATGTGGGCGAAGAAACATGGGCAATTGAGATTTGAAAAAAAAGACTGCCCAGGTTATCAACACAACCACTTTGGGAAAATATTTTGATAAATGATTACAAGATCTATGTTTGCATTTTATCTGATATCTTCAGCTGAGTTCACATATAAGAACAGAAGAAATCCAGCCATTTGGACAATTAATGGCATTCATTAAGATTATGGCTGATCTGACTGTGCACTGAGTTCCATCTACCAGCCTTTCCCTTAAAATACAATTTTGGAACTATGCAACAACTAACTACATCTTAAGTATACTTAATGAGGTGGCCTCTACTGTTTCCCTGGGGAGAGAATTCCACAGATTCTCTAATCTCCAGTAAAAGCAGATTGTCCTCATTTCCATCCCATATCTATTCCCCCAAAACTTCAGAATCAGAATCAGGTTTATTATCACCGGCGTGTATCGTGAAATTTGTTAACTTAGCAGCAGCAGTTCAATGCAATACAGAATATAGAATAAATACAGTAAATGTATATTGGAAATTAAAAATTGTGCAAAAACAGAAATAATATATATTGGAAAAAGTGAGGAACTGTTCATGGGTTTAATGCCCATTTAGGAAGTGGATGGCAGAAGGAAAGAAGCTGTTCCTGAATCACTGAGTGTGTGCCTTCAGGCTTCTGTATCTCCTACCTGGTGGTAACAGTGAGAAAAGGGCATGCCCTGGGTGCTGGAGGTCTTTAATAATGGACTCTGCCTTTCTGAGACACCACTGCCTGAAGACGCCCTGGGTACTTCATAGGCTAGTGCTCAAGATTGAAGCTATGTCCCATAGTTTTAGTCTCATCAACCAGTGGAAATTATTTTCCTGTCTCGATCCTATCTATTATCTTCATAATTTTATGTTTCTATAAGATCACCTCTCATCCAGTGAATTCAGTCCCAAGTGACCCAATCTCTTATCAAAGGCTAACCACGTTATCTCTGAAATCAGCCTGGTCTGCACCATCTCCCTTTTCAACGGAGATCAGAACAGCACACAGTACTCTAGGTACAGCCTCAGCAGTACCCTGTACAGTTATCTCTGAAATCAGCCTGGTCTGTACCATCTCCCTTTTCAACGGAGATCAGAACAGCACACAGTACTCTAGGTACAGCCTCAGCAGTACCCTGTACAGTTATCTCTGAAATCAGCCTGGTCCACCATCTCCCTTTTCAACGGAGATCAGAACTGCACACAGTACTCCAGGTACAGCCTCAGCAGTACCCTGTACAGTTATCTCTGAAATCAGCCTGGTCTGCACCATCTCCCTTTTCAACGGAGATCAGAACAGCACACAGTACTCTAGGTACAGCCTCAGCAGTACCCTGTACAGTTATCTCTGAAATCAGCCTGGTCTGTACCATCTCCCTTTTCAACGGAGATCAGAACAGCACACAGTACTCTAGGTACAGCCTCAGCAGTACCCTGTACAGTTATCTCTGAAATCAGCCTGGTCTGTACCATCTCCCTTTTCAACGGAGATCAGAACAGCACACAGTACTCTAGGTACAGCCTCAGCAGTACCCTGTACAGTTATCTCTGAAATCAGCCTGGTCCACCATCTCCCTTTTCAACGGAGATCAGAACTGCACACAGTACTCCAGGTACAGCCTCAGCAGTACCCTGTACAGTTATCTCTGAAATCAGCTTTTCAACGGAGATCAGAACAGCACACAGTACTCTAGGTACAGCCTCAGCAGTACCCTGTACAGTTATCTCTGAAATCAGCCTGGTCCACCATCTCCCTTTTCAACGGAGATCAGAACTGCACACAGTACTCCAGGTACAGCCTCAGCAGTACCCTGTACAGTTATCTCTGAAATCAGCCTGGTCTGCACCATCTCCCTTTTCAACGGAGATCAGAACAGCACACAGTACTCCAGGTACAGCCTCAGCAGTACCCTGTACAGTTATCTCTGAAATCAGCCTGGTCTGCACCATCTCCCTTTTCAACGGAGATCAGAACAGCACACAGTACTCTAGGTGCAGCCTCAGCAGTACCCTGTACAGTTATCTCTGAAATCAGCCTGGTCTGCACCATCTCCCTTTTCAACGGAGATCAGAACCGCACACAGTACTCTAGGTACAGCCTCAGCAGTACCCTGTACAGTTATCTCTGAAATCAGCCTGGTCCACCATCTCCCTTTTCAACGGAGATCAGAACAGCACACAGTACTCCAGGTACAGCCTCAGCAGTACCCTGTACAGTTATCTCTGAAATCAGCCTGGTCTGCACCATCTCCCTTTTCAACGGAGATCAGAACAGCACACAGTACTCCAGGTACAGCCTCAGCAGTACCCTGTACAGTTATCTCTGAAATCAGCCTGGTCTGCACCATCTCCCTTTTCAACGGAGATCAGAACCGCACACAGTACTCTAGGTACAGCCTCAGCAGTACCCTGTACAGTTATCTCTGAAATCAGCCTGGTCTGCACCATCTCCCTTTTCAACGGAGATCAGAACCGCACACAGTACTCTAGGTACAGCCTCAGCAGTACCCTGTACAGTTATCTCTGAAATCAGCCTGGTCCACCATCTCCCTTTTCAACGGAGATCAGAACCGCACACAGTACTCTAGGTACAGCCTCAGCAGTACCCTGTACAGTTATCTCTGAAATCAGCCTGGTCTGCACCATCTCCCTTTTCAACGGAGATCAGAACCGCACACAGTACTCTAGGTACAGCCTCAGCAGTACCCTGTACAGTTATCTCTGAAATCAGCCTGGTCTGCACCATCTCCCTTTTCAACGGAGATCAGAACCGCACACAGTACTCTAGGTACAGCCTCAGCAGTACCCTGTACAGTTGCAGCATTACCGCTTTGCTCTTAAAATTGAACCTCTCAAGCAATGAATGTCAACATTCTATTTGCCTTCTTGATATCATATTCTACCTGCAAACCAACCTTTTGTGATTCCTGCACAAGTACTCCCAGGTCCCTCTGCTCAATAACATGCTGCAAACTTTCTCCTTCTAATTTTCCTTCCAAAATGCATAACCTCACATTTACCAACACTGCACTCCACCTGCCAGACTCTTGCCCATTCACTTAACCTGCCTATATCTCTCTTCAGATTCTCAGCACAATTTGCTTCTCCATTCAGTTCAGCGCCATCAGCAAACTTAGATGCACAACACTCAGTCCTCTCTTCCAAATTGTTAATGTATACTGTGAGCAGCTGTGCACCCAGCACGAATCCAGGTGGCACTGGGCTCACCACTAATTGCCAACTAAAGAAACACCAATTTATTACAATTCTCTGCCTTCTATTGTTCAACCAATCCTCTCCCCCATACTAATACATTAACCCCCAACTCCCTGCATCCTTATCTTCTGGATAAGACTTTCATGATAAGCCTTATCAAACAACTTCTGGAAATCCAAGGATACAACATCCACCTGTTCCCCTTAATCCATTGTGCTCATTACATCTTCAAAGAACTCCAGTAACTTAATGAAACAGGACTGCTCTTCCTGAATCCACACTGTGTCTGCCTAGTGGAACCAATTCTATCCAGAGATTTTCTTTAGTGATATCTTAAAGCTTCTTTCCTAGCCTTGAATGTTAAACTATCTGACCTACATTTAACTGCTTTTTGCCAACATCCTTCTTAAACAGTGCCGTGACATTTACCACCTTCCAATCCACGGGGGCAAAATTCCAGGGAATTTTGGTCAATTATCAGCCTCTACTTCAACATCTGCCATTACTTTCAGTACCCTGGGATGCATCCCATTAGACCAGAGGATTTTTCTACCTCTTCAGTGATAGCAACCGTATCAAGATCCTCACCTTCCATGACATTCATAATATCTTTCTTTGGCATGATAGACATGTGCTCTACCATGAAGACCAACAGAATGTAGTCATTCAAACCTTTAACTAATTCCATAATAACCAATATTAAATACACCTTCTCCTCATCTTTCTGAAGACCTTCATTCGCTTCAGACACCCTTTTCTGCTTCATATAATTATTTAAACCTCTACTCTCAGCTTTCTATATTTTGTGCAAGCTTACTTTCATCATCTATCTTCCCTCATTGTTTGCTTAGTGGTTCTTAGTTTTTTTTTTAGTTTTCCCAATCTTACAATTTCCCCACTACTCTTGACAAGTTTTTATGCTCTTTTAGTTTTATCCCTTTATAACTTCCACAGTACATCTTTAGTATATAATATTAAACAAGCAGAGTATTTGAAGACATCGGTCCCAATGCTCAAAACATCCCCATAGCAACTTCACAGAAATCAATGCATTGTAAAATGGGCCAACAAATTCAATGTCAGCATCTCTGCACATGATCAACAACTTAATCAGGAAACTGACACTGGAAGTTCCACTAGAAACATGATGGATTATCATGTAATTCATGTGATGTCAACATTTAATGTTCCCTTCACATATCACTCTCTTGAAGGAATTAAATGCCAACTCTAAAGGAATGGGAAAAATATCTCTCGTAACTAGATGTCAAGACTTCATGGTACTGAGCAGCAAAGTGGAGTAAATTGGAAAGAGCGAAGTAATTAAAAAAGGATACTGTATTTGGCACATCCGGATGATCATCAATCTAAGTCAGTAAAGCCACAATTACATCATGTACCATACTGGCAGACAATGTCACATTCTCCTGCAGACAGCTTTAACATCCTAACTGCTAAGATCCAGATGTATATTAGGACTGCCTGCTTTAACAACAGCAACAGCTAACATACACCATGGGCTGATGCAGGCTGCTTGCACACTGGGGCTTTATTTTGTTTAACTTGGTAGGATGCTCATTCAATTCCATCTCAATATGTACTTTTGAAGTGGTTTTTGAATTTTGACTTCCCGAATGGACACACGACTTTGAAGTCCAAATGCTCGTATATTTCCTCTGCAACCATTAATACTTGAGCCAAGGCAATTCAGAAAAGTTGACACTATCTATCAGCAAATTACCTTCTGCATGGAATTATTGTGGTTTTTTTAAGTGTTTAGACCAACTGCTTGCAATGCTAGCATTGCAGCAGGCTGATTTTTTATAATTTCAAATTAGTTAGGTATGCAAGTTGCTTTCTAATCCTTGTTCTTAATACAGCAAACCACCAAATTTCTGCCAACTGGAATGTCTTGCAGCAGCAGAAAAAGCACATATGAGGCACGTTTATATCTTCAATAATGAAAGATTTTTAGATAAGAAGGGAATCAAGGGGTTTAGGGTTTGTACTGGACAAGAAAAAGATAAGGTATAATCTTACTGAATAGCAGACTGGCTTAAAGGACTAAAATGTCGACTAGATCTATATCTTGTACTCTTCACTTTATTTCTTAGCTATTTTCAACTAATCCAAACCGTTACAATTCATCACCAAAATTGCCTGACATTTTACTTTGCTGAGATAACCAGACTTTGACAAGCAGAAGAATAGAACAGGAACACTGTCCTGACCTTCAAAGAGAACAAAGAGCATGTGTCCTCTGTAGCACCGAGAGAAAGGACACTCTGACTGTGACAGTTTGAAAATAATTCAAACAATGTATCTGAGGAACAGACAGGATGAAAGACAAATGTAGAAAGTTAAACCAAGGTGTTCAAATAGATTCTATGCCTGTTGATCTTATCAGTAGTTCACGCCTGCAAAGGCAGTGCAAATTTCACATTCAGATTCAAATGAATTTATTTATTACACATACATCAAAATATACAGTGAAATACAGACCCTATAAAAAGTATTCTCCCCCCCCCCCGAAGTTTTCATGTTTTATTGTTCTACAACATCGAAGGATTTTGTTTTTTTTTTGACACCAATCAACAGCAAAGGACTTTTTCGTGTTAAAATGAAAACAGATCTCTATAAAGTGATCTAAATTAATTATAAATATAAAACAAAATATAATTGATTACTTATTCACCCCCCCCCCCTTTAATATAACACACCAAATTATCACTTCTGTAGCGAAACGGTTTTAGAAGTCACATAATTAGTTAACTGGCGATCTCTTTTTGGAGTGTGCAGACTAGGTGTTTCAATTGATTGTAATTAAAATACACCAGTATCTGGACAGTCCAACTGCTGGTGAGTCAGTACCCTGGCAAAAACTACATCACAATGAAGTCAAAAGAGCACTCCAAACAACTCCATGAAAAAGGTTATTGAAAAGCACATCAGGAGATGAACTAAATCCACTGTGATCCAATGTTGTAGAACAATAAAACTTCCAAGTCACTGAATATCTCTTGGAATACAGCTAAGTACGGAAGGAATATGGCACAGCTGTAAGTCAGCCTAGAGCATGAGAACCTCAAATACCTCAAAAACTCAAATTCTTGAGTGACCACGCAAGAAAGGAATTCGTGAGGGAGGCCAACAAAAGACATAGGACAACTCTGGAGGAGTTACAAGCTTCAGTGGCTGAGATGGGAGAGACTGCGCATACAACAACTGTTGTCCAGGTGCTTCACCAGTCGCAACTTTATGGGAGAGTGGCAAAAAGGAAGCCACTGCTGGAAAAACTCACATGAAATATTGGCTGAGTTTGCCAAAAGACATGTGGGAGACTCTGAAATCAGCTGAAAGAAGTTCTGTAGTCTGTTGAAACCAAAATTGAGCTTTTAGGCCATCAGCCTGAACAGTATGTTTGGTGTAAGCCAAACACCGCTCATCATCAAAAACACACCGTCCCTATCGTAAAGCATGATGGTGGCTACATCGTGCTGTGGGGATGCTTCAATGCAGCAGGCCCTTGGGAGGCTTGTAAAGGTAGAGGGTAAAATGAATGCAGCAAAACACTGGGAAATTCACAAGGAAAACCTGATGCGGTCTGCTAGAAAACTGCAACTTGGGGGAAGATTTTTTTTCTCAGCAAGTCAATGATCCGAAACATAAAGCCAAAGCCAAACAGGAATGGCTTAAAAACAACAAAGCTAATGTCCTGGAGTGGCCAAGTCTAATGTCCTGGAGTGGCCAAGTCAGTGTGCAGACCTCAATCCAATTGAGAATTTGTGGCTGGACTTGAAAAGGACTCTTCACTCACAATCCCCGTGCAATCTGACAGAGCATAAGCAATTTTGTAAAGAAGAATGGGGAAAAATTGCAATGTTCAGATGTGCAAAGTTGATAAAGACCTATCCACACAGACTCAAGGTTGTAACTGCTGCTAAAGGTGCATCTACTAAATACTGACTTGAAGGGGTGTTTCCTATTTGTAATTAATTTAGATCACTTTGTAGAGATCTGTTTTCACTTTTGACATGAAAGAGTCTTTTTCTGTTGATCAGTGTCAAAAAAGGCAAATTAAATCCACAGTGATTCAATGTTGTAAAACAATAAAACATGAAAACTTCCAAGGGGAGGGGATGAATACTCTTTATAGGCACTATACGTCGTTGGCATTAGCAAGCATGTTTTGAAAAACAGTCTGCAAAGTGTTGCCACCATAGGAGGCCCACAATATCCAGAACAACACACACAACAGCAGCAAAACAAGCCCCTTTTCTCCCTCCCAACAACCCACTCACACATTGGAAATCTAAGTCTTTTTGTTCACATCTTTTAAGCGTTAAGTTTCAGTTTCTTAATATTACTTTCTTTCTAATTACTTTAAATTTTGAGAAGCATTTAAAATCCTTCACAGCTTTGACGAAGATGAAAAGTGTGCAAAAGCCATTGTGCACACTTTTCTGGAGGGATTTCATCAGCATTGGTCAGTTCAGGCTCTCCCTGTTATCTGTCATGTCACTTGAGTGCCTGGCATTTAATAGGGACTCACTACTTGAACTAGCTAGCAATGTGGTATGAAATTTCATTATAATGTAGGAGGCCATCCAGCCCAACAGGTCTACACTGGCACACAGACAATTCACATTGATCTCATTCCTCTGGAATAGATAGATAAATATTTTACTGACCCCCGAAGGAAATTACAGTGTCACAGCATACGTGCACAGATATAACTATTAGAAGAGATGTCTAAAAATAATTAACTTCAAGCAGTCTAACAGGAGGGGGTCATCACTTCCCCAGCTGTAAGTTGACTTATTATAAAGCCTAATGGCTGAGGATAAGAATGACCTCATGTAGCACTCTTTGGAGCAGCGCAGTTGTCTTAGTCTGTTACTAAAAGTGCTCCTCTGTTCCACCAAGGTTGCATGCAGAGTGTGAGAAACATTGTCCAGAATTGCCAGGATGTTCCGTAGGACCCTTTGTTCTACCACAGCCTCCAGTGTGTCCAGTTCGACTCCGATAACAGAGCCAGCCTTTCTAATCCGTTTATTGCGCCTGTTGGCATCACCCATGTTGATGCCCATTTCCCAGCATGCCACCGCATAGAAGATTTTACCGACCACAGCGGACTGGTAGAACATGTGAAGTAGTGGCTTGCATACTCCAAAGGACCTCAGTCTCCTCAGGAAGGCAACTTTGGCCCTTCTTGTACACAGCCTGTGTTGATGCTCCACTCAAGCCTGTCATCCAGGAGCACCCCCAGGTACCTGTAGGTCCTCACCACATCTATTGTAGTCCTAGAATACAACGGAAGTGCCAATCTGCATTGAATGGAGCTTCTCCCCCAGCAATGTGGGCCTATGATATTGATGGCACTTGAGAAATCAAAAAAAAACATGATCTTCACAGTGCTGCCTGCTTATTGAAATGTCAGCAGGTAGATGACAGCACCACTGACTCTAATGTGCTCCTGGTAGGCAAACTGCAGGGGATCGAGGGCTGATCTGACCAGGGGTCGGAGGTGAGCCAGACTCAGTCTCTCTAGGGTCTTCATGACGAGTGAGATCAGGGCCACTGGACGGTAATCATTCAAGATTTTGCTTGTCCCTTCTTGGGTCCTGGGACCACACGTGATGTTTTCCACACAGTCAGGACCCTTTCCAACCTGAGCCTCAGAATGAAAATGCTCTGGAGAACTCCACACAGCTGCTTGGCACACTCCTTCAGGACCTTGGGGTTCACACCATTCGGTCCCAATGATTTGGGGTGTCTGAGTTTCCCCAGAGCCCTTCTCACCTGCTCAGTAGTGAAGGTTGTTGATGACTGGGGAATTGGTAGGAGGTGGGGAGGTGGGGAGCTGGGGGAGGTAGAGATCGGGAGGATAGCAGCTGGTATGTGGAGGTGTGAATGGTAGGTGCAGGGCGAAGAGGAGTGGTAGCCTTTGTTGTTCATTCACATGTTGAACTGGAGAGGGGAGGAAGGAGGAGGGGAGGTGTTGGTGCTGAGGGAGCATTGAGTGCCTCAGCACCTAGACTGGTGTGAACAGAAGGGCAATTGTCAAACCTATTGAAATGGTTTAACTCATCAGCCTATTCACTGTTGCACTCCAAGGCTCTACAGCTCGGTCGATTGAAGCTGGTACTGTTCTTCCTGTCTCTCCACACCTCCCATGTGATACTCTGCCTAAGCTTGTTCTCCAGTACACAGGTCAGACAGAAAATTCAAAGAATTAAGAAATTAAAGCAAGCAACTGATCCGCAGAACTTGAGACCCAATTGACATGATGTCACCAATTGTTTTGCACAAATGGCACATGCTGACCTCTATTACCACATAATTTTTAGCTAAAACTATAAAACTATTGCCAACTCAACTTTTCACAGCAATGCTTTGTTCAAATAAAGTATGGTCAATGAGCATGGTCAATACACTGCCATTATATCTTGACTGGAAATAAAACAATTAGAACTGTGAAGTGACATATCCAATTGAAACAATTTCCAAAAGAAGATACTCAAAATATGAAAACATTAAATTTGTTCCCACTTTCCCATTCTCTTTCTTCTCACTCCACTCCTTTCCCCTCATTTTGCTTGTCTTTCTGTACCTTTCACCAGAGCACCGTGGGGATGTGTACTGAGCCCACGTCTTTACACTCTGCTGCTGCCTAGGCCATCAACTCCATCATCAAATTTTCAGATGACACCACAGTGACTGAATTCATTACAAATAACAATGGAACAGCATTCAGGGAGGAGGTGTAGTAACTGTCTGAGTGCTGAAATAGTCATAACTTTTCACAAAAAAAACAAAGAAATGATTATCGATTTCAGGAAATCAAGGTGGCATGAACAAGCTCCATTACTCATAAATGGCGAAGCAGTGAAAAGGGTCACCAGCTTGGACCACCAACATCTCTTTGATAGTAGAGAAGGCTCAGCAACACCTGTACTATCTTATGAATTTAAATCTGCCCAAAAAGCCGCCCAAAAGACACCAACAGAGTCAACAAACTCATTGGTAAGGCCACTGATGTTGTGGGGATGGAACTGGACTTTCTGACGGTGTTGTCTGAAAAGAGGATGCTGTTCAAGTTGCATGCCATCTTGGACAATGACTCCCATCCACTCCATAATATACTGGTTAGGCACATTACATTCAGAGTTGAGTACGTTCAGCCAGAGACTCATTCCACCAAGATGCAACACTGAGTGTCATAGGAAGTCATTCCTGTCTGTGGCCATCAAACTTTACAACTCCTCCCTTGGAGTGTCAGACACCCTAAGCCAATAGGCTGGTCCTGGACTTATTTCCACTGGGCATGATTAACTTATTATTATTTAATTATTTATGGTTTTATATTGCTATATTTCTTCACTATTCTTGGTTGGTGCGACTGTAACGAAACCCAATTTCCCTCGGGATCAATAAAGTATGTCTGTCTGTCTGTAAACTTTTACCGATGTGCCATACCGACCTACTGCATATGTTACACCAGCTGCAACAAGATCAACCTCAAAGCACTTCAACATGTGATCAGGACCACATGGAAGATCACTGGGACCAGATATGGAAACCATCTACAAGTCACGCTGTCTACAGTGGGCTCGTGTACACATCCCACCCTAGTAATCATCTGTTCAATCTCCTACCATCCAGCAGGAGATACAGAATCATCTCTGCATGGACATCCAGACTGAAAAAAACAGTTCAGGCTAATCTGCAAATGAACAATGCCCTTTCCGCTCACCCTTTGTACAAAGGCACGAGGGACAAACTCTATGGACATGTGTAATATTTGGGTTTAAATGAAGCAGCTACCTTCCTTTGATTATAGTGCTCTGTTTTTTTTTAAAATTTCAGCTTTAATTCTTGATGCAATTTTACATTTAATTGTTGTAGTTTTTAACATGGGCATGTACAATACTTGAATGGGGCAGCCAGTGTTTCCTTTAATTTTATAGTTGTTTGTTTGTAACTCAGTTGTAACTGAGATGTCACTCTAATTAATTCAGACATGATTTAAAACTTAGTCATTGTGTTTTCCGAATTGCCAGTATGCAGCCTTGCACTGCATGAACACTGCAATCTTCTTGTCCTGAGCACTGACAATAAAGCTCTCACAACAACAATCCAACCTTCCTTCTCTGTGATCAATTCTCATTACTTAAAACTTCATTGATTAAAGTTCACGGTTGGTCCCCATCGCTCACTCAGGGCTCTAGGCCTCTGTTGACTTTGCCATGCATAAATCAACACATATTTTCAGCAAGTGGTGATACAAAGAATATGAGAAAATGTCTCATAAACATGTCTTGTGATCCCACTGTGACAAAATCTTACTCAGAATAAGCTACTAGTTCCATATTCAAGACGTACAAAAAAGCTGGACAAACTCAGCAGGTCGGGCAGCATCCGTTGAAAGAAGCAGTCAACGTTTCGGGTCGAGACCCTTGGTCAGGACTAAAGGAGGGAGTAGGGGCCCTATAAAGAAGGTGGGGGGAGGGTGGAAAACCAATCAGAGGAAAGATCAAGGGGTGGGGGAGGGGAAGCAGGGAGGGGATAGGCAGCTAGAAGAGGAGACAGAGTGAAGGTGTGATGGGGGAAGGGAGAGGGAGGGAATTACCGGAAGTTGGAGAATTCGATGTTCATACCAAGGGGCTGGAGACTACCCAGACGGTATATGAGATGCTGTTCCTCCAACCGAAGTTTGGCCTCATCATGGCAGTAGAGGAGGCCATGTATAGACATACCTGAATGGGAATGAGAGGAAGAGTTGAAGTGGGTGGCAACCAGGAGATCCTGTCTGTTGTGGCGGACGGAGCGGAGGTGCTCGACGAAGTGGTACCCCAATCTGCATCGGGTCTCGCCGATGTAGAGGAGGCCGCACCGGGAGCACCGGATGCTATAGATTACCCCAACAGACTCACAAGTGAAGTGTTGCCTCACCTGGAAGGACTGTTTGCGCCCTCAATGGTGGTAAGAGATGAGGTGTAGGGACAGGTGTAGCACTTATGCTTGCAGGGATAAGTGCCAGGTGGGAGATCTGTGGGGAGGGACGTGTGGACCAGGCAGTCCAGAAAAGCAGAGAGGGAAAGATGTCCTTAGTGGTGGGGTCCTGTTGAAGGTGGCAGAAGTTGCAGAGGATAATATGCTGGATTCGGAGGCTGGTGGGGTGATAGGTGAGGACAAGGGGGACACAGTCCCTGTTGTGGTGATGGGAGGATGGGATGAGGGCTGAAGTGCGGGAAATAGAGGAGATGCGGGTGAAGGCATCATTGTTGACGGCAGAAGGGAAACCATGATTCTTAAAGAAAGAGGACATTTGGGATGTCCTGGAATGGAAAGCCTCATCCTTGGAGCAGATGCGGCTGAGATGGAGGAACTGGGAATAGGGAATAGAATTTTTGCATTTGGCAGGGTGGGAAGAGGTATAATCAAGGTAGTTATGGGAGTCAGTGGGTTTGTAGAAGATGTCAGTGGACAGTCTGTCTCCGGAGATGGAGACTGAGAGATCGAGAAAGGGGCGAGAACTGCCCGAGATGGACCAAGTGAATTTAAGGGCTGGGTGAAAGTTAGGGGCAAAGTCAATGAAATTGACAAGCTCAGCATGGTTGCAGGAAGCAGCACCAATGTAGTCATCAACGTATCATAGGAAAAGTTGGGGAGCAGTACCAGAATAGATTTAGAGCATAGACTGTTCATCGAAGGAAAAGTTGGGGAGCACTATTCGTTTTGTTGTAAGCTGGCCATTGCAGATTTTCTGAGAAACTAAACAAAGCAGCTGTTCTGCAGTCAAATATTCAGAGTTTTCATCCAAATTAGCAATAAACAAAATTCCACGAACAAAAAATTTCCTTGACTTAACTGATGCAAATATACAGAATCAATACTTAATTTAATTCCTGGCTCTCAGAAAAGGTAGGTATTTCTCTCTTTAGAATTATTTATTCAGGTGAATAATTCTATGAAAATCAATTTGAACTGTCATGGCCCATTCCACCATTAGAGTGTGTTAACACGAACTATCTTGCATTTTCAACTCCTACACTGAGTCTTGTCATAACACATCACGCCAAGTACAAAGCAGTGGAATTCTAAGTACATGCATCATACTAACAAAACATAAATCTTTACTCATACAACATTAACATCTCCTCTTTACTGACTAAGCATAGGTCCAATACCATCTTTAAATTCACCAATGACAGTTCAGTTGCTGGACAAAACACAGATGTCAGTGATTCAGCTGAGAGGACACCTGGTTGAGTGGTGCACCAATAATAACATCTCATTCAGTGCCAACAGAACTAAAGAGCTGATTGCTGAATTCAAGAAGGAGGGCAAACACAGGCTAGCCAACTTTGGTGTATCAGTAGTAGAAAGAGTAAGTAGCTTTAAATTCCTGAGCACTCGCAGATCAGATGAGATGACTAGTCCTGGGCCCAGCACATAGATGCAATCATAAGGAAAGTGCACCAGTATCTTTGCTTTCTGAGGAGGTTCAGCTTGTCATTGAACACCGTAAATCATCAAGTCAAGTTTATTGTCATTTAACTATATACATGTATACTGTCAAACAAGATGTTTCTCCAAACTAGGGTGTAACGCACAGTAGTACACATAATACACAATAACTTATGAAAGTAAGGATAAAATCTACAGATGAATTGCACAAAAATAAACAAACTAAAGTGCATAAATTATACATTGTAAGGTACAGAACAAACCCTCATATGCGATGCGGCAGGGAGTTCAGAAGCCTAATGGCCTGAGGGAAGAAACTGTTTCCCATTCTGACTTGTTTTTATTCATTGAAGTCTCCCACCTGGTGCTAGAAAGTTAAAGAGGATGCTGAATAGATGGGCGGGATCCTTAATAATACTAAGGGCACTTGGTATGCAGTGCTTCCGTAGGTGTACTGCTGAAAAAATTCTGGCTGGTTGCATAAGGGCCTGGAATGGCAATTTGAATGCTCACAGCCACCACTGGGCAGGAGGTACAGAAACCAGAGGTTCTATATCGTGAGGTTCAAGAACAGCTAGTTCCCTTCAACCATTCAGTTTTTGAACCAACTAGCAAAACTCTCATCCAGGGTTTCTCAAACGGGGTTTGACAACAGGTCACTAGGGGTTCAGCAAGAGATCGTGATTAAAAAAAGTAAACAATGCTCTTTGAACTTTGCACAATGCTCACGCTTGCAGTGGTGGGCAGTGACCGAGCAGCCCCATTAGCAGTCTCGTTAGAGGTCTCTCAGCCCAGTATGGCCATGCATAGCAAGACCATGTTTATTTGCCTGAGTCCTTTCTCAGTCACTGACACGAAATAGGGAAGACGACTGATAATTGGCCAGCGCTGTATTGCACAGAGGGGAGGACAGTAGGCTGATGAGGAGCCTGAAGTGCATTTTCCGAGCATTGACTGAACTGCACCAACTTGGGCTGTGACGTTGGCCTCTCCCTCCTGAATTACCTCCCTCAAACTTCTCCTTGTGCACCATGGACTGACTTATGTGAAAGAAGAGTATCCTGTCACTCATAGGAAAGCAATGAACATTTTGCAACACACACAAAGTGCTGGCGGAACTCAGCAGGCCAGGCAGCATCTACGGAAAAGAATACAGTCAACACTTCAGGCTTGAAACGTCAACTGTAGATGCTGCCTGGAATGCTGAATTTCTCCAGCATTTTGTGTGTGTTGCTGGGATTTCCAGCATCTACGCATTTTCTCATTAATGAACACTTTGCTGCAGTTTTCAACCTCTTGCACTTGTGAGCAACCTTCTTCCTGTTTAACAAGCATCAAGAGCAAGGATAGAAGTCGTCTCATTTCAGGTGAAGGTGAAATCTGTGTGCACTTATCTCAAGTTTGACCCAGAATTGAGTAACAGTATTTGTGCAGCAAAAAACAAGCACTGGTTTTACATACTAGGCCTATATTTGAGCCTAATCATGTCACTTGGTAAGAAAACATTTTTTTAAAGTCTTGTATAAAATTGTGTCTTAGGCTATATTTTTATTCATATTGCTTTGGCTTATGAATTTTAGCAACCTTACTATTCAACATTGTCAATAAATTTTCATGTTGTAAATAGCATTCATTAAAATCAATTTACAACCTTTATTTAAATTAGATTTACCAAGCCCACCTTTAGAACAATTAAATCTCAATTTGTCTTAAGCCGGTTATTTAACAGAAATTTATAATGCTTGCCTTATGAGTTTAAAAATTTATGAAACAGAAAGAAAGAGATTAATTTCAAGAAAGGTAAGCCGAGCTTAACTAACTGTTCTTTTTCAGGAAAGGTTGGCTAAAAATTCATTCTCTACTCAAAAGAGCATTGATAATTATTTTTGGATTATTGTATCTACGACGTACTGTTCACTCTAACCTATCGATATAATGATTTTTTTACACAGTGGTTCCCTGAGACCTGAAAATTACTTCTCGGGCAAAAAGGTTGAGAAAGACTGCTCTAATCACTACAGTTTAGCAACACTATGACCACTTTGACAATTTTGTAGTAAAAAGGTTCTATGTGCCTATGAAGATGCTGCAAGCAAGTTTTTCAATGCACCTATGCACGAGAATAGTCTCTGTTTCAGCAGCACTAAATTAAATGTGTCCCAGGGACAGTACATGAATAAGCACTTTAGCATAATCTAATTTGATATAATAAATCATGCTAATCTGAAACAACTCTTGGGCACCGCAATACAAGAGGCTGTAAAATCAATTAAGAAATTCCTAAGCCAGCATTAGCTTATTCTGACGAGTCGGTTGTGATCAGGTTCCTCTTCACAGTGACTGCTTTGTCACCAAGTGCAAGCTCAGAACTGTTTTCTTCGAACTTCTGTAAAAGGGCAAAAACATTCCACTTGTGGATACGCTACACTCTGCTTGGCCACGTATGGTTGTGGAAGGTCTGTATTTCTGAACTGCAGCTGTGAAGCCAAAATGGTGACAGGATGTTCAACAACACACCAAAATACGTGCATCAGTTAAAGATACTAATCTGATGCAAGCAAATTTGTCCATCGTCTAATAACACTGACGAAGCTGCAGAAAATTTCTGCCTGAAATACTTTATTGAAGATTCTTGTATTTTGGTGTTATTCATATACGTATAACCTAATCTTGGTACGGCATGGTGACATAGCGATTGGCATAACGCTTTAAAAGACCAGCCACCTGGGTTCTATTCTGCCGCTGTCTGTAAGGAGTTTATACTGTATATTCTCCCCATTAACTGGAAGTGTTTCCTCTGGGTATTCTAGCTTTCTCCCAACTTCCAAAGATGTACGGGTTAGGATTACTAATTTGTAGACATGCAATGTTGGCACTGGGAGCACAGCGACATTTGAAAGCTGCCCCAGCACATAGTGTTGGTCATTCACACAAATGACACAGTTCACTGCGTTTTGATATACATGGGACAAATAAAACTAATCTTTAATCTTTCTACATCACACTGCATGCCTTAAAGTCACCTAACATGTGAGTGAAATTGAAAAGGAAACAAGGAACATTGCTACAAGAAAAGTGCTACACTTTTGAAAATTCTGATCAGGACATACTGAACAAAAGCCATAAAGTAAAGAACAAACATTCTTATGGAAGATTTAATTGTGAATAAACAAATTTTGACTTTGCTTCTGAGGAAATTGGGAAAAAATCAAAAGGCTTCAGTAGAGATGATCTTTCTGATTGAACTGAATTAATTCAACAGCAAAGAACCAACTGTTTCAATCTGTATCATATTCAAAGTATTATTTCAACAGGACAAGGACTACAGAATAATTTAACCAAACTGTACAAATTCTGCTATTTTGCAAAAGCTCCTAAATCTCCTGAATTCACCAAATGAGCTACCGAATTCACCAAATGGATGCTAAAAGATATGTCTGAATAACTGCAGGGTGTCACATTTCATCAGGCTTCCACCAATTAAGCCAAAACAAACCAAAAATCAATTTGGGCAAATGAAAACTGACTTTCTGCAAATCACTCCAAAGAATTTCACTCTCTTTAAACTGTATTTAGTGAAAAGAGCTGGAACCTACTAGCTGCATAGTAGCTGGTATGAAAGTTGAGATAATCAGTGGGGAAACATATGTAAACAGTGTTGAGATATAGACTGCTCATGACTTGGTTGATTGACAGAACAAGATTCAGGAGATGAATGACATATCTGCTCCTGTGAGATCTGGACGTCACTCCTGTCTTTCAACTTCAGAAAGGATTGCTCTGTAAGCTTTAGCGTGGCCATTCTCAGAAACATGCGTCTGACAGTTTTCATTGAAAATTATGTTTCATCCCAATAAATATGCAATTTGTTGTTACGACCAAATATCATGGAGCAGCTTTTCAAGACGGATCCAAATTATGCGGTAATGAGATTACAAATGTGATGAAGGAGAGATCACACTAAAGTATTTGTTAGCAGTGACAGCATGCCCAGCTCTCCTCTGGTCAATTTCCTGCTTAATCATATGGGCCAATAAATGCTGCACAAAAGTTGACTACTCACACTATATGAGCCAAATCTAGAGGTTTCTCCGGCATCTCAGGATATATTGGATGAGGTGGCTCTCGACTTGGTACACATCCAAGGGATTTGCTAATTGCATGGCCCAACTTCTTTGCCGGTGATTTCTGTAAAAAAATAAACAAATCAAAGATTGATGTATATGATCGTCAAGCACTACCCAAGGGAAATGATGAAAGCAAAGCAGTAACTGGGAATAAAAAGAAATTAGTGACCCTGTCTGATTTGGCAAAAAAAATTGGTAAACTGATCTATTAATATTTCATGCACCGAGGTACAATGACAATTTTGCACTGCATACCGTCCATACAGATCCATTCATTACAACAAGTAATACCAGATAAAACAGAGTTCCAGGATGAAACACAAGTGATACTACTGAACTAAATGCCTTGACCTCAGTGGTTTTCAAATAAAATCTTTCACAAAAACACAGCACTTGAAGGTTTAAAGTGTCATCACTTCTCACTCTTGATTAACAAAGAACAACACATTTAAAAAGACATAATTCATCACACCTCACTGATCACATTTTATCCAAGATAATAAGGTAAAGGGTCACGGTTAACGGTTTAACAGTTTTTTTATGATGTTCATGAACAAATCAAGAGCAGTAGTAAGTATTATTCCATTAGATGCAATAATCTGGATCCTACTAGGTGGGGCACATCACAGCCAGAATCTGCACTGCTCCACAGTTAGTCTGGTTTGATTTGAATTCTGTAATATTGGTTGCAAAGTATGTTGTGGATTTGTCTGGCCAAGAACCCACAGGACCTAATCAAGGTCACAAGAGAAGTCAAAACCAGCATCACCACAAGATAACTCCGAAACATTAAGAAGACAATGCCACACACCTCGATCTTGCCATCCGTGAACACTGTCATTTTCCATACATCTGAATGTCCATAATGTTCAGAAGCAGTTCAACAATCAAAATAAAATTAGCAATAAAAAGTAAAAAATGATTTCAAGAGATATAAAACAAAATCAACTTAGGTATTTAATTTAAGTACTTTTAAAACATTACCACAAACACCCTGAGAATAAGAATGTAGAAACACTGGGAGCTGATTGAGGCTACAGCCAGATTCAAAGTTCAAAGTAAAATTTATTATCAGCATACATCCATGTCACCAACATACCCTGAGATTCTTTTTCCTGCAGGCATTTTCAGCAAATCTACAGAATTGTAACTATAACAGAATTCATGAAAGATCACATAGAGCTAAGAAGGCAACAAACTCTGCAAATGCAAATATAAATAAATAGCTGTAGCGGTGTGCTACACACAGCGCTAAAATTACGACACGGAGTCGGTAACTGCAGTCGAAGGAAAAAACTTTATTCGAAATCCTCAGCCTCACTTTTAAGCCTCCCTCAACCTGCCTCCCGTGGCGCAGAGGCTCCAAAGCTCTGTGCTCGCAAACCCCCGTAGGCTATCTAATTGTGAGCCGGTTCGGATGTGCCAGGAAATGGGTCACCACATAACCCCCCCCCCCCACAGAACCGGCGATACACCCCCCAATGTCCACAGTCTAGGTCGGAACCTGCTTGGGAGGTCGGCCTCTGCGCCGAGGTGCCGGAAACTCAGCCAGTTGCGCCAGGTCCACATGGGCCGGTTTGAGGCGGTCCACCGTGAAAACCTCCTCTTTCCCCCCAACGTCCAGCACGAACGTGGACCCGTTGTTCCGGAGCACCATAAACGGCCCCTCGTATGGCCACTGCAGTGGTGGTCGATGCCCGCCCCTTCGTACAAACACAAACTTACAGTTCTGCAGGACTTTGGGTACGCAGGTCGGGTTCCGCCTGTGCTGTGAAGTGGGTATGGGGGCCAGGTTACCGAGCTTTTCACGTAGTCTGCCCAGGACTGCTGCGGGATCTTCCTTTTGCCCCCGTGGGGCTGGTAGGAACTCCCCGGGGACGACCAGGGGCGCGCCATATACCAACTCGGCCGACGAGGTGTGCAGGTCATCCTTGGGCGCTGTGCAGTTGCCGAATAGGACCCAGGGAAGCTCGTCCGCCCAGTTGGCTCCTCGCAGGCGGGCCATGAGGGCCAACTTCAGGTGACGGTGGAAACGCTCCACTAGCCCGTTCGACTGTGGGTGGTAGACAGTTGTGTGGTGCAGCTGAGTCCCCAAAAGGCTGGCCATAGCTGACCACAGGCTGGAGGTGAACTGGGCGCCTCTGTCGGAGGTAATGTAGGCCGGTACACCAAAGCGAGATATCCAGGTGGTGATTAGGGCTCGGGCGCAAGATTCGGAGGTGGTGTCGGTGAGCGGGACCGCCTCTGGCCATCTTGTGAACCGGTCCACGATAAGTCAGGAGGTGCCGCGCTCCACGCGACACTGGCAGGGGGCCCACGATACCCACATGAATGTGGTTGAAACGCCGGTGAGCGGGATGGAATTGCTGCGGTGGGGCTTTGGTGTGCTGCTGCACCTTGGCCGTCTGGCAGTGCATGCACGTTTTGACCCATTCACTGACCTGTTTGCGGAGTCCGTGCCAAACGAACCTGCTGGAAAAGCAGGGATGCGCCAAGTTATGAATGGAGTCAAAAACACGGCGCCGCCAGGCTGTCGGAATGACGGGACGGGGCTGGCCGGTGGCGACTTCACAGAGTAGGGTCCTCTCACCCGGGCCTATGGGGAGGT
The DNA here is from genome assembly GCF_030144855.1 of Hypanus sabinus. Lineage (NCBI taxonomy): Eukaryota > Metazoa > Chordata > Chondrichthyes > Myliobatiformes > Dasyatidae > Hypanus > Hypanus sabinus. The sequence goes on along the minus strand of NC_082715.1, from coordinate 40,003,751 downwards.
CCTGGAGCTGCAAACCGGAGACTGCGGTTCTGTAACTCGGAATCTCCTCATCTACCTGCTGCGCCTCTGCCAGTGCCTCAAAGTCTACCCCTTGGGAAAGGGCATGAACGGTAGGGCGAGAGAGCGCATCCGCCACGACATTGTCCTTACCCGAGACGTGCCGAACATCCGTCGTGTATTCAGAGATGTAGGTGGCGTTGCTGGCGGGACGACCAGGAGCCGGATGCTTTCGTAAACGCAAAGGTAAGCGGTTTGTGGTCCGTGAACGCGGTGAAGGGCCGACCTTCTAGGAAGTACCTGAAATGCCGGATTGCCAGGTAGAGCGCCAACAGTTCCCGGTCAAAAGCACTGTACTTGAGCTCGGGTGGCCGCAGGTGTTTGCTGAAAAACGCCAGGGGTTGCCAGCGACCTGCAATGAGTTGCTCCAGCACCCCACCGACTGCCGTGTTAGATGCGTCCACTGTGAGGGCGGTAGGGGCGTCCATTCTGGGATGTACTAGCATTGCGGCGTTCGCCAAAGCTTCCTTTGTTTGAACGAAAGCGGCGGCGGACTTCTCGTCCCAGGTAGTGTCCTTGCTTGGACCCGACATCAGGGCGAACAGGGGGCGCATGATCCGGGCAGCTGAAGGGAGGAAGCGGTGGTAGAAATTGACCATACCTACGAATTCCTGAAGGCCTTTGATCGTGGTGGGTCGGGGGAAGTGGCGGACCGCATCTACCTTAGCGGGCAGAGGGGTTGCCCCGTCTTTAGTAATCCTGTGGCCCAGGAAGTCAATGGTATCGAGTCCGAACTGGCATTTGGCGGGGTTGATTGTAAGACCGTACTCACTCAGTCGGGAACAGAGTTGACGGAGGTGGGACAGATGCTCCTGACAACTGCTGCTGGCTATGAGGATGTCGTCCAGGTCCCGTCCCACCGCGTCCATTAACCGCTGGAACGTCTGTGCGGCATTCTTCAGACCGAACGGCATGCGGACGAACTCGAAAAGGCCAAACGGGGTGATGAGAGCCGTTTTGGGGACGTCGTCAGGATGCATCGGGATTTGATGGTACCCTCGGACGAGGTCTACCTTGGAGAAGATCCGTGCACCGTGCAGGTTTGCTGCAAAGTCCTGAATGTGCGGCACAGGGTAGCGGTCCGGTGTGGTAGCCTCGTTCAGCCTGCGGTAGTCGCCGCACGGTCCCCAGCCTCCCGTCGCTTTGGGCACCATGTGCAGGGGGGAGGCCCATGGGCTGTCGGACCACCGGACGATCCCCAATTCCTCCATCCTCTGGAACTCCTCCTTCGCCAGTCGGAGATTGTCCGGGGGAAGCCGCCGAGCGCGGGCGTGGAGGGGTGGTCCCTGGGTCGGGATGTGGTGCTGTACGCCGTGTCGGGGCATGGCCGCTGTGAACTGCGGTGCCAGAACCGATGGGAAATCCGCCAGGACCCTGGTGAAGTCGTTGTTGGACAGCGTGATGGAGCCGAGGTGAGGGGCTGGCAACTGGGCTGCACCCAGGGAGAACGTCTGAAAGGTCTCGGCGTGTACCAGTCTCTTCCTGGGCAGGTCGACCAGTCGGCTGTGAGCCCGCAAAAATCCGCACCCAGAAGCGGTTGGGCTACAGCGACCAGTGTAAAGTCCCACGTGAACTGGCTGGAGCCGAACTGCAGCTGCACCTGACGGGTGCCATAGGTCCTTACAGTGCTGCCGTTCACGGCCCTCAGGGGGGGCCCCGGTGCCCTGCTGCGGGTGTCGTAACTCGTCGGAGGTAAAACGCTGATCTCGGCACCAGTGTCGACCAAAAACCGGCGTCCCGACCTTCTGTCCCACACATACAGGAGGCTATCCCGATGGCCAGCCGCCGTAGCCATCAGCGGCGGCTGGCCCTGGCATTTCCCGGGAACTTGCAGGGCGGGCGACAACGGCGGGCTTCTGCGCCCCACCACTGGTGGTAGAAGCACCAGTGTTCATTGGGCCGGGGGTTGGCGGGCTCTGCAGCCGGGCCTGTACTGGTTTGCTGCTGGGAGCGTGGCTGGGAGATCTGTGCGATGGACGCCCCACTCACCTTTTTGGCGTTCCACAGCAAGTCCGCCCGGGCAGCCACCTTCCAGGGGTCACTGAAATCCGCGTCGGACAGCAGCAGGCATATGTCCTCGGGCAGCTGCTCCAGGAATGCCTGCTCAAACATGAGGCAGGGTGTGTGTCCGTCGGCCAGAGACAACATCTCATTCATTAAAGCCGAAGGAGGTCTGTCGCCCAAGCCATCCAGGTGCAGTAAACGGGCAGCCCGCTCGCGCCATGAGAGTCCGAAAGTCCTGAGGAGCAGGGCTTTGAATTCCGTGTACTTGCCGTCTGCCGGGGGCGACTGTACGAACTCCGCGACGTGGGCCGCTGTGTCCTGGTCGAGGGAGCTCACCACGTAGTAGTAGCGGGTGTCTTCTGAGGTGATATGGCGAACGTGGAATTGGGCTTCGGCTTGCTGGAACCATAGGTCCGGGCGCTGTGTCCAGAAACCCGGCAGTTTCAACGAAACCGCATGAACAGAGGCGGCGTCGGTCATTTCTGGTCCAAAAATCGTTTGGACCGTCGGGGTCACCAATTGTAGCGGTATGCTACATGCAGCGCTAAAATTACGACACGGAGTCGGTAACTGCAGTCGAAGGAAAAAACTCTATTCGAAATCCTCAGCCTCACTTTTAAGCCTCCCTCAACCTGCCCCCCGTGGCGCAGAGGCTCCAAAGCTCTGTGCTCGCAAACCCCCGTAGGCTATCTAATTGTGAGCCGGTTCGGATGTGCCAGGAAATGGGTCGCCACATAGCAACAAGTAACAAGACCAATAAAATAACAAGACGAAGAATCCTTAAGGTGAGATCATTGGTTGTTGGAACATCTCAACAGATGAGTGTAACTATTCAATAGGATGAGGGATTGGTGTTGGCACAGCTCCAAGTTTGGGGGAAAGAGAATAAACTGAAAGAACAATCTGGTTGAGCCAGAGATGATGATCAAGAGACCTGTGCCTCTCACAGCTCAAGTAATCCAGCAGCAATCCAGACTTCCAGAAACATCTGCAATATGACCACAAGACTTTCTTCCGAATGCTCTGGGTTCCTCCCCCATCTCAAAGGTGTGCAGGTTGTTACATTAACTGGTGATAGTGAATTGCCCCAATACATGAGTTATCTGGTCTGGTGGGACTTATGTAAATACAGGGGTCAGTCTAGGATCAGTGTAAATGGACGTGGATGGTCAGTGTGGATTTGGCTGGCTGGAGTGCCTTTTCTCATTTGGCCAAATTCTAAGGCTACAATGCTATCAGCAAAGAGATCATGATCTTCAGATAGAGAAAAGATACATTGGTCCTGGTAAATGCTATACAAATAAATGTGTACCAGACCTCAGATAATCTAACACCCTGAGGCATACCAGGTGCTGAATATATTATTCCTAAAAAGCTTTTATTTCACCTCCCTCCCTGCCCCAACATTCTGCACAATGTTTAAAGGGAGCGAGTATTAGAAGCCAGTGAGTTTGATTAAAAACAAGCTGAAGCAAACCAGAACTTGGCACTCGAGCTTGAGCTGCACAGACGTTTCATGCTCCAGGCTCATGGGTCTGATGCTGAACCATCACAACTTCCCAACAATCAAATACTCGATTATTTGTTTTATATTACCAGGACATTCTTACACTTCTTTCTAAAATTACTGATGTTAGATGCCCGGTAAGTTACTGTTCACTAACACTGTATTTCACATGATGTCACAGGTCTATAAACACACAATAGCCCTGGATCATTACAGATGCATTTTTCACAGCGACAATCCACTCCACACACTCCCACCCATCCTCTGCAATCTCCTGACCATCCAGCAATCACTCATACCACACAGAACTCTGCTTCCACTTCACCCATTGCTGACGGCCCATCACCAATAACCCACACCCTTCCTCTTTCCCTGTCAAGAACTTGAGATGTCTTTGAGCAGAATCTGATCAAGAACACACAAAGTTCAAAGCACATCTATTATCAAAGCACCTATACGTTATACAACCTTGAGATTCGTCCCCTTCCAGGTGGCCTCAAAACAAAGAAACCCAAACGAACCCACTTTAAAAAAAACAGTCAAGAGCCCAACATGCAGATAGAAGAAATAAACCGAACAAACAACAAAAGCAAGCAAACAGCATGCAGAACGAACGTGAGTCTGCAGACTTGTAACCAGGCATCACTGCAGCCAGAGCAGGCCACAGCCTCAGGTCAGCGCAGAGCCCAGTAAACACCTCAGGGCAGAATTAGGCACTCTCATTTGTATTTTTAAAATATATACATCGTATAACAAGTGACCAACGTTCAGAAACTCAAAGAAGATAATCTTGAAGTGCACCAAATGATGAATAGTAAAAGTTAAAGCAATTACTAAGTCACAACTATTAACTCTCAGCATCCAAGGAATATAATGAGGCTTGTTCTGTTTCCACTTTACTCCCTCCGATACTGATGTCAGGTATCTAATAAATGGGCACTGATTAATATTTCCTGCTGTAATATTGCATGTCTCTAATCACACAATGTTCCCGCCTCATTATTCACGTTTTTCATAAGGATAATTCAGCTCCATATTCTCAGTAAACATTAACAAGAAGCATTGTAGTTCTGGGTGCTGGCATGGAACCACAGGAAAAATGCTCTTTGCTCTAATGGGCAAAAATAAAAGAATTATGAAACAGTTTGGAAGCCAAGGAGAGCAGAAGAATGTCCTTGCTGTGGCACAGGGACTAATGAGGGCTTTGACAGCATATGAGCTAAAGAGGAAAACCAAACGATATCACAGACATGCCACCCATGGTTTAGTTCAGAGTCAAATACAAGAATGTGCAGCTTCAGTTTCAGGAAGAGGAATAGTGGCAGAGTCAAGGAAATGGGGTTTATAATCAATCACCAAGTACGAAGGCCATTTTTGCTCACCCTTTGTTGGAGAAATTATAAAAAGAACAAGGGTAAAAGGAGGTGTAACTAACATAAATGTGAACAGCACATTGAAGAACAACAGGATCTAGAGAGTGCAGATGGGGAAACAGTCTACAAGGATGAAGGCTGTTTTACTGAAGAGAGGACTGCTCGTTTAAATTTAAAGAAACAGAATGCAGCCAAGCATGGAGAATCACCAACAATATTGTCTAATGTGGGATCTGCAAGGAACCTGGATGGGAAGCAAATTAATGAGAATTGATTTGACAAGGCAGAAGGAAGGTCACAGGTCAGCAAGCAGGGGGGATAGAAGAGAGAAAGTACAGTTTCATACAGGGGCTGGAATAAACCTTAACAATTCAGTTTGTTTGTTTCACAAAGAGAAGACAGCACCAAAGGCATCTGCTCTTTTTATCATCAGAGTCAGAATTTAGCATAATAAGCTAAATTCTGATTCCACTGCACAAATGAGTAACAAACAGAGGAGCTGTCCCTGTCCTGACCAATACTCATCTCTTAACTAACAAGCAGATGGCCCGTTTATTCTCCCATTTCATTTAGACCTTGCTACGTGGAATTAGCATCAAAAGCAATTCATTATCTGCAACTGCTTTAGAACATCTGATGGGAATGAAAAGTAGCATGAACATGACATATTTCTTCCAGTATTGCTCTTCTGCAATTTTAAGCTGTATTGCATTTGCATCTTGATGTTGGAGTACTTCAATTATGCAGGTTAATGCACTAACAGTATTCTTTTTTTAGATAAATAATTGTGCCTTTCAGAACTCAGTGAAATCTTCACTGGCAATCTCTGCATAGATCTTTGAAGTGTTACCTCTGCTATTAATGCAAAAGAAATTATGTTGGAGATCAATCAACAGCCAATGATCTGAGATTTTTCTTGAAGTCAGATCCATAATCATGGTAATTGGATCTTTATTACGGGAGTAATCGTAAATAATGAACAAGAGGGAACATTGCTAGGTTAACTGTGTCTCTTCTGCCCTGAGACCATTTTACTCATCTGCAAAGTGGCTTGCGGATTATCAGGTAACAATTCCAGTCCCATCAAGTCACTGAGTCAGGCTGTCAGGTTAACCACCAGATTACCCTGGAATACCTCAAAAAATGCCCAATTCAAGTAACAGATTAAGAATAAACCATATTATCTTTTGGATACTTTGTATCTTTACATCTGTGTTCACAAAGAAAACTGATTTCATTCTTCTGCTCCACAAGACAGGGATGCAACCTGTCATCTGCCCCATAATCTCTCTTGAAGGCTGCTTTCAACATGAAGAACCTTGCATCATTACCATGAGTAATATTACCAACCTGATTTGAAGATCAATGCTTGTGTGCAGGAGTGGGCAAGTTAACTTCCATACACTGCAATCTTTACTTTCAAAGCAACTAATTTAAAGTTATAAAAAAAATTCCTGATGTTGCACATGGCAAGTTAATTTTACAGCAGAGCAGTTTTTGAAAGTTGTAGTTAAGAAAGTCATTGATTTACAATATTGACACAACTCAATTTTCACATTAATTGACTTACCGGAATTTTCACTGGTGCTTTTGGCATTAAGATTACATTGTTCTATTAAAGCTGTAATTAAGCTCCCATGATGATACAGAGGCATTGTTATGAAGGTACCACAGCTCTGAGGGGCCGAAGGAGCAGGAGCAGCCCCCTCCTGCCGGAGAATCACAAGATCGCTATTAATTCGGGACTCGGAAGCGAGAGACAAAGCAAAGGTTTTGACCATTTGTTCTTAGAGGCACCTGTGTCACGTGCAAGTCCCGGCTACGTGACAACTATCATGGGCATGAATACCCTCGAACAATGTGGGGGTGGAGATTGCATCCCCCTACTTTGATGGACAGCCACAGCTCGGCAGGTAAAGATAAAAGGGGGCTGCAGGAGGCGGTACCCCCAGAGAGAGAGACGGTCCCGAAGAACTCGATCGCTCAACGCTCCCGAGAGAGCTGGAAGCTGCGCAACGCCACGTGCGCTCCTAACTCCTTTGGCCTCGGGAGTGGGTGGCTGAGGACACCGAGAAAGACATCGCACTAACAAAGGGGAAAACAATGCTCCCCTGATTTAACGGAGTGACTGCGTAAAGACCCGGGCAAGTTCTCTTTTTGTTTTCACCGACCCCTCTTAAACACGTGAAACCCAGCCGGAGAGCAAAAGTATGCAGACTTCTGAGTGACTTTTATATTTCCAACGGATAATATATTATCCCCTAGACAACAGTCGAGATTATTTCATAATGATGATTATTGCTATACCCGCGTTTTAGATTGAGTTTTACTGATATATACGATTTGAATGTTTGTATTAACCCTGCTTTTTGTGCTCCCCTTTTGAATAAAACATTTGAAAATAGTGCCATCAGACTCCAACGGACCTCTCTATCTTTGCTGGTGAGTTATCCAGTTACGGGATACGTAACAACATCTTTACACAATACTTTATATATTCAGTTTGTAATCAATAATCAGCTCTAAGGTTGAAAAATACATAGCAAGCTGGCATACAAGATGTACTGGTTATAATGAAAGAAACAGACTTCGACTCACTATTATGCTCTACTGGCCCCGAACTAAAGATTAAGATCAAATAATTAGAACGTGGAGAGTCATTCAGTCCATAAAAATCATGCATGCAATTCATCTGATATGCTATATGTGGGATCAGCACAAAATACAAAGGGAGAGGGCTGTGTCACGCAATATCAAGTACAGTAGATTTTGAAGGGGAAGCAGCAGCACTGGAGAAAACAAGGCCTCTCAAGGATTCTGATGGCAGTTACATGCTTCTTTGCACCTTTCTCGCATTACTTGATGCACATTCCATTCCATTTTTGTTAATGGCTACTGAACCTCTGATCCATGACCTAGCCATCACTACCAGATAGAAGACAAGTCCCTTCAATCACCACAGTTGCCTAACTGCATCTAGTTTTTGCCACACAAGCGAGACTGGTACGTCAATGCTTCAGAGCAGGCAGACTTCTCCATGGATGGCATTTATTGAGGAGAATTAACGGTCGATGTTTTGGGCCAAGACCCTTCATCAGGACTGGAGAGGAAGGGTTTCTTCCCCCTTCCTTTCCTGTCCTGATTAAAGGTCTCTACCCAAAACATCGACTATTTATTCCTCTCCATAGATGCTACCTGCCCAGCTGAGTTCCTCCAGCATGTTGTGTGAGTTCCTCTAGATTTTCAGCATCTGCAAAATCCCATGTTTAAGACTTCTCCATGGAAACTGCCTTACATAGTTTGTCATTGTATGAGTAACATTCCCAAAGCATCCTACTTTCAAAAGCAAATCCTGCCAGGTCCAATTATCGGAGAACATCAGCCTCATATAAACAATCCTGAACGACATGTTTTCTCTTTACTGGCTACTTCTCAAAATAAAATATAGTTATCAAGCTGTTCAGTTTAATCCCTCCTTTCTGAGTTCTCGGTACAGCAATCTAATCAGTACCAGTAGCAGTTACATATGCTGTGATGAAGTGCTTTGAGAGGTTAGTGATGCAAAATATCAAGTCTGGCCTGAGAAGTAACTTGGATCTGTTCCAATTTGCCTACCATCACAACAGACCCACAGCAGATGCCATTTCATTGGCTCTTCACTCAACCCTGGAACATCTGGAGAGCAAAGATGTGCTTTATCATCTACAGCTCAGCATTCAATACTACCATCCCTCGAAACTAACCAACAAGCTTCTGGACTTTGGCCTGAATATCTGCTTGTGCAATTGAATCCTTGATTCCCTCACTTGCAGACCCCAGTCAGTTTGGATTGGCAACCACACAGGCTCTGTTTGCACACAAAGCTGTGTGCAAAGCTCGCTGCTCTACTCACACCAATTTAATTGTCATTGTCGCCACTTAAACTTTACCTGCATCTTAACATTTCACCAATAAAAACAGCCATGGGGAACAAGAAAATACATTTCATTCCACTGCCTTACTGTGTATGTTACAATACAAATATACCAATTTCCTTTCTGAGTGATTAAACATCTCCACTCACTATATTCTTGGCAAATCATCTCAAAATGTTTGTAATTTATATGTTCCACTGGAATTCTCTCATCGTTAACAGCATACAGGAAGGAGCAAGATTGAAAATGAGAGCAAGAACAAAAAGCTGATTATCGGGAGGAAACCAGAGGTTCATAAGCCAGTCCTCAGAAGTTTGCAAAGATTCGGTGTGACATATAAAATGTTGACAAACTTCTATAAATGTGTTGTGGAGAGTTTACTGACTGGCTGCATCACAGCCTGGTATGGAAACACCAATGCCCTTGAATGGAAAAGCCTACAAAAAGTACTAGATATGGCCCAGTACATCATGAGTAAAGCCCTCTCCACCAGTAAGCACATCTACACGAAACGTTTTCATGGTAAAGCAGCACCCATCAACAAGGACCCCCACCATCAAAGCTATGCTCTCACTGCTGCCATCAGAAAGGTGGCACAGGAGTCTCAGGACCCACCCACAGCACCAGGTTCAGGAACAGGTATCGCCCCTCAACGATCAGGCTCTTGAACCAGAAGGGATAACTTCACTTGACCTATCACTGAACTGATCCACAACCGATGGAGTCACTTTCAAGGGCTCTTCATCTCATATTCCTGATATTTATTGCTTAATTATGCATTATTATTATCACTCCCTTCTGAATTTGTAGTTTGTTGTCTTTTGCACATTGATTGCTTGTCCGTTCTGTTGGGTACAGTCTTTCATTGGTTCTATTGTGTTTCTTGAACTTACTACATATACCTGCAAGAAAATTAATCTCAGTGTTGTGTGTGGTGTCCATATGTACTTCAATAACAAATTTACTTTGAAGTTTTAACTTTGAATATCCATTATTCTGTAAAAGCATGCAAATTATTGCATCTGCATCTGAAGTTTTCAATGCCATTTCCATTTCAAAGCCCTGGTTGGAAGTTTCTCCTCTTCCTAAAGGCAGCAAGTGGCAGATGATAACAATAGTCAGTGTACAAACAAGCTTACTGATTTCCTGAGAGCTATGTATTCAACAAATCCATTTTGCTACTAAACCATCCATTAAACCATCTGCAGGTGGAAATTGCTTCTTTCAATTTACCCTGAAAGCCTGCATCAAATGTCATACTAACATTCAGTTGCTTCACGATGAGAAATCAAACCTGACGATGTGCGTAGCAAACACATAATTCTTTGAGCCGCCCACCCATAGCTAGAAGCCACTATCCAACAGCAGACCTTTAGAATGTAGGAAGAAATTGGAACAGCTGGATGAAACCCACACAGTCACGTTCTCCTGCAGCTGCCCGTTTCCTCCTGTGTCCCAAAGATATGCTGCAGCGTGAAGTGGTGAAAAGAAATTACCCCAGCAAAAACAAAAAATCAAAAGAGAATTTAACGGGCATTTGAAGCACAATGGATTGCAAAGCTTCAGGGATACAGATGAAGGCGAATCACACTGATGTGATTGCTCTGTTGGTTGCCGGCATTGATACTGGTGTCCTTCTGTATTACAACCAGCAAGAGAATAGTCCCATATCTTCTAATCTTGTCTTGGAGTAGAAATTCCTCTAGAAGTATATCTCTCCTCTGTGTGTCAAATGGCTGTGGTGATGCGGCCAGTATGGTAGAGTCATCGCTCTCATATTCAAATTCCACCACTGGCTAGGAGTCCCGTGAAAAGGAGAGCTGAATGCACAAGTCTCTCCCTCCCAGTACATAGCCTTTCCAACATCAAACCTCGTGTACTGCCTCCTCGCCGGGTTCACACAAAAACTGAACATTTGTCAGACTCAGACTGAACTACAGAGGATGGGAAGGAGGTCTGGCCCCTGCACACATAGCATGCAGGCCCACCCACACATGGACACATCCTGGTGCTTGTGAACCAGATCCCCAGCTATGGGTAAGCAGCCCCACTGCTTTGTGGGGAGCCTCAGGAGAGATTAAGGCTACGGGAGTAAACCCAAAGAGAATATCCAGAGCGGAGCCCCGAAGGAGGACTCTGCAGCCAAGCAGGTGCCAAACGTATTCCTTCATAAGCTTTCCTTTGGACTACATTGGTGAGGCTGAGAGGGAAGTCTTGACCTTAGATTGGTGGAGCGGCAAATACTGTTGAGGAAGCAGGTAGCCTGTGGAAGGACTCAGAAAAGGCAACAAGGTGGCAGATGGAATACAGTGTATGGCCATGCACTTTGGTAGAAGGAATAAAGGTGCAGACTATTTTCTAAACAGAGAGAAAATCCAGAAGTCAGATATGCAAAGGGACTTGGAGTCCAAGAGCAGGATTCCCTAAAAGTTAACTTGCAGCCTCGAGTTGATGGAGCTTCGAAAGATAGAAGACTATAGGTAAGCCTAGTAACTTCTAAGGTAGGGACATGTTCAGCACAATTTTGTGGGCTTTTCTGTGTTTCTATGATGGTAAGGAGAGAGAATGCAATGTTCGCATGCATTTTGAAAGGACTAGAATACAACAGCAAAGATGTGATTCTGAAGCTTTATGAGGTATTGGTTAGAATGCACTTGGAGTTCTGTCAACAGTTTTGGGCCACAAGTGGAGCGGCCATTCATTTGACTGTGCCAATCTCTAGAGTTGCTTTGGCACCTCAGGCTTAGGTAAGGTGAAATATCTTGGTGACTTCCTCTTTTTCTTCTTATTTCTTCATTCCTCATCTGTTAGACTAGTGTAGTGAGAATGGCTCCAGGGGCAGTATTTTGTACTATGTGTGATATGTGGGAAGTCTGGGCAACCCCCATTCTCCCAGAGAAACACATCTGCACCGAGCTACAGCTTCTGAGAGAATAGATTAAGGAACCGGAGCTGCAGCTGAGTGACCTTCAGTTCATACAGGAGAATGAGATGATAGCCCAGGAGCCACAGGAAGGCAATCACCCCTAGGTTGCAGGAGACTGGTAACTGAGTGGCCGGCAGGAGAAGGAAGATAAACTCACCATTCCCCTCAGTAATAAGTATACAACTTTAGATACTGTTGAGGGTGAGGACCAAATGAGGGGGAGCCACAGTGACCGGGTCTCTGGCACCGAGTCTGGTGCTGTGGCTCAGAAGAGCAGAGAGGTGAAGAGGACTGCAGTGTTGACAGGAGATTCCTCAGTCAGAGGAACAGAGATGAAATTCTGTGGGTGCAGTAGAGACACTGGGACGGTACTGTATCTTGTCTCTCTGGTGTCAGGAGCAGGGATGTCTCAGGTCGTGCCCATGACATTCTCAAGGGTGAGGGTGAGCAGCCGGAAGATTTGCTGCATACTGACTACAATGAAATAGCTGTGCAGACCCTGAATAGAAATTTTAGGGATTTAGGTAGAAAGCTGAAAAAGAGGACCTCTAGGGTATTAATCTCTGGATTGCTGCCTACATCATGTGCTAGTGAGGGTAAGAATAGGATGATTTGGCAGGTGAATACGTTGCTGAGGAACTGGTACAGGGGGAAGGGGTTCAGATTGAAAGATCATTGGGATCTCTTCTGGGGAGCTGATGTCCTGTACAAAAGAGACAGGTTACACCTGAACCCGAGGGGTTCTAATATCCTTGCGGGCAAGTTTGCTAAAGTTGTTCGGAAAGGTTCAAACTAATTCGGCAGGAGGATGGGTACTGGAGTTACAGTGCTGAGGACAAAGTAGTTGGTTTGTAAACAAAGGAAATCTGTAGTGAGACTCCGAGAAAGGAGAGGCTGATGATAGAGAAAAATTGTAGTCAACAGGATGAGTTCAGACAAAATCAAATATAGGACCAAAGGTGTCATACTTCAATGTGCGCAGTATATGGAATAAGGGAGATGAACTTGCAACACAGTTACAGATTAGCATGTATGATGTTGTACACATCACTGAGTCATGGCTGAAAGAAGATTATAGCTTTGGAGTTTAACATCCAAAGATACACAATGTATCAAAAGGATAGGCAGGAAGGCAGAGTGGGCAGCATTGCTCTGTTGCTAAAAAATGAAAGCAAATCATTAGAAAGAGGTGACATAGGGTCAGAAGGTGTTGAATCATTGTGAGTGGAGCTCAGGAACTGCAAGGGTAAAAAATCCTAATGGGGTACAGAGCCCCCAAACAGTAGTAAGGATGTGGCTGACAAATTACAACAGGAGATAGAAAATGCAAGCCAAATGAACGATGTTCCAATATTACAATATGCAGGTAGATTGGGAAAGTGAGGTTAGTGTTGGATCCTATGAGGGGAAATGTCTAGATTGTCTACAAGAGGGTTTTTTAGAGCAGCTCGTGGTTGTGCTCACTAGAGGATCAGCTATTCTGGATTGGCTGTTGTGCAAGAAACTTAAGGGTGAATAAACATAATATGATCAAATTCACCCTGAAATTTGAGGAGAAGCTGAAGTCAATTGCATTAGTATTACAATGGAGTAAAGGGAATCACAGAGGCATGAGAGAAGATTTGGACAAAATTGACTGGAAAAGAACACTGGCAAGGGGTGACAGCAGATGAATAACAGCTGACATTTCTGGAAACAATTCAGAAGGCACAAGATACATACATCCCAAAAAGGAAGAACTATACTAAAGGGTGGTTGACACAACCATGGCTAACAAGAACAGTCAAAGCCAACAAAAAGGGAATATAATAGAGCAAAAATGAGTGGGAAGCTAGATGACTGTGAAGCTTTTAAAAACCAACCGAAAACAACTAAAAAGGTCATTAAGGATGGAACACAAAAGTAAGCTAGCTAATAATATTAAAGAGAATACCAAAATCATCATCTGATATACAAAGCATAAAAGAGGGGAGAGTGGATATCAGACCACTGGAAAATGATGCTGGAGAGGTAGTAATAGGGGACAAGGAAATGGCAGATGAATTGAATAAGTATTCTGCATCAATCATCATTGTGGAAGGTATGAGCAGTATGGTGGAAGTTCCAGAGTGTCGAGGGTCAGAAATGTGTGAAGTTAGCATGACTAATGAGAAGGTTCTTGTGAAACTAAAAGGTCTGAAGGTAGATACATCACCTGGACCAGATGGTGCACACCCCAGTGTTCTGGGGGAGGTGGCTGTGAAGGCATTAACAATGATCTTTCAAGAACTTTTCAACAAATTTCTCTATTTCAACAAAATAGAGAGAGTACAGAGAAGATTTACTAAGATGTTACCTCTGTTTCAGCACCTAAGTTACAGGGAAAGATTATTCCTTGGAGTGTAGAAGGCTGAGGGGGGACTTGATAAAGATATTTAAAATTGAGGGGGATAGATAGAGTTGACGTGGATAGGCTTTTTCCAATGAGAGTAGGGCAGATTCAAACAAGAGGACACGAGTTGAGACCTAGGGGGCAATAGTTTAAGGGTAACATGAGGGAGAATTTCTTTACTCAGAGAGTGGTAGCTGTGTGGAATGAGCTTCCAGTAGAAGTGATAGACGCAGGTTCGGTATTGTCATTTAAAGCAAAATTGGATAGGTATATGGACAGGAAAGGAATGGAGGGTTATGGGCTGAGTGCGGGTCAGTGGGATTAGGTGAGAGTAAGCGTTCGGCAGGGACTAGAAGGGCCGAGATGGCCTGTTTCCTTGCTGTAATTGTTATATGGTTATATAAGAATCATGATATTCATGCAAATATCACTCCACTCTTCAAGAAGGGAGAGAGGCAGAAGAAAGGAAACAATAGGCCAGTTAGTCTGACCTCAGTGGTTGGGAAGACGTCAGAGTTGATTGTTAAGGATGTCATTCCACAGTACTTGGAAACACATGATAAAAATAGGCTACAGTCAACATGATTTCCTCAAGGGAAAATCGTGCCTAAAAAATCTGTTGGCATAATTTGAAAAAATAACAAGCAGGATAGACAAAGGAAAATCAGTTGTTGTTGTGCCTTTGGATTTTCATAAGGTCTTTGACAAGGTGCCACTGATGAGGCTGCTGAACAAATTAAGAACCCATGGTATTAAATAAAAGATACTAGCATGGATACAGTATTGGCCGACTGGCAGGAGGCAAAGAGTAACAATAAAGAGAGCCTTTTCTGGTCCACGGGGGTTGTGACCGCTTCTATTTACATTATATGTCAATGACTTGAATGATGGAATTGACGGCTTTGTTGCAAAGTTCGTGGATGATGCGAAGTTAGGTGAACGTGCAGGTAGTTTTGAGGAAACAGAGAAGCTGTAGGAGGACTTAGATTAGGGGAATGGGCAAAGAAATGGCAGATGGAATACAGTGCCGGGAAGTACATGGTCATGCACTTTGGTAGAAGAAATAAAAGGGCTGACTATCTGGAGGGACTTAGAATTCCTTGTGCAGGATTCCCTGGAGGTTAATTTGCAGTTTGAGTCTGTGGTGAGGAAAGCAAATGCAATGTTAGCATTCATTTCAAGAGAATTAGAATATAAAAACAAGGATGTAATGTTGAGGCTTTACAACACACTGGTGAAGCCTCACTTGGAGTACTGAGAGCAGATTTGGGCCCCTCATCTTAGAAAGGATATGCTGAAACACGACTGAGCTCAATGGAGGTTCACAAAAATGATTCCATGATTTAACAGCTCGCCATGAGGAGTGTTTGATGGCTCAGAGCCTCTATTCACTGGAATTCAGAAGAATGAGGATGACCTAACTGAAACCTATCAAATGGTGAAAGGCCTTAATAGAGTGGATGTGAAGAGGATGTATCCTATGGTGGGAGAGTCTATGACCAGAGGACACAGCCTCAGAATGGAGGAGGGTCCTTTTAGAATGGAGATGAGGAGGTATTTCTTTAGCCAAGGAGTGATGAATCAGTTGAATTCATTGTCACAGGCAGCTGTGGAGGCCACATCTTTATGTATATTTAAGTGTTATGTACCCCTAGGCTTCATATGTTCTGTGGACAACCACTTCAAAATGACAGGAGAATGAGACTTGCTTTTGGACACTGTTTGTGCTGCCAACGAGGGGGGGGGAGAGGGAGAGAGAGCGAGGAGGGAGGCATCTTACACAGATGAGAGACGGACAGAGAGAGAGAGACACACATAATTTAGTGTTATGGCTTCTTCACTGATTATTTACCTTTGCTACAAGGACACTCTTCTTTGCTCGACGTGGTCAGTTGATGGATGATTGGTACCCCGGCAGGGGAGATAAAAGGCAAGTCTGCTCAGACGTGCCACGGGACACTGAAAGAGTGTTGTGCGCCCACAGGAAGGTGGGGGTTTGGAGGATCGATTCGGGGGAATCGATCAAAGGCCCACAGTGTGTGAAGGCAGGCCGGTGGGGGCTTGTGTGTGTGTCCACCCTCTCCTGGGTAACACACTCATCACTGAAGAACGGTCTGGCCAGGAACAGAGGGGTCACAGTCGGTGACCACAACAGCACAACAGGACAAGAAGACAATGGAAGGTTTGCCTGCTGCAACTGCTCACCTCTCGCTCTCTCTCCCCAACAGTAACACAGCAACTACCTCAACTTAAACTGAACTGAACTGAACTCTGCATCATCTTAAGACTATTCATTTACCCCGAGACGTTTTATTAGAACTTGGTTTTGATTCATATTCCCACACTTCTGTATATATCATTGCTAACCTGTTTTATATGTATATTTTCATTTTATTTTACTGTATTGCTTAGTTTACTAATAAACACTCTTAGTTACAGTACCACCAGACTCTAATGTATTATTCCAGTTGTGCTGGTTTGGTAATCCGGTCACGGGGTACGTGACATAAGGCAGAGGTTGATAAGATTCTTGACTGGTCAGGACATGAAGGGATATGGGGAGAAGGCAGGAGATTGGGGCTAAGAGGAAATATGGATCATCCAAGATGAAATGGAAGAGCAGTCTAGATGGGCTACATGGCCTAATTCTTCTCCTATTTCTTATGGTCTTACCTAAGAAAAGATAAGTTGGCATTGGACAGGGTCCTGAGGAGCAAGAGAATAATTCTGCAAATATAAGAATTATTTATCACAAATATTTGATAGGTCTGGGCTTGTACTTACTAGGAGTTTAGAAGAATGGAGGTGGATCTTATTGAAACCTGTCCAATATTGAAAGGTCCAGATAAAGTGGATGTGGAGAGAATGTTCTCAAAATAGGTGAGTTTAGGTCCAGACGACATACCCTCAGAATAAAGGGATATCCATTTAGAATAGAGATGAGGAAAATTTCTATAGCTAGAAGGTGGTGAGTCTGTGGAATTTATTGCAATGGATGGCATGAGTCCAAGTCATTGAATGTATTTAAAAGCAGACATTAATAGGTTCCTGGTTAATCAGAGCTTTAAATGTCACAGGGAAAAGGCATGAGAATGGGGCTGAGAGGGGTAATACACTGCTCCTATGCCTAATGGTGCTATGATCTAATTATCAATTCCAGGAAGTACAAAGGAGACCCTGCTTGCCATTCACATAATTGCCTTCTCCTTTCCTTGCTGAAGGAAGTGACAGAAGGCCCTTCTGCCCACAATGTCTATGCCAAACATGAAGCCAAATTAAACATCCTTTCTGACTGCAGGTTGCAGACTTCCGTCCAATCTGTGCACATGCTTATAATTACTCGAAACCTCAAGCTTCACCAACATATCTGCTTCCATCACCATCTCTGGCAGAGAATTCCAAACATCCAGTACTCTGTTAATAAAACTTGCCCCACACATCTTGTTTAAATCTTCCTCCTCACCTTAAAGCTATGGCCTCCACTGCTTGACTTTCCTATCATGAGAAAATGATCTGACTCTCTATCCTATTTTTGCCTCACATAATTTTACAAAATTCCATCAGTTCTCCCCACTGGATAAACTTGAACAACTCATGTTTATCCAATACCCCCATCTTACCAACATGGAAGGGTTGTCCACAGAGCCTCTGTGGGTGGAAGTCAGGAATAGGAAGGGAGGCATGATTAGGAATAGTCAGCATGACCTTGTCAAAGGCAGGTTAAATTTTTTGAGAATGTGGCTAAGCACATTGATGGAAGGTAGAGCAGTAGATGTAGTGCTTATGGATTTTAGCCAGGCATTTGACAAGGTACCCCATGCAAGGCTTATTGAGAAAGTAAAGAGACATGGGATCCAAGGGGACATTGCTTTGTGGATCCAGAACTGGCTTCCCACAGAAGGCAAAGAGTGGCTGCAGATGGGTCATGTTCTGCATGGAGGCCAGTGACCAGTGGTGTACCTCAGGGATCTGTTTTGGGACCCCTACTCTTTGTGATTTTTATATATGACCTGGATGAGGAAGTGGAGGGCTGGGTTAGTAAATTTGCTGATGACACGAAGGTTGGAGGTGTTGTGGATAGTGTGGAGGGCTGTCAGATGTTACAACAGTATATTGATAGGATGCAAAATTGGGCTGAGAAGTGGTAGATGGAGTTCAACTCAGATAAGTGTGAGGTGGTTCATTTTGGTAGGTCAAATATGATGGCAGGGTATAGCATTAATGGTAAGACTCTTGACAGTGTGGAGGATCACAGGGATCTTGGGGTCCGAGTCTATAGGAAACTCAAAGCTGCCACGCAGGTTGACTCTATGGTTAAGAAGGCATACGGTGCATTGGCCTTCATCATTCGTGGGATTGAGCTTAAGGGCCGAGAGGCAATGTTGAAGCTATATAGGACCCTGTTCAGACCCCACTTGGAGTACTGTGCTCAGTTCTGGTTGCCTCACGTGGAAGGACGTGGAAACCTTAGAAAGGGCGCAGAGGAAATTTACAAGAATGTTGCCTGGATTGGGGAGCATGCCTTATGAGAATAGGTTGAGTAAACTTGGCCTTTTCTCCTTGGAGCGACGGAGGATGAGAGGTGACCTGATAGAAATGTACAAGATAGTGAGAGGCATTGATCGTGTGGATAGTCAGAGGCTTTTCCCCAGGGCTGAAATGGCTAGCACCAGAAGGCATTGTTTTAAGGTGTTTGGAAGTAGGTACAGAGGAGATGTCAGGGGTAAATTTTTTTACGCAGAGTGGTGAGTGCGTGAAATGGGCTGCTGGCAGCGGTGGTGGAGCCAGAAACAATAGGGTCTTTTAAGAGACTCGTGGATGGCTACATGGAGCTTAGAAAAATAGAGAGCTATGGGTAAAGCCTAGGTAGTTCTAAGGTAGGGACATATTTGGCACAGCTTTGTGGGCCGAAGGGCCTGTATTGTGCTGTAGGTTTTCTATTCCCTAATCCTGGAAGCATCTTAGTACCCTCTGCACACTCTTCAAAGCCTGCACATCCTTCCTGGAACAGTACAGCCAGGACTGTACACAATAATCCCAGTGCAACCTCAACGAGGCTTCCACATCCTTCCTGGAACAGTACAACCAGGACTGTACACAATAATCCCAGTGCAACCTCAACGAGGCTTCCACATCCTTCCTGGAACAGTACAGCCAGGACTGTACACAATAATCCCAGTGCAACCTCAACGAGGCTTCCACATCCTTCCTGGAACAGTACAACCAGGACTGTACACAATAATCCCAGTGCAACCTCAACGAGGCTTCCACACCCTTCCTCGAACAGTACAGCCAGGACTGTACACAATAATCCCAGTGCAACCTCAACGAGGCTTTACATAGCTGCTGTATGACGTCTTGACACATCTACTCATTGCTCCAGTTGCTTTACTGTGATTTCTGCTGGAGAAGGGAACCAGGTTGCTGTCTGCTTAAATACTTTGTGGTATTCTTCAAAACTGAAGGGGTGCTTCCTGATCAGTTCCAATGCTTGGTACATAAAGTTGCTGAAGACAAACAGATTCTCAACCACCACAGACACCCTCTCAATTTGAAACATTTGCTACACTTGGAATATCTCAAGAGCTTGAAAATACTGCTGACTGCAATAGCATGGTAGGGTGAAACCGGCTTAGCTTTAACTGGTGGATCCGACAAGGACCACTGTTTGGGCCAGTGATGCTCATTCTGTTAAACTGGTGTCAGAGAGAGTCATTTCCTGGCTCATATGGTGAAGTGCCATGGGGCACGTTCTAACTGGATGAATCACCATCTGGTACGGGGGGGGGGGGGCCACTGCACAGGATTGGAAAAGCTGTAAAGGATTGTAAACTCAGCCAGTTCCAACATGGGCACCCGCCTACCCAGCTTCAAGGCCCTTCTCAAAAAGCAATGCCTCAAAAAGCTGCATCCATCATAAGGGACTCCCATCACCTTGGTCGGGCTTTCTTCACACTACTACCATCAGGGGGCACAACACAGGATCGGAAAAAGCTGCAAAGGATTGTAACCTCCGCCAGTTCCAACAGGAGCCTACCCAGCACATTCTAGCTTTGCTCTGCAGCTGCCACAAAACAACAAATTTCAAGACATACGTCAGTGATAACAATGCTGATTCTGAACCTGAACTTGCTCCTCGTCAGTTACTCACTCATGGCTGAACATTGTCTAATTCCTCGAGCATTTATATAATAGATTGCTTCATTTTGAAAAGTGTTCTGCATCGTACAATGGACGTCAGGTATATGGTGCAGATCAGATGTCAGCACCGATGCTGAGAGTGTAATTAATTATCTTGGAATAAGGAGCCGGATACACTTTGATTATAGTTCCTTGTTTCTACTACAATGTGCGTAGCTTGGCTCCATTCATTTCCCCCCTCTTAAATTCACACTCCTTTGAGCTCTGTTACCTTGAAATTTATTGTGTTTCCTGGAAAATCTATTTTACTACTGTTATTTTACTACCTTTTTTTAAAAAAGCCAAAAATGTTTTGGAGTGTTAATTGGAATAACCACCAACAGTGCAGAAAATCTGCCTGTCTGGCACCACCAGTGTCCTGAGTGTGTTGGATTAATGGATTCGTACTATACAGAGTGAAAGATGCATTAGTGTTTCTTTACTTGAGTGGGATACAAAACAAAAATACAGCATGAATGCAAGTCCACAAATTTTAATGCATCCAACTTCCTCTAGTGAACTTCAGGCATGCAGCTTGCTAAGGCAGAGAATACACAGCACTGCAATGTCACTATTGAGGGCATTGGTCCGATTGTCTGGATTTCTCCCTTTTCATTAAAGTACTACATTGAACTTCATTTCATTTGGATTGTAACACAAACAGAAAAGAACAACAATTACTACCTGTTTCACAATAAAGGGAGAATTATTCAGTGCAAACATCACAAATATTTGGCATTTCGAGGTGTTGCGAACAGGAGGGAGAAAGGAAACAATCAGCTTTAAACCAATCTGAATATTGTCTAACATGGTCAATGATTATCTGACATCTCAGCATCTGCTATTTCTGGAGGAAATTACTTTTTTGTTGAGTTACAGGATGCAGGCTCCAAAGGCAAGGCGAGCATTTATTGGCAATCTCTAAACACACTACAAAAGGAGGTGTTAAACCACCTGCTGTTGCCATTGTGAAAACAGTCGCACTCTACTACCGCATACAGAGCTCCAGGGTGTGGACTCATTGACAAAGAGGATGTTATTCCAAGACAGGAAGGGGTATGACTTGGAGGGGAAAGGACACTGTAGGTGGTTAGTACAAGCTCAGCTTGAGGGACTGGTAAAAGACTTTTGAAGAGCTTTGCCTGAAGTAAGTACTTTATTGGAAAAAATTGATATAATAAAAATAGAGATTGCAAACTAAGTAGTAATTTCTGAAGAACGATCTGGGTCATTTATTATTCAAAGAAATTGGTAGATACACTGATACAGCAAGAAGACAACTTGCTACACGCATCACCCCAAAAAAGCTGCAGAAGAGCAGCCAATAATTGGAACAAATTAGAATCAGGTTAATTATCATTGACATATGTCATGAAATCTAAAAACACAAACACGAGGAAATCTGCAGATGCTGGAAATTCAAGGAACACACACAAAATGCTGGTGGAACACAGCAGGCCAGGCAGCATCTATAGGAAGAAGTACAGTCGACGTTTCGGGCTGAGACCCTTTGCCTTGACCCTTTTCCCTGATGGTAGTAATGAGCCAGATTGTGGCAGCATACCTTAATGATGTGTGCTGGCTTCCTGAGGCAGCACCTCCTGAAAATGCAATGGGGAGAAGGCCAGGAACTGGGGTTGAGGAGGAGAAGGAAAAACAGGATCAGCCATGATTGAATAGCGGAGTAGACTTGATGGGCCAGATGACCTCATTCTACTCTTATGTCTTATATCCACGTTAGTGGGGAGGGTTGTGCACATGATGGTGCTGACTGAGTCTATAACCCTCTGCAGTCTCTTGCGATTCTGAGCAGTCAGAGGCTTCATCCCAAGCCGCAAAGCAACCAGTCAGAACACACTCCAGCGTTCAGTCCTCTGGGAACTGCTGTGTTCTCTCCGGATCTCCCCTTCCTCAAGCCCACAATCATTTCTTTGGTCTTGCTGACATTGTGTTCAAGGCTATGTCCTTACACCACTCAACCAACCAATTTATCTCAATCCTGTAAGACCCTCAATGCCATCAAAGAACAATCGTAATTGGTGAAATTATAGATGGCTTTTGAGTTGTGCTTTGCCCCACAGCTATAAGTGTAGAGAGAAAGAGGAGAGCAGTGGACTAAGCACACATCCTTGAGATGTGCCTGTGCTGATTGCACAGAATAGGAGAACTGAATAATGATGAAGGATTGCGCATTTCAAATTCAAAGGGCATGAAAATCTTGGCAACAAGTGAATGACTTCCTAAAAGAATGATTGAAGTGCTAAATTTTATATCGAGATAACATCCAAATTGTAATTCTGAATATATGAAAGATCACCAAGACCACAAGAGGAATACAGGATTTAATTAATGTTCTCCTGTTTAAGATGTTGTTGAAGCACCATGCAAATTCATAAACACACTCACTATTCTAATAGCAAGTGAAAGGAAGATATGAAAGTAAAAAAAGAACAGTAGAAATACTGAGCAAGTTGGGCAAAATCAGTAGATAGAAGAGCAAAATTCACATTCAGATAAGCTTCCATCAGAACTCAAAAAAGATAGAGACAAAAATGATGTTTTTTTTTCAAAAGGAGAGATGAGAGCTATTTAATCAAAGTACTTAAAATCACAAATGCATAGGACAGGGCATATGGAAACACTCGATTGATAGTTCACAGGTCAAAAGTAAAGGGTCATGGTATAAGGCTATATTTGATTTTTTTTAAACCACAGGCTATTTGATTTCCCCAAAAACAAGTTTGAAAAACTGAGCACGAAAGTACTGCCAGATCACAGTGAGCTGGCAATGGAGCTGATCGAGTCTATAACCCTCTGGAGTCCTGTGCGATTCTGAGCAATTGGAGACTTCACCCCAAGCTGTGATGTAAGTAGTCAAAATGCACCCCAACATATGTCCACCATACCACTGAGAACTGGTGTGTGTCCTCTATACCACCATACCAGAGAAATGTGTGTGTCCTCCCAACTTGCCCTGCCTCAAGCCCACAATCAGATCACATAAATATTCAAGAACATGCAAGTCAGATTTACAGAATGATTGGCCTGAATGATGTACTCAACTCATAATTTTTCTGTAAAACTGTGAAAACTAGATTATATTTACACTTCACCCCCCACTCACACACATTCCAGGAAATGGAGGGCCAAAAATCTTGAATAAACAATTCAAATATTTAGTTTTGGAAATTCATATTATAAACTGTTCATTCAGCACCATCTATTGGCAAGAAAAAATATTCAAGGAATTGCTCATTATGCATTTTGTTTTTATTTCTTTCAGTCCGCAGCAGTTTATGGAAGTTGATCAGCTGCTTCAGGTAGAATCTTCGTTCAGTGTCTGTGTTACACAGGATAAAGTAATAATGCCATAATTATCAACACTAAAAAAAACACAACTGATAGAGGTCGATGGAAAAAAAATTTCAGAACTCGAGCATATGAACACCATGTTACAGTTAAGTTCTCCAAGTATTATTGCCACAACTTACTTCAATCTAAAGCAGATTAAAGTGGTCATTTATCACATTATTATTTGAGACCTAAACAGCTTTGCATTCTGGCAAGATACGGTACTGTGCAAAACTTTTGAGCACATATATATCGCTTGGGTGCCTAAGACTTTTGCACAGTACTGCATTTGTCGACATGGAGCAGAGAGTGCATTTGTAAATCTGACGGGAGCAAATGATGTTGGGAATGGTTAAAGTGGAGAAGCAAAGGAGGAGGTGTTGTACAGGTGGCAGTGAAAGCATGCCGGAACAGTGGTGTGGTGGTGGTGCAGACACACTCAGCCCTGAGACAAACAATTGGTATACTGATCATTACAGAATGTCTCTCTGGTGCTTCCCGCTCCCTGCCCCCTTCCTACTCCCAGTCCACAATAGAGACCCTCATCAGAATCAAGTTTATCATCAGCCACATAAGTCATGAAATCTGTTTTTGGCAACAGTAAAATAAAATTACTACAGCACTGTGCAGAAGTCTTAGTCACTATATAGCTTAGAACGGTCTTCAGAAGGATTGAGAATATTAAAGTGAATGACATTGTCTCAATAAAGGTGTTTGCTGGCCTTGAGTGTTAGTATGTATTCCCATTGTTAAAATACCATTGTACCTAAAACATTGAAGTAAACCATGTATTGTAACTACTACAATTGTATCTATTCAGCAGATGTTTAAATGTAAAAGGTATCCAGGCTCAATGTATTAAGAGTTTGGCAGGATTCTTTCCCTTGGTCTTTCATTTGATTACTTGCACTCATCTGGACTATTCGCCTCACAATACAGATTTTGTTCCAGTACATAGACTACAGTGTAACAAACTTAAGTGAAATAGTCAGCATAACTCCTCTCCTTTGCAATTTAATAAAATCTAATGTTTTTCTTTCTTATTTTTTTAAATTGCCAAATTGATCCATCTCATGACACAGGTAGATACAACTTCTCACCCAACGTCAGCAAGAGCTGATAATTGACAACAGCAGGAAGAAATTGGGGAACTATGAGGCGGTCCTCATAAAGGGATTGGAGGTGGAGAGCGTCAGTGACTTTAAATTTCTTGGCATTATCTAAGGATCTGTCCTAGGATCATCACAAAAGTGCCATTTTAAAGGCAGCACAACATGCCTCGACTTTATCTTAGAATTTTATGCAGATTTGCTTGTCATCTAAAACATTGACAGACATCTAGAGATGCAAAGAATGATTGCACCACGCCCTGGTATGGAAATTCCAGTGTGGTGGATTCAGTCCAATTCATCACAGAAGAAGCCCTCCCCATCAATTAGCACATCTACATGGACCGCTCCCACAAGAAAACAGCCACCATCATTAAGGACCCCCACCTAGCCATGCTCTCTTCTTGCTGCTGCCACTGGCATGGAAGTACAGAAGCCTTAGGTCCCACACCACCAGGTTCAGGAACAGTTATTACCTTCAACCATCAGGCTCCTGAACCAGCTTGAATAACCTCACTCACCTGAACAATGAACAGACCAGTTAACAACAATCAACTCACTTTCAAGGACTCTGCAACTCAGGTTCTCAGTATTATTTATATTTGCGGTTTGTCGTCTTTTGCACTAGTTGCTTGTTAGTCTTTGTGGTTAGTTTTTCATTGATTTTACTGTATTTCTTTGTTCTATTGCGAATGCTTGCAAGAAAATGAATCTCAGGGAGGTATATGCTGGCATATGTGTACTTTGATAATAAATTTACTTTGAACATAATGATTTCTGGGTCTGTGCCTTGATTCTTCTCCGTGACAATCATTTTCCAAGGAAAACTCATCTCCTTCTGCAATACACTTCACATATTTCCATTCAAGATCTTTCTCTACCATTCATCCATATCCTTCATTAATCTTACTGAAGTCACCGTGGAATTGTGGAATTTGTTGTTGTCCTCATTCTTTGATGTCATCACCTAAATTAGACCTCATCTGCTTCCACTTTGAATCCTTCGTCTAAATTATTGATATAAATTGTCAATGCCATCACCAATGTTGGTTTTATTCCATTCTCTCACACTCCGAATTGCTATCTATTACTCCTCCTCTTTAGTGAGCTACACGTATTCTGCCATTTGTCACTTTATTCTACAAGTTAGACCTTATTCATTAATTCATGATAAGGCATAGGAGCAGAATTAGGCCATTCAGCCCAGTGAATTTACACTGCCATTCTATCATGGCTGATTTATTAACCCACTCAACTCCACTCTCCTGCATACTCTCCATAACTTTTGACCCCTTACTAAATAAGAACCCAACAACCTCTGCTTTGTATATACCCCAATGACAAGGCCTCCACAGCCATCTGTGGCAGTGAATGCCACAGACTCACCACCCCAGGGTGAAAGGAATTCCTCCTCATCTCTGTTCCAAAGGGTCATCCTATTCCGAGGTTGTGCCCTCTGGTCCCAGACTCATCCACTGTAGGAAACATCCTCTCCACATCCACACTATCAGTAATGGGTAGGTTTCAATGAGAACCCCCTCATTTTTCAAAACTCCAGGGAGTACATGCCCAGAGTGATCAAACACACCTCATAAGTTAACCCTGTCATTCCCAGGATCATTCTGTGAATCTCCTCCAGATCTTCTCCAATGCCAGCATATTCTTTCTTAGATAAAGGGCCCAAAACTGTTCACAATAATCCAAGTGCAGTGTGGTCAATGCTTTATAAAACGCCAGCATGAGCGTGCTAACAAACGTACAGTTTTTGAAAATCTAGAACAAATGCATCAGTAACGTTACATTTGACAACACTGTATTAATCTTACAAAAATACACAGAGCAGACAAACTTGCTCTTCAGAATCAGAATTAGGTTTAATATCACTGGCATGTGCTGTAGAATTTGTTCTTTTATGGCAGCAGTACATTGCAATACATAATAAACTATAAATAACAATAAGAAATATATATTAAAAAATGTAGTTATGTAGGTAGTGCAAAAAAAAGTGAGGTTGTGTTTGTGCGTTCATTATCCATTCACAAACCAGACGGCAGAGGTTTACAATTGTGCTGGTGTCGCTCAGCGGGACGAGACAACTCAGCTCGCCGCTCCGCTCCACAGCTTTCCAAGGCTGTGGCTTTGTGTCTGTGGATGGAATCTCATTCATGGACCTCAGCTCCGAATGATATTTGCTCACTTTTCTAGTCTGCACGATTTTTTTTCTCTGCACGTTGGGTGTTTGATGGTCTTATTTTTAATAGAGTCATTTGGGTTTCTTTATTTTGTGGCTGCCTGTAAGGAGATGAATCTCAAGGTTGTATAATGCATACATATTTTGATGATAATCTTATTTTAGACTTTGAAGAAGCTGTTCTTGAAACACTGAGTATGTGCCTTCAGGCTCCTGTACAGCCTCATCAATTGCATGCAGCAAAGAGGAGTTCCTGAGTACTGGGGTCTTTAATGATGGATGCCACCTTTTTGAGGCATTGTCCTCAATGCTGAGGAAGCTAGAGCCCATGATGGAACTGTGTGCTTTCTTTGTAGTTGCATCAGTTTGTTGAGGCCGGGATAGATCTTCCAAGATGTTGACTCCTAGGCATTCGAAACTGCTCACCCTTTCCACTGCTGATTCCTCGAAGAGGACTGGTGATTGTCCCCTCAGCTTCCTCTTCCTGAAGTCCATAATCAATTTCTTGGTCTCACTGACTTTGAGTGCAAGATTGTTGTTGCGATACCACTCAACCAGCCAATTAATCTCACCCCTGTTCACCTCCTCTTGTCACCATCTAAAATTCTGCCAACAATGGCTGTGTCATCAGCACATTTATAAATGGCGCCTGGGCTGTGCCAAGCCA
This sequence comes from Hypanus sabinus, assembly GCF_030144855.1. NCBI lineage: Eukaryota > Metazoa > Chordata > Chondrichthyes > Myliobatiformes > Dasyatidae > Hypanus > Hypanus sabinus. The sequence continues at coordinate 39,976,101 of NC_082715.1, read as the reverse complement.
CACAGTTGTGGGTGGAAAGATAGTAGAGCAGTGGGCGGGTCAGTAGGAGACGCTCATGGAGTGAGCACTGTTTCAGATTCACTCCATAACCTTTACTTTTTTTAACCTATGATCACCCTTATTTTTACCTGCACCAAGAGATTCTTGCTACTTTTTTGGACTTATCTTTAAGAGTTTATTGTGAATTTTGAAGAAATGAATACAGAAATGGCTCTTAGATCTAAAGGGCGAGACCCTGGGAAAGATTCTGATGGGAACGAAAAGAAGAAAAAGTCCAATCCTAAGCGCACTGAATTGACTTATGAAATGTTATTGGAGGTTTTAAATGAAAAATTTGAAGAACGTCAAATTTTCAAACAAGATATAAAGGCTTTTCAGGATTATATGGATAAGACTGATTCAGTAGTTAACCAGCAGCAAGCTCTAATCATAACTTTGCAAGAGGACACTCAGAAGCGAGACTTGATAATAGAAAAACTGGAGCAGAAATTATCTTCGACGATTAAACAGGTGGAAACACTTAAAGCCAAGAGTGTCGACTTTGAAAATCGGTCCAGAAGATAGAACTTACGCATACTTGGTCTCCCGGAAGGTACTGAACAAGGGGACCCCTCGAAGAATTTTGGTCAACTTTTAAAGGATGCGTTCCCTTCTGTATTCCCAGACAGTCCTCCGTTACTTGATCGCGCTCACAGAATTATGCGTCGATCACCAAGTGCTTCAGCTAAACCACCAGTTGTAATTGTCCGATTTCACTATGTGCATGCTAAAGAGCAACTTATTCGTGTGGCTCGGCGTGTAGGGATGGTCAAATTCCAAGAATTTGATTTTCGATTAGTGGAGGATTTTAGTCCAGAAGTAATGAAGGCAAGGCTTCTTTTTAAACCTCTGATGTCCAAATGTTACGAGAAAAATCTAAAACCTGCGCTTTTATACCCTGCAAAGCTCAGAATCTCCCCTCCCAATGCATCACGGTGTTTTCCTTTCTACATCTGATGCTCGAAGCTTTCTGAATGAGAACTTCCCTACTGCTGCGGATTCTCATCTCTAATAAATGAGTGATTTTGATCGTTGCAAGATGGTTTTTGTTTCCAAAACCAGATTTTGTTTCTGGCTATTGGTGTAGGTTTACGCTATATTTTATACTCTAATTAAAGCTTTTTTGATGTACTAATCTTTTTATTTTACTTACTTCAATCACTGTACTTTATCTTTAGTCATTATTATTAATCCTTCAAAGGCGGATTTTTTTTTTACTAAGATGGCGGTTTCTTTAAAATATTTTTGGCTTTTTTTTATTTCACCATTTTTTTTTCTCTCGTCTTCTTCCTATAATGCATTTCTTATCACAGTTTAATTTTTTTTGGTTTGTTTGGGTTTTAACCCGATTTATAAGTTATAATGATTATATTCTTTTTTTTTACTAGCAACTATACTAAGAAGTTTGGCTTTAGTATAGTGATCGTTATTTCTTTAGAGTTTGGGTGGATCATTTTTTTCCCTTCATATACGGAGTTGCCTTCCACTGATATGGGGGTAGATTTAGTTTCATTTCTCTTTCTTCCCAGCCTTCTCCTGGCTGGGGAGAGGCTTTCTCCTCTTGGGTGGGGGGGTGGGTTTTTTTTAAATCTTATGTTCTTTTTATCAGTTTTTTTTAGTTTTTTCATTTGGGCTGATTTTAAACTACTAAAATGTCCATGATGTCACCACTTCCGGGCCCGCCCCTTATTTTTGTTCCTCTTCCGGGTGCATGAGTTCATAAATTGGTTAACCCTTTATATACCAAAGGGTTGATTTCAGAAATATGGCTCAGACCATTAATTTTGTCTCTTGGAATACTAATGGCTTAAACCATCTGATTAAACGGAAAAAGATTTTCAAAGTGTTCCAAAGACTGAATGCACATAATATTTTTGTGCAAGAAACTCATGTGAGGAAAGAGGACAATCATCGTTTTTTTAGGTTTTGGAGGGGTCAACAGTACCATTCGAATTCGAATGCTAAAGTAAAGGGAGTTTCAATTTTTATTGACTCCTCTGTTGCATTTGTCCAACACGATATTTTTTCGGATCAGAATGGTAGAGTATTGTTAATTACTGGATTACTTTTTAACAAAAAGGTTGCTATGGTTAACATGTATGCTCCAAATGTGGATTATCCCAATTTTTTTAAGTCCTTATTTACTTCTCTATCTAATCTAAATGAATATAGGTTAATAATGGGTGGTGACTTTAATTGTTGTTTAAATCCTTTGTTGGACAGATCTATATCTACTCAGACTTTACCTAATAAGTCGGCCACTTATATTAACTCTTTTTTGACTGATAATGGAATTTTTGATATTTGGAGATTTCAGCATTCTAAGGCCAAAGAGTTTTCATTTTTCTCACATTTATCATTCTTACTCAAGAATTGATTACTTTTTTATTGACTCTTGCTTTATTCCATTGGTAATTGGTTGTAATTATGTTATTATAGCCATCTCTGACCATGCTCCATTAAAATTTTCTATTAAATTTACGGATACAGCTTCTGGTGCTGGACAATGGTGATTTGATTCTACCTTACTGCAAGTTATATGAAGGAACAGATCAATTTCTTCTTTTCAACTAATTCCACGGATGATATTTCTTGCGGAACACTTTGGGACACTTTTAAAGCATATATATGTGGACAGATTATCTCCTACTCCGTTGGTTTGAGAAAACTCATTAAGAAGGAAACTCTTTTATTGGTTGATAAAATTAAAGAGATTGACAAGAAATATTCGACTGCTCCCAGTAAGGAGCTTTACAAACAAAGGGTTGAACTTCAAATGGAACATAGTTTATTACTTACATCTTCAATTGAAAATCAATTAATGAAAACCAGATCTGATTTTTATATACATAGTGATAAATCGAGTAAACTGTTAGCTAGTCAATTGAAGAATGCTTTGGTTAAATGCCAAATTACTAAGATTCATCAGCAGAATGGGGATCTGACAGTTAACCATGATGAGATAAACAAATCTTTTCAAGATTTTTATATCTCCCTGTATCATTCTGAATTCCCTCATGATTATAATACCATGTGTGATTTTCTTGGGAAATTGAATTTTCCAAAATTATCATCAGATGATCTTTCAATATTAGAAACTCCTATTACGGATGCAGAAATTAAAGGGGTTATTTCCTCTATGAATTCTGGGAAAGCACCAGGTCCAGATGGGTATACAGTAGAATTTTTTAAAATGTTTTTCCTCTTTCTCCTTGGTTATGCAGGGTTTTTGAAGAAGCTATTAGATTGGGTAATCTGCCACAATCTTTTTATCGAGCTTCCACTTCTTTAATATTGAAGAAACATAAAGACCCTACTGACTGTGCATCTTATAGAGCAATATCCTTATTGAATGTAGATTCCAAGATCTTTTCCAAGTTACTGGCATCCAGGCTGGAGAAGGTATTATCCCGGAAGATCAAACTGGTTTTATTAAAAATCGCTATTCTTTTTTCAATGTTAGGAGATTATTGAATATTGTTTATACTCCTTCACATAGCACTTCAGAATGTGTCATTTCATTAGATGTGGAGAAAGCATTTGATAGAGTTGAATGGCCATACTTATTTACTGCGCTTGAGAAGTTTAATTTTAGTCCAACATTCACTTCCTGGATTAAACTGAGAAATCATACTCCAGTAGCCTCGGTGTTTACTAACAATCAAAGATCTCCCTTTTTTTGTTTATTTCAGGGTACTAGACAAGGCTGTCCTCTTAGTCCATTATTATTTGATATTGCTTTAGAACCCTTGGCAATTGCTATCAGAGAATCACAGAACATTTTTGGCATTGATCGTGAGATGGATATACATAAGCTATCATTATATGCAGATGATTTATTATTATTTATTTCTGATCCTGAGAAATCCATTCCTGCAGTTATATCATTGTTGGCTCAATTTAGTAATTTTTCAGGGTATAAATTAAATCTTAATAAGAGTGAATTGTTTCCTTTAAATAGACAGGTTCCAATTTATGGAAATTTACCTTTTAAATTAGTTAATGACTCTTTTATTTACTTAGGGATTAAAATCAAAAAATTATAAGGACTTATTTAAGGTTAATTTTTTACCCCTAATCAATCAGATTAAATGTTTGTTTACTTAATGGTCACCAGTATCTTTATCTCTGATAAGTCAGATTAATGCTATTAAGATGGTTACTTTACCCAAGATTTTATATATATTTCAAGCGGTACCAATTTTTATTCCGAAATCTTTTTTTTGCTAATGTTGATTCTAAAATTTCCTCATATATATGGCAGAATAAAAATCCTAGATTAGGTAAAAAATGTTTACAGAAGACACGGAAGGAAGGTGGATTGGCATTGCCTAATTTTAGATTTTATTAGTGGGCAGTTAATATCCGATATTTGATATGCTGGTTAAAGGATTGGGATTTATCTTTTAGCCTTCATTGGGTGAACCTGGAAATTAAATCTGTATAAGGATTTTCATTGGGTTCTATTTTAGGGTCTTCTCTTCCTTTTGCTCTTTCTAAATTGCAGAAACGAATTGACAATCCGATAGTTAAACATACTTTACGTATATGGTTTCAATTCCGGAAATTTTTTGGGTTGACTCAGTTTGTTTTAAATATTCCTATTGTATCCAATTGCTTTTTTTATCCTTCTATTATAGACCAAGCTTATTCAGCTTGGAAGACTAAAGGATTACTACGATTTTCCAATTTATTTTTGGATAATTGTTTTATGTCTTCTGAACAATTATCTAATAAATATAATTTGCCTAGATATCATTTTTTTAGATATTTACAGATTAGGAATTTCTTAAATACTGTACTTCCTACCTTTCCAAATCTTGAGTCTTCAAATATTTTGGAGAATTTGTTTGAACTAAATCCTTCTCAGAAAGGGCTAATATCAAAACTCTACAATATAATTATGAAGGTACGTTCCGAGCCCTTCTATAAGATTAAAAATGATTGGGAAAGAGAACTTAGCCTTACTATCCCTATTGAGAATTGGGATAAAATTCTTCAATTAGTTAATTCATCATCTATATGTGCTAAACATTCATTAATACAGTTTAAAGTTGTGCATAGGGCTCATATGTCCAAGGATAAATTGGCTCATTTTTATTCCTATACAAATCCTATTTGTGACAGATGTCATTCTGAGATAGAGTCTTTAACTCATATGTTTTGGTCTTGTCCACTTTTGAAAAAATATTGGAAAGACATTTTTGATATTATTTCCACGGTATTGAACATTGATTTACAACCTCATCCTATTACTGCAATTTTTGGATTACCAATGATGGACTCAGTCCATTTATCCTCTTCCGCTTGTCGAATGATTGCATTTCTTACATTAATGGCTAGAAGATCTATTTTGTTGAATTGGAGGGAAATTAATCCTCCTACTGTATTTCATTGGTTTTCTCAAACTATGTTATGTCTAAATTTAGAAAAAATTAGAAGTGTTGTATTTGATACTTCTATTAAATTTGAAAAGATATGGAGACCATTTATTCAATATTTTCATATGATGTAATGTGACCCTGTTCCAAGCCTATTTGATTTTCCAGTTTTGATTTTACATATGTTGAGAGGATCGGAGTTGACGACACTGATGATTTTGTATTTTTGTTAGATATTATAAACAGCCCTTTTTTCATTATTTTTTCCCTTTTTTCCCTTATTAGTTATTAGATTGTTAGATTAGTTTTTCTTGCACAATTTTTTTTCTTTTTCTCTTTTCTGTTTTTTTTTAAATATATATTATGATATACCTAGGTTTGCTTTGTTTATATGTTACTTGTATCGTCCATGATTTGGGAAGACTCATTTATATTGTAACTATTGCTTATGTATTCTTTCATGTTCAGTTGAAATGTGTATGTTTGTAATCCCATTATCTATGTATTAATCTTATTATATTGATATTAATAATAATAATAAAAAAGATTGAAAAAGAAAGTAGAGCAGTGGGCTAAATCACATTATTGCGGTGCGCCAGTGTTGACTGTCAGCAGAGAGATGTTGATGATAATTCCCACCCACACTGACCGTGGTCTCTCAGCAAGGAGGAACGTAGGCCCAGGTTTTGGAGCTTATTGATTAGAACAGAGTATGCCTTTGTTGAACACTGTACTGTAATCAATAAAGAACAGCCGACTGCTATTGTCCAGCTGGTCTAAGGCCAAATGGAGAGCCAGTGAGATTGCATCCACTGCAGACCTATTGTGATGATAAGCAAATCACAGTGGGTCCAGGTCCTTGCTTAAGTAAGAATTAATTCTGGCCATGACCAATCTCTCAAAGCACTTCATTATAGCAGAGGTGAATGCCACTGGCAATAGTATTTGAGTCAGCTCACAGGGCTCTCCCTGGACAATGGTGTGATTGTTGTCCTTTTGAAGCAGGTGGGAACCCCTGCAGCCATGAGAGATTCCTGATGTCCTTGAACAGTCCTGCCTATTGGTTGCCACAGGCTTTCAGTGCCCTACCAGGAACACTATCAAGGCCTAACACCTTGTGAGCTTTCACCCTCATGAAAGGTGTTCTGACACTGGCCTCTGAGACAGAGATCATAGAGTCACCAGTTGCTATAGGGATTCGCACAGGTGTATTTTTAGCTCCCCGCTTAAAAAGTGCATAAAGAACCTTATGAGGGAGAGGGAGCCTGTGGTATGTCAAATACCAGGTGAACGACACACACAAAATGCTGGTGGAATGCAGCAAGCCAGGCAGCATCTATAGGAAAAAGCACAGACGATGCTTTGGGCCGAGACCCTTCATCAGGAACCTCGGCCTGAAACATCGACTGTACTTCTTCCTATAGATGCTGCCTGGCCTGCTGCGTTCCACCAGCATATTATGTGTGTTGCTGAATTTCCAGCATCTGCAGAGTTCCTCATGACCAGGTGAAAGAGTAGTCCTTGGGGTACTGCAATTCTGTATCTTTGCTCTCTTTGCTGCACGCTTGAGTGCTCGGTGGGGGGTGCCGATGCTTTTTCTTTGCTGGTGGGGGGAGGATCATTGCTTTACTGCTGCTTACGGATGGGAGGGGGAGCTGAGGGTGGGGACTCTGGGGTTCTAATATTCAACTGTCATTCATTCTTTGGGGGCACTCTTCTGTTGTCGTGGACAGTTGTGAAGAAAAAGCATTTCAGGATGTATATTGTACACATTTCTCTGACATTAAATGTACCTTTGACCTTTGAATATTGCCCAGTCTACTGAAATAAACCAGTCTTGTCAGAGTTCCTCTACCCTCCCTTGACCAGACTTTCCAGTCCTCACCACTGGTGCTTCCATCCTTGGTTTTTACCCTTTTTTTAAAATAAATGTTTTGAAATCTTTTTACCATTTTTGATTTTTTGAGATAGTTTTCCCTTTAATAAGGATACTATTGTTTTTCAACAAGCCAAAGTTGTTATACGTCTCTGGGTGTATTCACTTTAGTTGAATTTCCAGCCTTCAAAGTATGGAAAATTTGCCTTTTTAATTGAAAAATGGGTGATTACAAACCCACCAAACTGTATATGTAGCAAGGTTCAGGCCACGAGTCACACTCTAATTTTCTGACTTGAGCAAGCATATCCATTTAGATACCACTGAACCTTTATTTTATTCTTATCTTTTATCTGAGATTCAGTGCGAAGTAGGACCTTCAGCCCTTCGAGCCATGCAGCCCAGCAATCCCCCAATTTAATACCTACAAACTGGCATGTCTGTGGACTGTGGGAAGAAACCAGAGCAACCGGAAGAATCTCATGTGGTCACAAGAAGAACGTACAAATTCCTTACGGACAGCGACAGGAATTGAACCCAGGTTGCCTGTACTGTAAAGCATTGTGCTAACCACTATGCTCATGTGCCACCCACTATGCTCCAGTTTACAATCAACCGTAATATTTATTTTTTCCAGCTGCTGCTTGCCCTGGTCAAGTCAAAAGTATAGCTAACTAACACAACTTCTGCTCCATTTTCTTCCCGGCTATTCAAAGTACATTTATCAAAGTACGCATGCAGTATACAACCCTTAGATTCATCTTCCCACAGACAGCCACGAAACAAAGACAACCATGGAATACACTTAAAGAAAAACATCAAATCCCCCAATGTGCAAAAAAAAATCACACAAATGGTATGAGCAAAAAATACAGAATACAAAGCACCAAATCACAAAGACATCAAAAGGGTCCAGGCATATTCACTTAATCTTAACTTTATTTTAAGCAATGTTATTGTATCTTCAGCAGCATATTCTGAAAACCTGCAACTGTGTGTAAATTAAAACTTGCCTTGTAAATCTTCTGTAAACTTCCTCCATACAGTCCCTCAACACCTCCTCCTACTTAAAGCTATGCCCTGTAGTATATGATATTTCCACTCTCAAAGCCTCACAATTTTTATGCTTTTTTTAAAATCAGGTTATCCCTCAGCTTCTACTGCCCTAAAGAAAATGAATCTAGTTTGTTCAAGCTCTCCTATACTCTGTTAACCAAGCAACATCCAGATAAACTTCTTCTGCACCCACTCAAAAGCCTCCACATGACTTCTGTAATGCAGTAATAAAATATGGATGCAATATTTCGTATGTGGCCTAAATTAAATTTTATACAGATGAAACATCTGGACGAGGTGGTGTGCATGCATCTGTCTGTGTCTGTTTCATGCAGCATCAACGGAAAAGAGTAAACAGTCGACATTTCGGGCTGGGACCCATAAATATATGTATTTTTAATATAAAAATACAATCAATAAGTACGCCATCTGCCTTATATCATAAACTTGTTTTCCTCCACAGTCCATAAGGGAACAATAACATTCTTTCCATATCACCTCTCCCTTTTCCAGTACAGATTCCAAAGTATTATCACTCACAAATGTCTATCAATTGTATTCTTCCTTTCCCCCACCATCAACCTATACATGGAGTAACACATGGTAGTTAAGTGCATCCATATTGATAACATTGTTAAATTTCCACATTGTCCACTTGTTTCCAAGTTTGCTTTCCTTCAGATCTTATTTTGCAAACGTTCATTTGCCGATGATGTTCTCAAACTCATTTTGACAAAACTATTGTTCACTTTATTTCCCAATTATTATATTCTCCTTTTCAAAATGAGATTTTTTTTCCAAATTATCACTGTCATTATTGTGCTTGTGTCTTTCCCAATTAGCTTAAAGGATAACATTCATGAAGCACTTGAAGTAATCGTGATTATCTAGAATGTGACATGCAAAGGCAAGTTCCCTCTTTAGTGCTTCTGACAGGACGATCTTACTTAAACAAGGAAGAGGACACGGAGTCTATCATGTCCATTGCAGCTCCCAAGAGAACAATTCCATTCTTTCCATTCCATCTCTCCATTTCCCAGTACCCATCCAATGTATTATCACTCACAAATACCAAGTGCATTCTTCCTTTCCCCCAACATCAACCTATACATGGCGTAATACATAGTCGTTAATTAACCTACAAGCACATTGTAGGATGATGAGAAAGCTATTGTGTAGTGATTCTGAGATGACAGCAGTTGTAGATACTACTACTGGGACAATGTGTACCCTGTTCATGTTCTGAAGTTTTTCAATTCCCTCTTTTAATTCAATATATTTCTGGTGTTTTTCACTTACATTAGATGACAGCTTCATTTAGTGAGCCAGGGTGTAACATCTCAGAATGTTGACAAGTTATATAGCAATCACACTGTTAAGTGGAACAGGATGCTGGGCTCTAAAGATGGTAAATATTTAATTCAGGATAGTACTTTTAACCTTTTCACCCAGAAAGCTGTGGATCTGTGGAATGCTCTGCCTCAGAAGGCAATGGAGGCCAATTCTCTGGATGCTTTCAAGAAAGAGTTGGATAGAGTTCTTAAAGATAGCAAAGTCAAGGGATACGGGGAGAAGGCAGGAATGAAGTACTGATTGTGGATGATTAGCCATGATCACACTGAATGACAGTACTGGTTCGAATGGCCTACTCCTGCACCTATTGTCTATAGTGCAGTGTACAATAAAGGCAGCAGGTAACACTGCTACTTAACAGCTCCTGTAATCCAGTTTGGAATCTGACATCTGATGCTATTGATGTGGAGGTTGCATGTTCTCCCTTTGTGCAGTATTCCCCAGAAGCTCCAATTTCCTTCCACATCCCAAAGATCTGCTCTTTAGCAGCTTAGAGGCCACTGTTAACTAACCCAAGCACAACTGATAGACAGGTGAAGGGGACATGGAAAAGACTAGATTATAGGGGGTAACTGAGGGAATACAAGTGAAGGAATTGCACTGAAAGTTTGCAAACACTACATGGACCAAGCAGCTTCCTTTTACACCATGAAGCATAAGAATATCACCTCCCATTAAACTGCAGAGAATATAGACACTTCATTAAAACACTTTTCACAAACAGCCCTGATGTTTCAGGAATCAATCCAATCAGGTACAAGTAATGTTATAAATGTCTGTAGTTTTCCTCAAGTTAATAGAGAAATGTAAAATAACTGCTTCATAAAAATGGCAAAACTTGCAAACTTTTATTAATCCAACTAAAATATAGTAACACAAGTAATTTCACAATTGCAGAACCAAGTTCCACAAATGCTTAATTAAAAATTACTGAAAGCAGTAGATAAAGTTATCTTATGTGCTGAATTTATAACCATATAACTATATAACAATTACAGCACGGAAACAGGCCATGTCGGCCGAATGCTTACTCTCACCTAGTCCCACCAACCTGCACTCAGCCCATAACCCTCCATTCCCTTCCTGTCCATATACCAATCTAATTTTACTTTAAATGACAAATTTCCAGTAAGGATATAGCAAACTTCTCATTCATGAAGAATAGCTGGGCTAACTAGTCATCAAATAAAAATTTGGTCAAATACAATACTCAGAAAAAAAAAAGGTTGAGGGGGGGGGAGGGAGTGACTGCAAAACTAGTTCAGGGGAAAACATCACGGATTGATTTTGAGACTCCTATTTTCCTATTTTCAAATATTGTCCACCAACTAACTTGGGCTAAGGGAGGACTTAATTTGACGCGACTCAAGAGTTTGCGGGGAACTATCAGAGTCTTGAGAATTTCCACATTTTAAATGATAAAGTGGGTACCTGTGGACCAATACAACTAAATTAAAATAGATCACAACTTCCTTGAAACTACTGAATTCGTATTGACTGTTATGAAATTTGCAAATTAGGAAACTAATTCAGTATATTCAACTGAAAAGTAATACAACTCAAGGATCATGAAAGAAAGCTGGGCTACAGGAAATAAATCTCTTAAATCTGCTAACACAATGAAAAGAAAAACAAGGGATAGTCACTGTGTGGGAAAATTAATGTGTACATCTTTCTTACTTAGATACTGAAAATTAAAATTAATTAATTGCACTATAAGATGTACTTTTACAAATAGGATTCTGTTACTCACCCAAGAGGAGTGCTCCTTCATTTGATGTTGATTGCTATGGGAGCCACTGGCATAGCCCCGCCAAAAGCAAGTCTGACAAAGCTGGTAGTTGTGGCACTGCTGACAACGGTAGCGGAAACCCATCATACTCTCACTGCGACAATATGAGCACTCCACTGGATGGAATACTGCAGAGAAAGGGAAATGAATTACATCACATCCAAATTGTACTGCAAAATTAATTTTCAGTCATTCACTCTGGGAGCCTTCTCATCAAGCGTAGGGATTCTCAAGATGGTCTACACTTAAAAATTGTTACAGCTGTCAACTTACAGCTTATTTAATTAAAAAATTAATGTATGAAGAGCATTTAATGGCTCTGGGCCTGTACCTGCTGGAGTTTAGAAGAATGAAGGGGGGAGTTCATTAAACAAATCAAATATTTAAAGGTCTGGATAGAGTAGATGTAGGGAGAATGTTTCCAATAATGGGTGAGTCTAGGCACAGCCTCAGGAAAGAGGTATGTCCATTTAGAATAGAGAAGAGGAGGAATTTCCTTCACCAGAGACTATGGAATTCATTGTCACAGGCAGCTGTGGAGGTCAGGTCATTCAGTATATTTAAAGTGGAGGTTGATACGTTCCTGATTAGTCAGGGTATCAAAGGATGCAGTGAGAATGGGGTTGGGAGGGATAATAAATCAGCCATGATGGAATGGTGGAGCAGACTTGACCGGTTGAATGGTCTAATTCTGCTCCTTAGTCTTATGGTCTTATTCCAATACTACTTGCATGCAGCACTGACGACCGCAATAAGGTACACTAAGTGCCTAAGTGAAGGCCACAAGGCTCATTCAACTCTTTGAAGCTCAATCTACATTTCAACAGTTGTCACACTTTGGAATTAATTACTCTACAAAGTGAACAGAATGAAATGTTTGCCAATGAGAATCAAATCCCATTGCAGAAGAGAAGAATTTCAATTGCTAACTAGCGCCATGCACTTCAGTAGTTACTAAATTGTTTTAATAAAAGATTTGTATTTCCTTTTAGTCTATTCTTATTTAGGGCAAACAGAATAACACTTTAAAAAAGCACGCACAATTGTTTTTGCATTAATCAATTTGCAAACATGTATGTCTTTTTCTTATGCTTGCACCATTATTTTGGTATGGCCTCTGCTGCACAGATTGTTGGACTACTATTTTTAGGGAGTCCACAAATTTTCTTAATTGAATTCTACGTGAGAGTGTTGGAGAAGATCCTAGAAAGATTTACAAGAATGTTTCCTGGAATGAGAGACACAGAAGGATGGATTACAAAAGCTAGAATTGTTTCCTTTGGAGAAGGCTGATGGGAAGTTTGACATGTACGTAAAATAATGAGGCGGCTGGACAGAGTGTAGCAACAACCACATTGGTTGAGTATGGGGTTCCTCATTTAACAAAGTATGGCAATGCATTTGCAGTTCAAAGTTAGATAACTGACATCGCCAAGGGAAGGGGTGTCCTATGAGGAAAAATAGGAAAAATCTATGAGGAAAACCCCATATTTAGATGATTAAGAGGGGATTAAGAAAGATGCAAGATTGTTACGAATCGTGACAGAATGAATGTGAAAGAGCTTTCCTCTTGTGGGAAATTAGAACTAGTTTCACCATTTAAAAAGGGGGTCACCCACTTAAGAAAGAGATGGTGCAAAATGTTTCCTTCTCAAGAGTTGAGTGTGTTTGGAACTCCCTTCTTCAAAGGGTGGTGGAACACAGACAAACACATGATAAGCAAGGGAGTGGAAGACTACCAGGAACAGACAGGAATGCGGACTTGAAATCACGATTAAATCAGCTTTGATTTTATGAAACGGCAAGCAGACTTGAGGAAGCGTGGGATCAGACTTGCCCCCAACTTCTAAAATCATATTGTTCAATTTATCTTGGGACCACTCAAAAAGGAAAACATAGGCTACATAGATATTACGCTCTCTGAAATCACTTATTACGGTATGCTTAAGAGAACATAATAAATTAATTGAGAGAGCAGTATCTTTTTGACCTAATTTTGTAGTCAACATCGCTAGAATTGTGCATGTGAATCATTGTGCTGTCAAATGGCCAGAAAACAATTTTGGAGCCTTGTTTTTAAAAACGGGTTCATTTAGAGGGTGTGGGTGACTTCACAACATGTTCTCAGTACTATTTATCGATCTGTATTTGTACAGTCTGCCTTCTTTGCAGTTTTTCATTGTTTCTACAGTATCTCTTTGTTCTATTGTAGGTGAATGCCTGTAAGGAATTTAATCTCAGGGAAGTATATAGTGACATACAATATACGGTTTGTACTTTGATAATAAAGTTACTTTGAACTTTGAACACTAGCGAGGCTAGCATTCATTTCCCTTGACAAATTGGCGGCAAGATGCCAACTTCATAACCACTACAATCCCTCAGGTAAAAACACAGACCTGTCTGGCAGGAAGAGCTTCTGTTTCATTGCCAGAACCTACCATTTTCCACATTGGCAAGTCGATGCATAAGTGGTAGCCAGACCAGACACTGTGGAGGAGGGTCGCCCATCATTGTATCCAAAAACATATTTAAAGTAATTTTTTTCTGAAAATAGAGAACCTGAACATTAGTTCCGGATAATCTGGCACATGGTACAAGGTGCAATCGTTAAATATTTTTAAAATATTATTTAACACATTCTACAGAGTTCAAAAAAGTGTCTCAAAGTTTAAAAGATTTCAGTTTTACACAAGTTTAACAACCAGTAAAATAAATGCCCCCTCTTTCCCCAACAACAGGCCCTTTTCAGTTCATATTACCATTTGACAAAAGAGGAGGTCACTTTGGCCCATCAACTCCATTTCTAATTCCACCACTAATGTTCCTTGAATCCTATTCTCTCCACACATCCAGCAATCCTCTCAGATTCTTGTCTTCATCTGCACACTTGGGCAAATTTACCCATCAAATCTCACATCTTGAGATGAGAATCTCACATGGACACAAGAAAAACATACAGATTGACGTACTTGGCACTAGATGTCACGATTGATCCCAGAACACACTCAAACTGAAGAACTCACTTCACTGTGCTGTTCTCCCAAAAGACTGTCTCACCCTATCCCTCCAAAACAATCTGCACCATCCAATCTTTCCAATTCTGCAGCTTCTTTCTTCAGTTCCATCTCTACACTGTTGCGTTTTGAAGATAAAGGAAAACCATACTTCATGATCTGGTGCAGCATGTCAAAACAAAAAGTTAAAAAATAATTTCTACAAATATTCAAAATCTGAACTAAAATTCAAAAATGCTTTGCAAGCAAACTCAGCAAGGCAAGCAGGATCTATGGAGAGAAAATTGTTTGAAATATTTACTGTTTCTTGCATCACAGATAAGACTATTTTCAGCACAATTTTCATTCAGGTGCTTGGTATGCCCATCTAAGTATACTAAGATTTTTAAAAGAGTGAATGAACTTTCTTCTAACTACTTCATGTACCAAAAATAGACTGCTGGTACAATTGGTAAGATCTCAGATTTTGCTTCAGCTGAAGGTGCATGCTTGGCTTGCATTCACCAGATGCAAAATGTTATCCAAGAGAAAAAAAATGCTCCTGGGTATATTTAATCCCAGTTGATGCATTGTCATCTTAATGGGTTGAAATTCAATCTGATCCAAACACATTCCATGACATTATATGGTTATTGGTGTGATCACCCAATCAAGAAATTGTTGGCAATATCTTCCTGTTTACCTTCAGTTCAGCTACATTGCATCAGCAACATCTTCAACTACTGAGTAGCACCTTTAAATGTAGCAAAAACATTGCACTCTGCCTCAGAGAACTGTGAGGTACATGTCAATATAAAAGTATAGAAGGAAAAAATATTGACAAATTGGCTTCAAAACATTGAAGATGATGAGGTTTGCCTTTTTTGGCTTGATTTTAGCTTAGTAATGGATATGGCCCAGTCCATCACAGGTAAAGCTGGGAAGCTGAAAAACAAGTATGCTGGCAGATTAAGGAAAGGTGTAATAACAGTAGAGCTGTCATGGGGTACTTCAACTTTCCTGATATAAACTGGAGTCTTCTTGGTGCGAGTAGCTTAAGATAGAGCAGAATTTGTTAGGGACATCCAGGAGGGTTTCTTAAATCAACATATAGATGGTCCAACAAGAGGAACGGCGGCACTGTGAATCTGGTGATGAGTTTTCAGTGCATCAGCGGCCAGGGAATAACGACCACAATTGCTTAGATTTTGAAAGAGCTCTAGATGAGGTTAAGTACGGACCTTGCTAGAGAGTATTAAACTGAGTCAGGGCAGATTACGAGAGCATTATGCAGGAACTAGGGAGAATTACTAAGGAACAGCTGTCTTCAGCAAGTCCACATGTGGAGAGTGTTTAAGGAACCAACTGCAAAGAGCACAGGACAGGTAACCTCCAGGAGGAAGGACAAGTGCAGCAAGGAAAGAGAACATTGGATGTCCAGGGAGGTGATGAATTTAGTCAAGAATAACAAGGAAAAATGTAAAGCTTAAGAAGTTAGGATAAAACAGAGCCCTTGACAACAGGTCCACAGCAGATGTCATTTCATTGGCTCTTTATTGAACCCTGCAACATCTGGAGAGCAAAGATGCATATATTTGGATGTTCTTCATCAACCACAGCTCGGTATTCAATACAACCATCGCCTCAAAACAAATCAATAAGCTTCAAGACTACGTCCTCAATTACTCTTTGTGCAATTGGATCCTCGATCTCCTTACTTGCAAATCCCAGTCAGTTCAGATTGCCAACATCATCTCCCTAGGTGCACTACAGGACTGCATGCTTAGCCCCTGCTCGACTCACTTTATACAAACGTCTATGAAACTAAGCACAGCTCCAATACCATGTGCAGGTTTGCTGACTGTCATTGGCCAAATCAAAGGTGGTAACAAATTAGTAGGTAGGAAGGAGATTGAGTGAGAAGTTGTTGTTGTGGCACAACTGAGCTAGATTTTCAATGTCTTCAAGACCAAGGAGCTGATTATTGCCTTCGTGAGGAGGAAACCATGAGCCAGTCTTCATTGGGGGATCAGAGGTGGAGAGGGTCAGGAACTTTAAGTTCTTTGGTGTTATTACTTCAGAGGATCTGTCCTGGGTCCAGCACGTACATGCCATTACAAAAAAGTACTACAATGCCTCTACATCCTTAGAAATTTGCAAAGGTTCAGCATGACATGACATGCCTTTTTTATCTCCTGGTGTAATTTGTAATCCACATCCCGGCTGCTGTTTGGAGGCCTGTATACAACCACCATCAGGTTCCTTTTACCCTTGTCATTTCTCAAGCCATAGAAACTCTACACCTTTCGATCCTGTGTCGTCCCTTTCTAATGATTTAATATTATTTCTTATACAGGGCCACACCACCCCCTCTGCCTACTAGCCTAGCTTTCCAATACACCATATATCCTTGGACATTCAACTTCCAATGGCAGCCATCCTTTGGCCAAGTTTCAGAGATGGCCACAACGTCATACTTGCCAATCTGTGGCTGAATTTCAAGATCATCCATTTTACTTCTTATGCTGCTTGAATTCAAATACAACACTTTCAGTCCAGTATTTGTTGCTTTCTGTTTTTGCTGCACCATGCTTCTATTACACTGCAACTCATCCCACTGGCTGTGATTATGCCTCATCTCCTGCCTGTCCTTTCTATCATCTCTGTTGCACGCTATCTTTGATTTATTTCTGTTTTCCCCTTCCTCAGCCCTATCACTCCAGTTCCCATCCCCCTGCCAAATCAGTTTGAACCCTCCCAAACAGCTCAATTAAACCTGCCTGCTAGGATATTGGACCCCTTTGGGTTCAGGTGTAACACGTCCTTTTTATACTTGTTGTACCTCCCCTAGAAGATGCTCCAATGCTCCAGAAACCTGAATCCCTGCCCCCTACACCAGTCTCTCAGCCACATATTAATATGACTGACCATGCTATTCTTGCGCTTGTTAGCACGTGGTACAGGCAGCAATCCTGAGATCACTACCCTGGAGGTCCTGCTTTCAGCTTCTGACACAACTCCCTGAATTCTCTCTTCAGGACCTCCTCCCTTTTTCTACCTATGTCATTGGTACCAACATGTATCAAGACTTCTGGCTGTTCACCCTCTCCCTTCAGAATACTCTGCACCCGATCTGAGACATCCCGTACCCTGGCACCTGGGAGGCAACACACCATGCGGGTGTTTCGATCAGGCTGACCGAACCTCCTGTCTGTTCCACTCACTATGGAATCCCCTATGACTACTTCTATGATAATTGTTGGAGATTTTAACATGAAAGTGGATTGGGAAAACCAGGCCAGTACTGGACCTCAAGAGAGAGAATATGTAGACTGTTTAAGGGATGGCTTTTTAGAACAGCTTGTTGTTGAGCCCACTAGGGGATCAGCTGTGCTGGATTGGGTGTTGTGCAATGATCCGGAGGTAATAAGAGCTGAAGGCTAAGGAACCCTTAGGGAACAGTGATCACAATATGATTGAGTTCACATTGAAATTTGAGGAGAGACTAAATTCTAATGTGTCAGTATTTCAGTGGAATAAAGGAAATTACAATGGCATGAGAGGGGAACCGGCAAAGGTTGACTGTAAAGAGACACTAGCAGGAAAGAGAGAGAGCAGCAATGGCTGGAGTTTCTGTGAAAAATGAGGGAAATGCAAGACACATATATACTAAATAAGAAGAAATTTTCGAAAGGAAGAAGGACACTACCGTAGCTGACAAGTGATGTCAGAGCCAAAATAAAAG
This sequence comes from Hypanus sabinus, assembly GCF_030144855.1. Taxonomy (NCBI): domain Eukaryota; kingdom Metazoa; phylum Chordata; class Chondrichthyes; order Myliobatiformes; family Dasyatidae; genus Hypanus; species Hypanus sabinus. The sequence continues at coordinate 39,957,863 of NC_082715.1, read as the reverse complement.
CAAAAGAGAGGGCATACAAGGAAGCCAAAGCTAGTGGGAAAACAGAGGATTGGGAAGCATTTAAAATTTTGAGAAGGAAACTAAGAAGGTCATTAGGAAGGAAAAGATGAATTATGAAATGAAACTGGCAACTAATATCAAAGAAGATACTAAAAACTTTTTTAAGTATATAAAGGGTAAAAGAGAGTTGAGGGTAGATATAGGACCAATAGAAAATGATGCTGGAGATGTTGTAATGAGAGACACAGAGATAGCAGAGGAACTGAATGCGTATCTTGCATCAGTCTTCACAGAGGAAGACATCCCAGTGTACCAGACATTCAAGAGTGTCAGGAAAGTGAAGTATGTGCAATGAAAATTACTGAGGGCAGATAAATCTCCTGGACCTGATGTAATGCACCCTTGAGTTCTGAAGGAAGTAGCTGGAGAGATTATGGAGGCATTAACAATGATCTTTCAAGAATTGATAGATTCTGCAATTGTACTGGAAGACTGGAAAATTGCAAATGTTACTCTGCTATTTAAGAAGAGTGGGAAGCAGCAGAAAGGAAACTATAAATCTGTTAGCCTGACATCAGTGGTTAGAAAGTTGTTGGAATCGATTGTTAGGAATGAGATTACGGAATACCTGGAGGCACATGACAAGATAAGGCAAAGCCAGCATGGTTTCCTGAAAGGAAAATCATGCCTGACTAACTACAGCAATTCTTCGGGGAAATTACAAACGCGATAGACAAAACAGATGCAGTAGACATGGTGTATTTGGGATTTTCAAAAGGCCATCAACAAGGTGCCGCACATGAGGCTGCTTAGCAAGAGCCCATGGAATTACAGGGGAGTTAGTAGCGTGGGTGGTGCATTGGCTGATCGGCAGAAAACAGAGTGGGGAGAAAAGGGATCTTATTTTGGCCGGCTGTCTGTTACCAGTGGAGTTCCACGGGGGTCAGTGTTGGGACGACTGCTTTTTATGATGTACGTCAATGATTTGGAATTTGGGATTAATGGATTTGTGGCTAAATTTGCCGATGTTACAAAGATAGGTGGAGGAGCGGGTAGTGTTGAGGAAACAGAGAGCCTGCAGAGAGACTTAGACAGTTTAGGGAAATGGGCAAAGAAGTGGCAAATGAAATACAATGAAATACAATGTTAGTGTATGGTCATGCACTTTGGTGGAAAAAATAAACAGGCAGACTATTATTTAGATGGGGAAAGAATTCAAGATGCAGAGATGCAAAGGGACTTCGGAGACCTTGTGCAGGATACCCTAAAAGTTAACCTCCAAGTTGAGTTGAGTTGATGGTGAAGAAGGCAAATGCAATGCTGGCATTCATTTCTAAAGGTATAGAATATAAGAGCAGGGATGTGATGTTGAGGCTCTATAAGGCACTTGTGAGACCACACTTGGAGTACAGTGTGCAGTTTTGGGCTCCTTATTTTAGAAAGGATATACTGACATTGGAAAGGGTTCAGAGAATATTCACGAGAATGATTCCAGGAATAAAACAACTACCATATGAGGAACATCTAGGAGCTCTTGGGCTGTATTCCCTGGAATTCAGGAGAATGAGTGGTGATCTCATAGAAACATTCCAAATGTTAAAAGTCCTGAACAGATTAGATATGGCAAAGTTATTCCCCATGGTAGGGGAGCCTAGGACAAGAGGGCACAACTTCAGTGATTGAAGGATGTCCTTTTCGAACAGAGATGCAGAGAAATTACTTTAGTAAAAGAATGGTAAATCTGTGGAATTTGTTGCCACGAGCAGCTGTGGACGCTAAGTTATTGGGTGCATTTAAGGCAGAGATAGATAGGTTCTTGATTAACCAGGGCATCAAAGGGTATGGGGAGAAGGCAGGGGAGTGAGGATGACTGGAAGAATTAGATCAGCCCAGGATTGAATGGTGGTGCAGACTTGATGGGCTGAATGGCCTACTTCTGCTTCTATATCTTATGGTCTCATGGACATCTAAACCTTTGACAAATTACTGTGGATGTGTGGTGGAACGTATATTGACCAGGTGCATCACAGCTGGTACGGAAACACCAGTGCCTTGGAACGGAAATTCCTAAAGAAGTAATGGATATAGCCCAGACCATCACAAGCAAAGCCATTCCCACTGTTCAGCACATCTACACAGAACGCTGTTGCAGGAAAGGAGCATCCACCACTAGACTATGCTCTCCTTTCGCTGCTGCCACCTGGCAGGTGGTAGAGGAGCCTCACGACCCACACGCCAGGTTCATGAACAGCTATTACTCCTCAGCCATCGGGCTCCTGAACCACTGAGGATAACTTCACTTGCCCCATTACTAAACTGTTCCCACAACCTATCCACTCTCCATCTCTTGGTATTTATTTTCTTATTTCTTCTTATTATTTGTTTTTTTTTAAACTTTTGTATGTGCAGTTTGACATCTTTTGCACGTTGATGGCTTGTCCGTAAAGTTGAGTGCAGTCTTTCGTTGATTCTATTGTTTCATGTATTCACTACGAATGTCCACAAGGAAATTGAATCAGGGTTGCATATGGTGGCATTGGTACTTTGATAACACATTTGCTTTGAAGTTTATGATCTGTACGATGCATTTAACATGATCTGCTAGCCGCCAGTGGGAGACTCCAGCTAAAGAATCCTGCTTGGATGTCCGATTTCATTTGGGTTGTATAGAAATCGTGAAAGACAAACCCTCCCCTTTGACTACATATGGTTTTACTATTAAAGATAGCAAGAGTGGTCTTATGACACACTTTAAGAGGTGTCAGAATCAATGAAGATTTGCACAGCAATTTGTATATGTATGTGCTGGAAGTTTTAATCCAATTTGCTCCTTCATAACAGTGTGCTGAAAATCTCACCATTACTGTCACTAAAAACCTGGGCCAATGCACCAACATGCATTATTTTACCATTGCTGAGGCAATACTACTTGTAAGAAGGGCAACTCAGTTCTTTTCATTGTACTCATGCACACAGATGCCTGTGGCCACTTTATGTTATCTGTGATATATTACTGTTTACAGCATACAGGGGTTTAAAACAACTTGAGAGGAATGCTCATAGCAGGGGACATAGTTCACCTCCTGAGTGGTAGTCAGCAATGCACTGTAAAGCAAGCCATGCTTTGAACTGACATCGATTCCATCAACCATGGTGGATAGCACAATGATGTTTTTATTCATCAATTCTTCCAGCAAATCTCAAAGAATGAAATAGTTGTGAAGAATTATTATTTTTAATACTGTTGCTGTTTTAAATAACTTTTGCAGGGATATTTAATATTATCATCTGCCAGATGTAAACATAACCCATTCCAATGTGCATTCATACCACTTTGTTGGCTAAAAATGCATAGAAAATCAAATCAGTCTCAGAGGCCAGAACTGAATGATGTTCAAAATGTATTTATTTACCAAATGTCACCTGACATTCTCAGCACATTCCATTACAGTGACACTTCTGAATGATCACCATTGTTATAGACAGGCCCATTATGTACACTAATTATACAATAACAGAGTGCATTTAGAAAAAAAGCCTGCTGCATTATCATGAATACCCTACCCATATATTTGAACTCAATTAATATTAATTTCTTTCACAGTTCATCTTTTCAATCGAACTGTTATAAGTTTCAAATGAACAAAGAAATGTGCAATATTCAACCCTCATTATTTGTTATCATGGAAATTTTCTTCCACAGCTGCACTCAGCAACACAATTCAATACCTGACAATAAGATTGAATGCTATTTAATATGCAATCTGCTTCTACTACACACATTTATAACAGTTACCCCCAATCCCCAAGAGTATAATCCTCCCACGATGAAGCAGAATTCTCATTGTTCTGAGCCACTTTATAAGCCAATTTCTGACAGATTTTAAGCTGTTAAACTATTGTGGTGAGGATTCAGTCCGTGATGACAGAGAAGAACCAGAGGTCCATGAGGCAGTAATCATCAGAGAATCAAAAGTGGAGAGAGTCAGTAACTTTAAATTCCTGGGTGTCACTATCTCAGGACCTGTTCTGGACCCATCATATAAATATTATCATAAAGAAAGCACAACAGCACTTCTACATCCACAGGAATCTGTGGAGTTTCAGTATGTCATTGAAAACTTAAGCAAACTTCTACAGATATGTGGTGGAAAGTAATTGGATTATGACCTGGTCTGGGAATATCAATGCCTTTGACCAGAAATTCTTATAAAAGGTAGTGGATTTGGCCCAATACATCATCAGTAAAATGCTCCCAACCATTGAGCACATCAACGTGAAACACTGCTGTAGAAAAGCAGCATCCTTCATCAAAAATCCACACCATGCTCTTTTCCCCCTGCTGCCATCAGATAGAAGGTAAAAGAGTGTCAGGACTCACAGAACTCACTCAGGTTCAGCAATAGTTACAACTCTCAATCATCAAGCTCTTGAACAAAAGGGGATAATTACATTCACTTAAGGACTCTGTTGTATTATTATTTCATGCCTGTTATTTATTGCTATTTATTTATATCTGCATTTGCAGTTTGTTTACAGTTAACAGCTTCCAATGTTTACAGTTCACAGTTACTGTTCTATAGATTTGCTCAGTATGCCTGCAGAAAAAATATCCCAGGGTTGTATGTGTGACGTGTATGTATTCTGATAATAAATTTTATTTTGAACTTCAACCTAATCTCAGCTGCCAGTTTATTGCAAGAAAGACAATAACAGGCAGACCATAGCAGCTTGGTGAGAACCAACTCAGAAGGGGGAGGAGATCATTGCACACCCCGGTTACATTCAAGGTGGAACACACAAACACACAAGCAAGCAACTCTATAACCCAAGCTCAATAACTGAACTTGAACATCTCGCCATTGTCCTACTGAACATGCACACCACCAACTCATTTTAAAACTCGACCAATCAGTAGCGCTGGCTTCAGGGAATGCTGGGGCGAGATGTCGACCACCAGAGCACCAGACTATTTTATATCCCAACATAAGACAGCTGCATATAATTGCACAACAGACTTGGTGGAAAAAGACATTTGTTTAGCATTTCGATCTTGATTTAGAATCCACTTCACAGTAACCTCAGAAAAGTAAAATGACATCATGCTATTGAGTTAACGAAATCCATGAATGCAAGACAAAATGAAATAAGCAAGCTGATGTTTCATTCTTTCCGACGAAAGTGCCCATAAATCAAATGAGATTTTCTAGTTGGAAACAGCTCATTTAAATATTTTAGCGCCAGAAACATTTTTCTCACAATCTTCACCATTTAAACATAAGCCCCTATTTAGAGCCAAAGTGCTAACCTGTTTATCTTTCCTCAAGGCAGCAGCAGCCGAGTTTGTTGCACCATGGGTGGCTCTGCGGCACAGGAGGGAAGGAAAAGGAGTGGGAGAGCTATAGTGATAGGGGATTCCATTGTAAGGGGAATAGACAGGTGTTTCTGCGGCCGCAAACGAGGCTCCAGGATGGTACGTTGCCTCCCTGATGCAAGGGTCAAGGATGTCTCTGAGCGACTGCAGGACATTCTGGAATGGGAGGGTGAAAGTGGTCGTGGTGCACAAAGGTACCAACGATATAGGTAAAAAACGGGATGAGGTCCTACAAGGTTAATTTAGGGAGTTAGAAGATAAACTAAAGAATAGGACCACAAAGGTAATAATCTCTGAATTACTACCAGTACCACATGCTAGTCAGAGCAGAAATAGGAGGATATTTCAGATGAATACGTGGCTTGAAAAATGGTGCAAGGGGGAGGGATTCAAATTTCTGAGGCATTGGAACCAGTTCTGGGGGAGGTGGGACCGGTATAAACAGGACGGTCTGCACCTGGGCTGGACTGGAACCAATGTCCTAGGGGGAGTGTTTGCTACTGCTGTCAAGGAGGTTTTAAACTAATGTGACAGGGGGATGGAGACAGAGGGGTGTAAAATGAGGGTAGAAGCAAAAAGTAGTAAGGTGAAAAGTAAAAGTGGCAGACAGGCAAATCCAGGGCAAAAAGCAAAAAGAGTCCACCTAACAATAGTAGTGAGGTTGGGGATGGCATTAAACAGGAAATATTATTGCATGCAATAAAGGAACAGTAGTTATAATGGCTGACTTCAATCTACATATAGATTGGGTGAACCACATTGGTAAGGGTGCTGAGGAAGAGGATTTCTTGGAATGTATGCGGGATGGTTTTCTGAACCAACATGTTGAGGAACCAACTAGAGAGCAGGCCATTCTAGATTGGGTATTGAGCAATGAGGAAGGGTTAGTTAGCAACCTTGTAGTGCGAGGCCCCTTGGGAAAGAGTGACCATAATATGGTGGAATTCTTCATTAAAATGGAAAGTGACATAGTTAATTCAGAAACAAAGGTTCTGAACTTAAAGAAGGGTAACTTTGAAGGTATGAGATGTGAATTAGCTAAGATAGACTGGCAAATGATACTTAAAGGGTTGACAATGGATATGCAATGGCAAGCATTTAAAGATCACATGGATGAACTACAACAATTGTTCATCCCAGTTTGGCAAAAGAACAAACCAGGGAAGGTAGTGCACCTGTGGCTGACAAGGGAAATTAGGGATAGTATCAAGTCCAAAGAAGAAACATATAAATTAGCCATAAAAAGCGGCACACCTGAGGACTGGGAGAAATTCAGAGACCAGCAGAGGAGGACAAAGGGCTTAATTAGGAAAGGGAAAAAAGATTATGAGAGAAAGCTGGCAGGGAACATAAAAACTGAATGTAAAAGCTTTTATAGATATGTGAAAAGAAAAAGATTGGTCAAGACAAATGCAGGTCCTTTACAGTCAGAAACCGGTGAATTGATCATAGGGAACAAAGACATGGCAGACCAATTGAATAACTACTTTGGTTCTGTCTTCACTAAGGAGGACATAAATAATCTTCCAGAAATAGTAGGGGACCGAGGGTCTAGTGAGATGGAGGAACTGAGGGAAATACATGTTAGTAGGGAAGTGGTGTTAGGTAAATTGAAGGGCTTAAAGGCAGATAAATCCCCAGGGCCAGATGGTCTGCATCCCAGAGTGCTTAAGGAAGTAGCCCAAGAAATAGTGGATGCATTAGTGATAATTTTTCAAAACTCCTTAGATTCTGGATTAGTTCCTGAGGATTGGAGGGTGGCTAAAGTAACCCCACGTTTTAAAAAAGGAGGGAGAGAGAAACCGGGGAATTGCAGACCGATGAGTCTGACATCGGTGGTGGGGAAAATGCTGGAGTTGGTTACCAAAGATGTGATAACAGCACATTTGGAAAGAGGTGAAATCATCGGACAAAATCAGCATGGATTTGTGAAAGGAAAATCATGTCTGACGAATCTTACAGAATTTTTTGAAGATGTAACTAGTAGAGTGGATAGGGGAGAGCCAGTGGATGTGATATATTTAGATTTTCAAAAGGCTTTTGACAAAGTCCCACACAGGAGATTAGTGTGCAAACTCAAAGCACATGGTATTGGGGGTATGGTATTGATGTGGATAGAGAATTGTTTGGCAGACAGGAAGCAAAGAGTGGGAGTAAATGAGACCTTTTCAGAATGGCAGACAGTGACTAGTGGGCAGGGACTAGTGGCAAGGCTCAGTGCTGGGACCCCAGTTGTTTACAATATATATTAATGATTTAGACAAGGAAATTTAATGCAGCATCTCCAAGTTTGCGGATGACACGAAGCTGGGCGGCGATGAGGAGGATGCTAAGAGGATGCAGGGTGACTTGGATAGGTTAGGTGAGTGGACAAATTCATGGCAGATGCAATTTAATGTGGATAAATGTGAGGTTATCCACTTTGGTTGCAAGAACAGGAAAACAGATTATTATCTGAACGGTGGCCGATTAGGAAAAGGGGAAATGCAATGAGACCTGGGTGTCATTGTACACCAGTCATTGAAGGTGGGCATGCAGGTACAGCAGGCGGTGAAAAAGGCAAATGGTATGTTGGCATTCGTAGCAAAAGGATTTGAGTACAGGAGCAGGGAGGTTCTACTGCAGTTGTACAAGGCCTTGGTGAGACCACACCTGGAGTATTGTGTGCAGTTTTGGTCCCCTAATCTGAGGAAAGTCATTCTTGCCATAGAGGGAGTACAAAGAAGTTTCACCAGATTGATTCCTGGGATGGCAGGGCTTTCATATGAAGAAAGACTGGATCGACTAGGCTTATACTCACTGGAATTTAGAAGATTGAGGGGGGGATCTTATTGAAACGTATAAAGTTCTAAAGGGATTGGACAGGCTAGATGCAGGAAGATTGTTTCCGATGTTGGGGAAGTCCAGAACGAGGGGTCACAGTTTAAGGATAAAGGGGAAGCCTTTTAGGACCGAGATGAGGAAAAACTTCTTCTCACAGAGAGTGGTGAATCTGTGGAATTCTCTGCCACAGGAAACAGTTGAGGTCGGTTCATTGGCTACATTTAAGAGGAAGTTAGATATGGCCCTTGTGGCTAAAGGGATCGGGGGTATGGAGAGAAAGCAGGTACAGGGTTCTGAGTTGGATGATCAGCCATGATCATACTGAATGGTGGTGCAGGCTCGAAGGACTGAATGGCCTACTCCTGCACTTACTTTCTATGCTTCTATGTTTCTATTTCATTTGCAAGGGTGAAGTTTAACAGTTAAAAACCATTATTATTTATGAGACCAACGTGTTTAAACAACATATGGTAAATAGGCTGAAATCCAAAATGGGCTTTGAGCCAGGGCTAACAGCAGGAGTGACGATCAAATGCTCGGCCAATAACGTGACTTTCAAGGAGGAGGACGAGGAGGCAGTAGAATACTGACCGACACAGATAGTTCAAACTTTGACGCCCAGCTGCAAAACATGAAAGTCTTTGGAGGAACTCAGGGTGACAAGTTAATAGTGACATTTTCAAATTTCTCCTTTTCAACAAGAGTGAGGGAACACATGCTCCTGACTGTGCAGTTGGAGAACAGGCAGGCAACATTGCCTTCTTGTGGAAATACAAGAACTTGCCAAATGCTCTGCGTTAGAACTCATTTTCACTACTCAGAAATTCCCCCCACCCCAAATGTCAAAATGAGGTCTGTCATTTTTTTTCTGTCAGACAGAATCATACATTTTGCAGGTAAAATGAAATGCTGCTTGTTATTTATGTATACCAAACCATCTAAGCAGAGTGCAAATTAGACCCTCAACAGTTTTCAGCGGCATAGAGATGGGCACAGCACAGCACAGCAAGCTGTAACAGCAGTGACGACGCACGTGCAAGCTGTTCAGAGCAGGTAAGAACACCCTGCTGCTCGGCCTGAGGTGCACTGCCCCTATTATATTGACCAGTGGCCAGGTAAGAACACCCTGCTGCTCGGCCTGAGGTGCACTGCCCCTATTATATTGACCAGTGGCCAGGTAAGAACACCCTGCTGCTCGGCCTGAGGTGCACTGCCCCTATTATATTGACCAGTGGCCAGGTAAGAACACCCTGCTGCTCGGCCTGAGGTGCACTGCCCCTATTATATTGACCCTGAAGCAGAATTGGGTGTGACTCAGTGGAGTGTGGTGTGGAGGGACCAGAAAAAGCTGCAGAGGGCTGTAAACTCGGCCAGCTCCATCACCATTTGCACTACCCTCCCCACCATTTAAGTCACCTTCAAAAGGCAATACCTCAAAAGGGCAACATCCATCAGTAAGGATTCCCACCACCCAAGACATGCTCTTTTCTCATTACTACCATCAGAAAGGAAGTACTGGTCTCTGAAGACACACACTCAAATGGTTTAGGAATAGCTTCTTCCCCTCTGCCATCAGATTATTGAACAGACAATTAACTCAGTTACTACCGTAGCAGTTACTTGAAAACAAACCAAAACTGCAGATTGAGTTTTGGACATTGACACTGTCTGACACACTTCCAAAATAACAGATTTCCAAATTCAAGAAGGTATGTTCGATCCTTTATTACGAAACCAGCAAATCTGAACAATCTTATAAAACTTACAAAACTGAAACTCACCATTCGGAGAAATAAACAGTATAACGGTGTCGTAACGGTCTAATTAGCAATCGATTAGCAAATTAACGTAATAGGGAAATTATCAATCTCAGTGTTCTAGCGGTCAACAAAAAATATCATCCCGGCTCACCACCTTGCCCTAATCAGACTAACCTGAACCTAAAGACAAAGCAAGGATACATAACTTCAACCACGCCCCAAACCGCGTGACAAATGATCCAAAATAAAACATGCAACACAGACTGATAGAAAAGAGATACAGTACAACTACCTCACTATTTTTGCTGTCCTGTATACTTCAGATACAATTGTAATTAATAGTACATTTTTCTGTATTGCACTGTAAAACAACAAATTTCACAACATACGTCAGTGTTAACAAACCTGATTCTGTTCTCACAGATTCTCACCTCTGAATCTGTACATTGTGGATTAAAGGTTGTTCAACAGTTGAAACAGCCAATGAGTTTTCAAGAATGAACAATAACTGTACGGACAATATTCTTAAGGCTTGTTTCTTCTGAATGATGGCTCACAGGCTCAGGATAAGATTTAGATGTGTGATGATGAAGAATTTCTTCACTCAGTGGACCATGAATTATTAGTACTCTCTACCCAAGCGGACTGTGGAGACTCGTTTACTGAGCATATTCAAGACAGTGACTGTTTCCCAGAGATTTGATCTGCCAGAATAGTTGGGCTGATACTGGAAGTTCAACCCTGCTTCCCAGAGATTGTGGGACCTTCCACTTCAATTTCTATTCTTCAAGGAAAAGACAGTGCTTCCTGAAGATATTGGCTTTCTATGGGACTTCGTCACTCAGGAGGAAAGGCTTGGGGTGAACACCCCTTAACGTAAGGCAGCACTGCCAACATTCTTCCCGCTCTGTGCTAATTCCTCACAACTCTCTCTCTACTGATCACAGTGCCCTGTACACGTAAAAGATCTGCTCAAACTTTTAAAAGAGAACAAGAATTTATCACCTGTTTCCAAGGCAGCACATACCTGCAAATATTTATTCATTTTCCAATTATGCAAGATTAATTTCTGCAATTTGACTGGAGAGTAAACTTGGAAAAAAAATCCACATGCTTTCAAGTGCTTTGGAAATCAATGTACTGCTGGTGTTTAGCTAGTTGTATTTTAATTGAATACACATTCCAGAATACTATTCATGTGGTGGAGAAACCTGAATCATAACTTTGTTAACAACAGGAAACACGCACATACGCTGATCTCAGAATTATCATCTGGTCAAGGCAGGCTGAAAATTTCTATCTCACAGCTCAGTCTTTCAGCTTAGTATAATTAGACCAGGATGGCATATTTACCAATTTTTGCTCTCAATGTGCAAGACACCACCAGCTTGGAGGTCACTGCAACACCCAGGGATACAAGAACATCAAATGGCATAGAACATTTGTCAAAAGTGCTCTGCACAGACCAGGCACACAAACAGGAAGAAGCTCACACTCTAAAGTCATTTAAAATTAAAGGTCTGATGTCTAACTTTACCCGAGCTAATGCTGGGGAAGTCAGGATGGCCATTTTCTCCTATATGGCTTCTTCTTTAAAGTGCCTCTCTTAGTGGCTGGTCGCATTATCAAACTCAGGCCCACCTTTCTGTATCCCTACCAACCAAAATGGCCGTTCCCCCATCTAGACTGTCTTGATTGCCCAATTCAACCTTCATCATCAACAATCCTCTCTCTGTCCCATTCCAACTTTCCTGATCTCACCTAACTCTTAAAATTGACCATGTCAAATACACTAAGTTTTCAATTTCATCTCTATACAGATATGCTCAGCGGCTGCTTAATCGGTTTCTCCTGTACAGAGTGTCTATTCATTGGCGTCTGCTGTTGTCAAACGTTGTGCATTTGGAGATGCTCTTTCGCACACCACTGTTGGAAGGTGTGATTATTTGAGTTCCTGTCAGCTTGAACCAGTCTGGCCATTCTCCTCTGACCTCTCTCATTAACAAGGCATTTCCCCTCCCCCACAAATACCACTCACTAGATGTCTTTTTTTATTATTTTGCACCATTCTCTGTAAACTCTAGAGACTGTTGTGCTTGAAGATCCTGGGAGATCAGCAGTTTCTGAGATACTCAAACTATTCCAGCTGGCACCAACAATCATTCCAAGGTCAAGGTCATGTACATCACATTTCTTTCTCATTCTGATGTTTGGTCTGTACAACAGCTCAACTTTTGACCATGTCTGCATTCACTTATGCATTGAGTTGTTGCTACAAGATTAGCTGATTAAATATTTGCATTAACAAACAGGTGTACTGAATAAAGTGGCCACAGTGTAAATTTGAATGGTGTATTTATGAACTGAGCTTCAGAAAAATATTATTTCCCTATAAAGTCTTATGAAAGTTGCAGGCTTATGTGGGAGTGAAGTAAATTTTAAATTTATTCAGCAGCTCATTTCTATAGAATCAGATATTTCAAGATCTCTTAATATTTTGAACACAATTTCAAGTAAAATGTTGTAGTTAAATTTCCTAACAGTGCTCTTGCTTCAACTATCAAGTTTCCTCAAGATTATATTTATTGACAATGTATTTTCAGCTTTGGTATTTCTAAATGTAATGCAATTTCTTAAGAATTCATATGCTGGAACACATTAAACAAAATTTATTTTGAGTGAACTGGCACTAAAAATGGCCAAACACATCGTTTCAGGTTCAACTATGGAAAAGAGGCAGTCTTCCATCTCTCCTGTTAGGATACAGGATTATACAGGATAATGGTCACCATGGAGATCAATTTAGAAGCTGCCTTTCAGCTGGGAAGTCATATCAATTATACTTATGGAAAACAGTGGCCATGGCTCTTAGCTTCAAATTAAAAGGTCACTAGATTTTGTGCTGTGATATCTTGACGTGATATGATTCTGCCCAATAACTTGTCTTAACTTCAGTGGATGTTCTTCAAAACTCACCCAGAAGTGACATGCACAAGTGGCAAAAAAATCCATTAGCCCAAACGTATTAACCATATAACCATATAACAATCACAGCACGGAAACAGGCCATCTTGGCCCTCCTAGTCCGTGCCAAACCCTTAATCTCACCTAGTCCCACCTACCCACACTCAGCCCATAACCCTCCACTCCTTTCCTGTCCATATACCTATCCAATTTTACCTTAAATGACACAACTGAACTGGCCTCTACTACTTCTACAGGAAGCTCATTCCACACAGCTATCACTCTTTGAGTAAAGAAATACCCCCTCGTGTTTCCCTTAAACTTCTGCCCCCTAACTCTCAAATCTTGTCCTCTAGTTTGAATCTCCCCTACACTCTGGCAAACTTGACACTGCGTCTGCACCAAACACACCTAGACACGCTTATTTGCAAAATGTTCGACTGGAAGCAAAAACAGCTCACTCCCGTCCAAGAACATATTTTGCTCAACTTTCTCCAATTACTTATGCTAATATTCATATTTCCTATTGGTCTCTCAATCAAAGTCTCAATGAATTTATGAATTAAAAAGCACAGGCAAATGTGATTAAAATCACTGAGTTTAATTTTACAGCAAGGAAAGGGAGCTTGACTCAAGATGTCGAAAGTGATGAAAATTTGCTTCCGCTGCACTATCAGGTCATTCAGGTATGACTCTGTCCAGCAATCTTTAAGATATCCAGATAACGCTATTATTTTCAATCCCCAAACGTGATCATGTTTAAGCCCTCAACAAAACAATGCACCGTGAACATTCTCCATGATTAAACACATCATAATCACAAACCTGTTAAACATGAGCTAATATAAACTTGGGTGCTGAATTGCTCCAAACATCTCACCTGTTGTGGGAAACAGGCTCGTACAGCATGTTCTGTGTAGCCAAAAGATGGGCCTTCAAATACAGCAGTGGGCAACTTCAAAACCTCCCTCAGGAACTGGTCAAACTTCATGTACATCATTATTCCATTGGAGTCAGATATTTGTGAGAAAGTGTCTGTAAAAAGGGGAGAGAATGATTTTAAGAAATTAGTTGATAAAGTGATAAAAACTGAACAAATTCAAAGAAAGGAAATATTGAAGGACATCATTGTGGAGCATTTGCATACCAATGTTAAATGCCATGAAGCAGACTTGGCAGGTTCGTCCACACACTTCATTGCACTGCCAAAATGCCAAATGGATCAGAAAAGCACATCAGCAGTTCTAGCAACACACCACTAATCCATGTTTACAGACAGATGGAGTGAAAACAAAAATCTAGAGATATACCAAACGCCCAACTTATTGGCTGCAAGTCACAAGAGCAGCATTATGATCGTTAGATAGCAAAAATCACTGAGATTCATAATATAATTACCCAATAACTCAGGTTACCATGTATTTCAAAGGAGGAGCACATAAATTATTCTGGGATTGAAAGACTTGTCATATGAGGAGTGTTTGATGGCTCTGGGCCAATATCATTGGAATTCAGAAGAATATGGGTGGATTTTGTTGAGAGCTATCCAATGTTCAAAGGCCTTGATAGAGTGGATGTAGAGAAGATGGTGGGGGAGTCTAAGACCAGAGGGGACAGCTACAGAATAGAAGGGCGTCCTTTTAGAACAGAGATGAAGAGGAATTTCTTAGCTAGAGAGTGGTGAATCTGTGGAATTTGTTGCCACAGGCAGCTGTGAAGACCCAGTCATTGGGTATACTTAAGGCAGCCGTTGATAGATTCTTCATTAGTCAGGACTTGAAGGGATTTGGGAGAAGGCAGGAGATTGGGGCTGAGACCGAAAACTGAGTCAGTCATGATGAAATGGTGAATTACATTTGATGGGACAAATGGCCAAATCTGCTTCCATATCTTATAGTCTACCTCAATTATCTCCCTGTTACTTCCAATTAATGCCTTATCAATGACATGGGATCATCTCCCTTCCCAGATTAGCTCAATAAAAGACAACTGTCTTTCACACAAATGTTTCAAATGTGTTATAAAAATCTGTACATATGACATTCGATTGCTGTTGGTCTATCCACCACTTCAGCCGACTTTCTTTAAATCCACAACTATTTATGGAATCAGCTGGGTTCAGCTTACCCAGCCTTTATCTCTCCAAGTGCTGACTTTGCTGCCCGTGACAGATTCCAGCAAACAAACCTCCATGAACAAACGAGGTACTGTTCCTCGGCTCGAACATTCCTCGTTTCTGCGAGCAATTTCACATTTCACCCTTTTGGTAATTACACAAATCAAAATGAACACTGAAATTTTTAAGTCAGCATTTAAATGACACATGATCCAGCAAGCCCTTCAGAGATAATTTAGAGAGCTCAGCTAAAGGTCACGTGCCTGGCCTTGCTGTAAGGTACAGGAATGATCAGAAGCAACACTGTGTTTGGGGAGGAAAAAAAAGCAAGAAAAAAGTGGAAAGCTAACATTTGAATCATTCTAGTTAACTTACATGATCAACATTTCATTCATTTCACTTTCCTTTGAACAATAATATTCAGATTAAACATATAAACACTTGTTTGTTGGAAATAATAAATGAACAGATGCAGCTGCTAGGATTCAGCACAACTCAAGGCAGGAGATGATGAACATAAGTGTAAGGCTGTGGCATCAGAATTCAGCAACCCTGTACCATTGTTCTAATATGTACAACATTTACATCTGAGGAGCTCACATTTCAGAGTCCCATTCATCCATCACCCATGTGTTCACAGGCTTCCAACTTCAGGTAAAGTTAAGCATCTGCTTTGACAACTGGGGAATCCAAAAACCTAAGTGTGTGCTTACCACGAAGGTCAGGAATGTTTATCAGAGGTTTGTAGGGTAACCTAACTGACGGCGGCGGAGCTAGCTCACAACCACCAACTTTGAGTGGGTGTTTCACTTCAAGAGGCCGGTCTGGTGTGATGCGGTAATCACCTAAAGGGTTTGTAGCACACTCTTGACTTCAGGTTTGGGAGTTCAATAAAATGTGTTAACGTTTTTTCTTAAACGCAAATTGCCTCACTTTATCTTATTGGCAAAAACCTACAGATTTAGCTCTGGCTGCAGTGTCTTATCCATTCACTGCCATCACTTGAAGTGGCTACAAACTAATATTGTTTATAGTACATTGAGCTACTGTTGAATTGATGCACTGATTTATTGAAAGGTCTCTATTTTAGTTGATTCATGATGAATCCAGAATATTACCTCTGATCAATCCTTACATACCAATTGAACCAGCTGGATTCAGACAACACCACAGTACCAGTGCACAAGTTCTCGCACTTATATCTTACATCGTATCAGGATTTGAGCGAAACAGGAGCAATCTTTATCAATTTATCCGCTGCATCTGACACCTTTTGGAACCAATGCCTAATATTAAAACTAGCCTGAACCATCCCATGTCAAAAGATCCTATGCCTTCACCAGAGAATGACAGGCACCCGTTCTTTCTTCACCCCCCTAGGACGTGACACCAGTTGCATTATGAAATTCTGCAATGGCATCCCCCAAGGTCAGCTCTGACTCCAACCTTGTTCCAACTGTACTTCAGTGACCTCCTTGAAACCAAATCTGCTAAATTTGGATCCACTGATAACTGGGCCATAGCCTTCCAAATGAATCATGTCAAATCCATTGAAAAAAACCTTACCCAAGGTATCAACTCCCTATCCAATACTTCTCAAAGTGGTACCTAAATATTAATGTCAACAAAACAGTAACTTCCATATTTTATTTGGACAATTGACAAACCAAACTTAAATATCAAACTAAATGACAAATATCTAACCGACAATCCACACACGCCCGAAGTACTCAGGAAGCACTCTCTCATCTAAGAAGAAGAAACTAAAATCCAGATCGGCCATGATCAGGAAGATGGCAGGAACCAAATGGGCGCTAATCAGTCAGTCCTGCGAACATCTAGCCTCGCATTATGTTTCTCAGTCACCAGTATTGCGCACCCACCTGGGAGAGAAGTGCTCACACAAATATCATCAGTACACAGCTCTATACTTAATCCATACCATAATCTCAGGAGTGCTAACCTGTCAAATAGCTCCCAACAATGAGCAGGATCGCACCCCCGGAGATCCGTGGAAGAGCAGCTTCAGCAAAGTTCTGCAAGTATATCCAAAATATGCCCAACAATATTCCAGTTTGTAAACACATGGAAAATGCTCCTCCAACTTCCTGACTCAATTCCCAAAAGGCTTTCTTCAACTTGAGAAACCTTGTTTCCTTTGACAAACACACACTGAATAGTGCCAATACTGGCACACCAACACGACCCCGTGACCACACCTTTCCCCTCCCTAGCTTTACTACAGCTGTCAGAAAAAACCGGACAGCTGCAAATAAGCTCTGAAGTTGACATGACAAAACATCACAAACCCCAGCTTGCCCCTGTGGTGCCCCAACCTAGGATGTCCTCCACCTGGTTGAAACATGCCCTCTCACCAAGATCCAAGACAGCTTTGCTGTGGTCCACCAATGAAGCCATGAGCTGGAGGGATTAGCTCGACAAAAAACAATTAGAAGTGTGAAGAGAAAAACAACTGCCATGCGAAACAACAATAATTTTAGTTCAAACATTAAAAAAATTGCTGAAAAATACCCAGAAGAGATGTAGAAGAACAGGAAAAAGATAATAGAAGGTATAAAAATATGATTTCATACCCTCAACCAACCAAGCAGCCATTAAATACAAGAGATTGGGCAGATGCTGCATGTGTTGGCCAACCACTAAACATATCCCAAATTACAGAGGGTTCTTGAATTGACCTGCATAACCCTAGTCCTCCCTCAAAAACAGAAAGCTACTGCATACCTCTTGCATTACCATGTGCATTGTTGTTTTATATCAAGCTTAGACATAACTGAGAATATGGCAATAAACTCTACTTGACTTGAGTGCATATGTAATTGCCAAACTACAGAAACTAATAGAACCATAGGATTCAGCTCAATGTCCCCCCGGCTAGTTCAGCATTGGAGCAGTACAAACTAATCCTTCCAATCTCTCCAACTTGTGAAACCTTGTTGACAATTTGACTGCAATTAACAATGATTTTCCCCACATTTGAAGACTAATACTGACAATTAAATTCTATTGTGAAATTCTTCCTTTCCTTCATCGTGACATGAAAATAACTAGTGGTCACCATCCATTAAGGAAGAATGCAATCATCATTTGAGGTAGCAATGATGACCACTTTTAATGAAATCACCCAGGAAAGACTGAGTCAATAGGCTTGCACCTGAATTCCTAAAGAACTAAAAGGAAAACAAGAAACAGTGTAATGATAATTTTCAAATTGTTTCCTAAACAAATTCTCTCTCCACTAATGCAGTACCACATGGCTGCCACCGGAGAGCAAGCAAACATAACCATGGTGTCTTAGAACAACAGGCGATAGGGTGGTAGACTATCTTTGATTTAGCTTTGCAGTCGACCACTTACACCAAACTTCTCACTGTTCACATTGTTCAATTTGTTTATTTTGTGTTTTAATTTTCAGCAAACAAGTCATGATAGTATAGAAGTACAGGTTATAGAGCCCTAAAACTAAACATGGGTGAAGTTAACTCCATTTCTTTAATTATTACAATGCAAAATTTATGCATGAACTTCAAAGCAGGATCACTTAACAAAATAAAGTGTTCTGGAAAGTAATTTTAATTACTTCTTAGAGCTTAAAATTTATAGTAACAGCAAAAAAAAATGTTATTATCACAAACAAGAGAAAATCTGCAGACGCTGGAAATCCGAGCAATACACACAAAATGCTGAACTCTGAAGGCCAGGCAGCATTTATGGAAAAAAGTACAGTCAATGTTTTGGGCTGAAACCCTTCAGCAGGACTCGTGTAATTATCAGTTTGCTAATGATTGCTGTGAATCTCCCATCATAAATCAATGGCAGGACACTTATGAAATAACTTATGAAATATCATCCAGTGGGGACCATGCCAAGTCTGGTGGGCTTTGTAGTTAGATTAAGTTGCAACTGACACCAAACTATATAGGGCACCAGTAAGTGACAGAACTAAAAGACAAATGCTTTATGTAAGAATTATTCTTACAGAGATAAATTGCTGAGGATGATAACTTGAGTTGAAAATTCCAGTAACAACATAAACTTACACAAAAGTCTTGAGAAAATACTGCTCAGCACAATTCAATAATTTAACATTATCCATTGCCAGGGATGGAAGCTAACAGGATTGTGACTGGTAATTGAGGGAATAATCTTTCTTCCAGAGCCAATACGCTGCATTTCAACTGTCATCTCCATTATCCTTCAGAATGGAGTGCAGGTATGGTAAAAGGGTCTGAGGTTGCTGACTGCTCATTACGGAAATTGCTGGATAATGGAGAAATCACAAAATGTTCATTCTACTCACGGCATGCAAATCAAGTAAAAATATAAATTAATATTATTTGATCTTTTTTGAACCACAATTTGTTGATATTCAGTCGAAAGATATTGACGTTAGAATCACAATGTAAAAAATGTCTTACACCAACTCCAGTTAAGAGTGGATAATTAATTTGGAATAATCAGCGTGCAGATACTGCAAGTGAAGGAAGGTTCTTCCTTAAAAATAAAACATAAATCAACAGTGGCAACAAAGTTTGCAATTTTTTAATACAGTTAGTGATTTGATTTACCATTCAAAAAGATCAGCAGCACAAGAACTGTGTCACAATAGTCACTTCCCTGTCTACAATACAAAATACTGGAAATACAGAGCAAGTCAGGCCACATGTGGGAAGAGAAACAGGGTTAACATTTTAGGTCTAAAACCACTTATTGAAACAGGAAAGGTGACAAAAGTTTGTTAAGCTACAGGGAGGGTGGAGTATAGGGGTGTGTCTCTGAAGAATAAATCAGGAAGGATAGAGTGATAAACTGTCCTTAGGGACAAGCTGTAAACAAGATAATCTGGTCATTAAAGTGGATGCAAGTAGTTCAAGAGTGAGAATTTAAAAAAAAGAATGCAGGACTTGTGAAATGCAGAGTAGGAGAACGTGCCTGGCAGATCAGACTTCAGCATGCCTTTCATTTGTGAGTAGAAAAGAGTAAATAATAAGCAGAGCTAAAATCGATAGAAGCAGAGGAATTAAATAACGAAAGGTTGTTAAATTTAATGTTGAGCAAGGAGGGTTGCAACTTTGCCAAACTGGTGCTTCAAGTGGGATGAAGAATTAAAGTGGCAGATATCAGAAAGCCCAGGGTCCCCATCCCTGCAGAGTAAACACAAGTGCTCCACAAAGCAGTCACTCAATCTGCATTTGGACAAGAGATCACATGATGAACACTGAATGCAGTACACTGCATTAGAAGTGCACATGAATCACTGCTTCATCTGCAAAGACTGTCCCAACCTGAATGAAACAGAAGAGGGAAGCAACAAATCCTTGTTTAAATGCTTGTATTGTAGTTCACAGCTTGTATAACTTGCTTACAGTTCATTCAAAGTAAATTTATTACTAAAGTATATACATGTCACTATATACGACCCCGAGATTCATTCCCATGGCCACCCGAATTTTATCCAATCAGAGACATCCCCTCTATTGTGTTTTTTATATTTATATGTACCGTGGGTTACTAATAAAGAAACTTCTGAAAGAAATAGAACTTTTATTTAACAACAACCACAACGTGCTTAAAATGCCATGTTTTCCCCAATCTATCATTCCTGCACATGCTCAGAACTCTTTTCAATCACGTTCTTACATGTCATATCACCACATCTTCCTTTCCTTAAAAAAGAAAAACAATTAGCAATACAAACCAGAGCAAATGCATAATTTAACATGTCTCTCAGCCTCCCTGGGGGTTTATGAACACAAGTCCTCCTTCTAAGTGATTCACACAGTTCTTGTGTTTTGTTGTTATTTTCATATTTCGTCTGGTCTGCATCAGTTAACTGAAACTTTGAAGTTGGCTCTTTCTTGAGGTCTTTGCGATTTCTTCTTAACACTGCTCCTTCTTCTGTTTGGACCACGTATGATCTGGGTTGTACTTCTTCAAGTACTGTAGCTTTCTCTGTCCATGTGTTCACTTTGTCTTGTATCCTTACTTCATCTCCTTGGTGTAGTTCAGGTAACGGATGAAAACATCCGTCAAAGTATGTTTTCTGTTTTGCTTTGTGTTCATCTTTCCATCTTTTCACTTGTTCACCTCCCTCTGTTCTCAGAATACTCTCATCCACTGGCAGATTGGATCTCAAATGGCATCCCATCAAGAGCTGAGCAGGTGAAAATCCACATTCAAGTGGAGTAACTGCGATAGGCTAACAAAGCTTTATAAAAATCACCTCCACTATATTTTGCTTTGTGCATCAGTTTCCTGATAATTGCTACCGACTTCTCAACTAATCCATTGGACTGAGGGAAAAATGGACAAGATGTTGTATGAACAAAGCCCCATTCATGAGCAAAATGTCTCATACATTCACCATTGAATTGTGGACCACTGTCTGTGAAAACAGGTACACCATGTCTTGAAAAAACTGATTTCATGCATATAATAACATTCAGACCACACACTTCAGGATACATGAGTAGTAATCTGTTATTAATAGTTGTTAGTTACAAAAAGATCAACACCTACCTTCTGATAAGGCCTCTGAGGACTAGGATGTGGATTCAGTGGCCTCTTAGGGTTGCTAGGTTAGTACTTAAGGCATACTTGACAAGAAGACACCAATTCTGCAATCTTGATTCAGCCTGGGCCAAAACATCACTTCCCGTGCCCTTCGCTTACATTTTTCAATACCTAGGTGGCCTTCTTGAATTTTATCAAGCATTTCTTTACGAAGACTTTTAGGAATCACAATTCTACTACCTTTGTACAATATCCCATCCACAACAGAAAGTTCTGATCTGTGGTTCCAATATTCTTGTTATTCTGAGGTACAGTCATGTCTATTACCTGGTCATCCATCCAACATCACTTGTATTACCTGACTGAGAATTTTGTCCTTCTCTGTCTCAAGACACAGCAGTTCCAACTTTTTGGGAGCAACAGGTACAGTCTCTATGATCAAATCAACAAATGCCTGAACATCAACAACGTCCCTGTTGTTTGATCCACAGCTCTGGAAAGTGTGTCAGCTGTGTACATGAATTTTCTAGGTGTGTGTGGCATATCTTAGCAATTTGATCATCATTCATCATTCGCTGAATTCGCAAAGAACAATTGCGAAACAATGCAATCAGAGGCTTATGATCCGTTTCAACATCAATAGATTGCCCTGACGCAAACTGATGGATTCTCTCACAAGCAAACATAATGCTGAGCAATTCTTTTTCAATTTGGGCATACCTTGTTTCTGGATCAGACAATGAACAAGATGCTTATGCCACTGGTAGCCATTCCTTATCATGTTTCTGGAGTAATACTGCCCCTAAGCCTGCTTGAGATGGATCACATGAGATTTTGATGGGTCTCTCATCATCATAGAATTTCAACAAAGGTTCTTTAGTGAGCACTTACTTGAGATTTTGCCATGATTCCAGCTCCATTCATTTTTCTTTTCTGTTCGCTGCCTCAATGGAGCAAGCTGTTCCGAAAGATTGGGTATGAATTTTCCCACGTGGTTGACCATTCCCATAAACCTTTGAACATCCTTTTTAAGTTGCGGTCTTGGCATGTTCTCAATAGCAGAAACCTTCAATGGATCAGAACTCACACCCTCTTTGCTGATGATATCACCCACAAAGGTAAGTTCAGTCACTCCTAGCTGATATTTGTCTTTATTCAACTTCAGGTTTACCTTGCGTGTTGCCTCAAAGATTGCCTGAGTCTGGTGTCATGCTGTTGTTTAGTTGATCCCCAAACAATAATAACATCCATGGAAGTATCCACGCCCTCAATGTGCTCATATAGCATGTGAATGGTTTTATGGTACACTTCAGGAGCTGATGCAATTCCAAACAGAAGCCAAAGAAAACAATATCTGGCAAAAGGAGTGTTAAAGGTACACAACTTTGGACTCGGTTCATCTAGTTTAAGTTGCCAGAATCTGGAGGATGCATCTAATTTACTAAAGTACTTTGCGTTAGCAAACTGTGACATAATTTCTTCATGAGTACGCAATTTGAAATGTTCTCTTCTCATGGCTCGATTCAAGTCTCTTGGATCTAAGCAAATTCTCAGTTTTCCATTTTTCTTATCAACAATGACAAGTGAATTGACCCACTCAGTCGGTTCATCAATTTTTTTATGACTCCTAGTCATTCCATTCTGTCGAGCTCTGTTTTCAGTTGATGACGTAATGCAAAAGACACTTTTCTACGTGGATGTACTACGGGTGGCACTGTGGGCTCTCCTGGAAGACAACCAAGCCCTTTCAACAAGTCTTCATACTCTTTCATCAAGTCACTGCATTCTAACTCAATGTCATTGCCCAGGACTAAGATTCTTTTCTCCAAATTCAGTCTCTCACAGGTAGGTAAACCCAGTATTGACTGTAAATGCCTTGGCACCACCACAAACGAAAGCGTGTGCACAATATTTTTGTGTGATACTTTTGCCACACATGTTCCTTTAACTGGAATGTCTGCACCTGAATACCCAGTCACTTTTATATTTGCCTGATGTTATTTTGTTCTTGGCTTTAATGCATTAAACTCAGGTTCTGCAAGAACATTTACTTGTGCTCCAGTATCAAGTTTAAACAGAATATTGTTTTGGTTCACTTGCAATGGAATAGCCCAGTCATTCTTACTTCCTTTGTTTTCACAAAGCACATCGATATAAAACTCATATTCAAACACTGCAGTTACGTGTTTTATTTTCTTTCTACTTCTGCAACAGGGTGAAAAATGATTACTCTTACTGCAGTCGCTGCACATCTTCCCATGCGCTGGACACTGTTTTGGCCAATCCTGCTGCCCACAATGATCACATAGCTTTTTCCCTCTCAAGGGACGTCCAGTCCCCTGTTGGTTTTGTTGTCATTTTATTATTCTTTCTAATATGTTCACACTTCCTCACAGCCTCTATGTTGCAGCTCTCAATGAAAACTTCATTAGCCTGTGACGTCACGGTTTCCAAAGTTACGCAGAGCATCAAAGTTTTTTCCAAGTCTAAGTCTTGTTCTCTTAACAGTCTTTCTCTCAGACCATTATCCAAAATGCCACAAACAATTCTGTTTTTAATGAGAGAGTCTGTCAGTTCTCCAAACTGGCATGTTTTACTCTGGTGTCTCAACTCAGTAACATATTGATCAATAGTTTCACCAGCTCTCTGTGTTCATGTAAACCAGAGGTCGGCAACCCGCAGCTCTGGAGCCGCATGCGGCTCTTTCATCTCTGTGATGCGGCTCCCCGTGGTTTGTTAGTTTTTGAAATGTAATTCAAAATTTGAAGATTATGGTGATCTTGTACAATCTGAAAACTTTGTGGAGATACCATTTCTTGGCACATCCAAACCGGCTCACAATTAGCCACCGTTCCGGCTAAGGGAGATAGCCTACGGGGGTTTGTGAGTACGTGTCTTTTGGAGCATCCGCGCCCACGGGGACGGGTTGAGGGAGGCTTTAAAGCAAGGCTGTTTAGTTCGAATAAAGCTACCTTTGACTGCAGTGTCTTTATTTTAGCGCTGCGTGTAGCACACCGCTACAAGTGTTTTTTATTGCTATTAATATACATCACCACTGCCAATGCCTGACACCCGCCGCCAGTGCGTGCTTTCTTTTAATTCTTCGATCCAAGGTAGGCTAACTATGGAGTAACCTTCAACCCAACGTCTTTTTTTGGAGTTCAAAATGTTTTTGTTGCATGCAGAAATGTAATTTTGTTTTCTCTGCAGGAGTTCATCAATTTCATAAATGCAACATATTATAGTTTGTTTATACATAGCATAAATGCAAAGAAAAACGTTGTATGCAGTGTTATTTCATTTTAAATATCAAATGGGTTTTGTGGCTCCCAGTGTTTTCTTTTCTGTAGGAAATGGGTCCATATTGGCTCTTTCAGTGGTAAACGTTGCCGACCCCTGATGTAAACGATCTATATCGCTCATACATCACATTACACTTTGGTATACAAAATGCTTCAAATTTGCCCATTATTGATTCTAACTTAAAATTATCTCCATTTTCAAAAATAACATGATTATATACCTCAATTGCACCGTCACCTATTACATGGAGTAGAAGTGCAGCTTTCATTTTTTCCGGTTTTCTATCCGCTTTGATCACCAATAAATTCAAAACACTGCTTAAATTTTCTCCAGTTCTCAGCGACATTCCCAGACAATTGAAGTGTCGGTGGAGGCTACAAACCTTCCATTTGTAGAACTGTTAGCAACACCAAAACAGTTCAAACTCTTTTTTCAGAAAATTATCTTCAATTCTCCCGTGTTAGGAAACGTATTATTCTTCCAGACCGACTTCTGACACCATGTTGTGCTCTTTATATTTATACATACTGTGGGTTACTAATAAAGAAACATCTTCTGGAGGAAATAGAACTTTTATTTAACAACAACCACAATGTGCTTACAATGCCATGTTTTTCCTGATCTTTCTATCATTCCTGCACAAGCTCAGAACTCTCTACAATCACCTTCTTACAGGTCATAACACCACGCCCTCTGGCCTCTCCTCCCTACGCCTTAACAAGGTTATTTTGTCTTCTTCTGACAAATGGTTTTCAACCCGAAATTTTAATGCTGTTTCTCTTCCCACAGAAGCAGTGTACCTCCTGAGTACTTCCAGTACAGTCGGCCCTCCGTATCCGTGGGTTCTGCATCCCAACCACGGATCCAAAATATTCAAAAAAAAATTCCAGAAAGCTTCAAAAAGCAAAACTTGAATTTGCCGCGCACCAAGCATGATGCTGAATCCACGCGAATGAAGTGATGTGTAAGCATACCCTTCCGTAGCCTCCCACCATTTCACAGATCCTCAGTCTCTCTCCAGCACTCACTGTTCGAGTATTGAGCGCCTCGCGTCGCGATCGTTCGCTACTTGTGTTGTGAGCGAGAGGAAGGAGTTTAAGTCTAGTAAGGGATGGCTGGCTAGCTATGTAAAGTGCTACAGCCTCAAGGACCTAAGAGATCATGGGAGAACCGGCATCGGCTGTTGCCGAGGCAGCATCAACGTTCCCAGAAGAGCTACGATGGTTGCGTCTGTACTGAACATGTACAGACTTTTTTCCTTGTCATTATTCCCTAAACAATACAGTATAACAACTATTTCCATGGCATTTACATTGTATTAGGTATTATAAGTAATCTAGAGATGAGTTAAAGTATACGGGAGGTTGTGCATAGGTTATATGCAAATACCACGCCATTTTATAGAAAGGATTTGAGCATTTGCAGATTTTGGTATCCGCGGAGGGGGGTCCTGGAACCAATCTCCCGCGGATACTGAGGGATGACTATATTTTGTTTTTATTGTACATTTCTAGCATCTGCAGGTTCTTTGAATTTGATTTTCCCATTAACCTGTTGAGAGCAACACTCTCAACAGTTTACCTAATAATATCCCACTCTGAAGTGTAACACTGATTTTGCAGAATTAGCATCCAGATGCGGTTCCTAAAAAGTGCAAGTCTGCACAACATAATGCAAATTTCAAAAGCATTATAAAGCACTGCTTTCAGTAACAACAAGCAGAGAAGTTGTAAAATAATTAAAGGTCAGATGACTGTGCAAACAAACCAGACAGAGCGTGAAATAAAATGGCAAACTAATGCACAGACAGCAAAGAATCAAGTTTAATTTAAAATCATTCCCACAGACTCGTGGTCTATTGTCCGTAGAGTCAATCAGCCAGTGTGGTGAACTCCAAATGCAATTAAGTCAGCCAAAAGATGGGAAAACCTGCAGTAATATTCTACGTTAAGTATGAAAAATGCCTCTCATGGATCACCAGTGCATCATTAAGAAACGCAATTCTGATGAAGGGTTTCGGCCCGAAACGTCGTCACTACCTCCTCCCATAGATGCTGTCTGGCCTGCTGAGTTCTGCCAGCATTTTGTGTTTTTATTTTTTCTTCAACAATTCAACTTTACCAGTAACAAGACAAAGTCTGCGGATGCTTTACCAGTGACAGGCTCTTGTCTTTTAAACCAACCTCTGATGTCGTCAAAAGCTTCAATTGGAGAGTCCATGTAGACTGCATCAACCACACTATCCTAACCCAATAAAATTACTTTACCTAGTCAAAAATCTAATCAAACTTAAACGGGGAAGGATCAGTACTTGAGCCAGCTCTTAATCTAAGGCAATTAAGGACAATGCATGCCCTCCGTTCCCTTTTCTTGGAGGTACAATAAAAACCAAGACACCAGAACTTTCAGCTGAAAGGTTCATTATCCAGCCATCATCTAATTTCAAACACGGAAAATAATGCCAAAGAGAGATATTCTAGAATATTCTGCTGTACCACATTAGGTCGGCTACAAAGTATACTTTTTATACTTAAGGTGTGACTCCTCACTGAGATAATGTACTGCACAGAAACTGATGATTTAGCTGAACTGGTCCTGCTGATGTTGGTACTTCATGTGAACTCTCAAATCCCTGGAGTATTAGGAATCTTTTTCTGAATGTTGGGAAATCGTAAAGGCACGGAATAAACGACAACGCATTGCGGGCGGTTTACAAATCTTCTAAATATATTTCTTCTCAACTAATCTCACTGCAACCTGCAGTCTGTAATTTAGGACTCATCAGATTCAACTCTCAAGAATGCAGATTCAGAAACAGTAATGACCCCTCGATAATCAGGCTCATAAACCAGAAGGAGTAACTTCACTCACCCCATCAATAAACTGTTCCTACAACCTATAGACTGACTTTTAAGGACACTACAACTCATTTTGTCAATATTTATTGTTTATTTATTTATATATTTAGGGGGGGGGGGGGTTCTCATTTGGTATTTGCGTTTTGTTGTCTTTTGCCAACTGGATATTGTCCTGTTGCAGATGCTCTTCCATTGATTCTATTGTGCTTCTTGTATTTACTGCAAATGCCCACAAGAAAATGAATCTCAGGGGTGTATGGAACTGTACAGAACTGCCTTTCTTTTCGCAGAACCGTGGATTTTCAAATTCAAGTCACTAAGAGACGTGTGCTTTGGTAAAAAGTTTACTTTGAACTTTTTGAACTTTGTACATTCCTTCTCATCGGACATCGTCAGTATTCTAGGTTGTGATAGAGCCAGATTCACAATAAATCTCATTCCACTCCACTTGATGGTGTACTTCAGCAAGCCCACAACAGTCTTCCTGCAGAACTAAGGTGATTTTTCTTTCCCATTTCCTACAATAACTATCATGGTTCTTACACTGGTCATTCTTGCCAAATTATGAAGAACTGCTGCAGCACAAAGGAGTCCATTCCTACTGTGTGGATTTGTCCCATCAGTTACCTGCTCCTTCTGCAAGTGACTCTCCAATTCAGTTTCATTCGGTTTTCACCCAGCCATCCCTTGTAGGCAAACAATTCAAAGTTATAAATACTCTTTAGAGTTAACACTTTCAATTTTCACGCCCTCCCCAAAGACACCACTAGTTCTTTTACCCTTGTGATCAGCTTGATACCAAGAGGATGACAAAGTCTGAGGTTAGAGGCAAAAGTCTATGAGTCTGAGACACCAGGGCCAAGGACTAGAGGCCTGGAGGCAAACTCTCCTGGGGTTGGAGGCCTGTCTGTCTGCATGTTTAAGTAAATGGGTGGGAAGATGGGAAAGGGACTTGTTTCCTGTTGTTGTTCCTGCTGCTTGTGTTGTTCTGCTGAAAACTGTGGACTTGATAAGTGGATGACATTTGCAGGGTGTCCTAGCACAACCTTGGATGTTGCTTGTTAGTGCAAACAACACATTTCATTGCATATTTCAATGTAATAAATAAATAAAGCTGAATGCTGACCTTAAAACATTCAGAAGAACAGCTTATCTGTTTGTCCAATCTGAAGCAGCCACTATTTGGACCAATTCCGATGTAATCTTATACAGCTCTTTAAAATCCCCTTAGCCTCCTTGATCCAGAGAAAAACCCCAACTTTTTCCATTGAACTTAACAGATGGAATTCCTCATCCCTAAATTATTCAAGAGAATCCTTTCTGCACTTCAAGGCCTCTAAATGCTACTTTGAGTGTAGAGACCAAATCATGATGCAATATACCAGTGGACGTTGACAATGTTTACACAAGCTTAATATAACTTCTTGGCTTTGGTGCTCGGCATATGAATCCCAGCATTTTATTTGCTTTACAAATTCTTCTCAATGTACTCTCCAACTTACACATGTACAACCAGGACCCTCTGTTCGCACATCATTTGGAAATGTCCCATTTAATCTATCATGTCTCTGATTAATCTTTACACCAAAGTCTACCACTTCACCACCTGCGTTAAATTTTATCTTCCATCTAACAATTCTTGCAGCCAATTACATTCATACACAATACTAGGGTGTACACATCCATCTTGAACAACGGCCTCCTGTCCAGGATTAATCCCAATTTGCCAAGAGTCTACGAGCTTGCTACCCAAACTACGCTTTTAAACACTGGGGAAGCAGATCTCTCATCTACTTCCCCATGTCTTTTGTACAAAAAAACCTGGCTCACTCCTAAGCCCCAGAACACTCTGCAGTCCCTCAATGTCCTTTATTTTTGCACCAAGGAAGCAACATATCAACAGACTCAAACACAAAGCTGCCTTTCTTTTCGCAGAACTGTGGATTTTCAAATTCAAGTCTCTAACAACTCTGAACCTGTTCCGCCAACAGCCAGACCTGAAATGCAAGATTAATTTCAGTAGGTAAAATATTAAGACAACGTCCATTTGGTGGTGTAAAATGGCTGCCCCTCAAAAGGAGATGGTGTTCTTCTCAATTAGTTATGCAGAGTTTTTCCCACCTGCCTATCACCTCCCCCGGTGCCCCTCTTCACTGCCTTTCTCCCATGATCCACTCTCCTCTCCCATCAGACTCCTTTTTCTCCAGTCCTTTGCCTTTTCCACATCACCTCCCGGCTTCTTACTTTATCCCCCCTCCCTGACCTACATGGCTTCAACTATCACCTTCTAGCTTGTACTCCTCTTCATCTCCCAACCTTTTACCTTGCCATCTTCCCCGTTACTTTCCAGTCCTAATGAAGGGCCTTGACCCAAAAATGTTTTTTGCACAAAAATTCATTTGCACAGTTGCTGCCTGACCTGCTGAGTTCCTCCAGTATCAACAGAACCTGCTGTGTTTACGTAGCGCAATGAAGGGCCATGTTGAGGCATCTGTCCTCTTATTAGGCTTCAAATTCTGTCATGCTAGGAGGCTGAGATCAGAAACTCACAGACCGTTGGATCCAGGTCAATCACTCTTTTCAATCGTAGGATTATTATTATTATTTCAAGTGTACGAAAATTATGAAACGGATAGATAAGATAGAGGCAGGAAAGTGGTTTCCACTGGTAGGTGAGACTAGAACTAGGGGACATAGCCTCAAGGTTTGGGGAAGTAGATTAAGGCAGAGATGAGGAGGAACGGCTTTTCCCAGAGAGTGGGGAATCTGTGGAATTCTCTGCCCAATGGAACAGTGGAGGCTGCTTCAGAAAATATATTTAAGAAAAGGTTGGATAGATTTTTGCATAGTAGGGGAATTAAGGGTTGTGGGGAAAAGGCAGGTAGGTGAAGAAGAGTCCATGGCCAGATCAGCCATGATCTTATTGAATGGCGGAGCAGGCTCGACGGGCCCGATGGCCGACTCCTGCTCCTATTTCTTGTGTTCTTACGTAGGAGCACAAAAAGAATGAAAACGATGTGCAGTATCTTACATTAAAGCTTATCACTCACAAGTCTTTACTTCTGGCACCTGTACAAAATTGCTGGGTATCGTCTTAGGCAAGTTCAAATTGTTTGTGCATAACTTCTCACGACACAGGTTAGTATTCGCATACCAGCTACCACACAGACCTCACAAAGTTACTCTAAGTCTTCATCTGTAGTGATGGACCCTAGACAACTGGCCAAGCTCTGTCGTTTGTACATTCACACTCATACAACAGTAAATGTATTCTAGGTGTTTTTCAGCACAAACACTCTCTGACAAAACTCTCTTAATCCCACCCCTTCAACTCTATGCCCTTGCCAAAAAGGTGCCAAATATATCTTAAAATATTACAACAAATTTGACTAATTAGAAGGCAAACAGTAATTAAATCTGTCCTTCATTTTACGTCCAGTCTTGAACCATCTGGAGGAAACTTGTGGTTAGAAATCTCAATATAGGACTGAAACATATTTTAAACATATGTATATAAATCCATCTTGCACAGTAAATACAGACCTCTTATACTCTCTTAAGACTTGAATCAGCTTAGAGGATTAAAAACGTTTTGTAAGCAAGTTATTTTTGTTTCTAACTTAGTAATGCAATTTGTTTTAGATTAAAAATGATCACCATAGATTTCATACCAAATAAGGTACAAATTAAATAAAATATTCTCAGAGTCAAACTCTTAAAGAAAACTGACAACCTGCTTAAACTGGAAAACCTAATATTTAATTTTTGAATAGTCAAATCCAAGCACTTTATCTAGAAGTAAATAGAGAATATATAGCTTTACTTTCAGGTTTTGCATTCTACAAAAAATTAGTGAATCCACATGATTTTTAACTAAGAAGGCATAATTCCAGAGGTTTAGCCTTTGAACAGCAAAACCAAATAGGCCAAGAAAGCTTTTAGACCAAATGCCCCAGGACGCCTTAGGAAGGAAAATGCTGCCATAATTCTGATCAAAGGTCAATCAACAAAGAACACACCCATCAGCAAATGCCAAACCAAAGCTCAACTGATTGTTTCAAATGCTTAACATTAAAACATCATTTGTACTTACACCGAAGTTTGTCCAAGATCTTGCCTCCGCACATTGTTGCCAATATGGCTTTAACTGAGAATACGGTCAACTTCCCATGCCCTTCACTGCAAGAGAATACGCAGTTTACAGTCACTGTCACAACATTAACTATGTACAGATTCTTTCTGTAAAGCACTATCCATCTAGCTACTTGTGAACATTTGTGTATGAAAATATGAGCAGGAATCCACTATAAAGCCCTCATGCCTGCTCTGCCATGCATTAATATCCAACTTCAGCTCTATTTTCCTGCTTTACTTCTGTTAAGTCTCAATTCCCCTAAAGACAAAAAATAGGTCTACATCACCCTCGTGTACTTGTAAAGATATGGTTTCCATCTAATATCTATGGAAGAGAATTAAGATTCACAAACACCTGAGAGAAGAAATTTCTTCTAATTTCCATCTTCAGTGGGCAAAATCTTATTCTAAAGCCGACAATGAATGGACTTTCTGACCATCTGGAAACCAAGCATATTACACTTGCACCTAAAGTATGATCAAGTTTGGGGGATGTCTTCTCACTAAAGGATCAGGGGTTTGGGTCTGGGGTGGTTTGATACAAATTTGAACCTGCTCTTTTCTCCCCGCCACACTACAAGGTTTGAAGGGCCTCTTAAAATTTTAGAAAGATCAAAATGTGCTGAAGTTCATCAAGCTCCTTTGAAACTGAATGTTGATTTTGGCAAAGTAATGTTGGGATAGATTATCTCAGTTTCATAAAGAGGCTAGAATTACTTCATGAAATGGAAGCCCAAAAGAAGAGGTGTTCAATATCAGCGATGGTCAAGTCATTGGAGAAGATCCTGAAAGGCAGGATTTATGAATATTTGGAGAGACGTAACCAGATTAGGGATAGTCAGCATAGGTTTGTCACGGGCAGGTCGTGCCTTATGAGCCTGACTAAATTCTTTGAGGATGTGACTAAACTCATTGATGAAGGTAGAGCAGTGGATGTAATGCATATGGATTTCAGTAAGGCACTTGATAGTGTTCCCCATGTGAGGCTCATTCAGAAAGTAAGGAGGCATGGGATCCAAGGGGACATTGCTTTGTGGATCCAGAATTGGCTTGGCCACAGAAGGCAAAGGGTGGATGTAGACAGTTCGTATTCTGCATGGAGGCCGGTGACCAGTGGTGCTCCGCAGGGATCTGTTCTGGGACCCCTCCTATTTGTGATGTTTTTTTAATAAATGTCGGATGAAGAAGTAGAAAGGTGGTTAGTAAGTTTGCTGATGACAGAACGGTTGCAGGTGTTATGTATAGTCTGGAGGATTGTCAGAGGTTACAACCGGACAGGAGAACTGGGCTGAGAAGCGGCAGATGAACATCTACCCAGATAACTGTGAAAGGGTTCATTTTAGTAGGTCCAATTTGAAGACAGAATATAATATAAATGTTAAGACTCTTGGCAGTATGGAGGATCTCAGAATCTTGGGGTCCATGCCAATAAGACACTCAAAGCTGCTTGACAGTGTTGTAAAGAAGGTGTAGGGTGTGTTGGCATTCATCAACCATGGGGTAATATTACAGCTATATAAGACCATGGTCAGGCCCCACTTAGAGTACTGAGTTCAGTTCTGGTCACCTCACTACAGGAAGGATGTGGATACTATAGAGAGAGTGCAGAGGAGATTTACAAGGATGTTGCCTGGATTGAGGAGCATGCCTTATGAGAATAGGTTGAGAGAACTCAGCTTTTTTCTCCTTGGAGTGACAGAGGACAAGAGGTGACCTGATAGAGGTGTATAAGATGATGAGGGGTATTGATCATGTGGACAGCCAGAGACCTTTTTCCCAGGGCTGAAATGGCTAACACGAGGGGGCATAGTTTAAAGGTGCTTGGAAATAGGTACCAAGGGGATGTCAGGGTTAAGTTTTTCACACAGAGGTGAAAAATGAGTGCGTGGAATGCACTGCCTTTGGCAGCAGTGGAAGCGGATACAATAGGATCTTTTAAGCGCCTCTTAGATAGGTACGTGGAGCTTAGAAAAATAGAGGGCTATGTGCTAGGGAAATTCTAGACAGCCTCTAGAGTAGGTTGCATGGTCGGTACAACGTTGTGGGCCGAAGGGCCTGTCATGTTCTGTAGATTTCTATATTTTACATTCTAACTCAAGACAGGATAGAATAAATAAAGGAAAAGCTGGTTCAAATGGTACAAGATACAGAAACCTGAGAAAAAGGGTTTGAGAACTGTAGGTAAAATATCTTTGCATGTTGCATTCTAAACAGCAATACACTAACAGAAAAGGGATTCAAAACCAACTTTCAGCAGAGAATTATGTAGTTGCTGAAAAGAGGATTAATTTCAGGCCCTGGAGAAGAAAAAGCAGGTGAATGGGAGTGTCACAATAACCTTAATGATCTTCTTCCCTGTTATATCATTCCTTGGCTCATGAAGAAACTCTCCCAGCCTCATCAGTGGCTCCAGTGACAACAGCTCTGAAGAACATTCCCAAGAGTAGCTTCAGCATATGGGTGAGATTTCAGGTCAGTCCAATTGCCAACCCTGATGATACGTTCCAGTCAACATAACCAGACTTAAAACAGCTGAAAGCTATAAGCAATATTAACTACATTACTTGGAAAGAAAGAATACTTGATTTGAATATTAAGAGGAACTGTAAAAGAAAAATTAACATTCAATGCTCTGACACCAAAAGGCAACCATTATGTGCAAGACTGGCTGGGCACTGACCTGTCATATGCCGCAATGACGAAATTGAGAAGTAAGCTGATGGACTGTTCCACACTGATTTGATGGGTGGTTGGCAGGCGTTTATTCAGCTGGTAATAGATAGATGAAATGATGGTCTCTAATCGAGATACATTAATTTCTGTGCTGTGGTCTAAGGTGTTGAGGCCATTGTCCCGAAAAGCTTCAATCATGTTCCATATATCTACAAGATGGACTGTAGGCGAGAAGGAAGATGAACTGTCAAAGCAAAAACAAACATATGCACATAGCCTCACAAGTCCTAAAATTATTTAATTAGGAGAACACATACATTTCAGATACCAACTATAACATAGCCTTTACAGCACTGCTTTGCAAATACACTGGATTCTTCACCTCCACTTCCACAGGACCTTTGCTGCGTGTAAAGATTCCTCTCAATTTGGCCCCTTTAATTCAATGAGGAAGGTAAAGAAAATCCACCAGGAGGGAGTGCTTCCAGATTCTTCAGTCATAGTTCCAGTGTTACATGTCAAACCTCCTGCTGACTGCCCTCCCTCTGCTGATGAATCACCATCTTCCATGAAGAACATTAGCCGAAGCAGCAAGGAAGGTGGTAGAGATGCAAAATGGTGCTGCTCTCTCTGGGATGGGCACAACTGGAACGAAACGGAAAACTGAAAAGATTGATCGAACTTTGTATCTGGGCCAAATCTCCAAATGCTAGCACATCCCTAGAGAAACGAGGGGAAACTTCACAAGACTAACTGGGCTTGATAAGCCTTTATCATGTCCCAATCATTTGCCTACATCAACATCAAATGATCTATTTGTAGTTTACTTTCACTATTTTTCTTCGGAGAAGTTTGACACAAAATGAGTACTTTGCTCGCCATTTCAGAGACAAACATTTTGCTGTGGGTCTGGTACCTTTCCCAATGACTACTGAGGGTTTTCAGATTTGTTTGCTGCACTGAATTCAAGTTTTGAAATTGCAGATGTAGAATCTGAACTTCCATCTTTAAACTTTTGAGTCCATGCCTCATATTACTAGCACAGAAAAATAATTACTAATCATCAATGAAATTGGAAGATTTTAACCAGTAGCTTGTTTTCTATTTAAATTATTAATCATCTTATTTCCTGTGAAATTACATGGCAAAGAGAAAGTATTTTCTAAGGTCACTCAGTTACTCTACACAATACTTTTGTTTTGACAGTAGCAGTATTGATATTTATATCTTACAGCATTTTTTCCCAAAGGCACAAGACCCTTAAAACCTGTACACATTCTAACCCCAAGTCAGAAAGAGGGATGTTTAATTCATCAGATAATGCAAACACAGGATGGCACATTTTTACCGGAAGTATTTTCTCTGAAGAATACAAAAAGAAGCAATTTGCAATAATGACCCATATTATCAGTCTGTAACATAAATGAGATTCAGAATCAAATTCCTGGCCATCTCCGAGAACAAGGAAACAAACTGTTTCTTTTCCTTCCATTCAGGAAGTTGTTCTATACATGCTGTTTGACTGCTCAAGTGAAAATTATCCAAATGACCAACTTTCAAGCAGGAGAACACTGTAGAAGTAAGATAAGAATAAAGGCAAACTTGGTTTTGGGAACATTTACTCTTTCACCCTGCTATTCTGCATCACCTCTGTACTTTCTGCCTTGTTCCTATTTCCTCCTCTCTTGCACTTCCTTTGACCCTTTCACTGTTATCTCCTCTCTCTATCCCACCAGTCAATTTACCCTAATCTGCCCCCACTCACCTCATTTTAATACTTACTAGCATCTATTTTAAGTATTTTTGCCTCAAATGTTTAAGGTTATTGATTAAAAAGAAAACTGTTAAGACTTGAGCTCATATTCTCAGATGACTGACAAAGGGATACATCGAAAGTTATCTTTGCAATCATATATTAAGTGGAGAGTTTTATGTAATTGGTATGTTCCTACATTTAAAACATTTAAAATTTCATAGGCAATACAAAACTTTGAGATGCTCCAAGGTCAAAACTGCACCACATGAAAAAGAGTATTATTTCTTCCTTTCTCTGGAAGTGTTTATTGTCATTGATAGTGAAAAGAGCACAGGTGGGATCTTCATGAACTTTTAGTAGCATTGATAGGACAACTTGAATTATTTACTTGGATTCAACCACATAGCAGGACACCTACACCACAAAATTATCCACCTACATTCACGCCCATAATCAATACTAGAACTTATCGCCATGCTGACATGGAATCAATACTGAATTCCCTGAAAGACTGGTTGAAATCTTGAAACCATCAATCTAAAGACATTCCTGATACATTCCAGAGTACCAATAACCAGCTTGTAAAATCAATCAGGAAAAACACCTCCCTGAAATTCTATCAATGCCCTGGGTAGCAGATATACAAATTCCTTCAGCCAAAACAATATCATTAAGGCCTTTCTATCATGCAAAATCTTCACATTAATTGGGTCACAAGATTCAGTGTTTTTCATTTTCCTTCTGTATTACACCCAGTTAAAGATTTACCAATCAAAATGGTGAAAACACAACAGAAGGACAAACATGCATGCACACAGCCACAGGATTTACTGGGCATGTACTAGGATTTTCAAGAAGCAAACCAACTTGCACTTTCATATCCAAGTACTGGGAAGTCAAATCTCTTTCATGTCTGAATAGTCTCTGAAAGTAAGCATAGTAGGGTTGAATTATTACCAAACATAAGAAAACCTGCGACGCTGGAAATCCAAAATACTGGAGAAATGCAGCAGGAAGGGTCTCAGCCCAAAACATCTACTGTTTACTCTTCTCAATTGATGCTGCCTGGCCTGCTGAGTTCCTCCAGTATTTTGTGAGGGCTGAATTATTGGTGTGTCTGAAGCGATTCACACATTTTCTCTCTTAATCTCTGCATTTCAGCAGATCAATAAAGTAACAAAAGTTTAAAATCTTAAAGTGAAAATCCAAATGGCAATGGTATTTAAAACTTCTGGAATGTAATCAACGACAAATCACTCATCTTGGTTTGCTCCAACTCCCACATGAATGCACATCTGGTGAAACGTTGAAATTAAATGAACTGCTCTGTGCAATTAAATCAGATCTTTGCAGTGGGGTCATTCCTCTCCTCCAGGAAACAGTTAAGCTGCTGCTGCACTGTTGCAGGCTAACGAAAGTCAGAGGACAAAAGATGGCATGCAGTTCTGTCAGAGATCAAAACTCCCAGAGGTGTATTATTACAGCATAATTCTTCTTTCTAAGTTTGGATACTATGATCATTCATTGGACTTGTATTGCATTTTTTGTGGCAATTTATGCTCTTAAATCTTTCTGATTACAATTATTGTTCCAGGCATGCAGCTGAGCCCTTTAGATGTTTTAAATTAACATGAGTGATTGGACACAACAGGGAGTAAAGCCCCGCATGATGTGGTGGAGATTTTTTGGTATATAATTGGAAAGTTACATCTGAAATTATACCCATTATGGAGAGATTTATTACTGCCACCTCATCAGCATACATTACATTGACACCAAGGAATTTATATCTTCTGACCATATCAATTTAGGCCATCTATTTAATGAATAGGAACAGCAAGGTTAAGAACGTGCAATCTTTAAACATTTTCAATTTCAATGCCACTGATGTATGAGCATTAAAATACCTTCAAAGAAATTTTTAAAAACAAGGTCAAGCCAATTCTACCTTCTACTGTTTACGTGCAAACTCTGTAGAAATGTCAGGTGAGAGGTAGTCACTGAGTCTAATTTGAACATCCAAGCTATTCACATCCCACCGCTCTACTATTAACTATGGAACAGCGGCAACTTGTTTGAGACACAAATTAATGGCAAAAGGTTCAATGATAAATTCACTGCAGAGCGTTAAACCTTGTCCAAGCTATCCATGTGACATGTCAGCCATTAAAAACAATGCAGTTTCATTCCTTTCCTTTTCTTCTTACCAAAATGCATCTCATCTACCTCGCATCTACCTGTTCCAGCCTGATTAAATCCTGCTGAAAGCTTTCACAACCTTCACAGTTCACAGCACTGCCCAGTTCTGTGACGTTCTCAAACTTGCAAGCTGCAACTAACCTGCCTGCTTTTTGAACAGTGCACCTCAGGATTGTGTGCTTAGCTCTACTCTCTCTATACACCTGACTGTGTGGCTAGGCATCGTTCAAATACCATCTATAAACTTGCCGATGATACAACCATTGTTGGTAGAATCTCAGGTGGTGACGAGAGGGCATACAGGAGTGAGATGTGCCAACTAGTGGAGTGGTGTCGCAGCAACAACCTGGCACTCAGTGTCAGTAAGACAAAAGAGCTGATGCAGGAAGGGTAAGACGAAGGAACACATATCAATCCTCAAAGAGGGATCAGAAGTGGAGAGAGTGAGCAGCTTCAAGTTCCTGGGTGTCCGAATCTCTGAGGATCTAATCTGGTCCTAACATATCAATGTAGTTATAAAGAAGGCAAGACAGCAGCTATACTTTATGAGGAGTTTGAAGAGATTTGGCATGTCAACAAATACATTCTAGAACTTCTATAGTTGTACCGTGGAGAGCATTCTGACAGGCTGCATCACTGTCTGGCATGTGGGGCTACTGCACAGGACTGAAAGAAGCCACAGAAGGTTGTAAATCTAGTCAGCTTCTTCTTGGGCACTAGTCTACAAAGTATGCAGGACATCTTAAGGCAGCAGTGTCTCAGAAAGGCAGCATCCATTATTAAGGACCTCCAGCACCCAGGGCATGCACTTTTCTCACTGTTACCATTAGGTAGGAGGTACAGAAGCCTGAAGACACACACTCAGTGATTCAGGAACAGCTTCTTCCTCTCTGCCATCTGATTCCTAAATGGACGTTGATCCCGTGGACACTACCTCACTTTTTTTTTTAAATATCCAGCATTTCTGTTTTTGCATGTTTTTAAATCTATTCAATATACGTAATTGATTTACTTATTTATTTAATATTATTATTATTATTTTTATTTTATTTTCTCTCCCTACTAGATCATGTATTGCATTGAACTGCTGCTGCTGTTAACTAATTTCACATCACATGACGGTGATAATAAACCCGATTCTAATTCTGAATGTTGCTCCTTTCCCTGAAATAAAAATGGATTTCTCTTTGTCTTAAGCCTAACTTTGCTGTGTGACCTTCGGCCACCACACTCTTAAGTATTTCCTCTTCCTACCACATCCCAAAGATGTGTGGGCTGGTAGGTTAATTGGCCACTGTAAATCAACTGTGTAGGTTAGTGGTGGATTCTGGGGGGGGGGGGGGGAGTTAATGAGAATGCAGGAAGAAATAAAATTGGTTTCGTGTACAATTAGTATAAATAGGGTCTACCTCACTGTGTTATTAATCGCGCAATCCCTAAGACCCAAGATGTCTGTCCTGTAACAATAGCCCTTAACTAATTAGAGGACTCTGCTATTTAACTCAAGCAAATTTTCTTTTCTTGAAAGATGAGATAAAATGCCTTGCATGCATTTCAGCACAGTGAATAGGATTGCATGGAGAGTGGCACACTGTGTTCATCAGAGTGAAAAATAGCTTTGTAAACTGAAGAGGCCAACTCCAAGCAGTCATTAGTACTTCAGCAAAAATCTGTAAATCTAACGATTAATAGATTGAAGAATTACTCAGTTGGCTAATTATTTGGTATTGGATGGGCTGCAGCAGCAGAAGACCAAGAACGGGATATATCCGATTATGTTACCTTACACACATCTTTCAGAAGGTTCCAAAACCCTTACATCCAATGAAGAACTTTCTTCTCAAGCGTCTCCACTATTGAGATGAAGGAACCTTGATAAATAACTTCGCCACAGTCACACACGGCAAACAGCAGTAGGATATGATCAAACTGCTAGCAACACACACAAAACACTGGAGGAACTCAGCAAGCCAGGCAGCATCTGTGAAAAAGAGTACACAGTCGATATTACAGGGCAAGACCCTTCATCAGGACTTTCTGTTGAATTACTCCAGCAATTTGAGTGTTTTGCTTGGCTTTCCATCATCTGCAGATCTTCTCGTGAAACTGCTAACAACAATGGATATGGTGCAAATTCATACTGCTTATCAGAGTGAGTTTTCAGTGATCCTCCAAATGTTGACCTAGATGATACACGCAAAGTTATCTCTGCCCCATGTCCTTCCATGCCATTTTGTCACATACTGTAAACAAATGCAACATATCATCCTTTAAGATCAGGTACTCGCCAAATAGGAAAAGCATAGCAAAAGGTTATGATATTCCTTCACTGTTGGATCCAACTGTTTAATTCTTAGGTTAGACTGTTTAATTGTTATTTACTTTGCAGCTTAACACTTAATTATCTGCTTGCATTTTAAGTAGTTCTTATATATATGTAACTGCTTACTATGCTTCACAGTGGAGTGCGTGTGTGTATATGCAGTTGTTCAATCCGTTACCTAGTTATATTTGTAAAGTTCTAGGAAGTTCTGGAAGCTTCTCTGGGTAATGCATTATCTGAATAAGAGCTTTCTCATTGGTTAACCCTGATTTCCGAATTTGAATGAAATTTTCCTTATCCATGTAGAATAAAAAAGCTGTACACAAGGCCAGTGCCATTTTAGTTCTTAGATCTTTCGA
This sequence comes from Hypanus sabinus, assembly GCF_030144855.1. NCBI lineage: Eukaryota > Metazoa > Chordata > Chondrichthyes > Myliobatiformes > Dasyatidae > Hypanus > Hypanus sabinus. Next base: position 39,916,687 of record NC_082715.1, on the reverse strand, counting down.
CTCTCCCTCTTTTTAACTATCACTGCTCATTTTCAACTGTCTTTGGTCTATTAACACTTAGTAAAACGATCATGAAACAAGTTTTGTGCATTTCCTGATTTTTGAAGAAACTGTATATTAAAACATTAGAATCTAACAAGATATAAACAGAATTGTTCAGTTTTTTAAAAAGAGCAACATTAAAATCTTTAGAAGATCATATTTTAAAAGATATCCAAAACAATTCAAAATACATCTTTTAAAATTAAAAACAATGGGATTTTGTCTAAATTAATGCTGTGTTATTTGGGTGCTTCTCAATAAGTGCAGAGTTCTTCCAATGAGTTTCATCCTCAGGTATTGGGCAAGTAAGCTGACATCTTGTTCCCTCTTTCAATTCTGTATTGAGCTCAGTGCTTGACAGCACCCTATGGGGATACGTTGACAGCAACCTTCATATTGCTACATACATCTACATTCCTGCAAAAATCTTTGTTACTGGGAGTTTTGACAATAATTGGGGCAAATCCACAGATTTTATCATCAACACCAAGTAAACTGCATTTTCCAAAAGCTCCCTTTGGGAAAGCGCCATAGGGTTATTCAAACAAATGCTTTACACCATCTTAAAGCTTTCTCCCCCACCCTCGACAGTTAATCTGATCAACCATTCTAGTCAGGCCCACCCACCCTCTCTATCTATTACTTCTGTCACTGCTTTGCACTGAAAATACTTTAAAGCACTTTTTATAATATGTTTACATCGTAGATACAACCTCGTATGTATTTATGCTTATCTTTACTGTATTCATACTTTAACCTCTAACTTATCTTTGTACATGTCTTTATATTTTTAAATGTTTTTGTCGTATGTCATGTCAACACAGCACAACAAATTCCTAATTGCGAGTGAAATTGATCCCTTGAAGAATTGCAAAATCCAGGTGCATGTGTTTTGATGTTGTTGATTAAGTAGGACAGTAAACATTGGCCAGGACACCCCAGACGTCTCATCTTTTCCATCAGGAATTTACCTTAAATTCATCTCAGATAAAACAAATCAAAGAAATGCCAATGACCTGTCCTGGACATCCCAAACATTCAATGTTTCCTTTGACTCAGTGACCCACCTCTACCCAATAATTCAACTCTTCAGATTAAAGGAAATTACTTGGAGCCAAAACTTACGATTGCATCTTTTTTGCACAAACCGCAGCTTGCATGCTGTCCGATAGGTGGACAGCCGGATCACATCATAGTTTTGAGCCCCTGGAATGAGAAACAAGAAATCTGAAGAACAGGAATCAAAATGACCAAAGTTTTGATGATGCAATGATAATAAAGATATTTTCAACATCACCAATAAATGTTATTAGTTAAATGGAAGAGCAAGGCGATGGCATCCATCATCATGCAGAACATGCTCTCTGTTCATTATTACCATCAGGGAGCTGGGTACAGGAGCCTGAAGACCCACACTCAATAATTCAGAACTAACTTCTCTTCTTCTACTATCAGATTTCTGAAAGGTCCATGAACCCATAAACACTACCTCATTAGGCTTTTCCATTTACTTTGTAATTCATAGTAAATTTATGCTGTGTTACTGCCACAAAGCAACAAATTTCACTTCATATAACACAATAATTATAGATATCATTCTGATTCCCATCATAGAGGTTGGAAATAACTTTTTTATATTGTTAATTCGCAATTTGTGTATGAATAATGCAGGTTAAAAATATTATCTAAAAAGTTCGGTTGATGTTTTTCAAACCGTAGAACCAAAGCTCCAGATCTCACTATTTAAACAACCAGAATATACTGTGAGGCAAAACCACTGAAGATTTTGTAAGGTGGAAGAAAATAAATTACTTAAAAACCCAGGTGATTACGTTGATTTAGACATTGAGATTGTCTGATCCACAACCCAGAAGATAAAAAAAATCTTTTCTTCTTTAACACCAGCTGATTCCTACACTTACGGTTTTTATCATCTGAGTTCAACAGCATTTGCTATGTTTTTCGTTACACTTTGGTTAAGTTTGTCATTGTCCTACAAGAGTTTGGTTCTTTAAAATACCAATTACCAAACAATTAAACTGAAAACATTCTTCCTTAATAAGTAATCATTATACTGCATCTGTATGAATTCAAATCACAACACTGGCACAAAATGTTCAAAGTACAAAGCAAATTTATTATCAATGTACTTGTATTTCATCATTTACTCCAGAGGTGGGTCACAGGAGGCAGAGGAGTTGCTAAAGGACTGCTTTAAGTCAGTATACAGGGTCATGTTTAAGGACTCACAGGACCTGAATAAATGTACCACAGATGTCATGGACTTTATAAAGTCAGTCATAGATGAAGTGTGTCTCCACAAAATCATTTAGAATCTTCCCCAGCCAGAAGCCCTGAATGAACTAAGAGACCCACAGCATGCTGAGGACCAAATCGGTAGCATTCAAGTCTGGCAACCAATCAAATCCTGTTAGGAACTCCGGAAAGCCATTTCACATTCAAAGTAGCAGGCTTGGATGCTATTACTTCCTCCAAAGTAAAGCCAATGTCATACAGTATATGTGACAACGCAAACACATTCTCCTGTCTTCTCCTATCATTTCGGGTTTCCCCTCCCCCTCTCAAATCTCTTACTACCTCTTTTTTCCGTTAGACCTAACGAAGGGTCTCGGCCCGAAACGTCAACTGTACTTCTTCCTACAGATGCTGCCTGGCCTGCTGCATTCTACCAGCACTTTGTGTGTGTTACCAGTATGTGACAACAGGGTTTCACTCCCAGATGAGCTCAATGCCTTTTATGCTCGCTTTGACCAAAAAAAAAGCACCCAGGCACCTTCACGAACTCTCACAACCCTGACAAACTTGTGATGTCAGTCTCTGAGGTCGATGTGAAACCATCCTTCAGGAGGGTGAATCCATAGAAAGCATCCGCCCCAGATGGGGTACCTGGCCAAGTACTAAAGACCTGAGCTGACCTAATGGCAGAAGCGTTCACTGATATCTTTAACCTCTTGCTTCGGCAGTCTGAGATACCCACTTGCTTCAAGAAGAACATGGCAACCTGACTCAATAACTGTCATTCAGCACCACCTACATCCACTGGGATTTGAAGCATTATCAACTTCAGCCTGAGCAGCAACTTAGGTCCACTCCAGTTCACCTACAGTCACAATATATCAACAGCAAAGGCAATTCCATTGCTCTTCACTCATTCCAGGAACATATGGACCGTGAAGGTGCATGCATCAGGATGCTCTTCATTCAACACTATCATCTACTCAAAAATAATCAATACACTCCAAGACTTGGGTCTCAATACTTCCTTGTGTAACTGGATCCTCTATTTCCTCATGTAGACCCCAGTCTGTTCGGATATGCAACATCATCTCCTCCATGATCTTCATCAGCATAGATGGACCACAAGGCTGCATGCTTAGTCCCCACTTTTGGAAGACTTTTCCAGTCTTGGGCATTGGTGTTTCCATATCAGGATGTCACGTAACCAGACAGAATGCTCTGCACTGTACATCTACAGAAGTTTGTGAAAGTCTTGCGCAAACTTCTAAGAAAGTAGAGACAGTCGCGCCTTCTTGGTAATAGTATTTACACGCTGGATCCAGGACATCCAATAACACTGAGGAATTCAAAGCTCCACACCTCCAATCCCCTAATGCGGACCAACTCACAGACCTTCAGTTTCTTTCCCCTCCAGTCAATAATCAGCTTTGGTCTTGCTGACATTCAGTGTGAGGTTGTTGTGTGGCACCACTCAGCCAGATTTTCAATTTCTCTCCTATATGCTGATTCATTATCACCTTAGATTCAGCCAACCGTCAGAGAATCATAACCAAGTTCAACACAGAAACAGGCCCTTTGCCCATCTAGTCCATGCTAAAAACCATTTAAACTGCCTACTTCCAACGACCTGCACCGGGAACATAACCCTTCAGGCCTCTATTATCCATGTACCTATCTAAACTTCTCTTAAACATTGAAATTGAACTCACTTGCAATGTCAGCTCATTCTACAGTCTCATGACCCTTGAGTGGAAAGGTTTCTCCTTGTGTTCCCCTTAAAATTCTTTTCTTTCACCCTTACCCCATGACCAATGGTTCCAGTCCCATCCAACTTCAGTGAAAAAAGCTGGCTTGCATTTACCCTATCTATACCCCTCATAATTTTGTATACCTCCATCAAATCTCCACTCAATCTTCTATATTCTAAAGAATTCTGTTGGAATTCTTTGAAGAAATAACAAACCGGGTAGACAAAGGAGAATCAGTTGATGTTATGTACTTGGATATTCAGAAGGCCTTTCACAAGGTGCCACACATGAGGCTGTTCAACAAGCAACAAGGCCACAGTATTATAGGAAAGACTCCAGCATGAATAAGACAGTGGCTAATTGGCAGAAGGTAAAGAACAGGAATAAAGGGAGCCTTTTCTGGTTGGCTGCTGGCGACTAGTGGTGTTCCACAGGGGCCCGTGTTAGGACCTATTCGTTTTACGTTATATGTCAACGATCTGGTTGACTGAATTGATGGGTTTGTTACAAAGTCTGCAGGTGATACAAAGATAAGTGGAGTGGCAGTTATCTTTCAGGAAGTAAATAGGCTACAGGGGAACTCAGACAGATTAAGAGAATGGGCAAAGAAATTGCAGATAGAATGCAGGGTCAGGAAGTGTATGGTTATACACTTTGGTAGCAGAATATAAAATCAAGGATGCAATTTTGAGACTTTATAAAGCACTGGTGAGGCCTCACTTGGAGCATTATGAGTTGGTTTGGGCCCTTTATCTTAGGACGTGCTGAAAACTGGAGAGAGTTCAAAGGAGATTCATGAAAATGATTCCAGGATTGAATGGCTCTGATCCGATATTCACCCAAATTCAGAAGAATGAAGGGTGACCTCATTGAATCCTATTGAATGGTGAAAGGCCTGGACAGAATAGATGTGGATAGGATGTTTCCTATGGTTGGAGAGTCTAAGACTAGAGGACATAGCCTCAGAATAGAGGAGCGTCTTTTTAGAACGGAGATGAGGAGGACTTTCTTTAGGCATAGTGGTGAATCTGTGGAAATTGTGGCCACAGGAGCTGTGGAGGCCAAGTCTTGATGTATACTTAAGGCAGAGGTTGATAAATTTATGAGCATGGAAAGATACTGGGGGAAAACAGGAGACTCGGGGACAGGGAAATGAATCCGCCATGATGAAATAGCGAAGCGGACTCAATTGTCCAAATGACTTAATTCTCCTCCAATATCTTATGGTCTTTTGATCTGGTACAGACCTAACCTATTCAATTTTCCCTTATAACTCAGTTCCTCCAGACCCAGCAACATCTTTGTAAATCTTCTCTGCACTCTTGAGGCATTGATCATGTGGATAGTCAGAAGCTTTTCCCCAGGGCTGAAATGGTTGCCACAAGAGGACACAGGTTTAAGGTGTTAGGGAGTAGGAACAGAAGAGATGTCAGGGGTAAGTTTTTTAATGCAGAGAGTGGTGAGTGTGTGGAATGGACTGTTGGCGGCGGCAGTGGAGGCAGATATGATAGAGTCTCTTAAGAGGCTTCTGAATAGGTACATGGAGCTTAGAAAAATAGAGGGCTGTGGGTAACCCTAGTCATTTCTAAGGTAGGGACACGTTCGGCACAACTTTGTGGGCCAAAGAGCCTGTATTGTGCTGTAGATTTTCTATGTTTCTATGTTTCTCTTTCAATCTTGTTTACTTCTTTGCTGTAAGTAGGTGACTGCACACAATACTCCAAATCAGGCCTCACTGTCTTATACAACTTCAACATAACATCCCATATTCTGTACTCAATAAATTGATTTATGAAGGTCAATTTGCCAAAAGCCTCTCTACAACCCTATCTAAGTGTGACGCCACTTTCAATGAATTTTGGACCTGTATCCCTAGATCTCTTCGTTCAATCACACTCCTCAGAGCCCTACTGAGTAAAACCTACCCTGGTTGGTCCTACCAAAGTGCAAAACCTTGCACTTGTCTGCATTAAATTCCATCTACCATTTTCCAGCTGATGCAGATCCCTCTGCAAGCCATGATAGCCTTCCTCACTGTCCACTGCACCCAAATCTTGTAATCGTTTGCAAATTTGATGATCCAGTAAACCACATTATCATCCAGGTCATTAATCTAAATGACAAACAACAAAGGACACAGTACCGATCCCTGTGGTACACAACTAGTCACAGGCATCCAGTCAGAGAGGCCAGTCTCTACAACCACTCTCTGGGTTCTCCGACAAAGCTAATATCTAATTCAATTTACAATCTTGTTTTGAATACTGAGCGACTGAACCTTCTTGATCAGCCTCCCATGCAGGACCTTGTCAAATGCTTTACTAAAGGCCATGTAGACAACATCCACTGACTTGCCTCATCTACTTTCCTGGTAACTTCCTCAAAAAACTCAATAGGATTGGTTAGACATGACCTACCATGCTGACTGTCTTTGATCAGTCCATGTCTATCCAAAAACTTAAGTACCCAATCCCTTAGGATACCTTCCTATAACTTTCCCACAACTGATGTCAGACTCAACAGCCATAATTTCCTGGTTTCTGTTTAGAGCCTTCTTAAAACAGCAGAATAAGACCGGCTGTCCTCCAATCCTCCAGTACCTCTCCTGTCGCTGAGGATGATTTAAATATCCCTGCGAGGGGCCTGGCAATTTCTGCACTTGCCTCCTGTAGGGTCTGAGGGAACACCTTGTCAGGCACTGGGGTTTGTCCGGCCTGATTTGCCTCAGGGTAACCTCCTCTGTAATCTGCACAGAGTCTATGAGCAAGCTTAGGATATTGTATCATGAGCAAGCTTAGGTACGTTGAATATTAACACCAAGTAATTGGAACAACTATTCAACTTGTTGACAAAACATGGGTTTTCATTGATTAATGACCCAAACAAACTGAATTCTCAGAAAACACATTTTTAAATGTCATCTTTTGCAATATGTAAATATTGGGAAAACAAAGATATGAGCCTAATTGAATCTTGGTACCAAAAGCGCCTCAAGAAATTTATCTTATTAATTAACAATCCTAGGTATTTAGACTTCAACAAACCTGCCCTACAAGGCATGCAAACTATTAAAATAAGTAGTCTTGGTGCTTCAGCACAAGAACAAGCTCTTTGTTGCAAATGTGTTAACCAATATCCTCAAACTTTCCCAACCCTTATGTCCTTTAATCATTGTGGTCACCCTTGCCTATGGCAGCTTGTTCCAAGCTCGCTTTGTGTGAACAAACTTGCTCCTCCTCCACCCACTGTAAAGTTCCCTTTTAATCCCTTCCCCACTCACCATAAACCTATAGCCTCTAGCTTTTGACTGTTCTACCCTGGGATTAAAAAAAAACTGCAACAATCCATTTTATCTCTGCCATTCATTATGTTGTAAAACATCCATAGGTCACCCCAGGAAGAACAGTCCCAATCCCGTCTCTCCTAATAACTCAAACAATCCAGTCACTCTGCCATCTTTGTGAAATCTATCTGCATCCTCTCCAGCTCATACACATCCTTCGCTAAGGCTAAGTGATCAGAACTACACATGTGCATGGTCCCACCAATGTCTTGTACTGCAGTTTAATACCATCAGCCCATGGTAATACAGGGAAGATTCTAGCATGGATGATTCTAACAGAGGCTGGCTGGCAGGAGGCAAAGAGCGGGAATAAAGGGAGCCTTTTTCTGGTTGGCTGCCAGTGACTAGTGGAGTTCCACAGGGGTCTGTGTTGGGACCGATCCTTTTTACATTACCTGTTAATGACTTGGATGATAGAATTGATAGTTCTGATGCAAAGTTTGCAGAAAATAGGTGGAGGAGCAGGTAGTTTTAATGAAGTAGAGTGGCTACAGAAGGACTTAGACAGATTAAGAGAATGGGCAAAGAAATGGCAGATGGAATACAGTGTTGGGAAGTGCAATTTGGTAGAAATGAAAGGGTTGACGATTTTCTAAATAGAGACAAAATACAAAAAAAAACAGAGGTACAAAGGGACTTGGCCTGTGCAGGATTCCTTAAAGGTTAATTTGCAGTTTGAGTCTGTGGTAAGGAAGGCAAATGCAATGTTAGCATTCATTTGAGGAGGACTAGAATATAAAAAAAAGGATGCAATATTTTATAAACACTGGTGAAGCCTCACTTGGAGTATTGTGAGCAGGTTTGGGCCCCTAATCTTAAAAAAGATGTGCTGAAACTACACAAACATGATTCCAGGTTTGAATGGTTTGTCCTATGAAGAGCATTTGATGGCTCTGGGCCTGTATTCAATTCAGAAGAATGAGGGGTATCCTCATTGAAACCTATCAAATGGTGAGAAGCATTGATAGAGTGGATGTGGAGAGGACATTTTCTATGGTGGGACAGTCTAAGACCAGAGGACACAGCCTCAGAATACAGCGACGTCCTTTTAGAATGGAGATGAGGAGGAATTTCTTTAGCCAAAAAGTGGTGGTGAATCTGTGGAATTCTTTGCCATAAGCAGCTGTGGAAGCCAAGTCTTTATGTATATTTAAGGCAGAGGTTGATAGGTTCTTGATTGTTCAGAGCATGCAGGGATACGGGGAGAAGGCAGGAGATTAGGGCTGAGAGGAAAATTGGATCAGCTATGAAGTAATGACAGAACAGACTCAATGGGCCAAATGGCCTAATTCTGCTTATGGTCCAAGTCAAACCAGGAATAACCATTTCTTGCAAGTAAAACCTAGCAAAACCAATTGGCAAAATATCTGTTCTCTTTTGGATCAAGAATTACTTCTTTCCACTCCAGTTCTGAGAGTTCTGAATTCGGAAGTGCATACTTCAGCAGATAGGGCCAAACATGCCTGACAGTGCAGAAGAGTGGATGGTGTGTGAGGCAGCAAACTCCTACCATTCAATTACTCGATTGTGCATTGATGCCAAGATCCCTTGACCATTCAGAATGCTCCCTCTCCACTCTGACTGGTGGTGGCCCAGGGAATCCAAGCGTCAATAGCAATGTTGCTCATTTTTCCCCCAAACAAGCACAGAGCTCATCTTTGCTATTTTCCCTCTGTTCACAAACAATCTCTTCCCACTCAGTGGAGATGGTACTGCTGAGGGCAGGATACAACTCACTCACAGTTCCCAAAACAAGAAATACAACAAAATACTTTAATAACAACACTTTTTCAGTAGCAAATTATGGCAAACGATCACAGTAAACAATTAAAGAGGATAACTAAGGTACACCTGAGTCGAAGATCGGTCGAAAGGTGCCGGTATGAGGTGAAGTTGGGGTATGGTCGAGGCACAGTCATAATAAAGTCAGCTGAGTGGAGTGGAGTGGAGAACAATCACAGTAAAGAAAGAGAAGCAGATTAGGGGCCCATCCACCTAAATTGAGAGTGAGGTTTCATCAATCCAAGATGAAATATGAAGGTAAGCTAGCCAATATCAAAAATAATTCTGAATTTTTTTCAGGTATATAGAGAGCAAAAGAGAGGCAAGAGTAGATATTGGACACTGGAAAATGATGCTGGAGAGATGGTAGTGGGGGACAAGGAAACAGCAGATGAACTGGGAAGTATTTTGCATCAGTTTTCACTGTGGAAGACACGAGTAGCATGCCAAAAGTTCAAAAGTGTCAAGGGGCAGATTATCGGTGCAGTTACTATTACTAAGGAGATGGTGCTTGAGAAACTGAAAGGTCTGAAGGTCGATAAGTCACTTGGACCTGATGGACTACACCCCAGTGTTCGAAAAGAGGTAGCTGAAGAGACTGTGGAGGCATTAGTTCCGATCTTTCAAGAATCAAAAGATTCTGACATGGTTCCAGAGGACTGGAAAATTACCAATGTCACTTCAATCTTTAAGAATGGAGGTGGGCCGAAGAAATAAAATTATTGGCCAGTTAGTGGTTGGGAAGTAGAGAGGCTACAGAAGTACTCAGATGAGGAAAACAGATAAAGAGATGGCAGATAGAATAATGTTGGGATGTGCATAGTCACACCCTTTAGTAGAAGGAATAAGAGTGTAGACTATTTTCTATGGCAGAAAATTAAAAAACCTCGAGGTGCCAAGCGATTTGGGATCCCTGAGGTTAATTTGCAGGTTGAATTGCTGGTGATGAAAACGAATGCAATGTCAGCATTCATTGCAAGTGTACTAGTGTAGCGGTGTGCTACACGCAGTGTTAAAATAACAACACGGAGTCGGTAAACTGCAGTTAAAGAAGATTTTATTCGAATTTCACAGCCTCGCTTTAAAGCCTCCCTGATCCCGCCCTCCCCGGGCGCAGATGCTGTAGGGGGCACATACTCACAGTCCCGCTTTTCCCTTTGTTGGTGAAGCAGACCTGGCGCCCTTTTGGGACTGGCCTTTGTGCCGGCGCGCTGGCTATTTGTGAGCCGGTTCGAGTGCACTAGGAAGTGGTATAAAAGCAAGGAGGTAATGCTGAGGGTTTATAAAGCACTGGTGAGGCCTCACAGAGTATTGTGAGCAATTTTGGGACCCTTATTTCACAAAGGACGTGTTGATACTGGAGAGGGTTAAGAGGAGGTTCACGATAATGATTCTGGGAATGAATAAGTTATCATATGAGCAAAGACTGAAGGTTATGAGTCTGTACTCACTGAGATTCTGAATGATTGAATATTCAATTGAATATTGAAAGGCCTCGGTACGGTGGATGTGTTAAAGATGTTTCCTTTGGTGGGGGAGTCTAGGACCAGAGGTCACAACTTCAGAATACAGGGACATCCATTTAAGAGGTGAGGAGGAATTTCTTCAGCCAGAGCGTGGGGAAACTGTGAAATTCGCTGCCACAGGTGGCTGACAAGGCCTGGTCATTGGGTGCATTTAAGGTGGAGGTTGACAGGTCCTTAATTAGTCAGGGCATAAAAGAATATGGGGAGAAGACAGGAGAATAGGGCTGGGAGGGAAATGGATTGGCCATGATGAAATGGCAGCGCAAACTCGATGCGCCAAATTGCCTAATTCTGCTCGTATGTCTTATTGCCTTATATGCACGAAGAGAGTGTTTGGATTCCCTTTTCCACTTGCTGTTTGTTTTTTCTCATGCTCTGCCTTTACCACCTGCATTTTCTTTTTGTTTGTTCTCTGAACTTTCCATTATCAGTCTGCATCTCATTTGTGTTAACAACCTGGCATTCATCAGATGTTTTTAGTTCATCTCTACTCCTATTTTCTTTGGTCATCCAGGGGACACTGCCTTTAACTTTAATTTTCTTTACCCTCCCTACTTCCTGAAAATGCAGAACTGAAATATCCCTCTCCCATTTGTTAACTACAGTTCCACCTCAAACACGAGGAAATCTGCAGATGCTGGAAATTCAAGCAACACACACAAAATGTTAGTCGATTTAATAACACCTGCTGCGTTCCACCAGCATTTTGTGTGTGTTACAGTTCCAACTGCCAGGCCTTTTTTTCCAATTTACTTGAGCCAATTATGATCACACCCCATTAAAAATGGCTACTTCCATTTGACTGTTATTCTTTTGAAGTAGTCTACATAATGTGCTTTTTGCTTTTATAAGCCTTCTACAATTTTCTCTGTGTCCTAATGCAGAGCAATAAGGTCTATCATTTTCCTGATAGTTCAAAAAGCAAAACTGAAATGGGAAGGAGCAAATTGCTCAGATGCACATCAACTTTGGCTGCTTTTTGCCAGACTTGTTTGATTCAAGGAGGCCACTGTGGTTTATCATTGCTGCTTTTAATCTAACCAGCTACATGCTTCATTCAATCTGCTACATAAAATGGTGCAGACTTTGATTCGATCTGAAGTAACTCAACAGTCGAACTTGCTTGAAATGAGCAGTGAGATATATTTGTTACTGGAGTTGTGCATTTCTTCTGAAAAATCTCTTTCCTCAAAAACGCATTTGCTCAATGATGAGTTAGCTTACATGTGTGACTGTACAAGTTAGCCAAAACATCCTGATTTTCATTCTCACTCACCCTATCAATATTATTCAATACATCCTGAAAACAGGACAAGTGATACATACAGGAGACTCCAAAACATGCAATGCTAAAAAGGAGTCCACAAAGATCCCAGATTCAATCCATTCCATGTACTTAAATAATTCACCTTTATTGAGCAGTTATTAGTAATTGTAATTAGTGCACTGGGCTTCTACGTTGGCACTGGACCAACAGATTCAGTTCCTGATCACAATCTGATAAATTTTCTTCTTAGACTTTACGGGCAAACATTGGTTGGTTGCAGGATCAAGATTATTCAAACCGCCCCAACAAGTTAAGCAGCTTCCTGCCATTTACCAATCTTGTTGGGAAGGAAAATGTCACCAGAGCTTTTCCCAAGGCCACCCTGAACTCTGATGCAAGTATGAAAGATTTTACACATGACTCCTGCCTAATGCCAGTGGAAGCAATTCATTTTAAACGCTGCAAAGTAACTAGCCTGGATCTTTATGGACAAATATAATAAACTATATTTGATTTTTTCAATAGAAGAGAATCCCATAAGCCATACCTCAGGTTGAACAAGCTGATCCAGATTAACAAAACGTCATGTCAAGAAATAAAAGAAACAAAATTCTGTCTACCAGAGTATATGAATTCCAATGTCATTCAATACCAGCATTGGCAGAGAAGTAAAAAGTAGCTGGTGATGATTAACCAGATGAGAATCTCAACATCACCCCTTGTGTCTTTATGGGATATTAAATAATTATCATTCACTTCACCTCGGAAGCCTGAAGTCACATTCAGTGACTTTGGCAATACAATAAGTGCTTACATTGTATGAAAGGAGAAAACATATTAAATCCTCATCATGTTTCTCTGCACCTCAAGTCGTTAATCTGTTAACTCACTATTTCGCTCAGGAAAAAACAGGACACGGTGTATGGGAAATAAAGCAAACAACTTGCCCAGCTTCGCAGCCAATATACAAAAGAAAAGCCTTCTAAATAATCAGATTTGTACATTATCTGCAATCTGAAGATTTAATGAGCCCTCTAAATTGCCAGCCAAACCAAGTTTGGATGGGTGGTAGGATGCATCTGCAAAGTAATCTATTTTGATAACGGAAAATACTGAAATGATTTGCTAAAATTCAATCCTTACATATTCAATAGCTCTGAGGTTGTAAAGAGGAATGCATCAAGATCGTCAGAAGAATTAAAAAAATGACTTTAACCAATGGCGAGATGGAAAGGAGGAAGAAAAAACAGAAAGCATACATTTCATTTCCGTTCAGTTCAGATTCAGTCATGCCTCTTAATTTTATGGTATGCTTTGAAGGAGAAATAAAGTTATGTTGTGCAGGATGTACAGCAGAGTAACAGACTCCATTAGCTTCATCCACGTCTATGCACCTCAGCTCAGAATACAAGACTAATTTTTTATCTCTTTTGTCTCATTTACTCATCAAATCTCCTATTGAAAATCAGTACACTTACTGCCTCAAATAATTTCTGAAATAGCATACAGCACATTGCATGAAGGAAATCTCACCTCTCTACGAAGTTGATCAAGAACAGCTCTTTTTTAAAAATTTGTAACCCTCATTTATATATTTCCCAACAAATGGAAAACACCCCCTCTCAACCCATTTGTTACTTCAGAAGGCTCTGATGTCTCTCCACAATTTATTAACAGTTATTACCTCAATACTGCAGTAACGACAGATGAAATGGTGACGGTCCTGTTACATATTTGAGTTCAATGTGCACATCCCGGTAGATTAACTTGTTAACTATTGTCTTATAGACACATTTAAATACTGTTAACCCAAATTATTTCTTGAAAATTTCCATTCAGACTCCAGCTTAGCCCTTCCAAGAGCAAAAGCAATGAGTTTTCTCAATCCCAAATCTGAGTCCAGTTGGAGTATGGTCTCCCTCTTATAGCATTTTAGATTTTATTTCCATCACTGGCCCAAAGGTTCACAGGATGCCTTTCATCTATCTGAAGTTCCCCTCACTACTCTTCCAAATCCAAAATATCTCATTGCCATGCATTCACTATTCCACATCTTATAAGAACAAGTATCTTATTGAAATATTTTGCTATTTATCTCCCACATTAATCTCACTGAAGTTTAATTTCTTCACTCTGAAAACAAATACACAACTCCACTCAAAATTCAGCTTTGTGCTATACAATTCTTCAGTGTGATTAGTTGCATCGTGACTGCCAACATTCTCTACAACCACACCTCTGGCAATCCGTGCAACAAATCGGAAAATTCCACACCAACAAATTACTAATATTGTCTTTGTTTCCTTTGATGTCAGAAATGAATACCATTGCTTCACCACTGACAACAAAAACCCAAGCCAGTTAAATCTATTTTTTGCTGAACAAATGCCAGAATCGCAATAAGTACTATTAACAACATACCAGTTGCAAGCATAATAATGGATCTAGGATGACTGGTCTGTAATTGGTATCAAACAATACATACAAGTTAACAATACAAACAAACAATACAAGTTAACTTGTTTGCATCTCTAACTTTCCAGATGCACATATGAATTGCAAAACAGCTTTTGTTAAAATGGCCCCTGCAGCAGGTCAAGAGATAGGTCAAATGGACAAGTATGGTCTTCAGTAACTTCGACTGCTGATGGAGGTCTGTTGAGAGACTAGTTATATTAAGTTCCTTTCACTCAATGACCTGGCTTCACTGGCAGCTCTTTAACTTCCGGGTCAGAAGGTTGCGGATTAAAGGCCTGCTCAAGTTCAAACATGGTCTACGTTTGTTTCCTGCTGTGCACAGATGATTTGAACGTGGATATTATTAACGAAATCTCAAGATTTGCCTGCCTAGAGGGGTAGATGACACAGGAAGAAGTCCACAGAACTGGTAGCTAATGACCAGATGCAATATATCATAAAAAGTGACATTATACTATTTCAATATGAAACAATGAATAGGCAGACACACTCAAAGGCAAGTAAAAGATGAAGTGATTAAATAGTGAATTCTAGTCATTCAAACAAAATGGTTAAAAGATGGGAATTAGCTAATTCTTCAAATTAGTAGGTGAGGGAATGGCATCATTGCAGGATAGAAGCCATTTGAAAAGAACTAGTCTCTGGTGCAGGGGTCAGGATTTCAGATTCTTAGTTCACTGGAACCTGTTCTGGGGCAGAGGTGACCTGTACCAGGGTGGGTTGTACCTAAACTACAGGGGAACCAATATCTTGGTGTGGACGCTCGCTAGTGCCACTCTGGATGGGTTTGAACGAGTTTAGCATGGAGATGGGAACCAAACAGCAGGTCAGAATGTGGAGGGATGGTAAGGAAGTGCCAGTAACAACAGACAGGAGCAAAGCAATAGGCACGACAGGACAGGTAGTTTGAAGTGTGTGTATTTTACTGCTCAGAATATAATGGGTAAAGGAGATTAACTTAGAGCATGGATCAATACAGTGAACAATGATGTTGAGGCCATATTCAGAGATTTACTTGAGAGAGGGACAGAAATGAGTGCTTAATGCTTCAATGTTTTAATGCTTTAGAAAAGATAGAAAGGGAGATAAAAGAGGGGGTGTAGTTGTACTACTAATCAGGGACAATGTCACAGCTGCACTCAGCATACATAATGGAAGACACATCCACTGTGTCTATAGTATGTGGGTAGAACTCAAAAATAGGAAGGATGCAATCACTCTGACGAGATTGTACTGCAGACCCCCAATAGCCACCAGGACATTGAGGAACAGATATGCAGGCAGATTAAGGAAAGGCATAAAAACAATAGTGTTGTTGTCTTGGGGAATTTCAACTTCCTTAATGTTAACTGGGATCTTGTTTGTGCAAGTGGTTTCGATAAGGCAGATTTTGTAAACTGTATCCAGGAGGGTGTCATAAATCAACATGTCAAGTCTAATGTCATTTCGACCATAAACTGCTGATACAGTAGTGTAAAAACGAAACAGCATTCCGCCAGGACCGCCAGGTGCAACATGAAACACAAGATTACACTAGGCAGCACAAGGCTACACTAGACTACGTAAAACAACATTAAAAACTCCACTAGACTACAGACCTGCACAGGACTACATCAAGTCCACAAAACATTGCAGGGCAGTATAATAATTATATAAACAAGACAATAGGCACAGTAGAGGGCAAATTATAATATAAAATAAATGATGTAGATGTCAGTCTAGACTCTAGGTATTGAGGAGTCTGATGACTTGGAAGAAGAAACTGTTGCACAGTCTGGTCATGAGAGCCCGAATATTTCAGTACCTTTTGCCAGATGGCAGGAGGGAGAAGAGTTTGTGTGAGGGGTGCGTGGGGTCCTTCACAATGCTGTTAGCTTTGCGGATGCAGCGTGTGGTGTAAGTGTCTGTTATAGAAGGAAGATAAAACCCCGATGATCTTCTCAGCTGACCTCACTATCCGCTGCAGAGTCTCGTGATCCAAGATGGTGCAATTCCCGAACCAGGCAGTGATGCAGCTGCTCAGGATGCCCTCAATACATCCTCTGTAGAATGTGGTGAGGATGGGGTGTGGGAGATGGACTTTTCTCTGCCTCCACAGAAAGTAGAGATGCTGCTGGGCTTTCTTGGCTATGGAGCTGGTGTTGGGGGACCAGGTGAGATTGTCCGCCAGGTGAACACCAAGAAATTTGGTGCTCTTAATGATCTCAACGGAGGAGCCATCAATGTTCAGTGCTCTCCTGAAGTCAACAACCATCTCTTTTGGTTTGCTCACATTCAGAGACAAGTTGTTGGCTCTGCACCAGTCTGTTAGCCACTGCCCCTCCTCTCTGTATGCTGACTTGTTGTTTTGCTGATGTACCTAGTTCAACAAGAGGAGGGGCTATTCTAGATCTGGTGTTGAGTAGTGAGCTTGGCCAGGTGACCGATCTTACAGTGCGTAAGCAGCTAGCGAACAGCAGCCACAACATTGCTGATGATACAACCACTGCTGGCAGAATTTCAGATGGTGACGAGAGGGCATAGATGAGCAAGATATACCAGCTAGTTGTGTGGTGACACAGCAACAACCTTGCGCTCAACATTACTAATGCCAAAGAACTGATTGTGGACTTCAGAAGGGATCGAACAAGGGAACACAAACCAATCCTCATAGAGGGATCAGAAGTGGAGAGAGTGAGCAGTTTCAAGTTCCTGGGTGTCAAGACCTCTGCGAACCTAACCTGGTCACAACATATTGATTTTGATGCAGCTATAAAGAAGGCAAGACATCAGCTGTATTTCATTCGGAGTTTGAGGAGATTTGATCTGACACCTAAAACAATCAAAAACCTCTATAGATGTACCGTGGAGAGCAATCTGACTGGCTGCATCACTGTTTGGTATTGGGGGGGTTACTGTACAGGATCAAAGTTGCAGAGTTGTAAAATAAGCCAGCTCCCGTCATGGGATAATACCAGAAGATCCGCGACACCATCAAGGAGCAGCGACTCTGGAAGGCAGCACCCATCATTCTGGACCCCCATCTTGCCCTCTTCTACGGTCAGGGAGAAGGTACAGAAGCCTGAAGACACATCCTTAGTGACTTAGGAACAGCTTCTTTCCCTCTGCCATACAGCATCTAAATGAACTTTGAGCTCATGAACACTACCTCAATACTTCTTGAAATTTATTTTTTGTTTTTGTACTACTTATTTTAACTTAACTATTTAATAATGTACATACATTTATTCATAATTATATTATTCTTAACTTAACTATTTAATATATGAACATTTATTTATATACATATTTATATATATTCATATATAAATATATACACACACACGTATATTTCACACACAAGGTTAATTCCTGGGATGTCCGGACTATCTTACGCAGAGAGGTTAGAGAGACTGGGCTTGTACACGCTGGAATTAAGGAGATTGAGAGGGGATCTGATTGCAACATATAAGATTATTAAGGGATAGGACAAGATAGAGGCAGGAAATATGTTCCAGATGCTGGGAGAGTCCAGTACCAGAGAGCATGGTTTGAAAATAAGGGGTAGGTCAGTTAGGACAGAGTTAAGGAGAAACTTCTTCTCCCAGAGAGTTGTGGGGGTCTGGAATGCACTGCCTCAGAAGGCAGTGGAGGCCAATTCTCTGGATGCTTTCAAGAAGGAGCTAGATAGGTATCTTCAGGATAGGGGAATCAAGGGATATGGGGACAAGGCAGGAACCGGGTATTGATTGTAGATGATCAGCCATGATCTCAGAATGGCGGTGCAGGCTCAAACGGCCGAATGGTCTATTTCTGCATCTATTGTCTCTTGTCTACATTTACTGTAGTTCAGTTTTTTCTGTATTTATCATGTATTGCAGTGTACTGCTGCCACAAAGTTAACAGATTTCATGACATATGCCAGTGATATTAAAGCTCATTCTGACTCTGACAACTCCTTTCAGTATTAAGATAGCTATAGATAAGTAGATGGGTGTCAGGGTGGAGATACAAAGCAGGTGTAAGTTCCTCTTCCGCTAGGCTACAGGTCACCCTCGGGCAATAAGCAGCACCTGCTCCCCCACCCCCCCCCCCCCCCCCCCCCGATCAGGGCAATGTGGTGGATGGTCGAATGAGCTGCTGGTGCACATCACGTCCTGGTTATGCGACAATTGACATCAGGTAGACAAATCTCTGAAGAGTATTGGTGATGGGTGGGGTCGCCAGTCTGGTAAAGACACTACCCAGAAGGAGGCAATGGCAACCTGCTTCTACAGACAAATTTGCCAAGAACAATCATGACCATGAGACCATAACTGCCTATATGACATTGCACATAATGATGAATGATGGTTACAGATAAGGATAACCATGGACCTTGCAAGAGAGTACAAAACTGGAACAGGGCAAATTACAAGAGTATTGGGAAGGAACTACAGAGAGCTAATTGGGAACAGCTGTTTTTAGGCAAGTCTACCTCCAACATGCAGAGGGTGTTTGAGGACCTGCAGAGAGTATACAACAGGTACGTTCCAGTCAGAAGGAAAGCTAATGATGGAAAGGGAAGAGAAACTTGGATGTCGAGAGAGGTGACTCAATTTGTCAAGAAGAAAAAGGTAAACTATGTAAAGCTTAGAACACTAAAATCAGAAGAGTCCTGGAGGATTATAAAGAATCCCAAAAAACTCAAGAAAGGAAAAGGAAAACTAAGAGGGGCCTTGAAAAGTCCTGAGCCTCTGATTTAAGATGTTGCTGAGGGCAACTGACAATTTACTGGCGGTTCCCAAAACAAGAAATACAACTACATACTTTATTAATAACACTCTTCTGTAAAAAAAAACTTGGGTAAATGATCACCGCAAACAATGAAGAGGCGAGGAAAGTCAAGGATCGAAGCATGCATTTGCAAGGCAAGATCGTGGCACGTCCAAGGAGAAGCTGGAGCGAGGTTGAGGCATAGTTGAGACAAAGTCAGGGTGAGCGCAGAGGCACATTCAGGGCCATCCACCTGAACCAAGAGTGAGATCCGACTGATCTAATCACCGGGTTACTTTGAAAGGGTTGGGTACAGGCTGAATTTGATGCAATAGTGCCAGGGTGGTAGTGCGGGGAACAACCCGATGTTTGGACAATTTAAATGCAGGGCCAGATGATTGAAACGGCAGGGTGTTGAGACCAGACGTGAGGGTCAGGCTGGATCTGCTCGCTACTCCGTGGCATCTACTCTGCTCTGCGATGCGCTGAGGCTGAGGCTCTGGGCTTTACGCCTGCACACTCACTTTCATTCTCAATGCCGTTTGCTTACTTTTATTGTTTGCACATTGGGCATTTTGTCAGTCTTTTTTTTATGGGTTCTTTTGGGTTTCTGGTTTTGTGGCTGCTATTAAGGAAACAAATCTCAATATATACTTTGATAATAAGTGTACTTTCAACTTTGATTAAAGAGAATCCCAAGGAATTCGATACATACATCATGGGTAAGAGGATAACTAGGAAGAGTTAAGGACAAGGAGGGGGCCTATTTGCTTGAATGCAAAGGATGTGGGCGAGGTCCTTAATGAGTACTTTTCATCAATAGTTACTAAGAAGAAGGATGTGGAGGACAAGGAGATCAATGCAGAAAGTATTAATATGCATTTGTAGAAAAGGAGGAAATCATGTTGGGTCTCTTAAAGAGAAATAGGATAGCTAAGTCCCCAGGACCTAATGGAATATATCCCAAGTTACTGAGTGATGCAACTGAAGAGGTTGCTGAGGCCTTGACAAATCTCTTTGCCACAGGCAGTATTGGCAAGTAGCTAATGTTCTATTATTCAAGAAGGGAACCAGTAATAATCCTGGGAACTTCAGACTGACAAGTTTCACATCAGTGTTAAGGAAGATACTGGAGAGAATACTTACAGATAGGATCTATGAACATTTGGAAAACCACAGTCAAATTAGGGAGAGCCAGCATGGCTTTCTGCAGGGCAAGTCCCGTCTTATTCACCTGAGTTATTTTTACTAGTTGATGAGGGTGATTAATGAAGGTGGAGCTGTGAATGTTGTCTGTATGGATTTTAGTAAGGTCCCTCAGGGGAAGCTCATCCAGCAGATTAAGATGCATGGAATTAGCGGTAAATTGGCCATTTGGATTCAGAACTGGCTTGTCCACGGAAGACAGAGAGCGGTGGTTGAAAGGACTAACTGCGGCTCGAGATTATGAGTAGGACCTCTGATGTTTGTGATATATATAAACAATCTGATTGAAAACTAGATAGATGGATTATTAAGTTCGCAGATGGTGGTGGTGTGGATAGTGTAGAAGACTGCAAACAATACAGCAGTTATAGATCAGTAGCAGATATAGACAGATGGAGTTTAACCCAGCCAAATATGAAGTGTTGCACCTCGGTAAGTCAAATATAAAGAGATGGGACACTTAAGGGCAGGATCCTTAACAGTGTTGATATGCAGAAGGATCTTGGGGTCCAAGCTCATAGCTTTCTGAAAGTTACTACACAGGTTGAGAGGATGGTTAAGAAGGAAGATGGCATGCTTGCCTTCGTTTGTCGAAGCCTTAAGTTCAAAGTCAGAAAGTTATGTTGCAGCTGGAGTCTATCACTGGGAATCCAAAAATTGCAGTAATAGCATGAGGTTGTAAATCAACATGAAACAATATCAAAATAATCTCTCCAATATTTTCCGAGAAGAGGACAAGACCAGAACATATGTGTCAAGGAAGCTACTTCAGAATTACATCTTTCACAAACAGGACTCATATGGCAGTAAAAATGAGCTAACTTATCCTTGGACATATGAGCCCTATGAACCACCTTAAATTGTATCAAAGCATGTCAGGCACACATTGAAGAAGTATTAACTAGTTTAAGAATTTTCTCCCATTTCTCTGTAGAGAAAAATACTTGAAGTTCTCTTTCCCACTCATTCTTAATTTTATCAGATGTACCTGGACATATTTTCATAATCAGATCATAAATAATTGCTAATAAACTCTTCTGATAGGGGTTTAAACCTAAAATTTGGGGTCCGTAGGGTTTTCATGGCAAGATATGGGCCTTTCTCCCACGCAGACACTGCTACTGCCCAGATTGGGACCCAGCTGGGTTTGAACTCAGGACCAACCGTCTTGAAGTCCAGTGCTGATGCCACTACATCACCAGTCAGCCTCAACTTTGGGTCATACACAGTGTAAATTAAGGGGTTCTAAGTAGTGTTATTCAGTGCAAGGCAGAGAAATGATTCTTTGTATTTATAAATTAAGCACGGAAGATGAAAAGTAAACATTGCTTGTATGTTTAAAATGCTTTTTCTGCAAGATATGGGATGCTTTTCTTTTTTAACCAGACTTTCTTGGCACCCATCAAAAAGTCCCTGGTAATGAAACCTGCAATTGAGACCATGTCAAAGAAGACTCTTCAACAAAACCAATGTCCTCATGTCTTGTTCAAAAATAATTCAATTTCATTCCATTTTTAATAAAAACATTATTTCTAATAATACGAGAGTCTCGTGTGATAAAGAATTCTATTCTAATCATTCCAAGCCCAATAAAATTAACTCCACCCTTTGTTCATGAAGGAATATGTATACCAATGAAAGCTTTGACTAATTACATCAAAACATTGGAAACTTGATTTTTAAAAATCTCCATTTGACTTGTAGCATTAAGCTTTAGATGCTGCAATTTTTTGATGGTTTCCAAAGAAACACACACACCAGGCTTGTATGCAAACTCAGCTCATTAGCTAATCCTCCAAACAGCCTCGTGACTCAGTGGTGAGAAGGCCACCTTTCATGAACAATATACTTCTAGGGTCAGTCTCAGTTGGGTTTCAACCAAACAGGAAAGTCGGGATGTTCCGATTAACGTAAGCTCGATTTGAGTGAGTGCTGTGTAAATACTGCTCAGATGCAATCATTGGTTAGCAAGAAGTAGCAGATCATACCGACTAACATTCCAAAACTGGACAACATGGGCCCTTATGTTAGCCGAAGCCAAATCACACTTTCCAGCTTTTACAGAAAACTGCTAATATAAACTTCCTCTGGGCATAGCAGTGGAAATCTTAACCAGGTCATTACAACAGCAAGCACTTTGGGGTTTTCTCAAATTGCTGAATGAACATTGAATGCAATTTCAATGATAAATTTGTGGAGTGTATTTGCACCGTAACACTGCTTTCTCATGCAATCAGATTTTGTAACACAGGAGAAGGGTAACTTGTAGTGCATTGCCGCAGCAAAAAATAAGCCTTGCTCCAATACTTCAGGCACACATAAAATGCAACCTTGTCAATACTGGAATCCTCTACAATTCTTAAGAATGAATTTCAAATCAAATAGCTCCCTACAGAACCTCAAATGAACTGTGGAATAACAGACTCTTGCTATAATTCCAAAGTTCAATCACTTTTACACAGATCAATAACAGTAACAAACTCGTTTTTCTCTTCAACAATAAATCTTATGAAAGCAATGATTCTAACACTGAAAAATACAGCAGACTGTAAAAATGATACATTGCTCTTTTTTTAAAACTTTTATTGATTTTGTGTGCATTGTGAGAATAACAACTGATTAAAAAGAAAAATCCAACAATGCTGCAAATATATGACAAGTCCGAACAGATCTGGGCAGAGCAGGAGCAAGGGGAGCAATGAAATAAGTCACTCAAATAATCTATCAAATGTGAGAAGCAATTTCAAACTTTTGGATTTAAGAAATCAAATGTTTTAAAGGAGCTTGATCTGCAATGTAATGTCAACTTTTTGCTTGTTTGGAAATAATCGTCCACACAAGGCATAACAATGAATATTGGGCAGGGATGGTCTCCTCCTCCAATGAATAAAATTGTATACACAAGAAATAAGCAGGGCCATTCATAGTCATATCGGAACTTGCTGTTGCAATAACCAATGAGGCTCAGGTGTTGAATAACACCCTGCATTACACAAACTAGCAACACAGGTCTAAGCAGACATACAAAAAGTGAGAGCTAATACCTTGTGCAAATACTGAGGTGTTAAGTTCTTAAAACACACTGCCAATTGTTACATATGTAAATAAGCTACCCATCTGTTCTTCAGGGTAACACTGGGCCTTTTTTCCCTTCCTTTCCTCCATTTTATACTTGATCCTGCTCAAGCCAGGCCCCTCCCTCACCCCCATGCCACCTGCAGCTCCTTTGCTTGCACCCTCACAGGTACAACCTCCAGGTCTCACAGCCGTCCCAGAGACAGGGTGGTCTACAAACAATGCCATGCCTCATTTAGAAAATAGCCTTTTGCCAGCATTTTGCTCTGGAATACGTTTAAATTAATTAAATAGGTTCAATATAATAAAGAAACAAATCAAGTCACTTGTTCTTAACCCTTTCAAAGAACACATCACAATGTTGTGCCAACCTTGTAACCCATTCTAATATAAATCTAACCCTTCCCTCCTACATAGCCCTCTATTTTTCAATTATCCATATTCCTTTCAATCCAGGTCAGTGGATTGAATGAGGTATTGTTGTATGGCTAGTGTAAAGCTAAGCTCCGGGATATGAAGCTGCCTGACAGTGTGACTGAGCTCTGCTCTGGGCTTACTGCCAAATCAAACACTGAGGCACTTCTCCCTATCCACTAGCATGACTTCAGCTTTTCTAGCGCATAGATGTGCAAACTGCAACTCGGCAACAGTTCACGAGCAGTGCAATCTGGCCTACTGAAAACTTTTCAGGTTGTTGGCTTCACGCGAACAGGACTAGTGCTTTAAATACTAAAACCAGATGTCAGAAATTCTCAGCAGAGCACACAATCATGCAGACAGTAACACTTCATATTACAGGTGTTTTCAACTCGTGCAGCCTATCATTGTGACATGCTACAGTCAGAATCAGGTTTATTATCAACTGCATGTCATGAAATTTGTTAACTTAACAGCAGCAATACACAATACAGAAGAAAAATGAGTAAATTGCAGTATGTGTATATTGAATAGATTAAAAACGTGCAAAAACAGATTATATATATTTTAAAAAGTGAGGTAGCGTTCACAGGATCAATGTCTGTTTAGGAATCGGATCACAGAGCGGAAGAAGCTTTCCTGAATCGCTGAGTGTGTGCCTTCAGGCTTCTGTACCTCCTACCTGATGGTATCAGTGAGAAAAGGGCATGCCCTGGGTGCTGGAGGTCCTTAATAATGGATGCTGCCTTTCTGGGATACCGCTCCTTGAAGATGCCCTGGGTGCTTTGTAGGCTAGCACTCAAGATGGAGCTGACTAAATTCATAACCTGCTGTATCTTCTTTCAGTCCTGTGCAGTAGCCCCTCCATACCAGACAGTGATGCAGACAGTGAAAGCTCTCCATGGCACACCTATAGAAGTTTTTGAGTGTTTGGTTGACATACGAAATCTCTTCAAACCCCTAATGAAGTATAGTCACTGTCTTGCCTTCTTTATAACTACGTACATTGATATGTTGGGACCAGTTTAGATCCTCAGAGATTTTGACCCCAAGGAACTTGAATCTGCTCACTCCCTCCACTTCTGATCCCTCTATTAGGATTGGTATATATATTCCTTTGTCTTACCCTTCCTGAAGTCCACAATCAGCTCCTTCGTCTTACTGACATTGGGTGCCAGGTTGTTGCTGTGACACCACTCCATTAGTCGGCATATCTCACACTTGCAGGTGTCACCATCTGAGATTCTAACGACAATGGCTGTATCATCAGCAAATTTATAGATGGTATTTGAGCTATGCCTAGCCACACAGTCATGGCTATAGAGAGAGTAGAGCAGTGGACAAAGCACACACCCCTGAGGTGCACCAGTGTTAATTGTCAGCGAGGAGACGTTATCACCAATCCGCACAGATTGTGGTCTTCCAGTTAGAAAGTCATGGATCCAATTGCAAAGGGAGGTACAGAGACCCAGGTTCTGCAACTTCTCAATCAGGATTGTGAGAATGATGGTGCTAAATGCCAAGCTATAGTCGATGAACAGCATCCTGACATAGATGTTTGTGTTGTCCAAGTGGTCTAAAGCCGTGTGCAGAGCCATTGAAATTGCATCCGCCGTTGACCTAGTGTGGCAATAGGCAAATTGCAATGGGTCCAGGTCCTTGCTGAGGTAGGAGTTCAGTCTAGTCATGACAAACCTCTCAAAGCATTTCATCACTGTATATACGAGTGCTACTGGGCTATAGTCATTAAGGCAGCTCATATTATTATTAAGCACCAGTATAATTCTTGCCTTTTTGAAGCAATTGGGAACTTCCACTGTCACAGTGAGAAAATGTCCTTGAATACTCCCACCAGTTGGTTGGCACAAGTTTTCAGAGCCTTACCAGTTACTCTGTGGGGGCTTTTCATCTTGCAAGGGTTCACTCTCTTTAAAGACAGTCTAACACTGGCGTCCGAGATGGAGATCACAGGGCCACCGGGTGCAGCAGAGATCTTCACAGCTGCAGTTACATCCTCCCTTTCAAAGCCAGCATAGAAGGCATTGAGCTCATCTGGTAATGAGGCATCGCTGTCATTCATGCTACTGGGTTTCACTTTGCTGGAAGTAAGGTCTTGCAAACCCCTACCCGAGTTGTCATACATCTGGTGTCGTCTCTAACCTCCTTCGAAATTGCCTCTTCGCCCTTGAAAGCAAATGTGTATTTTATTCAAGATATGAGGGGCTGTCGAAGATTCCAATGGATATATTTAGTTGCTCAATGTGAAACTAACACGGAGCAAACTTAAGATAGCCAATACACAATTAAAGGTCATTATTATGTCCTACCTGAGATGGTTTGTTATTTTATTTCTAATTCCTAGATCTCACTGCTTCCTTGTAAGTTCACAGCTGCTGTTGATTCTTTATCATTATTTTTCGTCATCAGGTCAGCCATTTTATATTGTTTGTACATTTCACTCAGTTGCTAGTAGTCAGAAGCACTTGGTTAGAAGTTGAAGGAATTTCAATCAATATTTCAATCTACCTTTCACAAGAACACCGAGTACTACCTTTTTACACCAGCTCCTTGCATACTCTAACAATCTCAAACTGCAACTGTACAGGACTGAAGTTTACCCATCAGCTAGCTTAAAAAATCAAGGAAACTCTTCAGCAAGGGCAGACTAGTCTGATTATTGCCCTTCTGAGCACAGGGACTGGTTACATAAAATACTTTGCCTTTTCAACCATTAAAACCAAGCCCATAAATCAATGGGAATGAGATAGCGTCATGAAGAAGAATATTAAAAAGATTTTTAAGAAGCTGCAGCAGAGGAAAACTGATTGAAAAGTACATTAATTGTCTCCTCAAAATGTTACGAGTACAAAGACTAAATGCTGGGAAAGTAATAACTTAATAAGCCATTAAGCCAAACAAAATCTCAATATTCATTCCGAGCTGCCCATTGCCTTCCCCCTCACATAAATTGGAGCTCATCCAAAATTCTACTTTATGTATCTACTTACTTCAAACCAAATTCACCTATCTCACTACTCTGCTCATTGAGCTGACATCTGCTCTCAGGAGATTTTTGAAATGCCCGTTCCTGTTTACAAATTACCCAAGGCCTCATCTCCCTTGGTCTGTCACATTTTTAAGTCTCTATCCCCTTGTGCAAACTGGCTTTTAATCACCTTACCACTGGTAATACCTGCAGCATCAGCTGCCTGGATCCTACTGTGAAACTGCCTCCCGAACCCTCTCCAAATGTTACCAGAACTAAATCCATCAACCAAATTGTTCACCACCTCCTGCTTCTGATGTGGAAATGTCACTACAACAGAGGTACTGCGCTGTATAAATGGGAGTTGTTACCGCCCGGATTGTCAGCTCCGTCAGCAGCCTAATCACATAAATCTATGCTAATCCCAGACACCGATCCCAAGTGCAGATTTATCATCAGCAAGCAGTTAGTTAATACTAAATTCCTGTGATTTAACTTAAATATAATTTGACAACACTATTAATTGGTTAATTGGCTTAATCCACTGATTAGCTGACAACAGTCAAGCAGTGCGAGGCATGATTATAAGATTAACATGGTCAATGTTTTCTTTAAACTAACTTCTAATAATTCAAGAAAAAGGCAACGTTGTACATTCAATTGAGAGTTATTATTGACAGTATATGATTCAAGTTGATACAAATCAATTAGGCAAGCTAAATTTAAGCATCAGTCAAATGTTGGCCTTCAATTCATTCACAATTTAATCAACCTTTGGGTAACATTGTTCTTTTACACCTACACATATTCTCACATTTATTGTGTATTCCTTTGCCCTGTTGCAGTTTCACCTACATTACCTCAGGCTCTTCTGGATGAAATTCCATTTGCCATTTTTCTGCCGACTGATCGTATCTATATGTATTTATTTAGTTTTATTTAGGTAGAAATACAGTGTGGAATACGCCCTTCAACTCTTTGAGCAGTGCTGACCTGCAGCAGTGAACAACCCCAATTTAACTCTAAACTACCCTAATCACAGGACAATTTACAACAAAACAATTAAACTACCTGTTAAGTCTTCGGACTGTGGGAGGAAACCAGAAGGCCCGGGGGAAACCCACACACACACCCACAGGGAGGATGTACAAAGACTCCATACAGAGGAAGCGGGAATTGAACTCCATTGCCAGGAGATGTAATTGTGTCATGCTAACGGCTACACCACCATGGCGGTTAATGTAATGCCATATCCATGTCCAGTCTTAAACTCACCTACTCGTTGCCATACACATGGCCAATTTTAATCATTTCTACAAAGTTCTTATCAATCCCCCATCACTTAAGTCTAAATTATTAGTATATATGCAACATAAGGCAAGGGTTTTAGTACTGTGCTCTGTGAAACTCATTAGCAACAACTTTCTAGTCATAAATAATCTTATACTGGCTTTAAAATAGTTTTCCTGAATGTAAGAATTCAATGCCCACTACAAGTTTTACACTGACTGTGTCCTAGTTAATATTTAGGAAATGAAAATACTGCACTAATACTGCTTTATTAACTTTATTATTACATTTAGAAACATAGAAACCCTGCAGCACAATACAGGCCCTTCGGCCCACAAAATTGTGCTGAACACATCCCTACCTTAGAAATTACTAGGCTTACCCATAGCCCACTATTTTTTGTGAGCTCTATGTACCTATCCAAAAGTCTCTTAAAAGACCCTATCATATCCGCCTCCACCACTGTTGCTGGCAGCCCATTCCACGCACTCACCACTCTCTGAGTAAAAAACTTACCCCTGACATCTCCTTCGTACTTATTCCCCAGAACCTTAAAATCTTGTGGCAACCATTTCAGCCCTGGGATAAAGCCTCTGACTACCCACACGATCAATGCCTCTCATCATCTTGCACACTTCTATCAGGTTACCTCTCATCCTCTGTTGCTCCAAGGAGAAAAAGCCAAGTTCACTCAACCTATTCTCATAAGGCATGCTCCCCAATCCAGGCAACATCCTTGTAAATCTCCTCTGCACCCTTTCTATGGTTTCTACATCCTTCCTGTAGTGAGGCAACCAGAACTGAGCACAGTATTCCAAATGGGGTCTGACCAGGGTCCTATATAGCTGTAACATTACCTCTCAGCTCTTAATCTCAATCCCACGATCGATGAAGGCCTTCTTAACCACAGAGTCAACCTGCACACTTGCTTTGAGCGTCCTATAGGTATGGACTCAAACCCCAAGATCCCTCTGATCCTCCACACGGCCAAGAATCTTAACATTAATACTATAATCTGGCATCATATTTGACCTACAAAAATGAACACTTCACACTTATCTGGGTTGAACTCCATCTGCCACTTCTCAGCCCAGTTTTGCATCCTATCAATGTCCCGCTGTAACCTCTGACAGCTCTCCAACTATCCACAACACCTCCCACCTTTGTATCATCAGCAAACTTATTAATCCATCCCTCCATTTCCTCATCCAGGTCATTTATAAAAATCACAAAGAGTAAGGGTCCCAGAACAGATACCTGAGACACACCACTGGTCACCGATTTCCATGCAGAATATGACCCGTCTACAACCACTCTTTGCCTTCTGTGGGCAAGCCAGTTCTGAATCCACAAAACAATGCCCTCTTGGATCCCATGCCTCCTTACTTTCTCAATAAGCCTTGCATGGGGTACCTTATCAAATGCCTTGCTGAAATCCATATACACTACATCTGCTGCTCTTCCTTCAATGTGTTTGGTCACATCCTCAAAAAATTCAATCAGGCTCGTAAGGCAGGACATGGCCTTGACAAAGCCATGCTGACTATTCCTAATCATATTATGCCTTTCCAAATGTTCATAAATCCTGCCTTTCAGGATCTTCTCCATCAACTTACCAACCACTGAAGTAAGACTCACTGGTCTATAATTTCCTGGGCTATCTCTACTCCCTTTCTTGAATAAAGGAACAACATCTGCAACCCTCCAATCCTCCGGAACCTCTCCCATCCCTATTGATGATGCAAAGATCATTGCCAGAGGCTCAGCCATCTCCTCCCTCACCTCCCACAGTTGCCTGAGTTCCATCTCATCCAGTCTCGGCGACGTATCCAACTTGATGTTTTCCAGAAACTCCACCACATCCTCTTTCTTATTATCTGCATGCTCAAGCTTTTTAGACTGCTGCAAGTCATCATTACAATCACCAAGATCCTTTTCCATAGTGAATACTGAAGTATTCATTAAATACCTCAGCCCAGATTTGTCTTGAGATTTGCTCTTTAATTTATTACAGATTGTTTGGAAGTCTACACTGCACTCCCAGTAGTGTGATTCCCTCTAATGTTGTTCTTTCATTCAATGCATGCAGCATTATTTGATTATCTTTCTATTGTATCATCATTTAATAATTCTTCTCAGGTCTGAATTCTTCTCAGATGTGTTATGCTTCTTAAAGTAATACTGCCAATAATACCCTTCTTTTTATTTTCCTATCCTGCCAAAAACTTCTAAACAGGAACTCTAAACCATTTTTCATTCAGTCCCATTTCCATGAAAGACATAATAATGTACTGCCATGTATTGATTGGTGCCTTGAACTCATCTGCCTTATGCAGAATGAAACTTCCAGTTTAAGATGCTGCGCCAAGTGCAAGCCAACAGTTCACTAGTAGATCAAAAGGCAAGAAATTTGACTAAAAACATTACTAATCACACCTTTTCTGAAATCAACTGTGGAGAAGTATCACTACAAACAAGAAGAGACGTGGAAAGGTGAAGCAAATTCGAGGGACGAACCTTGCTGTTACATTGCAGAATCAACTCAAATGGAGTGAGCCGTTCAGAGAGAAGTCGAGGCAAAGAAGTTCTGATGCCTGTACAACTGACCCAGGTCACTCTGGGCACCGAGCCAATTCAGAGAAATCAAAAGCGACTGAGCTGTGTGGCATGGTCCAGGTCTGGTGCATTTCACTATGCAAGGGCCCGGGTCTGATTCCTAGTCCGAGGTACGATAAGCTGCTTGGACAACTTCAACAGCAGCCCAGATGGACTGGAAAGACATCACTCACTCTCCTGTGATGTTTCTACTCTCTCCATTGTGCTGAGGCTATGAAGACTGCCCCATATGCTGTGCTCTCTGCCTGGTAACATGATGGACTGATACCAAGGCTTTGGGCCTACTCCAGGCTGCTTGTTGCTCACTTCTACTGTTTGCATGATTTGGGTTTTCTCCCCCCTTTCTCTGTGCATCGTGTATTTTATTTTTATTATTTGGGTTCTTTTTGGGTTTCCTGCTTTTTGGCTGCCTGCAAGCAAACAAATCTCACAGTTGTATAATTTACACATTCTTTGATAATAAACTTACATTGAAACTATAACACTTATTGTGCTGTCTTTACGACAGTTATTTAGTTTATAATATTTTCGCTTAGTAATTCATTCAATAGTATTTTCTAGTTAGAATTAGAAGTGTTTAAAGTGTATTCATTGCATGTAAAATATATCGGCATGCGATGACGTCACATCCGGTTTCGCCGCGTCTTGTGGGAAAACACCGGTTTGAAATTAGCGCGAGGGTGGGGGCTTTCCACGAGGCTCACCTGAGCACAAGCAGTTTTGCAGGCATGAGAAATCACAGTGAGAGCAACGCTGTAAGTTAATAGATAATCGATATATTGAACTAAGATATTAATGCTGATCCTGTTAGAGGTAACGACGGTAGATAATGTTTATGCTTTCGTTAGTTAAAGAGTCGCGGATAGTTTGCATGGAAGTGTATTTAAAGTAGTCAATGGAGCAGGTAAACTCTCCCTGTATACTGCACCTTAGTGTAATGTAGTTATAGTCACCTTTGCAAGTATTTACACTTGAAATGTGATATTAAGGAAGGAACAAATACTGTATCAATCTTGTATTGTTTTATCAACAGTTTTCACCATATGTTAATGTGAAGAGTGAACAGTAAATGGTTAATCTTACTGCGATCTGGTTCTTATTAACTGTGGTTTATCCGGACGTTAAATTCGGCGTTCGTTACACCCGAAGGAGAACGTGACAGTGAAAAAGCGGCATTATCAGGTGTTTCAAGTGCTGCAATGTCAGCTCAATCCAGCATCAAGTCGACGCCGCCCAGCGACAAGGGCGGTAAACCGACATCAAGTAAGTCCACCCAGGCAAGAGCCAAGGCAGAAGCCGCCAAGGTGCGACTGCATTACGCCAAACAAGAAGCAGTTTTGAAAATGAAACAGGCCACCAGAGAAGTCGAAATCCAGAAAGAAAGGGCCGCCAGAGAAGCCGAAGCGGCCGCCCGAGAAGCCGAAATCCAGTTGGAAATGGCAAAAATATCGACAGAGTTGCAAGTGCTGCAGCTAGAAAGAGAAGAAGAAGCTGCCATGGCGGAAGCAAAGTACATAGAACAAGCTGAAGGGTCGCGTGATCTGACCGAAGTAAGATCTACTTTAGAAAGGACCAGACTGGAACGCACAAGCGACTATGTACAGTATCAAATAGACAGGCAGGCTCGTCTCCCCTCTCCATACCTATTCGATAACTTCCCCAGCTACGAGGAACCTCAGAGAGTCACGATTGCATCACATCCATACGAGGAAGGAAATTTACCCTCACGGCTCTGTGATGAAGTCAAGAATGAAAGAACCGTCAACGCTCCTTCACCCCCACAACAGGACGGCGGGGAGGGAGAGGTTCACTCCAGGACAACAATTGTCAGCTCGAACTGTACAGAAGTTTGCGGTCAAACTCAGTCAAGCCGTTATTGTTCCGAGATCTGCCTCACTGAGGTGTACCCTAAAGAAGCACAACAAGACATTACCAAGCGTAAAGTAACCGACGAGACGCTAGGTCAGTCAGTTTTCGTTCAAACCGAGCACGGAAACAAACTTGCACAATCAGCTCAAGATACCATTTCTTTAAAACCCAAAGACACCAAGGTCTTCAGAGGTGAAGCAAATAATGGGGTTGCCCCATTGCCAATCAGAGAACCACGCCAGCGCTCACCAGATAACAAAGAGCAGGCAGTCAAACGGTTCACGTCCTTACGGAAAACCCGGAAAAGGAAACCTGAGATGCAGCAACACACCCGATTGGCCCACGAGGTACTGTGCACCCTAATGGCAGAGGTCACAGCCATTATAAACGCACAATCATACCTACCTGTGTCTTCTGACCCAGAATACCCCTTTATACTTTCGCCATCAACGCTCCTTACGCAGAAGGCAGGGGCACCTCCTCCACCAGGAGACTTCTCAGACAAGGATTTGTACACAAAGCAATGGAGACAAGTCCAGGCTCTGGCAAATCAGTTCTGGCCTCGCTGGAGACAAAAATATCTACCTTTGTTGCAACAGAGACAAAAGTGGACAGAACCCCACAGGAATCTGGCCAACGGCCAGAATCACTGTTACATTCCCTAGCGGGGATGGACATGTCAGGAAGATCGAATTGAAGACTACCGACCAAGGCGATGTGAAAATTTACCAAGGGCCAGTTACAGAAGTTATTCTACTTCTACCCAATGACTGATTAAGAGACTAAGTTTTGTACTCTGCTCATTGTGACCTTACGAAGGTCAAGCGGGGAGTGTGCTGTCTTTACGACAGTTATTTAGTTTATAATATTTTCGCTTAGTAATTCATTCAATAGTATTTTCTAGTTAGAATTAGAAGTGTTTAAAGCATATTCATTGCATGTAAAATATATCGGCATGTGATGACGTCACATCCGGTTTCGCCGCGTCTTGTGGGAAAACACCGGTTTGAAATTAGCGCGAGGGTGGGGGCTTTCCACGAGGCTCACCTGAGCACAAGCAGTTTTGCAGGCATGAGAAATCACAGTGAGAGCAACGCTGTAAGTTAATAGATAATCGATATATTGAACTAAGATATTAATGCTGATCCTGTTAGAGGTAACGACGGTAGATAATGTTTATGCTTTCGTTAGTTAAAGAGTCGCGGATAGTTTGCATGGAAGTGTATTTAAAGTAGTCAATGGAGCAGGTAAACTCTCCCTGTATACTGCACCTTAGTGTAATGTAGTTATAGTCACCTTTGCAAGTATTTACACTTGAAATGTGATATTAAGGAAGGAACAAATACTGTATCAATCTTGTATTGTTTTATCAACAGTTTTCACCATATGTTAATGTGAAGAGTGAACAGTAAATGGTTAATCTTACTGCGATCTGGTTCTTATTAACTGTGGTTTATCCGGACGTTAAATTCGGCGTTCGTTACACCCGAAGGAGAACGTGACACTTATATTTAAACATTTACAGAAAAAAAGAGCAATCACAATGCAACACACACACAAAATGCTGAAGGAATTCAGCAGGTCAGGCAGCATCTATGGAAGTGAATAAAGAGTCGACATTTTGGGCTGAGGCCCTTCTTCAGGTCTGAGAAGAGAGAGGTGAGATGCTGAAATAAAAAGACGGGGGGGGGGGGGGGCAGTAAAGAAGCTAGCCGGATACTCTATTTTCCAAACTCATTTGTCCTAGCTTCCAAACACACTAATTTTGTCATCCATTTTCTTATCTCCTTTCCTCCCTTTTGAATACAGTCTCGTGCCAAGTTAATTTGAGCTCTGCACTCTCAAACCTACCTACTGATCCCTGTCCTGTGGAGGTACAACCCAGCCAGTCCATGCAGCTCCAAGCTCCAGTCAGTCCCTGATCTGGTCCCCATATCTCAATCCTCAAAAGCACTCTCTACTATACCAACTTTACAGCCAGGCATTCATTCATCGACTCCTTTCCGACTACTTGTGTACTCACTGGCCTGTGGTGCTGATGTCAATACATAGACCATTGCCTCTTTAAAATTTGCTGAAGAACTTCATCCCGCATCATTGAACCGTAACCTCAGGCTGCTCAGTCTATCTTTGATAGATGATCAGTGATACTCTTGACCTTATCAGCAAAGACACAAAGCAACGTTCTCGGGTCCCGAACTGAAGACTCTCTGAAAACCAGTGCTCATCCGAATCCTCCCACCATTTACAATTACGCTGACCGTTGTTCTATGGATTTTGTTGTGGCCACACTTCCAAGGGAACACCCTCAATGGTATTCGAAAATGAACATCACTGAAAGACAGAGTTCCTAAGGATTTCCTGAATCGCTCCTTCATCAGCCCAGGCTTGCCACTCTCTTGAGCTGCAGGGTGAGCAGCTCCAGACTGTCAACTCCTCAAAACACTTGTCAATGCCAGCAGTTGTACAGGCCCCTCCAGTTGACTACACTTTCTGTAGCTATCACTCTCCAGGATACGGTAACCATCCCGGAGTTCACACATGTCACACAGTGTGTGTTCAATGGGCCTGAGATGCCTTGTCTCTATTTATTAGTTTGGCTCACTTAACATAAAAAATATCAAAAGATGTACAATACTTCAGTTAATATTTTACTTACCCCGATTAAACTCTAACTTTTTTGGCTTTGTGTAAACCCAAGTGTTTGTTTCAATTCAGCATGGATTCCATGGGCCAAAGAGCCTCTATCAGTGCTGTATTTCTCAATAATTCATGAGGCTTCTGTTTTTGGCAAAGATTTTCAAGCTGTCATCCTCTTCAGACTGAAACTCATTCAGCCCAGCTCCAAGAGTTCCAAGATTTGAATCAAGGATGTTATCCCAGTTCAAGAAATAGGAACAAAGACAGACAGTATCTACGTACATGTACTCTCTGCCCCTTGAAATATTTCTGGGACATGACCTTCAGCAATGTGACCCAAGGTCATGTGTTTCAGAAAGCTAGCACCCAGAATGGCCAGTTAGGCTTGGTATTTGTGTCAAATTCTATCCAGTCAAATGGTCTCTCACAAAGAAAACAAAATCTGCAGATGCTGAAAATCACACACCACACACACACACACAAACAAAATGCTGGAGGAAGTCAGAAGGCCAGGCATGGTAATCCTCAGTCAGAATGATCAACCACAAGTAGCTCCAAAGCATAGGCTAAGATTATTAAAACAATAATTTCTCCTTCTTCTGGCCTGGAGGAGAGTACAAACTTTAGGCAACTCATTTTCATTAGCATGCCCTTTTTGGAAACACTGAATAGCTGGCCTCCATCAAAACAGGAGCAAAACTATACCCTAAAACTGCAAAGTTTACTGATGAATCGATTTTCCATCTGATCAACTTTACATCCTCTTAAATTGCCCATTTTTCATTCCGAGTGAATTTTGCTCTAATAATGATATTAGACAAACATCTGTTAACACCACTTCAATATTAAAGTTTATTTAAAAGTTACAAATTCTGAACTAATTTAAGAACTCATTTTCAAGAACTCTTTATTTCTCAATATTTATTGTTTATTTCTTTCTAACTTTTACTTTTTCTTTTCTATTTGCACTGTTTGTTGTCCGTCCTGTTGGGTGCGGACTTTAATTATTTACATTATGTTTCTCGGATTTTCTGAGTGCGCCCACACAAAAAAAACAGATCTCAAGGTTGAAGATGGTGACAGATACATACTCTGATAATAAATTTACTTTGAACGTCTGAACTTTGAAAATCAGGATACTTACTCATATCCATAAATAGCTGCCTCTTCTCAGCCATGGTCTTCCCTCTTCTTCCACACTCCTCAATCATTCTGGCGAAAAAAAATATGATTGAAGAAGCGCATGAGCAATTTCTGAAAGCAAGATCATTTTACGTTTGGTATATATTTTATATGTTATTCATACATTCTTAAAACCCACCCCAACTGTGAAAGCTGGTGGGAAAGCATTCAAAGTTCTGGTTGAAAATTAACCCAAGTCAAAATATATTTTTTTTCATTAAATTGTACGATAATAATAACAATAACAGGAAAAACAGACATGAAAAAATACCCAACTGTCAGTTAAAACTTCAAAGGATATATTTTCATCAACAAAAACAGGATTCAGCATGCTACACAAACATGTCCAATTCTGATAAGTACACACCACTAAAAACAAAAGCGCAACCCAGAAAAATGAAGAAATTATCACTACTGAACTAAAAGCTAACAAATGGAAGAGCATAGCCCTTGATGGGAAACATCCTCACCCCCACCTGAGCAGACTAGATGTCGACGAGGAAGCGTCGAACACCTGGCTCAGAGTTGGAGACCTCTTCCCAGAAACAGAGAGTTTCCTTGTGGCCATACAGGACCAGGTGGTTAAAACAATTATCATAAAGACATAATAATAATAAGACCAACAAATTCAAGCTGATAACTGCAGAAAATGCCAAGAGGAACCAGAAACAATGCAACACATTACAGGACAAACAAGAGAAAACCTACAGATACTGGAAATCAAAGCAATACGCACAAAATGCTGGAGGAACTCAGCAGGCCAGGCAGCACTTAAGGGAAAGAGTACAGTCGATGTTTAAGGTCAAGACCCTTCATCATGACTGGACGAAAAAGATGAGAAGTCAGAGTCAGAAGTGGGGGAAGGGAGGAAGTAACACAAGGTCGTAGGTAATAACTGAAATCGGGGAGAGGGCAAGGGGTGAAGTAAAGAGCTGGGAAGTCTTGATGAAGGGTCTCAGCCTGAAACATCGACTGCTTACTCTTTTCCATAGATGTTACCTGGCCTGCTGAGATCCTCCAGCATTTTGTGTGAACACATTACCTGTACAGGATCCTGTAGCAGATTAATTCAATCTGATTACTTACACAGACACAATAAGGTTGCAAACTTCATTCACCAAAACCCTCCTTTTAAGTATAAACTCATAAAAGACTCATACCTTACTATAAATACAGGCCTGATCCAGTTTTAGAGTCAGTCCTGCAAATTATATTACAGCTGATCCATTGATGGGGCAATGCAGATATAATAGAGGATAAACAAGCAAAAACAACTTTCCTTAATGGAACCACATATAACATACAGAAATCAATAGGTGAAACCCATCAGAAATAAGCCGAACTGAAAGGCTATGGAACATGAACAGGATGTACATTGTCCCCAGAGTAATATCTACAACTGGTATCATTCCAAAGTCACTACACAACAGCATTGCACAAGTTGTCCTGCACAGCAATATTTATGTAAATCTTCAGAAAGCCACAACACTAAAGACCACTAGAATAGTCCGAAAGTTCCCAGCAATTGAAAAATAAGTGTGCTTGACTGTGCCCATACCTCAAGGTTTACCAGCTTGAGCTGAGAAAAAAAATAATCCTACCTCTACTTCTTTCCACACACCCCCACCACCACACCTCTCCACTTTGTGCAATGATTGGTCCTTCCACGATTCCCCTGTCCGTTCGTCCCTCTCCACTAATTTCCCGTCACTTATCTCAGCAAGCGGATTCCAACACTTCACCTGGAAATCCCCTGGGGTCATCTATTGTGTCCTGTGCCCTCAACGCAGCCTCCTCTACATTGGTGAGACCCGTTGTGAGCTGGGGGACCACTTTGTTGTGCACCTCTTCTCCATCCACCAAAAGCAGAACTTCCTGGCGGCCAAATATTTTAATTTTAATTCCCATTCCGACGTGGCAGATCACGGCCTCCTCTTGTGCCAAGGGGCGGCCTGCTTCAGGGTGAAGGAACAACACATACATTCCATCCGGTAGCCACTAACCTGATGGCATGAATATCGATTTCTCTTTCCATTAGTTTTCTTTCCCTACTCGTCCTCTCTTTTCAATTCCCCACTCTGGACTTTTACCTCTTCTCACCTGCCTGTCACTTCCCCCAGGTCCCCTCCTCCTTCCCTTTCCCCTTTGGTCCACTCTCCACCCCCATCAGATTCCTTCTCCTCCAAACTTTGTTTCCCAATCCACTTGGCTTCACCTATCACCCTCTAGCTAGCCTCCTTCCCATCCATATCTATTTATTCTGGCATCTTCCCCGTCCATTTCAGTCCTGATAAAGGGTTTCAGCCTGAAACGGCAATGGTCTATTCATTTCTATAGATGGTGCCTGATCTGCTGAGCTCCTCCAGCATTTTGTTTGTGTTACTTTGATCTTCCAGCATCTGCAGAATTTCTCATGTTCATAATAATATTATTAATAATAATAAATGTTTGGTTCTTCTTGCCTATTTCATTATTTATTCAGATCATGGGCCAGCTTTGCAAAATGTTATAAAGGAAACATATTTAAGGGCACGAGAAAAGAGCATTACATTCAAATATGCAGTTCCAATATCAAATCAGTGATGGCTTAAATTGAAGGTGTCAGTGTTTCCAATGGGTTTTGTTGAGAAATCCCTTGTACCAGAACAATGAGAATTTTCTGGATTTCACACATGATTGAATTTGATGTGTCTGGAAGGAAGCAGGAAGGTGCCAGAAGTGCTTTCTGCCAGCTGTGAAGGACTGGAAAGTGATGTTCCAATTAGAAGCTGTTGTCATAGTTGTGGTTTCACTCCAGATGGCTGCAGTTTCACCCAGTTGGTTCCTGTTAACCTTTCACCTTTCAATATCAGCAGCATTTAAACACTTGTGGACTGCGTGTAGTATTGGACAGGAAGTCAGAATTATACAGCACAGAAACAGGCCTTTCAGCCCAATTCCTCCATGTCAATCAAGATGTCCCCTCCATTTGACAGCACAACTTTCTAAGCCTTTCTAATCCATGTATATGTTCAACTGCCTTTTAAAATTCATTATTGTACCTGCTTTAACCACTTCCTTTTGCAACTCATTCCACACACTTACCACCCTGTGTGTAAAAAAAAGTTGATCTTCAAATTTCTATTAAATCTTTCACCTCCCAGCTGCAACCTATAACCTCAAGTACTTATTCTTCAACCACGAGGGAGAAAAATAAAGCTGAGGGCACTCACCCCTCTCTTTGCCCCTCATGGTCTCTATAAGATCAAACCCAATCTCCCATGCTTCAAATAACAAAGTCCCAGTGCGTCCAACTTCTGCACACAACTCAGTTCCTCAAGTACTGCTAACGTACTTGTAGATCTCCCCCACAACCCCTCTAGCCCCAGAACATTGCCCCACCTGCACCAAAGGAGAACACAACATCCCAAGGCAGACTCCCCAGAGTACACCGAACTATGACCTCCCAGCTATTATACTCAGTGCCCTAACCTATAAAGGCAGCAAGTCAAAAGCCTTCTATACCACCTTTGGAAACACGTACCCACGCTCCAAGATCCCTCTGTTCCACAACACCCAGACATGTGGGAACAGTTGGAGCTAATGATATTTGCGAAGGAAAGTCTCCACGGAAGCAAGTTTTGGTCAACAGCTTATCAAAGGTAAACAGCTCCAACCTCCTCCTCCTTTACACTGGCCATCGCCTCTTAGCCCTTCTAGTCCAGAAGATCTGAAATGGTGATTGTCTATTTCCTTCCACGATGCTGCCTGACCCACTGTCATCCTCCAGCATCGTTAGTTTTTTGCTTCAGGACGTACACGATCCGATAGCCCATCAAATTATTTCTGAATTATCATGAACTGCTTCCTTGTTGCCAATGAATATATGATAACCAAGACTTGTTTTATTTTATGTCTGTACAAGGCTATAATTAAATGTAGGACTTGGTCATAAATGCTCTTATTACAATCACAGTGGATTAGTTGTAATACTCAGCTGCAGTTTCCACAAATTGGAATGCCATCTTATCAGTTTTTCACCATGAAAAAGAGAAGGTATTCAAGAAAGTGTGTTCAAACTACAAAAGTCCCCTCAGTAAAGCGTGAAAATGAAAACAGCTGTGTCTATGGGATCGTTAAGCCAAATTCTGTTAACAATTTAAAACTTCCGAACTTCTGTCTTCTGTAATTTAGAAGGCTTTTAAAGTGAAAAAATGATTGACAGAAGTACTGCAGAGAAAACATTTGAAAACAAAACAATTCAATTTTCTTTCAGAAAGACTCCAGTTTGATTTTAGCAGGGTATTAAATTATAGATCTTTCTTTATTCTCTACATTTAGACCTTTTGCATGGCGCATCTAGTGTAGCAATTCTACTTAGTGCTAATTTGGTTTTATTGGTGCAGAATCAGTGCGCCAAAATTATGTTAATGTCAGACGACAAAGTAAGATACCTACTGAACAGATCTGTGCTATTGTCCCAGAGAACAAATCAAAAGAGAAACTGCTCTCTAGCAGTTTTTTAAAAATGTACTGTGCAGAATATTTCCACGTCAGCTCTTTGCCAGTTGACTTATCAATGCCCCAATTAAATATTCTAATTGAATCTCATTAAGATTGATAATGTAAGGTAAATTACAATATTCAATTTATTATATTCTTTTTGAAATAATGTTATTGCACATTGATGAAATGAATACTTCCAATAAAATCTGAAATAATTTCTAGCTTAAGGTTCATTGAATCTGTGGCCATATTATAACTGCAGACAGTGTTAGGAATGTATAAAAACTGATCAGCACAGAAAATTCCAAACAATGCAAAAGAACAGATGTGCACCAATCACTTGGCATAAAATGAGCACAGATCATTTTGTTTTAAATGCACAAGATTTTAATGACTTAAATATATAATCTGAAAAGAGAACACTCATTGCTGAGTAACTCAGGTAAAAGGAATATTTAATGAAATTTAAACTGAAAGCTGGAGGAGGAGCTTAGGATGATTAATGGCGCCTAATGGTGACTCCTTTGCTCGCATCTTCAGAAACAGCTCTATTTCCATTTTTCCCATTCAGGGTTCTTTTAAGACCCTGAACTGGAGTTACACACTGACTACGGTTCTTTGCGGGATTGGGACTGCTCTCGGGGTTTCACGACTGGCCGTTATTTTACACCCTAAGGGCTCAGCATAAGAGCTCAGCTTGCCTTCAGAGGGCCGAGATCTCGTGGTTCTGGAGACCGGCGGATCGGTGTGTCAAGGGAGATGGAAGGTCTAAGGTTATGTGCCTAGAGACCCAAGATCTTCGGGCACAGAGCTCAGAAAAAGCGACACAATGGACTTTTAAAATCGTGAACTAGCGAGTTGTTTGTTATGTCTCCCCTCTTGCTGTGAAACGGAGACACCTCTTTCTCCCTTATTAGGGAGAGAGCCTGTGGTATGCTGAATACCGAGTGAACAAGTAGTCTTTGGAGTACTGCAAATCTGTGCCTTTGCCGTTGTTTTGCTCACGCTTGAGCGCTTGGTGGCGGGTGCCGATATTTTTTTTGCCAGCAGGGGGAAGGGGGATCGTTGCTTGCTGCGGCTTATGCGCGGGAGGAAGGGGAGCCGGGGGGGCTTTGGGGTTCTAACATTTAACAGTCATTCATTCTTTGGGGGCACTCCTCAAAATCCATAGGGTTTGAGGCTAAGAACGTCCCCAAGATGTAGCAATGTTACAACTTACAATTGTAAGTCCTCTGCCATTAACAGCATGGATGTCACCATGTACCAGAAAGTGAAGAGTATCAGGTACATGCATATCATGTCCAAATTTGAGCACAAACAGACCATCCACACCTTCTGACCATGTGCAAAAACAAGAAATCTAACACTTTTATCAGCTTGGACGAGTACAGCTCCAATACTTATCAAAAAGCTCAATGCATCCACAACAAAGCAGCCTAGCTGACTAATGCTCCATCAACCATCTAAAACATTTACCTCCTACACCACTGCAAGCTCCCACATAAATCACTAACCCTGCTTTGTCACCAAATCTAAATCTGGAACTCCCACCAACAACACTGTGGGAGTTCCTTCATCACGACTACAGCAAGCACCACCTACTCCAGGCTAGTGGGAGATTGGCAATAAATTCTGGCATCCCAGCAAAGCCCAAAGTCTATAAATTGATCCTAAAGAAAGCATGAACAATTAGTGTTAGCAGCCTTTCTGAAAATGGATTCACAGTTTTAGTTTCTTCTCAGAAATATGTTCATGATGTTATTATTGAAGTCAGGCAGTTTATGGACCAGGGTCAGCAATAAAGTGCATTACAATCACCACTGCAATTCGTATGCTGGAGACCTATGAATGTCTACTCAGCAGTTCGTGCATTCAAAACAATTGTGAACCTGAATCTTTAATAAGTCTGATCAAAGATCAATGAATTAATAAACCACATTTGTGAACAAATCAAACAGAAAATATCCAATAAAGGTGGTATGAATTCTGCTTTACATGTAAAAGAAATGCCCCAGGCTCCACCTTTGACTCTGCCAATGAACAAAATGCCCGACCCACAAGGAGGAAATG
This sequence comes from Hypanus sabinus, assembly GCF_030144855.1. NCBI lineage: Eukaryota > Metazoa > Chordata > Chondrichthyes > Myliobatiformes > Dasyatidae > Hypanus > Hypanus sabinus. The sequence continues at coordinate 39,873,672 of NC_082715.1, read as the reverse complement.
GAAGAGAGCTGTCCATTACTACAATGAAGCCCACCTGAAATGCTAAGAAAACAAGGGAAAGGATTAAGAGTTGATAAATCTGGACAAGCATATATGGAAGCAAAAACAAAGTTTTGAGATACTGAGAAAGCAGAAAGCAAAGAATTGAAATAAATGTGTATTTCTCAGATTGGCAGATCAGTGCTTAGAGCTCACCTACGCACTATTTTAATTTGGCTGAGGGGAACAAATGCAACAATACTGTGTTTCGCTGATGACACAACACTAGGTGGGAACATGAGTCATGATGTTGCTGCAAAGAAGCTTCAAGTGGATAAAGTCATGCTAAATGGGGGTATGGAACAACCGGGTAGGACAAGTAAACTTTATACCAAAGTGCTCGGCCTTCTCCTAAGAGATAAACCATAGCCAACTACCCTTACTATTCAATGGTTATACAAATACCTTGCCAACAACAATCTGGGAGTCACCGTCACCAGCAACTCAAGTGGACCGGCCTCTTTTATACTGTGACAACCAAAGTCAGGCTATGTCCACACTAGACCGGATAAATCCATAACCAAAGTTTTTCCTCTTCATTCTGACCCTCTGTCCACACTGAAACGGTGTTTTCCTCCCCCAAAAACGGAGCTTTTCTAAAACGCCCTCCAGAGTATATAAATTTAAAAATGCCAGATTGAGCAGAGGTGTGTGGACAGGGTAACCGGAGAAATCTAAAAACACCGTCATGACCTACCGGAACAGATGGTGATGGCAGCACGCCATTTCATTGTTTTCTTGAATGCAACCTAACAAGTTCAGAACAGACGGCAACGAGACTGAAGCCAGAAGAGAAAACTGTACTCACCAAATACTTTGACCCATAACTTACTAAATAAATAAGTATACTCACTTTGCCCTGTTCTCTGTCCTTGCTTGTATGAAGGTGGTTTACCTGTAAAGGGGTTTTCTTCTTTTTTCTTTGTTACTGTGTATGTAATCAAAAGGGCTTCTTTGTTTTGTTAACTAGCAGGAATGCTAATTTACTGATAACGAGAATTGTATTCCTTTGTAAACCAAATGGCTATTAATGTTCTTTCTTCTGAGTCTGTAAGCTTTTGTTGACGGGCTTTTGGGCAGATCGGTGCGAGGGGGTTGAGAGAGAGGACACAATGCTGTAAGCTGGGCGAGGAAGAGACCCCATGCAGGGGTCCGAGGCAAGGAGGTACTCCGAGGAGGGGGGGATGAAGCTAGATGTGCTTGGTTGACCACTCGGAGGGTCCTGAGCTGCGAGTCGAGGAGTTCGGAGGGGATCAAATGGTGGCCAGAAGACTTCAGTAATTGAGCTCCAACGGTTGTGCACGAAGTGGTTTGGACTTTGATAAGTTTGGCACCTTTTCTTTATTTTTTCTCTTCATATATACTGTATCATTACTAATCACTTAGTTATAGTAACCTTTATAAATTGTACTCATTTAATCGCTTATGGTGTACTGTCTGTTTTTGGGCGAGGCGGGGACATCACATAGCATCCACACCAGCTGATTACCCAGTTTGGCGGGGCCGAAGGCTGCTCCCCCTAGACGAGAACAAGCTGAGCGAGCCTGAGGTGACCCAGGGGGTTACATACCTATTTATGCAAGTACTTCTCTGACAATAGATGTGTAACAGCCTAATGTAACATTGTATGGAAATACAAGATAACACCGATGTAGACATGTTTTATAAATGCAATAGAGATGGTCAGTTTTTCAATGTTCAGCTGGGTCATACTGTCCGTGAACTCCCTGTCGGTTGCCTCCATACGCTCCAGTATATGTGTTTTTAAAAAATTTTAAGTCCTCCTGCACGAGAGCCAACAGTTGTCCATCGTTTAAGTTTTTCTAGTCTGTTACTGGACAAACGCACACCAAGACTTTCACGGCAAGATTCGACATCAAACATGTTGCCTGTTTTCGGTAGATGTGTCCTGCACATGTGCAGTAGGAGGAGATTCACCAAGATACCTGTTTTAACGTGCACAGAAGTATTTTCAAAAACGCTTAGTGTGGACGCCTATCGTTTTTAAGCGAAACTGACCTTTTCAAAATTCTCCGGTCTAGCGTGGATGTAGCCTCAGTCAGAGGCTGGGTATCCTGCAGGCACTGAAACAGCTTCCCGAAACCTTACTACCATTTACAAGGTAGAAGACAGAAGTGTGGTGGAAATTTTCCTTGAATCAGAATCAGGTTTAATAATCACCAGCATACATCATGAAATTTGTTAACTTAGCAGCAACAATACATTGCCAGACATGATAAATATTGGGAAAAAGTAAACAAATGAATTACAGTAAGTATATATGTAAATTAAATTTAAAATAATCCTGCAAAAACAGAAACGACTTTTAAAATGTTACACCTTTTAATTGAAACAGCATCAATACCGTTCCAAAATCTCAACATCACCCACAACCAAAAAGACCATATGACTTTCTGCTGACCAAACAAAGCACTGTGGCTGCAGTGTGTGCCAATTATTAAAACACACTCGTTAACTTGTAGGAACCTTGTGAAGTTATCCACATTCTTTTTTTTTGAAAAAAGCAAAAATTGCTGTGTAGTATTTTGGTGCAAGACTGGGATGTTTCGAGGTCTGAAGGGACCCAGCTGATTTGTACACAAAATTGGCTTCCATTTCTTCAGAAGAGGAGCACTGTTGCAATCACTATAGATGAATCACAGAGTACAAGCAATTATTGCACCAACTGTTTCTCTCCCTCATTTACAGGATCAGAATTATGATTTGCTTTCAATCCAAAGTCTAGACAAGTTAAACTGGCTATAAGTTGAGAACACCTTTTTCACTAGCGGTCTTTTTCCTAGAGTTGCGAAGCCTAAAAGTAGAGGTTCAAACTGAGAGGGGAGATCTTCAGGGAAAGAAAGGAGGAAGTATTCCACAGAGGATAGAGGCTGTATGGAAAGAACTACTGCTGGAAGTGATAAAATACTATTATTAAAAAAAAGAGTAGAGAGATATGGGCCCAGTGCAAGCAAATGGAATTAGCTCAGATCAGTCTGGATGAGATGGGCTGAAGGATTCATTTGTGTACTGACTCAGAGTTTTAACATTTCAAGTCAAATACCCCTCATACGTTAACTCTGTTTCACTTTCTATTCACACTGCCTGAGATACTAAGCATTCCCAGCATTTTCTCTTTATTATAGAGAACATTTAGCTACATGGCACCGTGTTTCCCTGCAAGCCATCCAGGAGCTAAATCTGTAGAGATCTCCCCAGACTTGCTGTCAGATCAGTGTACACCGAAGCCATGCCCGAATGCAGGCTCGCACTGAGTACAATGCTGGCTCTCGACTCCAATGTGGAATCTTAACAAGGTAGAAACAACTTCTGCAGACTTTCCAACACTCAGGCTGGGAAAGTTGCCCAGCGAGCCTGGACCAGATTTGGCCTGGCAATAATACAGAAGGCCCATTAAAATGAATGGGGAAAATGGACTGCCAAGAGCAAAATAAATAGAGCTTTTCATTTAATTTAATTAAGCTATTTTAAGAATGTTTCTAAGTTGTTCTGCAAGTACGCCTGTGAGAAAGAACATGGCTCTTTTCTCTGTCTTTAATTTATAAAACCGTTTTAAATAGTTTAGAATATTAGAGGTTTATTTTCCAGAGAACCCTCATAACTTTTAGTGCTTGCAAATGTCTTTGCGTCAAAGCCACAGAGAGGACCTGCGGTGCCCTGGATTGGCCTGACCAATAGATGGATCCAGGCCCCCAACAGAACCCTCACTCCTGATGCACACCGGAAGAAACAACGTGCTCCAAGTAAGCAGCAGGACAGCAGCGATCACAGTGCAGCCAAAGATGCATTCCAATGTCTCTGCGGTAAGCAAGCACACCTCTAAATTCAAAAGGAAATCTGCCTGACAGAATCTGTGCATCTCAGATATGATATAATGAACAAATATTAATCCAGAATGACTCAACAAAGAACAATCTTGGAAGAATATTCACATTTTTATTTTAATTCACTGAAGTTAAAATATTTATCTTGCAGAACTAACAATTAGAGCAAGTTAGATTTCTGATTAATCTGTAGCAATAAATCTGACTAACCAGTCCTATTTGTACATATCGGTCTGTCAAGCTGCAAGATAAAATTTGAGTTCCAAGATTTTGAATACTATAGAGTTACAGAAAAGTACTGCACAGAAACAGGCCCATTTAATCCAGGTACTGCACAGAAACAGGTCCATGTCAAACCACTGCCCTGCACCGGGACCATACCCCTCCATGGCAGCTCATTCCTCACACTCATGACCCTCTGAGCGAAGTTTCCCCCTCATGTTCCCCTTAAAATTTCCACCTTTCACTCTTAATCCATGACCTGCAATTTGAGTCCCACACAATCTCAGAGAAAAAGCCAGCTTGCATTTATCTCACCTATACCACTCATAATTTGTATACCTCTATCAAATCTCATCTCAATCTTCTACATACCAAGGAATAAAGTGCTAACCTATTCAATCTTTCCATATAACTCAGGTCCTCTAGTCCTGCCAATATCCTTGGGTAAATAATCCTGTACTCTTTCAAACTTATTTACTTCTTTTTATCTGTAGGTAGGTGGTCAAAACTGCACACAGTATTCCAAATTAGGCCTCACCAATAACTTAAACAGCTTCAACATAACATCCTAACTCCTGGACTCAGTACTTTGATTTATGAAGGCCAATGTGTCAAAAAGCTTTCTTTATGACCCAATCTACCTTGACCTAATGTTCACTGCGTAAAATCAACTCTGGTTGGTCCTACAGAAGTGTAATACCTTGCACTTGTCTGCATGAAATTCTATCTGTCGTTTTTCAGCCCATTTTTTCAACTGATCCAGATCTTGCTGCAAGGTCTGATCATCTTTCTTATTGCCCACTACACCCCCAATCTTGACGCCATTGGTAAATTTGCTGATCCATTTAACCATATTATCATCCGGATTGTCAATACAGATGACAAACAACAACGGACAAAACACTAATCCTTGTGGCACTCCAATAGTCACAGGCCTCCAGTCAGAGAGGTAACCATCTACAAACACTCACTGGCTTCTCCCACAAAGCCAAAGTCTAATTCAATTTACTACCACATCTTGATTGCCAAACAACTGAACCATCTTGACCAACCTCCCATACGGGACCCTGTCAAATATTTTGCTGAAGTCCATGTAGATGGCATCCAATTGCCTTGTTTCCATCAACATTCTAGGAAACTTCCTTAAAAACCTCTCCAAGATTAGTTATACACTACCTACCACGCATGAAGCCATGTTGACTATCCCTAATCAGTCCATGTTGATCCAAATGGTCATATATCAGATCCCTTAGAGTACATTCCAATAACTTTTCCACTACTGATCTCAGGCTCCCCAGCGTACAATTCCTGGTTTATTCTTAGAACCCTTCTTAGACATCAGAGCAACATTAGCTATCCTCCAATCCCCTGGTACCTCACCTGCTGCTAAGGATGATTTAAATATCTCTGCTTGGGCCCCTACAATTTCTGCACTTACCTCCCACAGGGTCCAAGGAAATAACTTGTCAGGCCCTTGTGATTTATCCACTCTAATTTGCCTCAAGATAGCAAACATCTCCTCCTCTCTAATATGTTTAAGTCGATGCTGCTTTGCCTCACTTCTACAGACTGTATCCATTTCCCGAGTGAATACAGATGCAAAGAAACATTTAGGATCTCCCCCATTCTCTTTTGACTCGACATATGGACTACCATTCTGACCTTCCAGAGAATCAGGATTCTCCTTCAGCTTCTCTGCTAGCGCAATCTCGTGCCTTCTTTCAGCCCTCCTGATTTATTTCTGAGGTGTTCTCCTACATTCCTTATACTCCACTGGGTTTGTTCTTGCCTATCTATATCTGAACTAAACCAAATTTATATTCATAATATTAAAGCTGTATCAGATCTTAATGTAAGATCCTATTGCATTCTTCATAAAGAATATGGATCTAAATGCACTGCAAGCTTTCACCATTTTCTGTGCTTTTCTCTTCACAGCAGTCACGGTCTGCATTGAATTATAAATTGCTACAGTTGCAGAAAAAGATAAATCAGGAATAAGCTGTTTTGGACAGCGTTAAAGCGTGAGAGTGGCATTCACATTCCTGTTCCAACATGTTGGTCCACTGCCTTTTCTTCTGCCCTGAGAGGCTGCCCTCAGGGTGGAGGGACAATACCTTGTATTCCATCTCGGCATCTGCCAACTTGATGGCATGAATATTGATTTCTCTTCCCAGTAAAAAAATTCCTTCCCCTCTTCTTCTATTCCCCACTCTGGCCCCCTACCACTTCTCATCTGCCTATCACTTCCACTTCTTGCCACTCCTCCTTCCCTTTCTCCTATGGTCCACTCTCCTCTGCAATCAGATTCCTTCATCTCTAGCCCATTACCTTCCCTGCCCAACTGCCTTCACCTATCACCCTCTGGTTATCCTTCTTCCCCTCCCCCAACTTCTCCATTCTGGGATCTTCCCCCTTCCTTTCCAGTCTGGAAGAAGGGTCTCGGCCTGAAACACAGATCATTCATTTCCATGAATGCAGACTGAACTGCTGAGTTTTCCAGCATTTTGTATATGTTGCTGCAGACTTCCAGAAACTGCAGAATCTCTGATGTTTAAAATTATGATAGCAGCTGTTTTACAGGAATGCAACCCAGTCCCTCCCCTGTAACAGAGAGCTGGTCTGTAACTCAATGTCAGTAAACAATCTTAAATCTATGAGTTCCAGTAACAGATCATGAACTCAGCCACACCAGTTCCAATCAAACTGACGTGACTGCTACAATTTTGTTCGTTTTTCTTATGCGGGGAGGGGGGACTTGAGGGTTGATGATTGTACTGCCAGTTCTTTTCTTTTCTTGGTTTCATGGAACGTGATCCAATCTGAGTTTTAATTGAACTGTCACACAGCCTCTGCCACTGATTTTCAATCTGCACATCTGCTCTTGTATTCTTCTACATCATGCCTTACTCAATATTCATAAGAACCGTTATGGGCCATGCTCAATCCCGGAGCCTCCTCATACGATAGAAATGGTAAGACACCATCACTGGGTTCATATTCAGGGCAATAGGCTGTGTGACTGGCATGTGGGGAATTCAGTTTCATCAGCAAATCAAGAGTGCAAAGGGAATGAGGGAGGAATGATGCTGCACAGTGCTGTAACCAGCCATGCGGGGCCAACCTGTGCTTTTTATCCACACTTGGCATTTTTGAAAATATCACACAAATCTAGAATAAGGAGTACAGGACAGAAATGGGATTACAGCCTGTAATTTCCCTTTTAGGAATACATTTTTGAGTCCGCTGAACGATCTGGCACTTCTGTGATCTCGTGGGTTATCCAGCATGGAGTGTAGCCACTGTTATTGCTGGGGTGGTGTCAATTGCTAATGGTGGAATATGAACCAATGGTCAGCTCCATTACTTCACACTGCTTAAAGAATCAAGTGAGGGTGAAGGCATAAAATAAGTGAGTGCTCTGCACCAGCTGCCTGCGTTCGGCCAGTCTCCCTTTCGCTGCTGCCCGCTGAAGGTCCAGGAGAGTCTTGGACCCCTTGCTGCAAGGTTCAATCGTCTTGGTGGTTCATGGCTGTGGACTCGCTTTTGGCTGCGGTTTGATGTTTAATGCTCTCAGTTCTGAACACACTTCACTACTTACGCAATTTGACCCAAGGCACCTCAGCTCGGAACTGGATCTGCCACTGTTGTCTGCAGCCATTGGCACAGTGCTAAACTGGCCACAGCCGTCAGCTCCCAGACTGGCTTTACCCATCTTGTGGCTGTGGACTCACTTTTGGGGACTGCTGTCCAATGTTTTGTGTTAATTGTTCACTTTCTGCTGCTTGTGCAATTTGCTCCTTTTTTTTGTACATCTGATGGTCTCATAATGTTTCTTTAAACAGGTTCTATGGTATTTCTTTGTTTTGTTGCTGTCCACAAGACAACAAATCTCAAGGTTATATACTATATGCATTCTTTGATAATAAATGTACTTTAAGTTTTGAAATGAGAACCATGCCTACTCTATTCTGTCAATTTCCCATTTCTGTGGGAGTTGAAATAATGAAACTCTTTATCCTTTATAATTCCTCAAACACTCGCATAATACAATCTTTAATTATCAGGGAATTTGTTCTCTTATTTCTTGTCTGTAACCCTGGAGTCAAAATGAACAAGAACGTGCCAATTAGTAGTATGACTAATTTCCACAGATAATAAAGTACCAAACAAAAAGGCCATAACTGCACTGAGACAGTTATCCTGATCGTCAACTGGAGCTTCAGCAGCAATCCACAGTTTCAACCAGCTTTTCCAGATTACATCTGTCAAATCAGAGAACTCCCCAGAAACTCATTGATTTTTCTCATCCACAGGTATTACAAAGACAGCCTTTCAAATCAGTGTCATACAGTGAACAGGAGATAGAGCTTGGAAACATGCCTTTTGACCCACTGCCACCCATTTAAAATACAGAAATACTCTCCACTCCCATATTTTCCATCCCACCCATCACATTGCATAATGCTGCCATGTTTGGTATTAACTATTTAATTCATTATTTTCTTAGCCTCCACTATTACCAGAAATCAATTCCACCAATTCTATCATTCACTCATTAACTCTTTCTAACTCATTTAACAGCACCTTGCCTCACATCCTTTCCTCTTAATCACTATTCCACTCTTCTCCCTCAGCTCTGTACCAATACTAATGAATACTGACATGGTAACACAGACAAAATGCGGGAGGAACTCAGCAGATCAGGAAACATCTATGGAAAAGGGTAAACTGTCAACGTTTCAAGCCAAGACTCTTCATCAGGACTTGGCCCAAGACATCCAGTGTTTACTCTTTTCCGCAGATGGCTGCCTGGCCGACTGAGTTCCTCCAGCATTTAGTGTGTTGCTTTTGATTTCCAGCATCTGCAGATTTTCTCATGATGGTAACGTGGCTTCTCACTCAGTTATCCATCCTATCAAAACAAAATATTGTTGTTGAAAGAAATCAGCATCTATGGAATGAAATAGACATTCAAACTTCAGGACCAGATGAAGGGTCTCAACCCAATTATGTTGACTTTCCATTACCCTCAATAAATGATGCCTGACCTGCTGGATTCCTCCAGCAGTTTTTTTTTTTACTTCATATTTCGGAATCTGCATTCTCTTGTGACCCAATTCATCCATTTCTCTCACATACTCTGAGTTCTCCAATGCCCACTCCTCTAATACTCATGTTTTCTACATCCTAATCCATTTCCTCCCCTCCTACAAACCTTTGCTCCTTAACCTTTCTCAAAATTCTCTTTCTTTACCTTCCTTTGTCCCTTAAAACCTGAATCACTACTGGTTTATCCTCCATCAACCTGCTGTCTAGTGTTCTCATATCTACCAAGAGTCCTCATTTGCCATTTGGTTCAATATTATACTTTCTCAGAATCAAGACCATATCAATCTTCATAGCTCCACAGCTCCTCCAAAACCTGATCTTACTTGTCTTGGTGAGCAAAACCTACACAGTTTGGTGAACTAACTTGTGGCTGCTGTGTTTTAGAAAAGAGATCAACTGAATTTTTGTTGAGCCCATTGCAGATACTGTCAATAATAATGGTGAAATATGATCAAAACCAAACCACTCTGAGGACATATTCAGTCATACCAGTCAACAGCTGCAAAATAGAAGAACGACAGACTGACTGCCTGATAAACTGACTTTCCCACTTTCCAATGTGATTGGTGAAACATCTTCAATAGCAAGACATTAAAATAACCTTTTGCTCTCTCCAGAAGCTGCAGTAACCCACTGGGCAGCTTCAGGCACCTTTGAAGACTATCATACAATTAACTGTCTCATAATGTAACCCAGTGCAGCAGAGTAAATAGCTGTATTTGATCTCCTCCAACACATGCTATGCCAATGAATATAAAACCATAAAAGCTTTCACTTGCTGAAGTCCTGCTGAAGGGTCTTGGCCCAAAATGTCAACTCCTTACTTTTTTCCATAAGTGCAACCTGGCCTGCTGAGTTCTTCCAGCATTTTGTGTGTGCTGCGTGGATTTCCAGCATCTGCAGATTTTCTCTTGTTTCTGAAGCTGGGAGGGGATAGACAGGAAAGGCTAACACTGAAGGAGGAGGAATCTGAGAGGAGGTTTTTAATAATTTAGAACATTTTGAGATTATGTATTTCCAGCTATCATCAGAAATCTGACAGTTTAGGTCATCCTCCCAAGCTTTTTTTATTTTATCTAACAAGTCTTGTCCAGAATCAATCAACAAGTTATAGATACCGGTAATAGAACCATTAACAAAAGGTTTTAAATTTAAAAGATTGTCCAGTAAGTTTTTTTTTCAGGACCTACAGGAAAAGTAGCTAATTGGAAATGCAGAAAATCTCTAATTTGAAGGTATCTGTAAAAATGTGTTTTTGGGAGTTCAAATTTATTTGGCAATTGGTCAAATGAAGCAAGAGATCCTGAGATAAACAGGTCCCAAAAACACTTAATACCTAGTCCATCCCAATCTTTAAAGACTTTGTCCGTCATGGAAGGGATAAAAAATAATTAAGGAGAATGGGAGAATTAAGGAGAAAAATTCTTAAACGGGTTAATAAATCATCTTTCTGTGCTCGTCATTCTCTTCTACAATTTAAAGTGGCTCATAGAGCTTACATTTCTAAACAGAAGCTGTCCAGTTTTTACCCAAATGTTTCTCTACTTTGTAATAAATGCAACTCTACAGATGCCTCTTTAATTCATATGTTTTGGTTTTGCTCTACAATTGAAAAGTTTTGGCGGGAAGTACTTCATACCTTCTCACAACTTTTTAAGAGTCCAATTTGACCCAAATCCCCTTACTGCCTTGTTTGATATTATTGCAAATGAAGATATAACTTTAAATACTCCTAACCTACAGGTTTTAGTTTTTACCTCTCTTTTAGCAAGAAAAGCAATCTTGCTTAAATGGAAGGAGTCTACCCTTCCTACACATCTTCAATGGCTACGTGATATTATGTCTTATTTAAATTTAGAAAAGATCCACTGCTCAGTCTTAAGTTCGAAACAATCTTTTTATGATATTTGGGGACCTTTCCTAAATTACTTTTCCAATTTATAAAGTTTAACAGTGCACAGACTTTTATGTATAATTTTATCTTCTCTTCTTAAGTGAATATGTCTTTTTTTTTCCTAATTATCCATTGTCATCCATCAGCTTTTTTCTTTGGTAGTTGGTAGGGGGTTGACTTTTTTTTAAAATATAAAAAATTTATTTTATGATGTATGACTTATCTTAAAATTTTTGATTACAGAGTGGTATAACTTTATGTGTTATGCTATAATATTTTGATCAATTTTATTACAATATATGAATGCACACAAGTTATGTTGAGATGTATCTATGTGCTGCACTCTGTAAATCTTGTTTTTTTTCCTGAATAAAAATATTGTAAAAAGAAAGATTATGCATTTCATTTTAGATGTTTCTGAATGACAGAGTTATTGCCAAGGACTAGAAGCATTGCTGTACAGCTGCACTGGGTGCTTGGGTTTGCGGTCAGTCCAAGTTTCTGAGAGGGTTTTTGTCGCAAGGGCTTGTTCTGATCAGCTCACATTGCCAGGGATATTCAGGGATGGTCTCAATCATTTCCTGATACAGGTAGAGAAAATTTGCAATTCAGTCTGCAAACCTTTCCAATTGAGCCCGGTGCTTAAATCGATTGAACTTTGAGTTGGGTCTTCCTTGGTCTCAATGACAGGCCCACTGCCTTGCCTTGGTTCTGCCACAAGCCCAAAGGGAAATTACAGATTATGGTTTCCAATGATCGCTTGCCAGAAAAAAATTAACAAAGTATCTAGTTGATTTCCTTGTTTCAATCAGCCACCAGGCAGAAGCCACTGTGATTCATCAGTACCATCTTAATCCGGAAATTCAGGTCAACATATCAGAATTCCATTTTCCACCATTTCCAGTGGTACAGGCAATCACAGGCAAGTTTGATAAAAGAGCTTGGGCAGATTAATTGAAATAATTTTCTTCACCAGTTAAAAAGAGTCTTATATCTAGAATAATTCCCTTGACATCTGCTTCATAAATCTGATCAAATACCAAGGATTAACCGATGGTTGTGCTCTACACTAGCTCCAGTGCTTAAGCATCAATGCATCTTGATACCAATGTAATATGCAAATCTGCCCAAAATTTGACAATTTTAGTTCTAAGATCTCCAACTTTTTAACAGTTGACTCTTGCAAAGTGTGCAGGGGAAATCCTTGGAACAACTGAAAGCAATAATGTTCATGAGGGCAGATGGGTCACAGTCATGTCTCAGAACTCAGTGGATAAGATTAATAAAAATGGCTTTATTTCATCCATTCTCATCCGATCATCCCATCACTAAGATTGTTGTGCTTGGGGATAAGTCAGAAGGTGCTCTGATGAACTAAAGCAATTATTCTGCATTCCTATGCATATATAATGATAAAGTAGTAAATGGCAAAACCAATGTGAAAAATAAAAGCTCCTGAGAGCCCAGTGCGATGGACGATTCACATCTTGAACACCATCTGCACTGTGGCTGCATAGCAAGCAGTAGTAATAGTACAATGCCATTGTTTATTAAATGACTTAATAAATTTGATTTATTGCAAGAGGATTGCATGAGCTAGAATTTGTATACACCCTTGTTCTGTGCGCACAAATATAATAGTACTTGCTTTTATCTTTAGTGAACTGTCTAAAATGCAAACTTAGTTTTTGACATACATAAGGTATGGCAATGTAATTGGTGGCAAAATATAGATTATTAAGTATTGTGAAAACACTGCAAAAGAGCCTTCTGTCCTAGCAATAATCAGCACCTCCAGTTTGGCAGTAAGCCAATGGAAGGTAAAGCCTTACATATCAGGAGCCTACTTTAAGCTTACTCAAGTATCTATCTGCAGAGAATCTAGAATACTTAATAGACTGAGACCAAAGTAATTCCTTGCAAGAGAAAATTGTTGCGTTCCACTTTATGTTTAAATACTCAAGGATGAGGATTATTATTTATAACAATAACTGGTGATGCATAACCTTCTTATATTTTAAGTAATTTTTTTGGAAATAATTGTGATCTGAACTAAAATCAGCAAGGCTATTAACTGACACAAACTTCAGCAAAGAATCAATGCATGTCTTGAACCAATATGCACATTTTTATTAAGCAAAAAGCTCATAAGAATACCAGAATAATGTGCAAAACCTTGATGCATAGAGCAAATTCACAGTAGAATTCAATAATTTAAGTATTATGGAACAAAATAAATGCCAGAGAATTACAGGAGCTTTAAAGATTACTTTAGATTAAGGTATCAAAGTTGAATTGTGGCTGGATTTATTCTCAGTGGGTTGATAAAACAAATCATCCAAGTTTGGAAAAGCTTGCCTTGTTTCTAAACACAAAGATTTAAATTGAGCTCTAATTCCTTTATAATGCTTCTTTAGAACTTTCTCAAAACACAAACCTCTTCACTTTTTCCAAATGGATTTTGGTGTCCTCCAAGCATCAATTTACCTAATATTGTTGCCACACTTAAACTTAGCTGGCAACTTAAAATTTCACCAGTAAAAAAAAGCCATAGGGAACTAGAAAATGCACTCACTTCACTGCATAATTTCACAGCCTTACTGCGTATGCACAACAATAGAAAAAAATTTCCTTTCTAAATGATTAAACATCTCCACTCATTATATTCTTGCCAAATCATCTCCAAAATTCTGTAATTTATATGTTCAACTGGAATTCTCTCATTGTTTAGATTTGTAACACAGTCAGCATATAGGAAGGAGGGAGATTAGTGCCATAACAAACTCTTACTCAATGTCAACAAGGCCAAATAGCTGATTATTGACTTCAGGAAGAGGAAACCAGAGGTTGATAAGTCAGTCCACATCAGGGGATCAGATGTGGAGAGGGTCAGCACTTTAAATTCCTCTGTGTTATTATTTCAGAAGACCTGTCCTGGGCCCAACATACAAGTGCAAATACAAAGAATACACGGCAGCACCTCCACTTCCTTGGAAGGTTACAAAGACATGGCATGACATCTAAAACGTTGACTAACTTGCGTAAGATATGTGAAGAGTATATTGACTGGCTGTATCCTGGTCTGGTACGTAAAAACCACTGCTCCTGAATGGAAAATCCAACATAAAGAAGTGGATAAAGCCCAATCCGTCACAGGTAGAGCTCTCCCCATCACTGAGCACATCTACATGAAGTGTCATCACAGGAGAGCAGCAAAAAATCATCAGGGTCCTCCATGTGTTGGCGCGTGGCAAAGCAGTTAAGGCTTTGGGCTGGCGATCTGAAGGTCATTAGTTCAAGCCTCAACTGAGTCAGCATCAGTGTTCTTGAGCAAGGCACTTAACCACACACTGCTCCTGCACATTTATAGCCCAGTGGTGGCAGTTGGTCCAGTATGGATAAGACCATGCAGTCATGCTTTCTTCCTGCTACTATTATCAGGAAGAAGGTGCAGGAGCCTCAGAACTCATATCACCAGGTTCAGTAAACAGTTATCACCCCTCAACCATCAGAGGATGGTTCACTGAACTTTGAAATGAACCTCATCACTGAACTGTTCGCACAACCTGTGGACACGCTCAAGGACTCTACATCTCATGTTCACGATATTTATCGCTTATTTATTATTATTATTTTTCTTCTGTCTTTTTGTATCTGCACAGTGTATTGTCTTTTGCAATGATCCGCTGAAGGGTTTTGGCCCGAAACATTGGCTGTACTTTTTTCCACAGATGCTGCCTGGCCTGCTGAGATGCTCCAGCACGGTGTGTGTGCAGCACATTCTGCATAATGCCTGTTGGGTGCATACATTATCAATTTTTTTTTTGTGTCTTGCATTGTACTGCTGCCAGTAAACAAATTTCACAATATATGTCAGATCATAAACCTGAATCTGATACACATTTAAATATGGAAATTAATAATGAGTCCTCACCCCTTGCAAACTTGCCTCGCTTAGTCAGCAGAAACCAGTGAAGTAATTGCAGTCCTTTACAAATTACTCTGAATGTAAAAATTACTGAAAACATTATGGCTTGTCTAATAAGGTATAACAGTATTGAACGCCAAAAGTAATGCTCACCATTTTCACAGCACTAAAAATAAAATTAATTTTAAAAGTGCAAGTCTAATTACCTTTGGGTAATCATCGCAAGATTCCATAGATTTCTACATTTTTTTGCAGTTTATTAATCATACAGTTCTCTTGTGAATATCCTAATCTTTATTTTGTTCCTTTAAATATGTTTGAAAAATTGTTAAGAAATTTGAGCTTTTTATTTGCTGGTTTGTTATTTATGAGAACTCTTCGATGGTCTTAGGAAGGCAAAACCTCAGGATCACTGGGGCTTTGAGGGGAGCTTTTCTTGTAGGTACTGAGCTTCCTCGTTCAGCATTAGATTCCATCTTCTCTCATGCAGTCAAGTACACCAGCAAACTCTAGACCAGGGTTTCTCAACCGGGGTTCTGCAAGAGATTGCGAGGGGTTCCGCAAGATTTTTATTTTTTATTGAAAAAAAAGTCGTTTATTGAATAGTGGTGGGCAGCAACTTGGCGATTCTGTTCGCAATCTCGTTAGAGGTCCCTCAGTCCAGTCTGGCAGTGCACAGTAGGACCGTGTGTATTTGATGCAAGATAGAGAAGGCTGTTGATAATTGGTGAGTGTTGTATTGCACAGAGGGGAGGTCAGTAGGCTGCTGATGAGTGCTGTGTTGCATGAAAGGGAAGACAGTAGACTGATGGTAAGCGCGAGAGAGTGTTGTATTGCACAGAGGGGAGGATGGCAGGCTGAAGGTGATCGTTATATTGCATGGAGGGGAGGACAGTAGTCTGATAAGGAATGTGGTGTGCATTTTCTGAGCATTGAATGGAGTCACCCAACATGGGCTGTGATGTCAGCCTCTTCCTCCCGAATTACCCCTCCCAACTTCCCCTTATGCACTGCTGACTGACCTAAGGGAGTGAGCAAACTCAACCGAAGTAGCAGAAAATTGGAGGGAAATTTTCATTCGAAAGGAGGAAATTTTACACGCTGTGACTTAGCTGATGACTTAACTGTTGTAAATGTGTATTGCATAGGTTAGAAGTGAATTGTATTGTGAGGTTTTCATATTTTTTATGGTTTATTTATTATGCCATTCTTATTTATATTAACCCTTATTCCATTGTGCCTAGGCTGTGGCGAACAATTTACAAATGGCTCCAGTAAAATTGAAAAGACACCTATCTGCATATGGCAGGTAAAACTGCTGAATATTTTGAATGCTATTGAAATCTCAAAAATAACAGTAAAGCTTTTAATTAAAATCTTCAAGAAAAGTAAGCTAAGCTTAACAGTTCTCCGAAGAAAGGCTGGCTGAAAATACATTCTCTACTCAAGAAAGAATTGACAATTATTTTTAGATTATTATATCTACAGCTTACTGATCACACTAACGTACCGTGAGCTGTAGATATATTATTTTTAAGCTGGGGTTCCCTGAAACCTGAAAATTATTTCAAGAGTTCCTTGAGGGCAAAAAGGTTGAGAAAGGCTGTTCCAGATGCTCCATAAATGTTGCAGACACTGGATTGAGCAACTGTTAAACAATGATTGTATTCCTCTGAAAGTTTTTCTTTGTCAAATAAAATGATTATATGAAAAGACTTGTGAATTATTCCATTAGGAGAAAGTAAATTGAGTTGAAGTGAATGGAAGCAAAAAACTATTTGGTCACAAGCCTGCCAGGGATCAGATATACGGTAGAAACCCCTCAGAAGGTGTCCCAAGATATTGCTGCAAGGAAATGCATTCTCCAAATAAACCATAAATGGGATACTAAACTTGTTTTTCATTACTCAAACAAAGCACAATGGCAAGGCAAAGTTGGCATTACAAAAGAAAATCTCTTGCTGTCAAAAGCAAAACCCTTTCTATCAAAAGCTTTCAGGAGACTTACATAACTAAAGGTCTTACAATGGTAAAATGAACAGCAAAAACAATCACAACCATTAGAATGTCTTAGTCACAAAATAACAGTGTTCAATGTGTCGAACATTCCCAAGCATCTCAACACAATAGAATAAAACAATGCATTTCCAATCCATGCACACAGCACCCAGGTTACATGGCTACAGTAGAGCAATTTAACTTTAATACATTTTTGACCAGCTTACAGTGACTGTTCCACAATGGCATTTCATGCTACAATGATACTATGACCCAAACGAGCACCTGTGCCAATCAAGGGATTTAACCTGCAACATTGACATCATTTGTTTTTCCACAGATGCTGCCTGAGATCTAGATTGCTTCCAACATTGTCTACTTTTACTTGATCTAATGCTGGGTAAAAACAAAATGCCATTCTCTTGAATACTGATTGCATTGGAACAAATTTATACATAAAAAAAAGACAAAGCAACTGCCGACATGTGAATGGGGCAGTGGCAAAATAATGCGCAATTGCCCAATATAAATAGCACTATTTCTCCAGAGACTGGTAATCTGGCTTTATCTTTCTGGCAATGAGTTTTTATTTGGTTAGGTGGATCAGTGTTAATTTTCAGTATTTATTTCCAAACAACAATTCATCCTATTAAGCTGCATTTGTATTTGCAGAAAACAGAGCTGTTAAAGTAAATAATGTTGCCTGGTACAGAAATTCTCTGCAGTATTGAAGACTTGCTTTTGCCCTTTTAAAATTAAAGACTTTCTCAATATCCTTTCTACATAACGCAATAATCTCAATTCCAAAAATTATCAGATGAAAGCTCTTTGTGATGAAAATACTTGATTATTTTAACTTTATTCTTCTTCATTCTAATAATTTACACAACTGTCCTAATCTAAAATCTTAACTGAATCTTCATCCTTTGCCAGTGGTTAGGTGATCACCACCTTTACTACCTGAGCTGATAAACTCCACTCTGCCTCATCTCTCCACAACACTTGCTTTCTTCTGTTCAATGCAACTTTCCCATATCTGGCTCCTGATGAAGTAATATATGAAAATTTAGGCTGTTTTACCCATTTGACTGCATCACATTGTAGTATGCTAAAAAAAAAATCAAATGCTTTGAAGAGCAATGTTAGCTAGTCCTTCTCACAGTGGTTATAAACACAAGTTGCGAGAACCAATTAGAGTTCCTGATACAGCAGAGCAACAGGCCCCTTTGGCCTACCAAATCTATGCAAAAACACACAATGCTGGCAGAACTCAGCAGGCCAGACAGCATCTATGGGAGGAGGTAGTGACGACGTTTTGAGCCGAAACCCTTCATCAGGAGTGAAATAACATGGGATGGTTGAGGGGGGATAAGAAGTGGGAGGAGGGATGAAGTAGAGAGCTGGGAAGTGATAGGTTAAAAGGAAATGGGCTAGGGGGGAAGGTGGAGAATTATGGGAAATAAAAGAGAAAGAAAGGTAGGGCTGGGGGGGGAGATTATAGTGAGGGGGGAGAAGAGAACCAGACTAAAATAATAGATAGGGATAGGGGTAAGTGGGGGCAGGGGTATCAACACAGGTCTGTGAGTTGGATGTTCATGCCGGCAGGAAGGAGGCTACCTAGGCGGGAGATGAGGTATTGCTCCATCGACCTGCGTGTGGCCTCATCTTGACAGTAGAGGAGGCCATGGACAGACATGTCGGAGTGGGAGTGGTCTGTGGAATTGAAGTCTGTGGCCACAGGGAGATCCCGCCACTACTGGAGGACTGAGCGCCAGTGTTCGGCGAAACGGTCTCCCAGTCTGCGGCGGGTCTCCCCCATGTATAAATGGCCACATCGAGAGCACCGGATACAGTACATCACCCCAGTTGACTTGCAAGTGAAGTGGTGCCTCACCTGAAAGGACTGTCGGGGGCCTGGGATGGCGGTGAGGGAAGAAGTGTGGGGGCAGGTGAGCACTTCTTCCGTTTGCAGGGATGAGTGCCCGGAGGGAGGTCGGTGGGGAGGGATGGGGGGGTGAATGGACAAGGGAGTCGCGTAGGGAGCGATCCCTGCGGAAAGCCGAGAGTGGGGGGGAGGGGAAGATGTGTCTGGTGGTGGGATCCCCTAGGAGGTGGCGGAAGTTACGGAGGATTATACATTGGATTGTACGAAGGATTATACGTTACAAATTTATCTATCACTCGCTGTTTTACTATGTGCAATTCAGTGTTTTAAAACTGAGTTTACCTTGAAGTAGAAATATTTCACATTCCATTAATTAGGAATTAAATTTTAAAGCTCCTTTTAGTGCCATCAATAAACAGAATAGAATTAACAACCACTAACAGAGATACAGATTGGCCTGTCTCTATTTGGTTATTATATCAAAAAAAACCACTAGGTTTCCCAGACAACACACACAAAAATGCTGGTGGAGCTCAGCAGGCCAGGCAGCATCTATGGGAAAAAGTACAGTCGACGTCTTGGCCCGACATCAGCAGGCACAGGGAGAACAGTGCTATGGATGGGTGGGCAGAAGTGGGAGCTGGGAGGAGGATGTAACCTGTGGTCAGAAAGAAGGCAGCAAATATCAATCGTGAGTAGTGCTGGGGTGGTTGTGGGTATGATATTACTGGTCAGTTTGATGGGACTGCAGGAGATTTAACAGTTTTAAAGATACTCACAGAACTGTGCAAAAGTCTTCACAACATTCATATAGTTAGGATATCCAAGACTTCTGCACAGTACTGGCATAAATGTATTGCACTTATTATACTGCCATAAAAAAAACCAAATTTCATGACATATGCATGTGAATGATGGTAAACCTGATTCTTATATGAGTCTCGAGTGTGGACTGAGACTGGGAAGGGGACAAGGACAATGAAATCATAGTTGGAAAAAAAGAAAGTGAGAGGGGTGGGAGCAGGAAACACCAGAAAGACAATCTGTTATGATCAATAAAACCAATTGTTTGGAATGAAATGACTTTGCCTGGTGTCTCAGGGCTGAGGGTGTCTGCACCCATGCCACCTCCTGACCTTGCACTCTGCCACGTCCCACACCCTATCCCAGCACCCTTTGCTCCTGCCAGGTTACAAACTCACTCTCCGCTCATCGATGACAAATACACAGCTGTGCAAAAATCCTGGGCACCCTAGCGATATACGTGTGCACAGTACTGTATCTCACCCCTCCTTGCCTGCATTTAGCTGTTTATCTTCTTCAGCTTAGAAAGCGCAGCTGTGATTATTCACAAAAATAAAGGCAGGCAGCTTCTTTGTAATAAGCAAACTGGCTTGCCTCATCTGACCAGGAGGGTGCAATTCAGCTGAATTCCCATTTCGGTCCAATCCATCTCTGTTTGGGGGTTCGAACCGACTGCTTATCATGGAATCAAAGCTAATACAGCGCTGCATCATTGTTTACCAGAAGCAAAATGAGAGGCATTTTCTACATTTGAACAAAGCACAGAAGGGGAAAGTCTTCAGCTTCTACTACAGTGAAACTATTCTTCCAGGGGAACTCAATTGGTTCTAGTGAGGCATACTTACACCAACAAATATCGCTTCAGGTCAGAATGGGGAGAGGCAGGTTGGAAGCAAGTTCGACTCACTTGATCGGGTGTTCTGGAGACGGGTGTGTATATCTGGCAACTAGACCGACAGTACATGGTTACCACTAGCCAACAATTCTGAAGTGGTCAAGCCACACCATCCACTCTCCAGAAGGAATATACTAAGCTTCACCTACAATACGACATTGCAGCAGTTCCATCAAACCAGTGCTGCACAACTGACATTTTGCATGCAGACTGGCCTCAGAGCATGAAGGCACCCGATACTCAGAAGCATGTAATCCAACTTCCTAATATGCACACGAGGAAAAGCTGTTCATGCATCACAATTCATTTCATGTTCCGAACATTTCATGAATGAATTTCAAAATGGATGTTTAAACTTGCACACAAGATGCTCTCCATTATTTAACAAGAAGGAAGCTAGAATATCACATTGGCACATATTTAAATAAAATATTTTTGAACATGTTCATACTTTAAATCTGGGATTGTAATAATGTTATTAATCATCTTCCATATTATTTAATACCTAAAAGCATCCCTCAGT
Organism: Hypanus sabinus; assembly: GCF_030144855.1. NCBI lineage: Eukaryota > Metazoa > Chordata > Chondrichthyes > Myliobatiformes > Dasyatidae > Hypanus > Hypanus sabinus. The sequence goes on along the minus strand of NC_082715.1, from coordinate 39,852,527 downwards.
GTCAAATGTTAACAGTGACCGTGATGCTGAAAATGCTACTAGAAAAGCACAGAACAGTTACAGCATGTAAGGAGATCTTGTCCATACTGTTTCTGCCAGCTCTCACTTGTCCCATTCCCCTGTACCCTGCAAATGCTTTCCATTCAGTTGCACACTCAGATCCCTTTTCAAAGGTTACCATAAAATATGCCATCACCAGTACTCCTGGCAATGCATTCCAATCCCGAACTATTCACTGCATTAAAAAAAGATCTCCGCATGTCACATTTGGTTCTGATAACAATTTCATTGCATGTACTCTTGTTCTCAACCTTTGTGCCAATGAGAACTGTTTCCATCCATCAACTTTATCTAAAATCTTCAGAATCAGCTTTATTATCACCGGCATGTGATATGAAATTTGTTAACTTAGCAGCAGCAGTTCAATGCATACATAATCTAGCAGAGAGAAAAAAATAACAACTAAATCAATTACAATTTACATATATTGAATAGATTAAAAACTGAGCAAAAAACAGAAATAATATTTTTTTTTAAAGTGAGGTAGTGTCCATGGGTTCAATGTCCATTTAGGAATCAGATGGCAGAGGGGAAGAAGTTGTTCCTGAATCACTGAGTGTGTGCCTTCAGGCTTCTGTACCTCCTACCTGATGGTAACAGTGAGAAAACAGCATGCCCTGGGTGCTGGAGGTCCTTAGTAATGGACGCTGCCTTTCTGAGACAGTGTTCCTTGAAGATGTTCTGGGTACTTTCTAGGCTAGTACCCAAGATGGAGCCGACTAAATTTACAACCCTCTGCAGCTTCTTTTGGTCCTGTGCAAAAACACCATGCCCCCCCCTCCCATACCAGACAGTGATGCAGCCTGTCAGAATGCTCTCCACGGTACATCTATAAGAAGTTTTTGAATGTATTTGTTGACATGCCAAATCTCTTCAAACTCCTAATGAAGTATTGCTGCTGTCTTGCCTTCTTTATAACTATGTACATTGATAGGTTGGGACCAGGTTAGATCCTCAGAGATCTTGACACCCAGGAACTTGAAACTGCTCAATCTCTCCACTTCTGATCCCTCTGAGGATTGGTATGTGTTCCTTCAGCTTACCCTTCCTGAAGTCCACAATTAGCTCTTTCGCTTTATTGACATTGAGTGCCAGATTGTTGCTGCGACGCCACTCCACTAGTTTGCATATCTCACTCCTGTACACCCCTCTCGTCACCATCTGAGATTTTACCAGCAATAGTTGTATCATTAGCAAATTTATCGATGGTACTTGAGTTGTGCCTCACTGCACTGTCATGTGTAGCCAGAGGTAGAGCAATGGGCTAAGCACACACCCCTGAGGTGTATCAGTGTTGATCGTCAATGAGGAGGAGATGTTATCACCAATTCACACAGATTGCAGTCTCCTGGTTAGGAAGTCAAGGATCCAATTGCAGAGGGCGGTGCAGAGGACCAGGTTCTACAACTTCCCAATCAGGATTGATGGTATTAAATGCTGAGCTATAGTTGATGAATAGCATCCTGACATAGATGTTTGTGTTGTCCAGGTGGTCTAAAGTTGCGTGAGAAGCCATTGAGATTGCATCTGCTGTTGGCCTATTGTGGCGATAGGCAAATTGCAGTGGGTCCAGGTCCTTGCTGAGGCAGGAGTTCAGATGCCTCTTTGAGGCAAGTGGGAACTTCCACCCATAGCTGTGAGAGGTTGAAACTATCCTTGAATACTCCGCCAGTTGGTTGGCACAGGTGTTCAGAGCCTTACCAGGTACTCCATTGGGACCTTACGCCTTGCGAGGGTTCACTCTCTTTAAAGACAGCCTAGCTTTGGCCTCCAAGACAGAGATCACAGGGTCATCAGGTGCAGCAGGGATCTTCACAGCTGTAGTTGTGTTCTCCCTTTCAAAGCGTGCATATAAGGCGTTGAGTTCATCTGGTAGTGAAGCACCACTGCCATTCACACTATTGGGTTTCACTTTGTAGGAAGTAATGTCTTGCAAACCCTGCCAGAGTTGTCATGCATCCGATGTCACGTCCAAACTCATTCAAAATTGTCTCTCTGCCCTTGAAACAGCCCTCCGTAAATCATACCTGGTTTTCTGCTACAGGCCTGGGTTGCCAGACTTGAATGCCACAGATCTAGCCCTCAGCAGATCACGAACCTCCTGGTTCATCCATGGCTTTTGGTTTGGGAATGTACAGCAAGTCTTTGTAGGCACACACTCATCCACACAGGTTTTAATGAAGTCTGTAACAACTTCAGTATCTTTCAGTACCTCCACCAGATCCCCTCCTACACAAAATGGAGGAGGAACTCAACTGGTCAAGCAGCATCTCTGGAAATGAATTGATATTCGACATTTCAGACCCAGACCCTTCTTCAGGACTCTGAAAGAAGGGTCTCGGCCAAAAAACATGAACTACCTATTCTTTTCCATAGATGCTACTTGATCTGCTGATTCCTCCAGCATTTGGTGTGTGTTGTCTTGGATCTCCAGCATCTGCAGGCTCGCTCATGTTTATGATTTGATCCTGGGGAGGAACAACCTCAACCAGTCTAAACTGAATTCCCTCATCCCCAGAATTGGTTGCATCAATCTCTTCAGCAAATCTCATAAAACAGTCATCTCTTTCAATGAGTGTAGTACAAGAACACAATATTCCAGCTGTGTCTGAATCAGTGCTTTATCAAAGTCTATCACTATAACCTTGCTTCTGTATGCTGTACCTCTTTCTGTAAGCCCAATAACCTTGTTGCATATGCCCCAATCTCAAATAAAAACAAAGAATGCTAAAAATACTCAGCAGGGAGGCTAGCATTTGTTGAGATAGAGAATTAATTCATGGTTTAGTTGAACTTTCATCAGAATCCTGCACATCTTTAATAAATGAGCTGTTCTGCATATCTATCTCCCTCATTTCATTCTTCCTCCTGAAATCTATTTTTTTATATATATTTCAGCATTAAATTTTTCCTGCCAGGTATCTAGCCCTTTTCTCAGTCTGTCTGTATTGCTTTGAAGTCTCACCCTACACTGCATTAATCCCAGAACATTCTTCGCTCCTTTATCCACACCAGGCATCCTCATCCAACTGAGCTATGAGATACCGGAACTTAAGGGTGTTTGATCATTTTCAGAGCAGCTCGAATAGCAAGAGCGGTCAGAATCAGACCATATTTTCTCTTAACCAACCACTCTGAAGACAAATACCTAAAACTCTGCAGTTGGCAAAAAAAAAACTGCAGCATGATTGTAGTGTAATTTCGTGTAAATGCAAGTATCGTTTACCGTTTATCGTTTAATAGAAAGCATCTCTTCTTAAAAATTGCGCATGTTGTATCCAAGTCAATGAATAAATCACAATTCAGCTGGCACCTGGTGCTTGGGTGTTAGCCTAACAATAACATCATTAGTTATTTTAGTAGAGCATCTGCAACACAGGTGTTATCGTGTAGATCCCTGTCTTGCCGAACACTAGCTCAAGGGATGCTCAATCTCTCAAAATTTCCAACTCAAAATCACTTACCATCTTCTTAAAGCAAGAGCAAAAGAACATATAGTGAACACATGTTTACATCAAATTATTTGACCCAGCCTAGATTCTCAATCAACAATGTTCTTACATGGTTTTCAAAGTATGTGTGTTTGGAAGATACAATCTACCATTTTCTTTTCAAATCAGTCAACATAACAAATCATTTCAATTGATGGATATTATTTCCTTTGACTGCCCATTCAATACGGAATATTTCAGCTGATATTCTGAGACAATGTGGAAACCAACTGATCACACTACAAGCTTGGGGAGGGGCAGGCAGCCCTGGGTTATTTTGTCAATGCAAGCTTTATTGAAGGGTTTTGAATTACTGCCATTTGTCTGTGCCAAGATTGCTCAAGATCACAATGGTAACATTGAATCGCAGCTTCAATAATCCACTGCCCAAAGACCGACCGACTCAAAATCAGCAGCCAAACTCAATGTAATCAATATGATCACAGTGGGAAAAAAAAAATAAGTGTGAGAATCATTCTGATTGGAGTTGGATATGGAATCAGCTCTGGTAGGGTTTACTGGCAAAACCTAACATCATGAATGGCTATGATGCTTCATTCCCAGATCAGCTCACCACTTCCAATGCACACTCTGAAAGGGAGGATAAAGCTACAAATCCTCTGCAAATCCCTGCAAGAAAATACACCCTTGTAAGGTGTCAGGCCTGATGGTTTAACAGGTAAGACATTGAGAACCTGTGCCAAACAACTAGTGGGAGTTTCAAGGACATCTTCAATCTCTCACGACTGCAGGTGGAGGTTCCCACCTGCTTCAAAAGGGCAACAATCACACCAGTGCCCAGGAAGAGCAGGGTGAGCAGCCTCAAAGACTATCTCTCAGTTACACTCACATCTACTGTGACGAAGTGCTTTGTGAGGTTAGTCATGTCCAGAATCAACTCCTGCCTAAGCAAGGACCTGGACCCGCTGCAATTTACTGCAGATGCAATTTCACTCAGTCTTGGACCACCTGGACCTCAGAAGCCCTTTGACAAGGTACTGCACATGAGCTACTAAACAAGACAAAAGCTCATGGTATTACAGGAAGGATAACAGCATGGATAAACGACTGGCTGACTGGAAGAAGGCAAAGTGTGGGATAATGGGGGCCTCATGTCTGTTGCTTTGACTAGTGATGTTTTGCAGGTTTTGATGTTGGATCCATTATTGTTGATCTGGATGGCAGAATTGATGGCTTTGACATCAAGTTTATGGATGATAAAAAGACAGGTGAAGGGGCAGATGGTGGAGAGGATGCAGGGAGTCTGCAGAAGGACATGAACAGATTGGGAGAATGGGCAAAGCAGTGACAGATGGAAGGAAGTGTATGCAAGTATATGGTTTGCACTTTAGTACAAGGAATAAATGTGTAGACTATTTTCAAAACCTTGCCAACTTAGAAATCAAGAGGTACAAAGGAACTTAGGAGACCTAGTATAGGATTCCCTTAAGGTTAATTTGCAGGCCGAGTCAATAGAAAGGAAGGCAAATGATTTCAAGTGGACTAGAATATAAAAAGTAAGGATTTATGAGCTATAAATGTCTAAATTTAAGGCATCAGACAGACCACATTTCGAGAGTTGCAAGCATTTTTGAGGCTCATGTCTAAGAAGGTGTGTGCTGACACTGGACAGTGTCCAGAGCAGGTTTTTAAGAAATATCCTGGGAATGAATGAGGAGCAGTAGATGCCTCTGGGGCTGTACTTGCTGAAGTTTAGATAAATGAAACCTACTGAGTACTGAATAAAGTGGACATGGAGAGGATGTTTTCAAAAAGTGTGAGAGTCTAAAGCCAGGAGGCACAGCCTCAGAGTAGATAGATTTTCCTTTAGAAGAGAGATGAGGAAGAATTTCTTTAGCCAGAGGGTGGTGGAGGCCAAGTCAGTGATGTTACCTACCCCTTAACTGGGTGTCTGACCAGCAGAGAAAGAAGAATCCGTTAGAGTCTGGTGGTACCAAACTAAAGGTGTTTATTAGTAAACTACACGATACAATATCAAAAATGCAAATATACATATAAAACAAGTTAGCAGTAATAACCCTAAAAGCGTAGGAATAATAATAATCAATAATAAACAAGCTCTATCGATGTCTAGGGATAAATGAATTGTCATAGGAAAGTATAGAGTTCAGTTCATAAATGCTAAGGTGGTTATGGTTGTTGTATTGAAATCGTTGGGGAGAGAGCGCGAGTGAGCGAGGTGTAACAGCAACAGCTGCGGCAGGCAAACCTCTTGTGGCTTTCTTAATCTGTCGTGTCATTGTGGCCATTCAGTTATGACCCCTCTGGTCTTCAGCTAGACCGTTCTTCTGTGGTGGACTCGTCACTCTGGCATGAGTGGACACACACACAAGTCCCCACCGGCCCTGCTGTAACACTGTGAGCTTTACTGACCGATCTCCTGGTTCGGTCTCCAAAGCCCCCACCTTTCTGTGGGTTCCCAACACTCGGTCAGTGTCCACTGGTGTGTCTGAAGGGTGTCTCTCCAGACGTGTCTTTTTATCCCCACTCATGGGGTCTCAGTTATCCATCAACTCTGAATGACCGTGTCCATCAAATCAGGCCACCCCGCTATCTCCTGAGGAATGTTAACGCGTAAAGTCCTTGTAGTGGAAGGTAAACAATCCAGGAAGAGTCAAAATACAGTAAATCAACAGTCTCTCCCCTCCCTTATCTGTAGCAGATGTTCTTGCCTGTTTTCCATCTCTCTCTCTCTCATGAGCAGCATAGCAACAGTAATAGTTTGCGGTTCTCAAAGGGGGGGAAATGGTTAACTCTGCACCCCATTGTCCATCAGGTCTGTTCATCACTCATAACAGTGAGTACTGTATATTTAAAGCAGATCATTGACAGGATCTTAATTAGTAAGTGTGTCAAAGATTACAGGAAGTACGCAGGAGAATGGTGTCGAGAGGGAAAATAAATCAGCCATGGTAGAGCAGACTCAACGGGCTGAAAGGGCGAATTCTGTCTAATGGCGAGTCTGGACCTAATACAACTCCATCCCAATTTGTGAACTTGGCTTCCTCCTTGAAATTCCAAATATTTCTTGCAGCTGCAGTATTAAAACCCCAAAATAACTGCATGATTTTAAAGTTTGACTGAGGCTGATAATAAATTTAGATAATCAGTGATACTTTAATGATTTTACTTTCAGTAACAGAGTCAGTAGTAAGCTGACTTGCTCCAAAATACTAGGCATTAATATCTCTACTCCAGCATTATTTCTTTGTGCACTGTGGTCGGGAATCCAGTGGTTATATTTGGTTGTTAGTAGTATTGCTTCAAGGGCACTAGTGACATATCCCCTATGGAAAAGTTACCTAATCATGCACATCCTGAGGTCACTGAGTGGTACTGCAAGTCATTCCCAAAGCCAATTACATAGTTCATCTCCATGAGGAATATCAAATTCTCTTTGGTTTGGAGAAAAATAGCAAGAAAGAACCATCTCTGTATCTTAGGCAGCTGTTTGGCAACAACTTCTTGGATAGATTACAAATAAGAAGAAACCATAACATTCTATAACGCAAGAAGAAGCCGTGCAGCTGGTGTACCAGAACCAAGTCCACTTCTTCAAACAGCAGTACATGTTCTTCTCTTAGGCCACTTCAAATCTTTGATCAATTTTTCTTCAAAAGACGTATTGGGTTCTGTGTCACTTCATATTCTATACATTAGTAATGTTCTGAATGGAAAATTTTCTTCTCCTCTCGTCATCCTCAATCCCCATTTTAAGTTGTGCACATAGGTCCCAGCCACATTAGCTAACAACCAATAAGGAGAAACTGTTTTTAACCTCTTGCCCACCCACAGCCCCATTCAAAACCCTTCATAACTATAGCAATTGGCCACAACTCATCTTGGGTATGGAAGTCATAAAGATTAAAATTTCACATCTCTTTTCATAATTATTTTTCAGTCATCCCATGTGACATCAAGACAAACTGAAATAACATCTCTCTACATTGGTATTCCCAAAAGGCAAACTGATTATCTTCATTAATTTTATGGCAATCAAGAACACCTCCAGCAACTGCTCTCTCATTAGCCTGCATAGTTACCTCTACAGTTCTCCAAATTTCTATAATCCCAATCAAAGCACCAACACTCCACACAAACCTGCTGGTCTACAAGCTGTCCCTAACTAGTATCATTAAAAAAAGTTTCCTCATCTTCAATGGTTCGCATGAGGAACACACTTATCAGGAGTAATTGCATTTATCATTTTGAGGGATAGTTTTGTAGAATTAGAGAAAAAGCAGGAGGGGCAAGTGAAATGTAAACACAGGAAAAGTAAACCAATCGGATTACTTCAATGTTTGATATTCTATATAAGCTTTGTCATTTTCCATACATATTTTGACTGTACACAAGTGCAGTCTTCACGACTCTTATGTCCCTTCCATAGTTTGTGTATCATCACACGGTTTCAATAACATGGCAGTGTGCTCAGACACAGTGGCCTCTTGAGGGCCAACCAATGGTATTTTTGTCTTTTCTAAACATCTTTTTTACAGCTGCAAGACAAAACTGGACTTTAAGAACTTCGGGTGCTGCAGGTTTACCCCGACCAGTGAGCTACTCATTGGCGGGGCAGCTGGGCTTGGTGTGGACCATGTTGTTGCCTGCTACAGGAAGCCATCAAAGGCATCAGAGTTGGTGCACGAATGCAGCATGCGATGTAAAAGCAAAAACTGCACTGGGCGTTTCTTTTGCGATCACAAAACCCTGCTGGACATTGACAATGTAACAATGCAGGCAGGCCCACTTACCCCGTTTGTTGGCACAACAGGGATGTTGCCTGGATTGGAGAGCACGCTTTATGAGAATAAGGTTGAGTGAGCTTGGCCTTTTCTCCTTGGAGTGATGGAGGATCAGAGGTGATCTGATAGAGGTGTACAAGATGATGAGAGGCATTGATCCTGTGAATAGTCAGGGCTGAAATGGCCAACGCGAAGGGGCATAGCTTTAAGGTGCCTGGAAGTAGGTACAAGGGGGATGTCAGAGGTAAGCTTTTCACAGAGAGAGTGATGGGTGCAGGGAATGCACTGCCAGCAAAGGTGGTAGAGCCGGATACAATAGAGTCTTTCAAGAGACTGTTAAGACAGGTATTTGGAGCTTAGAAAAATAGAGGGCTAAGCAGCAGGGTAATTCTAGGCAGTTTCTAGAGCGGATTACATGGTCAGCACAGCATTGTGGGCCGAAGGGCCTGTAATGTGCTGTTGAAACATACATAGAAAACCTACAGATTTCTATGTCCCGATACAGCAGGGAATCTGTGTAGCCTGACTTTCAGCAAGGACAAGGCCTCAAACCATGGGCTTACCTGCTGCTGCAGCCCAGCAGAGGAGACACCAGAACCAGTGTAGGGTGGCTCCATGTCTGGTGGGGGCTGGCTTTTCCCACTGGCACTGCCCTGCAGTGGTTGATTGGTAGAACGACAAGTTGGACAGCCAGAAGCATATCATGAATTTGCAGAACGTGTCACTAAGGGACTCTAAGGATGTTTTGTTTTTGCATGACTGCATGTTTGCCAGCTATCTTCAAAGTGCTGTGTGTATCTTGTGCTGTGTGTGTGTTGCACCTCGGCCCTGGAAGAACACTGTTTCGTTTGGCTATATTCCTGTGTAGTCAAGTGATAATTAAACATGAACTCGAGCAGCCAGAATGAATCCTGATTTCAAGCAAACTCTCTTCGGGGGGGGGGGGGGATGTTGATCTTGCCACAACCATGCCAAAAACTTCAATTATTCCACTGCCAACCTTCCATTTTCTTTACTTGAGCACTGCTAGTCCAATTCCTAGCAAATACATTCACTGTGCTGGTTCAATTTCACGGTTTCTCTAAAGCCTGCTTTTACACCTTTCTTCAATAAGATCCTCTTTAAAACTTACCTCTCGCCTACCTCACCATTAATCAACCCAGTTGTTGTCAACACAAGTGTCGAAGCTTTGCAGGCTTGATTTTGGAAAATGTCTCATTTCACTAAACACCGGAGTGAGAATTATCAGGCACAGAAGAGGAGAATTACACTACTTTGTAAGTACATTTATTTAGAGTAGAGTATAGCCGAGTTACTACTCTACAAACAGGAATGCACTGCAGAATTTTTGCTTTTTGCTTCACAATTCCAGCCCAAATGCAAGATTATAGAAATCAAACAGTACAGCACAGGAACAGCTAACAATGCTGTGAACTAATTAAATCGGTAATCAAATGGCCAGCAAAACTCATCCCTTATGCTTACACAAAGTCAATATCCTTCCCCATCTTGCATATTCATGAGCCTCTTGATTGCCCCTATTGTATTTGCCTCCACCACACCAGGCAGAACATCCCCGGCACCTACATTTCTGATATAAAAAAAGTACCACGCACCTCTCCTTTGAACTTACGCCCTCTTGCTTTAATTTATTTATTAATTTACAAAATGTGGGCATCGTCAGCTAAGCCAGCATTTATTGCCCATCCCTAGTTGCCCTTGAGAAGGTGGTGATGAGCTCCCTTCTTGAACTGCTGTAGTCCCTGAGGTGAAGGCACACCAGACCTCAGACATCTCAGCTCCGGGAAAAAGATACCGGCTGTCCATCCTATCGACATGAATGCCTTCCTTTATTTTAAAAGCCTCTATCGGATCTCCTTTCAGCCTCCACCACTCCAGGAAAAACGACCCAAGCTTGTCCAAGCTCTCCTTATATTACATGTCCTTTAATCCAGGGAGTCTCCTGGCAAACCTCTTCGGCACTCTCACTAATGCCTTAACATCCTTAAGTTGTCTTGTTGCAGCAACTGAAGTCAGTGAAGGCAGCACAACTTGACTAACTTTCCCGAGCATATAGAAACATAAAAACCTACAGCACAGTGCAGGCCCTTTGGCTCACAAAGCTGTGCCGAACATGTCCTTACCTTAGAAATTACATCAGGTTACCCATAGCCCTCTATTTTCCTGAGCTCCATGTACCTGTCCAGGAGTCTCTTAAAAGACCCTATCGTATCTGCCTCCACCACCATCAACGACAGCCCATTCCACACACTCACCAATCTCTGCGTAAAAATTTACTCCTGACATCTCCTCTGTACCTACTTCCAAGCAGCATAAAACTGTGCCCTCTCGTGCTAGCCATTTCAGCCCTGGGAAAAAGCCTCTGACTATCCACACGATCAATTCCTCTTATCATCTTGTATATCTCTATCAGATCACCTCTCGTCCTCTGTTGCTCCAAGGAAAAAAGGCCAAGTTCACTCAACATATTCTCATAAGCATGCTCCCCAATCCAGGCAACATCCTTGTAGATCTTTCTCTGTAACCTTTCTATGGCTTCCACATCCTTCCTGTAGTGAGGCAACCAGAACTGAGCACAGTACTCCAAGTGGGGTCTGACCAGGGTCCTATATAGCTGCAACATTACCTCTCGGCTTTTAAACTCAATCCCACTATTGATGAAGGCCAATGCACCGTATGCCTTCTCAACCCCACAGTCAACCTGCGTAGCAGCTTTGAGTGTCCTATGGACTCTGACCCCAAGATCCCTCTGATCCTCCACATAATGCACTCTAAAAGAAATCAGTGCGAAACAAACTTTCATTGACTATAGAATTTATATCCTGGAACTCAAAATGCTTAACAGTAGAAATTCAATTTCATTCTATTATATTTAAAATATTAATTTAATGCCCACAATTGAATGCAAATTACAAATATCAAATATGAATTTCACCACAGTAATAAAAAAACTAAGAAAACACATTGACTTCTGCAGAGTACTCACTGTGTAACACACTAACAGTGAGATACTAACAAAATGAGAGAAGTATTTACAATTATAAACCTACTGTAGGCGGAGGACTCTGCCTGTATAAAGTCAGCACATAAAAGCTTGAGGCATTATAAAAAGCACCAGAGTTCAGCATTGATTGAAGCAGAGAGTCCATCAATGCTAAGAAGAATTATAAGAAAAGGGAATGAGGAGAAAGGAAGAGTGTGAATTCAAGTATGATTAGGCTACTGCTGATGAGAGGAAAAACTGTATCAGGAATAGGTTTGATCATGAAGTGTGCATTACTTTGAGCATTCACTACAAATATATTTAAATCACCTCTTCATCTCTGCATTCGATCCAACCTCAACCTCCAGAAAAGTGCAAGGCCAACCGCTCAATAAAACAATCCAAGCATAAAACCACAGCGGATTTTAAGAATGTTTAAAAGTGGGATAACCAAGTTTCTCAATAATGAAAGCAGTTCTCAAACTACAAGGCTGTTGAGTGAAAACTTCAACATTGTCCTTCATTAGCTGCATGACTTCAATCTGGAGCAGTCTATCTGCTTAAGGAAAAGACCTTTAATCAGTTTTCAGAGTAGACAGTTGGAATTGAAGGACGCACAGCACATGGAGAAGGAAAATTCCCCACAAAGGCTCCCGAACAACAGAAATAAGGCTGGATCATTGGACAGAATAATGGCATTGATCATACAGCAGGTAGTCTTTTAGCTGGCTCTCATCTGCAGGTAAATCCCTTCAGTGTTACTCTGAAGAACTAATGAAGGAAGATTGTACTGACAAGAATGAAAATATTTTGTTTTGGTTAAGGTCCACACACAAAATTACAAGTTTAATTTAATGCTATGTTGCAGTTAATACTACAGTAAAAAAAAAGAAGGCCATGCACAATATTATCAGCAGTTTAATTATAGCTCAGAGAAAAGTGGGGTATGGATAGCAGAGTGCGTTTTCAAACAATACGTATTATCTTTATAGAAATCAAAACACTTTAAACAAAGGGCAAAATATAAACAAGTTTACACACTTTCTTTCATTATCATTCACAAACAAGGCTCACTCATTGTCTGCAGGCAGCAATTTCAAAACTGTAATTATTGCCAATCTACTTTCAATTCAGCATTAGAAGATCAACAAATATCATATTCAGGGCTGATCACATTAAAGACCAAATGAATAATTTGGATGGCTTATATATACTGCACGTTTCTTCTCAAGTCCAATACTTGCTTCAGTTCAAATCACATTATCCGGAGATAGGTTACATAGAAAATAAGCAAAGTTACAAAAATAATGCTGAAACGTAGTACTCCCGTAGTACAAAAGTTTAATATTGATAAGATTTTGCTCTTAATCATAATTACTGGAACATGTTTATGAATGGGTATCAAGTGAAAAACTTAGCAATGACCAGCTGCAATACCTTGCACATTTCAATATTCAGGATTTGTCTCATGTTATTCATGAAAAATATGCCATATCTATCATACACAAATGCCTCTGTAAATCATGCTCTGGCATTAACTGTGATAACTTAAAGCATCTCCCATTAACACATTTGACTTAAGAAAATTATCTTTTTATCACCACCAAACTTCACTTCAACTTTTTTTCCATTGAGAAATGAATCAAGAGAATGTTAACCTATTACACAGCTGAATATCAAAGGCAATCCTGTCCAAATACTATATTATTTGGTAAATAATACATCAAAGCATCAAAGCTGTCAGAAAGTATTAGAAATATTCCAAAACATTTATCTACAAAACAGGCCAGGTGCAAATGTGATAATTTACAAACTTTAGGAATATTTGACTTGTAACCAGTAACCTTACAACCAATTTCCAGCAAAAATAACTTAAAATTAACTGGCAAATAAGATGGTAGAATTTTCAAAATGTAAATTTTTCATTGTATGTTAAAGTTAAGCTGCTCAGAAGCAAGCCATGTGAGCAGAATGCAACTTCACATCTTAGCATGGTCCCAGGTGAGGAAATGCATCATTCGTTTGTGTTTCAAGGCATTCAAAATTTTCTTCCCAAATACATATCAAAATTTTACCCCCACCTGTCTGTAACCTGGGTCCTGTCTTGTCCTAGGAGCTTTGGTCTTTTATCCTGGTTTTTCAACTTCGATAGGCTTCAACTTTTGATAATAGGAATGTCTAGAAACAAAAATGTTAATTAAGATCAGATTTGTAGAATAGAATTTTAACACAAGAAATGAACACCACAATTTTCTACAGATACACTGAAAAAAAACTAATTCTACTTATTCTGCAATTTGACTGAATTAATCCTAACTTTTTCCATACTATTGTAGTTGATTTTAATGTAGCATCCATTGTTCCAAAATTACTTATTCATAGTATTTTCCTTACTGGCTATATATCACATGTAAAAGATTCCTAACATTTCTGCACAAGATTTTGCTCAAACATGGTGCATCAATCAAAAACCACACAATTTAAAACCACCCACTACATTTAAACTTTTAAGACAATCTTTTAAGTCTATGCACTCTCTTGACCAAATAATCATAAAATCCAGATCATGTTAGTACCATGGAAGACCACGCTAAGCTACTCAAATCCTTTACCTGTGTTGTATCGTTATTTCAAACACATATTTTAAAATAACATACAATTAACTTTTGATGTCACCTCACAGTTTTGACTTTCTTGGTTCAAGTGAAAGATACTGTTCAGGGCTCAATTTAGGAAAAGGAAAACCTATCAGAATTTGTTAATTGCAATTTCATTCTTCGGCTTGGCCTTTTATCTTGCCTTAAATGTGCGAACAAATGAAGCCAAATCACAATGATTGTCCAGCTGCAGTGAAATTCCGACGGGCCAATCAGGCCACAGCGACAAAGTTTCTCACAGGTCAGTAATGCTTGTTTAAAAGGAGAGCTTCGCAGATGTCCAGGCTCATTCTAATGGCCTAAACAGTGGCAGGAGCAAGCCCCAGCGATAAAGTTTCTTGCAAGTTGGCGGTACTAGTTTAATAGTACAGAAGGGACAAGCGGGGAAGCCACTGTCAGGAATAGGTCAGTGGTGAGAGTAGGAGTGTCAGGCTTTGACTCAAAGGAGGCATCGGCTTGAAAGAGGCGCTGGCTCTGGGCAAGTTCTGTTAAAGTTCCTTCCCACCCTTACTGGACCTAGTGTAGTAAATGGCTGTTGTATGTTCTTCATGCCAGATGTTGGAGTCCTGGGAGACTTAGAGTCTCCCAGGGAACTACATCTGCGTGGTGCATCCAATTGCAGCTCCTTGAAGACCGTGTTAGGGATCTGGAGCAGCGGCTGAATGTTCCTCGGCTTGTCTGGGAGAATGAGGAGATAATCGATTAGGGTTACAGGGAAGTAGTCACCCCGAAGTTGCAGGAGGCAAGTAGCTGGGAGACTCTCAGGAGGAATGGGAGCATGAATAGACAGTTAGCACAGAGCACCCCTGTGACAATTCCCCTCAAAAATAAGTATACCATTTTGATACTGTCATGGGAGGATGACCTTCCAGGGAAATGCCACGGAGACTGTGTTACTGGCACTGAGCATGGGTCCGTGGAGAAGAAGGGAACGAGGGAGAAGAGGGGAGCGGTATTGATAGAGGACTCAATAGTCAGAGGAACAGATAGGAGATTCTGTGGACGTGAACTGGACACCCAGATGGTACGCTGCCTCCCAGGTGCCAGGGTCAGTAACGTCTTTAATCACATCCACAACATTTTAGAGAGATAAGGAGAGCAAACAGATGTCTTGGTACATACCGGTACCAATGACAAACAAAGGAAAAGTGAAGAGGTCCTGAAAAGAGAATTTTGATAGCCAAACAGAAAGCTGAGAAGCAGGACCTCCAGGGTAGTAACTTCTGGATTGCTGCCTGTGCCACACGTCAGTGAGGGGAAAAGCTGGATGATTTGGCAAATTAATGTGTAGCTGAGAAGCTGGTGCAGGGGGCAGGGCTTCAGGTTCTTGGATCATTGGGATCTCTTCTGGGGGAGGTATGACCTGTTCAAAAGTGATGGGTTGCACCTAAACCCAGGGGCAGCCAATATTCTCACGGGCAAGTTTGTTAGAGCTGTTGGGAAGGGTTTAAAGTAATCCAGCAGAAGAGTGAGAAACGGAGTTAAGGGACTCAGGATTGGACTGATGGTAAAAAACCAAAGATAGTGTGCAGTCAGACTGTCAGGAAGGGCAGGCAGATGATAGGACATAATTGCAGCCAGCAGGGTGAGTATCAGTGCACTAGGATGCAAAATCAAAATGGGTAGCAAATACAGTACTCAAAGTGTTATATCTCAATACATGGACTGCAAGAAATAAGGTGGATAATCTTCTTGCTTTTTTTTTACTGATTGCCAGGTATGATGTTGTGGCTATCACTGAACTGCAGCTGGGAGCTAAATGTCCAAAGGTAAATACTGTATCGGAGGAATAGGAAGGTAGGCAGAGGGGGTGGCATGGCTTTGCCAGTAAAGAATGACAACAAATCATTAGAAAGATGTGACACAGGAGCGAAAGATGTTGAATCCTTGTGAGTTGAGTTAGGAAGCTACAAGGGTAAAAGGACCCTGATGGCAATTATATACAGGCCTCCCAATCGAAGCCAGGATATGAACCACAAATTAAAAACGGGAAAGAGAAAAGGCATGTCAAAAGGGTAATGTTATGACAGTCATGGGAGATTTCAACATGCAGGCTGGTTGGGAAAAACAGGTCGGAAATGGATCTCAGAGTGTGAGTTTGTTGAATGTCTAAGAGATAGCTTTTTAGAGCAATTTGTCATAGAAGCTACTAGGGGATCAGCAAGACTGGATTGGGTATTATGTAGTGAACTGGGGTGATTAGGTTGCTTAAGGTAAAAGAACATTTAGGAGGCAGTGATCACAATATGATTGAGTTAAACTTGAAATTTCATAGGGAGAAAATAAAGTAGCAGTATTTCAGTAAAGGAAATTATGGTGGTATGAGAGAGGAGTTGACCAAAGCAAATTGGAATGAGACATTGGCAGGGATGACAGCAGAGCAGCAATGGTGTGAGTTTCTGGGAAAAATGAGGAAGATGCAGGATAGATGAATTCCAAAAACAAAGAAATACTCAAATGGCAAAATGGTACAACCATGGCTGACAAGGGAAGTCAACGCTAATGTAAGAGCAAAAGAGAGGGAATACAGCAAAGCAAAAATTAGTGGGAAGATAGAGGATAGTGAAGCTTTTAAAACCCTACAGAGAGTAACTAAAAGAATCATTGGCAGGGAAAAGATGAAATGGTGAAAGTAAGCGAGCAAACAATATCTAAGTGGAAAGTAAACCGCTAGAAAATGAGGCCAGAGAAATAATAATGGGGGCCAAGGAGATGGCAGATGAACTAAATGAGTATTTTGCATCAGTTTTCACTGCGGAAGACACTAGCCGTGTGCCAGAAGTTGAAGGGTATGAGGGAAGAGAAGTGAGTGCAGTTACTATTACAAGAGAGAGGGTGCTCAAAAAGCTGTATGACCCAAGAGTACACAAGTAACCCAGACCAGATTAACTACACCCTAGGGTTCTGAAAGAAATGGCAGTACAGGTTGTGGAGGCATTAGCAATGATCTTTCAAGAATTATTGGACTTGGGCATGCTGCCAGAGAACTGGAAAATTGCAAATATCCCTTAACTCTTTAAGAAAGGAGGGAGGTTCCAGAAAGGAAATTATAGACCAGTTAACCAGACCTCAGTTATTGGGAAGATGTTGGAGTCAACTGTTTAGGATGAGGTTATGGAATACTTGGTGGCACAGGACAAGATAGGACAAGTCAGCAAGGTTTCCTTCAGGGAAGATCTTGCCTGTCAAGCCTGTTGTTATTCTTTGAGGAGATAACATGTAGGATCGATAAAGGGGATGCAGAGGATGTTGTATATTTGGACTTTCAGAAGGCCTTTGACAAGATGCCACACATGAGGATCCTTACCAAGTTAAGAGCCCATGGCATTACAGGAAAGTTACTGGCCTACTTAGAGCATTGGCTGATTGGTAGGAGGCAGTGAGTGGGAATAAAAAGATCCTTTTCTGGTTGGCTTCCAGTGACTAGTGGTGTTCCACAGGGGTCAGTGGTGGGACCTCTTCATTTTATGCTGTATATTAATGATTTAGATAATGGAGTACATGGCTTTGTTGCCATGTTTGCAAATGGTACGAAGATTGGTTGAAAGACAAGTAGTGTTGAGCAAACAGGCTACAGAAGGACTTGGGTAGATTAGGAGAATGGACCAGAGAATGGCAAATGAAATACAATGTTTGAAAATGCAAGGTCATGCACTTTAGTAGTAGAAATAAATGTGCAGACTATTTTCTAAACAGAAAGAAAATCAAAAAATCTGAGATGCAAAGGGACTTGGGAGTCCTCGTGCAGAACATCCTAAAGGTTAACTTGCAGGTAGATTCAGTGGTGAGGAAGACAAAAGCAATGTTAGCATTCATTTCATGAGGTCTAGAATACAAAAGCAGGGATGTGATACTGAGACTTTATGAGGCACTGGTGAGGCCTCACCTTGAGTATTGTGAACAGTTTCGGGCTCCTTATCTAAGAAAAGATGTGCTGGTATTGGAGAGCGTTCAGAGGAGGTTCACAAGGATGATTCTTGGAATGAAAGGATTATCATACGAGTAACATTTGATGGTTCTGGGACTGTACTCACTGGAATTCAGAAGGTTGGGGGGGGGGAATCCCATTGAAATTTTTTAAAATGTTGAAAGGCCTAGACAGAGTCACTGTGGAAAGGATGTTTCCCGTGGTGGAGGAGTCTAGGACAAGAGGCACAGCCTCAGGATAGAGGAGCGTCCATTTAAAACAGAGGTGCGGAGAAATTTCTTTAGTTAAAGGGTGGTAAATTTGTGGAATTTGTTATCACATGGCAGCTGAGGAGGCCAGGTCATTAAGTGTATTTAAAGCAGAGCTTAATAGGTTCTTGATTGGACATGGCATCAAAGGTTATGGGGAGAAGACCAGGGAGTGGGGCTGAGAAGGGGAAAAAAATGATCAGTCATGATTGAATGGTGGAGCAGACTCAATGGTCCAAATGGCTCTCATGTCTTATGGTCTTATACGCCTTTGTCAAGCTACATCTTAACCTCCTGCACTAACTTGTTCAAACTTTCCTCATAAAGGAATGCTCTTCAATCCAGGCAGCTTTCTGGTAAATCTCCTCGACACTCTCTTAAGCTTCCACATCCTTTCCACAACAAAGAGCAGAACTGAACCCAATATTCCAAGTCTGGTCTAGCCAGTTTTACAAAGCTGCAACATTACCTCATGGCTCTTGAACTTAATGCCCTGACTAACGAAAGCCAACACACCATATGCAATCTCAACCGTCCTATCAACCGGCACAACAACTTTGAGGGACCCACAGACATTGATCCTAAAATTCTTCTACTCCTCCACACTGCTATGAATCCTTTCACCAGAATCTGACTGTCACAATCACTCTGATTCTTAGTCTTCATTATGATTGAACAAGGCAAATAATTAATAACAGTACTTCAAAAATGTCTTCGCTGCTGTTAGACTAGTATTTATTTTTAAGGGACTTTTAGTTTTGGGCATCTTTCACATTGTCAGGGTGATACAACAAAATGCATAACTATTCTTCAGGTTCAATATTCTTTAATGTCATGTCCAGTACACATGTAAAAAGAAAAACAAAACAATCACTGCTCTGGATTTGAAAAAAGACTAAGATAAAGAACAACAATTTAAAAACCATAATGCACACACAAGACAGCTTCTATAAATAGATTGATTGTATGTTCAAAAAGTAACGCGAGGCACGAGTGTCTGTATATAAGGTGACTGGCAGAAAATGATCAAGTCATGGTGGTTGGGGGAGTGGAAGGGTGGGGTGATCAGCCTTACTGCTTGGGAAAGTAACTGTTTTTGAGTCTGGTGGTCCTGGCGTGGATGCTATATCACTACCTCCCTCATGGGAGTAGAACAAACAGTCCATAACCAGGGCAGGTGGGATCCTTCATGATGCCGTTAGCCCTTTGCTGGCAATTTTCTGTATATATATATATAAAATCTAAGTGGCGGACAGGCTGAAGCTGGTGATGCGCTGGACAGTTCAGACTACCCGCGAGAACCTTCCTGTCCATCACAGTGCAGCTTCTACACCTTGTGTAACACACCTTGTCAGGATGCTATCCACTGTGTGCTGCAGAATGACACAAGCACAGATGTACAAAGCCCAGCTCACTTGAGCCTCCTCGGAAAGCAGAGGCGTTGGTGAGTTTTCTTAACTGTGTAGGCATCACTGGTACAGTTGACACTGATACTATAGTTCTATAGTATTAACTGGTTGAGTGCCATGGAACAGACTATTTAGCAGTTGTGCTACACAAACCAGGTTTTCATTCTATATTGCAATATCCACCAAATGACACACACAAATGCTGGAGGAACTCAGCTGATCAGGCAGCATCTATGGAAAGGAATCAACAGTTGACATTTTGGACCAAGACCCTTTATTGGGACTGGAAAGGAAAGTAAAGGGGGAAGAAGACAGAATAAAGTGATGGGGGAAGGGAAGGGAGCACAAGTTAGAAGATGACAGGTGAAGCCAGGTGGGTAGGGGAGGACAATGAAGTGAGAAACTGAGAGGAGATGGGTAAAGGGCTGAAGAAGTAATCTGATAGGAGAGGAGAATGGACCATGGGAGAAAGGGAAGGAGGAGGGTCACCAGGGTAAGTGGGAGGCAGGTAAGGGGATGAGGTAAGAAGAGCACTAGAAATATGGGATTGAAGAATAGAGAAGGGGGATGGGGAAAAATGACCAAAAGTTAGAGCAATCAATGCTCATACCATCAAATTGGAGGCTTCCCAGAGGGAATATGAGGGTATTGCTCCTACACCTTGACAGTGGCCTCATCACAGGAGGCATGAATTGATCTGCTCAAAGAAGTGGGGATTGGAATTAAAATGGTTGGCCACTGGGATATCCTGCTAGTTGCAGATAGAGGGAATGTACTCAACAATGCGGTCCAGCAACCAAAGTCAGGTCTCATCAATGTGATACCATGGAGGAACCCAACAGATTTGCAGGTGAAGTATCACCTCTCCTGGAAGAACTGTTCGGGGCCCTGAACTGAGGTAAGAGAGCAACACACACAAAATGCTGGAGGAGCTCCATAGGCCAGGTAGCATCGATGGAAAAGAGTAAACAGTCAACGTTTTGGGCCAAGACCCTTCATCAGTCCCGAGTTCCTCCAGCGTTTTGTGTGTATTACTTTGATTTCCAGCATCTGCAGATTTTCTAGTGTGAGAATCAGTAGGTTTATAAAAAAAATCAATAGACATTTGTCCCTAGAATCGGAGACAGAGACATTGAGAAAGGGGAAAGAAGAGTCAATAATGGACCAAGTGAATTTAAGGGTGGGGTGAAAGTTGGAGGCAAAGTTAATGAAATTAACAAGCTCAGCAGTGGTGCATGATGCAGTCTGTCTATGTCGCACAGAAACAGTTGAGGAGCTTTACCAGAGAAGGCTTGGAACATGGACTGTTCCGTATAGCCAACAAAAAGGTAAGCTTAGCTGGGCCTCACGCAGGAGCCCATGGCTCCACCTTGGAATTGGAGGATATGGGAAGAGCCTAAGAGAAATTGTTGAATGTGATGACCAGTTCTGCTAGATTGAGGATGGTGGTGGAGGAAGGGAATTGGTCAGGTCTGTTGTTGAGGAAGAAGCAGAGAGCTTTCAGGCCTTCCTGATGAGTTATAGAAGCGCATAGGAACCGGACATCCATGGTGAAAATGAGGCAACCATGGCTGGGGAATTGAATTGATCAACAGTATGTAATGCTTTGCAGATGGAGGTGGGAAGGGAGTATGCCAAGGGGGATTAAACAGAGTCAAAGTACATAGACACGAGTTCAGTGGGGCAGGAGCAGGCAGACACAATGGAACTCCATGGACAGTCAAGTACATCGATCTTGGTAACACCTGTGAATATTTTGGGGTAATCTACTGTATCTCGTGTTCCCGATGCAGCCTCTTCTCGGTTGGTAAGACCTGATTTATATTGCGAGACAGCTTTGTCAAGCACATTCACAATAAATAAGATTTCCTAGTGGCCAACTATTTTAAGTCCAATCCTCACTCCCATTCCAGGAAGTCAGTTTATAGTCTCCTCTACTGCCATGATGAGGCCACCCTCAGGTTGGAGGAGCAACATGACTTACTCGGTTTGGGCAGCCTCCAACCTGCTGACATGAATATTGATTCTCCAGTAATGTCTGGTAATTTTCCCCCTCCTCATTTCCTCTTCTTCCATTCCTCATGCAGGCTCCCCTGTTACATCTTCTGCTCACTTCAACTGCCTATCACCTCCCCAGGGACCCCTCCTCCTTCCTTCTCTCCCATGGTCCACCCTCCTCTTTCAGTCCTTTATATTTCCCATATATCATCTTCTTCATTGCCCCTCACCTACTCATCTGGCTTCATCTATCAGCTTCTAGCTTGTACTCCTGCACCTCCTCCCACCTACCAGCCCTGATGGGAGTCTTGGTCTGAAACATCAACTATTTATTCTTTTCCATGGATGCTGTCCAATCTGCTGAATTCCTCCAGCATTTATTATGCGTTCCTCTGGATTTCTAGCATCTGCAAAATCTCTTGTGCTTATAAGCTCCCAAAGGAGAGCAGTTTTACAATATGGACACAAGCTTACGAGCTAACACAGCAAGTCCCTAAGACCTGCACACAACAAATGCCAAGTTCAATTCTTTCCATGATTAAGCATTATTATATAACCCCAGTTCCAGCAGTTGTCAATATGTTTCTGTAGCCTTCAGTAAACCTGACTTGGGAAAAGGAAAGTTTATGAGATATCTTCATGCATGATTGTAATTAATCTCTCAAGGTTGGTCTTATATCTTTAAATGTTTGAACAGATAAAACCAGCCGGCAGTCATGGCCCACGATTGTTCTATTTTGACAATACAGGTACAGCAGATACTAAAAACAGGTGAGAAAAGTCATTCCATCAGAAATACACAACATTGAACCAATTGGATTATTTTCAAAAAAAAAAAGGAGCAACAGGAGTGATGAAATCCACCTGGCACACTACACTCTATTGTTCCAATGCTACCAAGCATGAACCAACTTCTACTTGAAAATGTTTCTGCAGAATTACAAGACAAAACTGCACTTCCAACAGAACAACACAGCACTATTTATAAAATAGGAGGAAAGAAAATGTTGGAAAAGTTCAGCGACTCAGTCAGCATCTGTAGGAAGAAAAAGGTCAACATGTTGGGTATGCAACCTCTTGTCAGAACTGGAGAAAAGAACAATACCAGAGTGTTTTCAGCAAACAAAAACGTAGTGGGGGAACTTGTAGAACAAAGTGAATGCTTGTTTGAAGGTGAATTAAAATAGTTTGTTGGTGGTATTATTCATGAAACGCACTATTCATGAAATGCATTTTGTGTATTCTTTCAGCTGGTTGGCTCCATATCTTCAAAACCTTGTGCCAAATTTGTTTATTTATATATTTACAGATATAATATCTATTATTTTTATATATATAATATATATATATATATATATATATATATAACTTGTTTATTTTCTCTCTCGCTCTCTTCCCAAAATGGAAACCTTTCAAAAGTCTTGAGGAGAATATTCAATAGAATTAAAGATTGTTATGCTCTACAAAAGGCTGGTTAAGCTTTATCCACTTACTAATCGTCTTATAGCACCAGATATTTTCATTTGAGTACACTGTACTTTGGCAAACAACTTGGGCCGATGAAAAGGTTGCTTTCCCAAAGATGAGACATCTCTAATTACATCATCAAGACAAATAAATGTATAAATAACAAAAAGGTGGATGCTTTCTCAGGTGAATCACAGCATATCATGTTGTTGGAAATGGATGGGGAGCTTGCCAGATATGATTACTCAAAACCTAACATACATGCCAACAAGGGAACAACTATCGACACTAGCCTGGGTCAGCAGAGAACCAGATGTAGACACTAAAAGGAAAGAATATATTATGAACAGTTCCTGTTGCTACCAGATAGTAGAAGATAAAGATTGGCTTGATTTGTCACATGTACATACAGAAAGGTGTCATTTGCGCCAAATCAAATCAGTGCTTCCAGCGCCAACATAGCTTGCCCATGACTCACCAACACAGTGCATCATTTCGGAACACTCCTTACAGACAACAGTATATAGCTGGCGATGTAAAACATTACGTTAACCACTACATTTCTATACCACTCGAGATATAGTTATCAATTGTAATGCTCTGAAGCTTGACTTTGTATCTTTGCATATCTTCTGCAATTTCAAATGCCTATTTGTCCAGATCTTCCTTTGGACTGAGCAAAACAGGTCATGAGTTTAATTGTTGCTTCCCTTGCCTTGATGCCTTTTCCATCACCTCCAACCTTACCAACATCTACAAATGCCTCTGGGTGCACAGAACAAGTTCAAAGTCTCTGTCAGGAATTCCCAGGTTCAGGTGCACCCTTTCCTTTCAGTTTTACATACCATTATACACATCTGTCAGAAACTCATTATCTACACACATCCACCTGTTTACCTGTTGCTGAGACAACAAGACGCCCTGGGTACGTTCTCCTGTTGTCTCCAAAGGGCATGCAAACATCAAAAAAGGGAAATTACACTAATATCTTAATTCACGGCAATTAAAAAACAAACTGTCAAATGTTATCGCCCGCCAGTACAAGCCAGGGGCAAAGCCTGCTTGATTTAATACTAAAATGTAGCTTACACATACTGTGGTTTAATAATTGGGACTCATTTTCACAGCTTCATGTTTTGCTTGTCCCTCACAGCTTCAGGTGGCATTGTTCTCATTACCCTGTTTACACAATGACGTGTAATCAGTCACCAGCCCAGGTCCACATGAAGACAACAGTGATTGCTGTCAACAGATATCGCACAGTATTAAACAGTCCATCTGCCACACGTTTTATTGTAAACGAAGAATAACTGTCTCGTAAATAAATAAACTTAAAAGCATAATTAACAGATATAATCAGTCCTCAAATGTAAGCCTCCGTGTCTAAAATCTTAAGTCTCTGGACACTATAGTCTGTGTCAAATAAAGAAAAGGTTTCATGATCATAATTTGTTTCTGTTTCAAATGCCAAAGGTAGACATCAACCATAATCCTCATCTTTCATCTGAATTCAAGCTCAATGTTGTAATTATGTTATATTTGAATTGAAAATGTTGCACACACGGAGCTAAACATTATACAGCAGTACACAAAAATACAACTGCAGATGCTGTGGATCAAAGAATATGTACACAACACTGGAAGAACTCAGCAGGTCAGGCAGCATCTGTGAGAAAAGAGTAGCCAGCGTTTCAGGCCGATGAAGGGTCTTGGCCCAAAACGTACTCTTTGCTCACAGATGCTGCCTGACCTGCTGAGTTCTTCCAGCGTTGTGTACGTATTCTATT
Source organism: Hypanus sabinus (assembly GCF_030144855.1). NCBI lineage: Eukaryota > Metazoa > Chordata > Chondrichthyes > Myliobatiformes > Dasyatidae > Hypanus > Hypanus sabinus. The sequence continues at coordinate 39,827,712 of NC_082715.1, read as the reverse complement.
AAACAGCAGTAGATTTGAACAAACGTGCTTCAGAAAGAATAAATTATATCAGTGGCCGAAACTCCGCCATGGACTGTCCCAAGCCGGGCTGCAAAGAAGGTTTGGGAATGGGACCAGCAAACCCATCCCATAAAAACCCGGCACTCTGGAAATGCCAAGAGAAGCTGCATGCAAAGCCCTCATTTCTGGGACAGGAAGGATTTTCAACAGGCTACACTTTGAAAGCAAGTCTGGAAGAGTGGTCCAGGACTGAAGCTGCAGCCAACAGCCTGCCAATGCCCCAGGAAGAGTGATGGGCTTAAGAAGAAATTTAAGCAAAGCACTTTTGTTTTACAATCGTGATTCGCCTAACGTAATTAAAACCTTGAAAGGAATCTGCCACCCACTAAATAACATAAAATAACTCTTTCCAGAATACATGACATTAAACCGATTTAAAACGGATGTAAAACATGAAATGAGATTTAAAATACAGCTTTGCACAGCACAGCTCCAGAAGAGTTAAAACTCAAAATCCAAAATCCCTGGACAGAACATTGCCCTTTAAACACAGCCACTTTTAATGAAGAAAATACAAAAACCACAGTACACGTTGTGCTGCATTGTGTATAACTTGTCATTATCTAGAGTCTGGAAGTGTAATATGATAGAGCTGCCTGAAAAAAAGACAAGTTGGTGCAGCTGGATCAAGTTGTTGGGGAAAACACAACTCCAGCCGACGTTTCCTTTTATCAAAAAGAATTTACGTAGGTAGATTGAGAAACTGATGAGAAACGGAAGCCTGCGGCTTTCTATGATGTAAACAACCGTTTTTTTGGTCATTATTAGTACAGTTACCATTTTGTACGATTTTTTAACACTAACAAAAGCGGGAAAAGCTCGTCATCTGTGGGTATATTTCATGTCACGAAGCCACTGCATTGAAAACGAGTTTTTATAAAGTGCACTGCTCTTACCTAATTGCTTCGTAGCAAGGTATTTCTAAACTATTGAAAAGGGGATAAAACACAAATGACACAAACCGAGTAACACAGAACGGGGGCATTCCAAACGGTTAAAAACTGCAATATCGCAGGTCCACAGATCTCGGAAGGAGGCTCAATTCTTTGCTACCGTCAAGTGAAATTGCAAAACAAACAGAAAAAAAGAAATCCGACCTGATACTTCTCTCAAAACAAACACATTCATCTTTGAACTCTGAAGTAGACTTGACTTTCAGAATTCAAAACCGCGCTGAAAAGGTTAAACTGGAAAACGCAACCTAACCGAACTGCTGCACCTACGCAATGTTTTTCTTGACCCCACTCCTCAGCATCCGAGTGAAGGGGGCTTCATTTTCCCGTGCAAGAGAAGAATCTACGTTTGCATGCAAATGTATCTGACAAGAGACCGTAACAGCATCATTTCCTCTCCTGTACGCAGAGTATTAGTTTGAACGACTACATTCTATGCGGATCCACAGCGGGGATCGGAGGAAAGAGCATTTAAGATATTTTTTGCACACTACTTACTTACATGAACAAAGTGTCAGGACGAACACATCAAGCAAAAACTCCACAACTGCATAAAGCCCACTGGAGAGCGTGCGCAGCGTGCTCTTATTATGTGTGAGATCGCTGCACGCCGTACATGCAGACGGCTGCAGCCGAGAATTTCATGCCCATCGCACGCTATTCCTTTCGTTGCCGGGATCCTCCCGTCTCGCCGGTATCGTCCTTCTGGGTGGAATGTCACTGTTATTTATTCCGTGTATTCCCCAATTATAAGACACACTCGCGTTGGGGATGACTATGCAGCCTTTTGCAATTGACCTGCAAAGCACCAAAACAAGCCAGCCTGTTCGGAATCTACATTCCTCCCAGGTCACTGTGTCGATGCCCACGCTACTCCTTCCTGCCCGCGCCGTCCAGCACTTATTCCTTATAGTTCCGCTCCTTCGCTAACAAACCAGCTGGTTCAAACGCCTCCGCCACAGACCGACTCCACAGCCGCTCAGTGGCACGAACAGATCACAGCCATTACCATGTACAGCCCATGACCCGAAAGGTACGTCATGCTGCTGCTGGGCCGAGCTAGGAGCCGCTGTCAAATGACAGAGGCGAGGTAGCTGCCAGTCACCTATCAGGCGTGCAGCAAGCACACTGAAGGATGCAGGAGGAAAAGAAAGAGGAAGCGATTACTTCCCCTCTCACTCAGAAACCATTGCATTAAAGAGTTTTTTTTTTGGTCGGAGAGCATGAAAACATACACGCTCCCCCTATTTTGGCGAGAAGGCGTCAACTGGCTTAAAATAGTTACAAACTTAATTTGACTAGTGCAGTGTCTCCCTTTAAAGTTACATCATAATGGATTCACGTTAAGCACAAGAATAATTATAAGAGAGACGAGATGAAAGAGAGAAAATCTAATTAAAATTAACTATTGCATAAATTTAATTATCCAAAACAAATCTAACGCCGTGAATATGTTCAGATATACATGATCTGCATTAATTGTAAAACTGCTAACTGGACTTGTAACAATGCAGTTGCAAGCAACTTATTAGGTTCTCATTATGTAAATATGGCAAAAGTCTTCCTTTAATAAAAGTGCAGCTTACAGGTTTCTTTCATCCTGAGATGATGAAAGGCGACTTGCAGGTATAACATTAAATACTTATCATTCATTTAGCAACCTGACAAATGATGAAATGATTATATCTGTGTCAAAAATACGGAACCCTTAAAAATCAATACAGTATCACAAAAGGAAGAAAGAAATTACATTCATACAGCTCATGGACAAACTCATCCACACTGATGTATTGGGGTTCATGAAGTAATTCAGAAGAAAAACCAACAGTTACAAGGCACAGTGCAAGATTATATCTGTTCTTCCCACGGATGTGGCCTTATCTGCTGAGTAGTTCCAGAGTTTTCTGTGTCTGTATTAAAGAAGGTAAATATTTGGCAGTGCATTAACTCCTATACACATTGTGCTTCTTCCATCTACCCATGATGGGACAATGGTTTCACACTTCTATTGAAATAAAGATGCCTCCCCATCAATGGTGCCCTCTCAGTATATCACTTACTGATTATGCACTCGAGAAATTTCAACTAACGACCTTTGATTCACAGCTGAAATTGCCTATCAATTAACCGTTGTACTGCCATTTCCCGAAAACCTCAGCTAAATAATGGATTAGGTAGTCAACCAAGATTTTCGATTTTGTTTTGAAACAGAAGAGGCAGGAAACATATTTGTACAGAGATAACATGTCTCTGTAACACTGCATTTCACCTAGTAAAGAAGCATCTAGTCCAGAAATATAGGCAGGCTGCAACAAATGAGGTATTTGAGTATTAGAAATGCAAGAGAATGTTAAACAAGTGAGGAGGGCTAAAAGAAGGCATGAGATAGCCCTAGTAAAAAGGTGAAGTGCAATTCGAAGGGCTTCTACAGATATGGGATGTAATGTTAAAATTGTACAAGGCATTGGTGAGGCCCAATTTGGAGTATTGTGTACAGTTCTGGTCACTGAATTATAGGAAAGATGTCAACAAATTAAAGAGAGTACAGAGGAGATTTACTGGAATATTACCTGGGTTTCAGCACCTAAGTTACAAAGAAAGGTTGAACAAGTTAGGTCTTTATTCTTTGGAGTGTAGAAGGTTGAGGGGGGACTTGATAGAGGTATTTAAAATTATGAGGGGGATGGATAGAGTTGACATGGATAGGCTTTTTCCATTGAGAGTAGGGGAGATTCAAACAAGAGGACATGAGTTGAGAGTTAAGGGGCAAAAGATTAAGGGTAACACAAGGGGGAACTTCTTTACTCAGAGAGTGGTAGCTGTGTGGAACGAGCTTCCAGTAGAAGTGGTAGAGGCAGGTTTGATTTTGTCATTTAAAAAAAATTGGATAGGTATATGGACAGGAAAGGAATGGAGGGTTATGGGCTGAGTGCAGGTCAGTGGGACTAGGTGAGAGTAAGCATTGGGCACGGACTAGAAGGGCCGAGATGGCCTGTTTCCGTGCTGTAATTGTTATATGGTTATATGTTAAGAGCAAAAAGGATTGCAAGGGACAAAATTGGTCTACTAGAAGATCCTAATGGAAATCCATGCATGGAGCCAAAAGAGATGGGAGAGATCTTATTTTACATCTTTGTTTACTCAAGCAACAGACACAGAGTCTATAGATGCAAGGTGAAGCAGCAGTGAGGTCAGGGACCCTACAAGCTTTGAGAGGCTGTTCAGGTACTACATCTGCAGCTTGCTACCACCCAAACTGGACCCGCTAAAATTCACTACCAACACAACCGATCGACAGACGACACAATAGCCACTGCTCTACATACCATCCTTAAACATCTGGAGAAGAAGGATGCTTATGTAAGAATGCTCTCCTTGGACTACAGTTCAGAATTCAACACCATAATTCCATCCAGGCTCAACAGGAAGCTCAGGGACCTTGGCCTTGACCCTGCCTTGTGCAGCTGGATCCTGGACTTCCTCTCAGATCGCCAGCAGTTGGTAAGAGTGGGCTCCCTCACCTCCACCCATTTTACTCGCCACACTGGAGCCCCTCAGGGCTGTGTCCTAACTCCCCTCCTTTACTCCCTTTATACCCATGAAGAAGTGGTGTCAGGAAAATGACCTCCACCTCAATGTCGCAAACACAAAGGAGCTGGTTGTGGACTACAGGAGGAACGGAGACAGGCTAACCCCTATTGACATCAATGGATCTGGGGTTGAGAGGGTAAACAGCTTTTAGTTTCCTGGCATCCACATCACCAAGGATCTCAAGTGGTCTGTACACACCAGCTGTGTGGTAAAAAAAGGCCTCTTCCACCTCAGGCGATTGAGGAAGTTTGATATGGGCCCCCAAGTCCTAAGAACTTTCTATAGAAGCACAATTGAGAGCATCCTGACTGACTGTATTATTGCTTGGTATGGGAACTTGGTATTGCTTGGTATCGCAGGACTCTGCATTGAGTGAGTGGTGTGGACAGCCCAGCGCAGCTGTAGTTGTGAACTTCCCATGATTCAGGACACTTACAAAGGCAGGTGTGAAAAAAGGGCCTTGAGGATCATTGGGACCCGAGTCAACCTAACCACAAAACTGTTCCAACTGCTACCATTCAGGAAACAGTACCGCAGCATAAAAGCCAGGACCAACAGGCTCCGGGACAGCTTCTTCCACCAGGCTATCAGACTGATGAACTCACGCTGATTTGCGTGTATTTCCATGTTACATTGACTGTTCTATTTATTTTCATTATAAATTACTATGATTGCACATTTAGACAGAGACGTAACATAAAGATTTTTATTCCTCGTGTATGTGAAGGATGTAAGAAATAAAGCCAATTCAATTCAAAGAGTTTTCAGAGAAGAAGGTGTTTGCTATCTTGAGGCAAAATAGGGTGGACAAATCCCCAGGACCTGAAAAAGTATTCCTTCAGACCCTGTGGGAGGCTAGTGCAGAAATTGCAGAGGCCCTGGAGAGATATTTAAATTATTAATAGTGACAGCTGAGGTAACAGAGGTTTGGAGAACAGCTAATGTTTGTTCTGCTATTTAAGAAAGGCTCCAAGAATAAACCAGGAAATTATCGGCTGGTGAACCTGACACCCACAGTGTTCTAAGGGACCAGATAAATGAGTATTTGATAGACAGGGACTGATTAAGGATAGTTAGCATGGGTTTGTGTGATTAAGGATGTGTCTAACCAAACTTAGAGATTTTTGAGGAAGTTACCTGGAAAGCAAGGCAATGGATGTTGTCTACATGGACTTTAACAAGGCCTTTGACAAGGTCCTGCATATAAAGTTGGCATTCAAGATGAGGACGTAAAATAGATTAAACATTGGCTTTGTGTGAGAAGCCAGAGAGTGCCCCTCTGACTGGAGGCCAGTGATTAGTGGTGTGCCACGAAATTGGTACCAGGTCCATTTTATTTGTCATTTTGATCAATGATCTGGATGGGAATGTGATTAACTGAATCAGCAGATTTGTAGATTACACCAGCACTGGACAGCAAGGAAAACTATCACAGCTTGCAGTAGGATCTGGGCCAGCTGGAAAAAATGGGCTGAAAAATGGCACATGGAATTTAATACAGCCAAGTGTGAGGAGTTGCACTTTGGGAGGACCAACCAGGGTAGGTCTTACATAGTGAATGGTAGGGCACCGAGGAGTGTGGAAGAACAAAGGGATCTGGGAATACAGGTCTATAGTTCATTGAAAGTGGCATCACAGGGTCATAAAGAAAGCTTTTGGCACATTGGCCTTCAAAAATCAAAGTATTGAATACAAAAGATGGGATTTTAGCATAAAATTGTATCTGACATTGGTGAAGTCTGTGTGCAGTTTTGGTCTCCTACCTGCAGGAAAGATGTTAAGTAAGATTGAAAGAGTGAAATGAAAATTTACAAGGATGTTGCTAGGACTGGAGGATCTAAGTAACATGTAAAGATGAATCAATTAGATCTTTAATCTCTTGAACGTAAAAGATTGACCGAAGTTTTGAGAAAGAGAGGTAAACAGAATTATCAGGGATATAGATAGGGTAAATGCAAGCAGGCTTTGGGACAGCTTCTTTCTACAAGTCATTAGACTTTTAAATTCACAAGCCTGTACATTGCCACAGAGTCATAATGCAAAGATATTTACTCCCTCACTTTGTGAGATGGATGTAAGATTTAAATAAATTCTAATTCTTCTTGCAGATGAAATGCTCCAGTCCAGGTCAATATTCTGATAGATCTTCTCTGCACCGTTTTTCTCACAATCATATCTTTCCAACAGAGTGACTACCAGAACCACACACAAAATTCTGGACAAACTAATGTTTTATAATGTTGATGTTATGACTCCTGTAACTAAACGGCAATCTGCTGCTGATGCAACTACAATAAATACAACAGGAAATTAAATTGTTCTTCAAGTTGGATCCTTTTCAGAACAGATTAGAATTTCTCTCTCTGGTTGGGTGATAAGCAGACATTATGCACTGAATTAGCATTTTCAAGATAATGACACCACCTTGTAAACATCACTTCGATTCCTTACAGCAGTACAGTAGGCAGAGTGCCTGATACAAAAAGCAGCCTCTCGTTCTGTGAAAAGCACAGAGCACATCTTTGTGTCTTGTTTCATTGAACAAGGATTTCTGGTTTATGATCCAGCAACCTCACTGGAAAGAATAATTCAGGATAACTGCGGATTTGCTCCCACTGCGTGGTAAAAGCCTCAATAACATCTTCCCGAAAATTTATATTTTTTAAGCTGTTTAATGCAGGTGTGGAAATTGCAGCATTGGATCTGTCACATCCCACATCGTTGCAAAATTCATCCTATCAAAGTCCACACAGTCGAGAAAACGGTGACCAAGTGGTGAACAAATAAATAAAGCCTCCAGCTTGTCAATTATGCAACTACTACAGTAAAAGGTGTACTCCACGTAATACAAATTGTCCTTTCTCCCCTTAAAAAGGATTCTGATGCTTAGACAATGGACGAAGGAAGATTTTAATAAAAGCAGTCAGATCATCTAGTTCCGAAATGTTCCCACTTCTTCCGAAACTACTTGTCTGTGATCCCCTTACTCAGAAACAACCTAGTCCAATCAAATGCAAGTCCCAGTCTCATTCTTGCCCCAATTTAGAACTGAACCTGTGAATCAGTTCTAAACCTTTCCATATTATCTTAAAACTAATAAAACAATGGTTAATGGTCTCAAAGAGCTCACTTCAATCACCCGCCTTGCCATATTGCCCTAGATTAGGTTAAGCTTTACCCTCTTCTTAATAGGGTTCTCTTATACGTTACCCACGTAAACTTTCCTAAACAAGCTTAACAAATTCCACTACATCTCTCACAGCAGAATGGCAGTCCTCGGCTTTGTCAGCAAAGTTAAAATCCCTTACTATGACAACCTCACTATATATAGATCATTAGATCATAAGGAGGTAAGATATAGGAGCAGAATTAGGCCATTTGGCCCATCCAGTTTGCTCCACCGTTCTACATAGGCTCTCAACCCAATCCTCCTGCCTTCCCCACATATCCTTTGATGCCCTTACCCCCCCACCACCAAGAATCTATCTACCTCCGCTTTAAATACACCCAATGACTTGGCATCCACAGCTACCTGTGGTAATGAATTTCACAAATTCACCACACTGAATGAAGAAATTCCTCCTCATCATTGTTCTAAAGCAGGGGTGCCCAACTCGTCTTATGCCATGAACTCGTACCATTAACCAAGGGGTCCGTGACCCCAGGTTGGGGACCCCTGATAAAAGGACCTCCTTCTGAAGATGTGTCCTCTGGTCCAAAACACCCCCATGATTGCAAACTCTCCACATCTACTCTCTCTCTCTCTCTCTGGGCATTTCAAAATTTGGTAGGTTTCAATGAGATTTCCCCCCCCCCCACCACCACCTTATTTTTTCCTAAACTCCAGTGAGTATAGCCCCACGGCCACTGAAAGCTCCTCATATGTTAATACTTTAACTAGGGATTATTATCACAAACTTCTGTGGATCCTTTTCATTGTCAGTCCATCTTTTCTTAGATATTTGGCAAAAAAAACCTAATCACTTTATTTACATCCCTCAGCCAAAATCACTCCAATCATTCTGCTTGTGGCATTCTTCCAGCCCCACATAATAACCCTGCATGTTTGTTCCTCTAAATTACATTGACTATCTGGGGGCCTAGCGTACAATCCCAAAAACATGATCATCCTCTTCTGATTTCTCATTTCCATCCACGCAGCTTCACTGAAAGTCCTTCAGTAATTTAATCTCTCGATTATTGTTGTGGCTTACTCCTTGATCAAAAATGCAGATCCCTGCTGTCTCTATCCTGCCCAAAGAGACAGTTACACAGTACGTTAGTAAGGGGGGCCATGTTAAATGAGGTTTAATGTCATTTAACTGGTTTGAAAAGTTGTCTTGTTTCTATGCGCATTATATATGTTATATACACACACACACACACACACACGTATATAATGTATTTAGAAACAAGACAACATGTCTTCAAACCAGGGTGTAAAGCACATAACACATGATAACTTATGAAGGTAAGAATAAAAATATACAGATGACTCACACATAAATAACAAACTAAAGTGCATTAATATTAAACTTCGTAAGATACAGAACAGATTAACCAGTGACATTTCGAATACAATGAAGCCAGAAGTTCAGAAGCCTGACGGCCTGGGGGAAGAAACTGCTTCTCATCCTGACCGTTCTTGTTTTTATGCATCGTAGTCTCCTGCCTGATGGTAGAAAGTCAAAAAGGATGCTGGATGGATGGGTGGGATCTTTAATAATACTAAGGATTCTCCTTTTACATTCTGAAATAGTTGTGCCCCTTAATTCTGATTAATCAATAATTGCAAGGATACCATTTGTTTATACTGCATCCTATAATGCTACAACCCTTGCTTTAGCGAGTTATGGATGCACATGCTAGAACAGTTAAAACAAGAGGAGTCACAATAATTATCCAATTAAAAAACTGTTTTATCTAAGCTTGTCTGAGTAAAACTAGAGTCCATTTTTATATCCCTCCAACCTGAAAACGTTACAGAAAAGATGATAGTTTCTTCCACCACCCCCAAATACATTTGCCCACTCTCCTTCAGTCTCTACCTACCACTTCACGAGCTATGAACAGCAGCAAATTGCTTTTGCTGCCTACGAATGCTCAAACACTAAAAGAAAAAAAGAAAAAAAGTAACTAATAACTGCCATCAGAAATGAGTGTTTTCATTCCAGGGAAACTGGGATTCACAGACCTAGCACTACCAATTGCATACTCTAAGAACCTATGAATTTTTGAGGAAGGCTCCCCCACTTACAGGGTTCCACAGAAACTCTGAAACCATAGGCAAGACCTAATTCAAACATCACCAAATCTACAAAATCTCCCAAAAAAACAGTGAATTTTAAGGGCTGATTGCAAGATATTCTCATTGATTATATTTGTATCTCTGAGTTAGAAAATGAGACTGGTAACCAGATTTGCAGTAAATCCTTATAGCAGAGAGACAGGTAAAGGAATTGGTAACATTTGTAAACAATTTTTGAAATGCTTGGACAGTAATGCAAGTTATAACAATTTGAAACTTTAATTATCATGTGGCAAAAATAGCCAAAAACAAGACTTTGTCAAGCATTGTGGACGACCTCAAGACATTGCTGAGCACTCCAAAGTTAACAAATGATGTCTGAAATAATCTCCGGGTTTTGTACGCAAATGCAGTGGCCAACTGAATGGGGCATTTGGTTGCATGATGCTGTGCAGCAACAAACCATAGTAATACTAAGATTAGATAAATACACTGCTGTGTTGTACACAGCCCAAGTGGAGTAGCACAATGGCCTCTGAAACGTCAACAGTTCTGTAGAAGCTGGCACAAGGTAAAGGTGATTGATGAAGATACTAGCTCTGTTGAAAACTAACTGACTTACTGATGTCCTGCACAGTATGCAGGAAAGGACCCGTATGTATTACAATTGAAGGAAGTGTCACCATGATATCCACCAACAAGGACATTCTACTGTTTAATTTGCCTGCAAGTTTCCACCTGTCAGATGTGCTGCTGTGTTACTGACTCCGTGCTAACTCTGACCTCACAAGGTTATCGGTTGCTCGGTCACTGTGCTTGGGTCCTTGAGTGAGATAGGGTCGCTGGGTAATTGGTGCTAACAGTGGAGAGCTAACTCCAGAGTCCTTTCTTCATCACTGAATCTTTTTTCCACAAAGACAAGTCGCAAAGGAAAACAAAACAAAAAGAACTGGCATTGCACATTTTGCACTAGATCAGATGTTCATAAATTCCAAACAAGTTGAAAAATTGCCTCAACTCAAACATCCATTACACTTATACAGCAGTCAAGAATATTTCTATATTAATATACATTAACACAGAATATAATATAAGCAGGGTTGGATTGATCTTTAAGTTAAAAGATCTTCACAACATCATAGGCTGAAGGGCCTATCCTGTGCTGTAATGTTCTATGTTCTGCCACAGAAATCATCCACAAAGATGAATTTTTTGTGTTTTTACTTTCAACATCTAAATATTATAGTTTTCAATTTGAGCAATACTTTGCAATTTATTAAACCTGATATTGAAACATTCTACAAGTTAATAGTAGGTTTTCAATCCAGATAAATCACACGCTTATAAAATTGCCAAAATTGCTACCATTGCTGTGCTGTCACCTTAATGGTAAACAGCAAGTCAGAAAATGAGAACATAAAATGTACCATATAACAGACTTCATTAATAACACTTTTTGTAAAAAAAATGGTAAATGATCACGGCAACAAAGAAAAAGCAAGTGAAGGTGAAGCTGAGTCGAAGGTTCATATAACGCGGGTGCGATGCAAAGTTGGAGCGAGGTCAAGGCTTCTTCGAGAAGAATTTGAAGTGAGGTCGAAGTATATTCAAGATGGAGTCAGGGCATGCGGAGCAGAGAAAAGTCGAAGTGGAGGAGATTCAGAGCCCATCCACCCAAACCAAGAGGAAGGTTTGATTAATCTAAGAACCGGCCCGAACTGAAAAAGTACAGGCCGAAACCTAGCAGTGGGGTCCAGGCCCAGAGCGTATTGATGCAACAGGGCCTGGGTCCCAGTGCGATGAACAACCCGATGTTTAGATGGGCCATACAGATTGAAAAGACAGGGTATTGGAGCCAGAGACAAGGGTCAGGCCAGTTCTGCTCGTTGCTCCACAACATTCACGCTGCTATGTGATGAACTGAGGCTGAGGTCATGCTCTGGGCTTTGCACCGGAGGACTCACTTTCATAATTGCTTACTTCTATTGTTTGCGTGATTTGTTTCCACTGCCCCCCCCACCCCCCCATTCCCAAACACATTGGGTGTTTGTGGTCTCTTTTTTAAAAAAAAAGTTCTTTTCGGTTTCTTGTTTTGTGGCTGCCTGTAAAGAGACAAATCACAAGGTTGTATAATGTAAACAAACTTTGATGATAACATATACAATGAATGTTGAAAGTATACAGTGTAAAAATTATACTTCAAGTTAACTTATTTCATTTATTTCCAATTCATCAAATAAGCTTTAGCTTTGTTTGCCTTACTGAACATTTGTTCCCAACTCCCGAACTCCTGTCCACCTAACACATTTCATACGTCCCCTCAGCCTAAACTTCTCATCTCATTGGTTATTCAGAACACTCAGCAGATTTTTTTGACTCTATGTACAAATGCGATTTAACCTTTCTTTCCCATTTTACATTGTCAACCTCAATGGAACAACGACCAGTACAATGTGGTCAGGTTCCTTAATTCCACACTGCTGGATTTTAAGATTTTTTTCATGGAAAGGATTTTTGTTTTAGATGCAAACAACGCTGAGTGACTTCATTCCTTTTCTTGCAGCCAGACTTTTGGCAGAGGTGGGCATCATCAGTTCTGTGCTGAGCAAGTGACTCTTTCAGGAACAGGTCCACGTGGAGGGGAGCAACAGAACGTTTTCTCGTACCGAAATCTAGAGAGCCATCAATGACCCGAAACTAAACCGTAACTATTTTAAAGTGAGGCACTGTAAAGGAAAGAAAACCCATGTTAACTTGAAAATCATTAATAACTACTCAAAGGTGAAGGGCTGCAAGCAATTATACCTCATCAGGAGAGAGAATCGTCTAATCCTTCAAGTCTCAACCAGTATTGTCTCTACTGACAGCTTTGGCTGATCTCAACCTCCCTCTCAACCTCCCTCTCAACCTCCCACTCACTCTCAGAGCATTTAGCATTCATTCCCTTTTCTTAAAGCAAACAACTACCTTAATTCCTTCATTCAAGCAAGCAGAGTTTCTGAAACATTTCAGTGAGAATACTATTACCAGGCCAGAATCACCACCTAATTACATGTAATATATTGAAAACTTTTTCATTACATTTTAATGAATCCCTTGAAATTCATTTGTTGTGGCAGTACAGTGAAAGACAAAAGATTTCGGCCACAAGTAAAAAAAAAGTGCATAAGAGGTGGTGAGGCTGTTCAGAAATCTGATGATGGAGGAGAGAAGCTGCTTCTGAAGTGTTGAGTGTGCAAATGAAGCTCCTGTACCTCCTCTTGAAGGCAGTAATGAGAGAAGGGCACATCTCAGATGGCAAGGGTTTCTGCCTTCTCAAGGTATTGTGCTTTGAAGATGATCTTGATTGGGGGGTGGAGGTGCAAAGGAAGTTTGTACCCACAATGGGGCTGCCTGAATCTCCAACCCTCTACAGTCTCTATGTATTAGAACCTCCATAGCAGCCGGCAATGCAACTAGTCAAAATGTTCTCTGCAGTCCATCTGTAGAAATTTGGTAATCGTTATCAAATCTCCTCAAAATCTATGGAAGCATAGTTGCTTGTTCATCCTTCTTCATGATTGCCTTCTTCATATGTTGGACCCAGGGTAGATCCTCTAAGATGCTAACGTTCAGAAATTTGAAGCTGCTCACTCTTTCCACATCTGATCTTTCTATAAGGAATGGTGTGTGTTCCCTTGCTACAGATGAGTGCAGGGTTATTGTTGTGACACCAACTGATCTGCTTCCCTCCTGCATTCCTCCTCATTGCCATTTGAGATCCTGCCAACAATGCTTTCACTGGTGAATTTATAGATGAGTGCTTGACCTGTGACTAGCCACACAGTCATGAGCGTAGATGGAGTATAGTAGGGATTCGTTTTTAAAAACATACACAGGCCAGAATTTACTTCTTTGTTCCATCAACGCAGCAGTGGATCGAGGATGTTTTCTTGACCACCCCCTTATTCCCGCTGCAGGAAGTGACATTCCACCTGCCCATGACAAAATCATGTTCAAACAAAGATGAATCATATGCCCCTTTGATTATGGCACAGTAACACAGGATGTCACAGAGATTTATTCCTAGTTCACAAAGCTGCAAATGCAGCAGAAACATAGTTTAAAACAAGTTCAAAGTCTGTCATACCAGCTTCCCAAAGGTTTCAAACACTTAATTATTTCATTGAAGACGCAGTGACCAGCCAATATCCAGTCACTCTGTGTCCTCCAGATGATCCCCTTGTAAGTGTAAATAGATTTAAATAAAACGCGAGTGCTAACATTAATTGAGACCCCATGATAGTTATGGTTGTTAGACCTGCAAATATTCACCTAAGATAACTAAAACAAATTAGTCTCAAAAAAACTAAAAAAAAAAGGTTCCTAGCTTTGAGAACCTTGACTTTGGGATGTTAATCCATCTCCGTTGGAGAAGAATGAGAATGATCAATAGGGAGGGATGTTTAAAATAAATGATTGCCAGAATTTAATCAAGAATGAGAGATCACACCTCTTTAACACATTGAGAAGAGTGACAAGAATTTAAGCTGTGTTCCATAAGGAACAGGATGGATATAAGACTTTTCTTAACCTTTTCCCATCAGTAATCAACTCTAATATAGACCAAAATTTGTACAAGTGCTCATCCTCTGGACCGTTCCTTCACTGGCCAGAGTTGACATAACATAAAGACAACTGTCTTCATACAATTTTTTCCCCCCACTATAAGCAGTCTTGCAATTTGCTTGTCATAGTTTATAGGAGTTGGGTTGTCAATCAAAGCTTTGTCCTGCGAAAACAGTCTTCATTCTGGCTCTTTTGTGCAACATATGTCTAATTTCTAATCCCATAAATTAACATATCATGACGGCCATTCATTATTCGGACCAGGCCCTCTTCTTGATGCTGCCATTAGGCAGGAGCTACATCAGCCTGGAGACCCACATCTCAAGGTTCAACAACAGTTTCTTCTCCATTGCCAAAAACTATTTTTTGTTTAATCTAATAATTCGAAAATTTCGCAAAATTTCAGGCACAAGAATTCATTCCACCAGCCCCAGAGCAAAATGTCACCTCCTTTGGCAACTGTAATGATCAGCACCAAATCTGGAAATCCACCTTTTTGCCCTTATTAAGGGTCAACAATTCAAAGGTATACAACAAAAACTTGAAATTAGATAAAACCTTTAAACAGGAAAATGTCACTCCTTAACAAAAATCACATCTGCATCTCCTGGGAAATGCACCAGTGTTCGTTGCAAACCATGTTCAGGACTCCAAGTGAACATTCGAAGTCATGCCGCCCCTCAAGGCTGCTCCACTATTTAATATGATCAACACTGATGTACAGCCTCACATTTCTGCCAGCCCATTGTAACTGATCACCCCCTTGTTAATCACAGAAACATAGAAAAACTTCAGCACAATACAGGCCCTCCGGTCCACAATGCTGTGCCAAACTTGTACTTACTTTAGAAATTACCTAGGGTTACCCACAGCCCTCTATTTTTCTAAGCTCCATGTACCTATCCAGAAATCTCTTAAAAGACCCTATCGTATCCGGCCCCCCACAACATCACCAGCAGCCCATTCCACCGTCATTCTCTGCATAAAAAATCTTACCCCGACATCTCCTCCATACCTCCTTAAAACTGTTCCTTCTTGTGATAGCCATTTCAGGCCTGGGAAAAAGCCTCTGACTATCCACGTGATCAATGCCTCTCATCATCTTATACATCTCTATCAGGTCACCTCCATCCTGCGTCGCTCCATGGAGAAAAGGCAGAGTTCACTCAACCTATTCTTCTAAGGAATGCTCCCCAATCCTTGTAAATCTCCTCTGCACCCTTTCCATAGTTTCCACATCCTTCCTGTAGTGAGATGACCAGAAATGAGCACAGTACTCCAAGTGGGGTCTGACCAGGATCCTATATAGCTAACATGAGGAAATCTGCAGATGCTGGAAATTCAAGCAACACACACACAAACTGCTGGTGGAACACAGCTGGCCAGGCAGCATCTATAGGGAGAAGCACAGTCGACGTTTCGGGCTGAGACCCTTCATCAGGACAAGGCTTCCTATATAGCTGCAACATTACCTCTCGGCTCTTAAACTCAATTCCAATATTGAAGGCCAATCAACCGGCGCAGCAGCTTTTAGTGTTCTATGGACTCGAACCCCAAGATCCCTCTGATTCTCCATACTGCCAAGAGTAGGGGCTCCAGAACAGATTCCTGAGGCACACCACTCGTCACCGACCTCCATGCAGAATATGACCCATCTACAACCACTCTTTGCCTTCTATGGGCAAGCTGGTTCTGGATCCACAAAGCAATGTCCTGTTGGATCCCATGATTCCTTACTTTCTCAATAACTCTTATAATGTACCTTATCAAATGCTTTGCTGAAATTCATATACACTACATCCAATGCTCTACCTTCATCAACGTGTTTAGTCACATCCTCAAAAAAAAATCATGCGTTTATCTAGCTCTGCTTTTTAAAAAAACAAATCAAAGTCTCTGTTTCCACTGCCTTTTTAAAACATTTCCAAAGACTCACAACCCTCAGGAAAAACATTCCACTACACCTGTTTTTAGTGGGCTATCCTTCAGCTTAAATCGTGACACCTGGTTCCCATGCCAACTCTTCATCCAACAGACACATCCTTGTGTCAAATGCAAAAGGAATCTGCTTAAAACACACACTAATGCTTTCTTCATTGTACTGTATTTACTCCTGGAGCAGTGCCTATGTTTCTTGACAATCATTTAAATATGTCCAAGAATCATTTGGTGGTAGTTACTGTTTTGTTTGGCTTAACCATTATGACAGGATGACAGGACAAAAATGTGATATATTATTGGTTTCTCTTTCCAGACACTGCCCAGAATGCTGAATATTCATACCTTGTGTGTTTGCAGAACATACAGAAGCAATTGTGTGTGGTGCCATTTAACTTCGTTACAAAGAGGATTTAGTCAAACATGATTATCCATCTCAAAAGGCAGCTATAGTGAATCCAGAATTAGCAAATAGCATTGGAAATACTAAAGAAAACACTGGGTTTGCAAGTTTCTATTCATTTTGTTGCCTAACAACTACAATCCAACAAGAAAAATTCCAAATAGTAAGTTGTCTAAAACCTGGTGCCCTGCCAAAGAATAATAATTGATTTAAAGTAATGATAGAAAATTAATTCTAAATAATTTCACATTTTATATTCAGAGCTTCCACTTCAGAGCTTCAAATGCTAGCCAGAAAATCTCTGAAGCAGAACGCAAAAGGTAACAATTTACCCAATTGCTATGTTGGAATACTGACCCAAAACATTAAGTGTTAGAACAAAGTACACTCATGTACATGACAGTGTAAGGTTTTCTTCCTGTAGAAATAGGGGAGAAGATGGCTGAGGTGTTAACAAGCTTGACCAACCAAACATAATAAGGCATTTGTTATCCCAGGTCCGTGATCGATTTACTAGTTATTTTAGGAAAATCAAACGTGAATTGTCTAGTCTGGGTTTTCTATCCTGGTGGCAAAAATAGAAGGGAATGATAACTATGGAAACATAGCTTGGTGACTTCCTGAGCAAAACGATAACTATGGAAACATACCTTGGTGACTTCCTGAGCAGAAAACTGCAGTGCAAGTCTCTAACCAGATTCACGTAGAAAAATCAGGGACAAAATTTATTCTGTTCTTGTGGTATGAGCAAATTCCTCTTTTTTCAAAATCAGACTCTTAACAGGTTGTAACAATTAAATTTGGCAAATCTCACATGACTTTATGTTCTTGTTTACCGGTTTTCCAATAAATCTAGCAGCTCTGTTTTGTTTGCCTCAATCTCTCAAAAAGGGTGACTACTCCACCTACCAAAATGATTAGAACACACTTGTCCTTATAAACACAGAAAAGGACTAATGTTAAGCTACAGTTTTCTTATACATTTGATCAAACTTATTCCAACAATCTGATGGAGGTAGTTTCAAATTCACTGGGTCAGGCTGGGGAATGGCTTGTTACATTCTGCAGTTAATAATTGTTTCATGAGCATTTTAAACATCATTAACCTTTGTGCTATTGTTTAAGACTTTTATGAATACATTGCATTTTAAAAGTCCCAATTCATTTTTCACTAAAATACCTGTGGGAAAACTTCAAGAGTCAAAATGCTGCAGACAAAGAAATTCTACAGCGTCAAAAGTAATTTGCAGAGGACCATATTGGAGCGTAAAATTATTCCTCTTGAAGATTCAGATTGTATTTAACAACTTAATTTTAATTTAATACATTTTCAAGCAGAAGCAATTTTAAAGCTATATTGTCATACAACTGACAGCTTCCTGATACAATGTTCAAATTTCAGAGCTATACAACAAGATAATTTATTACAAACTTAACTTTTTTTAAGGGAAAAAGCAAGGGTGATGGCCTTGGTGATCCTTATAATAAATGAACAAAGTCAACCCATTAACTGTGTGAATTAATCAAGAACCTTGAGTTGTTAAGTGAAAGAACTGAAAATTTCTTTGCTTCCAAAAGCTATTCTCTGAGACTACCATTTTTCAATAAGTATCCATGTAATGTATTAAAAAGGTCTTTAATGGTGCACGTAAACAATAGCATGGATTAATTAGCGGCAGCCAATATGGACTTGTAAAGGGCAGGTCTGCTTGACTATTCTGTTTCTTACCGTATTGACGATGAAAATAATTGAATTGATGAATATAAAACACGTTAATGTGACAGACAAAAAATCTTTTATCTGTTTACAGGATACAGACGTCGCTGAATTTACAAGACTGCAAATTTCAAAGCTGTTGGCTGTGGCATCTTAAATGTGCCATTTCAGATTCAGATTCAGATTATTGTCATTTATAAACCACAAATACAATGCAGTTAAAAAATGAGACAACGTTCTCCGGAATGATATCACGAAAAAGTACAAAACAGACCACACAGGAAAAACCTTACCAATTCTTACCAAACATAATATTATTGTACCCACCCATGGTATTATTTGAAAGTACCCCATATGTACGCATATCAAAAAAAATTTCCAGTCCCTGCACAAAACAGAATCTATTTAAAATTTCTTTGCAAGCTGAGCAAACTACAGTGGATTCCAGTTAATTAAGCCATAGGCAATATCAGGGCATCCACTTATTTGGGAAAATTCTTAAAGAACAAAAACTAATCAATAACATAGCAGAAGTCTCTACCTTTATTTGGGACAGAATGCTGCTTAATGGGGACAACAAGACACTATTGCCAAACAGTTTCTAACCAGCATCAGTCACGTGCTCTTGTGTGGCTGTTAGACACAACACCATGCCTCACGTGAACTGTCTCTAAATTGCGTCACTTGTGTATACTTATTCACAATATTCTTGTGTGTATGGAATAACCACACAAGAATAATGTGTGCTGCCTTTATGATTATTGCCCAGTAGCACACACCTCCACAGTGATGAAATGCTTTGAGTGGTTGGTCATGAAGAAAATAAACTCTTGACTCAACAAAGACCTGGACCTATTACAATCTGCCCATCTCCACAATAGGTCAAAGGCAGATGCAATCTCAATGACTCTTTACACAGCTTTAGAC
Source organism: Hypanus sabinus (assembly GCF_030144855.1). Lineage (NCBI taxonomy): Eukaryota > Metazoa > Chordata > Chondrichthyes > Myliobatiformes > Dasyatidae > Hypanus > Hypanus sabinus. The sequence continues at coordinate 39,808,267 of NC_082715.1, read as the reverse complement.
CACCTGGACCACACAAACAGGATACTGCTCGTCACCTTTAGCTCAGCATTTAATACAATCATTCCCACAATCCTGATTGAGAAGTTGCAAAACCTGGGCCTCTGTACCTCCCTCTGCAATTGGATCCTCGACTTCCTAACCAGAAGACCACATTCTGTGGAGATTGGTGATAACATTTCCTTGCTGACAGTCAACACTAGTGCACCTCAGGGGTGTGTGCTTAGCCCACTGCCCTACTCTCTCTATACCCATGACTCTGTGGCAAGGCATAGCTCAAATACCATCTACAAATTTGCTGACGATACAACCATTGTTGGTAGAATCTCGGGGGTGATGAGAGGGCATACAGGAGTGAGATATGCCAACTAGTGGAGTGGTGTCGCAGCAACAACCTGGCACTCAACGTCAGTAAGCCAGAAGAACTGATAGTGAACTTCAAGAAGGGCAAGATGAAGAAACACATACCAATCCTCATCAAGGGATCAAAAGTGGAGAGATTGAACAGTTTCAAGTTCCTGGGTATCAAGATCACAGAGGATCTAACCTGGTCGCAACATATCGATGCAGTTATAAAGAAGGCAAGACAGCAGCTATACAGTCGGCCCTCCTTATCCGCGAATTCCGCATGCGCGAGTTCAACCAACCGCAAATCGCGAAAACCCGGAACTGTTCTTCCAGCACATGTTGATCGAGCATGTACAGACTGTTTTTTCTTGTCATTGTTCCCTAAACAATGCAGTGTAACAACTATTTTAAATAGCCTTTACATTGTATTAGGTATTATAACTAATCTAGGGATGATTTAAAGTATATGGGAGGATGTGCGTGAGTTATCATGCTTATCAGGAGTTATCAGGATCGAAAAAAAATGGAAGTTCTCTTACTAAGTAAGTAGGAACAGGTACATCCAGTATTAGTTAGCATCAGTTGGTCAAACGTTTGTCTTAGTATATAGTATATATTTTACCTGTCTATGCATATAAAAAACTTGAGAACATATGTTTCAGCGCCGGGGTCAGGAACAGAAGTTCCCAAGTTCGATCCAGTGACAGCCCGCTCCCGAGGGCACTCCCCACTGTGCTGGGTTGATGTGGAGGATCAAAAACCCAAAACCCAATAATTAAACCACTGCATTGCTTAGTAATAATTGTCGCCTTCACCGGGCGAGAGCCTTTCTCACTTTATCCTTTAAAATTGTTCTGATCGTTGACCAACATAGCCTAACTCTTTTCCAATGACCGATGGCGTTTCACCTCTTTCCGATCGCTTTGTTATTTCCACTTTATTTTCAATCGTGATCGTGGTTATTTTTGTGAACAGAAACACTGCGGATTCAGAGCTCTGACACCGGGTCCTAATGTCCACTGCACTGAGACAGGTTAAATAAGGTCTGGGGTTCTGCTGGGTCCTAAGGTTCACAGCAAAGAGACAGGTCGAATAAGGGACTTGAGCATCCACAAATTTGGGTATTCACAAGGGGTCCCAGAACCAATCCCTCACGGATAAGGAGGGCCAACTGTACTTCATTAGGAGCTTGAAGAGATTTGGTATGTCAACAAATACACACAAAAACTTCTATAGTTGTACCATGGAGAGCATTCCGACAGGCTGCATCACTGCCTGGTATGGGGGGACTCCTGCACTGGACCAAAAGATGCTGCAGGCAATTGTAAATCTAGTCAGCTCTATCTTGGGTGCTAGCCTACAAAGCTCGCAGGACATCTTCAAGGAGCAGTATCTCAGAAAGGCAGCTTCCATTATTAAGGACCTCCAGCAGCCAGGGCATGCCCTTTTCTCACTGTTAAAATTCAGGAAGGAGGTACAGAAGCCTGAAGGCACACAGTCAGCAATTCAGGAACAGCTTCTTCCCCTCTACCATCCAATTCCTAAATTGATATTGAACCCTTGAACCTCACTTTTTTAATGTATATTATTTCTGTTTTTTGCATTATTTTTAATCTATTCCATATATGTATACTGTAATTGATTTAGTTATTTATTATTGTTATTTTATTTTGTGTTTTTTTTCTTCTATATTATGTATTGCACTGTACTGCTGCTGCTAAGTTAACATGCCGGTGATAATAAATCTGATTCTGATTCTGTTTATGTTATTTTATCTATCTGGGCCAACAGACACCATTTCATAAAGCAATGATTTTTGACAATTTTATTCTTTATTTTGGACTTTAAATAATTTAAGACCCTTGCCAATATGCCACAAAAAGATTTGACACTGGCTGACATATTACCCTAGTGAACACTGGATGAATTCTTATGTTGTTAACTATTAGGAACTAATACAGTTTTTTTAATACTGCAGTAGTATTTGTAATGTTCTAATTTGTTTGATTGATAATGTGACAATAATAAACCTATTTACCATTTACTGCAGACACAAGATGCTGCAGATACTGGAATCTCGAGTAACAGACAAAACGCTGATGAAGTCCGCAGATCAGACAGCATCAGAAAAAGGGACACTGGCTGTCAACATTTAAGGAGGAGACCATCTCAAATGAAAGATAGAGGGGAGATAGTCAGTAATGAAGGAGTTAATGAAAGGGATGGAGCAAGAGCTGGGAAGTGATACAAGACCATAAAACACATGAGCAGAATGAGGCTATTCAGCCCATCGAGTCCACTCCACCCTTTCATCATGGCTGATCCTGGATCCCACTTAACCCCTTACACCTGCCCTCTTATCATATCCCTTGATGCCCTGAAAAATCAGGAATCTACCAACTTCCGCTTTAAATATGCTCACGGACTTGGCCTCCCGCAGTCTTTGACAGAGCATTTCACAGATTTACCTCTCTTTGGCTAAGAAAATTCCTCCTTACCTCTGTTCTACAAGGTCACCCCTCAACTTTGAGGCTGTGCCCTCTAGTTCTAGATACCCCCACCATAGGAAACATCCTCTCCACATCCACATTATCTAGTCCTTTCAACATTCGGTAGCTATCACTGAGATCCCCCACATTCTTCTAAATCCCAGTGAGTACAGGGCCAGAGCTGCCAAACTCTCATCTATTTACCACTTCATTCCCAGAATCATCCTTGTGAACCTCCTCTGGACTCTCTCCAATGACAACACATCCTCTCTAAGATATGGGGCCCAAAACTGTTGATAATACTCCAAGTGTGGCCCGGCTCGTATCTTATACAGCCTCTGAATCAGCTCCTTGCTTTTATATTCTATTCCTCTTGAAATAAATGCCAACATTGCATTTGCCTTCTTTACCACAGACAAATTTGGTGAATTAACCTTCTGGAAGTCTTGCAAATGGACTCCTAGGTACCTCTGCACCTTTGATGTTTGAAGTTTTCTCCCCATTTATATAACAGTCTGCACTATTGTTCCTTTTACCAAAATGCATCATACATTTTTCAACACCATATTCCACCTGCCACTTTTTTGCCCATTCTTCCAACTTGACTAAGTTCTACTGCAATTGCATTGCTTCCTCAGCACTACCTACCCCTCCACCTATCTTTGCATCATCCACAAACTTTGCCAAAAAGCCATCAATCCCATTATGCAAATTGTTGGCAAACAATGTGAAAAGCAGTGGTCCCAATACTGATCCCTGAGGAATACAACTTGTCATAGGCAGCCAACCAGAAAAGACCTCCTTTATTCCTACTTGCTGCCTCCTGCATTCCTCTATCCATGCCAGTATCTTTCCTGTAACACCATAGGATTTTATCTAGTTAAGCAGCCTCATGTGCAGCATCTTATCAAATGCCTTCTGAAAATCCAAGTAAATGACATCCACTACCTCTCCTTTGTCCACCTGCTTGATACTTCCTTGAAGAAGTCTAACTATTACTTCGTTCTTTTTTGTATTTGCACAAATTACACTGGGTGAATGCCCAGTTGGTGCAGCATTTCATTGATGGCATTATGGTTATTATTTTATTATAGATGTTTTGAGTATTCCGCCAAGAAAACAAATCTCAAGCTTGTATATGGTGACATACATGTACTTTACTAAATTTCACTTTGAACTTTCAACTAAACTCCCAATGATTACCTGCCAATTCCCATTCTCCAGAATCACCTATTCATTATCCGAATCCTACTTCGACTTTAATTAATGGCTTCTGGTCATTTTGGAAGTCCAAGCCCCCAGAATCATCGAGCTTAACCATAATCAAAAAAGAAAGCTCAGCATGCATGATCTTTCCTTTCTGAATATTTGTTTACTATTATTGACAAATTAAATATTAGTTAGTTAAATTTATTTTAAATAATTAATCACTTTACTTTATGCTGCTAACCTAAAAGATCCTTTGTTACCCAGTTACTTGAATATGCTTATGCTGTAAGACAGTGTTTCAGGTGATAAAAATTCTCATCAGCCTTAATGCCCGTCTTTCTCCAATCACACATACACAAAAGGTCATTCATACCCCTCTAATATCTTTTGCAAAAATCCAGTGTGATTCAGTTCTGCCACCATACAATGCTGCCACACTTTCGCTTCCACAAGCTAGCTGAGAGACTCAAACTGTTTCTGTTCTCAAACTCAGTCAACAAAGAGCTTCTTAGAACCACAAACTTAATGGATTCATGTCCATTTGATCATTTTCATCTAACTTTTCAAAGGTATGTGTATTATCTCTCATTGTATGCAGCACTTTCACTTTTCAAGGCCATTACCAAAAGCACTTTATATTTATCAAATGGACTAAATTTCTTCACGACAGGTCACTTATCGCACTTATCTGCACAAATATTCATTAAATGGCTCACTTAAAAACATGCAGCCATGCACATTTAGGATCACAGGAACACTAAATACCAGCACTACTCAATAAGATCATAAGGCCACTTAATAATCCTTTTGAATTACTGGAATACTTGGCAACAACTATATAACTTTTCATTGTTTACTCAATTAACAGACACATTCAGCAGCTTTTAGTTTCATTTGAAACTGCAGCCAAACATCTAACAATGCAGCTCATTTGGCACACTCTCGCCAGTTCCTCCAAGCATTCTTTGTGTAAGGAAACCAACATTACAAATGTGCTCACAAACAAGAGAAAATCTGCAGATGCTGGAAATCCCAGCAACACACAGAAAATACTGGAGGAACTCAGCAGGCCAGAGAGCATCTTGGAAAAGAGTACAGTCGATGTATGTGATATCACATGCATCCATATTTAATTTTTTAAAACTGTTTGAACCAATCTATAGGTCAGGCAGTGCAAAGCAAAACAGCTAATGCTTCAGATCAAGAGTCTTTCTTCAGAACTGGGAAAGCAGAAAAAACAAGTTGGTTTCATTGTCCCTTTCTCAGTCTGTTGAAGGATCACAAGGTTCTTTGGCCTGAATCATCAATTCTGATTTTTCTTCCACAGAGGCAGCTTTTCCTGCTGGGTACAGTACTTGCAATATTTTCTGTTTTTACTGATTTCCAATGTTTGCAGCATTTTGACATCCCTTTCAAGGATCTCACTGAGAATCTTTATTGCCGAGGAAAGGGGTTGGAAGAGGATAGTGTAGGGGACCAGGGGTACTTTGATCTTGTGAATGAGAAGTGGAGGGCCCATCTTCTCATTTGCGTCAGTAGACAAATTGATGATGCTTTGCAGCTCAGCTTCTGACCTTCCGACGCTTCTTATCCAGGTTGAACAATTTCCCATTTCGGAAAATTCATTCCTTTCCTCTGGGATGCCAATCGAGGCACGATGTAATGCTGCAGCAAGCATGACTGTGTATTGCTTGACATCTACCTTCACAAATATTCAATAATTTGTGGACTTTTTGTTTGTACCAAGGCTTGTATATGTTAGTGGAGCAAATATAAAATAGAAGTGAACTTCTATGGTCAGCTGCATTTGGAATACGAGTAGTCCACAGTCCCTCACAATTAACGGAGTCAAAGGCTTTAGTGAGATTGGTGGCCATGTTTAATGCCTGCTCTACTCCCTGCAGTTTCCTTGGAGGTTTCATGTGGTGAAGATCCTGTTCACCGTCCCTTTCAATGAGCAGAATTTTCGACCACGGGAAGTTAGTTAAGGAAGAGCCTATTGATGAATTCCTTGCAGCTGATAACAAGGGAACTACTCTGCAGTTGCCAGAATTGGATGCCTCCTTCCTAGAAGATGGTCACAATCATGGTATTTCTGAATACCCTGGATATATTCTGTTCTACCAGACATGCATGATGACATTCTGAACTCTAACTTTTTCTCTTCTCTGGCTGGGATTTCTGAAGAGATCCCACAAGGTCTGCTCTTGAGCTCTGGTTAATTTTAAGTTGGAGGAGTAACATACACTCACTGATCCACAGCTGACTGGCCATGGCCGAGCCTACTGCTGGAAAGATGACTCTAACATCTCAATGAACCCTTGCCTTGGATGTGCTAGCCCTGGAGTCAGAAGCAGGAACAGGCCTCGGGAAGTGCCCTGGCATCGACCGTGCTGGAGAGCCAATAGCTCTCGCACGGACAGGATTTTACAGAGGGACACAAGAGAATATTTGGCTGGTTTTGTCTTATTGATTACGGAGATGGCAATTTCCAAACAGACAAAATGAAAGGAGAAAGAAAACTTGGTAATTATTGCTTACCCTGCATACAGCCCACTGTTGAGAACTAAGCTGATTTCCCTCTGATTTCAACCATTGTTAATACTTGGAATGCTAAATGCAGCAGGCTACAGTGCCTACAGTGGAGATGGAAGTCATCAAATCATTCTGCCTGAAAATCAACCGTAATGCAGAAAGGTCTAATGTTTTGGCATTGTCATAGCGAACTCAGAATCAAACCTGACTCTGTATAAACACTGCCCTAATACAGCTCCAAAAAAAAAGGCACTGTAGCAAATGCTTGCAAAAAATATAAAACAGTTTTTTTATCTTATATCAGAATCTCACAATCACTTCTGTGCAGGGACTGCAGCCAGTGGACACGAGGGAGTATTTTGAAATGTTATTTGTCTATAGATTTCTAGAAGGAAGAATGGTATTTGTATTTACTTGTTAGTATTATTGTCCCACATTCAAATGCATTAAGTGGAATAGTAGATGGCTATTTTAAAAACATTGAGACAACAAATTCAAAATAAGCTCCACAGCACTCAAAGGAGAAGCTGCTTTTGAAATATATTTTTTTCTTTTGATTTCTAATGATAGATACAATTTTGCAAGATAGACCTACTTTCTCTTTCATCTTTTTCCACACCTCATTTGCACAATTTTCTCTACATAATAACTCAAGAAATTCTAAAATATCCATCCCTGAGGGGAAAGATGTGTTTTTTTTAAAATTAAAGGACAGCATCTTGTCTGTGCTGTGTTTGGCGCTTGAGGAAATTATCTTCCCGTCACAACTGAAGAAAAGACCAAAGAACTTCCTATTGATCTTTATAATAATAAAGACCCATGTGTCATTTCAAAAAGATCAATTCATTGAGCAATTGAAATACGAGTTTACACTCTAGGGCAACCTGTACCCCCAGTTGGAGAATAGTAGCATAAAAGTAAAATAAATACTTCTGGCAACTTGCAATGATTCTTTCCGGCAAGACACCAGCTAATGTTTAAGGGCGGTCCAGATTAAACCCAAGCACATTCTAGAAAATAGAGCTTCAGTTTTCAATAAATACATTTTAAGTCACAAAAATGAAACTCATTACATTAAAAATTGCCTTTGTGAGAACCTGAAACCACAGCCAACACATACTATGCTTCAAGACCAAAAGACATAATTAGGTCAGCAACTAGAAGATGTTACTCTATTTTGATCTTTTGTTTAAAACTGCATAACAATTAACCTTAGAATGTTATTTATTCCAAATAGCATTTCTAACATACTTAAGACACATCATACCTGTTGTACGGAAAATGCCAAAAGTAACACACATAAGTTGGAATATGACCAAAGTATATGCATTCCTTGAAAGTCAGATAATAAAACACATGAAGTGATGGCTATGTAAACAAAAAGCTAAACAAGTTTGTGCAAAAATCAGCCTGTGAAATAAAGATGTCTAAATGCATATTAGCATGGCAATATAGTACCCAAAGAATGCAGTGTCTGTGTAGTGTGCACTTTGGTGAGTGAAGAGGCACTTAAATTTTATTTTGTTTTACACTTAAATTTCCTTAACCTTGTGGTTTATTGTAAGCCATCAATCCAAAGTGTGAAGCAAATATGTTGCCACTCTCGCAGTTGTTGTAACAACCCGCTGGAAGGGATTCAATGAAGTAACCATCACCTGACTCAGACAGTGTTCGGCACTATAAATCCGTGCATCCCAACAAAGCACAATGTGTTTCTGCCACTGAATTCATTGCCCTGAGAACTTGGACTTTGGCAAGTAAGAAACTTCAGTAAAGACAACAGCAGCTGTATAAATAAACGAAATAAATGAATTAATTTTATTAAGACAGGGCAAACAGAGCATGTAAATGCATTCCAAATATCACATCCAGGAGTTGATGGAAACAACTGACACCCACGGCTATTGCAGCGATATGAGTGAATAGCTGAAGGGGAATTGAAAAGCTGGAGTCCACGATTTGAGTAATTTGAATCTGCTGCTACCAACGCAACGCTAAATTGAATAACCAGAGCTGCAGGTAAACAGAAGTAATGTACAAAATACACGTGAGAGGAAATTGAATCAAAAAGCCAAAGACAGCAGTGCAGGGACAAGGAAGGAGCAATAGTAACCAGAGTGGTTATTATCATGGTTAGAAAAGGACATGGCACATAAACGTAAGAGTATGCTGCCAAATGTTGCTAAGAAATGAGAAAATCTGCAGATGCTGGAAATCCGAACAACACACACAAAATGCTGGAGGAACTCAGCAAACCAGACAGCATCTATGGAAAAGAGTACAGTACAGCAGAACAGTCAACGTTGAGCCAAGAGCCTTTCAGAGGACTGGAGGAAAAAAGACAAGGAGTAGATATAAACGGTGGGGGAGGGGAGAGAGAAACACAAGGTGATAGGTGAAACTGGGAGGGAGGAGGATGAAGTTAAGAGCTGAGAAGTCAACAGGTGAAAGAGATACAGGGCTGGAGATGGCAGAATCCGACAGGAGACAACAGAAGGCCATGGAAGAAAGAAAAGGGGGGAGGAGAACCAGAGGGAGGCGATGTGCAGACAAGGAAACAAGGTGCGAGAGGGGAAAGGGAATGAGGAACAGTTGAAGGAGGGGGGATGGGGGCATTACCTGAGTGTGGTCCAATCACAACAGTGCAGGTGGCCAGAGATATCATATCATAATGGGAAGTGGAATTAAAACACCTGTGAGTCTGCTGAGGTCCCATACTGTGCCTGGTCCTCCTTGTGTGGCCTCTGCATATTGTGAGACCCAACACACACTGGGAGACCACTTCGCTGAGCACCTACCAGAAAAAGTGGGATCTCCCAGTAACCACCATTTTAATTTCAATTCCCATTCCAATATGTCTATCCAGAGCAGTCTCTACTGTCATGATGAGGCCACATTTAGGTTGAAGGAACAACACCTTATATTCCATCTGGGTTCCCTCCAAGCTAATGGTATGGACATTGATTTCTTAAAATTCCGGTAATGCTCCCCCTCCCTCACCATTCCCCATCCCCTTTTTCCTCTCTCACCTTAAGTCCTTGCCCATCCATTGCCTCCCTCTGGTTCTCCTTCCCCTTTTCTTTCTTCCATGGCCTTCTGACCTCTCCTATCAGATTCCCCCTTCTCCAGCCCTGTTACTCTTTCACCAATCAACTTCCCAGCTCTTTACTTCACCCCTCTCCCTTCAGGTTTCACCTTGTGTGTCTTCCTCTCCTCCCCCAACTCTTCAAATCTACTCCTCAGCTTATTTTTCTCCAGTCCTGCCAAAGGGCCTTGGCCAGAAACATCGACTCTACTCTTTTCCATAGATGCTGCCTGGCCTGCTGAGTTCCTCCAGCATTTTGTGCGTGTTGCTAAAAAATGGTTATTTTTCTGAAGATATGAAGCTTTCGTAACAGTACAAACAGAAATTAACAAACATTCTGATAGTTATTAGAGACACAGATGCAAGAATTTGATCCAAATGTCCAACCACATATTGGGCAAAAGGACAAGTATTCAAAAGAAAAAAAAAAATCAGGTACTGAGAAAGGCCAGCAAAAGAAATTGTTTATTCCCAGGGAAATCGACTGCAAATGTAGGGAGGTTTTGCTTCAGCCACAAATGGCATTAGTGAACTGACATTTCATTGAGAAATACAGCACAGTAATGGACCCTTCTGGCCCAATAAGCCCGAGCCGACCAATTACATCCCTCTGGCCATTTAGCCCACCAACCCACGAGTCTTTGGAATGTGGGAGGAAATGGGGAAAACCCAGAAGAAACTCACATGGACACGGGGAAAGCGCACCAACTCCTTACAGACAGCCATGGAACTAAACCCGAGTCACTGGTATTGCAATAGCATAACAATAACTGCTACACTCTGGCGCCACCCCAGTCTGCAGCACTGTCCTTTGGACCAGTCTCATTAATTAAAGAATGCAACTTAGAATGCATGGAGTATAACGGCAAAAGTGCTTTTGATATAGCTTAGGATATCAGTATGTATCTGTGGCAAGATAAACATCTAACAGCTCAGGTCTGAGACCCTTCATTAAAACTGCATTGGATAGACTAGACCATAGTGGCTAGAGTTTAGAAGGAGAGAAGACACTGTTTATACAATCAAGATCTTGGCAGGTCTTAAAAGAGCAGAAAAGCAGATTTAAGGGTAAATCTAAAACTAAGGAGTTAATGTTTAATTGGATGTATTTTCCCCCTTCTTCCTTTCAGGTGGGTGGAAGGACATTCTTTGTATGTTTTTAAGGCACTGTCAGATATACTTTCTTGATAAACATGGAGGTGAAACGTTTAACACTGTGGGTAGAAGTGAATAATGAGCTGAAGTGATAATTTAATGAGCCATCATGTTATTAAATGGCAGAGCAGGCTCAACAGGTCAAGCAGCTTTGCTTTCAATGCATATATTTGTAAATTATGGTTACTCCACTGTTTATCAATGTCAGTTTTAATATTACTGGCATATGTCATGGACTTGTTAACTTTACGGCAGCAGTACAATGCATATAGTGAAAAAAACTGAATTACAGATATAATAAAGTTAAAATCAGTAGTGCAAAAGGAAACAAATAAAAAAGTACTGAGGTAGTGTTCATAGGTTCAATGTCAATTTAGAAATCGGGTGGCAGTGGCTGTTCCTGAATCATTGAGTGTGTGCCTTCAGGCCTCTATACCTCCTTCCCAACAGTAACAATGAGAAGAGATGCAGGTCCTGGGTGGTGGAGATCCATAATGTTGGATTTCACGGAGGCTAGTACCCATGATGGAGCTGTCTAGTTTTACAAGTTTCTATACTATTTGAAGAAATAGGTACAAATGGAGGACATAGAACATGCCTGAAACTAAAAGATGGAATAAATATGGTGTGCTTAATGCTGTTTTCTCACGTTTTCAATTTGATGACAGGTCTTCGACCTCCAATGGTGTCAAACTCACAAACGTTGCCTCACTTCACCTCCTCTCCTTCACCATTTCCCATTCTTGCTTCCATCACACACCCTCTTCTTACCAGCCCATCACCTCCCTCTGGTGCTCCTCCCCCTTCCCTTTCTTCCATGGTCTTCTGCCCTCTATCAGATTCCCCCTTCTCCAGAACTTTATCTCTTCCACCAATCAACTTCCCTGCTCTTTACTTCACTCCCTCCTCGTTTCACCTATCACCTGCTACCTCATACTTCTCCCTCCCCTCCCCCACCTTCTTATCCTGACTTCTTTCCAATCCTGATGAAGGGTCTCGGCCCATAACGTCAACTATTTATTCCCATCTATAAATCCTGCCCAACCAGCTGAGCTTCTCCAGCATATTGTGTGTGTTGCCTCACTTGCATCTTTTGCCTTTTTTTCAAATCTGCAGTTCTATGATTTTTATTTCTTTCAAGATCACCATGTTGACAAACCCACTATGCACAAGACTGCTTCAGATCTACCATGGAGCAATGCGCAAGGCTGAGTTTGTAATTTAGTAGTCAAAGGGTCTTTATAGAAGTGTGATCACAATGTGACAGACCCTTGATATAAGGGTTTCAGGTACTTAATTAAATCTGGAACTTGGACTTTAAATTCAAACCAACTATGAAAATATGAAGCACATTGGCACTGGTAGATTGGAAAATTATGTTTAAGAAATAACATAAACCAGCGGTGACTAGCTTTTAAGTAATTAAAAGCATAGCTTACAAAAAAATTCTTCAGCAAAATTTGAAATGAAATGTGGTCCAGCTGTGAACACACATCGTGGCTACTATAGCCAAGGAATAGTAAATTTTGCCAAAAAGCACCAAAGTTGAAAAGCAGGATTTTGAGAGAGGGGGACCAAGGCAATGACACGGAAAAGGAACGTTGAAAGCAAGAATAATCTGGCAGAGAAGTGACTGCAGTAACTTCTCAGGACCTTTAGAAAAGAAAACGTTGGCCAAAATTAATATGGGAACTTTCAGACCGAGAAATACACAGAAATTAGACATACAAGTTATGCCAATCTCAGAAAATGTTGAATAAAACTTCCCAGAAGGTGAATAGGTTTCTAAATAAAAACAGAAACTGATGAAAATATGCAGAACAAGCTGCGTATGTAAAGAGCAAAACAGAATAAAATTGTTTCCAACCATCACAGATGTTTAGGGTGCTCAAACATCATCAAACTGATCTTATCTAATGGCTAGTCACAAGTAACAGAACAACTCTCAGGTCCGTTTCTTACATTCTGTGATGATGCCTCTGCGCATGAGGAGAAATTACTCACCTTCTTTAAAAAGTAATTAATGGACCAATTATGCACTACAACATTTGACATACCTGATGGTGCACTCTCTGTTGACCAAGTTCATGGCCTTTGTTGTGTATGTAGCCTGTTTACACAACTATGTTATTAATAAAAATGCTGGAGATGGGAACTAAGTTTCATGGTTCTTTACTGGTAGGGTCCAAACTTGACACACACATACAGATCAATACGCACCTAATAGCGCCTGCAACGATGTGTTACTAAAACATAAAGTAGTCCCTTATTATAATGTAGGCTATCCGGTACACTCCTCCCCTTTTATTGTAATAGTGTATCAACTGTTTCTTTTTAAATGGGGCACCATGCTAAACAAATATATTTACCCTTAACTTAGAAATGCCTTCCATTTGTTTACAAATTATAACAAGGTAACTTAATATCGAATTATAACAAGCCTTTTTTTTTTACTTTTGGTCTAAGACCCATTTAGAGCTCAAGACTCTGGGGAGATGACTTATAGCAGACTGAATAGCTTGAGCATGTAGATATTAAAAAAGAGGATGTGGTGAAGCTTTTGGAAAACATCAAGATGGATAAGTCACTGGAACTGGGTGAGATGTACCCCAGGCTACCATGGGAGACGAGGGAGGAGATTGCTGTGCCTCTGATGATGATCATAACCACCTTTTCTGCCTCCCCGGGTAATGCCTGTCCTGAAACGTTTGCTTTGAGTCTCCACAGGTACATCAGGTGGGTTATCAGTACCGAAGTCAGGCTTGTCTGTAGATGAGGCTGATGTGGTCACATCAGGAGTATTTGCTTCTATGCCAGGGGAGTCCGAGCAAGGTGTTGTTGTGTTTTTCACCTGAGCATCCAGGATTTGGTCCAATGACATCTCCATATGTACTCTCCCACCTCCACTGTACACATCAGTGGCCCATCTATCGCAGAAATTGTACCCAACTGCCACTTTGCAGCCTGGTAATCACGCGCAAGAACTGACTGTCCCACTCTGAAGCTCCATGTTGATTTAGCATTCAAGTGTTTGAACTGTCTGTTCTCCACATCACGCCGTACATCTGGTTTGAGAAGATCCATGCAGAACCTCAGGCTCCTGTTCAGAAACATCGGCGCTGGAGTCTGATTAGTGGTTGCATATACTGCCTTACGATAGGCAAGGAGAAAGCTGTCTATCTTGTGTTGCAGTGGTTGATTTTTGCTGTCCATTGCCTTGATGGCTTTCTGGAATGTCTGCACAAATCTTTCTGCCAAGCCATTTGTGGATGGATGGTAAGTGGCAGGTGTAAAGTGCTTGATTCCATTGTTCTTCACAAAGCTTTGTAATTTCAGAGACAAATTGTCATCCATTGTCTGTGCAGGTTTGTTCTGGTATGCCATTCCTGGTGAACATGGCCCTCAGAACTGTAATGGTCTTTTCCGATGTGGTTGTCTTCATTTTGATGGCCTCTGGCCATTTGGAATGTGCATCAATGGTGATTAAAATGTTAGAGTCCATGAATGGTCCAGCAAAGTCAATGTGCACTCATTGCCATGGTGATGAGGGCCACTCCCATGGATGGACAGGGGCTTGTGGTGGTGTCTTCTGGATCTTTTGACATCCAGAGCAGTTCTTGGTCAAGTCCTCAATTTGTTTATCAACTCCTGGCCACCACACTTAGGCACAGGCAAGACTTTTCATCTTCACAGTACCCAGGTGTCCCTTGTGCAGTTCCTCCAGCTCTCCGGTGCGTAGCTTGGGAGGAATCACAACCAGTGAACCACACATTAGAGTTCCCGACATGTTCCCGACAGTTGACAACTGCTCCTTCCTCGCTGAGAAGGCTGGAAACACTGTGTTACCACGCGCTGGCCATCCCTTTACCGTGATGTCATACATCTTCGACAACATAAGGTCATTGCATGTTTCTCTTTCAATGAGGCTGTTTGTCACTGGTAACTGTTCAACTACTGTTGTGTGAAAGACCTCTGCTGAATCCATTTGTGTAGTTATTTCTGAAGTTGGCAGTGGTAAACTTGACAAACCATCTGGTTGCCGTGTTGCTTGGTCCCCTTGTGTTCAATGTCATGCATGTGACCTCAAAGAAAGGAGACCATCGCTGCAGCCTTACCTTGAGTTGAAGATTGACATGAGAGGCTGATGGTCAGTCAACAGAGTAACCTTTTGACCACACGGGTAGTGACTGAATTTCTTGACTCCCCACATGAGGCTTAGGGCCTCTCTGTCAATCTGTGCATAGTTGCGTTCAGCTGAAATTAGCGTTCTTTCTGAGCCATCTGGAAACTTGTGCGATAACACAGCTCCTATCCCATGGGGCGAGGCATCACACGCCAGTCAGATTGGTAAGGAGGGGTCAAAGTGCGCGAGCACCCCTTCTGAAGTTATGAGTCTTTTAGTTTTTTGAAACGCTTTCTCACAATTCTCAGTCCACTTCCATTGTTCCCTGTCTGTAATAGTGCATTTAGTGGGTATAGTTCATTAGTCCAAGATATGCTCTCAGCTGAGACAGATCTTCAGGTGGTGGTGCCTTAAGCACCGCTTCTATCTTGTCTTGAGACATGTGTAAGCCATCCTTGTTGTTCACAGTATGAGATTTCCCTTTTGAAAAACTCACACTTCTGTCAATTAGCTCTGAGCCCATTTTCTCGTAACCCGGTGAGCACTTGTTTAAGGTTAGAAAGATATTTGTCATCATCTTTGCCGGTGACAATGATGTCATCCAGGTAACACTGAGTCCCTGGAATCCCCTGCAGCACCGGCCCATTGCCCTTTGCCAGACTGCAGGCCTGATGCTATCCCAAACACCAAACTGTAGTACTAATAAAGTCCTTTGTGTTTATTTATTGTCAGGTAGTGTTGGCACATGGCCAAGTGGTTAAGGCGTTCGTCTGGTGATCTGAAGGTCACTTGTTCGATCCTTGGCTGAGGCTGCGTGTCTGTCCTTGAGCAAGGCACTTTACCACACGCTGCTCTGTGATAACACCGGTGCCAAGCTGTATGGGTTATAATGCCCTTCCCTTGGACAACATCGGTGGTGTGAAGAGGAGAGACTTGCAGCTTGGGCAAGTACAGATATGTCACCATATACAACCCTGAGATTCATTTTCTTACAGGCATACTCAATCAACCCGATAGCCATATTAAAATCAATGAAAGACCATGCCCAAGGGGCAACTATTGTGCAAATGACAGTAAACTGTGCAAATACAAAACATTAAAAAGCAATGAGTATTGAGAACATGAAATGAAGACTCTTTGAAAGTGAGTCCATAGGTTGTGGGAATGATGGGGTAACTGAAGTTGAGTGAAGTTCATTAATGGACCAATCTCAGTGAAGATGCTCCTACAACCCCTCCTCGCCCTACTATCTTTCTCGCTAAAAACCTGTGCCTCACCCCCAAAGGACCTCTGGCAGAATTGGAACATCTTCAAAACAAATCCAAAATTCAGCTTGTGGCAAATACACTCCAGAACCAAGGTCATACCAACCTCAGCAGAGGAAATGTGAGTGCAGGCTATGCTTGGCTTGCATCTGCAGCAAAGTTGGGCACCAAAACACATCCCTGTTGCACACTGGTAATGTTGAATACTTGAAGTGCAGTTCACTGGTGAGACTGACGGCAGGAAAGCTGTGAAGCCTGAGTTGTTGCACGGACCAAGCCCTCATGCCACAGGATGGCCTGTGCAGCTGTCCAAGGAAGGAGATGCCAGACCCATAGTGAAAGAGAGCTGGAGCCCATACTGGGTTGGGACTGGTCCCTCCTGTCGGTGCTGCCATCCAGTTTTTGCTCAGTGGAAGAAGACTCGTAATTTATTAGTCTACAAATATATATACTTCTTTGTGACTGTGTGTTTTTCCGCTGTCAGAACAATGCGTGCTATACATGCTGTGTGTAACTGTTGGCACTTTGTTTTGCACCTTGGCCCTGGAGCAACACTGCTGCATTCATCACTCACATTTCCTCTGCTGAGGCTGATATGACCTTGGCTCTGGAGTGTACGTGCCGCGGGCTGTGTCTCAGATTTGTTTTGAAGATTAGCTCCAGTCCTGTCAGAGGTCTGGTGGAGGTGAGGCTCAGTTTTTTTTAAATTACAACTGAACTTGATGACCAACTAATTCAGTGAGGCATAATGTGAGAATGGATCTCATACTCTACACTTGCAACATTAAGTCCTTATATCAACCTGCCATTACTGACGGTACACTGACTTCTGACTAAAAAAGGTTCAAGGCAAGATCTTAAAATGTGAATCACTGCTAATAACTAGAGAGATACTTCATACCTCTCAGCAAAGGAAACATCAATGGTGAAATTTGCTTTTACCTTCCCGGCGCTAGTACAACATCGAGTAAATTGAGGGAAAGGGTGTGTAACATTGAAGACCATAATGCAACAAAAACTATTTTTCCATTCATTACACAAAAATGGTAATTTGATTTTTTTTTGTCACATGTACTGAGGCATAGTGAGAAATTTGTCTTACATATTGTTCATACAGATCACCTCATTACAACAATGCATTGAGGCAAGACAAGATCAAACAATAACAGTGCAGAATTAAGTGCTACAGTTACAGAGAAAGTGCAGTACAAGGCCAAAACGAGATGGATTGAGAGGTGTAGAGTGCACCTTATCGTACTGGGGAACCACTCAATAGTCTTATTACAGCAGGGCAGTTGTGTCTGAGCCTGTTGGTATATGATTTTTGGCTTTTCTATCTTCTGTCCAGTGGGATAAGAGAGAAGGCAGAATGTCTAGGGTGAGTGGGATCTTTAATTTTTCTGGCTGTTTTACTGAAGCAGTGAGAAGAATCAACAGAGTCGATGGAGGGGAAGTTGGTTTCCATGATGTGCTGAATTGTGTCCACAGCTCTGTGCAGACTTTTGCAGTCAAGGGCAAAGCATTTGCCTTACCAAGCTGTGACACATCCACATAGGACGCTTTCTGTGGTGCTTCAATAAAAATTGGTGATGGTCAATGGGGACGTGCCAAGTTTCTTTCACCCTGAGCGAGAGGCATTGCTGAGCTATATTTTGGCTGTGGGAACTTGGCTGGATCAGAACAGACTGACGAGTCCTGACGAAGGGTCTCGGCCCAAAACATCGACAGCACTTCTCCCTATAGATGCTGCCGGGCCTGCTGCGTTCCACCAGCATTTTGTAATGTTCACTCCGAGGAACTTGAAGCTCTCACCCCTCTCAACCTCAGCACTTTGATGTAAACAGAAGCGTGTACACTGCCTGCCCATCTGAAGTCAATGACTAGCTCTATTGTTTTGCTGATATGATCCATAAAAACATGCCAATTATCAACTGGAGGATTATATTCTCGTCACAAACTATTCATTAGTACCAGCAATTTGTGACATTCTTTGAACACTTAATTAGAATTCTACCAAAGATTCCACCATTTCCTCAGTTTTTTTTTAGATATAGCATAATAAACTAATTTATTTTGTAACCTCTTCCAGAGCAACACTCGTGGATACATTGGACCATATCATAATACTAAAATTCCAGCAAACCAATCAGCAGAATCGGCAATGTGTTAGTCACTGGGTCAGAACTGCAAAACAATAAAAAAAAATTAAAGACTAAATAATGAGATCTTGTCATTTTAATCTGTGCCCGAGAGTTATTTCAGTTCATGAAATACAAGTTATAATTATTTCTGCTATTCTCAACAATTGCCCCATTGGACGCTTCCAGAGAAACTGCTGCAATATTTATAAATTATACAAACTGAGTGTATTATTTAATCCTCAAAAACTATACATATACCTCATCATCTGTCAGACCATTTACCACAGATACAAAGCTCAGTCATCAAAACCAGATCAGACTACACTTATAGAAGTAAAGCTTCAGCATCATGCACCGTACTCTGTTCCACCCATAACTAGAATCAGAATCAGGTTTATTGTCATCAACAAGAGGCAACAAATTTGTTGTGTGATGGTAGTACAGTGCAAGATATAAAAATTACTTCAAGTCACAAAAAATAAATCAATAGTACAAAAGAGGAATAACAAGGTAAGGGTCCTGGACCGTTCAGAAATCAGATGGTGCCGAGGCAGGGAATGGTCCCAAGATGTTGAATGTGGATCTGCAGGCTCTGATACTTCCTCTCCGATGCCAGCAACAAAAAGGGCATGCCTCAGATGCTGGGTGTCCTTGATGATGGATGCTTTCCCCTTTAGGGACCACCTCATGAAGATGGCAAATATTGGCAAATGAAGTAAAGCTTTTTTGACATTCACAGAGTTGCAGGCTTTGACACCCAATTGCCTCTTACTGATTCCCCGAAAAGTATTCACCAAGTTTTGGAAAAAAAACTCTCAGTGATCTAAATTTTTTTTATGTGGTACATCACATAATAAAGCATTTTATTCTTTTGCTTGATAGATCGTCCTAGAATTCAGGACCAAACAACTTCATTTTCACCACTCCCTCCTCGACCACTGGTCCAAATGCTGGGTTTACATTGATTTGCTTTGCCTTCTGTACCAGGGCTTCTGAAATGTCCTCCTTCTGGAAACATGACCTCCCCACCCCCTCTGCTGTAACTGCATGTATATCTGCTCTCAACCCTTTTCTCTCCCCACACACAGCAGCAACGGAATTCCCTTGGATCTTGCCTTTTACTGCATTAGTTTCCACATCCAACACACCATTTCTGCCAGCCTCACCACGCTCACCAACCCACCAGTCACATCTTCTTCCCAACTTTATTTTCAATGAAGGTGCGTTGACATAGGGATCAATCCTGCCACAGATTGCTTGGGAACTTCAGATGAAACTATTTATGTGAACTACGTTTGTATGTCAGCTAGGTACTGTGATAGTGGTTCCATCAACATTATCAACCTTCACTGTAAATGAATGCAAAGAGTACTGCAGATTCCAGACAAAAAAAAAACAAGCAGGACATTGGATGAACTCAGTGGAGCAAGCTGCATCTGTGGGGGCAAAATTAAGTTGCAATGATTGCAGCTAGGATTTGCAGCCTGATTTCTTCCAGTACGTTCTTTGCTCCAGATTAGTTGGGAAGATCTAGTCACGACAGCTGAAGATGATTACATGTAATATTTTCAGCAGTGCTGCTACAAAGTCACACCTTAAAAATGCATGGTCATGTGCTTTGGTCGAAGAAATAAATGTGCGGACTAATTTCTAAATTGGGAGAAAATCCAAAAGTCTGAGATGCAAAGGGACTTGGAAGTGTAGAATACAAGAGCAGGGATATGACGCTGAGCCTTTATGAGGCCTCACTTTGAGTACTGTGAACAGTTTTGGGCTCCTCATCTCAGAAAAGAAGTGCTGGCATCGGAGAGGGCTCAGAGAAGGTTCACAAGGATGATTTCAGGAATGAAAGGGTTATCATATGACGAAGGTTTGATGGCTCTGGGTCTGGACTCACTGGAATTCAGAAGGATGAGGGGGGATCTTATTGAAACCTTTCGAATGTTGAAAGACCGAGACAGAGTAGATGTGGAAGGCATGTTTCTCATGGTGGGAGAGTCTAGGACAAGAGAGCACAGCCTTAGGATGGTGGGGCATCTATTTAAAACAAAGATGCAAATAAATTTCTTTAGCCAGAGGGTAGTGGATTTGTGATCCAGGCAGGAGGCCAGGACGTTGGGTGTATTTAAGGCAGAGCTGGATAGATTCTTGATTGGACATGGCATTAAAAGTTACAGGGAGAAGGCCGAGGAGTGGGACTGAGGAGGGCAAAAAAGGATCAGCCACGATTGAGTGGCAGAGTGGATTCAACAGGTCACGTAGCCTAATTCTGCTCTGATGTCTTATGGTCTTTATATACTTTTGAAAAGGTACAATGATATATTCAAAGACACTTGGATATCACACAGTACAAGCCACATACTATCTATCTATTTATTTATTTATTTATTATGAGTCTATTGGAAGCCCAGGCCAGTCCCACATATTCTCAAGTGCCAAAATGAGTGAAAAGTTCACGTTTGTCATTCAACCATACACATACTGTATATTCAGCTGGATGAAACAGCGTTCCTCCACGGACAAGGTACATACACAGTATATACATAGAGTAACACACAGTTACAGAAGCACACACAGTCACAAAATATATTAGCACAATTCCTTGACTGGCATAGCCTGAAAGATTGATGGTGCATGGGATGTTGTCCTGGAGCAATGTTTCTACAAGAACAAGCATGCAGAAGTCCCTCATCTTGCACTGGATCAGCTGCAAATGAAGGCTGAAAACTAGAAAAACTGGAACAAAGCAATCTTAGGAAAAATGGCAAGAATGGGTATGACACTCCAACAGCAAGTGGGCCCAAGATAGAAGAACAAGCACATGATGGTATGGAGATCACAAGGTCTCCAAGGTATGAAAGTTACAAATCATGCCTACTACACAGGTACAAGACATATTGGCAGGATTAATGTTAATTATAAATCTAGACCATTCCATGCCAAAATACAGTTAATTATCAACAAAAATAGAAGTACATCACATGCAAAAGCGATTCAGTTCCTGAATGAAACCACCCAAAGTATTTGGATGGAAAGAAAACAGGAGCATGAGCTGACCACTCAGCCCCTCAGATCTGCCCTGTCATTCAATCTGCCCCAAACCCCACCGATTTAGCCAAAATTTTCCAGGCCACAGGAGATCAAAGCTCATACAAAATGGGACATTGCTGTGTAAACAAGGATAATCTGATAATCCTCACGAGCAGAAAGAAGAACTTTCTTTTTTTTTAAAACTTTTTTTATTGCATTTTTAAATGGTTACAAAGTATGAAAAAACAATGTATATAACCCATACCCCCTTCCCCTTACCCCCTCCCCCCTAACTGCCCTATAGAAAAAAAAAGAAAGAAAGAAAGAAAGAATGCCTGGTTGTTGGAAGATCTCCACATGCTCCATGGAATTCATAATAACTTTAATATGTATATTTATTTCTTTCCCCTAATAACCAATTGTTTCATCTTCAGAGCATCTATATATTTAATCCTGTCTTTTGTAAATAAGGGCTCCAAATTTTCAAAAATGTTTCATATTTATCTCTTAAATTAAATTAAATTAAAGAAGAACTTTCTGACTGCAAGAAGCACAGTGCAAGCACATCATTTAGCTGAAACTGAACTGAAGCAATATATTTTTGCAATGAGAGATAGGGTCCCTCTGCTTGAAGGGTGTTTCAAATCATCGATGACCAGTGATAGGGAAAAAACCCACCTTCAGTGCAGCAGAGTTTGGAAAATATAGCAGCGCTCAGATCACTCTGAGGAATTATAAAGTATTGTATGATTCATTCCAAATCACAACATTTCAAACCATGTGAAATGGATGAAAGTGTAAGAAAGTCCTAATAGGGAATGAAAGATCAGCAACCAAAGCCATCCTTATTTACTAAGACACCTCAATCTGGCTTAGGCATATCACTAAACTGCATGGTGAACAACGGGCAAGAGAACCAATCACTCTTCTGCCTTACTTTATCAGAGGGAGTGAGCACGCCGAGAAGAAAACACTGGAATAAATGTTTGGAATTTGGGAAATCCACTCGTCTTTCCTTCAGTCAATTCTCTACCATATTGAGATTATATGCCACTGCTAACAATACTACACACCAAAATCAATGATACCTGCAGCAGCTGCAGAAACAAGGATGGGTATTTCTTTTAATTGAAGTGGAAGTGGGAACAACACATTAAAGAATGCCTTTTGAAAATGACAGACAAGACCCAGAGAAACCCAGGTGTTGAAAAAGATAATTACAATGAGATATTGAAAGGAGGAATAGATCTTAATTATCATTTAAATTTAGAACGGAAACCATCCCTCAATCATCACAATAAATTGTTATATAAGCAATTTATAAAATGCCCCGTTTCATGTAACATTGTTGAGTGGTATTACTCTGGCAAGTTTCATACTGAAAGTTCATACTGCACACACAGAAATAATTAAAATGGAAGCACTTGTTTGGACCATGATTTCACATCATTTATCAACAAATGTAATTCTTGTCAAGTATTGTGGAAATTGAAAGAAGCAGCCAACAAAGCTTTTCAGCAGTCATGGACATGGCCCAAGTAACTTTCTCAGAGAATACCTCCAGTTCTTTTAAAATTGCAATGACATTTCCGAGGATCAATCAATTTATTGTTGAATCAGCAAGGACAATTACTGAATCAAATGCAGATGTGCACTCAGCTACACATGCTTACCCATAAACTTATTACAACCAAGGGACTCCAAGTTATGATTCCCTGTTTTCAAACTATGAATTGGAATGGCTTCACACATACTTTTGTCACTTCATAACATCTGCTTTTTATACTATAAAGTTATCTTATTAATAATCTTCCACATCTTCTTGTATATACTTTTGTTGTCGTTCAATACATTCTGAAGACATTGCAAAATTCAAAATAATAAACTTCCTCTGCTTTGGTCTTTTTTCAAAGGCCTGAGAGTTTCTCAAAGACCGATGGGAATGTCAAAGAACAAATCTCAAGAGCCTCAGCTTATGTTGTAATATTGAGATCTGTAATGGGACTTGCATTTTTCAACCAACTCATACATAATACCCAGATTGCATTCCAAAAGGCCCACAGCACATAGCAAACAACACATGGTGGGGCCAGCAGGACACAATTTTGTTCTGCTGAAAACAACAGTCATTTCAAGGCAATTACAGTTGTTTCAGTGACATGAACTCAGTATTGTTCTAATGCTTAAAGTCGGTCCAAAAAAATTGCTCAAGCAGCACATTGTTGCCAAGCTTTGACCAGCAGTGACAGCCGACCAGTCTTGTGGTAAATAAAATAACATCAACTCTGCTAGCTGTTGATGGTTCCAAAGGTTGCCTACACCACAAGACATAGGGGCAGAATTAGGCCATTCAGCCCACAGTCTGCTCTGCCATTCCACCATGGCTGATATATAAAACCTTTCAACTCCATTCCCCTCTGTTCAGCCCATAATCTTTGATGCCCTAACTAATTAAGAAACTATCAACCTCCACTTTAAATATACACAATGACTTGGCCCTCTGAGCCAATTGTGGCAAAGAATCCGATAGATTCACCACTTTCATGCTAAGGAAATTATTTCTTCTCTCTGTTCTACATGGACATCTATCTATTCTGACACTGCGCCCTCTGGACCTAGACTCACCTACTATAGGAAACATCCTCTCCACATCCACTTTATCTCGGCCTATCAACATTTGATGGGTTTCAATGACATCACCCTCCCCCCATTCTTCTAAGTTCCAGTTAAGTACAGGCCCAAGGCTATCAAACATTCCCCATGTGTTAACCCTTATAGGTGCACCCCATGCTTAGCCTGCAGCTGAGACATGACTGTACTGCAACATCCAGTTCAAACTAAATCAACAAGTTCACAGATGACACAATAACGGGTGGTCTCATCAATAAGGATGAGACAATGTCTAGGGACGAGGGAGAGCAGCTGATAGAACGGTGTAAGCACATCAACATGAACAAGACCAAAGATGATTACGGACTTTAGGAAGGTGCAGGCTTCTTCATTGAGAGAGTAAGGAGCACCACATTTCTGTGAGTTCACATAATGGATGATCTCACCTAGTCCCTCAACACAACCACTTTGGTCAAGAAAGCATAGCAGTGTCTTGACTTCCTGGGGAGACTGGGGTGAGTAAATCTCCCCTCCCATTCAAACCAATTTTTACAGAGCACCGTCAAGAATGTCCTGACCAGCTGCATCATTTCTGGTATGGGAATTGCAAGGCATCTGACTGTAAATCCATGCAGGATTGCAAGAAATGCTGACAGGATCATCAGGGCCTCGCTTCCACCCATTAGAAATATTTATCAGGTGTTCTACGCACACAGAACCCTTAGCAATGTCAATGATCCCTCCCATCCATCCAACAATCTCTTCGACTCCCTACCATTAGACAGGAGGTAGCATAGCATTAAGACAAGAAACGTTAAGATGGAAAAAAAGCTCAGCTTCTTCCCTCTGTTGACCAAGACTACCATGAAGTATTATACAGTTTACCTTTTAAACTTTTATCATATATGCAACTTATTATTTGTTAATTTATCTGTGGTAATAATACTTTGTGTTGTGTGTGTTTGAGTTATATGCACTGTGCTGTGTACCTTGGTCCAGAGGAATGTTGTTTCATTTGGCGGTATACACGGGTATGGATGAATGACAATAAAATTGAACTTGATCTCAGATTTTCTCAAAGCGGCAAACTTGCAGCATTAATTTTTTTTCCTCTGAAGCCTTGTTTCTTGGATTAATAAGGTTAAATATTTCAACATTTCATATATGAATTTAGTGACTGCAGTATTTACCCGTGCAGACACATTTTGGTTGCAATAGGACTGCTTACCTTTGACTAGCTACTTATTTACTTCCCCTTCGCTTTAATCCATCTTCCTCTTACTTCTGCAATTTCATACGAATAATTCCCACATTCACTTTATTTTTGGTCTCTGAGAGAAAAATGAGAATATGTGGTTTGCAAACCAGTTCACAATGTTGCAGTATTGATTTTGTAATCTCCAAGTAATGTTATGTACAATTTCAAAAGTGTGCCATGTCAGACACAAATCTGCACGTGCAATCTGACCAAAGCACTCAATCTTCAGACTTTTATTTCTTCATATTTATATTTTCTAGCAATCAATGCAAGTTATCTTAACACAAAGCCTGATAGCTTCCTTCCTTTACAATCTTGTGTAGCAACATATGAGCATTCTCAGGTGCTGAAAATGTCAAATTACCAAGTTGCTAGGCTTAACACTTAGTCACGGCTGTTGATGTGGAATTGCAGAATATACTTTACAAGAGAACACATGAATGAATATCATAAATTCATGACTTGAAGTTGTGAAAGATTTCTTTTGCCAGATCATATATTGCACCCCTTCACTGTGATTAATGCATTTCTGCTGCTTCTACCCCCCTCAAAAAAATGCAATTAATTCAAAGTTAATATCAGCTCAGTAAGCCAGCCTTGATCAAACAACTCTGCTAGTTGTCTTTGTGCTCCTTTCTGCTATAGAAAATCCATCATTGTGCATTAGCAGCTAACTGGCAGGCAAAACTGATGACTTTTTTCAATTAGCATGTGGCAAAGTATCCAACAAGCTGCCACAATTTTACAATAAAAACACTCCACTTATTGGAGTGCGTAGATTTTGGAACCTCAATGTCTAAAATCCATCTAAACTTTGACATCGAATTTTATTTTTAACTATTTGAAGTTTCTTGCTACCATACAGTTTATAACAAACAGAAGGAAAGTTTCCAGAAAACTTTGTAAGTTTTGTCAAACAACTAGAGGTAAATCAACACCTTCAGCAGAAAAAAAACATTCAAGGATTCTCCTCCTGTTCTAAGCAAAAAGACCTGGCAGTAAGATCATATGCAGTGATACACATGAACACGGTTTACACGTCTACAATGAAAGTAAAGCGTAAAAGAACCCAACACGCTGTTATGTATCCCAACACGCTGTTCCTTATTTTATTTAAAGTTGTTAAGCCAGGGTGGTAATGGGGACAATCTCCCACTACCTACTAAATGTTCCTAATGGCATACTCTTCAAATAGCCTCTGATAACCAAGTCCAGCTCCTGGCCTTCACGTGTGGCTTAGCAACAAAGCCAGGCAGAACAGTTTCCACTGACAGGAGAAGGAGCAAAACCGGGTTCTGGCGCCTTAAAACCAGTCGCTTTGGCAGATGGGAGTCATTAGCCGCGGTTGGCAGCTCACCTAGGAGAAGGAAAGCTCAGATCTCAAACCCCTGCTGCCTTGCAGCTAAACCCACTCATAGGGATGGCTTTGGGAGTAAACCCCAAGGTGAAAATCTGGTACTGCAGTCTCTAAGGCAGATCGACATCAAGTTCAATGTTGACTGACAACTTCAGCAACACTGCCAGTACCAAACTGTATCGGTCTCTGCTGTTCACTTGGGTTCATCAGGTGTGTGGGGAGGGGCAGCTTATTACATGGGCAACAGCTTTCTCTCCATAATGTACTGCCCAGCCTTGTGCATCTACACAGGTAGGACATAATATCCATAGCAACTCTGACCGACGGAGGTCCTTATCTCACAGCGCAGAACAGGACCTTCTGAGCCAGCAACACTCACCACAAAGCAACCTCCGTCTTAACCCTAACCCAATCACGGGACAGTTTACAATGACCAATTCATCTCCTAACCAGCATGTCTTTGGACTGTAGGAGGAAACCTGAGCACCAAGAGAAACCAGTGAATTGCACAGGAAGGAGAAGCAGACTCCTTGCAGATGATGCTAGAATAAACTGAACTCCAACCCCCCCCCCCCCTCCAAGCTGTAACAGCTTTGTGCAGAGGAACCCATTAAGTTCAAAGCTTGTCCAGAAGTTTCAGAAAATCAGCTTTGATCCAAGTTCTTCATAAGAAAAACTGTGCTCAGGCAGACTGAACAGCAATTCTTTTTCAACTTGTGAAGCCCAATCAAAGCTCCAAAACCACAAAGCAACATCAAAATGAATAATGCTCAAAGAAAACTTCCACATGAACAAATATTTATTTTGACATCAGATGTAATATTTCTTTTGTGAATGAGAATGTTGATAGATTTTTTAAAAAACGATTTGTAAATCATTCAGCTATTTCAGATTTTCAATGCTTCTTAAAATGTGAAGGGCTGATGACATGACAACCTTCGGGGGGGGGGGGGAAGAGAGAGGGAGTACAACCTGTATTAAAAGGACAAATTACACCCGAACCCAGAGGGGTCAAATATCCCAGCAGGCAAGTTTAATAGAGCAGTTAGGGAGGGTTTAAACTAATTTGGCAGAGGGCTGAGGAGAGGGAAAAGAGAAGTAAGTCAAAGATAGCAGGCAACAGAGATGATGGGAAGGGCAGGCTGGAGATGAGGCACAATAACAGCCAGTGGGATGATTTACAACAGAAAGAAACAAATACTGGACTGAATGTTATATTTGAAGGCACGCAGCATTAAGATATAAGATGGATAATCTTGAAATTCAGCTACAAATTGGCAAGTATGACGTTGTGGCCATCTCTGAAACTTGGCCAAAGAATGGCTGCCTTTGGGAGCTGAATGTCCAAGGATATACAGTGTATCGGAAAGATAGGTTAGTAGGCAGAGGGGGCGGTGTGGCCCTGTGTACAAGAAATAATATTAAATCATTAGAATGACATATGATTGGAAGGTGTGGAGTCTCTATGGGTTGAGTTAAGAAATGACAAGGGTAAAAGGACCCTAATGGCAGTTGTGTACAGGCCTCTAAGCTGCAGCTGGGACATAGATTACAAATTACAGCAGGCGATTAAAAAGATGTGACAGAAGGGCAATGTCATGATAATCATTGGGGATTTTAACATGAAAGTGGACTGGGAAACCCAGGCCAATACTGAACCTCAAGAGAGAGAACTTGTAGAATGTTTAAAGGATGGCTTTTTAGAACAGCTTGTTGTTAAGCCCACTAGGGGATTGGCTGTGCTGGATTGGGTGCTGTGCAACGATCTGGAGGTGATAAGAGAGCTTAAGGTTAAGGAACCCTTAGATAACAGTGATCATAATATGATAGAATTTATTCTGAAATTTGAAAAGGAGAAACTAAATTCCAATGTGTCAGTATTTCAGTGAAATAAAGAAAATTATAACGGCATGAGAGGGGAACTGACCAAAATTGACTGGAAAGGGACACCAGCAGGAAGGACAGCAGAGCAGCGATGGCTGGACTTTCTGTGAAAAATCAGGGAAGTGTAATACAGAAATATTCCAAAATTTTCGAATGGAAGAACAACACTCTGTGGCTGACAAGTGAAATTAGAGCCAAAGTAAAAGGAGAGAGCATAAAAGGAAGCCAAAGTTAGTGGGAAGATAGAGGATTGGGGAGCTTTTAAAAACTTGCAGAAGGAAACTAAGAAGGTCATTCGGAAGGAAAAGATGAATTATGAGAAGAAGCTGGCGACAAATATCAAAGAAGATACTAAAAGCTTTTTTAAGCCTTTAGGGTAAAAGAGAGTTGAGGGTCGATAGAAAATGACGCTGGAGATATTGTAATGAGAGACACAGAGATGGCAGAGGAACTGAATGTGTATTTTGCATCAGGCTTCACAGTGGAAGACATCCCAGTTTCCGGACATTCGAGAGTGTCAGGGAAGTGAAGTATGTGCAGTGAAAATTACAACTGAGAAGGTGTTCAGGAGGCTTAATGGTCTGAGAGTGAATAAATCTCCTGGACCTGATGGAATGCACCCTTGGGTTCTTAAGAAAGTAGCTGGAGAGATTGTGGAGGCATTAACAATGATCTTTCAAGAATCGATAGATTCTGGCATTGTACTGGATGATTGGAAAATTGCAAATGTTATTCTGCTATTTAAGAAGGGTGGGAGGCAGCAGAAAGGAAACTATAGACCTGCTAGCCTGACATCAATGGTTAGGAAGTTGTTGGAATCGATTGTTAGGGATGAGAGCAGCTCAGCCAGCATGGTTTCCTGAAAGGAAAATCCTGCCTGACTAATTTACTGCAATTCTTTGAGGAAATTACAAGCAGTATAGACTAAGGAGATGCAGTAGACGTGGTGTACTTGGATTTTCAGAAAACCCTTTGACAAGGTGCCACACGTGAAGCTGCTTAGCAAGATAGGAGCCCATGGAATTTACAGGGAAGTTACTAGCATGGGTGGAGCATTGGCTGATCGGCAGAAAACAGAGAGTGGGAATAAAGGGATCCTATTCTGGCTGACTACAGGTTACCAATGAAGTTCCACAGGGGTCGGTGTTGGGACCGCTGCTTTTAACGATGTACGTCAATGATTTGGACTATGGGATTAATAGATTTGTAGCTAGATTTCCAATGATACAAAGATAGGTGGAGGAGCGGGTAGTTTTGAGGAAACAGAGAGACTGCAGAGAGACTTAGATAGTTTAAGGGGATGGGCAAAGAAGTGGCAAATGAAATACAATGTTGGAAAGTGTATGGTCATGCACTTTGGTGGAAGAAATAAACGGGCAGATGGGGAGAGAACTCAAAATGCAGAGGTGCAAAGGGACTTGGGAGTCCTTCTGAAGGATACCTTAAAGATTAACCTAAAGGTTGATCTGTTGGTGAAGAAGGCAAATGCAATGCTGGCATTCATTTCTAGAGGTATAGAATATAAGAGCAGGGATGTGATGTTGAGGCTCTGTAAGGCACTCGTGAGACCACACTTGGAGTATTTTGTGCAGTTTTGGGTTCCTTATTTTAGAAAGGATATACTGACATTGAAGAGGGTTCAGAGAAGATTCACAAGAATGATTCCAAGAATGAAACAGTTATTGTATGAGGAATGTCTGGCAGCTCTTGGGCTGTATTCCCTGGAGTTCAGGAGAATGAGGTGGGATCTCACAGAAACATTCCAAATGTTAAAAGGCCCAAATAGATTAGATATGGCAAAGTTATTTCCCATGATAGGGGAGTCTGAGACAAGAGGGCACGACTTCAGGATTGAAGGATATCCATTTAGAACAGAGATGTGGAGAAACTACTTTAGTCAAAGGGTGGTAAATCTGTGGAATTTTTTGCTGCAAGCAGCTGTGGAGGCCAAGTCATTGTGTGCATTTAAGGCAGAGATAGATAGGTTCTTGATTAGCCAGGGCATCAAAGGGTATGGGTTGAAAGCAAGGGAGTGGGGATGACTGGAAGAATTGGATCAGCCCATGATTGAATGGCGGAGCAGACTCAATGGGCCGAATGTTTACTTCTGCTCCTATGTCTTATAAGCAGTCTTTCTCACTTTAAACCTCTGCCCTCTGGTTTCACACACCCCTACCATGGGAAATAAGTTCTTGCTAGACATCCTCTCTATGCCCCTCATAATTGTGTATACCTCTATCATGTCACCTGTCAGTCTCCCTCACTCAAGCAAAAATATTTAATCTCTCCTTCTATCTCAAGCTCTCCAGCCAAAGCAACATCATTGACTCCTGTCCAGCTTATTGTTTTGAAAAGTCAGATTGTTATGTTGCAGATGTTTGTGGCTGATGCATATCAAACAACACTAAATTATAGCAAGTGATTTTCCAATCATATGTCAAGTCTTAGCCAAATACTGGTTTGAAACTGTATGCTTTTGTAAGAGTTGTTTGATCTGATTGGTTGAATATTAACGACTCCAATGTTACAGCCATTTGGAAAAGGAAATTTACACAAATCACTTTCCAAAATTTTGAACCATGGAATAAAATTGACTCTCATTAAACAGGAAGTAAATATACACAATATTTCTTCAGACACACATAACTGGATGCATACACAGAATACTCAGCTTTGCATTATGAGAAACGGTGATATGGTTTTTGGTAAAGAAACATAATTCAATCCAGCCCTCTTATAAACCACAGGACACCTGCAGTGGCACTCCCAGTTTACACACAGCCAAGTCTTGCTAAAGAGGGTATACAATTGCTTATATAACAGGTATTCTTATGACAGGCATACTGAGAAATGCCTGCAGCAAACCAAGTTTGTTTACTTAGTATTACAAAACACACTAAAAACCGGGAAGGGCTGACCCACTGCACATATCCTATGGATTTATATGCTAGCAACACACAAAATGCTAGTGGAACACAGCAGGCCAGGCAGCATCTTTTGAAAGAAGCACTGTCGATGTTTCGGGCCAAAACCCTTCGTCAGGAATTTATATGCTGCATCATTTGCACCAAGACTCCTGCAATAGTGAAAAAATAAATTATGGTGCACAAACAAAATAAAAGCAGCAATTTTATTCACAAACAAATAACCAATGCAAGTTTATCAATTCCAGCTAATGCTGCTATTCACCAATAATGCTATAAGCTTTTTCACAAAAATGGCTCAACCTTCTTTCGTGCTACTGTAGAAAAAAAAGTCTTCTTCAAAACAATGAAATAGAGATGATTTATCAAATACTCCAAGCAAAGAATGACAACAACTTGGGTCAGAAAAGTTCTTTAACTCAGCCTGAGTACAGAATACCAGAATAAAAATCTGTACGACTGCCCACATGAAATGATTTGGGCACCCTTGTCAAGTTGCAACTGGACACAAAATGAAAGGACAAAAAGCTGGACTTGAAAGTTAAATGAATACTCCTCTTCAGATACACATCAGACAGCCAGTGAGGCATAGCTAAAAATACATTTATCTCCATTCTGGTTTTCAAACTATAAGAAAAAAGTAGACCAACATGGCACAGAGCTCTGAGTAACAAAAATATCTGAGCCATCTCCTGTTAGGTGTTGCATTTGAAACAAGGACTGAATAGGTCATTCCAAGATCACCCTTGTTACATAAAGAAAGCCAATGGTGAACTTGTAGCACAAATAAAGGAATCAGTGCTTCTTAACAATGTCAATAAGCTTTGCAGAGATGCACTTGCTGTGTTTGTTACAGCACAATCTGCTTATTTTCTGAAAGCTATTGACCTGTATTATACCTCATCTTCTCCAGACTTCTGCAGATGCACCGTGGTGAACATTCTAACCGGCTGCATCACAGCCTGGTACTGAGGCTCAAATGCACAGGATTGAATAATGCTACAGAGGATTGTAGGCACATGGACACAAGTCTGCCCACCATCGAGGACATCTTCAAAAGTTGGTGCCTCAGGAAGCCGGCATCCATCATTAAGTTCCCTCGTCATCCAGGCCACGTGGACTCCCTGCAACCACAAGTTGGAATGATCTAGCAAAGAAAAGCCACAGCAGTCGGGTTTCTGGCACTGAGTCTGGCTCTGTGGCTCAGAAGGGGATGGGAAGAAGAGGGGAGCTGTAGTGTTAGGGGA
Source organism: Hypanus sabinus (assembly GCF_030144855.1). NCBI lineage: Eukaryota > Metazoa > Chordata > Chondrichthyes > Myliobatiformes > Dasyatidae > Hypanus > Hypanus sabinus. The sequence goes on along the minus strand of NC_082715.1, from coordinate 39,775,610 downwards.
CGCGTTGGTTAGGGGAACAGAAGGAGGCTCTGTGGACGAGAACGAGAACCTACGTGCCAAGGTCAGGGACATCTTAGAAAGAGTCCACAACATTCCTAAATGGGAGGGTGAGCAGCCAGAGGTCATGGTCCAGGTCTGTACAAATGTCATTTGTAGGAGGGGGTACGAGGTCCTGCAATGCAACTCAGTAAGATAAGTGCCAAGTTAAAGGACGAGACCTCCAGGGATGTGATCTCAGGATTGCTACCTGTGCCACGTGCTAGTGAGGCCAGAAGCAGGAAGATCATTAGTTTAACAAATGGCTAAGGAACTGGTGCAGGAAAGTGGGCTCTTCTCCAGCAAAGGTGGGACCAAACAGAAGGGATGGTTTGCACCCGGACTGAAAGCAAAGTAACATCCCAGCAGGCATGCATGGGGTGGTGGGGGCTATTTAAACTAGAATTGCAGGCAACCAGAGTGTGCAGCAGACAGCAGAGTGGTTGTGGAGAAAGATATTGTTAAGCCTACATACCAAGTCAGGAATCAAAATGTTCAGCATGGTAGGACTAATGTTCTGTCTGTGTATATTTCAATGCAAAGAGTATTGTCAGAAATGGGTGGTGGGTTGGAGATACACCTCTATTAAAGGAGGTGTAAGGCAATCCTTCCCTCCGCTCACCTGTAGGTCACCCTTAGGCAATTTATAGCACCTGCTTAGTCCCCCAATCAGGGTCATGTGAAGCCACAGGAGCAGGTGGTGGGTAGTCACATAAACAGCCAGTGCACATGACAAGAACTGGTTTTTGTGACCACTGAAGCCAGGCAGGCAATCTCTGTAGAATATTAATAATGGCTAGGGTCACCTGCCTTGTAAAGACAAGAAGGCAACGGCAAAGCACTTCTGTAAAAACATTTGCCAAGAACTGTCACAGTCAAAGACCATGATTGTTCACATCATACGACATGATGATAATGGTGGTAGGAGAAACGGATGAGCTTAGGGCATCGATCCACATGCAGAATTATGACAATGTAGCCATTAGTGAGACGGTTGCAGAAGGGGCAGGACTGGCAGCTCAACGTTCTAGGGTTTTGCTGTTTTAGACATGATAGAGCGGGAGGGGTGCAATTACAAGCTAGGGAAAATGTCACGGTAGTGCTCAGTCAGGACAGACTGGAGAGATCATCCAATGAGGCCTTATGGGTAGAACTGAGAAATAAGAAAAGGTATAGCCACTATTATGTTCTATAATTCTAAACATTAAACTAATTGAAACAAAGACAAGCAAGTCCGAAATGCGGGTCCAGCTTCAAGTTTACTTTAAGAAAGGCATGCACATATCATGTGGTAATATGATGACATATGCAATTGATGTAATTTTAATACAACCCATAATTATTTAAATGAACAAACTATATATCTGTAACTCCTTGAAAATTGCATCACAGGTAAATAGGGTCATAAAGAAAGCTTTGGCACACTGGCCTTCATAAATCAATAGACTGAGTACAGGAGCTGGGATGCTATGTTGAAATTGTATACAAGATTGGCGAGGGCTGGTTTGGAGTACTGTGTCCACTTTTGGTCACTGACCTTCAGGGAAACGTAATTATGATAGAAAGAGAGAATTTACAAGAATGTTGCCAAGACTTGAGGACCAGAGTTATAGGGAAAGGTTGAAGAGGTTAGGACTTTGTCCCCTGGAATGTAGAAAATCGAATGGAGTTTTGAAGAAAGTATACAAAATTATGAGGGTTACAGATAGGGTTAATGCTAGCAGGCTTTTTCCATTGACATTGGGTGGGAACTTCTTCACTCAGAGGGTGGTGAGAGTGCGGAATGAGGTGCCAGTTGCAGTCATCAAATTCTAAATTTGTGTATATTTACAAAATACAATTAAGTTGGTCAGTAAAACTATTGAAAATCTTTTCTTTGTACTTTTGTCAGTTAAATAAAGGTTCACGTGAATTAACATAACACAGATTTTTGTTTTTATTGCATTTTGGAAAATATCCCAACTTTTCTGGAAATGGGGTTTCCATTATCTTGACTATGAGCTTGAGATATTCAGTAGCAAAATCAGAAGACTCAGTGTTCTGCCGTGTCAGTCCATGGCCTCCTCCTGTGCCAAGATAAGGCCACCCACATAGCGGAGGAGCAACACCTTGTATTCCGTCTGCGTAGCCTCCAACCTGATGACATGAATATTGATTTCTCCATCTGTTTTAAAAAAAAATCTCTCCTCACCTTCTACTCCACACTCTGGGCTCTTATCTCTTCTCACCGGCCTATCACCTCCTTCTCGATTCCCTCGTCCTTACTTCCTTTTCTCCTCTGGTCCACTCTCATCAGATTCCTTCCTCTCCAGCCCTTTTTACCTTTCCTACCCATCGTGCTTCATCTATCACCTTCGAGCTAGTCTCCCTCCCCTCCCCCAACTTTTTACTCCATCATCTTTATTTCCAGACCTGAAGGAGGATCTTGGCCTGAAATGGTGACTGTTTATTCATTTCCATAGATGCTACCTGACCTGCAGAGATCCTCTAACATTTTGTGTGTGCTGCTCTGGATTTCCTGTATCTGCAGATTTTCTCTTCTTTATCATATGCTGGCTCCTGCTTGTTACTTTTTCAAAGCACTACCCTTTCATTGATAGGGTCTACAGCTTAGTACTGAACACATAAATGTTGATTGTACCAACACCAGCTGGAAAATGACAAAATGACATATTACAAACAAGAGAAAATCTGCAGATGCTGGTAATCTACGTAATACACCGACTCTCATAGCTACCTGAACACTGATGTCTACTATGAACCCACAGACTCTCACAGATACATGGACTATACCTCTTACCACCCCGTAACTCGTAAAAACACCATCCCCTTCTTTCAATTCCTCTGTCTCCGCCGCATCTGCTCTCAGGATGAGGCTTTTCATTCTAGAATGAAGGAGATGTCCTCCTTTTTCAAATAAAGAGGCTTCCATTCCTCCACCATCAATGTTGCCCTCAACTGCATCTCTTCCATTTCATGCAGGTCTGCTTTCACCCCATCCTCCCGCTATCCAACCAGGGATAGAGTTCCTCTTGTCCTCACCTACCACCACACCAGCCTCTGCATCCAGCACATAATTCTCTGAAATTTCTGCCATCTCCAACAGGATCCACCAAGTTCATCTGTCCCTCCCTCTCACTTACTGCTTTCCACAGGGATCACTCCCTACATGACTCCCTTGCCTATTCATCCCTCTCCACTGATCTCCCTCTTGGCACTTATCCTTGCAAACAGAACAAGTGCTACACCTGCCCCTACACCTCCCCCCTCACTACCATCCAGGGCCCTAAACTGTCCTTCCAGGTGAGGTGACACTTCACCTGTGAGTCTGCTGGGGCCATATAATGTGTCCGGTGCTCCTGTGGATCGATGAGACATGACATAGATTAGGAGATTGCTTCGCTAAGCACTCAAGCTCCATCTGCCAGAAAAAGTGGATCTCCCAGTGGCCACCCATTTTAATTCCACTTCCCATTCGATATGTCTGTCCATGGCCTTCTCCACTGTCATGATGAGGCCACTCTCAAGTTGGAGGAACAGATATTCCATCTGGGTCACCTCCAACCTGATGACATGAACACTAATTTCTTGAACTTTCAGTAATGCCACCTACACCCCCCCTCACCATTTCCCATTCCCTTTTTCCTCTCTCACCTTATCTCCTTGCCCACCTATCGCCTCCTTCTCATGCTCTTCCCCCATTTTCTTTCTTCCATGGTCTTCTGTATCTTTCACCAATCAACTCCCCAGCTCTTTACTTCATCCCTCCCCCTTCAGGTTTCACTTATCATCTTGTGTTTCTCTCTCCCCTCCTCCATCTTTTAAATCTATTCCTCAGCTTTCTATTCTCTCCAGTCCTGCCAAAGGGTCTTGGCCCAAAACGTCGACTGTATTCTTTTCCCGAAATGCTGCCTGGCCTGCTGAGGTCCTCCAGCATTTTGTGTGTGTTGCTTGGATTTCCAGCATCTGCAGATTTTCTCGTTTGTTATAAACACAAAATGCTGGAGGAACTCAACAGGCCAGGCAGAATCTGTGGAAAAGAATAAACAGTTGACATTTCAGGCCGAGACCCTTCATCAGTCATGCTGAGTTCCTCTAGCATTTTGTGTATTAAAATGACATACCACCATGTACAACCGATAAAGTCACGAAATTCAGTCCAAGAGTTAGTTCAATTTCCTGTAGGCCTTTTTTTTAAAACCAGATTCGGTTGTACCAACCGTTAAGCTCACCACAAACCCAAACAAACAATCCAAAACAGATCCAGTTGTTTCGTCTCAATGATCTTTTGTTGCCAAGGTCCTGATTGCAAGTTATCATTGTTGATCTCTCCAGTTACGAATCTTTCTCCTCCGTCATCCTCGCCCACCTTAAAACCAAGCTTCAATAACTTGTCCAAATATCTCCTTCCACAAACGCATATCAAATTTTGTAGTGGAACCACCATTGTACATTTTTACACAATAGAGATAATAACAGCTAGAAGTTGGTGTTTTCTGTCTACTCCATGTAACCATTAAACTTATAAATCAATTGATAATTTATATTCTTAAGGCCATTAAAAAGAAAACTACACTGATGTTATTTCACCTGGTGCATAATTATTACATCAGTAAATAAGTTCTTCACTGGCATAAACATAATTAAATGCCCAAGTTGAACAGGAACTTTCAAAATTAAATCCACGGATCTAAAAATGCAGGTTGGTTTGGTGATATAACCCTTCCAATGCCTTGTTTTACATGCAAAATCACACATGCATGGGTCAAAGTCAGCATTTTTAATCCAGTTCTGCAGCAACAAAACAGATCTCTGCCCGTGGATCTATAACCAATACATCTCCAAGTAAAATATCAACATCCTGCAAACTGCAATCTAAATGTCAATATTCATTTGACAATTTGACCATACGAGTCATTTTAGCATTCACAGAAAATGCTGCTACTCCATCAATTTGTTTTCATTTGAATTTAGTCATGGACTAACATGCCTTTTTGGCCTGCTTTCCACAAAGTGACAGACTGAAATATGATCATCATAAATCTGTGACAGCTAAGCTGTGCCCTACTTCAGAGATCCTACAAGTGAGGGTGACTCCACCAAAGAACTTTGATATGATGCCAGGGTACTAGTTCACATTGTAAGCTCCCAGCTCGGTGCTGCTGTTCTTTGGAATTGTCAGAAAGCCTGACACAGATCAAGCAGATACACTCAGAACCACTGGCAGTGTTTATTAAGCACAAGTTTGCAGTGGCTTATCTGTGAAAATAAGCTTAGTTCAATTTCTTGCTTTCTCGAAGCATTCTCTCATTCTAATTTCACTGCTCTCTTTAAAGCGTACTAAATTGAAATAAAGTAAAACATACTTTCTCAAGTACATCTACATACTTTGCCATTAATTTTTATATTACCTGATCTAGAGACAGAGCGCAGAATAGACCCTTCCAGCTGCACCACCCAGCGACCCCCAGTTTAACCCTAGCCAAATCATGGGACAATTTACAATGACCAATTCACATTAACAACTGGCACATCTTTCGTTGTGGGAAGAAACCAGAGCACCGAAGAAAACCCACGCATTCCATGGGGCAGACGTACAAACTGCTGACAGAAAATGCTGGAACTGAACTCCTAACTCGGATGGTCCGAGCTGTAATAGCATCACGCTACCGTGGCACTGTGGGTGCTGACGAGCAACATCCATTGCAAATAGAAAGCCGTGTTAAATATACCTACCCGCTTTCTTTCAATTCAATAAAAGATACACATCGTTGTCAAACACAGTGAAAGAAATCCAATCACCCAAGTTAAAAAGTTTTTTATCCAAATATGGTATTGTTTGCATTACAGCTGCTTTTGAGATAGGGATAAAACTAGCTTTGAAAAAGCTAGATTTGAGCTTGAGACAAAGCTGAACATCACTAGAGTCAGATGTCTGTGATAATAAACCTGAGTATGTTGCAAAATTTGCCAAGGATGTATAAGTATTTTAACGGGAGAAAAAGGGGGCTGTTTCATATCTAGATATTCAAAAAGGTTGACGGTGACTGGATAGAACTGTTTATCACTTAGTTCATCATGTGCCTCACTGACTCTGCACTGTCACTCTCTAGTTTTCACTGATATAACAAAGTTTTATTTACAATGTCCCCAACCCTAGATATGGGTTTCCACAACTTAAAACAATGAAGAAAAGATGCTATGCTGATGATCTTGCATTGTAGTGATTCTATTATTATGCTTTTTAACAATCTAACCACAGCCCCAAGCACTTTCTATCCAGGGAATTCATCTTTCTTATTTTTAGCTGCACCTTAGTTTTCTTTTGTGTACACCTACAGCCAATGATGTACACTTTCCATGACCAAATCAATTTGCATGCTTCAGTAAACTTGCCCAATACAACTGATGCAGCTAACTCTAATACTGCACAGGGAGGAAGGTTAATGTAGGGCACTCCAGAGCGAAGGAAACAGGCGTGGCTGCATATTAAAGAGCAATTAAATTGAAGGATGGCTAATGAAGCAAAATTTTATCCAAGTAAGAGACCTTCAGAGATTATAGATTCAGAGGACATTTAAAGAGATAGATGCTCACTTGGAAACAAGAATGGGCATTTTTAAATCAAGCAGTGAAAAAAAAAGTTGAATTGATAGTGTTAGCAATTTACATCAATATGTATTTGTAAACAGAATTATAAATTCACTCAGTCATTTGGCCTCTTCATTCCCTCGATAAGCCTGAAATACACATAGCAGATCGCACTCCAAACAAGCTTCACATAATTTTGCATCATGTTCTGTAATTATTTCTTCAACATAATTGTCTTTATAATAACAAAAAAAATCATACATTTTCTGTATCACCATCTTCCTGCCATCACTTGTAGGAACAAATCCACTTACACAAGACTAAACACAGAGTCCAGATCACCAGAGTCTTCATATGGCTACTTATACACTATTGACCTCCACTGGACCAGGACTGAGAGGGTCAACAGTATTCTTCCAGTGCACCTTAACCTTGGCTTATTTACTGACCACTTTGTTACTGAGATTTGCAGAACTGTTTCATAGGCCTGTGGTTACCTCTGCAAGAATTTCCATGATTAATAATTTCAGTACTAGATTTGGTTGCAATGCGTGACTCCTAGCAAAACAATCATATACCAACTGTTTGACTCCTGAAAGATTAGTACCATGAGCTTATGTTTCCCAAAGAATATCCTCAGTAGGCTCTTTATTCCTCTGAAAGCGTGCTCTCCATGAATATTATACACTAATTACAAACTTCTTCTGGAGTTATCTTGTCCTAGACCTCTGTCTTGCCACATTATTTCCCATTGCCTTTTGACTCAATGTTGCAGGAATTCCTTTATGTTCTTCGTGTAATGTCCCTGCCCTCTTCGAAGTTGGTCTCATGTTTCACTGATCAGCCCTCCTTCCTTTCACATTTGATGGACTGTCATCAAATTCCACCAGTGGGGGTCCCGATGTTGGGAAGTGCACGTCCTCTTCAGGAAAGCTGCTCTCACCCTGGACTGCACCTCCCCTCACTAGTTGCTTCATGTTACACAGCTATCTCATTGGCACAACAGGGTTGCAGCCTGCAGCTCCAATGGAACCTCCTCAGCACCTCCCAAACCCACCTGACCAATGATATCCCTAGTCGGGGTCAGTGAATTCCCAAAGTGAGAGCAGCTTTTGAATTTCTTCAGGGCCAAAGGAAGTGGACCTTCAAAACGCCTTAAAGGACTTGAATCATTCCACCCCTCTTCCCCCTCCCCCCCGATCTCTGCCGCACACTCACAGCTGACAGCTAGAAGAGGCAAGTGGACTCTCCGTTTCTTTGAGACCAGGAAGTTCATAAGCCCCATAACTTGGGGCATTCACTCACCAAATGTACCAAAATTGTTTCACTCTTATTCTAATGAAAATGGAGATGGTATTTCAAATATGTCTTGGTCCACAACACATCTTGTTGCTCACATTTACAGTTACTTCCTCAATCAGCAAGATGACCAACAAAGCACTCCCTTTCTCACACTGTTCAGCTATCCAACAGATATCAATTAGCACTTCTGTTTTCACTTGATTGCTAGTTGATCCAATGTGATTGATACCCAGCAAGACTGTTCCAGAAACGAGTCTCCTTGTATCTAAGCTGTATGGAGAGTCCAAATTTACTGGCAGCAACACTCTATCTAGGACATTCACCTGACTATTTTCAATGGCTCTCATAACACCCACGGGCAAAGACACGCACATTTCACACCCTCGTTCTGAGGCCTTTCACCACTACACTCAAGTGCACCCACTTGAAGCGTCTGCTTTATCTGGCAACAAAGGTGCCCTAAACCACCTCTCAACAGCTTGCACCTGGGAATTATGTCCTGATCAAAACCGCCTCATATTTCAAGTGCCGTTTACATACAGGTGGTCATTTTATATACCACCATGAACATTATGTCCATCGGATTAGATAGTTTTCCGAGTCTCTCATCCATCAGTGTACCCCCACAACATTCAATCAAAACAAAATGCGAAATAGCATCTTTTTGATGTTTCTTTTGCCTGGCCACATCTTAATGCCATAAGATATTAGGCCATTTGTCTGCTCCGCCATTTCCTCATGGCTGATCCATTTTCCCTCTCAGCCCCAATCTCCTGCCTTCTCCCAGTATCCGTTCATTCCCCGACCATTCAAGAAGCAATCAACCTCTGCCTTAAATAAAAGACTTGGCCTCTACAGCCTCTTGTGGCAACAAATTCCACAGAACAAATTCCTCTTCACCAATCTAAAAGGACACCCCTCTACTCTGCGACTGGTGTCCTCTGGTCCTACACTCTTCCACCATAGGAGTCTTTTGCAACTATTTTCTTGATTCCTGTTTGCACATGCTCTCTGGATTGTCACTGTGTTGTCAACTCAGGGTATAACACATGCAAACATTTCACGCCTGTTGCCTCTCCCACCAGCAACATATGTATCTTCCTCTTGTTGCCCATCACTGAGTTCCTCTGTTACCTGTCACCTCCTGGGAGTTTGAAAGTACTGTTCATTCTCTGGGATTTTTCCATGCATTTCTCACAAAAGTTGAAGATGAGATCACTTTCATTAATTATTTCACAAGATGATCAATGATAAGGTGTTGAAACTGATTACTCCAGCAATTGAATTGATAAATGTATTGAAAATGTTCCTCCTCCTTTCCCCTCACATTTTCACTCTTGATGAAGGGATTCCACACACATCTTCTTCTCACTTCCTATTTACCAATCAGAATCAGGTTCATTATCACCGGCATGCATCATGAAATTTGTTAATTTAGTAGCAGCAGTTCAATGCAATACATGATAGAGAATAGAAAAGACAATAAAATAATAATAAGCAAATAAAACAATTACTGTATATGTATATTAAATAGATTAAAATTCATGCAAAAAAATTAATATATATTAAAAAAGTGAGGTAGTGCCCAAAGGTTCAATGTCTATTTAGGAATCGGATGGAAGAGGGGAAGAAGCTGTTCTTGAATCGCTGGGTGTGCACCTTCAGGCTTCTGTATCTCCTACCCGATGACAATAGTGAGAAAAGGGCATGCCCTGGATGCTGGAGGTCCTTAATAATGGACGCTGCCTTTCTGAGACACCACTTCTTCAAGATGTCCTGGGTGCTTTGTAGGCTAGTACTGAAGATGGAGCTGACTAGATTTACAACCATCTGCAGCTTCTTTTGGTCCTGTGCAGTAAACCAACACTCCCCCATATACCAGCCAGTCATGTAGCCTATCAGAATACCTATCTGATCTATACAAGTTTTTGAGTGTATTTGTCCACATACCAAATCTCTTCAAACTCCTAACGAAGTATATTCACTGTCTTGCCTTCTTCATGACTGCATCAATATGGTGGGACCAGGTTAGATCCTCCTAGATCTTGACACCCAGGAACTTGAAACTGCTCACACTCTCCACTTCTGATTCCTCTATGAGGATTGGTATGTGTTCCTTCGTCTTACCCTTCCTGAAGTCCACAATCAGCTCTTTCATCTTACTGACGTTAAGTGCCAGGATGTTGCTGTGACACCACTCCACTAGTAAGCATACCTCACTCCTATACACTCTCTCGTCTCCATCTGAGATTCTACCAACAATAGTTGTATCATTAACAAATTTATAGATGGTACTTCAGCTATGCCTAGCCACACAGTCAGGAGTATAGACAGAGTCGGGCAGTGGGCTAAGCACACAACCGAGGTGCACCAGTGTTAATTGTCAGCGAGGAGATGTTATCACCAATCCACACAAATTGTGGTCTTCTGGTTAAGAAGTCGAGGATCCAATTGCAGAGGAGGTACAGAGGCCCAGGTTCTGCAACTTCTCAAACAGCATCGTGGGAATGATAGTATTAAATGCTGAGCTATAGTCGATGAACAGCATCTTGACATGGGTGTTTGTGTTGTCCAGGTGGTCTGAAGTCATGTGAAGAGCCACTGAGATTGCATCTGCTGTTGGCCTTTTGTGGCAATAGGCAAATTGCAGTGGATCCAGGTCCTTGCTGAGGCAGGAGTTTATTCTGGTCATGACCAACCTCACTGTCGATGTGAGTGCTACCAGGCGATAGTTATTAAGGCAGGTCACATTATTCTTCTCAGACACTGGTATAATTTTTTACTACTGGTATTTTTGAAGCAAGTGGGAACTTCCACATAGCAGTGAGAGGCTGAAAATATCCTTGAATACTCCACCAGTTGGTTGGCACAGGTTTTCAGAGCCTTACCAGGTACTCCATCAGGACCTTCTGCCTTGCAAGTGTTCACTCTCTTTAAAGGCCGAACATCAGCCTCTGAGACAGCGATCACAGGGTCACCGGGTGCAGCAGGGATCTTCACAGCTGCAGTTATATTCTCCCTTTCAAACGGGCATAGAAAGCATTGAGTTCATCTAGTAGTGAAGCATTGTTGCCATTCATGCTATTGGGTTTTGTTTTGTAGGAAATGATGTCTTGCAAACTCTGCCAGAGTTGTCATACATCTAATGTCACCTCCAACCTCATTCAAAATAGTCTCCTCACCCTTGAAATTGCCCTCCGCAAATCATCTCTGATTTTCTGGTACAGGCCTGGGTCACCAGACTAGAATGCCATAGATCCAGAAATCAGGTCAGTAATGTTGGTCTCATTTTTCATTGTGATCCCAAAAGCATTGCCATCCTTGCTACACTGCTGTCAGATTGCACTTGTGGAACAGTGGAAACTGAATTGAAAAGATACAGTGAATGGTTTCTGATGAACTGCTCCTGCAAATTCCAGCCCACAAGGTCCAGAAAAGCACAAAGGTTTCAGAATGGTGCTCGCAGGCTCCACCAAGTGGCAAGAACCAGGAGCTGAAATCCAGAGTACACAAGTCCTTTACAAATTCAAAGTTCAAGTACATTATCAAATTATGTATACTATAAACAATCTTGAAATTTGTCTTCTTACAGGCAGCACAAAAACAAAGAAACCCAATAGAACCTATTAAAAAAGACAGTCAAACACCGAATGTGCAAGAAAACATGCTAACAATAAAAAGTAAACAAATAACACTCAGAATTAAAGTTTACAAAAGTGAGTCCACAACCACAATAGCCAGTTTATCCAGGAGTTTGTTACTTGCAGGCCACAGCGTCAGTTCAGTGCAAAGATGTGTAAACATTGTGGAGCAACAAGCTCAATAGTGGATACCCTTTGCCTCCGGCCCTGACACCTGAACTACCCCCCCCCCCAAAAAAAATCGGGCCCCATGCTTAAATCAGCCAAACAACAGCTCATTCCCTGCTCTTGGAACTGGCCCTGCCCCTTTGATTCGACCCCAAGTCAGCTTTATCAATGGCCAAACTGATACGATACTCGTTTTTGGAACCGGCTCCGCCACGTCGATAATCACTGAATATAGTCTGTAGCGAGATGATACATGGAATATTGTGCACTGTTTAGCTCTCCTTAGCTAGCGATGTGTATACTATATGAGTGCACTGAAGACTCCATAGACCACTTACAGTGATGGCGAGTTTGCTGTATGAGGTGAGATCAAGTAGACAGCCATTGTGTGGCCATGTGTTCAGAAAAACGAAGGAACTCACACTGAAACATGTCAAAGCAGTAAAGGGTTTTTCAGGCTAGATGCAGGGATTTGCCTGGCTGTGAAGTCTAGAATCTGAGGCCATTGTTAAGGGATAGGCTGCTTAACACTGCAATAAAGAGAAGTTTATTTAGTCATCGGTATTCACCAAGGAGAAGTACGTGGAAGAAAGCAACATCATTATGAAACATGCACATTTGCAAGCATACTTCAAGATAAAGAGGATAATGTTTGGACTCTTTATAAAAAAAAGACATCAAGGTGGATAAGTCCCCAGAGATTGATGTGATGGATATATCTCCCAGGTCATTGCGAGAAGCAAGAGATGTGATTGGCAAGCAGCTAGCTGAATGTTACCCTACTTTTAAGCTATCTACTTGCTCTGGGTCATTATTCAATAATAGATCAAACATCACAGTTTTCATTGTTAGAGTACCAAAATACTTTTCAAAAAGGATGTTCACTACACACTGGGAGAAACATCATTCCTCTTATACAATCTTCAATTGATGCCCCATTGACATCAATTTGACAATCAACAGCTGGAGGTGTTGATTATTTTCATTTCCAAAACATTGGGGAACTTAAAAACCTTTATGAAATGCTTTCTGTACCAGTGAGAACTAACCCAAATGCTTTCTGTACCAGTGAGAGCTAACCCAAATGCTTTCAGAGTTTTCTTCTAACTATAATCTATTATGCCTTGTTCAAGGACATCAATTTTCTGGATTATAACTTATTTGTGGTCATTATTTATGGCAATGATATGTTGTGCGTGAGTTACATGAAACGCTTTCTTAGGAATGCAACAATCAGACATCCTCACCACTCAGGCCATGCTCTCTTCTCACTGCTACCATCAGGTAGAAAGTACAAATGCTTCAGGAGTTACACCACCAGCTTCAAGAACAGTTACTACCCCTTAACCATAAGGCTCTTGAACAAGAGGATAGTTGCACTAATATCCACAACCAATTACCTCACTTTAATGACTCTTTATCTTAAGAGTCTGACTACTCTTGGGTCAAGAGTGGTGGATAACTTTACTGAGTAATATGGGCTGAATCACCTACACTAAGACAAAGGAGTTGGCGGTGGACTTCAGGAAGGTGAAAGCATCATGCATTCCCATCTCCATCAAGGGAATGAAAGTGGAAGTCATCTGGGACTACAAATATCTGGGAATTCTCCTGGACAATAAACTGGACTGGACTAAAAATACAGGAGCTCTGTACAAGAAGGGACAGAGCTGACTACTTCCTGAGGAGGCTCCAGTCATTCAACATCTGCAATACTATGCTGCAGATGTTCTACAACTCAGTAGTGGCCAGTACTTTAAGACTACGCTGTAGTCTTTTGAGGCAGCAGAGCAAGAGCAGCTGACGCCAAGAAGATCAGTAAACTCGTCAGGAAGGCTGGTTCCGTTCTGGGTGTGGAACCAGATTCTGCGGTGGTTGCATCTGAGAGGAGGATGCTGCAGAAGTTACGGAGCATCTCGGACAAGCCATCTCAGCCCCTCCATGACATACTGGACAAACAGAGAAGCATGTTCAGTAACAGACTGTTTCCACTGAGGTACACCACTAAATGCCGCAGATCCTTTCTGCCTGTGGCTATAGGACTCTGCAGCTCCTCCTCCTGAAAAATACAAGTATATGATTTCATTGCACAGCTGTATTTTGCACTATTACTTTTTAATGCACATTTTGTATTCTTTTTCATACCTCAATGCTTACATTTTGTATTTTAAAGTATATATTTCTGACTGAACAACCTTGCAACAATAATTTACTTCAGGATAAATAAAGTTTTATCTCATCTTATTTCATGTTCTTGTTATTTATTGCTACTTGCTTAAAGTTGCATTTCAACAGTTTGTTGTCTTCTGTGCTCTTGCTTTTTCATTGCTCCTGTTTGCAGTTACTATTCTATGGATGTGCTGAGTACACCCACAGGGGAAAGAACCTCAGGGTTGAATGCGGTGATATGCATGTACTCTGATAATAAGTTTTTACTTTGATATGTATTGTGTTGATCTTGAAGAATGTTGTTTCATTTGGCAGTATACACACACACGGCTGGATGACCAAAAAACTTGAACTTGTTTCAATCTAACGTTGCTTTGCACATTGCCTTTCCACACCTTAATATTTGGGTGAGCCCAATGACAAAGCTCTTTTACCACAATCTGACCAAGGTTCTGTGGAAACTAAATAGCACATGCTTTCTTCTATCATTCCCCTTTGCATGAAGCCAAGAATCAAATCCACCCACTCTACTTTCATAGAAAGATTCAGATACTCTTAGTTCCCCTTTCTACATTCTATTATTCAGTAATGATAAGCATATTTGAATAATCTAAATGGTGCCACATAATCATTCACTTTACAAGCTTTTTTTAAAAAAACACATCCTGGTAATTAATGTCATAACATCTGTTGTTAAGCATGTGACCAAGTGTTGTTCTGTGACTCGTGCTTCATACGTCCTGTATGAAAACAGCTCATATTACTTGAAGAAATTTGAGGAAAAAATAAACACCATGTTGGAAACTGCTCCTGAACCAGTAACCCAAGTCCTGCAATTCAATATTCAGCAAAATTCTTCTACTTCTTTCAACTGTTTTTAATATCTTTATGCATTCAGCTCTGGAATATGAACAAACTCTATTTAAAATTATCTAGACACATTCAAAACATATCTAATTACAAAGACAAGGTTGCTGCCTTTCAAGTCTGTAGGGTGAACAGAGAGCAACTGCAGATACCCACCCAAACACAGCTTGAACCACCGCAATGCCTTCCTACATATTCAGTGTCAGTGCAAGCATTGTCACTCAGACCAGAGAGAGCTAACAAAATAACATCTTTCAAGCAGTTGTTCCAGTTTAGGTAAAGGTACTTGCTTAACAACATGAGAAGTTGTCCAAGTACGTTGAGCCAATGAAAGGCAGGACAAAACCAATCGGGTTAGTAAGTCAACTCAGTCCATCTCAATTTAACAAAGCTATCAGAAAGCACTTGCTTTCCAAAAGCCTTCAACAATGGAAAGAAATGATTGATTCATGTTTAGATTTTTTTTAAATCACCTATACATGGAAAACGCATAGTGAAATGCGTCATTTGTGTTAACTAACACAACCAAGGGTATGCTGGGGGCATCCCGCAAGCGTTGCCACACATTCCAGTGCCAACATCAGCATAGATACCCCCATGCCTGGCAGAACAGAGAACACAAAACCGAACAAAGCAACAACAGCAAAACAAGTCTCATTCCTCCCTCCGTCCCAGTCACTCACAGACACAGCTCTCACCCCTAGCCTTCAGCAGGCCCATGGATACAGAGACACTGGGCCTTTAATTTTCCCAGCAAACTCACAGAGGCCTACTGACCCAAACTTCGGCCATCATACCTCAACCAATGGACTTTTGATAGACTTTTGGGCCTTGATCTGGTCTTCCGTTCGACCTTCAGGTCCCAATTCTTGACATCGACCGAGGACCCACTGCTGCCAAAGACAATAGATGAGAACAAGTACAGCAAACTTGGAACTCCATTCTCGCTGATTCACATACTGGAGAGTCACCAGCCCTTGTGCCTCCTGCCCGCAAGCAACTGCAGAACGGGCCAATGACTCACAGACCAGAGGGAAGGGTGTACGGGGACCTGCGCTCATCTAACAACCCAACACCCAACCAGATCCAAGTCACTGGCCATCACACAGAGAGTGGAGGCTTAAACTCCGGCTTGTCCTCTTATTCCCCCACATCCCTGTCCTTAAACCCTAGCCTGACCCCCAGCTCTGCCCCCACTCAGAAACCATCCATACAACCTAAAAAAAAAACAAGTCTGAGACATGACCTCGGTGGAGACTACAGCCAGGTGTCACCTTGACTGGTTGCAGTGGTTGCCCCAGGACATCAATGCAGGAGTTCCTCAGTGCAGTTTTCTTGTCCCAGCCATCTTCAAAGTCATCATCAATGACCTTTCCTCAATCACAACAGTGAGAGTGTTCAGTGACTGCATTACATCCAGCTGAACTCGAAAACCAAGCAGTCTCCTCCGCCATGCAGCAACAACCAGACATCATTCAGGTACAGGTGATAAGTGGGAGGTAACATTTTTGCCACAGGAATGTCAGGCAATAGCATCCCAACAAGAGAAAATCTAATCACCTTCAACTGGTACTCAGTGATTCAACTATAATGAGGATTCCACACACCCCTCCCCCCCCACCAAATCAGCATCCTTGGTGTCAGCATTGACTGGAAACATTGCTAGATCAGGCACATAATTACCCTGATTACAAGATCCGAGGTAGGGTATTCTGTGGGTGAGTGATTCACTATCTGACACTCCATGGGCTTTTCACCACCTACAAGGCACAAAATAATTAGTGCGACAGAATATTCTCCACTTGCTTGGTAGAGTGCAATTCCAACAGCTCTCAAGGAGCTCAGCATAAGCTGGTACTCATCCAACACAAAAATCCCCAAAAAGCACCACAATTACACAGCTAGTTTATTCCAGTGGTACCTGTTCAACCCACAACCACCAAGGACAAGAACAGCAGACATTTAGGAACAGTACAGCACCACACGACTCTCCAAGCTGCACACCACATCATCACACTTTCACCATTGCCTATTTTAATTCCTAGATCTTGGTCTGACAACACCGCGGTAGTACCTTGACAGACTGCAACATTTCAGAGTGGTTGCTCATTATCCCCTTCTCAGGAGCTAGCTGAATTGCACAATCAATGCTGGTCTTTCCAAAAGCAATAAATGTAAGACAATCTAACCAAACACGAATCTATTCCATTTCCAATTTTCCCCACTTAGGTTGCCTTTCTGGAACCAAGAGACAATCTTTGTGCTGTATCTACAACCATTCTTGACATGTCTAACATCAAAGTACATAAATGATCTGGTAAACACGAGGAAATGATTTGGTAGATTGGTGATGCAATAGCCAAATTAACAGAGAGGTAGCCTGAAGCTTGAGACAGAATTGAGAGACACTAGTTCACATTCCAAAATGAAATTATACTCTATTTGCAATTTGAAAAAGAAAACATCTTGATCTGGTAATAAAGTTTCAAGACTGCTGTAAAATAAAATTTTATTCAGGTCCTTCAGGTTAGAAGTCTGCCATCCTTTCCTCGTCTGACCTTTCTGTAAAAGTTATTATCCCTCAACCATCAGGTTCTTGAATCAAAGGAGATATCTTCACTCAACTTCACCTGCCCCGTCATTGAAATGTTCCCACAACCTATGGACTCAGTTTCGAGGACTCTTCATCTCATGTTCTCTATTTTTATTGCTTATTTATTATGATTATTTGTTTCTTTGTTGTATTTGCAGTTTGTTGTCTTTTGCACACTGGTTGAAAACCAAGTTGGTGTGGTCTTTCATTAATACTGTTATGATTATTATTCTATGATGGATTTACTGAGTATGCCCACAAGAAATTTCAGGGTAGCATATGCTGACATATATGTACTTTGATACCACATTTAATTTGAACTTTGCACTTGTGACACCAGACCAACAATGTGCTTCACTGAAATGATCAAGTAAAACAAAGATAAGCAGTATTAATTACCTAATTATAAGAAGGAGGTGGAAGCTGAGAGAATATGCAGAGATTTACCAGGATGCTGCCTGGATTAGAGAACATGTCTCATGAAGATAGGTTGAGAGAGTTAAGGTTTTTTTTCTTTGGAGAGATGGAGGATGAGAAGTGACTTTATGATAAGAAGCACAGATCAAGTGGACGGTCAGAGACTTTTTCCAAGGGCAGAAATGGCTACTACAAGGGGGCATCATTTTAAGGTGCTTGGAGCAAAGTACGGGGGCGGGGGGTGTCAAATGTAGTTTTTATTTTTTAAAAAAAAACACAACATAGTGGTCAGTCATGGAACACACTACCAGGCAGGGTGGAAAAGGCAGATACATTGGAGACATTTAAATTTTTTTTCAGATAAACTCATGGATGAATGAAAAGTGGAGGGAAATGTGGGACAGAACGATTTTAGTGTAGGTTAAAGGGTCAGCACAACATAATGGGCCAAAGGGCTTATACTATGCTGTACAGTTCAATATCCTAACATTATTCAGAACCATTATTCATTGGACAATAAATGCTGGTCTTGCTAGGATTACCCACACCTCAAAAATTAAAATATTACCGCCAAATCTTTGACCATATTATCAATTGCATAGTTAATGAAAATGCTGAATTTCCATTATCTCTAATACTTAGCATAAATGCAATTATACAATACATTTAGCTTCCTAGAAAATTTGAACTCAGTGGTCTTCTGGTGCTCTTTTATTCTCCATGCTCCGACGTCTGTTCTTCTGCAGCCTTGCATCTTGATTTAATTTCTGCCCCCTTAATTTTGCACCACCCTCTTTACCATGGATCCAGACCCTCTGTGCACAACTGAACATCTCAGCTCCACTGCTACTGTGCTGAAACAACACCACTCCAAGTAGATCCATGATCCACCGGTTGTTTGGAGTTTGGTCTTTTGCTGTCCAGAATACAAATTAAACCACCACAGCTTTCACTTACTCTGATCATTCCTTTTGTGTACTTCATCCTGACAACGTGAAAGATGGCATAAGTATACTCAGAGTATCTCATGTCTCCCATCACGTTAGGAGCAGTAACATCACCCTCTGCTCCTCACCCAACTTCACATTCCCCGATTTTATGTTCGCCTTGTGATCTAAGATTAGCTTCATTTGTTACATGTACCTTGAAACACAAAGTGAAATGTGTCTTTTTTTGTGTATAGGTGACCAATATAATCCCAGGATTGTATTGAGGGCAGCCCATAGGCGTTACCACACTTCCAGGACTAACATAGCACACCCACAACTTTGCTAACTCTCTTACATTTCTGGAATGCGGGAGGATCTCAAATTTTTCCTATCTTACAAAAACAACTCCCCACAGTCTACATTGGAGTTTCTTACACTTCCTAAGTATCCACATGCTCCCCCGCCCCCCACCACCACTCTTTATCATTTATCTGCACTGCACTTTTCAGCAGGTCTTACATGACTCTGCATTGTTATTGTTTTGTTATAGTCTCTGTAATAACCTGATCAGTATAAATAGTTTGCAAGACAAACTTTTCATTCTATCTTATTAAAGTAATAATAAGCCAATACCTATCTCACCAATATTCAGAGTATCCATTTCTCCTGTTTCATCACATCGGTCTCCTACCACTCTCACAAGCAGCAAACTCTACCTCTGTGAGGGCTGTGGTAGCACTATGTTTCAAAAGAAAGATTCCAACAGTATATCCGTTATTGAAGGCAGCCATTGTCAATGTGAACAGCAGAATGCGGTAACAGCAGAACATAAGAAAAGCATGTGGTATGCTGATTTCTTACAAACAAACTCTCTGTGCTCATACTAGTAGCAGGTTAGTGACCATTTGCTTCAATTGACCCACTAACAAGGAATTAATTGCACCAAAAAACCAAACATATTCCTTCATGTTTCAATTCAAACTGTTTATTCCACCAAATTAAGTTACGGTCGTAATGTTCGTAACGGCTGGTACATTTTTATGTGGAGGTGTGGGATAGATGTTACTCTATCCCGTACCTCCAAGTACGGCTAGATGGCGTGGAACTTTACTGTTGCAGAGCAGAAAAGATACCCAACAACAGTTCCAGTATAATTCAATGCAAGAACTACAAGATAATGAAAAAGTTGGAGAAAAGACAGCACAGCATTAAATACTGTCCTTGGCCAAAATTCATGGTTTCTATTAGGGCTTTGAGTGCATTTGATTTATAAATGCAAAATTTGGGGAGATGATCTTCAATAGGATACAAATTGAAATGCTTCAATTAGAGTGCTGGGAAACTAATTCTGTGATTCTCAGAAGATTCTATTCTTTCAGTTAGCTTTGTCAGCCTATTTATTGTTCCTGACATAGTTAATTTTCTCTTCTTGCCCACCCATTCATTATTCTTAAATGCTACATTCTTGTCATTTGCACCATGCAAAATACAGGATGAAAATCTGCAGGGAAACTCAAAACTTATGATTTTGTTGCAGGCAACAAATTAGAGAGAACAAATTCAGATCAAAGCTATCCACGGCATCTTGGCACTCACAATAACCAATTCCACCACACAAATTCAAACATAATCACAGCTTTCAATACACAAGTCAACACAGATGATGGAGGACAGAAATTAAAGTCATCACAACATACAACTTCCATACTCAAATCCTTCTAACCCATTGCAAAGACTCACATCACATCAGTCTGCCTGTACTGCATTTGTACACTAAGTTAGTTGCCAAGACTATTTTGCAAAGGACAAGGTTTCTGAACTATCCTGTAAAAGGCAACCAATTTGGGGAGGATGATAGAGTTTCTCCATGGGCGTAGTGCAGAGAAACCTTGTAGATTATGGACTGCCTGAAAAAACCATAAACTAGATTAATTCAGTATTTCATTTCTGCTCTTAGAATCACAATTATTCATTTATCATAATTCAATAAGAACATTTGTACATTTGTTAAGTGGCTGCACAAAGAGCTCAACTCTTTAAAAGGCTGAGAATCAGGAGTCAAAATCATGTTCTCGCATTTCCGCAAACGATGCAAATCAGCGGAAATCCACCAAAACCAGATAGGAATTAATTTTCCTTATATTTCATCTTAACCGTAGTTGGGTGGGCAGTCAAATGAAACCAATCAGCAGCATTAAGTCAGTCAATGTGTTTTTTGTACAATGTGTAACCTCTGTAGCCTAACCTTCACATAGCTTCCAACATAACTTTTCCAGTTCGTTGCATACTTGATGCACCAAGTGAAAATATATATAACCAGAATTGAATCTCAAAATCTTTAAAACATGTGTATGTCAGAACACTCAAAACATCCAAAACACTCACTACAGGTCCCACCTAACTGGTGTTTCTGGCAAGATGGCACCAGGACCAATGGCGACATCTTGCTGACGGCTTACAAAACTACTGGATACTCTTCTTCTAAATACACTTCTTCTGAACTGTGATCGACTGCAGCATGTAATTTCCCTTTCATGAATGTATTTTTGGGCTGAGGCACTTCTGTGACCTCCTGGGGCATTCGGCATGGAAGGTGGAGGAGTCTTGGGTCTCATGCAGCAAGGTTCAATCACCACGGCGGCCTGTGGCTGTGAACTTGCTTTAGGCTGCAGTTTGATGCTCAACGTCCTCAGCGTTGAACGTACTTCACTATTTGCTCGAATTAATCGAGATGGTTGGCACAGAACGGGATATGTGGCTGTGGCCTGCAGCCCTCAATAGAGTGCTGCACTGACCGACCTGGGGACTGTGGCCATCAGCTCCCAGACTGGCTTCACTCGCCTCTATTGCTTGTGGCTGTGGACTAACTTCAGTGGACTCCACAGTTTGATGTTCAATCTTTTGTCTGTTATTTGTTTGCTTTTTGCTGTTTGCACAATTTACCCTTTGCTTCACATTTTTGGTGGTTTTGTTGTGTGAGGGATTTCCTTTATACAGATTTTATGATGTTTCTTTGTTTCGTGGCTGCCTGCAAGAAGGTGAATCTCAAGGTTGTGAACTGTATACATACTTTGATAATAAATGTACTTTGAATCTTTGAACTTCCAATCTACACATGGCATTTCCCAGTCAACAACTTTTGTTAACCTGACATCAGACAGACCTAAAGTTCTATATATGTGATCAAAGTTCTATATATGTGATCAAAGCCTCCATGGCCTAATTCTAGCAGTCTGGAATCTTTTGATAACAGAATTTTTCTCCAGCACTATCAATTTCATCTTTTCACTGCATTTGCTCCACTGGGACCCAAGCTCCAGAGTCCTGTCACTGAACCTCACACCTCTGCCATAGTCTACAATGATAGAGAGATAGTGTGGTTCAGAGAGACCCAGCTCCTGAAAACGCCCACTTCTGTGCCCAACACCTCCCCTGTGGCTCAATACTCACTTTTGCTTGAAAAACAGCCCGTGAAGTGCATTGGCATGTTGCACTGAATTAAAATTGATTCATAAATGCTACACAACCTTCAGACTACACCCCTAAAATTGTGTGTGGGAATACAGAAATGTATTCATTCTGGAAAACAAAATTAACTCCATGTCACTTGCAACGACATTTATAAAATTCCAAATTCTCTGATCTTCCATTGTCACGGTATTTCAGTAATTGCTACTTTGGGAACACAAGCTACTGAATCTGAGTAAATGATCCCACATACACGTCTGATCTTTTAAATCAGCTCCCTTTCCCGCACCATTCCATCTCCTGGGTAAAATTACTAGTTTTGTATCGATCACCAGAGTTGGGTTGACCCACATCAAGCCCCAACGGGTCTTGTTTCTCTATTCCAAATCTGTATCCTTATAACCTATTTGCTCTTAAGATGTGAACATGACCGACAATGCCAGCATTTACGACCTAACCTTCAAATGCTACTGGATGCTCATGGCCAGTCAATGTCTCTTAATGCCTTTTCCAATCACAATGGGGGATGTGGGATCACACACTAATCTGGTAATTTAGCACCAGATTTGAGCACCATTGCTGTCACAGGCTTTTTTTGCCATAAATTACAAGATTATTAAATAGCTTTTAAACTTACAGTCCCCAGCTCTGGTGGGATTTGAAGGCATACAAATGATTAACATTTCAGGCCTCTGAATTTTAGAGCAATAGTTTAACCACTGAGCATACTTTTCACTCGTCACTTCTTACAAATAATATGCAAATACATAAAATTCAGCTCTCCAACAATACTTACTGGAGAAAGAGTTATGATGAAACTTAATAACCACTGAGGCAAGCAAGCAACTCCAGAATAACATGCTGCCATTTGATGCGAATGCCAAAAAGGATCTACAGGCTGTTCAAACTCCCTTGTTGATCATGTTGAAACTATTCATTCAGCTTCTGTGCTGCCCCTCTTTGGCTTTCTCACCAAGATAAACCTCCCAAGACATCCTCAGTGAATAATTCTAAATGTTGACCCCTTTTCCCATGATTAATTCCAAGAACTTAATACCAAGCACAACGCAAGCCACAGGTGCTTGAGATACAATGCATGATCAGAAACAATTTACATCACATCACAAGAACCGATTAAAAATGAAATCATGAGCTCATTGGACACCCTACACATGTTCTGCAGTCTGTACTGTGTTTCTTTGACAGAATTACTGTCACTGAGAGCAATGGAGCATCAATTTAGTCAAATAATAATACAACATCGAAACAGACCCTTCTGCCCAACTCAGTGTGTGCAGTTCTGGTCACCTAAATATAGGAAGGATATCAGTAAGATTGAAAGAGGGCAGAGAAGATTTACTAGGATGTTGCCAGGTTTTCAGGAGTTGAGTCACAGGGAAAGATTGAACAGATTAGGAC
Organism: Hypanus sabinus; assembly: GCF_030144855.1. Taxonomy (NCBI): domain Eukaryota; kingdom Metazoa; phylum Chordata; class Chondrichthyes; order Myliobatiformes; family Dasyatidae; genus Hypanus; species Hypanus sabinus. The sequence goes on along the minus strand of NC_082715.1, from coordinate 39,752,010 downwards.
TTTATTCCTTCGAGCATAGAAGAATGAGGGGGGATTTGATAGAGGTTTACAAAATTATGAGGGGTATAGACAGAGTAAATGCAAGTAGACTCTTTCTACTTATATTAGGAGAGATAAATATGAGAGAACATGGCTTTAGAGTGAAAGTGGAAAGGTTTAAGGGGAACTTGTTCACACAGAGAGTGGTGGGAGTATGGAACGAGCTGCCATCTGACATGGTAAGTGTGGGCTCACTCTCAAGTTTTAAGAATAAATTGGATAGAACCATGGATGGGAGAGGTCTGGAGGGTTATGGACTGGGTACCGGTCAATGGGACTAGCAAAATAAAATTTCAGCACAGACTAGAAGGGCTGAATGGCCTGTTTTCTGTGCTGTAGTGTTCTATTGTTCATCCAATGCTATTCATTGTACCGATCATGCGAGTCACATTTGCCAGAGTTCTGCGCATATCATTCTAAACCCCTCCTGTCCATTACTTACCAAAATATCTCTTAAATATCGTTATCATTACCTACGTCAGCCTCTGGCAGTTCATACCATCCTCTGTGTGAAGAATTTGACCCTCAGGTCCCTCTTCAACTTTTCATCCCTCACCTTAAACCTACACTCACTTGTCTTTAGTCCCCTTTCACAGTAAAAAAAAGACTGTGTGCATTTACCCATCTATACCGCCTCATGATTTTATACAACCCAACAAACTCACCCCTCAATCTCCTTAACACGTTCACCAAACTGTCAAAGATGTCACTGGCTTACAGTCAGATTTTAGTCACAGAGTTAGAGTATGACAATGGTGAAGACTGTCAATTTCTTTTTCCACTTATCACAATATCAGTTGCCCCTTCCCTTCTGGATGAATGCCCCAGCAAGCGAGGTGAATGACATTACATATTCAGAATCATGAAAATGGTTATTAGCTTTCTCCTTCACTTCCGCACTTGTGATATTCTCCCTGAAGCACTGGGTTTGCTGTACAATAAACTTTCCGGAAATTGTGTAACTTTCCATAGGGGCTACTGCTTTTCCTTACGAAGCCATTCCACTTTGTATGGCGCCCCCACAATAAAGGCACTATCCGAATCCTGCTCATCGCTCACATTCTTCATCATTGAGTTTCAATGCCTTAGTGTTCAGCTTCATACTTGGCTCGATGTACTTGAATATTTAGTATGGATGCTGCCACCATAACAATGTACGAATTCAGTACAAGTGTTCTCAATGTCACTGCTTAATCAGAAGGATTTTCCATGTAGCTTCTGGACTTCTTGCATCAACTGCCTAATTCTCTGATGTACAATAAACTTGAGAACTCAAAGCAGTTCAGGTGTTGATATTCTTATCAACAGCCTTCCTTTGGAGTTATGTGTACATGGATTTCAGTTCTCACTCCTGCTGACAAGTTATTTTAGATGTATAGAATATTAACAACTTTTTTTTGCATCTTGCTCCATAAACACACAACTGTCTCACATCACTGTGCTAAGGGATGAAACATGCAATTTTTTTTTAAGCGTTCTAAGGTTTTTAGCTGCAGATGAAGCTTAGTTGCTCCTGCACCAATAACCCAGGAAGCAAGTACAACAGCTGGAAGGTCAGGGAACTTATCCATTGTTTCAGAAAATCTGGCTGCCTGGAGAGCTGCAGGTAAAACTGAAACCCAGAGCTCGAAGGCTCCCCTCAACAACATGCACGTGTAAGGTATGGACTTGTCTGACAGTAGCTGCTCCCAATCAATACCCTCTAGTTTCTGTCTTATCCTAAGAAACAAACTGAATACTGAAGGAACACAGCAGGTCAGGCAGCATCTATGAAGAGGAATAAACAGTCTACATTTCAGGCTGAGACCCTTTATCAGGACTGTCTTATCCTGTTGAAATTCACACTCCCCCAATTTAGTACCTTCCTGCAATATCCAGTTATTCCCTTGTTTGCAACTATCTTAAAACGTGAGTTGTGGTCACCGTTCCAAAATTGTTCCCCCACTATCAGGTTGGTCACCTGGCCTGGTTTTAGGCTGCAGCCCAGTGCATTATCTCCTCTAGTTCTACGCTCCATACACAGTTTCAAGAATCCCTCTTGGATGCACTGCAGGAATCTGCCCCTTCTGAACATCTTGTGTTAAGGAAGTTCCAATCAATGACACCGCTCTGACAACCCTGTAATCTCTGCACATTTGCCGACATTTCTGTTCCTCTGGACAAAGGCATAATCCCAGCACCTATCCTATGCTGAGCTCCACACAAATTGTAGGGTAAGCCCTCAGGAATGTCATCTCAGTACTGCAGCGACATTCTCCCTGATAATCAATGCAACCCCTCCACCTCTTTACCCTCCCTCTCTATTACATCTAAAACAACAAAACCTAGCAACACTGAACTGCCAGTCCTTTCCATCGTGCAACTTCTGTAATGGCAACAGCATTGCAATTCTATGTAACAATCCAGGCTCTAAAAGTTCATCCCGCTCATCCTAAATGCTCCTTTGAAATTAACATATTTCAGTCCCACCATGATATTTGCCTGTCTCTTGCTGCCCTTCTTCCCAGTCCTACTTGTCATATCATGCTCCGTGCTCTCCACCCTACCCTGCTGTAGTGGTTGCCATCCCCCTGCCACTCTAACTTAAACCCTGAGCAGCACGAGCAAATCTCCCATAAAGAATATGGCTCCTCTCCAGTTCAGATACAAACTGCCTTGGCTGTACAGATCCCATCTGCCCTGGAATGCTCCATGAATCGGAAGCCGCCTCTCTGCACCAGCTCCTTAGCTAGGTTTCATATTACACCATGTGTCTACTTCCCACCTCTCTGGCAGCTGGACCAGATACAGCCGTGGAAATGCTCGTCTTAAATGTTCTACACAGCTCCCGAGAATCCAGATCTCATCCTTGCTGCTGCCTACGTCTTTGGTACTGATATGGATCAGGGTCTCCAGCTGCTCACCCTCCCCCCTTGGATGTCCTGACTCAGTAACTGTTCCACCTGCACCCACAGTGAAACCCATCACATGCACACTAGTCAACCCTGGGGTGCTTGCAAGCACCCTCACCAAAGATGCTGGAAGGATAATCCTTTAACATTGATAGACTCCAGTGCTTTGCCTATTCATCTCACTCCACAGGACATTAAGTATGTACCCAGGTATAATAGAAACACAATAAGATAGAACAGTGTCAATTTTACCCAATAGGCACCTTCCCAGTTATGGGTAAAACAGTGGAAAACATCAGTTAGCAAAATATAGTCACAAACTGTCGGTTTATTAACAGGAGTTCAAATTCCAGCAGAACTACTTTCCACCAATCCTCATCTCAGACACACAGATCAAGAGCACATGCAACTAACCAAGTTAGAAAAGCTGAAGCAAACCAAGGTCAAACATGGTCTGCAACCAATACAAAAGTAAATAGACAGCACATCTTTAGCCAGCTGGCCACTAATCAGCTCATTTGGGAAATGACAATGGCAAAATCGTTTCCTTCGCTGTGGCATCAATTACAGTCTTTGGAGTGCAATTTCAACTTGCCTCCCTGATATGCAGAAACCATAGCTTGAAAGTCTTAGAAGTTTAGGCTCCAAACACACATCATTCAGTTCTATTTTTCTGCCTTAATCCTTCTGATATCAACCAGATTACTACTTCATAAATACATGCTGAAAGAAGCAGCTTCCACTGACAAAAGTGAACTTGTAGTGTTCTTTATTAAGTGGAATTTACCTACAATCTTCGAGCAAATGTCTTTCTGGAAATGAACAATTCCCTGAAAAAGCACACCATCAGCAAAGAGGCTCTTTATTTTAGAAAGTGAACAATCAACTGAAACTGAAGGCTTATTTATGGCTTTCAGCTTCGAAGACATTAATGTCGGGCACATGTAATCAAGGCTTCCTCCGAGTTCAGCACCTAGACATCACTTTCTTTCAGCAAACGCAGTAATTTTAATCCACGAATCTGGGCAGCGACAGAAATGGCATCAGATCACGTGAATGTGCATGACTTTCATTCCCTGAAGCGGATGCACTGAGTGCACCTCCGAAATCCGATACACAGACACAGAACAAACATTGTTCACACTCCCACAATACTGCTTCAGTTTACAAACCATACCCAGCGGGATGTTCAGAGACGGGGAGAACCTTACAGGTTATTCGAATTTAAAAGTTGGAGGACATCACATCAGCTTGGGTAGGTACTGCTGACAGTAGTGAAGTTCTATTTGGAATCATTATACCGTCACAATGTTTACACAACACACACTCGCTTCTATTTTCCTCTATTCCACTCTTTTCCATGATGTTGCCTGACCTGCTGAGTTCCTCCAGCATTTTGAGTGTGTTGCTTCTATTTTTACACTAATTCGCAAAAAAAAATGACAGTGACCACCACTCCGAATACTGTACATCTGTAAAACCCGGGACCTATTCGGACGCTATGTAACGAAGCAAGGAAAAATTAATTTCACCCCATGACCGGTGTGAGACACATTGTTAAAATGAACACAAATACAATATTTTCCAGTCTCCAGTTATAATACAGACAGGATATTAAAGCAACGTTTTTGCAGAATTAGTATTTGATCCACTGATCTTTAATTGTGCTCGTTTTTGTTAATTATTAAGTGCCACATCAAACTCCACTCCAAAAAATTAAGGTGTTCTATATTTTAAACAATAAACAATCGCGAAAGAGATGGAGAATGGCCACAAGCATACGGACGGTCAGAAGCCAAATCATCTTATAAAGCATTCTCCAAGTATAAGACTCTAAACCACGCAAAACAAAACTAACACCGTCCAATTTAATAACATTGACCTTGGATGATGAATTTAAGTAGTTATGCCTACCTTTAGCTCTAAGTCATATAACGACATAAATTCCTCCCCATCTCTCCGCCCTTATCCCACGGACATAATCACAATAGAAAACATTGTTCCCGTTACATTGTTCCCGTTACATTGTTCAACTGCAAAATGTTAATAATTCACCTCGGTGTACCAAAAGGAAATTAAATCAGCCGGCGACTTCTGTGGGTCGGGGCAGGAGGGAGCTCACAGCCTTTGGGCATTAAATCAGCACGAGTTAGCGGGACGGATTTTGTCCCAAGAGTGGGAGTAGGAAGAGGAGATGGCAGAAACTCCTCCAAGCCGAGCCCTCGGGCAACTTGTGCGAAGTGTGAGCGAGGGTGGAAAGAAGCCTCGCCAGGGCGGAGGAGAAACGCAGCACCTCCTCGCACTCGAGTAGGGCAGCGAGGTGGCAGAGAGCGCCGGTACCCCGCCCCTCGTGCGGAGGCAGAGCGGCGGTGGATCCCGTGCACAGCCCTCTCCACACCCGGCCGGGGAGGGAGGGAGGGGCAATCATGCAGCGGCGTTCCCACATGCTGAGCTGGGCAGCCGCGGTTCCGCGGCCATGTTTGGGTCCATCGCCCTCCCTTCCTCCCCGCGCTTGGCGGGCACTTACCGGACTCTAATCGCCGGCCAGGCGCTCACCTGCGCGGCTCCCGGCAGCTGGAGCTGTGGGCGGGCAGGGCGCAGATTCCGCAATCCCTCGGCCGCTTGCGGACGGGAGGGGTCAGGCGCTGGATCCGCGCTCGGCCGTCTATTCCTATGGCCGGGAAAGAGGAGTCAGTGCGCGTTGCCGCACTTGACTTCACTGCGGGACCCTGATGCGCCGCAGCTCTGTTCGCTCAGGCTCCGCTTCACCTTACTGCGGATCAGCCTCACTCTTCCCCCACACCAGCAGCTTCTATTGTACAGTACTTTCTCTCATTTACCGTTTATTTACATGCCTCTACACTTCCCTCGTCCACTTAAGGTTATTTTCGCACTTTCAAATTTACATGACACCGCACAAGTTAAGTGCACTAGTCTTACTTGTCTCAAATTCATATTATTATATAAAGTAGTTCCTACCTTTAAATTTCTATATTTCCTAGTGTCCAATATTTCTTGAAGAGGCGTGCGTATTTATTTTGGTTAGCTTCATTTGCACCATTAAACACTAATGACGCTTCAAATCACGTTGTGATCGATAGTCCATTATCGGTATTCTATCACTCATACAGTGCACTGAAGGATTGTCCTGTACTTTATGGCTGAACTGGTTGCTCTCGCACACGAAGCACTGCTGATGATTAATCTCTGCACACTAGGTTTCGGCTAACAGTGCTGGAGGGTTGGTGGGAATTCAAAAGTTTGGATTTTGTAAGAGAGAGTTGTTTATCGTCGTTCACCACTGAGGTGAATTTTCCCTGAACAATTTACATTCTGTTTTCCAGCACTGTTCAACATGAGCTCGTGAGTATCTGAGGTCATTATAACGGGAACTTGAGTTGCAGCGTTTTGATAACTAAATCCAGTGCAGGACACCATCTGGATAAAACAAACGAGATGGACCGTACTGAAGGCCTCCTCCAGGATTGCTCGGACTGACTGAGCAATTGAAATCTCTCAACCCTCAGTCGAGGCTTCACAACATCTTGAAGGCGAGTGTCACAGATTGTCGTCTTGCAGACTGCGAACCACCGACATCGATTGGAAGGGACACACCGTGGTCCTGAAAAAACATCGTCTCATTTTTACTATGTACTGTACCAGCAGTTATGGTCGAAATGACAATAAAAGTGACTTGACTTGCTGCTGCAAATTAAACTACACGAAAAGAGGACTCTCGGTGCATATTGGGAATCTTTTGGAGACAATCTGTGAAGACTGACGTTGCAACAATATTTATTCTACAAAGTTTTGGAGCATCTTGTCTGAAATAGCTGAGGAGATCTTAGAGAAATCATCCAGAGAAAGAAGTCCTAATCTTTAACATCTTGCTTGGGTTTTCTCTTTACACTCAGAGGGGCCTATGTACCTCAAACGGGGAGTGATCTCAAACTGGAGAAGACTTAGAATAAACCTCCTTGTCTTGAAATTAGTAGATGTTATAGTTGGCCCAGCTTAAAAGTCATAACATGGTAGAGAGACAGACAGACATACTTTATTGATCCTGAGGGAAATTGGATTTTGTTACAGCCGCATCTTCAGAAGTTTTCTGATGACTCGGCCGTAGTTGGATGCATCTGCAAGGGAGATGAGGCTGAGTGCAGGGCTACGGTGGGAAACGTTGTCACATGGTGCGAGCAGAATCATCTGCAGCTTAATGTGAAAAAGACTAAGGAGCTGGTGGTGGACCTGAGGAGGGCTAAGGCACTGGTGACCCCTGTTTCCATCCATGGGGTCAGTGTGGACTTGGAGGATTACAAATAGCTGGGGATACAAATGGACAATAATCTGGACTGGTCAAAGAACACTGAGTCTGTCAACAAGAAGGCTCAGAGCCGTCTCTATTTCTTGAGGAGACTGAGGTCCTTTAACATCTGCCGGACGATGCTGAGGATGTTCTACGATTCTGTGGTGGCCAGTGCTATCATGTTTGCTGTTGTGTGTCAATAGGCTGGTCCTGGACTTATTTCCACTTGGCATGATTAACTTATTATTATTTAATTATTTATGGTTTTACATTGCTATATTTCTTCACTATTCTTGGTGCAGCTGTAGTGAAACCCAATTTCCCTCGGGATCAATAAAGTATGTCTGTCTGTCTGTCTGAATAGTGAAGAAATACAGCAATATAAACCATAAATAATTAAATAATGTTAATCATGCCAAGTGGAAATAAGTCCAGGATAAGTCAGGGTGTCTGACACTCCAAGGGAGGAGTTGTAAAGTTTGATGTCCACAGGTAGGAATGACTTCCTATGACGCTCAGTGTTACGTCTCGGTGGAATGAGTCTCTGGCTGAACGTACTCCTGTGCCTAACCAGTACATTATGGAGTGGATGGGAGACATTGTCCAAGATGGCATGCAACTTGGACAGCATCCTCTTTTCAGACACCACCGTCAGAGAGTCCAGTTCCACCCCCACAACATCACTGGCCTTACGAATAAGTTTGTTGATTCTGCTGGTGTCTGCTACCCTCAGCCTGCTGCCCCAGCACACAACAGCAAATATGATAGTACTGGCCACCACAGCCTCGTAGGATGACTAGCGAAGTTTCAAGTACATTTGTTATCAAAGTATGCATACTATATACAACATTGAAGGTCAAGATTTTCAGCCTGACCCTAGGAGAGATGTTTGGCACCAGCTAAATCAAAAGGGGGGCATGAGGGCCAGCAGATTCTGACATCTGGAGCAACCGTCAACCAGGTGGAGGAACTCAGTAGGTTGAACAACGTTTTTGGGGGTACAGCCATTGATAGTGTTTCAGCTTGAAACGTTCTGATGCAGGGTTTCGAACTGAATGGATTATAATTCATTTTCTGCTGCGGGTACTTCTTAACCTGCTGAGCTCCTCCAGATGATTGCCTGTTAAATGAAAAGGCACATCTTCTTTCATCAAACTTTGAAGTTGTTCTGCCAATGGCATTACCATCCATGAGTGAGGGTTTGTCAAGGGCTCTAACATTTGCATGTAGTTCTTAAGAGTTAGCGAACTGGAAGATGGGATAGACCTGATTGAAAAGCATGGGGAAAAGGCAGTAGAGTGGAAAAATCTTAGCTAAAAAATTATAAAGTTGGAATCAATTTAGATGGAGCTAAGAGACAGCAGAAAACATCAATAGGTTTTATCTATAGGCCTTTCCCCTCCCCCTAAAAACAGTAAAGGTATAGTATAAACATGAAATTTGGGGTAGTATAAATGGAATAAAATAAGAGAATGATCATGGACTTTAATCCTGCACTTTGACAAGGGAAAGCAGATCAGCAATGATAGTGGAGAAGAAAAATGTATGGAGTGTTTACAGGATGTTTTAAAAATTAAGGTGTGGAGGAATCAATGTGGGAACAGTACTGAGAAACCAGTAACTGATGATCTGGTAGTTCAAGAGTCTTCAGAGTGCAGCAATAATAATTACATATATTTTTATTTTAAAGAGTTAAAGTGATCTATTTCATTTGAAACCTAGGGTATTAAATCTGAATATAGAAGAACATGAGGCATGGTGTACCGTAATAGACTGGGAAAATAGAATGAAGAGTTTGACTGTAAACCAACAGTGCCAAACTTTTGAAAAATGTATATACTCCAAGATAAAAAAAATTTCACCAGGGAATCTGAACTATTAAGAAATTATATATAGTATTAGATCAAAGAAATTAATTACGTTCTTTTATAAGATTGACTCTTCACCTCACAATCTACCTCATCATGGCCTTGCATGTTATTATATGACTCCACTGCAAACAGATAGGTGTCAGTAGAACATGTAATTCTGAGTTGCGGGAAGTATGGGATACAGAGAGAGATGATGAGAATTAATCTAAGGAAATTGGGGGTGCAGGAATTCACATTAAAAGTGTTACTGGGCATGGGTGTGAGACCACAGGTCAGGGTACTGTTAGCTTTCTTAAGGGATACAGGGGATTTTATAGGATATGATGGATAAGCAGGAATAGGGTACTAGGATGGTCAAAGAAGGAAGGATAAAGTGTAGATTAGGGTATGTGTGTGTGTGAAAGGGTGCAGGGATTTAGAATGTAAGTCTGTCGTCTGATCCACACTTCAGGGCAGAAGGTGGCGGTAATGCACCATTAAGCTAAGTGCCAACCGCCATAAAACAAGAAGAAGAAGAAAATTGCAGGTACGTGTGCATGTATTTTGTATAGATGCATCTCATGCTGAACAGTGCTCGAAAACAAAATGTAAAATGTGTCTGACAGAGGTAAAATGTGTCTTGAATGTAGCTTTCATTTCCCTTGACATTGAGATCCAGGTTGTGTCTACCTTAAAACGCCAAATGATGAAATCTGTTCCAGCATTGGAGCCATGCTATGGAAACAGGCCTCTGAACCCTCATCTGCTCAACAATGTCCTCACATGTTCTTCGGTTGTTCTCCACCCTGACTTCCTTTCCTCCATGGGTTTGGGATGGAGCAAGCACCTACACCCCCACAATCAGACTGATTGAGAGGCAGATATTTCACACAGAGAGTAGTGGGTGTGTAGAATGTGCTTCCAATGCGATGGTAGAAGCAGATGCATTAGGGACATTTAGGAGACTCTTATGTTAGGCACATGGACGAAACAAAAAAATGGAGGCCTACGTAGGATGGAAGGGTTAGATTGATCATGGAAAAGGGTTAAAAGTTCAGCACAACATTGTGAGCCGAAAGCTCTGTTAGTAGTGTTCTATGTTCTCATACATGGTGTTACCCATTAACCATTAACTCTCCACGTTCGGTAAAAGTGGGTGTTTGACCAAGTGAATGCTGTGTGTGTCTTCAGCTTAACCTCTCCAGGAATATGCAGATCGTGATTTTCAACAGTTAGCCACAACAATGCAGGCAGGAACCAGGCTTTCAATCAGGCATATCCTTTACAGTGTGTGACCCACTTAGTATCTGTTTTCACTCTGTCTCTAAAATAACTCCTTGGTCTCGCAATGTATTTTGGGATGGACCTCAAATTATTTTGGAACTGCTTACAAATTTTTACAACAATTATATTTACAATACAATAGGACTTCTATTTTGGTTGTATGAGCAGCTGGAGCATATCACAAGTCCTCTGTGACCACTGACGCCGGGCAGACAATCTCTGAAGGGTATTGATAATGGCTGGGGTCACCTGTCTTATAAAGACATTGCCCAGAAGAAGACAATGGCAAACCACTTCTATGGAAGAATTTGTCAAGACCAATCACAGCCAACAACCACGATCGCCTAAGTCACACAACGTGGCACATAATAAGGCCATCAGACATAGGAGCAGAAATGGGCCATTTAACCGATTGAGTCTGCTCTGCAATTCCAACATGGCTGATCCTGGATCCTGCTCAACCCCATACACTTCCTTCTCGCCAGATCCTTTGATGCCCTGACTGATCAGGAAACAATCAACTTCTGCCTTAAATATACCCTCCGACTTGGCCTCCACCACAGTCTCTGGCAGAGCATTCCACAGATTCACTACTCTCTGGCTGAAAAAAATCCTCCTTACCTCTGTTCTAAATGGTTGCCCCTCAATTTTGAGGCTGTGCCCTCTAGATCTGGATACCCCCACCAGAGGGAACATCCTCTCCACATCCACACTGTCTAGTCATTTCAACATTCAATAGGTTTCAGTGAGATCACCCCGACATTCTTCTAAATTCCAGTGAGTACAGGCCCAAAGCTGTCAAACGCTCCTCATATGTTAACCCCTTCATTCCCAGAATCATCCTTGTGAAGGTCCTCTGGACTCTCGCAATGACAACACATCCTTTCTGAGATATGGAGTCCAAAACTGTTGACAATACTCCAAGTGCAGCCAGACTTGTGTCTTATAGAGGCTCAGCATTATCTTCTTGCTTTTATATTCTATTCCCCTTGAAATAAATGCCAACATTGCATTTGCCTTCTTTACCACAGACTGAACCTGTAAATTAACATCTGGGAGTCTGGCACGGGGACTCCCAAGTCCCTCTGCACTTCTTCTCCCCATTTAGATAGTCCGCACTATTGTTCCTTTTATCCAAAAGCATTATCATACATTCCCCAACACTATATTCCATCTGGCACTTTTTTGCCCATTCTTCCAATTTGCCTAAGTCCTACTGCTATCACATTGCTTCCTCAGCATTAGCTACTCCTCCACCTTTTTTCTTATCATCTGCAAACATTGCCAGAAAGCCATCAATTCCATTATCCAAATCATTGACAAACAATGTGAAAAGTAATTGTCCCAATACTGACCCCTGAGAGACACCACTAGTCAATGGCAGCTAACCAGAAAAGGCCTCATTCATTCCTACTCACTACCTCCTGCCTGTCAGCCATTCCCCTATCCATGCCAGTATCTTTCTTCTAATGCCATAGGATTTTATTTTGTTAAGCAGCCTTATGTGCAGCACTTTATCAAATGCCTTCTGAAAATCCAAGTAAATGACATCCATTGCCTCTCCTTTGTCTCACTCAGCTTGTTACTTCCTAAAAGAACTCTAACAGATTTGTCAGGCAAGATTTCCCTTTACAGAAACCATGCTGACTCTGGCTTATTTTATCCAAGTACCCAAAAACTTCATCCTTATTGATAGACTCCAACGCTGAGGTTAGGCTAACTGGCCTACAATTTCCTTCCAGTCTACCAGGACCATGCTAGAATCAAGTGATTCTTGAAAGATCATGACCAGTGCATCCGTTATCTCTTTAGCAACCTCTCTGAGGACAGTGGGATGTAGTCCATCTGGTCCAGGTGACTTATCCACTTTAAGGCCTTTGAGTTTGCCTAGCACTTTTTTCTTTGTAATCGCAATGGCACTCACTCCTGCTCCCTGACACTCAACAATCCCTGGAACACTGCTAGTGTCTTCCACAGTGAAGACTGATTCAAAGTACCCATTAACTTTATTGCCATTTCTTTGCCCCCATTTACTACCTCACCAGCATCATTTTCCAGTGGTCCAATATCAATTCTCACCTCCCTTTTATTCTTTATATAACTGCAAAATTTTGGGGGTCCTGCTTTATATTAATGGCTAGTTGGCTTTCATATTTCATCTTTTCCCTTTTTACTGCCTTTTGTTGGATTTTAAAAGCTTCCTGATTATCCAACTTCCCACTCACTTTTGCTACCTCATATGCCATTTCTTTGGCTTTTATGCAGTCCTTAACTTCCCTCGTCAGCCACGGTTACCTACCCCAGCTATTTGAGAACTTCTTCTGTGGGACGTATCTATCCTGGGCCTTGTGAACTATTTCCCGAAACCTCAGCAATCTCTGCTCTGCTGTCATCCCTGCCAGTATCCTCCTCCAATCCACCTGAGCAAGCTCCTCTCCCACGCCTCTGTAATTCCCTTTATTTCATCGTGATACCAATACATCTGAGTTATGCTTCTCTTTCTCAAATTCCAGTATATGGGTTCAGTCACATAAGAAACAAAACCACAATTTGTTTACCCATTCTTAATTAAATCCTCACGATAAACCCATTATTCTCCTTTTTGATGAAAAGAACCAATTTTACTCCCTTTGTAGTTCCAAACCTCATCACACAACAAAGGACTTGCATCAGTTGGCAATGTGATGGTTGGGTTATCAGTTGTTGTCATTCACACCATGAAGTAAGGTATATATGGGAAACCTTCGAGCTCCAGGGCCATTGGGACTGAGTTACCTGGGTTAGGGTAACCCTTAACCTTACTTCTGATTTGTGTCCTTATCAACAATATCATTATATTCACAATAAAACATGATGCCCACTGTTATCCCAGTACTCTCATCTTTTCCCCTTATCACTGTTATTCAACCACAAATGTCAACAGTCAGTCATTCACAATTTAATTCATATTACATGCAATCTTCGATAGAGCCTTCAACCATTATATGAGATCATTAATCTGTAGTATTCCAACCCCAATCATCTCTGAACACCTGGAAATAAAAACATCAAGAGCAGTTTCTGTACTTCTCTAGTTATCGAATGCTGTACCTCCTCTGAATTCAAGGTTTCTATCCCCTGCTGTATTTCCAGAATATCTGGTGATGAACACAATCTTCCATCTGCTTCTCTCTTCCATTATCTTTGCTTTGGCTTAGGCAACTGTAAAGATTGCCCAGCCTTAACCCTTCCTTCTTGATACTGAGTATGAAGTGGACTATCCTTAACCTCCAGGTACAAACTAGAAATGGTTGCCAAAGTAACTGAGGATGCAACCTTCATCCTTATCATCATCAATTGTCTGAAACAAATCAACGTGTATCATCATCTCGGTCCAGAGCATCCCATTGACAATGTGCTTTATGAACCTCAGCTACCAGAGAATATTGTCTCCAAGGGATTTAAACTGGTTGATATGATACCAACCTAACTTATTTGGTGCAGTCTGGATGAGAGGAACTGATGGACTGGCTCTGTCAATTACATCATATGGTCCCACAAATCTCAGACATGTAAAAGAGCCTGGCTGATATACAGAGATCATAAACTTCTGTCCTATCTCCAACTTTCTAAGTTTTGTTCACACACCAAAATAAGTTTTACTCTGCTATTTCTTCTGTCCCATATTATGGGCTGTGACATAATGGGCTTCCTTAATAGTGTAACTACTGCACCCATTTGTTCTTTACAATACCATCATACTCAGGATGTAATAAACCTAGTCCAACCAGGAATTCTAACCCTCTCATTTCTCTCCGGGTCATCAACTTCACAGGAGAAGAAGCTTCGGTGGTACGGAGAATCATAAAGACATAGGGTAAGACCGTGACCCTTGTGGTCCTATGTTGTTTAGCCATTTTGGCTAATGTTGTCTTCAAAGTCCTATTCATCCGTTCAACAATTCCACTGGACTGGTTTTGATGAGGGATATGGAACCTTTATTTTATCTCATACAGTCTCATCAAATTTTGCATCACATGTGCAGTGAAGTGCGGATTTTGATCTGATTCAAAACTCCTTGGCAATCCCCAACGAGTAAAGACTGTCTCCAACAAAATCTGAGCTGATGGTGGTGAGGAGCTTTTAAACATGGGTGCATAATATGGATTTCAACAAGGCATTTGACAAGGTTCCCCATGCAAGGCTCATTTAGAAAGAAAGGAGGCATGGGATCCAAGGAGACCTTGCGTTGTGGATCCAGAATTGGCTTGCCGACAGAAGGCAAATGCTTTGTATTCTCATGGAGGTCAGTGACCAATGGAGTTCTGCAGGAATCTGTTCTGGGATTTCTCCTCTTTGTGATTTTTATAAATGACCTGGATGAGGAAGTGGAGGATTAGTAAATTTGCTAATGATACAAAAATTGGGGTTGTTGTAGATCGTCTGGAGGGTTGTCAGAGGTTACAGTGTGGCATTGATAGGATGCAGAACTGGGCTGAGAAGTGGCAGATGGAGTTCAAACCAGATAAGTGTGAAGTGGTTCATTTTGGCAGGTCAAATTTGAAGACAGAATATAATATAATTTAATATAAATGGTAAGACTCTTGGCAGTGTGGAGGATCAGCGAGACCCGGAGGTCTGTATCCATAGGACACTCAAAGCTGCTGCACAGGTTGACAGTGTTGTTAAGAAGGCTTATGGTGTGTTGGCCTTCATCGACCATAGGATTGAATTTAAGAGTCATGAGGTAATGTTACAGCTATATCAGACCTTAGTTAGGCCCCATTTGGAGTACTCTGTTCAATTCTGGTCACCTTATTACAGAAAGGATGTGGATACTATAGAAAGAGTGCAGAGGAGATTTTACAAGGATGTTACCTGGATTGGGGAGCATGCCTTATGAGAATAGGTTGAGTGAACTTGGCCTTTTCTCCTTGGAGCGACGGAGGATGAGAGGTGACCTGACAGCTGTATAAGCTGATGAGGGGCATTGATCATGCGGACAGCCAGAGGTATTTTTCCCCAGGGCTGAAATGGCTGTTTTGGGCATAGTTTTAAGGTGCTTGGAAGTAGTTACAAGGGGGATGTCAGAGGCAAGATTTTCACAAAGAAAGTGGCAGGTGCATAGAATGCACTGCCAGCGAAAGTGGTAGAAGAAGATACAATAGGGTCTTTTAAGAGATTCTTAGAGAGGTACATGGAGCTTAGAATAATAGAGAGCTATGTGCTAGGGAAATTCTAGGCAGCTGCCAGAGTGGGTTACTTGGTTGGCACAAAATTATGGGCCGAAGGGCCTGTAATGTGCTGTAGATTTCTGTGTTTCTATGTAATATATTTTGGTCCAACATGGCAGGTCAAAATGTAGCACTTACATTCTTTTCTGCAATGGAAATGTCATGGCTTATTTACTTATTATATGTAAATATACTCGTTCTCTCACCATGACAACTATTAGAGTTGCCCAGTCACAAAGTTATTTTCCAATTTCTTGAGCTTTGCTTATTCTTGACTTTACAATAAGTAGATTAAATGGACTTGGTTTACAGTTGACAGGTTTGAAACCTGGTGTCAATGCTTTGGAATCAGTGAATCCTGAGGAATTGACTTCAGAGTACCTGTGTGAATGATGAATTCATCCTTCCAAATGAAAAGGCTCATGTGGGAATTGGACTATGTATACGACAAGGAATGACTGACACAGTAATCAGGTGGACAGTTTATGAGGTGATGCGCTTTCCAGCGACAATTCAAAAAATAATTCCAAATTCCAGTTTCTTCCTGAAGAGAGAAACTGTACTGCGCTATTTTGTATAGCACAATCAGAGATAACATCCCCTACGCAATTGATTATAAATCTGCTGTATTAATTATACAAGAATTGTTGGCATCCTTGTCCTATAGAAAGAGTTCCAGTTGCTGTGAAGAAACATATTCCTATAGAACAGCAGAGTATCTGCAATAGTTGTCTGTTATCAGCATAATATTCTATTTTGTTTTACTTCCAATCTCTATAGACTGTAATGTTGTATTTCTTCTTGCTTAAAACATTACCAGGTGCGATCTGAATTTTGAGAATCGTGCTCCTTTTTTGATGTTGCAAAAATTTTTGGAGGTGTCGTCCCATCTATTAGTCATCCAAATATATCCATTACCTTGGTATATCGTCTTCACCAGCCAAACAGAAAGTGAATCATCCCTCCATTACTTGAACAGCTGAATGATTGTGGACAATTAGTTTAACAGTCCATTTTCCTCTATGTCTGGTACTTTTGTAACTGGCACACAAAACTGAACCCTGAAACAAATTAAAACAAAATATATTTATCTTTACGATATCTTCTTTCTCCTGGCTTGCTCATCGTTTATGTCATGCAGGTTAGTTTTTATTTCTTAATGAACTCTAGAGAGTTGGCCTCTCCATTATTGACTGATATCAGTTCAAAGCAAATGCACAATAATAAACTTGATTACTCACACCGTCTATGGGATAGCTCCATTTAAATACCGTTATTTCAGCAAAAAAATGCAAAAGAAGTTATACATTTTTCTGTGGATTTTGCATCAGGAGAACACCAAAGAAGTTCCTGGAAAGTGTGTTTTGGACTAATGTGGGAAAACGTAATATCACTGTAAGAAATACATTGCATCCATCATTGTCCCACAGACTGTCTGATAATCATGGGCTGGTAGTATGTGTTCAAGCAGCTGACAACAATCTTCTCTGTCCACACAGATTTCAAACTGTGACTCAAGGAAGGCTGTAGAAGTGAAACTTCTTGGTTTATTATTATAAGTAAGAAATGCTAAGAGCACACGGGGATTTTCAAGTTATTTGTTCCAGAGTGAAGAAAACAATTGCACTTCAGAATGACAGAATGGTTACTGCGTTGAAAGAGGCTATGTGGCCTATCAAGTCCGTACTCGTTCCCTGGAAGAAAATTCTAATCAGATCCACTCTACATACCCTCCCCAAACTCCAGCAAATTCTTTCCTTTCAGACATAAATCCATCTTCTTCTGCACACTTTCTTTGAACGTGCCTTCATTAGGTCATGTGACATCGGAGCAGAATTAGGCCTTTCACCCCGATATTCTTCTGCAACACTCGTTCATGGCTGATTTTATTTTCCCTCTCAACTCCATTCTCCTATCTTCACTCCAAAACCTATAACACCCTTACTAATCAAGAACCTACCAACCTCTGCTTTCAATATACCTGATGATTTGGTCTCCACAGCCATGACTGACAACGAATTCCATAGATTCTCAGCCTCTGGCTTAAAAAAATCCAGTCCATTCCAGACCCAATCACCTGCAGCATCAAAAAAAATTCCTCACACATTTTTAGTCCTTTTGACAGTCACTTTCATCCCATGTCCCTGGTTCTTCACTCCTCTGAGAATTTCTCTGCGTCCACTCTGTTTAATATATTTTATTATTTTAATTATCTCTATTTTATCTCCTCAGAATCATCTGCATCACTTTAGTCTCTCAGTCCTATGATCTTTGTGGTAAATCATTTCTGCAATTTCTAGTCTCCACATTCCTTCCAAAATGTAGCACCCTGAAATGGATTTGATACTGTATTCGCATTGAGGCTAAGCCATTGTCTAATAAAAGTTCATCCTGATGTCCTTGCCTTATACTCCCTGAATGTTATTTTTGCAGCCCCAAATCCAGTATGTTTTTAATCATCTTTTTCAACTTGTCCTTCTTGCAACAAACAAATATTACTCCACCCCCAGATCATTCTTTTCTTGAACCCCTTTTAGAATTATGCTCCCTTGTATATATTACTTTTTTATTCCTCCTATCAAATTGTAAATAACATTTTTCAGAATTAAGTTACATTTTCCACCTATCTGACTATTCCACCAACCTGAATACATCTTCCAAAGTGTCTTCCTACCTTCTTTTTGTTATACCTTTGAATTATATGTCATTTGCAATTTAATAACTATTTAGAGCGCACCCTAGTTGAGTTACTAATCTGCATCAGGAAAAGCTGTGTTTCTGATTCCAAATCATGTGCAATTCCACTGTACACTTCTCGTCAGTCGTTTTGGTATACTGGAAGCCAGAGAAGACATTATACATGTTAAGCTCAGTGGTTTTCTCAATAACCTGACCCTCCCTGCCTTGGTCCTATGACCTCAACATTTCTCTATTTTAAAAGTATTGTTTTGCCTGCAGTTTTAATGGATTAACAATTAAAATTCCCACCCTGAATTTACATGAGAAAAATAATGTAATTGAAAATAAATTCTCTTCTTTGTTCGAACAGGCAACAATCCACAATCATGAAGGCTTAATCCTTATTTTATGTTATATGTTCTGCTTTTTCCCTGGCTTCAGAGGTAGCTGATGAGGCCAATGTGTGAACTGCAGACTTTGCCTCAGATGGGATAGAAGGTAATTGATGGAGCGGGCAAATGGATATTTTGTGGTGCTACAGTCTTCCCATCACTTATACAGAAATCTGTGTGCTCTTGACTCATGGTCTTGGCATTCTGAAAGCTTCTTTGAGCAGTCAGAGGCCAAAGTTTCCAAGAATCTGTGCTGGGATGTTGTATTTTGTCAGTGGAGCTTTGAGCACATTCATGAATATTTTCCGTCTCTGGCGATGTCATCCCATGACAGGATTTGGAAAAGAGCTTCTGCTTCAGGAATCTACTCCACATGTTTGATAGAAAAGTAAACAATCCCCAAATTGGCCTTCTGAAAAATTAAATAAAATTACCTTTTCAATCATACAAACAATTATTTGAAATTGCAGAATCCACGGTAATTTGAATAATCAGTGTTCTCTGTCATTTATATTCCTATTTGTTTTGTTGTTTGTTCTGTCAAGATTAACAGATACCAAGATCAACCTGGCCCACTACAATTTTCCTATGGCCAGAACAAGTCTACAGCATACACCATCTCCATGGTACTACACTCATCCCCAGAGCATCTAGATGGTAAAGACAGCAAAGATTATGGTTTATTGACACTGTCCTACCTTCAGTACTATAATTCCAGGTAAACTCATCACCACACTCTGGATCCTGGGCATCAATGCCTCCCTCTGCAACTGGATCCTTGACCTCTGGACTAAAAGACTCAATCAGTAAGGATAGGCGGAAACACCTCAACCACAGTTATTCCAGACACTGGTGTTTCACAAGGTGTGTCCTCATCTGCCCTGCTCCACACTCATGACTACATGGCCAAATTCTGCTCTAATTCCAATTACAGTTTTGCAAATAATACCACCTTAGTGGGCCGTATCTCAAATAGTAATGAGTCAGGGTATAGGAAGGAGGTCGAGAGCTTAGTGACATGGTGTCATGACGACAACCTCTCCCTCAATGTCAACAAAAGAAAAGAGCAGATCATTGACTTCAGGAAAGGGACAGTGCACATGCTCCCGTTTATATCACTGGTATTGAGGCTGAGAGGATTCTGAGTTCCAGTTCCCTCTGCTGGTTCAAACGTCGCTCACCAACGTACTTTTGAGCATATCTACATGAAGCACTGCCGCAGGAAACAGCACTCTTCGTCAGGGACCGTCGCCACCCAGGACATGATTTCTTCTCACTGATTTCTACCATCAGCAAGAAGGTGGAGGAGCCTCAGGACTCACACCACCAGGTTCAGGAACAGTTATTACCCTTCAATTGTCAGTCTCTTGAACCAAAGGGGATAGCTTCACTCAACTTCACTTGCCCCATCATTGAAATGTTCGCACAGCCAATGAACTCACTTCCAAGGACTCTTCATCTCATGTTCTCAATATTTGTTGCTTAGTCATTTATTATTTATTATTATTTCTTCTTTTTGTATTTATACAGTTTGCTGTCTTCTGCACACTGGTTGAACATCCCAGTTGGGCAGTCTTTCACTGATTCTGTTATGGTTATTCTATAGATTTATTGAGTATGAGTACAAGAAGATGAATCTCAGGGTTGAATATGGTGATTTTATATATATATACATACACTTCGAGAATAAAATTTACTTTGAACTTTACTTCCTAAGGAGGCTAAAGAAATTTGTCACGTCCCCATCAACTCTTACTGATTTTAATTGATGAATCATTGAAGTAATTATATCTGGATGTGTAACAACTTGGTATGACAATTGCTCTGTATATGACCACAAGAAACTGCAAAGGGTTGTGCAGCATGTCATGGAACATGTCAGCACGTCACATCCCTGTATGAAACCTGTCTATACTTCTCGCTGGATCAGTAAAACAGCCAGCATAATCAAAGTCTCCACCCGCCCCAGACATCCACTCTTCTCCCTACTCTCATGGGGCAGAAGATACAAAAGCCTGAAGGAACGTGCCACCAGGCTTAAAGACAGCTTCCATCCACTGCTTTCAGAGTCCTGAAAGGACCTCGTGTGCAATAAGATGGACTTTTAGCCTCACAATCTACCTCATTATGATCTTGTACATAGTGGCGACCCACTTTCTGTGCAAGTGAACTGGCTCACGAATAGCCAGCACGCGGGGAGAGAGTTTGGTAAAGCACCTCTGATGTCATTTCCGCCCGGAGAGGGTGGGCGCTAGGGATTAAATGCTAGCGCCGCGAAGTTTGAATAAACTAATCTCAAAACGACTTACCAACTGTGTGTCGCCTCTAGCTCTGTGTGTAGCACATCACTACATTGGTGACCCCGACGGTCCAAATGGGATTTGGACCAAAGATGACCGACTCTTCATCTGTTCACGCAGTTTCGCTGAAAGTGCCGACTTTCTGGATGCTGCGACCACGCGTGTGGTTTAGCCAAGCAGAAGCTCAGTTCCAGATTCGGCAGATAACCTCTGATTCCACGCATTACTAACACATGGTGAGCGCCCTTGACCAGGAGACAGCCGCCCAGGTTGCGGATTTCATACAGTCGCCCCCGGAACAAGGCAAATATCAAGTATTCAAAGCGCTGCTCATTGGGACCTTTGGCCTCTCACGGCGTGAGCAGGGTGCCCGCCTGCTTCACCTGGACGGTTTGGGAGACAGGCTGCCATCAGCATTGATGAATGAGATGCTGTCCCTGGCTGATGGACACAAGCCCTGCCTTATGTTCGAGCAAGCGTTCCTAGAGCAGCTGCCCGAGGAATGCATCTGCTGCTGTCCTACGCAGATTTCAGCGACCCCCGGAAGGTGGCAGCCCGGGCAGACATGCTGTGGAAAGCCAAGAGGGAGAGCGTGGCGTCTGTCGGTCAGATTACCAGGCCACGTACCCAACATCAGACCAGACCAAGCCCAGCAGGGGAGCGCATACAACACAGAGGCAGGAGTGAGGAGGACAGTGAACAGTGGTGTTTCTACCACCAGTGGTGGGGCACAGAAGTCCGCTGTTGTCGCCCGCCCTGCAAGGGCCAGGGCCAGCAGCCGCTAATGACTATGGCGGCTGGCCACCAGGACAGCCTCTTGTACGTCTGGGACAAACAGTCAGGACGCCGCTTCTTGGTTGACACCGGAGTGGAGATCAGTGTCTTGGCCCCGACGATACGACACCTGCAACAGGAAGCCAGGACCCACCCTGAGGGCTGCAAATGGCAGCACAATACAGACCTACGGCACCCGCACAGTGCAGCTGCAGTTCAGTGCCAGCAGGTTCATGTGGGACTTCACGCTGGCCGCAGTGGCCCAACCACTCCTGAGGGCAGACTTCTTGCGAGCTCACAGCCTGCTGGTCGACTTGCAAGGGAAAAGACTGGTACATGCCGAGACTTCCCAGACATTCTCCCTGGGTGAAGCCAAGTTGCCGGCCCCACACCTGGACTCCATCACGCTGTCGGACAACGAATTCACCAGAATCCTGGCGGACTTTCTATCGATTCTGGCGCCGCAGTTCACAGCAGCCATGCCCAGACACGGGGTACAGCACCACATTCTGACCCAGGGACCACCCCTCCACACCCGCGCTCGAAGGCTCCCCCTTGAAAAGCTCCGCCTGGCGAAGGAGGAGTTCAAGAGGATGGAGGAATTGGGGATCGTACGGAGGTCCGACAGCCCATGGGCCTCCCCCCTGCACATGGTGCCCAAAGCAGCCGGGGGTTGGAGACCATGCGGCGACTACTGCAGACTGAACGAGGCTACCACTCCAGACCGCTACCCCGTGCCGCACATTTGCACTTTGCAGCAAACCTGCGCGGGGCAAGAATCTTTTCCAAAGTAGACCTTGTCCAGGGATACCATCAAATCCCGGTGCACCCTGAAGACATCCCCCAAAACAGCACTCATCACCCCGTTCGGCCTGTTCGAGTTCCTCCGAATGCCGTTCGGCCTGAAGAATGCTGCACAGATGTTCCAGCGGCTAATGGATGCAGTGGGATGCGACCTGGACTTTGCGTTCATCTATTTGGACGACATCCTTATAGCCAGCAGTCGCCAGGAGCATCTGTCCCACCTCCGCCAGCTCTACTCCCGCCTGAGTGATTTTGGCCTCACGATCAACCCAGCCAAATGCCAGTTCGGTCTCGATACCATTGACTTCCTGGGCCACAGGATTACCAAAGACGGGGCAACACCTCTGCCCACCAAGGTAGACGCGATCCACCACTTTGCCCAGCCCAACACGGTCAAAGGCCTGCAGGAGTTCGTTGGTATGATGAATTTCCACCACCGTTTCCTTCCTCAGCAGCCCATATCATGCGCCCTTTGTACACCCTGATGTTGGGTAAAGGCAAGGACATTACTTGGGATGAGGAGACCGCAGCCGCTTTCGTTAAGGCCAAGGAAGCCTTGGCAGATGCTGCGATGCTGGTGCACCCCAGAACGGATGTTCTGACCGCCCTCACGGTGGACACATCTGACACAACAGTCGGTGGGGTGCTGGAGCAGCTCATCGAGGGGCGCTGGCAACCCCTGGCGTTCTTCAGCAAGCACCTACGACCACCCGAACTCAAGTACAGTGCATTCGACCGGGAGCTGTATCTGGCAATCCAGCATTTCAGGTATTTCTTGGAAGGCAGGCCATTCACCACCTTCACGGACCACAAACCGTTGAACTTCACGTTCACGAAGGTGTCTGATCCCTGGTTGGCTTGCCAGCAGTGACATCTGTCCTACATCTCCAAGTACACGACGGACATCCAGCATGTCTCGGGAAAGGACACTGTCGTGGCGGACACACTCTCCAGACCAGCTGTCCAGGCCCTGTCCCTGGGGGTGGACTATGCAGCACTGGCGGAGGCGCAGCAGGCAGACGAAGAGATGCCCAGCTACAGGACCGCAGTCTCGGGTTTGCAGCTGCAGGACTTTCTCGTAGGCCCAGGTGATAGGACCCTCCTGTGCGACGTGGCTACCGGTCAATCTTGCCCCATCGTCCCGGCAGCCTGGAGGTAGCGAGTTTTCGACTCCATACACGGTTTGGCCCACCCATATCGAGCAGTGCCAAATAGCCAAGGTGCAGCGGCACACTAAAGCCCCGCTACAGCAGTTCGAACCCACCCACCGGAGGTTCGACCACATTCATGTGGATATCGTGGGTTTCCTACCAGTGTCCCGAGGAGCGCGGTACCTCCTAACTATGGTAGACCGGTTCACGAGGTGACCAGAGGTGGTCCCGCTCACCGACATATCTGCCGATTCCTGCGCCCAAGCACTGATCGCAACCTGGGTAGCATGCTTTGGGATACTGGCCCACATTACCTCTGACAGAGGCGCCCAGTTCACCAGCCTGTGGTCGGCTGTGGCCAACCTGTTAGGAACACAGCTGCACCACACAACTGCCTACCACCCATAGTCGAACAGACTAGTGGAACGCTTCCACCGTCACTTGAAGTCAGCTTTCATGGCCCGCCTGTGAGGACCTAACGGGGCAGACGAGCTTCCTTCGGTCCTGCTTGGAATTCGCACAGCTCCCAAAGAGGATCTGCACGCTTCGTCGGCTGAGTTGCTGTACGGCGCACCCCTGGTCGTCCCGGAAGAGTTCATACAAGCCCTAAGGGGGCAAGAGGAAGAACCCGCAGCAGTCCTGGACAGACTACGCGAAAGACTCGGCAACCTGGCCCCCGTGCCAACTTCACAGCACGGACGGACCCCAACCCATGTACCCAAAGACCTGAGGAACTGTAAGTTCGTGTTTGTATGAAGGGGCGGACACCGGGCACCACTACAGCGGCCGTATGAGGGGCTGTTCAAGGTGATCAACAACATCGGGTCCACGTACGTTCTGGACACTGGGGGGAAAGAGGAGGTTTTCACGGTGGACCGACTCAAACCAACCCATGTGGACTTGGCGCAGCCGGTCGAGGTTCAGGCACCATGGCACAGAGGCAGACCTCCCAAACAGAGGCTGATCCAGACTGTGGACATTGGGGGGTGTATCGCTGGTTCGGGGGGGGGGTGGTTATGTGGCAACCCACTTTCTGCGCAGGCGAACCGGCTCACAAATCGCCAGCATGCAGGGGGAGACTTTGGTGATGCACCTCTGATGCCATTTCTGCCCGGAGAGGGCGGGCGCTAGGGATTAAATGCCAGCACCACGAAGTTTGAATAAACTAATCTCGAAACAATTTACCAACTGCGTGTTGTCTCTAGCTCTGTATGTAGTACATCGCTACAACATTATAATTTACCTGCACTTCACTTCCTCTGTGGCTTTTACACTTTATTCCACATTGTTATTGTTTTCCTTTGTTCTACCTCAACACAATGTGGTAATGATTTGATTGTGTGGGCAGTATGCAAAATACGCTCTTCACCGTTTCTTGCTACATGTGACAATAATAAACCAATACCTTATTAATTTTAAGCTCAAAACACCACTTGCTGAATTTGCCATAAATTCCAATCTGCTTTCAAGGCAATTATATGGAAATAAATTCAAGTGAACATCTTATAACCTAACTGGCTTTAAAACAATTTCTCTAGATTTAATAGATTTGACTCATTGCTTTTATATCCACTTTTTATACAACTACATGCAGTAAAAAGAGTGAAAGAGGAAGAGCAAGAGGACCTCCTGTTGTATATTGAAGATGATACCAGTGATATGATAGAGCAGGAAAGAAGGGCAAGGGAGTCAGCTGGTGCTCAAACCATTTTGGATCAGTTAATTATTTTCTGTAATCTTTTATTTATTCAATCAACTCAAATCTTCCATGATTCCTCTGAAGATTAAGTATTTAGGGCCTGCTCCTCCAGGCTTTTCGCTCTGCACATGAGTACAGTACTTCCAATCTGTCCGATCCATGACTTCTTCACACTCCAGGTACACATCTCGCCCTGAAAGAACAGTGTTAAGATGATCATGAATGCTTAGATAATAATTAATATAAATTGTGTTACCTAACAGTATCACACAGTGACTTCCTTGAATATATTTTGTACTTTCCCAGTTATCCTTTCTGGTGTTTCCAGGTGGCTTCGGCCTAGCCAATGGAAGGAAGCTTTGACTAAAGGTGTTTGTGATTGCTGAGCTTTGGCAGCTCAATCCAGGGATCAGGGCAGTGTTGAACTGGCTTTTTTATGCCATAGCTTGAATTGGTTGTTAAGGATATTGCCTGTTTTGTATCTGATAATTTTCTATATTTTATATATATTATCATTGATATATGTAGGCATTCATTGTATATATTTTTTTGTCCTCACTTGATCAGTGTGGAGAATGTTTGGGATTGGTGGCTGTAAGGAAATGGCCCAATCAGGAATCGAACTCAGGTTGCCAGCTAGAAAGTTCAGCACTCTGCCACTGCATCAGTGAGGATAGAGAGTGACCCCAATTGCAGAACCACGGGGCAGGCAGGAGTTGATTTGTAGATTCAAAAGCAAGTTTTACTTTCTTTTAGCCAAGATGGGGAAAAAAAAACAGGCACAGGCAACTAGTCCAACCCAAAAATGCAGTAATCCACACACAAGTTCAATAATCCAAGATCTTGAGGCACAAATAAGATCCATAAATGGCAGGCAGTAAGCAGACATAAAAAAACACAGAAAGGACTCACAAATACCAGAGGCTCTCAGTGACCAAGCAAGGTAAAGGACAGGAAGCAGGGTTTAAATACACAGGCATGAATTAGGATCATGAGCAGTCAATGATCAATAACAAGAGAGTCTGATCAGTTCTGAAAACTCCAGGGAACTATGTCTGCCCCTGCTGGCCAACCCCAGAATAGACCGGAGTCCCAGCAGGAGGCCTTGAGGATCAATTTATAGATTAGAGCAACAAGATCAATAATATAGGATGATCACTTATTCCTCACTAAACTACCTCAGATTCAACTTGAGAAACCGCCCTATTTTACAATGTGACATAACCATTTCCCAAATAAGCAACCCTGTGTTCAACATTATTTCCACTATGAGCCAGGTACACTAAATCTTCCTCAAGTAACATTGGTGCATGGGCCATTGCATTTCATGTTGTCTTAGAGTTAATACAGTGTAGAAACAGGCCTTTTGGCCCATCAAGTGTATGCTGACAACTATACATATCTGTAATAATCCTACTTGCCTGTATTAATTTCATATATTTCTTTGCCTTGCATGCTCAAGTACCTGTTCAGATAACTCCAAAAATGTTGTTCATGCCTCAGCCTCCAATACCCCCTCTGGCAACTCACTTCAGTTACTAACCACACTGTGTGAAAAGAAATTACCATTCAGTGCTCCTCTCATCTTAAACCTCTGCCCTCCTGTTCCAGACACCACTGCCATAGGTGGCAGGGTGAATAAATGTCTCTACCAAGGAGTAGTAAGGCACTCCCTCCCTCCGCTAGCCTGCGGGTCACCCTTGGGCAAGCTGCAGCACCTACTTAGCCATTCCCCACCGATTAGGGTCATGTGAAGCCATGGGAGCAGGTGGTGGATGGTCGTATGAGCAGCTGGTGCATAGCACATGGCCTGGTTATGCAACCACTGACGCCAGGCAGACCATCTCTGAAGAGTATTGATTGTGGCTGGGGTTACCCATCTTGTAAAGACATTTCCCAGAAAAGGGTATGGCAAACTACTTCTGTAGAGAAAATTGCCAAGAACAATTATTGTCACGGAAAGACCATGATGGCCTATGTCATATGACACGGCACGTAATGGTGATGGCCATGGGAAACATCTACTGTCTCTCATAATTTTATTTGTCTCTAACATGTCACCTCTCAGCCTCCCTCACTCCAGGGAAAAAAGAGCTAATTTATCCAATCTCTCCTGATAACTCAACCTTTCCAGTGCAATGCATTTGCATAATACTTTCTTGATAAATTCATCTCCTTTGGTTTGGTAGCACACAATGTCAGTTTTGCATGCAAAGCTTTAATTCTTAAATTTAGGGATAATGTACTTTCCACATTTATACCTGAAATAGTTTAACCTGTGAAAACTTCCAATTAAACCCAGTTGTATAATTTATTGGATTTCTTTTTCACTGTATCTGCAGTGTTCCGTATTTAATCTTCATCATGCTGTTAGGTTCCATTAAAGTTCTCACTGGTTTGTTTGGTTTTATCTCAGACACTAGAATGCTGATGCTATAAAGCTACCCCAAAAAGACAGATTGTCACCATCAGTAATAATTTACCTGCACTACATTTGTTCCATAGCTGTTACACTTCACTCTGCATTGTTATTGTTTTACCTTGTTCTATCTCAATGCACTGTGCAATGATTTTGATCTGTCTGAACAGTGTGCAAAGCAAGCTTCTCACTCTATTTTCATAAACGTGACCATAATAAACCAAACCCAATCCAAAAATCCTGCTGCTTTCAACAATTTATGCACACATGCACTCTTACCCTTCAATTCCAGAAGACTGTTTAGAATTATGCCATTCATTCTAGTCCTGTTGAAATGTTAGCATTCATTTCAACAGGAGTAGAATATCAAAGCAAGAATGTAACATTGAGACTTTATAAAGCACTGATGAAGCCTCACTTGGAGTATTGTGAGCAGTTTTGGGCCCCTTATCTTAGAAAGGGTGTGCTGAAACTGGAGAGGGTTCAAAGGAGGTTCATAGAAATGATTTCAGGATAGATTGGCTTATCATATGAAGAGCGTTTGATGGCTCTGGGCCTGTATTCACCAGAATTCAGAAGAATGAGAGATGACCTCATTGAAACCAATTGAATGATGAAAGGCCCTGATAGAGTGGCTGTGGAGAGGATGTCCCCTGTGGTGAGAGAGTCTAAGACCAGAGGATACAGCCTCAGAGTAGAGGGGTGTCCTTTTATACTGGAGATGTGAAGGAATTTCTTTAGCCAGAGAGTGGTAAATATATAGAATTCTTTGTCACAGGTGCCTGTGGAGGCCAAGTCTGTATGTATATTTAATGTAGAGGTCAATAGATTCTTGATTGGTCAGGACATGAAGGAATACAGGGAGCAAGAAAGAGATTGGGGCTGAGAGGAAAATTGGATCAGCCATGATGAAATGGCGGAGAAGACGCATTGGGCCAAAAGGCTTGATTCTGTTTCTGTATCCTATGGTCTTAAAATGAAGGATGCAATTGTCAGAATCATTGCATGGAGGTCGTCGTTTATCTATACTAGGTGTCTCAGCTGATTTTATTCATTTACAGTCAATGAAAAGAATGTGACAGCATACACTGAATTAATTCTTCCATTGATAACTATTAGGAACTAATGCACATTTTTAGTACAGTAGAGTGCAGTAGTAGTATTGGTAGTGTTCTAATTTGTTCTGCATTTTATTTAAATACATAATTTGTTGCTCAGTTCAACAGTAGTTTGTCTTTTTTATACCTTTATACTGAATAATAAATTATCTATTTCCATGAAACTTCAATAGGGACAGCCACTTAATTGGGTCAAAATGTGCTGGTCTGATTGTGTCCCAATTAACCAGAATCCACTGTACATCATCCTGTTTGAGCACACTTGCCTCTTGTCTGCAAGATATGATAGTTTACCTACCTCCTCCTGCAGTCCATTCCATTACATGTTCCACAGTATTGTACGTTTTCTAGTAAAACTTAGTAAGTTTACAGGAGAGCTGGAGTGGGGTGTGGGGGGAGGTGTTCTGTGTGGCTTAAAGAGAGCTTGGAAATGAGCACCCCACTGAATCAGGAGATGGGAACAGGAGCTTTCCCAGTGACTCGGAAGTGAGAGGGAGCAGCAGTCCCAATAATTCAAAAGCAAGCAGAAGAAGTTGGATTGGAAGGGACCACTGGAATTAGGCTCTATTTAGTTCAATGTGAGCTGGGCAAACATCGCCAGTGAGCTGGATGCTGAACGACCAGGATTTCTGCATATAAGGAAGCACTTAATGGGAGTCCAAATGTATTTTGAACAGCAATGTAAAGCCATTAAATGTTTGACCTGTTTTCTTCCAACAGAAAAAAAATTATGTTAGGACACTTTCTCATTGAGGTATCTATTGTTTTCTATCTTATTCTCACTATTAACAAGACAATTTACTAAAACAGTTGGCAGCAATCCTTCCACTCTTTGTATCAAACTGGCTTTGTTCCGATTAGACTCACAATACTTGCTATTTATGAATTAGGAATACATTGTTCCATGCAATGCTACACACAAAATTTATTTGTTTATGTATATTTTTTTGCACTGCTTAAATGGATGAGAAGTGAAATTAATACTCACAAGGACTTTGCACTTTTAACAAAATTATCATTTCATCACCAGAACAGTGACAGTTTTAAAGAGCAACACTTAGCACTGCACTCTCACAGTTCCAGGGAGACACGTTTGATTCTGATCTAGGAAGACTGTCTGTGTGGAGTTTACACACTCTATGGACTTCTGCCAGGTTCTCCAATTTCCTCCCCCCTTCTGAACTGAGATATTAATTGGTACAGTGGCAAAAGGATCAAAGGTGAGCTGTGGGCATTTCTGATAGAATAGGTTCCTGAGCAATAGGGAAATATTTTTAAAAATCACAGGAATGGGAGTGATGGATGATGGGATTGTCTTGTTGGAGGCCATCTTGGACTCATTCTCCCAAATCTTATCCTTTTGTGTTGTGTAAGTAATAAATAACGGTATAATATTCTTGAAAAAATATGAATAATCTGTACAAGTTTTCTCAGACTACAGTAATTTCCAATTCTTGTCTAAAGTTATTTTTGAAATTTGTCAGATTGAGTATACAACATAGATAATTGGGAGTAATCACTTCACTCTGGTTTATTCCAAGGCCTGAAATAATCGTGGTGAAAGACGAAGCTTCATAATTAAGGCTTGACTGATAGAAGCTCTTGAGGCTTAGGTCTTGACAGAAGTTATCAGTTAAAAATGTGCCTTGAGTGTTTTCAACAGATATCCTTGTTAGTATAAAATAGCTTGAGTGGAAATTGCAGTTTGGTGCAAATACCTATATTATCCTAGCAGTGCTTTACAGCCAACTGAAATTCTTCTGCTTTCTCTCTCTGCAGCCAGAAGTGTCCTCTTATATGTCATAGTGTCAAAGAGTGAACCAACGTGAAAACAGGATCTTCATCCATACTGACCATAGTGCCCACCAAGCGAGTCCAATTTACCTGTGCTAGCCCCATATCATTCTAAACGCGTCCTCCCTATGTACTTATCCTAATGTCCTAAGTCCGCCAGAAAGAGCAAGATCTCCTGGTGGCCACCCATTTTAATTCCAATTCCCATTCCCATTTCAACATGTCAATGTCACAATGAGGACACATTCAGGGTCAAGGAGCAACACCTTATATTCCATCTGGGTAGCTTCCAACTTGATAGCATGAACATTAATTTCTCAAACTTCCAGTAATGTCCCTCCCCCCTTTACCATTCCCACCCCCTTTTCCCTCTTTCACCTTATCTCCTTGCCTGCCCATCACCTCCTTCTGGTGCTCCTCCCCCTTTTCTTTCTTCCATGACCTTCTGTCCTCTCCTATCAGATTCCCCCTTCTCCAGCCCTGTATCTCTTTCACCAATCAACTTCCCAGCTCTTTACTTCAACCCTCCCCCACCCCCACCCCAGTTTCACCCATCACCTTGTGTTTCTTCCTCCCCTCCCACCATCTTCTAACTCTGATTTCTTGCCTTTTTTTCTTCAGTCCTGATCTCAGCCCGAAACGTTGACTGTACTCTTTTCCATAGATGCTGCCTGACCTGCTGAGTTCCTCCAGCATCTTGTGTGTGTGTTGCTTGGATTTCCAGCATCTGCAGATTTTCTCCTGTGTTTTTGCTTTAAATGCTGTTATTTTACCAACTTCAACCACTTTCTCTGGCAGCTCACTCCATACTTACACTACCCTCTGCATGTACGTGTTGCCCCTCCGATCTCATTTAAATTTTACACCTCTCAACTTCAACCTATGTCCTCTGACTTTTGTTCCCCTTCACTGAGAAAAATACAATGCGTACTCACCCAATCTCAAAGTTCATAGTATCTATTCCCTTCATGATTTTAAACACCTCTCTAAGGACACCCTTCAACATCGTCTGTTCCAGGCAATAAAACCCTGCCCTGTCAAATCTCTCCCTGTAGCTCAGGCCCTTGAGTACTGACAGCACCTCTGTAAATCTTCTCTGCACTCTTTCCAATTTAACTATATCAAAATAGGACATAATATTTCAAGTATGGTCTCACTAATATCTTGTACCACTGTAACATAGAGTCTTAAACCCTGTACTCAGTAACTTGACTGATAAAGGCCAGCAAGCTAAAATGCCTTCTGCATTCTCTTGTCTTTCTGTGATGCCACTTTCATGTCCTTCCTCGGTCCCACTGTTGCACACTACTTCCCAGGGGCTGACCATTCTTGTACAAGTGATGCCCTTGTATGACTTCCAAAATGCAACACATTGTACTCAGCTTAATTGAAAGCTATTTGGAAATCTACCTTCCGAGCTGATCGAAGTCCCTCGGTGGTTTTTGGAAACCTTCTTCACTATCTGTGGTACCACTTATTTTAGTATCATTCACAAACTTACCAACTGTGCTTTGTACATTCACATCCAAATTTTTAATATAAGTATTGAACATCTGAAGTCCTGGCAATGACCCCTTTTGCACGCCACTGTTCACAGGCCTCCAGTCCAAGAAAAATTCTCTGACCATCACTTATAATTTCTTATCATCATGCCAAATGTGAATCCATTTGGGTACTTGTCCCTGGATTACATGCAATCTCACCTTTCAGACAAGCCTGTCATGCAAGAGCTTGGCAAAGGCCTTGCAAAAGTCCATACCAACAACCACTGCTTTACCCTTATCTCGCCTCTTGGTTACCTCTACCAAAATCTCGAGAAATTTGTCAGACACAATTTACCATGCACAAAGCCATGCTGACTCTCCCTATGTAGACCTTGCCAATCCAAATGTTGATAGATCCTGCCCCTCAGAATTCCCTCCAGTAACTTGCCACCACCGATAGACTTACTGACCTATAGATCCTGATGTATCTTTGCTGTCTTTCTTAAATAATGACATAACCTTAGCATTCCTCCAGTCTTCTGGAACATAACTTGCAGCTAAAACTGAAGCAAACGTCTCGGCAAGGGCCTCTAGGTTTTCTTCCATGGCTTCCCATGGGCCTGAAGGTGCATTTGGTCAAGGCTCAGAAATTTATCCACTTTAATGTGCTTTAAGGCTGCCAGTCCTCCTCCCTGGGAATATGTATGTGATGAAAGACATCATCACTCATTTTTTACATTTCTTTAGCACCCATCATTTTCCCTATTATGAAAACTGAAGAGAAATATTCATTTAAAATCTCACCCATCTTCTGGCTCTACACATGTGCCTATGCTGATCTTTAAGAGGACCTTTTCTCTCCCAGGCCACTTTTTACTCTGAATATACCTATAGAATCTCTTGGGATTTTCCATAGCCCAGCCTACCAATTGCATGTTATACCCTCTTTTTGCCTGGTCGAGTTCCCCTCTTAAATACTCTGTGCTATTGTCAACTGCCTGAACCCAGAGTATATCTCTGTTATTTTTCCTGATCAGAACCACAATTTCTCTCATCAGTCAGAGTTTCCTAAACTTGTCAGCCTTTCACTTTACTCGTGGACCCATCATATCTATTTTTTATAACTACTGGACACCATGTCCAAAAAAGTGCGCCAGTGCCTAAAATTCCTCAGGAGGCTAAAGGAATTTCACTCGTCCCCCTGGACTCTTACCAATTTTTTTCTTACAGATGTACCATAGAAAGCATCCTTCCCAGGTGCATCGTGGCTTGATATGGCAACTGCTCTGCCATGACTGTAAGAAACTGCAGAGAGTCGTGGATACAGCTCAGCCACCCTTCCAGAGACATTGTCCACCCTTCTCACTAGCTCAGTATTGCAGTCAGCAGAACCAAGAAACTCACCCACCATTTGGATGACGGATACAAAAGCACATGCCACCAGCCTCAAGGACAAACTTCTATCCCACGGGTATTGAACAATCCCCTGGTATGATAAGATAAACTCTGGACCTCATGGTCAATTGTTACCTACCTGCACCACACTTTCTTGATAACTGTAATACTTTATTCTGCATTCTGTTATTGCACTGATGTGATGAAATGATCTGTAAGGATGGCATGCGAAACAAAGTTTTTTTCTGTACCTCACTACATACAACACTATTAAACCAATTTACCCATTTAGTTTTTTTTTTACAAACTCATAGAATTATGGTCACTGAACCCAAGGTGCTCCCTAACTGACTCTTCAAACACTTGTCCTTGCTAAGGAGTTCCCTGTTGCAGCCCCTCAACATCCCGGGCAGGACCCTCAATATATTTGTCACTAATTTCACAGACTTTTATCTGCATTTACCCTAGTGTTCTTTATCCCTTCCTTTTTGATGGTCTTGCTTCTCTTGTCCACATTCGAAATGAAACCAAAGATAAAACGACACACTGAACAATTAGCTTATGATTCCCTCTCAAAGTAAATTTATCTGCTTATCAGTATATTGAGTTCAAATGCTTGCATTACAGAAGCCACAGGATTGATTTTAGACTGGGAAATCGCATCCAGACCATGATATGCCATCAACGATAAATAAACCCATTGGTGGCCTGGTACCGTTCATTGTACTGAAAGGGTTAATAATGCAAACTTGTCTTTTTGAATGGTGCTGTTCAGGGAAAAGCCCTGTGCACATTGTTGACGAACATAGAATAAATCAAGTCTGCAGAACACTTGGAAGGCGTTAATGCATCACTGCACAATTGAATCTTCATTCAGTGGTGCTGCATTTAGAGCAGGCTGAAGATGAAGTGAAACCAAAATGGGAAGTGGCAAAGCAGATTTTGCTCCCTCAACAAAGTCACAAAGCAATATCAAACAGAAATGTTATATGAAAATGCCCATACTTTAAGATATTCAAGTTTTAGCTTAACTCCATCAGAAGTACTCTCTGTTTTGAGTCAGTTCCCATTGCGGAAATCAACTCATAATTTATCCTGACTGCTCCACACAGCATAATATTGATGTGTTGTATTATAAACAGCTACTGCATGAGAAGTACTATCACGCTGAAGCCATAAATCAACACCTGCACAGTTTCATATTGGTTGGAGTAACACTTTATGGCAACATTGATCGGGAGATCAGGGTTCAATTCCTACCACTGTCTGTAAGGAGCTTGTACATTCTTCCCTCTGCAACTGGATCCTCAACTTCCAAACCAGAAGACCACAATCTGTGCACATTGGAAATAACATCTCCACCTCTCTGACAATCAACACTTCCCACTGCCCTTCTATCTCTACCCCCATGACAGTGTGGCTCAAGTTTGCTCAAATGCCATTTATAAAGTTGCTAATGATAAAACCATTATTTCAGATGGTGACGAAAGGGCATGAAGGAGCAAGATATACCAGTTAGTTGAGTGGTGTCGCAGCAACAACATCAGCAAGACCAAAGAACTGTGGACTTATGGACTTCAGGAAGGGTAAGATGAAAGAACACCAACCAATCCTCATAGAGGGATCAGCAGTGGGGAGTGTCAGAAATTTCAAGATTGAAAGAATTAAATCTGTTTACCATAAGTAGACATAGAATGAGAGGTGACATGATAGAAGTGTTCAGTATCATTAAGGGTACAAGTAAGATGGATGCCAGCTTCTACTTCAAAATTAATCCATCATCAAGCACCATAGGTGGAGACCAGTTAAAGAAAGATTTCAGACTAATATCAGGAAGCTTTTCTTTACAGAGTGAGTTATGTACATATGGAACAAACTACCAGTTGTGTAGTTGAGAGGAGTACCTTAGAGAATTTCAAATCTAAACTCGATAGTTTTTTCAACACACTATGTGAATAGGAATTTGGCAAAGTTTCTTGAGCCAAATGGTCTGTTCTTATCAAAAACTTTCTAATGTTCTAATTTCAGGTTCCTGGGTGTCAATATCTCTGAGGATCTAAACTGGATGCAACATATTGATGCAGCTATAAAGAAGGCAAGACAGTGCTTATATTTAATTTGGAGTTAGAGGAGATTTGGTTTGTCAATTAAAAACACTTGAAAACTTCTACAAATTTGTCATGGAGAGCATTCTGACTGGCTGCATCACTGTCTGGTATGGAGGGGGGGGAGTGGGCCACTGCACAAGATTGAAATAAGTTGCTGAAACTTGTAAAATGAGTCAGCTCCATCATGGGTACTAGCCTTCATAGTATCCAAGAAAACTTCAAGGAGCGGTGCTTTAGGAAGGCAGCATCCATTATTAAGAACCCCCACCACCCACAACATGTCCTCTTCAGATTGCTACCATTGGGAAGGAGGTACAGAAGCCTGAAGGCACACACTCAGTGATTCAGGAACAGCTTCCTCCTATCTGACATCTGATTTGTAAATGGACATTGAACCCATGAACACTATCTCACTACTTTTGTATTCAGTTTTTTTTCTGCACTACTTATTTTAACTATTTAATAGACATATATATATATACATACTTAATGTAACTGAGTTTTTTCCTCTATATTTATTTATCATGTATTTCATTGTACTGTTGCTGTCAAATAAACGAATTTCATGACATGTGCCGGTGATAGTAAATCTGATTCTGACTGTGCGAGTTACCTCGAGGTGCTCTGTGTTCCTCCCACGTTGCAAAGACATACAAGTCAGGTTTATTAAGTTGTGGACATGCTAGGTTGATGCCAGAAGCATGATGACATTAGCTGCCCACCCTCAGCTCATCCTCGGACTGTGTTGGTCGTTGATGCATTTCATTCTACTTACTCTGAGTGCTTGATATATGTGTATATGTGACAACTAAAGCTGATCTTTAACTCTGTTTTGCTGAGTGTTAAGGATCCCATGGTAGTTCTGGAGAAGGAACTTCAAGCTCTCCCACCCCCAATCATCACCTGAAATAGCAGGTTCAGTTTTTGCTCTTACTTGCCGTCTGCTGCAAAGACCAGATTTAGAGAGAAGGATTCTCCTGATGTTAAAAAGGGTCTAGGAAGTGAAGTAATAATGGCAACAGCAGATTAAACAAAGCCTTAACAAGCTTGTGATCAGTTAGAGTCATAGAAAAGTATCGCAGGGAAGACAGCCCTTTGGTCATCCAGTCCATGCCAAAACCATTTAAACTGCCTACTCCCATCAGCCTGCACCGGGACCATAGCCTTCCATATTCCTATATTCCATATGGCTATCCAAACTTTGCTTAGTTGTTGAAATCAAGCTCACATGCACCACTTGTGCTGGCAGATCATTCCACACTCTCACAACCCTCTGAGTGAAGAAGTTTTCCTTCATGTTCCCCCTAAACTTTTCCCCTTTCACCCTTAACCCCTGACCTCTGGTTGTCATCCCACCCAACCTCAGTGGAAAAAGCCTGCTTGCATTTACCCTTGCTATACCCCTCATAATTTTGTATGCCTCTATCAAATCTCTCAATCTTCTACTTTCTAGTTGTGGTGAGAACTTGGGAGAACTTGGCAACTTGTGCTTCTGAGAAACTGATTGCATTAAATAAACATCTTAAGACAGGTATAGCAGTGCAGGTGCCATCATCGGCAAATGAAGGACATTTTTGGGATACATGGCAGCACTCTCCAGGCTAAGGAACCTTGGGTCACAACTGAAGAACACTGACTGGATGTGAGATTACAAGAGTCCAAGGCCAGAGGAAAATGGTGGTTTAGTCTGCATACAATAAATGCTCAATTTTCCAATCTTCTCAACTAAAAGGAAAGTACAAAACTTTTTTGGGTATATCACAGATGGCAGGAAGGATCATGCGTAATGGAAAACCAAGGGTTCAGCCAATGCAGTTGCTTAAAATTTGAGAATACACACACAAAAAATCATTGTAGATTGCCTGAAACCAGAATGGAATTGAAAGTCAGAAAAGTTTCCACTGACTGGTAAATGTGAATAAAAATGGAACAAAAAAAAACTTCAATTAAAATCCACGCAGAATGAATTAGAACCAGAAGCATTTGCTGCGAATTTGAGCCTACTGAGAACGTTATTATGGCAAACTCCTGGAACCTCTGGAGAAATAGGGTTGTTCATTAAATTTAAAATGTCAATCAGAAGGAACCTATGTAAATACCTCCTCATTACATCTCATTAAATCTTATGAAAGTAGATCTTGACAAGTGCATACTTGTGCAAAATCAGAATAAAGTCCCTATGATTCTAAGAACACAAAGCTTTCAAAACATTTCTTCCTGCAAGAGAGAGAACAAATCAAGCAGTATTGATAAAATAGAATGAAAGGAAATGCGGAAATCTAAAGCAAGAATTCCAAAACACCCAACAGTCCTGTCAGTATGTTTGAAGACAATTCAAGTTACATTTCAGATCTGTTCATCATCAGAAATCATAGATCATCAACCATCAACACCTTGCTGATTTAAGAGAGGGAAATGTATACTGTGAAAAATCTTTACCCATTGTTGTGTAGTTAACATACAGTGGCATGCAAAAGTATTGGCACCCTGGTCAAAATACCTGTTACTGTGAATAGCTAAGTGAGTAAAAGAAGACCTGATTTCCAGAAGGCATAAAGTTAAAGATGATACATCTCTTTAATATCTTAAAGCAAGATTACTTATTTATTTCCATCTTTTACAGTTTCAAAATAACAAGAAAGGAAAAGGGCCCAAAGCAAAAGTTTGGGCACCCTGCGTGGTCTGTACTTAGTAACACCCCCTTTGGCAAATATCACAGCTTGTAAACACTTTTTGTAGCCAGCTAAGAGTCTTTCAGTTCTTGTCTGGGGGATTTTCGCCCATTCTTCCTATCAAAAGGCTTCTAGTTCTGTGAGATTCTTGGGCTGCCTTGCATGCACTGCTCTTTTGAGGACTATCCACAGATTTTCGATGATTAGGTCGGGGGACTGTGAGGGCCATGACAAAACCTTCAGCTTGCACCTCTTGAGGTGGTCCATTGTGGATTTTGAGGTGTGTTTAGGATCATTATCCTGTTGTAGAAGCCATCCTCTTTTCACCTTCAGCTTTTTTACAAATTGTGTGATGTTTGCTTTCAGAGTTTGCTGGTATTTAATTGAATTCATTCTTCCCTCTACCAGTGAAATGTTCCCCGTGCCACTGGCTACACCACAAGCCCAAAGCATGATCGATCCAACCCTGTGCTTAACAGTTGGAGAGGTGTTCTTTTCATGAAATTCTACACCCTTTTTCTCCAAACATACCTTTGCTCATTGTGGCCAAAAAGTTCTATTTTAACTTCATCAGTCCACAGGACTTGTTTCCAAAATACATCAGGCTTGTTTAGATATTCTCTTGAACTTTTTGAATAGAACCCCTAATGAGTTATTAGCTGATGAGTCCCAGAGCAGCTTGGAGTAGGCCCAAAGCCTATAGTATCAGCCATCATATTTGTGGGCTCAATGTACAGCAGCTGGGGGCAGTCTTCATAGCCTGAGCCCCATGGAGAGAAGAGTGTACATCACAGGAGAGCAAGTGAATTCTTCTCTTGCTTCTGATCCTGACATCCTGCTTTTCCAGTATATCTAGGCATTTAAACTGCGCTGGGACACAGGCACTGCTACAACGAAAGGCTCTGGGCCTAGAACATACCGCCCAATGACTCGCTCGGGC